>NW_028258324.1:7500000-10000000 GCF_053883595.1 Heterocephalus glaber | reverse complement strand
GGGCATCTGGCCCAGACCAACCAGGCCCCACCATCCAGGCCCATGAATGATGAAATCAAACATTGGTTGAACAAAACAGCCTCCAGAGAGGCAGTACTGCTCAGGCCTTCCATGGGCTGTGCAGGACATTAACATTAGCAGGGCCCTGAGCTGAAACAAACACCTCGCGGACTGTAGGAAGCCCACAGCAGGCCCTGGAAGATTGCTTCTGCATCTCCCTTTCCTCCCCTAAAAAGCCATGAAGGGGCTGGGAGGCAGAGGCAGCTTGTGTTCTCTGTGCCTGCCCAGTGACCAGCAGAGCAAGAGGTCAGAGGAAGGACGGGTGCCGTTGGCAACTGCAGGCTGTGGTAATATGTGGCTTATAGACTGCGCTGCCCCATGTAATTCCAAGATCTTCTAACCAACCTGTCCAATGGTCAGCAGACACAGCTGGGTTGACTCAGAAATTCAATGTGTGATGCTGAGCGGCATGTCACCCTGAAGCCCTCTCCTGGCATGTCAGGGATGCTGAAGCCTGTACTACATGCTATTGGTCCCTCTGTGGCTGGGGAGGGGAGGATTGTCTGCAGAACCGCCACCTCGAAAGACACATATTCTCAGATCCTCAGTTGCTAATACTGCTGAGTAGTGTTCTGGAAAAGAGCACATCTGATTTCTCGGTATGTTTTCAGCCATTGACATGGTACAGTTGAAATCTTTGTGCGTGTACCTTTGTGGATATTGTGGTTACACTGTGGGCACCTGGAAGTAGGTCTAAGGTGGGGTTTCCAGAAGGCTGCACAGGGTCCTGGGCTCTGCCCAGGCCACAGAAAGCCACACTTGCCCCATTGACTCCTTCCTGAGAATGGCTTATCCTCAGAACCTGTCAAATCCCTGAAGAGAACCTTCCCTTCTGTGTATTATAACTCAGCCAACATTCCAAATTGACCCAGACTCTACACCCCTAAGCCTGTACAAAGTCTGGCAGGAGGCTGTGACTGACCAAAACATAACCCCTTCCCACCCAGCTGGCCTTGGCTCTTCCTTCAGGCTGCCAAGGGTATGTTATAGATGAGCTACAGTACCTTCTGAGGTGTGGCAATCTAACAAGATTGTTAGAATGGACTTTGGAACTTCTCAGAAAATAATCTAAAATGGCAGCCAGTAATTTAAAATGGCAGAGCTAATGTTTGTGCAGTAGGCTTGCCACATGCCTTCAGCCTGGGAGATTGTGTCAGAGCTGATCTCTGAAGAGGAATTTATCTTCAGGTGAAGAGGAGAGGAAGCAGGATTCAGCAGGCACCTCCTCTGGAAGGCAAAGACCAATGTACAAGCATAATTTAAATGTTGTGTTTAGTTTTTATATGTGTGTACATAATTATATATAGACTTGTGTATACACCTTCCACAAACACATCTTCACACAGAGATAGATGTGCTCAATGTATAGTCTTGTCTTTCCTGCTCTCAAATTGGATCTTGCTTTGTGAAAAAGTTTCGGAAATTCAAAAGTACTGCAACGTGTTGAAATAAGAAATACTCAGTATTGTCAAAGAATTTGTGATTGTCTTGCCATCAATAAAGTAATGCATAGGTGTGTTAAACTACAGGCAAAATTAGCCCACAGAAGTATCTCCACCACCTCTCTATGTACTTATATTCACGGGTGTGCATGCCTGTGTGGGCCAGTGTCCCCCCACCTCGAGCACACCCCCAAGTGGTGCTTGTTGGAAGAGTGCTTACTTACCTCGTGAGAATTTATGGGAGTCCACATTACATTGTCTGGCCTGGTTGGCCATAAGGGCCATCACTTACAGCCTCCGGGACAGCCCCATGGACAGCAATCTGCACTGTGTCTTAGAGAATGAATGTATGGTAGATTTAAATTTTCTTAGACTGGAGAGTAGCTCTTCTTAAAACGTCCTATAAATCAAAGTAGAAACTCAGTTCCCTTCTCTTCTGTACAGTCCATGGCACCATAGTCTGTTTTTCCACTGTGACCTAGAGAGGATCAGTATGAGGTGCTAGATGTCATATGGCTTGATGTGGCCTTAGTGAGTCCTGCTTTTCCCAGCCTTGATACAACATCCTCTCCCAAGAACAGGCTCTCCCAAGCCCTGTAGCAGCAGTGGGTGAGAGTACTGCCTGCTCTTGTCCTCCTACCCCACAGTGCCCTGCCATTCCCTGGCCCTCCTCTCCTTGGTCTGATTGCCACCCCTCCCTTCCTAGGGTCTCTTAAGGGAGCCGGACAGACCTCCTTCACAGAAGTGTGTTGGCTCCTTGATTCCCATCCTGAATAGGCACCATCACTGCCCACTTGCTTGCGGGTAGGGCCTTGATTTAGAGTTAAGGTTTAATAATAAAATGGTCAGCTCCTCTTGGAGATGTCATGAAGTTGCCTCCACATCCCCAACAAGAGTCATGCCTCCTTCCTGAGACCACATGAGTTAATAGGCAACAGAGTGGAGGATTTCTTTCAGGACATGATCTCGATTTAGTCGTTCAGTCCCTCTCCCCAAAGACTAGACCTGACCTGGCAGATAAGCAGGATCCTCTTCGGGACCTCTTTTCTTTTAGGGGTCTCAAAGAAAAGCGGTCAGAAAAGCTCCTATTCCACATTAGAACAGGTGGAGGTTGGAAAGGCAGATAGCATATTTACAAAGGCACATGTGTGCCGAAATGAAGGTGGACATCAGCATCCAGCATGCTAGAGCTGCAGCTCTGTGGTCCAAGATTAGCCTGCCTGCTAGCTATAGTTTTCCCTTGGTCACAGCCCTTGCTTCTGTCATTGTTGCCATCCTCTTCCTGTCACCATCCTTAAACATTCTTCAGTGTTCCCGAGGGAAGCAGTGGGCAGATGAGTTCAAGTGTGTTGGGCAGCAGAGATGAGGACTAAAGGTGGAAGCATCTGGGGTGCAGTCACTGCCACCCAGTGGCTAGCCAGCACCACGAGTCCTTCAGTACTAGTTGTGACAATAAAGGATGGCACTGCTCGCTTTGGTGTCTTGCAGATAGAGCAGCCTCATTCCTTCACAAGATGGAAAGCAAGTGAGGGTGTCAGGAGAGGAGACAAGGAGGCCAAACCTGTGGAGCAAGTCAGAGCAGCATGAGGGGCGGCCGGACAGGACTATGTGCAGCAGCCACGTAGGGTTGTGTGCTCATTAGTTTCCAAACTACCTCTCCCTATAGAACGTGAGGGATTGTCAGCTTGCCATAGTGTGAGATAGAGGTCCCATAACCCTTCCTGTCTCACAGGTGAGAGAACCAAGACCCAGCAAGTCAGGAGTGATCAGAAGCAGGGTGGTGGCATTCTTTGTCCTTTGCTGACCAGTGTACAGATGGAACTGCATACTGATGTGGAAAGGACTGCTGTGGAAAGGACTGCTGTTGGTTTGTGAGTCGCTCTCTGCTCTGTGGTTAGGATAGACGCTTCTTCCAAGCATGTGAGTAAGCTAGGAGAGAATACAGGTCTACTTTGGGCTCCTCCACTATGAAGAAGAGCCAGTCCCCAAGTCTACTTAGGTTATCTTAGGCACCCACACAGATCAGGCTACCCTTTGAATTTGTTTGAAATTAGCTATCGTAATGTGCAATGTGCAAACTTTCTGGGCTTAAGACCCATCTGGTTGACATTCCCAGCAGGGTATGGGGTATCAGGAACACCTTGCAGCAGGGGTTCGGATGTCCCTTCAAGTAGGAGGCCTCCTTAGCACTGAAGGCCAACCCACATCTCATGGTGTGTGTCGACTTCTCCCCTCACTTTCCCCTCACCCATACCTTTAAAGTGATTGGCCATGAGGAGCACAGAGGGTGGCATTTCTGTCTCTTATGGGCTCAGAAGGCATAGCGGCCATATTGACTTTACATTAAACTGTGTAAAATGTGGAAAAGACTCAGCATGTTGGTCAAACAATAAACTGTCCTAATTCTCGACACAAAGCCTGTCCTGTCTGATGCTTCTAAGTGGTGCAGTCATAAGGGGGAAGGAGCTCAAAAATGTTTTCTCAAGTGTGCGCTCCACAGAAACCCTGTGGTGTCTGGGCGGTACGTCCCCTACTCAAAGCCCTTTGTATCTTCCTCTGCTTGCCTGGGTCTCCATGTTCTGAAGGGGTAAGGCAGGACACACTAGTGACATCACATCCACTCACATCCCCAGAATCTCATCTGCCTAATGGCTGATGGAAAGGAAGGCTCTAGGCAGAACCAGGACTCGTGTGTATTTGCCATCATTCCCATTCTCACCTGTCTTAGCTGGGGGTTATGAAGGTTGCACCTGGATGGCTTGTCCTGATTTCCAGATAGGCAAGAACTTAAGAGGAATTACGTCACCTTTCAGATGACACCAGCCAGCCACACAGTCATGTCCAGCCTCACCCCACACCAGTGAAGGAACATCCCTGAAGCCCCAGGTCTCAGACTAGAAGGTAATAACTACTCTAGTTCTGGGGCCAATTCCAAAGACTCAAAGACCAAGATCAGGCACACAATCACCCTGCCCTGAGGATGCTGGAAATCTTCTCTTTAGGTTAACTGTGCCAGCTACATTTCCCCTATTAAAGGTTTTGAAGGTTCTAGAACACCCTCCAGTCTGCTACCTTAAAGAGGCTATTTCAGGTAGAAAGGAAAGGAAATAATTTCCTTGCCCACTAAGCCTCATTTTTTTGTCTTCCAATTGTAGTGTGAAGTAGAGCCGGCAGAGGAATATCAAGGACAGAGGGTTGAGAGCCAGAATAGATGCTTCATGGGCCAGAAGGCCAGAGTAAAGCTGTTGCAAGATAAGCAGTACTTCCGCATGATTATGGTGTTCAGGAGAACATGCCTTCACACTGCCAAGGAAGCGAATGCTCTGGCACAGTGCTGACACAGCTGCCCAGTGGCCCTGGCCCTTGACAGGCTAAAGAAACATTTGGGGTTCCCCAGATACGGTTGTAAACATGACATTTGTGAATACTCTGCTTAAAGTGCACAGCATGAATCAGGTGTGGTGGCATAGGCCTGTAATCCCAGCACTTAAGGGTGAGGCAGGCAGGAGGGATCACCACAAGTTCAAGGCCACCCTGGACTACATAGTGCAAGGCCAGTCTGAACTACATAGCAAGACTCTGTCTCAAAAACCCCCAAAAATAAAAAGTACAGTATGGCATGCAGGTATGCTCAGGATGATTTTCCTCCTCACTGTAGAAAAGTGGAGGTGACTGTATATTAAACTCAAATTTTACCAATATTAAAGTCAAATGAACACAGCCAAGTGAGTGCCTGGAACATGGCAGGACCTAGGGGAACACTGGCACCCAGGAGGCACTATCAGAGGCTACAGGAATAGACATGGCAGCCTGCATGGGTTACAGGGCCGGCACAGCAGGACAAGGGCAATGGTGAAGGCATTATGAGGCTCACAGTGCTCAGGGGTCCAGGGAGACCATGACGGAGTTTACACTAAGGTGTGGTGGACCACATCTGGCTAGCTGCTAACATTTGAGATCCACTGGTCTAGACATAGCTTTGCTTTTGAAGATCATCTGCAGGCCTTGAATAACTTCAATCTTGCTCCTATTCCGCACTTTTTTAGTGTATTACTTCTTCTAGCAAAGTAAAAACATATTAACCAGAAAATACAAAGCTAAGAGCATATGCCTCTCCACAGAAGCATCATGCCATTGGTTTTTATTCACATGAGCACCTACTGTCATGTGAACGTCATTCACATTCCTTTCTGATTTCTGATTTATTGTTCTCACCTACTCTCTTAAGTTACCCCCTAGTAAGGAGACAAATAGAGTCCAAAAGACAGTAGGAACACTAGCAGTGATGTAGATTCAAGTAAGAATTGATAGGGACAGGGTCTGATGACTTCTCCATCTATAGTGCATTTATCACCCTGTACCTGCAGTAGTTGATACTGCTTTGGGGTGCGCAGCCTGAAGCACTTGCATCAGGATGGGCAATGGTATTTTCAGAGCCCACCTGGCCCACAGGAAGGGACCTGTGACAGCTGACTGAGGCTTGGGCTCTTACGTATATCGAGACTACACTCTCTCAGATATTCCCAGCCTATGCTGGTATTCTGACTGGGCCTGATTCCTCAGGGCAGGCTAGGTGGACTCCTGTGTGTTCCCAGAACACCTGCACCCTTCCATGCTGGGGTTCAATGACTAGCTTTTCACATTCCCACATCCCCTGGCTTTACGGGGCTAACCCAAGTGCATGAGATGGGGACAGGAGAGTCTGCTCTGGTGTATACTGCAATCTTTAGGCTCAAACAGTTAGGCCTGAATCCCAACACCTGCTTTTACTGTATTATTCTATTGAATGCTCAGAGCTAGAAAGCCTATTTTATTTATCAAGAAAAGTAGTAACCACTTACAAAAGCAATAAAAAAGCCAAATACTTAAGACAGAAAGAACATCACTTTGAAAAGGCAACTTTTTTTTAAAGCATGAATGCACACCCCAAAATCTACAAAAAACCCTTTTTACATTTCTCGATACACAGCATTCTAGTGAAGGGTACAAAATAGGAATTGATCAGGCAGCAAGTGGAGCCAGGAGCCCGAGGCCATCCACAGAATCAAAGGGTGTCTGTAGAGCTCCCACATCCCCAGAACACAGGAGAGGCATTTGAGGATTTAGCATTTTTAATTCTATCACCTGGGAACACCACCAAGGGTTCCAGCCTTTAAATGTGAGTGCTGAGACTGGAGTGCGGACAAGTCAGTGAGCCCATTAAGAACCCACTGTCAACTCTATCTTGCTCTTTCATACCTGTTTTCACACATGGGAAAACTAACTCTACCTATAAATCTGAGAACTGACTAAGGACTAGACAATGTATTGCCCAGGGGCAACTGGAAATCAACTGGCTTCATAAATAGACAGTTTGTTTCCAGGAAAGAGACCAAAGCACAGAAATTGAGGATGAGAAAACTTCAGAAAATAACCATGTCCTGACAGTATCCTCTATGTGAAGTCTGCTTGTTACATCACAAAGACCTTGACCTTAAATCAAGCACATGTTAAAGGGACACTTAATACCAACACTTAATGTTAGAGTTAAATAAAAGGGATTTGTTTGAAAGGGAGCAATCAGAGAAAGGAACTAAAACAAAAAACTTCCAAGCTGGTATGAATAGTAATTTGTTTTCAGGACAAGGAAATGTTTCTAACCACATTTTGTACCCTTTTCAACTCCAGACTACCACAGCTCTTCTTCCAACACTGCCAGTCCCACAGTCACAGTCACACACACACACTCATAGCTTGTGCTCCGGAGTTGCCCCTCAGGCAATTTTAGCCAGCCATTTCTCTAAGTTCTGGATGTCTGCAGAACCTGCGTCTCCTCTTCCACCCTTGGCACTGCATTCGAGGAACTCCACTTTGAGGGGCAACTGTGAGAACTCAAATTCTTTGCCTTTCTTTCCAAGATGAGCAGGGACAGTACTGGAACTGTCCAGTGTACTGGGGGCAGCAGAGCGGGTAACTCGTAAGGTGTTGCTATGGGACAAAAGGAAAACAAGTCAGGAACCAAAAATTTTATCCAGCAATTAAATCATTAGCTCCTAATATTTTAACATGAAGACTTAATCATAAACCTGTCAGTTATGCAATTAAGGCTGTTGAATAACCATGTACATAACCAGATGTGGGTCCAACCTTATCAGCCAGAGGACAACAGGGCAGCAGTGGACCCAGATCACACCAACCCTTTTAGCCCAGGGTCTCCTTCTACTAGGCTCTCCTGAGTGATGCCATTTTAATACACTGCTAAGTGTTATAAAAACTTAAATTTCTGAAAGTGTGGATAAACAGTGTATTTATTTTTATCTTTAGTCCATTTGTATATAGAACTTACAAATTCACAAACTTCATACTCTCATCTAATGTGGCACAATTACTATTCTCCAACCTCTTCAACTCTGCAACTTTCCCAATTTATGTTGCCTTACTGCCCCCTGCTGGGCTTACTAAACATGCATAAGCAACACATTTGCTGACCCTTTCTGTTCCCAAGGAGCAGAGAATACATGCTGCCAACTGGCTTTCTTACAAAATAAAGCATTTCCATGTTCTTAGCCATGGCAAGCAATAAATATGGTCTTAAGAGGGAGCATCAGGAGGAGGTAACAGACATGAAATTTCAGAAGGAATAAGAACCATCAGAACTGTTCTATAAAGAGCCAGAAATACAGTATCTTGGGCTTTCTGGGCCGCATGGTCTCTTGCTTGTTTTTCTTTCCTTCTTTTTTCTTTTTTTTAACCTGCCTTTAAAAATATCAAACTACTCAGCTTGCAGGCCCTTGGCAGGAGTCTGCCCCTGCCTGGAGTCAATCAGATCCTACCAGACTAGTCCCTGAGCACAGGAACTCCACCACAGTTCCTCCGAGAGCAGGGCCTGGCACATACTAGATGCACCATTAGGGGTTTATTCAAGGAAGAAAGAAGTAAATAAAATGTTTTAAAAGCTGAATATATATAGTATCTTCTTCATCAGGTCTTTTTCTTTAGAAAAAAAAAGTCCTTATACAAAAGTGGTAAGAAAAGATAACTTGCTTTACTACAATGCTGATGATTTCTTCTAAGCACGCTTTTGTCTAGTTCTTATAAAATAGCATAACAGACACATTATGCTTATCCTTAAAATTTAAAAGCTTATGGCTCAATTTACAATTTTTAAAAAATAAAGCAGGATAAATAATACTATCAAATAGCTTTAAAACAACATAAGAAGCTAGGAAAAAGTATCATAGATTTTTATATTCTTCCCAAGTGTTCTTTTCTTCTTCTGTCAATAATAATTTCTAATGGCTTTAAAATTCTTTTACTTTCTTTACTTCCTGACCCTCAGGTTTTATTTTTATATGCATCTTCACACACTTTTACATGCATTACAGAGTGATGCACAGTTTTATTCATAGTTTTCAACTTACTTTCTAAAACCTTTCAACTATAAATAAGTGGTAAAATAAATTGAGCCAATGATTTTAATAAAGCTTTGAATGACATTTTAAAGTATCTATAATACTTAACACTTTTTATAATTCCATTAATTCTTTTAATTATTTAATAAGTATATTTCACACTCTTCAGGTAATTGATTCATTGATAAATTAATTCATGATAATTATGACAATCATATATAACCAAACAAAAGATACATGATTATGCTGCTTAAGGTCTAAGTGTTAAATTTATCCAAGGGGTCTCCATTCACACTTACAGTTCTTTCTCAAGCTGTTGCTGAATTAACTTTGCTGATTTTGCCATTGCAATATCTATAAAGAAAGAAAAGTGCTGTTTTAATTTAAACCAAATTGAGTTTTCTCCCAAGATTTCTTACACAGAAAGAAAATTCCTATTTGAACCAGGAAGTTCTTTTCCATTCATTTTCAAAATGACCTTTAATTACTATTTCTTCTATATTAAGTTTTTATTTGCACATATGGGTTTTTCCAAAATAATGCTTACAAACTTATGCTGATATCCTTAAACTGAAGTTTTCCATGCCTTAAACAACTTTCAATTCAAAATATATATATATCCAGTAAGTTTAACAAAAACCTTACCAGCACTGTGACTGTCATAAGAACTTTCACTCCAATAGACAATACCCTGCCTGTCCTTTAAAAGTAACCCCAGCATGCTTCCAGCTGATAACTGAGATGAAATGTTATGATCAAGTAAACCACTGGTAAGAAATAAGGCTAGTCTGGCAAAAAGCCCAGGCCAAATAGACATTAATTCCCTTCCTTATACTAAATAAGAGAAACAGAGAATGTTGCTAGTGATACTAGTAGGTGCATCCCTGATTAGGTGTAATTATTATTATCTGATCACTTCTGGGAAATGCTTTGGGCTCTTCATAGAATCAGAAATTTAGATGTGAAAGAGACCTGAAGAGACTACTCTAGCTTATTCGTAATAGAACTGAAACCCAGTTTAATTGTGTATCACTTGAAACTTCTCAGTGGTTATCAGGTTAAAGGGAAACAAACTCCCCTTGTTAAAATTTGCTGAATGGTAAACCTGTTTGGAAGGAGAGACTCCACCCTTGTACTCCAAAATTGTGTGTCCGATATGACATATTGTCCACTCTGGCAAATTTAATTTGGGAAAGTAAAATAATTTATAAACTTAAAAAAATAAAATAAAAAGCACTGTATCAATAGGACTCTTGTCAATCCTTAGACTAGTGAAAAGGAACAGAAACAGATTTTCAGATTTAAAATCCTTCAAATTACAGTTCATCACAACTGTTTCTATCCTCAATAATGACAAATGCAGGTAACTGAACTAATTCTTAGTAGCAACCCCCCCAAAAAACTCAGTTATTTCTGCCAGAAAACATGACAGCACCTTGCTTATTGCAGGCTATTAGGAATGATGGTGTGTTCTTCAGACCCATGCTGTCTATGAGGACTTGATACAGAAACTCTGCCACGTCTTTCACCTCTCGCTGGAAAGATGCACTGTCCACCACAAACACAAAAGCCCTGGAGGGAGAGAAAAAAACAACAACAGGCATGTGAAAAAGTCACAGTGAATCATTATCTTGAAAAACTATCCTTAATCCCTTAAAATTCAATCCTGATGAGTTATATACAACAGACAAACAGTGTCTGTGTACACATATTCACACAACACAAAACTTCCTTTAACATGGAAGGAAGCTCCCCCACCGCCATCCCAAGCTCCTAGGGCAGAGAAGCTGAGCCGGTCCCAGCACCCGGAAGGAAGCTCCCCTTCTGCCTGCTGCCATCCCAAGCTCCTAGGGCAGAGAAGGTGAGCCACATGGGCACCAGAAGCACGCCGCCCCCCCCCCGCCCACTGTGGAAATGAGAAGACACATAAACAAGCCTCAAAAACAGACTTCCGGATCACCCACAGCAACCCCAAAGGGAAACGAGATGGAACAATCTGATACTCAACCACCTGGACTCTCTGAACTGGCAACAAAAGAGGATCTGGGAAAAATTAAATCAGAAATAATTACTCAGATAACAGCAAAGATTTTGATCATGGTGCAAGACATGATTAATAAATCTAGAAAGGACACAGGTGAAAAAATAGAGGATCTGAGGAATATGATGGAATCCCAACATAGGAAACAAATGGAATCCATAAAACAGATACAAACAGATTTCCAAGAGATTAAAAACTCCATCGAAAGTCTGCACAGCAGAATGAACCAATGTGAGGATAGAATTTCAGATATAGAAGATAAGATTGCAATTAGTGACCAGGAAAAGAAAAATTGCTTTAAAATTGTAAGGGAACATGAGAAATCAATCCAGCAGCTGCTAGACGATGCAAAGAAGAATAACATAAGACTGACTGGAGTCAATGAAGAGGAGAGAGTGCAGATGACATAAAAAAAACTCTTCACAGAAGTGATGGCAGAAAACTTCCCAAGGAGGGGAAAAGAATTTGACATACAGATCAGTGAGGCAAACAGAACTCCAGCTAGCCTTAATCAAAAACAATCTACACATAGACATATAATAGTTAGGATTCCAGAAATCCAACAGAAGAATAAAATTCTACAAGCAGTGAGAGAAAAGAAACAAATCACATACAAAGGAAAGCCCATCAGAATCACAGCAGACTTCTCAATCCATACCCTCAAGGCAAGAAGAGCTTGGAGTGATGTATTTCAAGCTCTAAAGGAAAACAGCCTCCAACTCATACTGATGTACCCTGCAAAACTATCTTTCAAAATTGATGGAGAAATAAGATACTTTGAAGATAAAGAGCACCTCAGGAACTTCATGAATACCAAATCGGCACTCCAAAAAATTTTAGACAATACCCTAGGAAAAGACGATGAGGATCACAACCCCAGGAAGCCCAGCAGAATGAATCCATTGGGCGTGACAAATTAAACGCAAAGGGGGAGAATTCAACAAAAAGTCATGATAAGGCTTTTAAAACTTTTGACTTCATCTCCCTAATGAGTGTATAATTCAATCTTATTATTGTACTGATTAGTATTTTTCTGATTCTAGAGTTGCACACCTTTCCTTGTGCTATACTGGCTATTTATCATCTTATGTCTACATTTTAATTGGGTTGTCTATTAATGAGCTCTAAGAATTCTTTATATATCCTGGTCATAGGTTATATGTATTGTAAATACAGTCTGTTTAAGGACTACTTTTCATTTTAATGATGTCATTTAAAGTTCTAAATTTTGGTGGAATCTCATTTATCAATTTTTTTCTTTTACACATCATGTTTTTTGTATCCTAGGTAGTTCTTGCCTACCCTGAATTCATAAATATTTTCCCTTATAATTTCTTCTTAAAGTTTTATACTTTTAGGCTTTCTTATTTAGGTTCATAGATCCCTTCAAGTTATTTTCATGTATGGAAATAAAGGGTTGAGGTTAATTTTTTATATACGGATACCAGGTGTTCTAGTGCCATTTGCTGAAAACACTATCTCTTCCTTGGCTCTTGAATCGAGTTTATATTCTATACAATGCTAATGTTAAATAATCTTTCAAAACTCAGTGGACCATATATGTGTGGTTCTACTTCTAGATTCCGTTTTATTCAAATAATCTATATGCCTTTCCTTACACCAACACTGACTTGATTACTGTAGCTTTAGAAGAAGTCTTAAAATTGCGTGCTAAATGTCTTCCAACACTGTTTTTTGTTTTTAACTTTTCTAGGTCCTTTGTACTCCTACATAACTTTTAAATTTCGATATCCAATTCTTCATTTATGGCAAGTATACACAGGCCTGAATTTTTATATATACCTTGTGTTTTCTAATCCTGCTGAATTCAAGTACAAGTTCTAGGGCCTCCTAGAGATTTCTTAGTATTTTCTCTGTAGATGATCATTTCATGTACATATAAAGATTTTGCTTCTACCTTGCCAATCCTATCCTAGTTGTGTCATTTTATTGCCAGACTATTTTGGTGGGGCCTAGGTTTCAAAGTTTAATGGACAGATAAAGAATAAGCATATCTGCCCTTGTTCCCCACCTTAAGGAGAAAGCATTGTGTCTTCTCCATTCATATAAGGCATTTTCGCTGGAAGTATGGAGTACATGTCTTTAATCTGTTGAGAAGGTTCTGTTCTACTTCTAGTCTCCTGATAGCTTTTACCATGAAGAGCTGTAGAATTTAGTCCAATACTCTTTGTCCAACTAGTGACAGGTTCATACAGCTTTTTCCTTTCCTCTGTTAAAATGATTATTTTGGGGGGTGGATCTTCCAATGATGAACCAACACTGCCATCCCTATAACAAAACCACTTTCTACATACTGCCAGATCTGACTTCTAAGAGTTTGTTTTGTTAAACAAATTTCTATCTATGTTCATACTTTTTTCTTCTATTATCTTTATCCAATTTTAGGATTAGCAGAATGTTGATTTCCAAAAATGAGGGGAGAAGTGTTCCTTCTTTTTTCTGCTTTAATTGTTTGATATAATTTATCAGTTAAAATGTTTATGACCCTGCTGTTGTCATATAGGTAGGTTTTCAAGCTAGGAATATACTTTCTTTAATAGGTGCTATTCAAATTTTATATTTCCTCCAGAGTTAGTTTCATGAATTTGTCTTCTAAGTTACTTCTTAGAAGTTGTCAAATTTATTTCAAAAAACATTTTTGTAATATGCTTTCTATATCCTTTTAAATTCTGTAAAATCTGTGGTAATGTCTCCTAGATCTTAATATTGTAATTTTTAAAATGTGTAACTGACATTGTGTAACAGGAAGAAAAGGTCTAAAAGAGCAGGGGAATTGGGAGGGGTAGGGGAAGGGAAAAAAGGGAAAGGAAAAACTATGAGAAGAGGAAAAAAATGGAAATAAGGTCTTTGCAAATAGGTAAGGGTGGAGCGGGTGAAGGGAGGGCAAGGGAAAGGGAAAAAAAATAAGAACCAAGAGACTCATGTAATGGTACAAGATCCCAATGATGAATGTAACTGTATTTTATACCTAAAATGTACCAATAAAGTTAATGGGGAAAAAAAACCAAAACAAAACAAAAAAAACTTCCTTTAACAAAGAACTTTTGAGTGCTACTATGAATCAACAACTGAGGCTGAAACGACACTAATAATTGACATCTGCCCTTAAAGACACAGAAATCATATAAA
This sequence comes from Heterocephalus glaber, assembly GCF_053883595.1. NCBI lineage: Eukaryota > Metazoa > Chordata > Mammalia > Rodentia > Bathyergidae > Heterocephalus > Heterocephalus glaber. The sequence continues at coordinate 9,985,916 of NW_028258324.1, read as the reverse complement.
AGTGTATGATAACTTCCAAGAGAGCACAATGCCCAAATGATAACAGGAATAAAGAGGAAAGTCATTTAAATGAAACCAAGCCAAAGTAAACTTAAAGAAGGATGTAACAGTTGAATTTTAGCTAGATAAAAAATTGGGGCAGACTGTGGAAAATGATATGTTCGAGTCCAAACAAATGAAGCACACTTTGGAGAAATCAAGACAAGCGAGTACATGGGAGATGGGGAGATGGGGGAAACCAAGTCAGACAGCAACATGGTATGACACACTGGCCTGTTTACTTTATGCTTTTGTCTTATGAAGACTACTGGTGCCTAAATAGAAGACAGAGAAAATACAGAAGGCAACTAGAAGAATATAGTAAATTAATAAATAACTCAGTGGAAATGTTAAACAGAGGTTACTCTCACCTGACACAATCTGGAAAACATGGTAGAGAAGAGACAAGGACAGAGATAATAAGTTCCAATAATGTCAACAGATTTCTAAGATCTGGAAACTGAGAATGAGGAAACAGCATTAACTCCTGAGAAACAGCACTATCTGAAGAGACAATGGTGAGAATTTCCCAGAATTGAAGAAAAATGTGAATCTAGGTCTAGGACCACACACTTGAATTCCACACACAATTCACAAAGCTGAGTCCTCACCTGGACAGAAGGTAGAACCAGACAGATTACCTACAGTGAAATGACAATTAGATTGGCAACAGCATGTTCCTCTGCAACAGCAGATGCAGAAGTCTGCCTTCCCTGTGACCACGGACACAACTGCCACCCAGGACTTTATATTGAGCGAAACTGTCAATCAAAAATAAGGACCAAATACAGTAAAGATAGTTTCAAGCGAAAAAAAAGGATAAGAAAATTTACCGCTTATCACCCTCTCTGGAAATATTTTAAAAGATATACGAAGAGAAAAATAACCTAAAAGGAAGGAGTAGAGTGGAAGAATTTGGAAAAAGCAAAGAAATCATAAATATGCTGATAAGTCCAAGCAATCACTTAAGAGAAAAAAATTAACAATTATTGGGAGTTAAAAAGAAGCATAAATAAAATGTGAAGATCAAAGAGGGTTTCAAGGTTCAGGAAAAGGAAATGTATTTATTTTATACTGGTGTGCAGGGTTTAAAAGGAATAGGGGAAGAGAACCATGAAAAGTACAAAAATAACATATTCCAAAGCAGTAGAGGTAGACTACATACATTAAGGAAATTTGATTAAATCAGAAGGGAGGAATGAGCAGAAGTCACATACCAATATAGCAAATGTCTTTTCAATATGCATTTATTGTGATTAAGATGGCTTTGAGGGCTGGGGATTTAGCTCAGTGGTTTTGCCGCCTGCTGCGCAAGCTCAAGGACCCGAGTTCAATCACCAGTACCAAAAAAAAAAAAATAATAATACCTCAAGATGTCTTTGAACTCAGCTTATCTTAATATTTTCAATGTTCTATTTCCCCCAAAATACTTCAGGCAGAGTAATTATAATGCAAATTACAAAATACTTAGAATTGACAACAGAAAAAGAAAAAAAACTTTAATGGGAAATTAACATCCATGTATGGCAAAATTTACCAGTTCTACACTTGTCTCAATTGTTTGAGAAATAAAAGTCACATTCTTATCTGTGACAAATTGCTTGTCACCACCATTTTATGGGCAAGGAATCAATATAAAAATAAAAATCTAAATCTACAAATGTTCATCAAAAAGGAAAGAACCAATTAGCTAATTCCATCAAATCTAAGATGCCATCAATTAAAAATAACTACTATTTTAGGCACCACCAAGAGAGGGAAAATACTGCCAATTAAACTATCACATCATCAATTGAAGATGCTTCCAAATTCAGATATTAAAATGTGTCTTCAAATAACTGATGTGGTATACAAATTTCCTACCTCAGTTCTTACCCAAGTTGAAGAAAGCATCTGAAACTGTAGCATAGTTGTTTTAGGAAAGAATGTAAGAGTCAATAATACAAGAGCAGGGCCGGGGATTTAGCTCAGTGGTTTCGCTGCCTGCTGCGCAAGCACAAGGACCCGAGTTCGATCCCTGGTACTAAAATAATAATAATAATAATAATAATAATAAAAATAATACAAGAGCAGATACTAATATATGAAAATATTGTTTGGTCTTTCTTGAGGTATCCATTTTAGGTAATTTAAGAAACGACTTAAACATACTGTTTGAGTTTAATTGCTTCTATAATCTACAAAAGCTTTAAAATTCTTTTCTCAGATTTTAATAATCATATATCATCAAATTCATTTCCAGGGTAAATGTGAAATTTATAATGATAATAAGCAACCCTTCCTGAAAACTCTGAAAAATGTTACTTAAGCATTATCTCATACACTTCTAGCAAAGATGGGCTTACAACCCAGAAATGGCTGACTCCAAAGTCTATGTTCATTCTACTCCAGAACATCATGCTGACTCCAGAATCCCATTATGTGTGAACTCAACAGAGTATGTACAAAATTTAAGCACATTTCATTTCCTTCCCACTTACCTGGCTGAACACTTAAACCGCTCTAAGAACTGAAGTCTCAAGCTCTCGTGCCCAGGAAGGTCAATCAAGGTTAAACTATTGCCCTGAGGATGGCAGCAATAATACTCAATTAATGTTTCAGTCCACTTCCATGTTCACAAGGTAAACATTTAGTATCAGGTTATAGATACTGGCATCTAATGAATGAATTAAACAAATATTCAATGTAATTAATAACCTAAATGTTGATGGAGCATTTTCCAATAAAACACAAGTCACAATGCAAAAATGGGCACCTGAAATAAAGACACTTCTCAGATGAAGAATTAGAAACAGCAAATAAATATCTGAAAAAAATGTTCAACATCACTGGTCTTTCGTGAAATGCAAATTAAAACAACACTGAGATTCCACCTTCAGAAAGAATGGCTACTATCAAGAATCAACCAATAACAAATGCTGGAGAGGCTGTGGGGAAAAGGAATCCTGCTCCACTGCTAGTGGGAATGTAGACTGATGCGACCACTGTGGAAATCAGTGTGGAGATTTCTGAAAAAACTAAAACTACAGGTCCCACTTGAACCAGCTGTACCTCTTCTTAGTATCTTCTTGAAAGAATTAAAAGCACCATACCACAGCGATATATGCAAACCCATGTTTATAGCAGCCCAGTTTGTAATAACTAAATCATGGAAACAGCTCAAATGCCCATCAACTGACAAGTGGATAAAGATGTGGTTTTTTATATATAATGGAATACTGCTCTGCCATAAAGAAGGATGAGCTTCAGACATTTATAGCTAAATGGATGGACCCTGAGCCCATACTCTTAAGCAAAATAAATCAGACCCACGTGTTTAAATACTGCATTGTTTCTCCGGTATGAGAAACTGAAAGTGGAAATAAGGACTGAAATGTATAATGAGTGTTGGGAAATGGGAAGAAAGTGTTCAAATAGGAAAGGGAACAAAGGAGGAAGGAGACAGAAAGGAAGAAAGGGACAAGAAAAAAATAAATAAAAGGAAAAAATGGAAACAAAGCTTTTGTAGACAGGGAGAGGAGGGGTTTGAGGGGGAAAGAGGAAAGAATAAAACAAATTCATTAAAAAAAATTTTTAAAGTATAATAAAACACTGGTCAAAGATGGGAATGTAGCTTGGTTGGCAGAGTACTTATTGAACATGCATGAGGCTCTGGGTTCAATCTTCAGCACTGGAAGTATTGATAATTATAAATAAAACACTAGTGGAAGGTCTGGGGATACAGACAGTGAGTAAACACGGTTCCTGACCTAACATAAATCATGAGAAAGATGAATCCAATGTAAAATTACTTATAAATTTCCAACTTTGATAAATGTTCTTAGGGTACTGAGAAACATGTCTCTGGGGAAGTCAGGGAAAAGTGGTCTCTGTGAGGCTTGGAAAATATATATCAGTCTGAGTAAAGACAAAAACATGTAAAAAAGGTGACAAATATTTTAAAAACTGAAATAAGGGGCCAGGGATTTACCTCAGTGGTTTCACTGCCTGCTGCGCAAGCACAAAGACCCGAGTTCGATCCCCAGTACCAGAAAAAAAAACCACAACTGAAATAAGAACTTAACAATTGATAGCATATGTTGCCATTACTGGGATCCTCAATTCTGGAAAGAACTCTTTCATCATTTTTACCCTTAATTTAATTTCTAAATATCTGTCTACCAGACACACCGTGTATTTGTTCCAAATCTGTCAATATTTTGTATCAGTTATGTCTGGGATGTGTGTGCACGTGTGTGTGTGTGTGTGTGTCCACGCACACTTTCCCCAGATTGAACCCAGGGTTGCTCTACCACTGAGCTACATTCCTAGACCTTTTTGTTTTGAGACAGGATCTAAGTTGCCCAAGCTGGCCTTGAAATCATGATCCTCCTGCCTTGGCCTATCAAGTAGCTGGGATTACAGGTGTACGGCACCATGCCTGGCAGTGCCAATTCTTAATCATCTGGGGTTTTTTTCTTAATCATCTATTGAGGGAACCCATTATGGATCCTCGTAAGTCCAATTAGCCACTCTAGACCTTCACTCTTGACTTTATGATTATTGTACAAGTGGCTGAACTCAATGAAGAGACTCAGATGTGACTCTGGTACATGTATCAGACCCATTCATTACTTCTCATCTCAGGTTTACCTTACAGCCCACCATGATCATGGTTCAGCAGAAGGAAATCAGTATCATGTACAAATTTGATACAGTTACACAACTGGATTATGACCTTTCAAATACCATAGCCAGTTCTTTGTAGACAAATATAAATGCCTATTAGCCTATTGTTTAAATATTGCTTAGTGTCTGGAGACCCCAAGTTGGGACTTATACTCCATTTCAAAAGCAGCTCTGCACCTTGCAGTATTAGCAAATTAGAAAATATATAACTAGGTAAGGGTAAGACAGGGAGTGGTGAAAGAAGAAAGCAAAGTTCTGTCTATTCAATAAAAATATAATACAAGCCACATATATTTTAAATTTCCTAGTAACTGTATTAAAAAAATTAAGTAAAATGAATTTTAACAAGTTACTTAATCCAATATATCCAAAATATTAATGTTTAATAAGACATTATTAATAATATTTTATGTCCTTTTTTTCCTATCATATCTTCAAAATCTGGTGGGTACTTTGCACTTATAACACCGTTCTAGTTGGACATGTCATATCTCAGATGTTTAATAGTCACACATGACCAATGGTTACTGTACTGTAATATACAGGTCTAATGTATATCCTGGAATACTCAACTTAAAATATCTGCTACAGGGGCCGGGGATTTAGCTCAGTGGTTCTGCTGCCTGCCTCGCAAGCATAAGGTCCCATGTTCGATCCCCAGTACCAAAAAAAAAAAAATCTACTACACAGACTCTCAAAATTAATGATCTCCCAAATGAGAAATTTCAAAATCCAAATCTTTGGAAGTTTAAAAAAGTCTAGGCCATAAAAAAAAGTAACTTAATGAAAACAAAAACAAAAAATAATCTCTTAAGGGGCTGGGGATTTACCTCAGTGGCACCACACCTGCCTGGCAAGCGGCAAGCGCCAGGTCCTGAGTTCGATCCCCAGTACCACATATAAATAAATACATAAATAAATAAATAAATCTCTAAGGTATTTAAATGGATATTCCTTTATCCTTGCTTATGATATTTAATTTAAGAGGCATCAGGAAGAGGAAGGCACAAGAAAAAGGGAAAGTCTTTTAGATCATAGTTTTAATTCATCCTTCCATCTATCCTTTCACCCCTACAATCAGCCACCCATCCCATACTCTATTCACTCACTAAAACTCATAGAACATTATAAATGGCTTTGTAGTCAAGTGTCTACACTCTCGTGCTACACTTGATCTTAGGCAAAAGGCCAAGAAGCAATTACACTCTTGTGCTATACAGGTACATAAAAAGGCTTTTTCATGATACTTTATGGGTATTTTTTTTGGTACCGGGGATCAAACTCAGGACCTTGTGCTTGCGAGGCAGGTGGAAGCTCCACTGAGCTAAATCCCCAGCCCCTTTTATGGGTATTTTTGAAATATAATCATATATACTCTTTACATCACCCATCGCAACACTGTAAGAGTAATTAATACAAACTAAGCAAACAAAACTAAGTATTAATAGATTTCTAATTAAATAAAAATTTAATTGCATGCTACAGCTACACAATGGAATACTACATAATTCATAAATCAAGCAGATAGTACTATAAATGTAGGAGGAAAAAAAAGCCAACTGTTATCAGCCATGTTGTTAGATGAAAAAATAACAGGCAGAACAGTGTTTAAAAAGAAAAATTAAGGACCAGGGATTTAGCTCAGTGGTTCTGCCACCTGCCTCGCAAGCGCAAGGTCCCAAGTTCAATCCCTGGTACCAAAAAAAAAAAAGAAAAATTAAAGGATATGATACATATGTGTATGCATAGAAAATTTAGAAAATTATACACAAAAAATTAAGTTAATGCTTCTGAGGAAAGGACTAAGTGGAGACACAGGAAAACAAATTACTTTCCACCAAATTTTTGTCTTATACACATATAAACCTATTTAAAACATAAAAGAAAATAAAGAGGCTTAATGCTGATTCTGAAGAATTCATAGTAAAGTTAAAAAGACAAAATATAAAAGTAAAATGTGATAAAATGCTATTGTTTATAAATTATAACAAGGAAAAGGTACACATAATTAAATCTGCTGCATGTATTATCAAGAACAGAATTTGTCACAGAGTATGTTCATAAAGATAAAGCTAAAAATGATGCCTAAAACCTCAGTAATTCATTCTAGAAATATTCTTTCTTGACATGCTGCATTAAGTAGGAGTGCCAGACTCCAACCCTCCAGGAACATCTTACCCTGTTATTGTTGACTCTATACACAGCAGAGCTGTCAGTAATAGAAGTCTGCGTGTCTCTGTAATGGCCTGTTAACAACTGTAAAAAACAAGATGGAAGGGATCAGAGTACACATATTACAGTAAGAGCAAATCTGATTTGAATACTAATGTTCTAAGTCTCCCAAGTATAAGGTCAAATAAATGAATGCTTCTTTTAACGGGGAGGATCATATTTTTTTTTAGCCTGTAGAAAAATCTAATTAATTGTAAACTTCATTACTTCATTCCTCTCGCCTCACAGAAAAAATATTATTTTCAAACCATGGTTAGTGACTAAAGTTACTGACCTCTGTAAACATTTTAACCATCAAAAATGACTCCAGATTATATTTCTTTAGTGCCTAAAAAAATAGTATCTGTACTCCAAAGGAAGATTAAAAAGCAGAAAACCTCTCCTATTCTCCATATTAAAATACACACTCAAAAATACTAAATACATTAAAAATAAGTATTAGTGAAAAGAAGCATAACTAACCTAAAATGTAAAATTAAAAAAAGGCTTATTCATTTTTTAAAAGTCTGACAAAATTGAGGTGTTAACTTGTTGGAACCACGCTGGGTGTATTTATACCACAATCAGCAAAAGCTGACTTGGGCTTTATTTATTGTTTAAATGTTTAAAAGTGATGAAGAAAGGTTAGTAATGCAAGTTAAACTTAAAAGTGTATTGTGCTCATAGTACATGAAACTAAAAATTAGTATCCTAGTATTATCTGATTCAGTAAAAAAATTTGCTAAATGGGGTAAAGTTTAACATCCATCTTCACTGTGTCATTTTCATCTTACTGTGAACACAAAAATATCAACCAACATTCATGTCACTTATTAGATTTAATGACAATAAATTTATTGGAAAAAAATCTGCAAACTGGGATGCAACTGGTTTTGTCAAATCATAGTCCAACTGCATGCAGTCACAGTTTGGTACTGTTACAAAAGGTATTCTGCAACAAAAAATGAGCTATACAGAATTTATAACATTTTACAATGAAAAGTAATATATATTGTTTTTTAAAGTTCTATATTTTGGAGCATTTCAGATTTTGGATTAGGGATGCTAAACCAGAAAAAAAAAAATCTATGGAAATATTCCCAAATCTGAAAAACTGCAAAATCTTAAAACATTTTTTAAAAAAAACTGATAAACTCTCAGAAAGGTTTAGTACCCCCCAAAATTATAAACTGTATGTATATCACTAGCTTCCACCTCCAACTGTTCTGTCATCCTTAGCCACACAACACTTACATAAAACATTTGTGATAAAGACTAAATGCAGAGCAAAAAGAATTTATAAAATTTTGCCTCATAGGTTTTCTATTCTTTTTGTCCTAGCAAGTAAGTCAAGAATTAATTCCCAAATTTGTCAGCATAAATTTTTTTAATCAAATAAGCCATCAGGTCACAGGAATACTGGGATCCCATTACTTTTTCCATTAAAGAGGTGTACTGTAAATCAAAGCACTTACCCTGACAAATAGCAATGTTTTCCCGGAGTCACAAAGACCCACAAGGAGAACAGCTCTTTGACTTCTCTTTCTGCTCCAGATGAATTTCCAGAACACTGTAGAGACAAAAATAACAAAATTGTGCTCTGATGATCAGTGGTACTAACAGACATCTTAGGACAAAACACCGCATTCACCAGTGACTTACTTTTTGATTGCCACCATTATCATCGTTACTGTTGTAGTTAGGAACCCTCTGGAGTGCCAACCACCATCAACTCTCAACTTCCCCGTACCCCTTAACCGGAATGTGGCTACCTCGAGTTGTATGTGGCCCTGGCGACCACTTCGCAAACATAGGAAGCTCAAAGCTGGTGTAAAGACCATGTGAGTCTAGGGGGTAAGAAGGATGGAAGGGGAGGAACCATGCTTTCAGACACGGCAGCCACAGAGGAAAGCTAATCGGCGTCCCAGGGACCCGGACGTCACTCGGAGGGTCTCTCCGGACGCCCCTAGAACGCAGCGCTTCCGCCGCCGCTTCACCAAGAGGGTGGAGTGTAGAGGGGGTAAGTCTCACAATCCACATGTTCCCAAGGCGTCCCTCGCACCTCACTCGCGGCCTGCGGAAGCGCAGCCGACGCCCCGACCCTGCCCACCCCGCAGAGGCAGACCCCCTGGCCAAATATTTACCCAGAGTCAGCAGCACCACAGCGACCGCCAGCACTACTGACAGCAGCGTAGGGTCCCTCTGCTGCAGCTCCTGTCTCAAGGAGTCCAGGTAGGGCTGGAAGGTGCCTCCCGCGCCACCTCCATCCCCTACGCGACGGGAGTTCACGGTAGCCATGGAAGAGGTGCGTGGTCTCCAATGCCGCGAAAGCTACGTGGCCCTGTGTTCTGCGCGGGCGCGGGGAGCGAAGCATCACGGGAATGGTAGTCCCTAAACTGCGTTCCCGCCTAATAGCCGGGAGGATCCCCAAGTACCTGATGGGAGTTGTAGTTCTCTGGTGCGTCACGCTCCTCCAGAACCAAAAAGACTGAATTATTGGACGAGACGCGCTCATTCTTTCATATCAGTCGTTTGTCTCCTCTTTCGTTCATTCATTCTTTATTTTTTGCGGTACTGGGGGTCGAACCTAGACCTTCACAATGAGCCCAGCACTTCTTTTTATTTTTTATTTTGAGACGAAGTCTCGCTAAATTAGCCAGTCTGGGTTAAAACTTGTATCTTCCCGCCTCAGCTTCCCAGAGTGCTAGGATTAAAAGCAGGCAGCACCAAGCTGGGTTGCCGCCTTCTTAATGGCTATTGAAGGAACAATGAAATGAATAAAAGAAATGGCTCTCGAAATTTCCACCAAGGATTTCTAGTCGATCCCTACGTGGGGTGAGATTGTGAGGAACTCCAGCATCCCTACAAACATTTAAGCTGAATATAATGTGGTAAGGGATAGGACAGCGAGATGTGCCATGTGATGTGGGAGTACACAAGGCATGCTGAGTCCATCAAGAGCTTAATGAAAAGCTGCTGGAGACTGGAATTGAGTCCTTCCCGAAGGATGAGTCAGGCTGTGCAGGCGATTAAAAGGAAAAGGATGTACCATACACAAGAAAATGAGTACAAGCCAATGAATGATACATGCAGAAAACATGGTAATTTGCTGTCCTAACGGTACATCTAGGGCTGCAAACTCAAAATGACTACTTTAAAAGAAACAGCCAGGGCTGGGGATTTAGCTCAGTTGTTCCGCTGCCTTCCTCGCAAGCTCAAGGTCCGGAGTTCGATCCCCGGACCAACAACAATTAATTAATTAATTAAACAGCCAGGAGCCCGGCGTGGTGGCCCATGTCTGTAATCCTAGCACTCAGCAGGCTGAAGCAGGAGCATCCCCTGAGTTTGAAGCCTGTACTATACAGGTGAGTTTAAGACCAACCTGAACTATATAGTGAGACCTCGTCTCAAAAAACAAACAAACAAAAAATAGAAGAAAACTGAAGGGGTCATTCCTGACAAAAGGAAACAAATCCTACTCAGCCAGGTGCATTGTGGGACCTGGGTTACGAGTTCTACTGTTTTTTCAAGAGAAGCCATAAGGGAGATTTTTATGGGACGTTTTCCATTTTTAAAATTTTGGCAGGTAATTGAAAAACATTCAAAAGCTTGTGGTCCAATTAAAACACTTCCACTGGGTCAGAAGTGGCCAGCCTAGGCTTCCTGTTTGCAGTTTCTGATATGAAACAGGTGTCGCTGTTCTAAAAGGCACATGTGATTTGATTATTGGCGTGACTGGGTAACAAAATGCCATGTCATTGTCATCAAAAGACTAGAAGTTCATTACTCACAGTTCCACATTGCCACACAGACCTCAACACACACAAAGACCAGGGACAGAGAGAGGAATTAAGACACGTCTTTGCTAGTGTGGCAAAGAGCAGATGGAGATGGTTTTAATCTGGTAAGAAGAGAAACAAAGATGTGAAGGAAGGTTGAGATGTGATTTAGTCACACACTGGAAAACCAAACCATGGAGAAAATATAAAGAACTTCTGCTGTTAATTTGGCCTTGGGATTCGAATGATCAGTTAAAAATCTATAAAACTTCATTAGAACAATCTTGTAAATAGGAGTGGCAAAAATAAAGCTGGAAAGGTTGGCAGGAATCAGACTTGAAGGGATTTTGTGTGCTCTGCTGAGGCAGAGCCTAGAGTTTATTCAGAATACCAGTAGACCCTTGACATACGAACTAAATTTGTTCCCAAGGGCTGGTTGTAACTCAAGTTGGTCAATTGAAGGCTCGGGCTCCTCTACACAGCCTTCAAAGTCCCTCTCCTATACACAGCCAGATCTCAGTGTCCTTAGAGAGATATTGGCCCAGGATTTCTCACTTAACCCCACACAGGAAAAGATGTAGTAATGTTCCTTCCAGAACTCTTTAAGGGTTAAATCTGTATCTGAGACCATCTGGAAGTACAAGCTGCTGGCATATGGGTCATAACTCAGGATTTTGTTCTTAAGTTAAAACTAAAATTCCAGTCATAACCCAAGTTGTTCATATGCCAGGCCAGTTGTAATTCAAGGGTCCACTGTATAAGTTTCAGATGAGGGTGATATAGGTAATTGGCAAATCTACGGAGAACTGTGACTTAGGAGAGAAAAGACTACAGGCAGGGAGATCAGCTAAATTCTTTTGGAGTATGTGGGGAAGACATTCGGAGTGTAATACAGAAATAAAAGTAAGGGTGGAAAGGAGGGCACAAATTTAAGAGATGTTTCGAAGTTAAACCATATAGAATACAAATAGGTGGATAAGGTGAGTTAAGTAGGAGAGTAATCAAGGCTGCATGCTACACAATTCCTGTGGGTAACTAGAAAGATGAGGGGGACAGTAAGTGAATTAAGGACCCAGAGAGGGTTTGAAGCTGTGAACCCAATTGGAAGAGATTAATAGAATGAAAATTATCTTTCTTTTCCATTTTGACTATACCAATCTGCATTCCCACCAACAGTATATAGACTTCCCTTTTCTCCACACCCTCACTAGCATTTGTTATCTTTTGACTTTTTGATGATACTATAGTCATCCTAATGGGTATGAAGTGGTATATCATAGTGAGTTAAATTTGCATTCCCTTGATGTTCAACAATGTTGTGCACATTTAACATATCTGTTGGCAATTTTTCTTCATTGGATAAATGCCTATTTAGGTCATTTGGCCATTATTTTTATTTGTTTTTCTACTGTTGAGTTATATGAATCCTTTATAAATTTTAGCATTAATCCCTTATAGATACATGATTTTAAAATATAGCTTCTCCACCTACAGGCTGCCATTTCATTATGCTCATTGTTTCCTTTGATGGACAGAGGATTTTTTTTGTTTGTTTTATGGAGTACCATTTATTTGTTTTTGCTTTTGTGGCCTGAGCTTTTGGTGTACTCTCCCAAAAATATCATTGCCAAGGCCAGTGGCTAGGAGCTTTTAATAGTTGGAAGAGCTAGTTAGTGTATTATCATTACTCTTTTCTCAGAATTTTTATTATCTAACTTAATTTTTGGTCAAGCATTAGCATCATTTTCTCAAGTTAAAAAAATTGTATATTGATTATTTAGAGAGAATAGGCATGTTTACAAGATCGTGTCTTTCTATCCAAGGCAATGTCTTTTACATTATTTTTTACTTTACTAATTGTGATTTGAATGGCTTTTAGATATAGTTTTTATTAATTTACTAAATAATGCATTTTATTTATTTTTTTAAATTATTATTCTATTATTCATTAAGGGGGATTATTTTATATTTTAATTTTTATCCCACTTTACTAAATTTTATTTTACTACTATTAATATTTTATTGTTCTTATGGATTTTTTTATGTACAATTACCACTTATAAGTAATAGTAATTGCAATATTTCTTCAAGTATTACATCTAAGCTGGGAATGCTGCTCAGTGATAGAGTACTTGCCTAGCATGTACAAGCCCTGGGTTCAATCCCCAGCATTGCAAATATATATGTAAAATCTTAGTTTTCTTGTGTAATTGTACTGACCAACCACTGTAAAATAAGATTGGTGGTAATCAAAGTTTTTCTTTCCATGTTTCTAACTTCAGTGGAGATGCTTCTATTCATCATAGGTATACATTACCTTTTGATTATATGTAGATTGATACCCAATAACATCTGTCTATCCTATTTTAGTAATGAACTTATGAAGAATGGTGCTGAGTGTTAATTGTTCTAGCCCTGTTGCATGAGAGTTCCTGTATCTATCAAAATTAAGTTTATTGACCTGTTGCAATAAACAGATCATATCCCAAAGGAAACATGGGACATCTTATCAAACAAAGGACAAAACAAGTTTATTCTAGGATCTGAGGTAATGGTGGAACTTAGGTAAATATTAAATAGGGCAGCATATTGGTGGGCTCAGAGCAAAGCAGAGCTGGTTCACATTCAGCCTGGAATGTAAAGTGGGCCCAGAGTCCTGTTTCCTCAGGTGCTAGAAGATAGATGTGGAATGTTGTGTGTAGAAACCTCATATCTGCAGTTTTGCATCTGACTGTAAATGGAGGCTGTGAGAGGAGTTTGTAAAAGAAAGAGGCCAACTGGGGAATTATTTAGAAGGTCAAATTAACAGAATTGGGTGACATTGGATGTGGACTGAAGGAAAACCATGAATTGATATTGGACACTTCCATTTAAGGCATGAATAATTGGGTAAATGATCATGTCTTCAGTGGATATAAAATACATTTTAACAAAAGTTGGTTTAGGAAAGCCAGAGAGGGAAGAGCAGGATGATTCCCCTCAGTTTTTTGTTTTTGTTTTGTTTTGTTTTTGCCATGTTTGGATTGAACTGAGAGCTTTGCATATACTAGGCAAGTGCTCTACCACTAAGATATATCCTCACCCCAAGATTTTATTTACTGGGCTTCTGAATGCTTTAAGATTCTAGAGGATAGACACACAGGTGATAGGAGGTATCAATGTGCAGATACTGGGAGCTGGGGTCAAAACTATCAATATGGATGCCCAGAAGTCATTAGCTTGGCTAAAGGAAGGCCTGGAAAGTAAGAGGAGCACTGGATCCAGAGAAGAACTCCAGGCAGATTTCTATAAGATTTTCCAGGCTGGTAAGATGAGCCCACAGTAAAGGCCACAAATGAATAAAGAGAGGCAGGAATCAAAGCAGAGAGCTGCTGTGTCAGAAAAGCCAAGGGAAGGAATTCTAAGGAGAAAGAAGCAGTCAGCTGTATCAAGCACAAGAACAAGCTCAAGAATGAAAGAAGTAAGCTGGTCGAGCAGTTGGCAGGTGGGTGGTGACTTGGTAGGGTAACTTCAGGGAAGTGGATAGAACAAAAGACTGGTTCTATATGTTCAGATGATTATAATAAACATGGCACGGCAAAGCAAAGGAACCTTACAGGAAGCTGGGCTGAGAAAGGTAGGAGACAAGGCAGAAATTACACTGGCATCAGGCTAAGGGATGATTTTTAGCAAAAGATATTTCAATTTCACTTTTTCTAACTGGTTAGAATCAGGACCTTGGCTATGCTAAATGCTCTTTATTAAAAATATCAAGATAAAGATATATCTTCCATTTTTTTTCTGTACTCACTGGACACTTGATCTTTGTAACACTCTTCCCACCCTCCTTCCTGCCTCTCCCTTGACAACACACATACACACAAGCACACACACACAAGACCATATGCATTTGATTTTGTTATGACCATACAGACTTTTACAAAAGGTTGTTTCTTAGATTGGACTCAGGTTGTGCTGCTGTGGCACCACACAGAGCTGCAGAGAAAGACTGAATCTTGAGCTCACAAGGAGGGGCTCTGTTACACACATATTTAATAAGATAGAATAAAGAAATCCTTCTGTTGGGAATACTTAGAAAAGAAGGCAGTTTTTGAAATATAAAATTCAACAAAAAATTTTATTTGTGTCCTGTACATGTGACAACACAGAGTTCAAAGACAGACAGGGTTGGCACAAACTCCTCAGGCCAGCAAGACTAGGAGAAAGAAGCCTGTAGGTCACCTGAGCTGTCATCTCCCTTGCAGCGGCAGACCCATCTCTTGGATTTTAAAGTTTGTGGAAAGTGCAGGCTTCCAAGAGTCCTGTGGAGCAGAGAATAAGGATATTGAAATATATTTATATTTATTTATGAACTGTTGAATGAATGGACAGTTAAGCATAGTACCAAGGCATTCAGACACGTTGCCCTGCACTTCCAATGCATGAACTGGGACATTCTCCCAGTGCTCATGTCTACTTGCCTATACAGCTCTGCACCTCCCCTGGGAAGAGTCCACACTGAGACTGTAAGGGCTGTAACATGATTTCCCTGCCCTCCAGCATTCCCCTCCTTTGTTTCATATGGGGGCATCTCACACACCTGAGTTCATGTCGCTGGAAGTTCCCCAGGAAGACTGTCCTCCCCAACCTCTTTAGGCAAGTGAGGAACTGATATAGCAAGAAACACCTGCCAGACTTTGTACTGGGGACAAGGGATGGAGCCGAGAACAGTAGAGCCAGACTCTCTCCCCTTGTGGAAGATACGACTTAGGTCAGTATTACTTGGGTTTTGCAGCAGTGGCCCTAGACAAGCACATCGCTTACAATTAATTATAATGAATTATATGGGGCAACTTTTAAAGTACAATCACCCTGAGCTGTCACAGCCTTACTGAATCTGTATCTCCGGGCCTTGGGAATAAGCATGTTTGATTAGAACTAAGACTCTCTTATCTGTTCACTACAGTTGACAAATAACTGCCCAAGCATGTTACTCCCCCATATCTTCCAAATGCTTTCTAGTGAATCCATTATTCCCAGCATAGTTATATTGCAAAGGTGTGCTCTATTTCAATTCCTAGATCTATTCCAAATGAGTTGTATCCTTGACAACTTTATAGTTACCAGAATTTATCATTGTTGAACCTGTCTAGAGCAACACTGTCTGAAAGAACTTTCTCCAGTGATACTCGTGGCTCCTAAGCACTTAACATGCAGCTGGATGGGACTAAGAAAATAAACTTTTTTCAACTTTAAGTAGCCACATTTTTCTAGTGGAGTAGGTAACTCTAATAAAAAGTTTACTTCAGAGAAATGGTTATGTGCATGCAAACCCTTCATTTTCTTAGAAATAAGATGGAGCTCTGCATGTCCAAAAAATTCACTACCTTCATGCTCTGGGCCTGTGCCCCCTCTCTCTGCAGGCTAGCCATTCAGGCTAGCCTATCATATGTGCAGGGCGTAGGTTAGGTTGTTCTCTCGCTGATTCATCTTGCCCACATGGCCATATCCTGAAAGTCACAGCACTTCTCCTTTATAGTCACCACCCCAGAACCCACCACTGCATTTTGTTTGCAAATTCCCCATGCTGTGTTCCTCCTACTCACGTGAGGTTGAGCATTTTTTCAGGTTACCAACAGCCTTGACATACTCCTCTCCTAAGTACTTTTCAGGGGTGACAGAATTCTCAACTCTGACCAAACATTTCGTATCATCCCTGAACAGAAGATCCTTGGTTTTAGACCGGAACAAACAAAATTGGCTTGTGCAGTCAGATACATGACTTCCAAATTGACTCTGCCAAATGAACAGAAAGTGTGTGAAGATGTGCCCCTGAGCATTTGGGAACATGCATCAGAGAAGGCTTTAAACTCTGAACCAGCCCTGGGAACAACGAACTAAGAGAAGCTACAGGGTATGCTTCAGGAACTTTCTACTTCCCTCACCTGCCATTTACCCACTTGAGGTCCCAACTGCATGTTTTCATGATGCCCAGAAATCCTTGGTAGTGGCCTTTGTCCTACCTTCCTCTGAGAACTGCCCCTTTCCCACCTATCCTTGCCTTTCTTTCTTTCTTTTCTTTCTTTCTTTATTTCTTTTTCTTTCTTTCTCTCTCTCTCTCTTCCTTCCTTCCTTCCTTCTCTGAGGGTAACAAACTTCATAGGAAACAATTGAGAAAGATGAGAAGAATGAGATGGATTCCTGGTAAACTATATAAAGAATATACAGTTGTATATCAAAGTTTTCATAAAATATTACAACCCACCAAATTAAGGCATTGATATTATTTAACAATAAAAATTAACTGATTTGAAGATCAGTATGAAAATATTCTGATGTAGTGATGTCCAAAATAACTTTCCGCAATGATGGAAACATTCCATATCTCTGTACTGTCCAAGTTGGAATGTACTAGCCATGTGAATTCTTGAAATGTGGTGAAGGCAATTGAAGACATACATTTTTTAATATGATTTAAATAGCCACATCTGACTAGTGCCTACTTACTGAAATGTGCAATTCTAATGGTTCATGAGTCAAAAACCAGTGGCTTCTTTCAGAGGATTTCTCTACTGTTAACTACTGTTAAGGGATTGAGGGTCAGGTATGGAAGAAGAAGAAAGCTCTTAATAGATTTATCTGGCCACTTAAACAAGATCTGAAATTCTCCATAGCTTTTGGAGCCAGGGGCCGGAACAACCCATTGGGAAGAGTGTAAGGGAAGGACTCGGATAAAATTCAGTATGCCCTTCCAACTCCCAGCTAATATCAGTGGGAGTAAAAGGCCTAGGATTTTGATCACTCAGGAAGATGCTTACAGTTACAGCAAATCTGAGGTTGTGGCCATCCCCGAGGCCATCTATGCGTGAAAAATATTGCTGAGGGGCTGGTGGAGAGATGGGGGTGTGTGCTCATTTCTGGACAGAGTTTGCAGAGCCAGATGAGTGTTCAGAGGTGGAGGGGCCTAAGAGCCCTTTCTGATCACCTGCAGGCTGAATAGGCCCTTTCTTTTTTGAAACTGAAGTCTTGATTTTTGGTCTTAAACACTTTTCTGGGATCCAGCTTATTCATAAAGGAGTTGGTCTCTTCCATGAGCAGGTCTGTGTTGTAGATGATGGGTTTATACAAGCTGAACCACTGCTTGGCCTGTGGGCTAATGCCATAGCTGGTGAATTCATAGTAACACTGGGGTAGGCCCAGGTGGGTGATGGGCAGGTGCCAATAGGCAGTAAAAGTATCTGTGAGAAAATGCCAATATAACACTCTGTCTGGGAACCAGATCTCACTGTCTTGTGCCAACGCTGGTTTCCCAGTTTTGTAGGCAAGGCAAACCTTCCCATTCCCATTGCATGAATCCTGTTCAAATATCATACTGCAAGGGTCAAAATGAAGCTTCTCTGACTTGTCCTCACTGGCTTCATATGTGTCATCTTCCACATCTGCCTGAGTTAGTGCATTAGGAAGAGAATACATGGAAGACTGGTTGGGCTGAGTTAGTTTTGAGGCACTGTTAAATGCCATATTGCCTAGCGGGATGATGTGCTGCTATCTAGTTTCACACTCCATTGGTCATCAGGTAAAAGTTCTTCATATCCTTAGGCATCATAATTATTTTTTTGTTCTCATGAAGGAAACCATATGACATTCAGCAGGTGCCTTTTCTATGATGGTCACCTCGGTCACACCTGGGGAAGAGTCTAGGATGACAGTGACACCCGGGGTCAGCTTCTCCAGGTGCAGCTTGTTGTAGCCCAGCTGAAGGGGCGGTGTCTCCTCCATGGCTTGTGTCCCTGCTTGACCACTGACCCGGCCTTAGCACCTTGGCCTGTGAGTTAGCTGTGTTAGCTGGGAGCTGGGAGCTGTAGTTCTCTAAGCCTCGGAGCCCAGGTGGGGTATACGCCCCCCTCCACCCCCACCCTGGGCTGATCCAGCATCAGCAGCTTGGCGGGGTGCTCCTGGGCTTTGTCCCACACCTCACCTCAATATTTCGCTCCTTCTCCCCCTGCCCCACCTTCTCTCCTCTTCAACAGGGACTCCACAAGTTTCCCAGGCTGGACTTGAGCTTGCAATCCTCTTTCCTCAGCCTGCAAGAGCACTGGGACTACATGTGTGTGACACCACCACAGCCCCTCCTGCTTTTTCTAATCTCTCTTCCCCCCACCCCTTCACTGCCCTTGCCCATGGGGGCTGCTTATAGAAGTACAAGGAAAATAACATGTCCCTTTGGATATTACTACCAAAGAAGACATTAACTAAGTCTTCCAAGAGGAACAGCAGAGATGGTTGTTAAAAGTTCGTGTTTGGCTGCCTTTTGAATCCTATCTTGGGCTAGCCACTTAACTTCTCCAGGACTCCTAAGGTTGTAGGTGAAATGGTGAAAATTCATTAAATGCTTATATTATCATCATGTGCTTTAAAAGACTGCTGAAGATATGCTATCTTAATTTTTAAAGAAAGCTAATGGTGAGCCAACAAGTAGAAGTTATACTGAAGAGAACAGTGATGTTTGTGCGTAGAGAGGCCTTTAGGATTAGAATTCTCAAGCAGCCATTTTCCCCTACAAGCTGGCCCTGACATGGTTGTTCTCCCCAGAGAGGAGGCTCTCTGAGGCTAGGGATCATTTGTTTTTCAGACTATTGAGAGCACTGCTCAGTCTGCCTTGGCAAGTGTACTTTTCAAGGCTTGTGTCAAGGATTGCTAGGAAACAGAATCAGTCTTCTTTATTTTGAACAAGAACAGATTTGGAGAAAATAATCATATCCCTGAGCAAAGTCAAAGGGCAGGAAGGTAGATTCCTGGTCCTGAGGGTTCATCCATCAGGTGGGGACTTATTTCCAGTGACTAAAATATTGAAGCAGAGCCAGGCCTGAGAGACCCTGTTCTATAATTGCATAGCTAGCACATTTTGAGCACTTCTTGTAGGCCACATATTGTCCTATGACCTTTGCATGCATCACTTCCTTAATCCCCATATTAACTGAGAAGTGGGTATAGTATTATTATTTGTATTTTATATATGAAAAAACTGAGGCACAAAGCAGCTAAATCATACCTAAGATAGCACAGTTAGCATGCTAGGAGCTGATATTTGAACCCAGATATTCTGATCCAGTCTGTGTGGTCTCCCAATTCATTTTCATAAAAGAATAATGGAGTCAGGCCTATACTTAGCTGAGAACTCCCCCAAATAACCCATACCCATCTAGGACTAAAAGGTGGGAGGCCCTGGTTGGTTCATACCTGCTGTTTCACTAACACTTCGCGAACATATTCTGCCTTATCTTTCCGTGCGACCACAGCATGATTTGGGGCTCGGGCCAGGTGGCATTTCTCATACTCATCCACAGACTTCCTGCTGCCATCAGGGCACAGCAGCTCAAAGTCGTCCTTCTTAAGATTGCTAGCCCACGAATCAGGGTTGTTTCCTGGGGAGAGAAGACCGAAGGTGGATCAGCCAGAGAAGATGGCCTTGGTCACTGCAGGATTGGGACCGATCCACTGATGTGTGGAGGATCTGGGGCCTTTGGCCAGCTGAAGCAACAAAAGTGCACATATTGAGTTTATACAACACAGAGAGGAAGGAATCTGCACCAGCATTTTCAATCTGATACCTCCTTTAGTTCTAAGTGAAAATGTGCACATGCCTGTGTGGTATAGGCCAATTTCCTGTGTCAACCTCTTGCTTTATCTTTTGTATATTCTCTTTGCAAAAAGAAAAACAAAACTCACCCAAAGTGAGTGTTAAACATGTTTTACCAACTTCTATTTCTCTCTCATAATGCAAGATTTTTACTTTTATTTTATTCTTTTTTTTTTTTTTAAGGTACCAGGGATCGAACTCGGGTCCTTGCTCTTGCGCAGCATGCGGTGAAACCACTGAGCTAAATCCCCAGCCCCATTTTATTCATTTTTTAATTAAATTTCTTTTTTTTAACTGAACAAGTAGTATATGAGATTGTGCTCATAAAATTTCAATATATTTACATATAAACTAAAAATCTTCCTTCCCCAAATCCCATTCACTTCTAGAGTTCTAATCTTTGATATTGCATTTGTGTATGTCCATCCATGCCTTGTTATATATGCATATATCTACATATGTGTCTTCATGACATTACATATTTATCATTGTTCTTAGTTTTAAATCTTAACAAATGTCACTCAGGCAGGAGGAACAGTGGGTCTATAAAGACTCTTGAATGAAAACCAGTGTTAATGAATGAACCATGGCCTAAAGGTAGAATATTTAGATAAAAATTAAATGGAAGGTGATTCAGTCTGTGCTAGGAGGGTAGCCATAGGCATCTAGAAGGGTAAAATATTGTGTTTTGATAAAATCAATACAAGTTTATGGGAATGTGTAAAATGCTGCATAGAATCAGGAAGAAAGTTTTGAAACATTTATAATTCCACAGCACACATCTTCAGTATTAGTACATTTCTTTCTATCTTTTTATTACATGTACACACAATATTCACACATCCATATATTATTAAGAGTGTTAAAAAACACATGCCTTTGTATCTTGCTTCTTCTATGCTGTAACATAACACTTAATACATATGTTTTTAAGAAATAACATAAGACATTGACAGACTTAATCTAGTCTTGACTGGCAAGGAGCATGAAAAGACTATAGGGATAGAGGCTATGAGAAGCAAAGTGAACTTTAAGAGAAGGATGAGGAATTTGGATTTATGTAAGTTGAGTTTGCAACATCAATGTATTCTGTACATTAAAATGACATGTTGGGGAATCGAAATACTGGAATGGATGAGAGCTCAGACCTACTGTCTAGATTCTATTTAGGAAGTAAAGACTTTGGAGTCTTTGCAAAGAATGGAGAGTAAAGGCCTCAAGATGAGGGGGTACTCAGAAAAGTATAAAAAGAAATCAAGGGTGACAAGGAACCAAAGTTAGGGTAACACTCTGAAGCAGAAAGAAGGAAAACCCTTAAAGGAAAAGCAAAAATAATACAAGGGGAAAAAAATTAGTCAACCCAATATTCCTGCAGATACATTCTTAGCAACTGCTATGTGCCATGTGCTATCCTGGGTGCTGGGAATATGACAGGTGGAAAAAGAACCCGGTGATGTCCAGCAGATGAAGAGTATCATAGATTGTGATTAATTCAGTAACACTAGCAACATGGACAGAGGATACTTGTTATAAGATGTGGGAAGGCTTCTTAGAGGACCTGGCACTGAGCTAGTTCATTCTAGATGTCACAGTGGAGGAGCACATGTGAGAGGAGCAGGGAAGTGATTAACAGCCTGGACATTAGTGAGTTTGCTGGCAGGAAGAGACACTGCGGAGCATGGAATGCTTATTCTTACCAATGTTCATTTTTGTTTTGTTTTAATGTCAAAGCTGCCCCACTTTCACCACTGACCGGCACTCATTGGTGATTCTTCCCTGAATTGATTGTCATCATATTGGTTGCCAGATAAAAGTTTTCTAGCTTTGCCATTCTAGCTACATTCACTGATTTAGCATTCTCAAATAAGGAAGACCTTGCCCTTCTTCACTTGTCTAATCAGTATTGCCTTGTGGATTCTTAGCGTTATTAGCCTTTACAGCTATCATTATTTTAATGTTCAAAATTCCCAGATTTGGCAGAAAGCAGTCCTTCATGTTTGCTCTTGTGTCTTTTGACATGTCTCATCATTCTTTGAACACTTCAACGTGTGTAGCTCACCATATGTTTTTTCTGTCCCAACCTTGAAATTAGCTTTTTTTCCAAGAATTCCTGGTTCCTTTCTACTGGTGTGTTATTGTCCTTAGGTCTTCTCAGTGGATAGAGCCAGAAAATACACACACACACACACACACACACACACACACACACACACACACACACAGCTGCTTGGGCACAGCCAGGGCCTTGTGAATGCTAACCTAGCGCTAGCGCTCTACCACTGAGCTATATCCCAGCTTCCACAGCAAGGGGAAGAAAAGCTATAAAGGTCATTATTGGAATGATTGAAAACTTAAACATGTACTGTGTAGTGTTAAATCCATCTAATGTAAAATTACTTAATCTTGGTAATTATACTATCAGTATGTAAGGGAATGTCTTATTCTTGAGAAATTGGCACAGAAGTATTTAGGAGCAAATCTGAGCTGTTGGGGGAGGATTTAGGGCCTTTGGGAACCCCATGGGCCTGATCATTCTACCTATCCAGGTGAACACTTTCCTCTTCACTGAATACACAGGCTGAGAAGTAGAGCTTTGGATGCTGACAGTGTCTGTCATTCTTCTACAAAGTCACCCCTAAATACCAGTGAATCCTACTGAACCAGATTTCCTGAGGACAGAGGAACATGTGCACGTACCATCAGTGTTCTGCATGACAGTCTTGTGCTTCACAAAGGCCACATCTCCTTTCTCAACCAGACACCTGCAGAGGTCCAGATAGGGAGAGAGAAGAGAGGAAATCACATTGACACATGTGTCATTCAAGGAGTCACCTTATAGATCCAGGCTTGCCACCTAATATCAGCAATTACAGCTTCCATTCTATTACTTAGCAACATAAAGAATAAAGAAAAAGAAAGGCTCTAAATTGCTATGTACTTACACAATCTCAATCCCACATACTAAATCAGAATTTTTAAAAAATTCTTTTATTGGTACATTGTAGGTATACAACACAATTACATTTCTCATTGGGAACTTGTACCTTTACATGATGCATCTTGGTTCTTATTTTTTGCCCATTCCTAGCCCTCCCTTCACCCCCTCCACCCTTCCCTATTTACAAAGACTTTATTTCCATTTTTTCCATTTCTCATCAACTAAATCAGAATTTTTGATACAGCTTCTCCAATAGATTACATCCTTTTCTAACAACACAGACAGCAGAAAATCTGTTTTCTAGTGAGGTGATACCTCCCCCAGCAAGCATATGAAATGCGAATGGAAACTATTCCTTCAGCTTTTTTAAACATGTGAATGCCTGTGCAACATTTATGGGAGACTGAAGCTTAATCAAAAATCTCAATTTGTAATATCCTTCATCCTTTCAAAAAAGGATTTTAATATCCAGGGGGCATTTGAGGGTGTTTTTTTTATGTTTTGTTTTGTTTTCATTTGAGAAATGCGGAGAGTGTGGCCATCCTGCTATTAAGGCACTTATCCCTACTAAATCTCAGTCTGCATGTCTTTGGATGAGGTATTGGGGGTTGTAAACACATGTCTGAGCCACAAGTCTCCAAGAAGTTTCAGAAAAGAAATACAAACAAAATGAACTCTCTTGAGTATGGATCCATTACTCCTTTTAACTGCACTCCTTTAAAAGTACACATCACACATACACTAGACTCGTGTGTGCTTCAGCATCTGCACAAGGCCCTACTCCATAATCCAGGTACATCGGACTCTTGTAGAGTAAGTAGGCCCTGATCCACTGTCTGGCTACAATAACCCCCCTGCTTCATGGAAAATAATCTGCCTCTTCCTGCATCTGTTCAAGAGTTTTGGGGAAAGCTAGCCAAAAAGGCTAATGCTTGTTGTACCATACACTGAATGCATTTCATTTTCTTTTCAGTTCATAGTCTGTCAGTTTGATATGTTTAATGGTATAGCTAGGTTTTATAAAAGATATTTTTATGAAAATGTTTTAAACATGTAAGCAAAAGTTGAGCCTTTTCTCGTGATCTGTAATTCTCAAACATTTCATCACCAAAAAGAGACCAGGGAAAGGTTAAAAGTGGACTACAATTCTCAGTCCCTTCAATCTCTTAAATTCCTGTGAAAACAACACATTCTTTTGTACACTTAGAAATGTGTGGAATGTGGTTTGTACTTACTTTAACTTACAAGGTTATTTTAACTGAAAAATAGGGATGATCTTTGTGTTTCACTTCTTTACTGGGAAGTTCAGTTACAATACCACCAGCATTGTGTGTTTCATGGATTCAGAAGGTACCAGATAACAGAAGCCTGGAGCAAAAAGGGTAACTAAGTAATGTAGGCTACATAGGTGTCTCCAGAAAAATGATAGAAACTCTATAATGTACAACTGTAGTGAGGAATTTAGAAATCATCTACTTCATTAGTCTGTACTTCCAGATGAGAATGGTTCTAGGTTACCCAGAGGTGCGTGGAAGTGCTTGAATCAAATTTCCTGACTCAGTGTTTATCCAACTAGATTAGTGTTTCATCACTTTGGCACTAGTGACATTTGGAGCTGCATAATTCTTTTCTGTACAGTGTTATCCTGTGCATTGTAGGAAGATTAGCTGCTTCTACCAAATGCTAATAGCAGTCCCCATGCTCAATGCATGCTCAATGTTGTCACAATCGAAAATATCTCTAGATAGTGTCAGTGTTCCATGGAGGACAAATTGCCCTCAGTTGAGAAGTGCTAATCTGTACCATACATCATTTTTTTTCTTTCTAGGAGAGCCACTTTGGCAGACAGTGTGCTGGAGGGACCTGATTGTCCCTTCATGCACGGCTCTATGTTATTTACAAAATATCTCATCCTAATACATGCATCACTTAACAGACTAGCAACATAAGAATTTCACCTTAGTTCCTTTAAAAAATCTAGTCAAAACTAGGATATTGTATTTATGTTTGGAGTAAAGGACTCACCGGAAAGCCCCTGTGTAGCCATAGTACACTTCTTTGTTGTTGGGAGCACACACATTTGGGCCAATACAGAGCTTACAGAGACTGGAATTTTTGATAGACCCAGGGGCACAGCCTTGACTGAAAAATTCATCTGTGCAGAAGAACAGGTGGAAGTCAGCTCTTCCTGAGTCGATCGATACTGCTGGTTTTTATCTAACACATAACAGGGCTGCATGGTCCAGGAGAAGTACAACATTTAATTCATTCTGTGACCTGCCATCTACCAACTCAGAACTGACAGACTCCAGACTGTAAAACTGAGTTTGGGGAAAGGAGCTCATGACCACTACATTTCAGGGTGGAAGGGATTCCTTTTTGCACCAGGATAGTGTCATCCCTAGACTAAAGAAAGAAGAAATAAAATCTCTGAGCTTGTGGAACCTGTTTTCAAATGTCCCCTTTACTATGTCAACAAGCTCAATAAGGAGACAGGAAGTTTTCCTTGGAATTCAGCTGCTTGCCCACAGCTGTAAAAGCACAGACAGACAGGAGATAGTGCCTCAAAAGTGCAGAGGTCAGGAGCCCATTGGGACCAAAAAATAAAAGGACAAAGGGAATATCCCTGAACAAACTAAACTAAGTAAATTAAAGGCAAGGTAAGATAAGTCTTAAGGAAAACTGGAGATGCAAAAACACAACTGATGGAATCTGCTGGCAATGGGAGGCCTGGCAAAGCAGCAGCAAAGCAGCAGCAGATCTGCATGTTTGCACATCTTCTGCCCCTTTGTGTGCACTGTATAAGCTTTTACATCCAGGCACTTCCTTGTTACCGCCCCCCCAATCTAGTAAGGCCTTTTCTCTGTTCTTTCTAATAAAACACACACCCTGGCCCATTCCCCACTGCTTGCTGTTCTGTTGTATCCTTCTGCACCACCTCATAATAAGAACCTGAAGGGGAGAGAGCTGGTTACATCATGACTTGTGGATCTGACCCCAGCCGCCCTTTGCTTCATGTCAAACTGATATACGAAAGCATAGTGTTGCAGAGATATGTTCTCATCTCTAATCCCTAGGTACACAGGGTTTTCTGGAATTTGTAACCAGATTTAGAGACCTCCATCCCAAGGCTGTCTTTTTCAAGGAGCTGCCCAAACTTGGAGCTGGCAGGGAGGAAATAGAAAGCAAATGTAAATCAGAATCATTGTAAAACATTTGTCTGTAGGTATCTTACACCCAGAAGTTTAAGGGGGTAGAAATAGATTTGTACCGGATTGTACTCAAAGAACATGGACAATAAACTGCTGTCTACCCCTAGAGGAAGTCCAGGAGCTGGGCAGTGACTCAGTGTGATTCCCAGCACCTTAAGAGATCAGGGATCACCCACACTCACATAGCCTACAGAACTCCTATGGCAGGGATTGCTAGCTGTGTATCCAATATGCATTTCCCTTTGTTCCTGAGTAACAAAAATTTAGTTTTATTTGGGGTACGAACATGTTCAAATGAAAGATTATATTTTCTGTTATAGCCCATTGTGGTTCTGGGCAATGGGAAGAAGTTAGCTCAAAGTTGGTTAAATGTCCTGGAAGTCTCCTTTAAAAAGCTGACAATAGTGGGTATAAACTTCCACTTGCTCTAACGTGGTGCTTGGGCCCTGGATTGTGGATGTGATGGCAACCATAGGGTAACCTTGAACATGGAAGCCTCTTGCTGGAAATGGTGGAGTAGAGGAGAAACCATCAGGATCATACCAGTCATGGATGCTTCTCTGGTATTTTTAAGAGATGAATGTATATTACCCTGAGCCATTATAAGCAACTAAAATGAACCATCTTGATTTGGCTGCCCAGCTCCCCAACCCTCCTATCCCTTTTTGATATTTCCTTGAGGATCACTCTAACAAAATGCTACTTCTATGGAACTAGGGCTCACAGCATCTTGTACCACACTTCTCTCCCTCAGAACCCTTCTTTCTACTGCAACCTTGTGGCAACTCCTTCCCAGGATTCACTCACCAAATCTGCAGTGGTTGATTCTGCTGTAGAGCAGACCCATGGGAATGTTCCAGCCAGCGGTTCTGTCTACTGCAGTGTGGCAAGACTTCTTGCCCTCCAAATTATTCCAATTGATGTCAGGATCTGATTTCTTTACCACTGCCACACCAAAATACCCTACAAGAAAGACAAGAAGAGAAGTGTCTGGAGCCTCCAAAGTGTCTGCTTCCAGTCAAAGGGCAGCAAAGATGTCCTGAATCATTCATAGTGTCCCAAGAGGGTCTGTGGAGTAACTGTGGTAAAATCAAGGAACTTGACAGAGATTAATCTGAACTTTAAAGAGAAAATACTAATATCACATGGTCCTCCATTATTATGCACAATTTTTATCTTTTTATGTGTCAGTTAAAAGTAAAATAAAATACACAAAAAGTCAAAATACTAAGAATACTTTACCGGGAGAGCAGTGGCTAATGTATAACCCTTTTCTGAATGCATAAAGCTACTACAGTTAAAAATCCACAATCCATGTTCCAATGTATTGTTGCAGAGGAATGGATACTGAATACCATAGCTAATGTACCCCCAGCATTTTATAAATCAACATACATTGAGATAGAGTAGTATAAGACCATTAAACACCAAGGGGTAATCAGACTAGACAGTTTCCAAGAGAACACAATTTTATACCACAATACTTATGCAAAGTGGAAAATATAAAAAACAAATCAGCTGCCATTTTTAGCAGTAAGTACATGCTGGTCTTTATAGTAAGAAATAGAACATCAACTCATGATTTCAGTTTTCCAATTTATTCAGATCAGAATACTGTTTCCAGCAAAACAGAACTCTTATCTATAGAACAAGAATGGCTCTTTCTAGAGCTGCTAAAGAGCTTAGCTCCTCCAGTGATGGGGAAAGGCTAGGAGGTTGCACGCAGCAGAAGGGACTAGAACAGATTGCATCGATGGCTGTCAGCAATATAGCCTGCAGGGCCTGAGCACAGGCCCAGTGCTCACCTCCTGACTTGCTCCTCCCCATATTTCCAGATCCACCCCTAGCTGGACCCTTGGGTAAGACCCAGGTTGGCCTGTGTTTCCTGAGCCCAGCCCTGGCTGGGAGGTCAAGTAATTTTATGCTTCTAGACAGCTGTCTTTGTAAGTGTCTACTCAGCCTAGTAAGGAATAAATAAGCAAGTTTCCTTGACTAGTGCTAACTCTCATCTAAAATGTGCAGGCCCCATGTAATTTGAGGTGGTGGGAAGCAGTGAGAAAGCCTAGATTTGGCGTAATGCTAGACAATCCATAAATTATCTGAACCCTAGGGTCCTCTTATGCATCCTTAGAGGATGCAAATCCCTACCTTATAGGATTAAATGAGAAATCCTATGTATGTTACTGCAAGTGTAAAGGAATAACCATCATTATCAATTACTATCCTTCCATGACGGTTTTGCTTTCTAAAAAAGATCTCATCCCATTGTCTACTTGTGATTTGAACTGTAAACTTACCTAACCACTTCTCCAAAATAATGGGAATTTGCCTTTTAATTCCTGAGGTTGCCAAATTCCAGCTTACCTTTTTCTGGTGGTCCTTGACAACTAGAGCTTTCTGAAGAAAAGAAAATGAAGAAAGTATTAAACACATATAGATTTTTAAAAAGCAAGCTAGGCATGGTGACACACACCTGTAATCCCAGCACTCTGGGAGACTCAGGCAGGAGGATCACAAATTCAAGCCTAGTCTGGGCAACTTATCAATTTATCAAAACCCTGACTCAAAATATATTTTAAAAAGAGGAGTTGAGGGTTGGTGGTAGAGCTGGGGATATAAATCAGTACAAAGGCCCTAGGTTCAATCCCCAGTGCTAAAATAAAAAAAAAAAAATCGTGCCTTTCTCATCCAATAACTAAGAATAAAGAGAGTCAGATAAAACTACCAGTGTCACCAGTTCTCAACAAGTCCAGACTCCCTGAATGATGCAAGGTCCTCAGCTGCTGGCCTCTAGAATTTATGCACAAACTGTAAATTTCAAATTTCCTGCTCTACACGGAGCCCATGTAAGGTGGAGGCTGACTATATTTAAATCCTTGTATGGAGGCAGCAGGAATAACATGAGTTCTGGAAATTGGAAGACCTGCCAGAAATCCTAGCTGTCCTCTGCAGTGGAGTTACTTTTAGCAGAGACTTCACAGCATTCAGAGCTTCCATTCCCCACCCCGAGGGGTATGATAACTGCCTTCTTTTTAAAATGACTGTGAAGATTCTACATGATAGAGTCCAGAATACTGATAATGGGAGACATTCAGTAAAGGAGATTCACAGTAAGTACAGGGCTGTGATGTTCCCATATCCACTCTCCATAGCCCAGAAGAAGGAAAACAGAGGGTGCTGTCTTGCACTTACCGTAGTTTTCTGCCATAACAGGCACCAGACCACACTGGCCGGCTATGTAGACAAATCCGCCATCCAAGCTCATAGCATCTGCTTCCCCACTCTGCAGACACAGCAAATCACAGCAGTTGAAAAGATGCTACTTCCTACTCATCTGCCCTCCTAGCTGACTCTTTGAAGAGCTTTCCCAGAACAAGTTCTGAATAGCAGGGAAACAGCAAGAAATGGTACAGAACCCCTAAAGGATCAGTCAGGCACACCTATCAGAAAATAAAATGTATTCTCATTTTCAGCAAACCATCATCATTATCATGAACTGATGATCAATTTTAGGTGACCCACTTTCAATCTTCCTGTCTTCTTATAGAGATAGTCCTGCCACACCTATCTGGACCCATGAATTCTCATCTGTGAAATGGAGTAGAGTCGAGGACATGGGGCTGTTTCTGTGGATAGAACACCTCCTCACAGGGCTCCAGCCCCTCAGCTTAGCCTCTCTGGCTATGTGCTATTTCAGTACTTGGTACATACAAGAGTTTTACAAATGAGTCAAATATTCACAAATGGTCCGGTACTCAGGGATAATAAACTGGATTTCACAAATGCTTAGAATCAACAAGATTTTCAAGACTTCCCTTGGACCTGCAATATACTTTCTATGAATACACCATAAAGGAATAGTCAGATGTGTATGTGGGCAACTATTTGGGTAAAAAATATGAATAGGAAAAATCAGAAATGTGATTTATAAAAGCAAAAGGAGAAACAAACTATGTACAGTGACAGAAAAATGACCAAGTAATGGCTGCACATCTACACTATGGAATAGATATTGACATTAAAATATCATGTTTTGCTTTTTCTTTAAAACATAAGCATGTGTATATATATTTCCCTCAAATGCATAACAGACTAATTACACAGCAACGAATCTCTTCAAGAGTGATTTGATTCTGCTGGAGGTATAGCTTAGTGGTAGGGCACTTACTATGTACATGGGACTGGCTTTAACACCAGCACAAAAAACAAAGAAAAAAAGAAAAAGGAAAAACCCAATGATTTGATTCATAAGCATCTGAAATTTATAGAAGTTCACATCGGTACCCTTTCATTTTAATACTGTAAGCTAAAAGCCCTACCCTGCAACCAATTCATGTTTCTAACTTCTCCTTCTACACATTCAAACCTTAAAAATTGCAAACTGAACATATAAATCATGTTTGAAAACTTGAAACTTTAAAATACTGCTTCCCCAGTATGATTCAGAAACATCTGCATCCTGACAATACAGTCAAAAGTAGTAAACTGTAGGAAGACAAAATGAAAGAAGGGGAGGACATAAACTTACTATCTTAATATTTTACTAATTCTGTCAGTTAAAAGTAGAGATGTCCTTAAAAGGTAGAATAGGTAATGTGAAATAGGAAGAAAAGGGGCACAGGGAAAGGGGAAGTGGGAGGGGTAGGGGAAAGGAAAGAAGGGAATGGAGTTAATATGAGAAAAGGAAAAAAGGCAAACAAAGTCTTTGTAACTAGGGAGGGATGGAGGGGTTGAAGGGAGGGCAGGGGAAGGGGGGAGAATAAGAACCAAGAGAGACTATGTAAAGGTGCATGTCTCCAATGATGAATGTCATTATATTGTATACCTAAAATGTACCAATAAAATAATATTTTTTTTTAAAAGTAGAGATGTCCTCAGAAATAGCAGCTTGGGCTTAAGGTGAGGAATAGAGTGAGGCTCACAGTTTGAGAATGCATTTGGAAGTATTTTCCTATTTGATTTGAGTTTGCCCTAGCAAGCTGATGCTGAGAGAAAAACATTATTTTGTTCCATACATTTGCTCAGTGTTTCTGAGTGTCTCCTCCTGGAAATGTGTTGTAAGCTCTCTGTATTCAGCACCAACTCTTCTTTCACCAAACTAGTTTCAGGGTTCTCAGGTCAGGGGTCAAATTAATTTTTAATGGCATTTTAAACTGTCTAGACTTGCTGAAATAGCAGCTCCAGAGAGCAACTACGTACCTTGTTTTCCAACTATTATCTCTTCCCAAGTTCCTTTAAGTCCTCTCTTTTGAGGTATTTCTTTTAATTTGTTTTGATTTGGCACAACAGATCTAATGACATAAGAATGATATCTGAACTAGTATGGTCACACGCACCTATAATCCTAGCACTTTGAGAGGCTGAGACAGGGAGATCACAAGTTTGAGCCCAGACTAGGGAACTCAGTGACTTAGAGAGACCCTGTCCCAAAGCGAAAATAAAAAGGGCTTGGGATATAGCTCAGTGTAAAGGCTCTGGGTTCAGTACCACATAAAAAGGACAATATCTGTGCATATTCACAAATGTCATCTATTAGTGAGAGATTCAAAGCTCCCTCTACTTTCCCAAGAAAAACATACTTTCCTGCTTATGCATTTTTTATCAAAGTCCTTTTCATGATCAAAATTATTTAAATGACCATCAAATTCCCCAACATTTCTAGTCCAGAGCCACTTCTATCTGTTTTCATCTTCAAAGAAATCCACTTCTGTCTGTGCTTCATTGTTACAGTATCTTAAGGTTGCATTTTGGCCTCCCACAAGAATTTCACCCTTGGCTGTGGTTTATTGGTGTTACAGTTTCTACCTTTTTCCAGTTTCTTAATTTCATTTCACAGAAACTAATGGGGCTCCCCCTCCTGCCAGTATTGCAATTCCACACTTCTGTCATTGCTCAGCCACCACAGATTCAATGAATCCACACCCCAGACCAATGGGAATTCAAAACCATTCATATTCATGGTTGCAGAAAGTGGAGACTCAGGTTTTGAGTTGGTAGGCTTTGCTTTAATTTGGTTTTATTTTTCCTGTATTGACTGGGACAAAAATAAAGTGAAATATATGTTTAGAATAGTATAAAATAATATTCGAAATGTATGAAATATAAAATAACAAAATTGATTATCTTATATTTTGCTTCATAATAGATGGTTTTGAAAATATATGGTTATGCATAAGTGCTGAAAAGTTAGAATTGATAGATTTCAGAGAAAATCTGATACTGGCAGGTAGTTCTAGTGCCTGCAATGTGCCTTTGTTTTAATTTATGGTTTATTATGAAGAGTCCAACTCAAGAACAGCCAAAGAGAAGAGATGCTTAGGGCAAAGACTGTGGGGAGAAGAGGATTCAGATCTTGGAGCTTCTGGACCCCTTCTAGTCACACTACCCACCAGCAGCCACCAACACAGAAGCTCCAAGTCAGGTTTTTAAAGAATGATGGGGGGCCAGGGATTTAGCTCAGTGGTTCCACTGCCTGCCTCACAAGCTCAAGGACCCAAGTTCAATCCCTGGTACCAAAAAACAAAACAAAAAAAAGAATGATGGGGAAAGTCCCCTAGATATCAGGTGGTAAGAAGTGGTAAACAACCTCTATGATATGATCCCACTAAGAGGTTTTTCTCTTAGTTACATAAGTATAAGTAGTACTTTTGATTTTCTTCTTTCTATCAATCAGGATTTTCAAAATTCTCTACAAGCAAACATGGAATGCCCTCTTGATCAACAAAGCAAATTTGTACCTGCCTGCAAAATCAAAACAGAATCCTACTGCACTCATCATGGTACCCTCAAGGGGCTTAGAGCATCTACACTCTGGCCCAGCTCCCTAAGCAGAACATGGGTCAGATTCCCCTGTCAGAGTACACTAATATGAGGAGGAAACTCTAAGGTTCTGAAGCTCCTCTGCC
Source organism: Heterocephalus glaber (assembly GCF_053883595.1). Classification (NCBI taxonomy): domain Eukaryota; kingdom Metazoa; phylum Chordata; class Mammalia; order Rodentia; family Bathyergidae; genus Heterocephalus; species Heterocephalus glaber. Next base: position 9,952,545 of record NW_028258324.1, on the reverse strand, counting down.
ACTGTGCTCATTCATTTAGAACAAGGACCTTGGAAACCAGGGTGTCTGCATCACTTCCAGGAACAGGCACTTGCTCAGATTAGCAGAGGGAAAGCAGAGAACAATGGCAGAGAGGCTGCCCTAAGGAGGCAGAAGTGACATACCATGATCTTGGCAATGCAATCTTCCGTGGTCTCTGCTGATTCACACTCTATTTTTCCATCACTCTTAACGCTCCACTCATCACACTTGTGCCTCTCATGGTGGCTCAGTGCACACCACTTCAGTGTCTTTGCTTCTTCCTGTGAGCTTTCTGGGCCTGTGGCACAAGAAAAAGAACCAGAGGTCAGAAGAAAGGCCTGTGGTGTCCTCTGGTGTTTATCAAGGCTACTAACTGCCTTCATGCATGCACAATAGAATTTGTCAGCAAAAAACAAACAGATCCCATTCAGAGAATTCATCATCCTTGAAAGCAAAGTTAACACACAGTCTCTTTGTTTCTGTTATGGCTTGTATCTAGATGTCACCCCAAAGCCTCATGTGGTCATAGGTAGGGGGTTTCAGAGGTAGCTGGATCTGGGGTGTGTGATGCGGGGATTAACTCATACTGAAATGCTAGGATTAAGGGTATGAATAATGCCTGCCCTAGGCAGGTATCCTGGATAAAATATAAGAGACAGAAAGAAGGGTGGAGTGATCATTGCTTGTTGCTTGCTGCTTTTGCTGTCTTCTGCCTACCATAAACTGTTTTTCCTTTGTGGTGCCTCTCTGCTATACCACTCTGCCTTGGAGCCAGATGACTATGGACTGAAACCTCTACAAGCTATGAGCCAAAACAAAGCTTTCCTCTTTTTAGCTTTGGGTGTTGGGTATTTTGACTCAGCAATGAGAAAAATAACTAAGACAGTTTCATTTCATTTAGATTTAACTTTTTTCTTCAGAGAAGTACAACTCTCTTCTCCAACTTCTGGGTATTCTATGGTTTCTGGCTGATATTTTCATTCTTCTTTTTTCAAATAATACTTAACCACATGATATGTCCATATTTCTGTGTCCATTTATAGCATCATTTTGCTACAGGAGAACATGAGTTCCAACAGGGCCATGCCTGTCCTGTCCACCAGAGCACCTCTGTTTAAGTGGTGTTAGCACATGGTCAATGTAATTAATGTCTGAGGAATAAGTGAACACCTGCTCCTCATACAAACCCAGTCCCGAGTCACTTCCTCAGGGCAGCCTTACCTCAACCTCCAGGCCAGGGCCTGTTTTTCTTTGCTTTGCACTTTCATAGGACCATGTTTTTGTGTTGTTTTTATTGTTTCCATTCTAAGCGGATCTCTCATTTGATAATTGATGACTCAGTAGTATGACTATTCATCGAATATTTGTCTTCTCCCTGGTCTGAAAGTTCCAGGATGGCAAAATCTAGTATATGTTTGTATGTTCAGCTCTGGGCAGAGTTTATGGCTAGATGTTCAACATATGTCCACTGAATGAACTAATGAGCAAAAAAAAAAAAAAAAAAAAACCCAGTGACCCAATAAAACTGAGGCTTGGGAGTGACCTTTCTAGAACTCCAGCTTCACCATGGCCCATGTTGATCATCGCATAAGCTAGAGATGTGCAATCTTTAGACACATCTTTTTATTTTACTTATTTTGTGCCAGCCTAATTTGGCTTCACAAAGTAGAAGGACAATCCTGATTTATGCAAGGAAAATGATGTGAGCACCAACCCAAATCACTGAAAATATTAGTTTCCTTAAAAGCCTTTGTGATGTCTAGGCCATCTAATTAAGACTACTGCCACTTAGCATCAGTCTAACACTGAGTTCATGGGCAGGGCTGAAAAAAGGACACCAGGAGAGGCCTTCAAGTCCCTGTACAAACTGGATCACTGATCCTTGCCCTTGTCAGTTTCCCCAGCCCCCGAGGTCACCTGGACCTTCCTGAGTACTTACATATGCCTTCCCGTAGATTCCGAATAGCAGTGATGTACGGATAGCCCAGATACAGCCTATAGTCCATCCTGGGGGGAATCCTTAAAAACCCTTGTGCAGAGTCTTTAAACAGCAGATCCTTCCCATGAGAAGAGCTGAACAAGTGGAATTCTTTTGATTTGTCTCTGCCAAAATGTTCCTATTCACAGTAAAATGGAAGAATCAATGGCAACAGTGAGCAAGAGAGGCTGAAAAATGGAACTGAAGAGAAAACAAGAACCCCCCCCCAAAAAAACAAAGTGAAAAACTATGAGAAACTTCAAAATGCCAGAAGCGAAAGCAGGCAGAGGGCAGTCATGATGTCCTCCACGTGGCACCTTCTCTGTTCAGTATCTTCTCAGGATCACATCACACCCCTTTCCCTGAGTGAATTTCTGGGCTTGCCTCCCTGAATGGCTAAGAGGCTACTGAGAACAAGAAATATGTTTCATCCAGAGGCTGGCATTTTATGGTTGTTGCTTCAGCCCTCAACAGGTGGACGGGGTAGGGGTGGGGCTGGATGAGGGGAAGTTAGCTCAGTGCCACATCCCTCCACTGTAGGGGTTGGCAGTAGAAGTGGCTCCCTCTGCAGTCAGGGTGTGAGACCCTGGGAGGGAGGTCGTTCCCCTTGGTGGGAGGAATGTCATGGGTGTCTTCATAGAAGTGATGATGTTTCCCCTGGGCCATGAAGGCCTGGTTCACATGGAAAGGAATGAAATAACGCAAAAGGAGACATCACTGGTCAACAAGGTACAAGGTGATAGATGGTACTACCAGAGGAGGCTCCTTATTGCTCTGGGAGGAGTCTCAGCAGGGGCTTCTGGAATGGTCAGTGATGTGTGCCAAGATTCCCACTGTGTCCTGAACATACAAGGATACCCAGAGTGGCCAGAAGGCAAAGAAGAAAACCCCTAAATCCAAGCAGAAGAGGAGAACAGCAGGTGGGGATACCTGGGCCTGGCTGAGGAGCTCCCAGATCAAGTCCTCCTTGCCATCCACACTCCGAGCTACGACAGCATGAGAGGGGACCTTGGCCAGATAGCACTGCGCATACTCATCCACTGGCCTCCGGGTGTTGTCCGGGCAGAGCAGCTCATATTGGTCCCTGTCAGCCTTCTGAGGCAGGACCTCTGGGGAGGGAAAGTCCAGATGAGGAGACTACACACAGAGCCATGAGCTATGGTGTCCCCTCCCCACCTTTGCAATCCTGTTGATCACAGGAGAGGCCTGCAGTGATCACTGAGTGTCAGGGAACATGCAGGAAAGTGATTCTGCAGCCAGATGAAAGCACCGAGGCTTCCAATGCCAAGTGCATCAATGACTGCCCAACATCCATGAGTGCTATCTCAGCAGGATGACTGACAGCCAATGTGAGCCAGACCAGCCTCTAATCCTTTGCCTCTGAGGCAGAGGCATTGTGTGGTGAGGTTGAGTGATAAAAAGAGGCCCACAAGGACCTACCTCTGTACAGGCAAAAACTCAAGCAATAATAGGCCCTGTATCCTTGTGTCTTCTACTGAACATGAAAAGCAGGGAAATTAAGAGAAAAAAAAAAGAATGCCCACTACTTAGGGGAGACCTGCCAGACTCTTCCCCCATCACTTACCAAATATGGTTAAGTGCTTGACGAAGGCCACATCCCCACCACCATCCTTGAGACATCTGTGCAAAAGGAACACATTAGGAGAGCTCCTGCAGAGCAGATACTTTCTTGGACCTGGAGGTCCTGATTACACAGTCCAGCCCCTGGACAAGGGCAGAGGCTTGGGGAGGCCTGTGGAGCACTGTGGGGTGCTGACATCCAGGGCACCACTTTGAGGGCATCACATAGGAGACAGAGGTGCTCAAGTTTATACTCCAAAGAGCAAAAAGAAATCGAAGGTATTTTAATGTAAAAGAGTCTTTAAATTGCTGCTATAGAAGATACTGTAATGGTGTTTCCTCTCCTGAGGGTAGAAATGTGCCACTGACTGGCTATAAAACTTTAACCACAGTAAAAAGAAGGCACGAGAATGCAGCCACAGGAGCAATCTGGAGAGAGGCAGTGAGGGGAGGCAGAGAGGGGCCAATGCATTGAGCATGTTACAAGGCTGTGATAGTGAGAGGGTCCATCACTGAACAGCCCAGGCCCTAGGGACGTGCCTAGGTTTTCAGACTGCCCAGTCCAGTGTTAGGAGACAATGGTCAAGCTTGAGGGCTCTGAAGAGAGAAAAAGGGTCCCCAGAGAGGGGCTTGATCATCAGGGTCAGATAGAGCCAACACAGGCTGGCCTGGTGTCGGGAGTCCCAGGTTGTACCACTGACTTTCCAGGAATGGATCAGGCCTCCTTGCTGCCCCTGTCAGCAGGCAAGGCTCTGCTCAGGGCCAGAAAAAAGACTCCCACCCTGAGGACATTTAGCACTTCAACCACCATGGAGCAGCAGACACTCTTACTCACTTGAAGGCACCTGCATAGCCGAAATATGGCTGAAGGGAGGAGCAACCACATCCTGGACACAGTTGACACAGTTGAGGGAAGGCCGCCCCATCTGCACAGGGGACACAGCTGCCCGAGAAGAAACTGGCCACTGCTGCTCAACACAAAGAAATGGACCAGAGGATGTGAGCAGGACTAGCTACACCTAGTACTATTTCCCAGCCCAATCTCATTAAGGAACAGAAGGGGATTAAAGTAAAACCAGCAAACCAGTCCCAGGTCAGTCTTACTTGCGCTAGCTCATCAAGATCCAGGGTTTTCAAACAGGAACAAATTAACCCCCATTCCACTACCACCCAGTCGAGGAAACAGATCTATGCTTTCCACCAGCCAAGGCTTATCTCAGGCCTTTATCAGCAAACTACCCCCTACCCACCCAGCTTGTGTTGTCAGTGCCTGAGACAGCTCAGAGAGGTCCCCTCTGGGACCCATGCCCTGGAGACGGGAGAACCATCTACAGGTTGCAGGCCAGCCCCATGGCCAGCAGATGGCCACTGAAGCGATCTCTAGTACCATGAGACACACACATCACAGGCAGAAACTCTAGGGAAATAGCCCGGGCCCCATGACCATAGTCCAGCTGGACCCTCTGCTGGCCTTTCTGCCTTTTTCTCCTCTCCCGGGGATGGCCTCTGCTGAGGTGGGGGGACTCAGCAGAAAAGGCTGCCGCCTCCCACCTCCCAGATGTACCAGCCCTCACCCAAGGGCAACTGGTGCCATGGCCTGCCAGTTTCAAGCTGGTTAACTCCCTCTCCTATCCCAGAGTTCACCTGACATGTCCAGCTAATCTTAGCTGTGTGACCCCAGCATGGCTCATGTGGCCATCTAGAGCAGTGATTCCAGCTTACCTTTTTCAAGGGGTTTACGTGGCTCAGGTAAGTCACAAAAAAGTAAGCCGATGGGGATGTTCCACCCAGCAGACCTGCCAAGGCCAGTGTGGCAGGACTTCTTGCCTTGGAGCTGGCTCAGCTGGAAGTTGGTGTCCTTCTTCACCACGGCAACAGCAAAATAGAAGGTCTGTGGATCTGCAGAGGGACAGTGTGAGTGGAAGTGCCTACACAGAGATGTCTGCACAGAGAAACATTGTCCATTACTACTGGGCTCTGGAGGAGGGAACGGGCCCCAGAGGCCACTTGTATTGGATCGGAGGAATCAGAAACAGCTTCCTAGGCTTGCAGGGAAAATAAAAGGTGAAGGTACATTTGTAATGTACCTTGTCCAAGGCAAACACGGGGACAAGAGGGCCACATGCAGATGTGTGTGCCCAATGCTTTGCTTGCCCTGACCCTTTAGTGTGTTTGCCTACACATATCACCCAAGACCATCAGGAAACTGGAGCCGTGGCCCCAGAATCTGACATTCTCCACCTCCCTCAATGGGTTTTCTGAACCCTAGAGCAGGCCCAGGGATAGCCAGATTGACTTCAGAAGGTTTCCTGGGTTGTCAGGGTCCCATTGTGTGCTCCAGAGTGGATTCTCTCTTGCACATGGCATCTGTGGTTCGAGGGAACCTTCAGGAACCCTAGACACATCCCTAGATCCAATGGCAGCTCAAAGGCCATGTAGGCCTTGACTTGTGCCTTCACCCAAAGACGAGGGGTATTAGTGTCTAACATCTAATACCTGCTTGCAAAACACAAGCCTCAGTGTCTAATAGAAGATAAGATCTACAAGCCCTTCCTAGGTGTTCAGGGAGGACTTACTCTCTTGTGACCCATAGAACTCTGCCACTACAGGCTTCAGGTTGTTGGGAGCCAGGCCTGCCTCGTGCACCAAACCTGCATCTACTGTAACAGCGTCTGCTTCACTTGCCTGAAAGAGAGCAGACCAGATTTCAAGGAAGCCCTCATGTCTGAGGAAGGCCCACCTGAACTCAGACCAGTAGGGAATGACTATCAAGGCTCCATGGGTTTAAGGCTAAAAGAACCCTCAATTTGGCCACACCACACACAACACTGTTGGCTCCAGTTGACTCTTCCTTGAAAGGGCACTTGGCCAACATATTCCTACCGCTCCTACATAGAGGAAGGGATAGAATATTTTTCTCTTTTCCCTGGTTAGGGGTCCAGCCCCTGGCCCAAACTCCTATGTGGATTTGTGCTAGGTGATTGCAAAGGCTTGGGGGAGCCGCCTGCCCCATTCCACACCTGGGCACAGCCAGGGCATTGCAGTGGCTGACGGGAATTGCAGCTAAGGGCTCTTATACCTCTTTTCATTCCCAGCCCGATCTGCATTCAGAGACTCCCTTTATGTTGAGACTTTCTGTGAAGTCTTCCTCAGGTGAGGAGCTTTTTCTGGGGGAAGATGGAAACCTTGAAGCCTCTTGTCTCCACCCTGACTCAATACACAATACTTTTCCTTCCTGTCCTGAGCCCCTACCACTGCAGGAGCCTTTTATTCAGAGCTTTCTCTGAGTTTAGCTTCTTGATTATACTATGTGCTAAGTGACAAAAGCCTGGATTATTGCTTCCATTTTTGTCACAGCTGCTTGCTGTGACACCAAGAAGCTCACCTCTCTCCATCTCAGCTCCATTTTACAAGGGACAAAACTGTGGCAAGCAAAGGTTTAATTCACTTTCTTAGGCCACGTAGCTAGTAAGTTGGGGAACTAAGATTTGAGTTCAGGCAGCCTGGGTTTATTATCATTACTTTGGGAGTTTTGTTTGTTTATTTTACATTGTGCTTCTATGAAACCTCATTTTTAAATCAATAAATCACTTGAAGTATTATAGCTGCCTTCCTATTAAGTGTATAGTTTATTTTCTCTTTGCTTGAACTCTTAAAGTGAGCCAAACTAACGTGTACAGACTCTCAAGAATGTATTTTTTTACTCCTTTTAATTTTTGCTTCTTTAAACAAAATGATTTTTCTAGAAGCCCTTGCCAGTTCTATTAACAGCTCTTATTGATCAAATTATGAGGTAAAACTATAGCTCTTTGATCTTTGTCATGTTATAGGGAAATATATATATATTTATAGGTAAATATATATATAATATATATATATATTTTATATATATATTATATATATATTTTTTTTGTATCGGGGATTGAACTCAGATCCTTGTGCTTGCACAGCAGGTGGCAAAACCACTGAGCTAAATCCCCGGCCCGGATTTCATATATTTTAAGGCTGAAAATAATTCATGGTATGTATATGCCACATTCTATTTATCATGCATGCATCTGTGGACATTTGGATTGTAAAAACATAATTTTTTCTGTCCTAGGGTTAAACCCAGTACCTCACACATTTAGGCAAACCCTCTACCACTTAGTGAGATCCTCTCCGCCTCATAAAAACATATCTTTAATATGACAAAACATGTCAAAAAAACTTTAAATGATTGATACATCTACTTTTAGTATCATAAATATTTAGGAGCCAAGACAGACCCTTCTGTTTCACAACAACTAGACTCCAAATATAAAGCTCTTTGTGGCTCTGTTTAAACCTATAGATACCTTCCCTACCCCACCCCTCACACCACTGAATAAAAATGAGTAAGCGGACAAGAGCTTTGTCGAGGGCACAGGGACTGGTGAGAGCAGTACTTGGGGCTTCTTGGCTGGAACACCAGGGGCCTAGGCAGAAGTCGCTGAAGCCTCTGGGGCTCAGGAAACCTGGGAGCCCAGGCCTGAGAGAGAGGCCCCAACACTAGAGCATCAGCAATTCCTGGGGACCTTGAGCCAGTGGGTATGTGACCTCACTCATACAGATGGCCAAATCCAGAGGAAGGTGAGCAGTAGCAGGTGGGCTAGAGGGATGCTAGGGGCAGGGATGAAGTAAGCAGGAAGGAAGAAGACTCAACCAGCCAGGTCTTAACCCCCTCCCCCCACTGATTTGTTGAGACAGGCCCTGCTCCAGCTGGCTGTGTCTACCTCTTCTCTCCCACCAGTTTCCTCCTGCTTGCTTTGCGCTAAGAATTGGAGAACTTTCCATGCAAGGCAAATCCATCAAAAAGCTTGCACCAGGGACTTGATCATACTTTAACGTGGCTTCTGGCAGCAAAGGGCTGCGTCCCTTGGACAACCTCAGCCCCCCTTAATGTGCCAGCTGAGAAAGCTCAACACTGCCAGGAAGGCTTGCTGTTTCTTCCAGCCAACACACAAACAATGGTTAGCCCTGACCTCCTTTTCTAAAAGCAATTACTGAAAAGGACTCACAACTATGAATATGCTTCTGTTGTGACTAAGAAGTATCTCTTTCAAGGACCTGAGAGCCATTCCTTTGAAATAGAATCATGAGGAAGGATAAGGTGTCAGCTCCCAGTCACTGAGGAAAGGAGCCTAAAGTGGTAATGGCCAGTCAGCAGTCACAGCTGGTTCACAGTCACACCAACCAACCTTTAGCACTTTTGCACTTTTCTGATTCTACTGAGTTCCAGCACTCCTCCTCCCTTAGTCTCCTTTTAAAAACACCCAAGCTACCTCTGCACAAATCAGAATGGAGCTCTGCTTTTTTCTCTATGGTCAGTACTTATTGAATAAAATCTGTTTTCCAAGCTCCAACTAATATTTGACTATATTTATCTCTGACACCTTCCATTATCCCAGCTTTCTTCTTGCAGCCTACACAAGCCTGGCTCTATCCAGGCTCAGGCCCTTTTTTTGCACATTATTGTTCACTTCCTAGTATATTTACCCTTCATTCTTTGCAGAGCCCAACCCAAGGCTCATCCCTCAGATCTCAGTGTTACTGCTTCCTTCTAAAGAGATTGTCACTAACCACACAGGCCAAAGCAGATTTCTCAGTGAGCCTGTCAGAACACTCGACTCTTTCCCTTCATTGTGTGGTCCCACATTGTGAAACTATTTACTCATTGTGTGCTTTTCTTCCCTTTTCTAACTAGGTCATGAGTTTGTGCAGGGTAAGGCCCATTGTGTGTTTAATTCACCACTTCAGCCCCAGGACCTAGCATAGTGTCAGATGCACAGGAACAATATTGAAAGTGTGAAGAATATTTTTGTAGACCTAGCAACAAAGGGATCAGCCAACATCTGCAATCATGACACCATTCTTCCTCTACTTATCATTCATCTTCTTCCCAATGATGCATCAAGAAGCCCTAGCAGAGGGCCGGGGATCTAGCTCAGTGGTTCTGCTGCCTGCCTTGCAAGGGCAAGGTTCCAAGTTCGATCCCTAGTACCAAAAAAAATAAAAAACAAACAAACAAACAAAAGAACCCCCAGCAGGCTAGGGTTATAGCTCAAGCAGTAGAGCACTTGCCTGGCATGTGTGAGGGCTGGGTTCAATCCCCAGCACAGTCCACCCCCAAAGCCATCAAGTAAGGCTATATAGATGTTCTTTGTTTAACAACCAAGTTACTTTCCTGTCACTTGGTCATTAAATAAATAGGTCACTAAATGAGGAATTGTATATATGTACATTACTATATTCAGAACAAAGAAATGCTTGAAACTCCAAATTGATGATTTTGCTTTTATTTGCATAACTCTTACATGCAATACTGTAATATATAACAGAATATAAAACTACAGTACTGTACTATACAGTACAATCAGGAAAAATTACAGTATTGTATTGTAAAAGAAGCCACCTTAAGGCCACACTGCTGCTCACATTCCTGCATCCTAAGTCTGAATGAGGGTCCAAGTGCCAGGTCATAAGTTCAAACAGTCATTAAAACAGATAGATCTTTAAATGAGGAACATCTGTATAATGATTTTGATAACAGGCTAATAGACATTCTTGTTTTTTCTCTGAGTTCATAGAACTTAGAGCCTTAAAATAGTCACCCATCAGAGTATAATGGCTTTTGCTTTATACACACCTTAAAATGACCTCTCAGATTTCCATTTTCAAAGTAACTTTGATAGCAGTGGAGGTTGACTGCCCCCTGCATCAGCCTCTCACCTGTGAGTAAAGAACTGTCTCAAAATGATCAAAGAAGGAGAAAGTGTGGATTTCCTTCTATTCCCTGAAAGCTGCTGTGACTTACCACAATGCTCTTGATGCAATCCAGGTGGGAGTTTTTCTTCACACAAATGATGCGGGGACCATCTGCTGGAAGGACTTTCTTCATATTGTCACGGAAACTGGCACATTTGCTGGCCTCATGATCTAACACAGCACACCACCTCACAGTTTTCTCAGGAACAGCCAGACATAGCCCTAGAGGAGAGAGCCAGAGGTGTAAATGACCTATTCCCTGTGCCAGTGGAGAAATAGTACCACCCTCTGAAGGTCCTCGATGGCCAAATGCCCTCTGTCCTGTCCTCTTCTAATTCCATTCCACGAGCACCACAGGACACAGCCCCACTGCATCCCGATCCATATTCCCCTTGCCTCCTTCCCACACTGTCCTGACCTCAGTGTGCTCAACAGCATTTTCAGACACCTCAATACAGTTGTTCAGCAACTATGGAAGCTAGCAGGTAAGAATTACCATCTTTCAGAGATGAGGGAGCTGGACGCACAGAATGATGCAGTTTTGCCCAAGGTCATCCTGCTTGTTAGCAGCCAAGCCAGGCTTGAAACGCATGTCTCCAGCATCTTAGTCTCCCACCCAGGGCACAAAGGAAGGTAACATTCTTAGTTACTTTGCTCTTTCTTGGCCAGTAATTGCAAGTAAATAAGTGAAAAGATCATGAATTCGCCTGTGACACTTGCCTCCCATCCTCTCATTAGAAATAACTGGAAACTCCATCTATCCAACAGTCTTCCCTCTATCTCCACGCCACTCCCTTTGGCTGCCATTGAGAGAGAAAGCTAAAGCCAGCCATACGTCTATTAAAACCCCTGTGGTTGAAAGGTATGAGCTTTGGCACCAGAAGATTCACAAAGCACAAAGAAAGAGTCAAAGCCAGCTGTTCTTCAAGATAGATAAAAGAGGATCATGGGGCACTGACTACCCCCTACTTTATATTCTACCTCGGCCCCATGGGAAATCACAGGAGGCATCAAAATCCGTGGCAGACCCTTTCAAAACCACCCCTTCAATCTTCCTCCGAATCAGTCCTCCCAATTTTTACAGGCAAATATGTGTCCTTAGTCATGTGTCACCTTGCACAGCCCCATGAGGCACCCTGAAATTAGTCATTTGGGGCCCTCTTTCAAAGGGTTCATAGTTTTCAGGGAAAGAAAATAACTGAATATGGAAGGCTCCAAGGCAGGCATCTGGAGTGCAAAGATGCCCCAGCAACGTGGAGTGAGGCAGACCATCAGTCACCAACCCCACAGCAGGCCACCAACACATGGCAGCCTCCACTGGGCCTGGCATCGGTGACCTTGCTGACCCTCCCAACCTCCCCAACAGGTGCTGGTATTACCACTGTCACAGGTGAGGAGCCTGCCAGCATTTGGACCCCCAAATTCTGGCTTTGAATGCCATCCTCTGAACCACGCCATGGCCCTGCCCCCTTAGTAGGATTTCAAGGGCACCATTGGGACGTCTGACTATTAACGGTACAGGGTCAGATCCAGGTCAGTCCAATGAGTGTGGACTGAAGAGGCAGCAGTGAAGGGTTTGGGTAAACTGTGGTTAGAAGTGCTCTGAGTTATTGCTCCATTGCTGCGAAAGTCACTGGACAGAGAGGAGGAGCGGCACACAAGAAGTACAGGAAAAGGTGCCCAGAGGCTCAAGCAGGGGCCTCAGAGGCTCAGAGCAGAGCCACTTCTGGGACAGGGGCAAGCAAAGGAAACGCACTGGCGCTTCCGGCCTCCAGGATAGAGAGGGTGCCCTGCCAGCTGCCTGAGTCTTCCTCCAAGCCCACACTCACCCAAGGCGGCGCAGGCCAGTAAAGTGCTCAAGGCGATCCTCATTCTGCGTCCCTGTGCGGCGAGGAGCGGCGAGCAGAGGTCGACCCGCTTCTGCGCAGCGGGCCAGCGCCGAGCGCCTATATCCCCGGCCCAGGCCAGCCCGGGGCGCAATCTTTGACCTCCTTTATTTGGGCAGCTGTTGCATAATCGCCCCTCATCCATCCCCCTTCCCTTTTCGCCCTGATGGTCGCCTCGTTTCCTGAGCTGTGGGACAACAAATGGAATCCAGCACAAAAATGCTGGCTGGAAGGGAATGAAAACAAAATCCATTCTTTGTTCTCGCTGCTTGCTCTGTGCCAGGAGCGTGGCTATACCAGACCGGGGCGGGATTGGCTCTGCTCCGGACCCAGAGCTGCCTGAGCTGGCTTTGGCCTCCAGCCCCATCAGCTCGATGCGAGAGGGGGACTCTAACCGAGAGAGAGAAGGGAACCGCCTTAGTCCCCAGAGTGGAGCCTGGGAATGGCAGGCAAAGCCCGACCACCTCGGGGAATCTGTAGGAGAAGAAAGTTGGGCTCAAGGTCAAAGAAGGAGGACTCAGTAAACTTTGCTCCTGCCCAGGTGTTCCTGGAAACTCTGCTCCTGGAGCCTCAAAGGATGACTTCTGGGGAGCAGTTCTCTATCAGCCCCTGGTCTCTGGCTCTTGGGCTGGAAACTTTCCTGTGGGAAGATACCCTGGGCTAGGGATGTTCACAGGGGACTCAGAACAAAGTTTCACAGTAGTACAAAGAACAGCCTAGGGAGGATGTGGCCTATTCGCAAAGCTTCAGAGCCACTCTCTCCCCCTCTAGCCAAGTAGTCTTCAAACTGCTTCGATTCATATCCTTATCATAAAAAATACTGTTTGTGTCTTCTACATGTGTATTTTAACTAAAAGCTGTGTTTATTTCAATCATGAACAAGGCATAGAAATTTATAAAAGGATGAGATAAAGATGAACCACATTCATTTTTAAATGTCTTTCTGTTCATTCTGCCTTATGTACAATAAATAAATCTCCAGGCACAATCTATACTCAGGGAAAGGTCAGGATTCTTCAAGCAAGCTGTAAATCCAGATTTCAGAGAGTTATCAAGATAATGTTAGGGTTTTCAAAAATTACTTCTTACCCAGTCTAATCAGATGGGCACTGATTCTGGCTCATATTTTAGCTGACAAAAAGCTTATACTAGGCCTGGTCAACATGCTAATTGAGCTGCTTTGCTTTTGTTTTCTAGTGTTTATATTATCAGAATTGTCTCCTCATTGCAGTTTCTTTGCAGGAATACTATAAATACTACATTTAAGGCACTTGAGTGTCCTGTGAGAGTTCGAGAGGTAAAGCCAGATTTTCTAATCTGTATACCCACTTAACTAGGCACATGCAACCCAAAAATGTGGAAAGAAAAAACCACCAAAAACAAAAGACAAGGTCAGGGGGCCAGGGATTTAGCTCAATGGTTCCAGTGCCTGCCTCGAAAGTGCAAGGTCCTGAGTTCAATCCCTGGTACCAAAAAACAAACAAAAAACAAAAAAAGACAAGATCAGGGTGCCACAACCATCCAGCACTCCCTTTCTGACCCATTTCACTGTGAGCTGATCCCCAGCTTCCCTCAGGATGCCTCAAAGGCATGCTTCATTGACTGCTATCTCTGGTCTTTACCTACAGACCCAGTGGGGAGACAGGGCCAATCAACTCACACTTCAAGTATGAGAGAATGATGATTTGTTATTAATCTTTTATAATAACAATAGATATAATGGGAAGGTAGGTTATATCCTCTCACATCCCAATAGATTGTCTCCTATACAAAGAAGTTACACCCCCTTTAGACCCCACTTTAGCAAGGAATTTAGCAGGGACAAAGGAAATGCCTGCTTCACTAACAAGGACAATGCCACTGCTGCCTGTTTTACTGCCTCCTGCCCCTCTCATGGATCCTTGTGCTTGAACCATGGAAAAACAAGATTCTTGGTAGGAAGGGCGTATCTGTTCTACCACCTTGCAACAGGCACTGGGGACTAATTTGGGTTCATGTGGAGACCTTGAGGTTAAGACATGAAAAGATGGAGGGTGTCCCACAGGCAGGGCTCCACAGGTAGGGTACTTAGCAGAGCAGTGCACACATTCAGCTGATGCCTTGGTTAAACCTTGCAATGAGCTCACCTAGTCTACAAGAAAGCAGAAAAAGAAGTTGTCAAATGTCAAGCTTATGCTACAAACCCTGGGAAATGCCCACTGTAGGGCATGGAAGGGAGATAGACAATGAACTTCCCTCCCCAGACTTCTCCTATGCTCACAGAGTGAACCTCCCCATGCCTACACCTCCAGCCACATGTCCACAGCCTAGCCAGGGCTCTTCAGCAGACAGTAACCTATGTACCCTCGCTATGGCAGCCAGCCCCAGGCCCTGCCCTTGTTGGGATATGTCCAAGCCCAGAACAGATGCTAAGAAGGAGGTGCACAGACTCATGGAATATGCAGAAAGCACCTGTGAGACATGGAAAGCAGAAGCTGCCACATCATTCTTCAGAGAGATAAACACCCTTGTTACATGGCATGCCTGTGTCTGTATATGTCTATTGGAGTGTGTGGAGGGTAAGAAGTTAACACCACAGTACTCCATGTCCTTGAAGGCCCATGGCACTTGGACCTGTGCTCTTACTTATGTGTTTAATTCTACACCAGAAACCTTCTGGAGTCTGGACACTCATTGTCCCTCTTGTACAACTTAATGATGGCTGAGACTTGCTCTTTACTAAATGCTTCCTGCAGACCTCTGACACTTGCAAGAATCCCCATCTTGCAGATAAAGAAACTGAGGACCAGAAAGGATAATACCTCATCAAAGGTCAGCTTCAAACCTGACCTGAATGCAAAAGCAGGCAATTTGGTTCTAGGCTTTACCTGTCTACCAGGGACACTGCTTTTCCCAGGAACCAAGAGGTTCATACAAGGTCACACAGAGGACAACAGACATGGACTCAGCCCTGCCACTTCTTCACAGGCACATGGCCCCAGGCTGTGCAAGCAATGGGGCTTGTCTGTCAGGACCTCACTCAGCTGGAAGGAAGTTATTTTTTATCCCCTTGCAAGTGCCAGGCATTGTTCTTGGGCAAGATCATGTGATCTTGACCAAAATCCCTACATGATAAAATCAATAGTCTTGTTTTTCACTTGTGAACATGATAGAAAAGTGATGGTTCCTTCTTCAGTGAGCTTTGGAACTAGAAGTCAAATCTCCTAATCCTGGCCTTCTCCAGACTACAGCAGCCTTCTTGATACTAATCTTCTCTTTATTTACAGACAACCAGAGGAGAAGGAGAGGGGGTACGGCATATGAGAAAGAGAAAATGGTTGAGAGAGGAGTTAAGGAGGCTTCCAGTTCCGGACCAACCCCACATGATCCAAATTTTCCACCACAAACAGACTAGACCCTTAGATTTGACTACAGAGTTGATCCTCTTATAGAAAAAAAGATAAACTTGTGTGTACGTGCAGAGGGAGGTTGGGGAAGCTGCCCAGAAGTGGGTGGGCAGGAAGGCAGTGCGCCTCTGAGCCAATATTTGCTGTTTCCAAATGTTTCCCAATGTATACAAAAGCAGAGCAAACAAAGAACCTCTGTCTACTTCAAACAATCTCCTCATATCCCTCCCCTACAGTGTCCTCTGTCTAACACCAGACCCTTGTCTGAAATCCTGGGCCTGGGTCATCATTGGGAGGGAGCGACCCATCATTGACCCATCATTGGGTCATTTGGCAATCTGAGAACCTATAAGGACGGTCACCCTGCAGGCCTGCTGGGGATGGCGGTGGTGGAGTACTGTATGTCCGGTAGGTGGGAAGTGGGGCAGCACCGCTTAGCATGATGTCAGGCATTTTGAAATGGCCTATGACACCACCCCCACCCCCAGAAGTCCTTGGACAATGGAAGATTCTCAAAGCTCCCATTCTTTCCACACCAGAGTCCAAAAAAATATGCTTCGTATATAGAATAATAGTCCATGGCCCAGTGGAATGAATTCTACCAAACATTTGAGAACTACACCAATTTTGCACATACTCTTTCAGGGAACAGAAAAGTAGGAAGAACTCTTGATTAATGTTTTGAGAACATTATATATCTGGAAAGGAAAAATCAACAAAGAGATCGTGACCAACATAAAAAATATCTTTTATTAGCACAGATACAAAAAATTTATGCAAAAAAATTAGCAAATGGACTCTAACAAAACCTCATGATTACCTAATTGGGTTTATTCCAGGAATGCAAATTATCTTTTGAGGTATCTATCAGAGTAATTAATTGCATTATTAGAGAATAGGAATATCATTTGATAAAATTCAACATCCATTCATAAAAAAGTCTCTTAGCAAACCTGCTCCTTAAGTACATAGAGTATTTGTACATAATAAAAACCTACAGAAATTATACTTAGTGGTGAAATGTGGAGTGAAGGCTTTCTCTTAGAATTCGAGAATAGTATTAGTTAACATTATGGCTGGAGGTCCTCTCCAATCCAATCAGGCAGGGAAAACAAGTTGTAAGTAAAAGAATTTAAAAGGAATAAATAAAACTCTCACTTTTACAGATGATAAAATTACATATGTATACAACCTAAAGCAATGATTTTACATATTAGGATAAATGAGTTAAGAAATAGAGTTGGATGTTGCCTGGTGTGGTGCTACCTGTAATCCCAGCACTCTAGGACACTGAAGCAGTAGGATCGTAAGTTTGAGCCCAGCCTGGGCAACTTATCGACTTAGTGAGATCTTGTCTCAAAATAAAATATAAAAAAGAACTGGGAATGTCACTCATTGCAAAGGCCTTAAGTTCAATCCCCAGTGACACAAAAAAGAAAAGAAATAGAGTTGGATACAAGGCAAATATACAATAATCAATTATATTTGTATATACAAAATGAAAATAAAAATCATGAAAATTGTTATTTATCTAAAGTACTATGAGAAAAACAAATATCTAGGAATAAATCTAGCAAAATACATCTAAAACTTTTATGCATCAAACTGCAAAGTGTTATTGAAAAAAAAAGAAACCCAAGTACATGGAAAACTACAGTATACCCTAAACATTGAGTAAAAGAGGCAACATTTATAAAGATCTCTATTTTCCCTAAATTGATTTATAGTTTCAATGTATTCCTAAATCCCCAAGAAATGCTTTATATTTTTTGGTGTAAATTAACAATATAATTCTAAAGTTTGCATGGAAATGCAAAATTTCTCAAATATACATTTAGTTAGTTTTGCACAGTGAGACAAACTAAGGTTTAATTTTTCTAACCTTGTTTATTCAACTCTTGGGCACCAAGATCCATAGTACAATTGTCTTGTTTGTCAAACCCAGGTTTTGATTGTGTTGACATTATCTAAGTGTATTTGTTAATTTGATATTAGATTAATAGTATAAAATGAAAACTACATAGTCAACCATATACTTAAGGATCTGTACACGTACATCCCCCAAATAGATACACACTCCATTCTTGTGTCTATTTTCCACAAAGGAAGTAAACTGAACTTTTGGCTAGTGATGGTTTAAAGACCTTTTCAGATATTTCACTTCCTCCTCTTTCTTTTCCATGTATCTATTCAAGTTTTCAAACATACATAAAAGTAGAGAAAATAATATAATAAATTCCCATAGACAACTTTCCCACTTTCAACAATTGTCAGTATTTTGTCAATCTTACTTCATCTATCTTTTCTCCCTCCCTTTTGGCTAGGATGACCATTGCTATGTTATTTCCCCCACAAGAGTATACATCTTTAACATATAAAGGTTTTTTTCCATAATCAAAATTAACAATTACTCCTTGTAACCATCTAATACCTAGTCAATAACAGTTTCTCTTTCAAAAAATTGAGTTAGATGTTAAAAGTAGATCCTAAACAAGACCCACATATCTCTTTACTCTTTTACTCTAAAACAATTCCCTGGATTTTATGCTATTGAGTTTAAGAAACAACACCTTTGTCCTTTGGAATTTCCAGCATTCTAAATTTGGCCAGTCTGTGTTCTAATAGTGTGGTTTAGCAGGCTATTTTGTGTTTAACAGCTATTTTAGAGAAAGTCCCTTAATTTGGGTTTTTCTGGTGTTACCTCATAATTAGAATAAGATTGTGTATTTTTGGAAGCAATACCACAGACGTGATTCTGCTCTTTCACAAGGTGTGCAATAGGGATTTGTTTCATTATTGGTTCTCCAGCTGTTTTCTTGGGGGTGGTGTTGGACAGTGTTCTCCGCTGGAAATCACTGGGGCTTTTTGTTGTTGTTTTGTTATTGTTTTGTTTTGTAGTACTGGGGACCGAACCTAGGGCCTCACACATGCTATGCAAGTGTTCTACCACTGAGCTACATCATCAGGCCTCAAATTCACTGTTTTCCCCTTTTTAATTAGTAAGTAGTTTGTGGGGATATACTTTGAAACTATATAATGTGGGTTCTTTTCTTTTACCCACTAGTTTTAGCATTCATTGATGATTCTTGCCAGAATTGTTATATTGGTTGCCAAATGATTTTCTAATATCATTCTGTCCTTATTTATCAGTTCGTATTCTAAAGTGAGAAAGAATCTCTCTTTCTTCGTATACTTATCTCTTTTTTGTTTATATCAGCATGGACTCATGGGTTCTTACTTTACTCAGTTGGTTATAATCCATGACTGTCTTCTAATGCTCAGATAGTTGCATACTTGGCCAGTGGGCAGCCCTTCAAGCCAGTTCATGTGTGCTTTTTAAAAAGTCCCATCTTTTTCTTTTTTTGTACCAGGGATCGAACTCAGGACCTTGTGCTTGCCAGGCAGTCACGATGCCACTGAGCTAAACTTCCATCCTTGTCTTTTAAACACTTCACTTTCTGGCACAATAAGATATTCAGGCTTGCTTTGTATTTTCCCTGTGTAAGCCCTGTAATCTCTATTTCTGAAACTTCATTCTCTAAGGAGAGTTACCTTCTAGTGGAGAATGCTATTTAGAAATCAAATGCTGGCTTTTGGAGTCATTGATACTAGGACTTTTAACAGACAGAGTTAGAGAGTGTGTATGTGTCCAGTATATACACATATATCTATACCTATATGTATTTTGGTGTCTGTCTCTGTGTTTCTCTTTCCCTCCTTCCCTGACAACCATGAGTTCACAATGACTCCTCCAATTCCAAGTGGAATTCTCTGTATATACTGTGGATTTCTTCCTTCCCATGCTTACAACTCCCTTCTCCGGCAGTAAGAAACTCAGGTCCTCGAAGTCTCCCTATCCTTAACTCCTTGCTGATTTCTCCTGTGAATAATCAATCTTCTGATCCTCCAGCTGCCTCTTGACCTGAGTCTCTCAGGATCCACTGCCCCAGCCATGTCAAGGAAAGGAAAGAGAATGATACATGGTTTTTAAAGTGAAGAAAGAAAAGGGGAGAGAGAAAGGAAGGGCAAGGGAACAAGAAAGGGAATAGGAGGCCCTTTCATCTTTTTCTCCACTGTCCATATGGCCCTGTGAAGGGCAGGGAGCAGATGTGCTGAGTAGAGGGAGGACTGAGTGGAGATGCTCAGAATCTTCCAGTGTCAGGAAGCTCTGGGCTTCTTTTGCTCTACTCAGTTATTCTTCTGTAATGAGTGAGGAGAGACCAGGGGCTGTTTGTCTTCATTTCAAAAGCCATAGAAATCCATTCTGTAAGCAAAGACTTGTTAAGTAAACCTTTTCCTTGTCAGTATAATGTTCAACTTAACCCAGCTGTAACTGACCCATAAGCCAACAGCTGCCAAGGCCACTGACCCTGGAGCTGAGTGGACTCTGTGAAGTCCCACATGTAAAGGAACAAAAGTCCCTGACCAAAGGCAGGCAAGCAGAGTGCTGGCCTTCTCTGGCATGCTGTGTTTACAGGACACCTGGAAAGACCTGAAAAAGCCAGAAAGGAGATTAGAGTTCAGGGCCAGGGCCTTGGGTTAGTGCTCCATGGCAGGGTAGAGTCAGGGAAAACTATGAGGCAGGCACTATCTGTCACAGCAGCTGCTTCAGTCACCAACTCCTAAGAGACAAAGTAGATTGGGAGTGGAAAGGAAGACAGACTTTTGAGAGCATTCTATAAGTGGGCCAGACGTCAGGTACTGAATATCAGGTAGAGGAGTTCACTCCCAGAAGTGGAGTTAATTCCCACATCTGCATTTGGAAACTATTTGCATAGTGCAAAGCAGCAATGTAATGTGAGTAGGGGAGTAATCAGTAAACACAGGAGGATATCACAGCTGCAAAGATTGGCACAAGAGGAGATCATAGTCCCAGTGCTCTGTGACTAAAGACGTCCCAGAGGTGGAAAGGTTTTTTTCATTTGCCTGTGTACCTTACAGTGTTACTTAAGTTCTCAGTGCCTCTATTTTCCCAAATAAGAAATAGGACTACTAATCCCTACTTCATAAACTCATTGTGAGCTCTAAATTAGTAATTAAGTTACTTATGGTATATAGTAATCTGAAGATTCTTATTCTCTTTTTTATTTTTCTCTATATGCTGAAAAATATCTACCCCCTTTAAGTCTTGTGTGCACAGCTTCCCTAAACTTGGCCTTTCGACTCCCTCTGTGTCAAGGAGCTCTGCAAGATGCAAATGGCTAGATCCTAGAGAATACATTCTAGAGAATAGAGCAGACAGATCCTCGAAGCATTTTTTCTCTGTGTAACAATTACCTGTGCTCTCCTTCTATTCACTTGTCCATTCCTGAGGACTGGAACTAGGTGCTATCATAGGCAGTCTATGGAACAAAAAAATGGGCATGGATTGGATTAAAAAACTGAACTTGAGTCTTAGGTTACTTAGAAGTTGCATGGTACTGGACAAGTTACTTATCTATTCCTAGGCTCTATTCTCTCACTAGTAAAAGGAATACAAATACCTCCTTTGTCATAATGGAGATTACTGGCATTGCTGTAGAAGTGTTGGCCCTGTCTGTCATGTGATACTCACTAATAGATGGTAATAACTACTATCACTGTTACAGAACCCCTAGCACAGACAACATACTGAATACACATTCAGTGCATTAATGAAGTAGCTCTGCCTGATTTCTTTATGGCTGCCTCTCTCCTTTGTTACTGGACCCTTCAATAAAACATATCCTGAGAAGCTGGCTTAGCAAGCTCATTTTACAGACAAGAAAACTGAGCCGTGTCAGTGGATATAACTGGTAGACTGCCCTGTAGGCCAGGAATTCTAGAACCTAAGAATTTGGGCTCAATGTCCTGAACTGTTCCCACCATCATGTGACACACTTTCTTGGGATGTGCCATTCACATTTTGGTCCCAAGCTTGTTTCAGAATTTACTTCTCATTGCTCTTTCATCAGGAGAAGTCAAGTTCCAAGATCTTCAGATGGACCCATAGACAGATGACAGTTTAAGCTGAGCAGAGTCCAATGCTCCCAGGGCCAAAACAAACAGAACACCGATCTCTCTACTGTCCCCACAGCCAATGCCATTGTTTAATGTCCTCACTTTCCATGGAAAGAGGACCATCAAAGTTCACTGGATTCCCAGTATCCCAAGTAAATCTCTGACCTGTACAGATTTATAGATTTATAAACAATTTATGCCAATCAATTCTTGGTTTCTGTAATCAAATGATCTTTCCTTTTTATTTGTCCTAAATATTACCCATAGATAGACCTTTGTAAATATATACAATTAGTCTATATGTGTAATTCAACAGGTCTAAGCAGCCCCATTGGGTACCACCTACCTAAAAACAGATTAACAAACCTCCATCCCCAGCCTTCCCCTTAAGGGGAAGGGATTATGAGGTTTCAGAAGAATCACTGAATTGAAGCAATGAATGTACAAAAAATTATATGCAGAGATGTGTGTGTGTGTATGTGTGTGTGTGTTACTAGGATAAGTCGCTGCCCCTCAGTGGGTCCATTAGTACTTCAAAGTTGTTGAAATCTTTAGCTTTCCTTCCAAGTTCTTAAAATAGGGAGAAAGTGGAGATGAGGTACAGTAATCACCCCTGTCAATGAAAGACTCCTATTACACTCAGAGGTGACTCAGCTCTGTTACTTAGGACTACAAATTTGTTCTGCTGGTGAAGGAAGCAGATGACAGAAACTCATGTCTTAAGAGTCAACAGTATCTAAGGCTTTGGGTAATAGAACTTGATGATTTGTGAAGAGGAGCATCTTTCAGAAGCCCCAGCATAAAAGATAGGTTTGCCTGTGGCTTCCTGGGAGACAGCCTGCTGGGAGACTATGTAGAACCAGATGTGAAAAATGTCCTTGCCAGATGTGAGCTTTTGGCCCCTAGAAATTCCTGAGCCATGGGCTCTTCCTGTTGACTCTGGGAACTAAATTCTAGATTGAGAAGATGGTCTCTCCTGACAGCCTTAAACTGGGTTCTTAAGCCCCAGCAGTTAAATGGACTGGGAGAGAAGACTTGGTAGCTCATTAAATAGATAAGGAGTTTGATCCTGGAGCTCAGAAGGAGTTAGGATTTTTTTGTTTTTGTTTCCTGAGGGGCCTTTTTGAACCCATCATTTCCTTCCATTTCCCTGGGCTACATCAGTACACCTTTGATCCCAGCTCCTCCAAGTCAAGATGTCAAAATTTTCAAGTTGTCACCCAGGTTTCTGGCCTTTTTAAGGTAGATTTCCAGGTCTGTTCAGCAAAATGTCTAATACTAGGAGGAAATGTGTATAAAGTTGCTGGATTTGGAGGCAAATGCTTGGATTGAACTTGAGCATAAAATGCTACTAAGAAGGCCTCACTTTCTATTCCTGATAGAATGACTGGTACTGGGCTAGCTCTTTCAACATAAATGAATAGAAAATGAGCCAAATATATTCAGTGACTATTTTCAGTGATTTGAGAATATCAGGATGTAATTCCTGAGAGAAGGAAGAAGATGAAGTGAATCCTCTGTTTTCATTTACTTTTTGCCTTGAAGCACTTCTCAGAATACAGCACAAGGATAGGTGAACCAAGCAGAGCATGCTGGTCTCATTGTGTTGAAGAAGCAGAGATCAGGTAGGGGAGGTTGAGGGAAGCAGAATTTACAGGGTGAAGCAATGCAGAGGAGAGAGGTGCACAGAGAAAGATATCCTGAAATTTGCATAGGGTTTCCATGAATTGTGAGCTTATATTAAACTATGTATGAAAAGAGTTATCCCAAGAGGCTAGGCAAAGAGCAAATGCTGAAGAAAGAGCAATTACTGGGGGATCATAAATTGGACATCTTTTAAAGATCCCCAGAGCTAGGAGAGATATGAGATTTGACCAGGTGCAGTGGAAAGACCTCATTGAATATACACAGCATTCAGGAAAGAACAACAACAACAAGCCACACCTTAGGAGTTCAGCTAAATTAGCCCTAGAAGAAAGGTTCCTTACATCCATAAATAAATAAAGCCCAAATATACTACTTCAAAGAATTGAACTGATCTGCAAATATATTAACTTGTCAGAAAAAGCAAGTTACCTCTTTTAAAGGAGGCAGAATCATACACTCAACAGCATTATAATCACAATGTCCAAAAACCAATAAAAATTACCAGCCACACAAAAATGTAGCCCATAAGCAGGAAGAATTTCAGTCATTTGGAACAAACTCAGATAAAACAGAGATGGTGAAGTTATTTAAGGATTCAGAGGAATATATGAACAAGATAAGAAATGGAAGATATACAGAGAATTAAACAAATCTTCTAGTGTGAAAAAATAAATTGCAAGAAAAATTTACTGGGTTGTCAGAGGCGGCCGTTGAGACTCAGACAAAATGCCAGAGCGAGATAGCAAGCCGTTCTCCAATCTTTTGGCCCCAGATGGCCACGATGTGGATGATCCTCACTCCTTCCACCAATCTAAACTCACCAATGAAGACTTCAGGAAACTTCTCATGACCCCAAGGGCTGCACCTACTTCTGCACCACCTTCTAAGTCACGTCATCATGAGATGCCAACAGAGTACAATGACGATGAAGACCCAGCTGCACGAAGGAGGAAGAAAAAGTTATTATGCCAAACTACGCCAACAAGAAATTGAGAGAGAGAGAACTAGCAGAGAAGTACCGGGACCGTGCCAAGGAACAGAGAGATGGGTGTGAACAAAGATTATGAAGAAACTGAACTTATTAGCACCACGACTAACTACAGGGCTGTGGGCCCCACTGCCAAAGAGGACAAATCAGCTGCAGAGAAGAGAAGACAGTTGACCCAAGAATCCAAATTCTTGAGTGATGACATGGAACACACCCATTTGGTGAAAGGCTTGAGTTTTGCTCTGCTTCAGAAGGTCCGAGCTGAGATTGCCAGCAAAGAGAAAGAGGAAGAGGAACTGATGGAGAAGCCCCAGAAGGAAACCGAAAAAGAGGAGGATCCTGAAAACAAAATTGAATTGAAAACATCTCTGGGCCGCAATGTTTACCGTATGCTTTTTAAGAGCAAAGCATATGAGCGGAATGAGCTGTTCCTGCCAGGTCACATGGCCTTTGTGGTAGTCCTGGATGATGAGTATGCAGACACAGACATCCCCACCACTCTTATCCGGAGCAAGGCTGATTGTCCCACCATGGAGCCCCAGACTACACTGACCACAAATGACATTGTCATCAGCAAGCTCACTCAGATCCTTTCATACCTGAGGCAGGGGACCCGCAACAAGAAACTCAGATAGAAGGCTAAAGGGAAGCTGGAAGGGAAGAAACCTCCTGAGGCTGACATGAACATTTTTGAAGACTTTGGGGATTATGTTCCCTCCACAACCAAGACACCTCGGGACAAGGAGCGGGAGAGATACCAGGAACGGGAGCATGATTGGGAGAGAGACAGAGACCGGGACCGAGAGCAGGAACGAGAACGGGATCGGGAGCGGGAGCAGGACCGAGAGAGAGAGGAGGAAAAGAAGAGGCACAGCTACTTTGAAAAGCCAAAAGTGGATGATGAGCCCATGGGTGTTGACAAAGGACCTGGATCTGCCAAGGAATTAATCAAGTCCATCAGTGAAAAGTTTGCTGGGTCTGCTGGCTGGGAGGGCACTGAATCGCTGAAGAAGCCAGAAGACAAAAAGCACCTGGATGATTTCTTTGGCATGTCCAACAGATAGCAGAGTGCTATCCAGCCATGATGGATGACATGGCTGTGGATAGTGATGAGGAGGTGGATTATAGCAAAATGGACCAGGGTAACAAGAAGGGCCCCTTAGGCCAGTGGGACTTTGATACCTAGGAGGAATACAGCGAGTATATGAACAACAAGGAGGCTTTGCCCAAGGCTGAATTCCAATACGGTATCAAGATGTCTGAAGGATGAAAAACCAGGCGCTTCAAGGAAACCAATGACAAGGCAGAAATTGATCTCCAGTGGAAGATTAGTGCAATCATTGAGAAGAGAAAGAAGATGGAAGCTGATGGGGTTGAAGTGAAAGACCAAAATACTAATCTCCAGTTCCTACTGGAGAATCTCCACATGGATGTTCTTTCTACTACTTTCTTCCTGTAATTCCTAGTAAGGTTGCAATGTGGGGATTTTTTTCCTGAGTGTATATAAAATTTTATTGTATAATCATTTAGTTCCATTAAAATTGATTAACCTGAAAAAAATAAGAAAGAAAAATTTACTTGATGAACTTATTAACATCTTAGACATTAAGTGCATATCTGATAGTTTTCATCTGATACTGGAAATTACACATGCCACATTGATGAGTGTTTAGGTTTTGTTTCCTTTCATGGTGTTGGAGTTTGTTTTGGACAGCAGTTGAGTTACTTGTACATCAGTCTGCCCCTCTGAGGCTGGTTTTAACTTCAAGAAGGACAGTTCTAGAGTAACTTTTGACCTATGGACATTTTAGCCCCATGCCCAAGGCCTGCCCCTCAATAAAAGTCTTTGTGTTCAATGACATCTTTTCAATCTGGTTGGTAGAAACTGAAATGATTCCAGGCCTCATGAGTTCTGGGAACCGTTTGGCTCTTAAATGTCTCTCAAATATTCTTTGCCCAGCTTTATGGATTTCAATTTTATTCTACACACATGCAGATTAGTATTTTGCCAAAGACCCAAGGACACTCCTATACAGATCCCTGGTGTCTTTCTCTGTAAAGTTCCATCCTTTCTAGAATTCTGCTCCACAAATCCCAGCCACCTTGGCCTCCCCAAGTTCATATCTCTGTTTCCTCAACTCAGTGTTATGGGTTATGGCCATGAGTTCCCTCACCCTCTGCCACATTCTAGATATTTCTTTCAGGCAGAGAGCATGGCCATCATTTGCTGACTTCTTTTGTTTCTCTTGTTTCAAGGACCCCAGTCCTGCGCCACTCCCGTCCAATGTTCACACCTGTTTTGTGTGTTTTGTCCACGTTTTTAGTTGTTTATGGAAGGAGGACAAATCTGTACTGGTTACACTTTCACAGGCAAAAGATGAAGTTGACAATCGTAAGTCTGACTCTTGCCAGGTGTGGTGGTGCATGCCTATAACACCACCACTTGGGAGGCTGAGGTAGGAGAATCACTGAATGTTCAACCTGAACTACAAAGCAAGACTTTATCTCAAAACAAAACAAAACAACCCATAAACACAAATTTGACTCTTAACAACAAATGAGCTCAAGTCTCATTCACTACCACAAGATGGAACTATGGTAACAAATTAAATAGATGGGAATTTGTTAATTAAATACATGTATTTATTTAATGATAATTGTAAATAAATTTAAAAATCTCTGATAAGAAACTGTTCTAAAAGAACTAAGTGTATCAATCATCACACTTTCAGGAAGTTGACAAAATGAGTAGATTTGATTTTTGCAGTAATTTCAATATTTTCCAATAAATATGAAATAAGAGCTTGATTCCATTTGACATTATTAACATCAAATGTTAAAATATACTTTTAAAAAACACAAAACCATCCCTTATCTCTTTCGTTATGCAAGCCCTTGATACTGCACATACTAATGTCTTCAGGTAACCTTCTTGTCACCACTCAGACTTTCTTTGGGTGACTTGTTCCTTAAATTCTATTTGGATGACTTCTCTTGGGTAAAATAGTCAAAGTATAAGAAGAAAAGTTGAGGTTGTGTTGCAGAGTTCTTTTTTTTTTTTTCTGGTACCAGGGATTGAACTCAGGACCTTGTGCTTGCTGAGCCACTGAGCTAAATCCCCAGCCCCCTGCAGAGTTCTTGTAAAAGGGTACAATTTAATATATATTAAGTTCAGAAGGATAATTTAATACAAAGAAATACTTTTTCTCCAAAAAAACCAGAGTATTTAATGAAGCTTTCTAAGATATAATTTTTATTCACTTTAATTTTTGCACAATTATAATTCAGAATCAGATAACTGATGTTAGCAGACATTCACATGAAAATGAATGAGTATTGGTCCTGCCATATTGAGGCTGCTGGTATCTGTGTGGCTGCCCACTCTAATCAGTTTTTAATTCCTGTGGAAAAGGCAGACGTCCAGAAGTTCTGTGAAGCATAATACAAGAGAAAGACCATCAGTTGCTGCCAGTGCTTACCAAACACAGTTCTGCTTCTATTTTCTAAAAGTAAATGATAGTTAATAAAGACCTTTAAAAACACATAGATACATCCTGCACCCTAACTGCTATAACTGATGTCCTTGAATACCTGTGTTTTCCTTGTCTCCTGCTCTTATCATCTCCAACACATATATAATTCAACAAAAAATTAGGAACACTCTCAACAATTTCATCATTCCAGCTCTAATATTATTCCCCCAATTTCCTTGTTTTTGAGGCAGCTATGCCATCTAAAATATGTATAACTAGAAAGGGCCTACTGTGGCATTGACTATGCTTTATTTGTTTCTATTAATATTGTTTATACATTTTACTTAAAACCATTGAAGAGTGTCTTCTATAGTGGTATATATAGTATCTGTCATTTCCCAAGCCTTCTCCCTACACTGAGGTCTTCACACTCATTTTCACTTTATTAACAGAAAAAGGAAACATACATGAAAACAAGTTCGAGTCCCAAGTGATCCCAAGTTCTACTATACTTTGTGCCTCCTTCAATGTGTTCTTTTCCAGATAGTGTCTTTCATGGGGGTCAAATTAAGTTGCCTCATCAGTGACTCTTAGTCCTCCTGTGGAATAGAAGGAAGCCTCCACATCTTTGTGTTCCTATTTGTACTAGCCCAGGATTTGGCACCCTAGTCCTCGATACAAACATGTCTACTTTGATCCCCATGTTATTTCTCCTTGGTGTTCCATTCTACTTACCAGAATTTAAGCATGGCCTCAAATTAGCCATAGCTGAAAGATACTCTGGCCCTAAGAATTTTTCATAAGTTGTTTTGTTCCCTAGGTTAGCCAAACATTCAGTGTCATCGCTGAACAGCAGGTCCTTGGTTGAGGACTCAAACATTTGGAACATCATATATTCAAATCCATTTCTTCCAAAGAGCTCCTGGGTCAGACATACAGACAGTGAGTGACCATGGGCTCCAGAAAGCATGGGGTTGTGGATTCTGCCTAGGAAGATCTGAGTCTGGACTGCCCAGCTCCAGCCCCTTGGAAACCCAAGACACAGCAACAGCTTAGGATGAGCGTGGCAGAAACATGGTCGGTGAGTTCAAATCTTGGCTCTGTCTTTTCTTCGTTGTTGACTTCAGCAAAATCTCTATTGAGGTCAGTGAACCTTAGTTCACTCATTTGTAAATGAAATAATAACTCCAAATAGTAAAATGATATATGTAAATTAGCTGGAATAGGAGAAGCTCCAAAATTGTTACTTTATCACTATTTGGCCAACCACTGCCAGATGTTTACAACTTTCTGCACCATATTTCCATGCTTTTCTGCTTCCTGGAGCCCTTGCTACCTTGCCTCTTCTATGATCTGGATCAGCCTCAGGTGCCCAACCATTTTCACCTTTTTATTCCCCTCCCTCTTCTTCCTTTGCCCATTTCCCTGTGGCCAAGCTGACAGTTTGTCCATGTAGGAGTTGTCTTTTAACATGTTCAATGACAGGGCCATAATTTTTATGTCCTGCCAGGTGGCTTGTACCACTGGTGTATGATTGTCCCATTGGGTGGCTTTTTATTAATTTTTTAGTAAAAAGACCAATAAAAGTGATTAGATCCGTTTATACCACCAGTGGTTCAAGCCAGCAGGAACATGTCAAAAGATCACAAGAGCCTCTTATGTCGACAGCTTTTCCTGAATCATAATCCTTTAACTGGGATGTATGGGTGGTATATACTAAAACATGAATTTTTCATTTGCAGAACTTTCAAGAATGGGGAGTGCTAGTGCAAAAGGCAGAAGAGGCTTTGGGTTTTTCCTAAGATTATCTGGATATGTTATCTGGATGTATCAATTCCCCAGAATGCATATCATTATTCTGTATTACAAGCAAACATTAAAACAAAACAAAATAAAACAAAAGACGGTGCCCAGCCTGCCCAGGCTGCGAGAACACATTTGGATCCGCCCATGGGTCAGGCAGAGCAACTTCCATTCTGCTTTTCCTGCATTTAAGCTCAGCCTGGAAAGAAGGGCATGGAGCAACTCCTTTACTTCTGCCATAGAAGAAGAGAGAAAAGGTTAATTCTCATGGAGCAACTGAACAAGTCCAAAAGGTGCCGTGAATCTGCTCAAGTGAGTTACAAGCAAACACTCAAATGCCACATGTCTAAGCTTTCCTCAGTCTTACACATACCCAGAGCAGGAAGTGAACACAGCCACCAGCAATAATCAGAGGCAGAGCTGGGGGACTCAGGTCCCACTGCCCGGGTAGAAAGAGTATGAGACTGGGCTGGGTGTGCCTGTGCAGCTCCATAAGTGATCTAAGCACCTAGTTGGCAAGAAGTGGGCCCTGCATGGCTATACCTGTTGGTTGAAGAGAATTCTCCGAACAAAATCTGCCTTATCTTTCCTGGAGATCACAGCGTGATTTGGTACTATGGCTAGATGGCAGCTCTGAGCCTCAGTCACAGGCTTCCTGGTCCCATCAAGGCACAGCAACTCAAAGTCTTCCTGCTTCAGATCCTTGGCCCACACCTCAGGATTCTTCCCTGGGAAGAGAAACGTGGATCAGCCACAGGTGATGGTCTTGGTCAAAGTACCCTCACTGTGGCAGGAGACCACCACCAGTGGTGGCACACTAAGTACACACACCCAAAAATAAAACAGAAGAGAGAGAAAAATCCACCAAATCAGAACCTTTTTGGTTAGAAAATTTTCAGTGCTAGTAAAGGCAAACATTTCTGAAAACAAACCTGAAAAAGCACTAGTTAGATAGGGAAAGATCAATAAATTGAACTATATTAAAATTAAGAATGTTCAATCATAAGAAAAAAAAAAAGAATGTTCAATCAAAAGACATCATTAGGAAAGTGAAAAGGCAAGCCACAGAGAGGTACAGGATATTTTTTCATATGTATAGCTGGCAGAAACTTGCATTCAGAATATACAAAGAATGCTATAAGTCACGGGAGTCAGACATGCAGTCTTTTCTGTCTGTTGAGTCCAAGGCTAAAGTGATAATCCACACCCGCCCCCAACCAAGTCTGAATTAGACAGGAAGAATTTTGTCATTCCCTAAGTTAAAAATATTATGATCTTACATTATTAATATAAGTCACTGGATCCTGGTAGGGCTAATAAAACTCCTCAATTGCCCTGATTGTAGTGATTCCACACAGGAGACTCAGAGTTTTCCAAGGTAGCAAAGGACGGACAGGAACATACCATTAGTGTTCTGTAGGACTGCGGAGGGCTTCACGAAGGCTACATCTCCCTTCTCAACCAGACACCTGCACAGAGAGGGTCGGGTCAGTGAGGAGTGGACGTGGAAGGGAGGGAGGGTCAGTAGACATGAAAGGGAAACACCAAAAGGGAGTCACACCCCTTCTATATGTCCAATGCTTCCTCACAAGCAACCGTAAAATCCATGTCATCCCTGGGCATTAGGGTGGGACAGTAATAAAAAGAGAGAGCTGCCTATTGAGTTTTGTCATGGACAGCCATTGTTTAGGTCCTTGTTTCAGATGCTGATGAGTTTCGCTAGAGCAGATGCTCGTGTTCTCCTAGGAACAGTCATATCCAAAGGGTGACTCTCTGATTGGACCAACATTTATAACATCAGGATTACAATCAGTGTGGAAGCTGTGACTTTGAAGGAGTTTCATCTCACTCATATGTCTGTTTAGTATTAAGAAGAATGAATGTGCCTCATTGAACATTTGTTCACTCTTGACCCCACGAACATTGTGTCTCTGTGTTTAAAATGTTTTATTTATGAGTAATGTTGAACACATTAAAAATCAGGTTTGTGCCATCCAGTCAGTCGGAAATGACTACTAATGAACAGGAGCACCTCTCTAGGTCTCAGTCTCTCCTAACTTTAGGTCCCTCCATACCTACCTAAAGTCAATTACTCCCATCCAAATTTGCTGAACTCTCTCACCCTACTTCTTTCCTTCATATCCCTTCATAGAATTGCTTCCTGGATAGTCATGATCATCTATCTTAGGTCCCCTTAAGGTCAGGTAGACAGAGACCTTCCTGATCATTAACTTCATCTGGGCCTTCCTGCCAGCCTTGCTCTACTGTAAACTAGTGGTTCTCAAAGTTGTAGGCTAGGAACCAGCAGCATCAGTACCAGGGAGAAATCTGTTAGAATCTCGAGAACTTGCCCCACCAGACCTGCTGTTGGGTGAAAAACTCTGGAGGTGGGACCCAGGAACTGGCCTTCACAAGCCTCCAGGAGGTTCTGATTCATGTTCAAGTGTGAGAATCACTGCTTCAAACAGCCACGTGCCTTCCCTGAAGTATTCCCACCCTCCACAAACCTCTGTCTCTCCACACCCTGCCGCCTCCCCTACACTCACACACTCTGACATGTGTTCCTGCTTCCCAGTAAACAGCAGAAATCATTACATGACTTTCTCCTTGCATGCATCCTCCAGATCTGCCAGCCTATTCCCAGTGGTTGTGCCCCACCATTCAGGTAAAAGAAGGAAGGTCTCTCTCAGCAAAGGTGTCTTCACCAGGTGCTCTGCATCCTGACCCTACCCACATTCACAGGAACTTTCTGCTGGATACTCTTTCTCTCATATGATAACCTTTCCTTGTTCACTGGAATTGTTCACCAGCATTTATATGTCTTTCATTTAAAAATTTCAACCCCCCCAAAAAATAAATAAATAAAAATAGAAATTTCAAAACCCAAAGCCCTTCCCTGAACCCACACTACTCCCAGCAATTGACCCCTCTTTCCTGCTCATACAAATGCTGAAAAAAAAGGAATCAACCTTCCTTACCACAAGTGCATATTTACACAATCCTCCCGACCCTCACCAATCAAGCTTCCAGGACCAGTTTACTCAGTGTGGTGCTTCCAGGGTCACCAGATCCAGGGCTAGTTCTCACCACGATTCTATGTTATCTCTCAAATTCATCCTTTCCCCAGAGATTTGCAGTCATCCTCATAATAGACCAAATTGCATTATGTCTCTGACTCCGTGGGAACTCTATTCTCTTCTACTTACGTATTTTTTTCATTTTTGTGCTTCACCCACCCTATATGATTGTAATGTTATTTTTTAATCTACAGCACACAAAAATTGATGTAATTTTACTTTCAAAATTGTGGCTCTCAGCTGCTCCCTCAAGCACTGTTACTTTTTTTTTTTTTTTTTGGTACCAGGGATCGAACTCGGGTCCTTGCGCTTGTGCGCATTGTTACTTTTTTGAGAAGTGACTCCCTGTGCCTCAGCCCACCTCAATCCACCTGGTCATAGTGGAGGCAGCTGTGACTTTAAATGCCACTGCACTGCATGGGCTGTATGGGCAAGAAGCTTTCATCCAGAAAGGGGCTGACAACCCCCTTTCCCTGGAATTGGGACTAACTTGTTACGGTCTATGTTTGCTCCTTTACAATTGAGGTACTATAACAAACTGGGACTGCTGGTCCATATGGATTGAGAAACAGAGAAAACCACCCTGCAAGAAGGATCAGATGAGGTAGAGGTACAGAAAGGGGGAGGGGTGCAGGTAGGAGAAGTAGAGCGTCCCCTTAAACTAAAAAAATCATCCATTGCTTATCTGGGGTGCACATCCTGAATATTATCTGGCAATGCTACTCTTCAAGCATCCTGGCTGCCTCTTGAGGCTCAGCCCTCAGCCTACATGGAGAGAGCCCCCAGAGCACCTATTAAAACTTCCCCTTGGCATGAGTTGATTCTCATGAGGTTTTCTCACACCAAAGAAGTTCTTATTCATTTTACTGGAGAAATGTAATACCAGATGAGTAAATATAATATGCCAAATGCTTCAGAATAAGTGCTGGGGAAAAAAAAGAAAGATAAAGCAGAAAAAGGGATGTGAAATTTTAAAGACGGTGGCCAGGAAAGATTTCCCTGAGAAGTCCAAGAGGAAATGAGTGAACTAGCTGTAATGAGGTGAAGAGGAAGAACATTCACTCCAGGTGAGAGTTAAGCAAGTCAAAGGTCCCTGGAAAGGGGTGTGCTGAGCTCCTAAAGGAACCAGATTGCCAAGATTATTGAGCCCACGAGTAAAAGGGGAAAGGAAGTAGGGATGAGGTCGGGAAGGGTCTTCACAAAGAAGATCACAAAGGGTCTTATAGAACAAAGAAGGACCTTGACTTTTACTCTGAGTGATATGAGAAGTCATCAAAGGGCTCTGAGCAGAGAAGTCTAGTGCTTTATGTTTGAACTCTAGGTGTTGTGCTGTGTGGAGGGAGAGGACAGGGAAAATGCATGGAGACCTGTTAGGTTATTATAAAAATCAAAGGTGAGATGGTGGTGTTTTGGGTCAGCATGGTATCAAGGGAGATGGATGGTAGCATCAATTCTGAGTACCTTTTGAAGGTAGAACTGACATGATTTGATAATAAACCACAAATACATGGAATGTGAGAGAATAGAGGAGACATAAATAGTGGCAAGGTTTTGACTCTTTTTTTCCGAAAGGGAAAATGGGGTTTCTTTTTACAGAAATGTGGAAAACTGCAGAAGGTACATTTGGGTGGCAGAGTGTAAAATTTCAAGAGCTCAGTTTTGTATGTTTAAATTTGAGATAGTGGTTAAATAATCAAGGGAGATAACCAGTAGGCAGTATCTCTTGGATGAGCGGAGGAGCCTAGGAGTGTCTATTTTTAAAAGATATCCATCAACCAGGAATAAGAAGCAAAATGTCTGGTGTCTCTCTTGTGATGTTAAACCGAGGCTCTAACAGATTCCATGACTTGACTAGGATCACACAGAAGAAAGGAGCAAAAGTAGCAGGAGGGTGGTGGCTTTGCAACCACCAATCACTCTTGATCCTCTCCAGAACTGTGCTAGACTTCGGTTGTTGGGGCTGCTCAGAATTTCAGTAGCTCTGCTCTCTAATTCTGGCTCCTTCTAAACCAACACCAAGATGCTGGGCTAATGAAAAGGGTGAGACGATGAGGGCTCACTGAAGTGGTATAGACAAAAAGGGAGTGGACAGACACTACTCACCTGAGAGCCCCACTGGAGCCGTAGTAGCGCTCATGACTGTTGGGAGCACACATGTGGCTTGGGTTGCTGCTGCCACCACACAAAGCACAGAGTTGAGAATCTGGATTAGCCCCAGGAGCACAGCTGTGACTGAAGAACTCATCTATAGGAAAAGGGAACCAGAATCAGCTCTTCCTATGACAGTAGCAAAGCCTCAGGGTCATTCCTAAAACTGCCTGAATAATGCAAAGACAGACACAGTTATCTAGCAACATATCACTAAGAACAAGTACCTATTAAATTTAAAAACTATTTCAGCTGGAGCAAAGTAAAGGGGAACTGATTTAAGATAGATTAGGGTCTGTGAGCTCACAGAAGTCCACCTTGTCCTGGCAAAGGGCAGTAGTATCGAGGGGTGGGACAGAGATTTTAGCCCCATGAGAGTAGATAAAGTGGAAGTTGTGGCTGGTTTAACCTAACCTCATGTTTTCTGACCTTTCTGACCTCTGTGGTGCCCTTTCTCCTCTCTACAAGGTTTGCCATTATGACTTCAAGTCATGAAGAGTCTAGAAAGACACAGCCACCAAGCCTAGTGCTGGGCTCCCAGGTAGCACAATAAGGAAATCAGGCACAGGCCCTGCCCTCTTGGAACCTGCAGCTTATGGGGTAACAGTCAGAACTCGATTAACCACACCAGTGAATTCATGTCCCTCCACTCTGTGAAGAAATAATATGATTCCAGGAGACTAAAGGTAGAGGAACCCTCTGGGGTTCGACCTGGGGTTCAGGGAGAAGCCTCAAGATGAAAGATGAAGAGTAGGTGTCCCCAAGTGAAGGGCAGAAGACAGAGCTTCTAGAGGGGCAGCACCTGCAAAGGCCTGTGTTGGGGTGGGTAAGGGGACATGGCACAGAGAACTTAATGGAGGCAATTGGGGCTGGGCCACCAAGAGAAGCATCGAGTGAGGCTAGGGGCAGGGTCCAGACCACATAGGATCTTTCACATCACTGCAGCTATTGTTCTTTATCCCTAGAGAAATGAAGGGTTCTAGACAATGCTGAGCCAGGGATAGTGTGCAGTATACAGTCAGATATGCACCTTGCAAACATGAGCCTGGTAGAGGGGCAGATGGGCTCAGGGGTGGCTGGCTATTGCAGTGGCCCAGGGACAGACTACAATAGAATGAGGGGTGGGAGATGGGTGGAAGGGGGAGAAATTAGTATTGCTGATGATGGACAGGTAGGTGGAAGGTGATGTGCTAGATTTACAGCTGGGCCAAATGGATGAACCGTGGGGTCCTCCACAACCCTAGGTAGTTCTGGAACAAACCAACTTTGGCAAGGAGGATCCATTTAATTTTAGACAGAATAAACTTAGTGTGCTTTTGAGATATCCAACTAGATAAATCAAATAGTTCAATATACACATATCTGGCATCAATAAGAAACCTTTGCTAGAAATAAGAACTTGGGTGGTTATCAATATTCAGATATACTATTAGTAATAACAATAGCAGTGAATATTTGCCTAACACTTACTAAGTGCCCAGCTTTTTATATGTAGCACTCCTGAGGGAACCAGAGGCTGCACATGTGGATGTGACTCCCTAACGATTAGGTTTAGATTTGGGAATAGAGTTGCTTTATGCAACTGAAATATATCTTAACTGAGTTAGTAAAAGGGGATCTTGTAGGATAGGAGAAAAACCAAGCCAGTGTGTTTTCAGTGTTTCAAGATTCCATGACTTGACTATAATTTGAGGAAATGGTGCTGAGAGGTCAGGAGGAAAGAGCTGGACCACATCATTCCAGGGAATTAAGGAATGAGTGGAAGGTGAGTGGTTCAGACAATGCTTTTATGACATCTGGCGGTAAAGGGGAGGAGAAAGACTGCAGGAGCCGGAAGAGCTGTTGGAAAGGGGGTGTTTAAAGATAGAAGACACTAAAAGAAATTCTTGGATCTACCAGAGAAAGAAGTATTAACTGAAGACCTGAAACTCTGTGAAGGGAAGTGACCCACACTCAGATGCAGGTAGAGGGGTGGGCTGGGTAGGAAGGATGCTGGGGAGAGTCAGTTGTCTGGAGGCCTGCAGCCTCATCTGTCTCCTGCAGGTGCAGGGTGGATAATCTGCTGAGAAAGGCTGGCAGATGGATATACTCTGAAGTTCATGGACAATGAAGACATTAGGGTAATTATGGAATATATAGAGTGGGGAAAAGAGGAATAATGGGGCACTCATGAAGGTTGGGGGCCCATAAAGGTGAGTAGTTAAAGCATTTCCACTGAGACAACTGCTCTCCTGACTTGTGATGTTCCCCAGCTGTATTCAGCTGCTCAGCTGCAGAGAGAGAAGGTAATTGGGTTCGTGCAGGGCTGGGATTTATCATATGGGTGGAGAAAGAGAAAAAAACCTTTTCAGTACTGACAAGAGTGTTCTGAAATGACTAACACGGGAATCCAAGAGACAGGATGAACATGAAAGACATGGACTTGAAGGACAAGCATTCAAGGTAGATTTTCAATTAAGAAAGTGGGCAATTTGGTTTATATGTGAAAAATCACACACACACTCTCACACATACATACACAAAACCTCATCTGTGTTTTGTTTGTTCCCCAAGCCATTTGTGAGATATAACAATAAATAGGGTTATTTCCCTAAAGCCTGCCCTTACAACCAAGGCACTCTCCTAAGAAACAAGCAGATGAAGAGAAAGGAGAGGACCTGCTGAGCCCTCACTGTCTGTCAAGCCCTTGACTCCACTTGACTTAGAACATACTTTGCCCTTCATCAGAGCTGCATTTCTGCCCTACCCAGGCTCAGGCCCAAGGAAGAGACTACCACAACTCCTCCAGAGCACACTCACCAAATTTACAGGACCTGGTTTTGTTGTATATTAAGCCCATAGGGATGTTCCAGCCTGCAGAAGTGCCAACTGCAGTGTGGCAGGACTTCTTGCCTTGCAGAGAGTTCCAGGTGATATCAGCATCTGATTTCTTAACCACAGCCACAACAGAATAACCTTGCAGAGGAGACATTGAGATGCAATTTCTGCTCTTTTTTAGGGAGAATAAAAGAGAGATCTGACCAGCCTTTCTTCAACTAGGCCATTTAATGACATCTGAATGTGGTGGATGATAACTGGGTATTCTCCATTTCCATTTCACTTCTGTTGCCTGGGGCTGTGGAAACTACACTTTTAGTATTTTCTTGCAGCTATATTATTAGTGCAAATCAGGATTGTAAGAGAGGTAAGATGGAAATGATGCAGAGATCCCCTGCCTTCTCCTTTAGCTCTTTCTGCTAGGAAATGAAGTCTGGAAGTGTGAGGTTTTTCTATCCAGCTTTCTAGCATCCCTTCTCCACCCTAGCAGATTAGAAGCTATTGCAGGAGCTGCAGCAGCAACAACAATATTGGCTCTGGTTTCCTATTCCTGGATCACAGATGTAGGCATGTCTTGAATTCACAGTACTGGGGGAAGCCTCAGAAGAGGCAGCTCTCCTAGGGATTCAGTTCCATTACACTCTGGTGGGAGTTGTTCCAGGAACCTAGCATCTACTTCTGCTAACATTTAATTCCCCATCTTAAATTCCCTCCTGCTTAAAGGAGTGCTTCAGTTTTTTGGTAAAACTATTCAAGTTCCTTTAAAAAATATTTTTATTGGTACATGTTTTAGTACATAATGATTACTTTTATCATGGAGAGTTGGTACATGTACATGACATTTCTTAATTCTTTTTTTTAACTCCTTCTCCTCCTCCCCCTCCCTGCATCTCTTGGACCCTTTCTCTCATATATATATATATTTTTATTTTATATATATATATATATATATTATACATGTTTATAGTACAGAATGACAGGATAATCACATTCCTCAGAGAAAAGAATGGTTGTTCTTTTTTTTTTTTTGGTACCGGGGATAGAACTCAGGACCTTCCGCTTGCGAGGCAGGTGCCAGAACCACTGAGCTAAATCCCAGGCCAAGAGTGTTTCATTTTTAAAATACTTCTTTACTTATTCCTCACTGATGCACTTGTCTATCTATTCAAGCAGAAATCAAGGCTATCTCAGAAAAGACTCAAGTCTTCCGAGCAAGTTTGCTCTTTTAGGTAAAAAAAAACCAACCATATATTTTTATCATATATAAATACATAATATATAATCTGTATATATAAATATACATATTTAGAAATTGATTACAGTATATTCATTAAA
Organism: Heterocephalus glaber; assembly: GCF_053883595.1. Lineage (NCBI taxonomy): Eukaryota > Metazoa > Chordata > Mammalia > Rodentia > Bathyergidae > Heterocephalus > Heterocephalus glaber. The sequence continues at coordinate 9,913,661 of NW_028258324.1, read as the reverse complement.
AAGTTGTGTGTGTGTGTCTATGTGTGTGCATAGAGTGCCAAGATCCAACTTCAGTACCTCCAGGGGCCTCTGCAAATGTATTCAAGGGCTGCTGCTGCTACTGGCACCTGACTATCATTCTCTGGAGAATGGAAATATCCTGCACTTTTCTTCTTACTCTAGCAAGACCCTCTCCCCAGTAGCTATCACTACTAGGTCCTGGGCCTAACAAACATACACTACTGTTCCCTAGTCATGTCTACATACATATACCCACACATATTTACATATATATCCTGCTATTTTAATGAAATACTGCCATGCATTCTCTTCAGCAAGTTGCTTTATTCCTCAATAATATGTTGTGGACATCTCTTAAATTCAGTAGAAATAGACACAGATATCTCATTCTGTTACTGGTTAAATCTAAGTTATGTCCTACTGGAGGCATGTATCATACATTGTATTTACATCATAACCCATTTTTCCTATCACAAACCACTTATTTATACAACTCTTTGTACATATAAGAGTGCACTTAAGTATTTCTGTTGAATTGAAATTCAAGAGTTGTAATAACTTTTTAATATTAAGTCTGATTTTGTAGGGTTACAAAAAATCATTTTCTATTGGTAACAATTTAATCTCTTCCTTCCCCAATATTAAAAAAAATTTTATCTTAATGCATTAATGTTGAAAATAATGTGAATTATCTTTGTTGAAAGAGGGCATTCTTGCTTTGTTCTTGATTCTAATGAGAATATGATTACTATTTCAGGTATTCCTATCCAAATATATAACTGAAAGGTGCTTGCTGAGTAAGGCCTGAAGTTCAGGACGGAATTGGTAAGATTAGATTCCTAAATCTTTAGAAATAGAGAATCATGTGGCTCACACCACCACACATGCACACATTGCCTTTCCCAATGTTATCAATCCAATCTCTACATATTCAAGCATGGAAAAGTCAGGAGACCACATGGCAGGTTGGGAATCAACTCAGTGGCCAAGATCTGCCTTGCTAAGTTCTTCCTAATAACCTCAGCCACCTACCACCTAGGAGCCTAAATATCTCCTTGGTAGAATACTGATGCTAAAACCTATCCCAGAGGGTCACTGAGGGGGATCCAATGTGCTAACCTGAGCACTCTATTAGGTATGGGAAGGGCAGGTTGCACTGACAGGTCTCTAGCAGTGCTGCTAATGGCAGAGACTGTACCAGAGCAGATCCCCCTGAGGCCATTGTCAGCCCTTGCGTGCCTGACTGGGCTCTATTATACCAGTCAGGAGCCAAATAATGTAGCAGGGCCTCTCTTCAGCTGTCCCTCTGGCACTGTTTTTTTTTCAGTACTGGGGACTGAACGTACGGTCTTTATACGGAGCTATATCCCCAACCCTTTTTATTTTTTAATTTTGAGACAGTCTCACTAAGTCATTAATTTTCCCATGCTGGGCTTGAACTTGCAATCCTCCTGCCTCAGTCTCCCAGAGTTCTGGCATTTCAGGCCTTTGCCACCAGAGCTGGCTTGGCATTGATGACCGTCATCCATATATGTATGCATGGTATGTGTGCATGAGAGAGAAACTTAGTGATTATACACAAAGTCCCCCTCTCTCTCTACTCAGATGGAAACTTCTCCATCACAGTAAGCCATCTTGTCAGTGACTAAACTCTCTTCAAAGCATCCTTGTTGATCTGCATTTTCATATCACTGCAGTTTCTGAAAATTCCAATTCCTCTTGAAGCAAATAGGTTGTTTCTGACTATAAATCATTAGACTAGTACATGATTGATGGAAAGTCACTCTTAGGATTGGGGAGGAAGAAACAATTCAGAGATGTCTCAGCCATGAAACTGGAGAGGGAGAGTGACAGGGTCCTGTCTGCAGCTGCTGCTGGTAATGAAGGGAATGACACCTTAGCAGCACATCAGAACCTCTGTGGAACATGGATGATGTAGGGCCTCTGTAACCTGGTGATTAGCAGGGCACAGAGTCCACATGATGCTGCCTGTGCTGTGGGCTCCAAACCTCGTCAGCTCCCCAGATCTCCTGTCTCATAAGAAACACTAAACTCAAGTGAGCCCCTGGTTTTCACCTCAGGATCTTCTATCATAGTGGCTTTTCAAATTCTTAAAGCCTAGATTGCTAGCACCATCCATAGAGTTTCTGGCTTAGCAGGTCTAAGGTCAGGCCCAAGAATTTTCTTTTCCGATAGATCCCCAGGTGATGGTGATGCTGCTGGCCCAGAGACCACTGCTCTATCTGTTTTCCAGGATTAGGTACTTGAAGAGGGGTACAGACCCTCTGTGCCTATCTGCACGAGCAAGATGGGAGAATCTGTCCCTGGAAGAGGCCTCCTCTGCTAAAGACCAGGGTGACTCCCAGTTTCAGCCTGGTATGAGCCAAAAGGTTGGTTTCATTTGCCTCCTCCTCCCCTCTCCAGTCATTTACTCACCCCCAGAAGTGCCAGGCATGGCTCCTGCCCAGTGCTGACCTTCATGCAGAGATAGGCAGCCTGCGTGTGCAGGAGCAGTGGGTGGTGTCAGGAGGGCTCAGGGTTTCCAGTCCTTCCACCTCCTTTCAAACCCAGATGCAGCCACCTCTAGGGCTGTGTGGCTGTGTGTAAGCCACACAGTCCCTGCACCTCACTCTCCTCATCTATGTGACATGGGACAATAGCACCTACACTGCAGGGCTGCTGAGGAGAGTAAATGGGTGTAGTGCAAACCGGAGTCTTGTGAAGTATACAGTACCCTACAGATACAGGTAGTGTAGCTTTAGGACAGATTTGCATATTAACAATGAACTATGACTTCTTTCCCCATTGCAACTCATAATTTTTGCTTGTTTTTAAGGCTTTCTTCAGCGGCTCCCCAAGAAGGGAGCCCCAGTGTAACTGATTCTTACTCACCTTCCAAGGCTGAATTCACACATTTAGACGCAAGCCGCTCATTGCTACCTTTAGCCCCTAAAAAAGAAAGATATAAGGTTCATAGCATTAAACTGTTATATTACTCCATCCAGAGTCATGAGCTACTCAGTGTCAAGTTTCAAGAACAAAATGAGAAGCACCAACTAAGCAATCTCATTGGTTGTCAACTAGCCAATGTTCTATAGGCCCATGTAACCTCCTCTCCACCTTCCCTTTGCCATTTGAATGTTAGGTTTTGCTCCAGGATCTCCTCAATACTCAGGCAGATGCAAAAGAAAGAAAATAAGATGCCTACTGAAGGGAAGGAAAGGCAGAGACCACCACGCATTTTGGCAAAGATTCCTTTGCATTACCTGTGTAAGTCCTCCTAGAATCTGCTCCTGAGTTAGTGGGCAACTCTAACACAAGCTATTTGGCAAGTCTTGTGCGGGCTCTGCACCACGCCCTCCAATATCACTCTCTCAGTATTATTTTCACCTCCTTCTGCCTAACTCTTGCATCTGTGTCTTAACTGGTTCTGACTGGGAAGAGGGATTTTTACCTACTAACTCCCTATACTACAATAATAGTTATTATTATCCTATTACAGAATTATATTATTTCCTTATTTCTATCCCATCTTGTCCATGGTGCAAGGAGACGAAAACACAGAGAGATGTTCCCCTCTGCTTACCATAGTTCTCTCCCAGGACAGGCACCAGGCCACACTGGCCAGCTGTATAGACAAATCCTCCATCCAAGCTCATGGCATCCGCTTCTCCTTTCTGAAGCAAAAAAAAAAAAACACCCCACAAATTCAAGCTGTCTCTCTGTTCTTTCTCTCCTGTTTTCCTAGAAGCTCCACCCATTCCACTATGAGCAACTCCAGTTTGGCCCTCTTACTGTCTCTTTAAAAACCTAAAAACCCTCTATCCAGGAGCGGGAGACATCAAGCAAAAAAAACACTATTTTCTCCTCTAACACTATTAATAGATAGTAATCAATAACCTAAACACAGGACCTTCAACTTTCAAATACTTGGAGACAAACAGATTTATCCAGTGCAATGGCAAGTGGTCCAAAGTTCCTTGCATGTAGGCTTTCTTTTACCTTCTCAGTCAACTCTCTCTCAATCCTGTACTACTTTCCAAATTCTCCTTCTTCACCATCAACCTACACCTGACACTAATTCTGTCCCTAACCCTGAATTCTATCCTGTGGACCATGCCCTCCTCCACCATTTGCCCCTCAACCCTAGGCCCCTTCTTCACCTCCATCAACAGAGGCCTCCTCCCGGCCCCCTCCCCTCCCTCTTCATCCTCCTTTTCTCTGCCTGCTACACACTCTCATGACCATCAACTCCCACCTAAACCAGAACTTCAGTGGGTCTCTGTCTTCATCCTCCAGCAGGTGGCAGGGGCGGAGGACATTATCCACATACATGTTCCCTTATCCTTTTTTGACTTTTCCCAAATTAAAAATGACTGGGTTTCAGGCACCCTCAGGCCCTAGTTCAGCATCTAATCTCTGTCCTTTTCAGTTTCTGTCCCCCTCCATACTCTGATGCCCTCTCTGCCTTCTAACTCTTATTAGTGTAGCTGTATGCTGTTAAAATAACAGAAATAATATAAGAGATCTCTATAGTGATTCACCTAAAATGTACTTTGGTATCCCCTAGGGAAAGAATTGTCTTACATGTCTCATCTGTTTGTCTGCCTGTTAATCTATGTTCATAATCAACTTTTGATGTGCCAGACAAGACTCCTACTGTGGTTGTAAAAGCAGCTGCTGGGACCAATTTATTTCAGTTTTCTCTATGATGGGTGACTTCTCCAGGTTTTCCCTGGGTTCCCAACCCCCGAGATTAGAGAAAATACTATTGTTGGTTAGTAAACAGCACAATATTTTTAAAAAATCTGTGCAAGATCACATTGGCCATGGTGTGCCTCCTCCACTCATGGCAACAACAAAGACGAAACTGCAAACTCCAAGCCCATACCAAGTAAATACAGGAAAAACCTGAAATAAAACAAAATATTAATGTCAAGGGAAAACATGCCAAAAAGGTAAAGATTTTAAGAAAGGGTTTAAACCACTAGGCTGACTTCAGTCTGGAATCTAAACTTAGGTTGGTATTGTGAATAAGTCAAGCTACAAGGCCAAATGTAGGGTAAAAAGTGGCTCTGGGGTTACACACAGCCTACACTGGGTCCTGACAAGTAACAACCTGAGATTGTCTCAGGACTCCAAAAGACAAAACAGCCTTCCTGACCACCCATTAAAAGGAAATGAGGGGCCATTAAAAAATTTTAACCAATTGGTAAATTTACTTTAAATTCTGTGGTTTTAATTAGTATTTTTGTTTGATGGACTTGCCTAAAATAATTCTTATAAACAGCTTTGGGATGGTTCCTGAACTACAATTGACTTGCTTTTCTGTTGGTTTCTGTGTGTACTAAGATAATTTGTCATTAAAGGTCATATAAAGTCTTAAACAGTTATCAGCCCTAGGTAAAAGTTAACATCTTTGTTTTTCATTCTATTTTCTGCTGGTACTAAGATAATTTACTGTTCAAGGTTACATACAAGTCTATTTTTCAGCCAGTCCTAATGAAAATGTAACACCTGTGAATTAACTCTAAGATTAAAAATATACCAGGAAAATTTTCAGATCCAATCAGCTATTAGGTTTGTCATAAAAAACAACCGGAACAGCATTCTGGCAATGAGGGATAATAGTAAATGGTAATTAATCAACAATGCCTTCAGGACAAGAGGGGATATTTTTAAAAACTTAAAGCTGTCAAAATCAAAATGGAGTCACTATGTCAACTCCATCAAAGATAAACAGAGCCAAGAAGTTATAAGGAAGGGTTCTTATGCTTAAGTGCCTGATTATAGCTATCACAAAAGATATTTGGGTCTGGCTTTTAAACTCTTCTCCTTAAAAATGGCTAATAATAATTATTCTTAAATAATTATCTTTGGTTCATGTTTGTACAACTGTCATCTCCAGTTTATTTTTCTCAGGGTTCCACAGTTCCCAATAATAAGCTTTACACCAATGCCTAAACCTACTGCAAAAACTTATTTGGAATAGGAAGAAAAGGGGCCAAGGGGAAGGGGAAGTGGGAGGGGTAAGGGAATGGAATTAATATAAGAAAATGAAAAAATGGAAACAAAGTCTTTGTAAATAGGGAGGGATGGAGGGGTTGAAGGGAGGGCAGGGGAATGGGGAAAAAATAAGAACCAGGAGAGATTATGTAAAGGTGCAAATTTCCCATGATGAATGTCATTATATTGTATACCTAAAAATGTACCAATAAAATTAATTTTAAAAAACTTATTTGGATCTCATCACACAGTTTAGATCTCAATGTCACCCTACCTCTGATAATTATCAAACTCAAAAAAGAGACATCCCTGCTCAGCTTGTTGGAGTTACAGATGTGACCACTTTGTCCCTTATCAATAATTTGACTTTGCTGATTCATCAGGAAAAACATGGTGACAAAAGAGTTAAAATTCTCAGCACCCAATTTTCTTTGGTAATATATTTCTGCCCAGCACCTATTAGACAGTCATAGAACATTACACTAATGAGGACTAAAAACAACACAAAATAAAAGTAGATACAAAAAACCATCATTTCCTGAGCTGGGTATGGTTGTGCATTTTGTAATCCTAGCCCTAGGGAGGCTGAAACAGGAGGATCACCGTAAGTGGGAGGCCAGCTTGGGCTACGTAATGAGTTCAAGACCAGTCTGAATTGCAGACCCTGTCTCAAACAAACAAATAAACAAACAAACAAACCCATCCTTTCCTGAGAGGGATGAGGGAGCACATGCCTGTAATCCTAGCAGTCAGGAGCCTGAGGCAGGAGGATTAGTATGAGGGCAAAACCAGCCTGGGCTGTAGTGAATTTAAGGCCAGCCTGAACTTCATAGTGAGACCTTATCTCAAACAAACAAATAAACAAACAAGCAAAACCATCCTTTCCTCCCCAGGGCTAAGGGGACAAACAGATTGTCGCCAGTGGGAAGTGGCGGGGGGGGGGGGGGGGGGGGGCTGGGGGCACACCATTCCAAATCCAAGGCCAACTCCAACGTGTCCTTTCCCAGTCTGCCCGGTCTTGCTGTGGACAACTAACGAGGCCCCAGGTCTAAAGCTCCTGCGACCTCTGTCACCAAGACAGAAAACAGGGTTTGTCTGAAAGTAGCAGCTAAGACTATCTCTCTTCTTTTGTATACAGGAACAACATATATGGTTTTACAGAACTATGTGGGACTTCTAGTTCCCACCTCTGTCTCTATTGTGGGGGTTGATGGCCTCATCTCCAAACCACTCTCTACCAACTCTCTGCCTTGTACCTCAAAAACAATTTTCACACATTCCTTTCTAGCACTCCCAACCTGTCCCACCCCGTTAATGGAGCAGATATACTTTCAAAATTACATTCTACCATTACCATCCAGAGCTCCCCAGTCTTCTCCTTAGCTTACCCCCTCCTCAACCCAGATTCCACAAACCTTACCTCACATTCTACTCCCACAAGTCAACCCCATCATGTGGGCTGCTAAACACTCCTCAGTTGCTTCTCATCACACTCTTATCAAGGTTACCCTCAAAGACCCACCTCCTTCCCCAACAAGACAGAATATCCCCTTCACCCACAGGCCATACAGGACTCCAGCTCTTAAACCCACCAGTTCCTTACATTGCTCCTATCCTATTGGAACCTATTGTCTACCCCAGGACCTGTACATTATCAATAAAGCCTGCCTATCTATCATCCCCCTGGTACCTAATCCATAAACACTCTTTCCTCAATACTGCCTCTCATTTTACAGTTCTCATCGGGAGCAATGCTACATAATTTTAGGGGAAAAATCCTAGTTCTCCTGCCTACAGGCCAGCTATGGCATTTCGAGACATAATTCCATTTTGGCCCCCAGTCACAACGGAGACCTCGTGATGCCGTGATGCTCAGGACAAGATTATACCAGCTGAAGACATCCTGGGAGAAACAAAATCTTCATCTACTCAGTTCCTCACTGTTCTTGGATTTCCACTGCCCCCCCCCGCCCCCGTCATTTGTTACATCATTTGTCACACTTTATTTATCCGGATATACTGAACTCTCTGCAAGTCATTTGTTACGTTTGTTTCTCCCCATGTACTGAATAAAAGGTGCGGCAAGCTCCTGGTTTTCGTCTTTGCTGCCCAGAGCAGCACCCATCAGGCCCAAAGCTCAGCTTCTTCTCCAAGTCTCAGTTTTTCTACCTTTCCTGTATATAAGTTAATTGGTCTTGTGCTGCCATGGCTCACAGGAGACAGACTTACTGCAGAGGTTCTAGCAACGTCCCCTTTCCCCATTCCCTACAAGTTCTGACCTCAAAAATATTTTTACTATCCCTCTTGACCCCAGTCTCCAAAGTCCTTTTACCTTTACCTGGAAGGATTCCCAACACCAAAAACTCTCAACAACTCACTTAAACTGTCCTTCCTCAAGAATTCTGCAACAGCCCACACCTTTTTAGACAAACACTAGCCAAAGACCTCTTATCTCTCCCCCTAGCTGCCTTATCCAATATGTTGATAACCTATTATGTACAGCCCTTCTCTGACTCTATGCATAACAGACACTGTTCAGTTACTTAACTTCCTAACAACAAAGAGATACTGGGTATCTCCAGACAGGGCCCAGCTCTTTAAGACTGAGGTCAGCTACCTTGGACTTCATATCACCTGTACTCATAAGGGAATCATACAAGGCCACAGAACTCTCATCTCTTAGATCCCCTTATCCCAATCAAAATCTGATCACCTTTCCTTTTGGGGGCTCACTGATTACTTTTGATCCTAAACTTTGGTCTTATAGCTGAACCCCTATATGAGGCTGCCTGGAGAAACCCCAGCCACTCCTTTTTCTTTCCCTCTTCTGTCTTCTGCTTTCAGCCAACTCAAATTGTTCCTCACTTGCATGCCAACACTCAATCTCCCTAGCCCCCATAAACCTTTCCACCTATATATAAATGCTAAAAAAGGCTTTGTTTTTGGGCTCCTAGCTCAATTTCTTGGCACAAAAAATACAACCAACCTACAGCCTACTTTTCAAACAGTTAAACAAGATGGTCCTAGGTGGCCAAGCTGTCTGCATATGTTAGTGGCAACCGCTGTCCTAATTAGAAAAAGCCCAGGCTTGTTCTAGTCCAAAATCTTATAGTCTATACCTCTCATTCCTTACATCCTACACTAACTCATTGCACTCATGCTACAAACCCAAAAAACGTGGGTAGATCTCCTACCCATTGTCTTCCTACACATCCAGGCTATTCCCTGCTCACTCCATCTCCTCAGCTCATTCAAACTGATTTATGGGCATCCCTTTGTTCTTGGCAACACTCCCCCAATATATCCTCTTTCAGAAACTACCTACCACTGCTCTTCCTAATCAGCGAACTTCTACAAAACTTTCCTAAAACTTTACTCCTCAAACCTGACTATGATCCCCACTCCCTTACCAATCCTACCAGGAGATAGTGTCTACCTCCAAATTCCTCAAAGCCAAACCCTGAAAACCAAAGTAACAAGGACCCCGTATAGTTATCCTTACCATACCAACAGCCACAAAACTTTCAGGTCTTCCATCTTAAATTAGTTTCTCCAGACTAAAACTTATCTCTAAGAAAAAGAAAATCCAAACTCCACACATTTCCCACAGTGGAAATCCTAACTCCTGACTCCTACATCTCTCTAGCTCATGGCCATCTCAAAAGAAACCAATCAACATGAGGCAAACGTGAGGCAGCCCATGATCTAGTTCCTATTCTTCTCTGATCTTATTCTTCTACTCCTGGAAGACTCCCAACTAGAGATTTCATAGAGTTTTCTCCTGATAACCTCTCAGCCTGATGAGAGGCCCCTCTATACCACTGGATCTCAATTCATCCACCCCCAAACTCAACATGATCTACCCAATCTCATACTCTCTGTTACAGTTTGTATTAGGTGTACCCCCAAAGCCTCATGTGCTCATAGGTGAGGCTTAGGGGGGTGGCTGGATCATGGAAGTGAGATACTCATCAGTGGATTAGTCCACTGGTGGGTTTATGGCTATATGTGCTAGCAGGAGGTAAAACCTGGTCAGAGGAGATGGGTTACTGGGTATGTATCCTGGAAGAGTCTATTTCCCTCACTCCTCCCTTGATTGTTCTGCTTCCTGCCTGCCATGCCATGAGCAACTCTGCCCTGCCATGCCCCTCTGCCATGGCACCCTGCCTTGGAGCCAGCTGATTATGGACTGAAACCTCTATAAACTGTGAGCCAAAATAAGCTTTTCCCCTTTTAAGTTGTGGGTGCCAGGTATTGTATCTCAGGAGATAAGAAAGTAATGACATCCCTTTCTCTTGTTTGATAATGGCAGCCCCTATAAAAGGTTTACTTCTAGCGTGAACACTTCCTCAATCTCAACTTCAGTCTTTTATTTTATTTTATTTTATTTTGGTACTGGGGATCGAACTCAGGTCCTTGCACTTGTGCAGCAGGCAGGCGAAACCACTGAGCTAAATCCCGGGCCCCACCTTCAGTCTTTTAAACAGGATAAATCCCTCTTTGGCCCAAGATTTCTCTTGTTCTCATCTCTATCATCTTCAGCTTATATCCAATCCCCACCCCCAAATCAACCTGGATAAACACTCAGACACAACTTACTATACAAAAATATTTAAACCCAACCTTTAAAGATTTGGCCAACACCCTCTTTTTTTTTTTTTTTTTTTTGGTACCAGGGATCGAACTCAGGTCCTTGCACTTGTGTAGCAGGCAGTGAAACCACTGAGCTAAATCCCTGGCCCAAACACCCTCTTAAATCATACCCAACAGCCCTGGCAGACAGGACTCTCTTTCAGGCATATTTCACAAACTTATCTAAATTCCCTAAAACTTCCCACCCAATTATTGGTCCCATAACTCTTGATACTTCCTTATTTCAAGCTCCCCTTTACATTAACCATGAGCCAACACTTAACAAACCCTTCAGGGAAAACACTTCTCAATGAAACCAAGCCATCACTATATCAAGAGCCCCAAGACTATCATTTTCATCAGATCAATGATAGCATCTCACCTGAGACAAATGAAAAGTCCACTCAACCCCTCCTTTCCTCTGGACCACCAACAATCTAAAGTTCTTCCCCAGTCCTAATTACTCATAAACCCTCCAAGCTCTTCCCATGGGATCTCATCAACATCTTGCCTCCAATAACTGTATCAGTTCAATGTATAGCAGGGGCCTCCTTGACTGGTTCCATCTTGATCTGGAAAAATGAGCCAAGTCCTCTTAATTCCAGGAAACTATCTTGAATGTTCCATCTGTAAGCCCTACAACTGAACATTTTAGGAGACTGTAACTAGCCAGGTCTTAATCTTAAAAGTTGCTGATAGGAGGTTTACCAAAATAAGAATCTTATCAAGTTAAAAAGATTGTTGTACAGTCTCCTAAGTGTATCAGTTTTTCAGTCTTTCCTTTATGAATTTATCTTTCCTAGTTACAAAAATATCAATTTCTCAGAGAGAAATGGAAAGTTGATAACATCACAACTTCACTCAGAAATTATGTAATGATCTCTGAATGATGAATGTATGAGCTATTTTACTTATTTTTCATTTATCATCATGTAATTTTTATGGATCAGAATAAAATTAAGGAATAAAAATGTTGCTCTATATTCCCAGCCCACAGTGGTTCAGATCACACCCTGAATGTACCCCCACTTCCCAAGGCTCTTGGAAAAAACATAACCCAAGCTCCCTGGACTCCCAAGCTGAGCCCCAAGGAGTCCAGGTCATGGGCTGGCTCTGAATTTCTGCTGTCTCTGAGCTGAAGGAGTGCAAGGGGTGGGAGGGTGGGGGTTTGGAGAATGAGAGTCAACACACAACAAGTACTAGTATGGAGGCTGAGGAGGAGGCACTTGAGGAAGGCCCCTCTCATGCCACACTGGATAGTCACTGAGTGTCTGAGGGCCCGAACTCAGCTATGGAAATGGGGCCTCCTACCATGATGGCAGCAATGCAGTCTTCAGGGATCTCCTCTGTGGTACACACCAAGGCACCACCACTCAGCGCACTCCACTCATCACACTTGGCCCTTTCGTGGTGGCCCACTGCACACCACTGCACCCTCCGGGAGTCTTCCACACCTGGAATGGAGTAAAGTAGGGATTCAAGGGAAGCCCAAATGGCTGCAGTGCTTCCCAACTGGGCTCTCACTGATAGTAGCAGAGCTGCCTGTCTCATTCCTGCTTCCCTGCGTTCCCAATGTTTAATTTTCAGGGAGAGCAGTGAAGGCAGAGCTCCTTGCTCCTGCAGACCTCACCCCAGGCATCACCTTCCATGGAGGCCTCTCAGAGCTCCAGCCCAAACCAGGTCCTGTTGGGGTTTCCCTCACTGGCCTGGACTCCCCAGGCAGGGAGCAGGTCCCAGTGGGGAGTCATGCTCCTTTTGGGGTGCTGCTTGTTCCCCTCACCTAGTGGCTTTACTCACCACATCTAACACTTGGGCTGTCCTTTTACAGTTGCTCAATAACTACAGATTAACTATATGGAGGGAAAAAATAAGAAGGAAAGAAATGAACTGTGGGGATCCAGTAAAAGGAAGGAGCCAGGCTAAAAACCTCAGGAATTCCATTCTAGTGCTCCATCTGAAGGTGGAAGTGGCTGTGGTCCCACTTCAGTTTAGGATAGACTATTTTCCCTGTCAAATTGAACTGTACCTGAGCAAGATGGCCTGGTTAATGAAAAGGAGCCAGTATCATCACTAGTTCAAGTTGTCTACAATATGAAGGTCTCCAATGCCTTTTTGTAGGGGCTGGATAGCCCAGCAATAGAGTGATTGTCTAGCATGTGTAAGGCCAAGGAAGGAAGAGGAAGGGAAAATAGAAGGGGAAGGGGAAGGAGAAGAAGAATGGAAGGAGGTAGGGAGGGTTGGGAAGAAAAAACACATTTTGTTATCAAATAACTTAGGCTCAGTAGAAGGTTTCCTCATAACCTAGTTCACTTGGTAGCTCCTGTGGACTCTGAGGGTCAGTAAAGCTGGGTGAGGTTCACAGGCACTAGGAGAGCCTCAGTCAATGTCTCCTGCCCTGTCACGCTGCCCAGGCTGGCCAGATCCCTCTCAGGACCATGCATACCTCTCTCCACATGCTGAATGGCAGAAAAATACTCATATCCAAGGTATAGCTTGGCATCCATCTTGGGGGGGACCCTTAAAAATCCATGGGCAGCATTAGTAAACAGCAGGTCTTTCCCATGAGGGGAGCTGAAAAGCTGAAATTCTGATGACTTGTCTTTTCCAAAGTATTTCTGTTCAAATGATAAAAGAAAGAGTGAGGGAGGGAGGCAGACATCAAGGTAAAAATAAAACAAACTTGAAACCAGGTAAAGGAACAGAAAGAGAGAGACACCTAGTCACCCCTCTTATCTACAGTCACACTTTCCATGGCTTCAGTTACCTGCAGTTAACCACACTCCAAATATATCAAAGGGAAAATTCCAGAAATAAGCAGTGAGTCTTACATAACTTTTATTACAGCATATTGTTATATATTGTTGTTAATCTCTTACTCTGCCTCACTTATACATTAAATTTCATCATGGGTTGAATATGTAGGAAAAACAATACAGACGATCCCCAACTTTGATAGTTTGACTTATTATTTTTTGACGTTATACTGGGTTTATGGGGACATAACCCGTCACAGGTTGGGGTGCATCTGTGTAGGGTTTGGTGCTGTTCACAGTTCCAGACATCCATGGGGTCTTAGAGGATCTCCCCACAGACAAAGAGAGTTGACAATAAAGGCCTGAGAATGAAGATAGGGCCACAGAGTCCATTATCCTTGCTGCTCATGGCATCATCATGTCTCCAGGGAACATTTCACTCATCCTAACTGTCTACCTTGTGGGTCAAGGGAAACTGCCAGTGGCTGTCCCCTAGATCTGATGAAGGGGTGGGGTGGCTGAGAGTCAGGCAGCCATTCCTCTCCAATGTGGGCGACTGCTCTGTGTACCTGTGGGGCAGCAGTGAAGGCTGATTGCCCCAGTGCCTGGGGTAGTCTTCATCTTGAAGTGGCTGGTGATCTAGTACCATGTCATCATGGCTAGAGGGCAGGCATCCTGGGCTTGTCCCCTCACCCCAGGCCTGCCACTGAATGAGGACTTGTGAGGCATCAAATGGTTCCTTCCCCTTTCTGGCCTAAAAAAGCAAAAGGCCCTTTGATTATGATGCCAGCTGCCTGGTCCAAAGCCATTCCTGACTGTTCCTGATGGTAGCACCTACCTATATGTTTTTTCATGTGACTGATTTTTGCTCTTGCAGAAGAGGCTCTGTGTGAAATATCACCTGCTGTCTACCCAGGTAACTGGCCCCTCAACATATACTTCCTTTGGGTGCACACAGCTTTCTCCCCAGGGCTCAGGAATCTTCCCAGACACATCTTTCAAATCAGTTTCTCTATGTTCTATGAAGTTCTCACTCTGTCCTAGATGAACCCAGATTGTGTGGTTCCATCTGCTGACAATCCATTCCTGTACTCTTTGTATCTCCCACGCTCATCTTGGGTGATTCAAGGGCAAGTCTTTGGTTCATTTCTGAAACCCCAACACTGAACAGAGTGTTGACAGAGATGGGACAGGGTGGTGTAACTGCCACTAGTGAGGACAGACCTGCATGCCCTGTGACCTATGAGAAGGAAGTCAGGAAGGAGGTATCACAGGCCAGTAATGTAATGAGGACCACTTCATGAAGGAGGAGGGTACATCTGTGTTGTATTCTAGGGACCTGTTTAGAACTGAAAATAATAAAATGAGGCAAGAAGAGCTTCTGCAGAGAGTCTTTAGCCTCTGGGTTAGTGATGCCAGTCGAAGGCTTTATGTGATCTGCAGTAAATACAGACTGAATGCCTTGTCGGGGAAATGGGTCATGAATTGCAAGACTCTCACCTGTCCTAGATGAACAAGGACTTCTTCAAGGCAAGAAAGCAAGGAGGAAAACCTAAAATCCAAGCAGGAGAGGAGAACAGCAGGTGGGGATACCTGGGCCTGGCTGAGGAGCTTCCAGATCAAGTCCTCCTTGCCATCCACACTCCGAGCTACGACAGCATGAGAAGGGACTTTGGCCAGATAGCACTGCGCATACTCATCCACTGGCCTCCGGGTGTTGTCCGGGCAGAGCAGCTCATACTGGTCCCTGTCAGCCTTCTGAGGCAGGACCTCTGGGGAGGGAAAGTCCAGATGAGCAGACTACACACAAAGCCATGAGCTGTGGTGCCCCTTCCCCAGTGAACCACAAAATGTATAACCTGAAGGTGACTGAGACAGAATCTATTCCAAACACATTTTATACAGATGAGGAACTGGCAGTCTTGGCAGTGGAATGATAGGTTCACAATCTTACTGGAGGAAGGCACAGGGCTGGGAGTCACGACTGCCCCTGCACTCCATTGCCCTACTTCTCTGTATCTGCCAATAGAAACAGTGACAACAAATGTGTACTGAGCACTCACAGCCCACCAAAGACTGTGCTCAAGGTATTGGTGCTTGACTTCATTTAATCTTCACAACAACTGGCAGAGGCCAATAATATAATTAAGCCCATTCTTGAGATGAGGAACCAGAGTCAGAGAGCTGAGGTAACTTGTCAAAGTTTCAGTGAGTCTGGGGCTGACACCCTGCCATGCTAAGACAATCCAGGTCAGCCACTGAAGCAGCAGCATTCTCCTGGAGGCAGGACCTGCTGGGGGAAGGCTGTGAGAAGGCTGACGAAAGAAAGCCTAAAAGCCAGAGCACTCTAGAGGTATAAAGAAAGAGGTCTCTTTATTCCCACTGCAAAGGATTAGAAGGAATTGTGGGTTCAACACATTTATAGGTTGAAGTCCTAATCCTCAGCACCCCAGAATGGGACATTATTTGGAAATAGACTCCTGGCAGGTGCAATTAGTTAAATGAAGTCATAGTGGAATAGAGTGGGCCCTTAATCAAATATGACTGATGTCTTTATAAAAAGGGAAATGTGGACAGAGACATGCATGCAGGGTGCACGAAGGCAGAGAACAGAGTGATGTGTCTACAAGCCAAGAAACACCAAAGATACACAGCCAGCTAGGAGAGAGGCATGGGACAGAGTTTCCCTCACAGCCCTCATGAGAAACGAGCCCTGCCAACAACTTGACCTTGAAAGTCCAGCCTCCAGAACTATGAGATGATGAATTTCTGTTGCTTAAACAACCCAGTTTGTGTAGTACTTTGTTCTGATGGTCCTGGCAAACTGAGACAGAACGTCAACAGGGTTGATAAAATCTCATATTGAAAAACAACTAGTTCAACCAGATCCTGGGATAACACAGCATGTTACAAAAAATAATTTAAATTTTTATATTAAAAGAAAAACTTTAAATGATTTAGTAACATTAAAATTAAATATAAAAAACTGATATGATCTAATGAAATAGAAATAACTTTTCAACATTGGTCACTTGAGGGCCCGGTGGTGACAGCAGCAGACCGTGGCTCACTACTAACATTCACTGGCACCCTAAGGCCCAGCATGTAGTCTCTGGCAACATTCTCCTTAAAAGGCAAGCAGGGATCTTACAGAAGAGCAGACAAATGATTTTTGGCAAAGGTTAAATCAGGATGGCCTGGGACAACCTGATATTGCAACAAAGTGAGGACATTTTTAAATTCTTCAGGGTGAGTGCTAAAAGATGCTGCCCACTGGCATAACTGCAGCAACTAGAGCATCTAAAGGACATAATGATTACTTGGAACAACTTGATTCTGGGAGATGAGACCCAGAAGTGACCCCACTAATTAAAATTGTTAATAATAAGACATGCACCAATTACCAAACTGTGAACAAACCAGGTCAATGTGTGATAATGAGGAGACAATGAACTGTGAATGGCTGAAAAGAGAAAAAGGGCACTGAAATTAGCATGTTAGGGAAAGACACTTAGGTGGTAAGGAACTAAGGGCAACATAACTTGTGAGGCCTACAAATCTTCCTTGATGCAGCAGACATTTGTTATAAGAATGAGCTTCGCACAATGAATATACATTTGACTTTTAAATAGTTAAAATATTTTGAGTGGTATAGATAGATATTTAATATAAACTCTAGATGTAAAACCTAGAACCTGCAAACTCAACTTATCTAAAATGCTGTTTTGTTTGTTTCTGGCAAATTGTCTAAGATTCTGAAAAGGCTTTTTTTTTCAAATATAAAAATAAAGTTGGGAGTGTAGCTCAGTAGTACAGTACTTACTTACCTAGCATGCACAAGGCCCTGGTTAATCATGAGTACACACACACACACACACACACACACACACACACACACACTCTCTCTCTCTCTCTCTCTCTCTCTCTCTCTGTCTCTGTCTCTCTCACATAAAAGTGAAAATACAAAGATAAGGAAGTTATATATTTTTGTCTGTGGTAATAATGTCTTGCACAGGTTTAACCAAATGTGCTAACAAGCTATTAACTATTTATGTATTTCTTAAGATGTATTTGCTTAAGGTATTTGAATCACTTAAGAGACATTTACAATGAAATGTAAATTTGAATGTGATTAACTTTGAAACTGACATTTTAATGACTAAGAGAATTGATTATTAAAACTTGCTTTTAGGGCTGGATTATAGCTCAGTGGTACTGCACTTGCCTAGCATGTGTGAGGTCCTGGGTTTCATTCCTAGCATCTCAAAACACAACACAAAATAAATGTTAGTAGTTTAAAGGTTCTAGAAAGCTTGTTCACTGGGTTCATGGAAAAGTCTCTGCAGGGGGCTGAGCAGACAGTGGAGAGAGGTAGGCACAGGTCCCTGATGCAGGAAGATGTTCGACAGGAAGATTTGAGCTGAAATGAACAAACTGGGCACTAAATAAAGTACAAACAACAGAAACACACAACCTCTCTCCTGTGGCATTAAACCTCTCACCGTCACTGTCACTCATCTCTAGACATAAGGAAACCTTGGGGCAAGAGCCAGTCCCTCTGGCTAGATGGGGCCCACATGCTTCTTCAACCAGCACTTACCAAACACCGTCAAGTGCCGCACAAAGCTCACGTCCCCCACGCTGTCCTCCAGGCACCTGAGGAACAGGATGGTATGGTCAGGCCCTCACCGTGGGCATAGGTCTCACCTGTCTCTCCTGCAGACTGCTGAGGGTCTGCCTGACCACTGGCTCATGGGGCTTTGCCCAGTTTCCTGGGCATCGGTCTCCCTCACAGAGGCTAGACTTCTCTGAGGGGTCTCTGAGCCCCACATCCAGTGCCAGATCTGAAGCCAGCAGGAGCCCTAGAGAATGACATCCTAGGCACCCCTGTGAGTGATGGTGGGAAAAGATCCTTACCTTCCTCTTAGAAAGCAGTCAAAGAAATAATGGTTTTTGTTTGCATTTTACTAAAGGCTTAAGGTCAGTTACTTGGAGGATAAGGGTATTGGTTGGTCTTGGGTTCCAGTCAGTTCTCTCTAGTTTTGAGCAGTAGCCATTTCTCTCACAGAGCACAGAGTATGGAGAGGCACCTGCAGGGACTGAGGCAGCCACAGGTCCCCAATACAGGGGATGCTCAGCAGGATGTGCACGGGGAAGCCCTGACCTTTGGCTCTGCCAGAAGCCCAGAAGTGTGTCTGCAGGTCCCATCATCCTCAGACACCAGTCTGTCCCTTGGTCCTAGAGGGTAACACAGCAGGCAACAAGCTCTGGGGAGACCTAAGAAGATCCCAGACAGGGAGGTTAGGAGTGAAGGTAGAGCACAGGAGGAACTCAGGACTCCGGCTGTCACATTGACACTCTAGGTGCCTGTCTACTCTCTGTGCTTCTGTTCCCCCAGATGCAGAGTGCAGAAGACCAGGAGGATTTCACTCACTTGAAGGCACCCGAATAGCCAAAGTATGGTTCGTGAGAGGAGCAAGCACACTTGTCAGTTCCTTTTCCTGCACACAGTTGACATAGGCTGGGGAACTTCTTTGCATCTGCACAGGGGACACAGCTGCCAGAGAAAAACTTGGCCGCTCCTGCTCAATAGAGATAGGCCACAGGGTATGAGCCTGCTGAGGTCTCAGGGTTATGTGTACATGCAAGAGTGGCCCTAAGGGCCCATGGGTCTGCCAACTTCCCAAGGTTGTCCTGAGAGACAAGAGTGCACAGGCCAGCTAAGTGCAGCCTGCCAGAGTGAGCAACGGCCCACAGTACCTGGGTGTTTGGAAACTACACTGTCTTATGTGGGCTCAGGGATCAAGCCTATGAAAATATTTCCAGCTTGTCTGCTGCAGGTGTGAGAGTGGCTGACCTACAGTGAACCCACCTGTGGCCTAGTTCCACTCACTTCTGCTAACTCACCAACTTGGAGGCCCTAAGGGGGCTGAGAGAACTCTAGACAGGGCAGGAACACTTGCAGGTCAGCCAGCCTCCAAAATCCCTCCCTTATCACAGGACATGGGCCCACTCCACCTTTCCTTCTGCTCCTAGGGGCTGTGGTGGCTCATGGGACAGAGTTAGGACAGCTTGCTGGTGAGGGAGCAGGACACATAATGGACAACTGCCCAGACAAATGTCCAGTAGTACCTGTCACTGAGGCAAGTAAACACCCCAAGAAAGGGAATGATATGACCAGAGATGTGGTCCAGGCTGCAGCACTTCATCAGATCTCTGCAGCCACTTGTCCCTGTCATGGCCAAAACATGAAGAGCAGAGCTCAAAAGGATGCACTTTTGCAGAGAGCAGGATTTAGCCATCATCTTCAAGGGCTGAAAAGGTGCCCAGGGCTCACCTTGGCCATCATAACTGAACAAGAATTTGGCACCTGTGCAGCCACCCACTCCCTTGCCTGTATTCCTAGCCCTCACCTGAGGCACAGAGGCCTGAGTGGTGCCAGTGTGACTGGAAGCCCCAGTGAACCTTCCTCAGAAACTGGGGAGAAGTTGGCCCTCCTGAGTGGGCCTCAAGGATGGCCTTTGTCAAGCCAAGCTGAAGCCAGGACTGACAGGAGCTTGGAGAGACAGAAGCACCTTTCCTGAGGGAAGAGAAAGCTCAGCCACCAGCTTCCATGGGGTGCTAGTGCACACACCCTCACCCCATCTTGGAAAACATGGAACACATACATGTGACAGTGATTGTATGACCCCAGCACTGTTTTAGGACACCCAGGCCCAACTGACTTACCTGCTTCAAGAGAGCCAGAGGGAAGCAGTAGGCCAATGGGGACGATCCACCCAGCAGACCAACCCAGGCCCGTGTGGCAGGACTTCTTGCCTTGGAGCTGGTTCAGCTGGAAGTCAGTGCCCTTCTTCACCAGAGCCACAACATAATAGTGGGTTTGTGGATCTGCAAAGGAGCAGGCAGAAAGAAGGGCCAAAGGAAGATGCCACATCCTCACTACTAACCTTCCAGAGTATGCAATACAGAATTTGGAGGATCCTAGGATCTATACCCTCCCCTGGTAAGCAGGAAGAAAAGGAGAGAGAAAACTGAACCTTTTCAAGGCAATAAACACATAGATGGCCCTTGATTTACAGTAGCTAGACTCTGATTTTAAAATTTTACAGTGTGTGAGCTGGGGATTTAGTTCAGTGGTTCCGGCACCTGCCTAGCAAGAGCAAGGTCCCGAGTTCCATCCCCAGTACCAAAAAAAAAAAAATGTACAGTGTGTGAAAGCAATACACAGTCAGTAGAAACTATTCTCTGAATTTTGAATTTGATCTTTTCCCAGTCTATTGATATGTGGTACAATTATCTTTCACGATGCTGGGCAGTGGCAGGGAGCCACATGATCACAATGGGGAACATAAATACTGTGTTAGCAAGCTATGATGTTGGTGAATTAGGTGCATTGAATGCATTTTCATCTTAGGATATTTTCAGTCTACAATGGGTTTATTAGGACATAAGCCCACCATAAATGTAGAGACAACTGTACTTATTTTTCTGCCAGTTCCTCTAAGCCAGTGGAAATGGGAATCTTGAAGGTTCCCACTATGACAGGGCCTGCAGGTGTTCTCAGGGAAGAGCTTCAACTCCCACTCACTGAGGCCACTGCTTCTCTGTCTACCACTCAGTCACAAAGGTGAAGGCATAAGAAGGATGCAGGGGAAACCCAGGAATATGATATGGCCCTGAAAATTAAAGGTAGTCTGTGCTCACACACTGACAGCGTTGATGGAAAAGTATGAGAAAGAGGCAGAGGTCTATTTGTAGACTCCCCAAGAATCTCTCCTCAAAACATACACAGGCCCATGTTCTGCAGCATATTGAGGAGATAGTACAGGGAAGAGGCAGTCAGATCCTCATGTTCTCCCTCCAGAGATGGGCCTCCTAGGAGAGCAGCCCCACACTTAGTGATGGACTCCGGACAGCACCCCTTTCTCAGGCTGTGGATACCCCCACAGTGCCAAAGGCATTTCCATCAGGATGCATGACATTTGCCTAGGAATAGCCAATATCCTACTCCCTGTGGATCAGTATCAGTGACAGCCTCCATCAATCCAAAGAGCTCCAGCAACTTTGTTTCCTGCCAGTGTGATGCTGACAGAATCCCTGCCTTCCCAAATGGCTGCCATGTCACACCAGGGATCTGAGAACACACCATCTTTTGACCCATAGAACTCTGCTGCGATGGGCTTCAGGTTGTAGGGGGGCCAGCCGGCCTCAAACACCAAACCTCCATCAATGGTCACAGCATCTGCTTTGTTTGCCTGAAAGAAAAGAGATTAGACCATGAATGGCACCCATCACCTCTGAGGAAGACTCCTCTAGTCTGCCAGGGATGCTTGTTCCATAAATATTTCAAGACTTGGATCTCCATCACCTCCCCTGGTCTATGCTCAAATGTCAACTTCTCTGTGAGCCTATCTCTGACCTCACCCATAAATCTATCAACTCATATATTCTAGTTTCCACTTTTTCTTCTTAGTCCTTAGGAACCGTCTGACATACTTGGTTCAATGTTTGTCCTCCCCTGTGGAATGTAAGCTTCATGAAAGTAAGAACACTTTTGTGTGTTTTATTCCCTGATGAATCCCAGTACCAAGAAGAGCACCTAGCACAGGTAGGTGCTCAGTAAGTGTTGAGTAAGTGGGAATATTTTTGTCCACAATAACTCATGTTATGCACGCTCAGATCTGGAGTCTCTTTCCAGGAATCTGTCAGCTCAGGGTTCCTTTCTTCCTACAGGAAGCAGCAACTTCACAGCCTCCTCTCAGAAATGAGGTTGAATAATTTCCATACCCATCATTGAAGTAATTCTTTTTTGAGAAGATTTTTTTGTCTTTTTCTTTTCTTTTTTGGTACCAGGAATTGAACTCAGGGCCTCACATTTGCTAGGCAACACTCCACTGCTGAGTTACATTTCCAACCTAGAAATCATTCTTTTTATTGATTTATTCATTGACTTTCAAAGTAACTTGAGTGTTACTGAATTTAGTGCAGTCACCCTTGGTATCCATGGAAATTGGTCCCAGGATAAAAAATTGGTCCCTTGCCTGGGATTTAGCTCAGTGGTTCCACCACCTGCCTCGCAAGCACAAGGTCCTGAGTTCAATCCCCGGCACCAAAAAAAAAATTGGTTCCACAATAAAAAAAATCTGCAGATGCTCAAGTCCCTAATATAAAAGGGTGCAGTATTTGCATATATCCTGTCCATATCTTCCCATATACTTTAAATTATCTCTAAATTGCTTATATAACTAATACAATGTAAATGCTATATAAGTAGTTATACTATACTGTTTAGGGACTATGTAGTGGCAAGAAGAAAGTCTATATGTGTTCATAAGAGATGCAATTTTTTTACATCTGCAGATGCTTGAATCTGCAAATGCAGAACCCATAATATGGAGGGACAAATGTATTATGTTTCTACACACTTGCCTCCTTTTTTCCTGTCCTATTTTCTTGTATTTTATAATATGTATGATATACGCACTTTCTTATATTATACAAAATGTATGTATTGTTACACAAATGTGTATTACAATTACATATTCTCCTATCCCATTTTTTCCTATAAATATTTTACACATGTTTGTGTGTACATAAAGTTAGGACACCATTGAATGTATCAGAAACCATCTTGAACTAATAAAGGATGGATTTAGTATAAGAGATAAAAGAACAAGAAGGGCACTAAGCCTCGTGAACCCCAAGATAGGAAGCAGTGAGAACTGACATGTGTTTCAGTCTATCCCCAAGGGTTCCAAGTTGTTCTTGCTTCTCCTCACTTTACATACATCTTCCTTTCCTGAGTGGTTCCTCTTCAAGTTCCAAAACCAGAGGCAAAAAGACAATAGCCTTACAGAGACTGCTTGACCAGCTCCCATAATTTCATAAGGTCAAATTTCAGTAACAAATTCATGTCTGTCTCTACCTTTCTCTACACACACACACACACACACACACACATACACACACACAAAATGTGTAAATATATACATATATATGTGAATTTGAGAATAAAACTTTATGAACGTCTTTATGACACTTATTGAATATTTCCAAATTGTTTTTCAGAAATAAAAATTATAATGCTAATACAAGTTTATGATTTGTAATGCCAGTAGCAATGCATATTGGTTTCACTGCAAACCTACCAGTGAAAAATGTTATCAACAATAGAGTATTACTCTGCCATAAAGAAGAATAAAGAGGCAGAGAAGCTGAGCCGGTTTCAGCACCTGGAAGGAAGCTCCCCCGCTGCCATCCCACACTCCTAGGGCAGATAAGGTGAGCCCTGTGGGCACCAGAAGCACCCCCTACCCCGTGGAAATGAGAAGACACATAAACAAGCCTCAAAAACAGACTTCCAGATCACCTACAGCAACCCCAAAGGGAAATGAGATGGAACAATCTGGTACTCAACCACCTGGACTCTCTGAACTGGCAACAAAAGAGGATCTGGGAAAAATGAAATCAGAAATAATTACTCAGATAACATCAAGGATTGTGCACATAGTGCAAGACATGATTAATAAATCTAGAGAGGACACAGATAAAAAAATAGAGGATCTGAGGAACATGATGGAATCCCAACATAGGAAACAAATGGAATTCATAAAACAGATGCAAACAGATTTCCAGGAGATTAAAAACTCCATAGAAAACTCCATTCTGCACAGCAGAATGAACCAATGTGAGGATAGAATTTCAGATATAGAAGATAAGATTGCAATTAGTGACCAGGAAAAGAAAAATTGCTTTAAAATTGTGAGGGAACATGAGAAATCAATCCAGCCGCTGCTAGACGATGCAAAGAAGAATAACATAAGACTGATTGGAGTCAATGAAGAAAGAGGAGAGAGTGCAGATGACATAAAAAAAACTTCACAGAAGTGATGGCAGAAAACTTCCCAAGCAGGGGAAAAGAACTTGACATACAGATAAGTGAGGGATATAGGACTCCAGCTAGCCTTGATCAAAAAAAATCTACACATAGGCATATAATAGTTATGATATGGAAAAGTTTTAGATAACTTAATAGATTGAATATTAAGATAGTTGTAGAAGCAAAATAAGTAATGTGTTCTTTTAAGATTTGCTTTTCCTGTAACTCCTTGTTTAAGGTGAGGATTATCTGACTCTAACCAGTAACTTCATTAACCTAACAAAGTTACCATACCAGGGTAAATTTACAATGTATATGGCCTATCTTGTGTCTGTGACTTGTAAATAGGAACTGGAATTGTATTTACATATCAAAGACCACTAGGGCTGAGATAATGGCTAAAAAGGATATAAAAAGGGAAATGCTGAGCAAAGCAGGCACAGATACTGACCAGACTGGTTTCTGGCCTTCCGCCCGCTCGCAAGAAGACATTTTATTATTTTATCTGAATTCTGTGTCTCTGTGTATTTCTTTCCGAGATTTCTGTAACAGTTAGGATTCCAGAAATCCAACAGAAGAACAAAATTCTACAAGCAGTGAGAGAAAAGAAACAAATCACATACAAAGGAAAGCCCATCAGAATCACAGCAGACTTCTCAATGTAAACCCTCAAGGCAAGAAGAGCTTGGACTAATGTATTTCAAGCCCTAAAGGAAAACAGCCTCCAACCCAGATTGATGTACCCTGCAAAACTATCTTTCAAAATTGATGGAGAAATAAGATACTTTGAAGATAAAGAGCACCTCAGGAACTTCATGAATACCAAATCGGCACTCCAAAAAATTTTAGACAATACCCTAGGAAAAGACAATAAGGATCACAACCCCAGGAAGCCCAGCAGAATGAATCCATTGGGCATGACAAATTAAACACAAAGGGGGAGAATCCAACAAAAAGAAAATGTCATGACAAGGTTTTTAAAACTTTTAACTTCATCTCCCTAATGAGTGTATAATTCAATCTTGTTATTGTACTGATTAGTATTTTTCTGATTCTAGAGTTGCACACCTTTCCTTGTGCTGTGCTAGGTATTTATCATTTTCTTATGTCTACATTTTAATTGGGTTGTCTATTAATGAGCTGTAAGAGTTCTTTATATATTCTGGTCATAGGTTATATGCATTGTAAATATGGTCTGTTTAAGGACTACTTTTCATTTTAATGATGTCATTTAAAGTTCTAAATTTTGGTGGAATCTCATTTATCAATTTTTTTCTTTTATACATCATGTTTTGTGTATCCTAGGTAGTTCTTGCCTAACCTGAATTCATAAACATTTTCCCTTATAATTTCTTCTTAAAGTTTTATACTTTTAGGCTTTCATATTTAGGTTCATAGATCCCTTCAAGTTATTTTCATGTATGGAAATAAAGGGTTGAGGTTAATTTTTTATATACGGATACCAGGTGTTCTAGTGCCATTTGCTGAAAACACTATCTCTTCCTTGGCTCTTGAATTGAGTTTATATTCTATAAAATGCTAATGTTAAATAATCTTTCAAAACTCAGTGGACCATATATATGTGATTCTATTTCTAGATTCTCTGTTTTATTCAAATAATCTATATGTCTTTCCTTACACCAACACTGACTTGATTACTGTAGCTTTAGAAGAAGTCCTAAAATTAGGTACTAAACGTCTTCCAACACTGTTTTTTGTCTTTTTTTTTTTTAACTTTTCTAGGTCCTTTGTACTACTACATAACTTTTAAATTTTCATATCCAATTCTTCATTTATAGCAAGTATACACAGACCTGAATTTTTATATATACCTTGTGTTTTCTAATCCTGCTAAATTCAAATACAAGTTCTAGGGGCTCCTAGAGATTTCTTAGTATTTTCTCTGTAGATGATCATTTCATCTACATATAAAGATTTTACTTCTACCTTGCCAATCCTATCCTAATTGGGTCATTTTATTGCCAGACTATTTTGGTGGGGACTAGGTTTCAAAGTTTAATGGACAGATAAAGAGTAAGCACATCTGCCCTTGTTCCCCACCTTAAGGAGAAAGCATTGTATCTTCTCCATTCATATAAGGCATTCTCGCTGGAAGTATGGAGTACATGTCTTCAATCTGTTGAGAAGGTTCTGTTCTACTTCTAGTCTCCTGATAGCTTTTACCATGAACAGCTGTAGAATTTAGTCCAATACTTTTTCTCCAACTAGTGACAAGATCATATGGTTTTTTCCTTTCCTCTGTTAAAATGATGACTTTTGGGGGTGGATCTTCCAATGCTGAACCAACACTGCCATCCCTATAACAAAACCACATTCTACATACTGCCAGATCTGACTTCTAATAGTTTGTTTTGTTAAACAAATTTCTATCTATGTTCATACTTTTTTCTTCTATTATCCAGATTTAGGATTAGCACAACGTTGATTTCCTAAAATGAAGGGAGAAGTGTTCCTTCTTTTTTCTGCTTTAATTGTTTGATATAATTTATCAGTTAAAATGTATATGAGCCTGCTGTTGTCATATAGGTAGGTTTTCAAGCTAGGAATATACTTTCTTTAATAGGTGCTATTCAAATTTTATATTTCCTCCAGAGTTAGTTTCATTAATTTGTCTTCCAAGTTACTTCTTAGAAGTTGTCAAATTTATTTCAAAAACAATTTTTGTAATATGCTTTCTATATCCTTTTAAATTCTATAAAACCCGTGGTAATGTCTCCTAGATCTTGATATTGTAATTTTAACAATTTATAATTGATATTGTGTAATAGGAAGTAAAGGTCTAAAGGAGCAGGGGAAGTGGGAGGGGTAGGGGAAAGGAAAACAGGGACAAGAAAAAATATGAGAAAAGGAAAAAAATGGAAACAAAGTCTTTGCAAACAGGGAAGGGTGGAGGGGGTGAAGGGAGGGCAGGGGAAGGGGAAAAAAAGATCCAAGATACACATGTAATGGTACAAGATCCCAGTGATGAATGTAACTGTATTTTATACCGAAAATGTACCAATAAACTTAATGGAGAAAAAAAAAGAAGAAGAATAAAGAAACTTGAGACATTCCTAGGTAAATGGATTGCACCTTGAGACAATACTCTTAAAGTGAAATAAATCAGACACACATGTTTAAATATCCCATTGTTTCTCTGGAGTGAGAAACCCAAAGTGTAAATATAGAGCAATGTATAATAGATACAGAAAATGAGAAGAAAATATTCAAATGGGAAGGGGAATGTGGGGGTGGGAGGGAGAAAAGAAGGAAAGGGAAAGAAAAAAGAGTATAGAGAAAAAAAGGAAACAAAGCTTTTATAGATAAGGAGGGGAAGAGGAATTGAAGGGAGGGGAGGGGATTGGAGAAAAAAGAAAAATCAAGATATATTGTGTACAGGTGCAAATTCCTTATGAATGTGATCACCATGTATAACTAAAATGTACCAATAAAATTAACTTAAAGGAAAGAAAGAAATGTTATCATATTATCAGATATGAATTTACTGCAAGTTTATTTGAATTTCTCTGGTTATTTAAAAGGATGAACATTTTTCCTTTATTGTCTATATTGTTTGTTAGCTGTAATGTTTTTTCTATGAGTGGTTTGTTTATAGCTTGTTATTCTTAAGCATTTCTTATAAATTTAAATTACATATTTATATAGTTTTTATAGTACAATAAGCGGTTTTGTTCTAGCTGATGTGATTATTTTTAAATACTTACGACTTTAAAAAATATTGATCATACATAGTCTGCCGACCATGGATCCCCACAAAGTAAACGAGCTTTGGGCTTTCATGAAAATGTGTAAGCAAGATCCGAGTGTCCTGCACACAGAAGAGATGCGCTTCTTGAGGAAGTGAGTGGAGGGCATGGGGGGTAAAGTACCACCTGCTACTCATAAAGCTAAATCAGAAGAAAATATCAAGGAAGAAAAAAGAGATAGTAAGAAGATGGAGGAAAACATAAAGACAGATGAGCCATCAAGTGAGGAAAGTGATCTAGAAATCGACAATGAAGGTGTAATTGAACCAGACACTGATACCCCTCAAGAAATGGGAGATGAAAATGTAGAGATAACTGAGGAGATGATGGATCAAGCAAATGAAAACAAAGGGGCTGCCATTGATGCTCTAAACGATGGCAAACTACAGAAAGCCATTGACTTGTTCACAGATGCCATTAAGCTGAATCCTCGCCTGGCCATTCTGTACGCCAAGAGAGCTAGTGTCTTCATCAAATTGCAGAAGCCAAATGCTGCCATTCGAGATGGTGACAGAGCCATGGAAGTAAATCCTGATTCAGCCCAGCCATACAAATGGCGAGGGAAAGCACACAGACTTCTGGGGCATTGGGAAAAAGCAGCCCATGATCTTGCCCTTGCCTGTAAACTGGATTACGATGAAGATGCGAGTGCAATGCTGAAAGAAGTTCAGCCAAGGGCCCAGAAAATTGCTGAACATTGGAGAAAGTATGAACGAAAATGTGAAGAATGAGAGATCAAAGAAAGAATAGAAAGGGTTAAGAAGGCTCAAGAAGAGCATGAAGAAGCCCAGAGGGAGGAAGAAGCCAGATGACAGGCAGGGGCTCAGTGTGGCTCTTTTCCAGGTGGCTTTCCTGGGGGTATGCCTGGTAATTTTCCAGGGGGGATGCCTGGAATGGGAGGTGGCATGGCAGGAATGCCAGGGCTCAATGAGATTCTTAGTGATCCAGAGGTTCTTGCAGCTATGCAGGATCCAGAAGTTATGGTGGCCTTCCAGGATGTGGCTCAGAATCCTGCAAATATGTCAAAATATCAGAGTAATCCAAAGGTTATGAATCTCATCAGTACATTGTCAGCCAAATTCGGAGGTCAAGCATAATGCTCATCTGACAAAGTCCTTTCTGAAAGAAAAACAACCTAGATCACCTAATGGATGTCGCAATAATACAAACCAGTGTACCTCTGACCTTCTCATCAGGAGAGCTGGGGTGCTTTGAAGATAATCCCTGCCCCTCTGCACCAAATGCAGCTGAAGCGTTTTACAATGGTTTGCCATTAGGGTATTAATTCAGATAATGTTTTCCTACTAGGAATTACAAAGCTTAAACACTTTTTAAATCTTAAAAATAATTTAGGGGGCCAGGGATTTAGCTCAGTGGTTCTGCCACCTGCCCTGTAAGCGCAAGGACCCGAGTTTGATCCCTGGTACCAAAAAAATAATAATAATTAAGGGCCAGGGATTTAGCTCAGTGGTTTCACCACCTGCTGCGCAAGCACAAGGACCCGAGTTCAATCCCCAGTACCAAAAAATAATAATAATAATAATTTAAAATAAATTCAAAGGGTTTATTAATCCTTACATTTTTCTTTATTAATCATTTTAGATTTTTCCTTGGAATTATTGGGCAAGGAAAATACTTAAGTATGGGAGATCTATGGATCTAGTGTGAGTGAAATAAAGTTTTGGTGGGAAGCAAATCTCATTTAAGTAGATTAGAAAAATATTGACCATAGTTTTAAAATTTTTACATTTCCAAGTTTGTCTACTTTTGTGATTTATCTAGTTTTATCTCTTTGTCTTAGTTACCTTTTTGTCATTGAGACACAATACTTGACACCCACAGTTCTAAGGAGGAAAGGTTTATTTTGGCTCACAGTTTGTAGAAGTTTCAGTCAGCTGGCTCCAACGAAAGGCAGCATTGGAGAGGAAAAATACCTTCATGGTATAGCAAATAGGAAGCAGAGAGGATCAACAGAAGACAGAGGGAAATAGACCCTTCTAGGCCACACCCCCAGTGACCCACCTACTCTGATGAGTTTTTTGCCTCCTGACATCACACTTAGCTATAAACCCATGAGTAGACTAATCCACTGATGAGCATCACACCCCAGGATACAATCACCTCCCCAAAACCCCATCTATGAATGCATGAGGCTTTGAGAGGCATCTAAATATAAACCATAACACTCTTTTAGTCAAGTTGAATCAAGCTAGGAGGGATTTTTTGGTGAATGGATTAAGAATCTCACTTGATTTTTCCCCCCTAAATGTCTACCCAGTTGTCCAATTAAAGAATTCTTTCTCAAGCATTGTTTTGAAAAGTTTGCTTTATCATAAATGTTTAGCTAAATCTGCATATATCTAGCCTAAACTTATTAAGCCTAGTACCCTAATGCCCTAATGTTGAACATTTACTATACTTTGCATCTGTATGATATCATGTAGATAATGAGATAGATGGATAGATATGCAGAAACCTGAGAATATGCTGATTTTGTTCCCTTCAGCTCTTCAATATCTATGTCAGTAACTTGTTCTTTATAACTTTTATTTAAATACGTAACTTTTGATTCTTGAAAATCTTTTTTTTTTTTTGATATCTGTGATTGAACTCGGGACCTTGCGCTTGCGAGGCAGGCAGCAGAACCACTGAGCTAAATCCCCGGCCCTAAATATGTAACTTTTTAGGAAGACCTTGGCTATTTAATTAGTGTTCTTTCTCATACTATTTTTTTTTTTTTTTTTGGTACCGGGGGATCAAACTCAGGTCCTTGAGCTTTCACAGCAGGTGGCGAAACCACTGAGCTAAATCCCTGGCCCCTTTCTCATACTATTTTATAATCTTATCCATGTGCACTTCCTTAAGAATTTTATAATTATTTTATTGGTTCTTTTGAAAAGTTTATTTTGATGAAAATTATGCTAAATTTATTGAACAACTTTAGGAAGATATAAAAGTATATATTAATTCTTCCAACCTGGAAACATGGTATATAATTCATTTACTAATAAGGTTCACTTGCCACAGACTTTTGTATTAACAATTCTGTAAATCTCTTATTTGGTATTTTTTCAGAAATATTTTTATGTTTATTATTTTAAATATAAATGAAATCACAATTTTGGTCTATTTTTCCCAATTAATGTCTGTTGGTGTATGACAATGATGTTAATTGTAATATATTTATATTTTACCAAGCTCATTTATTCATTAATAAATAATTACAGCAGCATTTCTCTGACTATACTTCCTAGGTAAATAATCATTTGAAAATATTGATATGTTTGTTTATATCTTACATGTATTTTTATCTTATTGAATCACTGGGAAATTTCAAAAACAATGTTAAGTAATAATGGCAAGACTAGAGCTTCTTATTAATTTCTGACTTTTTTTTTGTTTTGCAGTTCTGGGATAACCAGGCAAGTTAGAGGATGTAAGACCATGTAACCATTTGCAGAATATGAAGATAAGGCCTTTTTGGAAAGTGTGCATTTTCAGTTAATTTCAAAACGACTACTTCTTAGTGCCTGCTAGGCAAGAATTGTACCACTGTTACACCTCAAATCCCATTTCTGGGCCTTTATAGATTCTTTTTAATGCAATGCTGGCTTTATGTTACTACAGATATCTTACTAAGATTGAATCCTTCTCTGTGAACTGTAGGTTATGACTATAATTATAAATGTTGAATAAGTGTATTTTTCTCTACAGTAGCAAGTGCAGAAAAAAGAAGATACACTTCTTTCACTTTCTTTTGGGCAGAAGTGTCTTACCATAATTGCCCTGATGCATTCACGGTAAGAGGTTGTCTTCATGCAAGTGACAAGGGGACCATCTGCTGAAAAGACTTTTTTCACATTGTCACTGAAACTGGAACATTTGGTGGCCTCAGGATCTGACACAGTGCACCATCTTACAGTTTTTTCAGGGACAGTCAGACACAGCCCTAGGAGAGAGCCAGAGATGTAAAGAATCCATAACACTCACTTTTGTCTGCTAGTAGAAGAGGTCAAAGACAAGATAAAAGGCCGGTTGAATGGGTACACACATGCTGGATTGGCTGTCTGATTTACATGAATTCTCATGGCCTCTTTCTCTGATTCTGTCTTGCTCCTTGGATAAAAAAGTTAAACACAGAATTAGCATTATAAAACAGCAATTTCACTCCCAGGATATATCTAAAAGTATTGAAGACTCTAAATTGGTGGTTGTCATGTGCTGGGGAGAGAAAGGGGTACTGCTTTCTTAATGAGTACAGGATTTTCTTTTGGGGTGATGAAAATGTTTTGGAACTAGATAGAGGTGGTAGTTGCACAATATTGTGAATGTATTAAACACCACATAATTGTTCACTTTAAAATGGTTAATTTATGTTATGTGAATCTCATCTCAGAAATATCTATCCCTGGGTAGAAAGCTTTAGATCTAATGAGTTAGTCTTTATCTTAATTTGCTGGGGCATTAAAATGATTGTCTATTACCCAGGGCATGGTGGCACACACTTGTCATCCTAGCACTTTGAGAGTCTGAGGAGAGAACTGCAAGTTCTGCTTGGACAACTCATTGAGACCTAGTCTCAAAAAAATTTTTAAAAGGTTGAAAAGGGCCGGGGATTTAGCTCAGTGGTTTCGCCGCCTGCTGCACGAGTGCAAGGACCCGAGTTCGATCCCCAATAACAAAAAAAAAAAAAAAAAAGGTTGAAGACTAGGGATGTAGCTCAGAGGTAGGGTGCTCCTTGCTTTGATCCCCAGTACCACACAAAAAATTAAAATAATTAATTAAATCAGTGCCTATTTACTTCACTGGTATTTTAAGTTGTAATAAAGAGCATTACAAAGGCAAAAATGCTGTTTATAAATCTGTAGTATTTGAACAAAACACTATTTTAAATGAACTCTAGGGGAAAAAATTACAGTGAGAACAGCTACCATTCAGTTGCAAGCCCCTATATGTTAGGCAGTGTACAAGCTTATCACCATCTAATTTTCACAATTGTACTGCCATTTAACTACTGTTGTTCCTGTTTTAGAGATGAGATTTTAAAAAAACTGTCAGGGACATTAAATAATTTGGGATGAAGTTGATATTTGAACCACCAGTTGTGTTTGAGTTCAAAATCTGTACTGTCTTTTAATTTCCTGAAAGTAGGAAATATCAAAGAAAAAAAAATATCAAAGGATATAAGACAGGAGATGCCAAATAACCTAAGACAGAATCTCATGCCAAAGATAGTAAGGGACAAGTGGAGCCCTTACATTTTATTTGATAAAGTCTTCAATAGTACCAATCCTATGTGAGAGGAAGTTAACAGCTGGGAACTGACTGCATTTGCAGTTGTTTCAAGTTGTGCTTTTTTTTTTAATGAAGAAAAGATTCAAACAGATACCTCATAAGTGAAGATGTATAAATGGCCATTAAGAACATGAGAGGTTGCTCAACATCATCAATCATCAGAGAAATACAAACGGAACCACAAGGAGATCCCAACTGTGAGAAGATGGATATCACCACGTGTTGGTAGGATGGGGAACAACTGAACTTCTCATACCTTGCCATGGGAATATAAAATGGTGCAGCTACTAAAAAATTTTGACATTTTCTCTTTTTCCAATTCTATCAGACCTTGTGTCCACTAGGTAAGCTCTTTACCACAGCTCTTAAATTGAGCATTTTCTTAATAAGTTGGAGATATACTTGCCAGTATGACTCAATAATTCTAGATATTTACTCAAAAGAAATGAAAATATATCCTCTCAAAGATTTATCTGCTAATGTTCACGGCAGCTTTACTCAAAATAGCCTCGTGGTGGAGGCAACCAGAATGTCCATCAATAAGTGAATGGGTAAACAAACCATGGCAAAGCCCTACAATGGAGTAGTACTCCACAGTAAAAAGGAATGGACTATGATATGCAAAATAATGTGGATGAATCTCAAATGCTGAGTGAAAACCAAACACAAAGGACTATAGACAATTGGTTCTAATTGTATGAAATACTGGAAAAAGCAAAACTTGTCTATTGTGAAGAAAGGGAAAATGACTAAGAAGGGGCAGGAGCAGTGTGAAAGTGTTAGGAGGTCAGTGTGGTGGTGCAGTCCTGTCATCCCAGAACTCTTCAAGCTGAGGAAGGAGGACCACAGGTTCATAGGACAGGTGTGCTACATAGCGAGACTGTCTCAGAAAAAAAAGTTGGAAATATTATTTCTCCTGATTATGGTGATAATTACATGGATACTTTGTCAAAATTCACTAAACTGTATGTCTACTTAAAATGGATGTATTTTATTATATGTAAAGCACACTTCATTAGAAGTGATTTCAAAAAGAGAGAGAATGTGTCCAAGTAAGCTTAGGGCAGTGGAGTCAAGTCACTTAGACAAGACTGACATTAATAGCAGTCCTCCAGCCATCTGACTGGCCCAAGCAGGGGCAATCAGTGCCCACTGTGAATAGTTCCGGCTGAAAGCAAAGACTACTGGCCACCTGCTCACCAAACAGAGCAAGTTCTTGAGTCCCAGAAGAGTAAGAGACTGAGAGAGAAGGTGGGGGCCAAGGCAGAGATACAGGCCACCTGAGCTCCTGGTTCATGCAGGGCTTACCAACAACTGTCCCCTTCCCTCTTTTCTTGGTCTTTTTGAATAACACTACTTTGGTTGCTTTTCTATTATCTGCCACCAGAAGAATATTTGTTAAATTAGAACATTATGCTTTGAAAAAAGCACGCCCAGATTCCAGCCTGGTCCAACAGCCATGATTGAGGGAACACAGGGGATGTGGCCAACAGGGTCATCTCTTATCTTTGGTTTGTAAACACAGAGCCAGTTGGAAGAATGAACTTTTGGTCAGGGCCTGGTATTGCCAGGAGAGACAGAGGAAGAACAAATAACACAAGCCCTGTTCAGGAGAGACCCAAAGGGCTGCCACTGGTTCCCTTGTGATAATGGCTGGACCACAGCTGTGCACAACCTTTCCAGCCTGCACCAGCCCAACAGGGCTCCCTGCGTGACCCCAGTGGCAGTGCCAGGCCATGAAGACACCCAGCCACACTAGTTGCCCTTGCTGCCCATTCCTTGCTCTGTCCTGTGCCCCCGTGAGAGACACCCTACCCCACAAATTATTCATGACAGCCTGAACTAGGGCTGGACAGAACCCACAGGTGTTGAGCCTGGGAGAGCTCTTCACACACAGGGGTTCACCACCCTAACCCAGGGCCTTCCCCACAGTTACCCAGCCTAGGACCCTGAAGGCGCCCATCCTCCTGACCCAGGAAGGTTTCCCTTTCATTTATTCATGTGCAGGATTTTTGTTAATGATAACTCACCTGTACCCAGAGCTCCACCTGCCTCTAGGCACATTATCACAAGTTCACAACTGTGTGTTTGCTGTGAAAAGACAATTTTTACCCACTCAAACCAGCTGAGAGAGGTCAAGGGACAGCCCAGAGTCACGCAACAGGGAGGGGGCAGGTGGATTCCATTAAAGAATCCCTTCGGCTCAGAGGCTGGCACCCAGTGCTCCTTCCGCTCCCTGCAGAGCCGGGCAGCTCCCGGTTTCCAGTGCGCACTCACCCAGAGCCCCGGCGCACAGCAGCACACAGACAGCCAGCTTCATCTTTGGCGGCGCGCGTCCGGGCCTGTCTGAGCACCGGGGACGGCTACTCGCTACCCGGGGTGGACTTGACTACTAAGGATGGTTAGTCGACCCGGGCTGATCGCCAGGCAGTGCCCCGCCCCACCCCTCCCCCGGGGCGGCCGGCGAGCAGCCCGTCCGACTTTATCTAGCCAAGCAGGGCCTGGAGGTCTCAAAAACACTGACTCCCACAGAAGGGGAGAAGGCGTCCAAAGGATGCAGACTGTGGGCTCCCCCTCTAGGAAGGCACGCGCACTTACACACGATCGTTTGGAACACAATTTACAGGTCTTGGCAGATTCTCCTAAAAGTGTATATATACGGGGCCCAGGCCGAGGTCCTCCTGGAAGCTCCCGGTAGCTCCCGGTAGCCACAGCCCTCTGCTCCCAAGTCAGGGTGAGCGGCCAATTCTGAGAGGGCTGCTTCTCCTCGCCACTGCAGCCCCAGCCGCTGCCAAGTCTGTGACTTCTGCTGGGGAAAGCCTGCTATAAGTTTAAGTAAAGTCACAAGAGTTTTTTTTTTAAGTATGGTAAACATATGTAAAATATCACATATCTGAAGAGTGTAGCCTGCTTATCACCAAGTGAACACACCCAAATAAACATATAGTATCAAGAAACAACTTCAGCGGGCCAGGAAAATCACCTCCTATCTCCTCTCTGGGTGTCCATTGTCTTCTCCTCCTTCTCGGTCTCCTATGCTGGGGATTGAAACAAGGACCTTGCACTGAGCTACATCCCCCAACCCTTTTTAAGACAGGGTCTCTTTGTCCATTCTCCTGCCTCAGCCTCCCAGCATGCTGGGATCACAGGTGTGCACCACCACAACCAGCCGTTATCTTGACTTCTAACTACATAGACTAAATCTGCTGAATGAACTTCACAGAGATAGAGTCCTTAACTGTCTACAGCTTCGTGTCTGGCTTTTTTCACTCAAGATTGCATTCTTGAGATTCATCCATGCAGTTGTGTGTACCCTTCATTCATTTTCAGTGTTACATATTATCCCACACTGTGTGTAGCACACTTTACCCTTCTTCCTGATGGTTGTAGTTTTCCATTTGCTTTCTTATGGGTGATGCTACTAAGAAAATAATTTTAATTTTATATTCTACTTGTTTATTGGTATCTGAAAAGGACAATGTTTTGTATATTGAATTTGAACCCACTGACCTAACTAGATTGTCTTGCTAAATCTGATAGTTTCTTTGGAATTTTCTCTGTATGTGCTTACGTCAGTTGTGTTTTTTCCTTTCCAATGTGTGTTGGTGAGCTTTCCTGTTGCTGGACACAATACCTGACACCTACAATTTAAAGGTGGAAAAGTTTAATTGGCTCATGCTTTCAGTCCACTATCTATTGGCTCCAAGGCTGAAGCATCATGGGTGAAGGACCTGGAAGCAGAGCAGGGGACAGTGCCAGAGAGGACTGAGGATCATATATTGTACCCAAGGCCACACATCAAGAGTGTGCTTAACTAACCTGCCAGGAGTTCCTTAGTCCAGTTAGGTTGACATATCAGGATTAATGGTCATAGGGTCCTTGTGATTTTCTTTCTTTTTCTTGGTTTACTGCACTGACCTGGACTTCTGGTACATTCTAGTACATATTTTACAGCATATAGGTCATCATTTCTATAGGATGCTTCCCTAGGAAAGCAATTGCCAGATCCTAAAATAGACAAAAGTTCACTGTTGATTACATTAGTACAATATTGAACAGAAATGCTGCTACTCAGGGGACCAAGGCAGGGAGATTACTTGAGCCCATGAGTTCAAGGCCAGCCTGGGCAACATAGTGAGAACTTGCCTAAAAAAAAAAAGGAAATATATTCTAATTTTCATGGTGATTTCTTATTCAATTCATGGCTTATTTAGAAATGCAGTAATTCCCAACTTATGAACATTTGAATTGCAAACTTTCACAGATACTAACAAACCTTAAATTATGAACATTCTTGGATGTGAACAAATTGCAGAAGTAGCTGACGATCTTTAAGTTCCAGCAACATCAAAGTGTGAGCCAAATTCCATCTTGCCCTTCATCTGCTATTGTTAATGATCCTTTAGCTCCAAAATCTCCCACCTAGCCTCCCTCCTCCAGTTAGTAATTCTTTTTGTCTGTTTACTCTATGAAATCCCCTATATGCCAGTTTTTGTACTGTATGTACCATTTTAAGGTAACTCTAAAAGTAAAAATAGTTTCTTTACAGTATTTTTGTGTTTGGGTTTTTTTTTATGCTTTACATTGCATATCTGTGTCAAAGTTGTATAAAATTCACCTTGTTGGACTTACAAATGAATCTGACTTACAAAGTTTCTCTTGGAATAGAACTTGTTCACAAGTTGGGGACTTATTGTGTATTCTACAAGTATCCAGGTAGGTCATTATAGTCATATGAGTCCTTTAAAATATGAAAGACTGAGGCAGAATAGCATCTGAATGATGCAGTGTAAGAAAGACTCCACCATTGCTGGCTTTGAACTATGAAGAGGGTGGGGCTCAAGCCAAGAAATGTGGGCAGCTCTAAAGCTGGAAAAGGCAACAAAATAGATTCTCCTGGAGAACTTCCAGAAAGGGACATAGCTCTGCTGAGATCTTGATTTTGGCCCAGCGGGGCCAATTTCAGACTTCTGATCTTCAAAACTATGTGCTAATACATTTGTGGTGATTTGTTACAGCAGTGATAGGAAATTAATACACATGATATATATGTATTGGAGCCCCTCTAAGGTGGCATGATCTGATTTTATTTTTTTAATCTCTCATTCTGCGCAATTTCAAATTGTACTAAGTCTCTTAAAGAGAAGATTGTCCCTTTGTCAAACTCAGTTCCTTGCACCTTCCTTCTCACTGGGATCTTGCTTCTACTTTTGTTTTTCCAACCCTGAAACCTCCATGATCTCTGCTCATTAGTAACCCTGTTGAGCACAGGCAAAGCCAGATAGATGTCTTTTGTCTTGTGTCTAGAAGCGAATCATTTATAACCGTCCTGGCACTTCCTTCACTTATGCATACTTTTGAAAAGAAATAGGGTCTATAGGACAGACACCCCTATTTTCTTGTTCAACCTTCTAACCATAGGCTGGAAAACAGCACCTGATATAAGGTGGAAAATTTCATCAAATAGATGAATAAATGCAAATAAATGTCTTAAAAGTGAGTTGAGCAATCTCCTTTGCAGGTTTGTGGAAAAAACCAAATAGGGTTGCAGAGTAGCTATTCCTCCTAAGGTTAATGATCCACATAAAGCTAACATACCTAAATTCAAAGGTGCCAAAGTGACCCCTGACCCCAGAATGGAGCAAACTCTGAAAACTTCTTATGTACAAGGACAAAGTCATATTGCAAAGAAAAGACATCCAAAGCGCTGAAGTCATCTCTTTGTCCCAGGCTATTACAAATAGCAGAACGGAAGATTAGAAGATTTTATTATAGTGATTCATAAATTTTCTGGAGAGATGTAAAAGAAGCATATGCCTCCAAATTGAGAGGGCACTGATAGTCCAAAGAATGACTTGGATAAGTCCAGGTTGGTGAATAAATGAGTTTATTAGGAGTTATTTACAGAGCACAGTGGATTACTGTATCGCCACCCTTCTCTTTTTTTTTTTGGTACTGGGGATCAAACTCGAGTTCTTGCGCTTGTGCAGCAGGCGGCAAAACCACTGAGCTAAATCCCCGGCCCATCGCCACCCTTCTTTGCTAAGGTACTGGTTTTATTGGGTTCTAAGGTAAACAGCAATAAGCAAAAGCAAAAGACAGTTGCCCTACTCTTATCAGGAACTCTGCTGATCTCTGCAAGCACTGTAAAGTCACAGTGGTAGATGACCTTGTTATCCTGTAGGCTGGCACAAAGTCTTGGGATCTGGAAAGAACCCATTAGACAGCCAGATAGTACCCCACCAAGTTACTTTGGCTAGAGTTTGGAGGACTATTCTCCCTACACATGGAAAACAATTTTAAAGACTTTGTGTTAAGGATGATCTTTGGGAAACTAGAGATGTGCAAACATATTATTAACTGTGTATCAGGTAATGTACTAAGTTCTTTTCAAATATTCACTTATAGTAATTACATGAGGTAGGTGCTATCTTTTATCCCCTTTACACCAGGAAAAAGGTAAAGCACATAGAGGTTATATATGTGCCCAGGGTCAGATGACTAGTACATGTCAAAGGTGCTATTCAAATTAGGCACCATAGTCCATGTTCTGCACGTGGCCTTGCTATTTGTCCCTGGAGTGCTTTCACACTTTCCCCCTCCTAAGGGTCCTTTTAGTAATAAAGACAAGTTCTGCAGGAGCAAACAATGCAGAATTGGTTATGCTGGTGCTAGCTACCATAAAAGCCATCAACATCTTAATGGTTTAGTGCAGGATTCAAATTCTTACTAACACAAAGCCCAGCTGGCAGCACTGGAAGTGATTCATTGAGTGGTGGTCAGTTGTTCAGCTTCATAGCTCCATTCAGTCACTCAGAGATCCAGGCCAAGAAGCTCTGCCACTTTCACCATGTGGCTTCCAAGACCGACCAGTGTGTTGGCATCCAGATTGCAGTATAAGGAAGAATGTGGGAGCTTATACATGAAGTTGTCTTTGACAAGGCCAGAAATGCCTATATTCTATTGGCCATGCTCAGTCATATGACCCCTACCTATATGTAAAGAAGATGCTCATTACTGTCCAAGGTCCCTGGCAGCAAGGAGACATCCAAGGGGCATGCAAATAAAGGTTTTGTACACCAAATGGTGGCACAGAAGATTCCTCTGCTAGAGTACTTCATGAAAGAGAAAAAAAAAAAAGCAGAACAACAAAAAACACAGATATAGCAGTTGAAAGTTTCCTGATGGGTATAAGTGGTAAGTTTGGGACACTAAGATCTGCTACATGGTTTCTGTCAGAGCCCATTGATAACATAGGAAGTAAAAGGACAAGTTCAAGTCTATCCCATTCCCTTTGCCCAAACACACATCTGATATAGTGGGATAGAGACAGAAAAACTACAAGAAAACTTCCTTTTAGAAAGGGGAAGAGTAGAGTCCCCCAGCCATAGGAAGTGAGCATCAGCTTTGAAGGTGGGCCAGGCACTAGGAAGTTCTTGGTTGGAGGTTCTAATTGGATTCAGGTGCTGCTTTGGGAAGCTCCATAGTTTTCCAAGGTCCCTGGCATCTCCTTCTGGGAGAGTCATACCTTTCAATTATTCTCTCTGGTCACATCTGAAAGGGGTAGTGAGGAGTTTGCACTTCTTGGAGCTGTGTGGCTTTTCACCCACTTCCTGCTTTGCAAACTCTGAGAATTTTATTAAATTTTGACTACTCCATGCTTGTGGTTTGGCTCAAAAAGTAACACTCTCAAAATGCTTAGCAGTACAGCACCTGCCTGGCATGGCAAGTGTGAAGTCCTGAGTTCGATCCCAGGTACCAAAAAAGTTCATATTTTTCGGGTCTTTTTGCTTCCAGTTAGTCAAGGGCAAAGGTCAAGGGCAAAGCCTGACTTCACTGGTAAAGATAATATGAGATACTTTTAGACCATTTATAACTTCTATAGATAGCAAAAAAGAATCCAAAGGGGCTAGCTCCCTGGGTCCTTGTCCCATATACCAAAAAGAATGACACTGAAACACGAATGCAATGTGAGTTGTGGGAGCTGTAATTGCTGAGGAGCCAAATCTGGATGGCAACTACATGCCTGTATATTCTACAGCTCTATTCACATAGGAGTGGGAGCAGAAAGTCACGTGTTTCAACAGAACCTGGAAGATGATGAGAAACTATTTCATGGCATCCTTCCAAAGGCAATTTGAAATCAGCCTTTTAGGAATTCCTCGGAGGCTTCCTGTGAAGACCACAGGGTATTCTGGCCAGGCTCAGATAGCCGTGAAAAAAGCCTTTGTCTATAAGGTGTAAGGTTGCCAGGAAGCCATGTGGAACCATTCCCTGCATAGTGACCCCCCCACAGTAGTAACCACCCACAGTTCTTTCTTAGACATAGTTTTCAGGCCTGATTGCTATCCATGGATCTACACTCCTCTTTCATGAATTTGATGGTAGCTACATAGCCTGGGTAAGAGAATCATACTCTTTAATTAGGTCTTCCCACTTCAATGGGTTGTAACAGACAACGAACGCTCAAAACCTCTCTCAGGTTTCTCTTTTTAGGACCTAAATGAAGTCAGCTTTTCCAACATTGCAAAATCATCTATTTTTTAAATTGTTAAATTCCCTTTTATTTTTGTTTGCAAACATGCCAATTCTTCCCTGAGATTGCCTCTTTATTATAATACCTAATTGGGTTTTGTTTTGTTGGCTGTGGTACTGGGGATTGAACCCAGGGCCTTTGCACTGTGCTTCATCCCCAGCCATTTTGTTTGTATGAATGTACGTACGTATGTATGTATGCAAAGGTATTGAGCAAAGGTTTTGCTAAGCTGCTAAATCACCAAGATTGGGCTGGAAGTTGCAATCCTCCTGCCTCAAACTTCCAGAGTGCTAGGATTACAGGAAGGGGTCACCACCCTCAATTTATTATACTGTACCTAATTAGATGTAGCCAATAGCAACCAACATGTGCTGCTGACATTCTACTCTTTCTCAGATCTCAGCAGACTCAGTGGCCTGTGTTCTACTTTCTAGGTTACCAAAGGCAACAGTTTAAACAAATGTTTTGCCACTCTAAGACTACTAGTTCTGCAGCAATAAAGATTATTTACTAACTTACTTTTATCTATACATATTCATTTATAGAGCTTGGGAAACTCAACCATAAAACCCTATATCTAGGGCAAGACTGTCCAGGAGAAAAGAAGGCACTCCAGTTTCAGGTCAGGCCCATCTCCAGCCTCCCTCTGTGGCAGCAGTGTTGGGCAGCAGTGGCTGCCACATCAGTGAACCTTAATGAGGTGAGGGAGGCCACGCATGTCTTACTTGAGATCTCAAAAATTTTGAATACTGGTTTAGATATGGAAATTGTCTATTTGTGTATGACTTTGTGAACAAGGCATTAACCCAGAAGCTTTATCATCAGTTATTAAAGAGCTTCACAAGGCTACTGAAACACTAAAGGCTGCTGAAAATACAAGCTGACTTTCTCAAGTAATTCTGATGAGATATGTCAATCTCTAAAAGAGATTTAAAGATTGCATTGTAGTCAACTATGTACAGTGAAATTACTGCATGTAGCAGTGTAGAAAAAATTTCCTTTTAAAAAGAATTATAAAACTATAGCTTTATAAATCAATGGAAAATGGTTTACAGAGAGAACTATCAGATATGTTTACCTTGCATCATTAG
The DNA here is from genome assembly GCF_053883595.1 of Heterocephalus glaber. Taxonomy (NCBI): domain Eukaryota; kingdom Metazoa; phylum Chordata; class Mammalia; order Rodentia; family Bathyergidae; genus Heterocephalus; species Heterocephalus glaber. The sequence goes on along the minus strand of NW_028258324.1, from coordinate 9,870,699 downwards.
AGTTTTTTTTTAAATGGCCCTGATGCTTTGGCATCTCTGTGTTCATAGTTAATGTATTCCTTACTTACAGCTCTGCTAGCTTCAATTTACTAAGCAGTCTGTCTGTCAGATGTACACATCTGCTGTGCCTGGCTGAAGTATAGTGGAACCTATCAGCAGGTATGTGCAGTAGTTATGACTTGTTGACATTTTTGTTATAAACTTTAATTTTGAATTGTTTATAACAATTGTGCATTTATGTTGCATTAGGCTCAAAGCTGACAGGATTTCAGCCACCATTTGTGAATTTTGATTTAGATTTTTTTTTTATGTATACCAGGGTCTTGTTTTTTGTTTTTTTGTACCAGGGATCAAACTCAGAACCTTGCACCTGAGAGGTGGGCGCTGTGCCCCTGAGCTGAATCCCCGGCCCACCAGAAACTTGTTTTTAAAATAAGAGCATAGAAAAAATTTCATGTAATCTGCTCTTTAACAAAGAACATTTGGTTTTTTTAAAGTTTTGGGCAGTTAACAGTGTGAGCCAATCATTTTTGTTTTGAAGAAAAAAATAAAACTTCTAGAAACTCAAATATTTTAAAGTAATGGTAGTGCTTAGCTTAGTATTACTTTTAGTTTTAATCATTTAAATTCAATAGGAATATTGAGAATTTTTCTGTTTTATACTCTGTAAAAGCCTAAAAAATAATTTATAAATTGAAATGCAGCCAAAAAGAAAAATTTGTTTTTTATTTTTATTACATAAAAGTAACTGGAATGCTTACCTAATACTCTTGTGTGGTTATTTAATAAATCTCTAGATAGGTCATATATTTCAAGAAATATAATATTTTCTGAAGAAGTAGGATTCATAGTCATTAAACAAAAGTCAATGAAATGTGACTCAGGAATTACAACTATGGTTTTATAAAATCCTTATTTGTTTTTATTTTTACCCTTGAAGTTTTAACTCATGAAAGTGATGATTCAAAAATAAATTTTAGAAAATTTAGGATAGAACTGGTTCTGTTCCTATTACACAATCTCAGTGAAAAAAATTTTTTTGCAATGCTAACAGAGATTTAATCAGATTTTATGGTTTCTTAATTTTTAAATTTTGTTAGATGCTATTTAAATGATGGTACAAGAATTCACTTTTCAGTAGCATTTCTCTTTGTTCAGATACATGAGTGATTATAATACAATTTAGCAATGTTTAAGTAGCCACCTTCCTTGCCATTTAAAAAAAACTTGGCCTTTGACTATTTTGACTTTTCAAATATATGGTATCTTCATCAATTAAACTGAAAAGTTTTATTGGAAGAACAAATTAGAAGACAGTGAGAATTTGTGATAAGTATTTACTTAATAATAAACATAACAAATATTGCATGTTATTTCTAAAATCAGAGAAAACACTTTCCTCACACTGCAAATTTTGTGTATATTTCTAGGCCTTAAGAGCTGATGGGGGCTTGCTCCACCAGCTTGTGACCAGGACAGGATTGGTACCAAGGCAGGGTGAGGAGCCCCCCCCGCCCCGGGCATGCCCACCAGCCCCAGCTTGGTCAAGCGGGACCCAGCCTGACGGGGAACTGCTTCCTCTGGCTTGCTCCACCAGCTTGCAGCCAGGACAGGCTTAGGACCAAGACAGGCTTGGGACCAGGACAGGGTTGGGACCAAGACAGGGTGAGGAGGACTCCCCCCAGGCACGCCCACCAGCCCCAGCCTGGCCTCATGGGCACCTCCAACAACAGGCCCCTGCCCCCTTCCCACCACCTCTGGCCTTCTGGCTGTGAAGCTCCTTGGTTCCACACTGCAGAGGCACAGGGGGACATAAAAGCCATTGTCCTGAGCTGCAGAAGTGAACAACACAGAGACAGCCTCTCTCAGGCTCCATGATGAAAACAAGCTCACTGGAAAAATGAAGAGAATCTCTGCAATAAAGGCACATCAGACCGCTGTGCTTGGTAAGCTGGAGGGATCATCAGCTCCCATTGGAACCTGGACTTTCTTCAGGGGAAAGGCAGCTGAAACCTGCAACAGAACCTTGCAGAGTGGAACCCTGCAGGTGGACAGGGAGCTCAACATGGGACTTGCAGCCAGAAATCTGCCTGAATCTCATGGGTCTGCTTCTGGCTTGCTGAGACTCATTGACTTATAACTGCACACTGCTGCCCATGTTGTCTATTGTGACAGCAGAGACATAACCTGAAGGAGGCCCTTCATTTTTAAAGGTGATAGATTAATAACTACCACAAATTGTCATTCTCTAATGATGTATTTGATGCTACGGTATTGCTGATTGTATCACTTGGGCTAAGATGTTGTGATTGATCTATTCAGTTGTCCATCCTGGTATAATGAAAATGAGATAGCCTCAGAGCATTAGAGACCCAAAACCTAAAGACCAGCTATATCTGGAAGACACCTCTGAAAAGCAATCATTCCATAAGGGTTCTAAATACATCAACAAAGATACTTACAATAAGCAATTTCAAAATATCAACCCAGGAACTAAACCAAGGACAGTACCAAAAACAAAAATAAGAAGACATTTAAGCAAGTCACAAACTCAGACTTCCACTCCCCAAAAGGCAAATTCTGGGGGAAATGAGGTGGAAAAGTCTGATAATCAAACATCTGGACACCCTGAACTGATAGCACAGGAAGTAACAAAACAGATGAATGAGGCTCTAAAAAAATTCAAAGCAGAAATAATCTCCCAGATAACTATAGAGATGGTGAGCAGAGTGAAAGACATGATTAGAGGCTCCAGAACAGAAACTGATAAAAAAAAAAAAATAGATGAGCTCAGAAACATGCTTGAAGCCATGAATGCCCAGCATAAGAAAAAAATGGAAACCATGATCCCCCAACATAAGAAAGAAATGGAATCCATGAAACAGATTCAAACAGATATTCAGGAAATTAAAAACCCCATTGAAAGCATGCAGAGCAGATTAAGAGAATCTGAAGATAGAATAACAGATACAGAAGACAGGATTGCAGTGAAGGACCATGAAAATAGAGATTTCTTAAAAATAGTAAGGGACCACAAGAAATCAATCCAACAACTGCTAGACAATGCAAAGAAGAATAACATAAGACTAATAGGAGTCCATGAAAAAACAGGAGAAAGTACAATTGACATAAAAAAAACTGTTCACAGAAGTAATAGTAGAAAACTTCCCAGACAGAGGTGGAGAATTGGACATACAGATAAGTGAGGCATATAGAACTCCACCTAGCCACAATCAAAAAATATCTACACCTAGACATAATAGTCAAGATCCCAGAAACCCAACAGAAGAACAAAATCCTACAGGCAGTTAGAGAAAAGAAACAAATCACCTATAAAGGAAAGCCCATCAGAATCATGGCAGACTTCTCAACACAAACCCTCAACTCAAGGAGAGCCTGGAGTCAATTCTTTCAAGCCCTAAAAGAAAATAACTTCCAACCTAGACTGTTGTATCCTGAAAATTTATCTTTCAAAATGGATGGGGAAATTAGATACTTCTATGACAAAAAACACCTGAGAAATTTCATGAACACCAAACCAGCACTCCAAACAATTCTAAGCAATATCCTAGAAAAAGGCAATGAAGGTCACTCCTCCACGAGGCTCAAGAGAGGGAAGCCACCAGACAAGGTAAGAAACTAAAGGGAAAGGGGGAAAAAGAAATAGGAGCCAACAACAGTAAAACATCATGACAAAGGATGAGTCAATATCTATCAATTATAACTATCAGTGTTAATGGCCTCAATTCACCAATCAAAAGAAGTAGACTGACAGAATGGATTAAGAAGCAAAATCCAGCAATATGCTGTATACAAGAAACACACCTAACTCAAAAGGAAATTCATAGACTGAAAGTAAAAGGATGGAAAACAGCTCTCCACGCAACTGGAACCCAGAAAAAAGCAGGGGTAGCAATCTTACTTGCAGACAAAGTAGATTTCAAACCAAAACTAATTAAGAGAGACAAAGATGGTCACTACATCCTTGTGAAGGGAACAATCCAAGGGGAAGAGATGACAATCCTGAATATATATGCACCTAATACAAATGCAAATGTTAATGGACATGAAAAACCAAATAAGCACTAATACAATTGTAGTGGGAGACCTCAATACCCCACTATCACAAATAGATAGGTCATCTAGACAAAAAGTTAACAACGAAATTCAAGAACTGAACCAAGCTATTGAACAAATGGACTTAATAGATATTTAGAGTGTTCCACCCCACAAAATCAGAATACACATTCTTTTCAGCTGCACATGAGTCATTCTCCAAAATAGACAACATGCTAGCTCATAGGACATGTCTAAGTCAGTGCAAAAGAATTAAAATTACCCCCTGTATATTATCAGACCATAGTGCAATAAAGTTGGAGATCAATAACATGAGAAACTGCAAAACTCCCACAAACACATGGAAATCGAATAACACCCTCCTGAACAACCAATGGGTCACAGAGGAAATTAAAGGAGAAATTAAACAGTTTCTACAAGTAAATGATAATGCCAGTACAACATACAGGAATCTGTGGGACACAATGAAAGCAGTTCTACGTGGGAAATTCATAGCAGTGAATGCCCATATTAGGAAAACAGAGAGAACTCAGATAAATAACCTAATGCAGAACCTCAAACTCCTAGAAAAAGAAGAGAATAACAAACCAAAAGCTCGCACAAGAGAGGAAATTATAAAGATCAGAGCAGAGCTCGCACCGTCTTCTCCCATGACCCACACTCGCTCTGCCGAGCAGGCGAGCTTTCCTACCTCAATAGTTGTGAAGCCTCACTACCTTTTGTACCTGTCTTCACCAATTCTTTGTTCAGGACAGGAAGAATAAGAGGAGACTGCAGCGGCCCCAAACCAGTGAAACAGTGGAGGGGTCCATGGTGACTATTTTATGGCATTAAGAACAATAGATATAGCTTCAATAAAATTAGATGAAGTGAAGGCATCAAAATGGCACAATAGCAAAGGAAGAGAAGATCAGGAAGCCTTGAAACTCTGCCTCTGACAATGATGGTCCATTTCAATCAAGCTTTCCGGGAAAGCTGTGTGGAAGAAGACATCCCTAGGGTTCAGTGTAAGCATGAAGCAGTTCACAATCATCTTAATAAAACAGCATCTGAAACAGAAAGTCAACTAGAATCTTGGAACTTGTCAAATCATTGGAAATTACCAAATCCCATACTTGCATCTTAATTCACATGAAGAGAAGAGTAAGTGAATGGCCAGAACAGCTGGAGAGTGAGGAACCTGGGACAGACCCAAGGCGTCCTGCTCTGAGCCTGTCACCTTGACCATGTAGACACTCCTAGCCCCATGCATTCTGGGAGGCTGAGGCAGGAGTATGGCAAGCTGGGCAATTCAGTAATGCAGCAAGACCTTGTCTCAGAATAAAAAATGAAGGGCTGGTGACATAGCTCAGTGAGAAGGCACTGGGTTTAATTCCCAGCACTGCAAAAAATAACAATGATAAGAAGAACTCATTTGCAATGAAGAATGAATTACCAAAACTTGACGATTCTTTTCCATATTGCATTGCGATTGGCCCTACGGACTTAAATAACTTTCTTCGAAATCCTTCATCTTCTTGCCAATTTACCTTCTCTGAACAGTGGATCCTGTAGCTTCATTACAGGCAGATCCCACCTGGCTCCACCCAAGCGCTTCATCACCTGGGAACATCTAGGACTTGGAAGAACACTGAGATAGTTCCGTACTCAAAGGGACTCTAAAGCAGAGAAAGAAACCATCCGGTGCACTGCTGTGCAACCTCTGCTCACACGCCCTGTGTGAGCCCACACTGTGGCACTTGTTCTGGTTTGTTAGAAGTGCACACTCTTCCCACAGGGGACAGCTGTGTCAGCTCCCTGTGGGGCGTGCGGCAACTCAGTCTTACAGTACCTGCCTTGCCAGGCCCAGAACCTGCCTCCCCCAGGAATTCCCAGGGGCAGGAGGGAGGCGTAAACACCCTTCCTGGCCAGGGAACTGTCTCTCTAATCTCAGGGTAGGATCCCTATTGTTCTGTTAAACCACCAGTGGCAATTTAATAGCTGACGAGTGTGCTGTAGAAATTTAAGTAAGAAATTGAAAGGTATTGGTAGGGAATGGAGCAACATCAGTAACCACACAGGCTGGCCTAGAACTCCCAGCTATCCTCCTGCCTCAGCCTACCAAGTGCTGAGATTACAGGAGTGCACCACCGCACCTGGCTTCTGCTTAGTCATTTCAGGTGTTTATCTCTCCTCCTGAGATACCAATGACACACTGCACCCTGGCTCTGCACTCTCATACACCTCAAATACTATACATTCTGACTGGCAGTGCCAATGTACACCACTTTACAATTTATGAAGACCTTCCGGAGGACATAGCTCAGTGGTAGGGTGTTTGCCTATCACTACAAAAGCATAACATAATTATACATGTCTTTCAAATTAACTCCTTTGCCGCAGACCAGCTGCAGTCGATGCAGGGTAGGAAGGGGAGAGGTCTCGGGCCGGCGAGTGAGAAAAGAACCTTCGCAAGCAATGTGCAGGTTCCCTCTGAGAAATCTCAGGGTTTGATTTATTTTTATATCTTTAAGCAAGAGCTAAGAGGCATTGGGCGGAATATGTTTACAATTTAAGTTGCCTTAGCAACATCTAGTGAGGTAAGGTTATTTTTACTAAACAATATATTTTTCTAAGCTGATTCATATCATTGAACATCATGAATACATTTCTTAAAAATCACAATTGTCCCCTTATTTTCCCATACCTAGGTAGAACAAAATGTAACTTAATCAAAATCTCCAGAGGGTAACTTAATTAGAATCTCTATAGCAGCGGGGGTACAAGCAAGATTTAATTAATTAAATATCAAACTTGTGGTCACCAGCTAGCCCTTGAGAAACTGCACAATGGTTAATATAGTTTGCTATTAGCTCTCTACTTTCCTATACCTCTATTTATCTTACCTAAGTGTCATTTGGGTTCATAGTTCATGAGCAGGAAATATTTTCAGCACTGTGAGAAATACTGAGTAACTTGCCTCCTTAATGCATTTATCTGTCCCAACTTTCTCTCTATTTCTTATTTCCCACTATTTCCTACATCAAAAGTCTGTCCTATCAACCTCTTCATAGGACCCCTTTAGTAATAAGAAGGTCAGCAATAAGAGGGAGGAGTTATAGTAGTGGGAAAATAGGGGGAGTTTCAGGAGAGGTTTCTTTAGAAGTGGATGTGGCAACAGAACTAAGAGAAACTGGAATTTTTGGACTTTGAGCCAGATCCGATTTCAATACATCACTGCCAATTTGCCTTATGGAGAGTTTGTTGTTAGTCACAAACACAATGATTCCTGTGACCAGAGTAACAATTTTAAACATTATGGCATGAAAAAAATAAAACATGAGGGTACGATATGTTCCACCCTTCTTTTCCCCAAGCTGGAACTTTGTCAAGCAGCCTTGGAGGTCGGTTGGGCTTCGCCACTCCTTGGCTCCACAAAACAAGCAGGGGTTATTACCAGGAGAAACACGAGAGAAAGCCAAGTGGCAGCGACCCCATTAGCTGAGGATCCAGTCCGCTCCACCACAGGACACGCTGCTCACCCGCCCTGGAGCTCAGTGGTCTCCTCTGGGAACTGGAGTCCGATGGTGAGCATGTGTTCATTTATTACCCATCCAATTAAAACCATTTTAACAGCCAGCACAGGAGCACAAGCCAGTAATCCAGCTACTAGGAGGCTGAGGCAATAGGCAAAGAAACATTAAAGCACAGAACAGCACATTTGAAGAGACTGTCTGCATTGCTGGACAGATCCGGCACTGCCCTGCCAGCTGGTGAACCCCTGAAACCTTAAGAGCCCCTGGGTCTGCCCAGTCTTAGGCTGCAGTGTGGTGGCCGCCACAGCACAAGAGTAGACCAGGAGGAGCCGGGCTGGGGAAGAAGTGCCAAGGAAGACATTTCAGCAATGATCACTGCATTACCACGCCCTCGGCACCGTGGAACAGGCCGAATGACCTGGGCCTGGCCCCCTCTCCCCCAAGGGGGAGAGGGGCCCTGGCCTGGGGGGCCGCAGGGGGGGTTCATCTCACCAAAAAGCCGAAGAGGGAGAGTTTCCTCTTGCTTGCTTTTCTGAAAACCTCAAATTCGGGGTTTTCCTCCCACTTAAATGACACAAGTTCCGAGACCCTGTAGTTCAGCATTCTTCTCTGAGTAATTACAAATGTCTTTCATGTTCACAGTCCCATTGCATTATAAAAAAAATAAAAAAATAAAAAAAATAAAGATCAGAGCAGAAATCGAGGCAATGGAGACTAAGAGAATGATACAAAAAAATTAATGAATCAAAGAGTTGATTTTTTGAAAGAATAAATAAAATCGATAAACCTTTAGCCAACCTTATCAAAAAAGGAAAGAAAAGGCTCAAATCCATGCAACTAAGAATGAAAAAGGGACAGTCGCAATAGACCCAGCAGAAATCCAGAGGATCATCAATACCTACTTCAAGAACCTGTACTCTAATAAAATGGAAAACACAGAAGAAATGGACAGATTCCTAGATACATATGAATTGCCAAAGTTAAATGAAGAAGATATAGAAATTCTAAACACCCCAATTACAATGAGTGGAATTGAAAATGTAACAAAATATTTACCAACAAAGAAAAGCCCAGGTCCTGATGGCTTCACTGCTGAATTCTACAAGACATTCAAAGAAGAAATATTGCCATTCCTCTTTAAACTCATCAAGGAAATTGAAAGAGAAGCAAGCTTCCAAATTCATTCCTGGAAGCAAGTGTTACTTTGATTCCAAAACCAGGGAATGACCCAACCCAAAAAGAGAACTACAGACCAATCTCCCTAATGAACACAGATGCAAAAATCCTCAACAAGATACTGGCAAACAGAATACAGAGGGTCATCGAGAAGATTATATACCCTGACCAAGTCAGATTTATCCCAGGGATGCAAGGATGGTTCAACATCCGTAAATCAATAAATGTAATACACTATATTAACAGAGTCAAGGACAAAAACCATATGGTCATCTCAATAGATGCAGAAAAGGCATTTGACAAAATCCAATACCCATTCATGATAAAAATGCTACAGAAAATTGGAATAGGTCTTTATCTCAACCTGATTAAGGCTATCTATGAAAAACCAACAGCCAACATCATACTAAATGGTCAAAAACTGAAAACTTTCACACTAAAATCAGGAACAAGACAAGGATGCCCACTATCACCACCCCTGTTCAATATAGTTCTGGAAATATTAGCCACAGCAATTAGACAAGAGAAAGAAATAAAAGGAATAAAGATAGGAAAGGAAGAAGTTAAACTGTTATTATTTGCTGACAATATGATACTTTACATAGAAGACCCAGAAACCTCTACCAAAAGACTTCTAGACTTAATTGACAGATTCAGTAGAGCAGCTGGATATAAGGTCAACACTCAAAAAACAATAGCCTTCTTATACGCAAATAGCAGGCTCACTGAGAGAGAAATTAGGGAAACAATTCCTTTTACAATAGCATCCAAAAAAATGAAATATCTAGGAATCAACCTAACAAAGGAAGCAAAAGACCTCTACAATGAAAATTACAGCACCCTGAAAAAGGAGATCAAGGAGGATATAAGAAAATGGAAAGACATCCCTTGGTCCTGGGTAGGAAGAACTAATATAGTGAAAATGGCCATACTTCCAAAACTACTATATAGATTTAATGCAATACTGATTGAAGTTCCAAAAATATACTTCACAGAACTAGAGAAAATAATCCAAAAATCCATTTGGAACCAGAAGAGACCTAGAATAGCAAAAGCAATTCTCAGCAACAGAGACACGGCTGGGGGTATCACAATCCCCAACTTGAAGCTATACTACAAAGCTACTGTGATAAAAACAGCATGGTACTGGCAAAGAAACGGACCTGAGGATTAATGGAATAGATTGGAAGACACAGAAACAACTTCAGACATACTCAGCTACCTCATCTTTGACAAAGGAGCCAACCACCCTCATTGGAGGAAAGACAGCCTATTTAATAAAAGGTGTTTGAAAAACTGGATTTCAACCTGCCAGAGATTAAAACTAGACCCATATCTATCACCATGCACTAAACTAAGATCTAAGTGGATTAAAGATCTACATATTAAGACATAAACACTAAACTTGCTGAAAGATAAGCTAGGTAGAACTGTTGAAGATATTGGCATAGGAAAAGACTTTATGAACAAAACCTCAATAGCATGGGAACTAGCAGAAACAATCAACAACTGGGATTTCACCTTATTAAAAAGCTTCTGCACTGCAAGAGAAACCACCAACAGAGCTAAGAGACAACCTACAATGTGGGAAAAAATTTTTAGCAGCTGTAACTCAGACAAAGGGCTACTATCTAGAATACATAAAGAATTTTAAAAAATCAGATCCCCAAAATTCAAAGACCCAATTCAAAAATGGGCATCTGAAATGAACAGACATTTCTCAGACAAAGAAGTAAAAGCAGCAAATATACCTATGAAAAAATGTTCAACATCACTGGTCATTTGAGAGATGCAGATGAAAACAACACTGAGATTTCACCTCAACCCAGAAAGAGTGGCTGCTATCAAGAAATCAACCAATAACAAACGCTGGCGGGGGTGTGGAGAGAAAGGAACCCTTCTCCATTGTTGGTGGGAGTGCAGACTGGTGCAACCACTGTGGAAATCAGTGTGGAGATACCTCAAAGAACCAGGGCTGGAGGTCCCATTTGACCCAGCTATTCCCCTGCTGGGTATTTTCCCAAAAGAATCAAAAGAATCATACCACAGAGATATATGTGCACACATGTTTATAGCGGCACAGTTTGCAATAGCTAAAGCTTGGAAACAGCCCAAGTGCCCATCAACTGGAAACTGGATAAAGAAGATGTGGGTTTTTTATAAAATGGAGTACTACTCAGCCGTAAAGAATGAGAAACTAGAGTCATTTATAGCTAAATGGATACATATTGAGGCCATACTCTTAAGTGAAATAAATAGGACACACGTGTAAATTCCGAATAGTTTCTCTAGTGTGAGAAACTGAGAATGTAAGGATTAAAAAGTTTAATAACTAATAATTGATACTTTGAAATAGGAAAAGGTCCAAAGGGGTAGGGGTGGTGGGAGGAGATGGGGAAAGGAAAGAATGGAAAGGAAAAATTATGAGAAAAGAAAAAAAATGGAAATGAAGTCTATGGGAAGGGCGCACAGGTAATGGGAAAAAAATAAGAACTAAGATACATCATGTACAGGTACAAGCACCCAATGATAAATGTAAACATATTGTATACCTAAAATGTACCAATACAAGAATTTAAGGGAAAAAAAAAAGAGCTGATGGTTTTATTAATGATTTTGTAGATTAAGTTATTTATGTATGAAACAAAGTAGGAAAATATATTGAAAAAGGATTGTGTTTACAAAGGACTCCCCCACCCCCCAGGACTTCTTTAGTGTGTCACATTTCTTAAATGTAAACATATATTTTATTTTATTTATTTTTTGGTACTGGGGATTGAACTCTGGTCCTTGTGCTTGTGGGGAAGGCGGCAGAACCACTGAGCTAAATCCTCAGCCTGTATATTTTAAATGCATAGATAAGTACTATTTAAGAAACCAAACAATGATAAAATCACAGTCTCATGCATGTGTCAGTGACAAAAATAAAGCCATTCTGGTGATTAAAAAAAACTCTATAACTAAAAAAAGGCTTTTTAAGTTTTTTAATTTTGAAAAATATTACCTTTACAGCAAAGTATAATAAGAGACCTGGCATAGTGGCATATGCCTGTGATCTTAGCACTTGGAAGGCTGAGGGAGAAGGATAGTCAGAAGTTTGAGTCCAGCTGGACTACATAGTGAGTTCAAGGCCAGCTTGGAATACATAGTGAGATGCCAGATCCTGCAATATTATGCCCAAAGTCTGCTGAAGGCAGTGCAGGCTGCGGAGTTAAAGCCCTCATTTGGCTTACTTTAAGAAGCGAGTCTGACTGAAGCTATGTGACTCACAGAAGCATCTCATGAGCAGTGCCATAGCTTGCAGGTTAATTTGACCTCCCTGCTAACGGCTATAGCTGAGACCAGCCTATGAAGCTGTGAGGCTAATATGAGATGACATGTGTAGCTGAGATCAGAGTAAATCGCAATCAAATTCCATTCCCACAATTAGTGCCTTCATAGCTTGAAGGACAATGCTCTAATTACAACCATATATTTTATCTGTCTTACTTCTAATTTGAAAATGCTTTGACTCTTCTCTTTAAAGCCTTGCCTGCATTGGTTTCCATGGAAATTACATGTATTGCACCTTTTACCCTCATTGATGAATAATAAAATTCAGTGGAAGAGATGTGCCAGTGCCTTTTGCCAGGGGAGTATTGGCAGTCCCAGTTCACACTTTCTCTTTACCTCTGGCTTAAGTTTCTCTTCAACCTTGTGTCGAATACTGGGCAGGTGGGCACTAGAGACTTACTGCAGGAGTCTCTGGCAGTGAGATCCTGTCTCAAAAAACCAAAACAGTATAATAAATATATAAATTTATATCACTCACTCAATTTAAAAGTATCTATTTTTCATAATTGTTTCTTGTGTTGTTTTATTTTACAGATAGATAAATATAAACTTTCCTTTTATCTCACCCAAAGCTGGGATTGTAGTGTTCAGGTCTAGGTGAAGGAAGTGCCAGAAAAACCAGGAAGTGACCACTAACTGCCAGGAAGGTGAGAGAAAATTTAATTCCAAAATCCCAGCTTCTGAGGATACATCACAACCATTCCCCACTTTTACCAAAATCTTTATAGATCATAAAACCTATATAACCATTGTTACTCTTTTCCAGAGAATGGCTATTTAAATTTTAATGTGCATCAGAACGACCTGGAGGGCTTAAGGCACAGAATATACCCTAGAATTTCTGACTCAGTAGGTCTAAGGTCAGTCAGGCCCAAGAATTTTCACTGCCAATAAATTCCCAAGTGATGGCAATGTCGGTGGCCCAGGGACCATATTGGAGGACCACTGTTACATCTATTTTCTAGGATTGGGTACTTGAGGGACAGGTACAGCAAGATGGGAGAACCTGTCCCTGGAAGTAGTCTCCTCTGCTAAAGACCAGGGTGACTCCCAGTTTCAGCCTGGTACAAGCCAAAGGGTGGGTTTTCATTTGCCTCCTCCTCCCTTCTCTAGTCCTTTACTCAGCTCCAGAAGTGCCAGGCATGGTTCCTGCCTAATGCTGACCTTCATGCAGAGATGGCCAGGCTTCACGTGTAGGAGCAGTGGGGGGCGTCAGGAGGGCTCAGGATTTCCAGTTCCTCAACCTCCTTTCAAGCCCCGATGTAGCCACCTCCAGGGCTGTGTGGCTGTGTGTAAGACACATAGTCCCTGAGCCTCACTCTCCCCATCTATGTGACATGTGACAATAGTGCCTATTCTGCAGGGTTGCTGAGGAGAGTAAATGGTTGTAGTGCAAACAGGAGTCCTGTGAAATACACAGTACCCTACAGATACAGGTAGTGTAGCTTTAGAACAGATTTGCATGTCAACAATAAACTGTGGATATTTCTTTTTTGTTTTTAAGGCTTTTCTCATCCTCTTCCCTAAACCAGAACTTTACCTTTGAGCCTCAGTGTTACTGATTCACCTATGGTAAACATAATTCTTCAATGACAACTGGAAGGTAATGCAGACTTATTCAGAACCATCAGAATAGGTTGAAAGAAGAGAGAGAGAGAGAGAGAGAGAGAGAGAGAGAGAGAGAGAGAGAGAGAGAAATTTCCTAAAAGATAGTGTTGATAGTGTCAAGAGTAAGGGGGATTCTGGCTGAACCAATCAAACAATTCTTGCTGAAGACATGCCAGAGTTATCACACATCACCTGATACAGTGCGAATAAGGAACACTACCAGATAATCAAAGGTGGAGGGGGCTAACTCTATTTTATAAGGAAATCTACAGGTAAGCTTAGGAGAAGGTTCAGTAGCTTGCCTAGTTTGGTCAAGCAAAGAATTTTTGTCATCTTCCATGAGTGTATTCAAACCCTTAGAGCCAAGCTGCTTATTGGGTTCTAAAAAGAAAACAAAAACAATAAAGATACACAGCATTAAACTCTCACCTTACTCAATCTTAGGTCATTTTTCTCTATTTCCATAGTCAAGAACAAAAAGCACTAAGCAGAAGCACTAAGCAGTTTATCATTAGTTTTCAGTTGGCTAACCTTCCGCAGACCTATCCCAGCTCCCCTTGCCATTTGAACATTAGACTCGTTCCAGAATTTCCCTATATGCAGACAAATCCAAGAAAATGGAAATACTTATTGAAGGAGAGGAGACCAGAGACCACTGCGGATCTTTGTGTTAGCCAGGTCATTCAAGCTATTCCATTGTCTTTACTTGCTTCAGACCTTTTGCCTGTGGTATCCGGCGATTATATTCCTGCTATGGTGAAAGGAAAATAACCCCCTGTGGTCAGACCTTTGATGCAATCTTAATTCTACCATTTATTGTGTGGCCTTGAACACTTCACTTACTTTTTTTTTTTTTTTTTTTTTGGTACCGGGAATCGAACTCGGGACCTTGTACTTGCGAGGCAGGAAGAAGAACCACTGAGCTAAATTCCCGGCCTCACTGACCTTTTCTTAACCTCAGTTTTCACTTCTCTAAAGTGTAGACCACTATTTGGTGCTTTGAGTTTTTTTGGATGATAACCTAAGTTTCTGGAGCTTTGACTAACATTCGCCAGGAGGAAATGATTACCTGATAAGTCCTTTTGGCCCCTGCCTTTATTCTTGTACGCTTAGGGACCCCACTACTAAAGGGACACCGCTGGCTTGCTGCTCCTTCTGATAAGTCACCCTTTAAAATCCTAAACATCTAGGACCAAGCCCAGCCCCCAGCCCAGAAGACCCCTCAGCCTACGGACCTCCCACCATCACTCCGACATTCCCGCCCTCCCGCCGCCGCTCTGACGTCACTTCCGCCGAAAAATAATGCGTCGGTGCGGTTGGCGCGAAAGTCAGTTCTTGTCCTCTACAATTTCCGGGTTCTCTCGTGTTTACTCAGGGCTGGGGGCGCCGCCAGGTGGCGGGGTCTGTGCGCAGGGCTGGCGTCCGACCCCAGCTGCTGACCTGCGGGCCGCGCGCCCCCCCATTCTCTGTCTAGAGACCCTCAGGCTCCATCGAGGCGAGTGAGGACCCAGCATCTTGTCTGTCCCTTCCGGGGGGTCGCGGCGCTTCCTCAGGCCTTGCAGGCCCTAGCTTCCTGTCGGGGTAAGGGGTCCTCGGCGGGCCTGGTGGGTGGGCCTTTGATGCCGGAGAGAACGCGGCTTTGGTGTTCCAAGAGCTAGGCCTTTCCTTTGGACTTGCGGAACTGGAGCATCTAGTTTTTTGGGAGGGACTGCCTTGCCAACTGGCTGCCTTGTATATATTTAAGATCTGTTTACTTAGAGATGAACAAACCTCGCAGGCCGTGAGTACCAGCAGCCACAAATGGCCTCTGTATATCCTTAAGCCTAGTTCAATAGAATGTCCTTTGGTCGAGGGGCCAATAGCAAGAGCCCTGAATGTATTCAGTTCAGGGACGTTAGTTTTGCAAGGATTAGTGTTGTTTTCTTTTTCCTTGACTTTGCCCACAGTCTAGGGTTTCTTGCAAATGTCATGGATGAATTCATGGGCAAGGCCAGAATGTCTATCCTGAGGCATTCTTGTCTGCAAAGTAGGTGCGTTAAACGTTTAACTTCCTACATAATATATTTTTGTTTTTGTTAATGGTACCTTTATTTTGGCAGTTCAGCGATGTCCCCAAATGACCAAGAACCGTTACTTGTGAAGTTTTTAAAGTGTTCAAACAATTCCGAATGTTTTTTTAAAGCTCTTGAGGTAAGAATAGTTGAGCTTGTCTTGTTTGATGCTGTTAAGTGTTTTTGATGTGTTGGGCTTTACGCCTTAATAACAGAAATCTTTCACATGATTTTGCTGTAATCTGTTAATGTAGCTATACCTTTGTTACATAATTTGATATAAGTATGTTATGTATTTGGAGGTGCTTGACATCTATTATGACATTTTGGTTGAATGTGGCTGATCTGCAGTTCTTGAAAATGGTTTTCTTTTTCTCCTTACCAGATTGGTACTTTGTATGCTGAAAAATTTTGGGTTGGTCCTGGATTGGTTTTTATTAAAAGTATGTTTTATTATGCAGAGTGACAGGAGGAGTAGAGTTAGAGCTTTGCTGCTTACAGCAGCTAGCAGCATCAGTATGGCCTGGGAGTTTGTTAGAAATCTTGGGCCCTAACCCAGACTTGACAGTTAGAATCTGCATTTTAAACAAGATTCCTAATACATGTTGAAGTTTGAGAAACAGTTATACAAGTTTTTTCCTTCAAGTGCATTCATTCAGCAAGTATTTATTGAGTGTCCATGATCTGATAGGTCCTGCTTTAATACTTGGGATACATCAGCGATCAGAGCAAGCAAAGATTTCTCCTCTCTCAGAGCTCACATTCTAGCAGCAGGAAATAGATGATAATCTGATGATAAATGAGAAAAGTATATAGTGTGTTATAATATGCTAAGTGCTGTGAGAAGAGAAAAAGCAAAATTTAAGGGGTTCCAGAGGATGTTCGTTGGAGAAGGAAACAGTAAGGTTATAACTTTATGAAGTAGAGTATAATCAGGGTAGCCTTTGTGTTGAAGATATTTAAACTTGAGGTGGTGAAATAGTCCTGTGGATATGTGGAAGAGAGTTTCAGGCAGAGGGAGCAACCATGTCCAGGGCCCTAGGAAGGTGCTTGCTGTGTGTTTCCAACGTTCTTGTGGCTGTAGTTAGCAAGGGATGAGGGAAGAGAATCAGGGAAGACTTAGGCATGGTAGGGCATGCCTATAATCCCAGCACTCTGGGAGTCAGGCAGTAGGATCCAGAAGCCCAGCCCAGGCAACTTAATTTATTAAGACCCTTTTAAAATATTTTTAAAAAGAAAGGCGCCGGGGATTTAGCTCAGTGGTTCCGCTGCCTGCCTCACAAGCGCAAGATCCTGAGTTCAATCCCTGGTACCAAAAAAAAAAGAAAGGGGACTGAGGATGTAGTTTAGTGAGAAGACCCTGGGTTTAATCCCAGTACCTCAAAAAAAAAAAAAAAAAAAAAAAGTCATATAGGGCCTTGTGAGCCATTGTGAAGACTGACTTTTTCTTTCATTGGAGCGGCTCTAGAGAGTTTTGTTTTGTTTTTTGTTTTGGTACCTGGGATCTAATTCCAGTCCTTGCTCTTGCGAGGCAGGCATGGAACTACTGAGGTAAATCCCTGGCCCTTTAGAGAGTTTTAATCAGAAGAGCAGCGGGGCCAGGGATTTAGCTCAGTGGTGCTACCACCTGCCTCTCAAGCACAAGGTCCCAAGTTCTATCCCCGGTACCAAAACAAAAACAAAAAACAAGAGCAGTGTATCTAATTTTAAAAGATCACTGCAAGTTTTTTGGTTTTTTTTAAACATAGAACTTAAATTTTTTTCAGAAACTATTTAAGTGCTTACTGGGTGTCAGGATATGAGAGCAAACAAGATACATCATGAAATTTTCATTGCTATAGGAGAGAGGCAAAAATATGTATATTTATAAAATATCAGTGCTATTTTTCTTCATAAAATAGGCTAAAGTGATGAGGGTTTTAAGAAAGCATCAGTGTGATCGGGGGGCTGTGGGTATAGCTCAATGGTAGAGCACTTGGGTAGCATACATAAGGTCCTGGGTCTGTTTGATACCTAACACTACCACTTTAAAAACAAAAAAAGAAAGAAAGAAAATCATTATCAGGAAAGGCATCTCCAAGGAGGTGATATTTAAGCAAGACCTGCTAGAAGTGAAGGATTACATCAGGTGAAGACCTGGGAGAAGAATGTTCCCTGCTGCAGGAAAAAGAGCAAAGCCTCTAAATGAGATCATGCTTAGCTTGTTGCAGGTTATGCCAGTAAGTGGGTGTGGCTAGAGATAAACCCTGGTAAGTGGGGAAACAGGTGAGGGCCAGATCCTGTGGTCTTTTGGACCATGATAAGAAGTGTGAATTTTGAGTGTGAGGGGAAGTCATTAGAAGCTGTTTGGATTTTTTTCCCCCTTACTGGAAATTGAACCCAGGGCCTTCTCTGAGCTACATCCTCAGTCTTTTTTGATCTTTTATTTTTGAGACAGGGTCTCACCAAGTTGCTAAATTGCCAGGCTGGGTTTACCTTGACAATTCTGCTTCAGCTGCCAGTCCTGGATTACAGGCATGAGCTGCTATGACCAGCTGACATTAGAGGGTTTTGAGCAGAGAGTTGCCATGATCTGATTTTTTTGTTTTTCAAATGGTGGTGATGGGTAAAAGGTTACAAACTGCTGTGTGGAGAATAGATTTAGGGCAAGGCAGGGAGAAGTAGACCAGTTGAGAGGCTTCTACAGTGGTGTAGGTGAGAGGTTATAGTTGTTTTCAGTAGGGAAAAGGATTTTAAGATGTATTTTGAAAAAATGATAGGATTTAAATTTGGAAGACTAATTCCAAGTATATTCTTATTTCATTTTTACTTTCAGTCAATGAAAGAATTCCAGTCAAAAGAATATCTTCAGATTATTACGGAAGAAGAAGCATTGAAAATAAAGGAGAGTGATAGATCTCTTTATATCTGTGACCCTTTTAGCGGTGCTGTCTTTGATCACCTTAAAAAGGTTTGCTAACTTCCAGATATTTACTTGGTAGACTGTATTTTTTTGGTTTTCACTGATCACAAAGTATGCAAATTCTGCGTACACTGGGATTCTTTTGGTTTGGGGAGATCAGAATAATGTTTTCTGAAAACTAATGTTGTTATAGTAGGCTTTTATTATTATTTCAAGGAATATAGCTTCATTTAGTGTAAGTGAATCTTGTAATTAAGCAGTTTAGTGATGGAGTTTATTGTACTTAAAACTGAGATTGTAAGATACATCAGTGAGAAATAATAGTGTAGTGCAACATAGTGCTTATTAACTTACTGACTTTCTGTGTGCTCTTGCACACAGAATTTTAGTACCTTTCTACCTTGTATCAGGTCTGAAAATTACCTTGGAAGCATTTTTATACCAATGAGCCATCTTATTTCTTTTTGTTGATTCTAGAGTCTACTGACTCACTTTTTGGTGTCTGGACAAGAGAGAAGCATTGAAATAAAAATAAACTGGCTATAATTCCATCCAGATTACAGAGAAGTGGTTCTTGTTTGAAGGAGAAGAAAACATAGCCGAGTAGGTAGATGCAGTATCTATACAATTTATGGAAGGTCTGTGCCCACCCTGCCAAGAGCATTGTTGGTGTTAGCCTCCTTTTTGAAATACAACTCCTTGTCAGAGTCAGTAGCATCAAAAACTCATTGTCTTATTTATGACTGACCAAAATGATAGTAGTAGTCTTTTTCTTGTAGATATTTAAATCAGTCAGACAGTGATGACTTTGGCAACTGGGGGCTTTTTAGTTTGGCTTGAGTATGCTCATGTTGAGTAAAACTTTCACCTTTCTTCACTTAATATCAGTGAAAATGAAAAGTCATTGTTTTAGTTTATTATCTTAGACGTCTCCGTTGGTCTTCCTTAGAAAGAAGGGAGTTATAATGTAATTGAAACCCAAATGTAGAAACTGCCTTGGATTATAGACCTTTTGGTAACATAATAGGTTTCTTAGAGGGACTTACTACAGGCTTTTACTCTTTTAAGCTGCTTCATTGCTTGAGTACTTCATTTGAAAAGTATGCATGAATGCTTCCTACTTGTAGCATAAGATTATTGCATTATTGTGTTTGTTTCAGAGATTAAAATTTTGATACTAGTTTTGAGTGAGGAGCTCTCAGAAATTACTTCTTTTGACAGTTGTATTGTTTAATTTGCTTTTGTGTGTGCATGTTTATTTAGTGTGAGAAATTAATGGTCTTTTTATTTTCTTTTAACAACTTGGTGATTTTTCTGCAGTAGTCAGTAATGTCTGTAAATAATTGTAAATATTACCAAATGTAATTTTGTAAGATTGGTAGTCTTCTCCATCTTAATGTACTGAAATTTTCTTTTTTTTGTAGCTCAGCTGCAGAATTGTTGGTCCCCAAGTAGTCTTATTTTGTATGCACTATCAACAATGTGTCCCAAGAGCTGAACATCCAGTTTATAATATGGTTATGTCTAATGTAACTGTATCTTGTACAAGCCTGGATAAAGAGAAGAGGGTAGGTATTGAATATTACTCTATATCTGTTTACCTTCACACTTAATTTTTCACTGCATAAGAAATAATTTAAAAGATTGTGCACTTGGTATTTGTATTCATGACTTAATGAAGTGTAGAATGTAACAATCAACAGTGTATATTTTTTTGTAAATCAATTGTCCATTTTGTGGAAAATGGATAATTGAAGTTTGTTTTTTTTTTGGTACTGGAGATTGAACTTGGGTCCTTCCACTTGCGAGGCAGGCGGCGGAACCACTGAGCTAAATTCCCAGGCCCCTGAAGTTTCTTGTTTTGATTTAAAAGGAAACTCACTTTTTCTCCTACAGTCAGAGATTGCTTTTTTAATCACATTTTTCCATCGTAGGTGGATAATCTTTAAAAAGGAATTCCAGGAAAAGCCAGGCATGGTGGTACATGCCTGTAATTCTAGCACTTGGAAGCCTGAGGCAAGAGTATCATTGCAAATTCAATGCCAGCCTGAATTATATAACAAGACCCTGTCTCCAGGGGGGAGAAGGGGTTAAAAATTATATGAAAATATATTTCAATGTATTATACAGGTGCAACTTATATTTTTAAAAATATACATTATGTAAAAGTATTTTTTTTTTGGTACTGGGGATCGAACTCGGGACCCTGCGCTTGCGAGGCAGGCACCGGAACCACTGAGCTAAATCCCTGGCCCAAGTATAATCTTTATTACAGGACCAAAATAGTTCAGTAAATTCATTGAGTTGGAAGAAGAAATATGGTCACTTGTCACTTAATAGTGGTGATACTGTCTATGAAAAGTTTTGTTAGATGATTATATCATTGAGTGTTCTCACACAAATTTAGATGGCAGTGATGTCATTAAGCAGTATAATCTCATGGGGACCACACTGGTGTGTGATTTATCTGTGCACTGAAACATACTGTGACTAGGAAAATAGTTATTTTTAAAATAAATTTATAGTTCATATTCATTTTCCAAAAAGTAGTTTGGTTAACTAACTTTATAATAGTGTGAAATATTTGTATATTCAGGTTATCAACACCAAAAGCTATTTATGGAATATTGTATAAAATTAGAAAAGATTGTTTGCTTTGGTATTAATATATTTTCTTCTGGGGCTGCAGGAAGAAGTTCATAAATACGTTCAAATGATGGGTGGACGAGTATTCAGAGACCTTAACATATCAGTAACTCACCTTGTTGCAGGAGAAGTTGGTAGCAAAAAATATTTAGTTGCTGCAAATCTAAAGAAACCTATTTTGCTTTCTTCTTGGATACAAACACTTTGGGAGAAGTCACAAGAGAAGTAAGACAAACACTCATGTATTTATAGATTTGTTTTTTATTAATACATGCTTGCAGTACAAAATGATTACAGTCATTGTGGGGAGTTAATACATGTATATAACACCTCTTCAATTCTTTTTATGTCCCCCTCCCCTCCCCTTCCTCTCCCCTTCCTCTTATATTTAAAGATTTGAAAAAGTGATGCATTCTATTATTTTGACATAATTTGAGTTTTCCTAGATGAAATTTTATGGTATTCTTTTTGGATTTGTTATTCAGGGACAAAAATGAGGTCATTATTCTTTCCCCAGGGAAAACAGAAGAACAGAATCTATAAGTGTTTATTAGCAGGGTGTAAGTTGACAGGTAGAAAAGGCTATGGGTTTAGCATTGGCCAGAAGGTAAAATGCTTTGATGATAAAGTTGTTCTGAGCAGTGTTTCTGAAATCGTTGAGAAAATCATTTTGTCAACTCTGTAATTCTTATGTTACATTATCCTTCAATACTTTGCCCATATATTAAGACGGAGAATAAATTAACCATTTTGGCAGTCATTCCCTCCAAAGGAGGCATATGTAAGATTGAATATAAACATGTAAGCTGTCAGCTGAGCTGTGATCAATCATGTAAATTGAGCCCATTTCACCTCTGGCCCGAGCTATGCGATAGATATGTGTAGGGAGCCAGCCAGATAGTGTTCCTTCCCTCATGGAACTTAGAGCCTTTCTCAAGGGGCACACTGAAGTTTTTCCTGAAAGTTAATTGATAGCTAAAAATCTAGGTAGCAAGGAATCATATTGGCTTGAAAATTCTAATCAGCATTTTTCTGGGCTTGTTTTCAACACCATTCTGCACCTCTTCAGTATGTCTCTGCGTCTGTCAGCATTATGTTCCCAGACTGACTGCATCATCAGCATATCTGTGTACAAAGCGACAGAATGATAATGATATTTTTATTGATATTTGGCCAAAAATCCTTGCTTTCACTTACATAGTTTAATGAAAGAATTTAAAACTTTTTAGTAGACAACCAAAGAACCTTAGAGTTTTTAAGTAGAGATCCAGGCTTATATATTTGAAAGATGTACCCCTTTAACCAGCAGGGGCTTAAAGTTAATGAAATAGTGTCTTTCCCTTGTAACAGCTTTATTTGAAAGACTGTAGCTGAAATATTACTTTTTATTAGAGACATGGTCTTGAACTAGGTGAGTGTAATCCTGAATGATAGTTCCCTTTTCTTAAAAATTATTATAAATCTTAAAAAATAAGGAAAGCAAGCTGTGCATGGTGGCACATGCCTGTGATCCCAGCACTTTGGCAGGTAGGCAGGAGAATTTTAAGTTCAGTGCCAGCTCTGCCATCTCAGTGACTTGAGACCCTATCTCAGAAGGGAAGGGGGTGGGGTGGGGCTGAAGTTGTAGCTTAGTGGGAGAGCTGTGGATTCAGTCACTAGGACTAGAGGGGGGAAATGAGGAGAGTAGTAGTGATATTTCTGTTTGTCATTATGCTTCTAGTAAATTTTAAACTATCTGGTATGTTTAGTGTATTCATTTTTGTTCCTTTTTATCATTTGTTTTCTCCAGCAAAATAACTAGATATACTGATATAAACATGGAAGATTTCAGGTGTCCTATTTTTCTTGGTTGTGTAATCTGTGTGACTGGTTTGGGTGGCTTGGACAGGAAGGCAGTTCAGCAGCTCACAATTAAGCATGGAGGCCAGTACATGGGACAGTTGAAAATGAATGAATGTACACACCTGATTGTGCAGGAACCAAAAGGTAAAAACTGTGTTTTACAAATGGACAAATGTAATTTTGTTCTCTAGTATTTAACATTTTAAAATCTTTATAAAAATTTTTGTTTTCTGACATGTTATTATGTAATCTAGTTTGGTATTTTTTCCCCTAAAATCTTGTAAAGATAGTTTGGGTCATAGTCTGTAGAAAAATTTCATGACCATCCTAATGTTTATCCATGTCAATCGAGCAAATATAAGAAACCCAAAACTTTCAATGATGTTTTAATCTGACCTATTAGAGCCAGAGATTTAGCTCAGTGGCATGGTGCCTGCCTCATAAGTGCAAGGTCCTGAGTTCAATCCCTGGTACCAAAAAAAAAATCTGACTTATTAGATCTTTACTTCTTCTTAGCCAAAAGGCTGAGAAGCGATGACTTACTAGCTCTTTCAGTAAAGAGCAAACAAACAAAACTCCACAGTTACCAGATAATTCACAGAAAAGTTGAGGTGAAAAACAAGAAAACTGTGATAATACCCAAGTGGCATTTCTTTTTAATGACTAATTTAAAAGGCTTGAAGTCATATTTAATTGAACCAATTAGCTTGACTGAATGAACTAGAATTTTAACGCCAGGATTCAGTTTGCAGATCAGGAAGTAAAAGAATAAACTATTAGTGATAATTCTTTAAACTTTATTCTAGACAATATTTTTTTACTAGTATTTGTATATATAAAAATATGAGAAAATAATTTTAATGTTTTTATTATGTCTTTTATATTGATACTCTTTTACTAAGTTGACTAGATAAATAAGAGTTGACAAAAATTTTTAATGTTGATTGGTAATTACCCTTAAGTCAGAATTTTCATTTTGACAATTGTGAATAGAGTTGTCACTGCTGCGGTTTTCTGAATCTGAAAGCAGTTCATCCATTGACTCAAGAATGTCCCAAAAAGCTAATTGTGTTGGTACAGATGCCTGTCCTTGGCAGAAGATCGAAAGTTCAAACCCACTCTGGACAATTTAGCAAAACCCTGTTTCCAATAGAGAGAAAGTTTTTGAGATAATACAAGTAATAATTATCTGTTTGTCTATTCTTGATTTTAAGAAGAATCCTTTTGACATTGGAATAAATCCTTTTGACATTTATTATATTATATACATTTGGTTTTCACAGTTGTCTTACACATGCTTATTAAAACTACATCATAGGCTCAGTGGTGCCGTGCCTGCCTCGCAAGCATAAGGTCCTGAGTTTGATCCACAGTATTGCCAAGAAAACAAAACAAAACAAAACACATCATAGTTCAGAATTAGCCCCTTTTTATAGATTAAGAAACTGATCAAAAGAAATTAAGTGATGGAGCTTTTATCCAGACAGGTTCAATATTATCAGTTACCCAACAGTTGCCTCTTGTCTTATTGCAAGAATATAAGCCCTGCATGGAGTATGGATTTATACAATACAAAAATATGATTAGATAATGACCTTAAGTTTTGCTTTTTAGCATACTGTGTAGCAGAGTGTGTAAAAATAAGACAAATTACAGGTAACCTTCAATCTTGTTTCAGGTAGGTTTTTAAAAATAAACAACTATAATTTGACTGTTTCTTTATTTCTCTATTTCTTAACATAAATAGGTCAGAAATATGAATGTGCCAAGAGATGGAATGTACACTGTGTGACTACACAGTGGTTTTTTGATAGTATTGAAAAAGGTTTTTGTCAAGATGAGTCTATATACAAGGCAGAACCTAGACCAGAAGCAAAGACTCTGCCTGACACTTCAACTCCCACTGGTCAGATCAGCACGACTGATAGTAAGTCTCATTGAGATTAAAATAATAGATTTTCTGTAGAATTGATTTGTTAAGCTGAGCATGTTGGTTAATGCTACAACACTTATGTAGCATTTTAAGATCCTAGATTTGATCCTAAGTATTACAAAAAAAAATGTTGACTTGTTAATAGGATCACTGAGATATAATAGAGAATTTCTAATTTTTTCCCTATGCTTCTAGGCTTAATTGTATAATAAAATAGCTAAATTGTATAGTTGTATTAAAAATTAGTCCATAACTGCTCCTCACATTTCTTTTTAGAGTGAATAATTGCATTCTTCCAGTACCCTGATATAATGCAAGAGATGAGCAAAGACATTAAAAATACTAATGGATGAAGACTTAAGATAATTTTTCAGAGCTTTCCTGATTAAAATATTAATACATTTTATTAGTTCATCAGGATTATTATAGGTAGAAATATCTGTATAAAAATTAAAAGTTTTTAAGTTGTAGGTCCCACACTGGCAAAATGTTACAAAATTATTTCTTCTAGTTTTATTTTTTACCAGTACATATTTGTAGTACATAACGATTACCTTGTGGGCAGTTGGTACATGTATGTAACACATCTAAAATTTTTTTCAAATATAAGTTTCTTGGACTTTAAGCCCAGCAATTTCATTTTATGAGAAGCACATAAGAGACGATTTTATTTCTCCTTTTCATGTTTTGCCACCAACATTTCTGTTAAAAACCTTTGAATAGGCAAGGTGTGTTGGTGCACACCTGTAATCCCAGCACTAGGGTTGTTGAGATAGGATGGCTTTGAGTTCAAAGCCAGTCTGGGCTACATAGTGAGTTCAAGACCAGCCTGAAGTACATAGTAAGACCCTGTCTTACAGAAATCTCTGACTCTTACTTTGGAAATTGTTTCTAGACCTTGGGTTATAGGAAAAATTAATTTAAAAGGCAATGTATAATGACTATTTGACTTTCATAAATTTATACTTTTTAAAAAATAGGCCGAACTCTTTCAGACGTCAGCCACATTTCCAACATAAATGGAAGTTGTATAAATGAATCCATATACAGTTCAATTCTTAATAGCAAATTAGAACCTACATTTGAAAACCTGGAATATCTGGACATCAGTGCATTTCAAGCACCTGAAGATTTATTAGATGGTTGTCGGGTACGTGGTATATCTTTATTATGTAATGAATACAGAAAGTAATAATATACCTCAGCACTTCCTGTCCTGAGTTTGAAGGCCCCTTAGAGTTGGACTTGCACTTTATCTACATAAACCTTCCACTAAACTAAAAAGATGCCCTCACTGTGTTGACCCCTTAGTTGTAAGGATCTGTTGGCCTGGGATGTGCCTTCATCTGATATCCTCCAAAATTCATTTCACTTTTCAACTCCTCTGAGCTCTTTCAGTTGCAGTAATCTATTGTGCTTTGAAATTCTTAATTTGAGCCACTTACTAAGTTTTTATTTATAAGTATTACTTATTAAATATTTATGATGTATTAACACTGCTTATCATTTCATATGTTATATATTAGCACGTTGTATATAATCTTAAATCCCACAGGTAACTTTTAATAGATACTATCTTGAGGTTAACATTTAGAAAATTAAAATTCTTTTTCACAGTTATACAGACATTAAATGGCTATCCATCCACCCCAAAGTCTATATTCCTAATCCAGAGAGGCCCTGCTTTGTTCAGTATCTCTTGGGTTATTTAAATTTTTAAACCAGGTGTGGTGACACATACCTGTAATCCCAACACTCTGGGAGGCTGAGGCAGGAGGATCTCAAGTTTGACCCCAGCCCGGGCAACTTAGTGACTTAGTGAGACCTCTCAGAATTTAAAAAAAGAAAAAAGAAAAAGAAATTTAAAATAGAACTAGGGATACAGCTCAGTGCAAAGGCCCTGGATTCAATCCTCAGTACACAAGAAGAAATAAATATATTTTTAATATGTATCTTATAAGTTTCTTAATAGAAAAGTAATACATTGTGCTTTTTCAGATCTTCTAGATCACAATACTAAATTATTCCTATTTGTAAAATGACTAGTCTGGTTTCTTTTTCATTTAAAGCCACAAAATGCTTCAGGTGTCTACATGGAAGATAATGATGCTAATGTATTGTAAAGGAGTGCTATTTTAGAATGAGTTTTTTTAATTTTTCGTTTTTTTAGTACATGTTTACAGTTCATGCAGTTTATAGTCATCTTGGGGCATATCCCCTTTCTCCCTCTCTCTCCCTCCTCCTCCAACTCTCCCCTATCTCATTTTTCATTCTTGTTGATATTATTAATCTTAGCTCATGCTGTGGCATATAATGTTTACATTAATTGAGGTTCTTAGGTTCCTGTATATAGCATATCTTTAGTCTACTTATTTCCCCTTTCTTTCCTCCTCACCCTTTGCGCTTTTTCCATTGGGCCACTTCCCCATTGCAAAAGATCCACCTCCTTGTCCCCTTTTATCCATCCTTATTATTCTCTTTGTACTTTGCCTCACTCAAATGAGAGAAACCATACGGTGTTTAAGCTTGTGTGTCTCGTTTATTTCAGTCAATATTATATTTGCCAGGTACATTCATTTTCCTGCAGATGTCTAAAATATGTCATCCTTTATAGCAGAGTAGTATTCCATTGTATAGAGATATCACATTTTCTTTATCCAGTCATCTTTTTTTTGGGTGGGGGGTACCAGGGATCGAACTCTGGACCTTGCGCTTGCAAGGCAGGCGCCAGAACCACTGAGCTAAATCCCCAGCCCTATCCAATCATCTTTTGATGGGAATACAGGCTGTTTCCAGGATTTAGCTGTTATGAGTTGTGGTGGTGTAAACATTGGGGTGTGTGTGTGTGTGTGTGTGTGTGTGTGTGTGTGTGTGTGTGTATCACTGTTGTATGAAGTCTTTAGCTGTTGAAGATACCCAGCAGAGGGATCTCTGGATCATATGGAATTTCTAATTTCATGTTCTTTGCTGTCGATATTTTGATAACACTTTTTGGGGGTATGGCCATTTTGACAATATTGGTTCTACCTATCCAAGAGCAGGGGACATCTTTCTATTTTCTCATGTGCTGTTCAGTCTTCTTTTTCAGAGTACTGTAGTTTCTTTTGTAGAGATCGTTCACTTGGTTAAGTTTTCATTGGTTAGGTATTTCATTTCTCTTAAAGCTACTGTGAATGGTATTATTTTCATAATTTCCTTCTTACTCCATTCATTATTGGTGTACATGAATGTTAATGATTTTTGTGTGTTCTTGTATTCTGCTACATTGCTAAAGTTTTTTATTCTGAGTTTTTTGGTACAGTTCTTTGGGTCTATGTAGAGTATCATGTCATCTGCAAATAATGATAATTTGAGACCTTCCTTTACTACATGTATCCTTTTTATTTCCTTCTTTTGCCTAATTGCTCTGGCTAATGTTTCATGTCCTATATTGAGTAAAAGAGCCGATAGTGGACATCCTTGACTTGTTCCTCATCTTAGGGGGAATATGCTTAGTTCCCCCCATTTAGTAAGATGCTGGGTATTTGTTTCTTATATACAGCTTTTTATCATACTCAGATATGGTCCTTCTATACCTGTTTCCTTCAGGGTGTTTTTTTTTTTTGGTGCCGGGGATCGAACTCTGGTCCTTGTGCTTGTACAGCAGGTGGTGAAACCACTGAGCTAAATCCCTGGCCCTCCTTCAGGGTTTTTATCATGAAGGGTGTTAGATTTTGTCGAAAGCCTTTTCTGCATCTATTGATATGATCATGTGGGTTTTGGCCTTCCTTCTGTTTATGTGATATATTACATTTATTGACCTATGTATGTTGAACCATTCTCACATCTCTGGGATGAAACCTACTTAATCATGATGTATGATCTTTTTGATAATGTGCTACATTCTATTTTACTAATATCTTGTTGAGGATTTTTGCATCTATTCATTAAGGAGATTGGCCTGTAGTTTTCTTTTTCAGTTGAGTCTTATCCAATTTTAGTATTTAGGGTAATACTGGCTTCCATAAAATGAGTTTGGGAGCACTCTATCCCTTTCAGTTTTTTTGAAGAGC
Source organism: Heterocephalus glaber (assembly GCF_053883595.1). Classification (NCBI taxonomy): domain Eukaryota; kingdom Metazoa; phylum Chordata; class Mammalia; order Rodentia; family Bathyergidae; genus Heterocephalus; species Heterocephalus glaber. Next base: position 9,841,564 of record NW_028258324.1, on the reverse strand, counting down.
TTGAGTAGTACTGGTGATAAAACATCCTTATAGGTTTTGTCAAATTCAGCAGTGAATCCATTAGGTCCTGGGCTTTTCTTAGTAGATTCTTTATTACTGTGTCAATTTCATTGCTTGTTATTGGGCTGTTAAGCATGTTTATGTCTTGGATTAGATTTGGTAGTTTGTATGTATCTAGGAATCTGTCCATTTCTTCAAAGTTTGCTAATTTGTTGGAATGTAATTTTTTGAAGCAGTTATCTTTTGGATTTCCACAGTGTATGTTGTAGTTTCATCTGTTTCATTTCTGATTGCATTGATGTGATTTTCTCTTGCTATCTCTTGGTAAGCCTGGCTAGGGCCTTATCTATTTTATTCTTCAAAGGACAGCTCTTCAATTCTTTGATTTTTAAAAAAACTTTTTAGTCTCACCAAAAAACAAACAAACAAAAAACTTTTTAGTCTCAATTTCATTTATTTCTGCTCTTTATAATTTCCTTCCTTAATTTTGGTTTGGGGCTGCTTTGTTGTTGTTTCGCAAGTATCTTAAGCTTTTTTTGTAAGGTTGTCTATTTGAGCTTTCTGTTTTCCTAATGTGAGCATTGATTGCTATGAATTTTCCTCGTAGAACTGCTTTCATAGTGTCACAGAGGTATTGATGTCATTTTCATTAACTTCTAGAAATTGTTGAATTTCTTCTTTGATTTCTTCACTGATCCATTGGTTGTTTAGGAGTATATTGTTAATGTTCCAGGAGCTTTTGCCTTTTCTGAAATTTCTTCAGTTGTTGATTTCTATTTTCATTACCTAGTGGTCTGGTGGTATGCCTGGGGTAATTTCTATTATTTTCTATTTACTTAAGCAGGCTTTGTGGACTAGTATATGATCTATTTTGGAGAAAGTATTATGTGCTGCTGAAAAGAATGTATACTGTGTCATAGAAGAGTGGAATACTTGTATATATCCACTGAGCCCATATGTTCAGAGGTATGGTTCAGCTCTGAAATTTCTTGATTGATTTTTTATTTATGTGATCTATCTCTTTGTGAAAGTAGAGTGTTAAAATCCCCTACTATGATTGTGTTAGTTTTTTTTTATCTTTTATTTTCAGCAGTTTTAGTTTTATGACAGCAAGTGCTCCAATATTCAGTGCATATATGTTTATCAGTGCTATCTCTTGTTGGAGCGATTCCTTAACTAAGTATGTAGTGACCTTCTTTGTCTCTTCTAATCAGCTTGAAGTTTATTGGGTCTGAAAGAATTCCTACTCCTACTTGTTTTCTGGGTCCTGGTGCATGAAATATTTTCTATCTTTTAAGTTTTAGTTTGAATATCTCTTTGGATTAGATGAGTTTCTTGAATGCAACAGATTGTTGGATTCTGTTTTTTGATCCAGTCTGCCAGTCTGTGTCTTTTACTTGGAGAGTCGAGGCTGTTAACATTGAGAGATATTACTGAAATGGGTTGGTCATTTACTGTCATTACCTTCTGTATCTGTTGGTATGTACTTTGCTCTTTTTCTTTGCCTGTTTTTTGCTGTTTTTTATCCCTTTGACTTCACTAGTTTCCTCTATGGTTTTAGCTGTGTCTGATTCATTGTTTTTTGGGGGTTTTTTTTTGCTGTACCAGGGATCGAACACAGGACCTTGCACTTTTGAGGCAGGTGCAGCGCCACTGAGTTAAATCCCCAGCCCCTAATTCATTGTTTCTGTTGAGAATATTCTTAAATATTTTCTCTAGAGCTGGTTTAACACTCATGTATCTTCTGAGCTGGTCTTTTTCATGGAAATAACCTATGTCTCCATCTGTTTTGAAGGATACCTTTGCTGGGTAAGTTAATCTGGGTTGGAAGTTATTTGCTCTTAGGACTTGAAATACTTCACTCTAAGCTCTTCTGGCCTTTAGGGTTTGGATTTAGAAGTCTGCTGTGATTTAAATTGGTTTACTTTTCTATGTGATTTTTGTTTTTCTCTGGTTGCTTTTAAAATTATTTTTTTGCTGGGTATTTGATAATTTAATAAGGCTATGCCTTGGTGAGTTTCTTTTTTCATCATAATTGTTTGGTGTTCTATAAGGATCAGTTACTTGTATTCGAGAAATTTTCTTCCATGATTTCTGCAAGCATGTTGGTGAATCCATCTAAGCTATCTTCTAGTTTATCTCTAACTCCAGTTAGCCTTAGATTGATTTTCTTGTTGTCATCTAGCAGATGCAAGATAAGTCTTCTCTTGTTCTCTTATTTTCTTTTTGGCTCCCCTGAGCTCTTTATCATAAGTCACTATTTTGTCCTTAATGTCAGATACTCTGTCTTCACATTGGTCATTTCTGTAATGTATAAATTCTATACAATTTGTAAATTTCAGATATTTCTGTCTGACATTGTTACTAGGATTCCATATTGTTGTTAAATCTATCGTTCAAATTTTGAACTGTTTTGGTTAGCTCATCTAGTTTTTTATCTTGTATTTCCCTGAAATTCATTGGGGGCATATTGAATGGAATTGCTGTAAACTTTTAGTACATTTCCTCTTTGAACTAATCCACTTTCTTCATCCCATCTATGAACTTTTCATAGATTTCTGCTTCCTGGTATTTGGTTTTTTCTTCCTTTGTACCCCTGTTCCACCTTGGGAGAGTACCCCTGTTCTACCTTGGAAGAGTTGTAGGGGTTCAAAGATCTTCTATTTCCTTGCTTCCCCATTCTCTTATGTGTATCTGTTTGTTTTTTTATATATTTTTTTTAAAAAATATATATATGGCCCTTTTTTCCCATCTTTTTTTTGGGGCGAAGTATTTACTGTGGGAAGGGAACTAGAGAAGTCAGGAGAGTTTGTGGCTTATATAGAGATTTTTAGTAGGATGTCGCCTCCCTGTGAATAATCTCCAGCTTTGTATGTCCAGTGCTAGTATTCATTCCTCCTGTTATTTACTTTAAGTGATGTCCACTGTGTCCCTGTGTTTTGCCAAAAGACTTACTTCTGGTTATAACTGTGACCACAGGTTCAAATTAAAACACTTATATATGATACCCCTTGCAGTTACTCTTCCCCCCTTTGCCTATTCTCTATGCACACTGAGAGTTTATCTGTGGTTGTTCTGCAATGAGGTAGGTGAAGTGGGGTGGGGAGAATGGGTGTTAGACACTAGGGGGTGGGGTTGAAGAGGGTAATAGTGGTAGATGAGAAGAAAAAGTTGATGTGGGTCTGATTTTATTGGAGTACTTTTAGTTGAGTTGAAGTGTTAGTATTGAGAATTTTTAAAGGAAATTTTGTGGGGACAAGGGTGAGATATGGGAAAAAGGGGGTTACTTTGTGATTGAGGAAAACTGTTTGGTTGCCAGAACTAGCTGATAGCGAGCAGGCTGCCAGATGTGGCTTGGGGCCCAGAAGTGCTAGGGGCTGCAGGACAGGCTGGTATTCATCCACTTGCGGAGGAAGGCCAGGTACTTTAACTACTTTCTGTAGACGTTGCCAGAAATGTTGATCCCCTCATATTGCACAAGCACTGCCTTCCAGCCCAGCAGTACTTGGTTGGCCATGAAAATAACCAGCAGGCAGCCCAGAAGATGACCTTGGCCATCTATCCCCAGGATCTGTCCCTCTTCCATCTTCAGCAGTTGCCTAGGACAAAAATGAGAGTTTTAGAATATACTTTATTTCTTAATTCTCATATAGTAGCAGAGATTTGTTACTGTATTACTGTTAAGGAAATTGGCGAAGTGTCTCATCCTTCTATACTTCTAAAACTTAACCAATTTGTTTGTGGAACAGAAAATATTTTGTTTAATCTTTTATTATAAACTATATTAGTTCTAGATAAGAGTTTTAATTATTCTTTACATATAGGGAAGTATCTGTGTCCTAATTTTAAAACATCTAATAATGGAAGTGACTCAGTTTGGCATACAAATTCAGGAAGAGATTTGTCATTCTTAAATTTTTAAGACACCTTATATAAAATAGAGGTGAAAAATTTTTGTGTTGATGAAATTGGTTTAGATATATATGTCCTGGTAATTAAAAGTAAATTTTAATAAATTTTTGCATTTTGTCCTCAAGCTGAGCACTGCTTGGGTGTTATATATTTTGGTTTAATTAACTCTGTGAAAAAGAAACCTCTTTAGAGGTAAGAAAATTAAAGAACTTAACACATTCACAGTGGGGCTATAATTTGTATGTTTTGCTGCCAGGTGGCTTTGAACCACCCGTGGTTCAAGTTGCATGATAGAACACTCAGGCATGTACCACGGGTGGTTCAAGTTGGTGGGATCGTGTTAGAAACTTAGCTTGTGTGGTGGTTAATAGTGGTAGCTGAAAACAAGGATTTAAGCCTAGATATTTTGAAATCACAATTATAGTATTATTTCCATAATTACTTTAAAATTTACTAAGACCATCACAATTTAAGAAGCTGCCTGGATAACTAGAAATTGCTATGCACCAGTATTTAGAAGATGTTGTATTCTGACTTCTCTTTTATTTAAAGCTATACAGTACTTACTAGGTATCTATTTTGAAAGATAGTAATACTGTGGGATTGTAAAAATTTTATTTTAGCAGTTTCAGAAAACACTTTGATCGAGCTCAGGACCTTGCACTTGCAAGGCAGGTGCGGTGCCACTGAGCTAAATTCCCGGCCCAACACTTCATTTCTTAATGTATCCTAAAATGTATACAGATTGTTTACACACATTGGATTTAAATATCTCTTTCTTTTACTTTTGGATATCTATTCTTAATTTTGTTTTTACTGAGAAATCAAGCATCTTAAATACATTGATCTAAAGCAAATTTTTTCTTTGCAGATATATCTTTGCGGTTTTAGTGGCAGAAGACTAGATAAACTGAGAAGGCTTATTAACAGTGGAGGTGGAGTTCGTTTTAATCAGCTTAATGAAGATGTAACTCACATTATTGTGGGAGATTATGATGATGAATTGAAGCAGTTTTGGAATAAATCAGCACACAGGTTTTGTCAATTTTTAATTCAAAGCAATTTTTACTTGTGTAACGATTGTTGTTAAAATTGCTTGTCTGTGCAGCATGGGACTGAATGGAAGTGAGATGATGGTCTTCATAGCTTAAACTAATGTATAACTGTGCTGTTTTTGTAGGCCTCATGTAGTGGGAGCAAAATGGTTGCTGGAATGTTTTAGTAAAGGTTACATGCTTCCTGAAGAAATGTATATCCACGCTAGCTACAAGCCCGTAGAAATTCCAGTTTCAGATCAGCCTGAGAGTAAAACAGCTCTTTCCAAAAAGAACAGCAGCTTCTCTAAGAAAGACTTTGCTTCTAGTGAAATGCATGAACAGGCTGATGAGGATCTGCTTTCCCAATATGTAAACAATAATTCCACAGTAGGTAAGAAATACTTGATTTGTATTTGTAGGGGCTAGTGGCTTCTAAGAAATACTTTAATAGCTGAATACAAACATACATACATACATGTTCTCTGCCAAGATTTTAAGTTAAACCTTTTCATTCCCTTAAAATTTTGTTTGTAAGTTTTTTCTGACCAGGCAAGGCCTTTTGAGCTCTGAACCCTTTAATCATCTGTACTGTCTTCAACCAACTGGCTCCATATTGGTCTGTTACACATACTAGCATTGCTTGCCTGTTTGAGCTTGTGACCATTTGTAACAAATGCTTCTGACTGTATTACTGAGGTCTTTAATGCCTGCATTGCTGCACTGTGGTCTCCCATCTCAGCATGTAGTTTTACCAGTGTGGTAAGGCAAATTTCCAGTGAAGAATTAGAAACACCTTTTTCTTTTGTAAAATGTAGACTGTATTGTGAAATATTTCATATATCTAAAAAGACATAAAGAATAATGTGATGAGTAACCATGTTATTTAGTTATAGAAAATAGAATTACCACTGTGTCAAAAGCCTCCAGTGAATCCCTCTTCATTTTTCTTATAACCTGTATTGTGCATATGTATCTATAAACAGTATATTCATGGTTTCATTTTATATCTTTTTTAACTTACATAAATCATACATGGTATATTTTTTTCTACTACCCACCTATATTAGTATTTTTCTGCTGCCCACCTATACTACTACCCACCTTTCCTAGTATTAGGAAAAATACCTAATCTAGGTATCTAGTTGTGAATATACTGCACCCAGATGGATATACCATAGTTTGTCACTTTTCCACTATGATGTTTTTGTCATGAGAAACACACTGCTGAGGTTGTTCTTAAGCATGTCAACTTGTACACAACTTGTGCACAAGAATTTTTCTAGTGTGTAAACCCAGAGTGACATGATTGATCAAGGGAATATGTAGATCTCACTTACATAATACGGATTGCTTTCTGAAGGTTTACTTGGTTTACCAGTGTATACTCCAATGACAGTGTTATTTTATTTTCTGCTGTTTGTCCCATTCTTCGGTCCCTCCACCTCCTTAAAATCTTTTTTTTATCTTGAGGTCGGGGATTTAGCTCAGTGGTTCCGCTGCCTGCCTTGCAAGTGCGAGGTCCAGAGTTTGATCCCCAGTACCAAAAAAAGAAAAATCTTTTTTATCTTATTTTGGATGGATTAATCTTGCCTCCTCCAATCCTGAATCCCATTATGAGCTCCTTATCTTTTCTTCTGTAGATTTAGAAGTTATTTATATACTATTTATATTTTTCATGATTACCCTTGGAATTTTAATGTGCATCATAACAAAATCTAAAGGTAACTAGAATTTTTCTTTTCCTCAAGAACCTTAGAATACTTTATCTTTTTTTATCTTTATCACAACAAACACATAACACTTCCTAACATACAGCTTATGTGATTTTTAATATTTTCATCATTTTAGTGTCACAATTAGGTGTTGTTATTGTTTTACATAGTGAATATTTGTTTTTTGGGGTTTTTTTTTTTTGTGGTACCAGGGATCGAACTCCGGTCCTTGCACTTGCGAGGCAGGCAGTGGAACCACTGAGCTAAATCCCTGGCCTGTGAATATTTGTTTTGATTTACCAACATCTATAACTGTTTCTTTGCCCCTCCCCTCCCCGCATATCTCATTTCTGCCACTTTATGTGTGACAAGGCAAGTTGCAGAATCTATTTAAAACCTGAGATTTGTTTTGGAGAAAAGGAATATACTAATAATATTATTTTACAGTTAACGTTATGTGAGTATTATGTGAATATAAGCACCTAAGACACAGTGCTTGTCTTAAGTGAGTGAGTGTTTCTTTTTTTTTGAGACAGGGTCTCACTGTGTACTTCAAGCTGGCCTTGAACTCACTATGTAGCCTAGGCTGGCCTTGAACTTGCAGCCATCCTCCTGCCTCAGCCTCCCAAATTCTGAGATTATAGGCATGCATCACCATGCCAGCCTTGAATGAGTGAATCCCTGAATAGTTTCCAGGCTTGCTAGAATTCCATAATGCAAGGTGAATGTTTTCACCTAAGGGGTAAACAGTATAAACAATTTAGAATTTGTAGCTGTAGTCTGTCTCTGTCACGTACTTTGTTTCTTTTTGACAACCACTTAAAAATATAAAGGCTATTCTTTATTCGCAGACTATATAAATAAACAGTCTGTGGGACCCATTTGAGCCCCTTATCTGTAGTTTGCCAACCCCAGCCATAAAGTATTACCTTCCAATATACTTCACCAGAGTTTTCAGAAATATCCTAAGTTACTACTTCTTGTACTTTAAGCCCTAATTTGACAATGTTTATTGGAAATTAAGAACTATATATTTTAGGGCTGGGGATTTAGCTCAGTGGTTCCGGTGCCTGCCTTGTGAGCACAAGGTCCTGAGTTCAATCCCCAGTACCAAAAAAAAAAAAAAAAAGAACTACATATTTTAATGACACATTTCTATATAGGTATGGTATATATTTTCTTATGCATCTATCAGTCAACTTTATCCTAAAATGGCATTGTTCAGATAATTTATATGTGTCTTCGATCACTTATTCTTTTAAGAAGTCTGCACAGCTTAGTAGCTCCAACTTCAATAAGAAATATCTTGGGAATTTTTAGACATAACTGATCTTCTTACTCCATTTATATGGTTATCTCCATGTTAAGGGCTTAATAGTTACACCATTTAGGCCCATTAATTCTATTTTTCCTTTAATATTTTCTTAGTGCTGTTGTAAATTATCTAAACCAGTTTTGAAACTAAGACTAGGCCTAAGGCCTATAGGAGCATCATAACTGTTAGTTTATTCATTTCTAGCACAGTAGGAATACATAGAACTAACATGATTGCTATTGTCCTTCCTAATGGAAGTTGGTGATACTGATAACATTCCTGGTAACCCTGAGGATGGTGTAGATCCACATCCCTTCTTCACTGTGTACATTTATGCCTTAGTTGGCTAAGTCTAAATGTTCAGACTTGTGTTATATTAATATCCTTGCTTGGAAAAGAACTTTAACTCTAAGATAAATTATCTATTAGAGGGGCTGGGGATTTAGCTCAGGGGTTTCGCCGCCTTCTGCGCAAGCGCAAAGGGCCGAATTCGATCCCCAGTACCTAAAAAAAAAAAAAAAAATTATCTATTAGAGAACTATTTTTCTCTTCCAGTGGAAGCTAACAAGTCTGAAGCTGCAGAGTCTGAAGTTGGGGCCTGTAATGACTCTACTCATGTTGGGCCCTTTAATAATTCTACTCACATTTCTCTACAAGAAGAAAACCAGTCTTCTGAGTGTCATTGCCTCCCTGATGCTTCTATAATTACTGAAGAAGCCTTATTTAGCCGAAAGAGTTTTCTTATTTTGGGCTTTAGTAATGAAAATGAATGTAATATTGCAAACATCATAAGAGAATATGCCGGAAAGATTGTATCCCTTCCGAGCAGAGTTGTTGCGGATTATGCTGTGGTTCCCTTGCTGGGATGTGAAGTAGAAGCAACGGTTGGAGAAGTTGTTACAAATACATGGCTGGTAAGAAAACACTTAATAGTTGGAATGCAGTATTGAAGGATGTTTGAATGAATGCCAAGAGTGTTAATGTTTAGTTCTTAGGCAGTTTAACTCATGTAAATTGACATTTGGGTTTTGAGTACTATCTGGACTTTGCTTTTAGCAAAGAAAATGTTTAAATTACAAAATTGTAGGCCAGGGATTTAGCTCAGTGGCACTATTCCTGCCTTGCAAGCATAAGGTCCTGAGTTTGATCCCCAGTCCTGCAAATAAATACATAAATAAATAAAATACAAAATTGTGTAGACCTCTTGGTCCTGATCCTGGTGAAGTGGAGGTTACTGTCCTAGGGATCACAGTGACAGCATTCCTTTTTCTTTCTCTTTTTTCTTTTCTTTTCTTTTCTTTTTTTTTTTTTTTTTTTTTTTTTTGGAGACAGGGTCTTGCTCTGTAATTCAGGCTGGCCTTAAAGTCACTGTATAGCCCAGCCCAGGATGGCCTCGAACTCACGGTGATCCTCATGCCTCAGCCTCCTGAGTACTGGGATTATAGGCATGTGCCACCACTCCTGGCCCTTAGCAGGCCACTCTAGGTCATCCCATACTATTTATTTTTCCTCATAACCAAAGTGTGACGTGCTTTTTCAACATCTCAAGAATTAGAAAAAAATGATACATTAATACATTGGAAAAAATAAATTTTGAAAAATTTTAACTCCAGTCTTTGTGATTTTAATATCTGAATGTAATGAATTTATGTCTATATTGTTCTTTAGATACTATTTTAAGTATGTTTATATTGCATTAAAATTTCATTGAAACTAAAACTGGTACTGTAATTGGACTAGTGTTAACCACTAGTTTCTTCATCCAGGTTGATGTTACTGTTTCTCTTGTTTTTAAAAGGTTACTTGTATAGACTATCAGACTTTAATTGATCCAAAGTCAAATCCTCTCTTCACACCAGTCCCAGTAATGACAGGAGTGACTCCTTTAGAGGATTGTGTTATTTCCTTCAGCCAGTGTGTTGGAGCAGAAAAAGATTCTCTGATATTCTTAGCAAGTCGCCTTGGAGCAAGGTATGGGATGTTTTAATGTGCCTGCTGTTGTGTACTTTTTAACTTTTTTTGACTTACTAGAAAGCGTTGTAATTAGAATTTGGCCAGGTATTTTTATTGTATTTGTGAATAATGGATGTTGTACCTGATGGCTCAAGGTGGTAGAGGGCAGGATGCAATGAGATGGATGTCTGGCAAACATTTAAGACTACAGGCATTGACCAGATGTGCCACATAACTCTAATCCTGACACTTGGGAGGCTGAAGTGGGAGAATCAAATGTTTGAGACCAGCCTGGGCTACATAGTGAATGTGAAGTCAGCCTGCACTGCATGGTGAGACCCTATCTGGAAAAAAAAGAAAAAACAGATTATAGGCCTCAATGCTGTGTTATCAGCAATCAGGAAAGGGACTATTTAATGCTCATACATGGGCTGTTACTGAATAGTGCTTATCTAAGCATTATACCCTTCCATATATCATATGGATTTGTTTATTCATTTTGTAGTATACATTCATTATTTCTCTTGTTTTCAACCAGAAATGCAAATGTACTATTTGCTAGCAGAAACAGTGAATACTTTGAGTGAAAGAAAATGAATTTAAAAGTTACTTCCAAAATCCATATCAGCTCAGCCCTGATTTATATTAGATGATGGCTATTTAAAAAAGCAGCAGCTGGATGTGGTACAATCCCAGCTACCAGGAGGCTGAGGCAGGAGGATTGCAAGTTTGAGACTAGTCTGGGTAACTTAGCAAGATCCTGTCACAAAATTTTGAAAGTAAGAGAGGGTGCTGGGGATATAGGTCAGTGATAAGAGTATTTGCCTAGCACACATAAGGCCTTGTGTTCAATTCGTCAGTACTCCCTAAAAAGAAAAAGGAAAGAAAAATGTAGAAAGCTATTAATATCAATAAATGTAAATTAAGCTTTATATTAAAAGTAAAATACTTTTAGATTAGATCATAAAGTAAAATTCAACTGCTTTTAAAAAAAAATGAATCAACATTGTGGGGGAATGGTGGGCAAAGACATAAATAAAAGCATGAGAAAAGAAAAAGGTTGGAGTTTTATTATCAGACAGGTTTGAATTTATATCAAAGGTCATTAAGAAAAAAGCATTGTAATAATGCTATTCATGCTGAAGATAAAATGTATACCTTATGATTGAAAAAACACGGTGCATCTTAATTTTTTTTTTTTACTTTAGTACAGTAAAAGACACATTGCCATTAATTCCCCTCAGAATACTCCCTCTTGCTTTAAACACTATCCCGTCATGCTTGCCACTTTCTGAAGTGGTTCTGGAAAGTCCTTTTTCTTTTTTTGGGGGGTGGGGTATCGGAGTTTGAACTCAGGACCTTGCACTTGCATGGCAGGCACCAGAATCACTGAGCTAAATCCCCGGCCCTGGAAAGTCCTTTTTCATGAGTATCTTTAGTTACACTGTTCAGATTAATTCAAAACATTTACCTTTCATGGTCATTTTGACTTTGGAGAAGAGCCAGAAGTCACATAGTGCTGGATCTGGTAAATAAGGTGGGTGAGGACACACCTACTGTAATTTTTTGCAGGCCTACCTTTCTATTGGATACTATTTGGCAGCAGCATTTACTAAATTTTTGATTATATGTCATAAGAACATTCAACAAAAGATTTCCAGAACTGCTTCAAAAAGTGGCAAAAATGGCAGGATTAGTGTGTTCAGAGCTGGAGGGAAATTTTTGAGAGGGATTTCTGGTAATATGTTCTTTACTTAGTAATAAATTTTAAAAATCCAAACATTTACTGTATATTTTGAAGTACCAAAGATGACAGACATTATCATTAAGACAAAAACAGCAAGAAATGTGAGGAATTAAAAACTTTTTAATAGCTCTTGGTTCAAAGAAGAAATCAAAGCCATTTATAAGCCTAGAAATATTTACCAACTCAATAGTAACAGGCAACTCCAGTACCCAGATTTTAATTTTTTTGATTCTTTGACAGAAGGTCTCACTGTGCAGTTCAATATAGTCTTGAACTCACTGTGTAGCGAGGCTGACCTTGAACTCATGGTGATCCCCCTGCCTCAGCCTCCTGAGTGCTGGGATTACAGGTATGTGCCATCATGCCCGGCTCCAGATTTTAATCTTAAAATAATTCCTACTAAACCTAAAGCTTAAAGAAATTGTTAATTACAGATTTGGGGGTGAAAGTATATAAGTGAATCTGGAACATTTTGACAGGCTGGAGAGCAAGGATATTATCAAAGGCTATTAGGAGAGTGATATCAAAGGCTATTAGGAGAGTGATATCAAAAATATCTTCACTTGCCAAACACAGGAAAACTTAAGTATCATTAAAGATTAGAACTGCAGTGGATAGGCCGGGATTTAGCTCAGTGACGCTCCTCTGGCCTAGCAAGTGCAAGGTCCTGAGTTCAATCCCCGGTACCAGAAAAAAAAAAAAAAAACTGCAGTGGATTCAAACACATCACATAATGCTTAAATTGTGACTTCACAGTGATATTGTAGAAACTAAGGTAATTGTTCACCTTTGAAAGATACTCAGGAACCAACCTTTTATGTTGAAAGCTGGCAAAAAGAAAAGGATTGAATATTATCCTGCCACTTCTATACAGTGTATATTAGGATAGCATGTAAGTAGATAAGGCAAAATTGCCCTTTTTAGAGGTATTCCAAAAAATAAGGAAGGATAGGATTATAACCTTTAATGAATGAAAGTAGGCATTGAAGACTAATAGTTAATACAAAGATAGCCAGAATATACCATTACCTTGAAGTCTTGCCGGAATAATCAAACCTCAGTCTGATGATACCTTTTGATCCAGTTATTAATTTATAGGAACTCCTGACAGAAGAAGAACGTGTTAAGTTACAATACAGTAATAAATCAGCAAAATCCTTCTGTGGTAGAAATACTCGTGTCTTCAGTTAATATATATGAAGGGAATGGAAGAATGGAGGAGAACCTATAAGCTAAAACACGAAAAGATTCAGTATGTGATTTATGAACAGTAAAGGAGCGATTGCCATAAATGTTCTATATTTGAATTAAGCAATAAAAACTTTAAAAAATTGCAGAAAATAACAATAACAAACATGAAACAGACTCCATTGGATATAACTAAAGCAGTGCTCAGAAAAATTCAGTAAAGTGGCTATGCACAAAATTAATACACAGAAATCCATAACCTTCATACAAACAAACTACCAGGTAAAAGAACTAATGGGGGAAAAGGGCAAGTTTAACATGAAACTTCTAAGAGCTATGGAAAATTTGTAAAATGTCCTTGAGGGTAATAAAATAAATTTGGAACAGTAGAACGGATCTGCATGTTCTTGGAAAAGAAGACAAATAATGAAATTTCCTTTACCGTCTTTGTGAATATATAAACTTAACATGATCCCAGTAAAAAATATAGTAGGGTTCCTTTATCCTTTAGGGTATATTCTAACATCCCCATTGTATGCCTGAAACTATGGATGATATCAGAGCCTCTGTTTACTAAGTTTTATCTTATGCATACATATATTCTTGTGTTAAAATTAAAATGTACAGTATAAATTAGGCCCACCAAGGCCGGGGATTTAGCTCAGTGGTGCTGCCGCCTGCCTCGCGAGTGCAAGGTTTTGAGTTCAATCCCCGGTACCCTCCTCGCCCCCCAAAAAATTAGGCCCAGCAAGCCAGGTGTGGAGGTGCATGCCTGTAATCCCAGCATTTGGGAGGCTGAGGCAAGAGAATTGCCACGAGTTTGAGGCCAGCCTGGACTACAGAGTGAGACCCTGTCTCAAAAACAAAAAATTAACAAACAAAAAGAGAGATTAGCAGCAATAAGAAGAAAATAAAACTGTTATAACAATAAACTATAATAAAAAGTTATGGGAATATGGTTTCTCATGGCATGAGCATGCATGTGATCCTCAACAGTTGATTTAATTTCTGACCCAGCTACTAAGTGACTAATGGACAGGTAACATGGGCAGTGTGGATGTGCCAGATAAAGCAATGATTCATATCCTCAGTGGGACAGTTGGACTCTGAGATTTCATCTTGCTACTCATAGTGTGCAGTTCAAAACTTATCAATTGTTTATTTTGAGATTTTTCCATTTACTATTTTCAGACCACTGTTGACAGGGCCACTGAAACCATGTATCCATGGTGTGACTACTATACCAAAGAAATTTGTTTTAGGGAGGGCACTAAGCAAATTAATTCCAAAATTTATGTGGAAAGATTAGCAAGCAGGAAAGTCGTGAAAATTCTGAGATGGAATAATTGGGCCTAGTCCTAACAGTTAATAAAGTGCAGTGTGTAAACCTCACTCAAAAACCGTGATTGTAAATAAAGGAAATTTCAGTGAATGAACAAGTTTAGCAATAGACCTAATACAGCGATTTTATTTATGATAAAAGTGATATTTCTAATTATTAAGAAAGAGAATAAATAGGATTCAATAAAGTTGGAGTCATGTTTCATACCAAAGTAAGTACCAACCAGATCAGTGGGTTAAATGTAAAAACTAGAACTATAAAAGCACTAGGAGGGCTGGGGATTTAGCTCAGTGGTTCCAGCGCCTGCCTCGAAAGCGCAAGGTCCGGAGTTCGATCTCCAGTACAAAAAAAAAAAAAAAAAAAAAAGCACTAGGAAAGACCGCAGATTAAAAAATGTTTAAAAAGTTAGGAACTAGAACCATGATGGCAAGCCTTTTAGAGTTTTCAGTGATAACAAAACAACATGCTGTGGCACATGTGCCATAGGATCACTGCCACTGAACTAGAACATAAGACCCAGAAGTTAGAAAAGACTGAATTCTGTTTATATCTCAACTGTTGGACATATATTTCTGCCCCATATTCTCTGTTTAATATCATCTGCACTTGAACAAGTCACTTAATATATATTTCCATAGCTATAAAATAATGATACTTCACAAATATTGAGAGGACCAATGAGATTATATGTGAAAATACTTTGGAAAGTTATAGTGGGAAAAATATATAATGTTATTTATATACTTGGTTCCATGTCCCCTTTCAGGAGGAAAAGATGGGTGGGTGAGTAATGACTAGTTAAGTAGATTCTGTACTTAGTTTTTTTTTTTTTTATTTTTTTTTATTTTTTTTTTTGGTACTGAGGATCGAACTCGGGTCCTTGCGCTTGCGAAGCAGGCGGCGGATGCACTTAGTTTTTAAAAGTCTGACTTTATGTTTGTATAAAGTTTAATTGGTATAGCAATATATTTTTATCCTAGAGTAAGCACTTGTAAAGGGATTCGCTTAATTTCACGTAGAACATATCAATTTTTAGTCAGTGTGTGTTTTCTCAAACTTAAGTAACAATAGAAATTTTGTTCTTAGTTTACTGGCTAATTGTGTATGTGACCATTTGCTTTCCTTTAAATATAAATTTCAGTGTTCAAGAATACTTTGTTCGCAAATCTAATGCAAAGAAAGGCATGCTTGCCAGTACACATCTTGTATTGAAAGAACCAGTGGGTTCTAAATATGAAGCTGCAAAGAAGTGGAATTTACCGGCAGTCACTATAGCTTGGCTGTTGGAGACTGCTCGGACGGGAAAGAGAGGAGATGAAAGCCATTTTCTGATTGAAAATTCACCTACAGGTTATTACTTTTATTCCATGTATACACTTTACTGCTTGATGGTTTCTGGGATATTCATGTTCCAAAGCTTGCTTAATGATAGATCATGTATTTTATTTTTCATTTTATATTCAATAAGCCACTGTTGAGCATTTGACATTGGATGGATGGCAAAGTGAACGTGTGTCTGTAGCACAAATGCTTAATTTGTATTGCACTATCAACCATAAATATTATTTGAAAGCTAGTGGGTGCAAAACAATGTAAGAATGTTGGAGGTTCTCAGAATTTGAAGATGAAAGGTTGTCAGCTTTTATCTTCTTTACTGTTAATTCCTTTTGTGGCTTACACTAACCATTTAACTAATGTGCTCTCTTTTCCTGCTTTTCTTTCGGCGTTTGTACATTTCCTCAAGACCATTTCATGCTCACTGACTCTTCTAGCTTTTTTTCTTCAGTGCAGGGGATTGAACCCACAGGCAAGCACTGCCTTTGTCTTGCTGTAACATTTTGTTTTGCCCTTTTATGGTTCTTATGCCAGTTACTTTTGTCTTTTCACTAGACTGTAAGCTCCAGAAAGGCAAGGCACATGCATGTCCTGTGAATTCTGTATTTCCATTGTCTAGCATTAGGCCTGGCATGGAATAGTCATCTAGAAGGTGTTTTGTTCAGTGTTGAGAAAAGGTAAAAAAAAGACAGGGGTGGGAGGACAAATAACCTCTAGATGATGATGACATTATGAGCAAACCTAAGGGACAGGTCAGTAGCTTGGGAACACCTCTCAGAGTAATTATTTACCCGGCTAGAATGAAAATTTATGATGGACACTCCAGTGAGTATAGGTCATATTAAAATTTCTTGGTGGACTTTCCAAAAGCTTGACTATAGTTGGGATTTTTGTTGTTGTTGTTTTGTTTTGTTTTTTGCTTTTTGGTGGGTTTTTTTTGGCGGTACCAGGGATAGAACCCAGAGCCTGGCTCATGTTAGGCAAATGCTCCGCCACTGAGCTACATCCCCAGCGTGGGATTTTTTTTATTCCACCATTGACTTAAATTGACATTTATTGATGTAATAGTGGCAGGTGGGTTTATTGAGAAGATTTTAATGTTTAACAAGATGAAATACAAAGTCTGTGTTCATTAATTATTTGTTTTAGTTCATGCTTTTCCAATTCAGTTTATATATTTTTGTCCAGCATGTAGTTTAATATGTTTTGGGGGTGGCGGCTGGGGGTGGTACCAGGTGAGCTAAATTCCCAGCCCTAATATGTATTTTTTTAAATATTCTCACCTAGTTCTCTCAGCCATGCTGTGAGGCAGGTAGAAGAATCATTTGTATGTATGTATGTATGTATGTATGTATGTATATAGAATTTGTTTGGTTGTTTTTTTGAGACAGGGTCTTACTATGTAGTTTAGGCTGGCCTTAAACTCACTGTGTAGCCCAGGCTGCCATCAAACTTGAGGTGATTTTCCTGCCTCAGCCTTCTGAGCGCCGGGATTACAGCCGTGCACCACCGTACCTCTTTCCCCCCTCCCCATTTAATGTGGGAGCAGACAGAGACTGTTTCGATAGTCTCACTAAGTTGTCCCAGCTGGCCTCAAACTTAAGTTTTACTTTCTGTTTATTTGTTTTGTGTTTTTGAGGCAGGGTCTCATTATCTAGTTCAGGCTGGCCCTACACTCACAGGGATCCTCCTAGTCACCCAAATGCTAGGATTACAGGGATGTGCCACCATGCCTGGCTGAACTTGTGGTCCTCCTGCCTCAGCCTCCTAAATAGTTGGAATTACAAGCATGCACCACTATGCTTGGCTGTGCCATGCTTCTTTAAATGCAATATGACTTTTCTTGGTGCTAGCCTAAAAGAGATACTGTTCCATGAAAGACTGTTGCTTTCTTTCTTTTTATATGCCTCGTTCCACTTTTCCCTGTGTGTGCCATCCTTTTCCTCCTGTTTCAGCTTTTGTGAATGTCACTTATAGGACCTGTTACCTCTGTGTCTACTCTCCTGTGACTGAGGGTGGCTCTTGGCCCTTTCATTATCTGTAACTAAATTTATACTCTCTTTCTGATGGATGTTCTTCTTGTGCTGTATCTTTCTGTTTCTCTCCCTATCACTTCATTTCTCTTTTGTCCTCTTTCCTGCTCTGCCTCTGTTTCACCTGTCCCTTGTGCAAAAATGAAATGTGGTCCTGAGCAAAATAACTTTCATTTCAGAAGAGGGCTTCATTTTCTTTGTTAGGATTTCTAAAGTAGATGAATGGATGGAGACCTCCAACTTCTCTTTCAGTTCTGGAACTCAATATGAAGATACCTGTATGTGAATCTCAATTGATTTTCTTCTAGAAGCATTTTCCTGGTGCATATTGATGATTCCTAAGGGAAGGCAGCAAGGACTTGTAACCACTTGTCACTCTGGAAAAACTGGAGTTAATGACCAGGACATCTGGCTCTCTGCCTTCGCCTTTCCTGCCCCATTGGCTTGGGGCTGGGGAGGGAGAGGTGTCCGCAGTGACAGAACCCTCACGCCTGGTGCAGGGTGGGACATGCGTCCTCGGACTCCAGGCTCTGCTCTGCTGGGGCAGCTGCTCGCGCCGCCCACCTTGGAAGGCCGGGGGAGCCCAGGAAAGCAGCCCAATTCAGTGTATATTTTAACACATTACCTGGTTTACTTCTTAGAGACTGGGAATATAACTTTATGGTTTAATATGTTCCTGAGACTTAACATGAAAAATCAAAAAAGGTAGCTGAGTGTGATGGCACACACCTCTAATTCCAGCACTCTGGAGGCTGAGGCAGGAGGATCAGTGAGTTCAAAGCCAGCCTAGGCTACATAGTGAATTCAGGCCAGTTGAACTACTCTAGTGAGACCCTGTCTCAACCAAAATGAAAATAAATAAATAAATTTAATTAAATTAAAAATAGAACAAGAGGGCAGGGAATTTAGCTCAGTGGTTCCGCTGCCTGCCTTGCGGTCCTGAGTTCGATCTCCGGTACCAAAAAAAAAAAGCAATAGAAAAACTATGTACCAGTGAGATACAAGAATGTCACTTCTTGTGTGCTTCTTTGGAGGAAAGAAAGTGGATATTAGTGCTCATATTTGCTTTGTTTCAATTTAAATCTATAGAACAAAGATTGGAAACCAAAACAACAAATGGTGAAACTCTAAATCCAGGTAGTTCAGCACATCCTGGCAAACATGTGGAATCTCTCAGAAAAATGGCTGTTACACCTTTGGATATGAACCGCTTTCAGAGTAAAGCTTTCCATGCTGTGCTCTCACAGCACACTGGGAAGGTTCCAACCGAGTCTCCAGCAGTAGGAAAGCCACTTCAGAAGGAGCCCTCAGTACACCTGGACACGCCGTCAAAATTTCTGTCTAAGGACAAACTTTTCAAGCCTTCATTTGATGTGAAGGTAAGGTTTAAAGGGTAGTCCTAGAGTTAGAATTTTACAGTTGATAAAGCCTCAAACTCTGCAGTTTGTTTTAAAGTTTTCCAGAGATGTTGGCAGGGAGATTCATAGTATTGAATACTAAAGAGTTTAGGTAACAGCTGTTGATATGTCTGGTGTGAAATCAGGACATCTTGGTTCAAGTCCTAAATCTGCTATGAACTATGTAACTCTAGACCAGTGATGGCAAACCTACTGCCCGCGTGCTGCTGTGGCTGTTTATATATCATTGAAAGCACTAAAAGGTTCGCCATCACTTGTCTAGGCAGTTTATTTAACTTACCTGAGCATCAGTTTCTCCTTTTATACAAAGAAGATAGGATTTGCCCTGAAAATTGACAGGTTTATTTTAAGGATCAAATGAAAAAGTATGGTGAAATGATTTAATGAGCTGTAAAAATAATGTAAACACATTCCTGTATACGTATAGATTCCATGAGTGCATCCAGGGCTTGCTTTCTGAAGATGTCTGTAGCATCACCTTCCTTTTCAGTCATTTCCCTTAGGGGAGATGAGTTGATTCTGTTTCTTTGTTTGATCTGTTGGCCTGGCTTCCTTTCTGAAAAATTCTTTTGCAAATCAAAGGCTAATGTAACCTTTTCAAATGGTTTCCTTTTATTCCCCAAAAAGATTTTCTTCTCTTTTCCTTGGTAGTTTTTTGGCTTTTCAAGTTGCTGTTTAAACCATTGCATATGATTTCTTTATCCATGAAACTTTACAAAATTACTATACCCATTGATCTGTTGATGTTTTGCTTCTTATAGTGATTGATCTCTTGAAATAGCATAGGGTTTTTTTTTTTTTTGGTACTGGGGATCGAACTCGGGTTCTTGCGCTTGCACAGCAGGCGGCGAAACCATTGAGCTAAATCCCCAGCCCAGCATAGGGTTTTTAAAAGCAGCATTTTAATGTTTGGCTAGTGTGTTTTAGTGCAGACTTATGGTAAAGTTTACAGATTGTTCATCTCCAGAAAATAAAGACTAATTGATACCCAGGAAAGTTTTTTCCAAGCTAATTTATGTCTTTATCTTTGAAAAATTTTAGTGACTGACACGGGGAGAAAAGTCTTTATTGTAACAAACTCAGAATACTGAGCATGCATATGAAATCTCTTCTGAAGTAACATACTGTACTGTGGTTAACACTCTTGCTGAAATAAAAGAATCTCTGTCTTGGGAACTGTGAGATCTGGAATGGGCCTTTTTGCCTCTTGCTGCCTTTTAAAACTAGTTAACCTCTTTAGGGTTCATTACTTTTATCTAAAATCAGAACAAATCCAGATGATCTCTATAGTCTCATGGCTCACGGTCCCTTTGAATAGCAAATGAAATAATATTAGTAGGCAAGAAAGTAGTCAAAATATTTCCTGTCGTTTAGACCGTTCTTTTATGGCTACCTTGCAGTACAAGTTACAGTTCTGAAGTAGTCTCACTACAAAAAACAAAATCAAAAACCACACGTTAAGATTTAATTGTTTAGAATTACAGTTTATTTTGCAGTGTCTCCGCCCTCCTTCTTTTTCCCATTTTTGGTAGTATGTAAAGTAATGCTTCCTTTTCTAATCATTGGTTTATCAAACTGAAGTGATATATATTGAGTTCTTTATGTAAAACATAGCTGTGGCCTGGAATAATGACAAAATTATCCATTTATTAGGCCTTAAGAATAACAAAAAATTACCTCTTAAAATTAATTTTTTATTGGCATATATTATTGCTAGGCATGGAGATTAAGTTGTGTAATACCATCACTCTGGAGGACTGAGGCAGGAGGATTGCAAGCTCAAGCTCAGCCTGGGACAATTTAGCAACTTAGAACCTCTTTGAAAAATTTCTTTTTTAAGAAAGGGCCTGGGATATATAGCTCAGTGCAAAGATCCTGAGTTCAATCCTCGATACCACAAATAAAATAAAATAAAACAAAACAAAAAACTACAATAAATGTATTACTAATTGAATAGCAATGTTAACAGTTGAGAATCCACTTCGCTTTTTTTTCACTGTTGCTTTCTCCCTTTTTCATAAGAGGTGACACTCCTGCTTCTCACACTGTAGTTTTGTTATACTTGTTTCTGACTTTTAAATAAACGGCAGCATATGTATTATTTTGAGTCTGTTTTGTTGTTTCTGTTCATCTTTCATTTAGGATATTTGTCCATGTTGCTCCATGTAGCTATGTTATTTACTCAATTGTATGGATTTACACAGTTTACATTTGTAGTACTGTACGGGGGATGAGCATTTGGGTGGTTAGTAGGCTTTTTATTCTTACAGAATTATGTTACTATGAACATTTTCCATGTCCCTTGGAATATGTATGTATGTACAGTATGATATTTACCTAGATAGGAGGTTACTGGGCTATATTTTACTGTTAGTAGAGAATGGAAAACTGTTTGCCCAAGAAGTACCAGGTGATACCTTTACCAGTAAATAGTGTAGTAAGAGTATCTAGTGGTCATCCTAGCAAACTTTTTTTTTTTGGTAGCTGGGATTGAACGCGAGACCTTGCACTTGCGAGGCAGGTGGCAGCACTACTGAGCTAAATCCCTGGTCCCCCCTAGCAAACTCTTAGTTCTATAAGTTGTTTTATTTTCTGACTTTTTACTTGGAAATAATTTTAATAAAAAATTTATAAAAATAAAAATTCATATACTGTACTCTTTAAATTTGTAGTGTTTTCATTATAATCTTTTAATTTCCATCTGGAAGGACTTTTTAAAAATTTCTAGTTCTATTCCATTGTGCTTTAGGGTATTGTACTATTTTTACTTGACAGAACTTAACACGTTTTGTGCTCTGATATTTGATGGATTTTTTTTTAGAGTATTCTTTGAGAAGATAGTATATAATGTTTACCTCAGTGCATAATGTTTGGTATATATCCAATATATCAGGTGTGATTGAAAAATATGATGAATGTTCAATTTATTTTTTTTTTTTTGGTACCAGGGATTGAACTCGGGTCCTTGCGCTTGCACAGCAGGCGGAGAAACCACTGAGCTAAATCCCTGGCCCAAATGTTCAATGTTTTAAAAAATTTATTACAGTAAAATACAGACTGCCTTTAATCCCCCTCAAAATTCTCCCCCTTTCTTTGAATATATTTATCCCATAATTCTTACCACTTTCTGAATTAGTTCCAGAAATCCTCTTTCATGAGTGTCTATAGTTTTGCTATTATGGCTTCCTTGATTTTCTGAACCATTTAAAACATTTA
This sequence comes from Heterocephalus glaber, assembly GCF_053883595.1. NCBI lineage: Eukaryota > Metazoa > Chordata > Mammalia > Rodentia > Bathyergidae > Heterocephalus > Heterocephalus glaber. The sequence goes on along the minus strand of NW_028258324.1, from coordinate 9,819,356 downwards.
CCTTTCAATGTCATTTTGGCTTTGAGGAGGCACCGGAAGTAACACAGTGCCACATTTAGTGAATAGGGTAGATGAGGATGCATCCATCATCATATTTTTATGAATCTGGTTTCTGGTAGATGGCACTTGAAGGCTGCATTCACCTTATTTTTGATCATGTGAAAGAGGGGTCCCAAAACTGCTTCAGAAACTGGCAAGAACAATGGGCTAAGTGCATGTGAAAGCCAAGTGGAATATTTTGAGGGGGATCAATGGCAGTGTGTATTTCACTATAATACATTTTTAAAATTTAAACACACGCTGTGTTATTTTGATCACCCCCTATACATCCAGAAGATCAAATTTATTGATTACATTGTATAAACATTTTATATCCTTTCCTATTTTTTGTCCATTTCACCTATCTTGTTTTAAAGTTTCTTATTGATGTTTTGTTTCTCCTGGTCTCTCACATCGTTTTTCATTTAAATAAGTAGTTGCTGTGTTAATCATTGGGACGAGGTTAAATATATTCTGATGTGTACATGGATGTGTAGATATAGAAGAAATGAGCAAGCCGCTTGGGCGTAGCTTCCTCCCAGAAGTGGGTACTTTGGGAACAGGGATGTATTTTATACAACTGAAGATTTTTCACAATTCTCAATTCATTCTGACTTCTTTCTGACTTCTAATTTATCTTATTTATATCCATTCTCGCGTGTTTCCTTATGTGTGTGTTTTTTGTGTCCCTTTAACTATAATTTTAACTCTTTAGATTCAGGTAAATGTGGCATGAACTGTTAAAATCTAAGCCTAGTAGTCTCCTTGAACTGGTTTACTGGACAGTAGGGATTTTTTTTCTTAGTATACAGATATAAATTATAGTTTATTCTTTTTGTTGTTGTTTGAATGAAAACCAGAGATTAATACCGTAACACATTAATTTTGAGGAGTTCCTTTCCCTCTTTTTATACCCCTTGGTCCTCCTCCCTCTCTTCCCTTCCTATCCCTCACCACCCGCCCCTCCAACTTTCCTTCAAATACGTAGGATGCACTTGCAGCCTTGGAAACTCCAGGAGATGCCAGCAAACAGAAAAAGAAACTGAGTTCACCACTCTCAGAAGTCATTGTCAGAAATTTGAAACTTGCTTTGGAAAATAGCTCTCGAAATGCTGTCGCTCTTTCTGCCAGCCCTCAACTGAAGGGTACCCAAATGGAGAAGGTAGGCTTGTTCTCTCTTTTTTTTTTTGAGACAGAGTCTTGCTGTGTAGTTTAGGCTGGTCTTGAACTCACTATGTAGACCAGGCTGGCTTTGAACTTGGGGCAGTCCTGCCTCAGCCTCCCGAGTGCTAAGACTACAGGCATGCACCACCACGCCTGGCTGCTCTCTTATTAAGTGGAAATTTTAGTTAAAACGTTTCAAACAATGTCTAATCTGTTTTGGGGGGGGGGGTTTCCCCATGTATAGGAAGAAGCTCCAAAGCCACTTCACAAAGTTGTGGTATGTGTGAGTAAAAAACTCAGTAAAAAGCAGAGTGAACTAAATGGAATTGCAGCCTCTCTAGGAGCAGAATACAGGTAGTACACATCTTTTTGTTTGTAGATAATATGGCCTAAGAAAACCTAGTTACTGTGAACATTCTCAAGAGTACATGATGTTTGCTTTTTAGTTTATAATACTATCTATAAAATCTCTCCAGTTGATTTTTTCTTTTTTTTTTTGGTACTCGGGATCGAACTCAGGTCCTTGCACTTGCGCAGCAGGTGGCAAAACCACTGAGCTATTACCTGGCCCTCTCCAGTTGATTTTTAACTTACCATATCCTTTGAAAATGTCCTCTAATTTATCTGTTCATGTGTATGTATTTCTTAGGATGTATTCAACAAATATCTGATTGGGGTTTTTTTTGGTACTGGGGATCGAACTCAGGACCTTGCGCTTGCAAGGCAGGTGGCAGAACCACTGAGCTAAATCCCCAGCCCTCAGCAAATAATTTGAGAACCTGTTTTGTTCCATTCACTATTCTAGAAACTTGAAATTCATGAATGATCAACATTTAAGAGTTCCTGTGTTCAAGAGTTTATAGTCCAGTAATCCACTGGGACCTGAGATTAAGCTTGTTTTTACTGTAATGATTTTCAGATTAGAGCTCTTCTATGTGTAGTACTAAGTACTCCAGGGCCCTCCTGAATTAAGATGGTCTGTTTTCAACATGTTTTAATTTGTATCTTTTTTCCTCTTAAGAGAAAGGTTTTGGGCTGGTGATGCAGCTCAGTGGTAGAGCACCTGCCTAGTGTTCATGAGGCTCTGGGTTCAATGCCTAGCACAGCGAAAGTCAGACAGACACAGGGTCTTGCTATGATGCCCAGGTCCTAGTCTTTTTAGTATTTGGAACTGGCTAATTTGTGTCATTTCTGACTTTGGAGAGATATCTGTTAGACCTGCCATCAGTCTGGAAGCATAAGCCAGAGACAGCTTCCTAGTTAAAGTTCGAGAGATTGCTTTCTCTCTCTGTTGATCACTAGTGTCCAGCTGTCCATAGGTAGTATAGTGGTTGGCTTTATGGATGATAGTTTGAGAAATACATTTAGTTTTATCTTCCCCTTTAATCTTATTTCAGTTAGTTTTCTACTTGATAAATAAATTGGCCCAGGAGAATATAAAAATAAAATTTATCTGTAATAGTTATAAGCATCTAAGTGTTTATGTACCTGTTGTGAGCTAGTGAAGCTTTCTTATTATTTGTATTATCTATTTATAATATCCATAATTGTATAGTTATCTGTTACTACATTTTTATTACTGGTTCCTGAACATCACCTTTTTTCTTTCTCATTGTACCATATGGAGGGTATGTTTTATAAGACTTAAAATGCCAGTCCTTTCAATATTAAAAAAACAGAATTTATTGTTGAAATTCCTAACCAGAATTTAACTGTTCAATTACAGTAATTTAAAGTTTACATTAAGTTTTTTCTTGAAAGCCAGGCAGGATGACACACTCCTGTAATCCTAGCTACTGAGGAGTTCAAGGCAGAAGGATCAAAAGTTCAAGGCAAGCCCGAGCAACTTAGTAAAACCTTGTCTCAAAAATGACGTATCTCAGTGGTAGAATGCCCTTGGGTTTGGTTCCCACTACCACAAAAATAAATAAAAAATCTGTTCTTGAAATGGATTTCTCAAACTTGGTAAATAATTAAAAGACAAGAACCTTTTAATAGTCAGGGTTACAATATTTATGTATTCACTTTGACAATCCATTCTGAAATAAAGGTATCCTAAGTGTGCCCTTCCATGATCTAGGACCAGAATGTCTTGAAGAGATTATCTGATACTGTCTATTCCTACATGGTTTTGTTAGGACATTAGAAAATCATGCAGGATATGGGATACTTGTGTGACTATTCCTTAGAATTTCTAGCACCTCTGGACCTTACCACATAGCGTAGTACCCTCCAGTATATGAACACATTATTTTAACAACCAAAGTCACCCCCACAAATTTCTAAAATACGTCTTGGAGCAAAGTTTCACCTCTTGGTGAAAGCACTTACCTGGACCAGGTCAGTGGGCTGGTCATCTCTTTCTGTAGTAAAATTTCAGTGGAACCTAGCCATGCCTGTTATATATTGTGTTTGACTGCCTTCACCTAAAAAGGCAAGAGTTGAGTAGTTGCAAAAGAAATTGACCTGTAGGGCCTAAGGCATTTACCAGCTAGTCTGCAAGAAAAATTTGCCCATCCATGATCTGTACCATCTACAACCACTAGTAAAGGACCTCAGAGCACCAAAACACATTCTTTCCATCTTAATTATCACAGTGATGTTAAAAGGTAAATCAAGTTGATTCAAGCAAAAACTCCTCTATTTTTCTGAATTATCTGGATTATTTAATATATTAAGTAAACTTTCCGGAGATCGTGGCACATGCCTATAATCTCAGCACTAGGGCAGCTGAGGCAGGAGAATTGCTAGAATTCAAAGCCAGCCTAGGTTACATAGTGAGTTCAAGGCCAGCCTGGACTACATAGTGAGACCCTGTCTCAAAACAAACAAAAGGTTTATTTAAAGGAAATACTAAAGTGCTAATATCTAAATATAATAATTTACCTCAACAGCAGTTACAGACAGTTATTAGCACTAATGAATTAGGGTATATTTTTAATGTTTTTTTAAGGATGTACAGAGCACTGGAAAATAGAGATGCTTATAATTGAGATGCTTGTTATATTACTTCGTAAATTTGCTTAATTTTTACCTGTTTGAAAGGTTCAGGGATATTTGTTGTTTGGGGAATGGAAAACATATTAAGTGTTCACAAAAAAATTTATTTTGGTAATTTTTTTTTTTTTTTTTTTTTGCGGTACCAGGGATTGAACTCAGGACCTTGCACTTGCAAGGCAGGTGCAGTGCAACTGAGCTAAATTCCCGGCCCCAGTTTTGGTAATTATATTTAGAAATACTTTTTTTTTTCAGACAGGGTCTCGCTATGTAGCCCAGACTGGCCTTCAACTCTTGGTGATCCTCATGTCTCAGCCTCCCAAGTGCTAGGATTACAGGCGTGTGCCACCATACTCTGCTAGAAATACAATTTTTATTTCTCTTTCATTTTTGAGCTTTGGAAAGATGACATGTTTTATATTTTTCAGATTATTTTCCTAGAATATTACATGGGAAGAATTAGGAGATTTTACCACACTGAGTTAACAGTCAAACTTGGCTCTACTACTTACTGAATATCTTCAACAGATTCTTTACCCATGTTTCTCAGTTTCTTATCTGTAAAATGGATATAATACCAGTGTGTCAGGGTTTTTGTGAGGAGTGAATGCGATGATGATTGGAAACGTATTTAGTCTGTTGTGGGACATAGAGCAAATATATAATGAATAATGACAACCAACAACCAGAGGACAGATTTGGATGCTTTGCAACATTTTGTTAATTTGAAAATACCTTTATTGTTGCTATAAAGTGATACACATTTTGAAAGAAAATTAAAACAGTTCAGAAAAGTATAAAGAAAGAATATCATTCGAAACATCTTAGTCACCTTGTCCTTGGGGACACAGTAACCAACACCCACAACTTAGAGGAGGAGAGGTTTATTTTAGCTCATAGTTTATAGTGTAGTTCCATAGTCCTTGGCTCCAAGGCAGGAAGGCATGGTGGAAAGCTCTGGTGGAGATGAGCTGCTCACACCATGACAGCCAGGGAGCAAAGAGTAAAGGGAAGAGCTGGAGAGGGAGGAGATACACCCTTCCAGGCCACACCGCCTGTGGCCCACCTCTTAGATCAGGCCCACCTCCTAACAGCACATTTAGTTATAAATTCATGGCTGGACTAATCCACCAGTGAATACAGTGCCTCATGATCCAGTCACCTCCAAAAAGCCCCGTATACTAGCTCATGAATCTTTGGGTGACATCTAGATATAAACCATAAAAACGTATCTCTGTATTTGTATACCTTAAGATATATCATAAAATTTGTCAACGAGTAGAGTATCAGTTTGATGGTCTTGCTTACTCTGGTTCTGAAAGTTTTGTGTAGGTCAAGGTATTCTATTCATAGTGAATAGTGATCATCTTAACAAGTGTGGCTATTTCTTTTAATTATTCATTTTCTTTTATTTGGTTGTTTCAGGTGGAGTTTTGATGAAACTGTGACTCATTTCATCTATCAAGGCCGGCTAAATGATAGCAATCGAGAGTATAAATCTGTAAAAGAAAGAGGAATACACATTGTTTCAGAGCACTGGCTTTTAGACGTAATGTTTTCCTCCCTCTCTTTTCTTTAATTGAAAATGTATACAATCATTTCAGAGTATAGTGAAGATCAGTGTATGTGAAGAAGTTTGATAATCTTGGTTAACTGGAGGCAGGCACATCATGGCAAGAGCACATGGTAGACACTTACCTTGTGGCTGGGAAGTAGAAGAGAAAAAGAGATTTGGGGTCCACTGTGCTCTTCAAGGGGATGCCCCCACACATTTCCTACTAGGCCTTAACTCTTAGTGCTAGGCTGGGCATTTGGGGGCACAGTTCACATTGCTTTTGCTTTTTCCTTCTTTCTTTTTTCCTTCAGTACTGGGGATTCAACCCAAGGACTGCTGAGCTACATCCCCAGCTCTTTTTGTAAATTTTATTTTGACACAGGGTCTAAGTTACACAGACTGGCCTTGATCTTGCAATCCTTTTGCCTTTGCCTCCCAAGTAGCTGAGATTATGGGTGTGTGCTACCACACCCACATTCTTAAGATCTTTAAATACTTAACAAATCTTTAATGAGCACTTTTTTTTTTTTGGTACCAGGGATTGAACTCAGGACCTTGCACTTTCGAGGCAGGCATGGTGCCACTGAGCCAAATCCCTGGCCCTAATGAGTACTCTTTCTGACTCTGATTCCTTTTGCTAGTTAAAAATGGTATGAATGAAAATTTTATAATTTGAAAATTTCATATAAACTTTCACTGTAAACTGAAATTCTTAAAACTAACTTCGTGAATCTTTGCCATCTTACAACATACTATATTGATCGTTCTTATTATCCTGCTTAATATCAGGTAGTTGCTAAGGTTTTGCTCAGTTCTGTTTTAAAGCACACCTTTGTATTTCAGTGTGCTCAAGAATATAAACATCTTCCAGAATCCCTTTATCCTCATACTTACAATCCCAAAATGAGCCTGGATATCAGTGCAGTGCAAGATGACCGACTCTGTAATGGTCAAGTACTTTCAGCTATTTCTGCAGTAAAGGACAGTGAGGTAGGTGGTGTGAACAACACATATTTCTCCCTAAGCAGAATGTAAAATCATGGATTTCTATAAGAACGTATGGCTCCATTTCAGAAATTATTATTTTTCTCTTTCAATAGCTAGATCATTTGACTATAGAAGAAAATGATGTCGACAATATGACTGCCAGTAACAAAGAATCAGCACTGCCAAATGGAAGTGAAAGGAATGATTCTAAAGGAGGTAAAATGTTTTACAAAAAGAAAATTTTTATAAATACGGATCTTGTAAACAAAATACTTCCTTCAGATCAGATGGAAAAAATAAAATTAGTTATGTTGCTGAATACTAGCAAAATGTATATTTGAGGATTGATTCTGGATTCTTTGAGAATTATTAAGTAATAATTTGTAAAATTGTAAATGATTTAAGAGTAACACTTGTGGAACTTATAAAACTAGGTATTTCACAGAGTTAATGTGCTACAGCTCTAATCCATTAAAAATAGGAATTAATGATTTTTAAATAATTCTTTGTTCTAGATCTTTTCGGTGATATTTTAGTTTCATATGTACAATGTATCCTAACATTCACTGGTTTTTTTTTCATATTCACATAGTTTTAAAGGTACAGAAGGAAGTATGAAGTTTCCCTCACCCTTGTTTCCCAGTGTTAATTAGTTATCTTCCTAGAGCTGTTTTATGCCTATTTAATTATATATACATTAAATATGTTTTCTCTTTCCCCATCTTTTAAAAAACCTGTAAGTGTGAACTAACATATTTTGTTTCTGTGGTGTTTGGGGATCAAACCCAGGCAAGGCCTTATGCATGCTAGTAACGCTCTACCACTGAGTTACATCACCAGCCCCCGTGTATGCTCTCTTATACCCTGATCTTTTTATTTAATAGTTCAGCTTGGGGATTGTTTCATACTGATATAGGCAAACAGTGGAGATATAGTACTGCAGGGTTAGTTCCAAACCACTGCAAATGTCACAATAAAACCAGTCACATAGATTTTTATGGGTTTTTTAGTGCATATAAAAAAGTCTCTTGAGGATGCAGTAGCATTATGCCTTTTAAAATATATACATCATTTAAAGACTTATATTCAAATGAGACGGCGAACAAGGGAGGGGGAAGGAAAGAAGGGACAAGGAAAAAAATGGAAACAAAGCTTTTGTAAACGAGGGAAAGGGGTTGAAGCGGTTTGGGGGAGGAATGGTAAAAAAAGAAGCAAGATATATCATGTACAGGTATAAATTCTCTATAATGAATGGTATCATGTATATCTAAAATGTGCCGATAAAATAAAACATGCAAAAAAACAAAACTTTTATTGTGGGCTGGGGTTGTAGGTCAGTGGTAGAGTGCTTGCTTAGCATATGCAAGGCCCAGAGTTCCGTCCTCAGCACCTTAAAAACAAAAAACTTTAAAAGGGGGGAAAAAATGCTTTATTGTTAAAAAATGCCAATGACCATCCGAGCCTTCAGGAAGAGATAATCTTTCTGCTGATAGAGAGTCTTGCCTCTGCTAACTGATCAGGTCACAGTAGTTGCTGAAACATTTGCCACATTGACTCTTCCTTTCATGAAAGATTTCTCTGCAGCATGCATAGTACAACTTCTTTCCAAATTGGAGTCAAACCCTACCTCTGATTTGTCAAATAAGCCTATATAATATTCTTGGGGTTTTGGGGGGGAGTTGTTTGTTTTTGAGACAGGTTCTCTGTAGCCCTCGCTGGCCTCGAACTCTCAGCAGTCCTCCTTTGTCAGCCTCCCCAGTGCTGGGATTACAGGCATGGGCCACCGTGCCTGCCTTTGCTGTGTAATATTCTGAATCGTTTATTTCAACAGTGATTACAGCATCCTCATTAGAATAGATTCCATCCCAAGAAACCACTTTCTTTGATCACCAGTAAGAAGCAGCTCCTCATCCAATAAAGTTTTATCATTGATCTGTCTTGCCTTTTTATGTAATTTCCTCACTGAGCTTAATCATTTTTAGCTTTTGATTTAAAGTTAGAGGTAAAACTCTTCCTTTCACTTGAACATTTACAGGCCTGTGTAGAGTGTTAACTGGATGTTAACTAATTTCAATATTGTTTCTCAAGGAATAAGGTGGTTCTAGGAAAGAGAGTGGGAGATGGGGAACAGAAACACTGAAGATCATTGTTCACATATCACTGTAACAGATAAAATTGTAAGGAAAAAGGTTGAAATATTGTGAGAATTAACCAAAATGTGACACAGACACAAAGTGAACATAAGCTATTGGAAAAATGGTGCTGATTGATTTACTCAATACAGGGTTTCTACAAATCTTCAGTTGGTAAAAAATACATTGTGTTTGGCTGGGGATTTAGCTCAGTGGCACTGCACCTGCCTCGCGAGAACAGGCGTTCAATCCCCAGTACCCCCAACCCCCAAAATACATTTTGTTAGCAAGGCGTGGTGGGGCACACCTGTAATCCCAGCACTTGGGAGGCTGGGTGGCAGGAGGATCACTTCAGGTTTGAGGCCAGCCTAGATTACATAGTGAATTCAAGGGCTGGGGATTTAGCTCAGTAGTTCCACTGCCTGCCTCCAAGCCAAGGACCAGAGTTCATTCCTGGTATCAAAAACAAACAAACATAGTGAATTCAAGGCCATCCTGAATTGCATAGTGAACAAACCAAACAAAGAACAAAGCAAACCAAAAAATACCAAACAAAAGGCCAAAACAAAACAAAAAATACCATTAATTTGTTTTCTGTTGTTGTCATACAATACTGAAGGCTGGACAGTGCATAAGGAAAAGCAATGTATTTAGCTCAGTTTTGGACCTGAAAACCCATGATTGAGCAGCCCCATGAGTTTGCTTCAGATGAGAGCCTTCCGAGTATATCACATCATGATAGCTGGCATTAGGCTAGAGTGTTTATGGCTGTGGGGGAGACCACGGGAGATTCTGGGGCTAGGCTTGCTCATTTTATAACAACTCACTCTCTTGGGCAGGGGATTTAGCTCAGTGGTTCCGCCGCCTGCCTCTCAAGCATATAAGAACCTGAGTTCGATCCCCAGTAACCAAAAAAAAAACACAACTCACTCTCAAAGGAACTAACTGGAGTCTGCTGAGAACTATATTAGTCACTTTTAAGAGTGGTGCCCCACTTGAGACCATAATGGTAAGCAAAATTAGACAAAAGGTTAAATATCACATGGTATCTCTTACATGAGAAACCCAAAATATATGTAATTTAAAGAGCAAAATAAAAGATGATAGAAAATAGGGAAATAGACCTTTTACGGATTGAAAAAGATCTCGGGATGGAGGGAGAATGGAGTGGGGTCAGGGGAAGAAAGACAAGACATTATGCATATGTATCAGCTTCCCATGATGAATGTATTTATTATATATTGCAAACTTGTACTAATAACCTAAAGAAGGGGGGCAGCATCTCTAATGACCTAACCATCTTCCACTAGGCCCTACTTAAAAATTCTACCACTTCACTGGGGACCAGGCTTCCAGGCCATGAATCTTTAGGGATATACTCAGACTGTATCCAAGTCATAGCACACAGTATTTGTGAAGCATAATAAAGTAGACATGACTGTACATAAGGACCTGCTTCAGTCTTTTTTGCTTTTTAAATTCACCTAGTAGTCATTGTATGGTGGCCCTGCTTTATTTTCCCATCTCTTGTTGATTGGCATTTATAGGTTATTTTTAATTTCTTATTATTACAGTGCTGCATTTAATAACTTTATAGATATACCTGCCCTCTTTGATAGATTAGGTATCTTCTGTTTTCCTTACTTAATCTACCCTACCAGAGCTTTGCCTATGACTTTCCTACTTAATTCCTCTCTGTTCATTCCAAAATCAATGTCTACTTTAATGTCTGTTAAAAAAGTCAAAAGATACGTATGTTGTAGCCTGTGTTTTCAGCAACTGTAGTTGAAAGTGAGGCACATACTTATGTGACTGTCCTGGATGTTAAAGTGGTACACGCTATGAGAATGGGTCTTAAGCAGGCAGGGAACTCTACAAAAGGGCTCATCACTACAGATCTTTGAAGGGCTTCCTAATTATTTCATGTGCCATCCTGTGGTAAGGGCTATCTTATATTCTGTGGAGTTCATAGCCTTAGAATATTACTATAGTCTTTGATAATTATTTAGTAAGTATCAAGTCAATAAATTTGTGTTGAACCAGATCTAGACAAAATAGTTAATGTGGTAAGATGCTCAGAGAAGTTTACCTTGATTGCTATATTTGTTTCAAGCTCTGACACAGACCTTGGAGATGAGAGAGAACTTCCAAAAGCAGCTGCAGGAAATAATGTCTGCAACTTCCATAGTGAAACCCCAAGGTCAGAGGACTTCCCTGTCAAGAAGTGGCTGTAACAGTGCCTCTTCAACCCCCGAGAGCACTCGGTCCACTCGAAGTGGACGGAGTAGAGTCCTAGAGGCACTGAGGTAGGTACCTATCACTGATGGGAGAAATATTAGGTGATTTAAGAGAGGTACCTGATGACTCAGTTTTATGAATTAGACTAATTTTGTTTTTGTTTTGGGGTTGGGTTTTTTTTTTTTTGGTACCGGGGATTGAACTTGGGTCCTTGCGCTTGCGAGGCAGGCGGCGGAACCACTGAGCTAAATCCCCAGCCCCTTGTTTTTGTTTTTTAAATAAGTAGTAAAGCAGAAGTTTAGAATGTTAAGACCAGTGAAAGTACTGTATTCCTGGGGCTAATTTTGTCCAAATAATATGTAATATATTCCATTTTTCCTGTGGGTTTTGGCCTTCTGCTGACTAGATTTTCCTCTTTCTTTACATTGCTCCTAGCAGCTTTAGAGTTCTTACTTGGAGGTAGGAGGCTGACAGAGAAGTTTGTCCCATTGTAAGCACTGACTCCAGAAAAAGGCATGATTGATACTTTTTATTGCCACCCCTGAGATAGAAATGATTTTAAGATCCACTTTACCTGATTTAAATGATAGAAGTGATTTTAAGATCCACTTTACCTGATTCACTTTTTTTATTTTTTTATTTTATTTTATTTTTTGGTACCGGGGATTGAACTCAGGACCTTGCACTTGCAAGGCAGGTGGTGGAACCACTGAGCTAAATCCCTGGCCCCAGCTTTACCTGATTTAAAAGGCCCCTCTGTTCTTTAGTATTAATATTAAACAGTGAGTACACACACACATTTTAAAGTTATTTCTTACTGGAACTTTGCATGCAATTGTACTTTTTACAAAAAGATCTATCTTCTAGGAAAGATGGTTGTGGTCCTTAAACTTACCACATCTTTCTTGGCACTTTGTGAAGCAATTCTGCAAGTCCTCTTTCATTAGTGTCTTTATGAAGTGTGATTAAAAAAAAAATAATGTGATTTTAAGTTCAGTAACATAACTGTCTTGATACAGGAAAATTCTCTTAATTGTGTGGTGAGTGTTATGTGATTATATTTTCTAGTTGATTAATTGAACTATCGGTTTTCTTTTGCTGAAGACAATTCTTTATATCAGTACTGAGAAAAGTAGCTTTTGTTTGATATACTGCAGTTTATGTTTTATCATTATGGAGAACTTAAGTCTTGTGCCAAGTCAGGGTAAATAAATATACTCTGAGAATAAAAGTCTACCTTGTTTTAGAGGCCAAGGAACTTTCAGGTCATTATCAATCAGCCTTGGTAAACTGTTTTTACTAAAATATAGTAAAACATAGCTGGCATTCTGTCATCCTCAGATAAAATTGTTATGATTATACCAAAAAATTCAGTGTAGGGTTGGTCTACCTTAGATTCTGGGTAATACGGTCATCAAGGACCAAAAGACCTTCTCAGGGGCCGGGGATGTAGCTCAGTGGTGCCACCACCTGCCTCACAAGCGCAAGGTCCCAAGTTCAATCCCTGGTACCAAAAAAAAAAAAAAAAAGATTCCCAGAAGGGAGGCTTTCCAGTAAACTTCTCATTTAATTATTTCAAGTGATAAAAATACAATTATTCAGCAAAGTAATCACTGTTTTCTAAACATTACCATGTTTTATGTAATGAAGAAATACAGGACTTTTAAATGCAGCAATTATTTTAGAATTTTTTAAAAATTTAAGTGTTGAACTTTCCCTTTGACATTTAAAAACACAGGCATTCAATCAAAATGTTTACGTTTATGGGAGAAACATTTCAAAAAGAAAACATTTCCCTGGGTTCATTTATTCAGTAAATACTATCACATGCCTACTTTGTGCTAGATGTGGGCATATAAGAGTGAACCACGGATTTTATAATCTTGTGTGTTTTGCGCATTTGGATTTTGTTGTGGATGTTGATTTAAAATTGTCGCTTTTCTTCCTTAGGCAGTCTCGTCAAATAGTACCTGATGTTAACACAGAGCCCTCCCAAAATGAACAGATCATTTGGGATGACCCTACAGCTAGGGAGGAGAGAGCAAGGCTTGCCAGCAATTTGCAGTGGCCTAGTTGTTCCACACAGTACTCTGAGCCTCAGGCTGATGTTAAAAAATTGGAGGATTCTCCTTTTCAGGAGCTTTTATGTGATTCGAAAATTGCTGAAAAAGGTACTAAGAAATCTGTATACTTGTTTGTATTAGGTACATGTTGACCTCTTAAAGATAAGCATGTTATATTTCCCTGACTTGTACAATTAAAAAACTTTAGATCTTTTGGATTTGGGTTTAAATTAAGAGTCAGAAAAATAATTTATAAACTGAGGTACTTTAATCAGTAAATTTAAGAATATATTTTGAGGGTGGGAAATTTAGCTAAGTGGCACCGCACCTGCCTTGGAAGCGCAAAGTTCTGAGTTCGATCTCGGGTACAAAACAAAAAGTATATTTTGATAATTAAATTTGGAGATTTATGATTAGGCCTTTTTTCCCCCATACTTCATTCTAGTCCTTTTTTGCACTTAATTCTCTCGCTATCATCTCATTCTCATTTGAGTCTTCTGCATTCTACCCAGCATATACTTATATTTGCTCTTTGAATTTTATGAGATCTTTTCTGAATTCTCTTATCTTTTTCTTCCTGAATTTTAATTGTTCCCCAACCCCCACCCCCACTGTCTCTCCTGTATGCTTTTTGTGGTGCAGAGAATTGAACCCAGGGCCTTCTCATGTTGGGCAACTGCTCTATCCCTGAGCTGCATTCCTAGCCCTTCCTTAAACTTTACCTTGAAAATATGCTTCTTATCATCTTTTTTCACTTCTTTTTCACCTTGCATGATTATTTTCTACACTTGATATATAGACTTATCTCTGCTTCTCATTTTCTCCAAGTGAAGAATTGCTTTCATTTTACAAATTTGGATTATACTTTACTGATGAAAGCTTAGCAATTAAAGAAAGGATTAGACATTTGTCCTTTTAAAACTAATAAATTGCATATACTTATATGTTCTAGAAATAAGATTTTTTGTTTTTGCTTTTTCATTTTAGTACGTATTTGCAGTACATTATGATTACATTTATCATGAGTTTGTACATGTACGTAACATCTGAATTCTTTTTTATCCCTTTCCTCATCTATCCCTCTCTGCTCCCTCCAACTCTTGTTGCTCTTCCCGTTTGAAAAAGTTCTGTTTCCAATTTTGTCTTTGATTCTCTTTTAATCACTTTTCCTGTCCTTCCCTCACCCCACCCTCCACCTCTTGTTCCTCTTTCCCATTTGAAAAAGATCTCTACTTTCTATTATGTAGCCTTTATTTATAGTTTGAGTTTCTCATATAAGAGAAACTATGTAATATTTAAACTTGTGTCTTGATTCATTTCATTTAACATTATGGTCTTGAGGTGCATCCATTTCCCTACAAATGCCTCAAGATTATCCTTTATGGCAGAGTATAATATATCCATTGTGTTTAACTGCCACATTTTATTTATCCATTTATCTGTTGATGGACATATAGACAGCATCCAAGATTTAGCTATTATGAATTGTGCTGCTATAAACATGGGTATGCATGTATCACTTGTAATATGACAACTTTAACTCTTTCAAGAAGATTCCTAGAAGGGAAAAGCTGGATCGAATGAAATTTCTATTTTTAGTTTTTTTACTGATCTCCATAGTGGTTGTACTAGTTTAATTTCTGCCAGCAATTTAGAAGGGTTCCTTTTTTCCCCGCAGCCTCACCAACATTTGTTATTATTTGATTTTTTTTTTTTTTTTTTTGGTACCAGGGATCAAACTCAGGTCCTTGTGCTTGCAAGGCAGGCATCGGAACCACTGAGCTTAATCCCCAGCCCAATTATTATTTGATTTCCTGATGATCAGCATTCTTTCTGGAGTAAGATGGTGTCTCAGTGTTGTTTTAGTTTACATCTAATGTTCAGCGATATGGAACATTTTTTCATGAATTTATAAGTCATTTGGACTTCTAAGCAGTACCTATTTATTTTGGTTGCCCATTTCTTGATTGGTTCTTTTATTGAGGGGGGGATCTAGTTTTTTTGAATTCTTTGTATTTCTAGATGTTAGTCCTCTGTTTGAGGAATAGGTGGCAAAATTTTTTTACCATTCTGGCAAAAATTGTTTCCCATTCTGTCTCTTTACTCTATTGGTTGTTTCTTTTGCTATGCAGAAGCTTTTTAATTTGATAATGATCCTATTTCTTGATTATTGGTATTATTTCTTGTGCCATTAGCGTTCTGTTTGGAAAGTCCTTGCCTATGACTATGTCTTTCAGGAGTTTTGCCCATTTTATCTTCCAGCAGATTAAGTGTTTCTGTTTTAATATTTAGATCTTTGATAGGATACTTCTTTTGCATGTACTTTTTACATTGTGGAATTTGTGTTTGATTTCATCTTACATAAGACAGATGAGAATGTATCCCAGGATTTGTTCTTGGTTGTATTTGGATAGTATCACACTGCAGCATTTTACTGCCCTCAGCTATTAGTGATCCTGGAAACAAAGGTGGGACTGAAGCCCCAAAACACCCAGCCTTTGAAGAACTGGAAACTCCAACAAAAGACAATCATCTGATCCCTACACCTCAAGCCCCCAGTATTGCCTTCCCCTTGGCCAATCCACCAGTGGCTCCGCACCCTGGAGAAAAGGTGTGTTGACCCTTGTTAACCTGATACAGCCTTAGGATATTGCTATTATGCTGTAAGAGAAGTTTGTTGTTCTCAAAGGTGCATCAGATGATGAGAAGTCTGCATTTCCTTATATTGTATTATTTTTGTATTTGGTAACTCAAAAAATGAGTAAAATGTCATTTTAAAATGTTAATTTTTTTCTTAAATATAACTTCTGTTCTAGATTGTAACAATAGAAGAGACTCATGAAGAATTAAAAAAACAGTACATATTTCAGTTGTCATCTCTGAATCCTCAAGAACGCATTGATTATTGTCATCTGATTGAAAAACTAGGTACCAGTATTTTACCTAAAAATGGCTCATTATAGTAACATTACTTGGAAATTAAATATAGTGAGTATTGATATTATTTGTAAGGTGTGGAAATGAGAAAAAGAATATGGGTAATTTGTTTAAGGTGATGTAGTAAGTCATGAGAG
The DNA here is from genome assembly GCF_053883595.1 of Heterocephalus glaber. Lineage (NCBI taxonomy): Eukaryota > Metazoa > Chordata > Mammalia > Rodentia > Bathyergidae > Heterocephalus > Heterocephalus glaber. The sequence continues at coordinate 9,803,107 of NW_028258324.1, read as the reverse complement.
GTTTGATTTTTTTTTTTTTTGAGAGGTTTGATTTTATAAACTCCATTCTAAATCTAAAGTTACTAGGTCATGGGACTTAAAGATTGAAATTGAAACCAACAAGATTGTAAGGTTAAGAGTTTCCTGTATCAGAGCATTTGTTTATTGATGAAACCTTGCACAAAATCAGTGAAATTATATAGGCTTAGAATAAAACCACATTTTAAAAAATAGGACATCCAGAGACGAACACCTTCTCTTGTAAAATTACCCTTAGCCCTAGTGGTCAGGCTCATCCCCTGCGTCTGAAGTAGCATAACTGGAAGCATGAGCTAGTGTGCTATGGCAACACTGTCGGGTAGGAATAGGACATGAGCCCATGTGCCATTTTGCAGTTTCCAGTAGCTACATTTTTAAAAGTAAAAAGATACAGTTGAAGTTAACTTTAAACATACATTTTATTTAACTTCATTAGTATATATTTTCAGTATGTAATTGGTGTTTTATATATCAGTTTGTATAAAATATCAGTGAGATTTTCCAAAGTTTTTTGTACTAAGTTTTTGAAATCTGATACATATTTATAACACATCTCAATTTGGATTAGTTGTTTGGATTAGGTGTTTGATCACCACAGGCTACAGTTCTACAGAGTTAGAAAAATTACAGTATGGCAACTTAAGCTGATAGCTTGACATGGAGAGAGAGAACACTAAGAAATCTTCAGGCTGGATATGTAGCTAAGTGGTAGAGCACTTGCCTAGCATATGTGAGGCCCTGTGTTTTATCCCCAGCACTGCAGAATAAAGAGAGGGGAGTTGTTGGTTAAAGTGTAACAGTGGCAAAGTTTTGATAATTTATACGTAAGTAGCTAGTGTATGTGTTAATTTTACTACTTTATTTACTTTTGTATTTAAAAGTTTTAAGTAAAATTTTAACATATATATGTATGCATAATCAAGTTTTTTATTTAAAAAGTTCAGTGCTTTTTATTTATAAATAATTTCTATGCATGGTTGAGATTGTATTTTTCCCATAAAGAATCAGTAAAATACAATCAATTTTTCTCTACTAAGGTGGGTTAGTGATGGAGAAGCAGTGCTTTGATCCCAGCTGTACACACATTATTGTGGGACATCCACTGAGAAATGAGAAGTACTTGGCTTCCGTAGCAGCTGGGAAGTGGGTGCTTCACCGTTCCTACCTGGAAGCATGTAGAACTGCTGGCCACTTTGTACAGGTGCGTATTCATGTTTGTGTGAAGGGTTAAAGTGTTGTCTAAAACATAGACGATACCTGGATAGATGTTACCAGCCTTCTGATACTCTCAGTAGTAAAGTAAGAAAAAAGTTAACAGAGCCAGATTCAGTTTTTTATTCACTTTTTAAATTATTGAATTGGAATGTTAGTGATTTTTAATTGAGATAACATTCTCAATATGAAAAAAGTTTCAGCTGGGCATGGTAGCATGTGCCTGTAATCCCAGCACTCAGGAGGTTGAGGGAGGAAGATTTCACAATTTTGAGTCCAGCCTGGGCTACACAGTAAGTTCAAGTCTAGCTTGAACTACGTATCAAGACCCTGTCTCAAAAGAAAAAAGAGTTGGGCCAGGGATGTAGCTCAGTGGCAGCGCTCCTGCCTCGTAAGTGCAAGGTCCTGAGTTTGATCCCCGGTACGAAAAAAAGGAAAACAAGTTTCAAGATTATCACTTTTATCTTTTATCTTTACCTCTAGCCCATTAAATATTAATTAATTATTGTGAACTGACCATCACAATAGTATTCACCATGGTTTTCTGTGTTGGGTTTTGGAGACAAGGTCTTGCTATGTAGCCCAGGAGGAACTTATCCTCCTGCTTCTGCCTCTCAAGTGCTGGACTACAGTTGTGTGCTGCCATACCTGGCCACCCATGTAGTTTTTGAAATTTTTAATCAGGGATTGAATGTAGGGATCTCTTCTAGAGCCAGATAATTGAGTCTTCTGTGCCTGCCTTCTCTGAAACCGTGTCCTTACAGGAGATGAAGGCTGGTAACCTAATATTACCAACTGCCAAGGTGTAGTTGCCATATGTTTCTAGAAATATATGCAGTATCCTTCTGGTTTGTATTAAAATCTAGATAAGAAGCTGAGTGTGGTGGTGCTTGCTTGTAATCCTAACACTCAGGAATCTAAGGCAGGATGATTAGGAGTTCCAGACCAGCCTGGACTACAGAGTTTGAGACCCTTTCTCAAAAAAAGAAAAAAAGGGACAGATGTACTTGACTAAAGTAATTTATATCTCATCCATGTGCACAAAATATTTACTAACTAAACAATATGGGGCTTTTTTGTTTGTTTTTTTGAGGCAGTCTTGCATTGTAGTTCAGGCTGGCCTTGAACTCACTCACTATGTAGCTCCAGCTCAGGTGCCTCAGCTTTCCAAGTGCTGGAATTACAGGCATGTGCCACCACACCCAGATAAGTAGTATTTTTACTGTTTGATACTCTGTATAGTAAATCCTTGACTTACGAACTCAGTTTGTACCTGGGGACTAGTTGTAACTCAGATTGGTCAGTGAAGGCTCAGGCTCCTACACAACCTTCAAAGTCCCTCTTCTGTATACAGGCAGATCTCAGTATCCTTAGACATTGGCCTAGGATTTCTCAACCCCACAAGAAAGGATGTTATAATGTTTCTTCCAGAACTCTTTAAGGGTTAAATCTATCTGAGACCATCTAGAAGGTATTTAGATCATAACTCAAGACTTTGTTCTTAAGTTAAAACTAAAATTACAGTCGTAACCCAAATTGTTTGCATGTCAGGCCAGTCATAAGTTGAGAGTCCACTGTACTTTTTAGGATTGAATGTATAGCTTTCATCTTATCAGATTGAAGGTTCCTTGAGGGCAAAAACCTGTTTGTAGCCCAGTGGCTTCCATTTACTGTAGGAACTCACTTATTGGACTAACTCTCTAGGAAGACGACTATGAATGGGGAAGCAGCTACATACTTGATGTTTTGACTGGCATCAATGTACAACAACGAAGACTAGCACTTGCAGCAATGAGATGGAGAAAAAAGCTCCAGCAAAGACAAGAATCAGGCATTGTTGAGGTATTAACATATATGACAATATAGGTAATATAAATGGCATTCAATATTGCGACTATTGTAGTTTTGTTTTTAAAGAGAATATGCCTGATCAGATAATTTGACCTGTCTCTTATCCCTTGGTTGATATGTTTAGGTTGGACATTCTAAGTTGAATTTAATGTTAATTCCTTTTTCTTCTAAATGTATTTGGCAATAAGATACATAGTGTTATGATTTAGTTCTAAGTGTCCCCCAAAACTCATGTGTTCAGAGGTGGGGCTTTGGAAGGTCATTGAATCATGGGATTTCTATACTCATCAGTGAGTGGATTGATCCACTGATGAATTCACACCCGAATGTGCTATTAGGAGTTGGGGCCTGGTTGGAGGTGGGTTGCTGGGGGTGTGACCTGGAAGAGTGTATTCTTGTTCTTGGCCCTTCCCTCTTCTCTCTGCCTCCTGGCTGCCATGGGGTAAACAGCTGTCCTCTGCTTTGCCCTTCCACCAGGCCTTTCTGCCTTGAAGCTAACCCACTGCTCTCCATAGATTTAACTGAACAGTGAGCCAAATAAACCTTTCTTTGTGGGTATCAGGTGTTTTATCCCAGTGACAGGAAAGTGACTGATTATTTTTTTTCCCCTTCAGTACTGGTGATTGAATCTAGGGCCTTTTCACTGAGCTACATCCCCTGCTCCGCCCCCCCCTTTTGAAACAAGATCTCACTAATCTTGCTATGTTACCCAGGCAAGGCTTGAACTTGGAATTTTCCTGCCTTAGTCTCCTGCTAGGATTACAGGTACCACCATGCCTAGTGATAGTTTGGTGGCTTTTTAAGAAATAATTTATATATGTAAAATGTGGCCCATACCATATTTCTTCCAAAGAATCTTTTTAGCTTATAGCTTCAGGGGTTCCTAACATGGGTCCGTAAAGTCACCCAAAAATGAATTTGTACGTCAGATTTAGGAAGGCTATGTAATTTGCACAGATAGGGAAGATGTATCCTTACTTTCACTAACTTCTAATTGAAAGTTAGCATCTCCTTTAATTATAAATGTAGGCAACAAGTCACAACACTTTTAAGGGGGGTTAAATGGATATATTTTGATCATGTCCATCCTATTACCTACTCTTATAAACTCCCCCCCTTGTTTCCTTCCACTTATCTGATAATGGGATTCTGCTTTCCTGTCATCTTTTTTAAGATTCCACGTTATTAGGGAGGATATGTGATATTTGTTGAGTCTGGTGTAATTTGCTGAACATGATGATCTCCAGTTCTGTCTATTTTCCTGGAAATGACAATTTCATTTTTTTGAATAATACTCCATTGTGTATACGTGGTATATACACATGCACACAGCATTTTCTTTATCCACTTATTTAGTTGGTGGATACTAGGCTGGTTCCATATGTTGGCTATTATGAATTCTGCCACATTAAACATGATTATGCAGGTATCCCTGTAGTAATGCTAACTTTAATTCCTTTGGATATATACCAAGGAGTGGTATAGCTGGATCAAACCATAGCTCTATCTTTAGTTTTGTTTTTTGGGTTTTTTTGGTACCAGGGATCAAACTCATGTTCTTGGACTTGCGAGGCAGGCAGCAGAACCACTGACCTATATCCCTGGCCCTATCTTTAGTTTTTTGAGAAACCTCTATACTGATTTCCATAGTGGCTCTACTAATTTGCATTCCCATCAGCAGTGTAGAAGGATTCTTTCCCCCTCCCTCTGACATTCTCATACTTGGCAGCATTTATTGTTGTTTTGTTGTTCTTTGGGTTTTTTTGGTGTTTTTTTTAATTTCATTTTTTTCAGATCTTTTTTTATTAGTACATGTTGGTAGTACATAATATTTATATTCCTTGTGTGGACCTGGAACATATACATGACACATCTTAATTCTTTTTTCATCCTCTTTCCCTCCTCTTGCTCCCCTCTTTATCCATCTCTTGGTCCCCTTCCCCTCTGAGAAAGATTTATCTCCCTACTTCCTGTTATCTTATATTTTGCTCATTATACCTTAGGTTTCTCATATAAGAGAAACTATGTAATATATAAGCTTATGTATCTGATTTATTTCACTCAACATTGTAGTCTCAAGGTACATTCATTTTCTTACAAATGACTCAAGATTATCTTTCTTTTTGGTAGTATTACACCATTGTGTGTAAATACCATGTTTTCCTTATCCATTCATCTGTTGATGGGCATATAGGCTACTTCCAAGATTTAACTAATATAAATTGTGGTGCTGTAAACATAGGTATTCATGTATCACTGCAAAATGATGTTTTCTTTTTTGTGTGTGTGCCGGGAATCGAACTCGGGACCTTGTGCTTGCGAGGCAGGCGCCCGAACCACTGAGCTAAATTGCCAGGCCCAAAATGATGTTTTTAACTCTTTCTGGAAGATACCTAGTTGGGTCAAATGGAATTTCTAGTTTTGGTTGAGGAATCTCCATACTGATTTCCATAATGGTTGTACTAGTTTACCAACAATGGAGAAAGGTTCCTTCCTTTTTCCCTGCAGTCTTGCTGGCATTTGTTATTATTTGATTTCTTGATGATGGTCATTCTTTATGAGATATGATAGAATCTCAGTGTTTTTTTAATATGCATTTCTCTATTGGCCAGCCATGATGAACATTTCTCCATGTATTAACCATTTGTACTTCTTTTGTTAAGTATCTATTCTTTCACTTATCCATTTTATGATCAGGTCTTTCATTTTAAGGGGGTTCTGTTTTTTTGAGTTCTTTATATATTCTAGGTATTAGTCCTCTGAGAAATAGCTGGCAGAATTTTTTTCCCATTCTGTAGGTTTTCTTTGCACTGTGTTGATTGTTTCTTTTGCTGTACAAAAGCTTATTAATTTGACATGGCTCCTATTTCTTGATTCTCGGTATAATTCCCTGTGCACTGGGGGTTCTGTTCAGAAAGTCCTTGCCTCTGCCTATGACTTCAAGAGTTTTACCCATTTTGTCTTTCAGCGGGTTAAATGTTTCTGTTATAACATTTAGTTTTATCCATTTTGATTCTAGTTTAGCACACGGTGAGAGATATGGATCTAGAGTCAATCTTCTACATATGGATCGCCAGTTTTCCCAATACCATTCATTAAAGGGCCGGGGATTTAGCTCAGTGGTTCCACCACGCCACCTGCCTTGCAAGCACAAGGTCCTGAGTTCGATCCTCAGTACCAAAACAAACCCATTCATTAAAGAGGCTTTCCTCCAGTGTGTTTTTGGCCCCTATGTGAAAGATGAAACAATTGAATATGTTTGAGATAGTTCTGCATTCTCTGTTCTGTTCCATTGATCAACATCTGTTTTGGTGCCAGTACCATGCTATTTTTATCACAGTACCTTTGTAACAAGTTGAAGCCCAAGATTGTAATGCCTCCTGGTTTCTTCCTGTTACTCATGATTGGTGGTATTCTGGTGGGTCTGTTCTGGTTCCATATGAATTTTAGGATTGTTTTCTCCAGTTCTTTGCAGAATGCTATTGAACTTTTGACTGGAATTGCATTATCTTTGTATCAGTTTTGGAAGTATGGCCATTTTGACTACATTGGTTTTGCCTATCCAGGAACAAGGCATATCTTTGATTTTCTGATGTCCTCCTCTTTTGAGCTCCTTTTTCAGAGTGCTGTAGAGGTCTTTCTTTTTTTTTTTGCACCGGGGATCAAACTCGGGACCTTGCGCTTGCAAGGCAGGCACCAGAACTACTGAGCTAAATCCCCAGCCCTAGAGGTCTTTCACTTTCTTAGCTTAATTCCTAAGTATGTAAATTTTTTGGTGCTATTGTGAAGGTGTTTGTGTTTTTTTTACATATGTAGAAGTAATTGTTTTATTTTATTAATTTTATTGGTACATTTTAGGTATACAATATAATGACATTCATCATTGGAAATTTCCACCTTTGCATAATCCATTTCGGTTCTTATTTCTTCCCCACTCCCCTGCCTGCCCTTCAACCCCTCCATCCCTCCCTATATACAAAGACTTTGTTTCCATTTTTTCACTTTCTCATATTAATTCATTCCCTTCTTTCCTTTCCCCTACCCCTCCCACTTCCCCTTTGCCCCTTTTCTTCCTATTTCACATTATCATACCTTTTAGTCCTTATTATTTACACTTCATTTTCTCACTCTAGAGAAACTATTTGGTATTTACACGTGTGTCCTATTTATTTCACTAAAGAGTATCGCCTCAGTATGCATCCATTTAGCTATAAATGTCTCTAGTTTCTCGTTCCTTATGGCTGAATAATACTCCATTTTATTAAAAAAAAAAAAACAACAACACATTTTCTTTATCCAGTCTCCAATTGATGGGCAATTGGGCTGCTTCCAAGTTTTAGCTACAAATTGTGCTGCTATGAACATGGGTGCACATATATCACTGTGGTATGAGTCTTTTAATTCTTTTGGGAAGATACCCAGCAGGGGAATAGCTAGGTCAGATGGGACTTCCAGTCCTAGTTCTTTGAGGTATGTCCATACTGATTTCCACAGTAGTTGCACCAGTCTACACTCCCACAAGAATTAGAGCGTGTTCTTCTTTCCCCACAGCCCCATCATCATTTGTTATTGGTAGATTTCATGGTAGCAACCATTCTTTCTTGGGTGAGGTGGAATCTCAATGTTGTTTTCATTTGTATCTCTCTAATGACCAGAGATGTTGAACATCTTTTCATGTTTATTTGCTATTTCTACTTCTTTGTTCATTTCAGATGCCCATTTTTGGATTGGGTCTTTAAATTTGGGAGGTCTGATTTTTTAAGTTCTTTATAGATTCTAGATAGTAGACCTTTGTCTGAGGAACAGCAGGTGAAAATTTTTTCCCACATTGTGGGTTGTCTCGTCACTCTGTTGGTGGTTTCTCTTGCTGTGCAGAAGCTTTTTAATAAGAAGAGATCCCACTTGATTGATTGTGGTAGTTCACGGGCAACTGAGGTTTTGTTCATAAAATCTTTTCCTACATCATTGTCTTCAAGAGTTCTACCTAACCTCTGTTCCAGCCGGTTCAGTATTTCTCTTTTAATATTTAGATCTCTAATCCATTTTGATTTTAGTTTAGTGCATGGTGAGAGATACAGGTCTAGTTTTAATCTTTGGCAAGTTGAAACCCAATTTTTCCAGCACCATTTATTAAAGAGGCTATCTTTCCTCCAGTGAGGGTGTTTGGCTCCTTTATCGAAGACGAGGTGGCTGAGTGTGTCTGAAGTTGTTTCTGCCTCTTCTAAACTGTTCCACTGGTCTTCAGGTCTGTTTCTTTGCCAGTACCATGCTGTTTTTATCACAGTAGCTTTGTAGTTTAGTTTGAAGTTGGGGGTTGTGATACCCCTGCCATGTCTCTGTTGCCTAGGATTTCTTTTGTTATTCTAAGTCCCTTCTTGTTCCCAATGAATTTTTGGATTGTTTTCTCAAGGTCCATGAAGTATGCTGCTGGGATTTAAATTGGGATTTCATTGAGTATATAGCAGTTTTGGAAGTGTGGCCATTTTCACTATGTTGATCTTTCCTACCCAGGACCAGGGGATGTCTTTCCATTTTCTGTTAATCGTCTTCAATCTCTCTTTTCTGAGTGCTATGGTTTTCAGAGAAGAGGTCTTTGATTTCTTTTGTTAGGTTGATTCCTAGGTATTTCAGTTTCTTGGATACTACTGTGAAAGGAATTGTTTGCCTTATTTTTCTCTCTCACTGAGTCTCATGTTCCTGTACAGAAAAGCTATTGATTTTTGTGTGTTGACCTTGTATCCAGCTACTTGACTGAATTTGGTTATTAAGTCTAGAAGACTTCTGGTGGGGTTCTTGGGGTCTTCTACATAGAGTAACATATCATCTGTAAATAATGACAGTTTGACTTTTTCATTTCCTATCTTTATTCCTTTTATTTCTTTCTCTTGTCTAATTGCTGTGGCTAATGTTTCCAAAACTATATTGAACAGGAATGGTGATAGTGGACATCTTTGTCTTGTTCCTGATTTTAATGTGAAGGATTTCAGTTTTTGACCATTTAGAATGCTACTGTTGGTTTTTCATAGATGGCTTTTATCACATTGAGGTAGAGACCATCTATTCCAATTTTTTGTAGGGTTTTTATCATAAATGCATGTTGGATTTTGTTATATGTTTTTTCTACATGTATTGGGATGATCATATGGCTTTTGTCCTTGGCTCTATTGATATAGTTTATTACATTTATTGATTTGCATATGTTGAACCATCCCTGCATCCCTGGGATGAATCCCACCTGGTCAGGGTATATGTTCTTCTCAATGATCTTCTGCATTCTGTTTGCCAGTTATCTTACTAAGGAGTTTTGCATCTATGTTCATTAGTGAGATTGGCATATAGTTCTCTTTTTTGGTTGGGTCTTCCTCTGCTTTGGGGATCAAGGTGATGCTTGCTTCCAGGAATGAATTCAGGAGTATTGCTTCCCTTTCAATTTCAATGAAGAGTTTAAAGAGTAATGGCAGTAGTTCCATTCTAAATGTCTTGTAGAATTCAGCATTGAAGCCACCAGGACCCAAGCTTTTCTTAGTTGGTAAGTTTTTAATTACGTTTTCAATTTCATTGATTGATATTGGGTTGTTTAGAATTTTTAGGTCTTCTTCATTCAACTTCGGTAATTCATACTTTATCTAGGAATGTGTCCATTTCTTCTGTGTTTTCCATCTTACTGTTGTATAGGTTCTCCAAGTACGTATTGATGATCCTCTGGATTTCTGCTGGGTCTGTTGTAATTTCATCCTTTTTATTCCTATTGCAGGGATTTGGGCCTTTTCTTGCCTTTTTCTGATAAGGTTGGCTAAGGGTTTGTCAGTTTTGTTTATTCTTTTGAAGATCCAACTCTTGGCTTCACTGATTTTTTTTTTGTATCATTCTCTTAGTCTCCACTGCATTGATATCTACTCTGATCTTTATAATTTCCTCCCTTGTATGAGCTTTGGGTTTGTCCTGCTCTTTTTGTAGAAACCTGAGGTTCAGCATCAGGTTGTTTAATTGGGCTTGCTCTGTTTTCCTAATATGAGTATTCACTGCTATGAATTTCCTTCATAAGACTGCTTTCATTGGGTCCCATAGAATCTGATATGTTGTATTATCATTGTCATTTAATTGAATGAACTGATTTCTTCTTTAATTTCCTCTGTGACCCATTGGTTATTTAGAAGTGTGTTGTTCAATTTCCATGTGTTTATGAAATTCTCGCAGGTTTCTTTTGCTATTCATCTCCAGTTTCATTGCACTATGGTCTGATAATAACAGGGGATAACTTCAGTTCCTTTGTACTTACTTAAACATGTTCTGTGAGTGAGTATGTGGTCTGTTTTGGAGAACGATCTGTATGCAGCTGAAAAGAATGTGTATTCTGATTTTGTGGGGGAGAACATTCTGTAAACATGTTACGTTCATTTGTTCAAGAGTTTGATTGAGTTCTAGTATTTCATTGTTTATTTTTTGTCTAGTTGATCTATTTGTGACAGTGGGGTATTGAGGTCCCCCACTACTATTGTATTAGTGCTTATTTGATTTTTCATGTCTGTTAGTGTTTGTTTTATATAGTTGGGTGCACTAGTGTTTGGTGTATATATGCTTATTTTGTCATCTCTTCCTCTTGGATTGTTCCCTTTATAAGGATGTAGTGTCCTTCTTTGTCTCTCTTAATCAGTGTTGGTTTGAAATCCACATGATCTGGAAACAGGAGAGCTACTCCTGCTCTTTTTTGGGTTCCTGTTGCATAGAGTATTGTTTTCCACCCTTCAACTTCCAGTCTGTGAGTTTCTTTTTAAATTGTGTTTCTTGTATGCAGCATATTGTTAGATCTTGCTTCTTGACCCATTCTGCCAGTCTGTTTCTTTTGATTGGTGAATTGAGACCAACCATTAACATTGATGGTTATAACTGATATGTATTGACTTATCATTGTCATGACTTTTTCTTTTTGTTGGATTCTCCCCCTTTGCATTTAATTTCTTGACATGCCCGACAAGCTTCATTCTGCTGGGCTTCCTGGGGTTGTGATCCTTGTTGTCTTTTCCTAGGGTATTGTCTAAAATTTTTTGGAGTGCTGGTTTGGTATTCATGAAGTTCCTTGGGTGCTCTTTGTCATGAAAGTATCTTATTTCTTCATCAATTTTGAAAGATAGTTTTGCAGGGTACATCATTCTGGGTTGGAGGCTGTTTTCCTTTAGGGCTTGAAATAGATCGCTCCAAGCTCTTCTTGCCTTGAGAGTTTGTGTTGAGAAGTCTGCTGTGATTCTGATGGGCTTTCCTTTGTGTGTGATTTGTTTCTTTTCTCTCACTGCTTGTAGAACTTTGCTCTTCTGTTGGGTTTCTGGAATCTTAACAATTATATGCCTCTGTATAGATTTTTTTGATCAAGGCTAGGTGGTGTCCTATATCCCTTACTTATCTGTATGTCAAGTTATTTTCCCCTGCTTGGGAAGTTTTCTGCCATCACTTCTGTGAACAGTTTTTTTATGTCATCTGCACTCTCCTGTTTCTTCATTGACTGTGATCAGTCTTATGTTATTCTTCTTTGCACCATCTAGCGACTGCTGGATTGATTTCTCATGGTCTTTTACAATTTTAAAGCAATTTTTCTTTTCCTGGTCACTAATTGCAGTCTTATCTTCTGTATCTGAAATTCTGTCCTCACATTGGCTCATTCTGCTGTGTAAACTTTCAATTGAGTTTTTAATCTCCTGGCAATCTGTTTGCATCTGTTTTATGGATTCCATTTGTTTCCTATGTTGGGATTCCATCATGTTCCTCAGATCCTCTATTTTTTTATCTGTGTCCTCTCTAGACTTATTAATCACATCTTGCACTATGGGCACAATCTCTGCTGTTATCTGAAAAATTATTTCTAATTGCATTTTTTCCAGATCCTCTTTTGTTGCCAGTTCAGGGAGTCCAGGTGATTGAGTATCAGATTGTTCCATCTTGTTTCCCTTTGGGTTTGCTTCAGGTGATCTGAGAGTCTGGTTTTGAGACTTGTTTAAGTGTCTTCTCATTTTAGCGGTGTGGGGGCCACTGTGGAAGGATGCATGCTGCTGGTGCCCGGGCAGCTCACCTCCTCACCTCCTCGGTGTTGGGGGTAGTGGTACAGCGGCCTGGAAGGTTCACCTTCTCTGGGCTGGGGGGTAGCTCTGGTCCTCTGTGCTCGGGACTGTGGTACGGTGTTCCAGAACATTCACCTCCTCTGCTCTGGGTGCAACTCTGCTCCTCTATGAATGTTATTTTTTTCCTAATTTCTCATTGGGTTCATTCTAAGCATACAGGAACACTTAACTTTTGTGTTTTGACTATATCCTGCTATGGTATTGAATTTATTAATTATAGAAGTCTTTTGGTAGGTTTTTGGGGTCTTGTATGTAGAGGATCATGTCATCTGCAAATTATGATAATTCAGTTATTTGCCTATACATATCCCTTTTATTTCTTTTCCTAGCCTATTTGCTCTTGCTAATGTTTCTAGTAATTTGCTGAATAGGTGTGGTGATAGTGGACATCCTTGTCTTATTCCTGATTTTAGAAGGAAGGCTGTCTGTTTCTCTACATCTAATATGATGTTCAGAGTGTATTTGTCAGATAGCTTTTGTCAGATTGAGATAAGGTCCTTCGTATCTTATTTTCTTCAGTGTTTTTCGATCATGAAAAGATACTGGCTTTTGTCAAAGGCTTTTTCTGTAACTATTGAGATGATCATTTGATTTTTATCCTTGCTTCTTTTTATGAGATTAAATTTATAGATTTGGGTGTGTTGAACCATCCTAGAATCCCCAGGATAAAGCCAACTTGGTCATGATATATGATCTTTATGATGATTTATTGCATTCCTTTTGCTTGTATCTTGTGTAGGATGTTTGCATCTACATCCATTAAAGAGATTGGTCTATGGTTTTCTTATTTAGTTGGATTTTTGTTTGGTTTTGGAATCAGGGTAATGGTAGCTTCCAGGAATAACTTTGAGAGTACTCCTTCCCTTTCAATTTCATTAAAAAGCTTGAGGAGGGGCTGGGGATTTGCCTCAGTGGTTCCACCACCTGCCTCCCAAGTGTAAGGTCCCCAGTTCAATCTCCAGTACCAAACAAAAAAAAACCTTGAGGAGTATTAGTGTTAGAACCTGAATTTTTTGTAGAATTCCCCAGTGAACCAATCTGGACCTAAGCTTTTCTTGGTTGTAGGTTTTTTTCTTTATTATTGCTTCAATTTCATTGCCGGTTAACTGTTCTATTCAGCTTTCTTTTTCATTTTTATTAGCACATATTTGCCATACATAATGTTGACATTTATCATAGTGAATTTGTACCTGTACATAATATATTTTAATCCTTTTTTTCTCCCTTCCGGTCAACCCTTCTTCCCCTCCCTGTTTACAAAAGCTTAATTTCTTTTTTCCTTCTATTTCTATCCCCGCCCCTGTTCCTACTTCCCAATATCTAGCCTCCATTTTGGTCCTTATTTACCCCTTGGGCTTCTCACACAAGAGAAACAATGTGATATTTAAACTTGGGTGTCTGATTTATTTCACTTAAAATTATGGTCTCAAGGTGCATCCATTTACTTAAAAATGATTCAAGTTTATCCTTCTTTATGGTGGAGTAGTACTCCATTGTATATAAATCCCACATTTTCTTTGTCCATTCATCTGTTCATGGGCATATGGGCTGTTCCCAAGATTTAACTATTATAAATTGTGCTGCTATAAATATGGGTATGCATATATAACTTGTGGTATGATGCTTTTAACTCTTTAGGGAAGATACCTAGAAGGGAAACAGCTGGGTCAAATGGAACCTCTAGTTTTCTGAGCAATCTCCATACTGATTTCTATAGTGGTTGTACCAGTTTACACTCTCACCAACAACACAGTAGTGTTCCTTTTTCCCCACAGCCTTGCCAGCATTTGTTATTGGTTGACTTTTTTTTTTTTTTGGTACTGAGGATCGAACTCAGGACCTTGCACTTTCAAGGCAGGCAGTGGAACCACTGAGCTAAATCCCCAGGCCCCTTGGTTGACTTCTTTTTTTTTTTTTTGGTACCAGAGATCGAACTCGGATCCTTGCGTTTCCACAGCAGGCGGCAAAATCACTGAACTAAATCCCCAGCCCCTGACTTCTTGATGATAGATAGCCATTCTTTCTGAAGTGAGATGAAATCTCAGTGTTGTTTAAATCTTGGTTCTGTTTTGATAATTCATATGTATCTAGGAATCTGTCCATTTCTTTTGAATTCTCCAGTTGGTGTATAGGTTTCATTTTGATTTCATCTTTTTCATTTCTAATTGCATTCATTTTGGCCTTTTCTCTTCTTTTTGTTGTTAGATTGGCCAAGGGTTTGTCTGTTTTATTTTTCTGCAGAACCAACTCTTTTGATTCATTCCTTCTTTTTTTGGTCTGAATATCACTGGTTTCTGCTCTGATCTTTATAATTTTCTTCCATGTACCAGCTTTGGGTTTAGGTTGTTCTTGTTTTTCTAGGACTTTGAGGTGCATTACTAGGTTGATTATTTTGTGATGTGGACATTCACAGCTATAAAATTCCCTCTTAGGACTGCTTTCATTGTGGCCCAGAAGGTCTGGTTTGTTGTATTGGCATTATGTTTCAGTTCTAGAAACTCCTATTTTTTCCTTGACTTTTTCTGTAACCCCATTGCTTAGTTATGAGTGTACTGTTTAGTGTTTGTGCATTTGTGTAATTTGTGTTTTTTTCATTGCTTTCTGACTTTATTGTGCTATGAGCTGTGCTATGTGCTATATACATGGTGTAATTTCAGTTCTTTTACATTTACTGAAGCTTGCTTTACTGGCTGGTATGTGATCTATTTTGGAGAAAGTTACAGGTATTCTGTTGGTGGAACACTAGATATCTGTAAGTCCATTTGTTTGAAGGTTCTTTTCCACTCTGATATTTCTTTGTTGAGTTTTTTGTCTAGCTAATCTATTTGTGTTAGTAGGTTTTGAGGTCCCCCACAGTAATTGTGCTTATGTTTGTCTGGTTTGTTATGTTCAGAAGTACTTTATATAAAGTTGGGTGTACAATTATTTAGTGCATATGTTAATTATTGTTATCTCTTCCTGTTGGATTATCCCTTCACCAATGTGTATTGACCTTCTTTGTCTCATGATCAGTTTTGGCTTGAAGTCAATTTTGTCACAATATAGGATAGCATCTGGTTTTTTGCAGGTTCCCATTGCATGGAAAATTGTTTTCCATCCTTTGATTTTTAATCTGAGGGTTTTTTTGGGGGGGAGGTTAAATATGTTGTTGTAAATATGTTTCTTGACTTACAGTGGACCCTTGACTTATGAACTCAATTGGTTCCCAAGGGCTGGTTGTAACTCAGTTGTTGTAGGTCAATACAGCTAAGATCTGGATGTTTACCTGGGTACACACTATAGATAACAAGTGGCCAATTAATCTGTTAACCTAATTAACTCAAGTTGTTCGTATGTAAGGCGTGTTGAAACTTGAGGTTTCACTGTATTTGTCATGCCTTATTTTCCTGTCTCTGATTCCCTATCTTTCCCTTTTGCTTAACTGCTCACCCTACCTGGTGTGTTCATTTTATTAGGCCTTTTGTCATTGTTAGCTTCTTTGTCTCTTTCTAGGGTGTCCTTGAGAAATTTTGGAGGGCTAGTTTGATGATCATGAGTTTCTTACGTGCTCTTTAATCATGAAAGTGCCTTATTTATCAATTTTGAAAGATAGCTTTGCAAGATATATTAGCCTCAGTTGGAAATTGTTGTTTACAATTTGAAACACTTTATTCCAAGCTTTCTTGGCCTCCAGAGTTTGTTTTGAGAAGTCTGCTATAATTCTAATGGGTTTCTCTGTGTAATTGATTCATTGCTTTTCTCTACCCACTTTTAAGATTCTGTTCTTGTGTTGGATTTCTGGGATTTTGATTATGATGTGTCTTGGAGAAATTCTTTTCTGGTTGTGGCTACTTGGGGTTCTGTGTGCCTCATTTATCTGTATCTTAAGTTCTTTTGTATAACTGGGAAGGTTTTTCTGCTGTTATTTCAGTAAACAGGTTTTTCTATAGCATTTGTGCTATCTTCTGATTTTTCACTAATGCCAATTAATATTAGTCGTCTTGTCATCTAGCTTCTGCTGGATCCATTTTTCATGTTCTCTTTTTGTTTTTATGATGTCTGTCGTTAATTGGTCACTAACAACAGCCCTGTCTTCTAGTTCTGACACTCTGTCCTCACATTGGTCACTTCTGCTGCCCATACTTCCAATAGAAGTTTTAATCTCCCAAATTTCTATTTGGAGCCCTTTTATGGACTCTTTAATCTTTTCTGTGCTGGTGTGGTCATTCATGTTTTGTGTCATTTTGTTTAGATCTTCTAGCTTTTTATTAGTGTCCTCTGTAGAATTACAGTTTTATTTGGTCCAATATCTTTTTAACTTGTATCTTCTGTGAGCTTGCAAATGCCATATTGATTTTTTTTTAATCTTCTGTGATATCATTTGAGTAATTGGGGTGTGTGGCTTTTGGTTTCCTACCCTTCGATGCTCCATGGATCATGGGGGTGATAGGAGTTTTTGGAGGTGTTTTGTTGGATTGTCTTCTTGTGATTCTGTGTGTGTGTGTGTGTGTGTGTGTGTGTGTGTGTATTGAGGCATCCAAGTTGATTGTAGTGGAAGGCGTTGTTTCTAGTACAGTGACTTCCTTAGCTAATGTCTTCTTTGCAGTGGTGCTCTCTGGGAGCAGCTATTGGCCTTTTCCTCTTTCCCAGGTTGTAGCTACCTCCATTTACTTGAGATGAGAGATTGCAGTGTATTTGGCCCAGTACCCACTTCTCTAGGAATGGGCTGCTGTATTTTTATGACTCCAAGGCAAACCAGATGGTGGCATCCCACAAAAATCAGTTAATAGCAACAGCTATGTTACCTTGGCTATGCTAATAAAATCAGCACCAATTATAGCATCAAACACAAACTGAATATTGACACACCCTAAGTTTTAATAAAATATCACCCTTAACACATTCCTGCCAGCTTGAAGCACTGGTGGTGTGTGTGTGACTGTCCCATTGGGCATTGACTTATTTCTGTCATTGCCTTATTAATTGCAATACTATTATAACAGTTAAAAAGCTATTACAATGATCAACAAATCTATTTCATTAAATTTATTCATGAATAGTTTATCAATAATTCTCTAAATTTTAAAGTGGAAATCTAGATAAGTACCCCATTGCTGGTATAACACACATTTACAAATGCTGTACCACAAATTAGCTATATTACTTTTCATACTGTTTTAATGTTTTCCTTGAGGAACTGTAATATGATGGCATCTGGTCTGCTAAATCAATGCCTTTCTTTGCATTGGTGTAATCAAAGGCCCCCTGAGAAGCAGTACAAGCCACCTCATGAGTCAGGCATGCATGTACCACTGGTAGTTCAAGTTGGCGGGAATGACTGAATTCAAATCAGAGCCAAGGAGCAGTGAGACATACCCTTCATTGTGATGTTAAAGAGGCTGTCTTGGCATTCGTGGTGACACATGCCTGTAATCCCAGCACTTAAGAGGCTGAGGCAGGAGTATCACTATGAATTTATGGCCAGTCTGGGCTACAGAGTTCAAGACCAGCCTGAACTACATAGACTTTGTCTCAGAAAACAAAACAAAAAAAGAAAAGACTCTCTTTTCTCCTTTGTCCAGAATCAGATAGCTATTGTATGTGTCCTCTATTCTGTTCCCTTTGGTCTACATGTCCTTTTTGTGTCAATACCATGCTGTTTTTGGTACCATGACTTTGTAGTATTATTTGAAATTGGTATCATGATGCCTCCAGCATTGCTCTTTTTGTTCAGGATTGCTTTTTCTAGTCTTGGTCTTTTGTGTTTCATACCAATTTTATGATTGTTATGTCCTCGGAATTTTGATAGGGATTGCATTAAATCAGTAGATTGCTTTTAGTGATATGGGCATGCTGACAGTAGTACTTCTGCCAATTCATGAACATGGAATAATTTTCTAGATTTCTGAGTCCATTCCTGGTGTATAGAAAAGCTAGTGAATTTTTAATGTTCATCAGCTCTAAGTTTTCTGGTGGAGTCTTTAGGGTCTTCTAACTCTGATCATATTGTCTGCAAATCATACTGTTAACAGTACCTGTGATTTCTGCATTAACCGAAGTCAGATATTTTTGTTTTGTGTTAGTTTCAAGTATCCTAAAGTATTGTATGTTCTTTTACTATAAAATTATACTAGCTATCAAACCCATTATTAGTTCTTATGATTTAATGCATTAATAGAGAACACATTATAGCAAAAATTTGTTTTTAATATTTTGATAACTTACAGTAAACTTTGTTCCTTTATACTTTGAACTTAAAAAAATTACCTAGCAGGCACAGTGGTGCATACCAGCACTCTGACAGTCTGGGGTAAGGGGATCACATGTTTGAGCCCACCTTGGGCATTTAGCAAGACCTATCTCAAAGTAAAAGAAATTAAAAGGGCTGGGGATATAGCTGTGTGTAAGTCCTAGGTTCAATCCTAGTCCTGGAAAAAATTACCATTATGGTATCAGAATTACATCTCAATAAAGCTGTCATTTAATTAAATTATTTAGAAGCTATGCCTATTAATAAACACTTGTAACCCCAATTACTCAGGAGGCTGAGGCAGGAGGATTCCAAGTTCCAGACTAGCATGAAAAACTTGGGAGAACCTGTCTCAAGTATCTTAGTGTTCCCTGGGTTCCCTAGTACCAACAAAAACAAATTATTTAGACAAGGGGTCCATAAGTTTCACCAGACTTCCAAAAGGCTAAGAACACCTGAATTAAAATAATCTTAACATACTACAAGTAATTTGATATCTCCAAATCTTGTTAGTCTTGATTTTCTTTTCTTTCAGAGCAATTTAGCTGTTCTCTTGGCTTCTAGTAAGTCTTATTCCCTACTTAATTTTTTTTTTTAAACTAGAGATTGAACCCAGGGCCATTTCCCTGAGCTATATTCCCAGTGCCCCCTCCCCCTTTTGAGATTTGGTCTTGCTATGTTGCCCAGGTTGGGCTAGTACTCTTGGCCTCTTAGATTATAAGTAGGATTATAGGTGTGTACCATCATGCCCACCTTCCCTAAATATTTCATATTTATATTGCTAACTTGCATGCATTTTAAAAGAAATATAATGAAGTCTTCATCTAATCTAACAAGTTGTGTTTTAAGCTCTATGCTTAGTTAATGGTAAGATTAGTAATGCTAAGTTATGGTAAGAAGTTTGATACATCAAACTGTTTTGTTTTACTGTTAGCATATCATTGGTTTTCTTTGTTTCTCAAGTATTCATTGAAGAATACCAGATAGCATGGCTGGGTATTTCAGATTATTCTGACCAGAGATATGTACAGGGTGGCAAAGTAATGGTTGTAAGATTAGCTGTTGACATAAAACTGATTGTAGATAAAATCATGCATTGTCTATATTTTGTCATTTATTTTTCATATGATTTCAACAGTGATTTTTTTGTTTCTAGGGTGCATTTAGTGGGTGGAAGGTCATTTTACATGTTGACCAGTCCCGAGAAGCAGGGTTTAAACGTCTTCTTCAGTCAGGAGGAGCAAAGGTCTGTATTGAAAGTTCACTGAGCTTTGTACATGAATTGTTATCTAACAAAGATCACTGTGATCAGTTCTGTGCCATTGAACTGCTTTGGGACACTGATAGACTTTGATACTTCTTGTGTTTTCCATAGGTGCTACCTGGTCATTCTCTGCCTTTATTTAAAGAGGCCACTCATCTCTTTTCTGACTTTAATAAACTGAAACCAGATGACTCAAGAGTTAATATAGCAGAAGCTGCTGCCCAGAATGTGTACTGCTTGAGAACAGAATACATTGCTGATTATCTCATGCAGGTTTGTGACGTTCTGTGTTTGACTTCCTCATTACCAGAGATATGCTACCCTGTCTTGTTCCTAATAGAACATTAGTCTCCTGCTATCTCTGTGTTCAACCTTTTTCAATTCATTCCATTTTTTATAAAAGACACATGGAAGCATTCAGCGTAGGAGTTAGAAAATCTAAATACCTTTAAAAGCTTTAAAATTTCCCTTTCAAATGTTGGCTATAAAAGCTCATAGCCAGTTGCAGTTGCATACACCTGTAATCCCAGCACTAATGAGGCTGAGGCAGGAGATCACAGTGAGTTCAAGGCCAGCCTAGGCTACAAAGTGAGTTCAAGGATAACCTAAAGCACATATTGAGACCCTGGCTCAAAAAAAAAAAAAAAAAAAGCAGAAATTGATTCAGAGTGTCCAAGGATAATTGTTTATCGAAGGGCCCTTTTTAAAGTTTCTTGACCTTTGTGTAAATATCTATGTTAGACACAGTGGTAAATAAAACATTTGCTATTTGGAGGACTTCCACACATATACTTAGAGTTGGCCTATGTTGTGTGCTTTGAATGGACAAAGAAAAATCTTCCTGATACCAGAGTGCCTGAAAGAGAGGCCATCAGGAATCAGCAGGCTATGCCATATAGTCATAAGAATCTTATTACCAAGGATTTAAAATGGAGTAGTGTAGAAGTAAGGGGAGGCCAACACTTACCCTCCCTTATGATTTTACTGCTTGTAGGGTTGCTCAGGGTTTAACAGAAAGAATTCCTAAGCCTGGTATGGTGGCGCATGCCTGTAATCCTAGCAGTTAGGAGGCTGAGGTAGAGGGATCGTGAGTTTGAGGCCAGCCTGGACTACATAGCAAGACCCTATCTCAAAAAAACAAAATAAGAGAAGAAGAAATTCCTGAAACAAATGTGAAGCCTTTATCATAAAGTGGACATACTGATTAGAAATTAGTAACCCAATAACAACTACTTGAACACCTAAAGTGTTAAAAAAAATCCTCTTTTACACGTTCCTACCAGGTTGAACCACCAGTGGTAAATGCATAACTGTCTCGAGTGGCTTGTAACACTTAATGGGACTGACCTGTGTCACCAGTGAGGCAGTCATGCATTTACAAATCACCGGTGGTTCAGAGCTGTCTGCCAGTGAGACAGGAATTACAACTGTGTCTTGGATTTGTTAAGCCAGGCATGGTGGCACATACCTGTAATCCCAGCACTGGAGGCTGAGACAGGAAGATCACCATGAGTTCAAGGCCAAGCCCAGCTACCTAGTGAGTCTCTGTCTCAGTTTCAGACATGTGAAGTTATAAAAATTTACCTAATGTGAGAAAGGACGGGTTGAGAGGATGTAAAAATCCCTTACCATATCTCATTCCTTCCAGGAATTCCTGATCATTCTGGGTAAGAACCAGTAGTATTTATTATCATTTATAAGGTGCTCATCTAAGGGCTAAATGTTTATATTTCCCTCTTGTTTCATTCATTCAAAATATATATATAGTTTTATCACATTTGCCATCTTTCCCCCGTAAGTCCATCTTTTTATACACTTCAAAGTTGCAGTTACTAGTATATTTACCTCCTCAAATACTAAGCATGTATATATATCAACAAGTGGAATCCAGTATTTACTGTTCTTTTAATATAGTTAATGTACAGTGAAATTCATAGATCTTCAGTGTACAATTCAGTATTCTGATAAATGGATACACCTGTGCATTGCAAACCCTATCAGTATGAAGAACATGGCCATTATCCCAGGAAATTTCTTGTGTACCTTCTCAAATCCTTATACCAGCCCCACTGAGGTAACTTTTGTTCTGATTCTTTTCCTCACTGTTAGTGTTGCCCGTTTTAGAGCCTCATATAAATGGCATCATACAATATGTGCTGTTTTTATGTAAGGTTTTCTCTTTTTTTGCTCAGCATGATAATTAGATCCATCCAAAGTGCAGTATCAGTTCATTCCTTTTTATTGCATAATAATCTCTTGTCTGAATGTAATAGACTACTCATTTTCCTACTGATGGTACCCTGGACTATTTGGGCTATTAACTGGTGCAGTGACACCCACATGTAATCCCAGCTAGGCAGAAGGCTGAGGCAGGAGGATTGAAAGCCAGGATAACTTAGCAAGACCTTGTCCCAAAAAGGACAGGTGGTTGGGCCGGGCATTTGGCTCAGTGGTTTCGCTGCCTGCTACCCAAGCACAAGGACCTGAGTTCAATCCCCAGTACCAAAAAAAAAGGAAAGATGGTGAGATGTAGCTCAATGCTTGGGCACTTGATAAGCATGTGTGAGACTGTGGTTTCAATCCCCAGTACTACTAAAAAAAAAAAGCAACTGTTGTAGGGTATTTTTCCCAGGCAAATATCTAGGAGTTGAACTGTCAGGCTATATAATAGGTATGTATTTAGTGTGTGTGTGTGTGTGTGTGTGTGTGTGTGTGTGTGTGAGAGACTTCCAGTTCTATATTCTGACATTTGGTATTGACAATCATTTGATTTTTAACCATCTGGTAAGTTTATAGTGAAATCATGATTTTTTAATTTGTATTTCTTTGATGACTAATGATGTTAAGCAGTTTTTCCTTCATGATTTTTTGCGCCAATATGTTCTCTAATGTTCTTTTTCTAGAAGATTTTTAATTTTACCTGCCAGCTGACATCCCCTTTCCCCTTGCCAACTCATCCTAGGGATTTAACTCAGCACCTTCCACACACTAGGCATGTACTCTACCACTGAGCTACATCCTCAGCTCTTTTTAATTTTGAGACAGGATATTGCTAGACTTTTGATCCCTGTCTTAGCCTTTTGAGTACTTGAGATTATAGGGATGTATTTCTACACATGGCCCTTTTTATATAAATTTTAAAGTAGGTTTATCCACAAAAAAAGGGATTTTGGTAGGAATTGCATTAATCTTAAGATCAATTCAGATTGCTGTCTTTTTAGTGTATTGAGTCTTCCAAACAAGGAACATGGCAGATCAGTTAAACTTAGGTCTTTGATTTTTCATGACCATCGTGTAATTTTCAACATCTAGATCCTATGTGACATCTGTTTAAATCTAAGCATTGTTTGGAGTGATTCTGATTGACCTGCTCCAGCAGAGGCACCTTAAAAGTCAGTTCAGTTTCTTTAGCCTCAGTTCCTGTCACACACACGATTTAGGGGTCAAGCAAAGGTGTGGGCAGGCTCTGTACACTGGGTTTGGGGCTCCCCAGTTGCTCTGTTTTCTGGGTGGTAGTTGCCATCCTGTCTGGTTCTTCAAGCTATTGCTATTAGAATTGTAGCCAGTCCACACCACAAACTGGGACCTCTCCTCAGACTAAAAGCAGAAAATGCAAATGGAAATGTGCCCCATGCTGTTCTTCCAAATGTCAACTCCCTTTGGTGTTTGCTTTATCTGTTTATTCTTGGGTATCTTAGTTGCCTTCAATATATTGTAGTCAGAATTGTTATCTGTAGAACAACTGAATCAAAAGGTAGTTAGTTACTTGCTATTTTGTGGTGCTTCATTTCCAGGTTATCCAGTCTCCCATTTCTCAGAAAATTAAACTACTGGGCCAGGGATTTAGCTCAGTGGTTCTGTTGCCTGCCTTGCAAGCACAAGGACCCAAGTTTGATCCCCAGTACCAAAAACAAACAAACAAACAAAAAGAAAATTAAACTATTACACTTAATAGTAAGGGAGGAAAATCTTTTCTTCAATATTAGAAACTGGTTGTGAAGGAGAAAGGGGTTTTGAAGTCAAGTGAAGAGTCTAAATTTTGATTCTGCTACCTGCTACTGTATTTTCCTAAAAATAAGACCTACCTGGAAAATAATAGGCTTGGAAAACTAGAGATCAAAAATGCCATCCCAAATTGGCTCATCCTTGCCTTATCTTACCAGGTAAGGCCAGGATAAGCTGATTGGGGCTGGCATTTTTGATCTCTGGTCTGTTTTTTTTTTTTTTTTGGTAGTACTGAGGATCGAACTAAGGACCTTGGGCGTGTGAGGCAGGCATGGTGCCGCTGAGCGAAATCTCTGGGGATCTCTGGTGTTTAAGGCTGATTATTTTGCAGCTAGATCTTACTTCTGGGGAATAGGGGTTAATTATGTGACCTTGAATATCTTATTAACCTTGTAAAATTTTGTGTGTACTGTATTTGGAGATGCTATACTAGCCTAATTACATATACTTAAATGACAGTTACTGTCCATATTTAGTCCTTATTTTACCTGTGAAACCACTGTTAAGGTCTGAGCTGACCCAGCTGTACCTATAGAGTTGCATACTCATTTTTCTGATATATTTTTACTAACTATAATGTGCTGATCGGCAAAGGAATGAGTATACATTGCTTTTCTTGTCAAAGGTGAAATAAAAGAGTACACCTGTAATCCCAGTACTCTGGGAGGCTGAGGCAGGAGGGTCACAAGTTTGAGCCTCACCTGGGCAATTTACTGACATGCAGAGACTGCTTCAAAATAAACAAATAAATAAAAAGGGCTGGGGGCAAAGCTCATGCAAAAGCCCTGGGTTCAATTTCCAGTGCTGTCAGAAAAAAAAAAAAAAAAGGCACAGCAGAGTAAAGAAATCTATTATTTGATTACTTAAAAGTTTGAAATATGAAAAGGAAATGTTTAATTTTCCCTTTATAGGAATCTCCTCCTCCTGTAGAAAATTACTGTCTACCAGAAGCTGTTTCATTTCTTCAAAGTAGTAAGGAACCTGGACCTGGCTTATCACAAAAGAGGAAAGCTCCTGCAGAGAAGAATAAAATCAAACGGTCTAGAGTACACTAATAAAACTACTCTCTGGTTACCAAACATTAAATGTTTAAGTTAATGGCCTGAATGTTACTGTGATGGGTTTGTGTAATAAAGACAAGTGTCTAAAGACCTGTTTCAGGAAGTAATGATGATCCCACTCGAAGTTTTTAACATCTGAAATTTAATCACTGAAATACTGTTCATTAATTAAAAAAAAACTTACGTGTAATAATAACAAAGTACACCTCCTTAGCTTGTTTTTAAAGCACACTGATGGGTGTAAGGGGCTGTTTTTCTTGTAAGCATCTGAGGCTGTAGCTCAATGGAGGCTGCATGGTAATGAATTTTGCTCCAAAATATCTCCTTTTAATTCATGAAAACAGAAGTTGTCAGTTGGGTTTTTTCATGTTTCCCTGATTTTTATCTTCTCATTTTACCTCTTTAATAGGCACCTGAGCACAAGGTTAAAGAGGAATCTGGGGCTCTAAACTTAAATACATGTGTTGTATATATGTATATCTGTATAAACCTCCATGTTGTTTGCCAAGTTTGGGCTCCAAAGCTTGGAAAATGTGACAATAAATAAAAAAAAACAATGACTCAAATTAATATTAAGATGTGTTCGGTTAGATCTGTTGAAGTGATAAAAAGATTGGTAAAAGTTAGCTTAAAAATTGGATTGCTAATTACATTTATTTATGCCTAACAGTTTATTAGGCTTTTCTAAATCTCTTCTACTGGAGCCACTAAATTACATTAGTCTTTGTTATTCTAAACACCAATATACTATATCAGTGATAGTGAAAATATTGCACCCATCCCACAATGGCTGTTTGTATTATTGAAAGCTCTAAAAGGTTCACCATCACTGTATTATAATGGACCACCATAGTCCTCTGGCAAGAGCTACCTCATCTTATTTGAAGGATGAACCCAGCTGTTAGGATGTAATTTTGATGTAAACTGTTCATTTCTTAATGATGCTTTGAAAGGCAAACTCAAGCAGTGAAGAGAGAAATCTCAAACTGGACACATGCCCCTCAAGCCTTGAGCTAGTTCACAGTCAGGAACACCACAAATTTTGCTCACACTGGCAGTACTTGTAAACTGTCCATTTAAGCATTTCTCCAAAACCACACAGGCCTAGTTTCATCAGAGCCATTTTACGGTACCTAAATCATTGTATAGATATGCAGTGTCTCTGAATTTTACTTTAAAATTCCATGAAAGTTACTATACCTTTATTCCCCCTTTATTTTGAGGCAGGATCTCTCTGTGTAATTCAGGCTGACTTTGAACTTTGTAGCCCAAGCTGGCCTCAAACTTGTGGTGATCCTCCTGCCTCAGCCCCCCAAGTGCTGGGATTACAGGCGTGCTCCATGATGCCTGACATTTTCTCTCTTTCAAGACAGGATTTCTCTGTAGTTCAGGCTGGCCTTGAACTTCCTGTGTCGTCCAGGCTGAGCTTTGAAACAGTTGTGCTGCCTCAGCCTTCTTAGTGCTCGGAGTACAACATGTTCGACTACATCTGACTCTGCTCCCTCAAAACAGCTTGTACACATTTGCTAAAATATCATGATATTGGGGTATTTTTTAAAATTTCAGATAAAATGACCTAATTACTCTTTTCTGCCAAAATTATAGACCATGACAGTTTGGATCCCAGACACATCATCTGCCTACACCCTCCATGAGCCATTTCAGTTCGGGCTGTGGGTCTTTGCCTGTAACTGTCCTGATGCCACCAACCATATCCTCTCACATGAAGAGAACGCCAAGCAGAGGTAGTTGTCTTATTAAAAGAAACCCAGCCAGGTGTGGTGGTGTACATCAGTAATCCCAGCACTTGGAAGGCCAAGGCAGGCGAATTGCCTTGAGTTCAAGGCCAGCCTGGGCTACATAGTGAGTTCTAGGCCAACTTGGACTGCATAGCAAGACCCTGTCTCAAAACACAAAAATAAATGCAATAGAAACTGGTAAAAGGAGAGGGAAAATCTCTCTTTATAGGATTATTCCAGGTCATAGTTCAAGGCCAACCTGACCTGCATAGCAAGACCCTGCCTCAAACAAAACCACCCCAAAGATCAAGCCATGCATGGTGATCCACAATTCGAATCCTAGCATTCAGATGCTGAGGCAGCAGGATCATGGGTTTCAGGCCAACCTAGGCTATATAGCACATTAAATCCAGCCTAGACTACACAGTGAAACCTGGTCTTAAAAAACCTTTGATTAGGGGTAGGGATTGAGCTCAGAGTGGTTCCAGCACCTGCCTCGAAAGCACAAGGTCCCAACTTTGATCTCCAGTACAAAATAAAAACATTAGAATACCAAATTTCTTCTCAGAATCGGTACAGTATTTTTCTGTGACATATTTGTACCTTACATTCCTCCATAAAGTTTTGTACGTTAGTCTGATTTTAACAAAACAAATCAGCCTGCAAGGTGGTGCATAGGAGCCAGCAGCGAAACATCTAGAATGTGTGATCTCAGAGGTTAGAGGTAGGAATCCTCAGTGTAGACACAGTGCTCACTGATACTCAGATTTAGAATTTGTGTCATGGATTGTTACATCCCTCCAAAAGTCTTAGGTTGAACGTAACTCCATTGTGATTGTATAGCTAGAGCCTTGAAGGAGGTAAATAAGGTTAAATGCAGTCATCCAGTAGGACTCGTGTCCTGAGAAAAGGGAGATACCAGAGTGCTCTTGCTGCACCTTCCTTCCCTGGTGTGTGCACAGGGCAAAGTCCCTGTGAGGATAGCTGTCCACATGCTAGGAAAAAGGTCTCCACAGGTAGTCTTGCTGGCTCCTTGATCTTAAAACATGCAACCCTACCTGGGTGTGGTGGCATACAACTGTAATCCCAGCACTTGGGAGGCTGAGGCAGGCGGATCACCATGAATTTGAGGCCAGCCTGGTTTGTTGTTAGCTGTTTGGCAGAGGTGTCATTTCAAGCTTAACATTTGGGAGTCTGTAATGAAATTTGGGGGCTTAATATAGATGTTTAATGTAGGCATTTTTAAGTCATTTTAAAAGCAATAGAGCCAGGGGTGCACGCCTGCAATCCCAGCACTTGGGAGGCTCAGGCAGGAAGATCGCCTGGGCTACATAGTGAGTTCTAGGCCAACTTGGACTGCACAGCAAGACACTGTCTCAAAACAAACAAAAATAAATGCAATAGAAACTGATAAAGAGAATTAGGCCTATTAATGTGAACTTCATTTCAGGGTAACATTTGAGGGAAAAGCTCTCTACAGGATAATTCCAGGTCATAAATTACAGTAGCACATGATTTTATAATTCCCACTGCTCATTGATCTAGGCAGTGATCATCAAGCACAAAAACATTCCATAGAAGGCAGTGGGAATTTTATAGTGATGGCAAGAGCTGACAGCTTCTGAGCTCTGGCTCCCTCGGAGGTGCAGGGCCCTGGTGTGCTGTGGTGGACAACAGAGAACATGGAGGAATTAGACTCAAATTGAATAGGCCTTCAGATCTTACATTCTACAATTAGCCGGCACTAAGACTGGAGACCAAAAACATGAGAGGGAAACTTTAATATTAAAAACTTAATAAAAAACAACTACTAAAAATAAAAAATAGCAACTGCAGAAGGCAGCTACCACCATAACAGAGGGAGCAGGGGAAGACTGGACTATTAGGAGAGGATGCCACTGCTCTTTACCCCAGACTTAGTAAAGAAACTTGCTGGAGACTGTAGTTCTCAGCCCGTTGCAGCAAAACTTCTAGAAAATCTTGGGTCAGCCTGGGGAGCACAGCCTACCCTGGGAACCACTTCAGGAGTGGGGAGGACCTTGCAGGAGGAGGTGTGGGGTTCTGAGCCATGAGGACTGCCACGTGAAGGCTAGGAGGTTGTACCACCAGGAAGCAAGTGTTTTCCTACTCTAGCCTTCTTGTGTCTCTACAGTGTTCTCTCCTGGCAACACCAAGTAGCACTAATGGAGGCCTCTACTGTTGAGATCCTATGCTGACAGAAATCAGAGCCCATTTCAGTGGCACAGTGGCACCTGGCTATGAAGGAGAGAAACCATAGGGATTTCGATGATGTACATGCTTGGTCACTAACATATTTCTCATGTCTCCCTTAAAGACAGCATCTTTTGGACCTCCTCGGAGGATCCAGTTTTGGGAAGCAGGAGATACAAGTTAATAAAATCCAACATTGCTATGCATAGAAGCCTACCTAATCTTTCCTCCAAGGAAACCTAGAATCTCTAGATATGCACCTATATTTGTGAATTCAGCTCCTCCTGGCATGATTAGTTGGCACAATACTTGTTTACAGGAAGAGAAAAGCAATCAGCTGAATCCAGAATGCAGAAATTGCTACAAGCCAAATGACCAGGTTTAATCAATTAACACAGTAAGAAAAATAAGGCTGGGAAATTAGAGGAATCTTAGAAGACTGCAACCAAAGGGTCACCTGAGTCTGTCTTGCTCCAAAGTAATTAAACCAACCAAGCACAAAGCAGCACTAGGAGAAACCAGAGAAATAAACACTGACAGGGTATTTGATAGTATAGAAATATTTCTTAGGTGTGATAATGAATTTGGTTAAGAGCATCTATTGGTAAGCCAGCATTCCCAGCACTCTGGAAGGCTGAGCCAGCCTGGGCAATTTAGTGACTTGGGGAGACTCCCTCTCCAAACATTTAAAAAGCTGGAGATCAGCTCAGGGAGAAGGCCCTGGGTTTAACCCTCAGTACTCCTCAAACCCCCAAGTATCTATTGGCAAAATAAGGATGAAATGGGTCTGAGGTTACCTTCAAAATAACCCAGGAAACAGGGAGGGTGTTCTCAGGGTGAGTTGTCACAAACTGACATTTGTTGAAATTGGGTTTATTCTCTGTAATACTGTAGTTATTTTACCATAAAACATTCTAAAAGCCAAAATTCCACACCCCTCCCCATTTAAAACCAGGACAGCACAACTTACCCCAATGTTAAGAACTTTCTGCTGCACTCAGGAGGCTTAGGATGCCAGCCTTAGGATGAGGATGGGGAAGGGGAACTGTGCCTTCAAATCCACGTTGAAGGACACTTGTTTCCCATTTCCCTTCTCTTGCCTTAAATCCAGGGAGAAGAGGGGAAGTAAAGTTCTCCTTAAGAACGTGGTGGAGCCACACAACACTCGTGTGGGAGCCTGGGCTCCTGCGCTACTAGCTGTGACTCCAGGCAAGCTACTTAACTTTCCAGACTAATTTTTCCTGTGCTTAAGGAGCTGTCAGGAATAAACCAGTCAACATTTGCTACTTGTTTACCTGATTAGAAGAACACCTAGCCCAGGGTTAAAGATTATAGGATTTTTCAAAAATTCCAATTTTTCAAAAATTAACATTTGCCAAGCTGAAGCTAAGGCTTAAAAAAGAAAGGTCAAGGAGAATGAAGGGATACTGTATGACATAAATTTGCAAACTGCTCTTCACCTCCCATTACCATGATTCTATTTAAGTTGGGAGTCCCTAATTCAAGGCATATATTTGGTGCATACCTGCAACCCCAGCTACTTGGGAAGCTGAGGCAGGCAGATCCCAAGTTTGAAGTCAGCCATGTCAACTCATTGAAATAGAGTTTGAGACCTGTTCACAAAAATTTTTTTAAAGGGCTAGGGATATATCTGCATCATTGAGTGCTCGTCTAGCATGCATGAGGCCCTGGGTTTGATCCCCAATATGCAAAACAGCATAATTCTGTACCATAAAACCAGATAAAAGCCAAAGCAAGCCATAATTGCCCTAGCAAGTTAAAACCAAAGACAGGGCTAAGATAAGGCAGCCCTGGTGAATCAAGTGACTTGAAGAGCTGGCATTAGCCCTGCAAAGGCCTGCGGTGCTAATGCCTAAGTAGATGAGTCCCAGGTTCTGCAGGTGTCATGCTGATTTCTGGCAAAATTAATTATGGCTCATTTCACAGAACTGTAAAAAACAAAACACAAACCTTACAATTCAGGTGTAAATGGGTAAAACAAATGGGAGGGTATGTTAAAAGTGGCCAGTAGTAGTGTAAAACATTAATCTTTACAGTAAGCAAACTCAGGAATAGTCAGAGATTTACTGTCAAGGCACAAGCCAAGCCAAACAGAATACAAGTATTGTATTGCAGAAGGAAATGAACAGCTACAGAAATCATATTGATAAAAAATTAAGATAAATTATTAAAAATGGTCCTTATACTGACAGTGAGCCACAAATATATATCATATATATTATACATATATTTATCATGTATCATATATATGTATCTCTCTCAAAAGAATTTAGTATTGCAGTTACAGGTACCCACCCACCCCCCTGACTTGAGTATCCATTTTTGTTCATTTAACCGTATTCAAAAATGCATTTAGAAGCTGGGTGTGGTTGCACTTGCCTGTAATACCAGCACTGTAGGAGGCTGAGGTGGAAGGATTTCGAGTTTCAGCCAAGACTAGACAATTTAGCAAAGCCATCTCAAAATAAAAAGGGCTTTAGATGGAGCTCAGGGGGAACGATGTGGGTC
The DNA here is from genome assembly GCF_053883595.1 of Heterocephalus glaber. Classification (NCBI taxonomy): domain Eukaryota; kingdom Metazoa; phylum Chordata; class Mammalia; order Rodentia; family Bathyergidae; genus Heterocephalus; species Heterocephalus glaber. Next base: position 9,771,878 of record NW_028258324.1, on the reverse strand, counting down.
CAGATCCCAGTAATACAGAAAAATATACATTAGAAATACATTAATCCTTTCTGGGCTACAGATACAATTTAAGGGACTTCCTACCTACTCACATTAGCATTGTGACTGCTTTCCGACAGTCTACAAAGGAGACAATTTATCTATTTTGACATAACCTAGTGGTTCCCAAATTTTGCTGCACACTAGGATTAACTGCAGAATTTTAAAACAAAAAGAAACCTATGCACATTGCCAGGGATTTAGCTCAGTGGTTCCAGCAACTGCCTTACAAGTACAAGGTCCTGAGTTCAATCCCCGGTACCAAAAAAAAAAAAAAAAAGAAACCTATGCACAGACTACACACCATACCAATTAAGTATGTCTGGAGGTGGGGGTCAGGCATAAAGTTTTGTGGGTTTTTTTGGTGTCAGGGATCGAACTCAGGACCTTGGGCTTGTGAGGCAGGTGGTGGAACCACTGAGCTAAATCCCCGACCCCAGGCATAAAGATTTTTAAAGATTCCCAAGTTATTCCAAAATGCTGCAGGTTGAGAACCATGGACATAATCTTAGTTATTTGTCCCACTCATGAAGAAAACCACTTAGGGATAAATATGCTATGTAAACTGGACAGAGTATCTGTTCTTGGTAGTAAACTTTTAGTTTCCACAGGCTAACATTCAAAACAATGCTTTATTTTGTACACTTTGCTTCGCTACACAGATTAAAAAATGAGATTGGTGCCGGGGAATAGCTCAGTACAGAGCAGTGGCAGCAAACCCATGGTGCAAATGCCATGGTGGGCTGCTTCATTGAAAGCTCTAAAAGGTTCAACATCACTGGTATACAGCTTTGCCCAATACATGAGGCCCTGGGTCCAATCCTCAACACTGATCAAACACAAAATTGGGTGTGGCACATACCAGTAGTTGGGTGGCAGAGGAAGAACTGTGAGTTTGAGGGCAGACTGGACTACACAGCAATTCCCTGTCTCAAAAAAACAATGAGAAGGAAGAAAAGGGATGGAAGGGGAAGGAAGGGAGGAGAGAAAAGAAAGGGGAAGAAAGGGAGGCAAAGAATAGTCAGGCAGGTAGTTTGGGTTTTCCAGAAAAGGCAGCAAAGAGATGTTATAGGAAATTACACCGTGCTCATTTTGGTAGCACATACACTAAAATTGGAACGACACAGAGATGATTAGTATGGCCCCTGAGCGAGGAAATTATGTCATTTTTGTTACAAGACACAGTAAAATAGGCCAAGATCTTAGAATTCAGAGCTTGAATTCAAAAACTGCTGTCAGGTTTCAAAGAAAACAAAGCTTGCCATAGAAAACCATTTCCTAAAATGAAAATACAAAATGTAGATCACACCAAGTACTTGCAATCAACTTTTCTCATCACTCCGTTAAATCTACTTCAACAGCTTCTCACCAGACACCAAAGCTGTCAGCTTGGCGGGAATGCTGGTGGTCTCATACCTACTCTTTTCTGTAATATTTAGACAAAGGATCTTATCTTTATAGAAGTTGGGCTGTATGTTTTGACTAGCTCCCCAAAATGTTAAATTGAAAGACTGAAGACTGCTTTAATATGGTTAAATCCTACTGTAATCGCTAATCTTGGACTGAGAAATACCTAGGCTGTTAGTAAAACATTCTCCTGAGTCTCTGTGGGGATTTCCACAAAAGACTTGATCAGGAGGGCTCTAACTTCATCAGTGAATTAATCCACTGAAATAATCTGATCGTTTTAATGGTGACAAAAACGGGTGGCGCCTGGTTGAAGGGATTAGATAAGATAATGGGGCATGAATTTAGGGACGACCTATGTTCTCTGGCCTCTTCCTCTGCAACTTGTGGAAATTCACCCTGCTTCCTGCCTGCCACAAGCAGCTTTCCTTCACCCCACCCACCATAGTTTCTGCCAGTCCATGGGTTAAAATCAAAATCAATGGAGCCAGCCCAGCCCATCAGGACTGAAACCTCAAACGCGTGAGCAAAAACAAACCTCTCTCTTTAAAATTGTTCATACCAAGTACTTTGTCACAATGTAAAGCTAACATACCTAACCCATCTTGTTACATCCATTTACTGAGAATTCTAGTTCTCACTTGACATGCAACTTCTAAAGGCATGAACTGTATTACTTTAATGCATATCCTATGCAGACCTAATTCTTTGCATCATACATGTATGCTCAAGCCAATTATTTAAGATATCTTTGATAATATTTTTTTCTCAAGCCCAGGAGAATCAACTCATAACTTGTGTGTATTCCACAGGCCTTATTCATGCCTGGTTACAGTGGTTGATAAACTAAAGCGATTACCAAACAGCAGTCTCAGTACACTGTGGATACCTGCTCATGATTCTCCTTCAGATCTCTGAATACCCCCATTAATTTGGTTCTACTCCCCAAATACAAACTCTGCCCTCACTTCACTCCTTTGCCAACCACCCCTATAGCCTGATGACCTCGTTCAATTCCTATCCCACATTCCCACCTTGCTGACAATCTCCACCTGTTCCCATCCCTAGTCAATTTCACATTAAGAAAAAAATGTTTAGTGTGCCAGTTATGGGAGTCTACTCAAGAAATGGTGCAGAGCAACTGGCTATCCATTTGCCAAAGGATGAATTTGGATCATTAGAAATCACACTCACATTAAAAATTAACTCAGGATAGATCCAAAACCTAAATGAAAGATAAAACAAGCAATTAAAAAATTAGGTTGTATCAAAATGGAGCCATTTCAAAAACACATTGAAGATGGAGATGTAAGTGCAGCACTCCAGGGAGGCTGAGGCAGGAGGACTGCAAATTCAAGTTCAGCCTAGGCAACTTAGTAACATAGCAGGATATTGTCAAAAATTGTTAAAGGGCCAGGAACATAGCTCAGTGTGAAGGCCCTAGGTTCAATCCCCAGTACCACACCAAAACAAAACCACCAATAGCAAGTAATAAAGCACTGATACATGCTACAACATACAAAAGACTCAAAACATGTCAAGTGAAAGACAGTCTCAGAAGATCATCTGTAATTTTTTTTCTTAAGAGTAGGAAAAATTTCTTGAAAAAGTTTCTAAGACAGAAGGGGGACCTGAAAGTGGGTTGCCCACCCACCCCACTTTTCAAAGATGTTTTATACAGCAAAGCCATGTGGTGAGGTGGGTAGAAACTGGGACAAAACTACAAAAGACCCAATAGAAATTTACAAGGTGGGCATGAGGTGGGAACAAAACCATGGCCAACCAATATTATCAAGTACAGTCACCCAGGTAATATTGATTGGGCAACAAATGGGAAGACAAATCACATACAAGCAATTTCCCATTTAGAATACCAATCACTGCTATCTCTAGGGGTAGTACTTCATTTCCTTTTTATAATGGTGAATGCGCCTCAATTGTTCTCCATGTTGGCTCCTTGCTGTTGGCTCCTGGAGGGCTGGTGCCTTAAGGGAGGCCCTATCTGCCTAGAAGATATCTAATTAACTTACCTATCTGCAATATTCCCCCCCTCTGAAGAAGTACCCCTAACTGCTGTGAGGGAGCAAAGGGCAAAGACCGGTCTGGCTACTTCCAGCCGAAGATGGTCATTGTGATCAGGAGTTACTCTAGAGAGGGTCTATCTAAAGACCTTTGCTAGGTGCCAAGCAGTCACCTTGGTAGCCGTATAGCTTTGAGTCCAGAGGAGACAAAGCCAAAGAAACAGTTAAGAATACATGGGCCAAATTATAAGGTCAGCAGGATTGCTATGAATATAGCCAAGTGTTTCTACTGGGAGGAACTAGTAATAGCCTCCCCCAAAGAGGATAAGAAGGTCCAGGAGACTTTAGAATCCAACATAGAAGTCATTGTATAGTTTAGCAGTTATAAGCTGTATAACCTTTTTAATATGTCCAGAAGAGAAAATCTAGAGGCCAGAAATAGAATACTGGCTGCCAAAGGCTGAGATGTGTGGATAGGGTGAGAAATGACAGAATTTTTTTGTTGTTGTTTTATAATAAAGAAAATATTTAGGAATTAAGTCATAATGGTTTGCATACTTTGAGAATATTCTCAAAACTATGTAAATTGTACACAACATACCTTCTCTGGTTTAGAAGTTTAGGGACTACAACTCAAACAAAATCCTGAAATTTAGAACTACGATGCTTTTGAGAAAAAGTTTCAAGGGACAGAGCCTCAAAACTTTGGTCTACAGAATAAAGATCTGATATACCCTTGCTGCGTTTTAAGGTAACAATAATAAAATATACCACACACAAAAGTACATTTTAGTACTTTTGCAAAGAGGAATATACATCAGTTTGCAGCCATTTTCATTCCATGTGTCATTTTAACACTGTACACTCTACTCCTGAGACAGCACTATCATCACCCACAGCAAGAAGGCATCAACGCACCTTTTCCAAAGATAGCTTAAGGGTGTGGAATAAAAACTATAACAACCCACAGTCCATATTATTATTTTATTGAATTTGTTAATGTTACAGAGTTCTTGCACTGCCAAACCATGCCTGAGAATCCAAAGAAAGAAATGGTACAATGGACTGCCTCATCCACCCATCATACAGTATATTAAAACTTGATTCATGTGCATTTTTATAATTTCACAATCTTAAAAAATTATAACAAGAGCTGGAATTTAAATCTGCTGTAGGTCTTCAGATTTCCAGTACAGTGTGCCATTAAATAAAACCTCTATTAATCTTACTCCACCTGTCAATATAACCCCCAACAAAATTTTTTGGGACAATCCATACTTTTCAAGGAAAATATGTGACTCAAGGTCCAAGAGATTACTTGTTTTTGGTTCCCAAATGAAGTCTTCAGCTTAACCAAGAATCTCTTATTTTTCACTTAATCATCCAAGCTCCTCTCCCTGGCTCAGCTACTCACCCAATACACCAGAAGGCAGGCATACCTGCCACTTCAACTAATGTCAACATTACTGCCCACAGTGGCCAGCAGGGGCTCTCAGGAGGCACTGCGTGTGACCCTCCTAGGAGTCTGATTCCTGCACCAGTATGTTACAACTGAAATCCTGTAAGAAAATGCCCCCAACACCAGGACAGTTTTACTTACCCACTTGCTTTACTCTTGTCAGTAGCATGTCTGCAACTACTGCATTTGGCGAAGGGATTATAGAGAAACCCAGACTCTGCATCAAGTGGTCACTGCCACTATGAAATACTTCTACTGAACCAAACATACCAGACTAGGGAAAAACTGCTAGACTATCTCCTTAGATGGAAAAAATGTCAATAATCGGGAGAAGCTTCCTCAAGTCCCTTGTAAGAACTACTATATACTACTGGATAGTCTGTAATCTGCAGTTATTAAAAGCAGAAGCGCTACATCTGTGTCTTTAGCCTGCCTTTCCAAATGAACACTATGAAGACACCAAGGGTTGGTAACAGAGCTAGTTGGGACAATCACTGCATCTACAGAATGGCCAATACCTTAAAAATCTGGACACAAGTAATGGAATTCTCAAAGATCACACAAGATCCATGAAACTGAAATAGGTGCTAGGTGAGGTTTAGCTTGTGGGGCTTTGATCTGTAGGACATGTCAGTGAATCCCTTAGCCTCGTGATGGCAAACCTTTTAGAGCTTTCAATGATAAACAGCCTGCTGTGGTGCACATGCCATAGGTTCACCACCACTGCCTTAGCCTGAGCAGAAACCATACTCTTTCCACAGCAGTTTACTATACAATTTAGTCATGATTAGAGGAGGCTACAGCAGCACCTGAAGTAGAGCCTCCAGCATCCACTGCCCTTTACATCAAAGGCTATTTGGTTCCACTCTAGGGATTGGCAAATTCATGAGACATCACAATTCGAATGCATATTTCAGGTTAACCAAGCGATATGCTCTGTCAAAGAACTTATTCCAAGTCAAAGCAAAAAAGGCCTTAATGTGGAACACAGAGAAAGCACTATCCAAATTTTAAAAAACTACTAAAGGAAACTAGTTATTCCCCCAGCCCACCCCCTTTCCCACTTGGTGGACCCAAGTTTGGGAGAATTTAATTTGTAGTTACCTCAGACTATAACTAAAAATTGAAATTATAAATCACAGCCCTACTCAGATGATCTGAACACATCAGTTCTTTTGAAAGTGGTATGTTCCAAAAGTCTAATATAGCCACAGCTAACTACAGAGTACTCCTTAGGGTAGGGCACAGGACAGGTTAATTAAGGTCACTTAAATCTTCATCTTTTACAGCAGATCAGAACCCAAATGGCTGACTTTCTGCAGGATTTCTGATAGGAATCCAGTAGAGCTGGTTTCAAGGTTCACATCGACACTTTTAATAGCTGTAACGCTCTTATCCAGAAGTTGTGATCCACATGAAGTCCCCAAAGAGTGCAGCAAATCTGAGGTAGTCAACCCTTACAAAGGCTCAGTATCTGAACATAAAAAGATTTTCCAAATGACCACTGACTGCAGGTTTTGTTTTTGTATTTGCAGAGTGATTATGAAAAAAGTGTTGAATCTAGTTCACACACGTAACAATGAAGATTCCCCTAAATCCAATATACATAAAGAGCAGTTGTGACACTTTGAACTTCCATAGTGCAATAGGCAGGTCACTTGCATGGTCTGCATCGGTTGCTGTAGATCCAACAGAGATCAGATGATGAATGGCTGTTCATGGTGGTTAGCTGTGGTCTAGTTACCTTACAGGGGCTGGCAAAGACCACTCCTTAATTGTACTGTGTGTGGCTGCATTTCTGGTTTTCAAGCACAGCATACTGGTTGTCTAGCTGAAGTTTAAGGGCCTGGTTTTTGGACACCTCATCCCTACCTCTATTTTTGTGTCTTACTACTTCAAAGCTCTTCTCCATTTCTTTATCCCTAAGGGAAAAGAAATGTAATCAGTAAATATTTCTTCACTAGAGTTTTTGGAAAATGCTCTTCCTTTAGTTAAAAAAAAAAAAAAAAAAAGCCACCCCTTAGAAGAATCTTTGGGAGAGACAGGAAGGGAGAAATGGTACATAAAATCAGTATTAAACCATTGTAAGGCTTCAATTGAACAGAAGACACATAATACTGTAATGCAGCTCTATGGTCTCATTTTCTACTAAAGAGTATTTACTGGAAACTTATTTTGGGACCAACTTGAAGACAATTGGAAAGAAGCTGTGTAATGACTTCCTAAGACTCAGTTTTACTTTTAGCAATTAGTTGATAATGTTTCTTTATGCATAAAGGTAACGATTTTCTCATTCAAGTAAAGTTCTCATGACAATGACTTCTCCTCATTTCTGCTTTGTGGGAGTGGGTCAGGTCAGATCAGGTAAAGAAAGATGAGCGTGGTCAGTCATTGGCCTCTCAGAGGTCCCTTATATATTTTGTACCACAGAGTAGAGGAGCCAGTCCAAGTGGAGGTTTAATTTCAAGCCAGCTGTGCTCTCAAAGAGGCAGAGGCAGAAAGGCTGGGATTTACTTTAAAAGCCACCCCAAAAAAATTTCCATCTGATGTCATTTATATTTCTTCCCATTTTATTTACTTTTAAAAATTCATGTCCCTAAGTAAGATGTAGATGTACCACATGTGGTCATTTAACTCCAGGTAGCATTCATTTTAAGTACCTGCTGAAATAAGATTATTTTAATATTAGATTGATAAATGCCAACATTTTCACCTATTCATTCATGTTTACTGGGAATATAACGAAACACTGCTTCTACATTTCCAAGTTCTATACTATAAAAAACATAAACTAGTAATAATGTACTTATAAAGATTTCTAGCTGTGCAATTTGCCATCACCACAAAACATAAGGACTTAAGAGAGATTGATAGCAGATAGTGTCTTTAGTGCTCTCTTCCCCTTGCTGCCCCCCACCCTTCCCTCTTGGGTACCTAAGATCCAGCCTGGTTCAGGTGCCTGCCAGCAGATAAGGAGTAATCTCCCTCAAGTGGGTCTGCATACCCCCACACCACCTCCTGGACAAGGGCTGGAAAGTCCCAAACAAAAGGCAATAATCAGTACTTACTTTCGGCTTTCTACATGCTTGGCAGTGGACTGCAAGGATGGAAACTGTGTATCACTGTATATTTCTGGTGGTCCTTGTGGCATTTTCCGTGTTGTGGTTAGCCTGGCCCCAGGAGGCCGATACACACCACTAGTCATTGCCGGTTCTGGGGTTTCTGTAACTAACATTTTACAACAGTTTAGAGAAACCATTCAAATGTTCTGTGTTTAAATAAACCATTCTTGCCCCCCCAGATCATTTAATAATTATGAAAACAAGCAATCCCTGATTCAGGAAGGGTCTCTGGGTGAGACAACAGAAGAAAAAGTAGTTTGAGGAAATGTTTTCAACACTCTTTAAGGTATTGTTTTAACCGTTCTTCCACGTACAATTTGAATTTTCTTTGTAAATAAGTTCTAAGGCATTGCTATTGGAAGTGGGAAAGGCATCTGCTGTTGGCCTGGGAGGTAGCCCTCATTAGGAACTACCTTTCAAAATACATCTATTTTTGCCCTCAGTTTCCCTATGAGTAAACATGAACAATCATTTCTTTACCTGATGACAAGCTAAATGAGATGTCTTATGTAAACAAAATTCCTGTGTAGTTTAAAATTATAAATGAAAAGTAAAAACAAGCAATTAGATAACCTTATCTCATTCTCTTCCACATCAATGGATTAAGGCTCTCAACCTTGTTTTCTTAGAAAACGCAGGTAAAACAGAAAGAAGAAAAAATTCAGCCGTTGAGTAGCCCATGTTCTACTATCCTAACAGTTTGGGGACAAAATTTCCCAACTTTTCCTATCTCCCCTACCTCGTAATACATAGATAGACACGTACATGATTTCCACTTATCAAAAACTTTATTTTGGTTGGTGGTGTAGCTCAGTGATTAAGAGTACTTGCCTAGTATGTGTGAGGCCCTGGGTTGAATCCCACAAATACATTAAATATTTTTAGCCAACAAAAATTGTGTAATATTTTTACACAACAAAAGTACGTCTAACCTCCAAATTTCTTCCATTTAAGATCCTGAAAGTTTCTCCAGAGCTCCCAACCACACCATGGGCATGCATTTAGTTGAATGCAGAGCACATGTACAACTGTGTATTAGTGAGCTGTCTTCTGAGACAGAAACAGTAACATTACCAATTACTGGAGCAGGAGGCGCTTGTACCGGAGCTGTTTTGTTCCAAGGACCTGAAGATTTTTCTATACCTCCACCACCTCCACCTTCTTCCCAGTTATCTCCTGGATCTTCTCTTTTTTCATTATCATCTTCTTCCTTTTCACTATTGGAAAAGCAAACAAATGAAGAATCACCAGGAAAACTATCAGGCCAGATCCTCAGTTGTATCAACATTTATCTCTGTGACTCTTGGAGAAATCATTTAGCAAACTCTTCAAAGCCTAAATGCCTCATATGTTTAAAAAAGAAGGTAGGGAGCAGGAGAAACAAATTTACTTAATACACTGGGACTCCCATTTGACTTCATGAGAAAAAGGAATTTCACTACTTTAAAGAAAAAAGCCTAGAAAATTACATTTTGCAAGCCACTTCAAACACTCAAGAAAACTGAGAAATGTTTAACATACTGGTATGGCTGTATGACAAACTATATGATTATTTGTAGCAGCCCCAGGTAAGTGCCAGATCCCAGCTCAACGAACTACAGAATAGGTCGAATGAAATGCAGAGAAACGGGTGACTTGAAGAGTTAAATGCACAATTCCAAGATTGCTCTAGGACCAACGTGTTCAAACTGGCATTTATGGTTAGATATATTTTTAGTGAACAAATGAAGGGTTTTCAAAAGATGTAATTTTATTTATAATCCTTCAGCATGTTATAAATGCTCTCAAAATGAGAATTCTCACGCTAACAAGAGGAAAGTAAACCTATGTCCAAAGTTCACATCAGTCAGTGCTCCAGATCTCATTAGTTCCAGTCTCTGCTCCTGACAGAACTAACCCTTAAAACAAACATGCATTTGGGCCGGGGATTTAGCTCAGTGGTTTCGCTGCCTGCTGTGCAAGCACAAGGACCCAAGTTAGATCCCCAGTACAAAAAAAACCAAACACGCATTTGTCATCTATTTAAAAAAGAAAATGTAAGAGCCTGGTCTTTAGCTTACCAATTATAAATACAAAAGAAACACTCTTTGGAAATACACCATCCTAAGACTATCCATCTTTGTTTGGACACAGGGTCTTGCTGTGCTGCCTGGGCTAGCCCTGAACTCCTAGGCCTTAGTTAGCCTCCTGCTGCCTTAGCCTCCTAAGTGCTGGAACTACATGTGCTCAGGCCAGCATGACCAGCTATAAAATTTTTAAAGTCAATTTTAATTTCTTTACTCTTTTTGTGCATATGTGGAACTGGGGGTCAAACCAGGGACTTGAACATGCTCTACCCCTGAGCTAATCCCCAGCCCTATTTATTTTTGAATTAGAACCTACAATTTCTCCAAGGTATCTTTTGATTATTTTTCCTTTTACTGGGCTACTTATTTTATGTAAATCTGATCATTCTAAATGATCAAGTATACACACATCTCTCTACTGCTGGCTCAAAGGGCAGGGATATTTAGCAAATACTGTTACTGTTCATCAAGCTTCCTTTCTGAAACTGATCCTGCTGATACACTTGGCAGTGATTCCTAACCTTTCCTGGAATTACTGTTTGTGACAGTGGTGACTTGTTGTAGATCCTTAACTTCTTAACCTCCTCCACCACTTTTCCCCCTCCCAATGTTCTATCCCTTACACATGTTCTCCTAATACCTGGTCTACCATCACGGCCATTAACAACAAATGACCCACTCCTTAACTTCCCATGTGACCTTGGGAATCATGACAGCCTCCCCTGGCTTCTGTATCTAAGTGTGCTTTCCTTTCACTGTTATTAGAATAAGGTATGTTCTGGCTGTAAGACAAATTTCTTTGTTAGCATGATGTGCTCTTTTAAAGCCTAAGAAAATTTCAAAGATAATGGTAGTAACGTGTGAAGCCCTACCAACCAGACTTCAGCATTTAGAGGCCTGAGGTTCCAATTATGAAGGTGGGGAAGGGCATTATCTTCAATCTGCATTTATTTTAACACTATTCTCTGAGAGGAAAAAAAGATAAAGAATATGGCCAAACCATCCTTAAGTTTTCCTTTTAGTGTATTAACACATAATAGAATTCTGTGTAACTATTTATAATGATGTCAGGCCTGTACTGATATGGAAATAACATTCATAACATAAACCAGCAAATTACTAAAACATGAGCATAGCATAAATGCAAAAACATTTAGATCAGTTTTAGGGGTTGGGATGTAGCTTAGGACAGAGTAAATACCCACTATATGCAAGGCCCTAGGTTTAATCCGTAATACTACAAATAAACTACTTTTAAAAAATGTTTTAAGGAGTATCTTTGGGTGCTACAATGCAGTTATGAGGTAATCCTGAAGCCAAACTGCTTGGTTCAAATCTAGGCTCTGACATTTAGTGGCGAGGAGATACTGAGGATGGCAGTTAACTTGTTTTTTTTAATCTAAAATGAGGAATACAGCCACATTATGAAGATAAAATGACTTAATAAGATATATAGCACCTAGAACAGTGCCTAGCACATAGTAAACACCACTAGTAGATGCCTTCGTATACATTTTTTTTTTTTGGTACCAGGGATTGAACTCAGGTCCTTGCGCTTGTGGGGCAGGCGGCAGAACCACTGAGCTAAATCCCCAGCTCAGCCTTCGTATACATTTTTATACAAGTAGCACATACACCAAAAGAAAAAGGTAGTTTCCAATTCAAAACAAAATGTGAGAACGTTATTATTTTTTTTTAATTGCAGCTGGGGATTTAGCTCAGTGGTTCCACCACCTGCTCTGCAAGCCCAAGGACCCGAGTTTGATCCCAGTACCAAAACAAAAAAAGAATGCATCCCATCCTAAATGATCTTTCAAAGTCCATAACATTAAGGAAATAATATCCATTAGGGCCGGGGATTTAGCTCAGTGTCTCTGGCGCCTGCCTCGAAAGCACAAGGTCGAGTTCAAATCCCTGGTACCAAAAAAAAAAATTTGTATTAGTACATATTTGGCAGTACATGCACTTTATAATCATTCTGGGGAGTTGGTACATGTACATAATTCAGCTTGTTTCTTGAAAACATGTTTTTAAAATGGAATCTTTGCCGGGTGCACACCAGTAATTCCAGCACTCGGGAGGCTGTGGCAGCAACATCACTTCAAGTTCAAGGCCAGCCTGCACTAAAAGCCAAGACCCTGTCTCAAAAAAGCAAAAAATAAATAAAATGCAATTTTTGCAAAAGCCCTGGGTTCATTTCCCAGTACTGCGAAATAAGTGAATAAAATGTTTTTGCTTTGGGTTTTTTGGGGAGGAGTGTTACTGTTTGTGTTTAGATGGCCCCCACCCCCAAAGCCTCATGTAGATGAGGTGGGACTTTTTTTCAGAGGAAGTTGAATCTGGAATGTGTGATGTTGAGGTTAAAGTCGTGTGATTACTAAACCACTACATGTGAGTGATTAGTTTGGCACCACCCTAATCCTGGTAGTCTGAATAAAATGGGCAGCAAAGTGCTGCTAAAATCTCTTATTGCCTTTGGTACCATGTGGGTGCCATGTTTTTCCTCTTCGAGGCCTGTTTGCCATCCCTGTCTTAGAGCCAGCTGACTATGGGCTGAAACCTGTATGAACAGTAAGGCAAGTAAACTCTTCCCCTGCAACTTTGGGTGTCAGGTATTTTACCTCAGCAAGAAAAAAGTAACACAGGAAGGATACTGGTGATACAGGCTGGGCTCACATGCACAATTTTTCAGCCACAGGCTCCCAGACTACAGGGATTAAAGGTGTGCACAATCACATCCAATTTAAAAATGATTTTTTCTTTGAGGCAGGGTCTTGCTATATAATCTAGGCGGGCCTTGGACTCCTGGAAATCTTCCTGCCTCAGCCTCCCAAGTGCTGGGATTACAGATTACAGGCACATGCTCCCCCCCACCCCCACTCAGCTAAAAATGGATTTTAAAAGATGGATACTAGATAGTAAGACCCTGTTTTCTAAGGCAAGTTATTAAATGGGATGGATGCCCAAGTAAGGACATGAGGGTTATAATTTATCCAGAAGTTGTTAACAATGTCATCCAAAATTCAGAATTAAGCCAAAAACAGTTTAACAAACAACAACAACAACAACAACAACAACACCCCACCACTTCTGCAGCCATGCCAATGTAGCTATACTGTAATGGTATTTGTTTGGTTCAAGGGTCAAAGCATGAATACTACTCACCTAGCTAACAAATGACTAGTAATAATGTCCCAACAACCCAATCCATGTCAGAGAAAGCAATGAAAATCCCCATGGACCTCCATGGCACTTACATACTCTTGTACGTACCCCAAGCTGAAGCATCACAGTTTTCAGTTGCGCTTTCATCAACGCACCACATCACAACTGTACACACACACATACACACACACAAAAATTCTAAAACAAGCCAGGTATGATTGTGCACACCTGTATCCCAGCTATTCAGGATGCTGAGGCTGGAGGATCACAAGTTCAAGACAAGCTGGGCAACTTAGTGACATCCTGTCTTTAAAAAGGATGGAGATAAATAACTCAGTGGTAGAGCACTTGCCTTGAATGTTTTAGAGACCTTGGGGTTCAATCCCTAATATCGCAAAAACAAAAACAAAAATCTCAAACATATTTCCCTCAAATTACTTTTAGTATTTGGTGACTAATATACCTAGACTCCAAAATTATTAGTCTGCAAAATAAAATCTTCAAATTAAATGCAAAAACCTTTAATGCTGATTATCCCTAGGCAGAAGTGATTATGGAAAATTCTTATAGATTTCTTTACACTTTTATATTTTTTCAAATGTCCTAAAAACAAGTACAATTCAATCCCCACCACTGCAAAACAACAAAATGGTATTTTTGTTATTCAAAAAAATTTTAAAGAAAAATCCCATTTTGGTTTGATACATACCATCTCAAGTAAAAGCTATTTCCTTTGCTGGATACTGTATCTATCACCACCCTGCCCTCAGAGACAAAGGAAGAGATGAATAAAATCATGAAAAGTTAAAAATATTTCTAGACTATAAACTATTAGTAAAGAATAAGTGTGATATGCCTGGCATGGTGGTGAATACCTGTAATACCAGCACTCTGGAAGCCAGAGGCAGGAAGACTGAAAGTTTGACCCCAGCCTGGGCAATACAATGACTTAAGACGACCCTGTCTCAAAATAAAAAAGGGCTTGGGATAGAGCTCAGTTTAATCTTTGGTACAAGAAGGAAAAATAAAGAGGGTATGATCTATTTAATTATAGGGCCTGATGTAGCTAACAAAAGGCACATGCAGACAACTTACTATTTTGGGTTATGATTCTGAAGTATTACCTAAATTAAATATTGAAAATTGTCTTAAGAGCCTTCATCTCAGATGAAGGAACTAAGGCCCACATTGTTTCACTCTGCCTCTTAGCACATTTTATTCTCTTCACAGCTCTAAGGCATAACACAGAAATTTTCTCTATATGATAGGAAAAATTCATTTCCCTTATTAAGGTTAATCAGTATACTTATGAAGGACAGAACAAAGCCAGACACAGTAACAGAAGCCCTTAATCCTGACTGCTTAGGAGGCTAAAGTACAAAGATCCTAAATGTGAGGCCAGCTTGGACAAGGCAGCAAGACCTTGTTTCCAAAAAAAGAACATTTTATCTCTTCCTCTCAACAGACAGGAGGCTTTTGCATCCTAATTATAATTCCCCTTCCCTAACACTAGGGGGAGGCAACTGAAACAAAAAGAACTCCAAAAGTTTGTCCCTTCGGTACCAACTACTGTTACACAGTAAAATTGGAGATAAAAATCCCTTATCTGTACTTGGCCTCCTGTACTGAAATATCACATTTCATCCCAAGCTCTCCCCATCCCTCCTGGATACACTCAGTGTCTCTCCTCTGTCTTCCCTCTAACCCCAGCGCACTTCTTTGAAATTACCTATTGTCTTACAATCCCAGCACTGAGGAAAGCTGAGGCAGGAGGATGGAAAGTTTGAGCCTGGCCTAACTTAGCAAGACCTTGTCTCAAAATAAAAAGGGCTGAGGATGTAGCTCAGTGTGAAGGTTCTAGATTCAATCCTCAATACAACAAACAAAACAAAATTGCTACAACATGTCCAACTTGTACTCAGAAGTAGTTTTTTCTCTTGAGCAGCTCTACTCAACACATTTAAAGATCTAAACTAAAGAAGGGTCCAAGAACTCGCTGGGCTCCATTTGTAAAACATCTCTATTTTCTATTTATCTTTTATTTTGTATTTTAAGTTTCTCATGTAAGAGAAACCATGAGATACAGTGCTGCCATGAACACGGGTATACATGTATGCCAGCAATATGATGACCAACTCTTTTGGGAAGATGTGAGGATGGGGGAATAAAAGAACTGAAGAAAGAAAAAAATGAAAGTGGAACTTTTACAAATGGGAAGGGGATGAAGAGTTAAAAGAAGGAGTGGACCAAAAAAAGAAAAAAGATATACATACATACCAACCCCCCCTCAAAAAAGATGTACATATATATATACACCAACTCACCACAGTAAATGAAATCATTATGTGTATAAAACATGTACTAATGAGAAATGGGGGGGGGTTAGTAATATTAGCGATATTGAAAAAACAAATCACTGGGCTGCAAGAACGAAATCCTTTATTGAAACATGACACATGTACAATGTTTTGTAACATCAAAAACTAAATGAAATCTTTCAAGTCCATTTAGATAGAGGAGGACTCTAGGTTCTATAATTAACCAATAATTTAAGCTCAAGTGTCAGGCCCTTTATCACCCTCAACTGCTTCCCTTTCAAGAATTTGTCTCTAATGACCTGACCTTTGTAAGATCTATTTTTTTTTTTGGTACCGAGGATCGAACTCAGGTCCTTGCGCTTGTGAGGCAGGCGGCGGAATCACCGAGCTAAATCCCTGGCCCAAGAGTTATTAATTTTATATTCTCGGGAGCTGGGTATGGAGGTAAACGTCAATAATCCTAATACTCATGAGGCTGAGACAGGAGGACTGCAGCAAGTTCAAGGCCAGCCTGAGCTACATTGTTTGTATGCTAGCCTGAACAACACAGCAAGAGCCTATTTCAAAAAACAAATATTCTTGGTACCTAAATTTTTAGATGACTGCTAAATGTGAGACGGAACCTTAGTACAGTATGTCTGTTCCCTTTAAAATATATACTTACCTTATTAAAGCTGAACTTGTGCCAAGCAAGAACTTTAAGACTGCATAGAGTATTTGTAGCTCACTCTCACTTGGTAAAAAGACAAAGAAAATATGCCAAGCATTGATGGGTCTGACCAAAAACTATACTAGTACTTATTTTTTATTATTCTTGCAAGTTTTCTTATTTCTAATTTTCCAAAACAAAAAGTTGTAAGAAAACTCAAGACTACAGCATAAAAACCTCATTTTAAGTCAACTTTCAAAGGTTCTTTTCCCTTTGTCCTTTACTAAGACAGTAAAGCAGTATCTCTCACAGACAAAATATTATTGTATAAAGAGCCACTGTCCCATCAATATCAGGAAAAAGTCAATTTCTTCCCTTCTAAACAATTCTGCCCGAAACAGGAGAGCAGTCCATTCAAGAGCTCTAGCAACATATGTGCACCCATGTTCATAGCAGCACAATTCGTGATAGCTAAAACTTGGAAACAACCCAACTGCCCATCAACTGGAGACTGGATAAAGAAAATGTGGGTTGTTTTTTTTTTTTTAATAAAATGAAGTATTACTCAGCCATAAAGAACGAGAAACTAGACATTTATAGTTAAATGGATGCACACTGACCCGATACTCTTAAGTGAAATAAATAGGACACGTGCAAATACCGAATAGTTTCTCTGGGGTGAGAAACTGAAAGTGTAAATAAGGACTAAAAGGTATAATAGATAATGTGAAATAGGAAGAAAAGGGGCAAAGGGGAAGGGGAAGTGGGAGGGGTAGGGGAAAGGAAAGAAGGGAATGGAATATGAGAAAAAGAAAAAATGGAAACAAAGTCTTTGTAGATAGGGAGGGGTGGAGGGGTTGAAGGGAGGGCAGGCGAATGGGGAAAAACTAAGATCCAAGATGGATTATGTAAAGGTTCAAACTTCCAAAGATGAAAGTCATTATACTGTATACCTAAAATGTACCAATATAATAAAAAAAAAAAAGGTAAGATCTCTAGCAACATTTAACACTCCAAGGAAGATATTTTTTGCTTGGTTATCCTAATGCCATGGTTTTTTTTGACGGCACTGGGGACTGAATCCAGGGCCACAGGCATACTATGCAAGTGTTATACCACTGAGCTACACCTCTAGGCCTTTTCTATTTTAAGACAGTGTCTCACTAAGTTGCTCAGGCTAGCCTCAAATTTGTGATCCTCCTGCCTCAACTTCCCAAATAGCTTGGATTACAGGCACGTGCCAACCAGGCCCAGTGATTATCATAATGCTATCTCACTGAACATGTCATTTTCTTCTATATCCTCAGAGGATTAACTTTAGTTATGATAACCTTATATAACCCTTTAGTACTCCTCCCCCAAATCCTTGTATTACAAATAAAATAACTCATGGTTAAATAGCAGAAATTTCCAAGAGTTAAATCATCCTAATTACCTACTGAATAGAGAAGATGATGAATAGTAACCTAGTACCTTCTATATGCCGGACATTTAAAAAATATCCTGTTCAAAGAATCCTAATAGGGGCCAGGGATTTAGCTCAGTGGTTTCGCCACCTGCTGAGCAAGTGCAAGGACCTGAGACCTGAGTTTAATTCCTGGTACCAAAAAAAAAAAAAGAATCCTAATAATTGACTGATTTGTTTTGTAGATAAGAACATTCCAAAGTAAAAGTATTGGCCCATGGTACCACAAGCACTAAGCAGCAGAGGTTAAAATGCAAATCCAAGTTTGTCTTTCCCAAAGGCCATGTTTTTGCCATGTAACTCCATCTCATTTATGTGAGCAATCTACCTAGGAACCTATTCCCACTCTACTTAGAGTTTCATCGTCAGAAATTTTTCTGGCAGGGTGGTGGTGTTGGTGGAAATAGAACCAAGTCTCATGCATTCTAAAAGCAAGTGCTCTACTGAGCCACACTCCCAATCCTACTGTCAAAAAATTTAATACAAAGTTTACAGAAATACTAATGTAAGGTGAAAATTTTAGTAATTATTAAACTTCATATGATTTCCCTCCCTCAAGGCTTTCCTGGAAGCTAGATTCCCCCTTATTAAATGATTTAAGACAGGGCTGAGGATTTAGCTCAGCGGCACAAACAGCACCTGGCCTGCAAGCACAAGGTCCTGAGTTCGATGCCTGGTACCAAAAAAAAAAAAAATTTAAGACAATGAGAATACAGGCCCCAGATGCCATAGTTTCTGACAAAAACAGCCTTCTGAAAAAAGAATGTTTAGCAATGTTAGCAGGTTAGTAAAAGACCTCTAACATGGCCATTCAGCAGCAATGACTAGAGGCTCATAATGAAAAAACACATACATAAGCTGGTCTATGAAAGCCTGGCAAGGTGGTAGACACCTGTAATTCCAGTACTAAGGGAGGCCGAGGCAAGGAGGATCAAGGAGTCCTACCTAGGCAACTTACCAAAACCCTGTCTCAAAAAAAATAATAAAAGGGCTGGAGATGTAGCTCAGTAGGAAGGCTCTGCTTTTAATCCCCAGTACAAGACAAACAAAAAATAAAAGCTGGTATACTTCAGGTCAACAAGAACTTAAAACATTCATACTAGCTGAGATTTACTTACTCCTCTAATGAAAATATTATTTAAGAAATATTTCACCTTCAAGAGCAGCCAAAAGAATCCAAGGCTAGACTGGTCTTTAGCACTCTCTCTTTACTAGTAGTTTGTAACACTACACTGTCTCTTTAACAAAAATCTAAAGTCAGCCCCGGGGATGTAGCTCAGTGATAAGTGTCTGCCTAGCTTCAGTGAAGCCCTGAGTTTGATCCCTAGCACTGCCAAAAGGAAAAAAAGAAAGAGTAGTCCATAGCTAAAAGACTAGGGCCAGGGATGTTGCTCAGTGGCATCACAACTGTCTGGCAAGCCCAAGGTTCTGAATTCTATCCCCGCTACCAGGAAAAAAAAAAAAAGCTAAAAGACTAAAATAACTCTGAATATGGATATGAGATTTATAATCACTGACAGAAAAAGCTAAATTCAGTAAAAATATTCTCTACAACCTTTTCCCTTCAGAAAGCACTACTCTGTTCAATAAGTTCAACAGGGTCAAAAAAAAACCTGTCAGGGGCTGGGGATTTAGCTCAGTGGTTCTGCTGCCTGCCTCGAAGGCGCAAGGACCCGAGTTCGATCCCCAGTTACCAAAAAAACAAACAAACAAAAAAACCCTGTCATTCAAGTCAGAAAAAGAAAGGCAGACCAAGAAGACCCTAAAGGAGCCACATACACAAGTGGTTCAACAACCCTGAAGGACAGGAACCTCACAACTCACTCTTCCTTTTTTACAAGTCAAACATCAGGAAAAAGAAAACAGGAACAGGAAACCTTCTAAACTGTACCTCTTCAAAAACGTCCAAAACATGAAGGAAGCCAATGAGTGGCTGGGAATCAAACTCCAGTGTAATCACCTCTACTCAAATACTACAGTCACCTGAAGAGCGGAGAAGTTAAACACAATGACGCACACCTATAATACTACCTACTCTAGAGCCTGAGGCAGAAGGATCACCAAGTTCAAGGCTAGGCTGGGCAACCGTGGGAGACCTTGTCTCAAAAAAATAAAATATAGTTCAGTGGGAATTTCCAGCACAGCAAACAAAATCTTAAAAACTAGTGGAGAAGACATACTTCCTAAAAGTTTCCCACTACCACCAATAAGGTGGTTTTTCCTTTAGCCAAAAACTCACAAAATGATGCCAAAACACCTAAGGACTTTAATGCTCAGCCTTGGTAATTAGTAAGCAAATATTAAAAATGTTAGCCCTGGTTTTTCCACAAAAGTTAAGGCCATAAATACTACCATCTAAAGAGATCAAAAGACAATTTGCAATTAGGGAAATAGGTGCCAGCTGGTAACTGGCACTGCCTACATACTGGAACCAGCTAATTAAGATCACTTTAACTCTGAGGTAAAAATCAATTTTAATCTTAAAGGCAATGGAATCATATAACCAGTTTTTTCCTACTGTTCAAACCTTGAAAACGTAACATTTATTTAACATGTATCTGACTACCATGGATTTGATAATGTCTTTAATTTTAAATTCAACCAACCAATTTTTAAAAATTACTGTGCTTCCTTGAACTTTAAAAACAGCACATTCATGGTCGTGGGTGTAGCTCTGACATAGAATATCTGACTAGCAGGACCAAGGCCATAGGTTCAATCACCAGTATTGGATGGAAGCTTAGACTATGTAATTCCACTCTATAAAGTTGTAGAAAAAATTATGGTGTTAGGATAGTGCTTATCCTTGATGGCAATGACTGGCAGGGTTAAGCTGGTTTCACTGTGTGCATGTGAAATCTACTATTCAATTACAAAGATATGCATTAACTTGCTTACTGGATAAAGGCAAAAGGAAAAGCTGGAATCTGAAGAACATCCACATTATTTTTGAAACAAAAAAGCGAAACTAACTTCAACAACCAATGTTAAAAGTAAAACATTTGGCTGGGCCTGGTGGCACACGCCTGCAATCCCAGTACTTGGGAGGCTGAGGCAGGAGGATTTCAAATTCCAGGCCAGCCTGGGCCATACAAGGAGACCTTGTCTCAAAAACAAATTTTTTTTTTGAAAGACAAAATCAGGTGCCTTGAATAAAAAGCCCTAATGAGAACTGGAAGTAGGCAAGGTATCACAGGATTTTTAGAGCTGGCAACGAATGCAATGAGCATGAAGAACTACTTTCACAGAGAGACATAATCCACTGGAGTCTTATTAAACTCCTACAGTACAAAGCTACTTCGATGCTGCTTTGAGGCTTAAAAAAAACCAAACTCGTGTCCAATGCATGCTGTACATAAGGTTATCTAAGCCCATTTTTACTCCATACCTTATTTGCATGGCCTGCACTCTGAGTCCACTGTAATCAACCTCTTTTTGCTCAAATTCTTTCCACTCATCTTCATCCTGTGAAAGAAATACCTTATCAATCAAAGCTATCTGCAAACGTGCAACTAAGCAGCCATCAGACTATGAAAAAAGGATCAAAGTGGCTGGATCCCAAAGGAATACGGACTCATTTTCTGGTCCAAGTCCTCCCTCGCGCGATCCGTCTAAAATCTATTATCGTTACTGCGGCCGTGTGCCTACAGGCGAGCTGTTACTTTAAGTCAACTAGGAAAAGCCAAGTAAAGAAACCAATAGTAACTTCGTGCCTACATTTCTAGCTCAATGTTGCCTTGACTTCTTTAGCGGGCTTCGGGATCAAGTCGTCCCAACATAGGTGCCCCAAATGTGACTTACCACGCTAAAAAACAAATTCAGCTCGTACTAGGTACTCAAGTCCGACACCAATTACTCAGAGCAGACGTCACTCACGAACGGAGTGAGTGGCGCGGCGGCCCAAACCGAGAGGCCGCAGGGGTCCGGTTCCGGCTAGCCGGCCCGACGTGGGCTGCCGCGTCACGTGCCGCCCGAAGCAGCCGGCGCCTTCCCAGGAAGGCAAGCGGGGGCGGGCACACGCGGCCGAGCGCGCGCCCTACGCCCGCTGCCGGCCCCTCACCTTCGTCACGGCCTTCGTGGCGGCCCCGGGGCCCACGGTCCCCGTGCCCGCGGCCCCGCCGTCGCCCGGCCTGGTGCCCGCGGCCCCGCCGTCGCCCGGCCTAGTCCCCGTGCCAGTGCCGTCGCCCGGCCTGGCCCCCGCCGCTCCGCCCGCGGCGTTGGCGGCGCGGCTGCTCCGCTCCTTCTTCTTCTTCTTGTCCCTCTTGGCGAAGAAGTTGTCCAGGCTCCGCTCCTCCGTCTCGGCCATGGCCACGGCCTCCTGGGCCCAGATGGGTGGGGCCCGCGGCGGGCACGGCCCGCGGGTCTCGGAGGTCCGGGTTGAGGCCGCTTCTGCGCTCACGCTGCCGGGTGCGGCGACGCCTCAGCCCCGCGGGGTCGCCGAGGCTTGAGCGGCGGGGCGGGCGGCTCCCCCCCGCGCGCAGCCGAGCGGTGGTACGGCCCTTCCCCGGGCTCGCGCACCGTCGCCTGAGCCCGCCGGGGCTACACGACGGCGGTAGGGGATCCCGTCTGCCCCACAGTCGGAGGAAAAGGAACGCGCGGGCCAGAGGCTCCAGCAAGAGTGCTCAGCTAGCGGCGGCGCGTGCTGGAAGGAGACGAGCGCGCAGGCCCGGAGAGGTGGGGAGAGGGGTAGGGAGGGGAGTAGGGGGAGGACGGGGAGGACGGAGGGCGGGTCTCCAGCCCGAGAGGGGCCGCGCCCGCGCCTGCGCACTTAGCTCCGTCTGCCTCTGTGGGCGCGCCGAGGGGCGGGCGGTGGGAGGGGACGGAGGCGGGGCGGATGCAAGAGCCAATCAGGTGCCAAAACGAAGCGTTTAAGCGACAATCCTTGCCTCCAACGGGGTGGTGCCCGGTGTGGGGGCGGGGAGAAGCAGGCATATGCAAAGTAAGTGACGTATAATGATTTAGGTCTCCCGATTGGCTGAGGGTTTTGCCTGAAGGGCGGGCATTTAGAGGGCTGGTTGGTGACTTGGCCGAGGGGGACCTGCCTGGAGTAGCGGGTGTGTTTCCTCTGGCGCATGTGTAGGGTACACGTGTGGCTGCTCGCCGGGAGCCAACTGTGGCGAACTTTCACGGAATGGAAAGGCACCGTGTTAAGCCAGGAGTGTGAAAGACTGTCCTTCCCGGTCTGCCTCTCCACTTTCACCTCGGGTCTGGCAATCATTACTTTTCATCTGTTTGGGATGATTGTTATGAAGGTGAGAGGAGCAGTGGGATAGAAGTTTAAATTCCACTTGCTAAAAGATCTTTACTAAACCAGTAGGTGGATACAAGAGGATCGTCCCTTGAACTTCACCCTCTACTAGTTAGATCTGCCAAGGTCAAGTTAAACAGATCTTTCCCTCCAACTTGTTTGCAAAATGGTAACAGGTTCTTAAAGATAGGAAAGGGAATAGCTATTAGCTGCCTAGACAATGCTTAACATGCCGTGGGTGTGAAAATGAACGAACTTTTCAAGTATACTTAAGAGTTTTTTTCTACCCTAACCTGAGTCTGGACCTTCGCTACACTTGCTACACTTTGTTCTTCGCTCTTGTCCCGGACAAGGACAAAAGAATAGCATATCACAGGGGTGGGAACCAACACATCCATGCTACACCTAGCTTAACTACTTGCCTACCCTTGAGACCTTAATGAAAAAGTCGGTCTTTCAACGTTCCATTTCCTCCTTTAAGGCCAGAAACCTGCTGTCACAGCCCCTGAGGAAATGACTCAGAGGTTTGTGAATAGCCCGATGGGGTAGATAGAACCCAGCCCGTAAATGAGTGAGTTGTCTTCGCCTTTACAGTTCCCCCATTAAAGGTTCTTCCCTACCAGTGCCACTGCTACTGCTATTGAAGGATGAAGGTCTAAATATGTCAGCTAAGCGAATCAAAGACATGGCTTCACCAACAATGAGCTCACCTATTATTCCCCAAACATTAAACTGCCCCACCCCCTAGAACGGCCCCTAGGTAACCTCCTCCTGTGACCCCCACACATCTTCCTGTGCTGCTGGCCAAAGTCAGCACTGGCCTGCAGCACCATCACCAAAACCGTTTTCTCCTCCTTCCTTTCCTTCTTTCCTTCCTTCTTTCTCCTTTCCTCTGTCTCTTTCATTCCTCTCTTTCTTACCTCTGTCATTTCCTTCCTTTTTTCTCTCTCTGAAGCACTTATTTTTTACCTATATTTATTTATTTGGCAGTACCGGGGATGGAACTCAGGAGCTTGCACTTGTGAGGCAGGCAAGGTGCCACTGAGCTAAATCCCTGGACCCTATTTACCTATATTTAAGACCTTGTATCTTATTCAAAGTTGAGTAATTCTTGATTCCTGCCTTTAATTCCCTTATAATCTGGAAGAGCTAGCTACACATAACCCGCATGTAGCCCCTGATTTTTTAGCTCCCCATCAATAATATATCATTGTTGGGTCACAGATTTAGCTCAGTGGTGCTGCCTCCTGCCTCGAAAGCACAAGGTCCCAAGTTCGATCCCTGTTCAAAAGAAAAAATCATTGTCTTGAAGGAATGAGTAACTTGAAAACATGCACAGAGGGAAGAGCAACTGAGAGCAGTTGAGGGCTGACACTGCAGAATCCCACCCCCCTCCATAGTACTAGGGATTGAACCCAGAGCTTTTGCCCTGAGCCCCTTCCCCCCGCCTTTTTCCATGTTTCATTTTGAGACAGGGTTTTGTTAATTTGCTGAATTGCCTATGCTGGGCTCAGACTTAGAGTCCTCCTGCCACAGGCTTCCAGAGTGCTGGGATTGCAGGCATGCACCAGCACTCCTGGCTCCCACAACATATTTCAGTGTGATTGAAGGGGTACTTCCAGAACTAGATCCTCCTCTGTGAAGCTGGCCCTTTCCTCTTTGGCTCCCCTGCCCTGGAACTAACAGTCTCTCTCTCTCTCTCTCTCTCTCTCTGTCTCTCTCTCTCTCTCTCTCTCTCAACTACATCCCCAGCCCCTCTTTTTAAATTTTTGAGGCAGGGTCTCACTAAGTTGCTTTGGCTAGGCTTAAATCCTCCTGCTTCAGCCTCCCAGACTGCTGGGTTTACAGGCATGTGCCATCAGGCCTGGCTCTAATTGTACCTCTTTAAATCTCCCTTGCCATCCTCCTCTCATTGTACACTGTACCCTGAATCCTGCCATCACCACCCCTCACCGTCACTGGACCTCCATTGGGAAAGCAGCCTCCAGCTCTCTTCATGAAAGTACCTTCCTCTCTGCCTCTTGTTTGGACTTTCCCCAAACCTGAAGCTGAACAAACCTTCACTTTTCCTTGCTAGGTGGAAAAGGTGAATAGTAACAAGTACTGGGCCCATTCCCAGATATTTCAGCCTGTCTTTGGAGGACTTCATGCTGTTTGAATGTGGGGATTTCTCCCTGGATCCTCCAGTTACTTCCCTTGACAAGCCCCGCTGAGCTCCAACATCCTGTGAGCTCAAGCGCTGGCCAAGGCCAGCTGGCCCCAACCCTTTTGTCCCTGGATCTTTTTTTGCTGAGCTATTTGTTCCAAATTCCATTCTGCTACCTAGGCTGGAAATTGCACTCATGCTCAGCTCAAAGGAATGCAGCTCATGTTGGCCAGAGAGTGCACCCAGAAATGGATAGGTAGAATCTTCCTTTACTTTTGTGGCTTACTTCCTCACATCTGTGAGGCCGCCTATGTCACTGACCTGTTCCTTTTTCAACTGCATAGCAACTACTTACAGGTCACCTTCTGGGATGGGGAGGTCCTTTCCTGACTTCTCTGCAGTCAGCGTGGTTTTCTGAGCCTCAGAGGGCCCGAGTCATTTCATTTGGCATGATATTTGCTGCCTTCCTGGAATTACCCTGATTTGCATATTGTTCAATCACATTCATTCATTCATTTATATGAAACATTTATGTAATGAGCACCTACTATATTGCCCAGCCCTATGTTAGAAATTAAGAATAAGTAAATCAGGCCAGGGGTATAGCTTAGTGGTAGAGTGCTTGCCTAGCATCCCCAAGGCCCTGGGTTTGATCCCCAGCACCAAAAGGAAAAAAAATAAGGCCCTACCCTCACATAGTTTAAAATTCTACAATAAACTGGTAGCTAGAAGCAAACACACTTACTTTTACATACTTATAACTACAATTATAGCACATTAAAACTCGTGAAGGTAACCTGGGCATAGTGACCCATGCCTATGATCCCAGCCCTCTGGGAGGCTGAGGTAGGAGTATCACAAGTTTGAGGCCAGCTTGTCAATTTAACAACTTAGGGAGACTATGTCTCACAATAAAAAATAGAAAAAAGGGCCGGAGGTTTAGCTCAGTGGTGCTGCTGCCTGTCTCCCAAGCCCAGGGTCCGAGTTTGATCCCTGGTACCGAAAAATAAAAATAAAAAATAGTAAAAAGCTGGAGATATAGCTTGGTGTAAAGGCCTAGGTTAAATACTCAGTACCACCAAAGAAAGAAAAAGTGTCGGGAGCAATGCTACATAATTTTAGGGAAAAATCATTTGATTAGGCCTAGTTCTCCTGCCTATAGGCCAGCTGTGGCATTTTGAGACTTAATTCCATTTTGGCCCCGGGTCACAACTGAGACCTCAATGATCTGGTGATGCTGTGATGCTCCAGGACAAGATTGCACCAGCTGAAGACATCCTGGGAGGAATAAAATCTTCATCTACTCAGTTCCTCATTGTTCTTGGATTGTTACACTTTGTTTATGCCCATGTACTGAACTCTCTGCAAGTCATTTGTTACACCTTATTTATTGGGATGTACTAAATTGTCTGCAAGTCATTTGTTACATTTGTTTCTCCCAACGTACTGCATAAAAGGTGTGGTAAGCTAGGCGTTTTCGTCTTTGCTGCCCAGAGCAGTACTGATCAGGCCCAAAGTTCAGCTTCTTCTCAAAGTCTCATTTTTTTCTACCTTTCCTGTATAATAAGTTAATTCGCCTTGTGCTGCCGAGGCTCACAGGAGACTAGGACTTACTGCAGAGGTCCTAGTAATGTCCCCTTTCCCTGTTCCGTACAAGAAAGAAGGAAAGAAAGAAAGAAGGAAGGAAGGTGTGTGTGTGTGTGTGTGTGTGTGTGTGTGTGTGTGTGTGTGTGTGAGAGAGAGAGAGAGAGAGAGAGAGAGAGAGAGAGAGAGAGAGAAAGAAAGGGCGAGCAAGCAAGTGTGGTGGCATACACCTGAAATCCCAGCACTCAGGAGGGTGAGCCAGGAGGATCACTGTGAGTTTAAGGCTAGCCTGGGCTACATAGTGAGCTTGAGGCAACATAGCAACATAGCAAAACCTTGTCCCAAAACACCCCCCAAAATTTTTTTTTAAAGGTATGAGTGGTTTGAGCATACAGCCCGCATCACATAAGCATTTGACTGGTGCTTATAAAATGAAAAGTATCACCATTAATCCTCAATTTTCTCTATTAAAAGGAATATACAAATCACAGACTCTCTGAAAGCGCTCCCTTGTTGGTTTCTGAACACCTGCTGACTCTGCCATGTGTAACAAATACCTTAACCTTTTCTTGCAACCTCAAGTCCTTCCTTAGCTCATCTTTGGCATTAAGGCCCTTGCTGGAGGTATGGACAGCAAGAAGAACAAGGCCCTGAGAGAGCTTCCATCCTGGAAGAGCTGATGTGCCTGCCCCTCCCACAATAGACCTGCCTCCACCCAGCAAGGCTTGGAAAGGAGTGAACCCATCCTCAGGGGGTCTAGTTTGCTGTTGATTGAGCCACATGAAGTTGTTACTGGTTTTATGTTTAATTTGTGCAATTTTGTTTTTGTAATTTTTTGAGACAGGGTCTCACTGTGGAGTTCAGGCTGGCTTTGAATTCACTGTGTAGCCCAGGCTGGCCTCAAACTCACGGCAATCCACCTGCCTCAGCCTCTCGAGTGCTGGGATTATAGGCATGCGTTACCATTCCCAGCTAATTTGTAAAATTTTGAGACAAGGTCTAGCCTTGAACTCCTTGGATCAAGCAAGTCTCTTGCCTCAGCCTACCAGTGGCTGGGGACTCTAGGCCTGCATGGTTGGTTGACTGTTTTTGACCTACCAAAACAACATTTCATAAGGGTTAGACTGGTAGATTTGAGAATAAACCAAATTGTCCTTGGAAACAACTGACCTATCTATCAATATGACCTTTCTGGTGTGTGTGTGTGTGTGTGTTTGTGTGGTGGAGGTGGTGATGGGATATGATGACAATGGACTGACTTTAGTGCATGGAGAATGTGAACTGCAGGGTGAGGAATGAACCTGAGAATATAAAGTGGAAGGAAAAAGAAGTAGGAAAAAGCCAGTTGAAATCTTAGTTACTTTTTTCATTGCTGAGACAAAATACCTGACACACAGTTAGAGGAGGAAAGGTTTATCTGGCTCACAGTTTATAGAGGTTTCAGTCCATGGTCAGGTGGTTCCAAGGCAGGTTGGGATGGCAGAGGGACATCACAGAGGAGAAATAGCTGATGACAGGCAGAAGGCAGCAAAGTAATAAGGGACTGGAGCAGCCCTCTTTCTGTCCCTTATATTCCATCCAGCCTAAATAGGGTGGGTAGCACTCAGTCAGGGTGGGGCACCCTGAATCCCAGCCTCACACCCTCAATCCCAGCAGCACACACCCTAAATCCAACCACCCCCTAAAAGTCCCCACCTATGACCACATGAGGCTTTTCGGGGGACATCTAGACCCAAGCCATAACAGCACCTACTTCCCCCCCACTGTCCAGGAAAGATCAACATGAAATTGGTGCTCACACACATGTGGCCTTCAAAATGTCTGTCTGACTCCACTCTCAGGATACACTCCCCAGCCAGCCCACTGATGACTAATTTAGCTCCCTGGGGTTGCTTTTTCTTTCTTTTCAGTACTGGACACCGAAGCCAGGATATCACATATGCTATGCAAATGTTCTACTACTGAGGTACATCCCTGGCCCTTTTTATTTTTTAAGATAGGGTCTTGCTAAGTTGCCCAAGCTGGCCTTGAATTTGGGGTCCTCCTGTCTCAGCCTTCTGAGTAGATGGAATTATAGGCATGGGCCACATGGCCTGGCTCTGGAATTTAAAAAAAATTAGGAAAAAGGTGATCCAGCAGCTAGAGGAATATTCAAATATGAAAGACACCACTTTAAGTAGCACATTAGCATGCAGTTATATCCTTTGGCCTCCTATGAGTTGGATGGCTGGGAATCAGGCTTCTTCAGGCAAATGAGCCCTGAAGAACCGTCACATAATATGGCTATGACCTGGGGTTAGTTCTCTGGTAAATTCACTGAGGGAATGCTACCCTGGGTGGGTTCTTTGAGAGCCAATCAAATGACTAGTACAAAGCAGGACCTTCAAACAATTGCTTTGACCACAGAATGTGAGGGATGTAATTATATTAGCAAGGCATAGTTATCCTGTCTCTGACCCCAACTCCATTCTTGATCCTACTTCATGACCCAGGAAGAAGGTGTGAAATTCCCTGCCGTTTTGTTTTGTTTTGTTTTTGCTTTTGCTTTTGTTTTTTGAAGACAAGGTCTCACTGTGTAGTTCAGGGTGGCTTTGAACTCACTATGTAGTTCAGGCTGGCGTTTGACTCATAGCCATCCTCCTGCCTCAGCCTCCTGAGTGCAGTGATTATAGGTATGCCACCACGCCTGGCAGCCTGGCATTTTCTGCTTCTCACTCAGAGCTCCCTCAGTCATGCTTACGAGCTCAGCAGGTCAATGGGATTGTGATGCTCCCTGGGTTGAAAAACGGAGAGTGTGGAATGTAGAGAGCCCAGACTACTATCTGTGCTGAGTCCAGGCAAGTCTTTTACTTTTCCCCTGCCAGGTTGGTCAGCCATGTTTGAAATCATGGTTGAGTTTAGCACAGGAGTACATATATGAGTGTGTGTGTGTAAATATATTTTTTCCAGAACATGTAAACTGGGCATGGTGTATTAAATTTGTAATCCAAGCACTCAGGAGGCTGAGGCAGGAGAATTTACACATTCAAGACCTATGTACTGAGGCTCTGTCTCAAAAGGATATTCAGTACCTGCAAATACAAAGCATGTACCTTTTTTGTTTGTTTTTTTGGTACTGGGGATCGAATTCGGGTTCTTGTGCTTGCGCAGCAGGTGGCGAAACCACTGAGCTAAATCCCCGGCCCGCATGTGGCTTTTATTTTTATTTTTTCTTCTTTTTTTTTTTTTGGTACCAGGGATTGAACTCAGGACCTTGTGCTTGTGAGGCAGGTGGCAGAACCACTGAGCTAAATTCCCAAAATTTCTTTCTTTTTTCTTCTCTTTTTTCCCCCCAAATTCCCCTGCCCTCCCTTCAACCCCTCCACCCCTCCCTATTTACAAAGACTTTGTTTACAGTTTTTCATTTTCTCATATTAATTCCATTCCCTTCTTTCCTTTCCCTTACCCCTCCCATGTCCCCTTCCCATTTGCCCCTTTTCTTCCTATTTCACATTATCTATTATAACTTTTAGTCCTTATTTACACTCTCAGTTTCTCACACTAGAGAAAGTCTTTGATATTTACACATGCGTGTCCTATTTATTTCACTTACGAGTATTGCCTCAATGTGCATCCATTTAGCTATAAATGTCTCTAATTTCTCATTTTTTATGGCTGAGTAGTACTCCATTAAAAATAAAACACATTTTCTTGATCCAGTCTCCAGTTGATGGGCAATTGGGCTGCTTCCAAGTTTTAGCTATTACAAATTGTGTTGCTATGAACATGAGTGCACATATATCACTGTGGTGTGATTCTTTTAATTCTTTGGGGAAGATACTCAGCAGGGGAATAGCAGGGTCAAATGGGACTTTCAGTCCTACTTCTTTGAGGTATCTCCATACTGATTTCCACAGTGGTTGCACCAGTCTACACTCCCACCAGCAGTGGAGCAGGGTTCCTCTTTCCCCACAGCCCTGCCAGCATTTGCTATTGGTTGATTTCCTGATAGCAGCCATTCTTTCTGGGGTGGGATGGAATCTCAGCTTTGTTTTCATTTGGATCTCTCGAATGACCAGTGATGTTGAACATTTTTTCATATGTTTTTTTGCTATTTCTACTTCTTTGAGAAATGTCTGTTCATTTCAGATGCTCATTTTTGGATTGGGCCTTTAAATTTGGGAGGTCTGATTTTTTAAAGTTCTTTATAGATTCTAGGTAGTAGATCTTTGTCTGAGAAACAGCAGGTGAAAATTTTTCCCAGATTGTGGGTTGTCTCTTCACTCTGTTGGTGGTTTCTCTTGCAGTGCAGAAGCTTTTTAATAAGAAGTGATCCCACTTGTTGATTGTTTGTGCTAGTTCATGGGCAACGGAGGTTTTGTTCATAAAATCTTTTCCTACACCAATGTCTTCAAGAATTCTACCTAACCTCTGTTCCAGCCGGCTCAGCATTTCTGTTTTAATATTTAGATCTTTAATCCATTTTGATTTTAGTTTAGTGCATGGTGAGAGGTATGGGTCTAGTTTCAATCTTTGGCAAGTTGAAACCCAATTTTTCCAGCACCATTTATTAAAGAGGCTATCTTTCCTCCAGTGAGGGTGGTTGGCTCCTTTGTCAAAGAGGAGGTGTCTGAGTGTGTCTGAAGTTGTTTCTGCATCTTCTAATCTGTTCCACTGGTCCTCAGGTCTGTTTCTTTGCCAGTACCATGCTGTTTTTATCACAGTAACTTTGTAGTATAGTTTGAAGTTGGGGGTTGTGATACCCCTGCCATGTCTCTGTTGCCTAGGATTTCTTTTGTTATTCTAAGTCCCTTCTTGTTCCCAATGAATTTTTGGATTGTTTTCTCAAGGTCCATGAAGTATGCTGCTGGGATTTAAATTGGGGTTGCATTGAGTCTGTATAGCAGTTTTGGAAGTATGGCCATTTTCACTATGTTGATCCTTCCTACCCAGGAGCAAGGGATGTCTTTCCATTTTCTGATATCATCTTCAATCTCTCTTTTCAGAGTGCCATAGTTTTCAGAGAAGAGGTCTTTGATTTCTTTTGTTAGGTTGATTCCTAGGTATTTCAGTTTCTTGGATGCTATTGTGAAAGGAATTGTTTGCCCTATTTCTCTCTCAGTGAGCCTGTTCGTGTAGAGGAAAGCTATTGATTTTTGTGTGTTGACCTTCCACCCAGCTACTTGACTGAATTTGGTTACTAAGTCTAGAAGACTTTTGGTGGAGTTCTTGGGGTCTTCTATATAGAGTATCATGTCATCTGCAAATAATGACAGTTTGACTTCTTCATTTCCTATCTTTATGCCTATTATTTCTTTCTCTTCTCCAATTGCTGTGGCTAATGTTTCCAAAACTATATTGAACAGGAGTGGTGATAGTGGACATCCTTGTCTTGTTCCTGATTTTAGTGTGAAGGATTTCGGTTTTTGACCATTTGGTATGATATTGGCTGTTGGTTTTCCATAGATGACTTTTATCAGATTGAGGTAGAGACCATCTATTCCAATTTTTTGTACAGTTTTTTATCATAAATGCATGTTGGATTTTGTCAAATGCTTTTTCTGAATCTATGGAGATGATCGCATGGTTTTTGTCCTTGGCTCTATTGATATAGTGTATTACATTGATTGATTTGTGTATGTTGAACCATCCCTGCATCCCTGGGATGAATCCCACTTGGTCAGAGTGTATGATCTTCTTTTTGTTTTTTTGTATATCCTTTTATTGGTACCTTTTAGAAGTACAATATAATGACATTCATCATTGGAGATATGCACCTTTACATACTCTCTTGGTTCTTATTTTTTCTCCCTTCCCCTGCCCTCCCTGTGTATGATCTTCTTGATGATCTTCTGCATTCTATTTGCCAGTATCTTAGTAAGGAGTTTTGGGTCTATGTTCTTTAGTGAGATTGGCCTATAGTTCTCTTTTTTGGTTGGGTGTTTCTCTGCTTTGGGGATCAAGGTGATGCTTGCTTCCAGGAATGAATTCAGGAGTATTGTTTCCCTTTCAATTTCAATGAAGAGTTTAAAGAGTAGTGGCAGTAGTTCCTCTCTAAATGTCTTGTAGAATTCAGCAGTGAAGCCATCAGGACCCGGGCTTTTCTTAGTTGGTAAGTTTTTAATTGCATTTTCAATTTCATCGATTGATATTGGGTTGTTTAGAATCTTTAGGTCTTCTTCATTCAACTTTGGTAATTCATATGTATCTAGGAATCTGTCCATTTCTTCTGTGTTTTCCGTCTTATTGGCATATAGGTTCTCCAAGTAGGTATTGATAATTCTCTGGGTTTCTTCTGGGTCTGTTGTAATTTCACCCTTTTCATTCCTAATTGCATGGATTGGGCCTCTTCTTTCCTTTTTCTGATAAGGTTGGCTAAGGGCTTGTCAATTTTTTTTATTCTTTCGAAGAACCAACTCTTGGCTTCATTGATTTTTTTGTATCGTTCTCTTAGTCTCCATTGCATTGATTTCTGCTCTGATCTTTGTAATTTCCTCCCCTGAATGAGCTTTGGGTTTGTCCTGCTCTTCTTTTGCTAGAAGCTTGAGGTTCAGCATCAGGTTGTTTAATTGGGCTTGCTTTGTTTTCCTAATATGAGTATTCACTGCTATGAATTTCCCTCATAAGACTGCTTTCATTGTGTCCCATAGATTCTGATGTGTTGTATTGTCATTATCATTTAATTGTAGGAACTGTCTGATTTCTTCTTTAATTTTCTCTGTGACCCATTGGTTATTCAGAAGTGTGTGGTTCAATTTCCATGTGTTTATGAAATTCTTGCAGTTTCTTTTGCTATTCATCTCCAATTTCATTGCACTATGGTCTGATAATACACAAGGGTTAACTTCTATTCCTTTGCACTTAGTTAACCATATTCTGTGAGTGAGTATGTGGTCTATTTTGGAGAACAACCTGTGTGCAGCTGAAAAGAATGTATGTAATCTGATTTTGTGGGGTGGAGCACTCTGTAAACATCTGTTAAATTCATTTGTTCAAGAGTGTGATTGAGTTCTAGTAATTCATTACTTATTTTTTGTCTAGTTGATCTATTTATTTGTGACAATGGGGTATTGAGGTTCCCCACTATTATTGTATTAGTGCTTATTTGATTTTTCATGTCTGTTAGTATTTGTTTTATATAGTTGGGTGAACTAGTGTTTAGTGCATATATGTTTATGATTGTAATCTCTTCCTCTTGGATTGTTCCCTTTACAAGGATGTAGTGTCCTTCTTTGTCTCTCTTAATCAGTGTTGCTTTGAAATGCATTTTATCTGCAAACAGGAGAGCTACTCCTGCTTTTTTGAGGGGTTCCTGTCACATGGAGTATTGTTTTCCACCCTTTAACTTCATTCTATGAATTTCTTTTTGAATTAAGTATGTTTCTTGTATGCAGCATATTGTTGGATCTTGCTTCTTGACCCATTCTGCCAGTCTATTTCTTTTGACTGCTGAATTGAGACCATTAACATTGATGGCTAGAACTGATATGTATTTACTTATCATTGTCATGACTTTTTATTTCTGTTGGATTCTCCCTCTTTGCATTTAATTTCTTGTCGTGCCCAATGGATTCATTCTTCTGGGTTTCCTGGGGTTGTGATCCTCATTTTCCTTTCCTAGGATATAGTCTAAAATTTTTTGGAGTGCTGGTTTGGTATTCACCAAGTTCCTAAGGTGCTCTTTGTCATGAAAGTATCTTATTTCTCCATCCATTTTGAAAGATAGTTTTGCAGGGTACATCAATCTGGGTTGGAGGCTGTTTTCTTTTAGGGCTTGGAATATGTCACTCCAAGCTCTTCTTGCCTTGATGGTTTGTGTTGAGAAGTCTGCTGTGATTCTGATGGGCTTTCCTTTGTATGTGATTTGTTTCTTTTCTCTCACTGCTTGTAGAATTTTGTTCTTCTGTTGGGTTTCTGGAATCTTATCTATTATATGCCTATGTGTAGATTTTTTTGATCAAGGCTAGTTGTGGTCCTATATACCTCACTTATCTGTATGTCAAGTTGTTTTCTCCTGCTTGGGAAGTTTTCTGCCATCACTTCTGTGAACAATTTTTTTTATGTCGTCTGCACTCTCTCCTGTTTCTTCATTGACTCCGATCAGTCTTATGTTATTCTTTGCATCATCTCGCAGCTGCAGGATTGATTTCTTGTGGTCCCTTGGTATTTTAAAGCAATTTTTCTTTTCCTGGTCACTAATTGCAATCTTATCTTCTATATCTGAAATTCTCTCCTCACATTGGCTCATTCTGCTGCGTAAACTTTCAATGGAGTTTTGAATCTCCTGGCAATCTGTTTGCATCTGTTTTATGGATTCCATTTGTTTCCTATGTTGGGATTCCATTATGTTCCTCAGCTCCTCTTTTTTTTTTTATCTGTGTCCACTGTGGACTTATTAATCCTGTCTTGCACTGTGGGCACAGTCTCTGCTGTTTTCAGAGAAATTATTTCTGATTTCATTTTTTCAGATCCTCTTTTGTTGCCAGTTCAGGGAGTCCAGGTGGTTGAGTATCAGATTGTTCCATCTCGTTTCCCTTTTGGGTTGCTTTAGGTGATCTGGGATCTGGGAGTCTCAAAGTCTCTTTGAGACTTGTTTAAGTGTCTTCTCATTTCAACAGGGCGTGGGTGGGGAGAGGGGAGATGTGTGCTACTTACACCCACACGGCTTACCTCCTCGGCACTGGGGGCAGTGGCACGTTGGCCCAGAAGGTTCACCTCCAAACCAGTCACACCTGTTACTTGGCTTCCCCGCTGATATTTCTCATCCTCATATATGCCTGCCTCCTGGATTTAGGATTCATCCGGAATACTTAATAGGTCAAACATGGGTGCTCAGGTTTACATCCATCGGGGATTTTAAGATGGGTGTAGGTATCTGAGCTCTGATGACGAGGAGAACAGCTGAGTTCACATCAGGAAAATCAGCCTCAGCAAGCTTCTCCAAGAAAATCAACAGCCTATTTTTTCTTAATTGCCAAGAAATGCTGATTGGTGATCTTGGTGTCTGCGGCAGTTACTCAGAAGGCCTCAGGCCCCAGTGATGAAGAGGGGCAGGGCTACTTGCCCAGGCCTCTCATGTGACGCTGTCAGGATGCAATCCATCATCACTGCCACCTCCTCCGTCAGCATCCCTCATATGAAGTGTAATTCACTGGGTTTCCCACTTGCCAGACAGTGAGCTAACACCAGTCTTAATTTCCTCCCCTCATTTAGTCCTCATGAGGCAGAAGTATTTATTGCCTTCACTTTATAGATGAAAAGTCTTGAGGCAGAGAGAAGTTAAGTGACCAGCTGCTAGGAGGCAACAGACCTGGGATTGAACCAGGGACTGTGTGTGAAAGCGTACCCTGGACTGTAGGGGGAAGGCCAATACGTGTCCTCTGTGTCCACTGATGGTGTGGCTCCTTCTTAGTTGTTCTCCCTTCAGCCCAAGTGGAACTGGACTGACTGGTCTATGCCCAGGTCTGGGGTTTAGAGAGCAGACAAGAGTAATCATTTATTATCCTGGAGCTCAGTGATTATGCTGAGGAAGGAATCATTTTGAAGACTGGGGCCCAACTCCCTGCAGATTTAATCCTATGGGATGCTGTGATTCTGGATTGTGCCCCCACCCACCCCTGCCTTTGGCAGGCCTCTCCATGCACTGGAAAGCCCAGCCTAGGGAGGGCCAATAAGGAGAAAAATTGGGCATTTCTGATAGGCTAACTGGGTTGTTTTTCCCTTGGTGCTAGCAAATCTCATCTTTATGGACATCCTCAAGCCTTGGTCCTGGAATAAAGTACAAGCCATGGATTTGCATGCAATTGTAAGTTTATATATTATATTATGCACTGACCCTGCTTCCAAACACAGCTTGAGAAAGAATAACTCAGCTTGCCTCAGTGAAATGACAACGTCAAAGGTTCTTAGTGGTAGTGTCCCCCTCCCTTCCATGACAGAACAGCTCAGATCCCAACCTACCCTGCCCCATGCTGTCGTCTTGGTGCAAATCTGCAGTTGCTGCATGACTGGTGCTCCCTGGATGCCCAATCCCTAGGCCCCTCACATTTCCTAGGATGTCTAGAGCCTCATTTCCTGAGTGTAGAAAATGTGAAGCCTGAACAATCTCCTCCCACCCCTCCCCTGCTTTTAGTACTGGGAAACGAGCCCAAGGACTCTGCACTGAACTACATTCCCAGGACTTTTTGGTTTTGGTTTGTTTCTGAGACAGGGTCTCTCTATGTAGTTCAGGCTGACCTTGATGATCCTCTTGCCTCAGCCTCCTGAGTGCTGAGATTACAGGTGTGTGCCACCACTCCTGGCTTCTTAACTCTTAAATATGATATCTGGTTGAAAATTAATTTGGCATCTGGTCTTGCCTGACCAGCCTCAGTCAAAGCCAACTCTAAGTGTGCAGGTATGTGCTCGCTTCAGCAGCATATATTCTAAGTGTGCAGGTAGACTTTGACCCTCTGAGGTCCCCAAGGACTCCCTGTGCTTCCAGCCCAATTCACTGACAGCATTGTCCTCAGAGTCCCAACTGGCTCAGGCTTGCTTCCTGCATTATCATTTAGGGCTGTGGATGTACCTGCCAGGTCCTCTGCTGGACACTGTCCAGTATGGGTAGTGCACCCCATGCCGTATCTAGAGCCATTTAGGATGCCACAGTGTACCTTTGCCCTCTCTGAAGATTCAGTGGACATGAGATTTGTTTTAAAAAATAATTTGTTGCATTTAACATTTTGTAGGATTGTTTATGTTTGCATACCATATCTCTTAAAGGTTTAAATGGAAAGAAGACAAATGACAAAAGTAAGTAGGAAAGCCATGTGTGGTACACCCTTACATTTGGGAGGATGAGGCAGATAGATTGTGAGTTTGAGGCAAGCCTGTTCAAGGTCAGCCTGGATTGCAACAGCAAGACCTTGTCTCAAAAAGCAACAACAAAAAAAATAAAACCCACCCCGAAAAAAGAAAATCTAGAAAAAAACAAAAACAGAAAGAAAAAATATAGGTAGAAGAGTAAGATGCAAGGAAAGACGAGGCTGGAACAAAAAATATCTATCTTTAGGCTCTGGAAAACTGTTTTTGGGGAGCAGAGACAGGGCAAATAAGGGACTGAGCTTCCTAGTGAGACTGGAGATGGAAGTGGGCGTGATTTGTTAATTACAAGATCCCAGAGGACTTGCACAGAACAATGCCCAATGACTTCTCTCTAGAATCCCAGCAGGTTTTCAACAGGATGACCTAAGGGCCAGGGATTTAGCTCAGGGGTGCCGCTGCCTGCCTCCCAAGTGCAAGGTCCCCAGTCGATCCCTGGTACAAAACAAAAAAACAGGCTGGCCTAGACCTGAGGTCAGCCTAAGGCATGGAATCCCAGTACCTCCTCTCAGGAGCCATATGTAGAAGTTCTGCTGGTTTCCTTGCAATATGGACAACGTAAAACGACACAGACACCAGGAGGAGCTTGCTATCGAGGCTTTCCTCACAATGCTCTGCCCTGTGTCCTCCACAGTGTACTTTTATTTTGCCTTTTCCTCCTTTACTCAGCCCATGCTCACTCTGCAGAGCCAATTTCTCCCTCACTCTTCACTTTTACTTTTTCAAATAAACTTTGTCACCACTTTTTTGTTCATTTTGTTTAGTTCTTTGAGACCAGAAGAACCTGGAATCCAACTCCAGAAGGAGATGAGAGCACCAAAAAACCCAGTAATGTTTAATTGGTAAGCCACTTTTAGAAAGAGCTACCCAGTAACACTAGCATTTCCCCCAGATGAAGTCAGGAAATTTCTTTCAGCCACCAATGATAATGTTTTTCAGGCCAAGACTAGACTGTTGACCCAGACCCTTACAGTCTTGTGAATCTGGGCAATACAAACAATTTGTTATGGTTTAGATCTAAAATGGCCCCCTTAGGAGTGGGGAAAGAAAAGAAAAATTGTTAGGTACAGGTACAAATTACTATGAATGTGATCATTATGTATATCAAAAGTATACCAGTAAAATTAAATTTTAAAAAATAAAATGGTCCCCTTAGGTCTAAGGCACACACCTATAATCCCAGCACTTGGAAGGCTGAGGCAGGAAGATCACTGTGAGTTCAAGGCCAGCCTGGGTTACAAAGTGAGTTCAAGGACCCAGGTGTGGTGGTGCATACCTGTGATCCCAGCACTTGGGAGGCTGAGACAGGAGAATTCCCAAGAGTTTGAGGCCAGCCTGGGCTACATAGTTCAAGGCCAGCCTGAACTGCATAGTGAGTCCCTGTCTCAAAAAACAAAAAAACATAAAGTTGAAGAAAAATGTTTTAAAAACTAGGGCTGAGGGTATACCTCAGTGAGAGTGCTTGCCTAGCATGTGCAAGGCCCTGATCTTGATCCCTAGCACCACAAAAATAAAATGAAAAAAGAAAACTTGAGTTCAATTTAAAAAATAAAAATCTATCTGAATCCTTGAAAAGTTCCAAGACCCAGGTGTAGTATGTATGTTTGTAATCCCAGCACGCTGAGGCAGAAGGATTGCAATTTGGAGTCCTGCCTGGGCAAGTGAGATCATGTCTCAAATTTATCTTTTTGTTTTTGATTCTCAAGAGAAAGTCTCACTACATAGTTCAGCCTGGCCTTGAACTGGCAGTGATCCTCTCACCTCAGCCTCCCAAGTGCTGAGATTACAGGTGTGCACCACCATGCCTGGTATAGATAAATTTAGGAAGGGCTAGCAGTGTAGCCCAGTGCAAAGGCCCTAGGTTCAGTCCCCAGTAACAGCAAGAAAGAGAGAGAGAGAGAGAGAGAGAGAGAGAGAGAGAGAGAGAGAGAGAGAGAGAGCAAGAGCACTCCAGGGACTTGGTAACTGCCAACTCAAACAGCCTGAAGACAGGGTAGTCCAGAACTTCCCTTTGGAAGACAGTATCAGTCTCCTGAGTCTCCTGAGTGTTGCCATCTTCATAACCTCTGGGTCTTCTGCAGTGTCCCTTTTGAGATAAGAGTATTCATAATGTTTTCAAAACCAATAAACATCCAGAGACAATCTTAATTTTTCTGTCTAAGCTATTTAAGATTGATGAGGTCTGCACTGAATTATTAAAAGGTGATGAACTCATCAGGCCTGAATGGTCTGTGAACTGGAAGGGACTGAGTTTCTCTACCTTCTCTGTTCCTCCTTGTAACCCAGCAGGGGTAGGATGCTCTCTTTGGCTAACTGGATAGCCAGGTTTTGAAAGGCATCGCAGTGGTGGTAGAGAGGGAGCAGAGGGGCAGCAAGGGCACTGGAGAAGGGGTGATGTGGATGAGATTTCTGGTGATACCAAACTTCTGCTTCATATCTATGGGATGCAACATGTTGGTTTTAGAATTCTTTTTTTTTTGCCTTTTTTTTGGGGGGGGTACCCGGTATCAAACCCGGGACCTTTTGTTTTCCAGGCAGGGGGTGGAACCATTGAGCTAAATCCCCAGCCTTTTTATTTTTAATTAAAAAAAAATTTTTAGTACATGTTTATAGTACATAATGGTTACATTCATCATAAGGAGTTGGTACAAGTATGTAACACATTTTAATTATTTTTACTTCCCCTTCTCACTTCCCTTCCCCCTCCCTCCTTGTCTTGGTCCCCTTCTCATCTGCAAAAGAACTATCTCGCTGTTTCATATTATTTAATGGTGAAAAGACTTGAGAGGAACGTAAATGCTCATGATAGGGGAGTGGTATGTAAACCATAGTTGGAATAATATGTGATGATCTAAAAGGAGGGTTTTGAAGGCTTTGTACCAACATGGGAAACCACACATGTTGTCTTGCCAAGTGAATGCAGAGCAACCATCAGAACCACGACAGGTGGTGTGGGGTTGTATGTCTGTGTTAAGAACATGGGTTTTCTAGCTGGGAATTTAGCTCAGTGGTGCCACTGCCTGCCTCACAAATGCAAGGTTCCGAGTTCAATCCCCAGTACCAAAAAAAAAAAAAAAAGAACATGGGTTTTCTAACTGGATGGACCAGTCTGGGGGTTCAGTTCCCATTTCCTCCACTCATGAGCTGGATCATCATCTGCAAGTTTCTTAACTTCTCTGGGCTTTGGTTTTCTTCTTTTTCACAAAGATAATAAAATGTGCATAATAAAATAAGCTGAGTTGTCTTAAGTGTTCTGAGGCTGGAAGTTCGTGTATTTGAGCAAAGTTGGCCAACTTTGGGAATTAGTGACATCTGGAGATGTAGCTCAGTGAGAAGGTCCTGGGTTCAGTCCCACTAAAAAAAAAAAAGTTCCCTTCTACTTCTCTATAAGTTGTGTGTGTATTTTAAAAATTATTTTGTAAAAAGAACTGTAGAAAATAATGAGATTAAAGAATTTTAAAAAATTCCATCCATTGTTATATAACAAACTGGCCTATGACTTAGTTGCTTGAAACAACCACCATTTTATTATGTCTCACAATTTGGGAGTCAGGAATCTGAGCAGGTCTCAGCCATGCAATACCTGTTCCTGTGGCATTGGCTGAGGTCACTC
This sequence comes from Heterocephalus glaber, assembly GCF_053883595.1. Lineage (NCBI taxonomy): Eukaryota > Metazoa > Chordata > Mammalia > Rodentia > Bathyergidae > Heterocephalus > Heterocephalus glaber. Next base: position 9,730,737 of record NW_028258324.1, on the reverse strand, counting down.
AGTAGGTTTATCTGGTAATTGGACCTATGTGGAGAGTTCTGGATGCTTCCTCATTCATCACTCTTGTTCCTGGTGAGGGGTGGAGGTCAGGCTCCACTGGGAATACTGACCCACCACAGTATGAGGTAATTGGACTGCTACGTGGCAGCTCAGGATTTCCAGAGCCAGTAGTCTGAAGACAGGAAGCTGCCAGACCCTTAATTCCTGGGCTTCCACTCTGGCACAAATCACTGTGGCCTATTGTTCAAGTGGTCACAGAGGTCATCCAGGTTCAAGAAGAAGGGACATAGACCTCCTACATTTAATGGGAAGAATGTCAAAGAATTTACAGCTATCTTTACCTTAGAAACTATTTGAAAGGTGGTGATACTGACATTAATGCCAGTATTTGTTGTAAAGTTAAATCATAAAAGGGCCTCTCTGGGAAAATGCCTGGGTAATGGCCTTTGGTTGGGTTGGGGTTATTTCCAGGCTGAGCAGGGAGCTCTAGTCACTCAAACAGCAAGCTACTGCAAGCAGGGCAAAGGGGAAGAGAATCACCTTATGCCCTTGGGACTGTTTTGGGTACAGGGGATTGAACCAGGACCCTGTCCGCAGCCCTAGATTTTGGAAAACAGATGTAAGTGATGCTTCTGAGCAGTTACAATGTGAGGTGGCAGTGTATTATGGTTTAAGTATTTTTTTGAGACAGGGTCTTGCTATGCAGATCAGTCTGGCTTGCTCTGTATCCTAGGCTGGACTTGAACTCATGATCCTCCTGTCTCAGCCTCCCAAGTGCTGAGATTATAGACATGTACCACCATGCCTGGCTATGGTTTGGATCTAAAACATATGCCCAAAGTCTTATGTGTTCTAAGGTAGGGATTTCAGAAGTTAATTGAGATATGAAGGCTCTGACTTGTCAGTGGATCAGACCACTGATGAGATGATGATTTCAGTTTTTTTTTTTTTTTTTTTGGTACCAGGGATCGAACTTGGGTTCTTCTGCTTGTGAGGCAGGCAGCGGAACCACTGAGCTAAATCCCCGGCCCTATGATATGATGATTTGATGGCATTTGGGAGGTGCTGAAAATTTAGGAGGTGGGGCCTCATTGAAGGGACTGGATTATGGGGATATGGCCTTAAGGGCTATATGTTCCTATATGGGTTAAGCATTTATAATCTGCAAATATGCACTCCAAAATGCTCGAATATGCAAAGCCTTTTGAGAACCAACATGATAGCACAAGTGGGAAGTTCTACACCCGATTTCATGTGTCAAGTGGCAGTCGAAATGCAGGTACATGGCCGGGGATTTAGCTCAGTGGTTCCGGCGCCGGCCTCACAAACGCAAGGTCCTGAGTTCAATCCCTGGTACCAAAAAAAAAATGCAGGTGCCCTAAATATGTATCTGTGTGTGAGTATGTGTGTGTGTGGTGGTATCTCACTGTGTTACCTCGGCTGACCTTGAACTGGCTATCCTATCCTCCTGCCTCTGTTCCTGAGTAGCTGGCATTATAGGCACATGCCAGCACAACCAGCTTCCCAAGGTAACTCATTATGTGTATGGCACTGTTCTAAATGCAAAATAAGTCTGAAATCCAAAACATTTCAGGTCATGATGATTTGGGGTAAGGGATATTTAACCTATGTAACCCATCTCTTTTCAGTGGTTAGTTGCTTGTCCCAAGGATGAGGCACTTATATTTACTTGTTTGTTTATTTTTGAAACAGAGTTTCCTTATGTAGTTCAGGCTGGCCTTGAACTCACTATGTAGCCCAGGCTGGTCTCATACTCACAGTGATCCTCCTGCCTCAGCCTCCTGAGTTCTGGATGAGAGTGTGTGAAGATTTGAGAAAAGAGTTGCAGGTGATGCATCATGAAACAGGAAAACCAAAGATCACCAACAAAACATGAAAAACCAGGAGAGAAGCCTCCAACAGTCTCCCAACTCCAGAAGGAAGCAGCCGTGCTGATGCCTTCATGTTGGCCTTCAAGCTTCCAGAACTGTGACAGAGTACATTTCTGATCATTTAAGCCCCCACCTTGTGGCACTCTTACAGCATCTCAGAAACAGGTACTCTGAGAACCATCTCTGAGTCATTCTCCGGTCTGTGTGTGTGCAGTGCTGTGGCCAGTCTCTGCAGATGGGCCGATCTCACATCATTAGGGGTGGAGCCAAGGTCAGCTTTGGGGCCTCATCGGCCTTCTGTGTCCCCCCGCCGCCGAATTAAGTTCCAGTGTGCTCATGCTGCCCTGGACTGGAAAGAAAGTCTTCAATCAACTTATTCAGAAAAAGTGCTGCGGTTACAATGCTCTCCCAAGTCAACAAATCATACTTGAATGGTGAAATGTCAGATATAGCCTGGTTGGATAGATTTTGGGGTCAACGAGGGGCCCTCAAAGACCCCAACAAACCATCTGCCTGCCCTGTAGGCATCCTGTTATTATGATCCTTAGTCTCTGCATGCACTCAGCTTCCACACATCTTTCCAAGCTGCTTTTGCAGCCCAGGTAGGGCCTGCAGGAAAATCAGGTGTCCTCTGAGAGCGCTTAGAAAGGGAGTGGTGAGAGGGCCTCAGGAGCCCTCAGGATTTATGGTTAAAGCTTGGAAAACAATTATGCTGGAGCGATCTCACCCAGCAGCAGCCAGGCCCTGCTGTAGCCACTCTCCAGGAACACTGAAGAAAGGAAACAAAGCCCCAAACACAGAGATCATCACAGATGGCAAACAAGTGTGGGAGCAGGGTCTGGTGGTGCACACCTGTCAACCCAGTACTCAGGAGGCAGAGGCTGGAGGATTGTGAATTTGAGGCCAGCCTGGGCTACACAGAAGAGCCTATCTATGAAACGAAACAAAACAAGCCCCCAAATATTCAAACCACCAAAAACAGAGCGGGAACATGATCCATTTATGTTGTCTATTTCTGTTATCTGTTGATGGAGGGGGGTGTCTGTATAAAGTATCACTGCTTAACAAATCACCCCAAATTTAGCTGCTTAAATAAATAACATATTTATTGTAAATTAAACTAATGCTGAGATTCCATCTCACTCCAGAAAGAATGGCTGCTATCAAGAAATCAACCAATAACAAAGACTGGAGAGGCTGTGGGGAAAAGGAAAGCCTTCTCCACTGTTGGTGGGAATGTAGACTGGTGCAACCACTGTGGAAATCAGTGTGGAGATTTCTCAAAAAACTAAAACCAGAGGTCCCATTTGACCCAGCTATACCTCTTCTTGGTATCTTCCTGCAAGAATTAAAAGCATCATACCACAGCAATATATGCATACCCATGTTTATAGTGGCACAGTTTGTAATAGCTAAATCTTGGAAACAGCCCAAATGCCCATCAACTGATGAGTGGATAAAGAGGATTTTTTTAAATATACAATGGAGTACTATGCCATAATGGATGAGCTTCAGACATTTATAGCTAAATAGATGGACCTTGATACCATACTCCTAAGTGAAATAAATCAGACACACATGTTTAAATACTGCATTGTTTCTCTGGTGTGACATGTTTAAATTGTTTCTCTGGTATGAGAAACTGAAAGTGAAAATAAGGACTGAAGTGTATAACGGATATTGGGAAATGGAAGTGTTCAAATGGAAAGGGGAACAAGGGAGAAGGAAAGAAAGAAAGGAAGGGACAAGAAAAAAAGTGAAAATAGAAGGAAAAAATGGAAACAAAACTTTTGTATATACAGAGGGCAGGGGCTGGAGGGGATAATGGGATAAAATAAAATAAAATTTGTTTTTAAAAAATAACATATTTATTGTTTCATAGGTTCCAGGGGTCAGGGTTTGGGGGCCAGCCTGAGCACTTCTAGCTCAGAGTCTCTTGTGGGGTTGCAGTGAAATGTCCACTTTGCTTCCAAGATAGCTTCCTCACATGGCTGTTGGTGAATGCCTCAGTCTTCCACTCAGTGCTATCCAGATGGGCCTAAGATAACCAACCAGCCTGCTTTATCCAGGACTGAAGGGGTTCTTCAAATGTGAGACTTTCCATGTGAAAGCCAGCCAAGTCCCAGACAGCTCTGGGATGAGTTGGCTACCCTATTCGGGCCTCTTCATGAGGTTGTTCATGACATGAAGAGAAGGCTAAGAGAGTGATCATGACAGATGCCACAAATTCTTTATAGCCTCATCTTGGAAGTAACATACCACACACCTGAATACACACCTCTGCTGATTTCTATTGGCCACTCAGACCAGCCCTGGTGTAAAATGCAAAGGAACTTGTGAGCATCATGGAGACTATTGTAGAGGCTGGCTTTCATTTTGCCGTAGAACTTGGATTTAAAACAACCATTTCAGTAGGTTAACAGGACCCAGTGTGGTAATAGTTCTGCTCCACATGATATTGGTTGTAGCTGCAGTCATCTGGGGTCCAACTGGGCTGAAATGCAGAATGACTCACCAGCTTGGCAACTGGTGCCAGCTGTGGACCAGGAGCTCAGCTGGGGCTGTCAGTGGGAGAGTCTTGCTTTTCCTCCATATGGCCACCCTACAAGGGAAAGGGACAGCTGAATTCTGAGAGGAGCAGCCCAAGAACAGGTGCTGCAAGAGGAATGGAACAGAAACTGCCAGTCTTTCTGAGATCAGAAGTCCTTGGACATTTTATGATGCCTTCTATTGCCAGAGCAGTCACAGGCCAGCCCACAAGTAAGGAGAGGGGAAATAAGCTATCCGATGTAAGGATTCATATATATACTGTATATGGACAGGAGGAATTGTGAGGGGCTGCCATACTCCCTAAAGATCATGCTTGGGGTCTCTCATGGGGAAATGTACAAAATCCCCAGGGGCTGAGGGGTTTCCCAGGCACTCTCAGAATTAGGTGTTCATGTGTTCATGATTATGATCCATTCCTGCTTATGGAGCATTGTGTGAAGGGATTTACATGTATGACCTCTTTAAATTTTCATATCAATCTGATGAGAAAGGCATTATCTTCATTTGGTGGATATGGAAACTGCTGCTCCAAGAGATTCTGTAACTTGTCTAAGGCCATAGAGTTAGAATTGAATCCCAAATCAGTGCTTCAAAGTGCCACCTCCTTTTTTAGGACACTTACTTTTAAGATGCTCTCTCTCCAATCACAGCTGCAATGTTGTGGGAAGCCCAAGACACATGAGGTCAGGTGTAGACATTTTTATCAGCAGCCCTTGTTGAGCTCCCAGCTGGCAGCCACGTCAATGAGCTATGTTAAACTTTTCGGCCTAGTTAAGCCCCTGAGGCAGCACCCTATCAACCCAAGGAGGGGGAAGAGGTAATATAATGCTGGTTAAGTTTTGGCAAGATTTGTTGCACAGCAATGGATAACCAAAACAGAGGCAAAACTACTCTTTCTTGGATGAGTCCCTACAGAGCCTGAGGAGGGAGTTCCTGCTCTGGGAAGTGGCTGGCATAGGGTACCCTTAGTGATCCTTGAGTTCAGTGCATGAGGCTGGGTCTGCAGATGATAGTTTTCCTTATTGCCTGACCCAGCTGGGAAAAACTTCAGTGAGTCACATGGCTAGGAGCAGAAACTGTGTGTGAAGGAATTAACAGAAATCTGGGTAAGATTCCCCAAGTAAATAATGTTGATTCTCAGAACAAAGGAGACATTGCTTAATACTACTGAAACTCACACAGTTATTGCTTTATGATTGATTTGCTACTTGTGAAATTTACCAATTTCAGAAAAGTACCATAATAAGCATAATTTTAAAAATAACACCACTTTGAATTGCCTAAACACTGCACCGTTCCTAAGGGTCATAAGAGGGTCCGTGTTACTGGGGACTGGTCTTCATACTCCTGTGAAAAGAGAGTGGGGCCAAGTTGATCTTGAGGTAGCCCTAGTTGGTACCTGGATCCCAACCTGAAATCCAAGTCCTCTCAGCAAACAGATCCTCACCGTGGTTTGGAAAGATGGAGGCTCTTTGGGCTCCATCGGCCTCAGTCATTTTTTCTCCCACCCCTCACCTTTCAGTCTTTTCCAGTTCAGTGGTTCTCAAATTTTAGGATATCAGTATTATTTGGGAAGTATGTAAAAGCTGCAAATTCTAGGGTTCTTTCCAAGAAGATCCCCATTCTCCAAGTCTGAGGTAGTACTCTAGAGTTTTAGTTCTAACAAGAACCAGGTGATTTGGGCCAGAGATTTAGCTCAGTGGTTCTGCCACCTGCCTCATAAGCACAAGGTCCTGACTTCGATCCCTGGTACCAAAAAAAAAAAAAAAAAAAAAAGAACCAGGTAATTCCTCTGTGATTAGACCCCATATCACAGGACTGTGATCTCCATTCTTCCCTAAACACATGAAAAAGAAATAGAAAAAACCTCTGTGCTTACCTTGGAGGGTATAGGGAGGGTCTTCAGATTCTAAGCAGGTAAGGGTCTACCAGGCCCATCTGGAGGAAGTGGTTTTTTGGGCTTGGAGAGCTCTTCAGAAGTTCTGTCATTGTCACCTAGCAGTTTCTTTTAGTCTGCCTTACTATATTGAGTTTCTAAGAAAGATTCATTAGAAGAAAAATTTTGTGGCCTGAGGTTGTACTCAGAATGCTTTGCCTAGCATGTGTGAGGCCCTAGTTTTGCTCCCCAGTACCACATGTATGCATATGAGCGCATACACAGACTGAATCTTTTGGGGAGGCTGATGAGGGAGGATCACTGGAGACCAGGAATTCAAAACTAGCATAGGCAGCATGGTAAGACCTCCACCTCAAAAAAAAAAAAAAAAAAAAAAAAAAAAAAAAAAAAAAGGGCGAGAAAATAATAACCAAATACCTTTTTCTCCTTGAAAAAAATTCCCATGATGACAAGGATGTGGAGAAATTGGAACCCTGTAGCCAAAAGGTCAGCTATTAAGTGGATAAACAAATTGTTGTATATCCCTACAATAGATATTATTCAGTTATAAATGAAGTACTGATTAATGCTACAATACGAGCAAACCTTGAAAACACTGTACTCAGTAAACGGAGTCAGAGACAAAAGGGCACACATTGTATGATTCTACTCACATGAGACATCTAGAATAGGAAACCCAGAGGGAAAAGGCCAATGCTGGCTGCCAGGGCCAGAGAGAGGGAATGAGGAGTGACTCCTTCACAGACATGGGATTTCTTTTTGAGATGATGACATGTCCTGAGTCTAGATACTGGTAACAGTTGCAGAACATTGTGAATGTAGCAGGGCATGGTGATGCACATTTATAATCCCAGCTTTTTGGGAGGGTGAGACAGGAGGATCTCCTGAGCTCAAAGCCAACCTAGGCAGCATGGCAAGACCCTGTTTCAAAAAACAAACAACAACAAAAAAGCATCATGAGTGTGTTAAATGTCAGTAATGGTAAATTTTAATTGTACTTTACCACAGTTAAAGTAATTCTCAGGCAGGCCAGATGTGGTGGTGCACACCTGTAATCCCAGCACTCGAGAAGCTGAGACAGGTGGATGGCCTCGAGTTTGAGGCCAACCTGGACTACATAGTGAGTTCAAGTTCAGCCTGAACTACATAGTGAGACCCTGTCTCAAAACAAGCAAATAAGCAAACAAATTCTCAGCTAGTCACGGTGGCATACACTTTTAATACCAGCACTCTGGGAGGCTGAGGCAGGAAGACTGAAAGTTAGAGCCTGGCCTGGGCAATTTAGCAACTTAGCAAGGCCCCATCTCAAGATAAAGAATTAAAAAAGGGCTGGGGATGTAGCTCAGTGCAAAGGCCTTGGGTTTAATCCAGAAAGATCTGGGAATAATCATTTCACTTTTTACGGACAAGGAAGCTGAGATCACCCAGCTCATCAGGTAAGGACGAGCAGCTGATCTCTGGCCTACCACCGCAGGCTGCGTTTCTTCCTCACACTTCCCCTTCCCACAGTCTCCTGCCAAAATAGCCAAGTTTCAGGGATGCAAAGTCCTGGGCTAGGTGCCCTTGGCGGTTTCTGCAGCCAGGGGCCTTGGTTCCCAGGTTACAGTCCACCTTGCCCTCCCAGGGCACTCAGCCTGTCATTCTTCTGCTATTTTCAGAGCCTGCTCCCTTCAAGTAGGTTGAGTGAATGACAAACCCATTTTGCTTCATATTTTAAGGAAATCTTCCCAAGGGCCTGGATGGCACCTGAAGCTAAATAGGGGCTGGGTGGATGGGACTCCTTACACTGCAGCCATTGCTTAAGCTAGTGGGGGTCTCGGGGATGGCTAGGATTAATCCCTTCCCCACACATCTGTGCACAATTGGTTCTTCTCTCTGGCTGTGGGACTGTATGTGTTGGTGACATGGTAGGTACTTAATAAAGAGTCACCGGCGCCAGTGGTTCCTGTCTTGGGGAGTCCTGAAAGTGTCTTCTTCATTCTAGTTAACAAAGCCAGCAAAGTTTTCCCAGTGCTCTTGAGAAGAAATTGCAGGGAAAGCTTGTCTGAGAAATGAGTCATTTAATCTGTTTGCTTTGTGAGACGAAATTACTCACTACTCAGGGAGATGGTGATAGAATTGAATACTCGTGTTTCTCTTGGGACTCTGCCCTTGCCCCCCTCCAGGGGCTCAGGATTTGGCTACAGCTTTAGTTCTCTCCCAGATCCTGACCTTTCCCTATGTCTCTTATAGTCAAAATTATGTTTTTAAAGTTTACTAACATACAAAAGGGCAATCGCCAAATCTAGGAAAGGCAGCTCTGTGGAAATTTACTGACCTCAGCAGCTGAAAGACTTGGCAGAGAAGGGCAAGCCCGCTCTGCTCACTTGTGTTCAGAGCTGGCTTCAGAATGGGAATGGAGAGCGGATTCCCTCAGTCCCAACAAGGTGACCCTCTTTTCTCTGCCTCAGAAGATTGTTTAACACCCCGAATTTGGGATGAATGGGGAAAAGAGGCAGAACTACAGGGACTGCAGTTTCTAAGTCACCTTTCAAGGTAAACTGCGAAAGGAGAGACTGTCTATATGAAGGAGGACATTTAGAATTCAAGGTTGAGGCTGACCTCGGGTGTTGTGTGTGGTTTCACCACTGTGTGGACAAAGTGCCCCATTTCCTGATGCAGCCTTTCCCAGCTGGGAAAAGTCTCCCAGGATGAAGAGGTTTTGCTGCAGACTCCATCCCTCATTGGAGATCTCAAAATGCACAATTGTGCTCAAAGCTCTAAAAAGTCATACAGGAAAGAAGCTTGCTTTGGTGCTATTTAACTCAGCGTTTCCCAAAGTTACTTGACCTCAGAATTCCTTTTCCCCCTTACAAGATTTATTCAAATCCTGTGATAGCCAAGTTCTTCAAAATTCACTTGGGACATTCTACCCTAATGTCTAGGGGAGTTGGTGCTGGCTGCGCAGGCCCTGCAGGGAGCCATGTGGTTATTCGGGCAGGTCACACGATATGCAATCCTGCTGTGATGATCCAGAAAAGGCCATCATTTATTGTACCTGCCAGGCTCCTTCACTGAGATTTTGTGAGTCTCTCCACACCACAAATGGAACCAGTGACATCTGCTGAGTACCATAGAGCAGTGATGGAGAACCTTTTAGAGATGAGTGCCCAAACTGCAACCTAAAACCTGCTTATTTATCGCAAAGTGTCAACAGTGAAACTAAGTCCAAATACTGAGGTTTTTGTTTAGAAAAAAAACAACTCATACATTAACATCTTTTGTCTTTAAAGAAAAACAACACGTGTGCCATAGGTTTGTCACCACTGTGCTAGAGGCTTTTCATGTCATCTATGAAATCCTCACCTCAAGGCTATCATCTCCACTTTACAAATGAGGAAATTGAGACCCAGAGAGGTGAAATATGGGAGTCTCTTGGGTCAGTGTATGACAGGGCTGATTCAGGCAGGGGGACTCCACACTGGTATTCTCTCCTCTGTATCATACCATCTCACAAGTTGCATTTTGCAGTAAGTACTATTTCCAAAGTATTCAATTCTTGTTATGTTCTGGGAGAAACCCATGAGGAACTGATTTGGACTGGAGACATCTGAATGTTGAAGTCAAGCAGGCAGCTGAAAGTATTTGGAGTCTGGGACAGAGGGGAAGACTGGAGAAAATAAACTTCATCTTAGATGTGTCAGAAAGCCCAGAGGCAGGGAAGCTTGTGCAGCTGCCTAATTCAATTACTGTCAGTATCATAAAGCCAGTTTCTTTTCTGCACTTTGCTGTGCAGGACGATAATGGCAGGTCTAGGTCTCACAAGCCAATAAGAGGAGGGCTGCCTCTTCTTGCTTGTGTGTTAGGAGCCAGCTCCCTGTCCTAGGAAACCCTTCTCCCCACTAGCAGATTTCCTGTCACCTCTCATTGGCTAGAATTGTGTCATGTGACCCTTCCTATTTGGCTAAAAGAGTAGAACCAGGATTATCTAAAACATTCAGGACCTGTTCCCCTCTTGTTGGGATGAGGTCAGATTTCTTTTTTTATGTAAAGTAGGAAAGCAATGGAAATTGACAACCAGATGCTGTGTGTGTGTGTGTGTGTGTGTGTGTGTGTGTGTGTGTGTGTGTCTCCTCAGGCACTGCACGTGCATACTGGGGATTGGGGGAGGTTTGGGTTCAGAGAGTAGCTGTTATTTTGTTATCCACAGTGTCCTGGAATCTCCTGCCATGACCTGCTTCTCACCCTGTCTACTTTCCTTTCCCTCCCTCTGGTAGATGGTGTTATTAACCCTTCTGTGTATCCTTCTCTTTCTGTCACTTTGCAGTGCCTTCCCTCTGCAAATAGGACCTGCCTCTCTGGTTTGGTTATGGCAATAATGCAAAAGTGACCATGTGTGAGTTCTGAGCTTAGGTCTCTAGAAGGCTCATGTGTTTTTGCTTTTCTTTTTATATTTCTGCCATCACCATGAAAATAACATGGCCCACCTCAGCACAATAGTCCCAGGAAGAGGGTGACAGATAGCTGGAGCAGAGCTTCCCCTAACAACCTGCCCCAGTGAAGCCCAGGCTAGAGCAGATCCCCCAAACAATGCACAGACCCACAAGTGAGGTCAGTGCAGATTGGGCACATTTGGACCGCACAAGTGAGCCTGGCCATCAAAGGTGATTGTCTGGGACACTGAGTTTTGGGTTGGTTTGTTATGAAGCAATAGCTGACTGATAAACATGTTTCTCAAATACCCTCTTCTTTCTCCATGTTGCATTCCTTTTCTGTGCCTATTTTTCATCCTCAATTCTCTGGCATCAAAAGAAAATTATTGCCTGGCAAGGTGGTGTACTCATGTAATCCTAGTTCAAGGCAAGCCGGGCAACTTAATGAGACCCTGTCTCAAAAGGTTTTTAAAAAGGGCTGGGGAAATAGCTCACTGCAAAGCTCTGGATTCAATTCCCAGTACAGAGAGAGGGCCCGAGAGACATTGAGACAGACAGACAGATGGACAGGGAGAGGGGTGGGGGAAGAATGATGGTCGAAGCACACTGTGATAATTGTATCAAAATCCTCGTGGGACCAGTTGTATCTTTTACTTATTTTTCAAGCCCAGGACTTCATTTATGCAGCACGGAGGATTGAATCCAAGACCTTATACATACTAGGCAAGCAATGTATTACTGAGCTATGCTCCCAGCCACCAATTTTATCTTTTCATGTTGCCTAATACTCTTTTGACTAGACACTTCATAATCTAATTATCCAAAGAAAAATTGTCAGATGTTTAGGTTGTTTGCATAGTTTTCTTTATTACAGACACAATGAAGCTTTGTATTCATACAGCTTTTTCTACTCGTTGGGTCATATTCTGGGATTTGAATCCCTTTCTGAGACTGAATTAAGATTTATTAAGTCAAAGAATGGAGCAGGTTACATTTTCCAACGATGGCCACAATATCTCTCATTCCACAGTCTTCCTATGGTCACACTGAAAAGGGCATCTATGCCCTGCCTCTTGATTCTAGGTGGGCTTGTGAGTACTTCAGTTGAGGAAACACAGTGGAAGGGATAGTTTGTGATTGAACAGACAAGGATGTGAGGTGGCCACCTGATTCTCTTGCGACGGGTGTGCTGGGAGAAGTCAGCCATGAAGTCCAACTACCTTGAGACCATCAGCCAGGGAAGCCACAGGTGGGAATTCTAGAAAACAGCTCGGTTGGACTCACATCCAGCAGCCAGCCCCAGCTGGCAGCCATGTGAGTGGGCCATCTTGGGCGTATGGCCCAGTCAAGCCTTCAGATCTTTCCAACCCCAGCCTTTGGGAGCCCCCAGCCAGAGTCTTGGCAGCTGAAGCTCTAGTCACCGTGGAGCAGAGATGAGCCACCACCCTCCTTGTCTGACTTCCTGACACAGAATTCAGGAACATCATAAAAGAGTTGTTTCGAACTGCTAAATTTTAGGGTATTTTGTTATACAACGGTAACTGGAATAAACATGAATTTTTTGAGGCAGCGTCTCGCTATTATTCTAGGCTGGCCTGGAACTCATGATTCTTTTTGCTTTAGCCTCCTGAATGCTGGGATTACTGGCGTGTGCCACCACGACCAGTTTAAATTTATAAGAGTTTTATGACTCTTGGTACCTTTACAGAATGCTTTCCATTATCACCCACATTATCCCAGTGTGTCACATTTTGCTGGCGCTGAGCATTTTCACTTAAAAAAGATACAGGATATGTTCATATCTTTCTATGGATTTTACTCTCTAGCTGGAGGACATACACTCAGGTGGTATCTTTATTTATAGCTGTGGACATGTGGAAAATTCAATCTTCTTGAGGGATTTTTTTTTTTTTACCCAAAAGGATTTTATATCTCAGATTTGAAGCACAGCTCTGATGCTTATTGGTTAGGTAACCTTGGGTCCCTGGCTGTTTCCTTATCTGTAAAATACAATAACAATCTTCTAATTTTTTTCTCTTAATTTTTATCCTTTTCTTTCTTCTTCCTTTTCTCTTTTCCTTCTCCTTTAATTTCCTTCTCTCTCATTTTATTTTTTCATTTTCTCATTATCCCAGGTTCTTGTGTTAATTTTCCCATGCAAGAGCCTTAAAACGCTTCTGTGGATCCTCTGTAAAGTGGCTTGGGAGGCAATGATGATGTTTTTGGTATCAGAGATTAGCAGAGAAGGCAGCAGCTGCTGAATTTCTGTCAGCTAGGGTGTTCTGTGCTCTGCATCTCGAATAGCACAGTTTCCAAGGTGACTGAGACTGGTGTGTAAGGATAAGGTGTGGCCCCAGAGTTATGAGCTGCCAAACTCCTTGTAAACAACCCAGGTTTCCTCCCAGCCACTTGATGCATGGTACCTACCAAGCGATTTAACAATCCACTTGCGGCAAAGTGTTTAACAATACTTAATGATCAGTGTGTCTATAAATAGGATCATAGAACAATTTGGATAGATGTTAATATATGGGTTTAGTCATGGAGTGACTAAAGCTTGAGTTGTTTTGACCTCATAGCACCATCAAAAATCTGCTGCAATGAACAAATTCTGCAGTTGTCTGCAGCAGATGTTTTGTTCCTGTTTAACATGTCCTTGTGTGTGTAATTTACTAACATGATAATAATGTGCTGTTTGGCAGCTTGCAATTTACACAGTGCCTTCACACATGTTCTCATTTGATGCCTGCAGGACAGGCATGGAGATTGAGATTTAGGGACACGGATATTCGCTCCAGGACATTCAGGTGGGGGATAGTGGTGGTGATGGTGGTGGCAGTGGTGGCAGCGGACTCCAGATCGGGACTGTGTGGCTTCCAATCTGATCTTCCTTTCTTATTCCACCCAAATCCTGATTAGCTAGTTTTAAAAACTTGGCACAATCACTTCCTGTCCTGTCCAAATGGGGCCAGTCCTTTGGGGTCCAGCACCTTGACTTTCCTTTATTACTTTGCATTAAAAGTAGATTTGCCAGATTTAGCAAATAAAAATATAGTATATAACCCTATCCCATGGTGTATTTTATCTGGCAACCCTAATTAAAAGGATTTGTTAAATTTTTCCCCTTACCAATAATATGAGAGGCTGGGGATGTAGCTAAGTGGCAGAGTGCTTGCCTAGCAGGCACAAAGCCCTGGATTGATCCCCAGCATTCCATCACCCCCCAAAAAGCCAGAAAATATTTATTAAAAAATCTGAAAAGCCAGATAAAATAGAGAAACTAAAAGTTATCCTTAATTTACTAGCAGGCAACAGCCTCTCTCAATATTTTTGGATATCTACCATGACATTTTTCATGCACATTTGTGTGCATACCTTCCTTTTTTAGAAACTGAAATAAAATAAATAGAAAATAAGATTTACTGAATATGCACAACTTCAGACTTGCTTCTCTTCACTCAGCAATGTCACGAACATCATTCCTAATGTGTCCTCACATGTTCTGTAGCAGTCAAGTACAGGAAGGTCACAGAGGAAGAAGACTCTTTTCAGCTACTTGCCCATGGTGAGCCCTTAGGCTGTTCCAGGGTTTCATTATTACAGACCTGGCAATGAACAATCTCTCCAAGTCTCTGAATATTCCCGGAATAAATTTCTGGCAAGAGAATTTCTAGGTCAAAGGATAAGCAAGCTTTTAAGGTTTCTGTTACAAATTTTCTTATTGTCCTCTAGAAAAGTTTGGTCAACTTGTAGTCTCACAAATGACATTTAAAAGTGCTCCTTTCCTTGCACATTGTCAACATTGGGGATTATTAAAAACATAAAAGAAAAAAATCACTTTGCTTCTAAGCCTGCCCGATTCCAGTCACAACAGTGTTCCTAAGCCACAGGAAATGATCTTATTGCTGTCTATGGAGCCTCCAGTTCTAAGAGGAAAGTGAATTGGATCAGGGATAGAAGACACCACCACTGTCCCCACACATTCTCAGGCCAGGCATCAACAGTCTGGCACTCTCTCCCCTGCTCGTGGACTTAGCTGGACAATCTTCTTTATCCCACTCCTGCAAGTGGCCAGTACTAAAGAATTCGTTATTAAATTACTCTTCAACTAAGCTACATCCCCAGTGCCCCACGTTTTTTCCCCATAGTATTCTTTTCTTCCTCCTCCTATTTTTAAGACAAACGTTTAATAACAAATCCTTCAGTAATGGCTGCCTGCAAGACTGGGGTGAAGACTGCGCTCATCAGGGGAAGTTTCTCTTTATAGAAGAATTTAGTTTATAAATGAAGAAAGAGCCAAGTGTGGTGGCACATGCCTATAATCCCAGCATTCAGGAGACTGAGGCAAGAAGGTTGTGAGTTTGAGGCTAGCCTCAGCTACCTAGTGAGATCCTGTCTCTAATGAACAAGAATAAAAAAATTAGAAATATAAATAAATGAAGAAATAAGGATAGAATTACAATGGCATTGATCATAGATGGCTCTTTATATCAGGTGCTCCTGAGAGAAGAACACAAAGCTATTTTGAAGACTTCTGCCCCCAAATATGAACCTGAACCTGTTTAAACTTCTAGATCCAACTGTCGATGTACAGGAAGTAGCAAGGACAGAGAAAGTGTTAAACTATACTGTGGAGATGCAGTTGGCAAAATCCAGACTGTGTGATACCCTTTTGATTAGATGATTTTTTGCTGTTAAAAACAATTTGAGTCATTTGTAGGAAAATGAATGAACCTTGAGACCATAATGCCAAGTAAAATAAATCAAACACAGAGGTTAAATATCATGTGGTTTCCTATATATGGGAAACCCAAAATATAAATAATTTAAAGAGCAAAACAAAGGATAGATGGCAGGAAACAGGGAGGTAGATTTTGTGGAGATGGGAAGGAGGCGCAGGGATGCAGAAAGATGGGAGGGCCAGGAGAAGCAAAAGGAAAAATGATTAAGGTACAATATGTATATGCACCAATTCCCCAAGATGAATGTAATTATTATGTATTGAAAATGTACACTGATAAAAAAGAAACATACAATAACAACAATAAAACAAAATTGAGAGGAAATCTGTAGATTAAAAAGATACTTAGACCCATATGTACGAATCATAGTGTGTGGACCTTTATTATTTGACAGAAAGAATTGAGATAATTAGAAATTTGAACTCTGATTGGATATTATGTTAAGAAATAATTGTCAGTTTTTGGTATGATAATAGTATGATAGGTATGTTTTTATGTTGTTCTTTTTTTTTTGGTACCGGGGATCAAACTCGGGACTTGGTGTTTGCAAGGCAGGCACCAGAACCACTGAGCTAAATCCCTGGCCCCTATAGGTATGTTTTTAAAAGTCAGTCATCTTCTACTAGAGCAATGGTTTTCAGTTTCGAGGCTTTCTCCCCTAGGAGATATTTGGCAATGCCTGAGACAATTTTGGTTTTCAAATTGGGAAGAGAAGCCAGGGATGTTGTCCTACTAAACAAAGAATTATTTGGCCCATAATGTCAACAGTGCTGAAGTCTAGAGACAATATGTATACTGAAATGTGTTGCCAGTAAAATGATACAATGGGTGGGATTTATTTCAAAATAATATGTGATATAGGAAGCTGGTGGAAGTAAGGGTGGATAGGACTGGTTGATAGTTGATAGTTGGGGCTGGCTCAGGAGTATAGCACTTTGTTATATTCAATATCCTTTCAGATAAGTTTGAAATTCTCTATAATTTAAAAAACCTCAGGAGGATAATCACTATCTCTGAAGCCCTCTGTGAGTACCCTCTTTAACGTTTTCTGGTGACTGAACTTTTTCTGATCTCATTTACAGGGAAATTGTGAAATGGGCAGGTATTTTTGTTGTTGTTGTTGTTGTTGTTGTTGTTGTTATTGTAGTACTGGGGACTGAACCTGGGACCGTCACACTGAGCTACATCCCCAGCCATTTTAAAATATTTTAAACTTTAGGGAGAGTCTCAGTAAGTTGCTAAGTTGCCTAGGCTGGGTTTGAACTTCCAACTCTCCTGCCTGTCTTCCGGAACAGCGGGATTGTAGGTGTGCACCACCAGGCCTGGCCTGAGTTTGTTTTTGATGTTCTCTATCCCTCCCTTTCCTATCACCAGGAGAAAGCTGAGCAGGTTGAGCTCCTTCAAGCTGTCTCCTCATCTGCATAGGAGAGACATAAATGAATTTCACTTATCTCAGGGGTTGCTAGGAGATTGTGTCTTCCCTAGCATTTCCAAGAGTGTGATGATTGCTGGGCGAGGTGGTGCATGCCTGTAATCCTAGTACTCGGGAGGCTGAGGCAGGAAGATCACATGCCTGGCAATCCTCTCCCATTTCTTAAATTGGTAATTTATGTCTGAATTCGTCTCTTAGATGACAACAATTCAATAGAAAGATAAGAATCCTTTGTTTATATGAGAAAAATTGATTTAGAAGTAAAGCTTTCTCTTTTATACATCTTTATATAATTGTTTCTTACACTGAATTAATATGGCAGAAGGCTCACAGGAAGGTACAAGAGGACAGTCAGATTAAAAACCTGATCCATGGGCTTGGTGGTACATGCTTGTAATCCCATCACTCTGGGAGGCTGAGGCAGGAGGATCCCAAGTTAGAACCCAGCTTGGGCAACTTAGTGACTTAGGGAGACTCTATCTCAAAATAAGAAGTAAAACAGGGCTAGGGGTGTAGCTCAGTGGAATGGCCCTAGGTTCAGTCCCCAGTAATGCAAATAAAAAATAAAAAGCTGATCTGCAGCCTGTTGCTTTGTCATTGTGAAAGGAAGAAGCAGAGGTGGCATTTGCATGTTTGTTTGTTTGTTTGTTTTCCACTCTGAGTTAGCTTCAGGGAATCTGGAAGTCTTGGTTAGGGCCACTGACTCCTGCATTCTGGGTCCTTTCCAAGCATTCCATGAACCCTCCTCTTATATGAGAAGCAGGACCTCAAGGATGTCACCATGCTTGTTTCCTCCTAAGCCCTGGAGAGCCTGATGACGTTGACAGCTCAGTTAATATTCTAGGTCCACCTGTCCAGAAAGTGTCTGGAGAGCAACTTGAAATAGTGGGAAACCATGGCTCCTGGAGTGAGACAGATCTAAATTCAGCTTGGCTTTGCCATTCAGTAGTTAGACGTTGGGCAAATTCTGAAGATTCTTTGAATTCTGCCTTCCTTGTGTGAAAAATAGGGAAAAACAAAACCTACTTCAAAGTGATCTTGGGGTGTTTAAATGAGATAATATATGGGTCTGGCATATTTATCACATTTCAGTGGATATGAAAGTGTGGCCCCCTCATCCCAGCTTGTTAAAAATGCAGATTCTTTAGCTCGCTAGACCTGTTAAATCAGTAACTGTGGGCTAGGACATAGCTCAGTGGTAGAGCACTTGCCCAGCATGTATGAGGCCCTGTGCTTGACTCCTAGCAACTCCTCTTCCCCTGCAAAAGAAAAGAAGCTCTGGGAGTGAGAGCCCAGGAATCTACGTTTTAATAAACCTTCTACTCTAGGTGATTCTGATGGCCACTGCATGAGCTACTCTTTTTTTGTTTAAGATGGTCTTGCTATACGTTATAGCCCAGGCTGTCCTCAAACTCTCAACCCTCCTGCCTCAGCCTCCCGAACGCTGGAATTACAAGCATGCACCACCACAGCTGGGCAGAGTAGACATTATTTAGCACACGGTAGAAACTCAATATATTCTAGTTTTCTGTCATTATATTTTCTAGCTATTCTTCCAGCTTATTATTGGCACTTACAATAATTAAATTCTTTAAGAGTTGAGATTCTCTCTGTCTAATCTTTTTTTCTTTCTCTCTTGAAAGCATTCTAGTGAGTGCTGGCATTGTATAGGAATTTAGAGAAATTAACTGCATTTCCATGTGCCACATAGGGCCAGAATTTGTCCTTTACTTAGGTGTTTGACTTGCACAGCAGCTTGCCTGACTTGAGTGTTTGGCAGATGAAGGGCTCTGTGGCTCCCACAGTGAAATCTAACCTTGCTCTGATCTCAGGGACATCGGGAGTGTGATGTCCTCCCTCCTTCAGGCTCAGCTGGGCCCCAGTAAATGTAAAGGCCTGAGCAATGTCATAGACCATTTAGTCCCGATTTAAAAAATGCAGTAAAACTTCATCAGTTCAAGCACCTGGAGTGGATGAGCAAGGAGAGTAAAAACCAATAAATAAATGAATGGAAATATTGAGTTGTACAGAAAATTCTTTTATTTAAAAAAATACAGTCTTATTTTCATTGCACTTTATGCTGTAAGAAATGAAGTTGGAGGTGTAGCTCAGTGGTACTAATATAGGAGAGCCTCAGCAATGCAAAAACCAAAAATGGTCCCCCTCAAACACCTAAAAGTCATGTACCTGTAATCCTAGCTATGCAGATAGCTGAGGCAGGACAATTGCTTGAGATCCCATATAAGGACTGCTGTCAGAAATGAATAATTTTCAATAATATTCTAAACATGCTGATGATATTATTAAATTATTACTAGTAGTAAGTAGGTGATAGATGTTTTCGTTTTTGTTTTTTGGGGTACTGGGGATTGAACTCAGGACCTTGCACTTGCCCGGCAGGCACAGCACCCCTGAGCTAAATCCCTGGTCCTGGTAGGTGATAGTTGAATGTTGAGTAGATAAATGTCTAATTGAATGAGGGATTCGTTGAGCAAACTATCAACTTGATCACAGCTTTATTTTTTTCAGTGCAAAAGCAAGTTTCAGGGAATGTTATTCATCTAGAAGTATGTGAGCCCCATAACCCTTGTTGAAGCCTTAATACATACAACTGAAACTTTAAAAAAAGAGATTTATGCATAATAGTCAAAAACTAGGAAACACTCAAATGCCTATCAGAATGTTAACACAGAGACCAGTACATCCTTACAAAGAAATAATGCTAAGCAATGAAAAGGAATGGATTATTGATACACAACACAACTGGATGAATCTCAGAATTCATTGTGCTAAACAAAAGAAGCCAGACGCAAGGGGTATGGACTATTAGATGTTAACATAGTATTCTAGAGAAGGCTGGGTTAATCTATAGTTAGAAGGCACATCTGTAGTTGCCTGAGACCAGGAATGAGGGGTAGGATTAACTCACAGGGACCCGTGGGAATCTTTCAAGGTAATGAAAAAGGCCTGAATCTTTTTTTTTTTCTTTCTTTCTTTCTTTCTGGTACTAGAGATTGAGCCCAGGGTCTTTGCACTAAGCTATTTCCCCAGACCTTTTTGTATTTTTTATTTTTGAGACAAAGTCTTACTAAGTCACTAAATGCCCAGGCTGGGCTTGAACTTGCAATCCTCTTGCCTTAGTTTGCCAGTGTGCTGGGATTATAGGCCTGCAACATCCATCACACCGGCCGGAAGTTCTAAGTCTCGATTCTGGAGGCGGTGGTAGCAAGAGTGCACACATTTGTTGAAACCCATAAAATATACACGCTGCAAACAGTTGTTTGTTGTCTGTAAATTACACCTCAATAAAGTTGATTGGAAAACAGGAAGGAACTAGTCAATCTCTCCTCCCAAGGCCTGGGAGGCCGGCGTTTGGGGCAAGTGGAGCCAGAGCTGGAGTGCGATGAAGAGAAGGCCGGGAGAGCCGTGGTCCAGCTGCCCTGGCCGGAGGGCCAGGCCCGGTCTAGGCAATAGGGCTGAACTCCCTGGGGAGGTCACAGCGGTGGAGGACTGCGTGGCCCAAAATGAAGTTGTTGCAGCAAGCAGAGCATATATTTGAAGCACGCTTCTCAGGCCCACTCCTATTTTGCTCTTAAACTAAATGTGAGCCTCTAATTTCAGCACCGACCTGGCACGTATCCAAAGCGCATTTAAATTCAATGCCCCGAGCCCCACAGGAACCATCCAGGGGCCCCAAACAATCTTAACCACTCGTGTCACCTTGAAAGGCTACCTTCCAAGCCATTTTCCAGACTGTGACAATCACAGACATCCCGTGTGCGCTCCAGACTCCTGAAGTGGAATTACGGCAGACTCACCCCGAAAGAATCTGGACGGAAGTCAAGGAGAGAACAGGCGTGTGGACGGGCTGCTCCTGTCTCCCAGCTACCGTCCGTTTATCCATTCATCTAGATCTTTCTCAAATAACATTTCACAATCAAATATCAAAATCAAAACATAGTTATTTGCCTCACTTGAAGCATATGAATAAGCATACACCTTCAGGCATGCACATGCCTGCAATCCCTGCTACTTGGAAGGCTGAGGCGGGAAGATCAGAAGTTCAAACCTGGACTGATCATAAACTTAGTGAGGCCTTCTCTTAAAATTAATTTAGAAAAAAAGGGCTGAGGATGTAGGGCAGGGTCAAAGTGCTTGCCTAGTATGCATGAGGCCCTGAGTTTCATCTCCAGCACTGTAGAAAAAAGAAAGCAAAACAAAACACAAACGCAGATAAAAATCACTATAAACAGCTGGTTAACATTTTGGCCTAAGTGTCTGTCCCTCTCCCCTACCAGGACACACACATTTATTTAAAATAAAAATATGATATATTTTTTTAACATTTTCATATTTTATTGGTACATTTTAGGTATACAATATAATGACATTCATCATTGGAAATTTGCACCTTTACATAATCTCTCTTGGTTCTTATTTTTCCCCTTTCCCCTGCCCTCCATTCAACTCCTCCATCCCTCCCTATATACAAAGACTTTGTTTCCATTTTTTCACTTTCTCATATTAATTCCATTCCCTTCTTTCCTTTCCCCTACCCCTCCCACTTCCCCTTCCCCTGTGCCCCTTTTCTTCCTATTTCACATTATCTATTATACCTTTTAGTCCTTATTTACACTTTCAGTTTTTCACACTAGAAAAACTATTCAGTATTTACACGTGTTTCTTGTTTATTTCACTTAAGAGTAGTGCCTCAGTGTGCATCCATTTAGCTATAAATGTCTCTAGTTTCTCATTTTTTTTCCGCATTAAGTTTATTGGTACATTTTAGGTATAAAATACATTTACATACATCATTGGGATCTTGTATCATTACATGAGTATCTTGGTTCCTATTTTTTTCCCCTTCCCCTGCCCTCCCTTCACCCCCTCCACCCTTCCCTATTTGCAAAGATTTTGTTTCCATTTTTTTTCTTTTCTTATATTTTTTCTTTTCCTTTCTTTCCTTTCTCCTACCCCTCCCACTTCCCCTGCTCCTTTAGACCTTTACTTCCTATTACACAATATCAATTATACATTTTTAAAATTAAAATATCAAGACCTAGGAGACATTATCACAGATTTTATAGAATTTAAAAGGATATAGAAAGCATATTTCAAAAATGTTTTGAAATAAATTTGACAACTTCTAAGAAGTACCTTGGAAGACAAATTAATGAAACTAACTGGAGGAAATGTAAAATTTGAATAGAACCTATTAAAGAAAGTATATTCCTAGCTTGAAAACCTACCTATATGACAACAACAGGGTTGTATACATTTTAACTGATGAATTATATCAAACATTGAAAACAGAAAAAAGAAGGAACACTTCTCCCCTCATTTTTGGAAATCAACATTGTGCTAATCCTAAATCTGGATAAAGATAATAGAAGAAAAAAGTATGAACATAGGTAAAATTTTGTTTAACAGAGCAAACTATTAGAAGTCAGATCTGGCAGGATGTAGAAAGTGGTTTTATTATAGGGATGGCAGTGTTGGTTCAGCATTGGAAGATCCACCCCCAAAAGTCATCATTTTAACAGAGAAAAGGAAAAAGCCATACGATCCTGTCACTAGTTGGACAAAAAGTATTGGACAAAATTCCATATATGTTCATGGTAAAAGCTATCAGGAGACTAGAAGTAGAACAGAACCTTCTCAACAGATAAAAGACATGTACTCTATACTTCTAGCGAAAATGCCTTATATGAATGGAGAAGATACAATGCTTTCTCCTTAAGGTGGGGAACAAGGGCAGATATGCTTACTCTTCATCTGTTCATTAAACTTTGAAACATAGGCCCAAACCAAAATAGTCTGGCAATAAAATGACTCAATTAGGATAGGATTGGCAAAGTAGAAGCAAAATCTTTATATGTAGATGAAATGATCATCTACAGAGAAAATACTAAGAAATCTCTAGGAGCCCCTAGAACTTGTATTTGAATTTAGCAGGATTAGAAAACACAAGGTATATATAAAAATTCAGGTCTATGTATACTTGCTATAAATGAAGAATTGGATGTTGAAATTTAAAAGTTATGTAGGAGTACAAAGGACCTAAAAAGTAAAAAAAAAAAAAGAAAAAAACAGTGTTGGAAGATGTTTAGTACCTAATTTTAAGACTTTCTCTAAATCTACAGTAATCAAGGCAGTGTTGGTATAAGGAAAGACATATAGATCATTGGAATAAAACAGAGAATCTAGAAATAGAACCACACATATATGGTCCACTGAGTTTTAAAAGATTATTTAACATTAACATTTTATAGAATATAAACTCAATTCAAGAGCTGAGGAAAAGATAGTGTTTTCAGCAAACGGCACTAGAACACCTGGTATCCGTATATAAAAAAAATTAACCTCAACCCTTTATTTCCATACATGAAAATAACTTGAAGGGATCTATGAACTTAAATATGAAAGCCTAAAAGTATAAAAATTTAAGAAGAAATTATAAGAGAAAATGTTTATGAATTTAGGGTAGGCAAGAACTACCTAGGATACACAAAACATGATGTATAAAAGAAAAAAATTGATAAATGAGATTCCATCAAAATTTAGAACTTTAAATGACATCATTAAAATGAAAAGTAGTCCTTAAACAGACCATATTTACAATGCATATAACCTATGACCAGAATATATAAAGAATTTTTAGAGCTCATTAATAGACAACCCAATTAAAAAGTAGACATAAGAAGATGATAAATAGCCAGTATAGCACAAGTAAAGGTGTGCAACTCTAGAATCAGAAAAATACTAATCATTAAAATAACAAGATTGAATTATACACTCATTAGGGAGATGAAGTTAAAAGTTTTAAAAGCCTTGTCATGACATTTTCTTTTTGTTGGATTCTTCCCCTTTGCGTTTACTTTGTCACACCCAAAGGATTTATTCTGCTGGGCTTCCTGGGGTTGTGATCCTTATTGTCTTTTCCTAGGATATTGTGTAAAATTTTTTGGAGTGCTGGTTTGGTATTCATGAAGTCCCTAAGGTGCTCTTTATCATGAAAGTATCTTATTTCTCCATCAATTTTGAAAGATAGTTTTGCAGGGTACATCAATCTGGGTTGGAGGCTGTTTTCCTTTAGGCCTTGAAATACATCACTCCAAGCTCTTCTTGCCTTGAGGGTTTTTGCATTGAGAAGTCTGCTGTGATTCTGATGGGCTTTCCTTTGTATATGATTTGTTTCTTTTCTCTCACTGCTTGTAGAATTTTGTTCTTCTGTTGGATTTCTGGAAACCTAACTGTTATATGCCTATGTGTAGATTTTTTTTGATCAAGGCTAGCTGGAGTCCTATATGCCTCACTTATCTGTATGTCAAGTTCTTTTCCCCTCCTTGGGAAGTTTTCTGCCATCACTTCTGTGAACATTTTTTTTATGTCATCTGCACTCTCTCCTGTTTCTTCATTGACTCCAATCAGTCTTATGTTATTCTTCTTTGCATCATCTAGCAGCTGCTGGATTGATTTCTCGTGGTCCCTAAAAATTTTAAAGAATTTTTTCTCTTCCTGGTCACTAATTGCAATCTTATCTTCTATATGTGAAATTCTATCCTCACATTGGTTCATTCTGCTGCACAGACTTTCGATGGAGTTTGTAATCTCCTGGAAATCTGTTTGCATCTGCTTTATGGATTCCATTTGTTTCCTATGTTGGGATTCCATAATGTTCCTCACGTCCTCTGTTTTTTTATGTGTGTCCTCTCCACATTTATTAATCATGTCTTGCACTATGAGCACAATCTTTGCTGTTATCTGAGTAATTATTTCTGATTTCATTTTTCCAAGATCCTCTTTTGTTTCCAGTTCAGAGAATCCAGGTGGTTGAGTTTCAGATTGTTCCATCTTATTTCCCTTTGGGGTTGCTGTAGGTAATCTGGAAGTCTATTTTTGAGGCTTGGTTACATGTCTTCTCATGTCCACAGGGGTGGGTGCTTCTGTTGCCCACGTGGCTCACCTTCTGTGCCCTAGGAGTGTGGAATGGCGGCTGGGGAGCCTCCCTCTGGGTTCTGGGAATGGCTCACCCTCTCTGCCCTAGGAGCATGGAATGGAGGCCGGAGAGCCTCCCTCCAGGTGCTGGGACTGGCTCACCTTCTCTGCCCTAGGAGTGAGGAATGGTGGTGGGGAGTTTCTCATTTTTTATAGCTGAATAGTACTCCACTTTATTAAAAACACACATTTTCTTTATCCAGTCTCCAGTTGATGGGCAATTGGGCTTCTTCCAAATTTTAGCTATTATGAACTGTGCTGCTATGAATGTGGGTGCCCATATATCACTGTGGTATGATTCTTTTTAATTCTTTGGGGAAGATACCCAGCAGGGGAATAGCTGGGTCAAATGGGACTTCCAGTCCTAGTTCTTGGAGGTATCTCCATACTGATTTCCACAGTGGTTGCACCAGTCTACACTCCCACCAGCAGTGGAGCAGTGTTCCTCTTTCCCCACAGCCCCGCCAGCATTTGTTATTGGTTGATTTCATGATAACAGCCATTCTTTCTGGAGTGAGGTGGAATCTCAGCTTTGTTCTCATTTGCATCTCTCAAATGACCAGTGATGTTGAACAGTTTTTCATATGTTTATTTGCTATTTCTACTTCTTTGTCTGAGAAATGTCTGTTCATTTCAGATGCCTATTTTTTGGATTGGGTCTTTAAATATTGAAGGTCTGATTTTTTTAAGTTCTTTATAGATTCTAGATAGTAGACCTTTGTCTGAGGAGAGCACGAAAATATTTTCTCACATTTAGGGTTGTGTATTCACTGTTTTGGTGGTTTCTCTTGCTGTGCAGAAACTTTTTAGTAAGAAGAGAGCCCACTTGTTGATTGTTTATGCTAGTTCATCGGCAACTGAGGTTTTGTTCATAAAATCTTTTCCTATACCAGTGTCTTCAAAAGTTCTATCTAACCTCTATTCCAGCTGATTCAGCATTTCTGTTTTAATATTTAGATCTTTAATCCATTTTGATTTTTGTTTAGTGAATGGTGAGAGATATAGGTCTAGTTTTTTTCTTTGGCAAGTAGAAACCCAATTTTTCCAGCACCATTTATTAAAGAAGCTATCTTTCCTCCAGTGAGGGTGTTTGGGTCCTTTGTTGAAGATGAGGTGGCTGAGTGTGTTTGGAGGTTTTTCTGCATCTTCTAATCTGTTCCACTGGTCCTCAGGTCTGTTTCTTTGCCAGTACCATGCTGTTTTTATCACAGTAGCTTTGTAGTATAGTTTCAAATTGGGGGTTGTAATACCCCCACCACGTCTCTGTTACCTAGAATTGCTTTTGCTATTCTGGGTCTCTTCTTGTTCCAATAATTTTTTGGATTGTTTTCTCAAGGTCAGTGAAGTATGCTGCTGGAATTTCAATTGGGATTGCACTGAATCTACATAGCAGTTTTGGAAGTATGGCCATTTTCACTACATTGAGCCTTCCTACCCAGGAGCAGGGCATGTCTTTCCATTTTCTGATATCATCTTCAATCTCTCTTTTCAGAATGCTATCATTTTCAGAGAAGAGGTCTTTGATTTCTTTCATTAGGTTGATTCCTAGGTATTTCAGTTTTTTTGGATGCTATTGTGAAAGGAATTGTTTCCCCTATTTCTCTCTCAGTGAGAGTGCTATAGTTTTCAGAGAGGAGGTCTTTGCTTTCTTTTGTTAGGTTGATTCCTAGGTATTTCAGTTTCTTGGATACTATTGTGAAAGGAATTGTTTGCCCTATTTCTGTCTCAATGAGTCTGTTGTTCGTCTACAGAAAAGCTATTGATTTTTGTGTGTTGATCTATCCAGCTACTTGACTGAATTTGGTTATTAAGTCTAGAAGACTTTTGGTGGAGCTCTTGGGGTCTTTGATATAGAGTATCATGTCATCTGCAAATAATGATAATTTGACTTCTTCATTTCCTATCTTTATTCTTTTTATTTCTTTCTCTTGTCTAATTGCTGTGGCTAATGTTTCCAAAACTATATTGAACAGGATGGGTGATAGTGGACATCCTTGTCTTGTTCCTGATTTTAGTGTGAAGGATTTCAGTTTTTGACCATTTAGTATGATATTGGCTGTTGGTTTTTCATAGATGGCTTTTATCAGATTGAGGTAGAGACCATCTATTCCAATTTTTTGTATGGTTTTTATCATAAATGCATGTTGGATTTTTGTCAAATGCTTTTTCTACATCTATTGAGATGATCATATGGTTTCTGTCCTTAGCTCCATTGATATAGTGTATTACATTGATTGATTTGCATATGTTGAACCATCTCTGCATCCCTGGGATGAATCCCACTTGGTCAGGGTATATGATCTTCTTGATGATCTTCTACATTCTATTTGCCAGTATCTTATTAAGGATTTTTGGTTCTATATTCATTAGTGAGATTGGCCTATAGTTCTCTTTTTCAGTTGGGTCTTTCTCTGCTTTGGGGATCAAGGTGATGCTTGCTTCCAGGAATGAATTCAGGAGTATTGTTTCCCTTTCAATTTCAAAGAAGAGTTTAAAGAGTAGTGGCAGTAGTTCCTCTCTAAATGTCTTGTAGAATTCAGCTGTGAAGCCATCAGGACCCGGGCTTTCCTTAGTTGGTAAGTTTTTAATTGCATTTTCCATTTTATCGATTGATATTGGGTTGTTTAGAATTTTTAGGTCTTCTTCATTCAACTTTGGTAATTCATATGTATCTAGGAATCTGTCCATTTCTTTTGTGTTTTCCATCTTATTGGCATATAGGTTCTCCAAGTAGGTATTGATGATTCTCTGGGTTTCTTCTGGGCCCGTTGTAATTTTACCCTTTTCATTCCTAATTGCCTGGATTTGGGCCTTTTATTTCCTTTTTCTCATAAGGTTGGCTAAGAGTTTGTCAATTTTGTTTATTCTTTTGAAGAACCAACTCTTGGTTTCATTGATTTTTTTGTATCATTCTCTTAGTCTCCATTACATTGATTTCTGCTCTGATCTTTATAATTTCTCCCTTGTATGAGCTTTGGGTTTGTCCTGCTCTTCTTTTTCTAGAAGCTTGAGGTTTAGCATCAGATTGTTTAATTGGGCTTGCTCTGTTTTCCTAATATGTGTATTCACTGCTATGAATTTCCCTCGTAAGACTGCTTTCATTGTTTCCTATAGATTCCGATATGTTGTGTTGTCATTGTCATTTATTTGAAGGAACTGTCTGATTTCTTCTTTAATTTCCTCTGTGACCCATTGGTTATTCAGAAGTGTGTAGTTCAATTTCCACGTGAGTATGAAATTCTTGCCTTTTCTTTTACTATGGATCTCCAATTTCATCGCACTGTGGTCTGATAATATACGGGGGATAATTTCAATTCCTTTGCACTTACTTAAATATGTTCTATGAGTGGGTGTGTGTTCTATTTTGGAGAACGACCTGTGTACAGCTACAAAGTATGTGTGTAATCTGATTTTATGGGATGGAACACTATGCAAACATATGTTAAGTTCATTTGTTCAAGAGTTTGATTGAGTTCTAGTATTTCATGCGTATTTTTTTGTCTAGTTGATCTATTTGTGACAGTGGGCTATTGAGGTCCCTCACTACTATTGTATTAGTGCTTATATGATTTTTCATGTCTGTTAGTATTTGTTTTATATAGTTGAGGGAACTAGTGTTTGGTGCATAGATATTTACGATTGTCATCTCTTCCTCTTGGATCGTTCCCTTTACAAGGATGTAGTGTCCTTGTCTCCCTTAATCAGTGTTGGTTTGAAATTCACTTGATCTGAAAGAGGATAGCTACTCCTGCTGTTTTCCAGGTTCCTGTCACATGGAATATTGTTTTCCACTAACTTTTAGTCTATGAATTTCTTTTTGAATCAAGTGTGTTTCTTGTATGCAGCATGTTGTTGGATTTTGCTTCTTGTCCCATTCTGCCAGTCTATTTCTCTTGATTGGTGAATTGAAACCATTAACATTGATGGTAATAACTGATACATATTGACTTATCATTGTCATGACTTTTTCTTTTTTTGGATTCTCCCCCTTTGCATTTAATTTCTTTTTTTTTGGTACTGGGGATCCAACTTGGAACCTTGCACTTGCAAGGCAGGCACCAGAACCACTGAGCTAAATCCCCAGCCCTGCATTTAATTTCTTGTTGTGCCTGATGGATTCATTCTGCTGGGCTTCCTGAGGTTGTGATCCTCATTGTCTTCTCCTAGGATATTGTCTAAAATTCTTTGGAGTGCTGTTTTGGTATTCATGAAGGTCCTAAGGTGCTCTTTGTCATGAAAGTATCTTATTTCTCCATCAATTTTGAATGATAGTTTTGCAGGCTACATCAATCTGGGTTGGAGGCTATTTTCCTTTAGGGATTGGAATACATCACTCCAAACTCTTCTTACCTTGAGGGTTTGCACTGAGAAGTCTGCTGTGATTCTGATGGGCTTTCCTTTGTATGTGATTTGTTTCTTTTCTCTAACTGCTTGTAGAATTTTGTTCTTCTGTTGGATTTCTGGAATCCTAACTATTATTTGCCTATGTGTAGATTTTTTTTGATCAAGGGTAGCTGGAGGCCTATATGCCTCACTTATCTGTATGTCAAGTTGTTTTCCCCTCCTTGGGAAGTTTTCTGCCATCCCTTCTGTGAACAGTTTTTTTTTTTTATGTCATCTGCACTCTCTCCTGTTTCTTCATTGACTGTGATCAGTCTTATGTTATTCTTCTTTGCATCATCTAGCAGGTGCTGGATTGATTTCTCATGGTCCCTTAGTATTTTAAAGAAATTTTTCTTTTCCTGGTCACTAATTGCAATCTTATCTTCTATATCTGAAATTCTGTCCTCACATTGGTTCAGTGGAGTTTTTAATCTCCTGGCAATCTGTTTGCATCTGTTTTATGGATTCCATTTGTTTCCTATTTTGGGATTCCATCATGTTCTTCAGTTCCTCTCTAGATTTATTAATCATATCTTGCACTGTGGGGACTATCTCTGCTGTTATCTGAGAAATTATTTCTGATTTCATGTTTTCCAGGTCCTCTTTTGTTGCCAGTCCAGGTGGTTGAGTCTCAGATTGTTCCATCTTGTTTCCCTTTGGGGTTGCTCTAGGTGATCTGGGTGCCTGGTTTTCAGGCTTGTTTACATGTCTTCTCATTTGGACGGGGGAGGGGGGGAGCTGCTGGCACCCAAGCGGCTCACCTCCTCTGCACTGGGAGCAGTGGTACATTAGCCTGGAAACCTCCTCTTCTGTGCTGGGAGCAGTGGCACCTAAAATAAAAATATGATCTTACCATGCAAGTGTTGGTTATCTGCTCTTCTACCACTTACTAACTTATTGGAAACATTTTCCAATGCTATTAAATAGTCCCAGTTAACCCTTCTGTTCAAAAGGATCACTGCATACTAAACAACTGCAAAGCTGCAGGATACCATCTGTGCCACTTAGGTGCTGATGGGTCAGTGTGGGTCACTCTGCCCCTCCCTCTCCATCTTAAAGCAGGCTGGTTCTGTCATGGTCTGAGCATGAGGGGAAAATGACAACGGGACACATGCAGGTGACACACTGCAAACCTCTACTGGTTTCATGTCTGTTCACATTCCAGGGCCTAGAGCAAGTCCTGTGTGTAAGCTGGAAACCAAGGAATAAAAGAAACTCCACTATTTGGGGATGAGGAGAATCAAAGGGTTACATGGGACAGGAAATGGGTGCAGGAAGATGGTTAAAATGGGGGCCAATTGCTGGGTGTGGTGGCTCATGCCTGTAGTCCCACACACAGGAGGCTGAGGCAGGAGGATCACTGTGAGTTCAAAGGTAGCCTGGGGTACATAGTGAGACCCTATCTCAAAAAAAAAAAAAAAAAAAGGAGAGAGGTGATGTGAGCAACAATGGACAATGCAACCCATAAACCCATAACAAAGCTTGTTTTCAATGCCAAGCTCCCATAGATGTTTGCAAATTTATTTATTTACTAATCATAAGGTGCTACATGCCAGCTAATATTCTCAGCACTTTATAGATGTTTAGTTTCCAAAAAAACCCTATAAAGACTAGTATTAACTCCATTTTACAGATGAAGAAGCTGAGGCCTCAAGAGGTTAAACAACTTGCCCACAGGGGCCCAGCTAGTAAGTGGAGGAGCGAGGATCAGCATCTAAGCTGCGACTGATGAATAGCACCTTACTGGACTCCTCTATTGAACTGTCTAATATCCCCCTCCCCATATCAGACTGTGACCAAGGATAAAGCACCTCGGCAGCCTGGCCCTGCAAGCACCAGTACATGTTTATTGAGTGAATTTAGTAATTATCCCATTGCTTGATATTTAAGTTGGTACTAATGTTTTCAGCTATTACATAGTTACAGGATTAATTCATATGTTGAAGCCTTATACCCCATTATCTCAGAATGTGATTCTATTTGGAGATAGGGCCTCTGACAGGGGATTAAATTAAAATGAAGCCTTTAGGGTAGGTCCTAGTCCAGTCTGATTGGTGACCTTCTAAGAAGTGCACATTGGTACATCCAGATTGACACCAGGGGCTGAGTACACAGAGGGATGAGCTTGTGAGGACAAAGCAGCAAGAGGGTGCTGTCACCTAGTGAACTGAGAGGCCTCAGAGGAATCTAGCCCTGCCAGCACCCTGACCTTGGGCTTCCAGCTTCCAGAATTACCAGGAAACCATTTCTGTTGTTGGAATCACCCAGTCAATGCCACTTTGCTGTGGCAGCCATAGCACACTAATATATAGGCTATTCTGTCAGAAACATTTTAGGTTTGTATATTCATCTAAATATGTTCATATACTGATCACCACTTGGGAGTCAGCCATGCCCATAGTGGGAGAGTATGTTCTTATTTAATGGAAAATGAATATCTATTTTCTCCATAAAACCACGTGCTGTGACAAGGACCATGGGATACATGTCTGTATTTTGAATGACTCTGGAATATTTGAGACATACTGCACATTCAGTAAACATCTGTTGCAGGAATTAACAGAGCCACACTTTCTTCTTCCTTTCACTTCAGCCAAAGCCAAGGCAACAAACTTACCAGGGGCTGCTGGTCAGAATGGATAGAGAGAAGTGAAGCTAAGGACTAAGAAAATCAGTCTACAGTCAGGTTTTCTGCTTATATAGCTCAAGTTAGAATAGTAGGCTTCCTGTCTATTTCTTCTAAGAGTGCCATGATTAACTAACCAGTGCCATAGTTATAAATGGTAACCATGTCCACCTTGCCTGTGAGAGTTCAGTGCTGCCACTTGGGCCCTGGCATCCTGGGATCCAATTACTTCCATCACATATATGTTTTTCAATTGAATAACTGTAGTTTCCAGTTATATTAGTCTATATCTATTGTTATAATTAAATAACTGAGGCTGGGTTCTTAATT
Source organism: Heterocephalus glaber (assembly GCF_053883595.1). Lineage (NCBI taxonomy): Eukaryota > Metazoa > Chordata > Mammalia > Rodentia > Bathyergidae > Heterocephalus > Heterocephalus glaber. The sequence goes on along the minus strand of NW_028258324.1, from coordinate 9,698,475 downwards.
TTTAAAAATGAGGTTTATTGATCTCATAGTTTGGAAGACTGAAAGTCCAAGATTGGGCAGCCCCATTGATTGGCCTCTGGTGAGGCTATTGTCAGATGGAATCATGGTGGGAGTGACTGTTTTGTTTTGTGCTACTAAGGGTGGTATGTGGGATGCTCTACCACTGAGCTACATCCCCAGACTTTTTTGGGGGGGAGATAGGTCTTACTAAGATGACCAGGCTGGCCTCAAACCTCCACTTCTCCTTCCTTAGCCTCCTGAACAGCTGAAATATACCATAGCACCTAGCCATGGCAGGGACAAGGGTGGTGGTTGTCGTGGTGTGTGGAGCATGTGTGAATGGGAGGGATGACAGGCATGACAGGAAGTCTGAGGCAGGCTGGAGTCCCATGAGAATACATTAATCCCTTCTTGGGAAAGGGCCCCAGTGACCTCCACTAGGCTCCACCTCTTAAAGGTCCCACCACCTCTTAACATTGCCCTGTTGAAAACCAGGCTTCCAACATATGAACCACTGGGGGAAAATCCACATGAAAACCATAGCTCTGGAAGTCCCAGTCCACAGAGAAGAGCTATCATGGAGCTCTTCAGATGTTGAGGCTCCCCTCACTAACTATTTCTCAAAATATTGGTGAAAGGTATGTCATGGATCCTCCCAGAGGGTGAGTAATAGTCTTAAGTGACAAATCCATACTCACATTCCAGTCTCTCTAAGTTTGAATCTCCTCTATGCTAAACCAAGGGAGAGCAAGAATCTCTAACTTACTCATGGTATTTTAGTTACTTTTCTTGTTGCTGAGACAAAGTACCCAACACTCACAAGTTAAGAAGGAAAAGTTTATTTTGGCTCACAGTTTGTAGAGGTTTCAGTCCATAATTGACTGGCTCCAAGGCAGGGTGGCATGGCAGACAGGAATTGCAGAGGAGAAACTGTTCATGGCAGGCAGAAGGCAGCAAAGCAAAAAAATAGCAAAGAAACAATAAGCAACAAGCCTTTCTGTCCCCTATATCTTATCCACCCTTAATCCTAACACCCTTAATCCTAGCATTGCACCATGAGTAAAATCCCAGTGTCACACATTCTAGATTTAACCACCTCTGAAAAAAATCCATCTATGACTGCATGAGGCTGTAGGGAGACCATCTTGACACAAACTGTAACAGTGAGCTGTGTTTTGGTCCATGTTTCAACCAGCCAACACATCAAACTATTAAAGCCTGTTCTAACTTCCCAAGTTATAACATTAAACACAGAATTTCTGCTTAGTGGGCTCACGGCAATAAATCTTGTCTGATTCAACTTTATGTTCCTCCTTCCATTATCCCACACTATTAATATCCATTCCCAAGGCACTGGGGATATAGCTCCATGGTAGAGTGCTTTGCCAAGCATGCTCCAGGCTCTAGATTAATTCCTCAGTAACACACACACACAAAAATTAATTCCCACTCATGTTACCCAGATTTCTGCTTGTAGAAATAAAACTCACAGTTCTGTTGGAGTGCAGTACACTTCCTTGTATGTTATTGTATGCACCTTTTAACAATAGATACCGGGGCAAGGGTAGGAGTTCAGCTGTTGTTGAAATTTAACCAATCACATGAACATTTGTGTATGACTTTCTGAAATTTCAGCCCTGTAACTAATGGACATAGAATTCTCAGAAGACTCCTGGGAGTTTGTAGATCATACACACTTTGCTTGAGCTGGAAATTCTAATCCCTGAGCTCATCTTTTTCTCTCATCATGTTGTCCAGCAATATAGGAGGAACCAACCAATGTCATTATATTTCTTAGTTTTCACAAATTTTTGAAAGTATCATATACAGAGTCACTAAAATCCTTGCCTCTTTTAAGTGATTGATCAGGAATATCCAGGGCAGATATTTTGTGAATCTCTATAAATGGCTCATACCATGGCCTATCATTACTCTCTGTCCTGCTGGAAATACAGTCCTTAGCATTTGTAAATACAATCAGATTAGAGAGTCAATTCTAGAAATCATAAAACCAATTTTAGGAAGCTCTTGCTTAAAATTCTGTTCCTCTAGAACTACTCCTGATACCCAAATTTGTATTAATTAGGGTTTTCCAGAGAAAGGGAACCAATGGGATAGATGCACTGCTTAATGACAGGGATAAGTTCTGATAAATATATCATTCAGTGATTTTGCTGTGTATCTCCTTACCCTACCATAACTTCTTACAGTTTGTTGTTGTTGGTTCTTTTTTTTTTTTTTTTGGTACTGGAAAGTGAACTCATGACCTTTGCATTAAGCTACATCCCCAGCTTTTTGTAGTTTTTTATTTTGAGACAGTGTCTTCCTAAGTCACTAAGATGCCCAGGCTGGGCTCAAAGTTGTGATCCTCTGGCCTCAGCCTCCCAGAGTGCTGGGATTACAGGCATGAGGCACCACATCCAGCTATAACTTTTTTACTTATAAACTTAAAATTGAAAACACTTTTGACTTGTAACATTTAGCTTTTCACATACATTGTGCAGCAGTACAAAAATTATTTTTTATTAGTGATTCTATAAGCTTTTTTCTATTTAATTTTTAAACTTTTTTTGCTATTAGTTTTTAACAAACACACATATTAGCCTAGGCCCACATAGGGTCAGGATCTTCAGTATCATTGTCTCCACCTCCATGCCTTGTCTCACTGGAAGGTCTTGGAGGCAATAATACCCCTGGAGCTGCCACCTCCTTTAATAACACTGTCTCCAGAAATCCATCCTGAAGGATCTACCTGAGGCTGTTTTAGAGGATAACTCTTTAAAATAATGGTTAAAAGTACAGTACAGTAAGATACAACCCATAACATGGTCATTTATTATCACTATCAGGTATTATGTACTGTGACTAATTGTACATGCTATACTTTTTTCATGCTATACTTTTATAGCACAGAAGGTTTGTTTATATCAGCAGCACCACAAACACATGAATAATATCTTGTCCTATGACATATGATGGTTGCATCACTAGGTGATAGAAATATTTATGTGTGTTCTATGCTGGGATTGAACCCTTGCACATGTGAAACAAGTTACTATGGAGTGAAAGCCTTGACCCCTTGTATCTTTACTTGTGTGTGTATGATAGGAGTGTTTCAACTCCATTTTAATCTATAGGACCACAGTTGTCTATGTAACACATCACTGACTAAAACATTGTTACGCAGTGCATGACTGCATATAGATACTTGAGGGAGGGGGCTTCCCGACCACCATCCGTCCTGCCACTCCCAGCCCAGAGGAAGGGGCTTCCAGGCCACTGTCCATCCCACTGTTCCCAGCCCAGAAGAAGGGGCTTCTGAGCTGCAGTCCCAACTCTCCCAGCTCAGAGGAGGTGAGCTGCATGGGCACCAACAACACACACCACCCCCCTGGTCCATTGAAATGAGAAGATATGTAAATAAGTCTCAAAACCAGACTTCCAGATCACCTACAGCAACCCCAATGGGAAATAAGATGGAACACTTGGATGCTTAATCACCCGGACCCACTGAACTGGCAACAAAAGAGGATCTGGAAAAAGTGAAAACAGAAATAATTTCTCAGATAACAGTGGAGATTGTGCTCATAGTGCAAGACATGATTAGTAAATCTAGAGAGAAGCTGAGGAACATGATGGAATCCAACATAGGAAACAAATAGAATCCATAAAACAGATGCAAATAGATTTCCAGGAGATGAAAAACTCCATTGAAAGTCTATATAGCAGAATGAGCCAATGTGAGGACAGAATTTCAGATATAGAAGATAAGATTGCAATTAGTGACCAGGAAAAGAAAAATTGCTTAAAAATTGTAAGGGAATACAAGAAATCAATCCAGCAGCTGTGAGATGATGCAAAGAAGAATAACCTAAGACTGACTGGAGTCAAAGAAGAAACAGGAGAGAGTGCAGACAACATCAAAAAACTCTTCAAGGAAGTGATGGCAGAAAACTTCCCAAGCAGGGGAAAACAACTTGACATACAGATAAGTGAGGCATATAGGACTCCAAATAGCCTTGATCAAAAAAAATCTACACATAGGCATATAATTGTTAAGATTCCAGAAACCCAAGAGAAGAACAAAGTTCTACAAGCAGTTAGAGAAAAGAAACAAATCACATACAAAGGAAAGCCCATCAAAGTCACAGCAGACTTCTCAATGCAAACCCTCAAGGCAAGAAGAGCTTGGAGTTATGTATTTCAAGGCCTAAAGGAAAACAGACTCCAACCCAGATTGATGTACTCTGCAAAATTATCTTTCAAAATTGATGAAGAAATAAGATACTTTCATGACAAAGAGCACCTTAGGACCTTCATGAATACCAAACCAACACTCCAAAAAATTTTAGACAATATCCTAGGAACAGACATTGAGGATCACAACCCCAGGAAGCCCAGCAAAATGAATCCACCAGGCATGATAAGAAATTAAAAGCAAAGAGGGAGAATGCAACAAAAACAAAAAGTCATGACAAGGATAAATCAATATGTATGAGTTATAACCATCAAGGGTAATGGTCTCCATTCATGACTCAAAAGAAACAGACTGGTAGAATGGGTCAAGAAGCAAGATCCAACAATATGCTGCATACAAGAAACACATTTAATTCAAAAGGAAACTCATAGACTGAAAGTTAAAGGGTGGAAAACAATACTCCATGCGACAGCAACCCCCAAAAAAGCAGGAGTAGCTATTCTCTTTGAAGATCAAGTAGATTTCAAACCAACACTGATTAAGAGAGACAAAGAAGGACACTACATCCTTGTAAAGGGAACAATCCAAGAGGAAGAGATGACAATCATAAATATCTATGCACCAAACGCTAGTGCACCCAACTATACAAAACAAATACTAATGGACATGAAAAGTCATATATGCACAAATACAATTGTAATGGGGGACCTCAATGCCCCATATCACAAAGAGACTGATCAACTAGACAAAAAATAAGTAATGAAATACTAGAACTGAAGCGAACTCTTGAACAAATGAACTTAACAGATGTTTATAGAGTCTTCCACCCCACAAAATCAGAATACACATTCTTCTCAGCTGCACATGGGTCATTCTCCAAAATAGACCACATACTTGCGCATAGAACATGTTTAAGTAAGTGTAAAGGAATTGAAGTTATCCCCTGTATATTATCAGATCATAGCACGATGAAATTGGAGATCCATAGCAAAAGAAACTGGAAAAAAATTTATAAAGACGTGGAAATTGACCCACACACTTCTGAATAACCAATGGGTCAAAGAAGAAATCAGACATTTCCTTCAAATAAATGACAATGACAGTACAACATATCGGAATCTATGGAACACAATGAAAGCAGTCTTACGAAGGAAATTCATAGCAGTGAATATGCATATTAGGAAAACAGAACATGCCCAAGTAAACAACCTGATGCTGAACCTCAAGCTTCTAGCAAAAGAAGAACAGGACAAACGCAAAACTCATACAAAGCTCATACAAGGCAGGTAATTATAAAGATCAGAAGAGAAATCAATGCAATGGAGACTAAGAGAACGATACAAAAAATCAATGAAGTCAAGAGTTGGTTCTTGGAAAGAATCAACAAAATTGACAAACCCTTAGCCAAACTTATCAGAAAATGGAAAGAAAAGGCCCAAATCCATGCAATTAGGAATGAAAAGGGTGAAATTACAACAGACCCAGCAGAAATCCAGAGGATCATCAATACCTACTTCCAGAACCTATACACCAATAAGATGGAAAACACAGAAGAAATGAACAGATTGCTAGATACATATGAATTACCAAAGTTGAATGAAGAAGACCTAGAAATTCTAAACAACCCAATATCAACCAATGAAATTGAAAATGTAATTAAAAACTTATCAACTAAGAAAAGCCCGGGCCCTGATGGCTTCAGTGCTGAATTCTACAAGACATTTAGAGCGGAACTACTGCCACTACTCTTTAAACTCTTCATTGAAATTGAAAGGGAAGCAATACTCCCAAATTCATTCCTGGAAGCAAGCATCACCTTGATCCCCAAAGTAGAGAAAGACCCAACCGAAAAGGAGAAGTATAGGCCAATCTCACTGATGAACATAGATGCAAAAATCCTCAATAAGATACTGGCAGCTGGGGATTTAGCTCAGTGGTTTCGCTGCCTGCTGCTGAAGGGCAAGGACCCAAGTTTGATCCTCGGTACCAAAAAAAAAAAAAAAAAAAAAAAAAGAATATCCTACACCCTGATCAAGTGGGATTCATCCCAGGGATGCAGGGATGGTACAACATAAGCAAATCAATCAATGTAATACACTATATCAACAGAGCCAAGTACAAAAACCATATGATTATCTCCATAGACACAGAAATCCAAAAAACTGAAATACCTAGGAATCAACCTAACGAAAGAAATCAAAAACCTCTTCTCTGAAAACTATAGCACTCTGAAAAGGGAGATTGAAGACGGTATCAGAAAATGGACAGACATCCTCTGCTCTTGGGTAGGAAGGCTCAATATAGTGAAAATGGCCATACTTCCAAAACTGCTATATAGATTCAATGCAATTCCAATTGAGATCCCAGCAGCATACTTCACTGACCTTGAGAAAAAAAATTCCAAAAATTCATTTGGAACAAGAAGAGACCCAGAATAGCAAAAGCAATTCTAGGTAACAGAGACATGGCAGGGAGTATTACAACCTCCAACTGAAACTATACTACAAAGCTACTATGATAAAAACAGCATGGTACTGGCAAAGAAACAGACCTGAAGACCAGTGGAACAGATTAGAAGATGCAGAAACAACGCCAGACACACTCAGCCATCTCATCTTTGATAAAGGAGCCAAACACCCTCACTGGAGGAAAGATAGTCTCTTTAATAAATGGTGCTGGAAAAATTGGGTTTCAACTTGCCAAAGACAAAAACTAGACCTATATCTCTCACCATGCACTAATCTAAAATTGAAATGGATTAAAGATCTAAATATTAAAATAGAAACACTGAACCAGTTGGAACAGAGGTTAGGTAGAACTCTTGAAGACGTTGGTATAGGAAAAGATTTTATGAACAAAACCTCAGTTGCCCATGAACTGGCACAAACAATCAACAAGTGGAATCTCTTCTTATTAAAAAGCTTCTGCACAGCAAGAGAAACCACCAGCAGTGTGAAGAGACAACCCACAATGTGGGAAAAAATCTTCACCTGCTTTTCCTCAGACAAAGGTCTCTATCTCAAATCTATAAAGAACTTAGACAGATCAGACCTCCCTAATTTAAAGACCCAACCTGAAAATTGGCATCTGAAATGAACAGATATTTCTCAGACAAAGAAGGAGAAATAGCAAATAAATACATGAAAAAATGTTCAGCATCACTGGTCATTTGAGAGATGCAAATGAGAACAAAGCTGAGATTCCACCTCACTCCAGAAAGAATGGCTGCTATCATGAAATCAACCAACAACAAATGCTGGTGGGGCTGTGGGGAAGGAGGAACGCTGCTCCACTGCTGGTGGCAGTGTAGACTGGTGCAAGCACTGTGGAAATCAGTATGGAAATACCTCGAAGACTAGGAATGGAAGTCCCATTTGACCCTGCTATTCCACTGCTGGGGATCTTCCCCAAAGAATTAAAAGAATCATACCACAGTGATATATATGCATCCGTGTTCATAGCAGCACAGTTTGTGATAGCTAAAACTTGGAAACAGCCCAAATGCCCATCAACTAGAGACTGGATAAAGAAAATGTGTGTTTTAAAAAAAAATAAAATGGAGTACTACTCAGCCATAAAAAATGAGAAAGTATAGACATTTATAGCTAAGTGGATGCACATTGAGGTGATACTCTTAAGTGAAATAAATAGGACACACATGTATAAATACTGAATAGTTTCTCTGGTATGAGAAACTGAAAGTTTAAATAAGGACTGAAATGTATAATAGGTAATGTGAAATAGGAAGAAAAGGGGCAAAGGGGAAGGAAGTGGGAACAGTAGGGGAAAGGAAAGAAGGGCATGGAATTAATGTGAGAAAATGGAAAAATAGGAACAAAATCTTTGTAAATAGGGAGGAATGGAGGGGTTGAAGGGAGGGCTGGGCAAGGGTGAAAAATAAGAACCAAGAGACATTATGTAAAGGTGCAAATCTCCAATAATGAATGTCATTATATTGTATACCTAAAATGTACCAATGATTAGAATGAATAATCAGTAATGCAAAATAGGAAGAAAAGGTCCAAAGGGGTAGGGGTAGTGGGAGGGGCAGGGGAAATGAAAGAAGGAAAAGGAAAAATGATGAGAAACGGAAAAAAATGGAAATAAAATCTTTGTAAATAGGGAAGGGTGGAGGGGGTGAAGGGAGGGCTAGGAATGGGGAAAAAATAACTAATATCCATCATGTAAAGGTACAAGTTCCCGATGAGAAATGTAAATGTGTTGTATACCTAAAATGTATGAATAAAAGAATTTACATTAAAAAAAAGAATCATACCACAGTGATATATGTGCACCTGTGTTTATAGCAGCACAATTTGTAATAGTTAAAACTTGGAAACAGCCCTAATGCCCATCAACTGGAGACTGGATAAAGAAAATGTAGTTTGTTTTTTTATAAAATGGAGTACTACTCAACCATAAAAAATGAGAAATTAGAGACATTTATAGCTAAATGGATGCACATTGAGGCTCTACTCTTAAGTGAAATAAATAGGACACACACGTATAAATACCAAATAGTTTCTCTAGTGTGAGAAACTGAAAGTGTAAATAAGGACAAAAGTTATAATAGATAATGTGAAATAGGAAGAAAAGGGGCACAGGGGAAGGGGAAGTGGGAAGGTAGGGGAAAGGATAGAAGGGAATGGAATTAATATGAGAAAATGAAGAAATGGAAACAAAATCTTTGTTAATAGGGAGGGATGGAGGGGTTGAAAGGAGGGCTGGGCAAGGGTGAAAAATAAGAACCAAGAGACATTATGTAAAGGTGCAAATCTCCAATGATGAATGTCATTATATTGTATACCTAAAATGTACCAATGATTAGAATGAATAATCAGTAATGCAAAATAGGAAGAAAAGGTCCAAAGGGGTAGGGTTAGTGGGAGGGGCAGGAGAAAGGAAAGAAGGGAAAGGAAAAATGCTGAGAAATGGAAAAAATGGAAACAAAGTCTTTTTAAATAGGGAAGGGTGGAGGGTGTGAAGGGAGGGAAATGGGGGAAAAATAAGAACCAAGATGCATCATGTAAAGGTACAATTCCCAATGAGAAATGTAAATGTGATGTATACCTACAATGTACCAATAAAAGAATTTAAGTAGTAAAAAAGAAAATACTTGAGGGAAGATTTGTTAGGGAAATTGGCTTATGCAGTTGTAGAAGCGGAGACATCCCACAATAGGCCATCTGCAAGCTGGAGAACCAGGAAGCCAGGACATGGCTCAGTCCAAGTCCAAAGGCTTGAAAATCAAGGCACCCAGCTGTGTACCTCTCAATCTGAGGCCCAAGGCCTGAGGACCCAGAGCTCTGATGCCCAATGGCAGAAGATGGATATGGCAGCTCCAGAGGAGCATGCAATTCATCTTTTCTCTCCTTTCTGTTTTTTCTAGAACCTCAACCAATTGCTGATGCCTTCCCTCAGTGGGTAAGGACAGATCTTCCTTCCTCAACTCTTGATCCAAATGCCAAATTCCTTCCAGAAACACCCTTACAAACACACCAGAAATAATGCTTCACCAGCTACCTAGATAGCCCCTAGTCACACGACACTAAAACTAACCATCACACTACCCATGACCCATTCAGCTATGGCACAGGTCACTGAGGACCAAGTGGCTCCCAGGCCCATCTCTGCAGGTGGTTCTTGGGGGTGGAGGGGGAGTGAGGCCAGCTACACTGACATTCCAGAAGGTGTTTTCCACAATGTGCAATAGTGAAGTGTCAACTGAAGTCTTGAATTTTAAAATCTTTCAAGTAATCTGGCATCATATAAGGTGAAGAACAGTAAATACCATGAATTCAAGTGAAATTCCTAAACCAACAAGGATAAATAAACATAAAGGACTGTGCAGTAGAGTGTGGTTAACAAATACCGCATTAGGGGATTAAGTAATTGAATCTTGTGAGATTTCTGTAGTCAGTTTAACTAAGAGAAAGAAGGAATATTCAAATTTAGGGAATCAAGCAGGGGGCCCAGAAAAGTATTTGAAAGCTGTGAAAAGAAAAAAAAGCAGAGAAATAGAACATGAGAACTCTCCAGGTGGGAGTCAGCATGGAGGAACAAGAGAGGGCCTGGGACTCCTGTCTGGGGTGTCGATTGTCCCTGTGCATCTCCTGATTTTGCTACACACAACCATTCTATTTGGATAATCAGGCAGCCTTCCAGAGAAGGGTAATTCCTTTCCATTTCAGTTCAAGAATTTCCCAGAAAGCTTCTGGACTGCTGGAATTTCTGTTATGAAAATCAGAAATCCCAACAAGTTGGGGGCAACATAGTTATTAACCTCATAACACATGACTAACATAAACTGGAATATATCATTTAAAAAACAAGATCATCAGAAAAAGAGAAAGATAATGATTATAATTCCAGGTTAGTCTTTCTCGTGAAGGTATCAAAGGAAGCTAAATGTGTTTGTGTTACCCTTTTGTGTGTGTGTATGTGTGTGTGTGTGTGTGTGTGTGTATGTGTGTGTATGTGGTGCTAGGGATTTAACCCAAGGCACACTAGACAAGTGCTGTACTTGAATCCATTGCTTTTAGAGATTGCCGGTAACTAAGCTAAGATAGCTACCCAGAAAGAGATCAAAAAAAGAACAGTGAGTTTAAGGTTGCCATTCCACAAGACTCCAGATGGTTCTCAAAATATGGTCTGAGGTTGGGTTTGTGGGTGCCTACCTATAATCTCAGTGCTCTAAAAGGCTGAGGCAAGTTTGAGCCTAGCCTGGAAAGCTTAGCAAGAGCTTGTCTCAAAATTAAAAAGGCTGAGGATTTAGCTCAGTGCAAAGGCTCTGCACACACACACACACACACACACACACACACACACACACACACAAAAGAAAAAGAGAAAGAAAGGGATAAAAGATCCAAGAAACTCTGGTGAAGAGTGCTATCCCAAGGGTTTTTAAGGGAATCAATGATATTAAACTCTTTTTCATAGTAATTCTAAGACCTGCTTTGCCCTTTCCATTATATGTATATTTGTACTAATGGTGTAAAAGCACTGTTGGTTAATCAAGAGAATGATTAATCAAGACAGTGGCACCAACTGTCCTATGGTTCCAGTGGTCATTAGTGCTTTCCCAACATGCACTTGCAGTGGAGAGAAATGTTAGTTACACTTAAAGATTCTTGAGGAGCATTAAAAGTTATCGGTGCATTTAAATCCAAACCCCTGGGCCCTGCACTGTGGCTGGTGTGGGTGTGGAGATCCAGGACAAACATTGCAAGTTGATGCCTGTGTTCCAGATGTTAACACGGTCAGAAGCTTAACTTCTGTGTGGATTGTGAACTTTAATGATTTGGAGACCATCTTCTGTGAATTCTACTAGCTGAGGGCTGCATGGGAAGCACCCTAGGAGACCCTCAAGCCATGCAATGAGGGAGAAATGCACTGGTGGAACAGAATGGTAGTTGCTATGATCTCCAGGGACAGCATAGGATTCTGCTCCCTTGAGAGTCTTTCTATAGACAACAGATGATGAGTGACTCCTGTCCAAGGATGTGCCATAACCCTGGAGAGAGTGCTTGGTTGGCACCATTCTGGGAAAGGGTTGATTGAATTTGGGACACAGAGAAGCTGCAGGATGGCTTCACTTCAGGGTTTCCAGTATTACCCTCCCACAATGACTGGGTGAGACAGCTATGGGTGGTCAGGGAGTGGGATGGAAAGAGACCCTCTGAGGGGTTTGAGCTAATGGATATAGGTCTCACTCTCCATGGACAGAGGTCAGATACAGCCTTAGTTGCTATGGATTTGAAAGTCTCAGCTTTGGAGCCCTTGCCTTGCTTCTACTGCCTGCTGGTGCCTGCATCCAGCATGGATCTGGGGTCTGATCTATCTTTATCTACCAACATGAGCAGAGACATGTCCTGCTTTGGACACTGCCACAGCCTGGGAAAAGCAGAGGGATCTTGGTGAAGAACAAGAATTGCTAGACCCCCAAATTATTGTAGATCCCAGAAGAAAACCATGTATTCAAAATCACAAAGAAATTTCTTTTGCTTTTTTCCCTTTGTTTTGTGTGTGTGTGTGTGTGTGTGTGTGTGTGTGTGTGTGTGTAATTTTTTCTTTTCTTTCTCTTTCTTCTTCACTAGTTCATTGGGGTTTAGGGAATTTTCCTTTGTCCTTTTTCCTTGCTTCTTTTTAAAATTTTTTATTTCTTTACTTTTTCCTCTTCTCCATTTTAATTTTTCTGTCTATTTTTATTCTCCATATAATTTCTTATTTCTCTTTTCTTATTTTTCTTTTATCTTCTATTTCTCAACAGTTTTTTTTCTGTTACCTTTATCTAATTCTATAAACATCCTTCTCCTCAATAGGATCCTTTGTTCTATTTCTCTATCCTCCTCACATCCTACAGTGTAAGGTTCAAATTTTTCTTATATTTGCTCATTCCCAACCTCTTATATCTTTAATACTATAACCATTAAGATTTATTAATCTTTAGGTAGTTAATTCTATAAAATTACTGTTGAGTTCTTTTCTAACAGCGGAGATATAGCTGTTGTATTTAGTACATATTATCTGTAAGTCAATACTGGGTTCTCTTACTGTTTACATTGTAATTGTGGATTTCTTTTCTAGGGTTAAATGAGGCACATAATTGGTCCTCATGGTATGTTAATATCCAGTTTGTTATGGATGATATATTGTGGCTGATTTGCTTGCTGTTGCCAGGATCACATAATTGTTGCTATTAATGGATTTTCTCCACAAACTAACACCTAGAGTACCTTTGTGACATTAACAATACTATGGTGCATTCCCGGAGAATTCAATGCTGAGCCAGTTGCTCTACATCCTCCCCTTCCAAATTAACCAAGATGGTGGGATCTTAGGGCAGAGGCAAAGGACTGTAGCTAGCAACACCCAAAGTATATCACTGAAAAGCAACTAACTAAAGAAATCTTTATACTAGCAACAAAGTATTTTCACTGTACATCAACAAACCTCAGCACAAAACAAAAAATAATAGAAACAAGGGAAGACAAGGCAACAAAATGCCTCCCCAAACTCCCAACTTCTGCCAAGCCAATCCATTAAGGATATAGAACCCCAAATAGCCATGACCAAAACAGAACCTCTTCATGCTACATCATAATCAGTACCAGAGGTCCTTCACAGGGACAAATCTTAAAAGATGTTAGAGAAAAGCAGTGAATCACATATAAAGGTAAACCCATTAGAATCACAGCAGACTTCTCAACACAAACCTTAAAGGCCAAGGAGGGCTTGGAGTGAAGGGTTTCAAACCCCAAAAGATAAAAACTTCCAACCCTAACTTATATATCCTGCAAGACTTTCCTTCAAAATTGATGGAAAATTCCATGATAAGGAGCACCTCAGGAAATTCATGACTGCCAAAGTGGCATTACAAAAATTCTTAAGGATCTTGTAGAAAGAGACAGTGAAGCCAGCAATGCCAATAAGGCGAATAGAATGAATACACCTGGCAAGATGAGCAGCTAAGCAGAAGGAAAAAAAAAAGGAAGACAGTGACAGGACAGAAATATAATGCAATGATAGGAATAAGTCAATACCTTTCAGTGGTAACTCTCATTGCGAATGGTCTCAATTCTCAATCAAAAAACAGATTGGCAGAATGGATAAAGAAACAAAGTCCAACAACATGCAGTACACAAGGAAGATATTTCATTAAGAAAAGAATTTCACAGATTAAAAATTAAAGGATAGAATAAAATATTCCATGCAACAAGAACCCGGAAAAATGTAGGAGTAGCTGTCCTGATTTCAGACAAAGTGGATTTCAAGCCAAAACTGATTAGAAGAGACAAAGAAGATCACAATATATTTGTTAAGAGAACAATTCAACAGGAAAAAATAACAATTATAAACATATATGTATCAAGTACCGCCACAGCCAACTTCATAAAACAAATATTAATGGACATAAAAATTAGATATAATTGTAATTGGGGACCTCAATATCACACTGTCACAAATAGATCAAGTAGCTAAAAAACAACAAAGTATATCAGAGTTGAACCAAACTTTTGAACAAATGGACTTAATAGATATCTAAAGAGTGTTCCAGCCCAAAACAGCAGAATACACACACATTCTTCTCAGGAACACTTGGGATTTTCTCCAAAGTGGACCACATGCTGGTTCATAAAGCATGCTTAAGTAAGTGCAAAAAATAGTAGTTACTAAACCAGATCCAAAATTTAGATCAAGCTGGTCATGGTGGCACATGCCTGGAGTCTCAGCTACTCAGGAGGCTGAGGCAGGAGGATCACTGGAGCCTATAGTTTGAAACTACTCTGGGGAACATAATCAGACCTATCTCAAAAAAATAATTATAATAAAAAGTTTTTTTGGTACTGGGGATTGAACTCGGGACCTTGCACTTGTAAGGCAGACGGCAGAACCACTGAGCTAAATCCCCAGCCCCTAAAATTTTTGAAATAAATAAAAATTTACAATAAAGGCTAAAAGTAGAGGCAGATTTTTAAAATGCCAATCAAGCAATGTAAATATGCTACCTGGATGATTTTAAGTCACTCTGACTAGACAACAGACTTTATCTAGTTTTCATTATTTTAAACTTTCATTTATTTGTGTATTTCCTTAATTTAGAACACTGTTATATATTATGTGGGGGTTTTTCATTTTGTTTTGGTTTTGGTTTTATTGTGTGCATGCTTGGGATCAAACCCAGGGCATCATGCTGCTAGGCAAATGCTCCACCACTCAGTTACATCCCCAGTACTTGTTTTAATATTTTGAGGTGCTTCAATCCATTTTTTTAGGAGTTTGTGGGCTATAAATTACAAAGAAATAAAAAGGAGCAATATATTTAATCCTCCTGACATTCCTGTAACTGGCTGACAGGGCCAGGGATTCATGTTTTGCCAACTGTGAAACTTGCGCAGCCTGCTGCTATAGAAAAAACGTGAGAATTGGAGATAGATGTACTGAGGTTCAAATCTAACCTCTATCACTTCCCAGTGGAACAATTTAGGGCAGGCCATTTAATCTCCCTGAGCCTGTCTGCCATCTGCAGCACAATGAGGTATAGCCCTTACCCTGCAGACTGCTGTAAGGACAAAATGAGGTCATGCATGTAAGAATTTAGCACAATGCCTGGCTGTCATGGCTTGTGTCTCGATATCTCCCCAAAGACTCATGCAGTCATAGGTGGGGCTTTTTCAGAGGTGGCTGGACCTAGAGTATGTGACTGATTCATGGTGCCATGCTAGGATTAAAGGTGCTAAGATTAAAGGTGTGTGATTACTAACTCAGTCCACTGATTGGTTTGGCACACTTGCCTAGATAGAAAGAATATAAAAGGGCAGAAAAAAGCTGCTACTGTCCCTTGCTTGCTTGCTTTTGCTGTCTTCTGCCTGCCACAAGCTGTTTCTCCTCTGCGATGCGCCTCTACCATGCCACTCTGCCTTGGAGCCAGCTGATTATGGACTGAGACCCTCTACAAACTGTGAGCCAAAATAAACCTTTCCTCCCTTAACTTGTTTGAGTATCTTGTCTCAGTAATGAGAAAAGTTAACAAAGACACTGGCACAGTTGTACTTATCCTAGGAACATTAAAGAATTAGAAGGGTCGCCTGGGCTTCTCTAGTAACTTGGTGAGGGAAATAGGATTCTAAAACTCAGCTTCAGGAAAATAATGCATTCACTGAAGATGTGAATGCAAGTCCCAACCTTTTTGGGCATGAAGATGACCTTTGTTTTGTTTTGTTTTTAGACAGGCTTTCTCTAGGTGGATCAGGCTGGTCTTGAACTCACAATGATCCTCCTGCCTCAGCCTCCGAAGTGATAGGATTACAGGAGTGAGCCCCCAGCCTGGCTAAAGATGGCCTTCCAATGTCAAAATTTCCATGAGGGCCTCCTCTCTACCCACAACTGTCACACTTATGGCCTAAAGACAGGCCATGTAATTGCTCAGCTCTGGAGTCCCTGGAATTCTGAAATTAAAGGCTGAAAGGAACATTTCATGACATTGGATGGAGACATCCCCGAATAAAGAGGCTAACACATCATTATATATTCTCGAATTATGCTGAGGAGGTGACTTTCCTCCTACATTTGAGGATGAGCCCTGGTAATGAAAGCAGCATGTAACCTTTTTCACTAGGACTTTCCGACAACTAGCTGTACAACCAAAGCCCAGACAATTTACAGTGGAGGACACTGAGCTCAGAAAAGGACACTCAAGACACTCAGAAAAGTGAGCTTGACAAGAGCAACCAAAGCTAGGCCCTCGATCTGCCAGTTCTGAGCCCTTCCTACTATGCCATAATCCTTACCTTTGTGAGTGTGTTTTTTATTTATATATTTTTTTATTATCAGTATGTGTTTGTGATACATAATAATTACATTCTGGGGAACTGGTACATGTACATACAGCATCTTGATTATTTTTACTTTCTTCCTTCTCCCATCCTCCAAATCCCTTACCCATCTCCGCAAAGCCTACCTCCCTGTTTCCTACCATCTCTCTTTTATTTTGCTCTTTAAATTATTTATAGTTTGGGTTTCTCACATAAGAGAAACCATGTGATATTTACCTTCTGTGCTTGATTTATTTCACTTAGCATTATGGATTCAAGTTGCATCCGTTGTCCTATAAGTAACTCAAAATTATCCTTTTAATACCTGAGTAGTATTCCATTATGTGTATATACAACATTAGTTTTGTTTTTATTTTGGTACCAAGGATCGAACTCAGATCCTTGCGCTTGTGAGGCAGGCGGCAGAACCACTGAGCTAAATCCCCAGCCCTACAACATTAGTTTTATCCATTCATTCTATTGATGAGCATATAGGCTGCTTCCATAATTTAGCTACTGTGAATTGTGCTGCTATAAACATAGGTATGTGTGTATTATGTAACATGATGACTAACTCAGGAAGATACCCAAATGAGGGTATAGCTGGGTCAAATGGAATTTCTCTTTTTAGTGTTTTGGGGAATCTTCATACCAATTTTCATAGTGGTTGTACTAGTTAGCTTATATTTCCCACGTACAATATAGAAGGGTTTCTTTTTCTCCAAAACTTTACCGGCATTTGTTGTTTTTTGAGTCTTTGATGATGACCATTCTTTCTGGATTAAGATGGGATCTCAGTGTTTTGATTTGCATTTCTCTAATGCCAAAGGTGCTGAACATTGTGCCCTTTTCTTCTTGATTTTCCCCATTATCTGAGCCCTATGCTTACAGCCTGGATTTTGCAGCTTCTTGGTCTGAACTTCTTTGATTTGAGAGTGTTTTCTTTCCCACAGCCATGCATCCCTCCCTGGAGGCGTGTGCCCGCTTAGCATTTACTACTGCTCTTGGGTACCCAGTGTTAGTCTGGGCTTTGACTATCAGGGGCCCCCCTAAGTGAAGGTTATGTGCCCTCTTCATCATCAAAACTGGTCCCTAACTGTAGAAGGAAAGCCAGCCCCTCAGTTTTACTTGACATCATCAAATACTCAGTGTCTTTGTTTAGTATCTTTGTCTGAAGTCTTACAGATTCAGAGTGACTTAAAATCATCCAGGTAGCATATTTACATTGCCTGATTAGCATTTAAAAAACCTGCCTCTACTTTCAGCCTTTATTTTAATTTTTGATTTATTTTTAAAATTGTATTATAATTATGTTTTTGAGATAGGTCTGGCTATGTTCCCCAGGGTAGTTTCTAACTATAGCCTCCAGTGATCCTCCTGCCTCAGCCTCCTGAGTAGCTGAGACTCCAGGCATGTGCCACCATGTCCAGCTTGGTCTGCATTTTGGATCTGCTTTAGTAACTGTTATTTTTCTGTCTAGTCTTCTTGACATTCACATTTTTCCCTATCATGCAGTTTAGGGAACCCAAAGAAAGGCTTATGTTTGATTAATCAAGAAGAAAATAGGTATGTGCAGCCCTAGGAGACTGAGAGGTTCCTGGGCTCATGCATTTTCCTAAGCATGTTTTCCTGCCCTGTCTTAAGACCTGCTGAAGAAGGATGACAAGTCCAGACTTATTCAAGACAAAATCATATAAAATCAAAGTTCTTGCCATATTCTTTCCAGGAAGCAAATGCCTTTAAATACTAAATCAAACCCTGGCATCTTCTTTCCAAAGTAACACACATTTCCTTTTCATGTTATTTCAGTGGTTAAACAGACATAAATCTGACAGTTATTGGGTTGGACATATTTATGTTGGCTCATGTCCCTATCCTGTCCTTGTACTCAGGACCTTTATTAAA
Source organism: Heterocephalus glaber (assembly GCF_053883595.1). Taxonomy (NCBI): domain Eukaryota; kingdom Metazoa; phylum Chordata; class Mammalia; order Rodentia; family Bathyergidae; genus Heterocephalus; species Heterocephalus glaber. Next base: position 9,680,055 of record NW_028258324.1, on the reverse strand, counting down.
TGGTCTTATAAAGGAGTGCAGGGTTTTTTTTAAAGCTGTGGGACACAATATATCGAGGGGTCACAAATTCTATATATTTGGCTGTGAGCAGCATTTTACTCAATGAAATAGACCCAAATAAAATAGAGTAGAAAATATCATGTGCAAATTACCTGTGTAGTTAGGATAAACACTGCTGCATGAAACTTTTGACTCAGTTCTGTATGTGTGGTATGTATTGCATATCCTTACTGCAGTGTGCTACAAAAGTTATTCATTTATTTTTATTTTTGAGACTGGGTCTCACTGTGTAATTCAGGCTGGCCTTGAACTCACTATGTAGCCCAGGCTGGCCTCGAACTTGTGGCGATCCTGCTGCCTCAGCCTTCATAGTGCTGGGATTACAGGCTTGCTCCACTATGACTGGTTATTCATTTATTTTTTTTATGGGTCATAAAAAATGTTTAAAGAACACTGATGTAGCAGTCAAGAGCATAATCTTTGGAACTGCGTAGCATGAATTCAAATCCTGGCTCTGCCACTATCTTGATATAGGACGGTGAGACAAGTTACTTAAATTTTCTGTGAAATAGGTATCATGATAGAATTGACCCAGGGCCAATTCATCCATGAGTCCCTGGAGGCAATGGGCAAGTGACTAAAGCCTGAGATATTTTTTAGAGATCTACTGAAATGTTTTAATGCTCTTTAACATAGAAGGAAAAAATGAAACTTTAGCATTGAAGGAGGTGCTTTGATTTTTTTTTTCACAAAATGAATTTTATAGGGCCCAAAAAAATTTATGACAGGTTTGGGGGAGGCAGATAAGAGAGGTCTTGTGTGCTGAGTCAGGAAGGCCAAACTCTGTCCTGAGGGCCATTGGGAGCATCTGAAGATTTGAGGTGGGGCAGTGGAACGTGATCTGAACTTACAGAACTGTCTGTTGCTCAGTCATGGGTATGCACTCTGAGGGGACTCACAGAGGAATGGTTGGAGTTTTGAAGCCGTAGGATAAATGGAAGATTATTTCCTATATGAAACTGAAGCACTGGGGGAGGAAAAGTTAATTATATCTAGGAAGCAACTTAAAATTTACTCTTATCCTAGAACAAGCATACATTTAGTACACAGTAAGACAGAAATAATGATAATCTAGGGCTGGGGATTTAGCTCAGTGGTTCTGCCGTCTGCCTCACAAGCACAAGGTCCTGAGTTCTATCCCCGGTGCCAAAAAAAAAGAGAAAAAAGAAATAATGATAATCTTCAGGATACTGATAATAATGGCTAAGAAATTATGAGTCTGGCTGGGCTCCTTTGCACTAGGATCCCAGTCCTCTTGAGTCCAGTCAAGGATATTTCCTTAAAATTAGGGGGGTTTTGGTGGAAAAGTTGAAAGCTCTGGAGCAAGCAGGGCACCAGGACAAAATCTTCACCATGTTGGCCTCACAGTGCCTGGGCCCCCTTTGAATTGAAAAGTTTTTTCACTGGCAGTGCCCTTCTGAGGGCAAGTCGTGAGGAATATACTTATCGAAATATGCTGTGCTGGATTGTTCTATTGTCAACTTGGTTGAACTGGGAACTACATTTCCAGAATGCCTTTTCTTGTATGGCTTCAGATTAGAGTTGGCCAAAAAAGTAACCTGCACAAAATAGGTGGAGGAGAAGCAGCAGGCTCCAGTCTCGTGGTTCGTCATGGCCAGATGCAGTGAGATGCAGAGGGGCCCAGCAGGCCCCAGCTTGTCATGCACTCTCTTCATGTGCTGGCCCTGAAGACCAGCAAAGCTTCAGGCCCACCCCCAGATGCTTGGCTGTGCACCCACAACCAGTCCCGTCAACTGCTTCTGACAGATTTCTCTACCAACTTGACTTTGACACAAGGATATACTTCTCAGACCAATAGGATACTCACTCTTCTTCAACCTTCTCTTCCAAGCTCCTCCTACCATTGTGTAAGGCAGTGACAGCAAAACTTCTAGAGATGAGTGCCCCAACTGCAAGCCCAAACCCACTTCTCTATCACAAAGTCCCAACACTGCAATGAAACCTGAGTGCTCAGCTGCTGGGATGATGATGGGGTAACTTGGCTTGAATGCCAACAGAGAGGGCAGTGTGTGTCTGCTGCGGCACGAGAGCCATAGGTTTCCCACCACCGGGGTAGGGTCTAATTCCAAATCTCTTTTCTCTGAGCTCCTTGTATTCTGCTTCTTGGATTAAGCCTGGATGGACAGAAATAATTTCCGCGGGGGGGGGGGGGGCGGCGCAGGGCCGCCGTTAAAGGCAGCGGGCTGCGGGCAGCCTGCAGAGCGGAGAATGGGAGAAGCGCAGGGCTTGTGAGCAAGACATCAGCCTCGCTCCGCTCACCTCGCTCTCGCGGCTGCTGTGCTCCTGCTCACCGCCAGGCGCCTCCTGGTCCGACCGCTCCGAGTACCCGAGTACCCCACTCCGAAGCGCTCACCCGGAACGGTTCAGTGTTTGGACCGGAGAGAACCCGAGAGCGAGAAGCACGAACTCGGCTCTAAAAAGAGGAGCGCTAGAGAGGGCAACCCTAACAGTACGGTTCACTCTCTGAACTCTCTGTGGCTGGGAACATCTTCCACTATGGCCACCTCGGCAAGTTCCCACTTGAACAAAGGTGTCAAGCATGTGTACATGTCCCTGCCTCAGGGGGACAAAGTCCAAGCCATGTATATTTGGATTGATGGTAGCAGGAGGACTGCACTGCAAGAGCCGCACCCTGGACTGTGAGCCCAAGTGTGTAGAAGAGTTGCCTGGGTGGAATTTTGATGGGTCTAGCACATTCCAGTCTGAAGGCTCCAACAGTGACATGTACCTTATCCCTGTTGCCATGTTTCAGGACCCCTTCTGCAAAGACCCCAATAAACTGGTGTTCTGTGAAGTTTTCAAGTGTAACTGGAAACCTGCAGAGACAAATTTAAGACACACCTGTAAATGGATAATGGACATGGTGTGCAACCAGCACCCCTGGTTCAGAATGGGGCAGGAATATACTCTGATGGGGACTGATGGCCACCCCTTTTGTTGGCTTTCCAGCGGCTTTCCTGGGCTCCAAGGTCCATATTACCATGGTGTGGGAGCAGAGAATGCCTATGTTGGAGATGCTGTGGAGGCTCATTATCGGGCCTGCTCGTACGCAGGAGTCAAGATTACGAGGAGGAACGCTGAAGTCATGCCTGCCCAGTGGGAATTCCAAGTAGGACCCTCTGAAGGAATCTCCATGGGAGACCATTTGTGGGAGGCCCGTTTCATCTCGCATTGTGTATGTGAAGACTTTGGAGTGATGGCAACCTTTGATCCTAAGCCCATTCCAGGGAACTGGAATGGTGCTGGCTGCCACACCAACTTCAGCATGAAAGCCATGTGGGAAGAGAATGGTCTGAAGTCCATTGAGGAGGCCATCAAGAAACTAAGCAAGCGGCACTAGAACCACATTTGTGCCTATGATCCCAAGGGGGCCTGGACAATGCCCGGCACCTAACTGGATTCCATGAAACCTCCAACATCAACGACTTTTCTGCTGGTGTAGCCAACTATAGCGCCAGCATCTGAATTCCTCAGACTGTTGTCCAGGAGAAGAAGGGTGACTTTGAAGACCGTCGCCCTTCTGCCAGTTGTGACCCCTTTGCTGTGACAGAAGCCCTTATCTGCACATCTTCTCAGTGAGACTGGCGATGAGCCTTTCCAGCACAAAAACTAAGTGGACTGGACTTGCAGCCGTCGAGCCCCTCCTAGTTCTCTGCCTTCCTCCAGCTCTTCCCCGTCTTCCAGTTGTCCTACTTGTCCCCATTGTAACTCAAAGGGTGTAATATCAAGGTCTTTTTTTATCCCTCATGCTCAGTTAATCTTGCTTTCTTTGGCCAGGATAAGAGAGGTCAAGTTCTTAATCTTTTCACACACCCCTTCCTCTGTCCCTATCACGGAAATGTTCTAATGCATTAGTTGGGACACAGCTAAGGAAACTAACCACTTTCCCCCTCAAGTATGCTTGTCCAGTAGGTGCTCCAGACGGAGCAGATATGTTCGTGAAACAGCAGGGGAGGAGATTTTTATTCTTCAGGGTAGCTGAAAGGGGAAAAACCTGATATGGGTTAAGTGAGGATCTCTCTTGATGGGAAGCTCTATTTTCAAAGATATAAGTAGAAATTAGAGAAGGAAGAGCGGTTGGGGATCAGGGAGGAATGCCCTTCCTTGGTTTCTTGCTGCAATGCTCCCCTATTGGGGCTCCCCCTGCCACCTCATGAACACAAAGCTAAGTAAACTGACGGATATCCCTACCTTCAAAGAAGAAAAGGTCCTTACCACTTGGTCCTCCATTTATAACACAAAGAGTATTATTTTTATATTTAAATGTAAAAGCAAAAAAGTATATATGGGTATGTGGATATGTGTGGGTTTTTTCTAAAAGGAGGAAATCATCCTGGTCACTAGGTACCAAATTGGGTTTAGAAATAAGGATCTCCTTTAGGGTAGGGGTGGTTAATGTGGCTCTTAGTCCTTCCTCATCAAGCGAGGTTGTTCCCGCCCTGCCCACCTTCAGCAGAAGGAAGACACTGGACAGTTAGACCCTTGTGGCTGTATAACTGTTCACAGCTGAGTTTAGAAGTGTAAGTTGGCTGGTCAACTTGAGCATGTCACTGATGGACAGGTACAGGAGTTCTGTTCTGGTGGGGCTAGCATGTCACTAAAACAGGCCTTTTGATATATTAAATTTTTTAAAAAGCAAAACAAAGTGTAGATTTTAATCAAATTTCTAGGGGTTTTAAGTGTAATTTTACAGAATTGCCTGTTTGCTTCTACTATCTCCTTCCATTCTGCTCTTGGAGTTGGGGACAGGACTAGAGTTAAAACACTTGTAATTTTGTATCCTAATGTCTTTTCTCCCAGTGCAGAATATTCTTGTTTCTTAGGAGTTGTTTCTTTTAAAGTAAACCCCACCTCCATTCCAAAAAAAAAAAAAAGAAAAAGAAAAAGAAATAATTTCTTTTTGATGCTGCATTCATCCTTGAGGAAAGAGACTGTTAGAAAATACAAAGAGCAGTTAATTTTAAAGTGGTGGCTGGGTTTGAGAAGGCAAGCCTCCCTCCTGAATAGCAGTGGGAGTTAATAAGCCCAGAAAGCAGTGTGTACTATGGGTCGGGAAATCTAAGGGTGCAGAGAAGCCGGAGAGCCATCAAAGGGAAAATACTTTCTTCTCTCTGCTTTCTCCAGGACTGCCTCCGAGGACAGCTTACGCATTCTCTTCTAGCTGTTAGGATGGGTTGTAGAACAAAGCCCTGAATGAGCTAATCCTTTCATCCCCAAGAGAGAAACAGAATTAGAGAAAAAGTCCAAAGGCCCTGGAAAGTAGAGTGAGAAGAAAATACCACAATGGGTTCATTAGTGTAGACAGGACTTTAAAGATTTCCTCTTGTCACATTGACTTTATAGGACTATATCTTGCTTTAATGTCTTCTTATTTGAGACTATAGAAGAAACACTAACATGTAAATTTCTCCTTATTTTTTGTTAAAATGATTACTGAGAATTTTGCCTGTTCCATTATTCATGATCCCATAGATAAAGATCTATATACAAATTGTCCTTTTATAAATCAAAGAGAGGAAGAAATTTTGAGTTTTCTAATACTTTAGGATACATTCCTTTAAAAATCATTCCCCTGGGCCTTCATCCGGAGCTTCTCTCTACCTGAGGCTCCTCTGCTGTGTTCCTGTTCCTGTCCACAGCACAGTGAGGTCCCTGGAGCAGCTTGGAGCCCCGCCTTCATCTGGTGCTCTGCCTGCAAGGCCCAATTCCATCCCCCTGCCCCCGCCCACCTTACAGCTCTTCTACTACCTAGTCTCTCACTACAGAGGCACAGGGGATTATACTTCACGTAGTTAAATGTGATAGATGAATAACTACCACAAATTGTCATTTTCTAAGCTGCGCTTGATGCTATGGTATTGCTGATTGTAACATCTGGCCTAACCTGTTGTGATTGCTCTAATCAGTTTTCCTTCCTGGTATAAGGAAAATAAAATAGCCTCAGAGTCATTAGAGCTTCAAAACCTAAACACAAGCCATATCTGGAAGACACCTCTGAAAAGTAATCATTCCACAAGGGTTTTAAACACAAGCAACAAAGATAACTGCATTAAGCAATTTTGAAATATCAACCCAGGAATTAAACCAAGGACAGTACTAAAAACAAAAATGAGAAGACATTTAAGCAAGGCAGAAACGCAGGTTTCCACCTCACAAAAATGAAATTCTGGGGGAAATGAGATGGAAAAGTTGGATAATCAACCACCTGGACACCCTGAACTGATAGCACAGGAAGTAACAAAGCAGATACATGATGCTCTAGAAAAATTCAAAGCAGGAATACTCTCCCAGATAAATACAGAGATGGTGAGTAGAGTGAAAGACATGATTAGAGGCTCTAGAGCAGAAACAGATAAGAAAATAGATGAGATCAGAAACATGCTGGAAGCCATGAGTGCCCAGCATAAGAAAGAAATGGAATCCATGAAACAGATTCAAACAGATATTCAGGAAATTAAAAGCTCCACTGAAAGCATGCAGAGCAGCCTAAGAGAATCTGAAGACAGAATATCAGATATAGAAGACAGGATCACAGTTAAGGACCATGAAAACAGAGATTTCTTAAAGATAGTAAGGAACCATGAGAAATCAATACAACAGCTGCTAGATGATGCAAAGAAGAATAACATAAGACTGATAGGAGTCCACGAAAAAACAGGAGAAAGTACAATTGACATAAAAAAAAACTGTTCACAGAAGTAATAGTAGAAAACTTCCCAGACAGAGGTGGAGAATTGGACACACAGATAAGTGAGGCATATAGAACTCCACCCAGTCATGATCAAAAAAAATCTACACCTAGGCGTATAATAGTCAAGATCCCAGAAACCCAACAGAAGAACAAAATTCTACAGGCAGTTAGAGAAAAGAAACAAATCATCTACAAAGGAAAGCCTATCAGAATCACGGCATATTTCTCAACACAAACCCTCAACTCAAGGAGAGCCTGGAGCGAAGTATTTCAAGCCCTGAAAGAAAATGACTTCCAACCTAGACTGTTGTAATCTGAAAAATTATCTCTCAAAATCGATGAGGAAATTAGATACTTTCATGACAAAGAACACCTGAGAAATTTCATGAACACCAAACCAGCACTCCAAACAATTTTATGCAATATCCTAGAAAAAGACAATGAAGGTCACAACTCCATGAGGGCCAACAGAGAGAAGACACCACCCAAGGTAAGGCACTAAAGGGAAAGGGGGAAAATTAAGAAAAGAGCCAACAACAATAAAACACCATGGCAAGAATGAGTCAATATCTCTCAATTATAACTATCAATGTTAATGGCCTCAATTCACCAAAGAAAAGAAAAACACTGACAGAATGGATTAAAAAGCAAAACCCAGCAATATGCTGTATACAAGAAACACACCTAACTCAAAAGGAAATTCATAGACTAAAGGTAAAAGGATGGAAAACAGTTCTCCACATAACAGGATCCTAGAAAAAAGCAGGGGTAGCAATCCTATTTGCAGACAAAATAGATTTCAAACCAAAACAAATTAAAAGATGGTCACTACATCCTTCTGAAGGGAACAATCCAAGAGGAAGAGATGACAATCCTAAATATTTATGCCCCAAATATGAGTGCTCCCAACTATACAAAACAAATATTAATGGACATGAAAAACCAAATAAACAATAACATAATTGTAGTGGGGTACCTCAACACCCCTCTATCACAAATAGACAGATCATCTAGGAAAAAAATTACAAATGAAATTCTAGAACTGAATCAAACTATTGAACAAATGGACTTAATAGATGTTTATAGAGTGTTCCACCCCATAAAATCAGAGTACACATTCTTTTCAGCTGCACATGGGTCATTCTCTGAAATAGATCACATGCTAGCTCATGAGGCAAATCTAAATAAATATAAAAGAATTCAAGTTATCCCCTGTATTTTATCAGACCATAGTGCAATAAAATTGGAGATCAATAACATAAGAAACCACAGAACACCCACAAACACATGGAAATTGAATAACACTCTGCTGAACAACCAATGGGTCACAGAGGAAATTAAAGAAGAAATTAGACAGTTTCTACAAGTAAATGATAATGCCAGTACAACATACAGGAATCTGTGGGGCACAATGAAAGCAGTTCTATGTGGGAAATTCATAGCAGTGAATGCCTGTATTAGGACAACAGAGAGAACTCAGTTAAATAACCTAATGCAGAACCTCAACCTCCTAGAAAAAGAAGAGCATAACAAACCCAAAGCTTGTACAAGAAAGGGAATTATAAAGATCTGAGCAGAAATCAATGCAATGGAGACTAAGAGTATGATACAAAAAAAATCAATGAATTGAAGAGCTGGTTTTTTGAAAGAATAAATAAAATCGATAAACCTTTAGCCAACCTTATCAAAAAAAAAGGAAAGAAAAGGCTCAAATCCATGCAATTAAGAATGAAAAAGGTGAAGCCACAACAGATCCAGCAGAAACTCAGAGAATCATCAATACCTATTTTGAGAACCTGTACTCTAATAAAATGGAAAACACAGAATAAATGGACAGATTCCTAGATACATACAAATGGCCAAAGTTAAATGAAGAAGATATAGAAATTCTAAACACTCCAATAACAATGAGTGAGATTGAAAATGTAATAAAAAATTAACCAACAAAGAAACGCCCAGGTCCTGATGGGTTCACTGCTGAATTCTACAAGACATTTAAAGAAGAACTATTGCCATTACTCTTTAAACTCATCAAGGAAATTGAAAGGGAAGCAAGGCTTCTTTCCTGGAAGCAAGTGTTACTTTGATTCCAAAATCAGGGAAAGACCCAACCCAAGAAGAGAACTACAGACCAATCTCCCTAATGAACATAGATGCAAAAATCCTCGATAAGATACTGGCAAACAGAATACAGAGGGTCATCAAGAAGATCATACACCCTGTCCAAGTTGGATTTATCCCAGGGATGCAAGGGTGGTTCAACATCCATAAATCAATAAATGTAATACACTATATTAACAGAGTCAAGGACAAAAACCATATGATCATCTCAATAGATGCAGAAAAGGCATTTGACAAAATCCAACACCCATTCATGATAAAAACACTACAGAAAATTGGAATAGAAGGTCTTTATCTCAACCTGATTAAGGCTATCTATGGAAAAACCGACAGCCAACATCATACTAAATGGTCAAAAACTGAAAACTTTCACGCTAAAATCAGGAACAAGACAAGGATGCCCACTATCACCACTCCTGTTCAATATTGTTCTGGAAACATTAGCCATAGCAATTAGACAAGAGAAAGAAATAAAAGGAATAAAGATAGGAAAGGAAGAAGTGAAACTGTCATTATTTGCTGATGATATGATACTTTACATAGAAGACCCAAAAAACTCAGTCAAAAGTCTTCTAGACCTAATTGACAGATTCAGTAGAGTAGCTGGATATAATAAGGTCAACACTCAAAAAACAATAGCCTTCTTATATGCAAATAGCAGAGCCATTGAGAGAGAAATTTGGGAAATAATTCCTTTTACAATAGAATCTAAAAAATGAAATATCTAGGAATCAACCTAACAAAGGAAGCAAAACACCTCTACACTGAAAACTACAGCACTCTGAAGAAGGAGATTGAAGAGGATATAAGAAAATGGAAAGATATCCCTTGTTCCTGGGTAGAAAGAATGAATATAGTGAAAATGGCTATACTTCCAAAACTACGATATAGATTTAATTCAATACTGATTGAAATTCCAACAATATACTTCACAGAACTAGAGAAAACAATCCAAAAATTCATTTGGAAACAGAAGAGACCTAGAATAGCAAAAGCAATTCTAGGCAACAGAGACATGGCTGTGGGTATCACAATCCCCAACTTGAAACTATACTACAAAGCTACTCTGATAAAAACAGCATGGTATTGGGAAAGAAACAGACCTGAGGATCAGTGGAATAGATTAGAAGAGGCAGAAACAACTCCATACATACTCAGCCACCTCATCTTTGACAAAGGAGCCAATCACCCTCATTGGAGAAAAGATAGCCTATTTAATAAATGGTGTTGGAAAAACTGGATTTCAACCTTGCAAAGATTAAAACTAGACCCATACCTATCACTGTGCACTAAACTAAGATGGAAGTGGATTAAAGAGCTAAATATCAATACAGAAACAGTAAACTTGCTGGAAGATAAGTTAGGTAGAACTCTCAATGACATTGGCATCGGAAAAGACTTTATGAACAAAACTTCAGTAGCACAGGAACTAGCACAAAGAATCAACAACTGGGACTTCATTTTATTAAAAAGCTTCTGCACTGCAAGAGAAACTACCAACAGAGCTAAGAGACAACCTACAATATGGGAAGAAATTTTTAGCAGCTGTACCTCAGACAAAGGTCTACTATCTAGAATATAAAAAGAATTGAAAGGAGTTCTGCATGACTCGCGACCTCAGAGGGTCTGACTGGACCTGCAGAAGACGGAGGATGATTCTCCAGGGGTGATCGACAGGGAGTGTAGATTCTGGGTCATCTTAATATCCCCAGTGTATCTCAAAATAATGAAGGAGAAGGGGGCAGAGAAGCTCAGCCGGTCCCAGCACCTGGAAGGAAGCTCCCCCGCCTCCATCCCAGGCTCATAGGGCAGAGAAGGCTCCTAGGGCAGAGAAGCTCAGCTGGTCCCAGCACCCGGAAGGAAGCTCCCCACCTCCATCCCAGGCTCCTAGGGCAGAGAAGCTGAGCCAGTCCCAGAACCCGGAAGGAAGCTTCCCCACTGCCATCCCAAGCTCCTAGGGCAGAGAAGGTGAGCCGCGTGGGTGCCAGAAGCACCCCTTCCCGTGGAAATGAGAAGACATGTAAACAAGTCTCAAAAACAGACTTCTGGATCACCTACAGCAAGCTCAGAGGGAAATGAGATGGAACATTCTGATACTCAACCACCTGGACTCTCTGAACTGGCAACAAAAGAAGATCTGGGAAAAATGAAATCAGAATGACTCAGATAACAGCAAAGATTGTGCTCATGGTGCAAGACATGATTAATAAATCTAGAGAGGACACAGATGAAAAAATAGAGGATCTGAGGAACAGGATGGAATCCCAACATAGGAAACAAACAGAATCCATAAAACAGATGCAAACAGATTTCCAAGAGATTAAAAACTCCATCGAAAGTCTGCACAGCAGAATGAACCAATGTGAGGATAGAATTTCAGATATAGAAGATAAGATTGCAATTAGTGACCAGCAAAAGAAAAATTGCTTTAAAATTGTAAAGAAACATGAGAAATCAATCCAGCAGCTGCTAGACTATGCAAAGAAGAATAACATTAGACTGATTGGAGTCAATGAAGAAACAGGAGAGAGTGCAGATGACATAAAAAATGTGTTCACAGAAGTGATGGCAGAAAACTTCCCACAGAGGGGAAAAGAACTTGACATACAGATAAGTGAGGCATATAGGACTCCAGCTAGCCTTGATCAAAAAAAATCTACACATAGGCATATAATAGTTAGGATTCCAGAAATCCAACAGAAGAACAAAATTCTACAAGCAGTGAGAGAAAAGAAACAAATCACATACAAAGGAAAGCCCATCAGAATCACAGCAGACTTCTCAATGCAAAAACCCTCAAGGCAAGAAGAGCTTGGAGTGATGTATTTCAAGGCCTAAAGGAAAACAGCCTCCAACCCAGATTGTTTTCCCCTGCAAAACTATCTTTCAAAATTGATGGAGAAATAAGATACTTTCATGACAAAAAGCACCTCAGGAACTTCATGAATACCAAACTGGCACTCCAAAAAATTTTAGACAATACCCTAGGAAAAGACAATGAGGATCACAAACCCAGGAAACCCAGCAGAATGAATCCACTGGGGGTGACAAATTAAACGCAAAGGGGGAGAATCCACCAAAAAGAAAAAGTCATGACAAGACTTCTAAAACTTTTAACTTCATCTCCCTAATGAGTGTATGATTCAATCTTATTATTGTACTGATTAGTATTTTTCTGATTCTAGAGTTGTCCACCATTCCTTGTGCTATACTGGCTATTTATTATCTTCTTATATCTGCGTTTTAATTGGGTTGTCTATTAGTGAACTCTAAGAATTCTTTATATATTCTGGTCATAGGTTATATGCATTGTAAATATGGTCTGTTTAAGGACTACTTTTCATTTTAATGTTGTCATTTAAAGTTCTAAATTTTGATGGAATCTCATTTATCAATTTTTTTCTTTTATACATCATGCTTTTTGTATCCTAGGTAGTTCTTGCCTACCCTAAATTCATAAACATTTTCCCTTATAATTTCTTCTTAAAGTTTTATACTTTTAGGCTTTCTTATTTAGGTTCATATATTCCTTCAAGTTATTTTCATGTATGGAAATAAAGGGTTGAGGTTAATTTTTTATATACAGATACCAGGTGTTCTAGTGCCATTTGCTGAAAACACTATCTTTTCCTTGGCTCTTGAATTGAGTTTATATCCTATAAAATGTTAATGTTAAATAATCTTTCAAAACTCAGTGGACCATATATGTGTGGTACTATTTCTAGATTCTCTGTTGTATTCAAATGATCTATATGTCTTTCCTTACACCAACACTGCCTTGATTACTGTAGCTTTAGAAAAAGTCTTAAAATTAGGTACTAAACGTCTTTCAACAATGTAACAATGTTTTTTCCTTTTTCTTTGTACTTTTCTAGGTCCTTTGTACTCCTGCATAACTTTTAAATTTCAGTTTCTAATTCTTCATTTATAGCAAGTATACATACACCTGAATTTTTATACCTACCTTGTGTTTTCTAATCCTGCTAAATTCAAATACAAGTTCTAGGGGCTCCTAGAGATTTCTTAGTATTTTCTCTGTAGCTGATCATTTCATCTACACATAAAGATTTTGCTTCTGCCTTGCCAATCCTATCCTAGTTGTGTCATTTTATTGCCAGACTATTTTGGTGGGGCCTAGGTTTCAAAGTTTAATGGACAGATAAGGAGTAAGCATATCGGCCCTTGTTCCCCACCTTAATTAGAAAGCATTGTATCTTCTCCATTCATATAAGGCATTTTCGCTGGAAGTATGGAGTACATGTCTTTAATCTGTTGAGAAGTTTCTGTTCTACTTCTAGGCTCCTGATAACTTTCACCATGAACAGCTATGGAATTTAGTCCAATACTTTTTCTCCAACTAGTGACAGGATCATATGGTTTTTTCCTTTCCTCTATTAAAATGATGACTTTTGGGGGTGGATCTTCCAATGCTGAACCAACACTGCCATCCCTATAACAAAACCACTTTCTACATCCTGCCAGATTTGACTTCTAAGAGTTTGTTTTGTTAAACAAATTTCTATCTATGTTCATACTTTTTTCTTCTATTATCTTTATCCAGATTTAGGATTAGCACAATGTTGATTTCCAAAAATGAGGAGAGAAGTGTTCCTTCTTTTTTCTGCTTTAATTGTTTGATATAATTTATCAGTTAAAATATATATGAGCCTGCTGTTGTCATATAGGTAGGTTTTCAAGCTAGGAATATACTTTCTTTAATAGGTGCTATTCAAATTTTATATTTCCTCCAGAGTTAGTTTCATTAATTTGTCTTCAAAGGTGGTTCTTAGAAGTTGTCAAATTTATTTCAAAAAACATTTTTGTAATATGCTTTCTATATCCTTTTAAATTCTATAAAATCTGTGGTAATGTCTCCTAGATCTTAATATTGTAATTTAAAAAATGTATAACTGATATTGTGTAACAAGAAGAAAAGGTCTAAAAGAGCAGGGGAATTGGGAGGGGTAGGGGAAGGGAAAAAAGGGAAAAGAAAAAATATGAGAAGAGGAAAAAAATGAAATGGAAAGAAGGTCTTTGCAAATAAGGAAGGGTGGAGGGGGTGAAGGGAGGGCAAGGGAAGGGGAAAAAAAATAAGAACCAAGATACTCATGTAAAGGTACAAGATCCCAATGATGAATGTAACTGTGTTTTATACCGAAAATGTACCAATAAACTTAATGGGAAAAAAAATTGAAAAAAATCAGACCCCCAAATTCAAAGACCCAAATCAAAAATGGGCATCCAAAATGAACAGACATTTGTCAGACAAAGAAGTAAAAGCAGCAAATAAACAGATGAAAAAATGTTCAACATCACTGGTCATTCGAGAGATGCAGATGAAAACAACTCTGAGATTCCACCTCACCCCACAAAGAATGGCTGCTATCAAGAAATCAACCAATAACAAATGCTCGTGGGGTGTGGAGAGAAAGGAACCCTTCTCCTTTGTTGGTGGGAGTGCAGACTGGTGCAACCACTGTGGAAATCCATATGGAGATACCTCAAAGAACTTGGACTAGAGGTCCCATTTGACCCAGCTATTCCCCTACTGGTTATCTTCCCCAAAGAATTAATAGAACTATACCACAGTGATATATGTGCACCTATGTTTATAGCAGCACAGTTTGTAGTAGCTAAAGCTTGGAAACAGCCCAGGTGCCCATCAACTGGAAACTGGATAAAGAAGATGTGGGTTTTTTTAATAAAATGGAGTACTACTCAGACATAAAGAATGAGAAACTAGAGTCATTTATAGCTAAATGGATACATATTGAGGCCATCCTCTTAAGTGAAATAAATAGGACACACATGTGTAAATACTGAATAGTATCTCTAGTATGAGAAACTGAAAGTGTAAATCAGGATGAAAATGATTAAAATGAATATTTGATAATTTGAAATAGGAAAAGGTCCAAAGGTGGAAGGGTGGTGGGAGGGGAAGGGGAAAGGGAAGAAAGGAAAGGAAAAATTAGAGAAAGAAAAAAAATGGAAACAAAGTCTATGTAAATAGGGAAGGGTGGTGGGGGTGAAGGGTGCATAGGTAATGGGGAAAAAAATAAGAACTAAGATACATCATGTTCAGGTACAAACACCCAATGATAAATGTAAATGTATCCCTAAAATGTACCAATTAATATATAAATTAAAAAAACAAAAACAAAAACAAAAAAATCATTGCCCTGGCTGACAGGAGACCCAGGGATATATTTTCTGCCAGGAATACAGGGGCGTTCTTTAGTTCAAGCTGATATTATCATTCTGTACTTGATTCCTTTGAGTTTGTAACATTCTTTGGAAAAGTCCCTTTGTGGCTGCCCAAGGAAATTTTGTCTTTTATGAATTAGCTTTTGTTTTGAAAACATCCTAGAGAGAAAATATTTTATTTCTGAAGGTTGACATCATTTTTTCCCATCCCATCCAAGAAACCAACATGAATCTTGACTAGGAGGAAGATGAATGAGAAGGGGGAGGTCATGTTTGCAGTTGGAACACAAATGAAATTACACTTGCACATGGACATAAAAAATACAGTTGTAGCTCAATGGTAGAGCACTTGCCCAGCACATACAAGGCTCTGGGGGTTTAAGACTTATTACCATAAGCCAGGCATGGTGACACATGCCTGTAATCCCAGCACTTTGGAGGCTGAGGCAAGAGGATTTCTGAGTTCAAAGCCAGCCTGGGCTACATAGTGAATTCAAGGTCAGTCTGAACTACATAGCAAGACCCTGTCTCCAAAAAAAAAAAAAGAAATGAAAAAAAAAAAAAAAGTTTGTTATGAAATACAACTAAAATGTGGAACCTGTTAAGGATTGTGCATTTGTATGGGGCTCTCAGAAAAAGCTCAGGAGATGGCTTCCAAACAGTCAATAAATCATTTTCAGAGTCACGATGAATCCTCTTATAGGTTACTATAAAATGCAGGGCTAGTTCTATTGGGTTCCTCAGCTTTTTTATTTTTAAGTATGGCTCAGCTACTAAAAAAACATAAAAAATACAAAAATTGTTTTCCAATAGAATCATATAGGTAATTTTATTTTTCAATTTAAAATGTAGTTATATTACTTGTGCTTAAAATTAAATTTATAAAGAAAAGTTTGTGTGACAACAAACTAAATTCCCATTTGAAAGGTTGAGGCCTATAATTTAATCACAAGGGTTCTGTCCTCAGGCTATAGAAAAGTGGACTAAAATCAAGTATGTACAATTTAATCTGAAGCCCTGAAGGGAATTCAGACTGACTAGATCACGTGAAAACAATGTCAAAGAAAATTTTTTCTTACTTTATTACAGAATGAAAAACCTGGATAGAATAGCCTAGTGCAGGGCCAGGGATGTAGCTCAGTAGTGCCACGCCTGCCTGGCAAGCACAAGGTCCTGAGTTCAGTTCAATACCCAGTACAGCAAAAAAAAAAAGAAAAAAAAAAGATATAGTATTATGTAAACATGTCCTAGTACTCCCCCACTCTATGTACGCACACATGATGTACACACATAAGCATATATACGCAACAGCACCATGAAAGCAAAGATATTTTTTATTTGGTAGTGTTGTTTGAACCCAAAACACTATCATGCAGTAGTACTTACTGAAGTATATATTGCATAAATGAATAGAATGCCAAAGGCACATAAAAATACCAATATAGAAGAAATGACCATTCTCAAGCAAGAACATATTCTTCATAAGTCTTTTGCCCTATAAGAACATACAGAATATTAATTTAATTTAAGAAGATCTATGAGATGATAAACTAAGAAAAGAGTATGGGTTGAAGGTATTATAGAACTAAAGAAAATCATTGATACCCTTCTGTAATCCCAGCACTTGGGAGGTTGAGGCAGGAGGATCGCTGTGAGGTCAAGGCCAGCCCAGGCTACATAGTGAGTTCAAGGCCAGCCTGAGCTACATAGTGAGACCCTTTCTCAAAAAAGCAAAAAAAGAAAAACATTCAAATAAATAATATAGTTAGACATTGAATAGACATGGCTGGAAGTCAAATTTTGGTGAAGAATCTTGAGATTATCACAGTTAATACAGAGAAAAGAGAGAAAATGATTTTATAAATACAGTAATTATAGAAGAGAGTGAAGACAATTCTTTGATGGTATTGAAGTAGAGACTCTAACAAATAGAACAGGAAAAAAAATCAGAGATAAACCAGGCATGATGGTGCATACCTGTAATTCCAGCATGCAGGATGATCAAAAGTTCAAGGACAGCATGGACAATACAGTGAGGCCCTGTCCCAAAAAAGAAACAAACAAAAAGTCAGAGATAAAAATTGAAAAGTTTGCTCTGAAATGAAAGGATTTCCAGGCAGAAGGGGCATATCATATATTTGGAAAAAGTGAATAAGAATGATCAAAATCAATGTTTACATGGTGATTTATTGCCCTCTCCCCTTTTTAAGACAAAGTCTCACTATGTTGCCCAGGTTGGCTTTAAACTCCTGGGCTCAAGCCATCCTCCTGCCTCAGCCTCCCAAGTAGCAGGCACTATAGGGGTACCACTGTGCCAGGATAATTAAAATTCATTTAAGAATTTGAAAAAATGAAGAAAAGTGATTCAGATGCCTGTCTAGGAAGAAGCAGTGGGATAAAGAATTAGCCTCAGATTTAAAGCCAGGAGACCATGAAGCAATGTCTGTCAAGTTCTGTGGGGGAACAGCCTACCTCAGGGTCATCATGTCTGGTCAGGTTCTTATTTAAACATAACAGAAAGACGTAACAGAAACTGGTAGACATCATAAAATATGAAAGAAGTTGGACATAGTACTCTTCACTCTTGCTTGGAAAACTCCTGAAAGATGCAAACACTTAACCAAGAGGTGCACAAAATAAAGAACCCAGGGGGGAAAAAGCAGCAATAGCATTCATAGTTCTTTTAAATGTAGACTAAGACTAAAGAACTAGAGGAATTATGGTTACAGAAAACAATATGACTATTATAAACCTTGATGAAGTAAAAATGATGAATTAAAAACAAAGATAAACAAAAAAGGGAAAACTGTAGCTGTGCTAATAGTGTTTTATAGTATAAAGAAAATTGATAGTTTAATATAACCTTAAAAGATATACTGAAAATCAGTACATAATATTCCTACCTCTTAATGGTTCTCATTTTCTTTTTCTTTTAAAATCTAGGCTCAGCACAATCTCATGGAAGCTAATATTTCCTAAGGTGAAAAAAAAAAATCAAAAGTTCAATATTTCAGCCAGGCATGGTGGCACATGATTGTAACCCCAACACTCTAGGAGGCTGAGGCAGGAGGACTGTAAGTTTGAGCCCAGCTTCAGGAGCTTAGTGACTTAGTAAGACCCTATGTCACAATTTACAATAAATAATAAAGAAAGGCAGGGGTGGGGGGGTATAGCTCAGTTAGAATGCCCTGGGTTTTTGCTCCAATACTGCCAAAAGAAGTTTAGTATTTTAATTTCATCTCGTTTTTGTGTTTTTTTAAAACTCAGAAGTCAATACTAAAACTTGGTTTTGTCAAAAGCAGCATGAGTAGCAGAAGCCTAATTGCACATAATGGTCTGTGGCTGCCTCATTCAAGATATATCTCTTCTCATGGCTCCTTGCCCCCAGAGGCTGGGAAGATGACCATCAAGCCCTCACTGGGTACTTCTGGATAATGAATCCCCTTCCCTTCCCTTTCCTTTTTCCTCTCCCCTTCCTTCTTTTTTTGCATTTCTGAGGATTGGACCTAGGGCCTTCACACTGAGCTACATTCTCAGCCCTTTTTAAACTTTTTTATTTTGACACTGTATCTTGCTAAGTTGCTAAATGGCCCAGGCTGAGCTTGAACTTGCAACCCTCCTGCCTCAGCCTCTCAGGGTGCTAGTGTAGTAGGAGGCAAGGCCATAGCAGCATGGCTGGAGCAGCTGGATGCAACCAACCGATGAGGAGTCTTATTGACCATGGGCACAGAACAGCAGCACCTGAGCCCAACATGGGCTCAAGTTGAGCCCTGCACCAGTACCAATCTTCTGATATGAGAACACACGAACCTAGCACCTCAAGTCAGTCCTCTAGCATGAGCTCAGGTGGGGCCACCTGGATCAACTTTCAGAGAAGGCATAGAAGGCGCCAGCAAGTGACTTGGGGCCACTGCTCTCTTGTTCTTGCAGTGGTCTCTTCTGCTTGCAGAACGTATCTTCTGTTTTTCCTTCAAAGTGCCCTTTTCTCCCTGAGCACTTCTTTTTCTTATTTCTACCCTAAAATAAATAGTAATCTTTGGCATCCACCAACTGTCCTGGCCAATTCATTGATGATTGTGACAAATAAAAACCTGGAAGACATAGTGGTCCCTACCTCATCGATAACACTGGAATTTCAGGCTTGCAACACCACACCTGGCTTTCACTGTTTCTTATTTTACTAAACTTTTCAGTATGGCTGAAGATTTCTATAATGAGCAAGCCTTTTAGATTTTTATTTTGAAATAATTTTAGACTTCAGAAAAGTTGCAAGAATAGTGCATAGAATTCTCATATTCTCTTTATCTAGAGATCCCAAATATTATTTTGCTGCCCTTGCTTTGTAATTCTCTGTATGTTTTCCCTTCTTTTTTCCCGAGTCCCTTGGAAGTAGGTTGCAGACATGGTGTTTCCTTTATCTTTAAATACCTCAGGTATATTTCCTAAAAGCAAGGACATTCTCTTACAAAACATAGTACAATTATCAAAATTAGTAGATAAGCATTGATACTATTATCTAACTTAAAATTTTTTAGTCAAATTCCATCATTTCAGATGCATTCTTTATAATAAATAGAAAAGATTTCTTGGTCCAGGATCCAACCAGGGGCACGAGTTGTCCCCAGCTGCCAAGTCTCTTTAGTCTGAGCAGTCCTCAGCTTCTCCTGTCTCTCATGAACATGACATGGCTCACATAGGACAGGCCAATTATTTTGTAGCTCCCCCCTTCATTTGTGCTTGTCTGATGTTTTTTCTTGATTAGAGTTAGATTTTGCATTTGGGGCAGAGATATCATAGCAGTGATGTTTGTCTTTCTCGGTGCTGCATCAGGAGACCTATGCTACCAATGTGCCTCATTACTGGAGCATGCATTATTTTCATAAAAACAATGAGGTCATTAGTCAGAAATAAAATATATGTTAAGGGTTATTTTTGCACTGCCCCAGTGACAACGCTTGCAGAGTGTAGAGACATATGCATCTGTGCTCACTACAGTAATGCCCTGCTTGGAAGGAGCCTCCTCTGCTTATGGAAACCTCCTCTGATGAGGTGTTTCTGTCTTTTATGTGAATATCTGTGAGGGGACCTGTGTCACATTCTTATGGGGTGTGTGTGTTGCACTGAACTTGGAGGAGAGTTTAATAAGTGGGTAACACACAACAATGCATGTATAGAGCCAGTCACAAGAGGCAGTGCAGCATCCCTCAGTGAGGGACAGGGGAGCTGTTACTCCCTCATTCAATGAGTGTGAGAGGAAGGAGCCATCCCTAGAACTGAGGAGGACAGAGCTGTGCAGAGAGGCGGCCTGAGTTAGGCACCTGCCAGCCTGTGGGGACTCTGCCCACCCTGCCTTCCCTCCAGTTTCTGATACAAACACACACACACACACACACACACACACACGCACACACGGGGGTGGTGGTGGGGGGCATTCTTCATTGTAGGAGAAAGCCAACTGCAAAATGTAGAGAAAATGATAAAATGATGAATTTGAAAATCATCACTTGGCAACATAATAGTAATAATAACTGTTTCAGGGAAGAATGCTAAGAATAAAACTAGTGGAGAGAAACTATGATGAGCAGTAGTTTTCACATAGCCTCAAATTATATTTGCATGAGATTCGAATTAATTCTTCTTAATTACAAAGGAAAACATTAGTCACTATGGTGGGGAAGCTTGGCACACCACCTTAACCAGGTAATCCAAGGCGACATCATCAGCAGTGGGACAGATTGGCATCGTGTGCCTCTTGAACCAAAAGGGTACAACCTGAATCTAATCTGAGGAAATACCAGAAGAATCCAAGTGGCAACACAGTCTATGGAATAACTGGTGGACTGGATTGTGTTTACCCCCAAAATATGTTGAGATCCTCATCCCCAGAACTTCAGACTGTGGACCTTACTAGAAATAGGGACGCTGCGGGTACAGTGTTCAAGTGAGGTCATATTAATTTAGGGAATGCTGTGATCCAACACAACTATGTCCTTCTTAGAAGAGGAAAGGACAGGCAGAGACTGAGGTTCTATACTGCTAACAAAGGGGCTGGAGACTGCAGGGACTGCCAGAAGCTGGGACGGAGGGGAGGAAGCCATCTGCCCACAGGACTCAGAGAGCAGGGCCCTGCCGACACATTTGGACTTCTCATCTCCAGAGAGCAAGAAGATAAGCTTCTGTGGTTTCAGGCCACCCCGTTTGTGTAATTGTTATGCTAGCCCTAGAAAACTAGTATCTGTGCCTGTCAAAATACCAGTCTCATCTGGGTGTGATGTGGTTCTGTAATCCCAGAACTCTGGGAGGCTGAGGCAAGAGGATTGAAAGTTTAAATCCAGTCTGGGCAATTTAGCAATTTAATGAAATCCTGTCTCAAAAATAAAAAAGGGAATGTAATGTAAAGGCCCTGGATTCAATCCCCAGTATTGAAAAACAAGAAGCACCAATCTTATGAAACACATATGAATAAACTGTGGCACTTTTTACACTCAAGCCATCTAACAAGACATGAAAATTGAATGTAACCCATGACTCCATTTTTCTTTTGGTCAACCGGACATTATTGAGAAATCTGATGAAATCTAAATAAAGTTTTTAGATTGGATAATTGTATTATCACTGATGTTTGTTTGTTTATTTATTTATTTATTTTGGTACCGGGGATCGAACTCGGATCCTTGCGCTTGCAAGGCAGGCAGTGGAACCACTGAGCTAAATCCTGGCCCCTATGTTAATTTATTGATTTTGCTAATTGTACTGTGGTTAAAAGAATTCTTTTCTTTTAAAGAAAAATTCGTTGAGTTATCTAGGGGGATAGGCACAACAGATCTGCAATTGACTTTCCAATGCTTCAGAAGTCCCATCTAGTTATTTTGCAGATAGCAACAAACTGATTGCAAAGGCAAAAACCCTCAGAATTGATATCACAGTACTGAAGAACAAAAACCAAAGGACTGACACTACCTGACTTCAAGACTCAATATATAGGAATCCAGATGATATGATTGGTGAAAGATCAACAAATAAATCAATGGAATGAAATAGAGTCTAAGAAATAGACCCACACAAACACAGTGAGCTTGTCATTGACAAAGGATTAAAGGGAGCACAACGGAGGACAAATTGTCCTCAACCAATGGAACCAGAACAGCTGGACATCAATATGCAAAAGAAATGAATCCAGATACAAGCCACTACCTACACCTTCCACAAAAATTAACTCAAAATAAGCCACAGACCTAAAGTATAAAACTCCAAGCCTGACTGGTGGCATATGCCTGTAATCTACTCAGGAGGCTAAGGCAGGAAGAGCACCAAAAGTTTGAGGCCAGCCTAAACTACACAACCAGACCATGTCTCAAAAAAAAAAAGCATAAAATTCCTAAAAGATATGATGGGAGAAAACCTTGGATTTAGCAATGAGTTTTTTTTAGATAAAATACAAAAAATATGATCAATGAAAGAAAAACTGGACAGCTTGGGTTTTTATTAAAATTAAAACTTCTACTCTGCAAAAACAAAACAAAAACACTGTTAAGAGAATGAAAAGACAAGCCATAGACTGGGAGAACATATGCGTAAAACATTTATAATAAAGACTTGTATCCTAAATACAGAAAGAACCCTTACAACTAGTCAATAAGAGACAACCTAGTGAAAAATGGGTCACAGATTTGAACAGTTACCTCGCCAATATATTATACATAGACTGATGGCAAATAAGCTATATAGATAGCAAATGAGCATATAAAAATGCTCAACATCATATGTTATTCAGGAATTGTAAATTAAAACAATGATATACCACTACACACTTATTAGAATGGCAAAACGAAAAATAAAATACAACAACCTATGACCCCAAACAAACAAAAAATCTGAAAACACAAATGCTAGTAAGGACATGGAGCAACAGGAAATTTTACTCATTGCTCAAGGAATACAAAAGGTATTTTGCATTGGCACTTCTCATTTGAAGACAATTTAGCAGTTTCCCTTTTTTTTTCATTGGTACATTTTATTGGTACATTTTAGGTATACAATTCGTTTACATTTATTGTTGGGTGTTTGTACCTGTACATGATGTATCTTGGTTCTTATTTTTTTCCCCATTATCTGTGCACCCTTCACTCCCTCCACTCAGAACTAGAGAAAACAATCCAAAAATTCATTTGGAACCATAAGAGACCTAGAATAGCTAAAGCAATTCTAAGCAACAGAGACATGGCTGGTTGTATCACAATCCCCAACTTGAAACTATACTACAAAGCTACTGTGATAAAATCAGCATGGTACTGGCAAAGGAACAGACCTGAGGATCAGTGGAATAGATTAGAAGATCCAGAAATTTAGCAGTTTCTTGCAAAGTTAAACTTAGTGTTGTATCTTTCAGCAATCATGCTCCTAGATATTCACTTGAATGCATTGAAAACTTATGTTTGCACAATAACCTGCACACAAATGTGGATAGCTGCTTTGTTCATAAATTTAAAACAGTGAAGATGCCCTTTAATACATGAATGGATAAAGAAACTTCAATATTGAGCTAGGCACAGTGGTGCACCCCTATCATCCCATCTACTTAGGAGGCTAAGGTGGGAGCATTGTGAGTTCAAGGCTAGCCTGGGCTACACACTGAGACCCCATCTCAGAAAACAAAATAAAACAACAACAAAAGATACTGGTACATTCATACAAAAGAATATTATTCATACATTAAAAGAAAAGCTATGAATTCACAAAGGTCTAGAAGAACCTAAGTGCATATTGCTAAGTCAAGAAGCCAGTCTGAAAAGGCTATATTCTATATTTTTCCAGCTGTATGATCGTATGCAAGAAGCTAAACTAAAGAGATCAGTGCTTGCCAGAGGTTAGAGGACTGGAAAGAAATGAATGGGGGAGAGCAGAGATTTTCAGAACAGTGAAACTGTTTTATACGATACACTCGTGGTAGGTATATGACACTATGTATTCAACAGGGCCCAGAGAACTGTACAACAGAGTGAACCTGTCTTACTTACATTTTTCCTTGCTGAGACAAAATACCTGACACCAACATTAAAGGAAGAAAGTTTTATTTCAGTTCACACTTTATAAAGGTTTTAGTTCATAATCAACTGGCTCTAAGGCAGGGTGGCATGGCAGAGGTGCATCACAGAGGAGAAACAGTTCATGGCAGGGTGAGCAGTAGACAGCAAATCTGGGAGCAGCAGCAGTGAACCTGCCTTCTTTCTGTTTCTTTATATTCCGTCCAGGCTACAAGCCTATTGACTGGTGGCCACCCACACCTGTCATCCACATTGACTTCCATTTTTAACAACCTTAATACCATTGTCACACCCTTAATCCACATTCACAGACCTTTAATACAACCACCTTCCAAACTCCTCACTTATGACTGCATGAGGCTTTGTTGGGGCATCTAGATACAAGCCATAACATAACCTTAACACAAAATATGAACTTCTGTTAATAACAATGTATCAATATTGCTTCATCAATTGCAACAAATATACTGCAGTAATACAAGGTATTAAGGGGAGAAGCAAAGGGATGAGAAAAAGAATTTAGATGTGTTATATACATGTGCCAATCCCCATGAGAAATGTAATCATTATGTACTGCAAACATGCACTAATAAAAATAAAAACTGAAAAAAAATAGTAGGGAAAACTGTACAGGAGGGGGTACATAGGAAATCTCTACACAGTCTGTTTAACTTTTCTATAAACCTAAAACTATTATAGACAGTAAAGTTTACTAATTTAAATTATTTAACTTAATGAATTTTGAATAATTTTTACATTTTAAATTTTTGTTGCAGGCAATGTCTGCCAGTCAAAATTCCTAGAGCTACATGAGTATAAAAGAAATATAAATATTTCAACTTAAAAATAATTTTTTAAAGTTTGTAGTACTTACACTTCTAAAGTAAAAAAATTTTAAAACTGCATTAAGCATTTTGGAATGGACTAGGTATCTCTTTATTGAGAATGTTAATATTTTTGTAATCTGAGTGAAGACTATATGGGAAGCCTTTGACTATTTTTCAATTCTTCTGTAAATCTGAAATTATGTACAATAAAAAGTGCAGAATAAAACATCTTGTAGCCTAGTGGATCACTGAGTTCATGGTTCATAGCAGCACACCCAAACCTGGTTTGTGTTACTTCTGAAATCAAGCTTTGAGTTTTCTTCATGGAGGCTGGTGTGAAAGACAACCTGTACCCACACTGGAAGGTCTGTCCCAGACCACTGGGCCCCCAGAGGCTCCACCTGTGTGCTCGGCCTCTGAACATTCTCAGGGTTTGTCTCCCACTCTGGCATGAAGATACTTTACTGAGGCACTAGGTGCTAGCTGCTTTGGGCTCACTGAGCTCAAACAGCACGAAGCGGGCAGGTCTTCTATGCAACCTTCCAGATTACAGTCCGACCAGTACAGACAAACTAACTCAGTCCTGATGCATGACAGTAAAGACGCTCTGTCCTGCCACCGAAGGGCCAGGAGGTGTGTTAGTCAGCTGTCTGCTACTGCAACAAATACCTGAGATAAATTAAAAGAGGAATGGCTTATTTTGGCTCAGTTTTAGTTTGTGACCGATTTGCCCCCTTGCCTTTGTCCTGAAGTGGCACAGTAGGTCACAGCAGGAGCTTGTGGCAGAGGACTACTCACCTGTGGCTGGGAATCAAGAGAGAGAAAAAGGAAGAGGATGGCACCCCGCAATCCCCTTTGAGGACATGCCCCCAGTGACCTAAAAGCTCCCAGGAGGCCCCACTCAGAGTTTCCCCCTCCTCCCAGTAGTGCCAAGCTGGACTAGGTCTTTAACACAAGGACCTGTAGAGGACCTTCCAGATCTAAACTATAACAGGAGGATCAGGGAAAAAAGCATTTTTGAGGGCAGGAGTGCCACTCCAGATGCCAGGGGCTCTGTGGGTTTGCTCCAGTAAAAAACATTGCCTCTGAAATTACTGTGATTCACCTTATGGCTTGATTGCTCTGCTAAGCTGCAGCCACTCTCTGTGGCCTCTCTGACTTACTCACTAACCAAACAGATGAGTTAATTGTGAAGATGACAGGAATTGGCACCATGCACCTTTCAAGTCTTTGGTAGTGGCACTAAGGTGGCACATTGTATGAGCCTGATACATGGTAGCTTTCATCATTGTCATTGCATTGTGTACATCCCATCTCCTTGGCACCTAACACGCATTGACATGTGACTGTTTTCCTTTTTGAAGAACATTTCATGGGTCCTAAGAAATGCATTGTTTCATACTTTTCCATCTCTGAAACCAAGATACAATAACATTTTATGATATGTTGTTATTGCTATTGAGTTGGACTAAGTTTATTCTTAGAGGATTTCTATTTGTGCCTGCCATCACTTGAGCAGAGATGGATTTACCGAAGAAATGCAAGCTTCAGAGACTCTCACTTGCAGATAGGTGTGGCTCCTGTCTGTAATCGCAACATTAGGGATACTGGGGCAGGAGGATAGCAAATTTGAGGCCAGCCTGAGCTACATAAGTGAGACCTTGTCTGAAAAAGACTTTCTCTTCCAAGGGCCTGGAAGGGCCCCAATCTCAGCTTTCCAAAATCATATGTATCTGTGAAATGTGCAAAAATAAGGCATTTCATGTTCTTTTTCTTAAAGAGAGCCCCAAATTATATAAGTTTGGGTTGTATACCTGGCAAGGAACTCAAAATAAAACGAGACTATTTTAAATGAAATTCTGTGTCTGAGTTTTGTTTGCTTATTTGTTTTTGACTGCACAAGTAGTACACACAAGTCTCCATGAGAACCAGCTTGGGATTCAAATTATCAGGAGAAATATTTTCTCTTTCTCTGCACAGTGGCAAAATAGAAACATGCAATTTTTCTTACCATTGCTCTCTGCATGTCCCTCTCATTTCTTTGTATTTTCCCTTTATCCCTGTAGGGGGAACTTTAGTGTCTCAGCATTACCTGGGGCCTAGCAGACTTTCATCTGAAGTGGTTTTGTTTCTAGCAGCCCATTCAGCAATGGCACATTATATAATCACGGATGTCTTAATTCTATGGACATAGTATGTCATGGAGTACACAGATGCTCCTTTGAGAGAAGAGACCACCCCTCCATATGGAATTGGGCAACTACAGGTTAACTGTGTTATTAGACAACTATGGGTTAACTAGGTAACTATGCTCTTTGTAGAATGTACCTGAGAAGCCGTGACAACTTCTGTACTCTGTCACCAAAGGAGCGTATGGACTCAGAAAGTCCTGCCAGAACTCTTTGCTCTCCATTTCTCCGCTGCTCTGCTTTGTGTAAATACTGCTTGCTATATTCCCAGGGAAACTTCAATGGAATTAAACCTCGTATATGTAAAAAGAGGTATATAAGAAAGTGCAAACTTCTATTTGGGTCTCTCGAGACTGACAGGAGTCACTTGCTGAGCTGCTGGTATCATTAATAGATGCTTTTGCTCCTATCTTCTTGTTAAAAGAGTTATCTGTGCTAGGGTCCTCATTCTTTCCTGCTTCACCTTCACTTACGATGGGGTTTTATTCCAATAAAGTCATCCTAAATTGGGAATATCACATATCAAAAACCTGCACCTAACCTACAGAACATTATAGCCTAGCAGTACAGTCCACTGTGGGGTCCTGGCAGTTCGCCCTCATGATCAGGTGACCGGCTGGGACCTATGGGTTACATGAAAGCATATCATTCTTCATATTGCTAGTCAAGGAAAACATCAAAATTCAAAGTTCAGATTCTACTGAATTTATATTGCTTTCACACCACATTGTAAAGCTGGTAAAGTCGAAAAACTGTGAAATTAAATCATGGGATAGTCTGTACTCTGGCTGGTTGGTGGAGTTCAAATAACACTGCCCCCTAGAGCTTCATGTTGTAATCTGAGGGTATTAGTCTGGTGATTACTGATAGGGAATTTAAAAGTTGGGAAATATTTGGGGACGTTGAAATAGATTACTGGCCTCATGCCTTTATTTGCATGCACTTGAGGAAAGAATAAGTCTTCAGCCCAGAGGTGGGGTTCCTCTTTGACTGAGGATCTGAAGTGGTTGGGAGTGGGCACTTATGAAGCCAGACTGAGGGAGGAGAAGTTCACCATGAAGAGAGAAGAAACTGGCATAGTGGTGTGCAAGCTGAGTGGGCCTCGCTGTGAGGTCATGCAAGCCTTTTGCTTCAGCTCAGCCTTTCCCAGGGATTCTGTAGTTAGGAGATTAAGGAAAGAAGGGGTTGGCATAACACCAAAGTCCTGTTATGGGAGACTCAAAATCTCTGCTGGGAATTGGGTGTGGTGGTACACACCTGTAATCTCAGCACTCTGGGAGGCTGAGGCAGGAAGATCTCAAATTCAAGCCGAGCCTGGGGAATTTATTGACTTAATGAGACCCTGTCTCAAAAAAAGAAATAAAAAAGGGCTTGTGATGTAGCTCAGTGCAAAGGCCCTGGGTTCAATCCTCAGTACTGCAAAAAAGCTTCCAAGAGTAGGTTACAAGAAGCAGTACAGTGGAGTGAGAGGACTATCCAAGCTTCGTAGGCTTGGAAAGGTGATGGAATGGTGGGTTTTTTTAGGCAGGAGCCTATCTACTAAGAATTTCAGACACACTTGGGGAGAGGAATCCTGAAAATATGATATTAATTGTTTCCATATGCTGGTCAAACCCATTGTACATCCCATCCACCCCTACTCAGCTCTAATTTGTACCATCCAAAATGGCAGCCACAGGCCACATGTAACTACTGGGCTCTTGACATATGGCTGTATGACTGAGGAACTGAATTTTTTTTTTTTGGCACTGGGGATCGAACTCAGGACCTCATGCTAGCCAGGCAGGCCCTGTGCCGCTGAGCTAAATCCCTGGCCCTGAGGAACTGAATGTTTAATGTTAGTTTTCTATAATTTAAATTTAAATTTAAATTTTAAAAACCAAAGTGGTATAAAATATTTGAAAAATAAAAATACTTGAAAGATAAAATTTGAGAAATGTGAAGTTTTTTTGTATTGAAAACTTAAAAGTTGACTTTCAATATATCCAATAGCTCTGTGAACATGTTTAGACTGAGTGGACACAGAATTAATTTGGACAGGTGTGGTTCTGAAACTAATGTGCTTTCGCTTCCAAATCAAATTAACTTCCCCCGAAACATAAACCAGTTGTGTCAATTTGGATATGAACATCAAAATAAAAAAATTTAGAAGTCCTAAATTCAGCTATTAGAACATTTTTAAGTATGCTTGGAATAATTTGGATACATAAATCTACTTTTTCAAGTATAAATTTTATAAATCTAAGTATGTACTGATCAAATAATGCTGATGACTTAGCCTATGAATTAAAATGGGCTATAAGGGTAAACATGCAAGTCAGATTTTAAGACTTACTACCACCAAGATAGAAAATATTTCATTAATAATTTAAAAATTATATTTAGGTGGGCATTATATTAAGGTTACTCATGCCTATAATCCCAGGATTTGGAAAGCAGAGCCAGGAGAACTGTGAGTTCAAGGCAAGCCTGGACTAATAACAAGATTCTGTCTCAGAAAAAAAAAAAAATCCAAAACACAGACAACCCCCCCCCAAAATTAGGATATATTGATGCAATTAAGTATAATGTTAAAATTAGTTTCATCTGCTTATTTTTTCCTTTTTAAAATGTGACTACTAGAAAACATAAAATTATGTACATTGTTTGCATTCTGTTCCTATTGCACAATGCTACTAGGTTATTTAAAGGCAGGTCTGCTCTATGTACCTTTCATCTCCATGACACTTAACAGGTATTGACATATGACAGGGGTTGCATAAATATTTATTGAGGAAGAGGATTTAATCTTGGAGGGAGTTTTCCACTAAGGCTAAATTCCCTAAATAATATTTACGTCTACCATGTCACTTCCTCAGGACAATTTATGACCCTGGATGTTTCTCTTGCCTCTTTTCTCTGGTCAGCAGGAGCTAACTGAAGAGGGCCTGCACCTACTCAGTCTATTGATTTCCTGCCTCCTCTTTTGTTTTCCTCTGAAAGCCCCCACAGCACCACTCATGACCATACAGTTGTAGCAAGTTGTCTTAATTATCTTGTCAAAATTGCCACAGTCTTTTTAGTTTAAAATTGTGAACCTTTCTGTACACTTTCCTGTCCAGAATGTCAATAACTTTAATTGCAGAAAACAAAACAGAGTACCGACGATATGTCTTGTTGAAAGAAATTTGGGAGTGTGTTGTTCATCCATTTGCAGAGCCCCTTCTAAAATGCCACGCAGCTCTTCTGTTCAATCCCAGGACGACACCGGAAGCCTGACTCCCTGTGGTGTGAATTAACTTCCACTTGCAGGAGGAGAGGGAGAAAATGGAGATTTCCTTGTGGGCCTGACAGGGAAGATTGGGTTTCTGTCACCTCCACAGCACATCCTATTGAGGCTGGGTCTGTTCCACTTCTTGCTCACTCTTTTGTTTGGAATAACCGGTCTATATGATCTCATTAAGCCAGTCCTTTCAGCGGAGAAAATAGCTTGCTTTACTTCTTCCTCCATTAGCAGATGAACTTCTTAGACATGATTGTGCCATTGTGTCAAGAGACAGTTTCTAATGAAGATTGGCTAAGGACACAGGCTGGGTTGCCTCTTCCCCTCCTTGTATGTTGGGGTATCCCAGCTGCAAGTGCCAGCCAAACCCTCCATGTATCACTTGAGGGCAGATAACTATGTAGGGAAGGTGAAGTATGGAGTATTCCTGCCTGATAATATTAAGGTTGCCAGATAATTTTTAGTATAGTTCATGTAACATGTGGGCTATACTTATATCAAAAAATTACTCAGTGTTTATGTAAAATTCAAATTAAACTGGACATCCTACTTTTTTTGTATATCCTTTTATTGGTACATTTTAGGTGTACAACGTAATGACATTCATCATTGGAGATATGCACCTTTACATACTCTCTTGGTTCTTATTTTTCTCCCTTCCCCTACCCTCCCTTCAACTCCTCCATCCCTCCCTATTTATAAAGACATTGTTTCCATTTTTTTGTTTTCTCATATTAATTCCATTCCCTTCTTTCCTTTCCCCTACCCCTCCTACTTCCCCCTCCCCTTTGCCCCTTTTCTTCCTATTTCACATTATCTATTATAACTTTTAGTCCTTATTTACACTTTCAGTTTCTCACACTCTAAACTATTTGGTACTTACACATGTGTGTCCTGTTTATTTCACTTAAGAGTATCACCTCAATGTGCATCCATTTAGCAATAAATGTCTCTAATTTCTCATTCTTTATGGCTGAGTAGTACTCCATTTTATAAAAAAACCACATTTTCTTGATCCAGGCTCCAGTTGATGGGCATTTGGGCTGTTTCCAAGTTTTAGCTATTACAAACTGTGCTGCTATGAACATGGGTGCACATATATCACTGTGGTATGACTCTTTTAATTCTTTGGGGAAGATACCTAGCAGGGGAATAGCTGGGTTGAATGGGACTTCCAGTCCTAGTTCTTTGAAGTATCTCCATACTGATTTCCACAGTGGTTGCACCAGTCTACACTCCCACCAGCAGTGGAGCAGGGTTCCTCTTTCCTCACAGCCCCACCAGCATTTGTTGTTGGTTGATTTCATAACAGCAGCCATTCTTTCTGGAGTGAGGTGGAATCTCAGCATTGTTTTCATTTGCATCTCTCAAATGACCAGCGATGTTGAACATTTTTTCGTATGTTTATTTGCCACGTCTACTTCTTTGAGAAATGTCTGTTCATTTCAGATGCCCATTTTTGGATTGGGTATTTAAATTTGGGAGGTCTGATTTTTTTTAAGTTCTTTATAGATTTGAGATAGTAGACCTTTGCCTGAGGGACCACTGGTGAAAATTTTTTCCCACATTGTGGGTTGTCTCTTCACACTGCTGGTGGTTTCACTTGCTGTGCAGAAGCTTTTTAGTAAAAAGAGATCCCATTTATTGAAACTTTTCTGCTAGTTCACGGGCAACTGAGGTTTTGTTCATAAAGTCTTTTCCTACCCCATTATCTTGAAGAGTTCTACCTAACCTCTGTTCCAGCCAGTTCAGCATTTCTGTTTTTATATTTAGATCTTTAATCCATTTCAATTTTAGATTAGTGCATGGTGAGAGATATAGGTCTAGTTTTAGTCTTTGGCAAGTTGAAACCCAATTTTTCCAGCACCATTTATTAAAGAGACTATCTTTCCTTCAGTGAGGGTGTTTGGGTCCTTTGTCAAAGATGAGGTGGGCTGAGTGTGTCTGGAGTTGTTTCTGCATCTTCTAATCTGTTCCACTGGTCTTCAGGTCTGTTTCTTTGCCAGTACTGTGCTGTTTTTATCACAGTAGCTTTGTAGTATAGTTTCAAGTTGGAGGTTGTAATACCCCCTGCCATATCTCTGTTGCCAAGGATTTCTTTTGCTATTCTGGGTCTCTTCTTGTTCCAAATGAATTTTTGGATTGTTTTCTCAAGGTCCATGAAGTATGCTGCTGGGATTTCAATTGGGATTGCATTGAATCTATAGAGCAATTTTGAAAGTATAGCTATTTTCACTATTTTGGTCCTTCCTACCCAGGAGCAAGGGATGTCTTTCCATTTTCTGATACCCCCTTCAATAACTTTTTTCAAAGTGCTATGGTTTTCAGAGAAGAGGTCTTTGATTTCTTTCATTAGGTTGATTCCTAGGTTTTTCAGCTTTTTGGATGCTATTGTGAAAGTTGTTTGCTCTATTTCTCTCAGTGACTCTGTTGCTTGTGTAGAGGAAAGCTATTGATTTTTATGTGTTGACCTTGTATCCACCTACTTTACTGAATTTGGTTATTAAGTCTAGAAGACTTTTGGTAGAGTTTTGGAGGGTCTTCTATGTAGGGTATCATGTCATCTGCAAATAATGACAATTTGACTTCTTCATTTCCTATCTTTATTCCTTTTATTTCTTTCTCTTGTCTAATTGCTGTGGCTAATGTTTCCAAAACTATATTGAACAGCAGTGGTGATAGTGGACATCCTTGTCTTGTTCCTGATTTTAGTGTGAAGGATTTCAGCTTTTGACCATTTAGTATGATATTGGCTGTTGGTTTTTCATAGATGCCTTTTATCAGATTGAGGTAGAGACCATCTATTCCAATTTTTTGTACAGTTTTTTTATCATAAATGCATGTTGGATTTTTGTCAAATGCTTTTTCTGCATCTATTGAGATGATCATATGGTTTTTGTCCTTGGCTCTATTGATATAGTGTATTACATTGATTGATTTGTGTATGATGAACCATCTCTTAATGCCTGGGATGAATCCCACTTGGTCAGGGTGTATGATCTTCTTTTTTTTTTTTTTGGTACCGGGAATCCAACTCAGGTCCTTGCGCTTGCGTAGCAGGTGGTGAAACCACTGAGCTAAATCCCCGGTCCCTGATCTTCTTAATGATCTGCATTCTGTTTGCCAGTATCTTATTAAGAAATTTTGCCTTTGTGTTCATTAGTGAGATTGGCTTATAGTTCTCTTTTTGAGTTGGGTCTTTCTCTGCTTTGGGGATCAAGGTGATATTTGCTTCCAGGAATTATTTTGGGAGTATTGCTTCCCTTTCAATTTCATTGAAGAGTTTAAACAGTAGTGGCAGCAGTTCCTCTCTAAATGTCTTATAGAATTCAGGAGTGAAGCCATCAGGACCTGGGCTTTTCTTGGTTGGTAAGTTTTTAATAACGTTTTCAATTTCATTGATTGATATTGGGTTGATTAGAATTTTTAGGTCTTCTTCATTCAACTTTGGTAATTCATACATGTCTAGGAATCTGTCCATTTGTTCTGTGTTTTCCACCTTATTGGCGTATAGGTTCTGGAAGTAGGTATTGATGATCCTCTGGATTTCTGCTGGGTCTGTTGTAATTTCACCCTTTTCATTCCTAATTGCATGGATTTGGGCCATTTCTTTCTTTTTTCTGATAAGTTTGACTAAGGCTTTGTCAGTTTTGTATATTCTTTTGAAGAACCAACTCTTGACTTCATTGATTTTTTTGTATTGTTTTCTTAGTCTCCATAGCATTGATATCTGCCCTGATCTTTATAATTTCCTGCCTTGTATGAGATTTGGGTTTGTCTTGCTCTTCTCGTTCTAGAAGCTTGAGGTGCAGCATCAGGTTGTTTACTTGGGCACGCTCTATTTTCCTAATATGCATATTCACTGCTATGAATTTACCTCATAAGACTGCTTTCATTGTGTCCCATAGATTCCGATATGTTGTATTGTCATTGTCATTTAATTGAAGGAACTGTCTGATTTCTTCTTTAATTTCCTCGGTGACTCATT
Source organism: Heterocephalus glaber (assembly GCF_053883595.1). Taxonomy (NCBI): domain Eukaryota; kingdom Metazoa; phylum Chordata; class Mammalia; order Rodentia; family Bathyergidae; genus Heterocephalus; species Heterocephalus glaber. The sequence continues at coordinate 9,645,648 of NW_028258324.1, read as the reverse complement.
GGTTATTCAGAAGTGTGTTGTTCAATTTCCATGTGTTTATGAAGTTTTTGCAGTTTCTTTTGTCATGGATCTCCAATTTCATTACACTATGATCTGATAATATACAGGGGATAAGTTCAATTCCTTTGCACTTACCTAAATGTGTTCTATGAGGGAATATGTGATCTATTTTGGAGAATGACCTGTGTGCAGCCGAAAAGAATGTGTATTCTGATTTTGTGGGGTGAAAACACTCTGTAAACGTCTGTTAGGTTCATATCTTCAATAGTTTGATTAAGTTCTAGTATTTCATTGCTTGTTTTTTGTCTAGTTGATCTATCTATTTGTGACAATGGGGTGTTGAGGTCCCCCACTACTATTGTATTAGTGCTTATATGGTTTTTCATGTCCATTAGTATTTGTTTTATATAGTTGGGTTCACTAGTGTTAGGTGCATATTTATGATAGTCATCTCTTTCTCATGGATTGTTCACTTTACAAGGATATAGTGTCCTTCTTTGTCTCTCTTAATCAGTGTGGGTTTGAAATCCACTTGGTCTGAAAAGAGGATAGTTCCTCCTGCTTTTTTTCAGGTTCTCGTCACATGGAGTATTGTTTTCCGCCCTTTAACTTTCAGTGTATGAGTTTCTTTTTGAATTAAGAGTGTTTCTTGTATGCAACATATTGTTGGATCTTGCATCTTGACCCATTCTGCCAGTCTATTTCTTTTGATTGGTGAGTTGAGACCATTAACATTGATGGTTATAACTGATATGTATTGAGTTATCATTGTCATGACTTTTTCTTTTTGTTGGGTTCTCCCCCTTTACATTTAATTTCTTGTCATACCAGATGGGTTCATTCTGCCTTGCTTCCTGGGGTTGTGATCCTCATTGTCTTTTCCTAGGATATTGTCTAAAATTTTTTGGCGTGCTGGTTTGGTATTCATGAAGGTCCTAAGGTGCTCTTGTCATGAAAGTATCTTATTTCTCCATCAATTTTGAAAGATAGTTTTGCAGGGTACATCAATCTGGGTTGGAGGCTATTTTCTTTTAGGGCTTGGAATATGTCACTCCAAGCTCTTCTTGCCTTGATGGTTTGTGTTGAGAAGTCTGCTGTGATTCTGGTGGGCTTTCCTTTGTGTGAGATTTGTTTCTTTTCTCTAACTGCTTGTAGAACTTTGTTCTTCTGTTGGGTTTCTGGAATCTTAACAATTATATGCCTATGTGTAGATTTTTTTTGCTCAAGGCTAGTAGGAGTCCTATATGCCTCACTTATCTGTATGTCCAATTCTTTTCCCCTGCTTGGGAAGTTTTCTGCCATCACTTCTTAACAGTTTTTTTTATGTCTTCTGCACTCTTTCCTGTTTCTTCATTGACTCCAATCAGTGTTATGTTATTTTTCTTTGCATCATCTAGCAGCTGCTGGATTGATTTCTTGTGGTCCCTTAAAATTTTAAAGAATTTTTTCTCTTCCTGGTCACTAATTGCAATCTTATCTTCTATATCTGAAATTCTGTCTTCACATTGGCTCATTCTGTTGCACAGACTTTCAATGGAGTTTTTCATCTCCTGGAAATCTGTTTGCATCTGTTGTATGAGTTCAATTTGTTTCCTATGTTGAGCTTCCGTCATGTTCCTCAGCTCCTCTATTTTTTTAATCTGTATCCTCTCTAGATTTATTAATCATGTCTTGCACTATGGGCACAATCTTTGCTGTTATGTGAGAAATTATTTCTGATTTCATTTTTTCCAGATCCCCTTTTGTTGCTAGTTCAGGGAGTCCAGGTGGTTGAGTATCAGAGTGTTCCATCTTATTTCCCTTTGGGGTTGCTTTAGGTGATGTGGAAGTCTGGTTCTGTGGCTTGTTTACCTGTTTTCTTGTTTTGATGTGGGGGTGGGGGGTAGGGTGGGTTTGTTGTTCCTGGCGCCTGAGCGGCTCACCTCCTCTGGGTTCAGAGCTGTGGCACACCTACCCGGAAGGCTCCTCCTGCCTGGGCCTGTGGCACATGGATCTGGAGGTCTCCTCTGGGCTTGGAGCCGTGGTACGCCTACCTGAAAGCTTCCTCTACACTTGCATCCTACATTTTTATTTGCTAAGACTGGAAACTCCAAGTAAAATCCTAGATTTACCCTTAAAGAGGCAACCCATCCTCTTTCTCTAAACAGGTGAGATGATGTAAGGCAGTGGTCGCAACCCTTAGGTGTGTTATTGCATTTTTCTTTTAAGACAAAAGATGTCAATATACAAGTTGTTTTTTCCTAAACTAAAACCTCAGTATTCAGGTTTAATCACAGTGTTGGCACTTTGCAATAAATAAGTGGCTTTTGGGTTTGTAGTTTGGCATTCAGTCTCTGAAAGGTTTGTCATCACTGATGTAGGGGTTTATAAAAGAATATCTGTGGGGCATTTTGATAGAATGAGACCAGCATGGTGCTGAATCATCTTGCTGAAAAGCAACTGAGAGTAGATCTGGATGTGTCTGTCTCCTTCCCTCCTTCCTTCCTTCCTTCCATATTCTTTTGCGTTACTAGAGGTTGGGCCCAGGGCCTCATACATGGTAGACAAGTGCTCCATCACTGAGCTACATTCTCAGTCTGTGGATATCTACCTTCATGCCTTTGATAAGAAAATGAATTACATGGAGTCAGGCAAACTATAATGTGATGCTCTACCTGTTTTGCTTTGTTTATCTTTTTCTTTTTTGATCCTTTTATATGCACATCTGGATTCCTCAGCATGACTGTAAATCCAGATGGGGAGAAATGTATCCTTTATTGGTGTCCTCCAAATCCACCAAAATGCCTTGGGAGTAGTACCTGCCAAGAAGCGCTACAGATGGCCAGGAAGATAAGATTTTTTTTTTTTTTTACTTAAATTCTTTTTGTTTGTTTGTTTGTTTGGGTACCGGGGATCAAACTTGGTACCTTGCGTTTGCAAGGCCCCAGAATCACTGAGCTAAATCCCTGGCCCTGCTTAAATTCTTTTATTGGTACATTTTAGGTATACAATACGTTTAAATTTATCATTGGGTACTTGTACCTGTACATGATGTATCTTGATTCTTATTTTTTTCCCCATTCCCTGTCCTCCCTTCACCCCCTCCACCTGTCCCTATTTACAAATACTTTGTTTCCGTTTTTTCTTTTTCTCAAAATTTTTCCTTTCCCTTCTTTCCTTTTCCCTTCCCCTCCCACTTTCCCTACCCCTTTGGACCTTTTCTTCCTGTTTCAAATGATCAATTATTCATTTTAATCATTTTCATCCTTATTTACACTTTCAGTTTCTCACACCAGAGAAACTATTCGGTATTTACATGAGTGTCCTATTTATTTCACTTAAGAGTATGGCCTCAATATGCATCCATTTAGCTATAATTGTCTCTAGTTTCTTTTTCTTTATGGCTGAGTAGTACTCCATTTTATAAAAAAAACCCCACATCTTCTTTATGCAGTCTCCAGTTGATGGGCAATTGGGCTGTTTCCAAACTTTAGCTATTACAAACTGTGCCCCTATAAACATGGGTGCACATATATCACTGTGGCATGATTCTTTTAATTCTTTTGGGAAGATACCCAGCAGGGGAATAGCTAGGTCAAATGGGACTTCTAGTCCTAGTTCTTTTTTTTTTTTTTTTTTGTAAGGGGGCTAGAACTCTGGTCCTTGCATTTGTGCAGCAGGCGGCAAAACCACTGAGCTAAATCCCCGGCCCTCTAGTCCTAGTCCTTTGAGGTATCTCCATACTGATTTCCACAGTGGTTGCACCAGTGTGCACTCCCACCAACAATGGAGAAGGGTTCCTTTCTCTCCAAACCCCTGCCAGCTTTTGTTATTGGTTGATTTCTTGATAGTAGCCATTCTTTCTGGGGTGAGGTGGAATCTCAGTGTTGTCAGGAAGATAAGACTTAAGGACACTGGTAGAAAAGAATGTGGGATCTGAAAGTCAATGGATGTTCTTAGCAACCTCACTGGGGTTCATGCTGTGTTCCAGAATGGTCAGAGGCCAGCAGAGCTGCTTGGCCTGGAAAGGGAGCCCCACTGTGCTCAGAAGAAACCCACTGGCAGCCCTCCTCTGGTCTACTCCAGAACAAATGCTCTGTCCTTGACATCAACACTAGGCAGCAGCCTCCATGCCACCTGGCAGTGAACCACTGCCAAAGTGTAATTGTACCAAGCTGTTGCAAGGAAGCCTGATTTAAATAAGGCCCTGGCAGAGTGGGGCCCAGCAAAGCCTTTTCATACCTGTTAATGAACCCTCGTTAGAAACAGCAAGAGCCTGTGCTGGGAACTGGGAGCCCCTGTCTGCCATGCTCTCCCTGCCAAAGGGTGATTAACTGAGTGACAGACAGCAGCAGCTCCGTGCAATTACCTGACCGAGGGGACTGAGGGCTTGTGGCCCTGCGCAGCAGGCTGTGCGAGAACTCAGCAGAATGTGCACATCCACGTGCCCCTGCTTCCAGGTTCTGCAGCCACAGATGCACCTCCTTTGGATAGCTGACCTTTGTGGGAGGGGAGCTCACCTTCCAGCCCTCTGGCTGGATTTAAGTTAGGGATTAGGTCTTGGCTAGGAGGCAAACAATCAATGGTTAACAAGAAAGAAAGAAAAAAATAATAAAAACAACGTACCTCTGTACCTCTGTGTCGTGGGCTCCCATGGAGCTGGAACACCGCACTTTGTCTTTTGGCTGAGTCCCTTGTACCCAGGTGGTGCAATTATGGGCAGCCTCATAGTGTGTTGCTGCAGGGAGGACTTGGCTGCTTTGCTGAAATGGAGCATTAAGGGGTGTCTTGCTTATTTCCTTGCCTCGAATAACAAACTGAATTGGTGCTGTGCAAACTGTAAATAGCTGCTCTGCCCATGTGACTTAATAACAGAATTCTTTTGATACTGCAGGCCAGAAAGGAAAACCAGTTGGAGTAGTTCCAACCAGGAGACCCCATTTCTTGCCTTGCTTCTCTTTTAAACTTTCTTAAGGATAAACAAGGTTTCTTTTGTTTGGGTCAGCCTTGGTTATTCAGAGCCTCAGCCATGGAGGTCTTCAAATGTGCCTATGTAGGATCTGTCCCCATCTGGAGTCTGGATCTGCAACTCACAAAGACAAAGACTTGGTGTGGATATGTTGATCTATGTGACTCGTAGGCTGACAGAAACTTGAGGGGAGAATTAAGAAATTAAGGCTGGGCTTCTTTTTAAAAATTAAAAAAAAAATTGTGTGTGTGTGTGTGTGTGTGTGTGCAGTTTTAGAGGCACTGAGAGCCTGTGGTGGGACACAGGTGGTAGTTTCAATTTTAATCAGAAGGCAGAGTCACCGAGCCAGAGTAGGTGGCAGATGCATGAAATATATTGGGCTGGCCTGAGATTTGAAAGGGCTGGGGAAAGGATCCTGGAAGAAAATTCGGTGACTGAAAGCAGGGTGAGCAACCACTACCTAATTAGTCCCCCACAGGCTTAAAGTGAAGTTCCCTTTATGCTGATTGAGGTGCTCTGCCAACAGCAGGTGAAATGTGTGTGTCTGCACGAAAATGCACATGCAGAGCATGTTCAAGAGGTCTTCACAGGCTGGGATGTCTGTAAATATGATGCAGATGTGATAAGGCAATAGAGCATCTCCTTCCCAGTAAAACAAAACAAAAAAATTGGCCCCATATTATGCCTGCCATGAACACAATTTTTGCCCAAGCAGCACTTGTATGATGCTAAATCCAAAAACAGTTGACCCTTGGATGACAAAGCAGATGGCATCACACTCAAAGACCCTTTCAGAAGTCTTCAGGAATGGCTTGGTGGTCTGGGCAGGGAGCATGGTGGTAGAAGGGTGCTTAGCATGCTTTAGGTTCAGGTTTCCATCCCCAGCGCCAAACCAAATGAAACCAAAGACAAAACAATTGGGAAAGGTGGCATGTGCCTGTAATCCAAGCACTCAGAATGCTGAGGCAGTAGGACCACTGTGAGTTCAAAGGCAGTCTGGATTACATAGCAAGACCCTGTCTCAAAAAATCAAACCAAGGGCTGGGGATTTAGCTCAGTGGTGCAGCTGCCTGCCTTGAAAGTGAAAGGTCCCGAGTTTGATCCCACATATCAAAAAAAACACAAAAAACAAATAAACAAGCAAGGACAACAAAATAAACAACCTGAAGGTTCCTAGAGCAAAGGCCAGGCAGAGTGATATTCAACTCCACCTGGCAGAGAGTTAAACAAGGTGAGCAGACTGGAAGCTGTGCACAAAGCATTTATTTGGATAGGGACAAGGGAGGTTGCTTAAATTACAGACTACTTAAATGAACGGCCCTCTCCACCTCAGGAAGCTTTTCCACCCCAATGGAACCAGCTGGGGAATCCAGCAGGGCCTGAAGCTCCTCAGGCAGTGTTATGGTCAGTTGGTGAAGAAGGCTGCATTTTCTTTGAGAAAAGAGGAAGTTTCTTCATTAGCTGGAAAGAAGCACATGTGAATCAGAAGCAGTACGCGAGGAAAATCAGTAAAAATATCATTAACAGGATTACTGGAAAGGCAGATGTCTCATGATAAAGAAAGTGGCCTTCGGAACAAGACAGTTTTGGATTTTAAATCCCAAAAGAAAAACGAGCCAGGTGTGGTAGTGCACACCTGTAATCCCAGCACTCTGGGAGGCTGAGGCTGAAGAATCACAAGCCCAGCCTGGGCAATTTAGCAATTTATGGAGATACACACACACACAGACATGCACACATGCACTAAGAAGAAAAGGGCCGTAGCAAGGATTTTCCTGTGGTCACTAGCTCTTAGACTAATGAGCTGCAGGTATTACCTTCTTAGCTGTGTGATCTTGGGCAAATGACTTTAGCTTTCTGAGACTGTTTCCTGCCTGTGCAAGGGGTGGGGCTGGGGGGAGGGTGAAGGCAAGCAGGAGGCGGGATTGAATACTCACTAAGCACAATAATTACCTAACTGCCTACTTTTCGTGTTTGTTTAAAGTGACTTTTGCATATTTACTCAGATGTTCATAGGCATCTGAAAGAATTAGCTTTGTTAGGAACATCTGGCTTTTATAAGCAACAGAAAGCAATTCAATAAAAAGACAGTTGGAAAGAAGCTGGATGACATGATTCTCACTTGAAAGAAGGGGGAGATGTTTCCCTGTGGCTCTCTTGCCTTTCTTCCTTCCCAAGATAGATGTTACGCTCACAGCCTGAGACCTGGGCTCCAGGCCCCATTCTCCTCCTCCATGTGTGATAGTGGACAAATCCTTCCCACCTGGGCCTCTGTACTCTCTCTGGAAGCATGAGGGGTTGGCCTACGTGATCTTAAGATGTCTCCTAGACCTGCTATCCTGTTTCTTACTCCACACATGCCAATATAGAACTATAATAAAAATAAAGGCATGAGTTTCTGGAAAGAGTTTGCAAGGCAGCTAAGCCCCAAGGCTGATGTAGATGCCTCTGAATCCCCATCTATTAAAAAAGACTGCATATATGTGCTCATATATTCATATGTGTGTACATGTGTGCATTTGTATATGGTTATGATTGACTGGCTGGCCAACCCCTCCCCTGCCTCCACTATGAAATCTGGACTAGCCAAACAGCTCCTTTCCCAGCATCCACTGCAGGTAAGTATGGTAACACAAGCAGGTTCTGGTGAATGAGATATAAGAGAAAGCTTGCTTTTCTTCACTGATTAAAGAAGAATCACTCAAGGGAAAGCCTTTTTGCTATTGACTCTTCTCTCCCTCTTCTTTTGGCCATGAAGATGTGATGTCTGGAGCTGTGGCGGGCAGTGGGTAACCATGGGTGACAAAGAAGAAGACAAAAAGCCAACATGTTGTATGTTAGGAAGATGAAAAGAAATGAGCTCGAATCTTTAATGAGATCACTAGCCTAGATCACCTATTTTTGAGACCCTGAAATAAATGTGGTTTATAATTATGCTCAAAGTGTGGTCTGTAGAAGCAGCAATGTAGGTATCACCAGAGAAATAGTCTCGTGTCCCACCTGAGACCTACTGAAGCAGAATCTGGATTTACAACAAACACAAACAAACAAACACACACACACACCCAAATCAAATAAGTGAACTAACCTGCCCAATTGTCCGAGGTGCATATTAAAGTTGGAGGTATATGGAACCATTAATTAGGTCCTATTATATGCAGCTGAAACATTGCGACAGCTATCATATGTCTTAGGTATATATATATATACGTATGTGTATACACAAATGTGCACATATCTACACTACACACCTATATATGTGTATGCGGGTAAATATGTATTATTTGTATATGGATAGAAAAATCCCAGGTCGCAGCTGGGCTGTGGGAATGAATATAGAGGGGTGGGGTGGGGAAGGAGAACTTGGGGGTGATATTCTTTCTCTCTCTGTCTCTCTCTCTCTCTCTCTTCACTTTTTGCATAGCTGGGGATTTAACCCAGGGCCTCGCTCAAGCTAGGCAAGAGCTCAACCATCTAGCCACAACACCAGCCCTCCTTTTCATCTTAATGACTTCTATACTGTTTGGAGAGAAATAATTTATTGACCCTCACAAATAAAGACCCTCTCTATAACTACCGAGGGAGGGGCGGAGCCTACCCGCTGTCAGCTCGGTCCAGCAGCGCCAAGTAGGACGCCACGTCCTTCTGCAGCTGGGCCCTGTGAGCCAGGAGGTGCGCGCGCTCGCGCTGCTGCTCCTCGGCCTCCCCGCGGACCTCGCGGAGCTCCGCCTCCAGCCTGCCCACTACGGCGCCCAGGTTCTGCAGCTCCATGTTGTGCCAGTGCTTGGCGTCGTGCAGCGAGTTCTCCAGGCCTCGTTTCTGCAAGAGAGCCAACTTGTTCACCCCAGGGCCCATGGCTGGCCCTCCAGGGAGAGGTGGGCAGAGCGGGGTCTGCAGTTTATGACAACGACGACCTCGTCTTTGCTTACATATACTGGTAGGGTTCAGGGTTGCAGGGCTCCTTGGAAAAATAAGGGCCCCTTCCCAGGAGGGAGGGTGGGGTTGGGGGAAGGTAGAGAAAGAGTGAGAGAGAAGACAAGACAGAAAAGAGAGGGGAGAGGAGAGAGAAGAGGGAAATGAGCAGAAGCCAGGAGAGAGGGGAGGGAGAGGAGTTTTTAGAGGTTTCTCACTCTGCTGGAGAGTGCCTCAGGCACCTCTTCTCATGATCTCTTCCTCCTGGGGGACCTTTACCCCTCCACTGGTGAAACACCATCTATCTTTAGGCTAAAATATAGACTCCAGACTCCAAGATCACCAGAGATCACCATAGTTGGAATGGATACTGCTGGCCCTTACATGCTCAGCACTTGTGCCCCTGGATGCGCCTGCTTCGTCTCTAGCTGGCTCAGGATTCAGTGTCCTCTAGGCTGATGGTGATTCCTGCACTGTTGCCTCCAGCACAGCTCCTTCTGGTTTTTCAAATCAAGGTGTCCAAAACGGAGCTACTGCCTTCCTTCTGAGCCAGCTGTCCCTTCCTAGTCTGTGTTTCACCTGGTAAATGTGCTGGAGGTAGAAACTGGGGAAGGATTGTCCTTGGTCTTCCTTCCCTTCCAAAGACTGTCCTCACTCTCTCTGTGTATTCTGAGTCCTGTCCCTTGTATTTCCTGTGAAGCCTTCACATTCGAGGCCTCCTCTCTAGACACAATGGCACAGGCTGGAACACTTAGCACCTTTCACCTAAAGTCAGCTCAGTGGCCTCTTAGTTCATCTCCCTGCTTCTGGTTCTCACTCTTCCCACACCCCACACAGCAAGCCCAATGCTTTGTCCAAAGTCCAATCCTGGGCCTGTATCTCCTCTGCTTAGAGTTCATCGGTAGCTCCCCGGGACCCTAGCATGGCACACAGCTTCACTCTTACCCTACAGCAGAGCCCTCAATGCTTCCAGTCTTGGAGTTTATTGGGCTCATGATGTTTCCTACACATGCACCAGCTACCATCCTTCTCTAGCCCTTCCATCACATGCACCTGGCCCACTCTTACTCATTCCCAGATCCAAGCTCAGGGACCACCTCCCCTAAGCAGGCTTTCTTGACACACTTCCACCCTACTATCACAGTGAACTATGCATGCTTAGGGGCATGTAGGAAACAAGTCTCTGTAACCTTAGTGCACCAGAAAGGACCTGTACAGAATAGGAGGTCTGGTATACATAGGTTGCCCAGGCTGAAGATGCTATGTATGGTTACATTTATTGCCCTGTCTCCCCATTAGACTGGAAACCTTTTTCTTCTCCTCTTCCCACATACCATGCCCTGAAATCTACAGTTGGTCAATAAACACCTTCAAAGACCTGTGTGCATCCATGTTTAATATTTTTACATAGTTTACATTATGGTAGACTTATATAGTTTAATGTCTGACTTTTTAATATAACATACAGACATAAAAATATTTTTCTAAATTGGATTCAATCAAATTCTGATGGAAAAAGTTTCTGTGTCCTGCTGTCCAGAAGAATTTTTTGAATCCTTTTGATCACTGTGGCTGAAATGGAGGATTCTTGGTCACGGTGCCATCTTGAATCATGGTAGGTTTGAAGCAGAGGTCATTATATTATCTTACTTAAGTCTTCTAATTCCATAGTATATGAGAATGTTAAGTCAGACTCTTAGTATAGACCATTTTAGGAGGAAAAATATCATTATTAGAAAATAAATCTAGATCAGTATATGGTCCAGGGTTATTGTTTGACTGTGGGATCTGCAAACTCCTCTATAGCAGTGAGGATGCGGAGACTTTGGGAATCATTTGTTTCAATCCTCTTGGGTCTTCTTCCTTTGTTTGTATAGGAAATTGCTTCATTTGTGAGTAGTTGTTGATGTTGGACTTATAACACTTGTGATTTGGAAACACTTCATAGAATTATGGTTGGATCTTCCGTCTATGGCTTTTGCTCCATATTTGAGGTGAGTGCTCCATGCAGCCTGAGGATTTTCCTTGATGACTTAGGACACACTGCCCATCGGGGGACTCAGGGGAACTCCTGTCAGAGGAGACATCCCACCCTTAGAGTCCACGTCTAACTTCCATACCTAAGTTCCTGATGTTCTGGCAGAAAGAAAGGATGCCTGCTTATCTAGACATGTATGAGCTTGAGTGACTGGTCAGGCTACTGCTGCAGCTCTCATAATCCTGGCCCTTTTTACATAGAGAGTATCAGCAACAAACTGAGGTCATAGGAACCCAGTTACTCCCCTGGTCTCTGGAGATTTGAAGGGGCTTTCTTGAATTGCTAAGTCCACTAGAATGTAAAATACTGATCTCCTGTGACTTCTGGGCTCAAATTCCATTTCTGATTTGATAACTAAACACAAAATTCAATAGTCTCCAAGCACCCTACTGGTGCCTGGCTTCCAAGACAACACCATAATGGCAAAGGGGGCTAAGTCAGATTGACTGTAGGAGGCTTGCATGAGCTGTGGGGGCCTCGTGTGTGCACAGCTTGCTCTGATTGAGGACCACAGAGATGCAATGTACCAAGAATGTTACCTATTCTGGCTCAGTCTGTGCTCCTCATCTTGACTGCCAGGGCCAGGAACAACAACTGTGGCTTAGTGGAACCTGCAGGGGAGCCTAACCCCGTTCTGAGTCATGAGCACAACCAGAATGCCGCTGCTCTCATCTTTTGGTTGGTTTGGTTGGTGAATTCTTTTTCCATTTGTCCCAAAAGTTAGGGTTTAAGCAAGGTGACCAGATGACTGATAATGTCAACTTGAGGTTAGTGAGCTAGTGATTAAATTTTATATGATAAATAATAATAGATGATATTATTGCCTGCTCACTCTATACCAGGAAGGGTGCTAAGGGCTTGACACACATTACCCAGTTAACCCTCCCAGGGACTTTTAAGAGGTAAATTCTATTCTGCTCTTATGGTAGATCACATTCCCAAAGGCAGCTGAAATAATTATCGCCATTCCACATGCTCTTTCTCAATGTGACCTTGCCACTGTTCCATCAAGAGGGGGAATTTATTTTCCTTCTGGTTGAATCTGGCTGGTCTTGTGATTGATTGGACCAAGAGAATGAAGTATAAGTGACATTCAGTGACTTCCAAGCCCACTTGTTAAGAGGCCTGGTTTTATAGCTTCTGTGTTCAGTCTCTGAGGGAAGCTAGATGTCACATCAGAGCTCCATTACTATGAGACTCCCTCAAAATGTGGGAATCCCAGCTGGCTATGGGGAGAGGTCACACAGGGTGTCAAAAACAGGTGCATGATTGAGGCACCACTCACATGAGTTAAAGAAGCCATTGTTGGGTGTCCCGGCCCAGGAGACACTGTGCAGAACAGGAGAAAAGTTGTCCTCACTGAACACTGCCTATATCATAGAATGAGAGAACAAATGAACCACTGTTGTCTTAAGCCACTGAGACAGCAGACAGATTTGAAAACCCAAATAGGTCCTCACTGGGACAAGTGAGAAAATGAAAGCTTAGAGGAGTCCCATAGCCAGTGAGTAGAGGAGCTAGGGTTTGAATCTGGGTACCCCATTTCCATAGGACTGCTGTGCCTAAGAGAGTAGGAGTCAGATGTAGGTTCTGAGGTGGGTGGAGCCCTTCCAGAGCCCTGTCTTCAACTCTGCCCATCTCTGGTTGCCCCTCTCCTCTGCACCCACCATAAAGTCGGCCTTGTGACTCCCACAATGGAGTGATCTCCCCACCTGCCACCTGCTTGCAGGCAGAACCATCTGGTTCCTATGGTTAAATCAACTTCTTCCTTCACTGATGTCACATGGACTCCTTGGGAGCAGGGACTATGTCTAATTACTCTTATGTCCCCAAGCACTGGGCACAGTTCTTGGAACACAGTAAGTTCTTCAGAGTGATGCAGTGGATAAGAACAACATGCTTTCAGGAATTCTCTTATCAGATCTTCACAGACACACTGAGAAATGGGGTGGACTGTGACCATCACCGCCATTTTGCAGAAGAGGAAAATGTGGTTCAGGGATTTGCCCATTGAAACAGGTGATAGACGAGCCAAGCCCTTCTGACTCTATTACTCTTGCTTTTCTCTCCTCAGATCCTTTCCTCATGCCCCCTTGCACTGCCCCAGAGCCTATCATCAGCCTCAGTGAACTCCAGATCTCAGCTGGACAAGCATCACACCAACCAACTCTTTCACACACTCTGCTGTGCACCAACAATGCTTGTGGTTAGAATGGTAGAAGTGACCTCCTTGGAGGAGACCCTAGAAGGAGTAGTGCCTCATATCTACCTAACAGACTTTTAGTCCATGCCAGAGAACAGAGGGTGGATGGCTGTATAATCATATAGTTGTCCCTTGGTGTCTGTGGAGGATCAGCTTCAGAAACCTATGGGTACCCAAACCTGGATGCCCAAGTCCCTTACAGAAAAGGGTGTAGTATTTGCATATAACCTATGCAATACTCCTGTAGAGCTCTTATAAATCTCTTTAAACTCTCTCTAGAGTGTGGATACCCAATACAATGTAAATGCTACATAAACAGTTGTATTTTTAGGGGATAACAATAAAAATATCTGTACATGTTTAGGACAGAGTAATTTTTTTCTCAAGTATTTTTAATCCAAGTTTGGTCGAACACACAGATGTGGAACCCGTGGCTATAGAGGGCTGACTGTAATTACTTTAACTAGTAATGATTAATAATTGCAAGAGACAACCTGGTTCCACACTACAAAGACGCAGAGGACACCGGACCACCAGACCACGGTACAGGGTCCTGCTGCTCCCAGCCTAGAGGTAGGGGCATCTGAGCTGCTGTCCCACTGCTCCTGGTCCAGAGGAAGGGGCTTCCTGGCCACCAAACCCTCCCGCTGCTCCCAGCCCAGAGGAAGGGGCTTCTGGGCCACCCTCCCTCCCATCACTCCCAGCCCAGAGGTAGGGGCTTCTGAGCCGCCATCCTACTGCTTCTGGTGCAGAGGAAGGAGATTCCTGGCCACCATCCCTCCCACCCAGCCCAGAGGAAAGGGCTTTTGGGCCCCCTTCTGTCCCGCCACTCCTGGCCCAGAGGAAGGGGCTTCTGGGCCACCATCCCTAGTGCCACTCCCAGCCCCTGTCCCACCTCTCCCAGCTCAGAGGAGGTGATCCTCGCGGGCACCAACAGCACCCCCCCGCCCCCCCAGTCAAAATGAGAAAACAAGTAAATAAGTCTCAAAACCAGACTTCCAGATCACCTACAGCAACCCCAAAGGGAAATGAGATGGAACACTCTGATACTCAACCACCTGGACCCACTGAACTGGCAACAAAAGGGGATCTGGAAAAAATGAAATCAGAAATAATTTCTCAGATAACAGGAGAAATTGTGCTCCTAGTGCAAGACATGATTAATAAATCTAGAGAGGAGCTGAGGAACATAATGGAATACCAACATAGGAAACAAATGGAATCCATAAAACAGATGCAAATAGATTTCTAGGAGATGAAAAACTCCACTGAAAGTCTACACAGCAGAATGAGCCAATGTGAGGACAGAATTTCAGATATAGAAGATAAGATTGCAATTAATGACCAAGAAAAGAAAAATTGCTTCAAAATTATAAGGGAACATGAGAAATCAATCCAGCAGCTGCTAGATGATGTGAAGAAGAATAACATAAGACTGATTGGGCTCAATGAAGAAACAGGAGAGAGTGCAGATGACATAAAAAAATTCTTCACAGAAGTAATGGCAGAAAACTTCCCAAGCAGGGGAAAAGAACTTGACATACAGATAAGTGAGGCATATAGGATTCCAGCTAGCCTTGATCAAAAAAAATCTACACACAGGCATATAATTGTTAAGATTCCAGAAACCCAAGAGAAGAACAAAGTTCTACAAGCAGTTAGAGAAAAGAAATCACATACAAAGGAAAGCCCATCAAAGTCACAGCAGACTTCTCAATGCAAACCCTCAAGGCAAGAAGAGCTTGGAGTTATGTATTTCAAGGCCTAAAGGAAAACAGACTCCAACCCAGATTGATGTACTCTGCAAAATTATCTTTCAAAATTGATGAAGAAATAAGACACTTTCATGACAAAGAGCACCTTAGGACCTTCATGAATACCAAACCAGTACTCCAAAAAATTTTAGACAATATCCTAGGAACAGACATTGAGGATCACAATCCCAGGAAGCCCAGCAAAATGAATCCACCAGGCATGACAAGAAATTAAATGTAAAGGGGGAGAACCCAACAAAAAGAAAAAGTCATGGCAATGGCAAGTCAATACGTTTCAGTTGTAACCATCAATGTTAATGGTCTCAATTCATCAATCAAAAGAAATAGACTGGCAGAATGGATCAAGAAGCAAATTCCAACAATATGCTGCATACAAGAAACACACTTAATTCAAAAGGAAACTCATAGACTGAAAGTTAAAGGGTGGAAAACAATACTCCATGCAACAGGAACCCGAAAAAAAGCAGGAGTAGCTATCCTCTTTGCAGATCAAGTAGATTTCAAACCAACACTGATTAAGAGAGATGAAGAAGCACACTACATCCTTGTAAAGGGAAGAATCCAAGAGGAAGAGATGACAATCATAAATATCTATGCACCAAACACTAGGGCACCCAACTATATAAAACAAATACTAACGGACATGAAAAGTCATATATGCACTAATACAATTGTAGTGGGGGACCTCAACACCCCACTGTCACAAATAGATAGATCAGCTAGGCTAAAAATAAGTACTGAAATACTAGAACTCAATCGAACTCTTGAACAAATGAACTTAACAGATGTTTATAGAGTCTTCCACTCCACAAAATCAGAATACACATTCTTCTCAGCTGCACATGGGTCTTTCTCCAAAATAGACCACATACTCACACATAGAACATGTTTAAGTAAGTGCAAAGGAATTGAAGCTATCCCCTGTATATTATCAGACCATAGTGCGATGAAATTGGAGATCCATAGCAAAAGAAACTCAAAAAATTTCATAAACATGTGGAAATTGAACAACACACTTCTGAATAACCAATGGGTCACAGAGGAAATTAAAGAAGAAATCAGACAGTTCCTTCAATAAAATGACAATGACAAAACAACACATCAGAATCTATGGGACACAATGAAAGCAGTCTTATGAGGGAAATTCATAGCAGTGAATACGCATATTAGGAAAACAGAATGAGCCCAATTAAACAACCTGATGCTGAACCTCAAACTTCTAGCAAAAGAAGAGCAGGACAAACCCAAAGCTCATTCAGGGGAGGAAATTACAAAGATCAGAGCAGAAATCAATGCAATGGAGACTAAGAGAATGATACAAAAAATCAATGAAACCAAGAGTTGGTTCTTCAAAAGAATAAAAAAAATTGACAAACCCTTAGCCAACCTTATCAGAAAAAGGAAAGAAGAGGCCCAATCCATGCAATTAGGAATGAAAAGAATGAAATTACAACAGACCCAGAAGAAACCCAGAGAATTATCAATCCCTACTTGGAGAACCTATATGCCAATAAGATGGAAAACACAGAAGAAATGGACAGATTCCTAGATACATATGAATTACCAAAGTTGAATGAAGAAGACCTAAAGATTCTAAACAACCCAATATCAATCGATGAAATTGAAAATGCAATTAAAAACTTACCAACTAAGAAAAGCCCGGGTCCTGATGGCTTCACTGCTGAATTCTACAAGACATTTAGAGAGGAACTACTGCCACTACTCTTTAAACTCTTCATTGAAATTGAAAGGGAAACAATACTCCTGAATTCATTCCTGGAAGCAAGCATCACCTTGATCCCCAAAGCAGAGAAACACCCAACCAAAAAAGAGAACTATAGGCCAATCTCACTAAAGAACATAGACCCAAAAATTCTTAATAAGATACTGGCAAATAGAATGCAGAAGATCATCAAGAAGATCATACACAGGGAGGGCAGGGGAAGGGAGAAAAAATAAGAACCAAGAGAGTATGTAAAGGTGCATATCTCCAATGATGAATGTCATTATATTGTACATCTAAAAGGTACCAATAAAAGGATATACAAAAAAACAAAAAGAAGATCATACACTCTGACCAAGTGGGATTCATCCCAGGGATGCAGGGATGGTTCAACATACACAAATCAATCAATGTAATACACTATATCAATAGAGCCAAGGAGAGAAACCATGCGATCATCTCCATAGATTCAGAAAAAGCATCTGACAAAATCCAACATGCATTTATGATAAAAAACTGTACAAAAAATTGGAATAGATGGTCTCTACCTCAATCTGATAAAAGTCATCTATGGAAAACCAACAGCCAATATCATACTAAATGGTCAAAAACTGAAATCCTTCACACTAAAATCAGGAACAAGACAAGGATGTCCACTATCACCACTCCTGTTCAATATAGTTTTGGAAACATTAGCCACAGCAATTGGAGAAGAGAAAGAAATAATAGGCATAAAGATAGGAAATGAAGAAGTCAAATTGTCATTATTTGCAGATGACATGATATATATAGAAGACCCCAAAAACTCCACCAAAAGTCTTCTAGACTTATTAACCAAATTTGGTAAAGTAGCTGGATAGAAGGTCAACACACAAAAATCAATAGCTTTCCTTTACACGAACAACAGGCTCACTGAGAGAGAAATAGGGCAAACAATTCCTTTCACAATAGCATCCAAGAAACTGAAATACCTAGGAATCAACCTAACAAAAGAAATCAAAGACTTCTTCTCTGAAAACGATAGCATTCTGAAAAGAGAGATTGAAGATGAAATTGGAAATGTAATTAAAAACTTATCAACTAAGAAAAGCCCAGGTCCTGATGGCTTCACTGCTGAATTCTACAAGACATTTAGAGAAGCAATACTCCCAATTCATTCCTGGAAGCAAGTATCACCTTGATCCCCAAACCAGAGAAAGACCCAATCGAAAAGGAGAACTATAGGTCAATCTCACTCATGAACATAGATGCAAAAATCCTTAATAAGATGCTGGCAAATAGAATGTAGAAGATCATCAAGAAGATCATACACCCTGATCAAGTGGGATTCATCCCAGGGATGCAGGGATGGTTCAATATACACAAATCAATCAATATAATACACTATATCAATAGAGCCAAGGACAAAAACCATACGATTATCTCCATAGATGCAGAAAAGGTATTTGACAAAATCCAACACACATTCATGATAAAAATACTACAGAAAATTTGAATAGAAGGTCTTTATCTCAACCTGATTAAGGCTAGCTATGAAAAACCAACAGCCAACATCATACTAAATGGTCAAAAACTGAAAACTTTCATGCTAAAATCAGGAACAAGACAGGGATGCCCACTATCACCACTCCTGTTCAATATTGTTCTGGAAACATTGGCCATAGCAATTAGACAAGAGAAAGAAATAAAAGGAATAAAGATAGGAAAGGAAGAAGTCAAACTGTCATTATTTGCTGATGATATGATACTCTATATAGAAGACCCCAAAAACTCCACCAAAAGTCTTCTAGACTTAATAACCAAATTCAGTCAAGTAGCTGGTTACAAGGTCAACACACAAAAATCAATAGCTTTCCTCTACATGAAAGACAGACTCACTGAGACAGAAATAGGGCAAAGAATTCCTATCACAATAGCATCCAAACAACTGAAATACCTAGGAATCAACCTAACGAAAGAAATCAAAGACCTCTTCTCTGAAAACTATAGCACTCTGAAAAGAGAGATTGAAGATGATATCAGAAAATGGACAGACATGCCCTGCTCCTGGGTAGGAAGGATTAATATAGTGAAAATGGCCATACTTCCAAAACTGCTATATAGATTTAATGCAATTCCAATTGAGATCCCAGCAGCATACCTCACAGACCTTGAGAAAACAACCAAAAATTCATTTGGAACAAGAAGAGACCCAGAATAGCAAAAGCAATTCTAGGTAACAGACACATGGCAGGGGGTATCACAATCCCCAACCTGCAACTATACTACAAAGCTACTGTGATAAAAACAGCATGGTACTGGCAAAGAAACAGACCTGAGGACCAGTGGAACAGATTAGAAGATGCAGAAACAACGCCAGACACACTCAGCCATCTCATCTTCGATCAAGGAGCCAAACACCCTCACTGGAGGAAAGATAGCTTCTTTAATAAATGGTGCTGGAAAAATTGGATTTCAACTTGCCAGAGATTAAAACTAGATCTATATCTCTCGCCATGCACTAAACTTAAATCAAAATGGATTAAAGATCTAAATATTAAAATAGAAACACTGAACCAGTTGGAACAGAGGTTAGGTAGACTCTTGAAGACATCGGTGTAGGAAAAGATTTTATGAACAAAACCTCAGTTGCCCGTGAACTAGCACAAACAATCAACAAGTGAGATCTCTTCTTATTAAAAAGCTTCTGCACAGCAAGAGAAATCACCAGCAGTGTGAAGACACAACCCAAAACGTAGGAAAAAATCTTCACCTGCTTTTCCTCAGACAAAGGTCTACTATCTCGAATCTATAAAGAACTTAAAAAGATCAGACCTCCCAAATTTAAAGACCCAATCCAAAAATGGACATCTGAAATGAACAGACATTTCTCAGACAAAGAAGTAGAAAGAGCAAATAAATACATGAAAAGATGTTCAACATCACTGGTCATTCGAGAGATGCAAATGAAAACAACGTTGAGATTCTACCTCATTCCAGAAAAAATGGCTGCTATCATGAAATCAACCAATAACAAATGCTGGCGGGGCTGCGGGGAAAGAGGAACCCTTCTCCACTGCTGGTGGGAGTGTAGACTGGTGCAAGCACTGTGGAAATCAGTATGGAGATACCTCAAAGAACTAGGACTGGAAATCCCACTTGACTCTGCTATTCCACTGCTGGGGATCTTCCCCAAAGAATTAAAAGAATCGTACCACAGTGATATATGTGCACCCATGTTCATAGCAGCACAGTTTGTGATAGCTAAAACTTGGAAATAGCCCAAATGCCCATCAACTGGAGCCTGGATAAAGAAAATGTGGGGTTTTTTTTTTTTTTAAATAAAATGGAGTAATACTCAGCCATAAAAAATGAGTAATTAGAGACATTTATGGCTAAGTGGATGCACGTTGAGGCAATACTCTTAAGTGAAATAAATAGGACACACATGTATAAATACCGAATAGTTTCTCTGGGGTGAGAAACTGAAAGTGTAAATAAGGACTAAAATGTATAATAGGTAATGTGAAATAGGAAGAAAAGGGACAAAGGGGAAAGAAGTGGGAGGGATAGGGGAAAGGATAGAAGAGAATGGGATTAATATGAGAAAATGGAAAACTAGGAACAAAATCTTTGTAAATAGGGAGGACTGGAGGGGTTGAAGGGAGGGCTGGGCAAGGGTGAAAAATAAGAACCAAGAGAGACTATGTAAAGGTGCAAATTTCCAATTATAAATGTCATTATATTGTATACCTAAAATGTACCAATGATTAGAATGAATAATCGATAATGCAAAATAGGAAGAAAAGGTCCATAGGGGTAGGGGTAGTGGGAGGGGCAGGGGAAAGGAAAAAAGGGAAAGGAAAAATGATGAGAAGTGGAAAAAATGGAAATAAAGTCTTTGTAAATAGGGAAGGGTGGAGGGAGTGAAGGGAGGGCTAGGAATGGGGAAAAAATAAGAACCAAGATGCATTATGTAAAGGTACAATTCCCAGTGAGAAACGTAATTGTGTTGTATACCTAAAATGTACCAATAAACGAATTTAACAACAACAACAACAACAACAAAAATAATTGCAAGAGACATGCCTGCAAGCCACCGTGAGTATGAGGAGCTTACTAGTGGGTTAGATTGGGTTCTCCAGAAGCACAGTCTGAGACAAGGATCCTGGACCTTGTAAATAATTAAGGGATTTTTTTCTCAGAAAAAGAAGAGGACAGAACCATGGAAGGTGGGAAGCAAGGATTCAATCTCCACTGGAACCAGCTACAGCTTTGGAAAGTGAACTGTTTGCTTTGAAGCAGTGGGCTAGGCCTTTAAGCTCCCTGTCAATCACTCACAGCTTGAGGGCTGCAGAGAGGAGGAGTCTGACTTCTGGGGCCAGGAGTCCTCTGTTGGGCTGAGGACAATTCTGGGGAAGTGGGGTAGCTGTAAAGGGGCAGCTGTGGGTGTCAGCAGTCAATGTTCCAGCAGTGGCCAGTAGGGGATATTTTGGTAGGGCAGTACAGTGCCTACTATACTTGTTCTGACCCAGTACCTCGTGATCCTTCGGAGTCTGTAGACATTTCAGGCCCCCAAATCATACCCTGTGGGATGGGGATCCTCTGAAAAGTATAACTTATATGAATTTGACAGTTTGAAGTTAAAATTAATACAAGAAATACCAGGGCTGCTCTTGACCCACTCACCAGAGCCCGTAGGGATTCCATCTCAGCCTGGAGGCTTTGGACTTGGCATGAGGTGTTGTGTAACTCTATTCTGAGGGCTGCAGCCAGCTTCTCTTCCTGGGTCTGGGACACGCAGGCCACCTCCGAGTCCTGCTGTGGAAAGTCAGGTCTCAGGGTGAGCAGGGATGAGCCCAGGGCCTGAACACTTTCCTTCCTTCTCAGCCTTTCTAATCTATTGTTTCTAAGCAGAGACCATGTGTCCGTCAGATTTAAAAGCCTCCCTTTTCTATAGGCCCACTCACCAACTTGCATACAAAAAGTTAACTTATTTTGGACATGCAATGCCTGCAGACATAATAACATTCAAAACGTTTCCTAAGGACTATAGAGTAGGAAATGTCCTTTCCTTCCTGTGTGCTAATAAAACAGTTGTCCTGTTTCCAGTTTCTTATACTTCCATCCAGAAATATCTCAGGTACAGTCCTGTGTTGATTAGCGATGGGGGCACGTTCTGAGAAATGTGATGCTAGGCTATTTAGTTGCTGTGTGAACAGCACAGAGTGTGCTTGTAGAAGCGAAGATGGCTAAGGTGTTGCTAAGTGACATAATCTGATGGACTACACTCCATATTCAGTCCATCACTTAACAAAACATTATGTGGTACATAGCTGTATTGATAAATAAGTATTGCTGTTGGGAGCCATTCTACATAATTTTTGGGGAAAATCATTTCATAGTTGATTTTTTTTTTTTGTACCGAGGATCAAACTTGGGACCTTGCGCTTGCAAGGCAGGTGGTGGAACCACTGAGCTAAATCCCTGGTCTCATAATTGAATTATGATTAGGGGTGTCTGAGGCCTAGTCTTCTTGCCTGCAGGCTGGCTATGGCATGCAGAAACATAACTCATTTGCCTCCAGCCACAGCTGAGGCCTTAATGGTCCCAAGATACTGTGATGCTCAAGGGCACGATTACATCAGGTGAAGACATCCTGGTTCTTTGAGAACCAAGTAGTAATAAAGAAAAGGAGAAAGGATTCACCTGGGGAGGGACTGATTAGGCTTAACTCATTCTCCCTACTGTTGTAAGAATGGTTTTACTCATCTCACCGTTTTATCAACATAAGATCCTCACTGACCTAAGAGTCTTCTCAGCATAAGGTGTGCATCAATTTAGGATTACTACCACCCTCTGAGTCATCTGATACTCCCTCCAGTTATTGTATGAACCCAATAAACAGTGGCAAGCTGGGAGTGTCTTTGTCTTTGCCTGCTCTGATGCACTGACCTGGTGGCCCGCCATGTACTTTGAAATTATGCAAGTCTCTATTGTCTTTCTTTCCTTAGCCCTTGCCATCTCCCTTTCTAGGCAGATATATCACCCCTCCCTTGCTTTGTTATAGTAATTAATGTATCTTAGTAATTGTTCTATACCAATATATAGCAATTGATTACGCTCTTTTCAGTGGGTGCATTGCATTGCCTAGCTTGGAAGCACATAATATATTTAGAAGGCCCTGGTGATGGACACTTAGGTTGTTTCTAGACTTCTCTTATTACAAACATTGTGCAGAGAATGACCTTACATCCCTCATTTCTCACTCGAGTTGTGCTTCTGAGAGTTAATTCCTGTAGTGAACCTGCTAATTTCAAAGGTAAATATTTGTAATCTTGGTGAATATTTCCAGACTGTTCTTAAGAGAACTTGTAACCCCCGCAGCACTGAAAGGTAGTACCCATTGCCCCACATCATCCTCAAACAAGGATCACAGTTAGTCTGATGGTCCCCCTTTCCTTGAAAAAACCAGTGTAGCTGCACTTGTGAAAGTCTGTGCTTTGAACCTTATCTGAGCAGATGGACAGAGGAAGATGGACAGATTCTAATTCCTCTCCAAACATTTAGGGGAGCAGGTCCTCTTTGCTGGGAAAAGGTGAAAAATGAGAGATCACTCTTTCTTCAGTGCAGTCTGATGGAATATCTCCTAGCCAATGATGTAGAAGGAAAAAGATCTGTTTTCTCTCCTAGGTTACTTGTTTTCTGAAATTACCATTTTTGCCACATATGAATATCTATTTATAGAAGAATGGAAGGGCTGGGGATTTAGCTCAGCGGTTTCACCACCTGCCTTGAAAAGCGCAAAGTCCCTAGTTCTATCCCAGGTACCAAAAAAAAAACCAAAAAACCTAAAATAGTCCAATCTAACTGACCAGCTAAGAGCCCCCAAGTCAAGAGGGTCATATCTCAGTCATAGTATTGTCAATTCTTGTTCCTTGAAGGGTGCAAACAGCTTCACAGAATGACTATAGACTTGGGAGTGGCTGCAGGAGAGCAGAAGCCCGGCCCAGCTCTGCCTGGGCCAGCATTCACCTCCCAGAGGCTCACCTGCCCACAAAACAGTCATAGCCGGCAGTGATTGGAGACTGGTAATCACAGGATGACAGCCTTCCCAGTCTACCTTCCCGGCCACTGTGTGGCAAAGCCCATGATGTGGAAGCTTTCAGAAGCTTAAAATCATGAACGCATTGCCTATATAAGTTTTTTTTCCCCCATTAAGTTTGTTGGTACATTTTAGGTATAAAATACAGTTACATTCATCGTTGGGATCTTGTACCTTTACATGAGTATCTTGGTTCTTATTTTTTTCCCCTTCCCTTGCCCTCCCTTCACCGCCTCCAACCTTCCCTATTTGCAAAGACTTTGTTTCCATTTTTTTGCTTTTCTCATATTTTTTCTTTTCCCTTCTTTCCTTTCCCCTACCCCTCCCACTTCCCCTGCTCCTTTAGACCCTTTCTTCCTATTACACAATATCAATTATACATTTTTAAAATTACAGTATCAAGATTAGGAGACATTACCACAGATTTTACAGAATTTAAAAGGATATAGAAAGCATATTAAAAAAATCTTTTTTGAAATAAATTTGACAACTTCTAAGAAGTACCTTGGAAGACAAATTAATGAAACTAACTCTGGAGGAAATATAAAATTTGAATAGCACTCATTAAAGAAAGTATATTCCTAGCTTGAAAACCTACCTATATGACAACAACAGGGTTGTATACATTTTAACTGATGAATTATATCAAACATATAAAGCAGAAAAAAGAAGGAACACTTCTCTCCTCATTTTTGGAAATCAACATTGTGCTAATCCTAAATCTGGATAAAGATAATAGAAGAAAAAAGTATGAACATAGATAGAAATTTGTTTAACAAAACAAACTATTAGAAGTCAGATCTGGCAGGATGTAGAAAGTGGTTTTGTTATAGGGATGGCAGTGTTGGTTCAGCATTGGAAGATCCACCCCCAAAAGTCATCATTTTAACAGAGGAAAGGAAAAAGTCATATGATCCTGTCACTAGTTGGAGAAAAAGTATTGGACTAAATTCTACAGATGTTCATTGTAAAAGCTATCAGGAGACTAGAAGTAGAACAGAACCCTCTCAACAGATGAAAGACATGTACTCCATACTTCCAGCGAGAATGCCTTATATGAATGGAGAAGATACAATGCTTTCTCCTTAAGGTGGGGAACAAGGGCAGATATACTTACTCTTTATCTGTCCATTAAACTTTGAAACCTAGGCCCAACCAAAATAGTCTGGCAATAAAATGACACAACTAGGATAGGATTGGCAAGGTAGAAGCAAAATCTTTATATGTAGATGAAATGATCATCTACAGAGAAAATACTAAGAAATCTCTAGGAGCCCCTAGAACTTGTACTTGAATTTAGCAGGATTAGAAAACACAAGGTATGTATAAAAATTCAGGTCTATGTATACTTGCTATAAATGAAGAATTGGATATTGAAATTTACAAGTTACGTAGGAGTACAAAGAATCTAGAAACGTTAAAAAACAAACAAACCAGTGTTGGAAGACATTTAGTACCTAATTTTAAGACTTCTTCTAAAGCTACAGTAATCAAGGCAGTGTTGGTGTAAGGAAACACATACAGATCATTTGAACAAAACAGAGAATCTAGAAATAGAACCACACATATATGGTCCACTGAGTTTTGAAAAATTGTTTAACATTAGCATTTTATAGAATATAAACTCAACTGAAGAGCCAAGGAAGAGATAGTGTTTTCAGCAAATGGCACTAGAATGCCTGGTATCCCTCTATAAAAAATTAACCTCAACCCTTTATTTCCATACATGAAAATAACTTGAAGGGATCTATGAACCTAAATATGAAAGCCTAAA
This sequence comes from Heterocephalus glaber, assembly GCF_053883595.1. Classification (NCBI taxonomy): domain Eukaryota; kingdom Metazoa; phylum Chordata; class Mammalia; order Rodentia; family Bathyergidae; genus Heterocephalus; species Heterocephalus glaber. Next base: position 9,620,191 of record NW_028258324.1, on the reverse strand, counting down.
AGTGTAAAACTTTAAGAAGAAATTATAAGGGAAAATATTTATGAATTCAGGGTAGGCAAGAACTACCTAGGATACAAAAAACATGAGGTATAAAAGAAAAAAATTGATAAATGAGATTCCATCAAAATTTAGAACTTTAAATGACATCATTAAAATGAAAAGTAGTCCTTAAACAGACCATATTTACAATGCATATAACCTATGACCAGAATATATAAAGAACTCTTACAGCTCATTAATAGACAACCCAATTAAAAAGTAGACATAAGAAGATGATAAATAGCCAGTATAGCACAAGGAAAGGTGTGCAACTCCAGAATCAGAAAAATACTAATCAGTACAATAATAAGATTGAATGATACACTCATTAGGGAGATGAACTCAAAAGTTTTAAAAGCCTTGTCATGACTTTTTCTTTTTGTTGGATTCTTCCCCTTTGCATTTAATTTGTCACACCCAATGGATTCATTCTGCTGGGCTTCCTGGGGTTGTGATCCTCATTGTCTTTTCCTAGGGTATTGTCTAAAATTTTTTGGAGTGTTGGTTTGGTATTCCTGAAGTTCTCTTTTATCATGAAAGTATCTTATTTCTCCATCCATTTTGAAAGATAGTTTTACAGGGTACATCACTCTGGGTTGGAGGCTGTTTTCCTTTAGGGCTTGAAATACATCACTCCAAGCTCTTCTTGCCTTGAGGGTTTGCATTGAGAAATCTGCTGTGATTCTGATGGGCTTTCCTTTGTATGTGATTTGTTTCTTTTCTCTCACTGCTTGTAGAATTTTGTTCTTCTGTTGGATTTCTGGAATCCTAACTATTATATGCCTATGTGTAGATTTTTTTTTTATCAAGGCTAGCTGGAGTCCTATATGCCTCACTTACCTGTATGTCAAATTCTTTTCCCCTGCTTGGGAAATTTTCTGCCATCACTTCTATGAACAGATTTTTTTAATGTCATCTGCACTCTCTCCTCTTTCTTCATTGACTCCAATCAGTCTTATGTTATTCTTCTTTGCATCATCTAGCAGCTGCTGGATTGATTTCTCATGTTCCCTTACAATTTTAAAGCAATTTTTCTTTTCCTGGTCACTAATTGCAATCTTATCTTCTATATCTGAAGTTCCATCCTCCCATTGGTTTATTCTGCTGTGCAGACTTTCGATGAAGTTTTTAATCTCCTGGAAATCTGTTTGCATCTGTTTTATGGATTCCATTTGTTTCCTATGTTGGGATTCCATCCTGTTCCTCAGATCCTCTATTTTTTTATCTGTGTCCTCTCTAGATTTATTAATCATGTCTTGCACCATGAGTAAAATCTTTGCTGTTCTCTGAGTAATTATTTCTGATTTCATTTTTCCCAGATCCTACTTTGTTGGCAGTTCAGAGTCCAGGTGGTTGAGTATCAGATTGTTCCATCTCATTTCCCTTTGGGGTTGCTGTAGGTGATCTGGAAGTCTGTTTTTGAGGCTTGTTTATGTGTCTTCTCATTTCCATGGGGGGTGGGGGGGCTTCACCTTCTCTGCCCTAGGAGCATGGGATGGTGGCGGGGGAGCTTCCTTCTGGGTGCTGGGAGCAGCTCAGCTTCTCTGCCCTAGGAGCATGGGATGGTGGTGGGGGAGCTTCCTTCCAGGTTCTGGGACCAGCTTAGCTTCTCTGCCCTAGGAGTGTGGGATGGCAGCAGGAGAGCTTCCTTCTGGGTGCTGGGACTGGCTCAGCTTCTCTCCTATAAGTTTTTATATGTTAAAAATAGTGGCCAACAAATGAGTTTGTAAAAGCCATTAGGAGTTGGATACTACTAACACAATTAATGTGTATTAGGCATTTACTCTGATCCAAGCACCATGTTAAGAGCTTTAAGTCCATTTTCTCCTTTAATCTTTATAACATATGAAGCAAATGTCATCATTAACCTTGTTGTACATGAGAAGACTGTGGCACAGAGACTGAGGGATTTGCTGAAGATCATGAGGCTGAGGCTGGGATAAATGCCCAGAAGTAGACCCAGAGCTGCACTCTTAGCCAGGGCACAATGTGGTCACCTCCTCCCTGCCACCCATTTAAGACTCCTGAAGTTGGAGGTAACTTCCCCTAAATTTAGGTGGATCACTTCGTTCTCAGGCATTAATGTGCATCAGCATTATTTTACATGGGGATCTTGTGAAAGTGCAGGCTCTGACGTTGGGGATACTGAGAGGGGCCCAGGAATCTGCATTTCCCACTCCCAGATCATGCCTGGTTCTTGGAAGAAAAATTCTAGATTGCTACAGAAACTTACAAAATCACCTCGCTTGCCACAGATAGAGGATAACTGAAAAATTAATAAAATTATAACAAATCAACATTAAAAAATTCTAGCAACTGTTGCCTGCCAAGCTGCCAAGTCTCCCATTTTGTTTTCTCTTTGTTGAGAGGTGAGATTAATAAGAATAATAGAATTGTTAAAGACCCATCAACACCAAGTAGAGGCTTCCTTCTAGTTTAAAATTGGAAGAGAAAAAGAAATTCATTGGACCACTGTGAGTTCCCGTATCATTTAATATTTTATTCTTTCTTAAATCAGTTTGGCACACGCATTACTTGCCAGTCAGTATCTTTAACTCACCTAAAGTATTACACATCCTTTCCAATGGCTTTTGAGATTTATGCTTTCTGGTTATTATGATAACTCTATTTCTATTTCCATTTCAATCCACTGCCTCCAGATTTCTCCTCACAGACCAAATTACATGCCCTGAGGATAAGTAGGTAGGACTGTGTTTTGATGCTCAGTAGTTGTAGGGTGTGTGATGAGATTCAAATATATTGGTCCCCAGGGTTTAAAATCTGCTTGAATCTTGGCTTTACTGTGGAGGAGCTGAGCATCTCATATTTGCACTTTACCTATATTTCTGGGGCAGGAGGGTATGTTGACATTTAGAAATATGAGAAAGATTTTCAAATTTCAATATCAAGTCATAGCCACTTATTTGAGAGTGTAGCTGTTGGGAGTACAAATAGAAGAAGAAAAAGGGAAAGAGCCATCTCCAAATCTGACCTGCTTTGCTCATTATCATTGGCATTCCTGCAAAAAGCCTTGGCCATGACCCTGACCTTGTACTGTGAGAGGAGAGTGGGCTCCTAGGAGCAGGCAGACTGTGGAAAGAGTAACCATGCTCCCTGGTCTTTGAAATAGCAGGCATATCTTGAAAGATGATGTATCCCCCCTTCCTTTCTCCATCCCTCCTTCTCTCCTTCCCCCTCCCCCAAGTACTGGAGATTGAACCCAGGGAGCACTGGGCTACATCCCCAGCCCTTTATTTATTATTTATTTATTTTGGTACTGGGATCAAACTCAGGACCTTGCGCTTGCCAGGAAGGCGTGGCACTACTGAGCAGAATCCCTGGCTCAACCTTTATATTTCATCTTGAGACAAGGCCTCACTATGTAGCCGAGGCTGGCCTTGAACTCCTAATTCTCTTGCCTCAGCCTCCTGACTGCTGGGATTCTGGGCGTGTGACACCATGCCCAGCTCTAGTTCTGCTACTTTCTAAATGTGTGACCTTGAATAAGCTACCTAATCTGTCTATCCTTCAATTTCTGCCTCTGTACAGTGGGTAAAATCATAATACTTATCTAGATGAAATGAGAACATACCTGTGAAGTGCTTAGAACATATGTGGTAAGTGCTTACATGTGTGACTGGGACTGCTTTTCTGGCATGTCTCATTCTTCCTTGTAGAACAGTGGCCTTTATCTATTCCTGCCTCCTGCTTCCATTGACCAACCTCCACATTAGACTCTAGGCGCCTTGTGTGCAGGGACAGCTTCTTCTTTTACCCAACTCAACACGGCTTTTTATATCCAGAACATGCTCAACAACATTTGTGAAGGTTGAGCGTGTACCAGGCACATGCTCAGGACTCTAGAAGAAGAGGAAGATCTACTGGGAATGGAATTAGACCAAATCTCCCTTTCATTAGCAAAATCAACTACCATTATTATTATTACATTATTACTATTACTATTATTATTATAGTGGTTGTAAATCACTTTACAGTCACAGTGTCACGTGCTATTTAGTTGAGGAGACCTTTTTTTTTTTTTGGTACTGGGGATCGAACTCAGGTCCTTGTGCTTGCGCAGCAGGAGGGTGAAACCACTGAGCTAAATCCCTGGCCCTGAGGAGAGCTTTTGACAGGCAGCACACACACTCCCTGATCGTGCCTGGCCTGATGCAGGGTTTATTTGGAAGAAGCCTGGATGCCATTCAGCCTGTGACATGAGGCCTCCTGAGTGGGAATTACAAAGCGCATGTCTCTCTCACAATCTGAAACTTCAACACTGGCAGGATAGCTGGCCTGGCTGGGCAAGGCCAAGTTTCTCCCTGGGTTTATACAAGAACTGCCTGTCTGTTGAAGCTGCTCCCTTTCAGGCAGAAGACCAAATCCCAGCCTCTGTCAAAGGCAGAGGAAAACACAGATAAGCAAATGGCTTTGTGGACTCCTGCCCGCCTTGGTTGAAACTAAACACACTCTGTTGACAAAAGCAGCAGAAGCAGCTCAGCTATATGTTTAATTTTGGGGAGAAAAATAGATTTTTCTTCTTAAAGTGATTATTGGAGAGTCTAAATTATAATATTTTTGTTCCGGTTTATTGAAATCATCCTGTCCCAAAGAAAAAGGAACTCACCAGCTTCATCTCATTCTAGACTAGTAATTGTGGAACGTGAACCATCCCACTGGCATTCCTCAGGGATTTCAGTTGTTTTGTCTTTGAAAATCTATTTTAGAAGTAGAGTCCCTGTACTTTTTTGAATGTGTGGTATTAGGAATTGAACCCAGGGCTGTCACAATGAGCTACATCCTTAGCCCTTTAAATAAAAAATAATAATAATAATAATTTAGAGACAGAGTCTTGGTAAGTTACTAAGTTGCCCAGGCTGGGCTTGAACTAGGGATCCTCCTGCCTCCACCTCCTAGAGTGCTGGAATTACTGACACCACTACACTTGACTGTGTCCTTACACTTTTTGTGGGAAGGATAAAAGACATCTAAGAGGGCCGGGGATTTAGCTTAGTGGTTCTGCCACCTGCCTCAAAAGCACAAGGTCCTGAGTTTGATCCCCGGTACCAAAAAAAATATCTAAGATAAGCTTTGAGAGCCATAGAATCAGGGAGCCAGGGAAGACCATCCTTTGAAGCCAAGAACTTTGTATCCTCAGCATCAAAGCTGGCCCTCACCTCTGCTTTGTGTTTGACAAATGGATTTTGAATAAACAAGAGCGGAGCATCTTTGGTTGAAGGTGTAAGAAGGAGGCTGCAATGCTGGGTGATCCCCTGTGTAGGCACCCCCATAGATGCTGGTTGTTGACCAGTTGAGAGTTTGAAAACACAATACAGAGGAGGAGAGCCTGAGAGTGCCCTCTACAATGTCTGTGTGTTGTCTTCAGTAGAGTAAGGAACTGGGCAGAGAACAGGCAATACCCACCTCCACAAGAAAGTCTGTTCACATTCCGCTTTAAAAACAGCTCTGCCTCGCCCCACACCACCCCAGCTGCACGAATGGGGCTGCAGCACCGAGCAAACAGTGACTATAGCCATACACTGGCCTAGCTGCCTCCCGTAACAAATAACTCCATCTCAAAATAAATAAATATAAAAATTAAAAAATGTAAAAGGGCTGGGGATGTAGCTCAGTGGCACCACACCTACCTGGCAAGCACAAGGCCCCGAGTTTGATCCCCAGTACTGGGAAAACAAAAACAAAACAAAAAAAACCCCAAATAACTCCATCTCTCTGGCTAACGATGTGTTTTGAAAGCTCCCTAGAATTACCATAAATTAATCAAGACAGGAGACAATCTAGGAGCACATGTGAAACTTACATTGAGAGAGAGAGAGTGAGAGAGTGAGAGAGGACTCAATGCACAGAGCCACTACAAACCATTACAAAAACATTTAAAATCTAATAAAAATGGGCAAAAGATATGACCTGGTAGTATACACAGAAGCCAGTCTATGTGAGATCATCATAAAAATATGATAAGCTTATATTCTTATAATATGAGAAATGCAAAATAGAGCTATACTTTATTTTTAAACTAAAATATAAGTAAAGAGCACAGAGTATTGGGAGGATGTGGGGAAAAGGGAGTTTCAGATATTTCCAAAAGGACTGTAAATTGTTGCAACACTTATTAAGGATAATTTGGCAATTTTTTTCAAAGTTACTAAGCATATCCTTTACAGGCCAGTAATTCCATGTCTAGGAGTTTATCTAACAGACAGATTTCAATATTTGGAAGTGAGGGATATACAAATCCAGTGGTTACAATATTAATATTAGGTGATTGAGAGCCACCTAAATGCTCATCAACAATCCACAGGCTGAATAAATTCAGGGGCATCCATGAGCTAGAATGAGGGCTAGCAAGCTAAAGGATCAGCTAGTATTTCAGGCTTAGCAAGCTGTGTGGTCTCTGTCACCACTGGGCAACTCTGCTGATACAGTGCAAATGCAGGCATAGATAACGGGTAAAGGAATGGTCGCAGTTGTGTTCCAATAAAATTTTATTTGCAAAAACATGCAGTGGGCCATTGTTTTCTGCTCCTTGTGGTATAATATCATGCAGCTCTAAAGCATTATGTTCTTAACAGTATGAGAAAGCGCAAGAGAGAGAATATATACATATTTCCTTGTATATAGGCATAAAATATCACTAAAAGGATATATTAAAAAATAACATTAATTCACCCCAAAGCAAAGAACTAGGTGACTGGGACATGGGTTTGGTGTCACTTTTTACTTTTACATATTTTGAATTTTGAACAAAGTAAATGTATTATCTATTAAAAATAAAATAAAAGTAAATAAAAAAAGATCGAAGCAAACTTGTCTTTTTGGTAGAGCCCTCTCTGTGATGTGTGGAAATATGGAAATGCTAGGTGATTCCCTTATTTCCCGGAAGAGCCAGCCCACCTGCACACTGGGAGAGCTGGATTACAGACATAGCGAGGGCTTCTGTCCTTTCTATCTTCCTTGAAAGGAGCCCTCCCAGTTGGCTCACATTAGGCTGCCTTGCAGACTAGAGTTAGAGTAGCAGAAAAACCCATTTTAACCAAACTGCATAGATCCTAGAAAATATTCACTCTTTTTGGTAAAAGCAAGCCAGGAAAGGCATAGATAAAATAAATTATATGAAATATTTGCCTTTATAGGGCAAATTATTATATGTGAGTATGGATAACAGAAATGTGCTCTCCAATATTTCTAGTGTCTTCACAGGTAAATCTAGACCTATGCTATCTAATATGATGGCCACTAGTCGTACCTAGCTTCTAAAATAAAAATTAAATAAAATTAGATAAAGTCAAAAGTTCAGTTCCAGCCACATTTCAAGTGCTATATGACTGCATATGGCCAGTATCTGCATTCCTGATTACTGCACAGACTGTGGAAAATTTCCATCTTGCAGAAATTTTTAGTACACGGCTCTGCTATCAACAATCAGAAACATTGCCATTCATTTCAATCTACTGAACCCTCTTCATACTTAATAGTCTGTCCCTGAGACTGGTGAAGGCACAATGTAGCTCAGATACAGTTCCTGACCTCAGATGCCTCAAGCTGCCCTGCTGCATGTATGAACCTCCAGTGAGAGCCACAGCAAGGGAGAGAGCTGTTTGTCACAGAGTTCCTGCCCCTTCGGGACTATTCAGGGGGACTGTTCTCTCTTAACCATGTGGCCACTAGTTTGTGCTGTTAACTGAATAAGGCTTTTGTGGTGGCACAAGCATCCAACCACAGCAAGCAAGGGAGAAATGATAGAGGCTTTGAGAAACGGGACCTGAAGGGAGCTTTGGCAAAGAGCAATGAGAAGAGCATTGCAGAGAGGAGTTTAGGAAGGCAAAACAGAGCTTGCCCTGCTGAAAGCCAACCAGGAAGGATTAGGGCAAAGGAGCAAAGGCTTCTTCAAGCCAGGCTGGGAAATAGGACAAGGAGGAAAGATCTGTCGTGCCCTGGAGGAGATGGGCTGAGGTGGAGCAGATTCCTATCAGAGGGGTTTGATGGCAGGAGGTCGGGAGGGAGGCCATTTGAGTTCTCTGCTTTGGTACTGGGGCCTGGTGTGGTGGGCAGTCTTCTGAGACAGCCCCACAACCTATCCCCTTTGGTATCATCCTGAGGTTAGTTATGTTACATGACATGGGTGAAGGGATGGTGAAAATGTAATTCTGGTTCTAAGTTAGTTTTGACTTGATCAAAAGGGAAAGCATTGGGTAGACCTGAATTAATCAGATTAAAGGCTCTTCCATTGGCCTTGCAGGAGTAAACTGCCTGTGGTGGGGGTGTTTAGTCCAACAGCCATAAGGACTGATTTCTGCTGACAACTTGAGTGGGCTCAGAAGATGTGAAAGACTTGACTGTGTACTGTAAGGCCCCAAGCAGAAGACCCTGCCAGCCACGCCCAGACCACCAACCCAGGAAACCATGAGATCTAAAATGTGTGCAGTTTTAAGTCCTTAAATTCTCAGTAATTTGTTACAAGCAGTAGACAACTATCACAACTTACTACCTTGGAGGTCACTCCAGGGCCATCGATCGGCAAACACAAGTGGGACAGGTCAACCTTTTGAATTCCAAAAAGCTTCATTCTGAAACTTTGGAAGCCTTTCAATTATAGGGTAGCTTATTTCCAGAGGTTCACACATTACAAGAAAAAGGTCAGTTGGAAGGAAATATTAGGTTTTGGCTGGGGATTTAGCTCAGTGGTGTTGCCGCCTGCCTTGCAAGCAGGAGGTCCTGAGTTCGATCCCTGGTACCAAAAAAGAAAAAAAAAATTAGGTTCTTATCATGGACTTGTTCTGACATGAGAGAGAATCAGTACATAATAGTCATGAAGTGGCTTTTGGCTACCCAGAACATCATTCTTTTGTGGATCAAAATGGCTGCGTTCTGTGAAAGAAAAACTTAGCAGGAATAGTGGGGAAACTAGAAATCTTCTCTTTTTATTTCCTTGTTCTTGTCCTTCCCTCCCTCCCTTCCTTCCTTCTTTCCTTCCTTCCTTCCATCCTTTTCATCCCATTAAATATATCTGTAAAATGGGAGTCAAAATAGCTAAAAATAGCTGCTTTTTTTGGTGGTGCTAGGAATCAAACCCAGGGGGTGATGCACACTAGGCAGGCACTCCACATCCTCAGCCCAAGCTGATACTTTCGAGGTCATGGTGAGTACTGGCTGACTAGAAAGAATGTCAAAGGCTGGTGCCTTGAGGCAGGAAGGTCACAAGTTTTACCCCAGCCCAGGCAACTCAGTGATGTAGTGAGACCCTGTCTTAAATTAAAAAGCAGACTGGGGATGCAGTTCAGTATGAAACCCCTGAGTCCAATCTCCAGTAGAGGAGGAAGAGGAGAAGGAGGAGGAAAATCAGGAGGAGGAGATGAAGAAGAAGAAGAGGAGGAAGGAGAAGGAGGAGGAGGAGGAGGAAGAGGAGGAGAAAGAGAAGGAGAAGAAGCAGGAGGAGAAGGAGAAGAAGACAGGTCTACTGTCCTCACTAGGTTATCAGCTTTACTTTCGAATTTTAGGCCTTTTAATAATGATTGATGGGGTGGTTTCACTTGGAAGAAAGGCTCTAAGATAAGGAAATATGGCCAAAAGCAGGGCAGAGTGTAATTGTGTCAGGAATACTCTTTTATTGGTACTTCCACAGAATGGAAACACTGTGGCATCTGAGTCCTAGGAAACAGAGTAATGACAGCAGACCCCTCAGTGACTTTCCAAGGTAGCCTTTTTAAAGTCAGCTGGTGGCTCTCCTTGGGTCAGCCAAGCAGCGTGAAGCTCCTAGGCTGTGTTCTGGTTCCTGCGCATGGCACGGTGAGGTCCCGGGAGCGGCTTGGAGCCCCGCCTTCATCTGATGCTCCACTTAGCCACCTGGGCACCTGCAAGGCCCAATTCCACCCCCACCCCCACCCCCGCCTTCTGGTTCTTCTGCTACCTGGTCCCACACTACAGAGGCACAGGGGATTATACTTCACATAGCTAAATGTGATAGATTAATAATTACCACAAATTGTCATTTTCTAAGCTGTGCTTGATGCTATGGTATTGCTGATTGTAACATTTGGCATAACATGTTGTGATTGATCTAATCAGTTTTCCTTCCTGGTATAAGGAAAATAAAATAGCCTCAGAGTCATTAGAGCCTCAAAACCTAAACACAAGCCATATTTGGAAGACACCTCTGGAAAGCAATCATTCCACAAGTGTTTTAAACACAAGGAACAAAGATACTTGCATTAAGCAATTTTGAAATATCAACCTAGGAATTAAACCAAGGACAGTACCAAAAACAAAAATGAGAAGGCATTTAAGCAAGGCACAAATGCAGGCTTCCATGCCACAAAAAGGAAATTCTGGGGGAAATGAGGTGGAAAAGTCAGATACTCAACCACCTGGACACCCTGAACTGATAGCACAGTAAGTAACAAAGCAGATACATGAGGCTCTAAAAAAATTCAAAGCAGAAATATTCTCCCAGATAAATACAGAGATGGTGAGTAGAGTGAAAGACATGATTAGAGGCTCTAGAGCAGAAACAGATAAGAAAATAGATGAGATCAGAAACATGCTGGAAGCCATGAGTGCCCAGCATAAGAAAGAAATGGAATCCATGAAACAGATTCAAACAGATATTCAGGAAATTAAAAGCTCCACTGAAAGCATGCAGAGCAGCCTAAGAGAATCTGAAGACAGAATATCAGATATAGAAGACAGGATCACAGTTAAGGACCATGAAAACAGAGATTTCTTAAAGATAGTAAGGGACTATGAGAAATCAATACAACAGCTGCTAGATGATGCAAAGAAGAATAACATAAGACTGATAGGAGTCCACGAAAAAACAGGAGAAAGTACAATTGACATAAAAAAAAACTATTCACAGAAGTAATAGTAGAAAACTTCCCAGACAGAGGTGGAGAATTGGACACACAGATAAGTGAGGCATATAGAACTCCACCCAGTCATGATCAAAAAAAATCTACACCTAGGCGTATAATAGTCAAGATCCCAGAAACCCAACAGAAGAACAAAATTCTACAGGCAGTTAGAGAAAAGAAACAAATCATCTACAAAGGAAAGCCTATCAGAATCACGGCATATTTCTCAACACAAACCCTCAACTCAAGGAGAGCCTGGAGCGAAGTATTTCAAGCCCTGAAAGAAAATGACTTCCAACCTAGACTGTTGTAATCTGAAAAATTATCTCTCAAAATCGATGAGGAAATTAGATACTTTCATGACAAAGAACACCTGAGAAATTTCATGAACACCAAACCAGCACTCCAAACAATTTTATGCAATATCCTAGAAAAAGACAATGAAGGTCACAACTCCATGAGGGCCAACAGAGAGAAGACACCACCCAAGGTAAGGCACTAAAGGGAAAGGGGGAAAAATAAGAAAAGAGCCAACAACAATAAAACACCATGGCAAGAATGAGTCAATATCTCTCAATTATAACTATCAATGTTAATGGCCTCAATTCACCAAAGAAAAGAAAAACACTGACAGAATGGATTAAAAAGCAAAACCCAGCAATATGCTGTATACAAGAAACACACCTAACTCAAAAGGAAATTCATAGACTAAAGGTAAAAGGATGGAAAACAGTTCTCCACATAACAGGATCCTAGAAAAAAGCAGGGGTAGCAATCTTATTTGCAGACAAAATAGATTTCAAACCAAAACAAATTAAAAGAGACAAAGATGGTCACTACATCCTTCTGAAGGGAACAATCCAAGAGGAAGAGATGACAATCCTAAATATTTATGCCCCAAATATGAGTGCTCCCAACTATACAAAACAAATATTAATGGACATGAAAAACCAAATAAACAATAACATAATTGTAGTGGGGGACCTCAACACCCCTCTATCACAAATAGACAGGTCATCTAGGAAAAAAATTAACAATGAAATTTTAGAACTGAACCAAGCTATTGAATGATAGGTCTTCCACTACCTCAGCAGCCATTATGTATAGTAGCTGCCCTCTTCCTATGGTGCCTTGCCCCCTCCCCTGTGTGACATCATGCCAAGATGGTTGCTCCCACCAAAGAACAAACCCTTCTTCCCAGCATGCCCCTGGTCCCACCTAGAGAGTAACCTAATACTCGCTCACCTCCTACCACCTAGTAACGTCACCAGCTCCTCCACTCCCTGATCACTACCTCACTCAACCCCACCTCAGCCCGTATGAACCACACCCCTGCCTCTATAAAAAACTCTCCCTGCCCCGGCCATGTTGCTTTTGTCTCTCCTTTGTTCAGAGACAGCCCGGCAGATCTATTCCCCTAATAAAGGCTTGTTGTGGCCTGGTCTGGTCTTGGTCTTCGGCACTTTTACCTGACATTGAACAAATGGACTTAATAGATGTTTATAGAGTGTTCCATCCCATAAAATCAGAGTACACATTCTTTTCAGCTGCACATGGGTCATTCTCCAAAATAGATCACATCCTAGCTCATAAGGTAAATCTAAGTAAATGTAAAAGAATTCAAGTTATCCCCTGTATTTTATCAGACCATAGTGCAATAAAATTGGAGATCAATAACATAAGAAACCACAGAACACCCACAAACACATGGAAATTGAATAACACTCTGCTGAACAACCAATGGGTCACAGAGGAAATTAAAGAAGAAATTAGACAGTTTCTACAAGTAAATGATAATGCCAGTACAACATACAGGAATCTGTGGGACACAATGAAAGCAGTTCTATGTGGGAAATTCATAGCAGTGAATGCCTGTATTAGGACAACAGAGAGAACTCAGTTAAATAACCTAATGCAGAACCTCAACCTCCTAGAAAAAGAAGAGCATAACAAACCCAAAGCTCATACAAGAAAGGAAATTATGAAGATCCCAGGAGAAATCAATGCAATGGAGACTAAGAGAACGATACAAAAAATCAATGAATAGAAGAGCTGGTTTTCAGAAAGAATAAATAAAATTGATAAACCTTTAGCCAACCTTATCAAAAAAAGGAAAGAAAAGGTTCAAATCCATGAAATTAAGAACAAAAAAGGGGAAGTCACAACAGAACCAGCAGAAATCCAGAGGATCATCAGTACCTACTTTGAGAGCCTGTACTCTAATAAAATGGAAAACACAGAAAAAATGGACAGACTCCTAGATACATACAAATTGCCAAAGTTAAATGAAGACGATATAGAAATTCTAAACACCCCAATAACAATGAGTGAAATTGAAAATATAATAAAAAATTTACAAACAAAGAAACGCCCAGGTCCTGATGGGTTCACTGCCGAATTCTACAAGACATTTAAAGAAGAACTATAACCATTACTCTTTAAACTCATCAAGGAAATTGAAAGGGGAGCAAGTCTTCCAAATTCTTTCCTGGAAGCAAGTGTTACTTTGATTCCAAAATCAGGGAAAGACCCAACCCAAGAAGAGAACTACAGACCAATCTCCCTAATGAACATAGATGCAAAAATCCTCGATAAGATACTGGCAAACAGAATACAGAGGGTCATCAAGAAGATCATACACCCTGACCAAGTCGGATTTATCCCAGGGATGCAAGGATGGTTCAACATCCATAAATCAATAAATGTAATACACTATATTAACAGGGTCAAGGACAAAAACCATATGATCATCTCAATAGATGCAGAAAAGGCATTTGACAAAATCCAACACCCATTCATGATAAAAACACTACAGAAAATTGGAATAGAAGGTCTTTATCTCAACCTGATTAAGGCTATCTATGGAAAAACCGACAGCCAACATCATACTAAATGGTCAAAAACTGAAAACTTTCACGCTAAAATCAGGAACAAGACAAGGATGCCCACTATCACCACTCCTGTTCAATATTGTTCTGGAAACATTAGCCATAGCAATTAGACAAGAGAAAGAAATAAAAGGAATAAAGATAGGAAAGGAGGAAGTGAAACTGTCATTATTTGCTGATGATATGATACTTTACATAGAAGACCCAAAAAACTCAGTCAAAAGTCTTCTAGACCTAATTGACAGATTCAGTAGAGTAGCTGGATATAAGGTCAACACTCAAAAAACAATAGCCTTCTTATACGCAAATAGCAGAGCCATTGAGAGAGAAATTTGGGAAATAATTCCTTTTACAATAGAATCTAAAAAATGAAATATCTAGGAATCAACCTAACAAAGGAAGCAAAACACCTCTACACTGAAAACTACAGCACTCTGAAGAAGGAGATCGAAGAGGATATAAGAAAATGGAAAGATATCCCTTGTTCCTGGGTAGGAAGAATCAATATAGTGAAAATGGCCATACTTCCAAAACTACTATATAGATTTAATGCAATACCAATTGAAATTCCAACAATATACTTCACAGAACTAGAGAAAACAATCCAGAAATTCATTTGGAAGCAGAAGAAACCTAGAATACCAAAAGCAATTCTAGGCAACAGAGACATGGCTGGGGGTATCACAATCCCCACCCTGAAAGTATACTACAAAGCTACTGTGATAAAACAGCATGGTACTGGCAAAGAAACAGACCCGAGGATCAGTGGAATAGATTAGAAGAGGCAGAAACAACTCCATACATACTCAGCCACCTCATCTTTGACAAAGGAGCCAATCACCCTCATTGGAGAAAAGATAGCCTGTTCAATAAATGGTGTTAGAAAAACTGGATTTCAACCTGCCAAAGATTGAAACCAGACCCATACCTATCACTGTGCACTAAACTAAGATCAAAGTAGATTAAAGAGCTAAATATCAATACAGAAACAGTAAACTTGCTGGAAGATAAGTTAGGTAGAACTCTCAATGACATTGGCATAGGAAGAGACTTTATGAACACAACTTCAGTAGCACGGGAGCTAACACAAAGAATCAACAACTGGGACTTCATTTTATTAAAAAGCTTCTGCACTGCAAGAGAAACCACCAACAGAGCTAAGAGACAACCTACAATATGGGAAGAAATTTTTAGCAGCTGTACCTCAGACAAAGGTCTACTATCTAGAATATAGAAAGAATTGAAAAAAATTAGACCCCCCAAATTCAAAGACCCAATTCAAAAATGGGCATCCAAAATGAACAGACATTTGTCAGACAAAGAAGTAAAAACAGAAAATAAATATATGAAAAAAATGTTCAACATCACTGGTCATTCAAGAGATGCAGATGAAAACAACACTGAGATTCCACCTCACCCCAGAAAGAATGGCTGCTCTCAAGAAATCAACCATAACAAATGCTGGTGGGGTGTGGGGAGAAAGGAACCCTTCTCCTTTGTTGGTGGGAGCGCAGGCTGGTGCAACCACTGTGGAAATTCATATGGAGATACCTCAAAGAACTAGGACTACAGGTCCCATTTGACCCAGCTATCCCCCTACTGGGAATCTTCCCCAAAGAATTAAAAGAATCATACCACAGTGATATATGTGCACCTATGTTTATAGGGGCACAGTTTGTAATAGCTAAGGTTTGGAAACAGCCCAAGTGCCCATCAACTGGAAACTGGATAAAGAAGATGTGGGTTTTTAATAAAATGGAGTACTACTCAGCCATAAAGAATGAGAAACTAGAGTCATTTATAGCTAAATGGATGCATATTGAGGCCATACTCTTAAGTGAAATAAATAGGACACTCGTGTAAATACCAAATAGTTTCTCTAGTGTGAGAAATTGAAAGTGTAAATAAGGATGAAAATGATTAAAATGAATAATTCATAATTTGAAATAGGAAAAGGTCCAAAGGGGTAAAGTGGTAGGAGGGGAAGGGGAAAGGGAAGAAAGGAAAGGAAAAATCATGAGAAAAAAAAAAGGAAACACAGTCTATGTAAATAGGGAAGGATTGTGGGGGTGAAGAGCGCATAGGTAATGGGGGAAAAATATGAACTAAGATACATCATGTTCAGGTACAAGCACCCAATGATAAATGTAAATGTATTGTATACCTAAAATGTACCAATTAATATATAAATAAATAAATAAAGTCAGCTGGTGGGCTGGGGAGGTAGTTCAGCGGTACAGCACTTGCCTAGTTTGTGTGTGGCCCTGGCTTCCATCCCCAATGCAGCAAAACAAAACAAAACATTAAGGTTAACTGGTTGTAGACTGGGGAATGTGTTCCATGGTGTGCTACTGTGACATAACAAAAGTATATATTTTATGTATTTGGTCTTTGCTCTGGTTCCTAGTCAGAGCTCCTAAAATTTTTGTAATTTCCTAAGTGATAAGAGCCATAGGAGCTTTCACTATAATTGGTTTGTGTCTCCAACTCCTGAAATAGCTTCAGAGTGAAAAAAAGTGAAGGAGTGTGTCTTTTCTGGTCATTTATACAAACCCCTTTCAAGCACACCTGAGTTGATGTGAAGGAGGTGTCTTTAGGAACACCTGTATGGATGAAGAATTGGTTGCTAGGGGAACTCACTCACTGTGTGACCTGGGAGGCAAGAGGGACTGAATCGATTAAAGCAGACTTAATCTTCGCTGGTGATTCAATTAGTCATGTCTAGGAAATAATGATTGTATGCACCCCTGCAGGATGAGGCATGAAGAGCCTCCAGGAGGGGGAAACAGGTGGAGGTTCTGGGAGGGGGGTACCCCCCAGGGGGAAGGGAATGCTGTACCCTTCTCAACACCTCACCTTATATATCTCTTCCATTGGCTGTTCTGACTTGTATCCTTTATAATGAACAAGTAAAAATAAGTAAAGTCCTTCCCTGAATTCTGTGAGCCATTCTAGCAAGTTATGGCATTTGAGGAGGGGGTTGTGAACAACTCCAATTTACAGGCAGTGGGTCAGATTTATGGAGGGGCCAGACTTGAGATTGTCATCATAAGGACAGTCTTGTTGGACTGAACCCTTCACTTATGAGATTCGATGATAACTCCAGGTAGATGGTGCCAGAATTGAACTGAATTTTAGGATACCCAGTTGACATTTGGATATCTGCTTGATGTGGAAGAGACCTACACATTTAGTGTGTTAGATAAAAATTATAGGCAGTCATTGTTTTGCAGCAAACTGCTACACTGGGCCTCAGCAGATCAAGTTAAAAATCAAAATGGAGTCACTCATGCTAACAATTCCACATCATCACCAAGCTGAGGCTAAGATGTTTGACTCTCTGAGAAATTAGGATTAGAGGGCTAATGACCAAATTTTTCATAGAGGTAATCAATTGGCCTGATAATAATGGCCCCTTAGCTTTAATCCTTACACAAAAAAGATCATCTGAAGTACCTGATGCTTACCAACTAGTTACAGTACTTTTTTTTTTTGGTACCGGGGACTGAACTTGGGACCTTGCGCTTGCGAGGCAGGCACCAGAACCACTGAGCTAAATCCCCAGCCTTAGTTACAGTACTTTTATATTGCTCTGTCTCCCTGTCCTGACTTTACAAGGAAAATAATTTTGAAATTACCAATCTGCTTTTTTGCTTTTGTTTCTGCTTTCTTCAACTCTTTTCAGTCTATAAAACCAACCTCTTCTGCTTATTGTAACACTTACTCTGTTTCACAGAATAATGTATTGCCCGATTCTGGAATAGAAAAGACAACTAGGATCACTATACTAAATTATAATTTTGTTCTTTGACAGGGGTAGTGCTAGAAGTGTGTGAGAGCATAGAAAAATAAATAGTTTTCTTGCGTTTGTTTTTTTTCCTCTTTTACATGGCTAACCAGGAGGTCCAGAGAGTGGCAGGACATGGTCTGAATTTGTGAAGCCTCCCTAAATACCCTGCATTAGGTAACCACAACAATTACCCAAGAAAGAGCCATATTTTAAGGTACTCAGGATCAGCCTCGCCCTCCAACCACTGAGCCACTGAGCTGTGCAACTCTGGAGACTAAAACACCTGGAGCTCCGAGGATCCTGACATCCAGAACATCTTGGCTGGAGAGAATATGGTTATAGATGGACCCTAGCCAGAACCTCTGGATAATCCTTTAATGATTACGAACATGAAGAGTTGGCAGATAAGTTGTCGCAGGTGCTGATGGTACCTGCTTCCATCCTTTAGGCCTTCAAAGTACTATCGCGCTCCTTCCCAGATTCCACATATCTGCCTGAGAGCTTTCCCTGCAACCCGAGAAAGGTCACTCTGCTAGCAGACGGCCGAGGACCTATGGGGCTTGGTGTTAATACGGGAGCTCCCTCACCTGGTGCCTCTGCATTCTATGCCTTTTCCAGAACGCCCCTGGGCTTACAACCCCCCCACCCCTCTTGCCCAGGGGTAGCTGCTTTCATAATGCACGCTGTGTCGATTCTCTTCTTGGCTTTCCCCGTACTGGCATTTTCTTGGTCCTCCCATCCCCTCCCCACCCCACCCAAATAAAACACTTCCACTCCAATATTTGCCTCAAGACCTGCTTCTGGAGGAACCTAAACTAAGACATAAGTTAATTATGTTAATTAATTTCCAGCCTCCTTGGGCTGAAAGGTAATTAAATGCATGTTTGCATTTTCTTTACAAAAGCTTTTGAAAGCAGTTTAGGTGTCAAGCCATTTCCTATTTATGCTTTGCTGCCAAGAAACAGACAAGAGATGCTCAGGACAGACAAATGTCAGCCCCCAAGGGCACAACTGCATCTGACAAAACTATTTATTGAAGGAATTCTGGTCATCAGTTCTGATCTCTGTTGATGATCAGAGGAATTCACTCATTCTGCAAATATTTTCTGAGCTCTTTCTCTCTGCAAGAGGCCCAGACAGCACTGGCCAAACTAAAACAAGTACTGTCTGTTTCTCTGAGATGTAGCTTTCAGATTACACTATTGAAAACACACTAATGAATCTGTTGAGAATTAATGTTTGAGTTACTGTGGGGCTGGTGATGATTCTCAAAGGGGTGAGGGGTGAATATTAATGATCAGGTTTTTTTCACACTGTGCAAGATTTCTTTCTGGTAATTAGAATGTCCCAACCCCTTCCCAAAGAAATGATTACTACAGTGTGGTATACCCACCAACAAGGTTGCCAACCAGTGGGCCACTGGGATTAACTTTGAGCACAGGGGTAGGAAAGAAATAATGTAGTCCAATTTCAGAAAAAGGTCCTTAGACCAACAGCCAGGAGAATTGAACTTGGTGCTACCCAACAGCTGTGTGAACTTGGGAAGACAATTGTCATCCCTGAGTCTCACTTTCTATCCCTTTAAAATGAGGAAATAAGGTTAGATGGTATTCAGTGCTGTTAAATATTCAGAAGTCTCTTCAAAAAGAGTCAAAGTCAGAAACTCAGCCCAGTGAGTTGGTGGATGCCTGTAATCCCAGCACTCTGGGAAGCTGAGGCAGGAAGATCGCCAAATTTGAACCCAGCCTGGGTAACTTAGTGACTTAATGAGACCTTATCTCAAATTTTTAAAAATTTAAAAAGACCAGTGGACATAGCTTAGTACAAAGGCCATGTGTTCAATCCCTAGTACTAGGGAAAAAATAAGACAAAATCAAATCTATGGCTTGGCTTCACTTCACCTTTGTGTCACTCTACCTCCCACCATCTTGGGTGGAGAGGGGAATTCATTTTGTTAACTTACTTACTAGGCACCACTTGCTATAAAAAAGTGTAGTGATCTGTCTTAAGGAATTGATGATTACAAAGAAAAAACTTATTGAAAGGGTACAGTGGATGGAAAAATGGGAGAGTAAAAGATCTTTTATGGACTGGTGGAAGTTGGGGTCTAGAGTTGGGGAGGGCCCTGCAAGGATGGTCCCTGCTAGTGCTTAGGGGGCAGGGGATTGAAGGACATGGTAGAAGAAAGCACAGAAAAGGCTGTACTATTTCCTTTGGTAGCTTTATGACTGTCATGGCTCTCCAGCCTGGCTGTACATTAGAATCACCCAGAGACCTTAAAAAAAATCACAAAGTTCCCGTGCTCCTCTGACTTCAGTAGTCTGGAATGGAGCCTGGGCACTGGCATTTTGGAAAATGCTCTGAGATCATTCCGATGTACAGCTAGGATTGAGAACCACTTACTGACAACCAAGAGCTTAGAAGCAACCCTGTTGCCTTTTCTCAAAGGTCTACCTTATTTTCTTCACTTCTTCACATTCTTCTTCCTCTTCTACCCCATTCATCCTCTACCTTAAAATTCCAGAGCCATGAATGGGTGGTAGATGGGGAAAGGAAGAATAGATCCTCTGGATTCTGTTTTCCAGTAATTCCTTTGTTAATTATGAGGTTTAGTGAATGTTGTTTGTTCTCCCTGTGAACATAATTTATACTACAGTACTTAAGAAAAACTTGAGAGATACTTAAATACCCCACTGTACATATGAGGAGTTGGCAAACTACAGCTCTAAGGTCTAATCTAGCTCACCTTCTGTTTCTCTAAATAAAATTTTATTGCAGTAACACTCATTTGCTCCCTGTTATCTCTGGCTGTTTCACACTGCAGTTGGGAGAGCTGAGTGTGCAACGAGACCATCTGGCCTCTAAAGTCTAAAATATTTACTGTGTGATCCTTCACAAAAAAAGCCTTTGGTCTCTGGTATATACCATTCTACCATCATTTCCCACCTTTTAGCATGAGCATTTCCCCATGTTATTGTAAATGCTTCATAAATGTCATTTCTAATGGCTGTTTTATATTTTATTGAACATAGTATAATTAGGTTGTACCTTACTCCTTTTCCTAATACTAAATATTTATATATTTTTGCCCCCCAGGTTTTTTGCTCTTATAATACCTCAGTGTGTATATGTGGATATAACCATTTGTATTTTCTTTTCCCTTTTTTTATTGTAGTGCTGGGGATGGGACCTAGGCCTTGTTCATACTAGGCAAGTGTTCTACCACTGAGCTACATCCCCAACCTTTGCATTTTAATTCCCCCTTTAGGATATTGTCCAGATTATTCAACTAGTAGGTAGGGGCATTTTAACACTCTTGATACATACCACCAAGTTCTGTATTCAAAGGTGCTGTACTAGTTTGTGCTCCTCAGTAACACAGTCAAGAATCTACTTTTCTACTTGCTGGCCAGCAGCATCCTTTTAAACATTTTCTGCTTTCAGATAGGTAAACATAAGGTTATTATTTTAATTTGCATTTCATCCATGTCTAACAAAATTGACCTTGTTATTAAATAGTTACATTTCCTCTTTTGCACAATGACTGCTCTTGTCTTTGTTTGTCTTCTTCTGTGTAGGGCAGGGTGTGGGATGCTGGTCCTGCTTCTTACCTTGGCTTGGAGCAAAGCTCCTGTCTCTGCCTGGTTTTTTTCCACATCTCTTTCCCACTGAATTCTGATTGTTTCAAGGATGTCATCCAGACCGGTGCCAATGGGAACATCCATTTGTTCCAGCTCAGACCCTGCCAGCTGTTTGTACAACATCTTCACATCCTGAAAACAACAATACACACCTTAGGTGAGTTCTGAAAATACACAGACATTGAGCCAGCTGAAGGCCAGCTCAGTGGGCAATAACTGGGGTTCTCATTCTGCTACTGTCGAGTATGGGCTCACAGAGACTGGCCGCGTCCCTGATCCTCTTCCTGGCATGGATGCTAGATTCTCTTTTTCCAAGGATGCATTTCTTAGGTTGGTTTTCACAAGCCCTGGCCCAAAGCAAAAATCAAAATAAACAAATAAAAACAAAAATAAAGTAAGCAACAACAGCAAACCAAACTTGGGTATCAGATCAAGCTAGGCTAAAAGAGATTTAAGATAATTTTGGAGTCCCTGAAGGGTTACTGCTAATAGAGATAGGGAAGAGGAGGAAGTGGGCTCACATATGTTGGTTAGCTGAAGGGCAGATACAAGGAGGAACTTCTGGAAGCATTGTTGAGTGGGTTTTGGCTCTTTCAGTTAGAAGCACATTAGACAACAGCACATGTGAAGTGGGTTAGAATCAGTGCAGTCCTGCGGGGAACTACCATGTGACTGTGAAGGAGTCTTTCAGTCATGTTACCCAGGGATCTAACCTAACTGCATTGATGAGTGTGTGGAAACCATAGCTTTGGTCTGCATGCAGTTATTCTGTTCATCCTATACAGAGCTAAAGAAAAGGTAGAATGCCTTTGGGAGGGAGAGACTCCTTCCAACCCAACACAGGATCCACCACTCACTTCTGCTCAGACCTGTTGCTGCCCCCTGAGGTTCCAGCCCATCTGAGTTGGAGACTTCTGGACCCACTACAAGGGCTTGAGAATATTTTGCTGGCATTTTTCCCTGAAGGTCTCAGCAAGGAATGAAGAGAGGTTGAGAGGATCCCATAGCCTATGTTGGGAAGGAGAGCCAGACAGAGGAGCACTCACTCATGTGGCCACCCAGCAAGCCCCATACCACCCACCTCTTCATAGCTCCTTGACAGAAAGTCATGTTCTTCTTTCAGACTTTCTATTTGACCCTCCAGATCTGTTTTTGTCAAATTAGTTTCATCAATGACTTTATACAGAGAGCTAATTTCCTCTTCCATTGCCTTTCGAAATGGCTGCTCATTTTCATATCTGCATAATAAAGGAACTTAATCAGCATAGGTGGGTAACACAAAAGGAAAAAAAATCAGATTATAAATGTTACCAAAAGGCCAATATTTTGGTAGGCAATGAACATTAAGTCACTGTTCCAGTAGCTTTGAGGGCTGCAGTTTGTCACAGTACTGCAATTGTCACAGGTTGATTTATTAACAGGAAAGTGATTGTAATAAGCTTCTGATAAACTGACTTCATGGGTGCAGCCTCCTGGGGCACTGGGAACACACTGCTCTAAGGAAGCCTTCTCCAGGAGTTCAGATCCAGGTCAGGGGATCCAGCATCTTCATCACTATCCTAAATTGTCCTGCTTTTCACCTGAGGACCCTTTAACAATCATTACTAGGGACCTAGCTAAGTGCCAGCTGGGGATCCCAAAACAGGGAATGTGTTGGAATTCCAGACTGCAAACCCGAATGCCTTCAGAGACCACTTGGGGAATGTAGGTGAGGGGCCAGGGCAGGGTCTGGGCTACAGGGAGGCTTGGGGATGGAAGCACATGATAGAGCTCATACTTCATCTATAGGAGGTGCTGCTGCTTGACTCCTACTCATTACTACTCTGTGGGAAGGACTTAGACCAGGGGGCCAGTTCTCTTTAAGAGAAATGGGAAGCATGGATTTGTATTTGAAATATCTGGAGTTTAAAGTATTTACAACTTTTGAAGAGATTAAAAATGGTGGAGTAAAGTCCAGCAGCAAAATATAGCCTCTCTGGGATCTGGAATGGAGACACCTGGAAAACAACAACCTGGTGAATAAAAAAAGAAGTAGGTCTCCAGAAATTGGGAGGGAGATGACAGGAAAACTAGAAACAGAGAAGCTGGAGAAACAGTACAATACAGAGAAAGGAACAAAGCAGTTGAAATGCTAACCCTGGCTTCCAGAGAGGGCAATCAGCTCTGTTACACAAGGTAAGCCTGGAGAGAGTCAGCAACCAGGGAAAAACAGACCAGGATGGCAGTACTACCCCTAAGTAAAGCCCATGGTTACTATAAACTGCAAAAGGTCATGGAGTTTTACTATGAAAGTAATTCCCACAAGGCACACTAGTGTTGGGAAAGAAATCCAGTGCAGTGCCTTCCCTATTTGAGAGTATTTAATCAGGAGCCATTTTGGGAAGTGGTTGTTTAAAACTGAGCTACAGAATAACTACAGAACAGCTACACTTCAGGGTTTCTGGGGCCCCCCTTCCACAGTGACTGGGTGGAAGATGGCCACAAGAGAGAGTTGTGGAGAAGGCATGACTAGACATAGACTCCCTGAGAAGTTTAAGCTTAGACAAGGAAGGACATGGGGTCTTGCTTTGTGTGGTGAGAAGTGAGGCTGATCATGGTGGTTTTTGGAGGGGGCTGGATCTGAAATTACTGACATTAAGTCCAGTGGCCTGCTTGACACCCTCTCCCCAGCCCTGATACCTACACCCAACACAGTTCAGTGGTCTATTTGTTTCCCCACCTGCCAACATGATCAAGGATACACCTCAGCCTGAACAGTTGACAGCTGACACAGTCTGGGGTGTACAGACAGAAGGGCCTCTGGAGTGTGTGTGTGTGTGTGTGTGTGTGTGTGTGTGCGTGCATGCGTGTACCTCACAAACCCACAGGTCATAAAGTTAGGTGGAGAAAGCTGTGATTTGGGGCCCACAGAGGGACACAGAAACAGGAAGCAGCTGGAATGAATACAGCCCTAGGGCAGACACCATTGACAGGAGAGGCAGGGCAAGATTCAGCATTCACATTAAAAAATGTGAGTGTCAGGGCTGAGGATTTACCTCAGTGGTTCCCCAGCCTGACTTGCAAGTGCAAGGTCACGAGTTCAATCCCCATACTGAAAAAAAAAAAAAAATTGTGAGTGTGGGAACAAAATAGGTCTTGGTAGTGATTCACTATCCCTCCCTCATATCTGGTAGATTCCAATAATGCAGATTCTGGAAAGAGACCACTCATTCAAACACATGGAGGAAATTTTTTCAGACTCATTTCTTTTTTATCATTTGTTTTTGGGGGGATTGGTTTTTCCTTTTATTTCACTTTCTGTTTTTTCTTTTTTCTCTTGCTTGTTCTTTTCTGTTACTTTTATTTAGTTCTATTGATTTTTTTTTACTCCTTAATAAGATCCTTTATCTCACTTTTCTCTTCTCTTTTCTTTATTTTTCAAATTTTACTTTCATTTCCCCTTCTCCACCCCTCCATTTTTACTAGTATTACTTTATTTTTTTTTGGTACCAAGGATCAAACTCGGGTTCTTGAGCTTGCAAGACAGGCAGCCAAACCACTGAGCTAAATCCCCAGCCCTACTATTATTACTATTAAACTTTATTATTTTTAGATAATTGGTTGACTTTGTGCTATTATTGTAGAATTCTTTTCTATTGTGAATGGTGATATAGTTGTTGTACTTACTAGATATTTATGGTATGTCAATATTTGATTATTGCTGAAGATCTTTTTCTGTAGTAAAGGTGGTACAGTGGTAGCTTTTATTGATTCTTGCAGTATATCAATATTTAGTTTGTCTTTGACTATATTATTTTTGCTGATTTCCTTACTATTGTCAGATGGCATAGTTGTCGCTATTAATTGGTTTTTACTGTATGCCAATATCTGGTTTGTCTTTGTCTCACCAACAATACTGCAGTTCATTTTCAGAGAATTGGGTGCTGGGCTAATTATACTGTACTCTGCCCTTCCCAAATTAAGGAAGTAGTCAGATTTTGGAACAGAGGCAAAGGCCTATAGTTAGTCATGCCTAGAGTATATCACTGGAAAGCAGATACTAATTAAAGAGAACTCCATACTAGCAAAAAAGTCTTTCCACTATAATCAACCCTCAACTCTCAGCATGTGCATACACACACACAGCCTGATAGAAACACAGGAAAAGAAGACAACAAAATGCTTCCAAAAACTCAAAGCTGATTCATGGGGCAGCAACAGAGAAGAAATTAAAAAAAGCCAAAATGGGGCTGGGATTTAGCTCAGTGGTTCCTGTGCCTGCTGCGCAAGTGCAAGGTCCTGAGTTTGATCCCCGGTACCAAAAAAAAGCCAAACAGCTGAATTATATGAAGTGATAAAAGAGGAGGGAAAAGAGCTCAAAGATGATATAACTAAATAGATAATGGAGTTATCCTCTTTCTTCAAAAATAAGACCTAGCTGGAAAACAATCAGTCTTGACAACTAGAGACCAAAAAATGCCAACCCCTATCAGCCTATTTTTGCTTTACCTGATAACACTATTCTCTTACTCAGTGGCTATTCTGTAAGGCAGGTAAGGCAAGGGTATTAAGGAGTATTAAGGGTATTTAGAAAAGGCTATTACTTTTATTAGGAATAATAGGTAAGACAGGGCTGACATTTTGATCTCTAGTTTTCAAGGGTCATTGCTTTCTGCCTAGGTCTTATTTGGGGGGAAACATGGAAGTCAACACAATGATCAGTGAGCTTACAGAAGATACTAATAAAAAGCTGGTTGAGCCAAACAAAATGACACAAATAAAATGAATGACCAGTTTAGCAAGGAATTAGAGTTTATGAAGAAGTACCAAACTGAAACCTAAGAGATAATTCTATTGGAAGTATGGGCAGCACAAGTGACCACTGTGGGGACTGAGAGTCAGAACTAGAAGACAGCTGAGGCAAGTGACCATCTACTCAGAGATACCTTAAAAATAACAAGAGAACAGGAAAAATGGATGCAACAGCTGCCAGAAGGCACAAAGAAGACTAATCTAAGATTAACTGGAATTACTGAAAGTCAGAAGACAGCATGAGTGGCATAAGAACCTGTTTATAGAAAATAGCAGAAAACTTTCCAAGTATGGGGAAAGAATTTAACACACAGCTCATCAAGGCATGTACAGCCATGATCAGAAAGAGCTTCTATGATACATCATAACCAAAATCCCAGAAATCCAACACAAGAACAGAAACGCAACAAATCACTTATACAAGTAAGCCTGTTAGAATTACAGCAGATTTCTCAACACAAACGTTCAAGCCCAGTGAAGTTTCAAGTCCTAAGAGAAAACAGCTTCTAACCCAGACTGATATATCCTGCAAAACTAACTTTCAAAATTGTTGGAGAAATAGGTCTTCACATGACAAAAAGCACCTTTTTGACCTTTAAACCAGCACTCCAAAAAATTCTCGAAGATATCCTAGAAAGAGAATGAAGTCAACATGCCAAAAAGTCTAGTGGAATGAATATACTACATATGGTGAGCAGTGAAGTAGAAGAGGGAAAAAGGAATCAGCAATAGAAAAATAATGCAATGACAGAAATAAACTGATATCTTTCAGTAATAACTCTCAATGTAAATGATGTCACCTCTCGAGTCATGATACAGATTGGCAGATTGCATCAAAACCCAAAATCCAATGGCATGCTGTATATAATAAGAAATACATTTAATTCAAAAAGAAATTCATAGACTAATAATCAAAGGATCAGAAACAACATTCCATGAAATGAGAGCCTGAAAACAAGCAGGAGTACCCATCTTATTTTCACACAAGGTGAACTTCAAGCCAAAACTGATCAGAAGAAACAAAGAAGGTCATTACATATTGGTTAAGGAAACAATTCAACAGAAAACAAAAACAAATATATATATATATATAGAACACCAGCACACTCAACTTCGCAACACAAACACTAGTGGACATAAAAGATCAAATAAACACCAGCAAAATCAGTGGATGACCGCAATACCCCATTATCACAAAGAGATCAACTAAACAAAAAATTAACAAAGAAATACCAGAGCTGAACCATCCTTTCAAACAAATGGACTTAATAGACATCTACAGAGTGTTCTATTCTACTAGTATAGGACACACTTACTTCCCAGCAACACAAGGAACTTTCTTCAAAATACCCTTACATACTAGTCATAAAGACTACTTAAATAATACAAAAGAATCAAAATCATCCCATGTATACTTTCAGATCACTTAAACTGGATAACATTTGCAAAAGAAGCCAGATAAATTTTACCTGGTTATTAACACATTCCTGAACACTCAGAATAAATCAAGAAAGAAATTAAACAATTCCTAGAACCAAACAATAATGACAATACAACATACCAAAACCTATAGGCCACAAGGAAAGCAGTTGTAAAAGGGAAGTTGATACCTGTGAGTTGATTCAATCCTAGTCTGCAAAATCTCTAGTTTGCAACAGGATGTTCTTTCTAGGAACTCCTTGACATCTTGACCAATTGTTACTGGAGCCATTCCTTTCCTTCCTTGGCTGTGTCACTCAGCCAAACTCCACAGCTTACCATCATCAATCCATGAAAGGGAGCGACCTCAAACCTCTCATTCCAGGAAGTATCTTCAAGTCTTAGAATTATAAGGGACTTTAGAATTTAATATTTAACTTGTACCCTTCCCTGGTCTCTGCTTGCATATTTCCAGTGCCCGTAACCTCGTCCTTTTCAAAGCCACCATTCCATTTCTGGAATGCTCTAATTATCTAAATTTCTTCCTTCAAGAGTTTAAGTCTCCATTTCTGGAAAAGTCTGAGTTCCAGCCTCTGGAATACCCCAGCGGCAGTCTAATCATTCCTCTGGCAACCCTATAAATGTCTACAGTGCCACCTCCATCCATAAGCCTTCACTTTCTCACGTAAACATTTTCATTCCCAGACTCGCCTTTCACGAGGTGTAGGTGAATGACGCAGACTGTGGGACACTGCACTGTGGGCCTTGCCCAGGAGTCTGGGGGTGTGAGGGGTTGTCCCTGCTGGTGAAGATCATTACCTCTCTTTAAAGTCATCTGCTTCTGCCTGGATGGTCTCTGTCTGCAGCATGAGCCGAGCGTTCTCCAAGACAGCCTCACCCACCTGGAATGACACCAAGGAGAAAGGTTGCTCATTTGCCACTGTCACTTGTGCTAGACACAGACACAGTGGAGCTGAAGGCATCTTTTACACACAAGTATTTTTAGAATTAGTCTCCCTCTTGGAAAAGGGGGAGGGGAAGGAGATTAAAAGGTATACGATTTGAAGATCTTTTAAGAGATTTTAGGGTTAGAATTTTGGAACAAAATTGCTATTAAAATACAGATCTGTTCATAGCCTCTGTCACAGCTATGAGCTCTTGACAATCCAGGAATGATTTGTGACTCCTTAAATGAAGTTTCATTGGCTTTACTTAGCAGACTGGAACACATTCTGGTCATGGACGCCTTTGAAGCTGTTCAAGTCTAGACTAATGGTGTCTGGTAGAACTTCCTGTGACGACGGAAATGTCCTTTGTCTATGCTGCCATCTGACACAGGCCATGCATGGCTGCTGAGCCTGTGAGATGGGGCAAAGAGGACTGAGGAACTGAAAATTTGATTTCATTTAACTGCCATTAATTTACATTTAAATGTCTACCACTTACCATATTGGACAGTGTGGTTCTAGAATTTCATCTACCCTCCAATGTCCATGTAAATATAAACATTGTACATATAATTTAGGGATTTCATAGAGACTTGAAGAGTGGTTTTCAAACTTGGCTCCCCAAGCCCCTTGGGATCTGCCACAAGTGGGGGTTGGTAGAGATTCTCTTGTCAACACACACACACACGCACACACACACACACGAAATTTTAAAAAAAATTTAAAATTATTTATTTTTATTTTTGGTGGTATTGGGCATCAAACCCAGAGGCCTCACACTAAACAAATGCTGTACCACTGAGCGATATCCCCAGACCTTTTTAAAAATTTTTATTTTGAGATAGGATTGCTTTGGCTAAGTTGGCCAGGCTGGGCTCAAACTTACAATTAATTCCTCTGCCTCAGTCTCCTAGGTAGCTGGGATTACAGCATCTACCATCATGCCCAGCAAAATTTTATTTTTAATTGATAAATAACAATTATATATATTTAGGGGTTATAATCCAATGTTCTTAATACACATTTTACATTGTAGAATGATTAAATCAAGTTAACTAACATACTCAAAATCACTAATCATCAGGGAAATGCAATTTAAAAGCACAATGACATATCATCTCACATAGGATGGCTCTTATCAAAGACATGAAAGATAACAAGTGCTGGTGAGGATGTGGATAAAAGCAAACCCTTGTATACTGTTGGTGAGCATATAAATTAGTTATAGCTGCAATGGAAAATAATATGAAAGCCCCTCAAAAAACTAAAAATATAACTACCGTTAAGATCCAGCAACCCCACTCTTGGGTATATAACTACAGCTGCATGTTCTTTATCAACCAGGAGGAGGTCTACACGCACCAGAGATGAAAGACAGGAATGTCATGGGAGAGGGAGAGACCCTACCTTGCCTGGTCCCCAGTGTGCCACAGGGCCAGGCTGGAGCAAAGATGAGTTTTGCTAGTTGGAAATTCAAGGAAATGAAACAAAATTAGGATGATCACTTTGGAACAAGGGGAAAGGTAATTGCTACTTTTCCCAAAAGTGGGACTTAGCTCCACTGCTGTGCTTCCTGGCTTTCCCCCATCAGAACCTTTATCCCACTGTTTTGAGACAACCTCACCCCAACTCCACCTCCCACCCACCCCACCCCAGCCAAGGGGCAGCAGATCTTCCATTGCTGTGCCCCTGAGGCCTGGCTGGTTTTAAACATTCCTTAAATATCTGTTGAAAGAGTGCATGAATAAATGAAAGACTTGACCATGAGTGACTAGTTCCCAGCTTTCCCCCGGCCCAGATCAGGAGGCTATTTCCCAGAAACCATCAAGAAGGGACTTTAAAAATGGATCCATGATCTTATTTGTATTCAGACATGGTGAGGCCAACAGATTAGGGGTAACTGACTTACGAACTAGTTCCCTTCTGGGAGAATGTTCAGAAGCAGATATGTTCACAAGTCCTACAAAGTGAGTCTTATGGGAACCCTGTGAAAGTTCGCAACTCGTGGGGATTTAACATTCATTACATTTTCCTAGAAGGCGGTGCACTACACCACACTGTCCACAGGGGGCAGCAGCAGGCTGGTCAGGAGGCTAAAGGAGGGAGCGGAACATGCGCACAGAAGCCTTGACTGTGTATTTCACGGAAGGAGTGCCTGAAGGAGGGTAAGTTTCTAAACAGGTTTAGGATTGGCTTGTTTGAATAAGTGCAGAAGCCTCTGGGCTGTAGGAGTGATCCCGAGTTCTCAGCTGCTTGATTCGGCCATGATGAAGGCCGAGGAATGTCGCTCAGAAGAGGAGGTAGGGTGGGAGCAGGGCCTCAGGACTGGTTATTTTGCATATTAAAGGTGCACACAGGCAGGTGGTTTGCGTTCTTTAGGAATTAGCTAAATTCCTAATTCTGGGACCAAATTCTGAGGTCCCTGATACCAGAATATCAAGAACACAGCAGATCAGTAAATCTAATTAGTAGAGTTGAGTATAATTACTACGAAGAGTTCCCATCACACATGGCCTTCCTTCTTGAGGCCTGGCTGGGCCTCCTCTCCTCCTGTTTTACAGAGCTGCCCCAACCACAGTCAGAAGCCCCCTCTGCCCCAATCTTTCAGCAGTGCCACTTTGTCCACAGTGACACTCTTGACAAATTAATTCTCCACCCAAGCATTGGTTCCTGGGTCATAGCCAGTGTCCAGATTGTAGGATCAAAAACCACACTGTGCAGAAAACTGCTTCAAAGCGACATAGACTAGGAGCCCTGAAAGGGAAGTACAGGCAGATGTGGGGCCCTAGTTTAATGAAATTCCAGAGGACCCCCCTCCTCCCCAGTCGGGGATCAAACTCAGGATCTTGCACTTGCAAGGCAGGCGCAGTGCCACTGAGCTAAATCCTCGGCCCTCCAGAGACCCCTTTTAAGAAAAATAGATAACAACCAAAATCAAATTAGCGACTGGGCCTTGGACAGAGTATTGCAGGTGAGGGACCCTGAAGCTTTAAGTTATCCACTTTGGTATGGATTAGTTTTATTTACTTGTTTCTACTTTTTAAACTCGGGACCCAAGCAGTAGACAGAAAAAAAAATACCCAACCTAACCCAACTCCGGGGTGTGTGTAGGATGCAGCTCCAGAAAGGCAGAGTGGATATGCAGCTATGCAGGTCCTGCCTTGCAGAGTCAACGTGGCCACCATTTGGATCAACTTCCTTTGGGGCTGTGCTCCCAGAAAGCTCTGGCATTGCTTTGTCCAGCTGCAAGGACATGGAGTGTGTGATTTTGTAGCATTTTCTCAGTTGACTGCAAATGCTTAATAAATAAGAGGATGCCTTGAGCAATCTGTGAAGGGGCTGGGCAGGAATTGCAGAGTGCCCGAAGGTGAGATGAGGCGAGGGGCCCTACTTCAGTGGCCTTGCTCCTCCCTGACCTCTGAGTGCTCTTCTGGGAGGAGACAGAGCAACTTTTGGGGTAATCTGGATGTTGTCCATAGATAAGGTGGCTCTGTCCAAGTATCTGTCCTCAGAGGCCTGTGCAGCCCCGGGTTGGGGGAAGCTGGAGGTTGTCCTGCTTTTGCTGTTGTTTAGTAACAAGCAGGGGTTTATTCCACCCTCAAGCAGGGACTAATTATAGGTCCTGACTTGTGAAAGTACAGCTTGCTGGGCCTGCTTTCCCATCATCTTTCCAGGCAGGGATCTGAAAATAAACCAATAGCCCCCACTATTCAGCCCGGGACAGTTTCTCTGTTCCCTTGCTGTCCCCAGCCAGGCAGGGGCAACCCTTGTTCTGGGGTCTGTGGTCCTTCAGGTCCCCAGCTGGGAGAAGGCAAGGCAGGCGGCCTGGGGAGGGCTCAGGTCTTCAAGGAGGTGACTGGGGACTGGGATGGCAGCCCAGGGCACTCAGGTCAGAAGTAAAGCATAGAGCCTGCAGAGGACAAAGAACATCTTTGTCTCTGCCTAGGAAAACTTTCATGAACTCCTCCGCAGGGCGAGGAAAGGAAAAGAAGAGGGAAGGGAAGTCTTCTTTAGGAACCACCTACTGATGGGCGACATGCTTAGGCTGGCTTGCCCTGGCTTGAGAGAGTGGATTGTGAGCTAGTCATTAAGCACAGCCACCATGGAAAATTACATGGTGTGAGTTTACAATTAAATAAATTATTTTAAAAACAAAGCTAAAAAATACTCAAAATACAAAGGTAATAAATTCTCATCACTAGGGCCAGGGATTTAGCTCAGTGGCACTGGTGCCTGCCTCGAAAGCGCAAGGTCTTGAGTTCGATCCCTGGTACAAAAAAAATACTCATCACTTAGAATTGTTTTGGTATGTTTGAGTGTTATCTCCGCTTTTGACATCATTTTCAACTGTATGGTAGAAACCCTATATAATACTGTGCTCTGCACATCTCTCCTCACCCTGCATTCGGTGACAACATATTAGTAGCTTGATGTCAGCCATGGTGAGAGTTTTCATACCAGGGAAGTTGGCAAACACTATAAACTGAGATTTTTATTCATGGAGAACAATTGATGAGCAGATACAAGCTCACCATGCACCATATCGAACTAGATACCCCTACTTAACATTCATGACTTTACAGAGTGTTTGTTGCACCCCTCTTAAGCTGCTGTCAACACTTCCACTTGACCTTCAAGAACATTGAGGCTCAGAGAGCTTAAGTAAATTGTCCAAATCTCATAGCTGGGAAGTGGCAGAACCAGAATGTCAACCCACGTAAATGTGGCTTAGAAGTGTGAACACTTTTGTCCTTAGCTTTGAGAGCTGAAAGGCACATCAGAATCAAGAGAGAGACTCTGTGGGGGATTGTTTTCTGTTTCTCTGCAGTACAGAACAGTCAGATTTTCTGCTTCCTATTTGAGCTGCATCTTGAGGATAGAGATATGTTCTTCCTTACAGAATGCGAGGATGCTGACCAGACCAAACCATACCACACCAACACTGGTTCCCATTTCAAATCCTTCTGTTTTCATTTCACATCCCTGTAAGCTGAGGAAAGCTGGGGGCAGATCTGTGGGTCCAACCAGGAGGGCCCAGAGGGCTTGTGGTGCTGTGTACTTCACTTTCAAGCCCCAGAGAAGAAAGAACATTTGTATTTTAAATGCTAGAGATGCACATTAACTATCTGGTCCTCTCTGATTTACAACTGACGCAGATGCAAATTAACTTTGCCTCCTGGGTCAGTGAGAATCTTTTTCCAGGGGAGGCTATGCAAATGCTACATGTTATGATGCACATCACTCTCTGATGCTGTGAATACAAGATTTTTTTTTTCCAGCACTGGCACTCGAACCCAGGGACTTGGCACTGAGCTGCAGCCCCAGCTTTTTTTTTTTAACCTTTTATTTTAAGACAGGGTTTCCCTAAGTTGCTGAGTTACCGAGACTAGACTAGGCTCAAATTTGCAATTCTTCTACCTCAGCCTCCCAAAGTGCTGGGATTATAGGTGAAAGACCCTAGTTAGCAAGACAGACTCCATATTGCTGCTTGACCCACCTGCCTGCCTTTTAGATGAACTCAGAAGGAGGAAGCTTAGAAACCTCCTCCCCTTAAAAGGTCCCTTTAGAAATAACAATTAATCAGCTATTGTTTTACAAATGTTCTAACAGCCGGACATTCTGCTTCTGTACCTTTTGCTTGCTTTACTAGTTCTATCCCATGGGGGGCCTAGAAACTGCTGGCCTCAAAGGTGTATAAAACATGTTTGTCAACCCCCAGTCGAGGCTCGAGTCCGATGCTCAGCTCGGGTCCCGGCCGGTAATAAACTCCTGTGTGGATTTAATATCGGTTTCTGGTTGGTTCTCTCTCACTGGGTGCAACAATAGGTATGTGCTAACATACTTGGCTAAAACACGTGAGTCTTTACTCATGACCCTAGAATCATTCTTGCCCTCCTCTTAGTGGGAAAAAGTGTAAGTGAAAGTATTAGTGGCCTCAGGGGTAGTCACTGGAAGGTGGGCAGGCTGGCAGCATGTCCTGAGGAGTGCTTTGAGGTCCACCAGGAAAAGCCTTCTCTTCCGACTCTCCTTTTGCACAGAGTCTGAAACACCACCATCACAGCTACACAGTTTAATGCCAGGCCTCTGTTAAAAAGAGACTTGGAGCAGCATTAGTGTGAATTGCTATGTGACATCAGGTGGCCTTGAAAGAACAGAACTCAGGACCAGTAAGTTTTGACGGAGAGAGAAACAAGAGATATTTCCAAAGCATAGCATGCTGTCCAGGGCAGACACCCTGGCTGGAGCTCAGGGGAGTGGGTGTCGAGTTGTGGCAGGGGTGGTGCAGGAACGGGGAAGAGGCAGCTGGAGCTCGGGTCCCCTGCTCCTCCACAGGAGGCCTACTTTACAGCGGTGGTTCTCAAAGAGTGCTCCCTGGAACTGGGGAGAAGCACAAGCGCCAGGCCCATCTCAGATGCACGGATCAGGGTTTCTTGGGGGCGGGGAGGGGTCCCAACTAAGAACTGCTTTGTACAAAGATATAGAACAATATAGCAGCTACCACTCACTGAATACTTTTCGCCAGGCAGTCTGCGGGGCAGGAGCTTCCGGCACACTCCAGCCTGAGGCCTGATGCTTTCCCGAGGCCTGTCTCCAGGCCCGCCCACCACAGTGCGCAGCCGCCCTGGCCCTGCCTCATTCCACCACCTCACACCCCTTCCCTTGCTGCCGAGAAGTCCCCCTGTACTTTCTTGTTTATCTCAAATGTGGCTTCCTCTGTAAAGCTTCACTCTCCTTCCTTTCATGCCCTCATCTCTTCTGCCTGGAGTCATTGCTTACTGAATGGCAGGCTTCGTGCTGGTTGTTGGGGGATTAGCAGCTTTTGGAGGAGATGAGGTAGGCAAGGGCCAGACCCTGGCAGGAAGCCTGGGAGACGATGGGAAGAAGGCGGGACTCACTAGGAAGCCCGTGAAAGGTTTGGGTCAGGGCACAGACCCGCCCTCTGTGTTAAGTGAGCTTCTCTGACCCAGGGTAGGGGAGGACTTAGGGAGCCCGGCTCTTCCCTGCGAGGGGAGCATAGGGAAGGCCAGAGAAGCAGGTAGGTTTGACCTATGCGGGGGTGGGACAGACAGTTCTTGAGGATGGAGTAGTTGTGGGGACAGTGAAGGAAAAGAATTGAAATAACCCTTAGGTGTTCAGACCGAGCTACTGGAAGCATGGTGCAGCCTTTGCTGATTCTCCAGCCTGCTCATCCCAGCATCTGAGTTACACCCCACCCTGTGGCTTGTTATCTTCATCTTACCATGCTAGTGTAAACACTTTGTTGGCAATGACAATGTTTCTTCCTCCTCCTCCTTCTG
The DNA here is from genome assembly GCF_053883595.1 of Heterocephalus glaber. NCBI lineage: Eukaryota > Metazoa > Chordata > Mammalia > Rodentia > Bathyergidae > Heterocephalus > Heterocephalus glaber. The sequence goes on along the minus strand of NW_028258324.1, from coordinate 9,584,507 downwards.
GTTTTGTGTTTTGTTTTGTTTTGTGTGGTACTGGAAACTGAATCCAGAACCTTCACACTGAGCCATGTATATATACATACTTTTTTTTTTTGAGCGTCTCACTAAGTCACTAAGTTGTTTAGGCTGGCTTCAAACTTGACATCCTCCTGCTTCAGCCTCCCAGAGTCCTGCTATTATAGGTGTGTACCACCATGCCCTCCATATTTCCTTATTCTTGAAACCAGCTCCTCCATTCACCATCTTGGCTCAGTTCCTTGGAGCAGGTAACACTAAGATTTGGGTTCCTCATCCTTAGAATGAGGATCATAACACTCCCTATCTCCTGGGGCAGTTGTGAGAATTCAATGAGCCAGTTTACAGAAAACACTCAGCAGACTGCCTGGCACAAGAAGTCCATGAATGGTAGCCATTATTGTTATTGTTGTTTGTCTTAGTACAAAGCAGTTGTTCAATGAATGTTGGATGAATTAGATTGGTTTATGTGGTCTGGTACTGTTCCCATTCCTTTTTTCATTCTCCTTTCTTTATTTTTTTTTGGCTGGGGGAGGAAGAGGATATAACTTGCTTACACAAGGCCCATGCTCTGCGCTGAGCTACAGCCCCAGCTCCCCACTCCACTTTTTCTGAATGCACAGGTGGTTGAATGAAGACTTCCATCTAGTGGCTTGATATGTATTTTTTTCAGTTTTCTCTGTTCATAGTCATTTGAGAAACACTGGTCATTTGTGTTATGATGAGGATTATATCTCTTCCTTCTGCTGTCTGCATTGGGGATGTATTTATTAAAATAAATGGAGCTGGTGGTAACAGACGAGGGATTTGACCATTATTGTGTTTGAAAAAGGCAAAGTCAAGCAGCATTTTAAAAAAGGTTATCATTTAGGCCCCAGAGTACAATTAATGCTTTACTTGGAGTTAAAGATATTGGCATCCAGTGGCTAGAGCTCAGGCTTGAAGAGGAGGTGGGCAGGACTGGGCTCCTGGGAAATTAAACTCAGCTGGAGCAGTGGCAAGATGTGAGATTCCCTTGGGAACCCTTCTCACATTTATTTGACTTTCAAGTTGAGAATGGATGCTCAGCATGACTTGCTTCCAGCAATAAATGAGCAAGGAGCCACTGTCTGTCCCTAGCACCCCAGTGACACTGCTGTTACCATGATGGCAGAGACTGTCACATTGCCACACCACGGATGCTTCCCTGCACTCACCTTGACACTCCAGGTGAATTTGCCATAGAAAATGCACTTTTCTCTCTCAGCTTCCGTGACACCACTCTCACTATTTTACTGGTTATTTTGTATCACCATTCTGTTTCACTAGGCTGTCTCTCTTAACAGACCTTTAAATGTGTGAATGTTTCAAGTTTGGGTCTTAGGCTTCTTCCTATTTCTCAGTGACCCAATCTATTCACGTGGATTTAAATGCCACTGTATGTGCATGACTCCCACCTTTCGATGGCGCTAGCTCTGAACTCCAGATTTGCAAACCCACTGTCTCTTTGGGATCTTCACTTGGCTGTTTCACAGACATTACAAACAACATGTCCCCCAAATGGAAATCTAGAGTTTCGTCCTCAAATCTTTCCTTTCGCCAGCTCCCCTGACTCCTCTCCATCTCAGCAAACTGCACCAACACCTTGGCCTCTCACTTTCTCTCGTCTCCACATTGAATCTGAGTCCAGTCTGTTCTAGTCCACAGTGCATTTCAGACACTTCTACTTCTCTCCACCTCCTCTGATGGCACCATCACCCTCTCCTATGCACCATCCTTCTAACGCCCTCTTCTAGTCTTCTCTCCTCTAGTGTATTTTACAGCTTACTTCCAGGATGATTTTCTTACCTCCCCAGATCACATCATGTCACTGTGATTAACCCAGCTTTTCAGAGATGTCTCTTTTTTTTTCTTTTCTGGTACCGGGGATCGAACTTGGGACCTTGAGCTTTTAAGGCAGGCGCTGGAACCACTGAGCTAAATCCCTGGCCCTCAGAGGTGTCTCTTATACTTGGAGTAGACCTAGGCTTCTGATACGCTTGTCTACCTTCCTATTACTCACAAGGCTCCAGCCATACTGGTCTCTGGGCTTTCTAGATCACAGTTGTCTCCTTCCTGCCTCAAGGCCCTAGCATCTGCCAAGTTTCTCTGCATGAGTAACTCCTTCATCCTGATCACCTTAGCCAAAGTAGAGCTTCCTTTGCTCTGCCCCTCTCTGTCTTGTTGGTGTTCCTTAAAACATTTACTATGGCTTGTAATTATCATTAGTTCTTGTTTGTTGATTGACTTGGGAAACTTTTTTCTGTCCTGTTTGTTATTCCAGACACTAGCAGAGTGTCTGGTACAGTGGGTATAATTAAGGATTCAGCAATAGTGGTGCCTCTTTTTGGAGAACCAAAGTAAGGAAGACCTGGTTCCTGCCCTTAGCTAACACCCAGGTCCAAGGAGGAAGACCTGTGGGCTAAGGCTGGGGCTCACTCTGGAAGGCTGGAGACATGGACACTTCTGAGCCTGGACTGCAGTGAGCCTTGTCCTGCTCATCACGATGTGCTCTGTCCCTTGGAGAAGGGATCAGGGGAGCCTGGACGGGAGGAGGCAGAACTGTTGGACAGTGTCTTTTGCCATTGTCAGGCAAACAGGAACATGTTGGTCCCTAGGAGTTGCCCTCTGTCATGATGAGGCCAGAATTCTGTTACCCTCACACTCCCTGGAGCTCACTAGGCACCCCACCTCCAGTCACCTAGGAAGCAAAGCACCAGAGCTGGGCGCTGAAGAGGTTTACCTAGCACTGCGAATTTACAACCTGGTCCTGGATGCATAAGTCAGGAGAGCTTATTGGGAGCCAACTTTCCATTTTCTGCAGATGTCCCAACTAAATTTAAGTTTTGAGTACAAGGCCTACCAAGATCCTGGGGTGTCTTTTTGGACAGCCAGGTGGCCTTGCCTACGACCCCTCTCTCTCTGCTTTTCAGCCCCCATCTCCCTACTGGAGTGTACTTATAAGACACAGATTTGAAGTTACAGTTTATTCAGAGGTGTGCTCCCAAATAAATCCTTTCATGTCTCCAGGGGCCTGTGAATTCTTTAGCCTGGTTTTCAAAGCCATGTGCAATTGAAGCTGTGGTCTTGACTCACATTTTCTCTCTTTATCACTCCCCCGGACATGAACTAAACCAATTTTCTGCATAGGCCCAGCTTTCAGCTTCCAGAACTTGACTCGTGATGCTGCCTCTGTGTGCTGTGACCTAAGCTCTCACCCTGCCTCTGTGCCTTCCTCTGCCAGATTAGCACCTGTTCCTCCTGCACAACCCAGCGTAGGTTACCCCAGAACCCTCTGACCTGCCCACACCTCCTGGGGGTACAGCTCAGTCTCTGCAGTCATCATGCTATGTTTTATTATGATCTTTTTCTGTCTTTATCCACCATTGGCCTTTGTGTCCTTGGATCAGGAACAATCTCATTTCTGCCTTCTCAGCACCCAGTTCAGTGCCTGGCATATAGCTACTCAATAAAGGTTAACTGAATTGATGAAGCAGGGTAACTAAAGAGAGAAAATTAATGCAAAATTACCACAAACATAAGACAGAATTTAATTAAAAATATAGAACTGAATATAAGATGCCTCAGCAGCAGAACAAACTTTTAGGGTCAAATTTTCTTTGTAAAATCTAAAGTAGAAATCCAACAAATCAAACCCAAATTCTTGAAAGGACTTACTACATATTCTGTGTAGTAAGCTCTACATGGGTGTGATGTCATTGAATCCCTACACTTGCTGTAAGTGGTTGCACAAAATGAGCCCACAGCAATTATTTCCATTATGCAGATGGGGAAAGTGAGGCCCCGGGAGGCTAAGTCACTTGCTCACATTATGAAGTGGCTCATCTAGAACTTGACCCACATCTGTCTGACTTCACGCTTCATGCTCTATTTAATTTTTTAAAGAAACCTTTTTATTATGGGGAATTTCAAACACATGTTTAGCATATTAAAATAAATAAAGACTAGAATAATGACCCCCCCCTTTCCATTGAGATCTCATGTTTAATTTTTAAAATCTCTATACTAACCAACCTTTACCCCATCTCAGAGACTTTTGTGCACGTATCCCTTGGAATATATGCAAATATTTTGGCAGTTCTTGGTTACTTTCTTGTTTTTCTATTTTAATTTAAAAATCATCAAAATGAGACATACACTTGATTTTAAAAACTCATAAAAAGAAACATTTCCCTGTCAGGCCCCTTCCCTTCCCCACGTCCTGCTCCCAGCTTTTGTGGCTTCTCTTCTCCCTGGAGCCCAGCCCTGTTTCTCCATCTTTCCAACTGCTCCAAGTATTAGCTCTGGGCATCATTTGCTGCCTCCTGGCTGACAAACGCAGATCTAGCTCAGCCCTGGGCCACCTCCCTTCCTCTTTTGTTGTACCAGTTATACAGTTTTTTTCTCACACACTCTGTCTCTTTTATAATCAAGAGATGTTTTATTTTCTAAGGTCAAAAGGGAAGACAGAAAACCAGCTTAATTACTAAACTACTGCACTGATGCCTCTGTGAAATATAGGTCCTTTCTGCCAAGAATTATGATTTAGGTGCCCCTGGCTGTCAGAGCTTTGGGCAGATAGCCAAACTGTTATTTTACTTCCCAATGGGGCATCCTTAGGTCTGTAGAATAATGCCAGCCATTTGATTATTTTTCCCAGTGCTCCACCTCCAGGCCCAGCCTCAAAATCCATGCTCAGCCATCTTGGCTTACCACCACACTTAAATCATGAGTCTCACGGTAAATAGCTCCAATTCTTCTCTTGTAAAATGGAGCACCTTTATATCAGTTCTACCTGGTGCATACTAATCCCTTAGTAGATACTTGTTAAATCAATGAGTAAGTGATATATGCTTAAAGAGCCAAATACGTGAAACAACAAGAAACCAATTTTTAAGCATCAGATTGGCAAACCCTTTAAAGGCAAACAAGACCAAGGGAGATGAGAATACAAAAAACATAGAGTTCCCACACCTTGTTCCTGGGAAGGGAGAGTTGTGTAGCCATTTGGGAGGGTAACTGGGCAAAGCCATATAAAAGCTGTGGGTTCTACTATATACTAACCTAGAGCAGGATTAGAAACCTCTCTAACAAGGGCCAGACAGTGAATATTTTAGGATTTGTGGGCCATACATCTCTGTTGCAACTACACAGCTCTGCCTTTTCAATGTGAAAGCAGCCCCAGACAGTTAGGAGGCCAGTGGGCAGGACTGTGCTCTAATAAAACTCTATTTACGAAGTAGAGGCACCTTCTGGGGCCTGGCCCACTTTGGAGCTAATCTCTATATATGTGCATGAAAAAAGAAAATTTGTGCCTCCTCCTACTTGAGATAGAGCAAAGTGGAAGCTACCTAAGCCTATCCACAGAAAAATTCATACCCAATGGTGTGTACACAACAAAATGCTACCTTTTATTAACGTGGATGAATCCCAAAACCAGAAAGAATAAAGAAAGCAAGTTGCAGAAAGAAATAGTATGGGACGGTCAATCTTACATGGCAACCTGACTGGGCTACGGTGACCAGACACTTCTGGATGCTTCTCTGAGGGTGTTTTTGCATGAGATTAACATCTACACCAATGGGTTTTGAGTAAAGCAGATTGCCCTACATCATGTGAGTTGGCCTTATCCCATCAGGTGTAGTCTGGGCTAGAATAGAGACTGAGGTTCCCAAGGAAAACTGGAATTCTGCCAGCAGACACCCTTCAGAGTGAACTGCATCAGCTTTGTACTGGCCTCCCACCCAACTGACACCTTGATTTTGGGCTTCTAGCCACCATAATTGTGTGAACCAGTTCCTTAAGGTAAATATCTTCCTCCCTTGAAATGTAAACACACACATTCTATTGATTCTGTTTCTCTGGAGAACTCTGATTAATACATAGCATAATAGACTTTATAGAAGCTTCAAATCACACAAAGTAATCCTATACATTTATAGTAAAACTGGAACGACACTCATGGGAATGAAAAGTGCCAATTTTAGACCAGCTAGGACCTCAATGGAGGGGAAGTGAATCAGGATAGAGCACAAAGGGGTTTCAGTTGTATTGACAATCTTTGAATTCAGGATAAAATAAAGTCTGTAGCATATAACATGAAGAGTCGACAATGCTGAGTGTTAGGTACCCTCTCTCTATGTCAAAATATTTCATAATTAAGAAAAAAAATGAGGTGACATAGCAAAATCATCTGGAACAAAGAAAACTAGCACAGTCTCCTGGTATACTGAGAGAGAGCTGCTGGAACAGGGGTGTGGGAAGGGGAGACAGGCAGGAAGGAGCCAGCAGGGTGTGTGGAGCGAGGGCCTCCTAGAGCAGCAGCAGTGGAGATGGAGATTCCCATGGACTCCGGGTGGCAAAGAGAGCACAGGGTGGGTGGCTGCAGAGTTGCTGGTAGTGGACAGGTCACAGGGATGCACTGCCCTGGCTCACCAGGATGGCTTTTCTGTGTACCAAAGGTGGCCCTGCAGAAGCAGTCATCCACAACTTGCCTCTGGTAAGATTTGTTTCCTGGGCACTTGCCAATGTCAGAGGAATTTAGGCTGTGCAGAAATATGTTCTAGCTTGTTGAGACTTAAACCACATTACAAGCACTGCTTTCCCATGTCAGGCGTGGCTGTCAGAGCAGATACTGTGGGACTCTGACAGATCTTCTTGGGTTCTTTAACCATTTTTGTGTGCCCCAAGCTCTGACTGCTTTCACCTCCCATAGCCAGCACTTGGTTGAGATCAGGGTGACACTGAGGCTGAAGCTGGGACTTGGCCTGAGATGTCCCCTTGTTTGTGCCCCTCTCCTTGTCTTGCTTTCCCACTCTGTTTGTTGCAGTATTCCTGGGGTAGAGGACTGGGAAGCGCAGGAAATGTTCACTCAGTCTGTGTGAATAACGGCAACACAGAGGGGCTGCTGGGATCCAAGTACTGGATTCGGGTTGAGAACCAAGGTTCAAGACTTGACTCTGCTGTCCACCAGATACCCTATTTCTCTTCTCTGTAGGAAGGACTATTATCCTCTAATGCTTTCTCTTTGGGGAGGCTGTGAGGATTTTGGGAGACTCAGCAGAGGGGAATGTGCCAGCTTCCTTGAGCTGCTGCACAATGGTGCCTGGTGGACAGTGGCAAAGCCAGGGCATCAGGAGGACATGGGAACTGCAGTCAGGACTGCCCTTGGGAACCCTCATCCAATGCCACCATGGAGGCTTACGAGCACAGAGACAGTGCAGCTGGGCTTTCTCCAGCATGTGGACAAATTGTTTCTCTGGTTGGGCTGTAGATGACCCAGCCCAGGAGTCACGTTATCTGGAAAGTTGCTCTCTGGAGACACCAGCCCAGGGTAGTACAGCATAGCCCCTCATCCTGAGGGCACGTGGGAAATGGGCCATGTGAAGAGGAGGAGGTGAACCTGTGGCGTGCACTTCACACTCAGGGCAGTGCATGCTCTCCTAGATGGGTGGAGAGGCCAGCATGGTTAACAAGGTGGCTCCTCTCTTCCCCTGGGGGTTAGTGCAGGAGGCAGGGGCTAAGTGCTGTCACCTCTGTACAATGCTCCTCCTTAGGCTTCTAGGCTGCCTCAACACAGGGATTTTATTGTAGAGTTTCAGAGTACAGAGGGCTCTTAGACATCACGGAGGATGAGAATCAAGACAGAGGAAACTTCCCTTCCTGATCACAAGATAAAGAAAAGACATGTATTCTAAGGGGAAGTTCAGTTGCCTGGAGCAGAGACTGTGAAGTCGGCCCACTGTCCTGGGAAGGTGTGGTGCCTGACAGGCAGACCTGGGTCCACTTCCTCCTGCCAGGGCAGAACCTGAGGGAGGGGCTGGTTGATGTGGATGTCCCAACTGGGAAGTTTTTAAAGAATCCAGAAAGTGTCCTCAAGAGAAATAATCCAGTTTAGACTTTAGCCAGGTTCGGACACTGTGCCACCAACTTATTATATCTGTTAGGGGACAGTTTTTCCACCGGTCCTTTCTTCCTGCCAGACCTCAGCTGGGTTAAAGATAGCAGCAGGCAGTGGGGTGGAGAGAAGAGCAAGAGTCAGCTGACCTCACCCTCCAGACCCTGGGCCCCACCCATCTGCAGAAAGAAAGAAGCTGAGAGCTTGCTGTGTTGAAGAGTAGAGGGCCATAGCATTGTAGTCACTGAATCAAGACTGTGTCTTGGGACTTAGAGTGAGTGTGGAATTTTTAGTTAACTACTAGTGGCCAGAAAATCACGGGGCCACTCGGGTTTTCATCCAGGCCAAGGGGCATCTCTGTCTCCCACTGAGCAGGGTTGAAGGGTCTAGGGAGAGGTCCCTAACAAGCCAAAGCTGCTTTTACAACTAACCCTCATGAGCCCGCTGCTCCTGCAGCTGACTGACATCTGCTGCACCCAGCACCACCTGTGCACGTGTTGGATTCACCATCCTCCTCAACTCCCAGGGCCTGGAGCCTGAGGATTTTGACGTTTTTTTGGTTCTGCAGATTGAACCCAGAGCTTTCTCTCTGGGCTACCTTCTCAGCTCTCCCCTTACTCTTTTATAAAAGTTTTGAGACAGGGTGTTGCTAAATTGCCTAGGCTGAGCTTCAACTTGTGGTCCTCCTGCTTCAGCCTCCCAAAGTGCTGGGATTATAGGCATGTGCCACCATGCCTGGCTGAATTTTGATTCTTTAGCGTTTGAGTTCTTAATGGCACACATTGTAGACCCACATTCAGTGGCTCATGAACAGAAAAAATGAGCAGAATAAAGGTGAATTCTATGCCAGCCCCATACTAGCTACGGTGACAAATGTCACACTTTGAGGCTGCTGGTAAGGAAAGAGGCAGGGCCAACACATGCCACCAGCACTAAACATTCTGTGCTTACATGTGACACTAATTACACACACAGCTGAGGAGCTGTAGCCTAATCTCCGACAGTGACAAAGCCTTTCCCCACTCCTGTTATTTTCCTTTAAGCTTCAGAAGGGATGTCACTAAAATGGCAGGTATAATTATCTCCTTCCTTTTCAGAAGAGGAAGCTGAAGGTGGGAGAGACGCAGAATCTGGGCAGAGTGTTTGGTAATGTGAGAGAGGAACTGAGGACACTTGACCCCAAACTGAAACCCTGAACCACAATACAAAATGCAACTGAAAGTTCATTTTGAAAGCGTGTGTGTGTGTGGGCGGGGGTGGATTTCCTCTGTCACAATAGAGCCAGCAGAGAATAGGGACAGACGTGCTAGCTAATCTACGTAAAGTCTTGAGGCAGAGTGAAATTTTACGGTTGGTTTATAACCCTTGGGAAATGGGGAGCTGCTGTGGAAATTCTGACGTGAACAGAGCAACTCCAGGGTGGCCTCCCAAGATCACTATGTCTCTGGCAGTGAGGTGATTATAAGAATCCAGGACTTGACATAGATAACATTTTGGAGGGAGTGGAGCAGGTATCAGGACACGAGCTATGCAAGGTAGTTCTTGGAGCAGCCAGCAGGCGGTGCCCCTTGTCAAGATAGCCAGGTCAGAGCCTGTTCCCTGGGACTCCCCCATCTCCAGGGGACCCTCCTGAAACTCTAACTTGGCCTGGAGGCCAGTTGGGATTGCTACCCCAAAGTGTGAGGCTCTGGAGACCCATCCCTACATAGCACTGTGCAAATGCAGTTCCTTTCCCTGAGGTACTTCATATGTGGCTGGGCAGTTGGTGGCAGGAGGGCCGCACAATACATGTGGTTATTATTGTTTTAACTATTGCAAATAGTGGCACAAATTACTTCCACATGGCCAGATGCTATAATAGGTACTCTAAGTAAATTATTTAATTCCCACAACAACCCTTAGGTATGACTATTACTCCCATTTTACAGATCAGAGCATTGAGATTCAGAGAAGTTAGATTTGTTTGAGGTAAGGAGGTTGGTCAATGGCAAAGACAGAATCTGCACTCAGTCCTTCTGGACTTACAGCTTTAGCTTACAGCATTAATTAGCTTAGAGCTTACAGCATAATCCACTGGTATAATCTGCCTCAGTTTCCTTCCTTTCATCTTCCCTTACCTTCCTGCCTTTCTTATATTCCTCTTTGTGCCAGCATTGGGCTAGGCATTTGTCAGATCCAGGAATTATCAGGCCATTTCATTGCTCTTGAGGGTTCTCAGTGTGGCAGTGGTGGGTCACTGGGGCTGTGACAGTCCTGTGTCCAAGAAGGGGAAGGAGGTCTCAGTGGTATTTAGCACCAGCTACATGCTGGCACAATGCTGGGGGCTGTCCAAGTTGGGCACTCCAGCTACTTATTGCTTTAATTTAATCTGGAGTTTTGTGAACTTGGGTCAAGTCTGGGCTTTACTTACTGTCAGTGACTCCGTCTGGACAATTTCTCCCTTCACTGTCATTTAGCATCCCCTGGGATATAGGCTGGCAGTTGCAGGAGCTGACAAATTGCTCTTCATCAATGCTGGGGCCTAGGCCATCGCTTGATTCTTAGGCATGAAGAAGGTGGCCACCATGTTCTGAACATCCCCAGCCCTGGCCAGCCACCAACTAAACCACCAAGAATCAAGGAAATGGGCTCATGGGAGGCCACTTTTCTCTAGGCTTTGTTCCTTGCTTGAAGATGCCGAGTACTGGCAGAAAGGTCTGTGGCTGGAGTCCTGAGAGGTCTGAGAATTCTACTGTCTGATTTTACAGATCAGAAGAAAAAGGATTGTGTCAGGGCAGACTAGCAACCAAAAGGAGGGCCAGTAGGGAGGCAGCTGTACCAGGTCTCCTTGTGTCTACAGAGGGTCTGTCTCACTTGCCTGTCACTCATGGAAGGGAATCTGGCCTATTTCCTGGTTCTGCAGAGAGATGCCAGTGAGATCCAGTCCTTTCATTTAACTGTTGAGCAGAGAGGTGGAATAACTTGTTCAAAGATCATGCAGTAACTTAGTGACATTTACCGTGTTCCCACTGTGTGAGCAGTACTCTCCAGGGCCTTCTGATCTACGGCCTACCTTTCTGAACCCCACCTCCCCCCGTGGCTTGACAGGGATCTCATTTCAAGTGGAAAAGGAAGTGGGTTAGGTGCAAAAGTACTGGTATTTCTGGAATTTTTTTGGTGTGGCATTTCAGGTAACAGGAGAAAATATTGGAAATCAGGATTACAATGTGAAAAATAATAGCTACTGTTATGGGTAGAATTGTGTAGCACTCAAAAAATATGTTCAAGTCCTAAACCCCAGCACTGTACCTGTGAATGTGATCTTCTTTGGAAATTAGGTCTTTGCAGATGGAATTGAGTTAAGATGGATCATTAGGGTGGACCTTCCTCTAATGTGAATGATGTCCTTTGACAAGAGGGAAATCTGAATGCAGACAAGAAGAAGGGGTGAAGGCTGAGATTGGGGTGATGCCTCTACAAGCCTAGGATGGCTAGCCATTGCCAGGAGTCAGGGGAGCTGCACAGAGCAGATTCATCCTTGGCACTCTGCTGACACCTTGATTTCCAACATCAATTCTCCAGGACTGGGAGAAAATACCTGTCTGTTCTTTTAAGCCACCCAATTTGTGGTACTTTGTGCTGGCAGCCCTAGGAAGCTAATATAGCTATGTCTTACTAATTTATTATTTTGCCAAGCACTTCCATTTGTTCATTTAAGTATTGCTTATTGAGCACCTATACACGATGTGCCAGGCACCATCCTGGGTGCTAGAGAAACAGCAGGGGACTTACTTTCTAGTCCATAGGCCATGATCCTATGAAATAGGGCTTATTTTCCCTCACTTCATCGCTTACACCCACAACTACCAAATGGACTCTGAGGGGAGAGAAGGAGAAGACAGCAGAGTGAGCCCTGTTCAGCCCTTGTGAGGCCTTGGAAAGGAACAGCACAGCCTCGGTAATGGCACCTCAGCCCTGGCTCCAGGGTCCTGTGAGGTGAGAGGTCCCCAGCAGGTCAGTCCCATCTCCTCAGTCTGCCCAAGCTGTGGACAGGGAGGCAAAAGGAAGGATAAGGAAGTGGATAAGGAAGTCAAAGCATGGCCTGACGATTAGTAGCCAACAGAGAGCCCATAGTGCAGAGTATGGGCTGTAATCAGACAAGGACAACTGGAACCATGCAGGAAGGTGAGGCAAGGCACACTATGCCTACATCTGAACAGAGAGGCGAGGACGCTCTCAGCCAGACACTCAGAGTTCCTGTCTGGCTGACACAAAGCTGAATGAGGGCTGCTTCCATTTTGATGGCCACTCTGTTGCTCTAGTCCTCTTGCCTTCTGGGGAAATATTAGTAAGAGCACCAATCGCCAGGCTGCCCCCACTTCCTGTCAGCATCAAATGCAGGGCGAGCACTTACTCCCTTACACTGTGCCTAAATCACGCAGCACAGCCCCAACGCCCCCAAGAAGTCCATCCTGACCTGCCCTTCCTGAGGTGCCCCTAGCTTTCCCAGTATGCTTCTCTTTTGCTGTAGCAAGCTAACAAGCCTGACTTTGACTGCCTGTAAGTATGTTCTCTTCGGTCTTTGCTGCTGGGCTTTAACAGGCACATGCCTCACCCCATGCCCAGAACCCATGGGTGGATGGGGACTGCACCACAGTAGGTGGCCTCTCACTTCTTGCAACAAACTCTTGGGCCTCCAAGTCACCTATGGAGCTGGGTGCTAGGGCCACAGGGATGAGAGCATGGCAGCCTTTGAAATTCCTGATGTAGGTGTCACTTTGGGCAGAGGCGGCTCCCAGGCAGGCAGGTGCTCACTGCCTGAGGTGGAGTGGCCTGGGGCATCTGGAGCCACACACCATAGGGAGTCCCTGAACTCTCCTCAGATAGAAATATTCTTCCTGGAGGGCCAACTGCTCAGCACATTTTTCTGAGTGATAGAATCATTGAAAAAGAAAACTAGAAATCCCAAGGCAGCCTGCACCATTCCCTAGCAGGCAGCAAAGGTATTAAACTTTCAAGTTTCGATCTTGAGCTGTCTGAAGCCAACCCAGCCTTGAGTGTCATAGTTACAGAAGTTAGTTGCAGTCAGAGCTGCGCTTGGGTAAAGATCAATCACCCTTTCTGACAGTTTGTTCCAAATTAAAAGAGGCAGAGAAGGGGAGGAAAAGGGAGCAACATCCCCCGCCCCCGCCCCTGCCCCCGCCCCAGCCTCAGCTCCCCTTGGAGAAGGGCCTTTGCTGACTGCAATTCAGACTGCCCACCATAGACTCAGTAGGGACCACCATAGACTCAGTAGGGAAGTTCCTCGGGTTTTATCAATAAACATGGTAGGAAGTTTTTAGTATGGTTTCAGGGGTCAAAACAACATTGAATTGGTCTTGGCTGGAGATGAACTCCTGGTTGGAATTGGTCCTTGCAGGGAACAATCTCTGCAGGCCTCAGTTTCTTTGTAAAATGGGGGTTATAATATGAATTGTGTCCTCTCCCCAATTCACATATTTAAGTCTAACCCCTGAGAACTTAGACTGTGACTTTTAGGAGATAGGGTCTTTAAAGAGGTAATTAAGTTAAGATGGGGTCGTGAGGGTTGTCCCTAAACCAGTGATGGTGTCCTTGGAAGAAGAAATGAGGACACAGATAGATATGGAAGATAGGCATACATGTGAGGGCTTCGGGTGGAGGAAGCTGCCCATCTAGGAGCCCCAGAGAGGCCTCCCAGGAAACTATCCTGCTGCCACCTTGATCTCTCACCTCCAGGACAGTGAGAAAAATTTCTGTTTTGAAGGTGCCCAGTTTTGGACCTTTGCTCTCACAGCCTGGGCTGATTAAGCCCATCTTCTCAGGTGACCCCATACACTGCTGAGAGGATAAAATGACAGTCTTTGCTCTTGTTAAAACTTGCAGGTGTCCTGCAAACAGGAGGCCAGCAGATCACAGTGATGGTGTGGACAGTTTGATCCTCATGAGTCTTACCAAAGTCCAAAGTCCATGGTCCAGGGGGTGGCTAGATCTAGGAAACCACACTGGAGTTCAGGAGCCTGCTTGACCACCAGCCAAGCTGCTCGTCCGCAGGCAGGATGCTGTGGTGACTGCTGCCAGCCCCACAGACACCTGTAAACTCCCGAGACGCCCCAGGGGCTTCACCTCTTTGTCTCATTTACTCCTCACAACCACCCATGGGAGACTCTTGGTCTCCTCTTCATTATGCAGACAAACAAGCCAAGGCTCTAGGAAGTTAAAACAGGTCCACATTTCCTTAGCAAATAAGGAATAAAAAATTCACTGTTAGGTAACCTTTCTCCTCAGAGCTGGCTAGGAGCAAGAGTGAGGAATGAATATGATGAAAACAGTGAAATCTAGAGCTGACATTGATGCCTACTGTGTTCTGGCCAACTGGGCTGGGAGGAGAGGGGACTGGGGAGGGGGACTGAACTGAAGGGAGGGGAAGGGGAGGCTGGAGTAGCGAGGGAGGCTCAGGCTGGGAATGGGTAGCTTAAGTAGAGGCAGGGTACTTTGTTTTCTGGATGATTGATCCAGACCCTGCCTAACTTCATTTCTCTCTCCACTCTGCAGTATTTCCCCTAAGACTTACCCAGCTGGTTATTACTTGGCTCTTGAAATAAATAAGTAAAAATTACAAATTGTTTTCCAATAGCAGGCCAGGGTGGTGGTTTTCACTGCTTTTCATTACCTCCTCGTAACAGTTGAAATAACTTCTAATTTCTGCTGAATAATGCATTTGTGATAGTCAGCTCATCTAGCTCATTTAAAACCAGATAAATGAGCCTTTATGTGCTGTTCCCCAGCCACATGCGATAAACTGGTTTTATTTGCCTAAATTGAGTCCTCAACTCCAGCAGATAGCATAAACCCTGTGGAGCCGCCAGGGACCCTGTGCCTAGTTCTGCTGGCTTCAGCCTATCCCTCAGGGCTTCCTGGGCTTGGTCCACCACACGTGTCCTCACACTGTGCCAGCTGTCTGGATTAAGTTTTAATTGAGTTCTGGAGAGTGCGGCCTTTTATTGAGTGGGCCTGTCCTCCCACTCTGCAGTATGGATGCCTGCTTTAGCCCGGTTGTGGTTTTGAGAGGAGGCTGCTGAAATAGGTCTTCTTCCCTCCCTCCAGGAACCTCTGTGGAAGGTTGCTCTAGCTTCTCTGCAACTCAAAGGCCGCCCAGCCCCAGACCTGGCAGGAACTACCCACACCCCGCCCCTAGTGATAAGGCATTGGCCTGAGATTTATTACTATTTTATTTAAGGTAAAGTATTCTAACAGTGCTAATGTGTGTACATCCCAGAGCAAGCCTGCTGCTGCCTTGTCTCAGCTACACAGCCCTGCCCCAGAAGCACCCACTCCTACTTCCCCTGTGCATGCTTTCGGGGAGTCTCCACTCCCACCTTCATGTTTGTAAAACAGAGTAGCAGAGCACAGACAGATTTTGCAGCTTGACGTTTTTACCCAACCCTGTAGCATGGTGCTGGTTCCACAGTAGTATATAAGGAATGTCCTTGCTCTTACAGCTGCAGAGGATTGCCCCGTGACTCAGCAGTACCATGCCTTGAGGTGGTTTCTCATCTTCTGGTCTGGATTTTGGTTTCTTTTCTTTTCTTTGTGTGTGGGGGGGGGGGGGGGGTACCAGGGATCAAACTCAGGACCTTGTGCTTTCAAGGCAGGCATGGTGCTGCTGGGCTAAATCCCGGCCCACTTCTGGTCTGGATTTTAAAGAAGCTGCCTGACCCTATTTTGAGAGTGCTGAATTGAGGCCTGGAGGTGTCTGGCTTCACGTTCAGTGCTCACTGTCCAGCTATGAGTGCCCAGTCCTACTGTGTGCAGCGGTACACTGCCTGTTGCCAGGCTCTAGAAGTGGAAGTGAGCCAGACAGAACTGCAAGCCTCTTCCTCAGACTGCCCTGCAGGGGCCATGCCTCATCCTGCCCCAAACCTCAGCCTTGGTTCACTCTGGGCGCTGCCTGAAGGGCCATCCCCTGGCATGTTCTTTGGGACCCCCATTAACTGTCTACCTCCTGGGGATTCTTGCTGAGAACCAGTCAGTGCCTGGCTCCCTCTGGAAACATGTGCAGCACATGTGTTTTGAACAACTCATGAATGCAAGGAAGTAAACACAGTGGTTTCTGTTAACTACTCACTTTTTTTTTTTTTTTGTACTGGGGGTCAAACTTGGGACCTTTTGCTTGCAAGGCAGGCACTGGAACCACTGAGCTAAATCTATGGGCATCTATGAATTTTAACTGGGCACTGATTACACAACCAGGCAATTTACATACATTATTTCTTTTAATATCCATAGACCGACCCTATGAGGTAAGTCTTTTATCTTCACTTATATGACAAAAATTTCAGACATATTAGAAAGAATGGTCTAATGGACCCTCATCATCCAGCTTCAGTGATTACAAACGTGTGGTTTGTTTTGGTTATAAATGCTTTTAATAAAACACATAACTTTACAACTATGATCACATTTAAAACTTAATTCCTCAATACCATCAAATATCAACTCTCTGTTCACTTTTCCTCATTTTTTTCTAATGTGTTTTTTAACAGTTTATTTGGCTAGTGATCCAAACAATGTCCCTTTCCATGGACTAATAGGTCAGCTTGTTCTCTTGATTTATGTTTCTCCCTCTGCCTCTCTACTTTCCCTTGCAAATTTTTTTGGGGGGGTTCCAGGGTGCCTTGCAATTTTTAATTATTGAAAAATAGTGGGTCTTTTATCCTATAGTTTCTGAGAGTCTGGACTTTGCTGATTTCAGCACTGTGGTTATCCAGACCCGGTATTTTCTGTAAATTACTAGTTTTATCTTGAGGATTAATCACATTTAGTTTTAAATTCTTTGAAGATTACTTCATACATAGTGTTGCTGCTCTACCAACAGGTATATAATGTTTTCTGGTCTCCTTTTGTGATAATGGAGCCATTTGATGGTTGTTATTGCCTGGAACCATGTTTTTGTTATGGTTCTATTTTAATACTAATAGTTATAAAGATAAATTAATACTTATTCTTTCTAGTTTATCAGTTGTAATTCTTCTATACAAAGATACTTCCTGTCTTTATTTTTCTCAGCTGATGTATCTATAGGTCTTATAGGAAAGGCAAGAAAATCCTTGATTCTCTCTCATTATTTACCTGTTTTCAAAATAAGCTGGTTCCCCAGAAGATTCCAAAGGGATTAACTAGTATTTTTTAATATTATATTGAAGTCATGGATTAAAACATTTTCAATCCACTGAAGTTAAGATTGTTATTGATACTTAACCATCTTTGGATAGTGGGCACTTGTTGAAATTGGTTTCTGTGTCTTTTGACATGACCCTAGTATTCTTTATAACTTCCTTGTTGTCTGGTTGATGAAATATTTCAGCTCATCTTGTATATTGCCTGTTCCAAAACCTGGATTCAGCCATTTCTCCAAGGAGCGCTGATCTTTTGGTGAAAGATGATTTTGTCAAAATCTGAGGTAAAAAATGTTCATTGGCACTTGGTTGGCCATTGATTCTCAATGTTTTCATTGTTCATTGATCTTTCCAGTGGTCACATTTGAAGATAGGGATATATTTATTTTATGATCACGTATATGATGCATTAACACTGATAGTTCCTATTCAAATTCAGGACTAAAAAACTGTCACTGAACTAAATCTATCTTTCAACTATATCTCCTTTTACTCACACTAAAAGTCTGAGTTTTTCATAACTCAAATATAATTACTTGTTTACATTATCCTACAGCTTATATGACACATACAAACACCAGTGTCAGAATAACTGTGCCAACCCTACCACCAATAATATGACTACTGAGAATTTAAATTTTTGAGTTCTCTTATGCATCTCCACTGGGTCTGTACAGTCAAATTACTGTGGCTTAAAAAATAACTTGGAATAGTTTTCTGTATAACTATGCCATCAACTTGATATATAGTTGGATTCATTTGTTTCCTTTTATTTTTAATTTTAGGATTTTCTTAAGATTTAATTTTATCATTCTGTAAAATATTTTCACAGTTCATCTCCATCCAACATGATAAATGTAAAAACTAGTGTCCGTTCCTTCTCCCTTCCACCCCATTTCCTTCCTGCTTCTATAAGTGATCATTTAAAAACATTCTTTTCATTTTTCACTGTGAACAAATATCTATGTATATGTTCATGTCTCTTTCCCTTTCTGAGATAAATGGCAGAATGAAACACACTTCCCCACACTGCCTTTTAGCTCAGTGATATATCCTGGAGAGAGATCATCACTCCATAGTAGTTACAGAGCCATTTCTTATTCCTTTTGTGGATTATCATAGTTTACTCAACTAGGCTCTTTTGAGAGGTGTTCAGATTGTTTCCAGCCTTTTAGTTTTACAGATAGGTATGAAATGAGCAGACTTATACATATTTCTTGCTCATATTTTTGCCAATATGTCACTGGGAGAGATTCCTAGAAGTAGGATTATCAGGTCAGGTCGAATATATATATATATATATATATATATATATATATATATATATATATATATACCATTAGTGTAGATATTGCCCAAATCTTTTCCATAGGGTGGTAATATTTTCTATGAGCATTGTGTAAACATGCCTGTTTCCCCAGAGCCTCACCAGCACAATAGAGGGACACACTTAATATTTTGACAGTCTGATAGGTGCAAATGGTATTTCAGGAAGGTTTTAAAAATTTCTTTCAGTAGGGGTGCAGCTGAATATCTTTTTATGCCATTAGGAGCCATTTTCATGTCAAGTGTTCATAGCCCTAGCCTATTTAAAACTAGAGTATTGTTGGCTTTTTTTCTCAGTTTCACATTTTAAATGGTACTTATAAAATAGGATATTAACCTTTTGTATTCAGAGTTGCAAACACTGTTTCCAGCTTTTTGCTCCTCTTTTAATTTTGCTTATGGTGTTTTTGTAGTGTGAAATTTAAAAATTTTAGCAAAGGAAAAATCTTCTTACATCTAGGTTATAAAGAAATTCACCCCTCTTTCTTTTTGCATGGTTTCTTTTTAAACATTTAAATCTAGGATACATTTAGAATTGATTCTAGGGTAAAACGAGAGATAGATTCGATATTACTATATTGCTTATGACTCCTTGTTAGAATATCATTACCTCTGATTGTGTATCCACTCTTTCCTTCATTGGTTTCAAATGCTTCCTTTATCAATACTCAATTTCCATATGCCAGAGAGCCTACTTTAGATTTTCTATTCTGTTCTATTGGTTGTCCTATCTTTATTGTCCCATTACTAAATTTTTAATTATAGAAACATTAATATGTTTTAATATCTGGTAGAGTTACCCCTCTCCACCCCACTGACTCTTCTCCTTCTTGTTTAGTTTTGTTTTTCCCTGGCTCTTAGATTCCATTCTTACAAATGAAATGTATAATGAACTTTAGAAGAGAAAGATGGCATCCTAAAAACTTAGGATTGCATTAAATTTATAAATCAGGGAGAACTGCTGTCTGTATGCTATTGAGTCTATTTGGGCACATAGTATTCTTTCCATTCATAAAAGATTACTTTTGTGTCTTTCAGAAAGGTTTAATTATTGTCTCATATAGATGTTGGACATTTCTTAAGTTTATTCAGAGACATTTCATTTTATTTTATACTATTATAAATGAAATTTTCTCTTCAATTTTATTTTTTTTGCATATACGGTATATACAGTAAAATCTTGGATTGCAAGTAATTGTTCTGTGAGTATTCTGCAAGATGAGCAAACATTTCTAATAAGTTTTAACTTGATTTGATAAATGAGTGATGTCTTGCCACATGAATATTCTGTGATACTGAATGTCACATGATCATGATTGAGCCAATGATTCTTCTCTTTCTCTCACTGTGGGATTGTGGGTGATCATCTCCCAACAACAAGAGATGAGTTTTGAAGAGATCTCATCTGTACAGGAGGAGGAGAAAAAGGCAAAGGAATCCCTCACTTAAATGAGATTAGGGAGCTGTGTAAAATGTATGAAACCGTGCAAAATTTTGTAGGAAAACACCACCCAAATAAGACTGTAGCAGTGTGAGCGATGAATCTGTTGAACAATGCAATATCACATTTTCATGAAATCCTCAAAAGGAAGTATCATTGGATAGGTTCTTTGTTAATGTTGCATGAAAAGAAAGAGTCTATTGAGCCAATAGATACCATTGATTCCATTAGTGATAGTGAAAGTCATGCTGCACAATAACCCTCCTCTCCCCTGTCTTCCTCATACTAGCCATGAAGGTTTTCAAAGGTAAATACAGGATAATTTATTTTTCTTTACATTTTGTATTTTCTTTATTATTTTGAATTATATTACAGTGTTGTAATCATTTTTACTTGAATATTTCTAGGTTGTGGAACAAACCGTCTGAGTTTCTATTATTTCTTATGGGGGATTTTGCTTTGGTATACTTTGGATTATAAGCCTGTTTCCAGAATGATTTTGCTCACAAAGCAAGGTTTTACTACATATATGTACATATATCATTGATTTTTTTCCCATTAAGTTTATTGGTACATTTTCTGTATAAAATGCAGTTACATTCATCATTGGGATCTTGTACCATTACATGAGTATCTTGGTTCTTATTTTCTTTCCCTTCCCTTGCCCTCCCTTCACCCCCTCCACCCTTCCCTATTTGCAAAGACTTTGTTTCCATTTTTTTCTTTTCTCATATTACTTCTTTTCCCTTTATTCCTTTCCCCTACACCTCCCATTTCCCCTGCACCTTTAGATCTTTTCTTCCTGTTACACAATATCAATTATACATTTTTAAAATTATAATATCAAGATCTAGGAGACATTACCAAAGATTTTAAAGAATTTAAAAGGATATAGACAGCATATTTCAAAAATCCGTTTTGAAATAAATTTGACAACTTCTAAGAAGTACCTTGGAAGACAAATTAATGAAACTAACTCTGGAGGAAATATAAAATTTGAATAGCACCTATTAAAGAAAGTATATTCCTAGCTTGAAAACCTACCTATATGACAACAGCAGGCTTGTATACATTTTAACTGATAAATTATATCAAACAATTAAAGCAGAAAAAAGAAGGAACACTTCTCTCCTCATTTTTGGAAATCAACATTGTGCTAATGCTAAAACTGGATAAAGATAATAGAAGAAAAAAGTATGAACATAGATAGAAATTTGTTTAACAAAACAAACTCTTAGAAGTCAGATCTGGCAGTATGTAGAAAGTGGTTTTGTTATAGGGATGGCAGTGTTGGTTCAGCATTGGAAGATCCACCCCCAAAAGTCATCATTTTAACAGAGGAAACGAAAAAGCCATATGATCCTGTCACTAGTTGGAGAAAAAGTATTGGACTAAATTCTACAGCTGTTCATGGTAAAAGCTATCAGGAGACTAGAAGTAGAACAGAAACTTCTCAACAGATGAAAGACATATACTCCATACTTCCAGCAAGAATGCCTTATATGAATGGAGAAGATACAATGCTTTCTCCTTAAGGTGGGAAACAAGGGCAGATATGCTTATTCTTTATCTGTCCATTAAACTTTGAAACCTAGGCCCAAACCAAAATAGTCTGGCAATAAAATGACATAATTAGGATAGGATTGGCAAGGCAGAAGCAAAATCTTTATATGTAGATGAAATGATCATCTACAGAGAAAATACTAAGAAATCTCTAGGAGCCCCTAGAACTTGTATTTGAATTTAGCAGGATTAGAAAACACAAGGTAGGTATAAAAATTCAGGTGTATGTATACTTGCTATAAATGAAGAATTAGAAACTGAAATTTAAAAGTTATGCGGGAGTACAAAGGACCTAGAAAAGTACAAAGAAAAAGGAAAAAACATTGTTACATTGTTGAAAGACATTTAGTACCTAATTTTAAGACTTTTTCTAAAGCTACAGTAATCAAGGCAGTGTTGGTGTAAGGAAAGACATATAGATCATTTGAATAAAACAGAGAATCTAGAAATAGTACCACACATATATGGTCCACTGAGTTTTGAAAGATTATTTAACATTAACATTTTATAGGATATAAACTCAATTCAAGAGCCGAGGAAAAGATAGTGTTTTCAGCAAACGGCACTAGAATACCTGGTATCTGTATATAAAAAATTAACCTGAACCCTTTTTTTCCATACAGAAAAATAACTTGAAGGGATATAAGAACCTAAATAAGAAAGCCTAAAAGTATAAAACTTTAAGAAGAAAATATAAGGGAAAATGTTTATGAATTCAGGGTAGGCAAGAACTACCTAGGATACAAAAAACATGATGTATAAAAGAAAAAAATTGATAAATGAGATTCCATCAAAATTTAGAACTTTAAATGACATCATTAAAGTGAAAAGTAGTCCTTAAGCAGACCGTATTTACAATGCATATAACCTATGACCAGAATATATAAAGAATTCTTAGAGCTCATTAATGGACAACCCAATTAAAAAGTAGACATAAGAAGATGATAAATAGCCAGTACAGCACAAGGAAAGGTGTGCAACTCTAGAATCAGAAAAATACTAATCAGTACAATAACAAGATTGAATTATACACTCATTAGGGAGATGAAGTTAAAAGTTTTAAAAGCCTTGTCATGACTTTTTCTTTTTGTTGGATTCTTCCCCTTTGCGTTTAATTTGTCACGCCCAATGGATTCATTCTGCTGGGTTTCCTGGCGTTGTCATCCTCCTTGTTTTTTCCTAGGGTATTGTCTAAACTTTTTTGGAGTGCTGGTTTGGTATTCATGAAGTTCCTGAGGTGCTCTTTACCATGAAAGTCTCTTATTTCTCCATCCATTTTGAAAGATAGTTTTGCAGGGTACATCAATCTGGGTTGGAGGCTGTTTCCCTTTAGGGCTTGAAATACATCACTCCAAGCTCTTCTTGCCTTGAGGGTTTGCATTGAGAAGTCTGCTGTGATTCTGATGGGCTTTCCTTTGTATGTGATTTGTTTCTTTTCTCTCACTGCTTGTAGAATTTTGTTCTTCTGTTGGATTTCTGGAATCCTAACTATTATATGCCTATGTGTAGATTTTTTTTGATCAAGGCTAGCTGGAGTCCTATATGCCTCACTTATCTGTATGTCAAGTTCTTTTCCCCTTCTTGGGAAGTTTTCTGCCATCACTTCTGTGAATAGTTTTTTTTATGTCATCTGCACTCTCTCCTGTTTCTTCATTGACTCCAATCAGTCTTATGTTATTCTTCTTTGCATCGTCTAGCAGCTGCTGGATTGATTTCTCGTGTTTCTTTACAATTTTAAAGCAATTTTTCTTTTCCTGGTCACTAATTGCAATCTTATCTTCTATATGTGAAATTCTATCCTCACATTGGTTCATTCTGGTGTGCAGACTTTTGATGGAGTTTTTAATCTCTTGGAAATCTGTTTGCATCTGTTTCATGGATTCCATTTGTTTCCTATGTTGGGATTCCATCCTGTTCCTCAGATCCTCTATGTTTTTACCTGTGTCCTCTCTAGATTTATCAATCATGTCTTGCACCATGAGCACAATCTTTGCTGTTCTCTGAGTAATTATTTCTGATTTAATTTTTCCCAGATCCTCTTTTGTTTCCAGTTCAGAGAGTCCAGGTGGTTGAGTATCAGATTGTTCCATCTCGTTTCCCTTTGTGGTTGTTGTAGGTGATCCAGAAGTCTGTTTTTGAGGCTTGTTTATGTGTCTTCTCATTTCCACGGGTGGGGCGGGGGTGCTTCACCTTCTCTGCCCTAGGAGCATGGGATGGCATCGGGGGAGCTTCCTTCTGGGTGCTGGGACTGGCTCAGCTTCTCTGCCCTGGGAGCTTGGGATGGCGGTGTGGGAGCTTCCTTCCGGGTTCTGGGACCGGCTCTCCTTCTCTGCCCTAAGAGCTTGGGATGGTGTCAGGGGAGCTTCCTTCTGGGTGCTGGGACCGGCTCAGCTTCTCTGCCCTAGGAGCTTGGGATGGCCCATATCATTGAGTTTTGGTGTAACCTTCTAGTTTATTATCTCATTGTTTGTTGTATAGTTTTTATATTTGTCCTTCTGGGTTTTCCAGAGAGACCAAATTCTCCCTCTTTCTTTCCAATTCTTATACCAATTGCTTTCTCATGTATAATCATATAAACTGCTACCTCTGACCAATGTTACATCATAGTAGAGCTTGTGGGTCTCCTTTTCTCTTCCCTAATTTCCACATTCCTCCAGTGTGTCCTCCTTAGTGATATTTTATCATGTCAGAGCTACCTCCAAACATCTTCCTTATTCAAATGAGAAACTGAGATATGAAAGTCACTAAAAAACCTGGCTGGAGGTCATATAGTAGGCAGATGGCAGGGCTAAATTTGACCTTGGGGCTGTCTGGCTTCAAAATCTCCACTCTTTGCATCACACCTCCCTGTTTTCTATTACATGGATCTCCTGACCTCCATTTCTCAACATGGACCTTATATTTTAAGCTATTTTAAGAGATTTAAAACTGATTGTGATATATGGAAAAAGGCCCTGAGTGACAGGCACCAGTCTCTCCTGCACTTTGTTTGTTTGTTTGTTTTGGTACCTGGAATCAAATTCAGGACCTTGCCCTTGCCAGGCAGGAGTGGCACCACTGAACTATATCCCAGGCCCTCTTCTGCACTTTCTTTAGCCATTCTTCTCTTTCCCAGACACCTTCTACTCACCAAAACAAGAGCCCTGGAAAATCAGAACTGTCTTTCTTAGAAGGCAGATTAGTGCCCATCTCTAGAATGTAATCAAGACCCTCAGGAGTAGCCTCAAGCTTCCTTTCCCTTCCATGCCATACTGAAAAAAGCACTGGCTGCTTCTCTGTCCCATTTATGTGTAGCACCAAGGCAGGGGGCTGTTTCAAACAAAACTTTGTGTGGCCCATTTGAGTACAAAAGGGCCCGGTGTTGCTGCTAGAGCTTATTATCAGCATCACTCACCTGCCTGCCAAGAAAAGAGCAGAGAGAAAGGTGGAGAGGAAAATGGCCACTGCCCTCCAAGCAAGGACAGGTGCCTGAGGCCACCAGACAAGAGATTTTCCATCTGGTGTCACTGCTCAGGAGGAGAAGGGCCTGGGTAGTTGTAGCTCAGCTGGGGAGCTTAGACAGAGAAGCATGGGCTTGAGAAGGAACTTCATAGGTGTGAACCCGGGACTGGCTATGAATTTGTGGGTTCCAGTGTAAATAAAAACGCAGGGGTTCTTGTTCCAAAAGCAAGAAAACAGCACAAAGTTACTAAAACACAAGGCCTTTTCTTTTCTTCCATTCTCATTCTCATTCTGTCTCTGTCCTTCTGTCTCTGTCCCTTTGTCTCTCTATCTCTGTTTCTCTCAACTTAGTATTTCAAACTCTCTGTGCACAGGGTTCTTGGGGAGACCCTTGTAGGCACCCAGGGCTTTGTTCTATGATTCATGGCTGTGTGCAGCCCCCTACCTTCTGGGTTCCCCTTCTTGCTACCCACAGGGCTGTCTTGGTATTCCTAGGGCAGGTGGTTGGGGATGGTGACCCCTGAGAGTTGTTATATCCTCAGTGCCAACCTGTACAGGTCAACTTGTCCTGCGTCCTAGTTGCTACCATCCAAGTGGGGTTAGAAAAGGGTAGTCAGGAGGGGCCTGAGGGTTCTAGGGGAAAAGGATGGGCAGCTGAAAACCCATCCCAGGGAAACCAGAGGGAGGGGAGCCCAGGCAAGAGCCCCCGGAGCATTCTCCATTGTCCCATCAGACTTCACTTACAAAACACAAATTCAAAGATAAAACTATTGAGAATTTCAACATAGTAACTGCAGAGTATTAAATCCCAAGAGTGTCCTTTCTGAGGAGAGGCCTTATCAGGCTGTGCTGGTGGTACCCAAGGCAATAAAGGTGACCCTTGCCAGGCTCATAAACTGAAGTGGATGAGAACGAAGGATTCCCCCATCCCAAGACTGTTTCGCTCACTCTAACCTGGTGTGTGGCCTCTCGGCCCCCTGGTTTTGTGCTGCTTTCCATGTTGTAGCTTTGTGCATAATGACAGCAACTTTTCTTTGTCCCCTCTTACCCCTCTTCTTTTTTTTCCTGAAAGCCTGTTTGTCTCCTTGCAGTTGGTGGGGCACAGGAGACCTTGAGGATATTCTGGGACAGAGGTGGCCCCACTTGGTGGTCCCAGAAACTTCCTGGCTTAGCTGAGATGGGTGAGTGGGGGCAGCACTCATGAAGTGGCTGGGCAGTGGATGTGGCTTTCCTCTAGGCCTGGCAGGCAGGAAGGTTTACTGGAAAAATTATGTATTTTTCTCAAATGTAGTATGGAGAGTTTTCTTTTGTTCTGTTTGATGGAATAGAGTTTAATAATGGCTAGAAGGCTAGTCTGGGCCATACAGAAGTAATACCATTTTAAAGGTTGGTCTAACTATATCTTCAAGTCCATGTTTATTTTTGTTTGTTTGTTTGTTTTTGTTTTTTTGGCACCGGGGATCAAACTTGGGACCTTGCGCTTGCAAGGCAGGGGTGGAACCACTGAGCTAAATCCCTGGCCCCCAAGTCCATGCTTTTTAGAAAAGAAAAAATGTGTGTATTCTTTTTTTTTTTGGTACCGGGGTTCAAACTCAGGTCCTTGCACTTGCTCAGCAGGCAGCAAAACCACTGAGCTAAATCCTTGGCCCAAAAGTGTGTATTCTTATCTAGGACTTAGTTTATAGGGAAATAAGAGGAAAATGACCCTCATTTGGTATCATGACTACCAGCAGCATAGACTGAATATCTTGGGTCCAGCCTTTGTTCTGCTATTGAGGTATGTTATAGCTTTCTGGTCTGTAGTCCATTTATCTTTGGATTTTCTGGGTTTTCCAGGCATTGTTACACCCACATTGTAGATGAGGAAACGGAGACCTAAGCAGTTGAGCAAGTTGCAAACACTCCTGTAGCGAGCTGCAGCTGGAGCAAGTTGCTATCCATTGAGTACAGACTGAGTTTGTTGCTTTACTTTCTAACTCAGGCCAAGATGCCTAATTCCTCATGGCCTGTCTGTGTGCATCTGACTGCAAGCACCTGCCCAGAAGATGGTGAGATCTGGGGGTATCTAGGACATTCTGGTGGTTGAGAGGCGTTCACATTTTGCATCAGAACTTCAGTGGAGACCCCTGGAGGAATGGCTGGCCCTTAGGTTGACAGGCCTTGAGGATCTGACTGTTCTAACACAGCTGTCCCTCCCTCATAGCCCACATGGATGCAGGTGGCATGGTGGCAGCAGGAAGCCGGAGGGGACAGCATTGTACATCATGTGTGCTTCGTGGTCAGCCTTGCCTGGATGACAGTGAAGAAGCACTGTGGGATAAAACAGGGGCAGCAGGGGCCAGTGTGGAGTCCCTGCATGCATCTATTTGGCTGTCCCAGGCCCCCCCGCCCCACGAATGGTCTATTCCCTTGGGGAAGGCTGCATGCTGGACCCCAGCGGATAAAGCATCTGAATTGGCACTTCCTGTCTGCATTAGAGACTGATTTATCTCAGGGGGATCCCAAGACCAGCACTTGGAGAGGGAAGAGGGAGAGCAGCCAGCCACACATGGACAGACTAGCTGAGATGGCAAAGCTGGCAGGAGGGAGTCCAGCCTCGGGACCACAGTCTGCTGGCCAGCATGATAGATGAGCCTGGTGCTGGGACAGCAGAAAAGTAGCAGTGTCAGGCCATGAAAGGCAGAAAGATGAAGCCTCTGTATCCTGCCCTAACAGGGTAACTGCCAGCTGTGTGTGGCTATTTCAAGTAATGAAGATTAAATAAAAAATTCAATTCCTTGGTCTCATGAGTCACATGTCAAGTGCTCAATCACCATAAATGGCTGGTGGCTGCCAGATTGGACAATGCAATGTAAGACGATTCCATCACTGCAGAAAGTTCTATTTGAATCTAAGCGGTCTTGTTAATATTTTTATATTGATTGTGTGGTGAAATGGCATTTTGGATTCAGAGTATTAAGACATGGTATTAATATTAACTTCACCTGTTTCTTTTTACATTTTTTACTGTGGGTAGTAGAAACTAGTAAATTTTACTGGTGTGGTTCATATTTCTATTATAGATGGGTACTGGGATGCATCTCTATTTATTCATTGTTTTTATTTTTAAAAAATTTTTATTTTTTAAAAATTAATTTTATCGGTACATGTTAGGTATACAATATAATGACACTCATCATTGGGAATTTGCACCTTTGCATAATCTCTCTTGGTTCTTATTTTTTCCCCATTCCCCTGCCCTCCCTTCAACCCCTCCATCCCTCCCTATTTACAAAGACTTTGTTTCCATTTTTTCCTTTTCTCATATTAATTCCATTCACTTCTTTTCTTTACCCAACCCCTCTTCTTTCCCCTTTCCCTTTGCCCTTTTTCTTCCTATTTCACATTATCTATTTATGCCTTTTGATCCTTATTTACACTTTCAGTTTCTCACATCAGAGAAAATATTCAGTATTGTTCATTTTTTAAAAATACCACATCAGGGCCAGGGATTTAGCTCAGTGGTTTCACCGCCTGCTGCGCAAGTGCAAGGACCCAAGTTCGATCCCTGGTACCAAAAAAAAAAGAACTAAAAATACCACATCTATTCAGCGACATTCAGTTAGATGATGTCTGTAAAAACCTTTAGCCAGGTATGGTAACACATGCCTGTAATCCTAGCTACCCTGGAAGCTGAGGTAGGAGCATCTCAAGTTCCAGTCCATCCTGGGCAACTTAGCAAGACCCTGCCTCAAAATAAAATAAAAAGGGCTGGCGGTATAGCTCAGTGGATCACGACCCTGGTTTCAACCCTAGTACTGCAAAACACAAAACAAAACCAAACTCTTTCTCAACAGTAAAGGAGACAGAGGCAGCCCAGTTTAATGGGACAAGTACAAATTTGGAGCAGGAGAGATTCAGGTTCAAACTGCAGCTCCCTTCCCCTATTGGCTTTGTGATCTTGGAAACATTGGATGCGGTAGGTTTTCATCTGGAAAGTGTAGTTAGTGAGTGATTTGCCTCTCAGCCCTGATTTGAAGGTTACCGGAGGCAGTGTACATACTGCACTAGCCAGCTCCTGGGAATCCTCAGTCAGTGCCGGCTGCTGTTGTTCCCATTAGACCATTAGCATTTTTAGTAGGAAAGTGTAGGATGATCTGTTCTTCTACAGACCCCTCCCTTCAGCATCCCCTCCCAGCCCTCTGCCTAGCCCATGGGCCCAGCCTGGGTACTCACCTGCTGGCAGCTGCTGGCCCAGGAGGCCCGGAGGCTGCCCCAGCATCCTGAGCACTTGGCCTTGCTCTCCAGGAGAATCCGTAGTTCTGTCTCCAGCTCCTGGCTGACTTGCTCAAGGGCATGCACCTTGGCTATGTATCCCACCAGGCAGCCCCCTAGGTCCTCACCGGCAGCGTGGTCAGTATCCAGGCATGGAGCCGGCACCATGGCCAGGCCTGAGCTCCGCAGGCCCTGAAGGAAGACGCTGCTGATGCCCAGGGCCCGGCGAGTCACATGAGCACCCAGGCCACCTATGCACCCACTGGGTGCCATTCCTACATAGACCCCAGGGGCGCGGACAAGGCTGCCCACAACATTGGTTCTGGAGGCTGGGGGCCTCTCCAGAGGGGATGCTGACCGTGGGCCCCGGGAGGATGCCCTGTGCCTCTGGAGGGGCATGCTGGGGTTGGCACTGGGGAGCAAGCCCACCACCCCCCGCTGATCACTCATCACTTCTGCCTCTCTGGTGTCCAGCAGGCTTGTACAGTCCAGTGGGTTTTGGTTTCCAACCCCAGCATTCCTGTGGCCTGCTCATGGGCCTCTCTGGAAGCTCCTCCACCCCCAGTGCTCTTTGTATGCTACTTTCCATGCATTTCCATTGTTCACTGAGCCAAAAGGGAGACAGGTCCTGGCTGGGCTGTGTGCAGAGAGGCACTCATGCATCCTGTGATGCGAGGTATTATGCCCGGGCACCCAGATTGTTCTGCTGGTGTGGGGGAGGCTGGACAGTGCAGGCTGTGGGGATGGATCAACTAGGTTTGTGTATTTTACTGCCTAAGAGAGAGCAAAGTAGGCACCAAGCAGCCCCATTTCACAGATGAATAAACTGAGTCACTAGTGTGATGATCATTTTCCTCAACACTCAGATCACAAGCCAGGATCCAGTATAAGGGTTTCAGTGCTGCTCTCTGCATCCCTGTGTGTGCTGGTGTGTGTGAAAGTATGAATGTGAAGGTCATAGAGGCTGAGATGGACATGGACCAGCTGTGGCCCCAGGGACCTGAGCCTGCTGCTTCCTTCCTCTCCCTTAGCCTCTGCAGTGGTTCCAGGTTCCTCCCCAGCTCTTTTCTTCCTTTCCTTTCTCATCTCTGCCCTCTCAAACTCCGCCCTTCAGCTGCTTGACCTTGGCTGTGTCAATTCACCTCTCCAGACCTCACTTCCCTTGCTGGCCTGAGCTTGAACTCTCAGATGCAGCAGACATCAGATCCCAAGCAAGTTCAGGCCCCACACTGTTGGACATCTGCTGTGCTTTGTCCCTCACACCTCTGCTTCCCCATCTGTCAGAAAACAAATGAAAAGAAACACCCAAGAGTGTTTTTGGTAGGCTCCCCAGAATTGCGGCAAGTTAGGATTTGGTGAGACACGCTGGGTTTTAATTCCTGCCCCCTGCCTCCACTAAGTCATATTCTTAAGGGTCACACCCCCATCACTTCAGAAAGATTCCTCCAACCTCAGGATGACAACATGGACCTAAAGGTACAACATGGACTGCACGTAAGCTTTACTCCAGAGAAACCAGGCAGCCAAAATCCAGAGCTGAATATTTATCATAAATCCTGTACTGTGGGTGTGTATCTCAAACAAGAGATGGGGAAGGGAGCCAACTATGAATGAGTATTGAATCCATCCCAATGCTGTGCATGATTCTATTCTTTATTTCACTGAATTCTCAATTCAACCTCAGGAGATAGGGAAATATAGGGTTGACATTATATTGCTGTTTGGGCCGTGTACTGCACAACTTCGGAAATATTACCACATATCTCCAACTGGCTATTAACCCACTGTGTGATATAGACCTTGAGAACTGCAGTGATCCCATATCCAGAAAGTAGCTGAGATAAGGAAGCCTCTTCTGATCCTGTCCTGCACTCAACCACCCACAGAGCAGGGCACTGATCCAAGGTCACACAGGCCATATTAAAAAATCTGGTCACCTACTAGAATACTCTGTGTGTCCTTTCTTCCTGTTGATTAGGACACTACAACCCTCCCTCGCCTTTCCCCCTTTATGCATTGTCTATTTGATATGGCATAGGAGGTACTTTATAATATTAATGTGGGTTCTTTGATTAACAGATTAAGAGATCAACTAGATTAAAGTCTGATAGTAACCTGGTAAGTCTATATGTGACATCACTGCAGTGAAGAAGAATGGTACATGG
The DNA here is from genome assembly GCF_053883595.1 of Heterocephalus glaber. Taxonomy (NCBI): domain Eukaryota; kingdom Metazoa; phylum Chordata; class Mammalia; order Rodentia; family Bathyergidae; genus Heterocephalus; species Heterocephalus glaber. The sequence continues at coordinate 9,553,214 of NW_028258324.1, read as the reverse complement.
TGCACTGGAGAATATGACAATAACATCCTTTTAATATAGGTGACACTGCTGGGCTGAGGATCTGCATTATGGTCAATTCCAGGATGTAGCATTCATGGCTAAATGAAGGACTCAAGCTACTCAACTGTTGGTAATGGTGTCATGCTTAAGCACTGTTATGGCACAGAATAGTAACTCAATGCTTAACTTTAGGTTTCTCCACCCAAAGATATTTACCATAAATCTACCAAACCCCGGGGACAGGGAAAATGTCTCCAAAGATCTGAAAAGAGGTGATTCTCATTTGGAGGAGTTACAAACATGTCCTAAAGGATCTGTTTCACTAAATGATAAACTGCTAGTCCTATTATCTCACCACACTCATAAAACCCAGCTTAATGTTAAATCAGATTAAAAAATACACACGGACATAAAATAGTATTGGTACTGTTTAAAAGGTGGCTTAAAAGTTATTTTAAAAATGAAAAGAAGGCAAAATGTATTAGCATCTTAATCATCTGGGTAATAAAATAAGTTTATTTATATATACATGGTAGCTGAATTCTGTGGATATGGAAAAATAAGTCATACATCCACAAATGTATATATAACATATGTATCTTTGATTACATATGTTATATATAAATTTTACTTTACAAACAGATTTCTTTCTATACTCACACATTGAAATATTCAATGCAATAGCTAACAGAAACATGATAAAGTTAAGAAGATCAGACAACAACATGTTAGAAAACAAATTTCAGCAACATTTAACCTGCTTCTTTGTGAGTTGAAGTCTTTGAAGAGAGATAACAAGAAAACTCATGTTTACTTCAGTTCATACAACAGTGAGAACACACATTTTTGAAGGCCATCTTTCTTTTTGAAAAGGAAAATATAGGAAGAAAGGAAAAATCATGGTGAGAAGACCACAGCGACAAACACAAACATACAAAGCAACATTCAAGTTTGATTCCCAATCTGACTATAAGAACATCTATATTCAAAATATACTATCAAACTATTTTTTTTAAGAGAAAAGAAGCATCAAAGCAGTTATCTTTTCTCCTAGACACTATTAGGGAAAAAATAGAGACGTGGCTGTGTCTGGAAGCCCCTCTTGTGTTGTAGGGAGTCAGACCCCTGTTGGCTGGCGGAGGCAGCCCAGTCTGGGGAGGGGACAGGAGAACAGAGCTGATGGCCAGTCCATGGGCTGACTGAGGCTGCCAGGCGGGATGGAATGGTGCTTTTCCCGAATGACTTGCTTGGGCAAACTTGTTCTTTTAAGACTGCAGGGGGAAGGTTTCAAAAATTACAGCTGTATGCTTGTTTCTGAGATAAACCATTCCTCAAAGGCACAATACCATTGCCTTTGCAGAAAGCAAAGCTAAACCTTGTAGATAAACTCTTGGCCCTTGAGGAAAGGCACACATTCTAAAGCTCTGGGGCTGGGATCTGTGTCTACACCCACCCAAGAGAAGGCATGGGGCTTCAACACAGATACGGGTATCAGAGGGGATGGAGAAAGGGGCTCTTCAAGGGAGCTCTTTAAAAATATTTTCTGCTGAAGGGGGCAGTCCTGTTGCTATTAAGGTGGCAGTCCCCTGTGAGTGATGTTAGGGGAATGCAGCTTTCAGATGCCCCACATCCCTGTGGATTCCTGAGGGCTGCCTGTTCCTGTCTGCTGGCCATAACTTATGTGGAATTGAAGCTGACAGTGTGACACTGTGAGGCTGCAGGTACTCCTCCTTGGGGGATGACATGTTCCCTTTTTCTGCTTTGAGCATCAGTCTGTGTCTTCTTTTTAGGTGGCCCAATTCCCTTCACTGTTGTGCCCAGGAGGGAGGAGATGGCCCAACACTGAATCTAGAGGAACCAGAGCTTGCAGAATCATGCAAAGGACAGTGCACTTGACCTTTTTAACTTTCAGCTTCTACAGGAAGTCCGTCTCTTCCCTCACCTGCCCTGGGCTGCTGGGGCCCCAAAGTGCTCAAGGACAGTTATTAAGAGAAGCAATCAATGCCACTGCTTTCCTTAGAAATACCTTTATTTTATAAAGCCACGGGTCATTCTGGAAAGTTTTGTTTTGTTTCATTTTTAAACCACACTTATAAAAAAGGTGTTGACAATTCTTAGGAAAAGAAGCTGAAAATGTTTCTCATTAAGTCAGGGTTACACAAAGGTTATATTTATAATATATATTTGTGTATTTATAATTTTTAAAGATGAAAAATAGGGAATGGCAAAGCGAAGGCTGCTGCAGTTAGATCTCAGACACTTGGTCATTTCCCACAAACAATGTTTCCTGACAGAAGGGGTTCACCAGGACCATCCCAGTGTCTCGGTAGTCGCCATTGGCTGGGGAGCGGGGCTCAGAGAGCTGGTCCTGCAGAGAGAGGGAGGACACCACATGAGCTGGGGAAGCTGTGAGAGGTGGCTGTTCCTAAAAAAATGCACACACAGGGACATGTATTTTGGGTTGCTTGGTCCCCATTTTCATCATCTCCATGGCCAGAGCTGAGGTGCAGTCTGCTCTGCTGTTCTTTCATGTTTTTATAGCAGCTTCCTCCCCCTGAATTACCCTGCCTTGAGTTGCTGGAGTTAGTGCTGCTGTCCTTGTTAAAGTCCAAGAGAACTTGCCCTGCAAGACACCTATAGCACGTGGTTTGCTGCCCTGCTGGGTGAAACTGGTCCACTTGGACCCCAGGTTCTACTTCCTGCCTCTTTCTCATAGATCTCTGGGAAACTCCTTTGCTTGTCCTTTCTGAACGTGCTTACAGTTCCACTTCTCTCCTTTCCTGTCACCCACGGGCCAGAGTCTGACAGACCTGTCAGACCTGAAGGTTCAATTCCCCTTCCCAAATCTTCCCCAAGCCTGTCAGAATTATTGCATTTTCTGTCACACTAGTGGTGCTGAGCTGAGTGTACTGGAATCTGTGTGACTGCACAATAGATTCAGCCTGTCTGCTCAACCTCAGGGTCAGAAGAGCCTAGAAAGTGGCAGTTCACTGCTTAGAAGCTAAGCTGGTTGCTTTGATTGAAACTACCAGGGACTGTAAGTACTTGTGGGGTGCTAAATGGCTGAACCCAGATTCAGGCAAGGTATTCATTTAAGGAAAAAAAAAAAGGAGAAAGAAAAAGCCAAGGTAGGGAAATAGAAAGGAGGGTAAATAGGAAGGAAGGTAGGTTATGAAAGAAATGGCACCTTATTCCAACACTAAGCAACTGAGGTTTCAGAATCTCCAGGACATTTCGGGACAAATGAACTCAAATCAACAACAGGCATAGTGTGCTAAATTATGCTATATTTGCTCAGAAATGCCTTCATTTTAAGAATCCATGATTAATTCTCTGAACTTTATTTCTAAGCAAAACATAGGCAAAAGATAATTTTTTTTTTTTTGGTACTGGGGATCGAACTTGGGTCCTTGTGCTTGCACAACAGGCAGCGAAACCACTGAGCTAAATCCCTGGCACAAAAGATAATTCTTGAGAAAGATTTATTGCTTTATGCCTCAAAGGAGAGAAAAGAAGATATTCCACCGTTGATAAAATGTCTTTTTAGGAGACTGGAGTTTCCTTCAAAGGCTGTCCTGAGCTTAGCACTCATGAGGAGGTGGATCTGGGGCCAGTCTTTTAACAGGGAGAAACAGGGCAGCACATCAGAGAAGGACAGAAATTCCTTTTCTCTACTGTGCACTGGGCTGAACTGTGGGGGAATTCTGGAGGCTCAAGTTGGCTTGGCTTACAGTTCTCATAAAGCAAGTGTGAGCCAAGTGAACTGCCTATGTTTCATAGCATAAAAGAGATATTTAGAAAATGAAGAAGGCAAGAAAGGAGAAAAAGAGGAAGAGGAAGAGGAAAACACAAGAGAGAAAAGTCCCTAGCAGCTCCTGGGCAGTGCCATCTTGTCTGTCCAGCCCAAGATTTGTGCTTTGCTGTTTCATCAGCACAGAAGAGTGCAGGGAACCAGAGGAACTTGCTGAGGCAAAGCACTTGGCAGCCTCTAAAGCTGGTGGCTAAAGACAGCCAATGGGCACATATCCCGGGTTGCAAAATACAGTGGCATCTGCCCCCAGGCCCTGTGGTCACCCTGAGGATGGTCAGCAGTGCAGATGTCCTCAGTCTGCATCCTGCTTCCAGGATGTTTGTCTTTGCCTGTACACAGCATGAACTCAGAGAGTTGGAACAGAGTGTAATGTTTCTCTAAATAAAGAGGAGTAGACCGCTGGGAGGCAAACAGTGCTCAACTCTACTCTGAAGTTAAGCCAAGCTATTTGTTGTGGGTCCTGTGGTGTCCTTGTCCTTCTGCTCTGGAGCCCATGCCTGGCTGGGAGCCCTTTCCACCAGGCCCTCGGCTTATGCAGGATGGCAGTCCTGGTGCGCCATCGTCCTGGAACCATGGCTGTCTGTGGTACTCTGTGAGCAAGGACTTTCACAGTGTGCCCACCAGCACTGCTTTTTGGCTTTGGCTTTCATTTATGATTTTCAAAGAAAGTATCAGTGGTGTTAAAGTGGGGCCACTCTTGCCATGTTCCAGGTTTTCACTTACTGTGCCATAACATGTGTTCTGTCTCCACTTAAGGTTAATGCTACCATGAATCCTGTTCCCTCTGACTGTCCTTTGGTTAAAGTTTTTTTTTTTTGAGGGTACCGGGGGTCGAACTCAGCACCTTGCGCTTGCAAGGCAGGCGGCGGAACCGCTGAGCTAAATCCCCAGCCCTTAAATTTTTTTTGAATGATATGCAGCAGGGGAATATCTGGTTCAAATGGAAGCTCTAATCCTAGTGTCTTTTTTTTGTTACCAGGGATTGAACTCGGGACCTTGCACTGGAAGGCAGGCACTGGAACCACTGAGCTAAATCCCCAGTCCTCTGGTTAAAATTGTTTATTTTTTAAATTTAAAAATTTTTTTTTAAAAAATTAAGAATCTACTGTGTGTTAGGCTCATTGTGGGAAATAAAATTTGTGGTTCATTCTTTTGATACACACTTACCAAGTATTTGCCATGTGTAAGGCACGGTTCTAGCTGCTGGGAATGGAGCAGGGAACACAACAAATGAGACTCCTGACCTCAGGCAGGTTATATCTGGGAAATACAGTGAATGCTTAAAGTTTAAAAAATTTATTACAGTAAAAAACACTGTTATTAATCCCCTCAAAATACTGCCCTTCACTTCAAACATGCTTATCACATCTTTCTTGCCACTTTCTGAATCAGTTCTGGAAGTCCTCTTTCATGAGTGTCTTTAGTTGCATTGTTGTGGCTGCCTTGATGCTGTGAATCTATTCAAAATATCTATATTTTGAAAAGTCATTTTGACTTTGGAGAAGAGCAAGAAGTTCCACAGTGTCAGATATGGTGAAAGACATACTATATTATTTTATGAGCCTACCTTTCTGTTGGACGGCACTTGGCAGCGGCATTCGCAGTATTTTTGATCATACCTCATAGAGACATTCATGAAAGAGGACTTCCAGAACTTCAGAAGGTAGCATGATGATAGGATAAGTGGGTTTGAAGTCAGGAGGAGTATTTTGAGAGGGATTAATGGCAATGTGTCTCTCACTATAATATTTAAAAATGAAAACAATCACTGTAATTTTTGATCACACCATGTGCTCTATCAGGAAGTTCATCAGGGGATAGAGAAGGACGCAGTATCTAGTGGTGAGAAGTGCTCTGAAGGAAAAAAAAACCTGGAGGGGATCAGAGAATGAGGCAGGGAGTTAATCAGTTTGGAGCAGTCAGGGAAGGGCAGGACGTGACGTTGGAACACAGACCTGAAGGAAGTGAGGGACTGAGGCATCCAGGAGAAAAGAATTTCTGAAAGGTGGGAGAGCAAAGCTGTGTGGGAGGAAGAGCAAAGAGGACAGCATGGCTAGGGGTGTGGAGTATTCGACAGAGAAGGGGCAGCGCCAGCTCAAGAAGAGTGTGTATGGAAAGAAGATTCGAGTTTTATTTACAGTGAAGAGGAGCCCTGTGAGAGTTCGGAGCCATGGGTGACACACTGTCTGGCTACTGTGTGGCTGTGGGGCCTTGCAGACTGAAGAGACAAGATGGTAGCCGGGAGCTCTGTGCGCAGAGCTTAGCTCAGCAGTGATGATGTGAGAGAGGAGGCTGCTCTGGACTGAGACAAAGCACTGTCTTCAGAAGAACCAATGGCATCTGCTGACAAACTGGCCACCAGGTGAGTTTTATGCCTGAGGGCGGCAGGCAGGCAGAGGGGAGTTGAGCTCATTCTTGGGCATGCTGAGGTCTGTTAGGCTCCTGCTGGGCAAGTGAGTATGGCGTTCAAGGGAGAGTCAAGGTTCCAGAGAGAAATTCAAGGCCAGCAGTGCAGATGGAATTTAAGTCATGCAGCTAAGTGGAAAGGAAAGAGGAGTCATCGTGGGACTGAGCCTGGGCATTCCAGTGATTAGAGGCTGGGGGACAACGAGGACTCAATAACTGAAATTGAGAAGGGGCTGCTGGGAGCAAGAGAACCAGAGAGGCTGGGGGCCTGCTACTGGGGTGGGGGTATGGTCGGCAATGTTGCTGTCAGGTAGAGTGCTCAGAACTGACTGCTGTGAGCAATGTGGAAGTGACTGGTTGTTCCACTGTGGAAAGAGCCATGCTGAATTATTATCAGACTGGCAGCCATGGAATCACAACCCTAATAAGCACTGTGATGAAGCAGCAGAGGGAGCTGAGGCCAGATGGCAGGAGAGCCAAGTCCAGCCCTGAGGAAGTGGCATTTAGGCTGGGCCCTGAATGATGGGTCTGGACAACACAGCAGGAGAGGAAGCAGCCCATCTACAGACCTGGAGTGGGAGTGATGTCACTTGGTGGCATGAAGGAACAAAAATAAACCCAAGGTGGCAGAAGCTTAGCAAATAAATGAGGGATAGAGAGAGGTATGATGCAAGGCCAGAATGTTGGGAGGGGATCCAGTCTGTGAAACACTCTGAACTTAACTTCAGGGCAGTGGGAAGCTGCAGAGGGCCTCTGAGCACAGGAGCGATATGACCACATTCCTGTCTGTACAAGCTCACTTCCTGGGCTGAGCTGCCCGGAGGATGGGCACAGACTCTTCTTGGCTCACCTACCTTACCTATGTCTTGGTCCTGGATCATCTCAACTGCATCGAAGTTGAACTACCTAGTTTTGGTTTGTCTTTCTGTCCAGTCACCCTTCCACCAAACCACCTTTCCTTTCCTTCCTTATCCATTCTGTGATCAATATGGAGCACCTTGACAGGCCGGGCAGCATAACCCTAAAACTACGTTGCCTAAAGTGGAGAGCTTTCAACTGACCCTTTGCTGCTCCAAGCGGCAGTCCAAACTCCCTGACACCCCATACAAGGTTGTGCCCAATCTGGCCCTGCACCCCTCTCCCTGGATCTGCCCTGCCCTGCAGCCCCTCTCCAGGAGAGAATGGAAGAGCACAGCTAGTAGTCAGGCCTGGTCCTGCAGGCCCACTCACACCTGGCCTGCCAGCCATCACAGGCAAATGGTCCTGTGTGGCTCCAGTGTCACATGCTGCCCCTGTGAGGCTACTTCCTCAATGCAGTGCCTGTGGATGCATTTATCTGCCCAGCACCTCTCCTGGGAAGGCTCCCTCCCCTGGGTTTCCAGCTCTGTGTCTGTTACTGTTCTCCATTGCCTCACATTTGTTTTCTGAGTGATGCTGGGGTCTATCTCCCAGCCACATCTGAGTATCTGAGTCTCCTGAGCAAGCTCTCAGTCACAGTCTCCTGACAGTGTTTGCCACAAAACAGGCCCTCAGTGATCAGGATTTACTTGTACCCAGACACCATAAATCCCAAGAAGAGTGCTGCCCAAACTTTAGCGTGCAGAAAGCACTTCTTGTTAAAAAGTCAACTCAAAACTGAGTGTGGTGATGTTTGAATGTAATCCCAGCATTTTGGGAGGCTGAGGCAGGAGGATCCCAAATTGGAGCCCCGTTGGGGCAATTTAGTGATCTAGTGAGACCCTGCCTCAAAATAAAAAATAAAAAGGAAAAAAAAATAAAAAGGACTGGGGACCCAGCTCAGTGTGAAGGTCCTGGGTTCAATCCTGTTACTTTCCCCCAATACAGACCCTGACTCAGGGGGCTAGGGCAGGGCCTGCAACCTCTGGCTGTTATGGCTGCTGCTGGCCCATGGACCACTGAAGTGCAGGCCTCAGAGATGAATGGACGGGCTCTGGCTCTCCTTGGGGCCTGTGTTTTTCCATGTAGCTGGGCCAGCACTTCCAGGGGGACCAAGGGCTGGGGCTCATCACCTCTGAGGTCTCCAGGGACTGGATCTCCCGTGGTAGCTCCACAGCGTGCCTGTTGAAGTAGTCCATGGTGATGGCGTTGTTCCAATAGCTCAGGTTATTCTCGGGGTTGGCTGTCTTCTTCCTCCTCATGCAGCATACTGTCAGCAAGACGGCTGTGGAGAGGAGAGGCCATGTCAGAGGAGGGCAGAGAGTGACTAGCTGAGCCAAGGTTGTGGGTGACAAGTGCAGGTCTCCAGGTGAAACTAAGGTGATACAGCATTCAGCCACTTACCCCATCATTTGTTTGTTCCTTCAACTAAATATCCCTCCACGATGATGCTTGCTTTGTGCCAGAACTATTAAAGGTGTTGGGGAGAAGAGGGCAGGAAAAAGGCCAAGCCTGCTTTGTTCCATAAACTTCCATCCTAGTGCATGTATGGGCGGGTGTGGAGGGACCAGTCAATATATAACGAAATAAACAAGGCAAATTCAGATGACCATTTGATGTAAACAAAATAGGACAACATGAGAGACAATGAGGGGAGCTGGGGAGAGATGGTTTAGAGGCATCATGGAAAGCTTCCCCGAAGGGCTGACTGCACAGCAAGGAGACTGGAATTTGAGGGAGAGCCAGCTGTGTGCAGGATGAGGGGTTGTTCCTGGAGGACAGCATGTGCACAGGGATGGGGTGGGGATGAGGAGAGGTACATGGGCAGGGCAGGAGCACCCTGGAGTGGGTATGGGGAGAAAGGGAGGAGATGAGACCAGAGTGTGTTAGGAGGCTGCCTTCAGGGGTCTCAGGGGGAAGGGATTTGCTTGGAATGGTCACTGCAGTGCTGCTCCTTCAGTTTGCACCCAGAAAAGGCCTTGCTCATGGGAGGAGGATCCCTGGAATCTGGCTACAGAGAAGGTGGGTATGCTGTGGGGTCATCTTGGCTGGAGTGGGAGGCAGAAAGAGGGGCAGGGCATAGTGAGCCTCATAAGAAGGCCCTTGACTTCCACAGAGTCTATAATGGCAGGGGCTCACTGAGCAAGATCCCTGGTTAAACAGTGTCTCTCTGGCCTGTCATCTATGTATGTGTATATGTGTGTCTGCAAAAGCTGTAGTTATACAGGACTTACGCTGCAGGCACATCAGAACTATTAATTCATTTAATTCCCCACCTAACCCCAAGGGGTCAGGACCATTAGGGTCCCTATTTTGCAGACCGGAAGCCTGAGGCTCAGAGAGGTAGTGACTTGCCTAAGGGCAACCCGGATACCTGGACTCCAAGTCTGAGCTCTTATGCATCTGTGGCTCTGCCTCAGACTGACTGAAAGCCCAGCCTGCACAGGTGGCCCGAGGACTCTCCACAGCTGGACTAAGCACACTGTGATGTGTGACTCCCTCTGTTCACCCTGACACTCACAGCTCAGGACAGAGGGCTGTGTCTGGATTTTGTTGATGAACTAGGGTGAACAGAGCACTGTCCAGGAAGCCTCCTGAGATCTGAGGTGACCTGTACAGATCACACACAGAATGGTGATGCCACAAGGTGACAGAAGCCCCTTGGGGAGAAGCAAGTGAGGATGGAGAACATCCTCCCCAGGTTCACCATCCCTGGTGATACCTGGTGTGGTGTGGGGCTGGGTGGACAGGGCTTTATCTGTGCTGGGAAACAGAGCCGAGGCCTGGCTGTTGGGAGGGGCCAGTGCCACCTACAGCAGCCTGAGTGTTTGGCCAGCATCTGGGTGCATGCTGAGGCATGGGGTAGCTGCAAAAGCTGGCACTTGTGTAGGCTGAGAGCCTAGAGCTCAGGCTCTGAGTGCTGATGGGGACATCCTTTCAGCTGTGGAAAGAAAGGAGGCAAGCAGAGGGCTGCAGAGCTCAGCTTGGAGACCTGCTCATATAGGCCACCTCCTTGTTCTGCAGGGGATACTGCCACTCAAAGTACCCAGCTGACTTGCTGCAGGTCAGAGGTTGGTGAGTGGCAGGGCCGACACAAGACCCCAAACCCCCTCTCTCCTTTTTCTCATGTCTTTATTCTTCCTTGTCACTACCTGTCACCCTGCTTCTGGGACTTGGATGGTGACATAGCTGGGGAGTTCAAGCTGGTAAGGCAAGCCATACTGAGAAGACAACATGTGGGAAGTGTGCAAAATACTGTTTCCTCAACTCCAGCTCCATTTCCTCTGTTGGGACCAAAGGGCCATTTTCCAACTAAAGCCTCTAAGAGCACCTCCCATCAGAATGCTGCCACAGACCCAAAAGCTGGGCTGGCAGGGCAAGAAAAGTCTTCCTGAGCCAGGGTGGTATAGTTTGCATACCTCTCTAAGGAAAAGCATCTCTGTGCCTCTCATCTATTGAGCAATTATAAACAAACAAAATCGATAGGCATGGTGGCATATGCTTGTAATCCTAGCACTCAGCAGGAGAATAGCTGTGAGTTGAAGGCCAGCCTGGGCTACACCAATCCAAGGCTAGTCTGAAGTATATAGCAAGACCCTGTCTCAAATAACACAAAACAAAACAACCCCCCCCCCCCCGCAAAACAAAACCATAAGAGACAAAATCAAAGTGACAGATGTGTTCTTAGGGACTGCCTATTCAATATGATGAGAGGCATGTAGAATTTGGAATCAGAGTCCAGACAATAATCTGTTACTTGAATGACCTGAGTAAATGACTTAAGCCCTGTCAGCCTCAGCGTCCTCTGGGAAGATCAGATGCAATCATGCATTTAGCAGCACTTGACACAGTTCCCTAGCACACAGTAGATGCTGAGCCAAATCATCCCTTCCTCATTCTACACCCTACTTCAGAGTAGGGAACAGAAACCTAGATGGGTGAACTTGCCCTGGGCCACACTGCTAACCTGGATGGGTAGAGGGTGCAGAATCCATGTCCTCTGACCCTCATCTGGGGATGTCTCTACAGCCCACAGAGCCCTGGCTCTGAAGCAGGGCCTGTCCAGAATGCCAGACACAGGGATCCTGCTCTTCTGGGAGGGCTGAGCCCAGTACAGGGTAACCTGGGAGGGGGAACAGGAAGCTTACCGCATACTGTATTTTTCTCAAGGAGTTTCCAGTGCTTCTCAAGCACCATCACATTTACTTACTGGAAGCCACTGTGCTACAGCAAGAGCATAGGCTTGGCATCAGAAAGATCTGTGCTCAAGTCATGGCTCAGCCTTGGAGTACACCTGGCAAGGCCTTTTGTCTCTCTGATTAATCTGACTTTATAGGATTGTTATGAAAATTGAATAGATTATGGATGCAAAATGCCAAACACAATGCCTGACACACCATAGGTGCCTAATTAATACTAGTTCTCTTCCTGTTCTTCCAGCATCCTCCACAAGAGATATAGAAAGAAAAACTGGGCTGCATGACTGTCAGGGGGCTCAAGGCCAAAGCTCTACCTGTAGTTTAGAAATTGCATTATTTTAGTGGTTTGAGCTTTCATGGAAGACAGAAAAGCACAAGTCAGAATTATAGAAACAGTAATATATCCTCAGGACCTAGGCACTTTGCAGCCTTATTTAACCCATACAATAACCATCTGGGAAAGGTACTGCTACTCTTTGCATTTAAGGAAGAGGTCACCAAAGGTTGTGGAAATTAATAACACTGATCATTATCATCCAGCTAATTACTACAATTTGAACCAAGTCTTGGTGACTTTCAAGTTAATACCCATTGTCCTATATAATCTCAAACACCGAAAGGAAGGTACATTAGGTGGAAAGAAGTTAGAAGTGGCCAAACTACACAGCTGTATGCAAACCCAGAGTGCCAGCCACTCCCCTCTCCATTTAGTAGAAAGTCTCCAATTACTCTGTGTCTCCAAAGACCACAGCCACCAGGACTCCAGAGGAAATGAATGGTTATTCCTACTTCGAGTTTTCAAACAGGGCTGAGAGTTAGGCAAGCTCTCTTAGCTTCCTAGGAATATTAATAGAAAATTGTTCATGGTTTGTCAGAAATGTAATGGGAAAGAAGAGGGAGGGTAACTGGTTTTAAGATGGAGCCCTGGGTACTGGACTCATATTCTGGGAGGGGCATGCTTTGAGGTGGACGGAAGTCACTGTGTGATGATAAATAGAAATGAAACCCCACAGGGGTGAGGATGCAACCCTTCCAAACCTGCTGAACTGCTCTCTACCCAGCTGGTTTGAGCAGGAGTTCAAATCCTAACAGCAGTAAGATATATAATGATTGCTACTCCATCACTGCCTCTTACTGAGCACAGTCTTCATGGCAGACCCTGGGATAAAATTTTACATGCATCATCTCTGATCTTTTTTTTTTTTTTTGTGGTACTGGGAATTGAACTCAGGATCTTGCACTTGCAAGGCAGGTGCGGTGGCACTGAGCTAAATCCCTGGCCTGCATCACCTCTGATCTTTACAAATTATCAAGGTGAATGCTGCAGGTATGTTGAAAACACACATCTCGCTGCATGGAGCACAGCAGAAAGAAGCCTGCATGCCAGCCCTCTGGATGCACATGTGCTGAGGCCACAGCTCCCAGGCTGACCCCACCATGCCATGACTGACTGGCAGGGCTAGTATAGCAAGCTTGGTCCCACGGGACACATGACTCCTCTGATAGTTCACATAGTTTGCAATGCAGTCTAGGACTCTTCCTCTCTGTTTTCTGCCCTTCTGTCTCTTCCCATGGGTGTCAGACCTGCACTGAGTACTCTCTGCCTACTCCAGTGCTTTCCTGGACACTTCACAGGTGTTTCCCCCAATGATTCTCTTGCATGCCCAATCCTATCTTGGTGCCTGCCTCTTGAAGGACCTGAATGGACAGTGGGCATTAGTCCCAGCTCACAGATGAGAAAGTATTGGATCAACAGTTAAGCAACTTTTCTAAGTCCCACAGCCAATGAGTGGCAAGATCTGGGGTTAAGCACAAGTGTGTTTGCATCCACCAGCCAAATATTTCTAACACAGCAGAGTGACCTTCACAGGTTAAAGTTAAGGAAGTAGTGACATATTTCAGTTTGGTTCCCTCACTTTATAAATGAGAAACCTGAGAGCACCAAGTGAAAGATTAGTCCAGGGCTTCCAATGCAAGGGCAGAGGTGGGTGTGGACTGTCATTTCCCTCCTTTGGATACTGAGGGAGGAGGCCACAGGGAAGCTGCAGAGTATGGAGTGAGCCACAGGCCTGGGGGAGCCAGGTTGGGATACTTAGTGTCTGGCTCCCCAGCCTAGCAGAGGACTAGAGAGGACCCCAGCAGGGGCACTCACTGTGGGGAGAACAGAGAAGAGCAGTCATAATGTGGGCATGACACTGTTATGGCCAGCGTGGGATCTGCTGGACACCTTGCCTTGCCTGAGGCTTCTTCCCTTTTCCTTCTATTGGCCCTTAAGCTCCCAGGAGACAACCTCCCAGCCACACTTCCTTCTGGTTCCAATCCCTCCTTTTCATTGGCAAGAGTCACTCTGACTTGTTTTCTTTTTTTAGGTACTGGGGATCGAACTCAGGTCCTTGCACTTGTGTAGCAGGCAGCGAAACCACTGAGCTAAATCCCCGGCTTATGTTTTCTTATAATTACAAAATTGTTTAGGGCCTGCCTATGAATAAAAAGTACATATATGTTTATTCAGAGCTCACTGAAGAATTAACACAGCCAAGAACCATGGGGACAATGAGGCATTATGTCTTGGAATGGTGCACCAGACATGCTCAAGAATGGATGTGATGGCACAGGAGAGTCCAAACTGATGTTCTGTGGAAACCCACAGCACTGGCTAGTAGGCAAGGATCAAAACAGTGCCAGGCCAGAGGCTTCTGGCAGTAGGTTCTGTGCATCCTGATGGTGGCAGCAGAGACCAGTGCAGGAGCCACATGGTTCCCTTGCATAGACCACTGTGGCCTGCATCCAATCAATTTCTGTTCTCAGCACATCTAAAACACTTAGCTGAGAGTGTCTGGCAGCACTCTGGAGACAAAGCATTTTTTAGCCCTGGAACAAAGATACCCTTCCAGCTACTGGGTGGGGCTTGTGATCTGGAAGGGCAGCTGGGCAGTTGACCCTCTTCTCACTCAGGCAGACCTGGGCTTTGTTATGCTTACCCTTTGCATCCACAGAAGCATGGGAATCTCACCCTGACCAGCAGCCCCAGCTGGAGAACACAGGGCTAGGGCTGGGGGGGGGGTGGTTTCTAAACAGCCAGAGGAGAAGTCTACACATGTACTTTGCAACTAGCCCAGAATACCGGAAATGTCTCGAAAGATAGCAAAGGATGGCATCTTCCTTTGAGGTCTGTAGAGTGGCTTGAACATAAATGGAGCCACTGGGTGTGCTGCAATGTGGGTTCCCAGGTCTGGAAGAGGTCTACTTGCCTGATCACTGGACAGGGCTGGGCTATGAAGGTAGCCCAAACATATGGGGATGTTTAGGGAGAGAGCATGGGGTTTTGCAGCTGGACAAGTCTTCTATTGTAATGTCCTTCTCATTAGAGCCTTCAGAGGATTCAATCTCACAGGAGTTGAGGCTACAATCAAGGCCCCAGAGCTGACGTGGAGGCAGCCAAGACCAAGGCAGGAGTGAGGAACCTCCTGTATGAGTGGTGGTGAACCTATGGCACATGTGTTGTTTTTCTTTTAAGACAAAAGATGTTAGTGTATGAGCTGTTTTTTTCTAAGCTAAAACCTCGGTATTTAGGTTTAATTGTGGTATTGGCACTTTGTGATAAATAAGTGGGTTTTGGGCTGCAGTTTGGGCACTCATCTCTAAAAGGTTTTCCATGACTATCCTATATAGATGGTAGAAATGCTAAAGGGCCCTGCAGTTCCCAAGCAGTTATAAGAGTCCAGTTTGAACAAAGTTTGTATCTTGTTTTAGAAAATAGTATCTTCTACCCTTACAGTGCCAAACACATCTTGAAGGTACAGTTCTGAACCATGTTCTTGCTCTGTCTTGGCTTACATTTGTATCCACTGTGGAGGCAGCTATTGGCCTTTCAACTTTGCAGCAAGATGTGATCTAATTTCAAACTCATCTCTCAAAAGGAATAGGGGAGAAGTAGGATTCATTTCAGAATAGACAAATCCAGGTGGCCATGGCCTGTGGGAACTGGCTAGGTTTATCCTGTGCTGTCCAGCTCAGGCAGGGCAGACCTGGGTGGATATAGGGTATGGAGAGTTGGAGGGGAGCCACAACACACGTCTGATTTCTTAGTGTCTGGCAACATGCGTGGGCACACAGTGGGCACACAGGAAATACTGTACTCCATGGAATCAAACAGATTTTGAACTTCCTGATTTGGGCTGACACGCTGTATGACTGGGCCCCTGGGCAAGTCACTTTTACCTGGTGACTTACTCCCCAGCTGTAAGGTGTGAATGTTGACCAGAGCCACCTGGCATCTTGGCCAGGGTCTGCTTGCTTGTTTCTGTTTTTATTTTCTATAGCTAGTCTGTTTCAAGAATAGAATGATGAAAAGTATTGGAAATTCTCTTTGTAAACTAGAGAATTCCATGTACATGTAAGGAACAGAAAACTAGAAAGCTATGTTTCATGTTGTTACTTCTCAAATATGACCATTATTAATAATTTATTGGCCAACTGAACTACATTTCTCATTATCATTCTTCTGCTTTAGAAGCAGGCAATCACAGTTTAAAAAAATGTTTTCATGAGAGACAGTAAAGCTGCTTTCGTTAAAGATGAGACATGCAACTTGCAAATGGATTTGCTTTTCCCGAATTGAGTCCATGAGCAGAAGCAGGCTGCCCAAGCCCAAGCATGGAAACCTTGATTTTCTCAGCAAGCTGGGAGAAGTGGCTCCTGCAAAGAATCTAGACTCCAGATTAAAAAAAGATCTGGTTAGAGAATAATGTGGAGCAGAAATCATATTAAAGGCTTAAACCTCCCATGCTAACCCATGGCACAAGGAAAGGCTGGGTGTCCTGGCTTCACAGCCTCCCTTGTGGGAAGCCTCTGGGGCTTCATTTATCTTGAGATCAGGGTGGGCCAATGGTATGACTTAAGCCAGTAGAGCCAACAGGCCTGCTGCCAGCACAGGCTGTCTGAATGTGACGAAAGGATCCACTCTGGCTTCCTCTGCCATGACCTTGCCTGTGCTGGAAACTAGACTTCCTTTTGGGCACCAGGGATAAAGTGGTGGCCATTTGCGGGTAGATGGAGCAAGACCAGGGCAATGCAGCCCTTTGAAGGAGATCTGAAGGGATAAGAAGGGCAGCTTGGAGGAGGAACACTGCCTGCTCTTGAGAGCCATTCTGCTGCTTCAGGGGTGTTAGAGGGACTAGTTTTATGTGGTTTCAGAAGGTGCAGCTTAGGACCATTGGGAGGAAATGACAAGGAGGAAACTTCAGGTCCCAAGAGAGCTGGATAAGGTCCAGGATCAAAGGAAATGGGCTGTCCAAGGAGTAAGGGGTATGGGGGAATTCCATCCCTAGCAGGGTTCAAGGAATGGCTGGATAGTGACCATCTGGGGTGTAGTGGGGCTGAGTACAGTAAGATGGCTCCAAGATTACCAGAGAAACTGAGAAAGGAGGGTCAGGTCCATGGCAAGACAAAAAGGAAGCCCTAAGGTTCTGAAAGGTTATGTCAAATTCTTTATGGGGACATCAGGGAAAATGCCTTTTGGTGCCTCACTCATAGAGGGACAGGTAACAGCAGGAGGTGCTGTTGGCCTGGGAGAGCAAAATATATGATAAAGTACACAATGCATCCAGCTTCATACCACCTAGGAACAGATAAAATGGGCTGGGGGTTGTGTGTGTGATGGGGAGGTAGCTCAGATTCACACAAGCTTCAATTTAGCTGCAAGATCTGTTCTTGCCAAGGCCAGTGGAACTTCTCACTACATAAAAAAGCTTTATATCCTCTTTCTTCTTAGGGGAAGAGGGAGGAAGAGGAGAGATGGAGGAGGAGAGAAAAGAAGACACAGAATGAACATGGAGAAGTAGGAGAGAATAGGAGGACTTTGCTAGTTGGAGGCCATAAATCTGGAGGTGTCAACTTCTACCTGTGGTGTCTTGGTGCTGTGTTGCGCTAGGCAGTGGCAGGCAGTGCTTGAGGCAGGCTGGTGTCATGACAGAAGCACTGGGCTGGAGGCCAGGGCTGAGCTCGCATCCCAGCTCTGCCTCTAATTCTGACCTATCTTTTCTCTAGCTTGACATTTCTTTCTGCAAAACGTAGGCCTGGATTAGCCCACCTATAAGGTCCTCCCCAGTCCCTGGGGTTTGGGGCTTCATGACTAGTGAACATTTCAGCCTTGGTTTGGCAGAGACTAGGACCAGGGACAAGGACAACCCAGGACTGTCCTGTTAAATTGTGTTGTAGGACTCAATGAATTTTTGTAGTCCCTTGGTGGGGACTGCTCAACTCCAGGGCACAGGAATATGGGGAAGAAGAAATGTAGACATGGTAGAGGGAAAGGAAGGAGTGATGTGAGGGGGCATAAGGAGACGGCAGGGCACTCACAGCAGGAGGAGATGGGCACACTGATGGCTAGGATCACCCAGGCAATGTCCATCTTGCTCAGGCAGATGGTGGCTCTGTGGTGGGGCTTGTCCCCTTCGGCCACATGGGAGATGTTTGCTGCTGTTCCAGGCTTCCAGGTCCCAGCAGGGACCAGGCGGTTGAGGAAGTTTCCTGTGGCTGTAGACACCACTGTGGAGAGAGGACTGGGTACCCTGTCGGTCATGAAGGGGGAGGCTGCAGCCTCCTCCTCAGCTAGAGAAACAGTGCTTTCTGAGACCCCAGGGGGATGGGCTGGGGCCTGTGGAGTTGTGGATGTTCCCTGAGGAATCCCCTGGGAAGGGGCTGAGACAGTGGCATTGAAGGCAGCCTGGCTTGGCCCTATCACAGCTGTAAAGACCTTAGAGCTGGCAGACAGAGGTCTGTTGGTGACAGAGGTGACAGTAAGCCAAGAGTCACTGAGGCTGGGGCTGTCCTGTGTGTCACTGTGGGGGTGCTGAGAAGGCACTGGGGTGGCTTGTGAACTGATAGGAGCACCTGCAGCTGCAGTGGTATTCAGCTCCCTTCCTGGGCTGGTGAAGATGGAACCACCCCCTTGGTCTGCTGTGCTAAGTCCTGGCTTGTCCTCTGCAGGTACAAGGAGGGTGGTGGGTGGCACCCATGAGGTACTTCTGGGTGCTGTGGTTGCAGCCACTGTCTGGGGCTGTGGCAAAGAGAAGTATGGGGTCCTGGGGGAAAGAGTAGAGGGATCTGACTCCAAAGAGCCTGTGAAGTTGCCCTTGTAGATCTGAAAGATTTTCCCCAATGGGCGCTTCTGCCCCAGGTGTGTGGAGCTCTGATTTCGTCCCCGCTGGCCTTCCTTCCTCCCAGAGTGGCCACCAGGTGCAGGTGGGACAGGGCGCAATGAGGCCCCAGTCCCCTTTCGGGAAGAGCCTGGGAGTCGTGGGGGCCTGCGAGTGATAGCCCGAGGGGCTGCTGTGGTGGGGTGGCTGGTGGTTCCTGTTGGCTTTGTTAGCAGGATGGTGGGGGCAGCATCCCCTGGTGGTCGGCTCTCTGAGTGGGAGGCTATGGTTGCCATAGTAACTGGAGGGGAACCTGTGGGCAGGGGGCTTTCAGAATGGGGGATATTTGCTGTCACTATGACAGTAGAAGTAGTGTTTATAGGAGGGTGCCTGTCTTGATGGGGTATTGTTGTTGCCATGGTAGCTGTGGCCTGTGAGGGTCCATCAGGAGCAGGGCCCAGTGTCACCACAGAGGAGTGTGTGGTCTGGCTGTGGGGTGCGGTCACCATGGTGCCTGGGGGACTGCCTGAGGGGAGGACCTGAAGAGATTCCGGTTCCTGAATAGCAAGTACCAGCGCTTCGGTCAGTGCCACGGTCAGGAGGAAGCCTGGAAAAGGACACAGAGAAGAGATGTGAAATACCCAGGGAGCAGCTAACAGGTAGGTTCTCCTTATCCACGACCTTGAACACTCTGGGAACTCAAGGAGGATATCAGGCACATTCTCAAGGCCCACACTGGCACCTGGCACTCTATAAGACACAGAATCTTTTGTGGAGTGGGGACATGCCTAGTAGGTTGGTGCTAGAGAGCTGGTCAGGAAGAAAAACCAGAAGAGAAGTCAGACTGGTTGGTCATGTCCTTCCCCAAATGCCTCTTGAACTCTAGAAGCCCTCCACCAAAGCACAGCTTCTCAGAGTGCAGGATGGTTGCAGCTTCTACACCTACCTCTTCTGCAACCAAGGTTGCAGGCCAGCTCATCCACAGAGGAAGTGTGAGCCACCCAAAGCCAAATGAGGAAGGCTACCCAATTCCTGTTCCCTTTTCCCAACTAGAGAAAAGTATGGAAGGTCTGACTTTCATTCATTCAGACTCACTCAGCAAACAACCAAAGGAAGTTGACCTTCTCCTCTTCCCTGGAGGATACAGAAATGAACAGGGGAGACTCCAGCCCTGGATAAGTTTGGACAAATCCACAAACAATGCTAAAATAAGGCAGAGATGTCTCAGTGTGATAGGAGAGTGGCAGGCAGAAGGGAGCATGGGTCCAGAGAAGGGCAACCAGATTTGGTGCCCTAAAACACATAGTACAGAGTCTGGATTAGCAGATGCATTCTATAGATGTCACTGGTATTTTAGTGTTTGTTGTTATTCACTGCTTTTCCTATGATATGCATGTGGCTGAAGTATGTGGAAAACTCTCATTGGACATACCCATTCTTTCTGAGTAGGAGTCCTTTTGAATATTATTAAAAGAAGAGTTTGCATGATAGTCAATGTGTGTACTTTTGTTCAGAAAATGCAAAAGGATAAAAACCTACAGATTTAAAAACACATAAACATGTATGGTTTTATTAGTCACAGCATCATGTACCAATATTTAAAAAGTACCTCACGCAAACACATGATGTAGGACTCACTCAGATCATATACTTGGAGACTGGTCATTCTAACACATGGGCTCAGAAGGGCTGGTCTGCTGAGAAGTGGCCAGACAGTGCTCTATGGCCTGGTTCTGACTTGTTTACTCCTCTTCGTTCATATGCACTGCCTTTTCTGCCATTCTCAGACTTTCCTTTGGCCCCAGTGAATCCCCAAGACTAACTCACTTAGAGCTCTTCTCCCTCATCAGATCTGAGCAGGACAAATGGCAAAAGCAGGTCCCTGGCTGGGATACCCACATACATTGTGGGATGGCCAGAAAGGCTGTTGATAGGAGAAGGCAGGGCCTTGCCTGTGACTTTCAGGATCCTGGGGAGCTTGTAGGAAGCATGATGGGGAAGAGATCTGCTGCTGGTACAGCTGTGACCCAAAGCCCAGCATCACCATTAGGTATGTAGCAGAAACTTGCAGTGACCTTGTGTCCCTCACCTGCACTTCTAAATGGTAGGGAAGCCAAGGGACTTGGGCTTGGATATATGCTGCAATGCTCACCATCTCTGGGATGAATGGCTTGTCCCAATAAATCTACTTTTCCTAAGCTTTCATCCATGAGCCAGACCACACATCGACAGTGTGCTCTGCTTATTCAAGTCAATAAAACATACTCGATTCAATACTCAGCCATTTGGCAGACTGCGAAATTGGGGCTCAGGGAGGTTAGATAACTTGTGCAAAGTCACACGATAGCGAAAGTATGTGAACCCAGGGCTGTTTCTAAAATGTGTGTTATTCCTGGTCAACTACTAACAACAATGCAAGAGGAGGAAGAGGACTCAAAATGCATTCACAGAAGGAACAGTGTGCTTTATGTTATGATCAGTTCAGGGTTATTCTAGCCCCTTTGCCCCCACACCTTGCCGCTTGGCACCACAGGGATAATCTAAGGGCTGGTGGTAGCAACCTCTGATGTCCTGAGAAATGTTCCCTTACAAGCCCATTGGTTCAATATAAATGTTGTTAAGAGTTGAAATTTGTTTGTCAGAGCCCCAACCCCAGTATCTTAGAATATGACTTTTTGGCAACAGGGCCTTCAAAGAGGTAAATAAGGTAAAAATGAGGCAATGGGGTGGGCCTTCATCCAATCTTACTGGCATCGTTCTCAGAAGAGATTTGGACGTAGACCATGACACTGGGAGCGTGGGCACATGACTTTGTACAAGAACAAATCAACAAGCAGGTAGCCATCTGCAAGGGGAGGGGAGGAGCTTTAGTGGACCCCAACCCTGCTGTCACCTTGGTCATGGACTTGTGGCCTCCAGAACTGTGAGGAAACAATTGTCAGTGGCAAACAAACACATAGATCTCATTAGGGGTTCTCTGAGAAAGAAGAGATAGAGACAAGGGCTTGTGGGTAAGAAGTTTATATTGGGAAATGATCTGAGGGTCAGCTGTGGGGTCTGAGATGAGTGAAATAGGAAGAACCAATCCAAGGGGAGCCATGAGCTGGGTGAGGTGGCTATCAAAACTCACTGGGAAGACACCATCTGCCTGAAGGTGTCCCCCTACATTTCCTAGTTTTATAGGGCTGTCAGAGAAGTGCTGGCCTGAGGTGCTGGCAGGTTATGCTTGCACCCAGCTGGTGGCTGCTGCAATGGATGGAGTGAAAACAAAGGGCCCAGAGGATCGCTGGGGTGGAGCATCAGATGTGTCCCATATAGTCAGGGCCCAGAGATGGAAGATGCAGAAGACTTTGGCAGCAGTCAAGGGTAGCGTGAAGGTTTAGAAGAGAGACCCCATCCCCTCCCAGAGACAGGTTTGTGGTGGCAGAGGTGCCACCTGAGCCTCCAGGATAACTCCTGCAGTACTCAGAGGCAGAGGGGTTTTTAAAATACTAAGAAATTTGGGCTGGGGGTTTAGCTCAGTGGTTTTGCTGCCTGCCTCAAAAGCGCAAGGTCCCGAGTTCGATCCCCGGTACCCCCAAAAAAGACAAAAACCAAAAAACAAAACTAAGAAATTCCTTTCCACTTTCCTACCTGGGGCACTGCAAATCATACCAGCTGGACCCATGAACTTACAGAGTCAGTCATCTTATCTGCCCTCTCTGCTGCTGCTGTTTATGTCTTCACTTGTTAGCATCCCTTGATGTTATTTTTTTTTTTTTCCCTAGGAGGAAATTAACCTCTCAGTCACTTCTTTAGACTTTGAAGTTAATCTTTGAAAAAATGAATGGGAACTGCCATCCTAGGTGCCATAGTTTTTACCAGCAGAAGAACATTTGGATGTCACAGCGAGAGGCCCTAAAGTTCATCTAAGCCAATCCCTTCCTTGCATAGGGACGATTGGAAGGAGTGAAGTGACTTGCTCAGAACATGCAGCTGGCTGGGGAGACAGCCTAGATCACACTGCAGCCAATATTTCAAAATAACATCATTTGTATCATAAAATTGCTACAAGGTTCACTGCTCAGACATCTCCTTCAATCTCTGTCACCTTCATTATAGAAATCAGACAATTTACCTCTCCTTGGCACAAAAGGTTAACAACAGAATGGGACGTACACTGTCACAGTAAATGTGCAAGGCCTTCAACTCTGGCTCTCCTAACACATGCAAATTTTCATTCAAGGCCTTTTGTGCTGGCCTACATACTCCCCTCCCCACAATCTGGAGCTACTGCTTCTGTGCATATTATTTGCATAAATTTGCATAACGGCCTCTGGAGGCCCCAACTTCAAACATGTATGAGAAATTAAAACTAAACTTTAGCTTGTCATACTTAAAATGTGGAAGTGACTTTTAAAACATGTCAGAATATAAGGACAAGCATGTGGGGTGGAAGCCCACAGACTGATGGGTGCCCAGATGTTGTAGGAAGGCTGCCCCATCCCCAGAATTCCAATGCATACATGATCTCAGGAGCCAAGAGAAGGAGAGGGCCTCCTCCTCCTCTTGTGTGTTTGGTGGCTGCCCACAGTCCATATTGGATATGGCATTTGCATCTGGCAAAGGCAACTGGTAAAGAAAAAATATCTAATTATTGTATAATGCACAGAACACTCTCTGTATGTCACAGGCTACTCTAAAGTCTAAATCACATATGAAATAAATCTGTAGTCCTCCTGGCAACCTGATGGGGCAGGTGCTATTATTAGATCCCTTTTGCAATTGAGGGAATGAATCCAGAGAGGCAGAAGATCCTGTCCATGGGGTGTCCTGGGTACACAGCTGGGTAATTGTAAACTGGGGTTTGAACCCAGGAAGCTGGGCCTCAGTCTACAGCCTGAACCACTTTCACTCACCATTCTGCTCTGCCACCCCTTCCCTCTGCATCCCTCCCTCCAAGGATGCTCTGCATAGTCAAGAGTCATGATCTGTAATTTTTGGGAACTGATTTTCTATTTTGGTCTCTTATCTGTTTTCTTCTATCTCTACTCCAGGGATCCTTATGACACACTTGGGGTGCTTTTCACAATTCATTAATTTATTTGCAAGTACAGTAACTTGAGGGAGGTTATAGTAGTACAATAAAAGGTCTGGAAGCACATACTTTAATTCTCTTTTTTTTGGTACTGGGGATTGAACTTGGGACCTTGTGCTTGCAAGGCAGGCAGCAGAACCACTGAGCTAAATCCCTGGCCCCTTTAATTCTCTTTTATCCCAATCCTGATATCCCATGCATACCTTTGGAAGAAGAAAAATAATATATATATATATATATATATATATTTCTTAAAGTTACTATTGTAAGTAATTTTCCTTCCACATTAAATTATGTTTCTATTGCCAGATATATGTCCATTGTCTTTTTAAACTTTTGTGACAGAGAATCACTGGTGTCTGAAACATCTGTCACTAAATAAGACACCCTGGCTATTCCAGACACTTGGTATGGTGATTTTAAGTCACATCTGCATGTTCCTGGCCTCCTCCTTCCCATGGAGTCTGTTTCCCCTTCCTTTGAGTCTATGTGGGCTTGTAACTGCCTTGAACAGACTGAGGCAGAAGTGATGCCATATTCCTCCCAAGACCAGGGCAGAAGAGACCACGTAGCTTCTCCATTTCTCTCAGAAGGTTTTGGCCTCTGTGTAAGCAGCACAGCTTCCCCGAGGCAGACACATGGAGACATCATGGAGTACATGACAGGAATGCCTGAGAAAGCCCCACCAGGTACGAGGCATGACAGAGAAGAAGCCTATGACATGACCCTGGCCCGGACCACTGTAGGACTGCAGTCATGCAAGGTACTCCAAATGCTTTGGAGCTGCTTTGCTGAGCCCAGTCAACACTAAGATTCATATATGAAATAAATCATTTTGTTATTGCTTGAAGGGTCTTTTGGATGATTTTCTTTTTTTAAACTGGAACATACTTGGTGCAATGGTTTTTTTTTTGGTCCTTGTGCTTGCGAGCCAGGCAGCAGAACCACTGAGCTAAATCCCCGGCGCTTTTGTTTTCTGAGACAGGGTCTCGCTATGTAGTTCAAGCTGACCTTGAACTCACTATGTAGCCCAGGCAAGCCTCAAACTTGTAGCAATCCTCCTGCCTCAGCCTCCTGAGTGCTGGGATTACAGGCTTGCACCACAATACCTGGCCATGGTGCAAAGGTTTGAATGTGCCCCCCCCCAAAGACAATGAATTGTTAACTGGATCCCCAGTGCAGCACTTTTAGGAGGTAGGGCCTACTGGGAGGTGTTTGGGTCAGGGGGCACAGGCCTCATGAATGGAGTAATACAGTTTTGGAAGGAGTGGGTTCATTATTATAGAAATGTGTTCTTTATAAAAGGACGAGTTGGGTTTCCTTTTGTCTCTCTCTCTCACCCTTCTGCCATAGGACGACATAGTAGCAGGCCCTCACCAGATGCCAGTCCCTTGACTTTGGAGTTCCCAGTTTCCAGAACTGTGAGGAATTAAAATATCCCATCTGTGGTTGTTATGGTTTGGGTCTGGATGTCCCCCCCAAGCCTCATGCAGTCATAGGTGGGTGAATCTAGAGAGGGTGATGCTAGGATTAAGGGGGTGTGATTACTAAACCACTACACATGAGTGACTGGTTTGGTACCATCTTAATCCCAGTAGTCTGAATAAAATAAAAGGAGCAGAAAGACTCCGTTAAGGTCTCTTGTTGCTTTTTTGCTTCCAAGAACTGTTTCCCTTGTTACCTTGGCTACCTTGTGTGCACCATGTTGTTTTTCCTCTGCCATGACTGTTGGCCATCCCTCCTTGGAGCCAGCCGATTATGGACTGAAACCTCTACAGACTGTGAGCTAAATAAACCCTTTCCCCTTTAAGTTTTGGTGCCAGGTATTTTGTCTCAGTAACGAGGGAAAAGTAACTAATACAGTGGTATTCTATTATACTAGTGCAAAATGGACTAAGACACTTAGAAATTTAGCTTCTGAAGCTGGTGCTTTAAGAACAAAAGGAAAGAAGGCTGCTAGCATACCAAATCTGGCCATCAGGGGGCTGTTGTCTACATGAGCAATAACATGCAACCTTCTAGTTTCAAGATTGTCATCTTGTAACTGGAAGGGAAGTTAGGAGTGGTATTTAATTCCTTCATCTTACAGATGAGAAGGTAAAGGTCCAAGAGAGTGAAATGATTTACCCTTGCCACACACCTCCACAGGAGTAGGGTGGAAGGGATCCAAGCCCATTCACTGCCTGACAATCCAATTTATGTCCTTAACCCTGTTATCTTTATACTTACAGTGGTCCCAATGTTCTAGTGTGCTCTGTCCTCTGAACTCCAATGATTCCTTTTGAAGATTAAATAAAAACTTCTAGTTTATCAGAAATAAATACACATCATTGACTTCAGTGTGAGCTGGGTGACTGCTCCTAAGAGGCAGCCCATGCCTGTGACTTTGGCTTTTTTATGAATCCAAGGCATTTTCAGTACAAATCTTGCAGCTTCCTTCTCCACAGGCAGTCACATTCCAAACGTTCCTTCCCATCAAGTTCTGCTCAGGCTATACCTCTAGTCACAGGCCAGAAAGTTCTGCTCTGTACTCAGAGTTAACTGGAGTCATGACCTGATGGGTTCCAGAAATGTCCAGGGGTCAGTGGTTCAACCGATGGACTGATAAGGTGCATGACTGAGAACTGTTTCCCAGAATACAATCCCTGAAGCACATGCAAGGAAGAAAACCACATGAGAGGGCCCTGTGTGCCCAGATATGGCTGTGGTCTCTGACCAACATGAATTCATCCTGTGCTGCAGCCCTGCAGACTGACAGATCATACATTCTGTTACAGACATGTGCGTGGACGTGTGCACATACATAAGCATGTGTGTGTGCACAGTCATACACTCTTGCTCTCAGTCTCTTTTGTTCCCCTACCCCCTCACAATTACACAACACAGTTCCTTTCCTGGGAGCAAGAAACAGGCAAGCATGACAAATTTGTAGCCCAAATCCCCCATAATCTCCAAGCTAATTTATGGTTAAGTCATTTGACTAAGTCTACCACATAGTGGTACCAGAGTTTAAATTCAGGCTTCTCTGATCCTGGCTGCCCAAGATATCCTGGGGTCTGAGATTTTTTTTTCAGTATTGGCAATTGAACCCATGGCCTTTGCACTGCACTACATCCCCAGCCATTTTTTTTGAAACAGAGTCTCACTAAGGTTCTAAGTTGTCCTGGCTAGGATCAAACTTGTCATCTTTCTGCCTCAGCCTCCCAGAGTGCTGGGATTACAAGTATGCACCACTAAGCCAGGCTCTGAGAAATTCTTGATCCAGAAAAATGTCCTACTTGAGCAGAGGAATGTTTGATAAAGATAATAATATTATTGTCATCATTGATAACAACTATTATTATTGATAACCACGATTTAAAAAATCTTCCCTCAAATGCAGCAATTTGCGGGGCACCTAAGCTCCCTTAATATCTTAAGCTTTAGCTTTTTTGCCTTAGTTAATTAATTCAAATTGGGACAAACATTTTTTACTTAGAACTCTTCTTTAGATGGCTTCCTGGGCCTTGAAGACCTGTGTACTTGTAACCTCTAAGCTTCCTCTTCCCTAGCTTGCATCTCTTTGGAGGAAACAGCCAGGGTCTTGTGTGTTTCCCTGTCTGCACTCTATCTAAGCTGTGAGGGCTAGGACTGTGTCAGGTTCAATGCATATTCCCATTTCTGGTCTAATATCTGACTACAACAAATATTTGCTGAAAAATAAGACACCTTCTTAAATTACTGACTGGTCAGCTGTGGCAGCTTGTACTTTCCAAAAATGACGATCACAGTAGTACATCACAACCCACTCATTCTCTCTAAATGTGACTTTGATCCTCTTATTGTCAGGTGACATCTATGTCCCTCCTCAGAAATCTGAATGGGTCTATGACTATGGCCAAAGAGATATTACCTGACTTCCGAGTCCAGGCCATCAAGGTGGTACAGCCCCTTCCTGGTTTGCCTGGTGCTTATTCCTGGAAGCCAGCTGGCATGCTTCATGCCTGAGCAACCCCCGGAGGGAACTGAGGAGGCCTCTGGCTTTCAGGCCCTGTGAACTTTCAGGTGACAGCCAGTGTCAATTTGCTGGTCGTATGAGTGAGCCATCCTGGAAGCCTCAGTTAAGTTTCCCAGCTGAGTTTGAGCAGAGCCAAGACAAGTGACCTTCTCCTCAAACTACAGATTTAAGCAAAATGAGGGATTATTATTTCAAGCTACTACATTTTAGTAACTTATCAGGCAGCAATGACAACTGGAATACCAGACATGCAGAAGTGAAATTCAAACTCTTTCAGTGACCATCCTGGATTTAAACATCGGGGACTTTTAGTGTTGGGGCTCTACAGCTGATTTTGGTTTTCTTACTGTCTCTTTCATGCTCAGACTTGAGGTAAGGAAACAGCTCAATTCTGGGCTCTTTGTACAGCACCACCTTTTCTCTGATATATAGGTATGGTTTCCACAAAGGAAGAAAGCAACAAGTATATACTAGGAGTGCCACACAGCTCCTGGCACATGGGGGACAGAAGGAATAAAGCTGGGGGCTGGTGTATGGTGTTCACAAACTGAAGGCATGGTTGCTTCTTTCGAGAAGCTGCTATTTTAGAAGGGAATAAAGTCAGCTCTGATGGGAACACATGCTCACACCATGAAGGTGTCCTCTCAAAGACTCCCCAGATAAACACAAGTGAGAGTCAGACTTAGGTGGATGAAAAGGTCAATTCAGGTTCTAATAAAAGTAACAGCATTGGCAACATTCAGGGAATATCTCTTGACAGCATAGCAAGTAACACAGGTACTCCAGGCCAGGCTGCTTGGTACTCTCCTGAACTAGCAAGAGGCTCTTAAAACTCTTTCAGAGCCAGAGAGTGGTCAGATGGGGAAAGGGGTTAGAGAGGAGGAATAAGTTCTGATGATCTATTTAGCACAGTAGAGTGACTATAGTTAATAGGGTGTGCATTTCAAAATAGCTAAAGAGAAGATTTTAAATCCTTACCATAAAGAAGTGAAATATTTAAGTTGATCAATGTTTTAACTAGCCTGATTTGATCATTCCATAACATATGTATCAGGACATCATATTGAACCCTATAAAGAAACTGTGAATCTAAAATAAAATAAAACTTCAAAGAAAACATTCCATGGGCTGAGGATGCAGCTGAGTGGTAGAGTGCTTACCTAGCCCTGAATTCTGCCCCCAGCACCAGACAGACAGACAGACAGGCATGCGCGCACACACACCCACACACCCACATGGAGTTCTATACTCTATAGTAGAGAACTTGACAAATAGTACCTTAGCCAGGAGCCAGGTGATCAAGGTCAGTATCAACTGTGGTAACATCTTGTTGGATATATATATATATATATATATATATATATCTCCATCTCTCTATATATCTCTATCAATCATCTATCTATCTATCTATCTATCTATCTATCTATCTATCTATCTATCTATGTATAGCTATAGGCACTTTACCTTTGCAGTTTTCCTCTCTCAAGCCTATAACCTCTGCATAATTATAAGAAAAATATCAGAAAAATCATAAATT
Source organism: Heterocephalus glaber (assembly GCF_053883595.1). Classification (NCBI taxonomy): domain Eukaryota; kingdom Metazoa; phylum Chordata; class Mammalia; order Rodentia; family Bathyergidae; genus Heterocephalus; species Heterocephalus glaber. The sequence goes on along the minus strand of NW_028258324.1, from coordinate 9,524,151 downwards.
GAGGCACACTTTATAAAATATTGGACTAGAAATCTTCAAAACTGTCACAGACAGCCAAGAGAAGCCAAAAGAGACATGACAACTAAATGTAATGTAGTTTCCTGGGTGGGATCCTGGGATGAGAAAATGAGGGAAATGTGAATAAAGTATGGACTTATTAATAATAATGCATCAGTATTGGTTCATTAATTGTGACAAATGTACCATAGTATATAAGATGTAAATAACAGAGGAAACTGGAGACAAGGTATCTAGAAATCCTCTGCAACTTTTCTGTAAATTTAAAACTATTCTAAAATAAGGATTTTTTTTGTTTTGTTTTGTACTGGGAATTGAACTCGGGACCTTGGGCTTTCGAGGCAGATGGCAGAACCACTGAGCTAAATCTCCGGCCCTTAAAATAAAGAAATTTAAAATAAATGGTCCATGGACAGCAGGCCCAATGTAAAGGCCATTCCATGGGCTGGTTTCTAGAAGATCTGACTTTCCCAGAGAGCTGGAGTGAGATCATATACCCACAGACGGGGCAGTCAGGGGGGAAGTGAGAACCTCACTGCCCTAATGCCACCTTCCGGCACGTCTTTCTTAACATCGTGGGTAGGTCTGATCTAAACTACTGACTGATGTGTTCTGGAGCCTACCTAGAGAAAAGAAATTTCTGCCATTACTTTTGCCACATCTACCTGTATGCCCTGATTCTTACATTTTTGATATTCTCACTTAAAGCAAATGTGTAGAGTTTGAAGATGAAATGGTTTGGAGACTAATAGCCGGAACATAGTTTTTGAATGTGTCCAAATTCCAGTTGAACAGCCAGGGTAAATGTCACCAATGTAATGCAAACACCATAATTTGGGTGCCTGCTCTCTCTGGGACACTGGCCAGCTCTCCTGGAGCACTGTGCAGGCCGCTTGATATTCTTGTTCAGTTCCCTGTCATGCTGGTTGCAAGGCTGTCTGGTTCTGCTCTCCTCAGTTGCCAAGGGTTCTCTGCCTGCTCCAGTCTGCCTGGAACAAATAGCTCAACTGGACATAGTTGTTAAATTGCCAAATTCCCCATTTCCAGGCAGGATGCTCAGACCTCAAGGTATAAATTAGGCTTTGGGCATTAGTTGAATTTCTCAACTGAATTCCAAAACTCAGCCTTTCCACCTGTGCACATTTGGGACTTAAAGCTTCTCCCCCATCTTCCCTCTTCCAGTATGCACCCCCTCCCACAGCCAATACTGACATTATCATTAAGGCTAAATGGATCACCAATGCTAAATTTCCATTTATTGAGCATCTACTTTGTGCCAAGCACTGTATTAAGTACTTTTCATTATTTCTTAAACTTTACAAAACCCTATGTGCAAATCTTAAACATCTTCCATATAATTATAGGACTATGCACCCTCTACCTTTTATATATTCCCTGCTGTGATATAAATCTTTAGATTTAGGTAGCTGAAAGATTCATCGTGGACTTGGAGTTAACTTTCTGGAGGAAATTTTGACAAAACTTATCTTACTCATGCCAAGCTGAGGAGGCAAGAACAATACACACAGTACAAGGAGAGAACAATAGAAGACAGTGTATAATTCAGGATTATGTTGGGTGGTTTTTATGAATAGTACCACAAAATCTGGAGGAACCCAGGAAGACTTCCTGGAAGGGGAGAGACCTGAGTCCTCTATTACCTCAAAATTTGCTCATTTCTTTATTCATGTATTCAACAATCATTTATTTATTTATTTATTTTGGTACCGGGGATTGAACTTGGATCCCCTTGTGCTTGTGAAGCAGGCAGTGCAACCAGTGAGCTAAATCCACGGCCCCTCAACAATCATTTATTGAGTGCTAAGCTGAGTGTAGCTTTGCGTTTTCCAGATAAACTAGTACCCTGATCTCAGCCAAGAGTAGCTGCAAACATTTCATTCCCTATTATGGGGGAATGAATATTGGGGAATGAATACTGGTTAGGAAAATTCTGGAAAGAAAAGTTTATATATGGATGGAAAACATTTTATAGTTGTTATGTTTGGAATAGGAACATTCATTATTGAGCATCTATCATGTTTGTTAATATTTTACTCCTGAAAACTAATTTAATACAAAAACTTATGTGAGGTGTCTTGTTCCCTAAAATGAAGGCTCAGAGAAGTAAAAAGATTTATTCAAGGTCACACATTTAAGGTGGAACCAACACACATATCTAAGTATATGTGCAGCATGATAAAAAACTATAGTGAACGTTTAAATTTTAAAAACATTTATTACAGTAAAAGACACATTGGTATTAATCCCCTTCAAAAACTCCCCCTCACTTCACACACAGTCATCCCATTGTAATAAAAATAAACTGCATAATGGCTTTAAGATGCTAATTTTGAGGGGTGGTTTTGTTACACAGCAAACAGAATTCCTACATATCTCATTAAATTTACATAAGAACTTCTTGTACTAGGAATTATTATCATAGTTAACTTTCACCAGACAGGGTCTAAAGAGGTTCCCAAAGTGGAGGCGAGGAACCTCAACTCACTATACCCACAGAATAAGTTCGCTGACTCCTGTTGCAGAAAAGAATTTTCATGATTAGTTTAGGAAGAGGCACAGAAAAGATGTATTTAGAAAAAACTACACACTCAGAGTGTGGGCATTCAGAGAATGAGACACATTCTCTGGGTGTCTGAGTGTGGGGCTGGGCAGATACACGGTGATTTTGGAGTGGGTCCATTCATAGGTGATAGCCACCACAGGTGATAGGGCGGGCAAAAAGGTATGGTCTATTCATGGCTCAAGAGGTCAATTTACAGGTAAAGTGGAATGGCCAAGGCTTACTGAGTCTTTAAGGACCTTAGAAATTTTTGACTGGGTTTGTGTCTTGATGCTAGAGTTTTAATTAAAAATGCAATTTAAAAATTATGATCCCAACTCAATCTTCAACACAAACAGGTTAAGTAATTTGCCTAGGATGTCATAGCTGGTGTGTGGCACTGAGCTGTAGGCTTTGAGTGCAAGCTTCGTGACTCATGCCTTAGCTAGGTGGCCACACTGTCTTCAGTGGGCCTGCTCCTTTGCCTAGAAATATCTTTTAGATTCTGCACGGACATCTGGAAGTGGAAATGACCACTAGGCCTTTTCATATATCACAGAAAAGGAGACTTATCCTTAAATGTTGCCAGTGAAGGTGGATTCTTAGGCCCAGTATGAAAAGACACAGTATGTTCATCTGGGAACAAAGAACACTGGTGGCTCTCAGTTTAGATGAGATCTCTGATGTCCTAGAACTCTGGTGGATTTTTTAGAGGTTGGCCGGTTGGCCTGTTTAAAAAAAAAAAAAGTGTTAAAAATATTGTTTTATATCAGGAAATGTGTTCTAAGGGTCAAATAGTTTCTTTTTTGCTGTTTGTCCTTTTTCTTGCAGTACTAGGATCACACCCAAGGCTTTGTGTATGGCAGACAAATGCTCTACCTCTGAGCTGTTAGTTACAACCTTCAAATAACTTCTTTATTGTTTTTTACTTTGGAGTGCAGTTCACTTGTGAGCAGGAGATAGCCCATTTGGGACAATCCTTCAAGGCTGAAATGAAGTCAGATGTGCTGCTTATAGTTTCACCAGCAGTTACACCCAAAGGGACTCTAGAGCAATACTTGGGACTGGGAAGGTCCTGGACACAGAGGGAACACCATCAGAGACAGCCCAAGGCAAGCAGGAGACAGGGTCACCCGCTACACTCACAGTGAGCAAGGGCCTCCAAGAGGGTCTCCCGACCAGTCTGTCTCCTTCTCCCCCCCTCCCCTGTGGCTTCCCTATCTACAACTGTAGTGATCCAACCCTATATCCAAATTGATTGATTAGCCTTTCCTTTTTCATTACTCCCTTCTGAGTGGCTCCAGGGGACATTCTTTAAAAATTAACTTTATTGGGCCAGGGATTTAGCTCAGTGGTTTCACCGCCTGCCTTGCAAGCGCAAGGGCCCGAGTTCAATCCCTGGTACCAAAAAAAAAAAAAAGTTAACTTTATTGAGGTATGATTTGTATGCAATAAAATTCACCATTTTAAATATAGATTGCTTAGTTTTAACAAATGTGTACATTTGTGTAGTTACTACCATAATCAAGATACACAACATTTCTATCTTCTTATAACATTTCCTTATGTCCTTTATTCTCAAATCTTCTTCACCATGACTCTAAGCAAATCTGATTTACATCACTATAGATTCATTTTGTGTGTTCTAGATTTTTACACAAATGGAAAATTAGGTCAAATGTTTTGTGTCTGGCCTTAGCATGACATCTGTGAAAGTTATCCACTTGCTGTGTGTATTAGTGGTTTATTTTTTCTTCCTGCTGAGTAGTATTCCATTACAAGGATATGCCAATCATTCATCTGGTAATAAGCACATTTGGGTTGTCCCCAGTTTAGGGCTATTATGAACGAAGCTGCCATGAGCATATGTTTTCATTTATCTTGAATATCTAGAGATAGAGCTGCTGGGACATATGGTGAGTGCACATTTAATTGTGTTAAAAACTGCCAAACTGCTTCCAAGTGATTTAACATTTTACATTTCTCTCTTAAAATTTAATCACAATGACTGACAGATTGACTAACTGATTGGGTAATAAAATGTATTAGCGTAATCTAAAAGTAAACATGCAGAATATAATATAGTGAGTTATCTCCTTCCTGGTTTCCTCTGGAGGAACTGGAGCAGTGTCACCAGTTCCTCATAGGCCTTTTCAGACACTGTTAAAACATCCCCAAACACTTAACTTACATTTCCCCTTTCTGCTTTTTATACAGATAAGCATGCCCTAGACAAACCTTGTTTTTCTCATAATAGATCTTGGATAGTGTTAGGGAGACATTTTCCAAAGCATGTTCTAAAGAGCTCTACCCCTTAGATGCTGTACAGGAAAAGGGTTCCCAGTGGAAAAGCTACTTCCTCCTTCCTCTTAGAAATTCATAGCATACATTAGCTCATTGAAGGCTCTAAGAAGTCTTGGGATTAAAAAGCACTCATATAAATCAAAAGCCACCAAACTTGTAAAGGGCCAACTAGTAAATATTTTCAGACTTTGTGGTTATGGTCCCTGTTTTAATTAATCTGTTCTTCTAGTGGGAAAGCAGACACAGACATTATATAAATGAATGAGTGTGGCTGTATTTCAAGAAAACTTTATTTACAAAAAGAGGTGGCAGGGGCCAGGGATTTAGCTCAGTGGTTCTGGCGCCCGCCTCACAAGCTGAGGACCCGAGTTCAATCCCGGTACCAAAAAAAAAAAAAAAAAAAAGAGGTGGCAAACTGTAGTTGGCAATTCCTGATCTAGAACATGGCAGGATTGGAGAAGGGCTCTGGTTAAATTTCAAGATGTTTTTCAAAGGCCTACTAGTGGTGCTGCTTTCTCGTTACATGACCCCACTTCCATCCCTACACCAACAAATCTGCCATCTCACGGTTCAGAAGAGGAATGAGAATGACAGACAGGAGTGGCAGGAAGCAAAGGAGGCTGGGGGTAGGGATGGAAGGAAAGGCAAGGGGGACTGGGGGGGTGGTGTCCCAGAGCAGAGGCCAAAGACAATAAAAATGCCAAGAGCTGAGTAAACAACTGCTCAATTTGAGACTGCTTTTCTATCCTCTTCTCTTTTTCCCTTTATGCCTAAAGTATAACCTAGAACACTAGAAAAGGGCAACATGCTTCACATTCTCATTAAATAAATGCCCCATGACTTAGGTAGAGGCTTTTGGATTCTGGGCATTAGCACTCCTATCTGTGAGACCATAGATTTCTTCAAAATGTCCTCATTCTAAGATTCCATGAAATTTTTGTTTTCCAAGTCAAACCTTAGAGGATGTGTGAACTTGTGGCTAGATAAGGGCTAGACCTATGTGATTCTGGGGGGAGAATTTTAAGAGTTCTCATCTAACAACTGGCCAACAAACGTAACAGTTACCAAGGAATACTAGCTCTTCTGTTTTAAGTAACCATATTTCATCAGACATAAGAAGCAAACAATTGTTTCATATACCAGTAAGAGAGAAAAAAATACTGCCCATTAAACTATGACACAATGCTTTCCTACATATGCAAATTTTTTGTTTTTGCACTTTATTAAATTCTTTTACTGGTACATTGTAGGTATACAACACAATTACATTTCTCATTGGGAATTGTACCTTTACATAATGCATCTTGGTTCTTATTTTTTCTCCATTCCTAGCCCTCCCTTCACCCCCTCCACCCTTCCCTATTTACAAAGACTTTATTTCCATTTTTTCCATTTCTCAGCATTTTTGCTTTCCCTTCTTTCCTTCCCCCTGCCCCTCCCACTACCCCTACCCCTTTGGACCTTTTCTTCCTATTTTGCATTATCGATTATTGATTCTAATCATTGGTACATTTTAGGTGTACAATATAATGACATTCATCATTGGAAATTTGCACCTTTCCATAGTCTCTCTTGGTTCTTATTTTTCACCCTTGCCCAGCCCTCCCTTCAACCCCTCCAGTCCTCCCTATTTACAAAGATTCTGTTCCCATTTTTCCATTTTCTCATATTAATCCCATTCCCTTCTATCCTTTCCCCTAGCCCTCCCACTTCCTTCCCCTTTGCCCCTTTTCTTCCTATTTCACATTACCTATTATACATTTTAGTCCTTATTTACACTTTCAGTTTCTCACACCACAGAAACTGTTTGGTATTTATACACGTGTGTCCTATTTATTTCACTTAAGAGTGTCATCTCAATGTGCATCCACTTAGCTATAAATATCTCTAATTTCTCATTTTTTATGGCAAAATAATATTCCATTTTATAAAAAAAACACATTTTCTTTATCTAGTCTCCAGTTGATGGGCATTTGGGTGGCTTCCAAGTTTTAGTTGTCACGAACGGTGCTGTTATGAACATGGGCACACATATACCACTGTGGTATGACTCTTTTAATTCTTTGGGGAAGATCCCCAGCAGTGGAATAGCAGGGTCAAATGGGACTTCCAGTCCTAGTTCTTTGAGGTCTCTCCATACTGATTTCCACAGTGGTTGCACCAGTCTACACTCCCACCAGCAGTGGAGCAGGGTTCCTCTTTCCCCACAGCTCCGCCAGCATTTGTTATTGGTTGATTTCATGATAGCAGCCATTCTTTCTGGAGTGAAGTGGAATCTCAATGTTGTTTTCATTTGGATCTCTCAAACGACCAGGGATGTTGAACATTTTTTCATGTATTTATTTGCTATTTCTACTTCTTTGTCTGAGAAATGTCTGTTCATTTCAGATGCCCAGTTTCAGATTGGGTCTTTAAATTTGGGAGGTCTGATCTTTTTAAGTTCTTTATAGATTCGAGATAGTAGACCTTTGTCTGAGGAAGAGCAGGTGAAGATTTTTTCCCACATTGTGGGTTGTCTCTTCACACTGCTGGTGGTTTCTCTTGCTGTGCAGAAGCCTTTTAATAAGAAGAGATCCCACTTGTTGATTGTTTGTGCTAGTTCACGGGCAACTGAGGTTTTGTTCATAAAATCTTTTCCTACACCGATGTCTTCAAGGGTTCTACCTAACCTCTGTTCCAACTGGTTCAGAGTTTCTATTTTAATATTTAGATCTTTAATCCATTTTGATTTTAGTTCAGTGCATGGCGGGAGATATAGGTCTAGTTTTAATCTTTGGCAAGTTGAAGCCCAATTTTTCCAGCACCATTTATTAAAGAGGCTATCTTTCCTCCAGTGAGGGTATTTGGTTCCTTTATCGAAGATGAGATGGCTGAGTGTGTCTGGCATTGTTTCTGCATCTTCTAATCGGTTCCACTGGTCCTCAAGTCTGTTTCTTTGCCAGTACCATGCTGTTTTTATCACAGTAGCTTTGTAGTATAGTTTCAAGTTGGGGGTTGTAATTCTCCCTGCCATGTCTCTGTTACCTAGAATTGCTTTTGCTATTCTGGATCTCTTCTTGTTCCAAATGAATTTTTGGATTGTTTTCTCAAGGTCCATGAAGTATGCTGCTGGGATCTCAATTGGAATTGCATTAAATCTATATAGCAGTTTTGGAAGTATGGCCATTTTCACTATATTAATCCTTCCTACCCAGGAGCAGGGGATGTCTGTCCATTTTCTGATATCATCTTCAATCTCTCTTTTCAGAATGCCATAGTTTTCAGAGAAGAGGTCTTTGATTTCTTTCGTTAGGTTGATTCCTAGGTATTTCAGTTTTTTGGATGTTATTGTGATAGGAATTATTTGCCCTATTTCTGTCTCAGTGAGTCTGTCATTGGTGTAGAGGAAAGCTATTGATTTTTGTGTGTTGACCTTGTAACCAGCTACTTGACTGAATTTGGTTATTAAGTCTAGAAGACTTTTGGTGGAGTTCTTGGGGTCTTCTATATAGAGTATCATGTCATCTGCAAATAATGACAATTTGACTTCTTCATTTCCTATCATTATTCTTTTTATTTCTTTCTCTTGTCTAATTGCCATGGCTGATGTTTCCAGAACTATATTGAACAAGAGTGGTGATAGTGGACATCCTTGTCTTGTTCCTGATTTAAGTGTGAAGGATTTCAGTTTTTGACCATTTAGTATGCTATTGGCTGTTGGTTTTTCATAAACGGCTTCTATCAGTTTGAGGTAGAGACCATCTATTCCAATTTTTTGTAGGGTTTTTATCATAAATGTATGTTGGGTTTTGTCAAATGCTTTTTCTGTGTCTATGGAGATAATCATATGGTTTTTGTCCTTGGCTCTATTGATATAGTGTATTACATTGATTGATTTTTGTATATTGAACCATCCCTGCATCCCTGGGATGAATCCCACTTGATCAGGGTGTATGATCTTCTTGATGATCTTCTTCATTCTGTTTGCCAGTATCTTATTAAGGATTTTTGCATCTATGTTCATTAATGAGATTGGCCTATAGTTCTTTTTCGGTTGGGTCTTTCTCTGCTTTGGGGATCAAGGTGATGCTTGCTTCCAGGAATGAATTTGGGAGTATTGCTTCCCTTCAATTTCATTGAAGAGTTTAAACAGTAGTGGCTGCAGTTCCTCTCTAAATGTCTTGTAGCATTCAGCAGTGAAGCCATCAGGGCCCAGGCTTTTCTTAGTTGATAAGTTTTTAATTACATTATCAGTTTCATTCATTGATATTAGGTTGTTCAGAAATTTTAGGTCTTCTTTGTTCAACTTTGGTAATTCATATGTATCTAGGAATCTGTCCATTTCTTCTGTGTTGTCCATCTTATTGGAGTATAGGTTCTGGAAGTAGGTATTGATGATCCTCTGGATTTCTGCTGGGTCTGTTGTAATTTCACCCTTTTCATTCCTAATTGCATGGATTTGGGCCTTTTCTTTCCTTTTTCTGATAACGTTGGCTAAGGGTTTGTCAATTTTGTTGATTCTTTCCAAGAACCAACTCTTGGCTTCATTGATTTCTTTTGTATCATTCTCTTAGTCTCCATTGCATTGATTTCTCCTCTGATCTTTATAATTTCCTCCCTTGTATGAGCTCTGGGGTTGTCCTGTTCTTCTTTTTCTAGACGCTTGAGGTGCAGCATCAGGTTGTTTAATTGGGCATGCTCTGTTTTCCTAATATGAGTATTCACTGCTATGAATTTCCCTTGTAAGACTGCTTTCATTGTGTCCCATAGATGCCGATATGTTGTATTATCATTGTCATTTAATTGAAGGAACTGTCTGATTTCTTCTTTAATTTCCTCTGTGACCCAGTGGTTATTCAGAAGTGTGTTGTTCAATTTCCACATGTTTATGAAATTTTTTGAGTTTCTTTTGCTATGGATCTCCAATTTCATCCCACTATGGTCTGATAATATACAGGGGATAACTTCAATTCCTTTGCACTTACTTAAACATGTTCTAAGTGTGAGTATGTGGTCTATTTTGGAGAATGACCCATGTGCAGCTGAGAAGAATGTGTATTCTGATTTTGTGGGGTGGAAGACTCTATAAACATCTGTTAAGTTCATTTGTTCAAGAGTTTGATTGAATTCTAGTATTTCATTACTTATTTTTTGTCTAGTTGATCTATCCATTTATGACAGTGGGGTGTTGAGGTCCCCCACTACAATTGTATTAGTGCATATATGACTTTTCATGTCCGTTAGTATTTGTTTTATATAGTTGGGTGCACTAGTGTTTGGTGCATAGATATTTATGATTGTCATCTCTTCCTCTTGGATTCTTCCCTTTACAAGGATGCAGTGTCCTTCTTCATCTCTCTTAATCAGTGTTGGTTTGAAATCTACTTGATCTGCCAAGAGGATAGCTACTCCTGCTTTTGTTCTGGTTCCTGTCACGTGCAGTATTGTTTTCCACCCTTTAACTTTCAGTCTATGAGTTTCCTTTTGAATTAAGTGTGTTTCTTGTATGCAGCATATTGTTGGATTTTGCTTCTTGACCCATTCTGCCAGTCTATTTCTTTTGATTGGTGAATTGAGACCATTAATGTTGATGGTTATAACTGAAACGTATTGACTTGTCATTGCCATGACTTTTTCTTTTTGTTGGGTTCTCCCCCTCTACATTTAATTTCTTGTTGTGCCAGATGGGTTCATTCTGCTTTACTTCTTGGGGTTGTGATCCTCAATGCCTGTTCCTAGGATACTGTGTAAAATTCTTTGGAGTGCTGGTTTGTTATTCACGAAGTTCCTAAGGTACTCTTTGTCATGAAAGTATCTTATTTCTCCATCCATTTTGAAAGATAGTTTTGCAGGGTACATCAATCTGGGTTGGAAGCTGTTTTCTTTTAGGGCTTGGAATATGTCACTCCAGGCTCTTCTTGTCTTGATTGTTTCTGTTGAGAAGTCTGCTGTGATTCTGATGGGCTTTCCTTTGTATGTGATTTGTTTCTTTTCTCTAACTGCTTGTAGAACTTTGTTCTTCTGTTTGGTTTCTGGAATCTTAACAATTATATGCCTATGTGTAGATTTTTTTTTTTCATCAAGGCTATTTGGAGTCCTATATGCCTCACTTATCTGTATGTCAATCTTTTTTCCCCTGCTTGGGAAGTTTTCTGCCATTATTTCTGTGAAGAGATTTTTTTATGTCATCTGCACTCTCTCCTGTTTCTTCATTGAGCCCAATCAGTCTTATGTTATTCTTCTTTGCATCATCTAGCAGCTGCTGGATTGATTTCTCATGTTCCTTTATAATTTTCTTTTCCTGGTCACTAATTGCAATCTCATCTTCTCTATATGAAATTCTGTCCTCACATTGGCTCATTCTGGAGTTTTTCATGTCCTGGAAATCTATTTGCATCTGTTTTATGGATTCCATTTGTTTCCCATGTTTGGATTCCATCATGTTCCTGAACTCCTCTCTAGAGTTATTAATCATGTCTTGCACTAGGGGCACAATTTCTCCTGTTATCTGAGAAATTAATTCTGATTTCATTTTTTCCAGATCCCCTTTTGTTGCCAGTTCAGTGGGTCCAGGTGTTTGAGTATCAGAGTGTTCCATCTCATTTCCCTTTGGGGTTGCTGTAGGTGATCTGGAAGTCTGGTTTTGAGACTTATTTACGTGTTTTCTCATTTCGACTGGGCGGGTGGCGCTGTTGGCACCTGCACGGATTACCTCCTCTGAGCTGGAAGAGGTGGGACAGGGGCCGGGAGCAGTGGTAGGGATGGTGGCCCAAAAGCCCTTTCCTGTGACCTGGGAGCAGCGGGAGGGTTGGTGGCTGGGAAGCCCCTTCCTCTGGACCAGGAGCAGTGGGATGGCAGCTCAGAAGCCCCTACCTCTGGGCCGGGAGCGGTGGGAGTGATGATGGCCCAGAAGCCCCTTCCTCTGGGCCAGGAGCAGTGGGACAGAAGGTGGCCCAAAAGCCCTTTCCTCTGGGCTCGGAGCAGCAGGAGGGATGGTGGCCGGGAAGCCCCTTCTTCTGTACCAGGAGCAGTGGGATGGCGGCTCAGAAGCCCCTACCTCTGGGACAGGAGCAGCGGGACTCAGTACCGTGGTCTGGTGTCCTCTGCGTCTTTGTAGTGTGGAACCAGGTGGCTGTACAGAGGAGCGGTGGTGGTGGGGGGGTCCAGTGGATTGTTGCCGGGGTGCCGGCTGATTCAGCGTGTTCCGCGCGACTCGCGACCTCAGGCATATGCAATTTTTATTCTACATTTTTTGAAAGAACTCCTGTAGATTTGTCTAGACAGTTGGTCACACATCTCTGCTGTCCTCCCTTTTAGCATGTGATGTGTAATTGCCAATCATTTTGCAAGCATCTCAGTAACAAAACACAGCTCAATTCCAGCTGCTTTGGTCCCATTTAGAACTGGTTGTTGTTTTGCAATATGGAATGGAGACAATTCTTATAATGAACATTTACTCTACAAATATACCATTTCTGGCCTGGTGCTCTGTGTTGAGGTCCTTCAGCTGACACAGCTTTTTGTTTCAAAACTGCATCACAGAGGATCTTTGTGAAGACTCTTTAAATAGCAGTTATATACACATGGCACCAATGATTCATTTCCCGCAAAAGGTGAGATGATGAGGTGAACAATTAAGGCTGTCATTTGCCCACACATTGGCCATGATAACCACATCCTAAGTGCAGTCTGGTGGAGAGTGACTGTGAGATGCATCCTGGTTTCAGAGATATTGAAATGAAAAGAAGTTTCTCTAACAACATAAACCCAGATGGACATGTGCACTTAATTAAGCAAAGTCCTGATTTTGAACTTCAGGAGGTTAAAACAAAACAACAAAGTCAAGTGACTTAAAGTAGCATGAAGTGTTTTTCTTCTTTATAACCATTCCCAAACCCTCTGCAGTCATATTCAGATACTTCCAGCTGAATGGCTGCACAGTGGAACTCATCTGGATATAAACAGATCTAATGATGGATATTTTTTGTGTGTGCTGGGGATTAAACCCAGGGCCTTGTGTATACTGCACACTTGCTCTGCACCGAATTATACCCCTAGTACCTGCTGTCCTACTTTGTTTTTGAGATGGGATCTCACTATGTTGCCCAGGTTGGAGTCAAAATCCTGGGCTCATGTGATTCTCCTGTTTCAGCCTTCCAAGTAGCTGGGACTACAGCTAGCATTAGTCTACCATGTGGACCATGTGCCACCATGCCTAGCTTTTAACTATGGAATTCTTTAGGTATAATTTCGTATGACCCATAAAACTATATTTTCACAGTTGCCTACCCTCCCTCCTATCCCATGAGCTCAAAAAGGATCTTGATTTACATAATGAATTATGCATGAGCGTGAAGTGTTGATCATTTTAAAGGAAGAAAATCAGAATTGAACTATAGCTAATTTAAAAAAAAATATGCTTAGCACATATGCCAAGAGAATGTGTAAAGAAAGAAGCCAAGTTAGAAATTTATATCCATGTTAAAAAATGGTTATATGACATTTAAAGTAAGATCCGACAAGCTCTTGCTACCAGCTAAGGATACCGCCTGGCTCCTTAAACTCTTCTCTGTGCTGGGCTTGTCATGCTCTGCTTGGCAGGGAGTGGGTGCAGGGACCCAATGGGTACACACTGGTTTGGCAGGGAAGCAATGTGCTGTTGCTGGGAGCCTCTTTCCTTGGTCATGGGTCTTGTGTCTGCTCAATTCAGATCCAGGTCTGTCTAGCCCCAAACCCCTGGTCTTCACATCTCATGCTTAGTCACAGAGGTCACGCTAGAATCTAATATGAAAGTATTTTTTTACTGAACAACTCACTGAAGTAAACAGCTTCCTGGCAAAACTCCCCTGGAGATGAGGTTGAATGATGTGATGGTCTGGATGCCAGCTCACCCTTCTTTGCCCCTGTGACGTGGCTGCAGAAAATGCTTGAGTAGGTCTTTTTGACCCACATGAGTCTGAATCTCCAGATGTGCCCGGCTGGGTAAGGTCCTCAGGGCAGAACTTCACTGGCACACACCCTATGTAGTGTCTGCCACACTCTCACTGCACACAGGCCTGACACGACAGCATTTGTTAGCGATGTCTGCCTTTCATGCTTTCAAAAAGGCCTCAGGGTATTTTATGACAGAATAGGCACCAGAATTACATCTTGTAACAGAAAGTATGATCAAGACTTTCTAGGGGAATAAGAAGACTGAAATGAGCTGCAGCAGTGATGGAAACAAGCACAGCAAAGAGAAGCAAGCATCACCAGTAGAGTTCCCTGCTGCTTGCCTTGCCTCCTATGGTCTCATTACCAAGCAGCCTGAAAGGACACCAGGGAATCTATGGACACAGCAAACAAATGCTTCTAAAATGCCAAGGAACAGGGTTTGGGAGAAAATATGCCTGCCTTGTGCTTATGAAGGAAATTTTGGGCAAACAGACTATATGATTAAACTGGATGGCAGGTAAGAACACACTATTCTTTTTAAGAAAGAGAAAAACACAATGGGGAAGATAAGGAGGTGGTTGGCTAGCTCTCAACCTGCTCCTGTGTGTATAAGTTTATGAAGTGATTATTTCTTCCCACCATTCCACCTTTCTCCCAGTTCAGAACTTACATCTCATACTTCTGTCAGTTCAGAAACATGAGAGTGATAGAACTGGGGCAAGCCACACACCCATGTCAAGTTAGGTTAAGGTCCTAATTCATTGGGTCACAGGTGGGGTGACAGTACAAGGCAGAAGCAGATGCAGCAATGCTTGGCATGGGTCTCCTGGCTTCCCTCTGGTCAGTGGGAAGGACCTTTATGGTCTCTCAATTCACACTGGATACTGTTCCTGTAGGCTCAGATTTTAACACTTTCATTTTATTTATTTATTTATTTTTTGGTTCCTGGGATCGAACTCGGACCTTGTGCTTTCGAGGCAGGCGCTGGAACCACTGAGCTAAATTCTCGGCTACACTTTCATTTTAGAAGGAGACTAAATATATATAAAATCAGTTGAAGGGATACTTACAAAGAATAGGCTTTCCTGACTCTTAAGACAAAAATCAGCACTGGACTTCTCTTCCTATTTTCAACTTCATGAGTTGAGGGTGGTGGGTGAGGGCAGGATTATCAACCCTGGTATCCCAGAACAACACCTTTATCTCCAGCTTTCTGGCATTCTGGAAGGAGATTTCCTTCCACCCTAGCACGTCATTCTGCTGCTGAAAAGTCTTATTGACTTCCTTCAATTTAAAAAGGAATTTCAATCTCAAATCACACATGTGGTAAGTGGCTGTGACACAAGAAGAAATATATACTTAATTGGCCTCTATCCCCTTTCCTCACATAGAGGTTTTCTTGGGTTGGTATACAAATGAAATGACTGGTGGGTGGGGCTCCTGGAGCACCTCAGGATGGGGGCTGGCTGTCAGGGGAAACAACCAAGTGACAGGAGGGTTGGAACTTTCAGCACTGTCCACTCAACCCCACCCACAGAGGAGAGGAGAGGTCTGGAGGTTTCTCTCAGGCTGCAAACCAAAGGTGAAATACTTTATTTCTCAGAGCTCTGGGAAAAGCAGTAAGCATTTCTGAAAGGAAATGCCAGGCCTACAGGCAAGGGAGATCATACCAGGACCAGAGAGATACTGGTGTTTTTTCCTATTGCTTATTCTTTCCACCCCAATAAAATCTCAGATCCTGTTTTACAACTCCCTCTTATCTGATTTGAGAGCTACAGTATAGTTGTGGAAAAGACACACGTTTTCTAATCAGAAGGCTTGGGGAATGCTGGATGACAATGACATTAGATCTCTCTTTTTGGTCTCCTGCTTGAGGAGTGAGTCTGGGTACCAGTATTCTGGGAGCAAGCTGAAGAAGAGGGCCAGGTTCTCAGCTGTCAGTGTATAAACTTTGTTTTATCACGTGACTTCTGGATAAAGTGACAGGTGTTCCCCATGGACCCCTGAGTTTTATCATCTGCAGACAGCAGTTGCCAGTCTACTTCGGATAAGGAAAGCATACATTCTTACCTGTGGGCAAGGTGGGAAGGCTCTGGAGATCTAACTGCTTCTTGCAGGAACTTTCAACCAATCCTCTGGCCAGCAGTCCTTTCAACCCCCATTTCCATAGATTCCTCAAATGACTGCCAATTCCCAAGTTGTGGGGCATTCTACAGTGTTAACTGAGGTTGCTTCTATTTCTTCCTCAGTCCCAATTTAGGACTCAATTTTATCAGGTTCTTCAGTTGTTTTATAGCTTCTCAAATTATATCAATATGGTTGCTCTCCTGTGGTTCACTGGTTAAAAAATTCCTTTATTATTCATTAAATTAGGCTTTGATTAAATGCTGTGCCATATTTTGCCAGCATTCAACTCTATACTTGAATGTTTCCTATATGTCCCAGTGATATAACTAAGGAAATCACTTCAACTCTAAAGACTTCAGTTTTGGTCAATTTAAAGTGGAAAAATAATATTGTTTTCATTTATTTGATTATTAGTTAAACTGGACTCTTTTCTAGAAGTTTATTGCTCATCTCTGTTCTTTTGTTTCCTTATGATCACTGCTTACCTACCCCCATAAGTACTAGTCTTTTAGAAATTTATCCATAAGCAAGTCTTATATGTGAAGGATATTTGGGTTTGATTTATTTTGTTGTGTCAAGGGGTTTTGTTCTGTGTTGTTTGTGACCAAAGGAAAGTCTGCCCTAGTCCTGGTTTTGGAAACATTTACTAATATTTTCCTGTATTTGTTCTATAATTTCATTTTTTACATTTAACCATGTAGTAGGTATGGGTGCCACTCAGACCCCTCCTCATGACTGAGACCCTTGTTCCCCAAGAGTGCTGGCTGCACTCTTCACAGCTGAATCCCTCTCCTGGAATTTTCCTCAGGCAAAGGGAACTGACTTACAAATGATTATAGCCCTAGGTATCCAGGGTAAGCTCCATGTTCAACACCTGGTCCATGCCAAGGCAGAAGGTCCTACTTTCAATTTTGGACAACTAATAAGAATTGTCCCAGTAGCAGCTCCACAGCTCTCAGGAATTCCCTGAGCTCTGAGCTTTACTGGGCTCCACCTCCTCAGGCTCACAGTACACCCGGCCACTCAGTGGTAAACCTTCTATGACAAACCCCTCCTACACCCCAGGCTTCCTGGGGGAAGCAAGAACAAACAGTTCTACCCACTTGTAATTGACTTTGATATACCATGCACGGTAAATCTCTACCTTATTTTTTCTAAATATTAAACTAAATCTCCAAAATATTGGATTACCCTTTCTGCAATTTTTGGATCAGTACTTTTGTTATATTTAAAAATTTTAGCAAAAGAAACTGCTACAATTTCATAAACACATGGAAATTGAACAACACACTTCTGAATAACCAATGGGTCACAGAGGAAATTAAAGAAGAAATCAGACAGTTCCTTCAATTAAATGACAATTGCAGTACAACATATCGGAATCTATGGGACACAATGAAAGCAGTCTTACGAGGGAAATTCATAGCAGTGAATGCACATATTAGGAAAACAGAGTGAGCCCAATGAAACAACCTGATGCTGAACCTTAAGCTTCTAGAAAAAGAAGAGCAGGACAAACCCAAAGCTCAAACAAGAGAGGAAATTATAAAGATCAGAGCAGAAATCAATGCAATGGAGACTAAGAGCATGATAAAAAAAAACAAAAAAGCCAAGAGTTGGTTCTCGAAAGAATGAACAAAACTGACAAACCTTTAGCCAACCTTGTCAGAAAAAGGAAAGAAGAGGCCCAAATCCATGCAATTAGGAATGAAAAGGGTGAAATTACAATTAACCCAGCAGAAATCCAAAGGATCATCAATACCTCCTTCCAGAACCTATATGCCAATAAGATGAAAAACACAGAAGAAATGGACAGATTCCTAGATAAGTATGAATTACCAAAGTTGAATGAAGAAGACCTAAAAATTCTAAACAACCCAATATCAATCAATGAAATTGAAAACGTAATTAAAAACTTACCAATCAAGAAAAGCCTGGGTCCTGATGGCTTCACTGCTGAATTCTAGAAGACATTTAGAGAGGAACTACTGCCACTACTGTGTAAACTCTTCAATGAAATTGAAAGGGAAGCAATACTCCTGAATTCATTCCTGGAAGCAAGCATCACCTTGATCCCCAAAGCAGAGAAAGATCCAACTGAAAAAGAGAACTATAGGCCAATCTCACTAATGAACATAGATGCAAAAATCCTTAATAAGATAACTGGCAAAGAGAATGCAGAAGATCATCAAGATGATCATACACCCTGACCAAGTGAGATTTATCCCAGGGATTAAGGGATGGTTTAACATACGCAAATCAATCAATGTAATACTCTGTATCAATAGAGCCAAGGACAAAAACCATATGATTATCTCCATAGATGCAGAAAAAGCATTTGACAAAATCCAACATGCATTTATGATAAAACCCTACAAAACACTGGAATAGATGGTCTCTACCTCAATTTGATAAAAGCCATCTATGAAAAACCAACAGTCAATATCATACTAAATGGTCAAAAACTGAAATCCTTCACACTAAAATAAGGGACAAGACAAGGATGACCACTATCAACCACTCTTGTTCAAAATAGTTTTGGAAACATTAGCCACAGCAATTAGACAAGAGAAAGAAATAAAAGGAATAAAAATAGGAAATGAAGAAGTCAAATTGTCATTATTTGCAGATGACATGATACTCTACATAGAAGACCCCAAGAACTCCACCAAAAGTCTCCTAGACTTAATAACCAAATTAAGTAAAGTAGCTGGATAGAAGGTCAACACACAAAAATCAATACCTTTCCTCTACATGTCCGCTACAGACTCACTGAGAAAGAAATAGTGCAAACAATTCTTTCACAATAGCATTCAAAAAACTGAAATACCTAGGAATCAACCTAACAAAAGAAATCAAAGACCTCTTCTCTGAAAACCATAGCACTCTCATTGAGAGAGAAATAGGGGAAACAATTCCTTTCACAATAGCATCCAAAAAACCTGAAATACCTAGGAATCAACCTAACAAAAGTTAAAGACCTCTTCTCTGAAAACTATAGCACTCTGAAAAGAGAGATTGAGGATGATATCAGAAAACAGAAAGACATCCCCTGCTCCTGCTTAGGAAGGATAAACAGTGAAAATGGCCATACTTCCAAAACTGTTATACAGATTCCATGCAATCCTAATTGAAATCCCAGCTGTATACTTCATGGACTTTGAAAAAACAATCCAAAAATTCATTTGGAACAAGATGAGAGCCAGAATAGCAAAAGCAATTCTAGGTAAGATATGGCAGGGGGTATTACAACCCCCAACTTGAACCTATACTATGAAGCTACTGTGATAAAAACAGCATGCTACTGGCAAAGAAACAGACCCAAGCATCAGTGCAATAGATTAGAAGATGCAGAAACAACTCCAGACACACTCAGCCACCTCATCTTTGACAAAGGAGCCAATCACACTCATTGGAGGAAAGATAGCTTCTTTAATAAATGGTGTTGGAAAAACTGGATTTCAACCTGCCAAAGATTAAAACTAGACCCATACCTCTCACCATTCACTAAACTAAGATCGAAGTGGATTAAAGATCTAAATATTAAGACAGAAATACTAAACTTGCTGGAAGATAAGTTAGGTAGAACTCTTGAAGACATTGGTGTAGGAAAAGACTTTATGAAGAAAACCTCAGTTGCCCCTGAACTAGCACAATCAACAAGTGGGGTCTCTTCTTATTAAAAAGCTTCTGCACAGCAAGAGAAACCACCAACAGTGTGAAAAGACAACCCATAATGTGAGAAAAAATTTTCACCTGCTGTTCCTCAGACAAAGGTCTACTATCTAGAACCTATAAAGAACCTAAAAAAATCAGACCTCCCAAATTTAAAGATACAATCCAAAAATGGGAATCTGAAATGAACAGACATTTCTGAGACAAAGAAATAGAAATAGCAAATAAACATATGAAAAAATGTTCAACATTACTGGTCATTAGAGAGTTGCAAATGAAAACAACACTGAGATTGCACCTTACCCCAATAAGAGTGGCTGCTATCATGAAATCAACCAATAACAAATGTTGGCGGGATTGTGGGGAGAAAGGAGCTCTTCTCCACTGTTGGTGGGAGTGCAGACTGGGGCAACCTCTGTGGAAGATACCTCTATGGAGATACCTCAAAGAACTAGGACTAGAGGTCCCATTTGACCCAGCTTTTCCACTGCTGGGTAGCTTCCCCAAAGAATTAGAAGAGTCATACCACAGTGATATATGGGCACCCATGTTCATAGCAGCACAGTTTGTAACAGCTAAAACTTGGAAGCAGCCCAAATGCCCATCAACTGGAGATTGGATAAAGAAAATGTGGTTTTTTAAAATAAAATGGAATACTACTCAGCCATAAAAATGAGAAATTAGAGACATTTATAGCTAAATGGATGCACATTGAGGTGATACTCTTAAGTGAAATAAATAGGACACACGTGTAAACACCGAATAGTTTCTCTAGTGTGAGAAACTGAAAGTGTAATAAGGACTAAAAGGTATAATAGATTATGTGAAATAGGAAGAAAAGGCTCAAAGAGGAAGGGGAAATGGGAGGAGCAGGGGAAAGGAAAGAAGGGAATGGAATTAATATGAGAAAATGAAAAAATGGAAACAAATTCTTTGTAAATAGAGAGGGATGTAGGGGTTGAAGGGAGGGCAGGCGAATGGGGAAAAAATAAGAACCAAGAGAGATTATGTAAAGGTGCAAATTTCCAATGATGAATGTCATTATATTGTATACCTAAAATGTGTCAATAACATAAAATTAAAAAAAATTTAAGTATACTGTAAACTATTTCGAGGCTATCTAGTCTACTACTATAATCCATGTTCTTTTTGCATCTAATATTTTAATTTTTGGCAAAGAAACTTCTCCTTACAGTACTTTAAAACATCTTTACTACCCTTGCCTGTTTATACTTCCAATTGAAGTTTGATTGCAAGTCCTGCAGAGTAATAAAAAATTCATTATTAGAATTTTGATTTTGATTTCATTAAGGCTATAATTTGGAGAATTTTTACAATACTAAATCATCCCTTGATATAGAATATGATGTCTTTCTCCATTCATTCAAATCTCTTATGTCCTTTAAGGAATTATTTGTGGTAGTCTTTATGTCTTAGCCACATGGTTAAATTTGAGCATTTTCTTGTGTTGCAATTAGAAAATAGCTTTCCTTATGTGTTCTGCATGTTCACTGTGGGTATACAAAAGAACTACTAGTTTTTTTGTAACTTATTTAGGGAAGTATAATTTGCATGCAGATTGGGAACAAGGCAAAGTGTCCCCTTTCAGTTCTAGTCAACATTGTACTGGAGGTTCTAGCCAATGGAATAAAGCAAGAAATGGAAATAAAACAGACTGAGAAGGAAGATATAAATGTCATTGTTGAAGACATGAGCTTTCAGTGTAGAAAATCCAAAAGAACTGACAAAAACTGAAAACCCAAGAAGTAATTAGCAAGGTTAATATAAAAAAGCCAAATGTTTTCCTATATACCAGCAATAAACATTTGGAATTTGAAATCGAAAAAAACTCCATTTATATTAATACTCTCTCCCACAAAAAAGAAAAAAGATAAAGGCCGATGTAGGAAATGATATCCAGCAGAATCTCTAGGAGAGACCCAGGTCTGGGGAGTCCGGGGACATGAGGATGGAGAAGGAAGTCAGGTGGTCACAGGTGCAGGAGATTCTGTCCCTGTCCATGCTGTTCACGCGGCATCCGTGGCTGTCCCAGCCCCCAGTGTTGTTGGAGAGGCTGAAGTTCCAGAAGACACAGATTATTTGCCCTCCTGCTCCGTGGTTGTTTTTAAAAGTCATGGAGATCTCGAATGGCATGGTGATGTTGTGGCTGACGGTGGTGGTCATCACTAAACTGTTTGCAAAAGGCTTTTTCTGAGCGTCTTGAACCAGGATGGCTTTGAGCACTGGGAAAGCCACAGTGACCACCGAGGACTCTGGATGCAGGTTTCCCAGCTGACGCTTTTCAATGGTCACGTTGGCCCAGAGGTCGGACTCTGGGAAGTGAAAATTCCGCCGGTAGATGTGGGACTTCCCGGGTTTTACAACCATGCTTCCAATCTCCACGTTAGGGTGGTGGAGGACCACCAAGGAGCTGTCCCCTGGCCGCAGGGCTTTGGAAAACCGCTCCACTGAATGCAGCAGCTGTGAGCTCTGGCTGGTCTGGTCCTGCTGCAGAGCCTCCCAGGAGCCCAGAACAGACTTGCCCAAGATGACATTCACAGTGGCCAGCACGTCCTTCATCATCTCTGGGTCCCCGTGCGACGGAACTGTCGAGAGCAGGTTGAGGATGTTGATGACGGCGCCCAGGCTCTTGGGGGACGACTGGATCTCCAGCTCCTCCTGGCCGGTGCTGACGGAAAGATTCTTCAGGTACACGGGGAGGTTTTGGTCCTGAGAGGGGCTCTTGATCAAAGCCTCCGCCTGCTGGAGCAGGCCATTGATGGGAGCGGAGATGCAGCCCTTCCGCTCCACCTGCCACTGGGAGCCCATGCATCTGTAAGTGATGGTCCCACTGATGGTGCTGTCAGGGCTCCTGGAAACATCTGAGAACTGGCACAGCTTCTGGATGACCTTCCCAGGCTCCCCAACCCCAATGGCGGGGTCTTGGCATGTGATGTTTTCCCCAGGAACCAGAGTGAGCTTCATGGAAGAGCTGTGAACCGAACTGTTGGCAGCGTTGGTAAAGTGACAGAAGACATCGACATTTTTGGGACACTGGGAAACTGAGTCTGCTGTGGAGCTGTATTTGTAGCACACTTGCTTTCCCTTCACTTCTTTGGCAGCGGGAAAGAAGGAAGACTCCATTTGGAACATCACTTTATAGTCCTCGTCCTCCTCCATGCAGCACCTGAAGTGATGGGAGCCCGTGCACAAACCACTGGCTTCCAAAGGGTCGACCATAATGTTTGGCTCCAGGGGGAGCGGATGAACAGTGACATCTTTGGTGGCCACACTGTATGTGTTCTTATATTGGAATATGCAGCGGTATGTTCCATTCCACTTCCTGGTCGATGTCTCCACCGTCAGCACTGACTCAGCTCCTTCAGGATGGCGCCGTGTGGCATAGAACATTTTGTGTATCTTAATTCCAGCAGAAGTATTCCAGTACACCTCATCATAGTTACGCACATTACTGGTGCATGTTATAGAAAAGCTTCGTCCCTCAGAAACAGAAATTGGCTCTGGGGTTATTATTAATTTGGCTGGCTGCTCCCAGGCTCTCTGGGTTGCTAGGCTGCTGCTGGTGGCACTGTGAATTGTATTCCCTTCTGTAGTGTGCCTCAAGGGCTCATGCTCTTCCCCTTTGTGGGTGGAATTATCTCCCACAGGGGTGAATGTCACTTCTGTGGCCTTGCAGACCCTGGCTCTGTAGCTGCTGAGGAACTCGCACATGTAGGTGATTGTGTCCAGGCACTGGGTCGTGTTGGCCTGCAGGATATACCTGCCACAGCCGGAGTTCAGGTCCTGGTCCTCGTGTCCTGGAACGCTCGCGTTGCCTTCCTGCTTCCACTCGATGGCTGTCCAGTTCGGTTTCTTCTCACTGCAGCAGTTCAGCGACACAGGATAGTTGTCACACTTCACGGCTGTTGTTTCATTTGCCAGGATCTGGATGGGCGTCACATTGATGTATTTTTCGGTCCCAAATTCAAAGATATCCATTACCAGTTTGCAAGCGTAGAGACCCTCATCTTCCTGGGTGAAGTTGGTGATGGTGAGCCGCGACATGGAGGTCAGCTGTACGGTGGTGTAGATGAAGTGTCTGCTGCCATTCCAGAGCCTGGCCAGGCTAGAGAGCCCTTCTCCATAGAGCCAGGACACGTTGGAGGACAGCACTTCATTTTCACACTCCAGTGTCACAGTGTCCCCTTCAAAGATGATTGCTGGCATGACAGATAACTTGGTTTCATTGTTCACCCCCTGGAAAGAGTTCTCATCTGCCTTGTAGGTCTGGTTGAGGCTCTGCAGCACCAGCTCGTTGGCCTTCTGGATTTGTCCAGCGGGGAGCATTGTAGTCTTGACTTCGAAGCTCACAACCACACTGCTGTTGCTGAACTCTGTCACAGCCACTGATCTGAAGCCTGGTAAAATCCTGTACCCCTCCTGGAACGCTCTTTCCAGGTCTGTCTTGTAGGATCAGTAGAGGGCAGAGGATGTGTTTAAGAGGTCTTCCTGAAAACTCACATTCAGTCTGACTTTCATTCTCAAGGTAAGAACTGTTGGGGGCTAGCAGAAAGGTCCCTGGGGAGGGAGTTCTTTCAGGCACCTGCAGGGATTCCCTGAGGAGACACCATCATGCTCCTGACAGCATTGTGGAGGCATCTTGCCTGAGGCCACTCATAGCCTGACTCACAGGAGCACCACACTTCATTTCCGGTGGCTGTGCAGACTGTTGTCACCTCTATGCTCAGAATGGCAGTCACTGGGTCAATGTCGGTTACTTGAATTGGAAAAGTGAGGTCGCGCAGCTGAGCTCTGAGAGACTCCAGGAAGGACACATTCTCAAAGCTGAGCTCGACATCCACAGTGTACTTGTCCACCACAGGAATGCTCAGCACATCTGGACACCTGGGGCTCAGCAGCTCCTCACTCTCTAGATCCTCTTTATAGTCCTCTTTATGGTCCTCTTCATGTAGCACCAAAGGATGAGCCATGGACTCCATGAACTCTATGGAATCCATGGTATCCAGGACCGAGCTCAGCACCCCAGAGAAACACACGACCAGGAGCACCAGGCACAGCGTGGACCTCCCTGGGGACTGCATTCTTCACGGTGGAGTTGGTGGCAGTTTGTAGAGGTTTCAGTCCACAGTTGGCTGATTCTAGGGCAGGGTGGCATGGCAGAGGGGCATGGCAGAGAAGCTGCTCATGGTATGACAGTAGGAAGCAGATCCTATTTTATGATTTTTTGGGGGGTGGTACTGGGGACTGAACCAGGACCTTTGCTCTTTGCACTGAGCTTCATTCCTAGCACCATTTTAAATTCTGAGACAGGGTTTTACTAAGTTGCTAGTTTCCCAAGCTGGGCTTGAACTTGCAATCCTCCTGCCTCAGCCTTAAGTGGTGGGATTATAAGCATGTGCCACTACCTTTGGCTTGTTATTCTGATGCTTCTTTACTCGATTGTTTTAAAATTATACTTACTGCTAATTACATTACTCTATGTATGTCAAATATGAAACTTTGAATCTCTCCTTTACCTTTCAACCAACTCCATATAAAAAAGGAAATTTATTGATGTAGGTATGTCTCACTTATTTGTTTCTAAAAAACTGTGCTTATTTAAGCAATTTGTTCCAAAGAACTACCAGTAGAAACACAAATTGATCTTCATTATTTCACTAATATTTTTAGCTGGCTCTGGTGCCAGGGACACTGTGAATTAGTGATGCTTAAAATGTCATTTAAAAATAAAACTTGAGGATAAATCAGAACCCAGTAGACTGAACTCTATTTAATTACCATGAGGTATCTTGGTCATAGTTTCTACCGTCAATGTTCCCCTTAATGACTTATAATGGTAAATCAGATTGCTTCACTACAGCTTCAGACCAGCCCAAGGAACGGGGAGAGTGACACAACTTCTCACTCAGGACCTTCATTTACCTATTTCACCTCCTCCTGCCATACAGATCTAGTCATTGTCCTCTGCTGATCCCCTGTCCACAACTTTGCACTGGCTACTTTCTTACATCCATAATGACCTTTTCCATCATAATTATTTTCTTTTAAAAAATTTTTATTTTTATTTTTTTCCCATTAAGTTTATTGGTACATTTTAGGGATAAAATACAGTTACATTCATCATTGGGATCTTGTACTATTACATGAGTATCTTGGTTCTTATTTTTTACCCCTTCCCCTGCCCTCCCTTCACCCCCTCCACCCTTCCCTATTTGCAGAGTCTTTGTTTCCATTTTTTTCCTTTTCTCATATTTTTTCTTTTTCCTTCTTTCCTTTCCCCTCCCCCTCCCACTTCTCCTGCTCCTTTAGACCTTTTCTTCCTGTTACACAATATCAATTATACATTTTTAAAATTACAATATCAAGACCTAGGAGACATTACCACAGATTTTACAGAATTTAAAAGGATACAGAAAGCATATTACAAAAATCTTTTTTGAAATAAATTTGACAACCTCTAAGAAGTACCTTGGAAGACAAATTAATGAAACTAACTCTGGAGGAAATGTAAAATTTGAATAGCACCTATTAAAGAAAGTATATTCCTAGCTTGAAAACCTACCTATATGACAACAGCAGGCTCATATGCATTTTAACTGATAAATTATATCAAATAATTAAAGCAGAAAAAAGAAGGAATACTTCTCCCCTCATTTTAGGAACTCAACATTGTGCTAATCCTAAAACTGGATAAAGATAATAGAAGAAAAAAGTATGAACATAGATAGAAATTTGTTTAACAAAACAAACTATTAGAAGTCAAATGTGGCAGTATGTAGAAAGCGGTTTTATTATAGGGATGGCAGTGTTGGTTCAGCATTGGAAGATCCATCCCCAAAAGTCATCATTTTAACAGAGGAAATTAAAAAGCCATATGATCCTGTCACTAGTCGGAGAAAAAGTATTGGATTAAATTCTACAGCTGTTAATGGTAAAAGCTATCAGGAGAAGTAGAACAGAACCTTCTCAACAGATTAAAGACATGTACTCCATACTTCCTGAGAAAAAGCCTTATATGAATGGAGAAGATACAATACTTTCTCCTTAAGGTGGGGAACAATGGCAGACAAGCTTACTCTTCATCTGTCCATTAAACTTTGAAACCTAGGCCCAAACCAAAATAGTCTGGCAATAAAATGAGACAATTAGGATAGGATTGGCAAGGTAGAAGCATAATTTTTACATGTAGATGAAATAATAATCTACAGAGAAAAATACTAAGAAATCTCTAGGAGCCCCTAGAACTTGTATTTGAATTTAGCAGGATTAGAAAACACAAGGTATATATAAAAATTCAGGTCTATGTAAACTTGCTGTAAATGAAGAATTGAATATTGAAATTTAAAAGTTATGTAGGAGTACAAAGGGCCTAGAAAAGTACAAAGAAAAAGAGAAAAAAAAAACAGTGTTGGAAGACGTTTAGTACCTAATTTTAAGACTTCTTCTAAAGCTACAGCAATCAAGGCAGTGTTGGTGTAAAGGAAAGACATATAGATCATTGAATGAAACAGAGAATCTAGAAATAGAACCACACATACATGGTCCACTGAGTTTTGAAAGATTATTTAACATTAACATTTTATAGAATATAAACTCAATTCAAGAGCAGAGGAAAAGATAGTGTTTTCAGCAAATGGCACTAGAACACTTGGTATCCGTATATGAAAATTAACCTGAACCCTTTATTTCCATACATAAAAATAACTTGAAAAGATCTATGAACCTAAATATGAAAGACTAAAACTATAAAAGTTTAAGAAGAAATTATAAAGGAAAGTGTTTATGAATTTAGATTAGACAAGAATTTCCTAGGATATAAAAAACATGATGTATAAAAGAAAAAAAATGATAATTGAGTGAATGGAGATGATCATGTCTTGCTGGGGCAGAGTTTGTTTTAAAAAAGAGAGAATGGTCTCATTTTGGCCAGAAGTTCTTTAAATAGAAACACAAAAACTGTTAGGTTATGTTCTTCCTGGATGGTAATAAAAGTTGTAAGTGTAAAAGGTTGTAATGTAGCAAGAACTGAGCTCTGTGGACCTGGAAGGCCATTGCACAGACAGCCTCACATCCAGCTGTGTTACTGTCAGGAACCTGGGAGGCTCAAGGGAGCACTGCATCATCTACCATCTTCTGGTCCACCCCATGGCTTCATATGGGATCGTGACCTCTTGAACTAATCAAATTGGGTTTTAAAGATAAACTTAGTGTCTAGGTACCTATGTATGCAGGTGCTGGTATATTTTAAGACCCTTCTGAAGAAAGAAAAAAACCTCAACCCTATACATCTTAAAGCCATTCTGTTTTAGCCATTATCAATCAGATTCAGTCTTCTTCCCATCCTTTAAGCTGATTAGTCACACTGTGCAATGTGTTCTACAACCAAAAATCTGTTAGAAAAGCAGCACAAGCGCATGGACAAGTTCTCTTCCAGTCAATACATAACTCCACAAAACATGCAAGGATGTGCTGTAGAACCTGTAGGTGGCAGCCCTCTAGGTGTGATAATGATAGCAGGACAGGTACATATTTGGGAAAGAAGAGACTAGCTTGAAGGAAAAGGCTAAAAGAAGGCATGTTAGTGATAAAGTGATAAAGATAATGAATTGGAAAAGATGAGAGATATTTAGATTTTTGACAACTTTCTATAGATAACAGTTTAGGTAGTGAGCCAAACAAAAGAACCGTCCAAAACAGACTCTTAGAGGAAAAGCTAAAAGTGAGAAACCCCATGAAAATAAACTCCTGGGCCAGAGTTTATATTAAACAGAATCAGTGGGCTGATTTTTAAATGAGAATGGGATTGTCAAGGAATACCAGTGACGCCATGTAAAAATGTACATACAACATGATCCTAAACCTCTGTAAAAGTAGTAATTTTTCAAGATGCTTGAAATTTTTTTGAAATAGTGTAAACCTAGCATTTGTGGATGTTGTTAATATGAAATTGGTAATCTGAAGATTCTAGAAAAATGAAACTAGCAAAGGAGCTTGGAATTCAACCTTTGGTTACATGAATGGGAAAGAGGGCTCTTTCATTAAAATTATTTGGAAAATGTTGGATTATATAGTCATATACTTTTTTTTGGAAAAGGGTATAGAGCAGAGCTGGCAAACAGTTTCTCTAATAAATATTTGGACTTTATGGATTGCTCCATTCAACCTCACTGATAATGTGTGAAAGCAGTCATAGATAATACACAGAAGAATTGGCATGGATGTCTTCCAGTAAAAGTTGTTTTTGTAGTGGCAGAAGGTAGGCAGGATTTGGTCTATGAGCCACTGCTTGCTGATCCCTGGCACAGGAGTAGTGCTTCCACAAAAATATTCTGTGATAATGAAAACTATTTGCACCATCCAACATGGTAGCCACTAGCTACATATGATCAAGTGAGTTGGAGGTCACTTTAAGTGTAGCTAGTGTGACTGGGGTGCTGAGCTTTTTACTTGATTAAAGCTAAATGTTTAAGCAGACATGTCCAGATGAAGGGCACCTCTCCCCCATTTGGCCAAGCAGACCAATTCCAGATGAGCAGTGCTCCTCCCCCATGCCTGCAGCACCCTTCCCCCATGGAAGCAAGCAGGCCTGTGCCAGACAAGCAGCATCTCTCTTCACAAAAGCAGACCTGCACTGGACAAGTGGCACCCAACCCCCACACATGCAAGCAGGACGGTGCTGTTCAAGTGGCAAACTCCCTTGCACATGTAAGCAGGTCCTTGCTGCACATGCAGTGCTCTCTCATGTGAGGATATGACATCTACTCCAAGCCATCTTTACATATTGTTTCCCTATGGCACCGAGCAGCAGAGGTGACAAATAACCAGCCTACCTGATCCTGAATGAGGATAACACCTAGGAAGAGAAGGGAGCAACCAGACCCCAGGAATGGGGATATTAAGTCCAACAGCCCACTCCAACCCCTGACCTGTGGCTTACATCCACCAGAGACCAGAAAGCTGATCATGTTCTCCATCTACCAATGGGAGCAAGGACATGCCTTGGCTTGGACAATAACCACAGGCTGGGGGGCGGGGAACGGACAGAGTGGCTCAGGTGCAGAGAGGGCACCTCAAAATCCCATAGGCTCTAAAGCTAGGCATAGAAAATCATGACTGGCTGGAATCTAAGACAGCAAATATTGGAAGAAAACCACTCATGCAGTAACATAGAATTTTTTTCTTTGACAATTTTTTGTTTTGATTTCTCTATTTTGTATTATTTTTATCTTTCCTTCATTGGTTTTTTTTTTGGTGGGGGAGGAGTTTGAAGTTTTTTTCTCTGCCTTTTTCCTCTTTTAGTTTCTTTTCTCTCCTTTTCTGTTTCCCTCTCAACTCTTTCTCTTTCTACTGATCTTTTATTTTTTGTTGTTGCTCTCTGCTTACCTTTTTTTTTCTTGTTTGTTCTTTCCTGTAATGGTTCTCTACCATTATTAATTTACTTTTACTCAACAGGACCCTCATCTCACTTTTCTTCTGCCTTCTCATTTCCCATTGATTAATTTTCCAAATTTGGCTTTTTTCATTCCCAAGTTCTCCATCTGGTATAACTTTACTAGTATAATAACTAAGCTTTATGAATCTGTAGGTAGCTAGTTAACCTTACACTATTGCTGTTGAATATGGTTCTATGGTTAGTAGAGGCGAAGTTGTTTCATTAGTAGATATTTACTGTAGGTCAACAGTAGGTCAATATTTGCTTTGTTTTAGTGTTCATTCTATAATTATACATCTTTCTCCCATGGTTAAGGGTGGTACTTTATTGGTTCTTAAGGTTTGTCAATATTCAGTTTGTATTTGGTTTTATAATTGATGCTGATTTTATTACTACTGCCAAGGTGATATTGGTGTTGCTATTAATTGGTCTCAACCTCCCATCTCAAGTAAATAAAGGTGGCTGGAACATGAGACAGAAGCAAAGACCACACCCAGAGGAAAAGCAGACATTAACTAAGGAGGTCTCCATATTAGAAACAAGGTTTCCCATTATAATCAAGCTATAATAAGCCTCAAGACATGCATATACACGTGTGTGCGCGCACACACACACATACACACACACACCAAATAGAAACCTGAGAAGACAAGCCAACAAAATGCCTCCCAAAACTCCCAACTCCCCCAAGCTGATCTATGGAGGACTGAAGAGGAGGAAACCAAAACCCAGACACTGAAATTACTTGAAATTATACTGGGGAGATAACAGATCAATGAGGCATTTGGCAAGCACACGGAATATGTAAGTAATAAAATACTGGGGGAAAAAAACCCCAGTGAGTCTACAGAACACACTAATTAAAAGCTAGCAGAACTAAACAAAATGATGCAAAACATGAATGACCAAAAAAACCAAAACCAAAACCAAAACAAAACATGAAAGACCAGCACAGAAAAGAATCAGAGTCCATAAAATGACTCAAATCAGAAATGTAGGAGATTAAAAATTCTATTGCAAGTATGGGAAGCAGAAGTGATCAACATAAGAACAGTGTCAGAACTAGAAGACAGGGCTATTTTCAGTGAACATTTAATGAGATATACTTTAAAAACAAGAGAACATAAAAAATAGACCAATAGTTCCTAGATGATGCAAAGAAAAGTAATCTAAGATTAATTGGAATTACTGAACAATCAGAAGACAGCACATAGCAGAAAACTTTCCCAATAAGAGAAAAGAATTTAACACACAGATAAGTGAGGCTATAGAACTCCAACTAGCCACAACCAGAAAAGAACTTCTTCACAATACATCATAGTAAAAATCCTGGAACACAATAAAATCTTAAAAGTAATTAGATGAAAGCAATGAATCACTTATAAAGGAAAACCCACTAGAATTACAGCAGACTTCTCACCACAAAACTTGAGGACCTGTAGAGCTTGGAGTGAGGTGTTTCAAACCCTAAAATGAAACAATTTCCAACAGAAAGTGATATATTCTCCAAAATCAGTTTTCAAAACTGATGGATAAGTAGGCTATTTTTATGATACAGAGTGCCTAAAGAAATTCATGACTATCAAACCAGCACTCCAAAAAATTCTCAAGGGCACCCTAGAAAGAGACAATAAAGCTAACAATGACAGAAGGTCTAACATAATGAATACATCAGGTAGGGTGAGCAGTTAAAAAGAAGGGAAGGATAGGGAATCAGCAACAGGGAAATAAAGCAATGACAGGAAAAAGTCAGTATCTACTACTCTCAATGTGAATAGTCTTAATTCATTATTCAAAAGATACAGATTGGCAAAATCATCAAGAAACAAAATCCAAGGGTATGCTATATACAAGAAACATATTCAATCCCAAAAGAAACTCATAAAAATCAAAGGATTAAAAACAATATTCCATGCAATGGGAACTCAATAAAAAGCAGGCTTAGCTACCCTATATTCAATCAAATTGGACTTCAAGCCAAAACTGATCAAAAGAAAGTCACTAAATGTTGGTTAGGGAAACAATCCATCAGGAAGAGATAACAATTATTAACATATATGCACTGAACAACAGTGCTCCCAACTTCATAAAACAAGTACTACTGGACATAAACGACCAAATGAACATTATCACAATAATAGTGGGGGACCTCAGTACTCCACTAACACAAATAGATCAACTAGACAGAAAGTCAACAAAGAAATGTCAGACTTGAACAAAACCTTTGAACAAATGGACTTAATAGATAACTACAGAATGTCTCGCCCAACAAAAACAACAGAATATACATTCTTCTCAGCAGCACATGGAACTTTCTCCAAAATAGATTACATACTAGCCAGCCAATAAAGCAAGCTTAAGTAAATGTAAGTAAAATAGACCACATATTGGCCAATAAATCAAGCTTAAGTAAATTATACCATGCATATTATCAGGTCATAATGCAATGAAGTTAGAAATCAGTGACAAAAGAAAACAATGAAATTATGTAAATGCATGGAAACTAAACAATACATTCTTAATGGGTTACAGAAGAAATCAAGGGAGAAATAAGACAGTTTCTACAACTCAACAATAATGCCAGTACAACATTTGAGAATTATGGGACATAATGAAAGTAGTCCTAAGAGGAAAGTTTATAGCTGTGATGTGAATGTTCACATCACAAAAACAGAGTGGGCCCAAATAACCTAAGGATGTGCCTCAATGTCCTAGAAAAACAAGAACAATCCAAACCCAACACTATTACAAGGAAGGAATTATAAAGACGAGAGCAGAAATCAATGAAATCAAGACAAAAAAACAAAAGAATTAATGAATTGAAAAGTTGGTTCTTTGAAAGAATAAACAAAATAGACAAACCTTAGCCAATCCAATCAAAAAAGGAGAAAAAAGACTCAAAAAAGATCCAAAACAATGCAAGTAGAAATGAAAAAGGTGGAATCACAATGGATACTGCCTAAATAAGATATTAAGAACTACTTTGCAAATCTGTATGCAAATAAATTGGAAAATTCAGAAGAAATGGAAAGATTCCTAGGTACAAATAAATTACCAAAACTGAACCAAGAAGACTTAAAAAAAACCCCTATGAATAATCCAGTAACAGGCAATGAAATTGAAACAATAAAAAACCTAACAACTGAAAAAGCTCGGGTCCAGATAGGTTCACTGCTAAATTCTACAAAAACTTCAGGGATTCCAATACTCCAAGTTTTTTTTTTAATGAAACCAAAAGGGAAGGAATAGTCCCAGTTATTGCTGGAAGCTACCATTACCCTGATTCCAAAATCAGACAAGGAAGGATTCAACTCAAAAAGAGAACTACATTTTAGTACTTATTTCCACTTTCAGTTTCTCACACCAGAGAAACAAAGAATGTTATCATTATGTATGTCTAAAATATACCAATAAATGTTTTGCTATAAAAAATAAAAAATTTCAGGGTTAAAAAAAGAACTACAGTATAGGCCAGTCCAATAAATATAGATGTAAAGATCCTCAACAAGATATTGGCAACAAATTGTCAAAGAAATCATGTATTAAGATCAAGTAGGTTTCATCCCAGGGATAAAGGATGGTTTAACATACACAAATCAATCAATGCAATATATCACATGAACAGAAGCAAGCACAAAAATCACATGATCATCTCAAAGAATGCTTCATGATAAAAACACTGAAGAAACTAGGTATAAAAGGATGTTAATCTCATAAAAGCCACTTATGACCAACCTACTGCCAACATCATATTAAATGGGGAAAAACTGAAAGCTTTCCCTTTAAAATAAGTAACAAGAAATGGATGTCCAAGATCACCACTCCTGTTCAACACAGCACTCAAAACATTAGGAAAGCAATTAGGCAAGAAAAAGAAATAAAAGGGAAATGCACAGGAAAGGAAAGGAAGAAGTCAAATTATATTATTTGCAGATAACAAGATCCACTACATAGAAGTTCCAAATACCCACCAAAAGATTCTTAGATACTTAATAACAAAATTAAGTAACATAGGGGATAAAAATCAACATACAAAAATTAATAGCATTACTATATACTAATAATGAACCCACTGAGAAAGAAATTAGCAAAAAGATGCATAATAGCACCAAGAAAAATTAAATATTTAGGAATTAACCTAAGAAAATGAAAGACCACTACAGTGAAAACTATAGCACTTTGAAAAAGGACATTGATGAGGACATCAGAAATTGGAACCATATTCCCTGTTCCTAGATAGGAAGAAACAATATAGAGAAAATGACCATACTTCCAAAATTGATATACAGATTTAATGCAATCCCAATCAGAATTCCAACAGCTTTCTTCACAGAACTGGAGAAAACATCCTAAAATTCATACAGAACCAGAAGAGACCGGAATAGCAAAAGTAATCCTGGGTATAAAAAGCAAAGCAAGAGGCATCACAATCAGAGACTTGAAGTTATATTACAAAGCTACTGTGATAAAACAGCATGGTACTGGCACAGAAACAAACATGAGGATCAATGCAACAGAACAGAGGATGCAGAAACAACCCCAAGCACTTTGAGAACTATTTGATCTTTGACACAGGGGCCAGAAACATACACTGGAGGAAAGATAGTATCTTTAATAAATGGTATTGGGAAAACTGGCTATCCACATGCAGAATAGTGAATTTAGACCAATCTTTCTATTGCACTAAACTAAAATCAAAATGGATCAAAGAACTAAATGTTAGAACAGAAACACTTAATCTGTTAGAAGACAAAATAGGTAGAACTCACAGCAGTAGGCAAGGATTTTCTGAACAGAACTCTGGTTGCACAGGAAATAGTAACAAGAATCAACAAATGGGATCATATCAAAAGGTTTCTGCACAGCAAAATAAACAACCAACAGAATGAAAAGATAACCCACAGAATGGGAAATTTGTCAGCTATCGATGAGACAGAGGACTAATATCTAGAATACATAACGAATTCAAAAAATTAGGCCCCTCAAAATAAAAGACTCAATCAAAAAATGGGCAAGTGAAATGAATAGACACTTTACAGAAGACATACAAATGGCCAATAAATACATGAAGAAATGCTCAACATCTCTGGCTATTAGAGAAATGCAAATTAAAATGACAGATTCCATCTTACTCTAGAAAGAATGGCCATAATCAAGAAATTAAATAATAAATGCTGGTGAGGCTGCAGGGAAACAGGAATCCTTCTGCACTGCTAGTGGGAGTGTAAATGAGTACAACCACTATGAAAATCATTATGGGGATTTCTCAGAAACTTGAAACTAGAATTTTCATTTGACCAGGTATTTCTCATCTAGGTATCTTCTCTAAAGAGTTAAAAACATCATTTTACAGTGATACATGCATATTCATGTTTATAGCACGACAATTTATATAATAGCTAAATCTTGGATGCAGTGTATATCTCCATCAACAGAGGAGTGGATAAAGAAAATGTGGCATTTACCCACAGTGGCATACTATGCCACAAAGAAAGATAATTTTGAGTCATTTGTAGGAAAATGAATGGCCTTGAGACCACAATGTTAAGTGAAATAAATCAGACACACAACCTTAAATATTACAATGGTTTCTCTTATATGAGAAACTCAAAGTATAGATGAATTCCCAAATAAAAGATAATAGGAAGTAGAGAGATAGATCTTTCTCAAAGGAGAAGAGGGTTAAGAGATGGAGGGAGGGGAGAGGGACAGGAGGGAATGGGGTTGAAAAAGGGATTGAAATGTGTTATGTACAGGTACTAACTCCACACAAGGAATGTAAACATGTACTGCAAACATGTACAAAAAGAAAAAGAAGGGTATCAAGAGATGGGTGGGAGGGGGAGGGAAGGAAGGGAAAAAGGATGAAAAAAAGAATTAAAATATATTATGTACATGTACCAACTCCTCACATGGAATGTGAACATTATGTACTAACAAAAAATGATCTGAAAAACTAAAACTAAATGTTCATAGCTGCATGTGACTAGTAGTCAATATTCTAGACAGTGCAGAACCTTTTAGATAGTGCAGAACTAGAGGCATGGCCTTCTACAAAAACCACCAACTCCCAGAAAAGAAAACCTCACTCAGCAAGAAGTGCTGCACACACAGACAGCATGCCAGGACTTTGCAATCAGGGCATGTTTGGCCGTTCAATTCTGGCCTTACAGGGGGTTTGATGGATTAGGGTTAGGGGACGGTAGGGTTCTGTGACAAATCCTTAGAGATGTGATGCCTGGGGTGTTACAGCAGACAGACTTTCTTGCTCAATTTATTTTCCTGAAATAGTCTGTGAAAGCGGCATTAATGGTCATCTGCTTTCCTAATGTAAAAGTGGCATTTGGCTACAGGAACATGCTGTGCAGCATGAATAATCAGCTTAAAGGCTATGAAGAAGACTGAATCCAGGTAGTTGACAATGGCTAAAATATGATAGCTTTAAGGTTTACAGGTTTATTTTTTTCTTCTCAAATTATCAGTATCTGGCTCTAGATTTAAGCTTGGGACTATATAAATTTCCTAAAAAGGCCAATTACCACAGTGTGAGAAGGATCTTGTTCTGACGTATTACATTTCCCTGCCTACTGTGAGAGTCCAAGCTGAGGTGGGTTTTTTTTTTAGTTTCTGATTTACTGCTGGTATCACCTGCCACACATTCCAACTCTCCCAGATTCCCTTTTTGGTAGCATGTTAGCTAGCCTTTAGAGCTAGCCTCTGTGGTGGGAATAGATGTGCCAATTTGTATTTGGATCTCAGGAAGTTCTCTGTTGTTTATTTTCATCATAGTTGCTGTGAGAATCAGATAGAGACTTTTCCAGATATTCAGCATCTCTTTTCAACAGGATTGCTCCCAGAGGGATTTCTAGGCTGGGTTAAATCTGTCATCTCACACCTTGTCCTTCTCGATAGAAGGAGTGGTTATTCCAGTGGCAAATTGGACACTTTGACCTCCTATATGTTCCTATATTATCTAGGAAGACCATGATCCAAATGTTCCTATATTATCTAGGAAGATCATGATCAAAAGACTCCAGCCAGGAATTGAATGCAAAGTTTCAGTAAATATTTTTTATACAAACTGACTTCTGGTCTGGCTTCTGGGTTTTTGAGACCTCCCCATCCTTCACTGCTAGAATTCCCCTGGCAAATATTAATAAGATTGCTTCTTCTGAGTTTTTGAGGTCTAATTAGGTTTATCCCCAGGGAAGTCTGTGCATCAGGGAACACAGTGGAAGTCTTGCTTGGGGAAACAAGAAGAGAAGGGTTAATCATTATGAGTCCTGGGTGTGTGTGTGTGTGAATATGTCATTTGCAATCTATAAATAGCACTGATACAGGAGCTGAGGGCACATTCTATATCCTTATGTTCTCCAGAAAGTTATGACAGACCAGGAAAGGCAATATTTTGGCTGTTCAAACCATATACTGCATAGGATGTTTTGTTACTGGTTTTACAAAATAGAGTCACTTGTCTAATTTTTCTGCCTCTATTCAAATTTTCTGTTAGGATGCTAAATTGGCCTATAAAATAATCATCAGCAGGCCCTACCTAAGTCGTGAGTCACACGGAACACGCCAAATCAGCCTGCTGCAGACAGGCAGCCACCTGGTTCGACACTACAAAGATGAAGAGGACACCAGACCACCAGACCATGGTACTGGGTCCTGCTGCTCCTGGCCCAGAGGTAGGGGCTGCTGAGCCACCGTCCTACTGCTCTTGGTCTAGAGGAAGGGGCTTCCTGGTCACCACCCCTCCTGTTGCTCCCAGCCCAAAGGAAAGGATTTTTGGGCTGCTTTCTGTCCCGCCGCACCCAGGCCAGAGGAAGGGGCTTCTGGGCCACCATCCCTACCACTGCTCTCGGCCCCTGTCCCACCTCTCCCATCTCAGAGGAGGCAATCCTCACGGGGGCCAACAGTAACCCCCCGCCCCCCCAACTGAAATGAGAAAACACGCCAATAAGTCTCAAAACCAGACTTCCAGATCACCTACAGCAACCCCAGAGGGAAATGAGATGGAACACTATGATACTCAACCACCTGGACCCACTGAACTGGCAACAAAAGGGGATCTGGAAAAAATGAAATCAGAAATAATTTCTCAGATAACAGGAGAAACTGTGCCCCTAGTGCAAGACATAATTAATAAATCTAGAGAGGAGCTGAGGAACAGGATGGAATCTCAACATAGGAAACAAATGGAATCCATAAAACAGATGCAAATAGATTTCCAGGACATGAAAAACTCCATTGAAAGTCTACACAGCAGAATGAGCCAATGTGAGGACAGAATTTCAGATATAGAAGATAAGATTGCAATTAATGACCAGGAAAAGAAAAATTGCTTCAAAATTATAAGGGAACATGAGAACTCAATCCAGCAGCTGATGGACGATGCAAAGAAGGATAACATAAGACTGACTGGAGTCAATGAAGAAACAGGAGAGAGTACAGATGACATAAAAAACTTCTTCACAGAAGTAATGGCAGAAAACTTCCCAAGCAGGGGAAAAGAACTTGACATACAGATAAGTGAGGTATATAGGACTCCAAATAGCCTTGATCAAAAAAAAATCTACACATAGGCATACAATTATTAAGATTCCAGAAACTCAACAGAAGAACAAAGTTCTACAAGCAGTTAGAGAAAAGAAACAAATCACATACAAAGGAAAGCCCATCAGAATCACAGCAGACTTCTCAATAGAAACAATCAAGGCAAGAAGAGCCTGGAGTGACATATTCCAAGCCCTAAAAGAAAACAGCTTCCAACCCAGATTGATGTATCCTGCAAAACTATCTTTAAAAATTGATGGAGAAATGAGATACTTTCATGACAAAGAGCACCTTAGGAACTTCATGAACACCAAACCAGCACTCCAAAAAATTTTACACAATATCCTAGGAACAGACATTGAGGATCACAACCCCAGGAAGCAAAGCAGAATGAACCCTTCTGGCACAACAAGAAATTAAATGTAGAGGGGGAGAACCCAACAAGAAGAAAAAGTCATGGCAATGACAAGTCAATGCGTTTCACTTATAACCATCAACATTAATGGTCTCATTTACCAATCAAAAGAAACAGACTGGAAGAATGGGTCAAGAAGCAAAATCCAACAATATGCTGCATACAAGAAACACACTTAATTCAAAAGAAAACTCATAGACTGAAAGTTAAAGGGTGGAAAACAATACTCCATGCGACAGGAACTGGAACAAAAGCAGGAGTAGCTACCCTCGGTGCAGATCAAGTAGATTTCAAACCAACACTGATTAAGAGAGATGAAGAAGGACACCACATCCTTGTAAAGGGAACAATCCAAGAGGAAGGGATGACAATCATAAATATCTATGCACCAAACACTAGTGCACCCAACTATATAAAACAAATACTAACCCACATGAAAAGTCATATATGCACTAATACAATTGTAGTGGGGGACCTCAACACCCCACTGTCTCAAATAGATAGATCAGCTAGACTAAAAATAAGTAATGAAATACTAGAACTCAATCGAGCTCTTGAACAAATGAACTTAACAGATGTTTACAGAGTCTTCCACCCCACAAAATCAGAATACATATTCTTCTCAGTTGCACATGGGTCATTCTCCAAAATAGACCACATACTCACACATAGAACATGTTTAAGTAAGTGCAAAGGAATTGAAGTTATCCCCTGTATATTAACAGACCACAGTGTGATGAAATTGGAGATCCATAGCAAAAGAAACCACAAAAATTTCATAAACACGTGGAAATTGAACAACACATTTCTGAATAACCACTGGGTCACAGAGGAAATTAAAGAAGAAATCAGAGAGTTCCTTCAATTAAATTACAAAGACAATACAACATATCAGAATCTATGGGACACAATGAAAGCAGACTTACGAGGGAAATTCATAGCAGTGAATACGCATATTAGGAAAACAGAATGAGCCCAATTAAACAACCTGATGCTGAACCTCAAGCTTCTAGAAAACAAAGACCAGGACAACCCCAGAGCTCATACAAGGGAGGAAATTATAAAGATCAGAGCAGAAATCAATGCAATGGAGACTAAGAGAATGATAAAAAAAATCAATGAAGCCAAGAGTTGGTTCTTGGAAAGAATCAACAAAATTGACAAACCCTTAGCAAATCTTATCAGAAAAATGAAAGAAAAGGCCCAAATCCATGCAATTAGGAATGAAAAGGGTGAAATTACAACTGACCCAGCAGAAATCCAGAGGATCATCAATACCTACTTCAAGAACCTATACGCCAATAAGATGGACAACACAGAAGAAATGGACAGATTCCTAGATACATATGAATTACCAAAGTTGAACAAAGAAGACCTAGAAATTCTAAACAACCCAATATCAACCAATGAAATTAAAAACATAATTAAAAACTTATCAACTAAGAAAAGCCTGGGCCCTGATGGCTTCACTGCTGAATTCTACAAGACATTTAGAGAGGAACTGCAGCCACTACTGTTTAAATTCTTCAATGAAATTGAAAGGGAAGCAATACTCCCAAATTCATTTCTGGAAGCAAGCATCACCTTGATCCCCAAAGCAGAGA
Source organism: Heterocephalus glaber (assembly GCF_053883595.1). Classification (NCBI taxonomy): domain Eukaryota; kingdom Metazoa; phylum Chordata; class Mammalia; order Rodentia; family Bathyergidae; genus Heterocephalus; species Heterocephalus glaber. The sequence continues at coordinate 9,483,526 of NW_028258324.1, read as the reverse complement.
AAGACCCAACCAAAAAAGAACTATAGGCCAATCTCACTAATGAACATAGATGCAAAAATCCTTAATAAGATACTGGCAAATAGAATGCAGATGATCATCAAGAAGATCATACATCCTGATCAAATGGGATTCATCCCAGGGATGCAGGGATGGTTCAATGTACACAAATCAATCAATGTAATACACTATATCAATAGAGCCAAGGACAAAAACCATATGATTATCTCCATAGACGCAGAAAAAGCATTTGACAAAATCCAACATGCATTTATGATAAAAACCCTAAGAAAAATTGGAATAGATGGTCTCTACCTCAAACTGATAAAAGCCATCTATGAAAACCCAACAGCCAATATCATACTAATTGGTCAAAACCTGAAATCCTTCACACTCAAATCAGGAACAAGACAAGGATGTCCACCATCACCACTCTTGTTCAATATAGTTCTGGAAACATTAGCCACGACAATTAGACAAGAGAAAGAAATAAAAGGAATAAAGACAGGAAATGAAGAAGTCAAACTGTCATTATTTGCAGATGCCATGATGCTGTATATAGAAGACCCTAAGAACTCCAACCAAAAATCTTCTAGACTTAATAACCAAATTCAGAAAAGTAGCTGGATAGAAGGTCAACACACAAAAATCAATACCTTTCCTCTACACAAATGACAGATTCATTGAGACAGAAATAGGGCAAATAATTCCTTTCACAATAGAATCCAAAAAACTGAAACACCCAGGAATCAACCTAACGAAAGAAATCAAAGACCTCTTCTCTGAAAACTACAGCACTCTGAAAAGAGAGATTGAAGATGATATCAGAAAATGGAAAGACATCCCCTGCTCCTGGGTAGGAAGGATTAATATAGTGTAAATGGCCATACTTCCCAAACTGCTATATAGATTTAATGCAATTCCAATTGAGATCCCACAGGCATACTTCATGGACCTTGAGAAAACAATCCAAAAATTCATTTGGAACAAGAAGAGACCCAGAATACCAAAAGAAATTCTAGGTAACAGAGACAGGGTGGGGGTATCACAATCCCCAACTTGAAACTATACTACAAAGCTACTGTGATAAAAACAGCATGGTACTGGCAAAGAAACAGACCTGAGGACCAGTGGAACAGATTAGAAGATGCAGAAACAACGCCAGACACAGTCAGCCCATCTCATCTTTGACAAAGGACCCGAACACCCTCACTGAAGGAAAGACAGTCTCTTCAATACATAGTGCTGGAAAAATTGGGTTTCAACTTGCCAAAGATTAAAACTAGACCTATATCTCTCAACATGCACTAAACTAAAATCAAAATGGATTAAAGATCTAAATATTAAAATAGAAACACTGAACCAGTTGGAACAGAGGTTAGGTAGAATTCTTGAAGACATTGGTGTAGGAAAAGATTTTATGAACAAAACCTCAGTTGCCCGTGAACTAGCACAAATAATCTACAAGTAGGATCTCTTCTTATTAAAAAGCTTCTGTACAGCAAGAGAAACCACCAGCAGTGTGAAGAGACAACCCACAATGTGGGAAAAAATCTTCACCTGCTTTTCCTCAGACAAAGGTCTACTATCTCGAATCTATAAAGAATTTAAAAAGATCAGACCTCCCAAATTTAAAGACCCAATCCAAAAATTGGCATCCAAAATGAACAGACATTTCTCAGATAAAGAAGTAGAAATAGCAAATAAATACATGAAAAAATGTTCAACATCACTGGTCATTTGAGAGATGCAAATGAAAACAACACTGAGATTCCACTTCACTCCAGAAAGAATGGCTGGTATCATGAAATCAACCAATAACAAATGCTGGTGGGGCTGTGGGGAAAGAGAAACCCTGCTCCACTGCTGGTGGGAGTGTAGACTGGTGCAAGCACTGTGGAAATCAGTATGGAGATACCTCAAAGAACTAGGACTGGAAGTCCCATTTGACCCTGCTATTCCACTGCTGGGGATCTTCCCCAAAGAATTAAAAGAATCATACCACAGTGATATATGTGTGCTCATATTCATAGCAGCACAGTTTGTGATAGCTTGGAAACAGCCCAAATGCCCATCAACTGGAGACTGGATAAAGAAAATTTGGTTTTTTTATAAAATGGAGTACTACTCAGCCATAAAAAATGAGAAATTAGAGACATTTATAGCTAAGTGGATGCACATTGAGGGGATACTCTTCAGTGAAATAAATAGGATACACATGTATAAATACCAAATAGTTTCTCTAGTGTGAGAAACTGAAAGTGTAAATAAGGACTAAAATGTATAATAGGCAATGTGAAATAGGAAGAAAAGGGGCAAAGGGGAAGGAAGTGGGAGGGCTAGGGGAAAGGATAGAAGGGAATGGGATTAATATGAGAAAATGGAAAAATAGGAACAAAATCTTTGTAAATAGGGAGGAATGGAGGGGTTGAAGAGAGGGCTGGGCAAGGGTGAAAAATAAGAACCAAGAGAGATTATGTAAAGGTGCAAATTTCCAATGATGAATGTCATTATATTGTATACCTAAAATGTACCAATGATTAGAATCAATAATCAATAATTCCAAATAGGAAGAAAAGGTCCAAAGGGGTAGGGGTAGTGGGAGGGGCAGGGGGAAGGAAAGAAGGGAAAGCAAAAATGCTGAGAAATGGAAAAAATGGAAATAAAGTCTTTGTAAATAGGGAAGGGTGGAGGGGGTGAAGGGAGGGCTAGGAATGGGGAAAAAATAAGAACCAAGATGCATTATGTAAAAGTACAATTCCCAATGAGAAATGTAATTGTGTTGTATACCTAAAATGTACCAATAAAAGAATTTAACAAAAACAATCAATAGAAGGGGCCTGTTAAGTCTAGATCAAATCCATATCCAAGCGTTTCTCTATTTCAGCATTTTTCATTAGTAGTGAGCCATTTGATGATAGTGAGGTTCTCGAAATAAACCACATACCCACACTAAATATATCTTATTAGTGAAGTGCCTTACTAGCCCACAGCCTAATTCTTTTAGGTCTATGATTTTTCTACATCTAAGGACTGAGAAACACGTGCCTAACTGTTTAACTTTTTATTATACACAAGTGTAAGCTTGTATAAAAGTAGGGAGAACAGTATTTTGAACTCTCCATGTAATAACAATTATCAACTCCCATCTACTTCCCTCCTTTCTTGCATTTTGTGAGGTAAATTCCAGATATCATCTAATTCTAACTATTCTTTAGGGGTCCCTCCCATCCCCTTTCCTGATATGTAATACTTTTAGGTAAATTCCAAGCATCATTAGGGATTCTTTCTTCCCATTAGCCTGATAATGCTTTATTATAAAATGACTTATTCACCAGTGTCAGCAGAACTTAACACATTAATTTTAAAAAAGGTATGATTTTGGCAGCACAGAAAGCATGAATTAGAATTCAGGAAGGCTAACAAAGCAAGCTCGTTCTCTAGGAAAGGCTGAGAAGACACAGTAGTTAATTTTAGTAAAAGCAATGAACAAAGCAAATATACAACTACCAACAAAAAAGAAAAAGAAAAAAAACTCAAGATACATTATACTTGACTAGATACTTTCTAAAACCAGATGGTTTTACTCCCCAAGACTGACTTCTATGTCATTCTGGAAAAAGATATTTTTTCCCCAAAGAAAACTAATTATAATCCACATATCAAATAAAACATATTGTCCCCTTTCTCTTCCTTCCTCTCTTCTCTATACACACATCCACACACACCCATACATAGCCACATATACACTTGAAGACTGTTTCCCCTGTTTAATCTTTTCTGCCAGAGAATTCAGACTCAGGAGAGGGCTTCCTCTCCACCTCTCCCTGCCCCCTTCCCAGAACCCATCTGCACCTCTCCAAACAACTGGCTGGTATCATCCCTGCACCACTGGCCACCGCACTGCAGGAGAAGCAGAACCAGCCAGAGAGAGCATTTTATCTAAAGGCAACTTACTTATTTCTAAACAGTTGTTATCATGAGCGAAGTCATCCAGCACAATTCAGTGTAGGTAAACAGCTGGAGGTATTTATAGCATGCTCTTGATTTCTTTTCCTTTCTCCTGTTGTGACAATCCCCTCCACCAAAAGCAAAACTGCCAAATGCAAAGGATGAAAAGACAGGAGGAAACTCACTCCTTACAGAACCTGTACTGCCTCTGCTTCAGCATCAAGTACCATGATGCAGGCAATTTTAGACTTAACCCTCTCTAGGTATAGAGAATGTAACCACATATTGTCCCCAACCTTTTTCCCAGGAAAGCCTGATCCCAGCCAAGAAGTGTGATTAATAAGCACCAAAGTATTCACTGTGTAGTTTGTTAGGTGAAGGATGAACAGAAGGTCCTGGGTCTTTACTTTGCAGGTGACTTTTTCTCTTGCCCTTGTGTGCCTGCAGGCTGTGATAAGAATTATCCAAACTTTTACTTTGGTTAACAATCAATTGATCAATAAGAGGAAGGCTAACTATGCAAAGGAAAGAGTAAAATCTCTTCTAAAAAATGTTCCTGTATGATTTGCAAAGCTGCTCAGAATTGAAACTTCAGGGCAAAGGAGTCATTGGAGGTTAGTTTTCTGCCACTTAAAGGATGTTCCTCCTCCTTTTCACTGGAGATTTCTTCTGACCTGAAATTCTGTCTACAGAGACAAGCCCCAGCAAAGTTCTGCCACCAGCAGCCAGGCTGCCACAGACTCTGGACACCAATGGACTTGGTGAAATGTCACTGAGGTAGGATAGAAGAAATAAAGGCAGACAGAAAGGAGACAAGGAAAATCATAATTATATTTATTATGCTTTCAAGAAAAATTGCAGCTTCAAGACACAAAGTTACCCAAAGTTACAATGCCAGGAAACTCACTCAAAAAAAAAAAAATCCTTAAGGATCTTAAAGATACAAGAAGCCTATAACTTGGGAGCCTATGCTTTTCACCTGTAAATTGAGCCTCCATCTTTTCCTTCTACAGACTTCCATCCTCAAGGAATCAGCACTGTTTGAGTACCCAAGACCAGGATGAGGTTTTTTTTTTTGGTACCAGGGATCAAACTTAGGACCTTGCACTTTCAAGGCAGGCAGCGGAACCACTGAGCTAAATCCCCAGCCCTGAAACAGCACTGTTAAGTGGGCAACATATTTCTGAATTTCAAACACATGCAGGGTCATACACTCAGGACAAATGATCACCCTTCCACTGTCTTAAACAGTTTCTTCTGACTTCATGTTAGGCTCAAACATTCAAAACGAGAGGGAAGAGAGCTCCTTGTTTGAGAAGGCACACATACAACTTTATTTCTAAGTGTAATTTTGAAATCTCCCAGGACTAGCACTCCTGGATTCCAACAGGAGACACTGCCACAAAGTCAGAGACCACCTGATAAAAGAAAACAGAAAGCTAAGATGAAAAATTAGTTTTTGATAAAGATGGTATTGTGAAAGAAGAAAAATAAGGATTCTTCAACAGATGATATTGGGATGAGTTAAGGATGTGGAAAAAAGTAAAACAAAATATGTATTTGTCTGTGTACATGTGTTATGCCTGCCTCTCTCCTACCTGCCCTTCTTCCTTCACTGGGTCTCTTGTTCTTTGTTTTCAAAATAGTTGTGGCTCTTCTCTTGCCTTCACTTGACATGACAGACTGTGGAATCGTCTGACTGCTCCTCTCTCCCAAACGTATCTGGAGATGTGGAACTTGTCTTGTGTCTGAGGGGAAGGGTTCCTGCCCCGTCTGACTCTCTGTAGCCTTGAATTTCTGAGATGGAGTAGCAAGACCATGAAGAGGGCAGAGAAGGTGTCAGTGCTCATCCTGTCCACACTGACCTTAACACCAGACTATGAGGTGGTGCTTCAAACACTTCAACAGAAGCAGCAGCCCTCAGGCCCTTCTGCTGGTGGACCTTTGCCAGGAGGACTCATGTCATAGTGCAGATGCACCTGGCAGCAGTACAAAGCAGGTGTGCAAAGCACCGTGAGGGTAGCCTGGAGAAAAGTCTGTCCTAACAAGCAGTCAGGCCCATTTGGATAATTGGTATTTTCACACTGTCTCATAATAACCCTGGTCCAGGATATTCAGGGCAGGGATGTGAATGAACCAAGAAGAAACTTTAACATGGATAGAAAATGCGGTTTGCTTCAAGGAGACCCAGGGCTACGAAAATATAAATTGGAGTTATTTTTCCTCTTGACTTTTAGCACTAGTTGGGAGTCGCTCATTACAAAATAAAATTTTTTTCTGAGTGGCATTTTTCTTCTAAGCAGGGACTTTGCTCAAAGGAGACAAAAGCACCCTCCTTCGGGCAAACTGTCCCATACTCAAGGAGCCCATCCAGGTGCTCTTGTGCAGTGAGAGACATGTATAACTGCACCTGGTGACTTCACTTCTGAAATAGCCACATTCCAAAGAGACATCCAGTCACCCCTTTCACATTCTGAGCATCAAGAGAGCACCTGAGGGTGTTGGGGGAATAAACACTGGGCATCTGAATAATTTCTTTCACTAAATGCTCTTAGTGGGCATTATAATTGTTATTTCACAGATAGAAAGGTTAAAACATTTATCAAAGGCTCCATAATTGTAAGTGATAGAGATAGAATTTGAATCCAGGACTCTTAACCACAAAATTATGTTCTTCCTATCTAACTATCCTGGCTCTGTCCCTTAGGGAGATAAACGTGATCTAGAAAACCACCAGCTACTCCCTCTAGAGACCACTTCTTCCCCTGATTCACTGCTGGGTCTTAGCAGTTCAGTCCATTTGGGAGCTCAGATACTTGGGAGGGATATTTTGGCTCAGCAAGGTGAAGGTCTTTGCTTGGGATTATGCAGCTATTAGTAGACAAGGTCAGACTTTGAATTAAGGCACAGCTGACTCCAAATACTCCTTCTTTTCATTATATCACACTGCCTCCTGGGTTCCTTGAGTGAATTAGTCCTTGGAGCTGGTAGCATACAGACTTAAGACTCAAACAGGAGTCTCTTATGGGCAGGATTCCAAAGTCCAGGTCAGCTCTACAAGTGAGGGAAGGAACAGGCACTGGCATATGTGCTTAGTCCTTGCCCTCAATCTAATGGAAGAGACAGTAACTGAGAAAGTGCAGTTAATTCCACACTCACCACTGTGGAGATTTTTCATTTGCTCCATATGGAAAATTTTAAGCATATACAAAACTGAAAAGAAAAGTACAAAATTCCTCATGAACTCAATACCTAGTTACATTAGTGATCAACATGTGGCCAATCTTGTGTATTTATATTATCTCCAATGTTTTATTCTAAAATTAATCCCAGATGGCATGCATTTCCTAGAAATGTTAGTATGTATCTTTAAAATGACTCTCTTCAGAGATCTAGGAGCCAGCTGATTGACTGTGGTCTGCTCTACACCAACCCTTCTCAGCTTGAAGCAGCTAGATTGAAACTATGTCCATTCTCCCTAACCATAGTTAGGGTTAGCTCTTTGGTGGGGGTGGGGGTGTTATAGGCAGCTAAGTTAGATAGAAATTAATACACAGTCAGAGAGGTACTGGACTCTCAAGGAAGTCAGTGAAAAATAAAGACATCAGATCTGTGGCGGGAGGGCACATCTGAAGAAGGCCAGGGCTCAAGATAGAGATACAAAGCCCAGGCCCAAATGGCTGGCTAAGGATAAACAGTAACTTGAGATTATACTGTAATTAGCACAACTTGGTCCAGAAAGACTATATAAGCATCAGTTGCCCAGGTGGGTGATCCACTAGGGCATCCAGACTCATCCCTTCTCAAAAATGTCTTTGTTCTTTCCATGTATCATGTGCTATGTGACTTGTTTCCCTATTGGATCAATATTAGTTTAACAGCTATACTTGTCATGCTATATGTTGATTGTAGCTTGACCCATGTTGTACCTACATTGTGACTTTGCTGTATAAACTATCCTTGACAAAGGGCCTCAGTGGCAACCCACTCTTGAGGGCCCTCCAGTCTCTCAGGAGCTATCAGTAAATCTTCCCCACTCATAAAAAAAAAAATGACTCTCTTCAAAAACCTAATCACAGGCCGTTACAGGGCTTTCAGCCCAGAGGAAGGGCCTTCCGGGCTGCTGTTCCACCACTACCAGCCCAGAGGAAGGGGGTTCTGGGCTGCCATTCCACTGCTCCCAGTGCACAGGAGGTGAGCTGCCCCCCACCCCCCAGTAGAAATGAAAAGTCACGTAAACAAGTCTCAAAAGCAGACTTCCAGATCACCTACAGAAACCCCACAGGGAAACGAGATGGAACAATCTGATACTCAACCACCTGGACTCCCTGAACTGGCAACAAAAGAGGATCTGGAAAAAATGAAATCAAAAATAACTTCTCAGATAACAGCAAGGATTGTGAACATAGTGCAAGACATGATTAATAAATCTAGAGAAGACACAGATAAAACAATAGAGGAGCTGAGGAACATGATGGAATCCCAACATAGGAAACAAATGAAATCCATAAAATAGATGCAAACAGATTTCCAGGAGATTAAAAACTCCATGGAAAGTCTACACAGCAGAATGAGCCAATGTGAGGACAGAATTTCAGATATAGAAGATAAGATTACAATTAGTGACCAGGAAAAGAAAAACTGCTTAAAAATTGTAAGGGAACACGAGAAATCAATCCAGCAGCTGCTAGATGATGCAAAGAAGAATAACATAAAACTAATTGAAGTCAACGAAGAAAAAGGAGAGAGTGCAGATGACATAAAAAACTGTTTAAAGAAGTAATGGCAGAAAACTTCCCAAGCAGGGGAAAAGAACTTTACATACAGATAAGTGAGGCATATAGGACTCCAACTAGTCTTGATCAAAAAAAATCTACACATAGGCATATAATTAATTGTTAAGATTCCAGAAATTCAACAGAAGAACAAAGTTCTACAAGCAGTTAAAGAAACAAAACACATACAAAGGAAAACCCATCAGAATCACAGCAGACTTCTCAATGCAAACAATCAAGGCAAGAAGAGCTTGGAGTGACATATTCCAAGCCCTAAAGGAAAACAGCCTCCAACCCAGACTGATGTGCCCTGTAAAACTATCTTTCAAAATGGATGGAGAAATAAGATACTTTCATGACAAAGAGCACCTTAGGAACTTCATGAATACCAAATCAGCACTCCAAAAAATTTTAGACAATATCCTAGGAACAGACAATGAGGATCACAACCCCATGAAGCCCAGCAGAATGAACCCATTGGGCGTGACAAGAAATTAAATGTAAAGGGGGAAAATCCAACAAAACGAAAAAGTCATGACAATGATAACTCAATATGTATCAGTTATGACCATCAATGTTAATGGTCTTAATTTACCAATCAAAAGAAACAGACTGAAAGAATGGGTCAAGAAGCAAGATGCAACAATATGCTGCATACAAGAAACACACTTACTTCAAAAATAAACTCATAGATTGAAAGTTAAAGGGTGGAAAACAATACTCCATGGGATGGGAACCCAAAAAAAAGGAGGAGTAGCTGTCTTCTTTACAGATCAAGTAGATTTCAAACCAACACTGATTAAGAGAGATGAAGAAGGACACTACATCCTTCTAAAGGGAACAATCCAACAGGAAGAGATGACAATCCTAAATATCTATGCACCAAACACTAGTGCACCCAACTATATAAAACAAATACTAACCCACATGAAAAGTCATATATGCACAAATACAGTTGTAGCGGGGGACCTCAATACCCCACTGTCACAAACAGATAGATCAACTAGACAAAAAATAAGTAATGAAATACTAGAACTCAATCAAACTCTTGAACAAATGAACTCAACAGATGTTTACAGAGTCTTCCACCCCACAAAATCAGAATACACATTCTTTTCAGCTGCACATGGGTCATTCTCCAAAATAGACTACATTCTCGTGCACAGAACATCTTTAAGTAAAAGCAAAGGAATTGAAGTTGTCCCCTATATATTATTAGACCACAGTGTGATGAAATTGGAGATCCATAGCAAAAGAAACCACAAAAATTTCATAAACACATGGAAATTGAACAGCACACTTCTGAATAACCAATGGGTCACAGAGGAAATTAAAGAAGAAATCAGACAGTTCCTTCAATTAAGTGACAATGACAATACAAATATCAGAATCTATGGGACACAATGAAAGCAGTCTTACGAGGGAAATTCATAGCAGTGAATGCACATATTAGGAAAACAGAGTGAGCCCAATTAAACAACCTGATGCTGAACCTTAAGCTTCTAGAAAAAGAAGAACAGGACAAACCCAAAGCTCAGACAAGGTAGGAAATTGTAAAGATCAGAGGAGAAATCAATGCAATGGAGACTAAGAGAATGATACAAAAAAATCAATGAAGCCAAGAGTGGGTTCTTGGAAAGAATCAACAAAATTGACAAACCCTTAGCCAACTTTATCAGAAAAAGGAAAGAAGAGGCCCAAATCCATGCAATTAGGAATGAAAAGGGTGAAATTACAACTGACCCAGCAGAAATCCAGAGGATCATCAATACCTACTTCCAGAACCTATACGCCAATAAGATAGAAAACACAGAATGGACAGATTCCTAGATATATATGAATTACCAAAGTTGAACAAAGAAGACCTAGAAATTCTAAACAACCCAATATCAACCAATGAAATTGAAAACATAATTAAAAACTTACCAACTAAGAAAAGCCTGGGTCCTGATGGTTTCACTGCTGAATTCTACAAGACATTTAGAGAGGAACTGCTGCCACTACTGTTTAAATTCTTCAATGAAATTGAAAGGGAAGCAATACTCCCAAATTCATTCCTGGAAGCAAGCATCACCTTGATCTCCAAAGTAGAGAAAGACCCAACCGAAAAAGAACTACAGGCCAATCTCACTAATGAACATAGATGCAAAAATCCTTAATGAGATAATGGCAAATAGAATGCAGATGATCATCAAGAAGATGATACACCCTGGTCAAATGGGATTCATCCCAGGGATGCAGGGATGGTTCAATATACACAAATCAATCAATGTAATACACTATATCAATAGAGCCAAGGACAAAAACCATATGATTATCTCCATAGACACAGAAAAAGCATTTGACAAAATCCAACACACATTTATGATTAAAAACCCTACAAACAATTGGAATAGGTGGAACTGAAATCCTTCACACTAAAATCAGGAACAAGATAAAGATGTCCACTATCACCACTCCTGTTCAATATAGTTTTGGAACCATTAGCCACGGCAATTAGACAAGAGAAAGAAGTAAAAGGAATAAAGATAGGAAATGAAGAAGTCAAATTGTCATTATTTGCAGATGACATGATACTCTACATAGAAGACAAGAACTCCACCAAAAGTCTTCTAGACTTAATAACCAAATTTAGTAGAGTAGGTGGATACAAGGTCAACACACAAAAATCAATAGCTTTCCTCTACACCAATGACAGACTCACTGAGAGAGAAATAGGGCAAACAATTCCTTTCACAGTAGCATCCAAAAAACTGAAATACCTAGGAATCAACCTAACAAAAGAAATCAAAGACCTCTTCTCTGAATACTATAGCACTCTGAAAAGAGAGATTGAAAATGATATAGAAAAATGGAAAGACATCCCCTGCTCCTGGGTAGGAAGGATCAATATAGTGAAAATTTTGTTCCTATTTTTCCATTTTCTCATATTAATCCCATTCCCTTCTATCCTTTCCCTGAGCCCTCCCATTTCCTTCCCCTTTGCCCCTTTTCTTCCTATTTCACATTACCTATTATACATTTAGTCCTTATTTACACTTTCAGTTTCTCACATCAGAGAAACTATTCGGAATTTATTCATGTGTGTCCTATTTATTTCACTTAAGAGTATCGCCTCAATGTGCATCCACTTAGCTATAAATGTCTCTAATTTCTCATTTTTTTTTCGCTGAGTAGTACTCCATTTTATAAAAAAACCAAATTTTCTTTATCCAGTCTCCAGTTGATGGGCATTTGGGCTGTTTCCAAGTTTTAGCTATCACAAACTGTGCTGCTATGAACATGGGTGCACATATATCACTGTGGTATGATTCCTTTAATTCTTTGGGGAAGATCCCCAGCAGTGGAATAGCGGGGTCAAATGGGACTTCCAGTCCTAGTTCTTTGAGGTATCTCCATACTGGAGAATCTCATTTCTTATAAAAATCACACTATTCATACCTGCCAAGATCTTCAAGAGTTGGCAAAAACCTTCTTTGGGAATAATGTTTATTGCTTCCTTAGCAAAGGTGGTAAAAGCAATGGTGATAAAAGGTGGTATTTCTGCTGAGAGCCTGTGAAGCATTTGAATTATGGGAATGGTACACATATTTAAAAACACCCCTCATCATAGTAAGTGGTAACAACAGTGCTTTTATTCCTGGGGAATATGAATCCCTTTCAATTTCCCTATTGTAGGATCATATGGGTAATAATAGGGCTGTAAAGAAAATTAGTCCAGGTAGTCAAAACATCTTTCAATCACTCAATAACATGGCTGTAGTTCCCATTGGAATAAATCCTCTCTCTGACTGCTCAAAGGGGTTTACAAATCTTCCTATCCCAGTCACAATGGCATCTTCAGTGTGTGCCTCTCATCATCTATGCCAAACACTGCTCCAGATCCCTCTTTCCACACAGGGAATTTTCTCCAGCCCATAATTTGACCTCCCTAGACTCTGTTTTCCAGCTTGGTATCCAGCTGTTTCTCCACTGTTTGTGCCAGCTTGCTTGGACAGTCTGTCTGGTTTTTTGATTTGGCATCTTCCCAGCACCCTTCCTTTTGGCTCTCCCCTTGATCTTGCACACTGCCAACCATGGGCCAAGTATGTCCACCTCAGGTCTGATTCAGTCCCTGGGGACCTTGCCAACTGGGCCTTGTATTACAGGAGGAAACATCTGACACTGGGACTCTGGCTCATGCTCAAATCATTCTAGAGGTACTGGTAAGGCACAGGGTTTGAGCACAGGGTTGTGTATGTCTTTACTGACAATGATGTTTGTATATTAAAAAACTTTTTTCTCAACCCCTACCCCTTATCTTATAATGGCAAATCCTCAGTTCCTAATGTGAGACCTCTTTAGAGGCTAAGTACCAGACACAGTAATGTCAGCTGATAGCTTAGCACTCTCTCACTAGGATGGAATAAACCTAATGGCCACAGGTCCCTAAGTGATGATGCCAGAGATGCAGGCTCTTCAGTGTATACCTTTATAACTGGTACCCAATTTTTAAAATAGATTTTTTAAAAAGTGCCTTCCTTAATTTTCACTGTAAGATACATTCTTATAAATATGGATGGAGGACACCTATAGAAAGAAGAAGCACTGAAATGATTACGCACAATCCCACCACTCAAAGGCAACTATTCAACACTTTGGTATACTTCTTTCAGTCTTTAATTTTTCTGGTAAAAATGTGAGAAGCATATTTCTTCTAAAATTTTTTTCAGTTCTTTTCTCCACCTCCTCCATACATATGTTTCTTTTTATTCTCCCTGTTTTGTGTGGTTCATGGAACACTAATTAAAATGGGGACTCCTCCAAACAGGCGATTATCAGAAGCAATATTAATCCTTTCACTGGCCTCTCTTTTCATCATTTGTGTGAGTTATAGGAAAAGCTACTGAGCTCTATGCTGTCCCCTAAGCTTAATAGTAGGGAAGTCTACTCTGGGGACATGTGCTAGCTAAAGCTGTAGATCATATGTGTAGTCTTTTAAATCTCTGCCTAGATTGATGATATCATCAATCTTTACTCAATTGTGTATGTTTTCATTTTATCTTTATGTGTAATATAAAACTGAAAGTGATCTTACAAACAAATGTTCATTTCCAAAAGCTCTGAAATTAATCCTGCTCTCAGCTACTCCCTGGCTCCTTCTTTCTTTCTTTCTTTCTTTCTTTCTTTCTTTCTTTCTTTCTTTCTTTCTTTCTTTCTTTCTTTCTTTCTTTCTTTCTTTTTTGTATTGGGGATTGAACTCAGGACCTTGTACTTGAGAGGCAGGTGGCAGCACCACTGAGCTAGATCTCCAGCCTTACTGGCTCCTTATTTCTGAGAGAGACCTACCTCTCTGCTTTTGAGACAGCCACTGTGGCTGTTTGGTTTGGTGGAACCAGCACATTATTGAGATTTCCCACTAGTGCAGATAGGAGTCTGGAAGACCGGACAATGAGGTTGTGTGACTCATGCTCCCATCTTGACTGATTCATCAAATCTGTTTCTGGAAGCTACCATAGACCCAAGTACTAGTGGGTCTAGAGGCTCAGGTGACCAGGCAAAATATTTCTTTTGGGAGATACTTTGGCACATGCCTTGCTCCATAAATCCAAGTAAAATCCTCAGGGATGTCAATGCTTCAAAATCATTAACATGATGACATGCTCAAAAGACTAGAAGAAGGACCTTGTCCAGAGACCTAAAACAGGATTCAAAGGCTCAGATTGGCTTCTCTTTGTTATGGTTGCCTATCAGTTATTGTGTGACCAAAAGAAATTCACTGAACCACTGGCTTCTACTTCTTCACCCATCAAAACAGCATATTAATTCATGCCTTTGCCTGTCTCAGTAGAACATAGGATGAGGACAACAATACTTAACTTCTGTTAAACATTTTGTGCCAGACACTGTCCTAAGCATTTAATCAATATTACCTCATTTAGTTCTTACAACCTATGAATAAGGTGCCATTATTATTTCCACACTACAGATGGGGAAACTGAGGCACAGCAAGATTAAGCAAATTTAAGATTATATAGTAAGAATATGGTGATGCCAAGTTGTCACTACTGCCTTATAAGGGATAGCTCCAAGAGTACCTTAAAAGGGCAAAAGACTATGGAAACCTAGACTGTTACTGTCATCAGTATTTTTCACAGAGAGATATATCAATAGTAATAAGTGTTGGGGTTGAGCTGAGCCATTTATAAGCACCTGATCATTCCAAATCCTAAATTGATGCTATGTGTCCTTGCCCCATGGACTTATAAGCAAAGCTATCCATCTACTAATTACCAAGATGGATTTCATGCTAGAAAGCACCAGTAAATTCCTATTAGTAACAGACCTCTTGGGACTAGGTGGGGAAATGGCTTTAGTGTGCATATTATAGCTCTCTTTTTACCTGGAAAATGCTTATCACTTCAGAATCAAAGGTGACTCTAGAATTGAGGACCTGCTGTACAACCACTCTTCCCCAAAGGAGATATGTTACTTGGGAAGTATCAGTCTGAGAACTAGAGATGAGTCTAGAAATTTCATTCCTTTATTGAAATCATAGTTAATAATTTGAAAGTGTTTTTGAAAGCAACTGATTATCCTATTTGGTTGTGCCTTCAATTAGTATTTACATAATTTAATAACAAAGCTGTCATCCTCTCCTATTAACTGGATGCTGAGATACTGATGGGAGTTGGCATGCATTTGGATTTATCATCATTCTTATTTTCCCAAGCTATTAAAAATATTTTTTTCTCCAAGTACAGTATTACTCTTTTCCAATAAAGTCTGAGCTATTTCTTTCCTTTCAAACAGTTCATTTATCTTGATTTGATGGAATAGAAAAAAAATCTTTAAAAATTCTTACAGGAACACAGATCCATCCATTTATTCATGAATGAACATGGCAGGGATCAAATCAGGGAAGTCTTTGACTGGAGATATTAATAGAACAGCATAAAGAAGTCAATCTTGTATTAGAATATGGTGAATAAGAAAACTGATATCCAGTTGGTAGTAGCTTTCTCTAATTCTAATCATCCACGCATTGGGGAAAAGCCTTAAATACACACTGAAAAGGTCTTCAGGCTTTAATGCCATTATAAATGCTGTCTTCACAGTGGGTAGAAATTACTTGTAGTGCTGAAGGGGAGGGGCAATTCTACAGGGACACTGAAAAAAATCTAAACATCCCATCCAAAAAGAAAGCAGACAAGAAATTCAAGGAGGAAATTCTAACTACATAGTGGAGAAATCGAACATCATCTTGATTGGGCAATGAAAATAAACATCAATGAGGGGCAGATGGACAGCATGTGTCTGCAGAAGTGTAGCCCTGAGAAGGACACACTACTACTTATGTGGTCTTCAGACCTGGGAAGCACAACATGAATGCAATCAGGAAGAAACATCACATGAATAAAAAGCAAAGAACATTTACATGTCTTTTCAACTAATTATATAATAAATTTATGCACTTAGTGAAAGTTTCTGAAATTTTTTTGGAAAATATATTTTCAAAACTGTCAATGTTACAAAAGGCAAAGAAAGGCTAAGATGCATTTCTGATTAAAGAGAAATGTCAAATAAGTAAAGTGTATGATCCCAGACTGTATCCTGTCCAAGAGGAAAATATACTGTAAAGGACATTCAAATTTATAAAATAGGAATATGGAAAACTGAGATGATAGCATTATAACAAGGTTAAATATAGTGAAGCTGGTAAGTCTACTATGTTTATGTAGGAGAATATCATTCTTAGGAAATGCACACTGAGGTATTTAGAGGGTAAAGAACATGACATATGGAGCTCATTCTCAAGTGGTTTAGAGATAATTATACATACACATTAATTAGGAAAATGAGCAAAATGTTAGCATTCAGTAAATGAATAATGGGTAGGACAAATATTGCATGATTCCATTTAACTGAGAAATCTAAAAACAATTAAACTGAGAACCAGACAGTAGAATGGGGCTAGAAATACAGGAAATGGGGAGTTGTCAACTCATGGGCATAAAGTTTCAATTACGCAAGGCAAATAAGTGGTGGACTCTGCTGTATAACATTGTACCTATAGCTAACAATACTATATTGTGCACTTAAAATTTTATTAAAAGAGTAGATCTCATATTAAATGTTCTTACTATGATACATTTAAAAAATGGATATATGTCTATTCTTTGTACTATTTTGTAACTTTTCTATAAAGTTGAAATTATTTACACATAAAAAGCTGTTTTAAAAAGTCACTTGATTAAGATATTAACTGTCCCCAAACTGACTTATAAGTTTAATGAAACTCCTATCCAAATTCTAGTAGGCTTTTAAAGTAGAAATTGATAAGCTGACTCTAACATTGAAGTAGAGATACAAGGGACATAGAATAGCCAAAACAATTCTGAAAAAGAACAAATTATGACTTATACTACTGAATTTCAAAACATATTATATAATTAAGATTACATGGTATCAGTGTATTGGTTGACATACAGATAATGAAACAGAGTTGAGGGTCCCAAATAAATCCTTATATTTATGGTCAGTTTATTTTTGACAAAGATATTGACAACTCAATGGGGAAGAGGAAATAGTCTTTTCAACAAACGCTGCTGAGGCAGTTAGATAACAACATACAAAAATAATGAACTTAGATTCTTACTTCACACATTGCATAAAAATTAACACTAAATGTTAAGAGTTAAAACTGTAAGACTTTTGGAAGAAAATGGGAGAAGTTTTTTGTGGCTTTGGGTTCTGCAGAGATTTCTCAAAAATGACACCAAAAGTATAGCCTACCAAAGAAAAAACTCAATTACTTGGATCTTATCAAAATTTAAAACTTTTGTTGCTTTAAAAGGCACCACTAACAAAATGAAACTATAAGGTACAGGTGAAAATACTTGTATAATATAGATTTGATAAAGACCTATACATAGAATATATATAGAACTCTTGTAACTTAAGGATAGAAAAACAAACAACCAATTTAAATATGTGCAAGGGATATGAACAGACATTTCATCATAGAAGATGTATGAATGGCAAATAACTACTACAGGAAAAGATACTCATTATTATTCATTAGGGAAATGCAAATTAAGACCACAGTAAAAAATAACTTCACATCCCATAGAATAGTTATAATAATGAAAACATTACAAGTTGGTGGTGATATAGAGAAACTGGAATACTCACACATTGCTAGTGAGAATGTCAAATGGTACTGGCAACCTGGAAAACAATCTAGTGATTTTAAGACATTAACCACAGACTTACCATTCCTTAATTTCATTCCTAGGACTCTCCTTAGAAACTGAAAATATGTGTCCACAAAAAGTTATCTTCATAAATGTTCACAGCAGCATTATTCTTAATAGCAAAAAACTGGACATAATCCAAATTTCCATCACCTGGTTATGGATGAATCATATGTGGTCTATCTGTACAATATAATGAATGAAATATAGATAGAGGTTTCAACATGGATGAACCTCTAAACTTTACACATAAGAAGCCAGATAGAAGAGATTGTATGTATTATAAAATTCCATTATTTAAATGTGAAGAAGAGGTAAATTTATATAAAAAACAAATAGTTCAGTGATTGCCTAGTGTTCAAGGTGGGATTGAGGTACTATAAATGGGCATAAGGCAACTTTTTGGGGTGACTGGAATTTGTAAGAGGACTGTGGTGATGGCTGTACAACCACTGAAAAATCACTGATTTGTGTACCTGTGATAGGTGAATCTTAAACATGTAATTTATACTTCAATAAAGCTGTTTAAAATGTCAGTGTAACTAAATTTGGAAGAAAAGCATGACACCATATGAGGGTTCCTGTCAGGCCATTCTTGCATGATAGTAGCTAATAAGGATGTCAACCATGGCTATGGAGCGAAATGACCACAGTCCTTTTATCACATGTGGGAAAGGTGAGGAATTGAGTGTTTCTTGAACTTTTATTTATGCACCAGGTATTATGCTGATTCTTATATATTATTCTATTTAATCATGGTGATATCCATTAAGTTGGGAAGGATTCCCATTTTGTACATTTGGCCTCAGAGACGTTGTTAGGATGGCACAGCCATATTAATATGGCTTGCTAAAACTGAAACTCATAGCATGAGCTGGAAATGAAAATGACAGGTTCCACATGGCTCTGCCGAGATATGTAACATTAGCCCAGGAAAAGTAAAGTCTAGTGGAGACAAGAATACTTATAAAGTCAGAAAATATATCAATAGAAAGAGACTTCAATTTCTTGTTCAGGCAAGTTACAGCAACTACTCTATTAACCATTTCCAGTAGAATAGAAAAAAATCTATGACAAAGTAAATTAAAACTGAATGCCTTTGATAGCTCATGATAGCAGAAAGTTTTCATGATTTCATGAGATCTGATCTACATAAATTAACATTGGGTTAGTAACAGTATTAATTTTATAAGAGTATGTATGTGGATGTGTTTTATGAGTAGGGCAGGCTTTCATTTTTCATGAAGACTGCATAATGAATGAATAATGAATAAATAATGACTAGTCTCCCTCAGTGCTTAAGTTTCTCAATTTTAGAAGAACATTAGAAGGGTACTGATTCAGCAACTTATTCAATTACACTTTATTTTCTACATGTAGTGACAAGTTGAGGAGGCCACCAGAAGAAAGTTGCTTATGGCATTCTTTGATAAGATTCACTGCCCATGATATCTGTTGTCATTATGAAACATCCCTTTTTTATTAGTGGTATGTTCGCGATACATAACAAATACATTCATAGTGGGGAATTGTTACATATACATTCCACATCTTGATCCCTTTTATTTCCTCTCCTCTCTCTCCCATGTATCCCCAGCACTCCCTTTGAAAGATGCCAAACTGGCCCCTTTCTACCCTTTCAGTGCCATCTGTCCCCTCTAGTAACCCTGACTAATATGGCTGATCTATGGCAGAGTATGGCATTAGCATATAAGTTCTCAAAGAATGGTGGTTACCATCACACCAACAGTATTTTGAAAATGACAACTCTAAGTAAAATATAATCATGTAGAATGATTATTCTTAAGCTATATGCTACCACTATTGGCTCTAAAGAATATCTTTTTTGACATTTAAGAGTTATATTATAAATCAAAGATAACTGTCATAGAAGAATTGCCTATAGAATAACTTTATTGTCAAATAGGCCTTTGGATGGGCCAGGGATGTGGCTCAGTGCCGGGTGTGGCTGTCTGGCAAGTGCAAGGTTCTGAGTTTGATCCCCAGTATCAGGAAAAAAATAGGCCTTTGGTTATGATCATATTTCTAGGACCACTCCAGCACTTACTAGCAGAAATCAGCAAGAGGCAGCTTAGAAACCAGGCAGATAATGTGACCATCTTCAACCACACTCCAAAGTTTGGGTCTATTAAGGAGCACAAATCTTATTACCATACACCTCACCTTGAGAACAGGCATGATGCATGTGTGGGAGTGCTCTGGATATATCCAAATGATCTAGAGGGTGCATATTAATTAAAAATTGGTATAAAACTCTAATATTAAATATGGATTACAACAGAAAATTCAGATTTTTAAGGAGTGTTTTAAAAAATATGTCTCCAGTCTTCTGTGTATGTGTGCATACAAGCTGCTGTGGTCCCACTGATGTGTCAGTTTGAGTTTTAGTAAGATAAGCAGAGATGCCTGAAATCATACATTCAAAATTCAGATGGTGAAAGTGGCAAGATAGTGAGTTAATTGGAGTTAAGAGCCAGGACCTTATAGTGTTCTTGTTCCCTTGGTAGCCTCCATCCTCAGCCATTTGACAGCTGAGAACACAGAGGCCCAGGAATGCAGTGAAGTTCTGGGACTCATCTATTGCTTCAGAGACACAGCCATGCAGAGCCAGGTCTGTCTTCCTCATGGTGACTGGGTGGATGTGCTCAGGCTCCTGAACTGCCCACATGCTGTGTACAAATCAAGACAATAAAAGGCAATGACAACAGAGGAAGAGCACATAATGCAAATCCTCAACCATGGTTTTACCTAACATTTGTGCACTTGTGATGGGCTTTGCACATTAGGACTATGGAATCAAATGCAATAATGATGAAGTTAGTAGGCTTACGGAGACTATGAAACTGAAAGGGAGTATGTTAAATGCTTTTCTATTCCTTGTCTTTCCCCCTAATCCCACCCAAATCATCACTTTTATCAGTAAATATGAATTGTTAAGAATCCCCCAAAGTAATTATTAACAAGTGAGCCAGTGGGTGCTTGTAAACCATTTTACAAATACAAAGGCTCTGCAAATGTTTATTCTCATTACTGAAACTAATTCAACAACAGCACAATACAGTATTCCCAGATAATGGTTTCTAGCAATGCTCACTGCACATGAAAAGAAATGACACATTGCATGCCTGAACTCTGGTAAGCCTGTGAAGTGAGCCGAGAAAAATGTATTTCATCTTTTCTGTGCCGAGACAATCAAAATGACCAGATAAAAGTTCTGTACTGCATGGAGTTATTCTCTCAAGCCTGTGTCTCATGGGCTACATGCTGCTACTATACAAAGTGCTTCAATGTTTGAAAGAAGAGGCTTTTCCTATGAGGTGAGGCATCACACTTGGCATTACACCTGATCATAGGCTTGTGTGCTGTGTACCTGGCAACAAAGAGATATGAAATAAGAGATAGGAGATCCTTCTAATGGTACTCTTTAAGGTTCCTTACTCCCGTGAAAACCAGCCCCCAAACATAGATACTTCTCGTGTCACAAGACAGACAGTGGACCTTTTGCTTGTATGTGTGTGTTGAAGTCTATATTAATTATATTTTATTTTTTTGATATTCTTTTGCTTTGCATTTGGGGCCTTCTGAACTTGGGAAAGGACTGCCCCTTTCAGGGTTAATTTATTCCTAGAGATAGTAAACTTAACTACAAGGACATCTTTGATGCCCAAACTAACCAATCTTTAGTCTACACTCCCATCCACCTTTTATTGGCTCCAGAAGGATGAGACACTGTCAGCCTTGTCACCGGGCAACTGGAACCACCCCATAACATAGAGTCCACTAAAACTATTCACACTACACCTTCTCCCCTGCTTACTTTAACTCACACATTCCTTCTCAATGAAAACCTCTCTTTCTCCTTGTTCCCTCTGTTTCCTGAATGACCCTGGTGCTCCCCATGTGGCCTTGCATGGCATGTGGCACTTCCTGCTCCTGAGGATCTATGAGTAAAAATTCGTCCCTCCATGGCAATCTTTTCCATGTCTGTATATCCTACCATATGCTATAGTTTAGATCTGGAATGTCACTAAAATTCTCATGTGTTCAGAGGTGGGGTTTTTGGAAGGTGATTGGATCATGGGAGTGCTACACTCATGACTGGATCGATCCATTGGTGAATTCATAACTAAATGCACTGTTAGGAAGTGGGGGCTGGTTGAACAGGTGTGTTATTAGCGATATACCTCTAGAAGGTATATCTCCCTTCCTAGCTCCTCCTTTCTCTCTGCTTCCTGCATGCCATGAGGTGAGCTGCTTTCTCTTAGCAAGCCTTTCCATCATGATGTTCCTGCCTTGAGACAGTCAAGCAGAGCCTGAATCCTCTGAAAACTGTGAGCTAAAATAAACCTCTCCTTTAAGTTGTGGGTGTCAGGTACTGTGGCTCAGTGGTGAGAAAGCTAACATACCATATCTGATTAAAACAGATTCCAGGCACATTTTAGAAATAAGTCCCTTATCCAGTTTATCCAGAATCAACAAACGAGGGTAAGGATAGCAAAGCCGATTCTTCTGAACACATTCTCAATTTCCCTTTTTGCCTGGGACTTTTGCTCCAAGTCTAGCTGTAGGTTGCCAGGCAACACCATTAGTTATACTGTAAATAGACGTTAGACATTAATTTCTTAGTTTCAAGTCTTATTTATTTAGGTATTATATATTCTTAAAATGTAGTCAGAATCACACTCACTCCCCAACCCCCCCCCCCCCCAAATTCTTGCTTTTTTGAACAAACACATGGAAGCTTTCAATGGCTTGATAAATGGTACAGTAAGCTACTAAGCAAAGGAAAGTGTGCACCTGTGAAGTATTCTAACTATGCCATTAACACACTTTGTTGAAGCCTCTTTGGCTCATTGCAATTTCCCTGAACACTTCAGAGGAGGACTCAGCTATTTCTATTTTCTTCTCACTCTGACATTCCACCTTTCTCATCTTTGGTTTTCAGATTCATCATTTCTACGTGATGTGAAGACAGTTTTAATAAAATGTGCTAATGGGATATGATAATGACATTTATAATTGGGGAAAATGGAAACAGATGTGTCGCTGTTAAAATTGGGATGGTCTAGGAGAGAAAATATGTGTCATAAGGAGAGGTATATGACCTAGCTTTCTCAAATGGAAATCATCTTTGGTTTTTGATATTGTTACCATCCTAGACAAAGAACAGGGTACCTGATCAATATATAAGAAAAAGCAAAGAAATACTATATGAGTCACTAAGGCCTCTAATAGTTTTGGTACTCAAAAAGTTATCCAAAAACCTTAAGCACGATTTAACAGATACAATCATGGACCAAGGGGGATCAGGAGCATAATCTCCATGAGTTCCTTCAAGCCAAGCCATCTTTTAAACAAACGTGCCACAGAAGGAAAAACCTATGTTTGCTATGCAAACATGATGGATATCAAGACAAGACTCCCTCTCCAGGAGGACTGCCAACCCCAACCCCACCTATGCAGAAACTGTGGAGAATAAGTCTTGGTTCCAAAGAAACTTCTGCGTTTAGGATGTCAAAACATTCAGGCTGAATAAGAATGACAATCTCATTAGGTGGTTGGTTAATTTTGCCACTAAAAAGTTATGCTGTTTTTATTTCTATGCTGTAATAAATAAAAAATAATTTGTTTCTTCTGTTTAAAGAGTAGCTTTATGACTGCCAGATCAACTAGGAGACATCAACTGAGTACCAGAAGGCTGCAGGATGTCAGTCTAGCATCTTCACTATACTGTGAGCTTTGTAATTTTCCCCTTGTTGTTCCCTGAGTACCCTGGTCATGAATTAAGCACTAATGAACTCATGAGAAAGTGTCCTTTCTGCCTATAATGTAGGCATTTCTCTTGGAAACCTATTCTAAACAAATAATCCAAAAGAATGAAAGTCATGGGCAATAAGATAGTCTTTGTAGTCTTTGGGCAGATTACTTAATCTCCCTGAGATCTGATTTCCTCACCTGTAATATGGGCATAATAGAGTAGCTAGGAGTATGAAGTGAATTTTATATTTATAAAAATCATGAGGACCAAATGAGTAAATATTATAATACTTACATACTTGATACACAGGGAGCTCTATTTAAGTATTTGGATATTATTTAAGTATTTGATAAACAAAGCTTTTCTAGATGAAGAATTTTGTAATTTATAAAGACCATTATCAAGGCTTTACAGCAATAAGAAAAATGCTTGTAATATAAAAGTTTCCATGAAAGTCCTAAGTAATCTATGTAAAATATAAATGTGGAAATTGATTGAGGGACTCAACAAAACGACACTAGTTATGCTGGGATTGAGGGATTATTCTGTTTTCCAGATATTTTTTATAACATTTGTAAATTTCAAAGAAGTTTTGTGGGGCTTGGAGAGGGCTTATGGTAGGGGTAGGAGGAAATGTTCTTCCTGGGCTTTTAACTGAGAATGAGAATGGTCCTTCCAGAAGAGCTTAGAGAGTTGTCTGATTTACCTAGAGTTAACAGAAACCTACTTAAAAGAGCACCCTCAAAGAGGGAGAGAGGGAGGCAGAGGTTCCACAGCCAGAGTCAAGAAGAGGCACTGAAATCAGAGGGGCTGGCCCTTCCTCTCCTCCTGCCTTAATAGTCATATGGACCATCAGGATGGAAACCTAAGAGTACGCTGGCAGGGTAGATGGCCAGAGAAAAAAAAGATAAAAGAGGTCAACACATTTGAGATAAGATGGGGATGAAATTCTCTCATTCCTCAGGGAGCTGGGCACAAACAGTGAAATAAGTAACCCCAGGGAAAAAAAGCTGTATCAATGCTAATGTCAACACCAACAGCCACATCAAGCACTCCCTCCTTTCTCAGTTCTCTGATCTATTTTATCAGCCTTCCCCAGGATGGTTGCTTCTTCCTCAGATAAAGCAACCACATGGATACAGGGGTATGGGCTGTCTTCATACAGTCCCTCTCTCCACTTTCTCCCTCCTTTTTTCCTTCATTCTTATATGTCTTAGGGATAAAAAGAAAATGTAACATCAAGAGCCTCCAGCTGGAATAACTGGACAGTGTAACCCAGGAAGTTTAAATGAGGTCCACGGAAGCAGTTTTTGGGTGGGGCCAAGAATTCTTCATTTTTAATCTCTCCTCACCCCTAAAGTGAATCCACATTATTTGTGGGAATCATAAATTAGCTGCATCATTTTTAATAAGAGGAAATGATTGGTCCAAACCCTGCTATATTTCTTTAATTCTTCGTCACTTTCTATTTTTTTCTTTACCTTCACACTATTTCCCCTACCTCCCTCAAAAATCTCTCCCTATCTTTCTGAGCTGGAACTCACATTTTAACTACAGAAATGAAAACTTCAGTTGAGAGAAAGGAGGCTGGTAATCTTCTGTCACAAATAAACATGCTGGCATTGTTCCAGCATGGTCCAATATCCTGACATTTGTCTCAGACAGAGAGAAGTATGCCTGAGCCATGCACACATCTGTCCTGGCAACTGCAGCAGGGACACAAATGAAACACTCTAACTTAAATTCGAATGAGCAATAAGCCTAATGAGCATTATTAGTGTATCTGCATGTATTTAAGAAAAAGCCACTGTTAGCCTGATATTGTTCTGACCTCCTTCAGAGAGTTAGAAAATCTGAGAATTTAAGCTCAAATTTGGTCCTTGTTCTGTTGTCTTCATCAGATATCTGAGAACTAGACACCACTTCTCAAAAAGTAGGGATAGGGCCAGGGATTTAGCTCAGTGGTTCTGCTGCCTGCCCCACAAACGCAAAGACCCGCATTTGATCCCCGGTACCAAAAAAAAAAAAAAAAAAAGGAGGGATAGCTGACATCCCTGGGGACCACATTCTTGTTGGCTCATACTCTTTATTCTTCCTCCAACCTGATGAGAAAGCCATGTGCATCAATATTGTAACTTTGAATCAGCTCATCACACTTTGCATTCAAATTTTCTGACAGTCATGCTGGACACTCCTGCCAGGTTTGCTCCTGACCTTTCTGTGCCATCTTGCTGCCCCTCTGTCCAACAATGACCCTGAATCACCCCTGTCCTGCCCTACCAGCCCTTTTTTAATGGGTCACTTTGGCTCAGGTATGCTCTTCTAACATGTCCTTCTCCCCATGAAGGGTGGGACCAGATTTGGAGTATCATTAAGCCCAATGAAAAACATTATTCTATTAGTTTTTTTTTTTGCAGCCTAGCAACCTAGTATTATTAGCTTAATATTTACATGATACATCTTGGTTATCCTGGCTACTTGATATTTTTTATTGTGGAAGCAGGCAGAAATATGTGATTTCTTTGTGTAGATAGAAATCTCCATGAGAGTTCTAAGCAGTGCACTGTGTGTGTGTGTGTGTGGGTGTGTGTGTGTAATTTCTGCTTAAGTGATGAAAGTTATTTCATACTTAATGAACTCAAAAATGCAAGGGCAAAAAAATTGCAAGGGCTTTGGAGGCAGATGCTCTGAGATTTAAATCCTGACTCCAATGCACTGAGAACTTTAATGTTTTTTATTACTTTAGCTTAGTTTTTTTTTGGGGGGGGGTGCCAGGAATTGAACTCGGGACCTTGAGCTTTCGAGGCAGGCAGTGGAACCACTGAGCTAAATCCCCAGCCCCTACTTTAGCTTAGTTTTAAGGCATTTTTAACATTTACTAAAATTATTTTGAAAAACTTAAGAGAAAACCAAGAAAAAGTGGTTTTTGTTAATAGCCATTAAGGCTGAATGCATATATTAGACATGCTATGCTAGGAACAGCAGGAGTGAAGACAAGACCAAGAATTTTGAGGGAGATAGTTAACTCGGACAAGAGTCCTTCTCAGTCTTAAAATTCTGTTTAGTTCTTTCACTTTAATAATGAGAAATTTTTCCTCTAAAAAGCCCCATTATCCTTTGGGCACCACAATGTGTTTTGATTCAGAGGCATTGGTGAAGTGTGTATCTATACACATGGTTTTCTCCTCCTTAGGGGCCCTGATACAATCCTGGTACTGCTCAGCATTGAGTGATAGTTCCAACCATCACTTTGGCTTGTAATTATTATTTCCTATGTAACAGACAAGGTAAAGTGGTATAGCTTAGTTGTACACTCTGCTTTCATCCAAAAAATGAAGAGGCTTTTCTATATACCAGTAATAATAATAATAATTGATGTTGACATTAGACTTTACATTTCACAAGATACTTTCAGGGCATTTCATTTCATGCTCACAACTTTCCAGGCCGGCAAGTGAGTTATCACCATCTCCATTTTCAGATAAGGAAACTGGGAGCCAAGGAGTTACCTAATGGGCCCACAGTAACATGGCCACACAATGCTACACAATGCTGAGTGGGAAAAAGACCAGAGCTCGGGATGCTCAGGTCCCTGTTCTGTGTACTTCCCTATCCCTCCCCCTAGAGAAGCTGTTCTTCTAGATCTCAGTGCCATGTTCTCAAGGTTCTGGGCTGTCTAGTTTATACAACAAAAATTGTACATGACTTTACCAATCTCTAAACTTGTTCTTTTAAGGAAACAAACATTAGAAAAGAGCTTATGATCTATATATTAATAATACATGATCTTAGAATCTTAAGTTTTATTTAGCTCATCATTTTACCATAATTTGTTACCAAAAAAATAAAAGTCTAGCAGCAAGGTGCTACTTTATGAATTAGTGGTTGGACACAGCCTTCAAATTGCTTGATAGATAAATCTCAAATGCTTTTCCTCATAGTAATACTCCTAGGATTTGTGAAATTTGACTTTGACAAGGAATGTATATTAGTAGGGTGGTTCTGTTCTTATTAAATTGAAATGGCACATATATTTGTTTATTTAAAAATTCCTGGTGGCACATGCTTGTAATCCCAGCACTTGGGAGGCTGAGGCAGGAGGATCACCAGGTATTTGAGGACAGTCTGGATTCCATAGTGAGTTCCATAGTGAGTTCAAGGCTAGCCTGAACTACACAGTGAGACCCTATCTCAAAAAAAAAAAAAGAAAAGAAAGAAACAATTCCTAAGGAAAGAGTACAGACATACAGACACTTAAGATCTCATAAATTTGAAACTGCTACAATTGTGAATGAGTCAACATTGCTAAAGGAAATGGGCTGGCCTACCATTTCCTAAACTTCCCTGCCTCAGTAGCAGCCATTTAATAAAAATTGATGAGCATTAAGTTTTAATTAGTTTCCATAGTGATAGAGATTTAAAAAAATCATCAAGCAAGCTGATAAAAATACACCTCAATATTGCTACTTGGGAATTAGATTGAATCTATCTGTAGATAAGTAAATGATCACAGGAAGCAAATCTCTCATTTTTAGAATACTTATTCCAATATTTAAATTAAATTGCCTGGTTTCAAATAATTATATTTGAAGAAAATAGAGAAAACATCCTGAGATGAATCATCATGGGTGATGGCTCTGTGACATAAAGCTGTATGTTTTTATGGTCTTACAGTTTTAACTTTTCAACTCTAAATTAATTTTTAAGAATGTAAAACAACAAAAAACACAAAAACAGTGGCTTTACTTTATAACCATGTTTTTATTAGATATTCAAAGAAATTTAGAGCCATGTTGCTACCAGTGCCAAACAGCCCTAAGAAATGTTCTCGCTGGACAATAAAACTTTTCTTTCTTATGTTTAATACTGTCACTTTTCATCTGACTAAAGATGGCCCACATTTTTATAAGAGGACAAATACTAATGCTTATTAAACAAAAAGGCACTTCTAGTAAATTAAATTCATTCAAAGCATATCAAATAAGGCACAGAGGAGCAAACACTCCAGAGAGTGGGAAGTTAATATTCAAACATAACAAATCTAAGACCTTCTGCATACTAGTCTAATCTATCTTTAGCAAAGGATGGCAGCATTCCAATCTGTAGCTTATCTTGGTACTGTACAGAATCTGATTTCCATGTTGCCAGCTGCTGTTGGAAGCAATTCTAAAATTCAAGTTGACAGTCTTAGCTCTTTTGCTGTATTCTAATTGAGGTGATGGGCCCTGCTTCCAACCTGAACCAGACCAGAACACTGTGATATAAGAAGAATCTTTAGTTACATAAAATTCTCCCATAATCGAGATTTGGGCATGTCCTGCTCTCATTCTATTTAAGTGGAGAATGAGGAAATAGTCTCAAGCTATACAAAAGATGCTCAGGCTTGATGGGCTGGCTAGTGAAACCACTCAACATCCTTCTCAGGAAGGAACTAAAAATAAAAGGTCCTAATTTGTTGGGTGCTTGAAATCTGGCTCTGGCTAAAGGCAGGAAGTTGGCAAGATGAATCCTCAAGATTCATTCCAACTCAGGAATGTGTATTAAGCTAATCTTTGGCCTGAAATATATGTACTCAAAGCTGGACTGTGTCCAACCTTGTTCATTTACTAGCCAACATTTGTCAAAGACTTCCTATGTGCCAGGCCCTATGTTAAGCTTAGAGACAGATACAAGGAAGAAGGTTTCTGTCCTGGAGTGCTATAAGGACTTTCAGGGAGGGAAGTGCTACATTCAAAGGGAGGAGCCCAAAAGAAGTTATGAATGACTTAATCTGTGGTCTCACTGCTGAAGAAAGTTGAAGGTTAGGTCCTTTGATGAATGGCAGATGGACAGATGTAAACTCTGCCAATAAGAGTTAAGATGTCCTAAAAGTTACCTACTAGCAAATTGATTGTTCTTTGTGGCTCAGAAAAAGCAACTTGCCTTACATCCTTAAATTATGCAAGATTCTTTTTCCTTCTTGTTCTTAAGAAACACTCTGCTTATAGTATATAATAGTTTTAACAAAGCTCTATTCACATAAAATCTCACCCATTATTCCTGTCTGCAGAAAGTAAAACATACTCTCATACCAATTTTATAGGAAGGAAAACTTAGACCTAAAGAGTGTTGCATTTAGCCAAATTATTTGATGTACTTTAAGCAAGAAACAAGGATTGGAAGCCAGGTGCCACTGATTCCAAGCCTACAGCTCTCCACAAAGCTCTGCTTCATCAAACTGATGGTAAGCACAGAATTCCACAGCAAGGAGTTGTGGCTAGGGCACAGGTCCAATAAAAGAAGGAGAGGACTTTGGTGCCTTAAAATTTGGGACAGATGCTTAAAAAAAACTTGACGAAACTACTCCCAGGCTTCCCATAGTAGGCAGGCTAAAAACAAAACCACACAAACCCATAGCTAACTGCAAGGCATTTGGGATTGGGTTCCTCCTGATTGACATTTTTAAGGGCCTGAGTTCCAAGTTCCAGCTATATTGTTTTTCTTCTGATGGTAATCTGTGCCAAAGCAAAGAACAAACAGGGGTAACTGTGGTAGGATCAAAGAAAAACAGACCAACCCAAACTCTAGTGCTGAGCCTAATGAGGATTGGGCAAAGACTCATCACCTGGTAAGGCTGAAACAACAGCTGGTCTGGGAGCTCAGCAGTGCAACCTTCAAAGAAATCGTAAGAACACATATTTATAAAACATCTGTTTCTTCACTCAAGTGCTTTCGAGGAACTGACTGAAAACCTGTACTCCACTGAACCTGCCATACACTCCCTCACTCATATTATATTCCATGTGTAAAAGCACTATAGTTTTCCCTTTGCCATTCTGCTAAACTAGTCACCCTTCAAGAATAGCACCAAATGTTTTCTAACACACATTTGTGGACCTCATTCTAAATGTACAGTGTAGAATTCTGTTGTTATCCAGCTCCTGGGGAAATTCAGATATACACTCAGGCCTGGAAACTACTGCAGATCCTGCCCTGCCAAATGCCTTCAAGGATGATTTACAGTAGGATTAGCTCTGAGGTTTTTTGGGAAGGGAAAAGATGGTATGGAGAAAATCTAAGTCAGCACCTTGTTGAGAGCCAGAGCTGGGAAAGAACAAGACAGAAAGGAAAAGCCAAGACAGAAAGAGCTCCAGGTCTCGCCGGGAACCCTATCTGTGAACTGAAGTGGAAGATCTGGGTTTGATGGCTTCATTAGGGGTTCATTAGGGTTTGATGGCTTACTAGATTAGGAAGCAAGAAAACAGGCTGAGGTGGACAGGACATCTAAGGGGTTTATAATCAACAAATCTTCTAATTTTCTCAGGGGTGAGGATCAGGGAAAATCCACAGCTCAGGGAAATCCATAAAGGTCATAGTTATCTCATAAAAAAAAATCAGAGGTGGTAATTTAAACATTTTCTCCTTCTGATATTTCCACTTACAAGGTTTTCCAAGGGCACCAGAAAGAAAACCCACTGCTTGTTTTTACTGATGCTTCTAATCGCTATTAACATTTTCATTATTGGTGTTTGTATGTTACACATGGTTCAATTTAAAAAAACCTCTTAGCCCTGTACTCCCATCTTCATAAACTATCCTATACAGGTGCAAAATACTGTTTAGTTGTTATTGTGTGAGCAGCTAGTGCTGATAAAATGTGGACTCCATTTAAGACATCTAAGCATTTTACCTAGTGTCATTTAGCATCTGGACTCCTGATAATACAACTTATTTGGAAAAATCTGCAGGCCCTTCTTCATTTTCCATTGTACCTGAGGTACAGTACTGAGCTGGTGAGTTTATTTACCTCTGTTCCTTCACCTTCCAAGTTCATGTTCCACTGAGTAAAATAAAATAAGGTAAACCACAGAGAATAAGTTACACACCATTTTTCTTTTGCTTGTCTATTATCTGATGTAGACCATGACTCATCAATTTTCTATTTGTTGTATAACTTTCAGGTTCTGTTTCTGAATTGGTTTATTCCTTTTTTTTTTTTTCATCAAGAGATAGCTAAGTGGAGAGAAGGTAAGCCAGTTCCAGTGCCCAGGAGGAGGCTTCCCTGCTGCCATGCCACGCTCCTAGGGCAGAGAAGGTGAGCCAGTCCCAGCGCCCAGGAGGAGGCTCCCCTGCCACCATTCCGGGCTCCTAGGGCAGAGAAGGTGAGCCACGTGGGCGCCAGAAGCACCCCCCCCCCCGTGGATATAAGAAGACAAGTAAACAAGCCTCAAAAACAGACTTCTGGATCACCTACAGCAACCACAAAGGGAAAAGAGATGGAACAATCTGATACTCAACTACCTGGACTCTCTGAACTGGCAACAAAAGAGGAACTGGAAAAAATGAAATCAGAAATAATTTCTCAGATAACAGCAAGGATTGTGCACATAGTGCAAGACATGATTAATAAATCTAGAGAGGATACAGATAAAAAAAATAGAGGATCTGAAGAACACGATGGAATCCCAACATAGGAAACAAATGGAATCCATAAAATAGACGCAAACAGATTTCCAGGAGATTAAAAACTCCATCGAAAGTCTACACAGCAGAATGAACCAATGTAAGGATAGAATTTCACATATAGAAGATAAGATTGCAATTAGTGACCAGGAAAAGAAAAATTGCTTTAAAATTGTAAGGGAACACGAGAAATCAATCCAGCAGCTGCTAGACGATGCAAAGAAGAATAACATAAGACTGATTGGAGTCAATGAAGAAAGAGGAGAGAGTGCAGATGACCTAAAAAAAACCTGTTCACAGAAGTGATGGCAGAAAACTTCCCAAGCAGGGGAAAAGAACTTGACATATAGATAAGTGAGGCATATAGGAGTCCAACTAGCCTTGATCAAAAAAAATCTACACATAGGCATATAATAGTTAGGATTCCAGAAATCCAACAGAAGAACAAAGCTCTACAAGCAGTTAGAGAAAAGAAACAAGTCACATACAAAGGAAAGCCCATCAGAATCACAGCAGACTTCTCAATGCAAACCCTCAAGGCAAGAAGAGCTTGGAGTGACATATTCCAAGCCCTAAAGGAAAACAGCCTCCAACCCAGACTGATGTACCCTGCAAAACTATCTTTCAAAATTGATGTAGAAATAAGAGACTTTCATGGCAAAGAGCACCTCAGGAACTTCATGAATACCAAACCAGCACTCCAAAAAAGTTTAGACAATATCCCAGGAAAAGACAATGAGGATCACAACCCCAGGAAGCCCGCAGAATGAATCCATTGGGCATGACAAATTAAATGCAAAGGGGGAGAATCCAACAAAAAGAAAAAGTCATGGCAAGGCTTTTAAAACTTTTAACTTCATCTCCCTAATGAGTGTATAATTCAATCTTACTATTGTACTGATTAGTATTTTTCTGATTCTAGAGTTGCACACCTTTCCTTGTGCCATACTATTTATCATCTTCTTATGTCTACATTTTAATTGGGTTGTCTATTAATGAGCTCTAAGAATTCTTTATATATTCTGCTCATAGGCTACATGCATTGTAAATATGGTCTGTTTAAGGACTACTTTTAATTTTAGTGATGTCATTTAAAGTTCTAAATTTTGATGGAATCTCATTCATCAATTTTTTTCTTTTATACATCATGTTTTTTGTATCCCAGGTAGTTCTTGTTTACCCTAAATTCATAAACATTTTCCCTTATAATTTCTTCTTAAAGTTTTATACTTTTAGGCTTTCTTATTTAGATTCATAGATCATTTCAAATTATTTTTATGTATGGAAATAAAGGGTTGAGATTAAGTTTTTATATACAGATACCAGGTGTTCTAGTGCTGTTTGCTGAAAACACTATCTTCCTCTGCTCTTGAATTGAGTTTATATCCTATAAAATGTTTATGTTAAGTAATCTTTCAAAACTCAGTGGACCATATATGTGTGGTTCTATTTCTAGATTCTCTGTTGAGAAGGTTCTGTTCTACTTCTAGTCTCCTGATAGCTTTTACTATGAACAGCTGTAGAATTTACTCCAATACTTGTTGTCCAACTAGTGACAGTATCATATGGCTTTTTCCTTTCCTCTGTTAAAATGATGACTTTTGGGGGTGGATCTTCCAGTGCTGAACCAACATTGCCATCCCTATAATAAAACCACTTTCTATAATAAAAACACTGCTAGATTTGACTTCTATTAGTTTGCTTTGTTAAAAAAATTTCTATCTATGTTCATACTTTTTTCTTCTCTTATCTTTATCCAGTTTTAGGATTAGCATAATGTTGATTTCCTAAAATGAGGGGAGAAGTGTTCCTTTTTTTTCTGCTTTAAATGTTTGATATAATTTATCAGTTAAAATGTATATAAGCCTGTTGTTGTCATAGAGGTAAGTTTTCAAGCTAGGAATATACTTTCATTAATAGGTGCTATTCAAATTTTATATTTCCTCCAGAGTTAGTTTCATTAATTTGTCTTCCAAGGTACTTTTTAGAAGTTGTCAAATTTATTTCAAAACATTTTTGAAATATGCTTTCTATATCCTTTTAAATTTTTTAAAATCTGTGGTAATGTCTCCTAGGTCTTGATATTTTAATTTAAAAATGTATAACTGATATTGTGTAATAGGAAGTAAAGGTCTAAAGGAGCAGGGGAAGTGGGAGGGGTAGGGGAAAGGAAAGAAGGGAAAAGAAAAAATATGAGAAAAGGAAATAAATGGAAACAAGGTCTTTGCAAATAGGGAAGGGTGGAGGGGATAAAGGGAGGGCAGGGGAAGGGGAAAAAAATAGGAACCAAGATACTCATGTAATGGTACAAGATCCCAATGATGTATGTAAATGTATTTTATACCTAAAATGTACCAATAAACTTAATGGGGGGGGGAAGAGATAGCTAAGTGGCTGGTATTTCCTTTGCCTCTTTCTTTTTTAAATTCCCTTGCCTCCGTTTTTACCAGACTGTCACTTTAGTGAGGCCTTTCCTGGCCACTTGGGCTAAAACTTCACCTCCTCCCTGCCTAGTATGGTTTGGATCTTAAACATCCCGCAAGGACCCATGTTAAAGGCTTGGTGCCTGATGGTACTACTAAGAGGTAGTGGAACCTTAGTAGGTGGGGCTTTGTGGGCCCCTGGCTCTGCCTGTTTTTTTCTGCTTCCAACCTGCCATGAGGTGAGCAGCTTTGTTTTGCCATAGGCTCCCCGCATGATGCCTTGTACTGACACAGGCCAAAAGCAATGCAGCCAACAGACATGGGCCTAAACCTCTGTTAATTGTGAGCCAAAATAAATCTTTCCTCCTTTATAAGTTCATTACATAAGGCATTACATTTTATCACAGCAACAGAAAGATAACACATGCCC
Source organism: Heterocephalus glaber (assembly GCF_053883595.1). Classification (NCBI taxonomy): domain Eukaryota; kingdom Metazoa; phylum Chordata; class Mammalia; order Rodentia; family Bathyergidae; genus Heterocephalus; species Heterocephalus glaber. The sequence goes on along the minus strand of NW_028258324.1, from coordinate 9,448,493 downwards.
CCACCCATTCCTGTCCCCCTAGACTGTCTTTGTCCCCCCTTTTGTTTTTGGTACCAGGGATCGAACTCAGGACTTTGCACTTGCAAGGCAGGGACCGGAACCACTGAGCTAAATCCCCGGCCCTGTCCCCTTCTTAACCCTTATCATAACCCAGGATAATGCATGTGCCTTGTTCATCCTGTCTACTATCTGTCTTCCCCAGCAGCAGCCTCATCAGGACAGAATCTGGTCTGCCTTGTTCACTTCTGTACTCAAGTGTAGTATGATGCCTGGAACAGTGAGTGCTGAACACATACTGGATGAGTGGATGAATGTTTTGCTTTTAAAGAACAGGCTGAGCTAGCTCAGGGAACAGATATTCAGAAGTTTCATGTTTTAGCTTCTATACCTTAGGCAGAACCAAACACTTGATTCACAGGTCACTTAGGTTCAAAGAAACTTAAGAAAAAATTATGCCCTAACGATTTAGTAGCCACTTGAAAAATATATAGAAATTACAAATTTTTTTTACTTTTGTAATTATTTTCTAATGTTCTATGAACACTGATTTGCACTGCACAATTTCTCAAACCTCAGCATCAGATGTGACACCACAGCTCTCAGTTCTGGTTTCACACTTGTATTTTACATGGTGCTTGGTTTTAAAATCACAAGTGCTGAAAACCCACCTTCCCAAAGACATCCTACCTCAAGGAAAGCAGTGTGATCTACATGGAAACTCTGAACTTCTGCTAGTAGTTCATGTGGTGTCTGACTGATGTCTATTTTGCTGCACTGTGTCCTGTAGCATCACATATAGCTCACTGTGGTATCCTCAGAACCTTGGTACAGTTTCAGAACCATAGGTGTGATGGCTGAATGGATAACATCCTTTGGAGTTGGGTGAAATTTCACAATGCAAGAAAAAGAAAATAATAGTGCCTACATCAGTTTTTGTTTTGCTTTTGATTATGAGGAAATTTCAAAATATATAAAAGTACTCAGAATAAAACAATCAATCCTATACCCCATCACTAAGCCCATGAACCATTAAGTCATGGTCATCCTTGCCTCAATCATATCCCCATATACTTCAATCATATAACTGGGACATACACCCTAGATATCCCCTGTAAATATTCCTATATGTAAAATATGTAAAAATTTAATAGTAAAAACACTTCTTAGAGTTTTCCTTGAGAATTACAGGAGTTAATGTATATAAGGCATTTAACACAGTGCTGAGCAACCTGGAGTATTAGGTGTTATGTGTAAACACTCAATGCCTCTTCTCCAGGGATGCTTCATCACACAGGCAGAAGGTGATGGGTTTCATGTTCACCTTGCCTAAAACATAGCCATGACCACATGGATCAGGTGTGGTTCCTGTACACACTGCCAGCAATGAGCACACCACCACTGTATAGTCAATCCTCAGTGTCGTTGAGAATTGAGTGCAGGACTATTTCCCCCATTCCAACATCCAAGGATGTTCAAGTCTCTTCTGTAAAGTGGCATAGTACAGTGGTAGTGGTTCATGAACACTTCTGTTTATAAATAATTTGGTTTGCAAACAGAAGTGTTTGGCAAAATTTTTTGTGTGAATTCTGCATCGGATGATGAACGATTGCCAGCCATCTTTCCTGCATAAACATGAACGTGGACACCTTTTCCAGAATTGTGGAAGGAATTGAGTTCGTGAACCAAGGTACCACTGTATTTGCATATACATACATCCTTCCGATGCTTTGAATCATTCCTGGATTATTTATATCTAATACAAAGTAACTGTGATATAAATAGCTATCCTCTATTGTTTAGATAATAGTAACAAGAAAAAAGTCTGTACATGTTCAGTATACAAATTTTTTTGTACACTGAAATATTTGAATATTTGAAATATTTTTAATCTGAGGTTGGTTTAAGCCATGATAAGAAACCTGTGGATATAGAGCTAATTGTATTTTGGCAAGCATTCTCTCCACAAGGAGCTTCTATTTATCCATCTTAGATAATACATGATTTTCAAATAGCATTGGTTTATTTTATTTTAAATAAACAATCAGGGCCAGGGATTTAGCTCAGTGGTGCCACTGCCTGCCTTGCAAACACAAGGTCCTGAGTTTGAGCCCCAGTACCAAAAACAAACGAACAAACAAACAAACAACCAGGCCACATCAAATTTAGCTTGCTTTCTTTGTTGTGGGTAAAAATATTCTTTGGGTATGGGGGAAACTGAAGGGTATGTTTCTCTTCCCTCCTGGCCCTTTGGATATGGTGTTTTTCTTAAGTGTATCAATGTTGCTTATGTGTTACAGAACAATCTTGGAAGGTATAGGAAAGATGACTTTGGGGCAGGAGGTCCAGCCTGAGACTGCTCTGTGTACATATTTGTGCCATAGCTACTAATTTATCCAGTTGTTCAGGCATGAAATATACATGGGGCCAAAGACAATTGTTATTTTCTATTAAGTATTTCAAATAATTCTCCCTTCCCCCCTGGGGCTTGATTAAAATGTGACTTAAACTGTTCCTGTCCTGGAGTCTCTGGGTCCATCATCCTGAACCCAAGCTAAGTGCCCTGGTGAGAGTGAGATGATGATGGGAATATTAAGCACGCCTCTGACTTTCATGCTATGGCAGCAAATTTCTCCATTCAGCAGTCTTAAATTTGTCTGCTCTTGAACCTAAGTGATTAGGTTTGTTCAACAAAGTTAGCAAATTATCGATCTGTATATTTAGAATGTTTGGTTTGCTAATCTGAGAGAAGCCCTAAATAAAATTCTTTGAGTTTCATTTAGCCCAAGGGCAAAATTTACAATTAAATCACCTAAAGCAAACATCTACTTCTTTAAGCTGATAAATATATCTTAGACTGGGAAATTGTTTTGAAATCTTATCAATCTAATCTTTTCTCTAGCATTCATTTTGTAATCATCTGTCATTAGTGTTACTTCCATGTAGCTCCTCCTAAAGATGACTACCAAGTTTATACAAAGAAGCAAAGGAAAATATTCTGGCAAACAGAGTAAACTGACTAGAAGTAACTCTGTTAACCTCCATGACAACTTACAGAAGGTAGGCACTCAATAAAATCACATTTATCAATAGCTTGTTCAGGGTATAAATTCACACATGATACAGTATTATCTCCTTGTACTCCACAGTGCTTTGTTTAAACAATTTTTACTGGGTTAATAGAATCACTGACTGAGTCAGTCATACCCATAGAGATACAGTCAGCTTTGATTAATATTTTAAAATGCTTTACAAATAAGATTTTGGGAGAATTTTTGTTTTTTTTGTACCAGGGATCAAATTTGGGACCTTGCACTTTCGAGGCAGGCGGCGGCACCACTGAGCTAAATCCCCAGCCTGGTTTTGGGAGAATTTTAAACCATGTCTTTCTCAGTGATCTGCTCATGAATTCCTGAACCTACATAAAATTGTCTAGGACAAGTTAGTTATTAAAAAAACCCATGAACCTTCTTGCCAGCCACACTCAATTCTAGTAGAAGTACTTTGAGCCTCTTACTTGTCTAACTTCCCTGCTTCTTGTTGTTTTTCTTTTTCAGTGCTGGGGATAGAAACTGGGCCTCATGCATGCCTGGAAAGTGCTCTGCCACTGAACTATGCCTCCTGCCTGTTTTAAAGTAAAGAAAAGCACAGTATTCAACTGCTGGAAGTAGAAACAGAATACTCATATGTGGGTATTAAGCAGATGCACATCCAAGAAAAATACAAGTTCAGAAAAGCAGACGGCAGAGACTACATAAAAATCAATCTAATCCTATTCATATCGGGTCTGCCTCTTGTTATCCTGGTAAGAAAAGCTTTTTCAATTATGGAGACTATGGGATTTAGTGACAAGATCTACCTGAGTGTTCACTTGATATATAAGCAAGCTCAGGGCCATTTAGTGGCCAATGTCCCGAAGATTTCACAACTGCTACCTCTGCTGCTATTCTAATGTAGCCTCAAGCTATACAGGTGGAAACGTGGATTACATTTGGGAGTACCTTTCACTTTTGTTAAAACACCAGGTATGATAATTACAGGTGACCACAAACTCTTTGCTACCCCTTCCTTTGAAAGGTGATGTCTAATTCCCTTCCCCCTCAAATCTGTGCTGGTCTTAATGACTTTCTGGACCAAGAAAACACAATAAAAGTGACTTCTGAGGCTGGGTCATAAGATGCTCTGCAGTTTCTGCTTGGCTGTCTTGGGACAGTCTCTCTGGGGCTCTGATCTGCTATGTATGAGAACCCACTAACCTGAGACCAGTGTGTAGGAGAGGCTGCATCCAGGTGATCCAGCTGACAGGCAGTTCCAACTGGGCTGTCTTCCCATCATCAGTTGCAGACATCAGGTATGTGAGTGATGTCATTCTGGAACTTCCAGCCAGAGCAGCCCATCTGCCAGCTGAATACTGCCAAGTGTTCTCAGGCAATGTCATAGGAGCAGAGGCAGCATGGCTGTATCCTGCCTCCCCACCCCCAACCCATTAAACTATGAGATAGAGTAAAATAGTTGTTGTTTAAGCTGCCAAGTTTTAGGATGGTTTGTTACACAGCAGTTGTGAGAGTGATTTGTGGTGTCAATTTGAATAGATTAAGAAATGCCTATCAGATTAGTGGAGCACAGTTCTGGGTGTGTCTGGATGACTGGCTTGTAAGCCAAAAATTAAAGAAGGAAGACCCACTCTAGATGTGGGCAGCATCAACCAATCGTAGTCTGGATGGAATAAAAAGGAAAAGAATGACATCTCCCATTTTGCCTCGTTAGAGGAGCTCTGGTCTTTACAACTGCCTTTGGATGTTTGTCTCAAGTTCCTTCAGCCTTCCAATGAAGAGCCTTTGGCTTTCTGATAAGGACTCATACTTGATTCTGCAGTGAGCTCTAGGCCTTCAACGTTGCACTGGATCCTCTGGATCTCCAGCGTGCAGATGGCCCTTTTGCATGCTTCCACCCTTGATTACACAGGCAGCTGCTGTACACCTATTTTGTAAATCAATCAATCTCTCTCTCTCTCTTTCTGTATTTTTCTCTTCCTCTAGTGAACCATAACTGATACAGGCAGTCAGTAACTGGAACACCAGATATATCACTTTGCAGCACCAGAGAAGACTACCACTTCTAGAATTAGAGCCAACTGGTCACAAAGGAGAATGGCCAGTGTACTGCTAAATGGTTAGTGAAATGGGGCAACCAAGGGTTATCAGAGTTATAGTTGCCTGGAGAAGACCAGTGAAATAATGATGTGTTTCTCATCTTTTTTTTTTCCCCCATTAACTTTATTGGTACATTTTAGGTATAAAATACAGTTACATTCATCATTGAGATTTTGTACCATTACATGAGTCTCTTGGTTCTTATTTTTTTTCCCCTTCCCTTGCCCTCCCTTCACCCCCTCCACCCTTCCCTATTTGCAAAGACCTTGTTTCCATTTTTTCCCTCTTCTCATATTTTTTCCTTTCCCATTTTTCCCTTCCCCTACCCCTCCCAATTCCCCTGCTCTTTTAGACCTTTTCTTCCTGTTACACAATATCAGTTATACATTTTTAAAATTACAATATTAAGATCTAGGAGACATTACCACAGATTTTACAGAATTTAAAAGGATATAGAAAGCATATTACAAAAATCTGTTTTGAAATAAATTTGACAACTTCTAAGAAGTTCCTTGGAAGACAAATTAATGAAACTAACTCTGGAGGAAATATAAAATTTGAATAGCACCTATTAAAGAAAGTATATTCCTAGCTTGAAAACCTACCTATATGACAACAGCAGGCTCATATACATTTTAACTGATAAATTATATCAAACAAAGCAGAAAAAAGAAGGAACACTTCTCCTCTCATTTTAGGAACTCAACATTGTGCTAATCCTAAAACTGGATAAAGATAATAGAAGAAAAAAATATGAACATAGATAGAAATTTGTTTAACAAAACAAAGTATTAGAAGTCAGATCTGGCAGGATGTAGAAAGTGGTTTTGTTATAGGGATGGCAGTGTTGGTTCAGTACTGGAAGATCCACCCCCAAAAGTCATCATTTTAACAGAAGAAAGGAAGAAGCCATATGATCCTGTCACTAGTCGGAGAAAAAGTATTGGATTAAATTCTACAGCTGTTCATGGTAAAAGCTATCAGGAGCCTAGAAGTAGAACAGAACCTTCTCAACAGATTAAAGACATGTACTTCATACTTCCAGCAAGAACGCCTTATATGAGTGGAGAAGACACAATGCTTTCTCCTTAAGGTGGGGAACAAGGGCAGATATGCTTACTCTTCATCTGTCCATTAAACTTTGAAACCTAGGCCCCATCAAAATAGTCTGGCAATGAAATGACACAACTAGGATAGGATTGGCAAGGTAGAAGCAAAATCTTTATATGTAGATGAAATGATCATCTACAGAGAAAATACTAAGAAATCTCTAGGAGCCCCTAGAACTTGTACTTGAATTTAGCAGGATTAGAAAACACAAGGTATATATAAAAATTCAGGTCTGTGTATACTTGCTATAAATGAAGAATTGGATATTGAAATTTAAAAGTTATGTAGGAGTACAAAGGACCTAGAAAAGTTAAAAGCAAAAACAAAAACAAAAACAGTGTTGGAAGACATTTAGTACCTAATTTTAAGACTTCTTCTAAAGCTACAGTAATCAAGGCAGTGTTGGTGTAAAGGAAAGACATATAGATCATTTGAATAAAACAGAGAATCTAGAAATAGAACCACACATATATGGTCCACCGAGTTTTGAAAGATTATTTAACATTAGCATTTTATAGAATATAAACTCAATTTAAGAGCTGAGGAACAGATAGTGTTTTCAGCAAATGGCATCAGAACACCTGGTATCTGTATATAAAAAGTTAACCTCAACCCTTTATTTCCATACATTAAAATAACTTGAAGGGATCTATGAACCTAAAAAAGAAAGCCTAAAAGTATAAAACTTTAAGAAGAAATTATAAGGGAAAATATTTATGAATTCAGGGTAGGCAAGAACTACCTAGGATACAAAAGACATGATGTATAAAAGAAAAAAATTGATAAATGAGATTCCAGGCAAGAACTACCTAGGATACAAAAAACATGATGTATAAAAGAAAAAAATTGATAAATGAGATTCCATCAAAATTTAGAACTTTAAATGACATCATTAAAATGAAAAGTAGTCCTTAAACAGACCATATTTACAATGGATATAACCTATGACCAGAATATATAAAGAATTCTTAGAGCTCATTAATAGACAACCCAATTAAAAATTAGACACAAGAAGATGATAAATAGCCAGTATAGCACAAGGAAAGGTGTGCAACTCTAGAATCAGAAAAATACTAATCAGTACAATAACAAGATTGAATTATACACTCATTAGGGAGATGAAGTTAAAAGTTTTAAAAGCCTTGTCATGACTTTTTCTTTTTGTTGGATTCTCCCCCTTTGCATTTAATTTGTCACGCCCAATGGATTCATTCTGCTGGGTTTCCTGGGATTGTGATCCTCATTGTCTTTTCCTAGGGTATTGTCTAAAAATTTTTTTGGAGTGCTGGTTTGGTATTCATGAAGTTCCTGAGGCACTCTTTATCATGAAAGTATCTTATTTCTCTATCAATTTTGAAAGATAGTTTTGCAGGGTACATCAATCTGGGTTGGAGGCTGTTTTCCTTTAGGGCTTGAAATACATCACTCCAAGCTCTTCTGGCCTTGAGGGTTTGCATTGAGAAGTCTGCTGTGATTCTGATGGGCTTTCCTTTGTATGTGATTGGTTTCTTTTCTCTCACTGCTTATAGAATTTTGTTCTTCTGTTGGATTTCTGGAATCCTAACTATTATATGCCTATGTGTAGATTTTTTTTGATCAAGGCTAGCTGGAGTCCTATATGCCTCACTTATCTGTAGGTCAAGTTCTTTTCCCCTCCTTGGGAAATTTTCTGCCATCACTTCTGTGAACAGTTTTTTTATGTCATCTGCACTCTCTCCTGTTTCTTCATTGACTCCAATCAGTCTTGTTATTGTTCTTTGCATCGTCTAGCAGCTGCTGGATTGATTTCTCATGTTCCCTTACAATTTTAAAGCAATTTTTCTTTTCCTGGTCACTAACTGCAATCTTATCTTCTATATCTGAAATTCTATCCTCACATTGGTTCATTCTGTTGTGCACTTTCGATGGAGTTTTTGATCGCCTGGAAATCTGTTTGCATCTGTTTTATGGATTCCATTTGTTTCCTATGTTGGGATTCCATCATGTTCCTCAGATCCTCTATTTTTTTTTTATCTGTGTCCTCTCTAGATTTATTAATCATGTCTTGCACTATGAGCAAAATCTTTGCTGTTATCTGAGTAATTATTTCTGATTTAATTTTTCCTAGATCCTCTTTTGTTGCCAGTTCAGAGAGTCCAGGTAGTTGAGTATCAGATTCCTCCATCTCGTTTCACTTTGGGGTTGGTGTAGGTGATCCAAAAGTCTGTTTTTGAGTCTTCTCATTTTCCCAGGGGGGCGGTTCTTCTGGCGCCCATGTGGCTCACCTTCTTTACCCTAGGAGCTTGGGATGGCGGTGGGGGAGCTTCCTTCCAGGTGCTGAGACCAGCTCACCTTCCCTGCCCTAGGAGCTTGGGATGGCGGCACGGGAGCTTCCTTCCAAGTGCTGGGACGGGCTCATCTTCTCTGCCCTAGGAGCTTGGGATGGTGGCAGGGGAGCTTCCTTCTGAGTGCTGGGACTGGCTCACCTTCCCTGCCCTAGGTGCTCGAGATGGTGGCAGGGGAGCTTCCTTCCAGCCTAATTTCCGTCAGCACACAGCTGTAGTCTCTACCAACCTCTATCTTAACGCAGCTCCACACTGCACTCATTTAATTCTGAGATGCTGAGTTTCCTGTGTACCTGAAGGCACCAGATATAAGGCACATGGGTTATAATTTTCAAAAACAGAGAATGCAACATCAGACATCACTCATCATTTTATCTTTCTTTGATATTTCCAAAGTCACATTAGGAACTTGCAGTATCTCATTACTATCATTATAAACATCAGTTATTAGCAGACGGTACTATAATTGTTGAAGGTGTAAGAAATTAAGCTTCATCTGTACTGACCCTGTGACAGAGCTTGAAAGATATTTTTTGGAAGGGTTCCCTGGTTTTAGTCTTATCTGTCTCTCTTTCAAAAAGCAGACTATAGAGGAAAGGTCCTGATTAAGTGAAGCTTTCTGGTTGGCCAGATTCTGAAAAAATAGTACTTTCCTGTAATTAAACTATAAGGAGTCAACTGTAATTAAATTGCAGAGTATATGAAAAATCTGTCTCTTCTCAGAAATAGCTGAGGATGAAACTGAAATTACAGTATAATTAGAACCTGAAATGTGGAGGTTTTCAGGTGGTTCTTGTACAAGTTGGAATACACGGGTTTATATTTCCTCACCTCTTTGTTGTACTATATTTCCTCACAGCCAGTGGGTCAGAGAAATTAATATATCTCCACACACAGAATACTGGGTTATTAATCTGAGAAAGAAAGAATTTTTCTCCTTACCTTTTATTTGCTTATATACAGACATGAATACAAATCAACACTACTTCATTCTTAACAAAAATCATATTTAAGTTTTGTAATTCCCACAAATGACTATATTTTTAATATTAAAAATCCAAATAATACAGAAAAAACAAAAATTCTTGCTACTTCTCCTATCTTTTCCATCACTTCTGTTGGTAGAGAAAACCACTGCTCTTCATGTATGTGTCCTTTCAGAGCATTTTTAATTTATCCATATCTTTTGGGAAATATTTCATGTTAATATTGATAAGTTTTACTCCTTTTAACTGCCATACAGTATTCCCTTGAATAGGTTTTTTAATAAGCCTTTCCTCCTTCCATGGGCATTTTGTTTTGTCTCACTTCATTATTACAAATAATGCTGCAATGTACTTCACCTTTAAAAAAAAAGGCATGGAGATGGGGCAGTAAATGTATCCTTTTTTTTTTTTTTGGTACCAGGGATCAAACTCGGGTCCTTGGGCTTGCACAGCAGGCAGCAAACCCACTAAGCTACATCAAGCTACCCTAAGTTGGGAAACTCCTTGCCTAGGGAGCAGGGATCCCTACAATCTCCCTAGGAAATGCCTTTGAACAACTGGTTTTGGATAGTGTTGGTCACTATCATTTTTAAATTTAAAATAATTATTTCAGAAAAGTTACAAGAATAGCACAATGAACTTCCGCATCTTTTACACAGATTCACCAGTAATGAACATGTGCCACATTTTTTTGTGCATGTGTGAAAGTACTATTTTTTCTGAACCATATGAAACAACAACAAAAAACTCTTTATATTTAAAAACTAGGAACAAAGGCATTTCTTACATAACTGCAGTACAATTATGATCAGGGTTACAATGTCATTTTAACAATGACATAACTACTGAGAAATAAATGACCTATATTCAAATTTCATCAGTTGTCTCAATGTCCTTTATAGAGACTTATTTTCTGACCCAAGGTTCAACCCAGGGTCACAGTGTGCTACTGCTTGTCACATCCTGTTAGTCTCCTTTCTTCTCGAACAGTTCCTCAGTTGGGATGCTGCCGCCGCCTTATCATCACAGCACCAATGCAAAGGATGGCACTCGAGTTCTTGGGAGCCTGGGTGGACTTTGTGAAATGAGTGGCTAACCTGGCTCCACACTACAAAGATGCAGAGGACACTGGACCACCAGACCACTGTACTGGGTAAGTTGGAGTCATCTTCACCTCCCATAAGGACCGGGTCTATCTTCAGGGAAAGGGAAGCTGGAACCTGCAATACAACTCTGCAGAGTTCAACCCTACAGGAGGACAGGGAGCTCAACTTGGGACTTGCAGCCAGAAATCTGCCTGAATCTCATGGGTCTGTGACTAGCTTGCTGAGACTCATTGACTTGTATCTGCACACTGCTACCCACATTGTCTGTTGCGACAGTAGAAACATACCCTGAAAGAGGCTCTACATCTTCATTTTTTATTCCTAAAATTAGTATTATTAGTTTTTTTCTCTTTTCTTTTGCTCCTCTTATCTTTAATTTTTTCCTACTCTTTGCAAATATTTGTTTTTCTCTCCCTTTTTTCTTTTCTTTTCTTCTATCTTTTCTCTTTCCTTTCTCTCTTACACTCACTCTCTTGCTCTCCCACATTATTCATCTTCCCTTTTTGTCCCTGTTTTGGTCCTCATTTGGAGTTCTTTATTTTACTATTCTTCTCTTTTTCCTTCTCATTGGTGTCCTCTGTCCACACTGCTAACCTTCCCCTATCCTTCTTCCCATCTGTCCCTCCCTCCCCAACCTCTTCTAACTCCCCATCCCAAAGGGTAAAGTTGTTATATTGAAGAGTTTATTCACTATATGTTGGATTGTTCCTCAATCTTGATTTAATTCACACAGCTAAAGGTGATAGATAAATAACTATCACAAAATGTCATTTTCAAAGATGTACTTGATGCAATGGTGTTGCTGATTGTATCACTTGGGCTAAGGTGTGGGTATTGATCTAGTCAATGAATCTTCCTAGTATAAGGAAAATGAGATAGCCTTAGAGTCATTAGAGACTCAAAACTTAAAGACCAGCTATATCTGGAAGACACCTCTGAGAAGCAATCATTCCATAAGGGTTCTAATTACAAGCAACATACCTACAATAAGCAATTTCAAACTATCAACCCAGGAGTTAAACCAAGGATGGTACTAAAAACAAAAATGAGAAGACATTTAAGCAAGGCACAAACTCAGAATTTCACCTCACCCAGAGTAAATCCTGCGGGAAATGAGATGGAAAAGTCCCATAACCAACCACCTGGATACCGTGAACTGATAGCACAGGAAGTAACAAAACAGATGAATGAGGCTCTAGAAAAATTCAAAGCAGAAATAATCAACCAGATATCTACAGAGATGGTGAGCAGAGTGAAAGACATGATTAGAAGATCTAGAACAGAAACAGAATAAAAAAATAGATGAGCTCAGAAACATGCTGGAAGCCATGAATACCCAGCATAAGAAAGAAATGGAAGGTCCTGAGTCGCGCAGAAGATGCCTAATCACCCCGCTGCAGACAGGCAGGTCTACCCACACCTTACCGAGGTCCCCGGTTGCGTGGAACATACGCCGAATCAGCCCACTGGAGACAGGCAGGTCTGTGCACACTCTACGGAGGTCCTCAGTCCCGTGGAAGATGCCTAATCACCCCGCTGCAGACAGGCAGGTCTGCCCACACCCTATCGAGGTCCCAAGTTGAGTGGAACATGCCGAACCAGCCTGCTGCAGACAGGCAGGTCTGTGCACACCCTACCGAGGTCCTGAATCATGCAGAAGACACAGAATCACCCCGCTGAAGACAGGCAGCCACCTGATTCCACAATACAAAGACGCAGAGGACACCAGACCACCAGACAAAGGTACTGAGTCCCACTGTTCCTGGCCAAGAGGTAGGGGCTTTTGAGCCGTCGTCCCACTGCTCCTGGTCCAGAGGAAGGGGCTTTGCAGTCACCATCTCTCCGGCTGCTTCCAGCCCAGAGGAAAGGGCTTTTGGGCCACCTTCTGTCCCGCTGCTCCTGGCCCAGAGGAAGGGGCTTCTGAGCCACCATCCCACTGCTCCTGGTCCAGAGGAAGGGGTTTCCCGGCCACCATCTGTCCGGCTGCTCCCAGCCTACAGGAAAGGGCTTTTGGGTTACCATCCCTACCGCTGCTTGCCGTCACTGTTCCACCTCACCCAGCTCAGAGGAGGTAAGCTGTGCAGGCGCTAACAGCCCCCTGCCCCAGTCAAAATGAGAAAACACGCCAATAAGTATCAAAACCAGACTTCCAGATCACCTACAGCAACCCCAGAGGGAAATGAGATGGAACACTATGATACTCAACCACCTGGACCCACTGAACTGGCAACAAAAGGGGATCTGGAAAAAATGAAATCAGAAATAATTTCTCACATAACAGGAGAAATTGTGCTCCTAGTGCAAGACATGATTAATAAATCTAGAGAGGACCTGAGGAACATGATGGAATCTCAACACAGGAAACAAATGGAATCCATAAAACAGATGCAAATAGATTTCCAGGAGATGAAAAACTCCACTGAAAGTCTACACAGCAGAATGAGCCAAAGTGAGGACAGAATTTCAGATACAGAAGATAAAATTGCAATTAGTGACCAGGAAAAGAAAAATTGCTCAAAATTATAAGGGAACATGAGAAATCAATCCAGCAGCTGCTAGATGATGCAAAGAAGAATAACATAAGACTGATTGGGCTCAATGAAGAAACAGGAGAGAGTGGAGATGACATAAAAAAACCTCTTCACAGAAATAATGGCAGAAAACTTCCCAAGCAGGGGAAAAGAGCTTGACATACAGATAAGTGAGGCATACAGGACTCCAAATAGCCTTGATCAAAAAAAATCTACACATAGGCATATAATTATTAAGATTCCAGAAACACAACAGAAGAACAAAGTTCTCCAAGCAGTCAGAGAAAAGAAACAAATCACGTACAAAGGAAAGCCCATCAGAATCACAGCAGGCTTCTCAACACAAACCATCAAGGCAAGAAGAGCTTGGAGTGACATATTCCAAGCCCTAAAAGAAAACAGCCTCCAACCCAGATTCATGTACCCTGCAAAACTATCTTTCAAAATGGATGGAGAAATAAGATACTTTCATGACAAAGAGCACCTTAGGAACTTTGTGACTACCAAACCAGCACTCCAAAGAATTTTACACAATATCTTAGGAACAGACATGGAGGATCACAACCCCAGGAAGCAAAGCAGAATGAACCCATCTAGCATGACAAGAAATTAAATGTAAAGGGGGAGAACCCAACAAAAAGAAAAAGTCATGGCAATGACAAGTCAATGCGTTTCAGTTATAACCATCAATGTTAATGGTCTCAATTCACCAATCAAAAGAAATAGACTGGCAGAATGGGTCAAGAAGCAAAATCCAACAATATGCTGCATACAAGAAACACACTTAATTCAAAAGGAAACTCATAGATTGAAAGTTAAAGGGAGGTTGGAAAACAATATTCCATGCGACAGGAACCCGAAAAAAAGCAGGAGTAGCTATCCTCTTGGCAGATCAAGTAGATTGCAAACCAACACTGATGAAGAGAGACAAAGAAGGACACTACATCCTTGTAAAGGGAACAATCCAAGAGGAAGAGATGACAATCATAAATATCTATGCACCAAACACTAGTGCACCCAACTATATAAAACAAATACTAACGGACATGAAAAGTCATATATGCACTAATACAATTGTAGTGGGGGACCTCAACACCCCACTGTCACAAATAGATAGATCAACTAGACTAAAAAATAATGAAATACTAGAACTCAATCAAACTCTTGAACAAATGAACTTAACAGATATTTACAGAGTGTTCCACTCCCACAAAATCAGAATACACATTCTTCTCAGCTGCACATAGGTCATTCTCCAAAATAGACTACATACTCACACATAGAACATGTTTAAGTGCAAAGGAATTGAAGTTATCCCCTGTATATTAACAGACTATAGTGCGATGAAATTGGAGATCAAGAGCAAAACAAACCGCAAGTATTTCATAAACACGTGGAAATTGAACAACACACTTCTGAATAACCACTGGGTCACAGAGGAAATTAAAGAAGAAATCAGACAGTTCCTTCAATTAAATGACAATGACAATACAACATATCGGAATCTATGGGACACAATGAAAGCAGTCTTACGAGGGAAATTCATAGCAGTGAATACGCATATTAGGAAAACAGAATGAGCCCAATTAAACAACCTGATGCTGCACCACAAGCTTCTAGAAAAAGAAGAGCAGGCCAACCCCAAAGCTCATACAAGGGAAGAAATTATAAAGATCAGAGCAGAAATCAATGCAATGGAGACTAAGAGAATGATACAAAAAAATCAAGGAAGGCAAGAGTTGATTCTTGGAAAGAATCAACAAAATTGACAGACCCTTAGCCAACCTTATCAGAAAAAGGAAAGAAAAAGCCCAAATCCATGCAATTAGGAATGAAAAGGGTGAAATTACAACAGACGCAGCAGAAATTGAGAGGATCATCAATACCTACTTCCAGAACCTATACGCCAATAAGATGGACAACACAGAAAAAATGGACAGATTCCTAGATACATACGAATTACCAAAGTTGAATGAAGAAGACTTAAAATTTCTGAACAACCCAATATCAATGAATGAAATTGAAAATGTAATTAAAAACTTATCAACTAAGAAAAGCCCGGGCCCTGATGGCTTCACTGCTGACTTCTACAAGACATTTAGAGAGGAACTGCTGCCACTACTGTTTAAACACTTCAATGAAATTGAAAGGGAAGCAATACTCCCAAATTCATTCCTGGAAGCAAGCATCACTTTGATCCCCAAAGCAGAGAAAGACCCAACTGAAAAAGAACTATAGGCCAATCTCACTAGTGAACATAGATGCAAAAATCCTTAACAAGATAATGGCAAAGAGAATGCAGAAGATCATCAAGAAGATCATATGTCCTGATCAAGTGGGATTCATCCCAGGGATGCAGGGATGGTTCAATATACGAAAATCAATTAATGTAATACACTATATCAATAGAGCCAAGGACAAAAACCATATGATTATCTCCATAGATGCAGAAAAAGCATTTGACAAAACCCAACATGCATTTATGATAAAAACCCTACAAAAAATTGGAATAGATGGTCTCTACCTCAAACTGATAAAAGCCATCTATGAAAAACCAACAGCCAATAGCATACTAAATGGCCGAAAACTGAAATCCTTCACACTAAAATCAGGAGCAAGACAAGGGTGTCCACTATCACCACTCTTGTTCAACATAGTTCTGGAAACATCAGCCATGGCAATTAGACAAGAGAAAGAAATGAAAGGAATAAAGACAGGAAATGAAGAAGTCAAACTGTCATTATTTGCAGATGACATGATACTCTATATAGAAGACCCCAAGAACTCCACCAAAAGTCTTCTAGATTTAATAACCAAATTCAGTCAAGTAGCTGGTTACAAGGTCAACACACAAAAATCAATAGCTTTCCTCTATACAAATGACAGACTCACTGAGAGAGAAATAGGGAAAATAATTACTTTCACAATAGCATCCAGAAAACTGAAATACCTAGGAATCAACCTAATGAAAGAAATCAAAGACCTCTTCTCTGATAACTATGGCACTCTGAAAAGAGAGATTGAAGATGATATCAGAAAATGGACAGACATCCCCTGCTCTTGGGTAGGAAGGATTAATATAGTGAAAATGGCCATACTTCCAAAACTGCTCTATAGATTTAATGAAATTCCAATTGAGATCCCAGCAGCATACTTCATGGACCTTGAGAAAACAATCCAAAAATTCATTTGGAACAAGAAGAGACTCAGAATAGCAAAAGCAATTCTAGGTAACAGAGACATGGCAGGGGGTATCACAATCCCCAACCTGCAACTCTACTACAAAGCTTCTGTGATAAAAACAGCATGGTACTGGCAAAGAAACAGACTTGAGGATCAGTGGAACAGATTAGAAGATGCAGAAACAATGCCAGACACACTCAGCCATCTCATCTTCGATAAAGGAGCCAAATACCCTCACTGGAGGAAAGATAGCCTCTTTAATAAATGGTGCTGGAAAAATTGGGCTTCAACTTGCCAAAGATTAAAATTAGACCTATATCTCCCACCATGCACTAAACTAAAATCAAAATGGATTAAAGATCTAAATATTAAAATAGAAACTCTGAACCAGTTGGAACAGAGGTTAGGTAGAACCCTTGAAGACATCGGTGTAGGAAAAGATTTTATGAACAAAAGCTCAGTTGCCCGTGAACTAGCACAACCAATCAACAAGTGGGA
Organism: Heterocephalus glaber; assembly: GCF_053883595.1. Lineage (NCBI taxonomy): Eukaryota > Metazoa > Chordata > Mammalia > Rodentia > Bathyergidae > Heterocephalus > Heterocephalus glaber. The sequence continues at coordinate 9,431,605 of NW_028258324.1, read as the reverse complement.
TCTCTTCTTATTAAAAGGCTTCTGCACAGCAAGAGAAACCACCAGCAGTGTGAAAAGACAACACAAAATGTGGGAAAAAATCTTCACCTGCTCTTCCTCAGACAAAGGTGTACTATCTCGAATCTATAAAGAACTTAAAAAGACCAGACCTCCCAAATTTAAAGGCCCAATTGAACAATGAGCATCTGAAATGAACAGACATTTCTCAGACAAAGAAGTAGAAATAGCAAACAAATACATGAAAAAATGTTCAACATCACTGGTCATTCGAGAGATGCAAATGAAAACAATGCTGAGATTCCACTTCACTCCAGAAAGAATGGCTGGTATCATGAAATGAACCAATAACAAACGCTGGCAGGGCTGTGGGGAAAGAGGAACCCTGCTCCACTGCTGGTGGGAGTGTAGACTGGTGCAACCACTATAGAAATCACTATGGAGAGACCTCAAAGAACTAGGACTGGAAGTCCCATTTGACCCCGCTATTCCACTGCTGAGGATTTTCTCCAAAGAATTAAAAGAATCACACCACAGTGATATATGTGCACCCATGTTCATAGCAGCACAGTTTGTGATAGCTAAAACTTGGAAACAGCCCAAATGCCCATCAACTGGAGACTGGATAAAGAAAATGTGTCTTTTTTAATAAAATGGAGTACTACTCAGCCATAAAAAATGAGAAATTAGAGACATTTATAGCTAAGTGGATGCACATTGAGATGACACTCTTAAGTGAAATAAATAGGACACACGTGTATAAATACCAAATAGTTTCTGTGGTGTGAGAAACTGAAAGTGTAAATAAGGACTAAAATGTATAATAGGTAATGTGAAATAGGAAGAAAAGGGGCAAAGGGGAAGGAAGTGGGAGGGCTAGGGGAAAGGATAGAAGGGAATGGGATTAATATGAGAAAATGGAAAAATGGGAACAGAATCTTTGTAAATAGGGAGGAATGGAGGGGTTGAAGGGAGGGCTGGGCAAGGGTGAAAAATAAGAACCAAGAGAGACTATGGAAAGGTGAAAATTTCCAATGATGAATGTCAGTATATTGTATACCTAAAATATACCAATGATTAGAATGAATAATCGATAATGTAAAATAGGAAGAAAAGGTCCAAAGGGGTAGAGGTAGTGGGAGGCACAGGGGAAAGGAAAGAAGGGAAAGGAAAAAATGCTGAGAAATGGAAAAAATGGAAATAAAGCCTTTGTAAACAGGGAAGGGTGGAGGGGGTGAAGGGAGGGCTAGGAATGGAGAAAAAATAAGAACCAAGATGCATTATGTAAAGGTACAATTCCCAATGAGAAATGTAATTGTGTTGTATACCTACAATGTACCAATAAAAGAATTTAATACAAAAAAAAAAAAAAGAACCAAGATGCATTATGTAAAGGTACAATTCCCAAAGAGAAATGTAATTGTGTTCTATACCTAAAATGTACCAACAAAAGAATTTGATAAAAAATAGTGACATTAAAAGTATCATTCTTTGCAGATGTATTTTGTTTCCCTAACTAGATTATGAATAATGAGGGCAGAGACTACAATTTACACTTCTTTATAACTCTCACTGGCTCTAATGCATTCATTATACATAATAAATAAATGTGGACTGGTTATATTGTTGCTGTCAGTTTTTGTTTCTATACTGTTATATGTCTTTATTCTGAATCAAATATAAAATTGGTAGTGCTGGGCATGGTGGTGCACACCTATAATTCTGGCACTCTTGGAGGCTGAGGCAAGAGGATCACAAGTTTGAGCCAAGAGTAGGCAACTTAATGCAATTGTCTCAAAATAGAAAATAAAATTTTAAAAAAAGTTGAGATATAGCTCAGTGCAAAGGCCCTGGATTTAATCTCTAGTACTGAAAACAATTAAAAAAAATAATATGAAGAAAGGAGAAAGGAGGTATATTTAGTTGTATTTTCTTTACTTATGGCCACAGAAAGTTCCTGCAGTTGGTGGGTAAGCTTGTCTAGGAGGGCCTGCTACTCTCATTTCCTCTGATCATATTTCCCAACAAGTGTAGCTTCATCAGCCTTTAATTTTTGAAGAGTGGTTTTATTTTCATCTATTGCCTGTTTTAACTGAATACATCTTTGGTAAATATCTTGGCTTTTATTAGGTTCTAGAGCTCCTTTGGTTTTCAGAAAACAAACCATCAACCTGTAGCTTCAGCTCCTGGCTGCGGCACCGCACCACCTGCAGGGGATCTCAAGGCTGCCAGGCTAGCATCTCCCTGGCCACTACACCTGGCCCGTGGTTGCCCTGATACTCATGTTTATTGCAGTATAATTCACTTTAGTAAAGATGTGGAACCAGCCTAGGTGCCCATCAACAGATGAGTAAAGAAAATGTGATATCTATATATCTAGATATATAGATATAATAAAGTATTATTCAGAGATAAAAAAAGAACAAAATTCTGCAATTTATGGGAAAATGGATATATCTGGAAACTATTGTTTTCAGTGAAATAAACCAGACTCAAGAGAGGTCAAATTTACATGTTCTCCGTAAAGTGTGGAATCCATAATAGATGACAAGAAAGTAGAAGGCAGGTGATTATTAGATGAGAAGAAAGGGAAAGGAAGAGAGAGGAAGTGTAAGAGTGTATAATGGGGGGTGCTTTGGTTAATATCTAGATGTTTCCCCAAAGCCTCATGTCCTTATAGATGGGGCTTCTGAGAGGTGACTGGATCACAGAAGTATGATACTCATCAGTGGATTAGTCCATCGATGAGCTTATAGCTAAATATGCTATAGAAAGGTAAAGTTTATTTGGAGGAATGGGTCACTGAGGTTGTGGCCTGGAATGGTATAACTTCCTCCCTCCTCCTTTGATCCTTCTCTCTGCTTCCTTATACCATGTCATAAGCAAGCCTTCTCTGCCATGCTACCCTTCCTTGGTGCTAACCAACTATGAACTGAAACCTCTGTAAACTGAACCAAAATGAAACTTTCTCCCTTTAAATTGTGGGTGGTGGTCATTGTGTATCATGACAAGGTAAGTCACTAAGACAGACTTTGGTACTAGAGAAGTGGCATCATCTCTGTGGCTACCTGGTTATGTGGGCAAAAACTTTTGGAAGTAGTTTGCTGGAGGAGTTGGAAAGGTTTGGAAATGTCATCTAGACAAGAAACCCTAGAATGCTGTAAACTTGAACTCGATGGGAGATTCTGGTCAGATCTCAGAAGTCCAGAATGCAGATAAAAAGGCAAAGTATAAAGACCAGGCTCAGGAGGGTTCAGTTGGAAATACGGACTCCATTGGCTGCTGGACTCCATATCATGTGTGCTATGCTTTGGCAGAAAATGTCTACATTTTGTTCATGTCCTGCGACTTTGTGGGAGAATGAGATTAAGGGTGGCAGACTAATTAATCTGGCAGAAGAAATTTCAAGGCAGCCAGACATTCAGGATATGGCATGGGTACTATTGTGAACTTTTGGCCTGTTTTACCTTGAGAATTGAGAGCAAAAGGCACAGCTCAATGATTTTCAAAATTTTGAGTTTTGCCAGAAAGGAAGCTCCAGTAAAGTCAGAGCCTACAAAAGATGTAGAGGACAACTTGGTTGCTAAAAAGATGAGCACTAAAAAGAAGCCAAGTACTTTGGATCTGGACAATACAAAGGATGCCATGAGGGCATGGAAAGAATCCAAAAGACCCCACACTTTGGCAGACTCAAGGGTGGAAAAGTGAAAGACTTTGCTTTGAGAAGAGAGCCCCAGGGCACAATGCTCCAGAATGGCAGCAGCTTATGGAATGGGAATTGATTCCTCAGGATGCAATGCATGGTGCTCAGCCATGCAGACACTCAGAGGCCTTAAATCTCACAGAGATTTTGGACTTGGACTTTTTAGCAAAACTGAAACTGTTGGAGACTTTGGTAACACTTAGAAATGGACTAAATGCATTTTGCATACAGGGATGCATATGAGTCTTTTGAGGACAGGAGTGGAATTTTATGGTTTATATCTAGATGTCCCTTCTAAAGCCTCATGTACTCACAGGTGGAAATTTTGGGAGGGGATTGGATCATGAGGGCATGATACTCATCAATGAATTATTCCACTGATGACTTTATAGCTAAATGTGATGTTGGGAGACAAAGCCTGGTTGGAGGAGGTGGGTCATTAGGATGTGGTTTGGAAAGGCATATCTCCCTTTTGCCTCCCTTGATCTTTCTCTCTGCTTCCTGCTGCCATGTCATAAGCAAGCCTCCTTTGCTATGGTTCCCTGCCTTGGAGCCAGCTGACTATGGACTGAAACCTCTATAACTGTGAGCCAAAATAAACCTTTCCTCATTTAGATTGTGGGTGTCAGGTATTTTGCCTCACTGATGAGAAAAGTAACTAAAATGGGGATAGATATGAACAAAATACATGCATTAAAAATGAGTGTCGGGCAAGGGGGGATGGGGTGAAAACTATCAAAGTATTTTAGATTCTTGTATGAATCTGCCATTAATTTGTATAACCAATTAAAAAGAGTAAAAAAGTAAATAATGAGAAAAAGAGAAGAGAGTCTATCTTTATGCATTATATTCTCTGCAGTGGCTTCATAGGAAGTGCTTATTAAATGCCCATAAAAATTTGCTTTGGAAAAGGATAGCTTTTCAATGCAGTCCTTTTCTGGGAATTTAAGATTTGATTTGTTTGCTTGATTTTAAAAAGATATGCCCAAGATCTAGCACAGTGCCCAGCACATATAGGCACTCAAATATTTGTTGAATGAATGAAATCAATATATATCTCTATATGTTAATCTCATTCAGTGACCGTTTGGGTTACAGAATGGCAAATAATGAACTGGCTGAGATCCAATAAACTCACCAGCTCACTAGACATCTCAGGAGGATTACACAAGTCAAAGATTAGACTTCAAATTAAGTAAAACTAAGAAGGAGACAAAATCCAAGCAATGATACAGGGATATGCTATATTATTTTTAGGTTAGTAAGTAGCTCAATGTCAAACAATTCTACTTGTAAAGATGACATAAAATAGGGTGAAAAAAGAAAAAGAATATTAAGTGTTGAGAAGATGGAAAAAATTTTAAAGACATCCTTCCTTCTATAGTTAAAAATCATAATAATGCTTTAAAAACACTATCTTTGGGGCCGGGGATTTAGCTCAGTGGTTCTGCTACCTGCCTCGCAAGCGCCAGGACCCGAGTTCGATCACCAGTCCCAGAAAAACAAACCAAAAAACCCCCACTATCTTTGCTATTCAGTACAACCCACATAATAAAAGTCCCCCAAAGCATATTTTCAAATTGAAAATATGCAGCTGTATCATGTGATTTTCAAAAATACTTCATGATCCTAATGATTAACATGAAGCTGGTCTCTGTTACTTGAACAAGCGGACTTGCTAATATTGACAAAAAAACCACATTAGAAGTTTATCATCATGTAGAACAATCCTGACTAGAACTAACCAGAGCTCTACATTACTGGATTATTAGGTACTTCTCTCCTCACACTCCAAGAAAGCATAATTTTTGAAGCTTGAAAAATATATGTAACTGAAGAGGACCTCAGAACTGCATGCCTTGCCCCACGGCCCTGAGCTCTCCACAGCACAGGACATCAGAGGTGACAGCCAACACTGACCTGATTGAAGAAGAGACCAACACTCAGGAGAACAGTTTCACTTCATCACTTCACCGCAGAGACCGGGTGAGAGAGATAGCCTTGGGAGATAGGCTTGCAGAGGATGAGACCAAAATAGGCATCTCCTGAGATGCTCTGGGAGACCTGGGCTCAGACCAGTAAGATCATGTGCCTGTATTCTATTATGGGAGGCCAGGATTGGTGGGAGTAATCATTGGAGGGGGCAGTCCTGAAGAAGAAGGTATGTAGTCTAGGGGTATGTTTGAGCTCCTATAGTGCTGCCGGTGTCCAAGAGAAATTAGTGGTCTGAATTACTATAGGTCAATATAAGGATGACCTAATTGTTTTCACTAAAATCATAGTCCTCTTTGATTTGGTTAAAGGTTATTTATAAATGGTTCCCAGGGATTGTCAAAATCCAATTGGAATTTGATGCCACTGTTATCACTGAATTTACCACTGTAGCTAAGGCAATGTATTAGTGATTGGCAACTGATTTTCTTTCTGTGCCGATACCTGGATTGCCTGGGGTTCTTAAACAATTTTGTCCCTGCAAACCCAGCACAAAAAAGAAATAGAAACATTAAAAGATAAGGCAACAAAATGCCTCTGAAAACTCTCAACTCCCTTAAAACCTGTTCAGGGGCATTGAAAAAGAGGAAATCATAAAGTACAGAGCAGATGGGTCTGAAAGAGTATCATTGGAGGTAAAACAGTTCAATAAGGTGCTTATTTAAAGAAGATATAACTAATCAGATAATGACCCTAATGAAACAAATGATCAATGAGTCTAGAGAAGACACTACAGAACAGCTAGTGAATGAAAGAAAGAGACACAAAACATTAATGTTCAGCATAGAAAAGGATGGCAGTCCACAAGAAAGTTCCAAACAAAAATCCAGCAAATTAAAAACATGAGTAAAAGTATGGGCAACAAAAATGATCAACATGAAGACATAGTGATAGACCTAAAGCATAGGACTGTGGTCAATGATTACTTAATTAGAGATACCTTGAAAAGAACAAGGGAACATGAAAAATGGATCCCAGCTTCTAAATGACTCAAAGAGGACTAATGTTCAACATCACTAGTCATTTGAGAAATGCAAATTAAAATAACACTGAGATTCCATCTCACTCCAGAAAGAAATGACTATCATCAAGAAATCAACCAATAGATTCAACAGAGAGCTTGCTGAAAGAATGCAGGGGAAGAGAGGTGGGCACTGTAACACAAGGGAGGAAGGGAAGCTTCAAAACAGATTTAACATTGAGAAGCACACAGACAAGTGTGCTAGTGGACGAAGCAGAACCCGGACCCAGTTTGCCTTCGGGTTCGCATGTCCCTCCTGGTTGCTGGCGGACTGGCTTTTTCTCCTCTGCTCACAGCCACCTGGAAGGCCGGAGACCGGGGTCTGGGATGCTCAAACCAGACAACTGCAAGATGCTGTCACAAATGTGGAGAAGCATTTTGGGGAGCTGTGCCAAATCTTTGCTGCTTATGTGTGGAAAACTGCCAGACTGAGAGACAAAGCAGACCTCCTGGTGAGTGAAATTAACATGTATGCCTCTACAGAGGCCTCAAATTTAAAGCAAGGCCTGAAAAACTTCGCTGATGAGTTTGCCAAGCTTCAGGATTATCGACAAGCAGAGGTTGAAAGACTTGAAGCCAAAGTGGTTGAACCTTTGAAAGCTTATGGAGCAATTGTAAAACTGAAACGGGATGACCTCAAAGCAGTGTTAACAGCAAGAAATAGAGAAGCTAAGCAGTTAACTCAGTTAGAAAGAACCCAGCAATGAAACCCGTCTGATCGACATGTAATTGTATCCTTTGATGTTTGGTCTTTAAAAAGTTTTGTAAGGTAACTGCTCAACTCAACCAGAAACCACATGAGGACTGGCACATTTAGGGGCATTTGAGGTTCCAGAACACCTCCGCTCCTGAGGGGAATCCCTTGAACAATGATTTGGGGCTAGGCCAATTGCCTGGTCTACCTTTGGACCAAAGGCAGAAGCTGAATTACACATAGCTTCAACAGATGTTACCCAAACAATTTGTCATCTGGAGAAAACTGTTGACAATTTTGAAAAGCAGAAAATAAAGGATATCAAGAATATATTTTCAGAATTTATCACAATTGAAATGTTATTTCATGGCAAAGCTTTAGAGGTAAAGCTGCTGCCTACCAAAATATACAAAAGATTGATGAGGATGAAGATTTAGAGGTTTTCCGAAATTCTCTGTATCTACTAGATTATCCATCTCATTTAGATACTGTAAAAGCAAATTCAAAGTCACTTCTTCAGAGATCACTGTCAGCTAAGGGTGTATCTGGAACAGGACAGGTATCTACCTGTCTATTAAGAAAAGATCAACATGCAGAAGATGATGAAGATGAAGAGGTAGACTTTACAGAAGGAAATTAATTTTAAGTTAATTTCCACATGTCCATTTTCATCTTAAATGACTTGAAAACTTTATACTCACTTGATAAGGAAAACCTCAAAACAAAATCCTCCCATAAATGCAAAAATGAAGGAAATTTATGCTGACCAAAAAAAAAGAAAAAAAAAAAAGAAATCAACCAATAACAAATGTAGGCAAGGCTCTGGGGAAAAAGGAACCACTCTCCACTGGTGGTGGGAGTGTAAATTAGTACGATCAATATGAAAGTCAGTATGGAGATTCCTTTAAAAATTAAAAATAGAGGTTTCATTTGACCTAGCTATTCCTCTTTTTGGTATCTTTCCAAAAGAGTTAAAAGCATCATATCGCAGCAATATATGCACATTCATATTTATAGCAGCTCAATTTGTAATAGCTAAATCTTGGAAACAGCTCAGATGCCCATCAATGGATGAACAGATAAAGAAAATGTGGTTTATATGTACAGTGGAGTACTACCTTGCCATAAAGGAGGATAAATGAGACAGCTGTAGGCAAATGTAAGCACCTTGACACCATACTTTTAAGTGAAACAAACCAGACACACGTTTAAATATCACATTGTTTCTCTTGTGTGAGAAACCAAAAGCATAAATAAGGACCAAAATGGATAGATATTGGGAAGGAGGAAGAAAATGTTCAAATGGGAAGGGATACAAGGGAGGGGAGAGGGCAAGGGAAGGACGGGAAAAGAAAAAAAGAGAATAGAAGGAAAAAATGGAAACAAAACTTTTGTACATAAAGAGAGGAAGAAGTATTAGAGGGAGAGGGGGGAATGGGGAAAAATGAAGAATCAAGATATATTATATATGGGTGCAAATTCCCTATGATGAATGTGATCACTATGTATATCAAAAGAATACTAATAAAATTAATTTAAAAAGTAATTGGAAAATAAGAAAACAGCATAAAGGGCATGAAATTCTGTTTATACAAGTAATAGAAAAATTTTTAGACATACAGATAAATGAGGCATATAGAACCCCAAATAGTTATGATCAGGAAAAAAACCACTCCATGCCACATAATAATTAATACATCAGAAATACAACACAAGAACAGAATCTTAAAGACTGCTAGAGAAAAAGAACAAATCACCTATAAAGGAAGACCATCAGAATTATAACAGATGTCTCAACAGAAACCTTAAAGGCAAGGAAAGCATGGAATGAAGTGTTTCAAGCTCTTAAAGAAAACAACTTCCAATGCAGACTATTATATCCTGCAAAATTATCTTTCAAAATTGATGGAGAAAGAAAATATTTTCATAATAAACAAAACCTAAAGAAATGCAAGACCACTAAACCAAGACTCCAAAAAATTCCTATATCTTATAGAAGGAGAGAATAGAGCTAATAATGCCAAAATGTCCAATAAAATCAGTGCATCATGTAGGGCTAGCACTTAAGTAAAAGAGGAAGAAACTAAAACAGTAACAAGAAAATGATACAATGACAGAAATAAGTTGATATATATCAATTATAACTATCAATGTAAATGGACTCAATTTGCCCATCAAAAGATACAGATTAGCAGAATGAATCAAGAAACAAAATCCAATGGTATGCTATATATCAGAAACACATTTGACACACATACAAAATTCAAAGACTAAAAATCAAAGAATGAAAAACAATTTTCCATGTAACAGGAACATGAAAACAATGAGAAATAGCTATCCTTTTTTCAGGCAAAGTGGACTTCAAGCCACAGCTGATCACAAGTGGGGAAGAAAGATATTACTTATTGATTTATGGAACCATTCAACAAGAAGATATAACAATTATAAATATATATGCACCAAACCACAGTACACTCAACTTGATAAATTATAATGGACATAAAAAATCAGATAAACATCAATAGAATAACTGGGAGATTTCAATACCCTACTATCACAAATAGGTCAACTAAACAAAAAAATCAACAAAGAGATCTCAGAGTTGGACCAAACCTTTGAACAAACAGACTTAATAGATATATACAGAGTGTATCAGCCAATAACAACTGGATATACATTCATTTCAACTGTACATGGTACTTTCTCCAAAGTAGACCACATACTAGCTAATAAAGCATGCCTAAGTAAATGCAAAAGAATTAAATTTTTGCCATGCACATTATTAGACTACAGTGTAATGAAACTAGAAACCAACAGGAAAAAAGCCACAGAAACTATGCAAACACATGGAAACTAAACAACACACACTCTTGAATAATCAATGGGCCACAGAGGAAATTAGGGAAGAAATTTAGGAAAAAAGACAGTTCCTAGAATTAAGTGGTAATTCCAGTGCAACACAACAGAACTTATGGGACACAATGAAAGCAGTCCAATGAGGGAAGTTTATAGCTATGAGTGCCTACATCAGAAAAACAGAATGAGTCCAAACAAATAACCTAATGATACATATCAAGGTCTCAGAAAGAAAAACACAATTGAAACCCAGAGAATATACACAGAAGTAAATTACAAAGATCAGAGCAGAAATTAATGGAGACTACCCCCAAACAAACAAACCCCAAATAATCAGTGAATCAAAGAGCTAGTTCTTTGAAAGAATAAATAAAATAGACAAGCCCTTAGCCAATCTTACTAAAAATAAAAAGACAGAAATTAATGAAATTAGAAATGAAAAAAGGTGAAATTAGAAATGAAAAAAGTTAAAATCACATGGACAGTGCAGAAATCCAGAAAATTACTAGCAACATACTTAAACATATGCCAAACAATTGGAGAGCTTGAAGAATTGATGTTCCTAGATATATATGAATTGCCAAAACTGAGCCAAGACTTAATAATCTTGAACATCACAATAATAGGCAATGAAATTGAAGCAGTAAAACACACAAATGAACAAACAACAAACAAAGGCCCAGGATGGATTCACAGCCGAATTCTACAAGAACTTCAAAGAAGACCTAACACCAATACTCTTCAAACTTTTTTGATGAAATTGAGAGGGAAGGAGTACTTCCAAGTCCTGTTCTCCAAACTGGACAAAGATCGAACCAAAAAAGAGGACTCCAGGCCAGTTTCTCTAACAGACATAGATGCAAAAATCCTTAACAAGATACTGGCTAACAAAATCCAATAAATTATTAAAAAGATCATACACCATCACCAGGTAGGCTTCATTCCAGGGATGCAAAGATAGATCAACATACAAAATTCATTAAATGTAATTCATCATATAAACAGAAGGACAAAAATCACAATAGATGCAGAAAAAGCCTCTAACAAAATCCAATATTCATTAATCATAAAAATTCAGAAAATAGGTATAGAAGGTCTTTATCTTAATATGGTAAAAACTATTTATGACAAACAATGTCAACATCATATTAAATGGGGAGAAACTTCAAGACTTTCCTCTAAAACCAGGAATGAAACCAGGATGCCCATTACCATCATTCCTGTTCAACACAGTCCATGAAAAACATTAGCCAGATCAACCAAGCAAGAAAAATAAAAGGGATATATATAGGATAAGATTATGTGAAAATATCATTATATGTAGATGACATGATCCTTTACTTATAAGACTCAAAAAACTCCACTAGGGCTGGAGATTTAGCTCAGTGGTTCCATCGCCTGCCTTGCAAGCACAAGGTCCCAAGTTCGATCCCCGGTACCAAAAAACCCCAAAAAACAAAAAACAAAACTCCACCAAAAGACTCCTAGAATTAACAGTGTAGCAGGATACAAAATAAACACACACACACAAAATCAATAGTGTTTCAAAACACTAATAAAGAACTCACTGAAAAAGCAATCAGGAAAACAGTAACACTTACAAAGCACTATAAAAATTAAATACAATGGCATCTTGGTTTATGCACTTAATTTTTATTTATGATTTTAGGGAAGATGGGTGCATTTGTGTTTGTGTGGGGAAGATGGCCATGGTTGTGTTTGTCACTGGATGTGGAGTTTGCAAATGGAAGTAAAATCTTGCCAAATAGTTTTGTTTGCACACAGAAGTGTTTATGAGCTGAGGTATTACTGTACTTAGGTATTAACTTAACTAAGGAAGTGAAAGACCTGCACAATAAAAATCACATCACTGTGAAAAAGGAAATTGAGGACATCAGAAAATGGAAAAATACGGTGTGTTCCTGGATAGGCAGAATGAATACAATAAAAAAGGCTATACAATGGCACCATGGTCTACAAACTTAATTTGTTTTATGGTTTTGGGGAAGATGGGTGCATTTGTGTTTGTGTGGAGAAGATGGCCATGGTTGTGTTTGTCACTTGATGTGGTGTTTGCAAATGGAAGCAAAATTTTGCTGAATGCTTTTGTTTGCAAACTGAATTGTTCACAAACAGAAGTGTTCATGAACTGAGGTATTACTATACCTCCAAAACTGATTTACAGATTTAATGCAATCCCAATTAAAGTACCAACACAATTTCTCACACAGCTAGAGAAAGCAAGCCTAAAATGTATATGGAATCAGAAGAGATCCAGAATAGTACAAGCAATCCTGGGTAACAAAAGTAAAGTGGAGTCCATCATAATCCTAGACTTGAAGTTATACTGTAAAGCTGCAGTGATTAAAACAGCATGGTACTGGCACAAAAGGGCTTGTGGTTCAATGAAACAGAATAAAAGAAGCAGAAACACCACCAGGTATAATAAATGGTGGTGGGAAAATTGGATATCTACACACAGAAGATTGAGTGTAGACCCAAATATCTCACCAAGTACTAAACTAAAAGCAAAATGGATTAAAAATCTAAATGTTAAAACAGAAATTATCTGCTAGAAGATAAAATAGGTACAACTCTTGAAGATATGGGTGTAGGAGAAGACTTTCTGAACAGAATCACAGTGGGACAAGAAATAATACCCAAAATCAACAAATGGGATTATATCTAATTAAAAAGTTTCTGTGGAACAAAGGAAACAAGCAACAGAGTGAAGAAATAATCTACAGAATGAGAAAAATAATTTTGCCAGCTATCTCAGACAAGTAACTAACATCACGATTACACAAAGAACGTTAAAAAGTTAGACCCCCCTAAAAAAAAAAGTCCAATCAAAGAACGGACAATACAAATGAACACACTTCTCAAAAGAAGTACTAATGGCCAGTAAATACATGAAAAGCTGTTTATCATCACTGGCCATCAGAGAACTACAAAATATAACTACACTGAGGTACCATCTTACCCCAGAAAGTATGTCTATGATCAAAAAAATCTAATAATAACAAATGCTAGAGAGGATGTGGGGGAAAAGGAACTCTTCTGCATTGTTGGTGGGAATGTACACTAGCTAGTACAACCACTACGGAAACCAGTGCGGAAATGTCTCCAAAAATTAAAAATAGAAATTTCATTTGACCCCACTATTCCCCTTCTAGGTATCTTTCCCAAAGAGTCAACATTATCATATTATAGGGATATATGCATGCCCACGTTTATAGCAGCACAATTTATAATAGGCAGATGTTGGAAAGAGGATACCATACAGGTCCATCAACAGATGAATAGATAAGGAAAATGTGGTATTTATACACAATGGAGTACCATTGTGTTCCATAAAGATAAACTTGAGGTATTTGTAGGTAAATGAATGTACCTTGAGAATATAACATTAAATGAAATAATACACAAGTCCAAATAGCGGATGGTTCCTTTTAAATGAGAAACACACACACACACACACACACACACACACACACACACACACAAAGAGCAAAGCAGAAGAGAGATAAATAGGAAATAGGGAGAAGTTCAAATACTTCCCCAAATTATATATTCCATTGTTTTAAAAAATAATTCAATATATATGCTAATTTGTTTTATTTATACTACTAGTTTATCTTAGTTCACTAAAAAGAATGTTTTGTGTTATTATCTATTTCTTTTTGGTAAGAGTCTTTTTGGTTTATGTCTTGTATTCTGAGTACAATGAGCAGATTCATTAATGACTTTTGGAGTCAGCAAATATAACAATCTTTGGTATTCAACTGACAGTCTGATGCTCATTTGATTCACTTTAAGCTTTTTGTTATCTTTCACTTCTTAGGATATCTTTGGCTTTTGATACTCACTGGGTGTCCTGCTGAAATTCACCCCAACAGTCCCCTTATGCAGTTAGCCAAAACAGCCTTAGTGATCAATCAATGGGATTTCGTGAGATATTTGCAAATCATCAATTGCCAAGCCACTGAGATTTTTCAGACAACTATATAATTGACTTGAGGACTTCTGCTCTGTTACAGAAATTGTATCAAATAGCAAATAAAAAAGACACTGTTATGATGTTTAACTGTGGGACTGGGGGTGGCTCAAAAAATTCTCTGTTCTCTGAACTCTAATTTTTTCTTTCTCTTCCTCTTTCATCTCCCTCTCTAACCTTCTACTTCCTTGATCTAATTTCCTAGTATCATCTTTCCAACTCCGGATTCAACTATGACCCCTTTTCTGATTCTTTATTCTCTTTGCCTGTATTTCTTAATTATTTACCATGAGACCTTAGGCTCCTTCAAGATGGTTTTTTTAAAAAAAAATCTTTTCCTTTCTGGCTCATTGAGCCATACTATCCTTCTCATGGGTAAACAAAATAAAAATAAAACAAAACAACAACAAAGCCCCAAACAGAATTTTCACCAGACCCATAACCATATTTTATATTTTTTCTCTGGAAGTATTGTAAATACTATAGAAAGTGTAGCTATGTTGGATGGGCTTGGGAGCAGGGCATGGTGTCTCTTCAGCAATGAACAATGTGAAAGAAGAGCCAAGAAAGTACAAGAGGTGAGGCTGGAGGAAACTAACCTGGCTGCAGACAATGTAACTATTGACAACTTGGTAAATTCAACCATGATGTCTACAAGGGTGTGGAATATTAAGACTTCAGTTGTAGTCTGAGTCTAAGCTTAGACAAAACATAAAAATTCAGACACAAGTCTGCTTCTCTGTGATAGCTCTAGGTGACCAGCCTGTGAAGGGACACCTTCAGTGCTGAGAGCTTATGAAAAGAAAATTCAGTTCCCTTGGGGAAGACATTGTCAGGGACTCAGCAGGCAATCCTAAGGTAAACTCAACAGTACAGTTCTAATGTTCACAGAAAACTGGAGTGCTAAATGGAGAAACCAAGGCAGAAGTCTGATGCAGCCCTTGAATATACTGTACTGTTATCCTAGGGAAGGCCTCAGAGACGTATGTGAGGAGGGATCACTGCTGTAGGACCCAGGTGCGGCAGTGAAACTTCAGTTTACATCATTTCTGCTCAGAGTGGTCCCCACTCTAGTTTATTTTACAACCCCTTCAGAACCTTTTCTATAATTAACCATAGCATGACAGAAACAGTTGAAAGGCTAATAGTCTTTCTCCTTCACTGTGCTGATGCACCCCAATGGCTTGCCATGGTTATTTACTTAATTCCTTGCCACCGCCCCCCGATACACAGTGAAGTTGCCCCATTACTGTCTCATCATATCAGGTTGAATGAGGCTTGAGTTCCATGACTAGAATATCAGACTCAATACAAATTGTTGATATTTCATTTGATGTTGTGAACGAGATGGCAGTTACACATGTTTCCTATGTGGCCTTCCCCACTCAACCTTCCCAGGCCCAGATGGTATCCAGAATAAGCTGGATGAAGAGGAGGCCCATCAGCAACCTGAATCAGCTCTGTTCATCTGATAGCCCCTTCAGCAACCATGCATGGGTAGGAGCCTTCAATCAGGAGCAGGAGAAGATACAGTCTCCTTTGAGGGCTGGATGAAGACAAATTTAATTCAAGAAACAATTAAGTGGATGTTATGTTGGGAGCCAAATTTCTTTCCTCATTCTTTTTCACAGTTGCTATAATAATCTATGACTTCTAAAAATATAGCCATAAGGATGGCACAACCAGAGCTTGCTAACCAAAAAATAATGAGACTAAATGAACTGCAGATTCATCAATTTATAAAAGGAACGGCCTGATGCCTTTGGGTTGTAACACTGCTTTCCCAAATAATATCCAGCCAATATCTGACTTGAGAGCCAATACCCCTATCCTGCTACTGTTTGTTTCATTTCTTGAAACAGATTGGGCAGAGGGAGAGGGTGGAACAACAATCAAAACTACTAAAACAAAATAAGGCACATGGTAAGGGGAGGCTGGAGGAGTGCACTGGCTGAAGTTGCAAAAGATCCAAGAAGAAACTGATGGCACAAGTGTTTTGAGGGGGTCGTGCCATCTTCCAACTGCAAGCATTGTGACTTGGGTGAAACAAGGGAGGCTACAGGGCTCTGGAAAAGGCACTGGACTTAGAGTAAGAAGACTTGGGCCCAACTTCCAAATTTCTAGGATCCTGAGCATGAATCTTGGTGTTTGGGATTGGATTTCCATAGCCTTGGGGGTATCATGGCAAATTTTTGAAAAGGCATATTATGGGGCTGTGTAATGCCTACATTTACTTTTTAGGAGTATTTCTATTGAAGAATTATTAATTTTAATTTTATGAGTTTTATTATATTAAACAATGTGTACTTAACAGGAAAATAAAATATCAATAAAATATTAACTTTTTAATATGTAATGAGTGTATAGAATAAACATCAACATTTTCAACATCAACTGTTTACCTGTTTACAAGATCTAAAAAATAACAGCAGAAATAAATTCCTATGTGAATTACAATGCTATACCACATAAATAATCTTTGGTTCAATTATCACATCTAAGGCAGTCTCCACTCATGACAACAGCATATTGCATACAAAAGTCTCGCTTACATTGATAGCACTGTGCTTAGCTTTCCTTTCTTGTTTGGCAGATCATGCTTGTCACCTCTCTTGTCTTCCTCTTTTGTCAGAAGCTTCCTATTATTTTATACAATATCCACTTAGCAGGAAAATGAAAAATCAATAAAATAAAATATCAAATATATACTGAGTGTTTAGAATAAACATAAACATTTTCTATATCAACTGTTTGCTTGGTAAATCCAAAAAATAACAGCAGAAATAAATTCCTATGTGAACTACAATGAAAACACAAATAAAACTTTACCAGGGCTGGGGATTTAGCTCAGTGGTTCTGCCGCCTGCCTC
Organism: Heterocephalus glaber; assembly: GCF_053883595.1. Classification (NCBI taxonomy): domain Eukaryota; kingdom Metazoa; phylum Chordata; class Mammalia; order Rodentia; family Bathyergidae; genus Heterocephalus; species Heterocephalus glaber. Next base: position 9,414,475 of record NW_028258324.1, on the reverse strand, counting down.
ACAAGCGCAAGGTCCCGAGTTTGATCCCCGGTACCAAAAAAAAAAAAAAAAAATCTTTACCAGAAAAATATTTACTTCAATTTTCATATGAAGGCAGTTTACACACATGGGAACAGCATGTTCCATACACAAGTATTGGTTACATTGATAGCACATGTATTTTGTTTTCCTCTCTTCTTTGGTAGGACATACTTGACATCTTACTGGTCTTCCTGTTTTCATAAGAGGTTCTTGTGATGTTTCAATTGTCTCTTCATCAGTGTAGTTTTTTTGGCAGATACATAGTGTTCTTCCTCTGTTGTAATTGATCATTTATCAATTCCAGTCCCAATCCTCTAAGAAAATTTCTCCATATTTTGTGCTTGTTATTTTCTTTGTAAACTATGAAACTATTTATGCCTAACATGTTTAGGATCAAGTAAAATACATCCATTGTCCAACACTTTGTGTTTTAAGTGACATCATAGTTGGTGCATAACTTATCAACATCTACTCTGTCTTTCATTTTATTATAAAATGTGACCATTTCTGGCTTCATTTGTGCTGAGGATTCGCTATCAGTCTTGGTCTGTTTGTTTGATTGTTTTGAGACAAGGTCTTGCTATATAGTCTACGCTAGCCTTGAACTCACTATGAAGCAGACTGACCTTGAATTTAGAGGATCCTTCTTTAGTCTCCTGAGTGCTGAGATTACAGGCATGCACCACCATGCCCAGCCTCACTATCAATCTTATCACGGTGCAATGTTGATATTACTTTGTTTTTTCTTTCCTATATAGCAGGCCAACGTTATGTCTTTCTGAAATCCAAAGATTGCACTATACGTTTCTCTATTGTGAATTTGAAACATTTTTTTCAGGAATCTTGGCTTTGTTCTTGCTAATAGCTCCTGCACTGGCCAAATGTAACATCAGTGGGTAACTAAATGAACCAATTGTTGAATGTAACATTTGGGCTACTTTTTGAATTAGTGCAACAAGTCTGTTCATAAAGTCATATGGTTTATTACTGCAAAACTTTAAGACCTATTGGCTGAGTTCCACGATAAATTTCTAAATTCAAGGTGTAAAATATCTTCCTATCTACCAGGGTATATATTTTTATAAGATATTTGTAAGGTTTACTTGGCAAATATTGCTGAAAGCTTCAACAACTACAAAATGATGCATGTTGATTGTCAATTGTCATGTATTCAGATGGTGTATAAATTGCCTGACAGTTTGAAGCAAAGCTTTCAAAAGATGAGTGAATAGTAGTCAAATTGTCGGATTTTTTTCTTCCTTAGCAGATCTTTTTGTCTTCAAAATGTAGGCAATTTTGAAGGAAACCAAATCTCTTGAATGACATTATTGTTCTAAAAATCTCAATGCCACATCACTTTTTCATAAATCGTTTAGATTCTGACAATTAGATGATAAAGTCCTGCTATCAAGGCTTTTAGTTCAGATAATGAGGTATCATGATAAATATATTTTTAAGTATTAATACTGATGTTAATGGAAAGTTTTCTTGTATTTCATTATTAGTGTATTTCAAAACATCTTGTAGCCTATCATCTGTTACAAACAATTTCCCACACTGAATCGCAGTGTTGACATTCTGTCCAATAGGTATCACCCCTACTAAGAACCTAACGAGATTTTATGGCCTAGTTCTAACATTGGATCACTCAGGTATACATGACCATTTTGTAGCATTTTGACTAGTGAAATATTCATTTATATTACTGTTTTCTTCCTTATCTGAATCAAGGTCTTTATTCTATATTTCTCTGTCATATCTGTCATATACTGCTAACTTCTTTGGCTTACATGATCGAAGTCATCATTGGTAGCCAAGTCACCTGATGACTCACTTTCAGCCCTCTCCCAAAGTTGTAAAAGTGGATTTCTTTGCAACATTGTACTGAATTGGAATAACTCTACAAAAAAAATCAAAAGAAAACATTTAGTAAAACAAATTATAAACACACAAAAATGTAACAGTGCATGTGGGTTAAGCTCACCCATTTACACTTTGACACACATGTACACATCTTGCTCTTTGTCCTATCAAGTCAAGTGGGTGACACAAAGATTGCTTCCTGTATTCTCCCAGTGCAGCTACTGAGATGCACAGCTGGGTACCATTATGCTAAAGTACATATATTCATTAGAAAAGTATACTGTGGGCATATGTGACCCAGAATGAAAAATTGAGTTAATAGTAACATGGTGTTAAAATGATGCCTATCACCTGGGTTGTTAGCCATCACTGGCATACAGGATGGGAAGTAACTTTATAAAGAATAAAAACCTTGTTATTGCCACCCTCCTTTGGTTGTCATGTTAATTGTTGGGAAAGATCCTTGCCTTTCTCCAAGTCTGGAATCAGTTAAAACATACATAGAGGAATCATAAAGTAGATCAAAATACTATCTTTATTACAAGATAAGTTATGTTTAAGAATACAGTTTGACCTGTAATACTGCAGTTTAGATCTGGATGTCCCTCCCAAAGCTCCACACATTCACTGGTGGGAGGTGATCAGATCATGGAAGCATGATACTCATCAGTGGATTCATATCAGTGGATTCATCCACTGATGACTTTATAGTTAAATGTGATGTTGGGAGGTTAAGCTCGGTCAGACGAGGTGGGTCACTGCGGGCATGGCCTGGGAAGGTATATCTCCCTTGCTCCCCCTCTCTTCTTCCTGCCATGCCACCTTCCTTTGGAGCCAGCGACTATGGATTGAAACCTCTACAAACTGTGAACCAAAATAAATATTTCTTCATTTAAGTTGTGGCTGTTAGGTATTGTGTCAAGTATTTAGAAACAATAATCAGACATAAGAATTATGAGAAAGTAATTAAGACAAGTGGCTTATTATATCCTAAAAATACTGTCCTTTTTCCATATTCTGTACTTGTTTTCATGATTATGTTATGAGCTTCCAAAGAGCAGAAATAACTGTATCCTGAGAGTTTTCCCAGAACCAAACATACATCTGGAAGCAGAGCTCATGTCTTTTCATTCCTAGCATAATGCTGGGCACACAGTAGTTTCTTTTTAAAAGTGTGTTGAAAGGTATCAAATAGCTTGGTGCCACTGAAGGGTTATAGAGAGGGATTTAAAGTATGGCCATCTTCCTTTCTTAAGAGCTTGCTCATTTGGGAAAGAGTTCTACCTGCAAATTATTGTAACTGAAAGTTTTACTTGAGGTAAGTTTCCCCTTGATAAAATTCAGCTTTTGTTTCTTTGTTAGGCCTCTTGGCTATCTGAGTATTTGTGCCCTGGATATCTCAATTAGAGTTACTGCTAATGGCCTTAGCAGAGAAGCTGTCACTTAGTAATTAACTGAGAGGCATGACGGAAGCCTGTGACATCTGATGTTTCAGAACATAGTTTTAACCCTTGTTTTTCTCTCAAGGGACACATACATCATGGAACAATTGTTTTGGAGTTGCTGATAGTTCACAGCATGGTATCCAGGATGAGACGGCATGTAGGGATCTTCTGAAGGAGTGAGGACTTCAAGCCTCTTCCAAGAATGCTCTTCCTTCACTCAGGGATTTGGGAATGATCTGAGCAAGCCAGTCCTCCTATGCACAGAGGCTTGTGTTGTATGTCTGTCAAACAGCACTGACTTAAACCATTCTAATTCTAATTAGAGATTCTAATTCTCTCTAGTAGAGTCTCACCTGACAAAGTGGACCACAACTTTCCCTCTCTTCCTCTGTCCAGTTAATCCGACTTTAATGCCATGCTTGTTGCCAGGCACTTTGTGTGTGTGGTACTGGGATAGAACCTCAGGCCTTCATACTGAACTACATCACCAGCTCTTTTTCTTTCTTTCTTTTTTTTCAATTTTTTGAGGCCAGGTTGCCCAGGCTGGGCTCAACTTCAGCCTGCCAGAGTGCTGAGGTTAAAATCATGCACCAGTAAACACTATTGTAGTCTAGAAATACAGTGTGCTGGCTCTTAGCTGAATTCCACAGGGACATGTAGGCAATATATGAAGTGCAAGGAAAAACATCAGGTAACCCTGCAAGCTATACAGATATTAAACAAGGGAAATGTGATGTGCAGGGTGGGTGGTGTGCAGTGCTGGGTGGGAGGGAAACTGTAGGAGGAGGCTGTGAGGCTGGGATGGGAACAGCAGGGGCCAAGCTAGCCCATCTGGTGGAACAACCAGCCAAAGGAAGAAGAGATTGAAGTGTTTCAGAAAAGAAAAGAAACTAAGAGTAATGGAATGCAAGCTGGGTAGAAGGCAGGCGGAGAGGACATGGTGGCAGGCAGATCGACTAGGGGACTGCAGACATGTGTTTAAGCCTCTTCCCTGTCTTCAGCTGGGTTTAGATCTTGGCCACATGCCTTATCCACTCAGAATGGTATCCATTTCTTCATCTTTTAAATGCAGTAGCAAGTACTAAAGGATCGTCCTTTCAGCTCTGAAATATATGATTTTATGACTTCTCCATATAGTCTAAGGAATACAAATCCTGTCCTATACAATGAAAGAAACATGATGCAAATGGCAACAGTAGCCACAGGAAAGTAATACACATGCTTATGTTATGGAAGGGAAACCAATGAAAATGACAGGGAAGAAATGAATAGCTAGGCCAGCCACAGCTTACAGGGCTTCCTGGGTCATATTCTGATACAGACAGAGAAAAGGCAAGAAATTCACCTGCATTTAGGACCCTTGCAGTTGATAAAGGATCTCTAACTGGGAGGAGAGAGATTCAAAAACTTCTGTGGGAGGGGCAATGAGAAGAACAAGCCAGCCGATGGACATGACCAAAAGAAAGGGAAGGGAAGTGGACTTTAAAAATTCTGTTCAACCTTCTCTTATTCAAAAAAGTCTCCCAGAATTTTACCAGATCCTGCCAAGCAAGACAATACACTTATGTTTATTATTATTATTATTATTATTGTTATTGGTACTGGAGATCAAACTTGGGTCCTTCTGCTTTCGAGGAAGGCGGTGGAACAACTGAGCTAAATCTCCAGCCCTACACTTATGTTTATTAATGTGCTTTCTACTTGGTAAGGACATTTAGATTACTGTTCACACTTTTTCCTTATTTTAAAAATAAGAGCTGGGCATGGTGGTGCACATTTGCAATCCTAGCACTCAGGAGGCTGAGGCAGGATGATTGTTGCAAGTTCAAGGCCAGCCTGGGCTACACAATGACTCCAAGGCCAATCAGAACTGCATATGAGACCTTGCCTCAAAAAAACCAATAAGTTGGGCTGGGGATTTAGCTCAGTGGTTTCGACCTGAGTTCGATCCCTGGTACCAAAAAAACCACAAAAAACAAAAACCCAATAAGTAAGTAAATAAATAAAAGAGTTGTTATGCTAGGAGTGTTGGCACATGCTTATAAATCCCAACACTCTGGAGTCCGAGGCAGGAAGATCGCTTCAGAGTTTGAGGCCAGGCCTGGGCTATACAGTAAGACTCAAAAACAAATAAGAGTTACTAAACAAACAAGAAATAAGTTAAAGACAGAATTAAAACAACAACCCATATTTGAAAGACATTTTACATATAAAATATTTTTGTATCTTTCTCACAGTTCTCATGGTAGCTATTATTCTCATCATCTACATGTTGCAGTTGAGGAAAAAGAGGCAGCTCTGGGAGCGAAATTACTCTATACAGACACATAATGAGTAAGAGAAGAGAGGAGAGTTCAAAGCACATCCTTTAAGTTCAACACTTATGTTCCCTCCCATCATAGTTTCAGCACAAGTACTTTCATACAGAAAACTGGATTTACTCATTAATAGTTAACATTTAGATTTGCGTAAGTGAATAGCTCTCTTAAATGTGAGCATGACTTCCCTCATCAACACTTCCTGCCAACCGTGTAATAGAATGTACTCAAAGTCATAAAACTGAATTCCTCTAAAATATGTTATTCTTCAGTCTTTACTGGCATTGCTTACAATGAGAATGTCTTATTAAGGCTTTATCTGCAAGGGAACTATTGACTTATGCAAATTCAAAACTGCAACCTAAAATGTATAAGGCATTAGATTGACATGACACCTTTAGAGACCTGTATGCCTAAATTTCCTAGGCTATGGTCACATTTCAAAGTCTTACTTCCTCATATCTTCTGCATGAATTACTTTCCCTCACGACTACGAGGCCTACTCTCCCTAGAGAACATTTGCAAATCTTTTCATAATGGGGGGGAAAAAATCTAGCCTTCAATTTTTGATCTGCAAAAATCAGAACCAAACAAAACTCTACATACAAAAAAACCTTACCTAGCATGAAGTGAGGAAGAAATAGTCTTATAAAGTCAAGTACTAAATAAAATGCAGTGAATGATCAAGGCTAATAGTTATTCTTGTCTTTTACCTCTGCAGCCTGACCCCTCTTTGTGTCCTCATTCTCAAAGCAGAGTGAAAACTAACTCTCCAGTGTGCCTTGAAGAATAACTGGAAACTCAAGCTCTAACAGTTTCTAATTCCACAATATTTGTTAATGATTTTGCTGTCTCCTTCCCCAGAACCTTCTCTCCTTCCTAATTGACCCTGCTTTTACTCCCAGAAGTACCTCTCCACCTTGCAGCCCATGATGCAGGGAGGTTGAAAGCATCCCTTATTCCAGGACAGCCTTTCAAAGTCTGAGACAGTAATTCTGAAAGTGTAGTCTCTGGTCCAATGTTTAGCATCACTGGAAACCCAAAAATGTAAATTCCTGGCCTCATCCCAGATACACTGCATCAGAAACTCAGGGAGTGGATCCAGCAGTCAGTGTTTAAAGAAGCTCTTCAGGTGATTCTGCACACTAAAGTTTAAGCACGCATGTAAGTCAGTGGTTCTCAGCTCCAGATGCACATCAGAATTACCAGATACCCTGGGCTCATGCCCAAAGACTGTGATTTAATTGACTGGGGTTGGGGCAGGGCAAAGAGCAAAGCTTGTCAGGTGATTCTGATTTACAGCCAGGTTTAAGAAATGCTCATCAAAGCCAATCAGACCAATCCATCTAAAACACCAAAGTGTAGTATCCATGAAATGGATGTCTCTCATTTGCAAAATACCAATGGATGACCGATGTGTCATTACCATAATTATGGGCTGATGAATTGGTTTTTGCTACTAAACGGATCATGCTCTTATTTTCTCTAAAGCAAGAAGTCCTTAGTGGCCTCAAGAGTAATGAATTTGCGAGCGGGGAAAGGCAGCCCAACAGCAGTTTGGCAGTGAAGGCATAGTCAAATAGGTATGTTTTGTATGAAAATAGATGACAATTACTTGAAAAAGCTAGGATTTGAATCAAGCAGTCTTAATCCAGAATCCAAAGCCTTAGCCATAGCTGCCACATTGCTATCTCCATGAAGGTTACAACCAGACTGTGTAAAAGGCAAAGGATGATAGTTATTCAAGTAGGATAGTTATTCCTCCTTTCAAAGGAGGGATTCGTCTCATCACCAGTTCAGACTGGGGAGGTTCACCTGAGATTCAGACAGCCTAAGAGACACAGAATTGCGGACTTGATTAAACACCTTTTATGCAGCTGCTTATCTGTTTAGCTGCTCTTGTGACTCCAGCTACTATATACTCATGGCAGTGCCCTGGCCCAGCCTGCCCAGGCTCCCAGTAGTCACTGGCTGGTTAGTCTCCCTTCTTGCAGCAGTCTTCAGCTACACAGTTTATACTTATACCAAAACACACAATAGTAGCCATGTGCCAGCAACGACCTTGTTTACATGTTATTTACACCAGCCAGCATTGATCTTGGCTGTATCAGTTATTTACAGAGGCTGACGAGATGTGCTTATGCTGAAATCTTGCTTGACTTGAGCTTAATGTCTACCAAAAACCATCCTGCCTGAACCAAAGTGTAGCTATCTTGTGCTTTCTCATTTCCCTATACAGTAGATGAACTGTATAGTACATGAACATGAACATGAAGAAAGGTGAAGCTCCCTCATCTCCTCAACCTAGGAAATGTCCCTTTCCCCAAAGAATGACAGTATTTTTATGATTGTCTATATCTAAAAAGGCATTCATTTCTGGAGTCAACATTTATTTGCACTGAGATACCAAGTCAGTTACAATTTATATCAATTGTCCCTATTTAATCTTAAGGAAAATTTCCTCTCACTTATTAAGAGAAACAAACCAGGGAGACAGACTATAGGAGCCAACCTCAGTTAATGATGGCTAGCTCCTCTGATCTGTTTTCAGCTTCCAAAATGAAATATCTTTATTTCATGGGGCCCACCTGGAGTGGGAGGTGGGGCTACAAATGGATTTGCTGAGTCTTGATCCTCATGGAGAATTTAGTGGCAGAGACTCAGGAACTTTATCACCCATCTAGCCATGATCCAGCCATCAATTGTGTATTTTATCCATGCATATGTTTCCATATCGTAAGATGTGCCCAGTGGTGTGTGATAATCTAAGCAACATTTTTCTTTCTTAGCAGTTCAAAAAATAACAGAGTATCTTACTGAGGTAGAAGATGAGGGTGTTGCAAACCAGCTGAGCAAATGGATGTGACGTGTCAGTCACAGAGACATAAAACACATCCTCAGATCACAATTTTTAAGCCATGTACCTGGGACCAATCAGAAAGTGATATCTTCACTTCTTCTGGCATGAAATCAAGCAGGTTTTTGATAGGAAGGCCAAAAAACACACTGGCCACTATGAGCTTCTCTCAGTGGCCACTTCTCACTACCTTACTACCTTTTTTCATGTGTCTTGTCCAATTCTTTTTTCAGGATACCAAGAACCTGGAAAGGACATCTGGACACCAGAATCTGGTAACAACAGAATTAATGACATCTTGGATTTGATGAAATATGGTACATTGAATTAAACATTTACTGAATCCCATTATGAGTCAACTTCTAGATTTAGACTAGAGACAAAGGAATAGATGATAAAATGGAGACCTCATGCCTCCATGATGACTGCATGGAATATGAAGATAAGAAAGCAAGCACATACTTACTCAGAGCTAAATATTTCATGGGGGAATCTAATGCCAGTTATGATGGTTGAAATACATGTGGCTATCTACTAGGTGGAGGTGTGCACGTGATTTAAAATGAGGAAGAGATGAGAGAGGGGCTGGAAAGCTAGTGGGGGACCAGGTTGTTAAATGCTAACCTAAGGAATTAAAAGTTTTTCCTTTAGGTCAGTGTTTTCAAACATTTAATGACCCTTTTATATTCTTAAATTTTATTGAGGACTCCAAAAAGCTTTTATTTGGATTATAAAGCAGGGAAACAAAAAAAAATATTAATTCATTAAAAATAACAAAAAACTCAATACATGTTAGTAACATGCTTTTCATGAAAAATAACCATAATTTTCTTATAAAAATAGGTGGAATGCCACTGTGACCTCAGCTACTTAGGAGGTTGAGGTGGAAGGATAACAAGTTTGAAGCCAGACTGGGTAACTTAGAGAGACCTTGTTTAAAAAGGTGGTGGTGGTGGGGCTGGGGATGTAGCTCAGTGGGACATTTGCTTAGCATGTGTGAGGCCCTAAATTCAATTTCAAGCACTGAAAAAAAATGGCATTGTTTTATATTTTTGTAAAACTCTTTAATGTGTGGCTTATGAAAGGACAGCTGGATCTTACACCAGCTGTCACATTCAGTCTGTTGAGATATGTTGTTTTGGTTGAAGTATATGAAAAAAAAATTAGGCTTCATAAAGATGGATAGTTCTTGAAAAAGGAAGGGCTTCAGACTTCTTGAAAAGGTCTCGGGGATCCTCATCGGTCCTTGGACCTCATCATGAGAACTGCTATTTTCAATAATGCAAAACCACTGCAAGATTATCAGCAGATGGCAGGCAGCTAATTTTGCTGCAATTCTAGGATGAATTAGAAGGAGGGGGCCTGAGACCAGGACAATAAGCAGGGACGAACACAGGAAATCCCTGTCCAAAGCAGAAATAATGAGGAAGCAGAGAACTGAATGGATTCACGTTAGAGTCAGCAGGAACTGATAATGGAAATGTAACCAGGATAGGGCAGAAAGCAAGTTAAGCATGACTTCAGGTATTGGGGGTTGGGAAATCCACAAGAATAGGGATGAGACAAGAGGGCATATAAGCCATGAGAAGATGGTTTCTGGTGTTAGATGGACAAAGAGGAAGGAAATGAGCCAAAATAATAAATAATCTGGAGTCCAGACCTATAACTCAGGGAAACCTAGACAAATGGACAGGCCTTAAGAAACACTGCCTGTTTAAACTGCTGTTGATGTGGCTGTTTAAAATAATAGAAAAATAATTTTGCATTAAAAAGGTAAAATTAATCTCCTTAAATTGCAAATATCCTTGAGAGTTAAGAGAGGAGCTCCTTAACTCTTCCCAACCAATGAGCACACTTTGGCATTAATTAGTTCAATCAAATTGCCTTCCATCTTCATGGAACATAAGATAACTTCAGATCACAGACCACAGTAGGACAACTGGCCTGGGAAGGTACTGTGTTGAGGACCTTGGCTCTACTAAAGAATAGAATAAGCATGGAGGAAAAACAGAAGATATTAATCCCTTGTGGATGATATTATAACATGGATATTTCTAGTGTAAAAAGTGGCTGGAAGGAACAAAACCACTGAGTAGCTGGTGGGCCAGGTGCCCCTAGTATAGGGCAGGGTGTGGTGGCATACACCTGTAATCCCACCACTCAGGAGGCTGAGGCAGGAGGACCACCACAAGTTCAAGGCTAGCCTGAACTACACAGTGAGACCCTGTCTCAAAAAAACTAAAAAGAAGGGATAGTGTTGAAAAAGTACCAATGATAGTTTTCCCCCTTTAACACATTCACGATGAGGCCATAATTTGTATGTCTCACTGCCAGGCAGCTCTGAACCATCAGTGGTACATGCATGACTGTCCCATTGGGTGGTATTTCAAGCTGGCAGAAGCGTGCTAAAATATTTTCAAGGGTTTCTGCTCAGTTCTAGAGATTAGGTGAGAAGCAGATTACAGAAAACAGGTTCCAAGTGGAAATGACCTCTACACCCAATTAATTTCTCTTTATGCCTTGAAGAGACTACAGAGGCAGATAATACGGGTGTGTTTGTGTGCACATGCATATGCATAATTCAAATCTGAGGCTGAGACAATCTTCATGTCTCAGATAACAATAACAGGAAAGGGGGTACACTTTTCTTTTTAAATTCTACAAGGTAGGGGCCCAATCCACACCAGGAGGTTCTTTTCTCCTTCTCCTCCTGAGTGAGTCAGGGACCTTCAGGCACTTCTCTGACTGAGCAGAGGGTTATTTTACATGGTCAACAAAGAGCAATATACACAGAGCATGCATCAGTGAACAAATAGGATACATTAATAATAATACAGAGCATAATTAAGAAATTCAAATGTTTGGGCATAGAGCAAACATTTAAGTTACTAAATGTAATTATTCCCTAACTCTAAGTATTCAACTCTGATATGAACAGACATTGGTACACAAAGACTTTGTAATTTTCATAAGATCATAATTATTGTCTTAGTTTTAACAATGAAGTAATAAAAAATTTCCGTACATAGTAAATACAAACTGTGCTCACTCACGACCCAGACTAAGTGCCTTCTGGAGAGTGACATGTTCTTATAGGTTTGCAAGAATGTGCCTTTCCATTACTACTTTTTTAAAAAACAAAATGGTGATATGGCCTGGGAAAGGCGGGCTGGATTGTGTTGATTCCAACCTCTGTAAAATGCAGTCAATAATAATTAATGCCCCACTTGCCTCATAAGGTTATTGTGGGGATCAAAGGACAGGAAGATGCTTCATGACCCAGACGATCCCATATAAATGCATCCATCACTTCCAGACAGGAAGGCCAACAAGGGAACTGGTGTGAGACCTGGGTGACTCCATTTTAAAATTTGGCCCCTTCTTAGAGTAAGGTGGCCTGGACATAAATTCTAGTTCCAAGAAAAACCACAAGATGTACTTTGGCCACCTGCCTGTGATAATGTTCAGCAGTTCCCTAGCAACTAGCCTAGCAACAGCTAATCAGTAGCTGCCTCAATGTCCCAGATGCTCTTCTCGATGGCATGCAACAGCTAATCAGTAGCTGCCTCAATGTCCCAGATGCTCTTCTCGATGGCCTGCAACAGCTAATCATTAGTTGCTCCAATACCCCAGTATCCCAGATGTTCTTTTCGATGACTTGAGCAGCCGTTTGCAGTTCAGCGTGCAAGGCCCAACCAATTAGGTTTAAACTTTCAAAACTTGATAAATGCTAGCCAATTGTGTGATTTGCGTGTGATTTGAAACCCCGCACCTTTTTGAAACTCCGCGCCTTGCTGTGACCTCTATAAAAACCCCTGGTGTTTTAGAGTCGGGGCTCTCAATCCTGACCCACTGCACTGGTGTCGGATGAGAGTCCCTGCTCGAGCTTGAATAAATGACCCTCGTGTGTTTGCATCGGAATCGGCTCCTAGGTGGTCTTTGGGGACCTAGCGATCTGGGCACAACATTTGGGGGCTCATCCGGGATCCCCAAGACCCCAGGATCCCCGTACCGGAGGGTCGACGCCGGCCGGTGATTGTCTGGTGTCTGTTTGTCTGCAATTTGGTGGGCCCAATTCTGCATAGGTCGGCAGATGGACTAGGCGGACGCGCTGCGAGGGCCGCCGACCCGGGATTCCTGGAAGATGTTCCAGATCCGTCTGGAGGGGGCAGAAGTGCCCCATGAGTATGAGTCTGTGAGACTCCTAGGGGGACAGTGCGGGTCGCTCCCGCAGTACGGCGTGAGGCCGTCGTCCCATTTTTGGTGTTGGCTCCAATCGGTCGGAGGACGGTTTTATCTTGCTTTTTGTTCTGCTGTTGTGTTTGTTTGTCTGTTTATTGTGGTGACTTGGACTGTGACGATGGGGCAGACTGCGACCACCCCCCTGTCCCTCATGACAGACCATTTTAGAGAGGTTAGAGAGCGTGCTCATAGTCTAAATCTAGAAATAAAAAGTCTAGACTTGTCATTCTGTGTAGCTCGGAGTGGCCTTCCTTTGAGAGGGGATGGCCCCCCAAGGGTACTTTTGATTTACAGATCACACGGAGGGTCCATGGAGCTGTTTTCCATCCCTACACCAGACATCCTGATCAGGTTCCCTACATTGTCACTTGGGAGAGTCTAATCTGCGACCCACCCCCATGGGTCAAGCCCTTTTTGCCTCCACAGAAAGAGCAGCCAGAGGTAATCCTGACAACTTGTGAAAAGACTCCCAGAGAGCGCGATGGAAAAAGGCAAACTGAAACTGAGCCGACCACGCCACTCTACCCAGTCCTCCAGGGAGGAACTGAGGAAGATCTCCTCCCCCCCTTACTCTCTCCCTTCTCCCTCACGACAACAGGCAGAAAAAGAAGACCCGGCCCCAGCCAGAATTGGGGAGGGAGGCCCAGCTCCGGGTGCCGGCAGCGGGGATGGCCCCACCCAGAACACTCGCCACCAGCTTGCCGTCTCACCGGCAGGGCCGGAGGACTCTACCATTTTCCCGCTGAGAGCGATAGGGCCCCCTGATGAGCATGGTAACCAGCCTCATCATTACTGGCCCTTTGCCACCAGTGACCTTTATAACTGGCGTACTCAACAGGCCAAATTCTCTGATAACCCTAGGGATTTGATTAACCTATTAGAAACTGTTTTGTTTACTCATCAGCCCACTTGGGATGACTGTCAGCAACTCCTCCAGATCCTGTTTATCACAGAGAAGCGAGAGAGAATCCAAAATGAAGCCAGGAAATTGGTTCCTGGTGACAATGGTCAACCCACCACTAATGTTGACACTATCAACACTTCTTTTCCTTTGTCCCGGCCCAATTGGGACTTCGACACAGCAGAAGGTAAGGAGAGGCTCCGGGTCTATCACCAGGCTCTGTTGAGAGGTCTCAAAGCAAACCAATTTGGCTAAGATAGGGGATGTACAACAGGGACCAAACGAGAGCCCTGCAGCTTTCCTAGAAAGAATTCAGGAAGCATTCCATAGGTATACTCCTATGGACCCAGAAGCAAATGAGACAAAGGCAGCCGTAATAATACATTTTGTCAACCAGGCGGCACTAGATATTAAGAGAAAGTTACAGAAAGTAGACAGTTTAGGGGAAAAGAGTATTCAGGACTTAGTGGCAGTGGCAGAGAGAGTGTATAACAACTGGGAAACCACAGAGGAAAGACAGGTGAGAACTGACAACCACCAGACCTGAAACCTGGCTCAGATCCTTCTGGCTGCCACAGCGGGAGAGACGAGGGAACGTGAACGTCACCTGAAAAAAAAATTGGAGGGGAAGGAGGAGGTAAGGGGGAAGGCAGAGAGTGCCCCCAGTTGAGGAGAAATCAATGTGCTTACTGCAAAGAGGAAGGCCACTGGGCTAAGGAGTGCCCCAAAAGACGACAGGGAGGCCACTCAAAGGCCTCCACCCTCGCCATGGACGAAATAAGTGATTAGGGGGGATGGGGCTCGGAGCCCCTCCCCGAGCCCAGGGTAACCCTTAAAGTGGAGGGGGATCCCATTGAGTTCCTGGTAGATACCAGCGCTCAACATTCAGTCCTGCTTAAACCACATGGCCACATATCTGACAAAACCTCCTGGGTCCAAGGAGCCACAGGCATGAAAAAATATTCATGGACTACCCGAAGAACGGTAGACTTGGGAGTGGGCCGGGTAACCCACTCATTTATTTATGATTATACCAGATTGCCCCTATCCTCTACCTGGAAGAGACTTGCTCACTAAATTAGGAGCCCAAATCCATTTTCAGCCCTGGGGCGCAGAGGTCCTTAACCAGGAGGAAAAGCCCATCCAAGTGTTGACCATGAGCCTAGAGGACGAGTATCTGCTGCATCAGAAACAGTCCCCTCCTGATCCTGGCATGGAACAATGGCTTGCCATGTTTCCGTGAGTATAGGCTGAGACTGGGGGCATGGGGCTGGCCGCACACAGGACACCTGTGTTCGTAGAGATAAAGCCAGGAGCAGACCCTGCATGAGTTCACCAATATTCCATGTCCCTAGAGGCCTGCAAAGAAATAACTCCACACATCAGGAGGTTGCTTGCTCAGGGTATTCTAAGGCCCTGTCAATCGGCCTGGAACACCCCCTTCTTGCTGGTGTGGAAACCCCACTTGGATGACTATCGACCAGTGCAGTACCTCCGTGAGCCTTCCGCTGGCACCCAAAAGCCAGCACATCTTCGCGTTTGAATGGAGCGACCCTGAGCAGGGCATCAACAGACAGCTGACCTGGACCCGACTTCCTCAAGGATTTAAAAAGCTCCCCCACCATTTTTGATGAAGCTTTGCATGAGGACTTGGGCTGGACAGAGGCTTTCCCCACCAAGCACGAAACTGCACAGACTATGGCCAAATAGCTTTTAGATGACATCTTACCAAGGTATGGTTTTCCTGTTATGTTAAGATCAGACAATAGACCTGCTTTTGTCTCTAAGGTGAGTCAGAGTTTAGTGCAGGTCCTGGGGGCAAATTGGAAATTACATTGTGCATACAGACCCCAGAGCTCAGGACAGGTTGAGAAAATAAACAGGACCCTAAAAGAGACCTTAACTAAATTAGCTTTAGAGACTGGCGGTGACTGGGTGGCTCTCCTTCCCTTTGCCCTCTATAGGGTACGCAATTCAGCCTATAAGATGGGACTGACTCCCTTTAAAATTATGTTTGGGGTGCACCCTCCCATTATCCCTAACCTCCAGTCTGAAGTGCTCACTGAGCTTGCTGATCAAGAGCTGTTATTTTCTTTAAGAGGTATTCAACTGATTCACAAGGACCCAGGACAGGACCAGAACCCAGACGAACCACTCTGGAAACTCATGGTCCAAACTTTCCAAACCCTAAATGCCTCTCAACCTGATCTTACTCAATCTTGTTGGTTATGTTATGATATTAAGCCCCCTTACTATGAAGGGATAGCCTTTCTGGGGAATTTTACTGAATCAGATAGTCCTAGCCAATGCAGATGGCAGCAGAAGGGTTCAGCTAGATTAACCCTGCAGTCGGTGGTTGGATGAGGCACATGTCTAGGTGATGTGCCTCTCACCCACCAACAACTGTGTAGCCAGACTCATTCAATGTCCTCAGAAAAATATTTCGTACCCCCTTCAGATGGTTGGTGGGCATGTTCTACTGGGCTCACCCCATGTGTACATGGAGGAGTACTCAATCAGACTAAGGACGTTCGTGTGCTGGTGCAATTAGTACCTAGACTGCTGTATCATTCAGAGGAGGAAGTTTATGCTCACCTAGCTCATTTAGTGGGGGCCCCCAGTCAGGTAAAAAGGGAGCCCATAACAGCAATCACCCTGACAGTTCTCCTAGGCCTGGGCTTGGCAGGAGCAGGAACTGGGGTCTCCTCTTTAGTCTTACAAAACAAGCATTATAATGATCTGAGGGCTGCCATAGATATTGATATAGAGAGACTTGAAAACTCCATCACACACCTTCAAGAGTCATTAACCTCCCTAGCAGAAGTGGTGCTCCAGAATAAAAGAGGCCTAGATTTAATCTTCCTACAACAGGGAGGGCTCTGTGCTGCCCTGGGGGAAGAATGTCGTTTCTACATAGATCATTCAGGTGTGATCAAAGAGTCCATGGCAAAGGTTCGAGAGGGCCTTGCCAAGCTCAAACAGGAGCGTGAGCAAGCCCAAGGGTGGTTTAAATCACTGTTTAACTCTTCTCCATAACTGACCACCCTAATTTCCACACTGTTAGGTCCCCTGCTTATTTTGCTGCTTTTTTTGATATTTGGACCTTGCTTACTTAACCAACTGGCTTCATTCATTAAAGAACATGTCAGTACAGTACAAGTATTGGCTCTCAGGTCACAGTATCAGCTTATATCAGAAAACCCAATAGAGTTAACCCTCCGAGACCCATGATTGGGCCTTGATAGTCTCATGAGAAGGGGGGAATGTGAGACCTGGGTGACTCCATTTTAAAATGTGGCCCCATCTTAGAGTAAGGTGGCCTGGACATAAATTCTAATTCCAAGAAAAACCACAAGATGCACTTTGGCCACCTGGCCTGTGATAATGTTCAGCAGTCCCCTAGCAACTAGCCTAGCAACAGCTAATCAGTAGCTGCCTCAATGTCCCAGATGCTCTTGATGGCCTGCAACAGCTATTCAGTAGTTGCCCCAATACCCCAGTATCCCAGATGTTCTTTTCGATGACTTGAGCAGCCATTTGCAGTTCAGTGCGCAAGGCCCAACCAATTAGGTTTAAACTTTCAAAACTTGCTAAATGCTAGCCAATTGTGTGATTTGCATGTGATTTGAAACCCTGCGCCTTGCTGTAACCTCTATAAAAACCCCTGGTGTTTTAGAGTCGGGGCTCTCAATCCTGACCCACTGCGCTGGTGTCGTATGAGAGTCCCTGCTCGAGCTTGAATAAATGACCCTCGTGTGTTTGCATCAGAATCAGCTCCTAGGTGGTCTTTGGGGACCTCGCGATCTGGGCACAACACTGGCACTCCCTGTAGTCTTCTATATGCCCTGTATCTCACCCTATACTACCATAAAATGGCCAAGTCCTGTCCCATTTTACGTCAGAGGTTCCCTAAGGTTAAATAACTCACCTAAAGTAAGTTACCTAGAACGTGGTGGGGTTAGGATTTGAACTCTGGGCTCCTGGTTTGAGAACCCATGTTATTAGCACTAGCTTCACACCTAACTGATTATATGGTTCTTTAAAGAAAAATGAAAGACATCATTTTGTTTTTAAATATCCATGAAGGTTCTTATTGCCAGTCTCATCCCCAAGCTTCAGTTGTTCCAAGGTATCATATAAAATGTATTAATCTTCCCCAGAGGGCTAAAGCTGGTGGAATGAAATGCTCAAAACTGTGGAGTGGAGCCCACAAAATGAAAACAGGCACAGAGTCAGTTCTAATAAAGGGTTTTTTTCAGTCCTGGGATTTAACCCAATAAAAATAAAATATTAAAATCTCACTTGCCCATGTGTGCCAAAGACTATATCCCTCAGCCCTCTACTGACACACAGCCATAATGACTATTAACTATGACACTGATCCAGAGAGAGGCTGGGTTGTTTTTTAAAGTTTCATCTAATAACAATAAAAGCATGTAAAATTTACTGATAATGGGTTAGAGCCATCCCTACCAGCCAAAAGGCGTGGCCATTCCTTTGATTTTTCTTGTATGTGCTGGGGACACCATGACAGGATGAAAAAAAGGGCATATAGGCAAGGGTCAGAGTAGCCTGGATGTGAACTACAGCTCCATCACTCATTGCATGGGTACCCCGAGCCAGACCTTAACCAATTCATCTGGAACACTTCTTCACTCTGAAGCTCAAAGCACTGGAACAAATGAGATGACTCATGGAAACAGATCAGCAAGCACTTGTGAGCACAGGAGGTCCTCAAGAGAGAGGGGCTTCTATGCCTATTCATGACAACTCACAAACTGGCTAATGTTAACTAGTAATTGTCTTTTTTTTGAGCAGAGATATTTTCTGTGGTAGATTACAGATAATTACAAATTGTCACTACTCCTTCCTTAGAGAGGTGGAGGTTAATTCCTTTCACACTGAATCAAGGCTGATCTTAGCAAATTCCTTGGCCAGTACAATGTGGTATATAAGGAATTGCTGTGGTTTGGCTGTGATTTGAGTGTTCCCTAAAGTTTCACATATCGAAATTTAATCCCTACTGTGAGGTACTGAGAGGATGAGAACTTAATCTGGCTGTGATATTTCCAGGTAAAACTTTTGAAAAGTGATTCAGGTTAGATAAAACCATTAGGGTGAAGCCCCCAGGACTGAATGCTGGTAACTTTGTAAGAAGAGGGAAAGAAACCATACCCACACACACACCTTCCTTGTCTCACCATGTCATGCTTTGTGTTACTCTGGGACTCTGCCAGCAAGAAGGGCATCCCCAGATGTGGCCCCTACACCTTGCATTTCCATAAGAATGAGACCAAACAGTCTTTATAAAGTTGGACTGCCTCAAGGATTTCATTATAGTGATAAAAAGCTCACTAATGTCATATTGTTTGTTCTAGAACCTTCAACCTAGCCTCATAGTGGCAAGCTGCCTTGTTAAGAAGTCTGGCTGCCTGGAGGTCAGCATTCTGTGAGAAACCTTAAACTTTACATGTGAGAAGGCCTCAGGGAAAGAAACCCTGGGCCAGCCCCAGGTGTTCCAATCCCCGGCTGCTGGAGTCATTCCAACCTGGGTCCCAGATGCTGTATAGCAGATAGGGGTGTCTTCCAAGCCCTGCCCAAGCAGCAGGTTCATGAGCATAATAAATGGTTGTTATTTATTGCTTAAGCCATGCAGTTTTAGAGTGGTTTGTCACATAACAATGAACAACCGGAATAGTCAGGGGTTTTTTTCTAAATTAAAAAAATTTTTGAATTATTTATAATAGCATATTAGATTTGTATTGATTCTTTAGTTTTCAAGTCTGTTTTGGAGATGACAGAAACACTGTCTTTGTGGACAATGTTAATATAGGTATAACATAATAATTAGCTGCCAATAAAACACTTGAGTTATTACATTATGTATGCATGCCAGTACTCAGGGTGATTTAGTGAGGGTTGCTACCTATCTCCTAACCAGCAAAGAACTACCTACTATGAGCTATGTGCATATCCCAGCAAGCTTTACAAACAAGGAAATGAAATATACTTGATTTCTATAGCTGTTTCCAGCTCTTCTGATGTTTGGAATCCTTTCAACTTTTATAGTTGTTCAGTTTAGAAGATGGACCTTGCCATACTATAAAACTTATCTCTGAGCTTTAAAATAACTCACCCAATGCCTCTCAAATAATAGATGACCTTAAAACATTATACAAACTTTGGGGTACACAGTCAGCATAGGTGAACTTAACAAACATTTTGCTGTCTCCCAAATGTTCTATGCTGTTTTATCATTTCTTGTTTCTCTGACCACAAAGCCTGCCTTTCTTTCTCTGAAGGGTATGCGCATGTGAGAAATTCTATTTATCCTTCAAATGTCCCCTCTCCCATCAAGGCAGAGTTATCATTCCTTTATGACACTGCTTCTTCAATCTGTAAAGCTTTTTCACTAACAAACAAGCTTATTGTAAAAAAAAAGGCAGCAAACCCACAGTCCTATAGAGCACATGGAAAAAGAACATAAGAGGGTCTCCAGAACTCTTGGAGACTTTCTACTACGCTGAAATAGCCTGACGTGATCTGTGTTTCAGGGATTAGAATTCAGCCGAAGAAATGAGTCAATTAAAACACTGAGTTAGAATGCTATCTGTAGATAAAGTGCTTTGCACCAGAGGTACAACAATACAACCTGAATTACTATATTTAAAGGGCTGACTAGATGGTGATTTGCATATCAATCTCTTTTCATTTTCCTTTCTCAGTAAAAGTTAACAGGGTGCTGCTTACTCTAAGAAAGATAGCTCTCAATTTACTTTAGCAGGTAGACAAACACAATAGGCTTCACGTTTCCAAATCCATAGCTTTGGTATGACCTGGAGTTGTCAATCTTTATTGTTCCAAGTGGGTCAATAGGAACATTAAACTCACAAATCACTATTGGTTTTTACATCTGTTCGATGACAATTCCAATCCCAAAGGCTGTATAGACAATACAATCTCCTACCATGTTAGCAACATGTAGAAAGTCATAAACTCTCACTTTACTCTCATTTACCATTTTACTCTCAAATATGAAATGAAATCACATTTCAACCACTCATTACTTGAGAATAGCTGTGTATAACATTTCAAGCCATAGGTTGTATAGTTACAGAATGATAACAGGTTCTATGTGACAAAATGCAATGTACAGTTTCTTCTTCATAAGCCACCCTACAGAAGTTCATACTGGAAGACCCTGTATTCTACTATAAAACCAAGAGCAAGAACATTTCTGACAGGCATTTTCAAGTTAACTATGCTCAATGCATCATGTTAGAATTATTATAATGGAATCT
The DNA here is from genome assembly GCF_053883595.1 of Heterocephalus glaber. Classification (NCBI taxonomy): domain Eukaryota; kingdom Metazoa; phylum Chordata; class Mammalia; order Rodentia; family Bathyergidae; genus Heterocephalus; species Heterocephalus glaber. The sequence continues at coordinate 9,393,527 of NW_028258324.1, read as the reverse complement.
ATATTGCAACTGATGTTCAACACATTAGAATGACTTAATGCTTGGTATTCTATCCAGATGAAGCAGAGGGAAAATTTACTGTTCTTTTTCACTGACTCAAGCCTGGTCTTCTTCCAGAAAGTGTATATTTCTAGCACTTTGCAAGCAGTAACACTGGTATATTCTAGGAAAGAAAACATGTTATGAACTTACTTAACAGTTGGCAATAGAGGGCCTGTAAACTTCTCTTCATGGTATCATCTGGTCCTGCTTATTGTCCAGTTTATTCATGATTCTGTCTAGGAAAACAGGAGAAGAAAATTGTTACATCCAGGGAACAGAATTTATAATCAGAAAGATCTCCACTCAACATGAGCCTGGTTGTAAAGCCTAAAACACTTTCATCTGGGGCAGAAAAGTCTTGAGATAGATACACCACAATCAGTTTAATTTACAATGGTCTACATTATAAAATTACCACTGATCAATTGGTCACATCCTGAAAGCATACATTGCCCAGAAGGAAGCTCGTGCACAGGTACTGAGTGAGACTCTGGCTTGGGAAGTGTTGAGGTCTTTCCCCAAATCTCTTCAGAATCTCTAGATTTAAAAGGAAAAACAACAAATTTCTTTTCTAATTGATATCTGCAAAGATGGTCACAAAAATAAAAACAAAAGAACTGGAAAGCTTCACCATACTTGAAATTGTATTATTTAAAACAACTTTTAATTATTTTTTGATTACAAAACATACAACTGGTATGGAATACTTAGAAAATAATAATAGAAAAAATATATAAGAATAAACAAAAAAGTACAAATTACCAATTATCCTGCCAATAGGAGACAACGATTGCTCAGATTTCAGAGTGCATCTCTCTAGCCTTGGGAATGTGCACTTTATTAGTCTGTGTCATTTTATGTATTGTACATTTCATTTTTCTCTAGCAGCAAAAACATCTGTATTGTTACTGTTGTTTTACCAACCTTATTTTAAATGGCAAACTATTTAAGTTCCTAGAAATGGAAATACAAGGATACATTTTACATCTTTTGAAATAAATATACTGCCAAATTTCCCCCATCAACAGCTGTATATTAGAATAATTATTTAGACTACACTCTACCCAATGATGGAAATTATTATTTCTTTTCATCTTTACCAGGAAAATAGGTAAATATTCCATCTCATTGCTTTAATTTGTAGTTTATATGTTTATCAGTCAGTTATATAAAAAAATTAATTTATATTCTGTGATCATTCTCTTCTGACATGGCAGGTTTTCTTATGACAAAAGTGGAACTGATGAATCTTTAAAAAATTTTAGAGACATAATTCACATATCATAAAATTTAACCTTTCAGGTATAGAACGCTCATTGGTAGTACATTCAAGTTGTTCAACTATATCACCACCTAATACCAGAACATGTTCATAACTCTTTAATGCTAATTAGTAGTCACTCTCCCATTTCCCTCTCAATCATTAACCTAGTGCCTATCTTTATGAATTTGCTTATTCTGGGTAGTTTATACAAATAGAATTATTCTTGTCTAGCACTTTTTTAAACTTAGCATAATGTTCTCAGGTTCATCTATGTTGTATAACATGCTGGATTTAATTTTAAAAAAATAGAGATGCTACACACCCTCTCCCCTCTTATCTCTTTCATGGCTAGAAATGTCTTCTTTACAAATACTTGCTGCATTTTCTTCTGGTATTTTTACTTTCATTTATTACATTCTAAATCCTTTTATATTCTTAAACTTGTTTCTGGACTTTGTGTTATACTTTATTTCTGTTTGCTCATTCCTCCATTAGAACAGTAAATGTTTAAACTCTTCATAGTTGGTTTTCCATTATTTCTCTTCTTTTTAGAGTTGTCTTGTTTCAGGTTTCATTATACCACAAGTTAACTTTAAAGGGGCCGAGGATTTAGCTCAGTGGTTCTGCTGCCTGCCTTGCAAGCACAAGGACCGGAGTTCGATCCCCGGTACCACTACCCCCCAAAAACAACAAAAAAACCCCAAATTAATTTTAAAGATCATTTTATTAAGTTACAGAAAAAAATCATCGTGATTATAGTTGGATTTGTATTTTCTTCTGGGGTAGTCAAGGACTTAAAAACCATTTTTGCTATAAACCATGACCCTTCCCTTAGGCCTACATGTGTCTAATAGGTAACTAAAAGCAGAAAAAAGTTTAATTTTTTTTATATCTTTTGTTACTGTGAATCTTGGGTCAAATTTCTTCTCAGCTTTTCATAGGGGTATGTTGATTATTTAGGGAGTGTTTTTCTAGGACCTGGCAAGACAGGATTGATTAGTCCTGAAATTATGGATCTTGTTCTCTTTCAAGACTGAGGACACCAAGATAAGAGGTTTAGAGGGATATTCAGCTATACCTAGAAATCTCCAGCCATTGTCCAAAACCTGTGATTGTTGCAGAAATCTCGGAAAGAAATACACAGACACACAGAATTTGGATAAAATAATAAAATTTCTTCTCGCAAGCAGGCAGGAATGTCAGAAACCAGTCTGGTCAGTATCCACGCCCTGTTTGTTCAGCATTTCCCTTTTTATATCCTTTTTAGCCATTATCTCAGCCCTAGTGGTCTTTGATATGTAAATACAATTCCAGTTCCTATTTACAAGTCACAGGCACAAGAGAGGCCATATACATTGTAAATTCACCCTGGCTTGGTAACTTTGTTAGGTTAATGAAGTTACTGGTTAGAGTCAGATAATCCTCACCTTAAACAAGGAGTTAAGGGAAAAGCAAATCTTAAAAAACCACATTACTTATTTTGCTTTTACAACTACCTTAATATTCAATTTATTAAGTTATCTAAAACTTTTCCATATCATGATCACCTGGATTTCAGGGAAGACAGAGTCTCACATGACTGAGACCATCACAGACAGAGACAATCCTTTCCTGGGAAGGAAACCAGCCCTCAGCAATCAAGATTCCAGAACTCTGATACCACGACTGGGATAATGATCAACTGGACACCAGTCCATCAGCTAGTCCTTAAATGCTGGCCTCCTGCCTTCATGAGTTGGCCATTCTCAACCCCTGTATCAGGGTGTGCCCCCACAGCTACCTAAGCCTGAGTCCTTTCCTATTATCCCTCTAACTTCCCAATGAAAGCTTTTTTCCCTGTAAAATTATGCTTTCTTTTTAATTTCCATTTTTATTAAAACAAGGACCCAAAGCTAACCAGCAACAGTAACAAAAGAACAAAACAATAATTGTAGTTTATTTTATTTAAGGGGAACATGAGCTCCTCTATCATCTATGGAAACGCTTAGAAGTTTTTGAAAAAGTGATATTTTCCACAATACATTTGAGCCTTTAAATCTGGAGGACTTAGGATCATTTGGGTTACTAAAGGCTATCCCAACTAGAAGCATGATATGGTCTACTATTTATTCAAAATTCATCTTTATTTAGATCCTTCTCTGGCTTTTTGTAGTAGCTTTCTTTCACTTAAATTCTACACATTTATCAAGTTCATTCCTAGGAATTTTATATTTATTTTTGCCACTGTGATGGAACTTCTGTTTCTGTTATATTTTCTACTTCTCTCCATATGAAAATGACTGAGCTTTGTATATTCATTTTGTGATCTAAATAAACTCACTCTTTTTGTAAGGCTTTCTTAGCTGAGTTTTTTGGGTCAACTGTGCTGCATTGAAAAGGCAGTGGGCCATAATTAGATGATATCAAAAGCCCCTTTTCAAACATATAGCAGGAAACATTAACTGCATCAGTATGGACCCCTCAGGAAATACTTGAAAAGTTCTAAGGATTATAAGTAGTTTCTGGAATGAAGAAAAAACAAGCCAGTTTTACAGAACCAGGCCCTTACTACTTACTTATAATCCTTGGAACTTTTCAATTATTCCCCATCCCAAACCCCCCAGGACTCAGACACCAAGGCTACCCACCTCTTGGTTCACACACCAGGCCAGATTGCCCAAGAATTCTAGCAGTGTGCCTTCCCACAGACCACACCTGGATGGCCTGCCCAAAATCTCTGCACAGACGGGTGAAGCGCTTTCCCAAAGAAAGATAATTGCAAAATGTAGAGGAATAACCTCATTTCATCAAACATGCAGATACCATACACAGCAACAAGGACAGGAACCATCAGAGAAACATGATACCATCAAACAACAAAGCACAAGAAATGACTCTAAAAATGGAACTTTATGAACTACATGACAAATACCTCAAATAATTACTTTAGCTAAACATGACAGACTTCATAAAAATTTAGAAAAAAAAAGAAATCATGAAAACACTAATGGTCAAAATGAGAACTTAATAGGATGAAGTTCTAAAAAATTCTAGAGCTTAATAATATGATGGATGAAATGAAAAAATGCAACAGATTATCAACAGCAGAACTCACTGGGTAAACAAAAGAATTTGTGAACTTTACAGATGATTTGAAAATATAGCAAGGGAGGAAAAAGAGAAAAAAGAATGAAAAGAAATGAAGATGTGTGTATGGGGAGTATAAAAAATTCTCAAATTATAGGAGCGTAAGAAGAAAGGAGAGACAAAGGAACAAAATACTTATTTTTTTTTGAATATCCTCTTATTGGTACATTTTAGGTGTACAATATAATGACATTCATCATTGGAAATATGCACCTTTACATACTCTCTTGGTTCTTATTTTTTCTCCCTTCCCCTGCCCTCCCTTCAACCCCTCCATCCCTCCCTATTTACAAAGACTTTGTTTCCCTTTCTTCATTTTCTCATATTAATTCCATTCCCTTCTTTCCTTTCCCCTACTGCTCCCACTTCCCCCTCCCCTTTGCCCCTTTTCTTCCTATTTCACATTATCTATTATAACTTTTAGTCCTTATTTACACTTTCAGTTTCTCACACTAGAGAAACTATTCGGTATTTACACATGTGTGTCCTATTTATTTCTCTTAAGAGTATCACCTCAATGTGCATCCATTTAGCTATAAATGTCTCTAGTTTCTCGTTTTTGATGTCTGAGTAGTACTCACTTTATAAAAAAAACCATTTTCTTTATCCAGTCTCCAGTTAATGGGCATTTGAGCTGTTTCGAAGTTTTAGCTATTACAAACTGTGCTGCTATGAACATGGGTGCACATATATCACTGTGGTATGATTCTTTTAATTCTTTGGGGAAGATACTTAACAGGGTATAGCTGGGTCAAATGGGACTTCCAGTCCTAGTTCTTTGAGGTATCTCCATATGGAACAAAATACTTATGACTTAAAGGAAGAATAGAAACATTTCCGACTCTGAGTAAAGATATAAATGAAAATGAAAGACAGAGAGGATACTGTAAATATCGAAAGAAACAAATCACATATAAAGATATTCTAATAAGGTTAACACCAAGTTTCTCAGTAGAAACACAGGTTAGATAACAATGGGATGATATATTCAAACTACTGAAGGGAAAAAAGTATGTCAGCCAAGTATATTATTCTTAACAAAGATATCCTTCAAAAATGAAGGTGAGATAAAGACTTTCCCAGGCAAAATCTAAGGGAGCTCATTGCTATCAAACTTTTCTTATGAGAAATGCTAAAAATAATTCTCAAATTAAAAGAAAATAATGCTACTTAGTACTCAGAAAACATACGAAAGTGTATGTGAAAATCACTTACATCTTTAGTATGAAGATTAAAAGACAAACATTTAAGAATAATAGCTACAATAATTTGTTAAGAGATATACAATATAAAAAGACATAAATTGTGACGTCAAAAAGTAAAATGTAGAGGGAGATTAAAAGTGTAGATTTTTTTATAGGATCAAAATTAAATTGTTATTAGGCCAAAATAATCTATTATAATTATAAGATGTTTTATGTAAGCTTCATGGTAACTAAAATGCAAAAACCCATAGCAGCTACACAAAAGACAAAAGTAAGAAATCAAAGCATACCACCAATACATATTAACTAGTCACAAAAGAAGGTAAGAGAGGAAGGAGGAACAAATCATCTATAAAACAGCCAGAAAACAATAAAATGTCGATCGTAGTTCTGTGAAAGAAAGGTATAATAGATAATGTGAAATAGGAAGAAAAAGGGCAAAGGGGAAGGGGTAGGGGAAAGGAAAGAAGGGAATGGAATTAATATGAGAAAATAAAAAAGGAAACAAAGTCTCTGTAAATAGGGAGGTATGGAGGGGTTGAGGGGAAGACAGGGTAAGAGGGAAAAAATAAAAACCAAGAGAGTATGTAAAGGTGCAAATTTCCAATGATGAATGTCATTATATTGTATACCTAAAATGTACCAATAAAAGGACATATAGTTAAAAAAAAGAGAAATATATATATTGCTCTCTTACCCAGTTTCTGAAACAAAGCTTCTAAAACTTGCAATTTCTTTTCTTTTTCCTTAAATTCTTTTATTGGTACATTTTAGGTATCCAATATATTTACATTTAGCATTGGGTACTTCTACCTGTACGTGATGTATCTTAGTTCTTATTTTTTCCCCATTCCCTACCCTCAACTTCCCATCCACTCTTCCCTATTTACAAAGACTTTGTTTCCATTTTTTCCTTATCTAATAATTTTTCCTTATCCTTCTTTTCTTTCCCCCTTCCCCTCCCACTTCCCCTACCACTCTGGACCTTTTCTATCTATTTCAAATTATCAGCTATTCAATTTAATCATTTTAATCCTTATTTACACTTTCAGGGTCTCACTCTAGTCCTATTTATTTCACTTAAGAGTATCACCTCAATATGTATCCATTTAGATATGTCTCTAGTTTCTCATTCTTTATGGATGAGTAGTACTCCATTTAATAAAAAAAAAAAAAACCCACATCTTCTTTATCCAGTCTCTAGTTGATGGGCATTTGGGCTGTTTCCAAGTTTTAGCTATTACAAACTATGCTGCTGTGAACATGGGTAGACATATATCACTGTGGTATGATTCTTTTAATTCTTTTGGGAAGATACCCAGCAGGGGAATAGCTATTCAAATGGGACCTCTAGCCCTAGTTCTTTGAGGAATCTCCATACTGATTTCCACAGTGGTTGCAGCAGTCTGCACTCCTACCAACAATGGAGAAGGGTTCCTTTCTCCCCACAGCCCAGGCAGCATTTGTTACTGTTTGATTTCTTAATAGCAGCCATTCTTTCTGGGGTGAAGTGGAATCTCAGTGTTGTTTTCATCTGCATCTCTCAAATGACCAGTGATGTTGAATATTTTTTCATGTATTTGCTGCTTTTATTTTTATTTTTTATTTATTTATTGTTTTGGTACCAGGGATTGAACTTGGGTCCTTGCGCTTGTGGAGCAGGCAGTGAAACCACTGAGATAAATCCCTGGCCCTATTTGCTGCTTTTAATTCTTTGTCCGAGAAATGTCTGTTCACTTCAGATGCCCATTTTTGAATTGGGTCTTTATATTTGGGGGGTATGATTTTTTTTCAGTTCTTTATATATTCTAGATAGTAGACCTTTGTCTGAGGAAGAGCTGGTAAAATTTTTTCCCACATTGTTGGTTGATTCTTAGCTCTGTTGGTCGTTTCTCTTGCAGTGCAGAAGCTTTTTAATAAGATGAGATCCCACTTGTTGATTCTTTGTGCTAGTTCCTGTGCTACTGAGGTTTTGTTCATAAAGTCTTTTCCTATGCCAATATCTTCAAGAGTTCTACCTAACTTATCTTCCAGCAGGTTTAGTGTTTCTGTTTTAATATTCAGATTTTTAATCCACTTTGATCTTAGTTTAGTGCATGGTGATAGATATGGGTCTACATTTAATCTTTGGCAGGTTGAAATCCAGTTTTTCCAACACCATTTATTAAAGAGGCTATCTTTCCTCCAGTGAGGGTGGTTGGCTCCTTTGTTGAAGATGAAGTGGCTGAGTATGTCTGGAGTTGTTTCTGCATCTTCTAATCTATTCCACTGATCCTCGGGTCTGTTTCTTTGCAAGTACCATGCTGTTTTTATCACAGCAGCTTTGTAGTATAGTTTCAAGTTGGGGAAACTGCCATGTCTGTTGCCTAGAATTGCTTTTGCTATTCTAGGTCTCTTCTGATTCCAAATGAAATTTTGGATTGTTTGCTCTAGTTCTGTGAAATATATTGTTGGGATTTCAATTGGCATTGCATTAGATCTATATAGCAGTTTTAGAAGTATGGCCATTTTCATTATATTGGTTCTTCCTACCCAGGAACAAGGGATATCTTTCCATTTTCTTATATACTTTTCCATCTCTTTTTTCATAGCGTTGAAGTATTCAGTGTAGAGGTCTTTTGCTTCCTTTGTTAGACTGATTCCAAGGTATTTCATTTTTTTGAATGCTACTGTAAAAGGAATTATTTCCCTAATTTGTCTCTCAGTGAGTCCGTTATTTGTGTACAAGAAGGCTACTGTTTTTTGAGTGTTGACCTTGTATCCAGCTACTGTACTGAATCTGTCAATTAAGTCTTGAAGTCTTTTGGTGGAGTTTTTTGGGTCTTCTCTTTACAGTATCATATTGTCAGCAAATAATGACAGTTTAACTTCTTCCTTTCCTATCTTTATTCCTTTTATTTCTTTCTCTTTTCTAATTGCTGTGGCTAATGTTTTCAGAACTATATTGAACTGGAGTGGTGATTGTGGGCATCCCTGTCTTTTTCCTGATTTCACCATGAAAGTTTTCAGTTTTTGACCATTTAGTATGATGTTGGCTGTTGGTTTTTCATAGATAGCCTTAATCAGGTTGAGATAAAGACCTTCTACTCCAATTTTCTATAGGGTTTTTTATCATGAATGGGTGTTGAATTTTGTCAAATGCTTTTTCTGCATCTATTGAGATGATCATTTGTTCTTGGCTCTGTTAATACAGTTTATTACATTTATTGATTTATGTATGTTCAACCATCCTTGGACCCCTGGGATAATTCCAGCCCCGCCCCCTAGTGACCCTCAAGCAGATGGTGAGGACCTCAGCATCATGGATTGGGGCTCTCTCCCATCCAAGCCCCGCCCCCCAGTGACCAGCTTAGCCACGGGGGCACCTGCAGCAACCCCACCACCACCACCACCTCTGGCTTCCTAGCTGTGCTGGTACCTGGTTCCACGCTACAGAGGCACAACGGTCATAAAGACCATTGTCCTGGGCTCTGGAAGATAGAGCAGAAGTGAACAACAGAAAGAGGGCCTTTCTCAGGCTCCTTGATGAAAACTGAAGTCCCCTGGAAAAGTGAAGAGAATCTCTGCAATAAAAGGCACATCAGACCACCTTACTTGGTAAGTTGGAGGGATCATCACCTCCCATTGGAACCTGGACTATCTTCAGGGGAAGAGCAGCTGGAACCTGCAGTAGAACTTCACAGAGTTCAACCCTGCAGGAGGACAGGGACCTCAACTTGGAATTTGCAGCCAGAAATCTGTCTGAAACTCATGGGTCTGCTACTGGCTTGCTGAGTATAAGTCATTGACTTATATCTGCACATTGCTACCCATGTTGTCCATTGTAACAGCAGAGACATACCCTGAAGGGGGCCCTTCATTTTTATTTTTTTATTTGTTATTTTCAAAATTACTTTTTTTGCTCTTATTTTTATTTCTTTCTACTTTTCAAATTTTTCTTTTTTCTTGTTTTTTGTCTTCTCTTCTCTCTCTCTCTCTCTCTCTCTCTCTCTCTCTCTCTCTCTCTCTCTCTCTCTCCCATTCTCTTGCTGGCCCACATCGTTCTTCATCTCTCTTTTTGTTCCTGTTCTGGTATTACTTTGGATTTCTTATTTATTTTTCTTTTCTTTTCTCCATTATCATTAGGTTTAAAGGAAAGGAAATACAGTTTCTAGCCTCCCTATTGCTGTTAGGTTGTTCTGTTCTCATCTTTGTTCTTTCATTTTGTCTTTTCCTCTTGTCTTTAACAGTTTCTTAAGAGTTTGTGTGATCTTCCTGTGTCCTTTGGCCTTACTGCTAACCTTTCCCTATCCTTCTACCTACCTGTCCCTCCCTCCCCAACTCCTTCTAACTTCCCATCCCAAAGGGTAAAGTTGCTATATTCACGAGTCTATTCACGATAAACATATGTTGGGCTAGTCCTCGATTTTCATTTAATTCACACACTTAAAGGTGATAGATTATTAACTACCACAAACTTTCATTCTCTAAGCTGTGTTTGATGCTATGGTGTTGCTGATTGTATCACTTGGGCTAAGGTGTTGGGATTGATCTAATCAGTTGTACTTGCTGGTATAATGAAAATGAGATAGCCTCACAGTCATTAGAGACTCAAAGCACTCTGAACAGCAATCATTCCATAAGGGTTCTAAATACAAGCAACAAAGATACTTACAATAAGCATTTTCAAAGTATCAGCCCAGGAATTAAACCAAGGACAGTACCAAAAACAAAAATGAGAAGACATTTAAGCAAGGCACAAACCCAGACTTCCCTCCTACCAAAGGCAAACTCTGGGGGAAACGAGGTAGAAAAGTCTGATAATCAACCACCTATACCCCCTAAACTGATAGCATAGAAAGTAACAAAACAGATGAATGAGGCTTTAGAAAAATTCAAAACAGAAATAATTTCCCAGATAACTACAGAGATGATGAACAGAGTGAAAGACATGATTAGAGGCTTTAGAACAGAAACAGATAAAAAAATAGATGAGCTCAGGACCATGCTGGATGCCATGAATGCCCAGCATAAGAAAGAAATGGAAACCATGATCACTCAACATAGGAAAGAAATGGAATCCATGAAACAGACTCAAACAGATATCCAGGAGATTAAAAACTCCACTGAAAGTATTCACAGCAGATTAAGTGAATGTGAAGATAGAATATGAGATATAGAAGACAGGATTGCCCTGAATGACCATGAAAACAGAGATTTCTTAAAAATAGTAAGGGACCATGAGAAATCTATCCAGCAGCTGCTAGATAATGCAAAGAAGAATAACATAAGACAGATAGGAGTCCACAGAAAAGCATGAGAAAGTACAAATCACATAAAAAAACCTGTTCACTGAAGTAATAATAGAAAACTTCCCAGACAGAGGTAGAGAATTTGACATACAGATAAGTGAGGCATATAGAACTCCAACTAGCCATGATCAAAAAAAATCTACACTTAGACATACAATAGTCAAGATGTCAGAAACCCAAAAGAAGAACAAAATCCTACAATTAAGTTATAGAAAAGAAACAAATCACCTACAAAGGAAAGCCCATAAGAATTACAGCAGACTTCTTAACACAAACCCTCAAGTCAAGGAGAGCCTGCAGTGAAGTATTTCAAGCCATAAACGAAAATAACTTCCAACCTAGACTGTTGTATCCTGCAAAATTATCTTTCAAAATCAATGGGGAAATTAGATACTTCCATGACAAAGAACACTTGAGAAATTTCATTAACACCAAACCAGCACTCCAAATTCTAAACAATATCCTAGAAAAAGACAATGAAGACCACAACTCCAGGAGGCCCAACAGAAGGAAGTCACCAAGCAAGGCAAGAAACTAAAGGGAAAGGGGTAAAAATAAAAAAAGAGCCAACAACAGTAAAACATCATGACAAGGATGAACAATATCTATGAATTATAATCATCAATGTTAATGGCCTCCATTCACCAATCAAAAGAAATAGACTGGCAGAATGGATTAAGAAGCAAAATCCAACAGTATGCTCTAAGCAAGAAACACACTAACTCAAAAAGAAATTCATAGGCTAAAAGTAAAAGGATGGAAAACAGTTCTCCACGTGACAGGAACCTGGAAAAAAGCAGGGGTAGCAATCTTATTTGCAGATAAAGTAGATTTCAAACCAAGACTAATTAAGAGAGACAAAGATGGTCACTACATCCTTGTGAAGGGCACAATCCAAGAGGAAGAGATGACAATCCTAAATATACGTGCACCAAATATGAATGCCCCTAACTATACAAAACAAATATTAGTGGACATGAAAAACCAAATAAACACTAATACAATTGTAGTGGGGGAACCTCAATACTTCACTATCATAAACAGACTGATCATCTAGACAAAAAAAATCAACAACAAAATTCTAGAACTGAACCAAGGTACTGAACAAATGGACTTAACAGATGTCTACAGAATGTTTCACACCACAAAATCAGAATATACATTCTTTTCAGCTGCACACAGATCATTCTCCAAAATAGACCACATGCTAGCTCATAGGACATGTTTAAGTAAAAGAATTAAAGTTACCCCCTGTATATTATCAGACCACAGTGCAATAAAATTGGAGATCAATAACATAAGAAACCACAAACCCCCACAAACACATGGAAATTGAATAACACCCTCCTGAACAACCAATGGGCCACAGAGGAAATTAAAGAAGAAATTAGACAGTATCTACAAGTAAATGACAATCCCAGTACAAGACACAGGAATCTATGGGACATAATGAAAGCAGTTCTAGGAGGGAAATTCATAGTAGTGAATATCCATATTAGGAAAACAGAGAGAGTTCAAATAAACAACCTCAAGTTCCTAGAAAAAGAAGAGCATGAGAAACCCAAAGGTCGTACAAGAGAGGAAATTATAAAGATCAGAGCAGAAATCAAGGCAATGCAGACTAAGAGAATGATACAAAAAAACCCAACGAATCAAAGAGTTGGTTTTTTCCAAAGAATAAATAAAATCAATAAACCTTTAGCCAACCTTATCAAAAAAAGTAAAGAAAAGGCTCAAATCCATGCAATTAAGAATGAAAAAGGTGAAATCACAACAGATCCAGCAGAAATCCAGAGGATCATCAATAACTACTTCCAGAATCTGTAGTCTAATAAAATGGAAAACACAGAAGAAATGGACAGATTCCTAGATACATATGAACTGCCAAAGTTAAATGAGGACCTAAAAATTCTAAACACCCCAATTACAATCAGTGAAATTGAAAACATAATTAAAAATTTACCAACAAAGAAAAGCCCAGGTCCTGATGGCTTCACTGCTGAATTCTACAAGACTTTCAGAGAAGAACTATTGCCATTACTTTATAACTCATCAATGAAATTGAAAGGGAAGCAATACTTGCAAATTCATTCCTGGAAGCAAGTGTTACTTTGATTCCAAAACCAGAGCAAGGCCCAACCAAAAAAGAGAACTACAGGCCAATCTCCCTAATGAACATAGATACAAAAATCCTCATCAAGATACTGGCAAACAGAACACAGAGGGTCATCAAGAAGATCATAAACCCTGACCAAAATTTGCAATTTCTTCTGTGACAGAGGTGCTAGGAGAATCTTCTGTTCTAATAGCTGGTTTCTGCACCAGTTCATAACATAGAACTCCTAAGACGTGTAATTTCCAGAGCATTAGGGATATTTGACACAGAGCTCTTAAATCCCCTGGAATTTCCTAGGTGACAGGAATTTCTTTTGCTATAAGAGGTGACATTTGGTAGGCTCCTGAATGTGGCTTGGTCACCAGAGAGACCAAGTCATGATTACAAACTTGGTGCTTTCAACTCTACCCTCTACTTTTTTTTCCAGTACCAGGCATCAAACTCAGGACCTTGTGATTGTCAGGCAGGCATGGTGCCACTGACCTAAATCCCCAGCCCTACTCTCCATTCTTCAGAGAGAAGAAAGTGGCTGTAAATGAAATTAATAAGTGATCATTCCTATGTGATGAAGGCCTGAACTATGGGGTTTGGTAAGGTCCTAGGCAGGCAAACACAAACACACACTGAAATGTTGGCTTACTCCTACACTTGGACCCTTTGAGACCACAATTTATGTGGTGTAATCAAAATATATGATACATGTTTAAATTTAAAAAATTTATTACAGTAAGACACATTGCCACATTGCCATTAACCCTCCACACAAAATAATCCTCCTTGGTGTTAACATACTTAGCCCATAATTTTTACCACTTATGGTAGCAGTTCTGAAAGTTCTCTTCATGATAGTCTTTGTGAGGTATGACCAAAAATATGGTGAATGTGGCTACCATGTGCTATCCAATGAAAAGGCAGGAATAAAAAAAATATTACAGTGTGTCCTCATTTACCTTGTTTACTGGATTTGGCATGGTGCAAATGCTGGCACTTCATCAAAGTCAAAATGACCGTGATAGGTAAATGTTTTGAATTAATTCAGGACATCAAGGTATCCACAACAGTACAACTAAAGACACTCATAAAAGATGATTTCCAGAATTGTTTCAGGAAGTGGCAAGAATAAAAAGCTTCTGCTCAGCAAAGGAAACCACCAAAAGAATGAAGACACAACCTGTAGAATGGGAAAAAATTTTTGCTAGCTGCTTCTCAGAAAAAGGACTAACATCCAGAATATATAAAGAACTAAAAAAAACTAGATTCCTCAAAATTAAAGATCTAATTAAAAACTGGGCATCTGAAATGAATGGACACTTCTTTGATGAAGAAATATAAATGGCCAATAAATACATGAAAAAAATGTTCAACATTGGCAGCTACTGGAGAAATGAAAATTAAAACAACACTGAGATTCCTTCTCACTCCAGAAAGAAAATGGCTATCATCAAGAAATCAATCAATAACAAATGTTGGTGAGGCTGTAGGGACAAAGGAACATTTCTTCATTGTTGGTGGGACTGTAAATAAATACAATCACCATGGAAATCAGTAAGGAGATTCCTCAAAAAACTAAAGATAGACATTCCATTTGACCCAGCTATTCCCCTTCTAGGTATTTTCCCCAAAGAGCTGAAGACACCATACCACAGTGATGTGTGAATACTCACATTTACAGCAGAACAATTCATAATAGCACTGCCATTTGTATTCCACTCTGCCATAAGGAAGAATAAACTTGAGTCATTTGTAGGAAAATGGATGTACCTTAAAACCATAATGTTAAGTGAAGTAACTCAGACACAGAAGCCTAGATATGGCATGGTTTCCTTTATCATATAGATAGATAGATATAGATAGAAAATAGAAAAAAGAGAGAAAGACAAGGTATTGTGGACAATGTATCTAAACGTGTACCTTTACTTAGTATAATTGTATTAGATATTTTATTTGTTCTTTGGCCTATTAGTCTGGTTTTCAATCTTTATATATCACAATTAACTTCAAAAAGTCTTGTAAGATAAATTACAAGTGGATCTAACAAAGATATATAGAACATTCTATCCAGCAGAAGCAGAATATACTTTTGGGGGTGGTAATGGGGATTGAACTCAGGGACTTCATACTGAGCTATACCTCCAGCACTCTTTTTTTTAATTTTAATTTTTATTTTGAGACAAGGTCTGCTAATTAGTTAAGTTGCCCATCTTGGTCCTGAACTTGTGATCCACTTAGTCAAAACTAAAATGTAATTTGTCAGTGTTCTTTTACTGACAAGAGTTCTGGGATTATAGGCATGCCCCTTTGAGGCCTGTAGTCTAACCTCTGATTTGTCCTGGAGAAGGTACCATATATGCTTGAGAAGAATATGTGTTCTGCACACATAGAATCTTCTCCAGGAAAGATAAGGGGTTAGGCTACAAATCAAGTGTGAACAATTTCACAAGACTAAAATCATATCAAGTATATTGTCTGACCTCAATGATATTAAACTAGAAATCAGTAACAGGATAAAATTCAGGAAATTTACAAGTATAATTGTTTACAATTAAACAGCATGGTCCTGAACAATGAGTCAAAGAAGAAGTTAAAAGGAAATCAAAATCTATCTTCAGAAAAATGAAAATGGGCATATAATATACCAAAACTTACGAGATAAAGCAAACGAAGTATTAGAAGGGAAATTTAGGTACATTCTAGATGACTGAATAAAGGTACCCAGCACTCACCTCCTCCATAAAGAAGCACCGGAGGTACAGGTGGATAGCTGCATTTCCAGGCAAGTAACCATGGAAAAACCCTAGAAATCAACAAGAGAGACTGGAACCTTGTAAGATTTAGAGACCTGGGACATCAGCATAGTAAGAGATACAAAGTTCTGTAATATTTGAAAACCTGCCTCCACAGCCTGAGGAGGAGGAAGAGTCTCCCTTTTGCAAGGATAAAGGTGAAACGGATATTTCATTATACTTTATCAGTATAGATGCTAGCAATACTAGCTACTGGAAAGTTTTACAATCCTCTTACAGAATTCTTAGATAAGTAACCTAAAATCTTCACAGTAGCAAACCAACATCTCAAAAATCTATCTTCAAAGCAACTGCTTTACTAAGGACATGCCACAAAAATGGTAGCGATACCTGATCCATCAGATGCACAAATCAAAAGCTCAATGAGATCTAAGAGAATAAAGATAATAGCTAACATTATAACTATCAGTATTGTTATAATGTTGAGCCTCATACATGGTAAGCAAGAGCTTTACCACTTAGCTACATCTGTAACCCAGAAAAACAGGTGAAATTAATGCAAGATATGAATAAGAAATTCCACAGAGAAAGAGTCTGAAAATTAACCAAACAGAAATTTTGGAAATGAAGAGCTCAAAAAGTAAAATGAGAAATATAGTTGAAAAACCTCAACAATAGACTAAATCAAGGTGGAAGTAAGAATATCTGAACTTGAAAGTTGGTCTTTTGAAAGAACCCAGGAGGGAGAGAGAGGGAAAGAGAGGGAAAGAGAGGGAAAGAAAGGGAAAGAGAGGGAGAGAGAGAGGGAGAGAGGGATATCAAGATCTATAGGGCATTCTGATGGCTTCACTGCTGAATTCTACAAGACATTTAGAGAAGAAGGCTGCCACTACTGTTTAAACACTTCAATGAAATTGAAAGGGAAGCAATACTCTCAAATTCATTCCTGGAAGCAAGCATCACCTTGATCCCCAAAGCAGAGAAAGACCCAACTGAAAAAGAAAACTATAGGCCAAACTCACTAATGAACATAGATGCAAAAATCCTTAATAAGATACTGGCAAACAGAATGCAGAAGATCATCAAGAAGATCATACACCCTGATCAAGTGGGATTCATCCCAGGGATGCAGGGATGGTTCAATATATGCAAATCAATCAATGTAATACACTATATCAATAGAGCCAAGGACAAAAACCATATGATTATCTCCATAGACGCAGAAAAAGCATTTGACAAAATCCAACATGCATTTATGATAAAAACCCTACAAAAAATTGGAATAGATGGTCTCTACCTAAAACTGATAGAAGCCGTTTATGAAAAACCAACAGCCAATAGTATACTAAATGGTCAAAAACTGAAATCCTTCACACTAAAATCAGGAACAAGACAAGGGTGTCCACTATCACCACTCTTGTTCAATATAGTTCTGGAAACATTAGCCACAGCAATTAAACAAGAGAAAGAAATAAAAGGAATAAAGATAGGCAATGAAGAAGTCAAATTGTCATTATTTGCAGATGACATGATACTCTATATAGAAGACCCCAAGAACTCCACCAAAAGTCTTCTAGACTTAATAACCAAATTCAGTCAAGTAGCTGGTTACAAGGTCAACACACAAAAATCAATAGCTTTCCTCTACACCAATGACAGACTCACTGAGAGAGAAATAGGGCAAATAATTCCTTTCACAATAGCATCCAAAAAACTGAAATACCTAGGAATCATCCTAATGAAAGAAATCAAAGACCTCTTCTCTGAAAACTATGGCACTCTGAAAAGAGAGATTGAAGATGATATCAGAAAATGGACAGACATCCCCTGCTTCTGGGTAGGAAGGATTAATATAGTGAAAATGGCCATACTTCCAAAACTGCTATATAGATTTAATGCAATTCCAATTGAGATCCCAGCAGCATACTTCATGGACCTTGAGAAAACAATCCAAAAATTCATTTGGAAAAAGATGAGACCCAGAATAGCAAACGCAATTCTAGGTAACAGAGACATGGCAGGGGGTATCACAATCCCCAACCTGCAACTCTACTACAAAGCTACTGTGATAAAAACAGCATGGTACTGGCAAAGAAACAGACTTGAGGACCAGTGGAACAGATTAGAAGATGCAGAAACAACGCCAGACACACTCAGCCATCTCATCTTCAACAAAGGAGCCAAACACCCTCACTGGAGGAAAGATAGCCTCTTTAATAAATGGTGCTGGAAAAATTGGGCTTCAACTTGCCAAAGATTAAAACTAGACTTATATCTCTCACCATGCACTAAACTAAAATCAAAATGGATTAAAGATCTAAATATTAAAATAGAAACTCTGAACCAGTTGGAACAGAGGTTAGGCAGAACCCTTGAAGGCATTGGTGTAGGAAAAGATTTTATGAACAAAACCTCAGTTGCCCGTGAACTAGCACAACCAATCAACAAATGGGATCTCTTCTTATTAAAAGGCTTCTGCACAGCAAGAGAAACCACCAGCAGTGTGAAGAGACAACCCACAATGTGGGAAAAAAATCTTCACCTGCTCTTCCTTAAAGGTCTACTATCTCGAATCTATAAAGAACTTAAAAAGATCAGACCTCCCAAATTTAAAGACCCAATCCAAAAATGGGCATCTGAAATGAACAGACATTTCTCAGACAAAGAAGTAGAAAGAGCAAATAAATACATGAAAAAATGTTCAACATCACTGGTCATTTGAGAGGTGCAAATGAAAACAACACTGAGATTCCACTTCACTCCAGAAAGAATGGATGCTATCATGAAATCAACCAATAACAAATGCTGGCGGGGCTGTGGGGAAAGAGGAACCCTGCTCCACTGCTGGTGGGAGTGTAGACTGGTGCAACCACTGTGGAAATCAGTATGGAGATACTTCAAAGAACTAGGACTGGAAGTCCCATTTGACCCCGCTATTCCACTGCTGGGGATCTTCCCCAAAGAATTAAAAGAGTCATACCACAGTGATATATGTGTGCCCATGTTCATAACAGCACCGTTCGTAACAACTAAAACTTGGAAGCCACCCAAATGCCCATCAACTGGAGACTAGATAAAGAAAATGTGTTTTTTTAATAAAATGGAATACTATTCTGCCATAAAAAATGAGAAATTAGAGATATTTATCGCTAAGTGGATGCACATTGAGATGACACTCTTAAGTGAAATAAATAGGACACACGTGTATAAATACCAAATAGTTTCTGTGGTGTGAGAAACTGAAAGTGTAAATAAGGACTAAATGTATAATAGGTAATGTGAAATAGGAAGAAGAGGGGCAAAGGGGAAGGAAGTGGGAGGGCTAGGGGAAAGGATAGAAGGGAATGGGATTAATATGAGAAAATGGAAAAATGGCAACAGAATCTTTGTAAATAGGGAGGACTGGAGGGGTTGAAGGGAGGGCTGGGCAAGGGTGAAAAATAAGAACCAAGAGAGACTATGGAAAGGTGCAAATTTCCAATGATGAATGTCATTATATTGTATATCTAAAATGTGCCAATTATTAGAATGAATAATTGATAATGCCAAATAGGAAGAAAAGGTCCAAAGGGGTAGGGGTAGTGGGAGGGGCAGGGGAAAGGAAAGAAGGGAAAGGAAAAATGACGAGAAATGGAAAAAATGGAAATAAAGTCTTTGTAAATAGGGAAGGGTGGAGGGCATGAAGGGAGGGCTAGGAATGGGGAAAAAATAAGAACCAAGATGCATTATATAAAGGTACAATTCCCAAGGAGAAATGTAATTGTGTTGTATACCTACAATGTACCAATAAAAGAATTTAATACAAAAAACAAAAAAGATCTATAGGGCATCATTAAATGAACAAATGTCCATATCTTCAGAATTTCCAAGAGTGAAGTGGAAAAAAATAAGGGAATAAAAAATTAATTTAATGAAATAATATCAGAAGTATTAACCAATCTTGAGAAAGATACAGATATCTCTATATAGGAGGTTTATAAGGCCCCAAATAAACATGACCTGAAAAGGTCTTCACTGTGGCACATTATAATCAAATTGTCAAACTATCAAAATACACAACCAATAAAAAATTCTAAAATCTTCAAAGGAAAAGTACCAAGCCAATTTTTCTATAAAGTATCCCCATTAGACTAACTGCAGATTTCTCATCAGAAACTGTTTATGTCTTTAGAAAAAAAAATGACTGTTAAGCAAAAATACTATATCCAGTAAGGGTATTATTCAGAAATAAAGTGTTTCCAAGACAAATAAAAACTGAAAGAACTCATTATCATCAAACCAGCCTCACAAAAGATATGTAAGAGATTCCTATATTCAGAAGTAAAAGGAAGATAACTATCACTATGAAAGCACATGGAAGCATAAATCCATTAGAAGAGATACTCAAAAGAGAAATAGAAAAGAATCAAATATTATCAATACAGTAAACCATCAAACCACAATGATGAACAAGAGAGGAAGAATAGAACAAAAAATATTCAAAACAACCAGAACAAAATCATTAAAATGACCAGACTCTTTACCTATCAATAATAACCTTGAATGTAAACAGACTAAATACTCTAAATGAATAATGATACAGGTTGATTAAATGGATAAAAAGAAAACAAAAATTCAACAATATGCCTACAAGAAACCTACCTGACCAGTAAATACACACACACACACACACACACACACACACACACACACACACACACTGAATGAAAGTAAGGATTAAAAATGATATTCCAACAGATAGATATGCAAGCAAGCAGAAATATAGCATCTGACAAAGTAGACTTCCAGATAAAAACTATAAAAAAAGAAGAAAGAGGGCAATATATAATTATCAAGGATAAATTCAACACTCAACAAGAAGATATAATGATTCCAAATCTATGCATACCTAGTCAGAACACCCAAATTTATAAAATAAACACATTAGATCTAAAGAGAAAGATAGGCTCCAATACAGTGATAGTAGGTGATTTTAATGTTCCACTTTCACCAAAAGGTAGATCATCCAGTATACATTTGTAGAACATTCCATCCAACAATTGCAGACAACACATTTTCTTGATCTGCACATGGAACTTTCTCTAGAGTAGGCCATATATTTTTGTGGTTTACCACAAAACAAGTATTAATTCTAAAAACTGAAATCACACCATGTACTATTTCTGGCTATGGAGTAAAGTGAGAAGTCAACAACAATAGAACTTTTAGAAATTATACAAGTGCAGGAGACACTATAACTCACTTCTGAACAAACAGTGGGTCACCAAGAAAGTCAGATTGAAAATTTGAGGACATTAAAACAAATTAAAATGGAAAACCAACCTACCAAAATTTGTAGGATGCACCAAAAGCAGTACTAAGAAGGAAGTTTGTAGTGGTTAGTACCTACATAAAAAAGATTTCAAATAAATAACCCAATGATGCAGCTCATCTTAAAGACTTTTTAAAAAGCAAGAATTAACTAACTACAAAGTTAGTAGGAGGAAAAAAAATCAGAGCAGAAAAAAAAAATAAGAGAGTTAAAAATAATACAAAAGATCAAGGAGTTGGTTCTTTAAAAAGATAAATAAAATAGACAAACTTTTAGCTAATTAGCCATTAAAAAAGAGATGACCCAAATAAATGAAATTTGAGATGAAAAAGAAACCATTACAATTATGATTCCAAAGAAATACAGAGGGTCATTAGAGATTGTTATGAAAAATTATATGACAACAAATTGGAAAACACAGAAGATATGGCCAAATTTTTGGACACATATGACTAACCAAAATTGTACTACAAGGACACAAAAATGTGAACAAATAACAAGTAATGAGATTCCATCAGTAATAAAAAGTCCAGTGCCAGATGGCGTCACTGCTGAATTTTTAGCAAACATTTAAAGAACTAATACCAGTTCTTCTCAACCTATTCCATAGCACTGAAAGGGAGAAAAGCCCTTCAAACTGATTCTATGAGGCTGTCATTACATTGTTACCAAAACCAGACAAGAATACATAATAAAAGAAAACTATAGACCAATATCCCTGATGAAGATAGATGCAAAGATTCTTAACAAACACTAGAAAACAGAATCCAACACACATCAAAAAGACTATTTACTGTGAACAAATCGGTTTCATCTCAGGGATGCAAGGATAATTAAACATATGCAAATCAATACATATAATACACTGTCATCAACAGAATGAAGGATAAAAATACCTTGATACAGAAAAAAACATTTAATAAAAATAAAATTCCCATCATGATAAGTCATGAACAAATTAGATATAGAAGGAACACACCTCCATGTGAGAAAGGCTACATATGACAAATCTATAGCCAAGATCACACTAAATGGAGAAAAGCTAAAAGCATTTTCTCTAAGATCAGAAAGAAATCGAGGCTGTACACTCTCATTTCTCTTATTCAATATAGTACTAGACATTTTAGAGCAATTATGCAAGAAGAAATAAAAGCCATCCAAATAAGGAAGAAGTCAAATTATACCTATTTGCAGATATGATTCTATACAGAAATTTAAAAAGACTCCACCAAAAGAAAGATAAATTTAGTAAAGTAGGATGATATACAATTAATGTCCCCAAAACAGTAACTTTTCTATGCACTGATAACAAATTTGATGAGAAAGGAGTCATGAAAGTGATCCCATTAACAACTGACACACACACACACACACACACACACACACACACAAACACACCCCCAGGAATAAACAGCCAAGGAAGAGAGAGACCTCTCCAATGAAAATTACCAAATATTGATGAAAGAAATGAAGACATAAAAAATGGAAAGACCTTGAGCAAAGAGAACAAAGCTGGAGGATCACAATACCTGACTTCAAGATATACTGCAGAGCTACAAGGACCAAAACAGCATGGTACTGGCATAAAAACAGATGTGTAGACTAATGGAACAGAATACAGATATCAGAAATAAACCCACTTATGCCTTTGCAGCTATGTAAGGTGCAAAAAAGCATACACTGCAGGGCCAGGTATTTAGCTCAGTGGCACCATACCTACCTTGCAAGCGCAAGGTCCTGAATTTGATCTCTGGTACTGCAAAAAAAAAAAAAAAAAGCCTCTTCAATAGATGGTGCTGGAAAAACTAGGTGTACATGCATAATATTGAAACTAGACACCCAGACTCATCTCTCTTACACTTCATAAAAATCAACTTAACATGGGTCAAAGACCTAAACTTTTAACCTAAAATTGTGAAACGATTTGAACAAAATGTAGGGGAACTATGTTAAGACACTACTAAAGGCAATGGTTTTCTGGTAGGATCCTAAAAGTACAGGAAATAAAACAAAAATTGATTAATAGGATTACATCAAACTGAAAAGCTTTCTCACAGCAAAGGAAACAAGTGACAGAATGAAGAGACAACCTACAGAATGGGAGAAAATAACTTCCAACTATGCATCTGACAGGAAGTTATTATCTAGAATAAATAAGAACTAAAAAAATCCAAGTAATCCAACTAAAATCAGAACTGATCTGAATAGACACTTCTCAAAGGAAGGACTACATAAGGCCAACAACATACAAAAAATGCTATCACTAACCATCAGGGAAATGCAAATCAAAACTATAATGAGATACCATCTCACCCCATTTACAATGGCTACATTCAAAAAACCTAACAAATGCTGGGAAGGATGTGGAGAAAAACAATCACATATACAGTAATACCTTGGTTCTGTTTGCAAACAATTTGGTTCATGAACAGAAACATTAAGCAAAATTTTGCTTTTATTGGTAAACTCTGCATTGGACGACAAACATGACTGCGGCCATCTTCCCTGCACAAACATGAATGGGGTCATCTTTCCGGTTCTGATGTGGTTGTGGCTTTCTCTAGCTGACTTTGTAGTCACAGACAGACCTGTGTACATTTTCTGGGTTGCTTTTTTGTGTGCTTTTCAGCACACAGAATAATGTACTGTATTATTCAATCCAGCATGTCTCCAAAGAAAGTACAGTGCAAGTATGGTGGTAAAAAGAAAGTGCAGAGTGGTAATGAAAGTAATCAGAATGTGCAGAGTAATAATGAAGGTAACAAAAAAGTGCAAAGCAAGAATGGAAAGAAGGTTTTGAAGAAAATAACCATTGAATTAAAGAAGGAAATTGTAGCAAAGCATTAGTGTATTATTTGTATGACTGATCTGGTCTCAGAGTACAAGATGGCAAAGTCGACAATCTCAACTATTTTGAAGAATAAAGATACCACCAAAGGAGTAACAAATGGAGTAACAATGTTAACCAAGTAGAGGACACAAGTGCTGGAAGAGGTAGAAAAACTTTCTTGTGGGGTTAAATGAAAAACACAGCTAACAGGTGACAGTGTTAGTGAAGGTATGATCTGTGAAAAAGCCAGGAAATTGCAGCGATTTACTGCAAGAAAACCCTTCTACATTCATGGAACAGAGTATGAGCAAGGCCAGACTGCCTGACATGTGGAGGGCCAATGCAAATGTCACAAGGCGTTTGTTCATGGAATGGCTGCATGAGGTGTTTACCATTAAGAAATATCTTTCTGACAACTAACTGCCTGAAAGTTACCTTCTTCTGATGGACAATGCCCCAAGACACTCTCCAGCATTAGTGGATGATATGGACACTGAGTATGACTTCATAAAGGTCAAGTTCCTCCCTTGCAACATGACACCTGTTCTGCAGCCCATGGACTAGCAAGTGATCTGCAACTTCAAGAAGCTGCACACAAAAGTACTCTTTACCAGGTGTTTCAATGTCACTAAAGAGGCATCCTTGATTCTGAAAGAGTTCTGAAAGTGATAGGGAAAAGTTTTAAAGTAAGGTTAGTAGATTAGCTATTAAAGTAGTTGTGAAAGCAAAATAGATAGTATATCCCTTTAAAAGCTTGCCTTAGCCCATTGCTTTTGTTGTTTAAAGTGAAGGTTATATAGCTCCTTTGATGTGTAGCTCCACTATAGATAACATCCTAGCTCTGAAGAACAAAGTGGGAATCTTTGAACAAACTTGTGATGTATGTGCCTTAACTGTCATGTGTTTAGGACTGTAATCAGTGACAGAAACCACCTGTGTCTAACCATTAAACAGGAATTGGAACTTTATTTACTTAACAAAGACCACTAGAGATGAGATAATGACTGACCAAAGTATAAAAGGTGATGGACAAAGAACACAGGGCGCAGACTCCGACCAGACAAGTTTCTGGCAGTCCTGCCTGCTCGCGAGTAAATTTTTATTTTACCCAACTTCTGTGTCTCTGTGCATTTCTTTCCACAATTCTGGAACAGAAGAAACATCCCAATGTCCTCCACTGTATCAACCTCACTGACAAAGCATAGGAAGATGTCACATACCAGACCTTAAACTCAGCCCGGAAGAAAATCTGGCCAGAATGTGTCACTGAACATGACTTTGAAGGGTCTGATGCACAGTGAGTGGAGGAGATTGTATCCATGGGCAAGAGTAGGGTCTGGAGATTGACGGTGCAGACTCAGAGGAGTTTGTTGAGGACCACAAAGAGGAGCTGATGATGGAAGAACTTGCTGAACTCCAGAGTGAGCAGCAAAAGGCACTTGTTGAGGAGCATTCCACTGAGGAAGAGGAAGGCAGGGAGGTTAACAGTGATGAGATAGAATCCATCATGGAAAAATGGAATGAGTGCTAGGGTTTCTTTGATAAGCACTACCCTGACATAACTGTAGTGAATAAAGTGTTGAATCTGATGAATGATAATGTGGTCTCTCACTTCGGGAGGCTTATGCAGTTAAAAAAAAACAAGGGACATTAGACAGATTTTTTTTGTCAAAATTGACTGCAGCTAAGAGACAAGAGGAAATCCCTGAAGATCTCCCCAATGTCCTTATGGAGGGCAACTCTCCCTCCATACAATAACTTGCTCCCCACCCACCTTCCTGTCTTCCATACCAGAAGTCGCCTCATGCAAAGTTAGTATTTTCTCTCTTCATACTGTACTGTACTGTACTTTGTTTCATATTTTTGTGGTTAAAAATATATATGATTTAGAAAGGATTAATCTTATTTATATTGAAACTTACGAGAAAATCTGATTTGGCTTGTGACTAAAATTGGTTCATGACCATGTTCATAGAGGTCAGAATAGATTAACCACATTTACATTGATGCTGATGGGGAACTTTGATTTGGTTTTTGACCAATTTGGTTTGTATCCATAATTGTGGAACAAATGAAGCTCATGAACTGAGGTACCACTGTACACTGTTGACAGGAATATCAATTAGTATAGTTACTATGGAGAAGAGTATGGGGGTTCCTCAAAAAAACTAAAAAGACCTACTATATGATTTGGCCATCCCATTTCTGGGTATATATACAAAAAATAAACAAATAAATATCACATGTGTGCTCATGTTTATTGTGACATTATCCACAATAGCTAAGATATGAAATCAGCCTAGGTGTCCATAAATAAATGACTTGATAAAGAAAATCTGTGTATATACACTGTGAAATATTATTCAACCCAGAAAGAATGAAATTTTGCCATTTTCAGCAAAATGGATGGAACTGGAGGATATCATATTAAGTGAAATAAGCCAGACATCACCACATATTCTGTCATACATGGAAGCTAAAAGCATTGACTTGAAAATAGGGTAGTGATTACTAGAGATTGGAAAGGGTATGTATGGGGGGAGGGTGGAAAACGGAGGTTAGCTTTTATCAGTACATATTATATGCATGAATGCAAATAATATGTGTTAATAAAAATGAAGAAAGTTCATAGCAATAAACGCCTACATCAAAAATGAAAATCTCAAATAAATAACATTACACTTAAAGGAACTTGAAAAAGAATAATGTAAACCTAAATTTAGCAATAGGAAGGAAATAAAGATTAGAAAGGAGATGAACAATTAAATACAATAAATTGGATAGAAATGGATAAATTCCTAGACATATACAACTTACCAAGATGAATCATGAAAAAATAGAAAATTTGAACAGAACAATAGTAAGGGGATTTAATTATCAACAAAAATTCCCATGAAAGAAAAGTCCAGGACTTGATGACTTCATTTCTCAATTCTACCAAACATTTAAGGAAAAACTAATACCAGCCCTTGTTAAACTCTTCCAAAAAAATGAAGAAAAGAGAAGACTTCCAAACTAATTTTTTAACTCAGATCCCAAGGCAGACTAGGACATTAAAGGAAAAGAAAACTATAGGGCAATATCCCTGATGAACCCCCAAGTCTTCAATAAAATACTTGCAAATCAAATTCAGTAGCATATAAAAAGGATTACTCTTCAAAATCATATAGAATTTAACCGAGAGATGTAAGGATAATTCAATATATATAAATATATACATGTGATGCACACAAACCAGAATTAAGGATTAAAATGTACATATAGAAAAAGCATTCAACAGCATCTTATGACAAAACCCTCAATAAGGAATATGAGAAATATACTCAACAGAATAAAAGCTATATATGATAAACCTATAGTATCATACTTAGTGAGGAAAAACTAAAAGCATTTTCTCTAAAACCAGAAACAAGGATGCCAATTCTTACCACTTCCATTCAATACAGTACTGGAAGTCCTAGTTAGAGCAATTAGGCAAGAGAGAAAAATAAAACGGATGCCAATCAGAAGGAAAGAAGCTAAATTATAGATGTCTATAAATGACATAATTCTAGATATAAGGAACCCTAAAGATTATACCAAAACACTGTTAGAATAAATAAATGAATTCAGTACAGTTGCAATTACTGATCTTTGCAATACACAAAAATCAGTTGCTTTTCCATACACTAACAATGACCTATCCAAAATAGAAATCAAGAAAACAAGTCAATTGTAATAGTTACCAAAAAGAAAGCTTTCATGGTACATTGTGAACATGCTGAATAGCAAAATTTTTTATCAACCAGTGCAAACTTACCCAGATGAAGATGAACAAAATGACCAAGGTGATGTCCTGCCTTGTTTCAGCTCTTACACTGTACAGAAATGTTTTTTATTTCTGTGTGCTTTTATTGTTGATTTTGCCATTAAAAATGGCTCCTAAGCATCGTGCTAAGGTGCTATCTAAAGTTCCTAAGCACAAGAAGGCTGTGATATGTCTTATAGGAAAAATATGCACATCAGATAAGCTTTGTTTAGGCATAAGCTATAGTGCTGCTGGCTCTGAATTCAATGGTAATGAACAAACAATGAGTATTAATCAAGATGTCTTTAAACAGAAGCACATATAAAACAAGGTTATGTGTTGATCAGCTGACAAAATTGTGAGAGGCTTACAGGAACCAAACCCTGTCTTTCCCTTATGAGAAATCGTTCAGTATTTGCTAAGTTAGTGTTCACAGTGACTTTACAAAACATAATTACCAAGAGTAAGGAGAATATAATATATTTAAGTTGAGCTTTAAAATATTTTTGCAGGCAAGGAATGATGATCAGCAATCTAGGCCAATGGCTAGACCTGGACAAAACAGAGCACTGGCCCTCTATCTCCCCGGGACAAGTCTGATTAAGCTGGTGGCCAACATGTTTTGGAATGCCACAGGGAAAATAAATGAAAAAGAGAGGGGCTAGCATCTTGTTCTTTAAAGGGGTGGGAGGCAAAGTGGCATACATCATAGAGCTGTGAGGAAGTCTGTGGAGGAGCATACTCCTCTGTTTTAGAGGTGGGGACACAGACATCAGGACATTAAGGCCTTGGGTTAAGATCAACATGACCAGCTATCCTTGAGCTAATTCTTGGCTTTCCTGATGCTTGGGTTCCTTCTTTACAAAGGGGTTAAAAATGATACTAGATATCCTTGCTGCAAAGATTTAGGCAAGGCACATAAAGCCCTTGGTCCAGTGCCCAGCACACAGTAAGTGCTCACTGTGGGTTAGCAACTGTCACTGAATAGCAGAATGTAGATGTAACAGATCAGGCCGGAGGCACCAACTGTTGCTTTATTTTGCTTTTCATGAGTCAGAAGTGAACATAAGGTTTTGGGCCATATCCCAAATAGTCCCTTTTGTTAAATCCAGTGTCTTATTTAAATTTGATTTATAAATTACTCTTAGGGGTATAAATTAAACATTAACCTTGTTTATAATTTATAGCTTTGTCTTTAAAGGGGAAAAGAGGTATGAAGCAGTTTACAACTAGATACAACTTTTATAATAGAATTTTAAACATGTCAAAGCACAATTTTATATACATATATATATATATATAGAGAGAGAGAGATCCAAAATTATGTGGAAAAGGGCGATTAATTTCATCTTAAAAACAAATGGAACAATGTGCTTTCCTTTATTTTTTCTAAAATTGAAGGCAAAAGGATAGCTAGCATAATTTATTTCAGGCTATAAAAACACAAATGCATTTTGATTTTGTTCATAAATACAAACCTTTTCTATCACTAATTTTGAACAAAAATCATTAGATCTTTTGATAATTGCATCCTCAGTAGTAACTGTATAGAATATGAACAGAATATTCTTGTTATGGCTACTCCTTATCTACTCACAATATAAGCTAAGGTCATTGGGTCACACAGTAATTCAGAGAAGGTATCTCAATGAGGGGAAGAAGTGAGAAAAACAAAGCAGGTTACCACCTAGTAGACTTGTTGTGTGACCTGAGCAGAGTTACTTAATTTCTTTCAACTTTCTCACCTATAAATGGGGTTGATACTTAAAACAGGAGGATTGCTTGGAGAATGAAATGAAGCAAGATGTTTTCAGGTGCCTGATATACTGTGTGTCTCTCCTTCTCCTGAACTAATGGTGTATGGGTATGGTGCTTTTGGTTATGTGAGGGTGGGGAGAACTGGGAAAATAGAAGGAAAAGATATTCTGCAAGTTACCCCAGCCTTTAGCATCTTGTCATATCATGAGCAATGAATTACTGCAGGAAGGCAGAAAGCTTCTCAGGGTCACTTACAGCAGAAGCCATACACGAATGTGGCATGTATCCCTAGAGCAGAGCTTGGTTGTAATGGCATTTTTAGTCAAATTCTTATATAGCTGCTTCACATATTAACACAGGAACATCCTTCACTTCCACACAGAAATAGGTGTTCTCTCTTCTTCTTGAAATCTGAGTCCTCCTCTCTTTCAAATTTTTGTACAAGAAATATTTCACTTTCCTCCAAACCTATGATCAACCATGTAGACACAATTATAGTGACTGTCCCTTTGCCTCAGTTATGGTAGTGTTAGGGAGTAGTGAGGACTATGGTGAGCTAGAAAGTAATAGGAATGTAGTTTTTGTGGTTCCAGTCAACTGTTAGTTGGAAAATAGATTTTTTTTTCTTATTTTCTTAAAGTCA
Source organism: Heterocephalus glaber (assembly GCF_053883595.1). Lineage (NCBI taxonomy): Eukaryota > Metazoa > Chordata > Mammalia > Rodentia > Bathyergidae > Heterocephalus > Heterocephalus glaber. Next base: position 9,363,410 of record NW_028258324.1, on the reverse strand, counting down.
TGAAAAATTCTTCCAAAATTTTCCCCTAAATTTTTAAGAGAAGAAATCCACCTAGACATTTAGACAGAACCTCCTATTTTAAAAGTCCAGATAAAGGGGGTGTGTAGTCTCTGACTTAAAGAGGTCTCCTGCTGCAGAACCTGCAAGGGTGCTTTCCCAGCACTGAGGAGCAGAATATGTGCCAGTGGAGTAACAGCACTGAGGGAGGAAGCATTCCTGAGTCCTCTGGCCACACTGGTCCCACCTCTCCAATAATACACTTAAAGGAAAGAGAACATCTTCAGCAGAGCTCTTTCCCTCTGTCCCCTTCATGTTTCCCTCTCTGAAAGACAGAACATAGAGGAAGCTGTCAGGTCCACTGAGATGCTGAATTCCAAACAGCAAGGCAAAAACTGTTCATCTTCTGCTACGGAAAAGCCTATAAAAGGGAGTCAATTAATGCGAATTGTGCTGGAGGACCGAGAAGTAATTGCTTCAAGAAGGGGGATGAAGTCTATTTGCATTTGCTTGGGGAGGGTGCTCTGCTGTCCATAGTCACTGAAGTCAGCAATGGGTAAAAATAGTATCAGGAGTTGGAGGCTTATTAGAATGACACAAACCTTCTTCTGGCATTAAAGTGTATTAGGACCATTTATCTCAATTGAGAAGACAGGAAAGTGCTTATGTGAGGTAAAGCATATGTAGTACACTTCCTCTTTTATGGTTTTGGTGATACAGACTGAATATTGAGGTCAGGGAATTAAATGATATTGTAGAAATGCCAAATACTAAAGAAGTCTGCTCTATCATCTTGACTTCAGTGTTTATGGAAAAGATTACTTCTTGTCCACAGCAACTTACTCATTTTTCTCTTACAGTGCCTGAAAAATATCTTCAGAAATTGAATTCAGGGACCTAAAAATGTTTTTCCTTTAAGGGGTAGGCATTTGTTCTGAAAGATATGCTGATGTTTTCACAGCAGAAAGGGAGGAAAGGCCACATAAAATAGGCAAAACTCTTACTAGAATGTTTTACATATGGAAGGAAGAAACCCAAGAGATGTGCTCTGAAGAAGTAATACATTTTAGTGTGTGAACTTATTCACAATATCATAGTCATTGGTCAATTTTAATTGTGACCCTTAACCTCAGACTCTCTACTCTCCTTTTCCCCTCTCATCCTACTTGCATCCATATACAGGATTCTTTAGTTCCTGAACTAGGATGAAGATACTTAATTTGTGGTCTTACTTTAATCTTTCAAATTTCATAATTTACCTGAAGTTGTTCTACAGGAGAGTGGTCTGTGGAATAAATAGCTGGAATAAAAAGAGTGTAATAAAATGAAAAAAATCTGGCCAATAGTGGTTTGAGCCAATATGAACAATTACAGCCATCACCTGAAGAGTCTGAAGTAAGCATTGGTTAGACCTGTGCAGAAAAGCTCAGTCCCCACAGTGAAGTTCGTGATGCTTCAGGCATTTCTTATGCATTTCATTTTTATGTCTTGTGCCAGGAGAGAAGAATAAAGTAATACATTTAACTGCAGTTGTGAAGGCTTAAATGGCTTTAAATGATTAGGTTAATAATTCTACCTTGCTTTGATGACTGGACCAACTAGAAGAAATACCAAGAAGTATGAAGACTGATAGTTCTACAAACTGGCTGATAGTCAGAATCTATTTTTAAAATAGATCCTAGATCTTTCCCTCAAGAATTTAAATTTCCAAGTTCTGGGATGGGGCAATTTTGCCATTATTATCAGCCAGCCTTAGAAACCAAAGGATGGGGCAATTTTGCCATTATTATCAGCCAGCCTTAGAAACCAAAAATAGAATCTAGATGTTCTAAGTGAACATCAGAACACAGGAGGATCACACCAATGTCCATGTCACACCTCTTCCTAAATCAAGAAAACTATTTTCAGAATGAAGGAGAGAAACTTCCAAGTGAGTTGGCTGTGCAGCTGGGTGAAGAACCTACGTACCTGGTCCATTCTCAGAGTACTAGAGCTGTAGTGAGGCCAGACTCACATTTATTCTCTTTCCTGAAAATGGCAGTTTGATGAGAGATGGGGGAAGTAGGATGAGAAATGAAATCACATTTGCATGTTATATTCAAAACAGAAAAGGAGTGAGTCAGTGTTTCTCAAATATTTAGATTCACTGTCTCTCCTGCAATTTCAGTTTCTAGCAACATGAGCTCCTGGTGGTTTCTCACCCAACCTCTAACTCTGATGATCCTCTTACTGTCCCTGCTCCTGGCTTCACAGGAACATGTGGAAGAGTGAGGTCATAATGACTGACAGGGAGAGAGACGGGTTCAGGGAGAGAGAAGACTGCGTGGGAAGCCAAACACAGACTGAGAGCTTGGCATGAACTAAAGCCACAAAGCTTCAAATTGCTTATCCAGAAGGTAGAATGAAAGCTCCTTTCTATAAAGACTACATTGTGAGGGACATAGACTGTGGAGCTGAGGCTGCCTATCTCAGTGAAAGCAGCAAGGGAGAGCATCCCTTGCCCTGCCATGGACCACAGCCAATATACAGATAGAGCAGAGAAGGGAGCTACAGTACATACAACAGTGAGCCAGGAGGTCAACTTCTTTGAAAAATACTGAGTGCTGCAACATAACAAGCACCATGCCAGTAGCAGGGACTAGTTCTGTGGACAAAAACAAGTGAGACATGATCTTTGTCCTCAAAGAGCTTAGTTTAGCAGGAGGAGAGACTATCTTGTCAAAAATCACACTACAGCTAGCTTTGGCCCTAGTACCTGTATTAGAAAACTACTGTTATTGCAAATTATATTAGAACAAATTAGAAGATGTGTTTGCTCCTGGAGTCTCCCTATTTGAAAATATAGGTGTAATTCATATGCTGCAGGGTAGTTCTAAGAATGAAAGGATACCACCACACGGAGCACTACATGTACAGCAGAGTAGAAGTGCAATAAACTTGTCCCACCTCTTCTGAAGAAGGAAAAATGATGTATCCTGGAGAGTGGCAGGACAAGGTTTTTGAAGGAGATGGAATCTGAGCTAAGACATGAAGGTTATGGGGGATTCTGACAGGTGGAAATGGAAAATATAAAAGCAGAAGGAGGACAGTGAGGCAGGAGGGTGAGGATGAGTATATGAAACATATGATGTCCCACTGGCTGCTATAAATCCCTCAACAGTGCAACTTGGGATGTAATGTTACTGGCTCTCTGGGCAAAGTTCTCGTTTGCTGGGGGAGGGTAGGATATATGCAGGAGAGGACAAGACCAGCAGGGAAGCCTCAGGTAGTTGGGAAGCAGGGAGATGAACCCTGGGCCCCCAAAACTCAATCTCCCCAGATCTATATAACAAAATGTCTACTAACCATGAGATAGCTGGAGAGCTACTATTTCAGAAGACCTACCCTGCTGCAGGACTCAGAATCATCTCCATGGATTACATAGTGTTATACTGTCACCGCTAGGTGGCGCCAACCCCAAATTTAGACCTAGATAGGTTTGCAGTTGCAGCTGTATCCTCAGAACTTGAGGTGGCTACGCTAGCAGAGCCCTCATCATTTCCTTAACTTCACAGCAATGTGAGCACATGGTTTATATCAGTGGTTCTCAAAGTATGGTCTTCACACCTCTAGCAGCACCAGGAACTTGCCAAAAATGCAAATTATCAGGCTTTCCACATCCACAGTCAGAAACTCTAGGGGTGGGAAGTAGAAATCTGTGCTCCTACAAGGCCCTCCCTCAGATACATGATAAAGGTGCAAACCCCTGCTATATGCATGAATTTCTGGGCCCCATTTTTTCTGGTATGGAAATGTTTTACTGCACAACTGTGACCTTGGACATACCATTTACCTCTTCAGAGGACCAATAAAATGAGGAAAGGGGTAAATGGAAAAGAAATACTTACCTCCAAGATATTTTTAAAAAGTATAATGTAGTATAATTTATCAGTTCACCAGTGGAGCACGTTTATAGTTCATTAGTTCAAACAGATTGGTGGTGCTGGCATTCATTGCTTTTATTGAGAGTATTTAGTGTGGCATGCTGAATTATCATGGCTAATTTAGAAATGTCACTCATCTTTACAATTTGACTTCTTTCCTTTCCTCCTTTCCTTCTGTTCCCTGCTTCTTCCCTTCTTTTTTCCTTCTTCCCTTTCTCTTTCTCTCTTCCTACCCTCTCCTCTCTCCAGATTGAACCCAGGGTCATTTCTTTTTCCTTTTTTCTTTCAGACAGGGTCTTGCTAGGCTGTTCAGGATAGGCTCTAACTTGAGATCTTTCTGCCTAAGCCTTCCAGAGTGCTGGGATTTTAGGCATGTGGCACCACACCTGCCTTGATTTGATTCTTATGCGAGTAATATTAATGCTCTATGAGTAATCTCTCTGTGCATGTATGTGTGGAGAATTAAACACAGAATCTGTGGGAAGAAAATCAACAAAATGACTCCAGTGTACTTTTTGTCTCTATTGTGGTAAGACACAACCAGTAAGAACTAGGCCTTTTACTGAATTAAAATTCCAAACATAGGAAACCAGAACTCATTTAAACAATTTAATCCTAGAACCACTTTCAAATAAACTTCTTATTCAGAACCTAAAAGATTTAACAATGACAATCAATACAGGTAAATCAAATGAGTAAGACATTTCTGCACTGGCACATCAGCAGTCTAAAATTTGGGAGTGTATAAGGTGAAAAATAAAGAGTTATGCCTCAAGGAAATCAGACTGGTGAAGAGCCAGGAAGTTTAAAAACAATTAGTCATGTGTCTTCAGTGTTTTCAGTGCTGTTCCTCCTTAAGCCACTGATACATACTGACATTTAGAAGCAGGGTTCGTAAATTAAAATGTAAATAAAATTTTATTATTGTATGTTTGTAATGCATAGTGATTACATTCATCTTGGGGCACTGATACATTTACATATCACATCTTGATCATTTCTATTCCTCCTACCCCCAACCATTCCCTTAAAATGTAGGTTTTGGGAAGGCAGAAAGAATTTTTGCCTGTCTCAACTGTGAAGGTGTCTCTAATGCTTGGAGTAGGGTCAGACATATGGTAGCTATTTAGCATAAATGCATGAAAAAACTGACATAGGTGGTGCTGTCCAACAGAACTTTCTGGGATGACAGAAATGTTCTATAAGTTGTATTCTCCAGTACAGCAGCTACAAGTTACAGGAGGCTACTGAGAACTTAAAATATAGCTGGTTTAACCAGTAACTAAACTTTAAATTTTAATTAATTTCACTTTAAACAGCTACATGTGGCCAGTGAGTGTCATATTGAACAGTACAGTTAATAGAGGCTGTGGAAAATGTGTATGTGGGGAAAAACAACAAAGTAAAGTAAAAACAATAGTGAATGTGGAATGCAGAGAACGGACCTATCATCTCTGACCCTGGAAATTGGCTCTGATAAGAGCATATTGGTGGGCAATGCTGGATTCAACTCCCTAGAGGCTGTGGCCACAGCTGCTGAGCCAGAGAGGATTGAGTTTCATATTCAAGAGGCTGTAAAATACTAGGACTCCTCTTTCATCTGAGCTTGCTTTCTGGGTTGTGCTATCTATTCAATTATTTTTATCCATTCAAATATTTTCCATAGATAAGTACCAGCTCATTTTCATTTTTTAGAGAACTTTATATCAAAGATTGATTACTGGGATTAAGTTAGGCTTTAAGGTTCCAGGGGTTTCCCCAAACAGATGAAATCTTAGGGGAAAGGACATGCCTTGAAAAATGCAATGATTAAATGAGGGCCACTTAATTTTAATTTTAAAATCTGCCTTTTCTTCTTTAGCCAAACTAGTGAAGACTATTTGTCTTAAGGCCTGGAGTGCCGACATCTGGTAAAATCAGGAGAGTCTCAAATGGTCTAACAACAAGTTCTCTTTCTTACGCTTCTCCACGGATAAGATCCTCTAGCCAAACTGTTTATCAAAGGGAACAGGCACAGTTCCTGCTAGCCACTGGGATTATTCACAAAAGCCAACTGCATCCTCCTGAGGGAGCCAGGGGCACCTGGTCTTCTTGATACTGCAGAACTTGCTACCCACAGCTCCTGGTCATTCTTGCTGTTCCCAAGGGTAACTCCCATGGGGCCTGCGTAATGCACAGAGCCATTCTCCTTGAGCTGTGGGTATGTGTCACTAACCAATGGCAGTGGCCTTATCTATCCAGTGTCCAGTCTGCGTTGGTGGTATAGTGGTAAGCATAGCTGCCTTCCAGTGTCAAGTGTGTCATGTTTGGTCATCCCCACCCCCATGAGCTTCATAACCCCTCCCTCACCAATGGGGCAAACTGGAAGTAACTTAAACAAGTTATACTTTTCTTTCTTTTTTTTCCTGGCAGTACTGGGGATTGAAATTAGAGCTTTCACATCAAACTACATACAACCCCAACCTTTTTTTATTTTTTATCTTGAGACAGAGTCTCAGTAAGCCACTAAATTACCCAGCCTGGGCTCAAATGTGAGATCCTCCTGCCTCAGCCTTCTGCAGTGCTAGGATTACAGGTATGTCCCACCACACTTAGCTTACATGGTTTTATAGACTCTGTATAAACAGTTCATCAGTAGCTGATGGGCCATTCTTTAGGTATATGTAGGACTATCCCACCCTTCTGAGCTCTCACCTGCACTTCAAGGGCACTACATTGCTCAGAGGCCCTGTCCATCAAGATTGTTATTAGATCTTACCAATGGGAACCACTTGCAGGATGTCTGAAAGATGAAAGAGAAAAAGTAAGCCATCATTCTTATATAGAAGCTGAGGGACAGTGGTAGACAAGAGATGGAAGGTTTTGCCAGAGGTTCCTAGGACCACTAACGAACCACCCACATCAGTGCTACTGGCAGGTGAGGCTTTTAGCAACCACTCCTCTATGAATCTTCTATGTTGAAAACAGTGAAATTTCCCGCAGCAGATATTCCTATGCCCTGGCGTGTGTCCCGGTGCCACTTCTGATTTCAAGCCGTACTACATAGGTTCATCAGCCTCAACTCAACATCATGCAGGTAGCATCCCAGCTCAGGTGCAAGCTACACATTTCCACTCCTGTTCTAGGGTTCCTCTAACATTGCAGACACAGTGGGAATCAGGTGGGTTCACACATGTGTGCACTCAAATGCAGGGAGTTAATATTCTTAGGAGCAGCTCTTGGAGCCCAATAGGTAGATCTTCCTTATCTTTTACATTTTGGAAAGACAATTTTAGAATCTGCTTCTCAGCAGATTCTTATAGGATCAAGCTTCTACTTTCCTAATGCAATATACCCTTCCATTGGCCACTCCTCCTTTCCTCATTCTCTTATTGCTGATCCCTACTATCATTTTCCAATAAACTCCCTGCTGTCTCTGCCTCAGGCTCAGCTTTGGGAGGATTCAAGCTAAGATAGTGGCCTTCCAGGCTATCATTCATCCAGCTTCCAAAAGTTGCATGAACCTTTGCGTCTTATACTAAAATATTTCCTATTCCTCATACCTAGAGTGGTTTCTCTTTTCCTGACAAAATTATAATACAGTTCTATGACATTCTGTATCATTTTTATATTATCTATGGCTCTGTGGATGGATACCCAGGCCTCCATCATTTTACTTTGCTATGATCAGTATAATGATTACTATGGAAGACAGTACTAGTTGTCTCACCAATAACTATTTTCTCAATTTCCCTTAGTAACAAAATCCAACTTTGGTTAACTGGGCAAATGTATGTAATCCAAATCTTAATTTCCCAGTCTCCCCTGAAGTTAGGGTAGACATTGTTTTGGCTAAAGAGCAAAAAGTAGAAGTTCATATGGGATGTCTGGATAAGTTTTGTCTCTCTTCCTTGGCTCTTTCTGTTTTTCTAGAACAATGATAGGTGATACATTTGCTATCCTACAACCACAAGGAGACAGTGAGGACCAAAGTCACTGAAAAAGCCTGGGACATCAGTGGCACCACAGAACTGTCTTAGTAGTCCTGAGTGTTGGTATACACGCATCCTGTTACATAAGGATAAATGACTATGTATTTTGTCACTGTTGTAATGATTTCTATAACATGCTGAGTCTAACTCCCTACCTCATATACAGCATTTTTATTTTAACTTTAGAATTATTTCCTCTGACTAGACTCTCAAAAGGAAATCACCATCAAAAGAGGTGCAAACATACATAAATTTATAACACATGTTGCAAAATTACTTTCCAAAAGGAATTCATTAATCTATGTGGCCACATTATCCTTTGAAACTAACTGTATATTATGGAAAGGGGCCTTTCTAATTATCTTGCTAACTGGTTTCCACTTTGATTAGTCATCTAATATACTGCCGGTAGGTTCCAAGCTCATAGGCTACACAGTGGTAAGAAGCTTTGTGGGGGCCCTGCTCAAAATAACTCAAGTATTTTGTCCACTCAGAAAAGCAGTACATAGGATGATATCCCTACAGTGACTGCGTCACAGGCTGATGACTAAGATAGTCTCCTTCAGAAATAATTTTGTTGCTCCAACCAGACTACAGTGGTCAGGAAGACACAGGGACACAAGGATGCAAAACAGTGAAAAGATGACAAGACCACTACTGTGACCAATGGCCTACCAACAGCAAAAGGATTGGCTGGGTGAAGAGTACCTCATCACTCCAATTAAAGGAGAACTATTAGGTAGCAAAAGACAAGGAAACAGTTCTGATAGCTCCAAAGCCACTGTAGCCTGAGAAGAGAAACTAAAGAAACAGTGGTAAGGAGAAACCCCAGCAAAACATGGTAGAACCTATGCTTCTGTGTTCTAAGCTCAGTACCAGCTTATATCTGAGCTCCTTTCATCCCTCAACGGCCAACTCAAAGGAAGAAAAGTCCTTGGCTGAGTCATCATCTGAGCCATCCTCTCTTCATGTCAGGGACTCCTCACTGTTCCACCAATCATTCACTGTTATTAGTTGATTCATTCACTCAATTACACTTTTTCTGCATGCCATCTCCCCAAAAGTGGTATGATGTACCCCCTGGAAGAATCAAAGACCTTACCATCTAGGAGTGGTAATGTTTGTGAAGGGCTAAGAAAGTTTGGGTTACTTTAAGATCATAAAGCTAGCTGGTGGCAAAGCCTTCATTCTGACTTCAGGACTTTGACCGCTAAATTCATGGCCCTTCTATGAAACCATGCTGCTTCCCTCTAGATAAAAAGAGATTCAGAATTTCCTAAAAATTAGTTTTGAAAACTCAAACCTACCAAATGTTCATATAATTGATAATCATACAGGCTCCTGGTGAATGCCTTTCATTCACTGAATGGTCTATGAAGATTTGTTTCTTCTGGGTCTCTATATAGCGGCTGAAAAGAACATCTTTCTTTGATTTAATTGATTTTTTTTAACTTTAGGGGCAAGAACATATATTCAAAAACATTTTAATATTTGATTTGACAAAATTTTACCTCTTCTTTAGCTTCCCACTCTAGAGATCAAATCCGCAGGTTTATTTCCTTTATCATACAAAAGGAAATATTACTTTGCATAGCAAAGTTCAAACCCTTTCTAGAAAGGGCTCTTAGTTCAGGCACGCATTCTACTCTGAGACCAAGTAACCCTTCAGGTATGGATTCCTGAGAAAAATTTCTCACTGATTTTTTACCTTTCTGCTGAGGCTACTGACTTTTTTCTGATGACAACACACATATACACACACACATACACACACACGGAGCATAAAATTCCTTTTCAATAATCTAGACAAGCTTCTTTTTACCTACTATATCAAACTTCCTTAGCATGGTCCCATTTCATCTTCTATTGCTTTCCAACATATTACATTCTTCTTCCTCATCAAGCTGGCATCCTTCACTACTTTTTTCCCACTCACTGCTCACTTCTACTTCAGTATTAATGCCCTTCAGGGAATGTCCTTTTTCCTTTCTTCTAGCCATTCCAATATACAGTCTCCTCTGATACCCACTGGATCAGGATCCACTTCAGGTGCCAAAATCCATGGATGCTCAACTCCCTTATGTAAAGTGGCAGAGTATTTACATATAACCTACACACTTCCTTCTGAATGTTTCAAGTAATCTCTAAAGTACTTATACTATTAAATACAAGATAAATAGTTGATATACTGTATTTTTTAGATAATAATGACAAGGAAAAGGGCCTGCACACGTTCAGCATTTTTCTGGATATTTTCCATCCACAATTGACTGAATTTCCAGATATGGAATCAGTGGACACAGACGGCCAATTGTATGTCCTTCTAGACTTACTTCCTCCAAAGCCTGTTTTATTCCTTCTAAGCCTACACCCCTCAACAATCATATGTATATTCTTTATAGATTTGAAAACCCTAGAGTTGCATGGGGCTTTAGAGCACCTAACTTAACTCTGACCAGGATGATGCAGGAGTCCTCTGCATAGCACTTAAAACTGGACCCTCCCCCTCCCCCAAAAAAAGATAGGTTGGGGAAAAGTTCATCATATTAGCAAAGACAGACATAAAAACAAATTATTACAATGTGTGTGTGTGTGTGTGTGTGTGTGTGTGTGTGTACTTTAATCCCTCCACTCCCACCACCCAAACCAATTTTCATGTCTTTTGGGCTAAAACCACTCTATTGAGAGTAATGTACACAGTATATAACAAAGATGATATCAGTGCCTTGCCATAATGACACAGAGGAGAAGCAAATATATGGAATGTTTTAAAGACCGTGAACTCTGTCACAAGGGACAGTGTCACTGTGCACTGAAGGAGCAATCTTACCTGTGGATCTAATAAAATGCCACAGCTTCTGTAGCATTTCACTTTCCAAACAAATTTCCCAAAGCACCATACTTTTTAGTGTATTATTTTGTCATTTTTTCCCCTTTACTACCTCTTAGTCATTCTTGCCTATATTGCACTTTTGTTTTAAAGTCTGAGTCACTCTACCATCATTCTAACCACAAGCACAATAGCTTGACCCTTTTTATTTCATGATAAGGAAAATAAATTTCAAGAGGGTGTATTTAATCTTTGTGCCTTTTCAGATGAAATTAAACTACATTGGGTCCTCCCTTCCTAACTATCCACTGTGTCTAGTTTCCTGGGTCTTTTTTTTTTCTTCCATAAATTCTTTTATTGGTACATTTTAGGTATACAATACATTTACATTTATCATTGTGTGCTTGTACCTGTACATGATGTATCTTGGTTCTTATTTTTTTCCCTATTATCTGTGCGCCCTTCACATAGACTTCGTTTCCATTTTTTTCTTTTCTTATAATTTTTCCTTTCCCCTTCCCATCCCACCACCCCTACACCTTTAGACCTTTTCTTCCTATTTCAAATGATCAATTATTCATTTTAATCATTTTAATCCTTATTTACACTTTCAGTTTCTCACACTAGAGAAACTATACGGTATTTACACACGTGTCCTATTTATTTCACTTAAGAGTATGGCCTCAATATGCATCCATTTAGCTATACATGTCTCTAGTTTCTTGTTCTTTATAGCTGAGTAGTACCCCATTTTATTAAAAAAACACATCTTCTTTATCCAGTTTCCAGCTGATGGCCACTTGGGCTGTTTCCAAGCTTTAGCTATTACAAACTGTGCCGCTATAAACAAGGGTGCACATGTATCTCTATGGTATGATTCTTTTAATTCTTTTGGGAAGATACCCAGCAGGGGAATAGCTGTTCAAATGGGACCTCTAGCCCTAGTTCTTTGAGGTATCTCCATACTGATTTTCACAGTGGTTGCACCAGTTTGCACTCCCACAAACAATGGAGAAGGGTTCCTTTCCACCCTACCCCCGCCAGCATTTGTTATTGGTGGATTTCGTGATAGCAGTCATTCTTTCTGGGGTGAGGTGGAATCTCAGCATTGTTTTCTTCTGCATCTCTCCAATGAGATGTTGAACATTTTATCATGTATTTATTTCCTGCTTTTACTTCTTTGTCTGAGAAAAGTCTGTTCATTTCAGATGCCCATTTTTGAATTGGGTCTTTGAATTTGAGGGGTCTAATTTTTTTCAATTCTTTATATATTCTAGGTAATAGTCCTCTGTCTGAGGTACAGCTGCTAAAATTTTTTCCTCATATTGTAGATTGTCTCTTACCTCTGTTTGTGGTTTCTCTTGCAGTGCAGAAGCTTTTTAATAAGATGAGATCCCAGTTGTTGATTATTTGTGCTAGTTCTCGTGCTACTGACGTTTTGTTCATAAAGTCTTTTCCTATGCCAATGTCTTCAACAGTTCTACTTAACTTATCTTCCAGCAAGTTTAGTCTTTCTCTCTTAATATTTAGATCTTTAATCCACTTAGATCTTAGTGTAGTGCATGGTGATAGCTATGGGTCTAGTTTTAATCTTTGGCAGGTTGAAATCCAGTTTTTCCAACACCATTTCTTAAATAGGTTAACTTTCCTCCAATGAGGATGGTTGGCTCCTTTATCAAAGATGAGGCTGCTGAGTATGTCTGAAGTTGTTTCTACATTTTCTAATCTATTCCATTGATCCTTGGGTGTGTTTCTTTGCCAGTACCATGCTGTTTTTATCACAGTAGCTTTGTAGTATGGTTTCAAGTTGGGTATTGTGATACCCCCAGCCATGTCTCTGTTGCCTAGAATTGCTTTTGCGATTCTAGGTCTCTTCTGGTTCCAAATGAATGTTTGGATTGTTTTCTCTAGTTCTGTGAAGTATATTGTTGGGATTTCAATCAGCATTGCATTAAATCTACACAGTAGTTTTGGAAGTATGGCCATTTTCACTATATTGATTCTTCCTACCCAGGAACAAGGGATGTCTTTCCATTTTCTTATACCCTCCTCAATCTCCTTCTTTAGAGTGCTATAGTTTTCAGTGTAGAGGTCTTTTGCTTCCTTTGTTAGACTGATTCCTAGATATTTCATTTTTTTGGATACTGTTATAAAAGGAATTGTTTCCCTAATTTCTCTCTCAGTGAGTCTGCTATTTGTGTATAAGGAGGCTATTGTTTTCTGAGTGTTGGCCTTATATCCAGCTACTCTACTGAATCTGTCAATTAAGTTTAGAAGTCTTTTGGCTGAGTTTTTTGGGTCTTCTATGTAAAGTATCATATCATCAGCAAATAATGACAGTTTCACTTCTTCCTTTCCTATCTTTATTTCTTAACTAAAGTTCTTTCTCTTTTCTAATTGCTGTGGCTAATGTTTCCAGAATTATATTGAACAGGAGTGGTGATAGTGGGAATCCTTGTATTGTTCCTGCTTTCAGCATGAAAGTTTTCAGTTTTTGATCATTTAGTATGATGCTGTCTGTTGGTTTTTCATAGATAAACTTAATCAGGTTGAGATAACGACCTTCCATTCCATTTTTCTGTAGGGTGAAACTCAATTTTTCCAGCGCCATTTTTTAAAGAGGCTACCTTTCCTCCAGTAAGAGTGTTTGGCTCCTTCGTTGAAGATGAGGGGGCTGAGTGTGTCTGGAGTTGTTTCTGCATCTTCTAGTCTGTTCCACTGATCCTTAGGTCTGTTTCTTTACCAGTACCATGCTGTTTTTATCACAGTGGCTTTGTAGTATAGTTTCAAATTTGGGGTTGTGATACCCTCAGCCATGTCTCTGTTGCCTAGAATTGCTTTTGCGATTCTAGGTCTCTTCTGGTTCCAAATGAATTTTTGGATTGTTTTCTCTAGGTCTGTGAAGTATGCTGCTGGGATTTCAATTGGGATTGCCTGACTCTATATAGCAGTTTTGGAAGTATGGCCATTTTCACTATATTGATTCTTCCTACCCAGGAACAAGGGATGTCTTTCCATTTTCTGGTATCATCTTTAATCTCTCTTTTCAGAGTGCTATAGTTTTCAGAGAAGAGGCCTCTGATTTCTTTCGTTAGGCTGATTCCTAGGTATTTCAATTTTTTTGGATGCTATTGTGACATGAACTGTTTGCCCTATTTCTCTCTCAGTGAGTCTTTTATTCATGTAGAGGAAAGCTATTGAGTTTTGGGTGTTGACCTTGTATCCAGCTACTTTACTGAATTTGGTTATTAAGTCTAGAAGACTTTTGGTGCAGTTCTTTGGGTCTTCTATATACAGTATCATGTCATCTGCAAATAATGACTGTTTGACTTCCTCATTTACTATCTTTATTCCTTTTATTTCTTTCTCTTGTCTAATTGCTGTGGCTAATGGTTCCAAAACTATATTGACCAGGAGTGGTGATAGTGGACTTCCTTGTCTTTTTCCTGATTTTAGTGTGAAGGATTTCAGTTTTTGACCATTTAGTATACTATTGGCTGTTGGTTTTTCATAGATGGCTTTTATCAGATTGAGGTAGAGACCATCTATTCCAACTTTTTGCAGGATTTTTATCATAAATGAGTGCTGGATTTTGTCAAATGGTTTTTCTGCATCTATAGAGATGATCATATGGTTTCTGTCCTTGGCGCAACTGATACAGTGTATTACATTGATTGATTTGCATAAGTTGAACCATCCCTACATCCCTGGGATGAATCTCACTTGGTAAGTGTGTATGATCTTCTTGATGATCTTCTGCATTCTATTTGCTAGTATCTTATTAAGGATTTTTGCATCTATATTCATTAGTGTGACTGGCCTACAGTTCTCTTTTTTGGTTGGGTCTTTCTCTGCTTTGGGGATCAAGGTGATACTTGCTTCCATGAATGAATTTGGGAGTATTGCTTCCTTTTGAATTTCATTGAAGAGTTTAAACAGTAGTGGCAGAAGTTCCTCTCTAAATGTCTTGTAGAATTCAGCAGTGAAGACATCAGGACCTGGGCTTTTTTTAGTTGGCAAGTTTTTTTTTTTTTTTTTTTTTTTTGGTACTGTGGATCGAACTTGGGACCTTGCTCTTGCAAGGCAGGCACTGGAACCACTGAGCTAAATCCCCAGCCTGGAGTTGGCAAGTTTTTAATTACATTTTCAATTTCATTGGTAGATATTGGGTTGTTTAGAATTTTAAGGTCTTCTTCATTCAACTTTGGTAATTCATACATATCTAGGAATCTGTGCATTTCTTCTTTATTTTCTATCTTATTTGCATATAGGTTCTAAAAGTAGGTATTGATGATCCTCTGGGTCTGTTGTAATTTCACCCTTTTCATTCATGATTGTATGGATTTGGGCCTTTTCTTTCCTTTTTCTGATAAGGATGGCTAAGGGTTTATCAGTTTTGTTTATTCTTTTGAAGAACCAACTCTTACCTTCATTGATTTTTTTGTATCATTCTCTTAGTCTCCATTACATTGATTTCTGCTCTGATGTTTATAATTTCCTCCCTCGTATGAGCTTTGGGTTTATCCTGCTCTTCTTTTTCTAGACGCTTGAGGTTCAGCATCAGGTTGTTTAGTTGGGTTCACTCTATTTTCCTAATATGAGTATTCAGTGCTCTGAATTTCCCTTGTAAGACTGTTTTCATTGTGTCCCATAGATTCCAATATGTTGTACTGTCATTGTCATTTAATTGTAAGAACTGTCTCATTTTTTCTTTACTTTCTTCTTTGACCCATTGGTTATTCTGAAGTGTGTTGTTCAATTTCCAAATGTTTATGAAATTCTTGCAGTTTCTTTTGGTATTGATCTTCAATTTCATCACAGTATGGTCTGATAATATACTGGGGATAACTTCAGTTCCTTTGCACTTACTTAAACATGTTCTACCAGCAAGTATATGGTCTACTTTGGAGAATGACTCATATGCAGCTGAAAAGGATGTGTATTTTGATTTTGTCAGGGGGAACACTCTGTAAACACCTGTTAAGTTCATTTGTTCAAGAGTTTGACTGAGTTATAGCATTTCGTTGCTTATTTGTTGTTTATTTGCGACAGTGGGGTATTGAGGTCGCCCAGTACTACTGTGTTAGTGCTTATTTGATTTTTCATGTCTCTATTTGTTTTATATGGTTGGGCACACTAGTGTTTGTTGCATATATATTAATGACTGTCATCTCTTCCTCTTGGATTGTTCACTTTACAAGGGTGTAGTGTCCTTTTTTTTCTTTTTGGTACCGGGGATCGTACTCAGGACCTTGAGCTTGTGAGGCAGGCACCAGAACCACTGAGCTAAATCCCCGGCCTCTTCTTTGCCTGTCTTAATCAGGATTTGTTTGACATCCACTTGATCTGCAAAGTGGATAGCTGCTCTTGCTTTTTTTTTTTTGGTTACTGTCACATAATGTACTGTTTTCAACCCTTTCACATTGAGTTTATGAGTTTCTTTTTGAACTAAGCATGTTTCTTGTATGCAGCATATTGTTGGATCGTGCTTCTTGACAGATTCTGCCAGTCTATGTCTTTTGATTGGTGAACTGAGACCATTAACATTGATGGTTATATCTGATACATATCGACTTATCCTTGTCATGACTTTTTCTTTTTGTTGGATTCTCCCCCTTTGCATTTAATTTCTTGTCTTGCCTGATGGATTCATTCTGCTTGGCTTCCTGAGGTTGTGATCCTTGTTGCCTTTTCCTAGGATAGTGTCTAAAATTTTTTGGAGTGCTGGTTTGGTATTCATGAAGTTCTTAAGGTGCTTTTGTCAAGAAAGTATCTTATTTCTCCATCAATTTTGAAAGATATTTTTGCAGGGTACATCAGTGTGGGTTGGAGGCTGTTTTCCTTTCGGGCTTGCAATACATCACTTCATGCTCTTCTTGCCTTGAGGGCTTGTGTTGAGAAGTTTGGTGTGATTCTGATGGGCTTTCCTTTGTTTCTTTTCTCAAACTCCTTGTAGAATTTTGTTCTGTTGGGTTTCTGGAATCTTAACTAATATATGCCTATGTGTAGTTTTTATTTTGATCACGGGTAGTTGGAGTCCTACATGCCCCACTTACCTGTATGTCAAGTTCTTTCCCCTTGCTTGGGAAGTTTTCTGCCATCACTTCTGTGAACAGTTTTTTAATGTTGTCTGCACTCTCTGCTGTTTCTTCATTGACCCCGATCAGTTTTATGTTATTCTTCTTTGAATCATCTAGCAGCTGCTGGATTGATTTCTCATGGTCCCTTACTATTTTAAAGCAATTTTTCTTTTCCTGGTCACTAACTGCAATCTTATCTTCTATATCTGAAGTTCCGTCTTCCCATTGGTTCATTCTGCTGTGTAAACTTTCAATAGAATTTTTAATCTCCTGGAAATCTGTTTGTATCTGTTTTATGGATTCCATTTGTTTCCTATGTTGGGATTCCATCATGTTCCTCAGCTCCTCTATTTTTTTAATCTGTGTCCTCTCTAGATTTATTAATCATGTCTTGCACTATGGGCACAATCTCTGCTGTTATCTGAGAAATTATTTCTGATTTCATTTTTTTCAGATCCTCTTTTGTTGCCAGTTCAGGGAGTCCAGGTGGTTGAGTCCCAGTTTGTTCTATTTAGTTTCCCTTTGGGGTTGGTTTAGGTCATCTGCAAGTGTGGTTTTGAGATTTGTTTACATGTCTTCTCATTTCAGTGAGGGTGTGTGTGGGTGGGTAGGTGTGCTACTGGTGCCCATGTGGCTCACCTTCTCAATACTTCAGGCAGTGGTATGGCGGCCCAGAAGACTCACCTCCTCCTTGGCACTGGGGGCAGCTCTCTTCTTTTTATTCTATAAATTTTCTCTCTTGGCGATTCCTTCAAACTTTCACATTGTAGTTACCTCTATCCCAGTTATGTCTGTAGCTGTGGATATCTTCCCAAGCATCCCACTTGCCTGCTGGACAACTCCTCAGAGAACTCCTGCTCAAACTTCAAACACAATCAACATAAGATTAATATGCTAGTTTTAATATTTCAACCACCTCCCTGAGTTCTCCACCTTGGTAGTGGACTTTTGCTCTTAATAATCCAAGCTAAAACCCTCCTGTTCTGTACATTATCAGGTAACAACTTTTAATGTGTCCTTCTTTTGCTGCTGTAGCAGTCTCCTCATGCTTCTTTGACTAAGCACTAGTTCTTCAATCTTGTAGAGCTTGTCAGTCTTGGCTGTGGGATATGCATGGATCTTAGCAAAATAGCCATGTGGAGAGAGGAAGAAACTGGGGCAGAGTGGAATGGGGTGGGGTTGGAAAATGAATCTGATTGGAAAGTGGTTAGGCCATTGTGGTGTGTCACCACATGGACATATTCAAGTAGGCTGGGGACATCAGTAATCAGATTTTAAACAAAAGAGCTGCAGCATGATTTCATCCATCAGTTTATTCATGGCAGGGTCTGAGTCCAGCAGTAAGGCAGTTGTAATAGTCCCCAACTGGTTTCCTGCTATCTCTTCATTTAAAAAGTCAAATCTGGTCTCTATACTATCACACCTGACATTCTTCTGTGGCTCCCCATTGGCAATGACAAGGGTACCACTCTTGGCCAGGTAGAAGCAGAAAGATGGGAAGGAAACTTTAATGCCAGTGCATCACTAATAAGGGAATTTTTTCCCCCTGTACCACAAACCTGGCAGAGTTCCAGAATGATAATGTCAGCCTAAGTCTCAGAGTAAAGGTGACATCCAGCATTGCTGCAACCCCTCCTTGTTAGCATGCAGCATGAATGAGAGAGACACTAGTATATTTGTCACCTACTGCTGCTTTGTGGGTGGCTGTTACTCCTACATCCATCAGCCTACCAGCAGATCAGTGAGGTCTAAAAACATTTCTATTTCATAAAAAATCTGTTTGCTTACTAAACAAAGACAGTGAATAGTGGTAGCAAGAACTTTGGCAAATTTGATATCCAGAAAATTAAAGCTCTGTAGATGTTTGTGCTTTGTTAAAACTAAATTCCTTCTCTCATTTACCTCCCCTCACATTTTCTTTTAAAGAACTATCTTGACATGGCAGTCTTGCTTATAGAACTCCCTAACCCAATCCTCAAGTCCCATTCACAACGGTACTTCTCAAAAATGTATGCTGTCACTTCCTCCAATTAATTTTAAATGCAAAGCGACTTAATGTTAACCTCTTAGAATAAAAATGAACCAGACTGGTACTTTTAGGACTCATTGTTCTTTGCAAAGATCTACTGTTTAATTGAAACACCAGCTCCTTCAACAGCCCTGACAGAAACATAACCTATCTGTCGTCAGTATTCACACAGTGTGTAAACTTTTAGTTTAAATCCTTGCGTAGAAGCAGAAGTGACTACTCTAATAACACTCAGCATGAGCCAACATGCTTCTGTATTCATGAGATCCATGAAGAAAACCCTCAAGCAGCTAGCATGGTGCCCAGCACAGAGAGTATGACTAGCAAGCATTAGGTCTTCTCTTGTGTCAGCCTCTGCCCTGCTCCTATATGGAAGAGATTTGGTCAAACTTACTGTCTTAGTGTTAGAGGAGAGCTGGAAAGTGATTTCTCCACATCATTGCTCAGACAAGAAGCTCTGCTGGCTACACCAAGGCCATCAAGTATCCCTTACAGTAAGGGTCTCCACACCCTAGTCCATGGTCTGTTAGGAACCAGGCTGCAAAAAGGTGAGTTGTGGGCAAGTAAAAACAGCTTCATCTGTGTTTACAGCTGGTCCCCATCCCTTGCATCAACACCTGAACTTCACCTTCTGTCAGATCAGCTGTGACATTAGATTGTCATAGGAGTGCAAACCATACTGTAAACTGTTCATGCTAGGCATCTAGGTTGCACACTTCTTTGAATCATCCCCAAACCATCTTCCCCAACCTACCCTTATCAGTGGAAAAATTGTCCTCCATGAAACACATCTGTCATCACCAAAAGGATGAGGACTACTGCCTTATAGAACTGAGCCTACCATCTGAGGAGGGTTAATGACAAGAAGGAAGTCACTGACTTAGCAAGAAAGAAGACATCAAACAGAGGTTAATTTAGCTTTCCAGTCCACTTCTAGGGGTCTGGCAATATTCAGTAAGCTCAACAAATGAAATTTCTTAGCCTTCTACCCTTAAGGCACCTCTGGCATAAAAAAATAAGGTCATGTTCTTGGCAGGAATATGATATCTTGCATGATCTGTCTCTTCTTGCCTTCATGTAAAGAAAATTAGGGTTGACATATTAAAGTCCTAAAGGCCTTCACCATGGACATTAGCTCTTTGGCACAGATGCTCTAACAAAACCGTGTTATCAGAGGTCATTCCCACATTCACAAAATTGAGATCCTTAAGCATGGAGGAAAATAATTTCCTTTTTATGTGATATCAAGTTAAAAGTTGAGATCTGTTGCCATGGAGATGAGATTCCTTTGACAGTACTAGCCTTTTCCTGGCAGATGAAGTCAGTACTATAATCAATAAGAAAGCAATACTTTATTTTCTACATCCTTCTTAGGGTATAGGATTCCAACCAAAATTTTATAGAACCTTTTTGTTTTGTTTTGTTTTTTTGAGACAGGGTCTCACTATATAGTTCAGGATGGCTAGAACCAGTTTTAATGGGCCCAAAATGTCCACGTATGGAAATTTTCCCTGTGAAAGATTTGCATATTCAATAAAAATGCCAATCTATGCCCTCACTATTTTAGTTGAAGTATCTACTAAACATTTAAGTATACAAACTAAAACCCATGTACATGTAAAACCCTTGTCCTGCTGGTTCCAGATCAGTATTTCTCTTTTTGTTTTTTTAGAAGGTACTAGAGATTGAACACAGGGGTTGGTGGAAGACAAGCATTCTACCACTGGGCTATATTCCCAACCTTCTAAATAGCTTCATAATCAAGAACCAGCTTGAGCTGAGATTTCCTTACACCATGAACTTTGGGATAAGGTCCAGGAGGCAAGTAAATCTCTTTAGAACACTGAGACTCAAATTTGTGTCAAGTAAAGTTGTGTTATTAGACATCCTGATAATAATTTCATTATCATTAAGATGAAACTCTCTTCCTTTTTCTTTTGATTATTTAGTCATTTTCTGGCCACCTGAAAGCCCTAGCTTAGATTGTCACAGGAACACATTTCTTTCCTTTCCAATATAGGAACAACTTGCTAGAGTGCAAATCCATCAAAACTTTTTGCAGTACGATGGATGAATGGATGACATCCCTTCTTGCTACCCATGCATAAATGGTGAACAATCATCATCTGCTTCCTGAAGAACTCTACTTAAAGCTATGGTGACTGAAGTAAGATTTGTATTTCCACATGTTTACCCTTGACAGTAGGAAAGTACTCTTCTATGTATAAATGTTATGTCCCTCCAGAAAAAAGCTACTGGAATGAAAAGAAAAAGAAAGATGTTTCTAGATTCATCAAATTGAATGCCATGGTGAAACCACAGGTAGTTTATCCAAGGACTAGGGACAACATATACTGTTACTGATCACAAAAGAAAAGCGAACCAAGCTATAGTGAATACACAGGCTCATCAAACTCATTTCCTCCTTCCTTTGATCATAGAGCTAAAGTACATTTCCAAAGCCCTCATGTGACTGAGCTCTAGTTACTGGCCTGGAAGATTATCTTTCCCTATTCTACATGGTTTTCTACAACCTTTCCCTCCTAGGTAGGTACAGAGGATTCAGCAAAGGGATGTGGAGTTTTAGAAGATAGTGGACCTACCTTATACGTGAATTCTGGGTTCCTAAATGACTATGATACAGGACCCTTCTCCATCTTGCATCCTGCCAACATGCATTGGGCCAGGATGTGAATGGTAAATTCATTATTATGTCAAACCACTAAGATTTTGTCTTTTTTTTTAGGGGCACTAGCATTTCCTACCCTGATGAAAATAAGCTAACTAGATCTGGAAATATTATTCCTTCTGTGGGCTCAGTTTACTTTACAAAGTCAAAGTGTCCTGAACTAATCCTATTTCATTTTAGGAATTTGAAGCAACACTTGCCAGATGAACAGTGTTTATCAATGCTTTGGTTCAAGGACCAGGAAACAATATTCTTGACAGTACAAATGTGGAGTTCTGTGGTCAAAAACACAAATAAAAATCTTTCCCACTTACTTCCTCAAATGTTTCATTCCTATTAAGAAAGGAACAAAATAAATGAGACCTGATGTACCATATCTGAAAGCTGGAATCCACAAATTATTTTAGGGTAGGGTTGGGAAGGACAAGGGAAGGAGAAAGGAAGAGCTAAAATATCCAATCTTTTTCAAAGTATTCACTCATCATTTTTACAAGATTATCCTACTACAACACCCCTTTTGATTTTGCAAATACATAGTGTGCAGACTTGCTTGGTTTGATGGGTAAGGTTTCCAAGAAAATTAGATGTCAAGGCTGCTTGGCTTATTGGTTTTGTTCTCTATAAATTCCCTTTTAAATTTGGCTTTGAATAATAACATTCCTTAGTGTCAATGTCACAAATTAGCTTCAATCTTAATGGGGTGTGAGAATTGAGAAAAGAAGTGAGGAGTAGCTGTGGTTCTTATCCTAGCAGGGCAGAAATAGAGAATTAAGTTTAATGACAGTCTGGAAAAGAAGTGGCACATGAGGTATCAAGAATATATATATATATCCCCTATTGAATGTTAATTTCTCTTTTTTCCTTTTCCAACAACTGATATATGTAAAGCCTAAAGTAAGGCTGGATGTTCTCCTGAAAGTAGATGGGAACTGGGAAGCCAGTCAAGTGGTCCAGCTAGATCACATCCAAGACCACTCCTTATGCTAATGAGGCAGTGACAGCCTTGGAGACTGGGGCCCATAATTTCTCCTCCCTATCTTTCAACTCTGTAGGAACTCTGTGTAATCCCATTCTACTATAAATTCCTCCCCAAGATGTCTAAATATTGGAGTTGGTAGTGGTGGGTAGGTGATTGTGAGGATCAAGTTTAGGTAGATGCAATGTTTAACTCTCCATTCATATATATTAAAACATAACAAAAAGTTGAAAGACTAGTCCTTGTGCATGTATGATCATTATTCCCAGCTCTTAGTGATAAAACTGTAGTCTATGTTAACTGCATATCCAGGGCAAAAAATATGAATATGGACTCAAAATTCTTTCCCAGTGGGATAAAAGTATGTTACAACTGTGAAGGGCTTAAAATAAAATATAGCACAAGTTCTTCACATTAAAATTTGAGAAAATAGGAACAGAAAGGATGAGTGACTTGCCGAAGGTCTGGTTCTCTGATATGACTGACAGATTTGATGTGACAGAATGTACACACTCACATACATATTCACATATACAGGGAGGGAGAAGAGAAATGATATATAGTAATTTGCATGCTAAAACCTCAGATGCCTGGAGGCAGTATGATGATATTTAAAATATATCCTTAAAGCATGCATCATGCAGTGAAATTATTCTTAAAGATTGGAAATTTAGGATTAGAAAAGCTTTTGCCAAGGTTTTATCAAAAGGGAGTTTAAATTGGGAAGACTTATTTCCTTATATGCTCTTTCAAGGGATAACTGCACAAATCAAAGGAGAATACATTTCTCGGAGATTTGTCAAAATATGGTCTCAACTGACATTTCTGTCTCTACAGAACGGGTTACATTTTAAACTGGGTTTTAATATGTAAGCCTTTCAGGATATTAAAAATAGACTAACACAGTAGCTGATGTTATGCCCTTTTACAATCATTTTGCATTACACAGCTTTATAGGCAGAGTTCAGAGCTACTAGGACAATAAGGAGTAAACCACTGTTTGTTTATAATAGGAATAGAAACACTAATATCAGTTCAAATAGTTTAAAGGTTTACCAACCTCTGTTCTCCAATACCTGGAAAGTAAAATTCAAGAATGTGCCACAGATGGCACTGATACTCTGAAATCACCCTTAACAGGTCCCAATGAAGTGAACTATGTTGGCTTTACAGAAAACAATGTCAAAATGAAGAAAACAAGCAAATTAATAAACAAACAAATGAAAAAGGGGTTATTTCCCTTGGTCACCCAGCCTGGAGAGGATATCAACTTTGTCCTAGGGACTGCATCCTCTGACTGATTGAAAATGCAGGAGCCTCAATTCTTTGGCCAAAGGGAGGGGAGGCAGTTCCTCACTACAGCTGGATAATTCAAAGAGCATCAGTGAAGTTCTACTCCCTCTGTACCCCTTATGCCAGAAGTTCACTGTCTGTAGGGATTTTGGTTCAGCAAACCAATAGGTAGACATATACAGACAGAATGCCAAGGGATAGCTTACCAACTCTCCCTTCAGTCTGCTTCACTGCAGACTCAGGTGGCCACAGAGTTGAGGTTAGTTTCTCCATAGGTGAATAGTGCCCTAGCATGGAGCAAGAGAAGCTGCATGGCACTAGATATGCAATGTTTAAACAGGAACACTTTCAGAGATAGGCAGAAGTGGAGGTAGGGTAAGTCAGGAAGAAATGTAATAAACTAAAAACACCCATGTGTTCATTCAGTGGAGAAAACACAGTCTCTAGCTTGGATTCTGGTCAGGAAGTTAGTTTTCCACTCAAAGTAGCTTCAACCTTTCCTATTTAGTGTATAGTCAGTACAGAGGAGGAACTGTACTAAAAGAGGACACAGATTAGAGGAATACAGACAGAGCCAGAGCAACACAGACAAGTCAAACCTGGGTTAAGTGGCAGAGAAAACTGTTGTGATTCTGTAGAATTTGTGGCAGGAAGCAAATTTCCTTACACATATAGCAATGAAGATTGTATTTTAATGATTTTTGAGAGGGTGCAAAAGTAGAAACTAGGATAAACTCCATATGGCTAATTCATGGTTAGCCCTGTATACTCATGGTTTGGTTAATTTATTACAGAATAAATGTAAAGGATTTGCAAAGTTAAGCAACTAAACGCAATTTAAAAAATGTTATTTGTAACATGATATTCCTTTGAATCTCTCATCTGCTGTTAGAAAATGTTACACTAATTATTCACACTCTTAACCAACCTGTATTTAATCAACTTGCTGAACAAACCAGTACCTCCCATTCCTTCTGTATATCATTCTGATTGCCCTTGTATTCTGCAAAGGTTTCTCTCTGGGATGTCTCTACATTGTCTGCTTTCAGGAGTCAGTTTTGTCTCCAAATATGTTTACATTCATTTTCTATTCATAAGTTGATGTCACTTTAATTACATAATATAATTAAGTATACATACTGCAAAATGAGACAAAAGACTGACAGGAAAGAACTGTCTGTGCAAACTTAATTAAGATAAGTTTCTTTTAACAACACTTCAATTAGATGTCAAAGCAACTATAAAATTTTTTAAATGTAGAAATTTAAGATTCTACATGCAAATTTCTTTGGAAGCATCTCAAAGAGTTCTTGATCCAGAAAAGAAAATAGAACTAGAAATTGCAGCTAATGTATTGGAGGGGTGATTTATGCAAGAAATAAGCAGAACTCTAATTGGAAGACCAATATACAAAGAAAAGGTCTTGGCCCTGAACTAAAAGATTGCTAATGTACATTTACATTAAATTGAAATACAATGTTTAAGATATATTTGTGCATAGCAATTATTTGATTCTGTTTTTAACTACTTAAGAATGGGTTCTGATCATATCTGATGAAACAGCTTTTACTGTAACTGTCTAATCTAGCTTAAAATTTAATCCAATGCAATAATTTAAAAAGTCACTTTAGAAAATACTCAGACTCCATGATAGCTTCCCCCTTCCCTATAACGGTGTCCAGGTCCCCCCAGTGTCTGGTGGTGCATGGAGGAATCAGGTACTGTGCCTATGCTTTTCATTTGTGCAGCCTGGGACCCACTGGTCTGCAGCAAGATCCTTTTTCTTGTCACCCAGTGCCTTTCTGGTCACTGACTGTAAAAATACCAGGCTACCCCTTTCATTTGCAACAATGTCCCCAGATACACTGGCCATTTCCTCCTTGCTGGTTCAATTTTGCTTCAGCTCCGGCTGGCTGCAGATCCTGAAGTCTGTGACATGTATCATGCAACCTGGGACCAATGGTCCATGCCACATGTGTGTCACTGCTGCTGCTCACTGGGCATCCCTGCTATGTGTTAACTGAGCTGCTTCACACTGGCTTGGGGGGCCTCTGCCCAGTGCCCCTGCCTACTCCTCAGTCCCAGCAGAATTGCGAGGTGAAATCTTTCACCTGTAGGGCTTCCATAGTTCCTCAGTCTCAAACACCAAACCTCACAGAAAACAGCAGAGATGCTCCTTGTGTCCACTTTTGTTTCTCACACTTTTTTCATTTTTCTTCTTGCTACCTTTTCCCTGACCAAGACATAGGGAGACCTTTCTTTCTTTTATTTCTCTTAGAGTATATTGTCTTTTTTCCTGACATGAATCTTTTCCTAATTGTAGGAGACACCTCCAGGCTGTATTCTCCTGTGTTCTCTACACCTAAAGAGCAAACAAAGGAATTTAAGGGCAAGAAGTCCATTGTGCCTTAGAAATGATGTGCCTCATGAATAACAAGATTTTAAGGGAAGTGGAGGGGTGTGCAGTATTGAATATCCCTATTTTCATTTACAAATCTACTCACCATTCCAGAGTGAGGATTCACACATTCCCAGTGAATGCTTTTGTCATTATTATAAAGTCTTCTCTACCTCCAGGTCAAGATTAATACTTGCTACTAACTATACAGTACATCAGTGTCTGGGCTGGACTGTACAGTGATGCTGGTGCCAGAGAGGACAAAACGAAGTCAAGCACATCTCTGCCAGAAGCATTATCTTCTCAAGACATATTTTGGTCTTGGTGCTATTACACAAGAGGTATTTTCCTTGCTTCTAGAGGGTTCACTACAGGACAGGTGATTCTACCACACCTCTACCTTGGCCTTATGTTCCTGGGAGGAAGGGGAGAACAAGGTTTGCTGGCTGCAGCAATTTCTCTGGCACATGCTAGGCAAACACATATAGAAATGTGTTGAAGGCTATAAGACCACTAAGACACAAAAGGAAAATGCCTTGTCATGAACTATCAAGTGAGTGGAGATAAAAATCCCATGGCAACACTATACTACTACCTAATGACCCTAGAATGACCAGGATGTTCTAATGCTTAGATGTGCTCAATGATAAATCCATACTGGAATCTCAGGCTGTTCTCTCCAAAGGTTGATAATCCCCAGCAGGTCTTTTAAAAAAGCCTTCCCACATTTACACTCAGGCTCTTTTGAGAGAAATCAAACTTATGTATTTTCCTAGATAAAGGCAAAATTTCATTCTTTCTATTCTGTTTGGGACTGTCAGTCCTGAAGGGAAAAAGTTAACCTTCCCTGCCCTCAATGCAGTGCAGTTAATGGATCTACCACTGGGAAGAAAGGACTCTGCTTCTACTGACTGAAACAAAAAGCCAGCATGCAGAAATGATTAGACCTTGATGTATGTGACAGATAAACGGCAACTAGGTGACAGATCAAGCTAGGTGGGATGGCCCAGACAGGGTAAAACTATAAGGTAGATTTCTGGATGGGAGATTTGGAATTTAAAGGCAGTCTGTTGATAAAGGTCCACTGTGGCTTAAAATATCTGTGACTCAATACTCTGGGCAAATAACTAACTTTGAATATAGTGGTCTCAGTTTATGAACTTAATTTATTTTATAATTTTTGGGAAAGATGGCTGTATTTGTGTTTGTGTGGGGAGGATGAATAGCTGTCACCCAACGCTGAGTTTGCGAACAGAAGCAAAATTTTGCCAAATGCTTCTGTTTGCTAACCGAAGTGTTCATGAACTGAAGTATCACTGCATTTAGATTCTGTTTCAATTGAAAACATCTTC
Organism: Heterocephalus glaber; assembly: GCF_053883595.1. Classification (NCBI taxonomy): domain Eukaryota; kingdom Metazoa; phylum Chordata; class Mammalia; order Rodentia; family Bathyergidae; genus Heterocephalus; species Heterocephalus glaber. The sequence goes on along the minus strand of NW_028258324.1, from coordinate 9,335,872 downwards.
TACTTTTCAGAGCCTGACACGTAAAAGCTGAAATTTAATTTTGAACACTGTCAAGCTACTTAGTTATCATGTGCAGATCAGACTCAGCATTAAGTTGACTAACTGGCTAATCTCTTCTCCAATTACAGAGTCTAAGCTTAATAGAATGATAATGAATAACCTCCTTCCCTCTGTATAACGCAGATTTATGCTTCTGGATTCAGTCTGTTGAACTTAATATTCTTGGATCACAATAAGTTTTTCCTATTTTTAAAAAGCTTCTTTATGTTCCATTTAAATGCGCCTGAAAATGTTTCTTTGTAATGTGGTCTCTTCCTAAGAGGGCAATCAGCATGTGGGCCCAGGCTGAAGGTGACTTCAGAGATGAAGTGGCCCCAAATATTGTGTAAGATTTTAGAATCCATATAGATTTTGTCCTCACAAGGCACAGAACTGAAGAAGGACACTGTCAACCAGAGGGGAATTAAATACAATTTCCTGTTATAAAAGCAAAGTTCAGAGCAGTCACAAGAGGCCTGCAGCCCCTGAATGATGGCTGGCAAGAGGTTCTCTCTTTTCTTATGATGAAGAAAAAGAAATTTGGAATGATGGGCACAGGTAAGGATTCTTGGGTTAGGGAGACTCTATTAAATCCTTCTTGACACCCAATATCATCAACTTTGTCTGGTTGCCAACATCCTGTGCCAATAACTAGACTGATAACAGCTTTCCAGCACAGAAGTTATCTATTTTGTCTTTATCTGAAGACAATTGGAAAAAAGCTCATTAACTCCAAAGAAAAAAATGAGTAATAAATTAAGTGCTTTTTTGAGTACAGCTTTTTGGATAAAGCTGCTATACAATATCCGTTATTTTACATAAGATGTTCACAGCACAAATCATAATAAAAATCATTTTTAAAAATCTACCTCAGGGCTTTATTTCCTTTATTACCAAATAGCACCTACCATGTCATTACTGTCTACTTCTATCAGATCCTCCTTTGTTAATTGTTGATTGTATGAATCCAGCAGTTCTCCAACATCCCTTCCAATGATTTTGTGAATGCTGTCCTTGTAAACAGTAAATGTTTCACAATTTCTGTGATGACCAATAAGAAAAGATTTTGTTGAGAGCAGGACTCCGGCGCAAGATTACCCAGGTTCAGTCTTGGTTCTGTGATCTGCAAGCTAAATGCCATTGTGAAAATTATTTACCTTACTGTGAGTTTGTTTTCTTACCTGTAAAATGGGAAAATGGAGAAAAGTGTATCTCATACAGGTGTCATGAGGGTTAAATGCAAAGAACTCAGAACAGTGTCTGACACATGAAAAGAGTATGTAGGTACTGACCACCACCACCACCACCACCACCACCACCACCATCATCATCATCAGCAGCAGCAGCAGCAGCATCAAAGTTGAATCTTTAGTAGCAAGAGTACACGTATGTATAAATCACCAGAATTTTTCACACCAGAAGTGAACATGACACTAAAGGAGGTAAATGGGGAAGCTCATGGTTCTCTATCAGAAAATGAGAATCTAGCTGTCTGCATCTGTTTAAAGTATTTTCTAAATGTTGACTCTTCATAAATAGAATAATTAGTGATTTATGCTTGGCTCATTTAAGGTTTTTTTAGAAAGTTATAGAATCCCTTCATAACTGTAACTGAATGGACACCTATTTAACTAATTTTATGCTATTTTTGTGGCAGCCCCATATGCAGTGGCTCACAAAGCTTTTCACAGAAGAACCTCTCATAGAAGATGAGATAACTAAGGCAAATCACCCCACTTCCACCCCAGACCTACATTTTGGAGTCTTGAGTTCAATGGGAACTGGCTTCTTTCAGCAGGAAATTTCCTTACTGTCTCTTATTTCATTTTTAAAAACCAGGCATACTCTGCTTTAGAGTTTATGACATATAATATCATTTTAATATAAAAATAATTGAAAAATTGTTTATCACCAATAAAACTTGTTTGCATTCTTTTTGTCTCCAATATCCTCAAGTAAAATTGATACAGTACCTCTGAAAGCACATAGCCTTATCCATCTAGCCTACAACTTTGCTAACTTCTTTCCTATATCTGAGATCTGTAGGCACTGCAATGTGGACATGCAGGTCCATGGAAAGTCAGCTACCACCACCACCACCACCTGTTAAGGTTTATATATGATGTCCCCCCAAAGCTTTCTGCGCTCAATGGTGGGACCTCTGGAAGGCAACTGAATTCCAGGGGCATTATAGCTGATTTGCTATTAGGAGGTGGGGCCTGGTTGGAAGAGGTTGGTCACTGTGAGTGTGACTGGAAGATTACAACTCCTTTCTGGATCCTCTCTTGATTTTTTGTGCTCCCTTATCATTAAGCTGTGAGCATCTCTGCTCTGCCATGTCGCTCAGGAATGCTCTCCTGCCAGCAGATTATGGACTGAAATGTTAGCCAAAACAAACCTCTCCTTCCTTAAATTGTGAATGTCACCCCTTCCCTGATGTGAATTCTAAGAGAGAAGGGCCTTCTTCTACCTGTTCAGTGTTCTGACTTAGGAGCTAATACTGTGTTGATGTGTTGAGCACACCATGGTTACTCAATATAGGCAGAGGAGGTGAGCCACCCCCAGCGCCCAGGAGGAGGCTTCCAGGCTGCTGTACTACCCTACTCAGAGTAGAGGAGGTGAGCTGCACAGGTGCCAGCAACAACCCCCACCCCCCACCCCCACCCTGGTAAAAGTGAGAAGACATGTAAACAAGTCTCAAACCCAGACTTCCAGATCACCTAAAGCAATCCCAAAGAGAAACAAGATAGAACACTCTGATACTCAACCACCTGGATTCCCTGAACTGGCAACAAGAGAGGATCTGGAAAAAATGAAATCAGAAATAATTTCTCAGACAACAGCAGAGATTGTGCCCGTAGTGCAAGACATGATTAATAAATCTAGAGAGGACACAGATAAAAAAATAGAGGAGCTGAGGAACATGATGGAATCCCAACATAGGAAACAAATGGAATCCATAAAAAACAGATGCAAACAGATTTCCAGGAGATTAAAAACTCCATTGAAAGCTTATGCAGCAGAATGGGCCAATGTGAGGACAGAATTTCAGACATAGAAGATAAGATTGCAATTAGTGACCAGGAAAAGAAAAATTGCTTTCAAGTAGTTAGGGATCACAAAAAATCAATCCAGAAGCTGCTAGAAGATGCAAAGAATAACATAAGACTGATCAGAGTCAATAAAGAAACAGCAGAGAGTGCAGATGACATAAAAAAACTGTTCACAGAAGTGATGGCAGAAAACTTCCCAAGGAGGGGAAAAGAACTCGACACACAGATAAGTGAGGCATGTAGGACTCCAAATAGCCTTGATCAAAAAAAATCTATACATAGGCATATAATAGTTAGGATTCCAGAAATCCAACAGAAGAACAAAATTCTAGAAGCAGTTAGAGAAAAGAAACAAATCACATACAAAGGAAAGCCCATCAGAATCACAGTACACTTCTCAACGCAAACCCTCAAGGCAAGAAGAGCTTGGAGTGATGTATTTCAAGTCCAAAAGGAGAACAACCTCCAACCCAGACTGATGTACCCTGGAAAACTATCTTTCAAAACTGATGGAGAAATAAGATACTTTCATGACAAAGCACCTTAGGAACTTCATGAATACAAAACCAGCACTCCAAAAAATTTTAGACAATATGCTAGGAAAAGACAACCAGGATCACAACCCCAGGAAGCCCAGCAGAATGAATCCATTGGGCGTGACAAGAAATTAAATGCAAATGGAGAGAATCCAACAAAAATAAAATGTCATGACAAAAAAAAGCAGGAGTAGCTATCCTCTTTGCAGATCAAGTGGATTTCAAACCAAAATCTGAAACACTCCTGGTCCCAATAATTTCAGATAAGGGATAGTCAACTTGTATGTACAAATCTATTGTGAACATGTGTTTTCATTCCTCTTAAGTAAAAACTTAAGAACAGAACTGTTGGTTCTTAACAGTAATACAAGAAATTTCTACACTGTTTTCCAAAATGGTTTTATCATTTTACATTCACATAAGCAGTATTAGAAAATTCTAACTGGTTCACACCTAAGCTGACATTTTTTTTTAAACTTTTAACTTCATCTCCCTAATGAATGTATAATACAATCTTGTTATTGCACTGATTACTATTTTTCTGATTCTGGTGTTGTACACATTTCCTTGTGGTGTACTGGCTATTTATCATCTTCTGGTGTCTACTTTTTAATTGGGTTGTCTATTAATGACCTGTAAGAGTTCTTTATATATACTGGTCATAGGTTATATGTATTATGAACATGGTCTGTTTAAGGACTACTTTTTATTTTCTTAATGATGTCATTTAAAGTTGTAAATTTTCATGGAATCTCATTTATCAATTTTTTTCTTTTATACATTTTTTTATCATAGGAAATTCTTGCCTGCCTTAAATTCATGAACATTTTCCTTTGTAATTTCATCCTAAAGTCTTATAGTTTTAGTCTTTCATATTTAGGTTCATAGATCCTTTCAAGTTATTTTTATGTATGGAAATAAAGGGTTAAGTTTAATTTTTTACATATGGATAACAGGTGTTCTAGTACAATTTACAGCAAATACTATCTTTTCCTCGGCTCTTGAATTGAGTTTATGTTCTATAAAATGTTAATGTTAAATAATCTTTCAAAACTCAGTGGACCATGTATGTGTGGTTCTATTTCTAGATTCTCTGTTTTATTCCAATATTCTATATGTCTTTCCTTACAACAACACTGCCTTGATTACTGTAGCTTTATAAGTCTTAAAATTAGGTACTAAATGTCTTCCAACACTGTTTTGTTTTCTTTTCACCTTTCTAGGTCCTTTGTACTCCTGCATAACTTTTGAATTTCAATATCCAATTCGTCATTTATAGCAAGTATACATAGACCTGAATTTTTATATATACCTTGTGTTTTCTAATTCTGCTAAATTCAGATACAAGTTCTAGGGGCTCCTAGAGATTTCTTAGTATTTTCTCTGTAGATGATCATTTTATCTACATATAAAGATTTTACTTCTACCTTGCCAATCCTATCCTAATTGTGTCATTTTATTGCCAGACTATTTTGGGTTGGGCCTAGGATTCAAAGATTAATAGACAGATGAAGAGCAGGCATATCTGCTCTTGTTCCCCACCTTAGGGAGAAACCATTGTATCTTCTCCATTCATATAAGGCATTTGTGCTGGAAGTATGGAGTACATGTCTTATCTGTTGAGAAGGTTCTGTGCTACTTCTGGTCTCCTGATAACTTTTACCATGAACAGCTGTCGAATTTAGTTCAATATTTTTTGTCCAACTAGTGACAGGATCATATGGCTTTTTCCTTTCCTCTGTTAAAATGATGACTTTGGGGGTGGATCTTCCAATGCTAAACCAACACTGTCATCCCTGTAATAAAACTTCTTTCTACACACTACCAGATCTGACTTCTAATTGTTTTATTAAACAAATTTTTATCTGTGTTCATACTTTTTTCTTCTATTATCTTTATTCAGTTTTAGGATTAGTACAATGTTCATTTCCTAAAATGAGGGAAGAATTGTTCCTTCTTTTTTCTGCTTTAACTGTTTGATATAATTTATCAGTTAAAATGTATATGAGCCTGCTATTGTCATATAGGTAGGTTTTCAAGCTAGGAATATACTTTCTTTAATAGGTGCTATTCAAATTTTGTATTTCCTCCAGAGTTAGTTTCATTAATTTGTCTTCCAAGGTACTTCTTAGAAGTTGTTGCATTTATTTCAAAAAACATTTTTGTTATATGCTTTCTATATCCTTTAAGATTCTGTGAAATCTGTGGTAATGTCCTCTAAATTTTGATATTGTAATTAAAACAAAGTATAATTGATATTGTGTAATAGGAAGTAAAGATGTAAAGGAGTATGGGAAGTGGGAGAGGTAGGGGAAAGGAAGGAAGGGAAAAGAAAAAATATGAGAAAAGGAAAAAATGGAAACAAAGTCTTTGAAAATAGGGAAGGGTGGAGGGAGTGAAGGGAGAGCAGGGGAAGGGGAAAAAACAAGAACCAAGATACATCATGTAAAGGTACAAGATCCCATGATGAATGTAACTGTATTTTATACCTAAAATGCATCAATAAACCTAATGGAAAAAAATTGTGAATGTCAAATAATTTGTCCTAGCAGTTAGGGAATTAACTAAGACACCAACTATCTGGTGGAGATCATCTAAGTGTCAAGAGAGAGGAGTTATCTAGAGCCAAAGATCTCAGGCTCAAAAATGAATAGATAAAATAATAATATGAAAAATTAACTCATGAACAAGCTATCTTACTGAGTTGTGCTAATAACACTTACTGTTTTTAGTTGCCCAATCCTCATCACTTGCCTAAATGTTAGGAATATGGGCCAGGGCAATATGAGGTTTAACTGTTGATTAGCTGGGGGGTCAGATCAGAATAATTATGTCTAAAAGGTATGCTTAGATAGTGCATTTATCACAAAGAAAAAAATAAAATTCAGCAACAATATCTACATCTGTGAAGATGTCCATTATTAAAAATACATATATATTAACTGATATAATCATTTATCATGCCTTAAAGATACCTCTTTTCCTCCATAAAAAAGTAGTGTGTGTGAGGGCCAGGGATTTAGCTCAATGGCACCATGCTTGCCTCGCAAGTGCAAGGTCCTGAGTTTGATCCCTGATACTTGGAAAAAAAAGGGCAGTGTGTGTGTATGTGTGTGTGTGTGTGTGTGTGTGTGTGTATAGAGACAAAATGAATACATCAAGAAAAAAACTTGTGTAAATATTTTAATACTAAATTTATTGAAACTATGAGATTAATACAAGTTACATTTGGCCTCTACAATTACAAAGTGGTGGTCATTAGCTTCCAGAGATTTATTAATACAGTGAACTGCTGAAGTGTGAATACATTTTTTGAGGGAGACTCTATATCTGTATCTGTATATTTATTAGTACATGTTTGCAGTATATAATGTTTACATTCCTTGTGTGGAGTTGGTACACGTATATAATACACCTTATTTCCTTTTCTCATCCCCTTTCCCTTCCCTCACTCTCTACTCCACCCACCTCTGGATTCTCTTCCTTCAGCCATTTTTGGAAAATGGATGCATTTTGAGACCATAATGTTAAGTGAAATAAATCAGACACACAAGCTTAAATATTGCATGGTTTTGTTATGAGAAACAAAGTATAAACAAAGAGCAAAATAATGGATAATAGGAAGTAGAGAGATAGATCTTTCTTAAAGGGAAAGGCAATCAAGAAATGGGAGGGGTGTAAATGAGGACCAAAATGTAAAATAGATAATGTGAAATAGGAAGAAAAGGGCCAAAGGGGAAAGGAAAGTAGGGAGGGGGTGGGGGAAAGGAATGTAGGGAAAGAAAAAAATATGAGAAAAGAAGGAAAAAACAGAAACAAAGCTTTTGTAAACAGGGAGGTGTGGAGGGGTGGGAGAGAAGGGGAATGGGAAAAAAATCAAGAATCAAGATATATCATGTACAGGTACAAATTCTCAATGATGAATGTGATCATAATGAATATCTAAAATGTACCAATAAACTTAATGGATTAAAAAAAAAAGAAAAGATATGGGAAGGGCAGGGAGGGGAGGGATATGGGATGAAAAGGGGAATTAAGATGTGCTATGTACACGTACCAACTCCACACAAGGAATATAGATATTATGTATTACAAACATGTATAGAAATATGTATAAAAAGCAGCATATTTTAACTGAATTTGATCTTTTAAAAACTTTACTTGTAATATTTTGAGCATTTCTTTGCTGAAGAAGTAAAATAGTGTTTGGTGCTTGTATTATATCCATACTTAAATGCTTCTGGATGATGTTTTAGAATGATAATGTGTTTCTAAATACTAGATACATTTTAAACCAAATTATTTACAATTAAATTGTTTGTTTTGATACTGGGGATCAAACTCAAGACCTTGCGCTTGCAAGGCAGGCATGGTGCCACTGAGCTAAATCCCCAGCCCTACAATTAAATTTTTTATACTATATATTATTAGTTTTGGTTTAACCATGATTTTTATGGTCATTCTTCGGTCCATTCTGACCTTAGTAAAGAGAGAGTTAGAAGATTCTACAGTTTGTAGCAGGGTTTGTTTGTTTGTTTTTTTAAATAAGGTAGCATCTTAGAAAGTTTTTTCTGCTTTCTCTCTCTCTCTGCCTCTCTGAACAAAACGGGTAGCCCAAAATATTTGGGTAGCCTGGACTATCTTTCATTTTTTAAATACAAAATACTCCTATGTATGCATATCTGAATAGAGTGAATATGTTTTCTTATAATAGTCATAAACTGAGCTTTAAAATGCTTAGTTTGGAATTCTTTTCTTTACAACTGAAAGGAAAATAACATTAAGTCATCTCTTACCATAAAAATTTTAAGAAGGGTGTCATTTTAATAAAAATAAGAATGCAGTGGTATAAAAGTTAGTCCTCTCTTCTTATCTTTCTACTGTTAACATCAGGGCAGTATTGAAATAATGAATGCATTGTTAATGAACCCAAGAAAATAAAACTGTTAGTTATCTGATCCCACCCTTGTTTCCAGTACATCTGCTGAGAGGGCCTGTTGTTTTTCAACCAGCTAATCATCATCTTTTGTTCAAATCACTGTGTTTTTACTCATGGCTGGGGCTAATTTCCACAGCCATCTGGTATTTGATAGATAATTGCCTTTTCCCACTCCCAGGAGCCTGAAAGGCATCTCAGGAGAAAGTGAACTAGACACTCTTACCAGGTAGACCAACAACTGGAGCTAACATGAAAGAGAGTTAAAGGGACAATGTTCAACTGGAGCACAGACTCTGTCTCATATCTCATGAACCTGGAATTTATGTACAATAGTCTGAGAATGCCCTTCAGGATGACTTCCTCTAGAATCTGCTTCCACTTTCCCTGAGAGCCTCATCTACTACCACAGCAGCTGAGCTGGCATCTCCAAAGAAAATCTACAGCTCTCTCAGATGACTATGAAGCACAGTCCAGGTACTGGGGATAAAATAAGGAACACACAGTTTCTTTCCTGCTGAAAAAATATTTTAAGATTTTGTTTATAATAATTTTTTAAGTACCAAAAAAATCTCTAGAAAGATTAGAAAGTACAAAAATGTCCAAAGGTGAGTGCAGAAACACATCTCCAACAATAATCAGTCAGTATTGTTTGCAAACTCACACATACTTCTTCTTCCAAAAAGTGAGATCTGTGCAGGAGAGTCCAGAGTCTTTTTCCCCTTCACTTACCAATATGTCACAAGGAGTTTTTAATGAAACACTGTCTTTTTATGGACCTGTAAACTACCTTATAGTACATGACTGTAAAGTGCTTCTCTCAGTCACTTTGGATCCTCTAACATTTAATGCATCTAATCTATGCCCTTATCTCCCTTTGGTATTAGTCCCTCAGGAGGACCCAAAGGCTGCCTTTTGGGCTCTAAAGGAGCAAATACAGTAATCCTCCATAAGCCCCTCCTTCTCTGTGAAAGGGTGATCTTAAAACTGTCCTCAATCCATCCTTCTAGCCACTCTGCTATCCTGCTCTTTTGATTCTTTCTGGAGAGATACAGAAATATGCTGTGTACATAGAAATGTTTCTTTAAAAACCTGCCATCTTCAATGAGAACAAAAAAATGGCTTCTAAATGAATAAAATAGTGTCATACAGTTTGTTTTAATAAGTATATCCCTTGTATTAACCATAGTTGTAGGAGACCAGATAATAAGGATCAAGGCTTAACTGACCTTCTCTGTAAGCACAAATGAGAAAACCACTAAGCTGTTCCTTCTTTGGCAACATGTAGGCAAGCTGGCACGTTGCAAGTTCCAGAGAAGAGTCAATACAGCTGAGATCTGCATGTTTACCTGGGTACATGCTACAGGTAACAAGAGGCAGATGAATCTTTCATTAACCTAACAGCTTGATCCCTTGTCTAAGTGAATAAAAGTGAGGTGAGCCAAATGCTCAGGGCTCTCTGTCCACTAGAGGCAAGAGCCCCCTCCCTCATTCAATCATCTCTCTGTCTGTGTCTTTAATCTCCATTTGCCCCTCCGGTTAGTCATTCCTAGCAGGCTGGTCTCTTGCACATAGTAATGTTTTTATACTTTGCTATTATGTATATAAATGTGTAAATGTTTTTCTGTCTCATGATGTGCATTCCTCATCAACAAAGCTATGTAGTTTTTCAATATGGTACCCTAGTTGGATAACTTAATGTTGTCCCATGTGGACTTTATATATGTTACGAATGTTATTTTCAGTAAAACTGATGCCTATATTGCAAAAATTTAAAGTTCACAAAACAAGTGACTTTCATTATCTCTTTCAAAACTCACAAGCATCCCCTAATATAGACAAGTGTAAGGCTTTGACACACTGACAATTGTATCAGCAATGCCAAGAACAGTGCCTATTACGGAGGAGTCAATAACAGTTGAACAATACCAAGTTAAGTGTCTTGACTACATCCTGGGACCAGTAATTGGCAAAGATGCTCCCAAACCCAGAAGCCTAAATTCAGTGTCCCTTCTACTGTGCCACACTGCCTCCTGCTGGCCACTCAAGTGCCAATACCAGAACATTTTCTTCATTCCCCACCCGTTACAGGTACTGGGTGTTCCACGTCCAACTCAAAGACCCTCTCCTTGTCCAAGGTGTCAGGCTTCCATTCATAACTTGAGAGACATGCTGAGCCAAGAACTGCATTAAAATTGGTGTATGTTTCATTGCCTGAAGAATTAGCCTTTGTTGAAGGTGATTGGTGAAGTCAAAGAGAAATCCTGGCCCCTGTCATCCCTGGTGTGATCTGACACTTGGTCTTAATGCTGAGATGGATAAAGTAATTCTTTCTGAATAGAAAAGGGCATTCAGCAGATCCCCTGCAAAAGCAGGCACATAAGGAAGGCTGCAGTTCCTACTCTGTAATTAATCTGATTTAAGAGCCAACTCTATTCCTAAGGAATAAAAAGAGGGTTAGGAAGAGGTAATCAAACTTTGCCTCTGACAGGAAGTTACAAAGTAAAACCTAAGTAAAGGGAGTTAGACTGTCTCTAAGATCCTAGCTTGGAATAGTGAAAAACTGAAAATTAAGAACTTTAGACAGAACCACATACCTGTCAGAGAGCAAATTCCTATTGTGGGACCAACTCAGGCCACTGTCAGTAGTCTGAGTAGTCCCATGGCCCACTTCACTGCAGAACAGAAAGATTAGAGTACAGGGGATGCTCCACCACCTGGCAAAATTTTCTGTAGGCTCACAGATCCAGGACACCAAACACATCTACCCTTTCACTCTGCCATGAAGCAATGGTTGAAATATTCTCTCTCAATATTGCCTTCAAGACTGCAGCTACAGTCCACTTAAACCTGATTTCTAGTACAGAAAGGCTCAAAGAATGGGAGGAGACAATGTGAAACCCTGAATGACTGAATCTAGGGCAGAGTCCCAATGCTGGGCCACGGAAAGTAGGAACATCTCTCTCTCACCTCTCTACCATCAACCACAACAGCCAGTATCACTTATAATTCTGATCTCTTTGTCCCACCCTCCTTTGTGCCTAGGGCTGAGGTATATTTGGGCAGCATACCCATCGTGATGTAAGTGGGGTTGGGAAACCCACACTATGCCAGAGAAACATGTGTGGCTTCTGCATCTCTCTTAGCTACTGCCTTCCACACTGTTCAGCCTCTTCTCCACTGGAGGGAGAAGATAATAGCTACTTTATCTGTTAATTTCCTCTAAGGGAAAAGGATACAGGAAGAGGAAAGCCAGACAAGAAGCCAAAAGCTCATCTTGAAAAAAGGGTTCCCCAACCTCACCCTTCTGAATCTCTGTCCCTCATGAATATTTATATTATCCCTTTCCCTTGGCATGATCTGGAGGCTCAAGACTGTGGCAGTGGAAAAAGGGAGAACTGACAGGAATGTACAGGATTGAAAAGCTGGCAACAGATAATAAACACAGGTTCCTCAGTTGCAGAGTTCTATCAAAATCTCCATGGGATGGGAGAAAAATACAGCCCCAGATGTTACTTTCATGTACACCTTGCCTTTTAGAAACCACTCTCCCAGTGAACTACTTTATATGCTGCCATAAATAGACAGAATGCCACTGGGAGCTCTGAGCTGTGCTACTCGGCAAATCATTTAACTGCATACAAATGATAGCTATTATACAGCCGGGATCCCCTAGGGAAATAATTTCTATTCTCAACTCCACTCATAACCTGATGAGTCAGTTGAAGTCAGCTTGGAGCAGTGTGCTGATGAATCCAAGGGCTCAGGAAAGATGCTCTGGTAGGCCTGGAGATGCTGTGGAGTAAAGCTCTGCTTCCCCAAACTACATCCTGTAATCTTAAGCATGTGCCCTGCAAATGCATCCTGGGCATAAGGGAGCTGCACTGGTGGCTCTGGGAGTCAGAACCCAATTCTGGAGAAACAGTTCAGGGAGATGACATAACCTGCCCCTCACTTTAGGAAACAAGGTCCCTGTTTTGATGACATAGAGATTACTTCACCTTAGTCTGCTTGTATTATGCCAAGGGTATCACATTCTTTATCTCTAGCAGAGATAGCTTTCTGATCAGCAATAGTTAAAAAAATAATAATGCAAATTAATAATTACATCTAATTATAGGCAATAAGGTTCTAAGTAAAGAGCTATGGAGGGAACACAAGGCTTTAATGTATTGGCTTTGTGACTGCAGAAATCTACTTTGGGTTCAAAGCTTTGTGGCAGGACACAGAAATTAGATCTATCTTCCCTATATTAAAAAAAACACACCTAAGATTCACTGCTCCTCAAGTATGGTATTTGCTACAGTTAAATATAATCTTAAATACCATTCAGTTTAGAACTAAAATCTTTAGTTTCCTTTTTTATTTTTGGTACCATGTGGAGCAGTTATGAAAATTGAGTATTACTAGTCTCACCTAGGAATCAGGAAAGAATCAGGATGAAATGGAACCTTAATTACATTAAGTGCTCATCTTTCTGTTTTTATCTAATACAATTAATAATAATAGCTAACATTTGTTGAGCACTTAGTATGTGTTACTCATTCGTTCAATAAATTTCAACTGAACACCTTTGTCATTCCAGGCACTACTCTAGGCACTGTAGGCACAACAGACCACAGGTCATAAAAAAACCCCTGCCTCATGAAGCTGATGTTCTAATGGAAGCAGAGTGGTAAGAGACAAACTAGAGGTCTGGGAGATTACAGAATGCCTCTGGAGGATGTTAGCTTAGATCTGACGGTGGGGTAGACAGCCTCGTGATGATCAGTGGACAAACCTTCAAGAAAACAGAAACACTTGTACAGAAATGCTGATGCAGGTACTTGGCATGTTAAAGCAAGAAGGGCAGTGTGGTTGAATCAAAAGGGCAAGATTGGTATAAAATGATACCCAAGGCAAAGGCAGGGACCTGATCAAGCAGGGCCAGACAGGCTTGGATGAGAATCTTGGTTTTAACCAATATTCTGAAAATTGAGAAGTCACTAGAGGATTTTAAGCAAAGAAGTGACATGATTGAACTTTCATTTTTAAAAGATCATAGAAAATTGTGTTGTAATGGATAGGGGAGGATAAAAACAGGAGGGCCATTTAGGAAACCACTACAGGGTGACAGTGTCAGGAATGTCAGATCCCATGCTCAGCATCACATCCTCAGGTGGTACCGTGAGGAGGTGTATGAAACTGCACAAGGACAAGGGCTTGGAATAAGAACAGTGCTGGACTGATCCAGATGCATAAGAAGTGGGTGGAACTGTTGGACTTGCAAAGACAGGCAAATAGGTCCTCAAGCAGCAGAGGTCTGAAGGCATGATCAGGTTATCAGGGACAACAATCTGTGGTCAGATGATGAGATCCACCCTGTGAGACGCTCTATTCCAGTAGTGGTAAAACTATGGCAAGGGCCACAGTGTCTGTTATCAATGAAAGCTCTAAAAGGTTTACTATAACTGCTGTATTTACTCTTCTATAAATGGGAAGCACTTGAGGGTGGGAAGCCCAGCCACATCCTGATTCTGGGAACCTGCCCCCAGGGTCCAGGGCTAAACTATTTTTAACCTAAACCTGGAGAAGCAGCATTCAAACTCTTAGGAATACCTTCTAGAGCTTGGTGCCTTCTAGGAATGCAATATGGAAACTAGGCCTTGCTTGGTTCCTGATGGCAGAATGAGAGCATTATGAGGACTCAAGGCAACTCTTCAGGTGTGGCTATGGTGTGAGAACTGGGAACACATTTCTGCTCTCTCAGGTGCATGCTCACAGACTCTAAGCAAGGCAGCACAGTGGCTGCTTCCAAATGTGATTCCCCTGCATGCAGTCAGTTCCTTTACTCCAACCAGTGCAGCTTTCTAGAACCAGCTTCTCTTTCATCATGAGTGCTGAGACTCCTGACCCTGGCAGCAAAAAACATTAAGAGCCCTGCATGGCAGGCCTTCATAGAGTCAGACTTTGCTTGATCTGAGGAACAGTGGCCTCTAACCCAGATGATACTTTCTGCCTCAGGAGGCCAGAAAACAGCCAGTCCCCTCACAAGCATGCCACAGGAGACTGCTGCCATCCCCAATGGTAACCAACAAAGAAAATGATCTGTTTGCTGTCTGCTCCTCCCACTCCCTCACATACCTCACCCCACCCTATTCCCACTTCCCTCCTCTCAACCTGCACTCTTATTTGAGAACTATTCCCCTTCCAGTAGTCCCTGAAGTTTTTTTGGGGTTTTTTTGGTGGTGGTGGTGGTAGGGGCATTGAACCTGGGACCTTGTACTTGCGAGACAGGCGGTGGCACCACTGAGTTAAATCCCTGGCCCAGTGCCTGAAGTTTCTTGATGAAGAAGGGCTGGACATTATTTCAGTAAGTGAGCAATCTTGAGAGAGTCATCACAAGGCTGGCGCCCCTGATTACTGTCTCCTGTTGACCTTTCCCAGAGCTGGCTAATGTCAGCCAGCTGCTAATCAAGGCTTGAGAAAAGTTGGCTAATACAGCAGAGTTACAGCTCAGCCCCAGATATATTCACCAGGCTATAGAAATTCTGCCCACCTTTCTCAGCCAGGGAGAATTAGGCTGTATCTGCTGGTATGTAAATACAGTAAAATACTTGATAAGAAAGAGAGAAAGGCATGACTGGTTTGAGGCAAACATCTTTTTTTTTTTGGAAAAGTGGAGCTTAAAAATATACCAAACAGGAAGGGTGGAGGGGGTGAAGGGAGGACAGGGAATGGGGGGAAAAAAGCCAAACACATGAATTCCAGTATGCACCAGATAGAACCAATATAACATATCTAGAACCTGAATATACCAACACTCAAGTAGTATTAGGGATGAATGATGCACAGCCAGAGAGTGCTAGGAGATTACATTGCAGTAACCATCAACCACATGTCACCACTTCAACATGACAAATTCAGTTCTTGTCAAGCTCCATACTCAACATCAGTGAACTGTGGGTTTTACTCATTATGTCCACTCAAGGAGCCCAGGATGATGAAGGCTGGATACTGCTTTCATAATCACAGTGGAAGAGACAGAAGGAAAAGTGGTGTCTCACTCATAGGGTCTTAAAAGCTTTTAACTCGAAGTGACAAATGTCCACTTGGGTCCATGTTTCATTGGCCAGAGTGGGTGACTTGGCCAGATAAGTGCAAGTCTGCTACTTTATTGCTAGGGAGAACATAGGGATGCTCCATTTGGAGATGTCCTCTAGATGCCACCTGCCTTTACAGGAACAAGGTTCCACAGATACATGTGACTGACTGCACATGCTTCCCTTTTTCACCACATTTAACCATGCTGAATGCTACTCATAATGCATCATTCTCCCTATCCTCATCCCTTCCATCCATTTGCCTTTGTTTTGACAGGGAAAGCCCCTCTTTGTGAATCCACTAAAAGGTATTTTACCATCATAAAGTCATTTGGATAGATTCCCCCAAGGAGAATTCCTTCTGAAAACAATGGAATGAATGCAGAACTCCTGCCAGAGCAACACTGGGAGGCTCAAAAGCTAACAGCGTGATCAGCACCAGACTCAGAACAAAAAGCAGAGGTGCTATGTTAAACTTGGTTCCCTGACAGTTTCTCCAATCTGGTTTTTTTTTTGGTACCAGGGATCGAACTCAGGTCCTTGCGTTTGCAAGGGAGGTGACAGAACCACTGAGCTAAATCCCTGGCCCGCCAATCTGTCTTAATCTAACTGCAGGTTATAGTGTTTATGGTATGCTGCTTCACTTCCCTCTTTACAAAAGTGAGGTCATAAATAACAGTGCTTGTTTCATATGGTTGCTTTGGATATTAAATAATGCAATAAAAACACATGGCAAACACTCACTAAATGTTATAGTTATTACTTTGTTTTGAATTTTGCCAAATGCTTCCACTTGAGTCAAATTGAACTCAAATATTAACATATAATTAAATTTTAGGGCTGGAAGGGACTTTGGAATCCACCTACTCCAGAGAAATTCCAGGTCTTTGTCTGGGATCACACAGTTTATGATGAAGTCAGGATGGACCTGGGTCTCCTGACTGCTAGTCTCCTGTAATTTAATGGCTAGTAGGAACATCTTGTTTAGAATGGTGTTTGATGAAATAATCTACTTAATTCTGTGCAAATCAAGGTTAATTTCCTTTGGTTAGTTCTAATTTCTTCTGAAAAATTTACTTAAGGCACAGAGAACACAGTCAATTCCCAATACTGTTAAAAATCTGGTCTGAGCACAAAAGGAAACAAGGCTAAATACTGAATCAAAGCATTCTGCAGCCTAGAGGTAGGACTCCAGTCTGAAATTAGTTCTATTTTGCTCACCAGGTTAACGATATTGTCAGTTGTTTTTAAATAAGTTGGTCTAAACTGCTACATTGAATGAATTTTAAGGGCTAGGGAAAATGCTCGCTGTGTTCCAATGTATTTTAAAGTGAAAAAAATTTGAATTGGTTCTTCTTTAAAGGGCTTAGATAGGGCATTTCAGAAAACACCTTGGAAGTGTTTTTCCAGGGAATAAGGGCCTGGAAATCCCAGCAAGCTTCTATGCTTTCTAGGCTCTGAGAGTTAAGTTTTTATTCTTCCAAAGGATGCCACTGAATTTTCCTGTAAAACAGAAATGGTTACCAGTGTAACCAAGGGGAAAGATGTGGAGGACCCACGGACAAAGGCATTACACAAATAGATGACAGCAATTTCTGAAACAAGATAGAATTTTTTTAGTTTTTCTTTCCAGAATCAAGTCATTATTCAATGGAGAGGCAGATGTGCCATTCTAGCTTCTCCTCTGCCTTTATGAAGATTCACTGGAGATAGCTCTTGACCAAAAAATGGGAGGTGACCTAAAGTCAGTATGTTGCCATTACACTGAAGGGGAAAAAAGAAATGCTGCCTCTTTCTGAAGAGAGAGCCTGGCTTGAAACAGTGATGTGAATTCCCAGGAGACCAACTGTTTGCACAAGAATATGCTATTGCTGTTCCTTAGCAACCAATGCTGTTCTTCAGAGACATTGTGGGTGAAGAGCTAAGTAGCTTCTTCTACCCCTTTGATCTAAACTCTATCCTGAGATTTTGATGAAAATGAATCTTCTGCTGCCATCTTGGAAGGATTCAGCTGACAAATCCTGTCCATGGAGTTGAGAAGCCAGATACTATTTTGGTCAATGGAAAATTTAAAGCAACCAAATAATTACATCATTACTCCACTGTGCTAAAATAGTATCTGCTCTATTCTGGTTGGCATTTACCCTGACATTTAACTCTTCATGGCCTTACCCAGCCCCCTTTTCTGCTACTGAAAGAAAGAAGTATGAGGTAACCAGAATATCATTATGCTGTGGACTGTTTAATCAAATACTATAAATCTCTACTGTACTTAATTTAATGTGACAATATACCACATATATACTAACATCCTGTAATTAAAAATATTTAGGAACTGTTCATAGTTGTTCTATTGCTATTCAAACAAATACAAAAGAAAGATGTGTCACTCAAACCATTAACTTTGGCCATAAACTATAAATCTGGTTTAGTTACAATACAATAGGCTCTTTGTTACTGGCTTTTATTTCCAGAATTTAAATTCTGGGTTTAATGCCAGTGATTCCTGTTCCCCCCAGTTTCTATGAGACCTTCTTACTGTCAGAGGGTTTCTTGGTATGTGTAACAAAATGATCCTGCAAAGGAAATTTATGCTTATAGTGTATGTGGATTGTAATTTGATTTCCATGGTGATTTTCCCACTGAAAAAAATCTCTGGAGTGGAATTTGGAGTTTCCTTAGTATCCTGGTTCAGATTCAATATTACTCATTTATGTATTCAATATTACTCATTTATTCAGCAAATATTTATTGGGCATCTTGGTACACTGAATTGGGATACAGGCTAGGGAGGCAACAAGACAAACATGCCCCCCAGCCTCAAGTTTATAGTCACAAGAGGACCACAGACAATTAAAACAAAGTACAGTATAACACAGCAATGCTAATAATGGGGAGGATAAATGCTAAAGGGAGTACCTGGCAAGGTCTCCTCACCAAGACCCACAGGACTTAAGGAAATAGTGATAGAAGGAAGGGAGGAGTAACAAAGGGTTCTGGAAAGAAGCAGTAGCAGGTACACAGACCAGGGCATGGCAAGTACAAGAAATTGAGACAAACTCACACCCCATAGAGTTGGGATGAGATAATGAGGTAAAGGGTGAAAACCGGGGCCAAATCAGAAAACTTGTGTAAACCAAGCAAAGGTGCTTGACTTTATATGCTAAGTAGAAGGGGAAGCATTAAAGAGTTCTCAAGAGAAAAGTGAGGGTGTCCTTCAGAGTACAACCTGGTCCTCTTGCCATTTGGTACCTGCTGGAGTGTTGGTCACCAAAAGTCTTGTGTTTACAGATGGGGATTTTAGAAGGTGATTGGATCATGGGGGTGCTATATTCATCAGAAGATTAATTCATTTATGATTTCACATGCTGTTAGGAGGTGGAGCTTGGTTGGGGGTGGGTCTCTGGGGGGTCATCAATGGGAAAGGTGTATTCTTGTCCCCAGATACTCCTTTCTTCCTTTCTGTTTCCCAGTGGCCATGAGTTGAGCATCTTTCTTATACCATGCCCTTCTTCCATGCTGTTTCTGTCTTTGAGCCAGCCAGCCATGAATTGAACCCACTAAAATCATGAGCCAAAATAAATCTTTCTTCCTTTAAATTGTATGTGGTATTTTGTCCCAGCAATGGGAAAGTGACTAACACAGTCACTATATTCCTGGACCATCTCTCCTCACAGATGATACTGCTAATCCCACCTACTTAGGAAATATTCTGTACACATCACAACCACTCAACAGCTCATTTTTTTTGTATAAAATAACACTTACGTAACGAAGCTAAGCTCTCTAGGTTTTTTATTTAAAAAGGACTTTAAAAATCATGTCCCTTTAACTCCTCTAACTTTTTAGGTAAGTAGAGGTTAAGAAAGGTAAGCTGTGCCGTTATGAATATGACTCCAAAATCACAGGCAATGAAAGCAAAAATAAAGAAATGGAAGAGCTTCTCACACCAATGAAACAACCAACAGAATGAAAAAGCAACCTACAGAATGGGAGAAAATATCTGCAAACCATCTATCAGACAGGAAGCTAATATTCAAAATATATGAGGGATTCCTACAATTCACTAGCAAAAAGACCCTGATTTAAAAAATGGTCAAAGAACTTGAATACACATTTCTTCCAAAGAAGATACACAAATAGCCAATAGACATGTTAAAAGATGTTCAACATCTCTAATCACCAGAGAAATACAAATCAAAACCAGAGTAAGATAACATCTTATACTTGTTAGGAAATCTATTACTAAAATGTCAAGGGATGGTGAGGGTATGGGGAAAAGTGAACCCTTGTACACAGTTAGTGGAAATGTAAACTGGTACAGACATTATGGAAAAGAATGTGGATTTCCTTAAAAAAAAACCCTAAAAATAAAATTACTACTTGACCTAGGCATCTCATTTCTAGGTATATACCCAAAAGAAATGAAATCAGTATCTCAAAGTGATATCTGCAGTCTTGTGTTCATTGCAGTATTATTCATAATAGCCAAGATATGGAAACAACCCATGTACCCATCAAGGAACAGGAGGATAATGAAAACATGGAATACAAGTATATATGTAATGGGATATTATTCAGACTTTAAAAAGAAGGAAATCCTGCCATTTGTGGCAAAGTGGATAAATCTGAGGACATTATGTTAAGTGAAGACAAATGCAGAAAGATTAATACTATAAATCTTATATAGAGAGTCTAAAGAAGTTGAACACACAGGAAGAGAGTAGAATGATGGCTGTCAAGGGCTAGGGTTGGAGAAAATGGGAAATTTAGGTCAAATGGTACAAACTCTCAGTTGCAAGGTGAACGAGTTCTAGAGATCAAATGTACAACATAGTGATCATGGTTAATAATAAGTTATTGAATATTTGAAATTTACTTAGATATATCCTGTTATCATACCCACAAAAATGATAAGTAGGTGAGATGATGCATATATTAATTAGCTTATATGTGGTAATAACTTCAGAATATATTTATATGTCAAACCATGGCATTATAGACTTTAAGTGTTTACTTTTTACTTGTCAATGATACCTTTAAGTCTGAGGGGAAGTGTGGACAAAGGTGAATAGTTTCACTTCAAGTCCTTCAGGGTGCTGAGGGTTGAGCAAAGCCTAAACCCACCTCCTGAGGGCACTCCTCTCTGTGTCAGCAGTTGGAAGAATAAAGTTTAATTTGATTTAGACATTTTTTTTCTCTTATGATATACACTGGGCTAAATGACTTTTTAAAAACCTTACCTAACTATTGGAAAGCTGAGAAGCCCTCCTGAATGACTTCTATCTGGAATATTATTTGAGAAAAACCTATGATGGAGTTCTGTTAATAATATGGATTTATATTTTAAATGCATAGAAGACCTTTAAAAGAAACCTGGAATTGTTTCCAGTGTTAGCATGATCTTAATTAAAACATAATGATATGATGCAAGCAGTATCCTCATAGAAGATAATTTCTTTAAAAATCAATGTGCCTAGAAACAAAATGAACACAACACTATCAGACTCTGGCTCCTAAGTTATCCTGTGCATTTCCCCACTACCCCAAGAAAAACAGCTACTAAATACAATTTAATTGGTACTTTCAAATGTTTTATAAAAAACCTAATAATAGCCACAAACTTTCAGGTAACATACACCCGACAGGACAACTGCTGCTTCATAACCTTAGAAAATATTTGACTACGAATTCCAACATGCAATGTAATCATTCTTCAAATCTTCACTTGGGACTTACAAGGCCTTGAAGTTAGGGAAACATGGGCAGATACTACATTCTATTTTATCTGTAGTGAAATAATAAACTATGACTCACATCTGTTCTATGACTCACAAAATGTTCTACAGTTTCCTTTATGAGCATAGTTGAGAAAATGGTGCCCTGTTTATTTACAAACCACCTACCAAAGAGCTTAACTCACCTTCACAGTAAGGTATGATTATTTGAGAAATTGTTTTAAGAATAAACAAAAATGTCCAAATTTGCAAGCAATGGATATTTACTCAGCTTATTTTAATAACATCTCAATTTTCTCCATTATTTTATGCACATCTGCTAATCTATTCATTAAAGAATATGTTTTAAGAGAGTTACATTTGCAACCAAGGTTACAAATAGATTTTTTTCTGTAATGTTTATACAATAATAGGATAATATACATACTTGAAAGAGCATGCTTGCTAGTTAAAATGTAAGTAAGTAGACTGTGGTTCTCTGGAATTTGTAAATGCAAGTGGTAGAGAAGTGGAAAACAAGAAAAATGCAGGAAGGAATTTTAATTCTATTTTGAAATAATTTAAACTAATCCGAGGGTTGTAAAGATAGTACAGTATATTTGCCAAGTATATC
This sequence comes from Heterocephalus glaber, assembly GCF_053883595.1. Classification (NCBI taxonomy): domain Eukaryota; kingdom Metazoa; phylum Chordata; class Mammalia; order Rodentia; family Bathyergidae; genus Heterocephalus; species Heterocephalus glaber. Next base: position 9,313,875 of record NW_028258324.1, on the reverse strand, counting down.
CTATACCCAGCTTCTTCCAATTGTTAAGGTCTTACATAACCATCACACATTAATAAGCTAAGAAATTAATATTGGGATGTTACTATTAATAGTAGTTATTTTTGTTTTTACTTTGTTCTGGGGATTGAACCCAGGGCCTTGTACATGCCAGGCAAGTGCTCTATCACCAAGCTACATCCCAGGGACAGTATTACTAACTAAATTACAGACTTGTGATGGTTAATGATTCCCAGCTTCATCGGATTAAGGAACACCTAGCAGATTGGTAAGGCACATGCATGGGTGAGATTCCGGAGATTACTGGAAATTACAGAGATTACAGTCATCAGCGTACTAATAGGGAAGATTCACCCTGATGTGGGTGGCACCATCCAACAGCTTGCAGCCCAGATGGAATGAAATGGAAGAAGGAAGAAGTCATCCTGTGTTTGAAATTTCCATTCTGCTTGAGTATTCTTTACTGCTCCCCCACCTATGAATGTCAGACTTTACTCTTTCAACACAGACACACACCAGTGACTCTCCAGGAAGCTTCCTGTCCTACGGCCTTGACCTGATGCTGCATCCTTGATTTTTCTTGTTCTGTAGCCTTCAGCTTCTTAGACTAAGCAGCTACTGGATCTTCTGGCTCTCCAGTGCACAGATGGCCACTGTGGACTCTCCCACCTCTGATTTGATAAGCCAATCTGGTAAATTCCCTTGTATAATTGTGTGCGTGTATGTGCACGTGTGTCTGTATGTAAAATTGCTTCTGTTCCTTTAGAGAACCCTATAACCAATACAAAGCTTTATTCAAATTTCCCCATTTTTTCTACTGTCCTTTTCCCATTCCTAATCTAATCCAGGATCTTACATTTAGTCATCATATCTCCTTAGTCTCTTTCACTCCATAACAGTTTCTTGGTCTTTCCATGTCTTCATTTTTTCATGAGCATGGTACTTTTGAGGAGCTAGGCAGGCATTTTGCAGAGTATTCTTGATTTATGGTTATGAATATTTGGCAGAATTACATCATACTGTCATGATTTACTGGTGGTGTTCACTTAATCATATGATTAAGGTGGCATTTGCTGGGTGTCTCTACTGTAAAGTGAATTCATTTTCCCTTTCCACTCTATATTCACTAGAAGTGAGTTACTAATTCCAAACCATGTTCACAGGAAGAGGATGAAGCTTCACTCATGCATGGGGAAATACTGAAGAAATGTCACCATACGTTAAAAGTGTCATAATAGTAACTATTTTAGGGGAGATACTTTGAATCTACAGAAATAAACCTTTCTCAAAGTTTTGCTCTAATTTCAGCATTTATCAATTGATCTTTCCTGTGGTAATTTACTGTGATGTTCTAAAGATGATTTTATATTTCCCTCTTTCCTTTTACATTTAATAACTGGAATTCTTAAGGAATATCTATGCCTCCTCTACATTTATTTACATTGATGTGGCCTCATGGATATTTATTTTATCCTTGAGCTGTAAGCCAACACTACATTAATTTTTTTTGTTGCTAAAGTTTCAGTAGCTTTGACAACTGGAAGTTTTTCAGATGTGCTTTTGCGGTGTCCTTCTGACATGGTCTCTCCCCCACCCCCACACACAAACACTACCTCCCTCCCTCCCACTTTGAGCATTTCCTTACTACCTGGCACTACAAACTACTCAGGGTTCATTATGTGTTTTCCTCTCTCAGCCCTAGAATCAGCCATTTCTATAAGAGCCCTGGTTCACTTTATTGGAAAACATTTAGAAACCAAGATTTGGGTACTTCTCATGGCTAAAAGTATTCTCATGGCTTTCAGGGAAAACAGCTAGAAAAAATACTTATGTATATTAATTTAGGTAAACATATATATCTATATTTATTTCTGTCTCTATCTCCATATGCATTAAAGTAAGTCTTACCAGCATCTCTAACTGTAATTCAGTATCACAGGAGTCTTTCAAGCATTCAGGGCAGGACAGTTTTTTAATTAGAGACACATTTTAATCAAAGAAAGTATTTCTTAAAACAGGTGTGTCTTAGGTCAGACTGAGAGAGGAAAATACTAAAATGGTCAATAATCAAGTTTCTTCAAATAAACTGTTCTCAGCAGTAGGTAGTGGGCTATACAGGTGAGAAAGTGGATGTTCCAGACAGGTCTTTCTAGAAGTTGCCAGTAACTAACATCTTGATAAGAGGTAAGGCTTCCTCTCCCATGTAGTATATTCAGAACTTCAAGTATCAAAGAACAGGAAGCACTGCAGACCAGGGAGATGTGGTGAGTGAAGGCAGAGAAGGGTGAGCTGGGAGCTGGCACACAACAGCCAGGCTGAGGAAAATCATGGAGTCTCTGGGAGGTAACCAACCATGCTGGCCATTTGGCCTCCCTCTCCAATTCAATGCAGCAGACTTGGGGTCTACCCAGGGGGGTTAGGGGGCTTACACCTAAATGCTGTTTCTGCCTTGTTGTATAATTGGCTTCATCCCTGGTTTTTCATCTGTAAAACAGGATTACTATATCTTTACCACACAAAGCAATAATAAAAAGTAAATGAGTGAAAACATTAATGCATGCTCCTCTGCTTCATAAGCAATTTTGCTCCTGAAGCTGTTATCAGGATGAAGTTCAAAGATGCAATTGAAAATGAAGTATACACACACAAGGCGCTTTTTTTTTTACCAGCTCCAGATGAATGTACTATACTTTCATATCATTGAGAGCATGAATTGAATACATTAGCATATAAATCTGGAAATAAGACAAATCAAGTCTTACTTAAAATTATTTAGAGAAAAACAAGACATATTCCTAACACTAAACACATCTAAGCAATTTGGGCAGTACTAGTTCCAAACACAGAGTTTTTTTTCAATTCAGCCCTGTGTTGCAAACTCCTTGAAGAGAGGCCCATGCTTTAGGCAGCTTTCCGGATTCCCCAGAAATTATGCGTATAAATCAGTATTCACTTTAGCACCACACACATTTTCTTTTCTCTGTAGCTTTTTGTTAGCTGAGTTACATATGACCATTTCATTTGCATAAGTAGAAATGGAGTAAAGCATATATTAAAAGCACAGACTCTGGAGCTAGACCATGTGGACTGAGATTTTGTTTAGGCCACTTATAAATTACATAATCTTGGGCACTGAATCAATGTGTGACCTCTCTATGCCTCAATTTTCTCCTCTGTACAATCAAGAAATATGAAAAATCCCTACAGTTAGGGTTGTTATGAAAATAAATGAACTGACACCTGAAAAGCATTTAAGAATAGTTCCCAGAATATGCTGAGAATTTAGTAAATGATAGATATAATCACACTACACTAATAATCTTAGCTGACAGTTACTAATGAGAGGATTGGGGCTGTAAGTTTCAAGTACTGGCAGATATTTCATTATCACAATCAATCATACAAGGACAGGGGAGAGTAGAATCACACTGTACCTGTAAGGGCAAGGCTCTAAGCCAGAGGCTTTTGCTGTCAGACACACTTGCACTTGCTCCCTGGCTGAGCTGCCCTCCCATCTCTCCTCCACATGTTGACTGTTGTCTATCCTTGAGATCTGTTCTATTCCTGGCTCCTTTTCAGCACCTTTCCTGGTTATCAGCCAACTCTGACCTCTGATTTTAATTCTTTCTCTATATATGAGGTAATATAGTGAATGACGGAAGGGCATGGTGGAGGAAAGTTGTTCAACTCGTGTCAGCCGGGGAGCAGAGACAGCAGGAAGATAGCTGGAAAGGAAAGACCTAGGGACCAGATACAGTCTGCAAAGCCATTCCCCCATGATCCACCCAGATACACCCAGTTGTGTGCTTTACTAATCTTGTAGGCACCTATCAAGCCAATCAAGCTGATAATCAAGATTAACCATCCCAAGCATGCATGCTACTGGCCTCTGGTCCACAGAAACCAGAGATGATGCTAAACACTATGCAATATATAGGACAGCCTGTTCCCCCACTCCCGTAACAAAGAATTATCTGGTGGAAAGTGTTCATTGCATCAAGGTTGAAAAATCCTGCCTAACAATATCCAGGACCATGGAAAATTTAGATTTATTCTAATTGTATGATTTCCTCCTATAGTATCTCAATAGACCAATCACTGAGTCTCAACTTTCATTTAAAGTCATATCCACTAACCCTTGGTTATCTTTTTATTATCAGCTATATCATTAACAGGAATAACCATATAAATAAAAAGGAATGTTTTGTTTTTGTATTTATTTGGGCCTTGTGTTATTGGTGCTGCTCTTGGCAACACCAGCAGCAATGATTGCTCAAATCTCTTTAAGAAAAAAAGACAATAACATCTTGGTACCATGAAGACCACTCAGGTCAGTCCCTGGCTTCTTCCTCACCCAGCTGTGTACTCTGAAGGCCTTTGACCAGTAGGATTATCCTGAGTTATTTACCTGACTATTAAAGGCCCATCCCATGGACAGGTAATGTGTAAGGTTGATTTTCCTGCTCTTGCCCAGGTTTATCTATGGTGATCAGAGCAGACCTCTGGGTACTCACTTGCCTATTAAGTTGCAGCTCTTTTGCCAACCTTACCAGACCTGAAAAGTTCCCATTAAAGGAGCTTTACATCTAGGCTCACAGGTGGGCTTTAGGGTGCCCTACAGTTCAGATCTTTTCCCCTACCTCTGGTTCTCAGCAAACTCCACTGTCTAGAGGATAGGTCTTGCACTCAGGATCCTAGTCACTGTCTATGCACCAGATTCAACCACAGTGGTGCTACAGCACTACAGTTCCTAAACAACCTGACCATCAGAGAGGTCTCTGCCTGTCTCCTTCAGCAGGTTAGACTACCTGCACTCAAGGCCCTCCTCACTATCAACTATGTGCTCTCTGGTGTTATTACATCAACTTGTTTTAAATGCTTCAGATTTACAAAATATTCAAGCAGTGCCACTTTGATTTGGGGAGCTGGATCCTTTAGAAAAAAACCCTTACACTCAGTACCTCTTGGCCACTCAATTCTGGCATGCACAGCCCATTTCACTGCTGAGATGGAGCTTATGATTGGTACATGCAAAACTGAGAGGGAGGGGCATATGCAAATACTTTAAAAAATTTGATATCACATATATAATTACAGAAAGATTTTTTAAAAATAACTTTTGTCTAGAATTATGACAAGTTGCTATCCCAGTCTCATAACTAGATTTCATTTTAATTCTGTACCTCCTGGAACTGTGATATATTTCTACCACTCACGCATAATTAAAGCTCAAGACTTCTTTAGTAGTGCAGAGACTAGAAATGGATAAATGAAAGGAATAGCATGAGATCGTGGTAGTCAATTTTATACTTAATTCCTGTTTTGTGAGGATGCTTTTAAAAGATGCTCTACCACTCCTTAGCTGTATCCTGCCTAGATTTTTTTCTTAAAACAAAACCTTTTAAGCTATCAGGGAGATTATAGCACAAAGCTGCCCAGCAGATAATATTCTTCCCAATCAATCTATCTTCTCAATTACAAAATCAATGTAAATTCTACCATTCACAGGATAATACTATTGATATGATCTTTCAAATTACCAATAGATTGGGAGAAAACACACACAACTGATTGTGTTATTAAGCCAATATGGCTTAAGGCCAAGTCACAGTAAAATGCACCTGCAGGGCTCAAAGGTAGTAACTGAAGAGAACTGAGTTTGCAACAACTATAATGTCTATGTAGTATTTGAAGTCATATATAATTGTATAAAAGGTTTTGGGAAAAAACTTTATAATAAATGAAGAATGGGAGAAATTTCTAGAATGGCTGTATGAGGTGCTCAGAAAATCTGTCCAAGATGCAGTGATAATACTAGACAAAGATGTCAAAAACAACCATTTAGGGCTGGGGATTTAGCTCAGTGGTGCCGCTGCCTGCCTCGAAAGCGCAAGGTCCTGAGTTTGATCCCCGGTACCAAAAAACAAAACAAAACAAAAACACCCATTTAAAGATTCTGAAAATTGACCAAAGGCATACCACAAATTGAGAAGGATTTACTGAAGAAAACCTGCTGAATCTCAGGAAAAATAGAGGGAGTCTGCGACATCTTAGACTGGGACTGCCCCTAGTCACCTCCTCACCTCAGTTCCATCACCTAGAAGTTCTACCCTAACCTTAGCAGATGATGAGGAAGACTGTGAGGATGGGTAGGCAGGCTGCTCTCAGGAGGGGGATGATTTTATTTGGAGTAGGACATGGGAACCTGCATACTCAGAGCACTGTCAGGAATAACATATCTCAGTGGCAAATAATCAGGAGGGGCTAATATCAAGGCTAGCCTAGGTCGTGATCATGCTTGGGACAAGCACAGATGGCGGAAATTTCATAGGGAGATCCAAGAAAGGAAACAGCCAAAGGGAGCCTTGGTAAAATCTCCCTCATCTCTAAAGGTCTCAAGGCTGTGCACGTGGGCAAGCGTGTGCATACTCAGAAGAGATGAGACAGGGCTCCAGACAGCTGCTTGTCCTCAACTAATTTTCCTAATCATTGTATATCTAGTACATCAAATTATAACTGAACTCATTTATACCTACCTACATGTCATACAACAGTACAAGTCATTTATATTCCCTCTTTTATTACACAACTGGGAAAACCAAAGCCCCGGAGCACTGTAAGAATAAAAGTCTTCTAAAATGTTACCAAAAAGTCAATAGAAATTGGTAATAATAGCTCCTGGAGTTTTGCCAAAATCTATTTACTTGCAAAAAGGTGGCATAAAATTAATAAACAGAAACTGGTCAAGTAAGTTTGAACTATCTACAAGTGGGCATGCTCTTCCTCAATCCTGGTCTTATATGTAGGCTCCTTTCTCTTACTCCTGAGAAGTCTTTTAAAGGTACTGAAAATAATATGGTCTCTCCAGGAAGTCATTCTTTGTGGGTTCTCAGACCCTTAATTCCTGTCCCATGAATACTCACCCATGGTATCATCAGTGCTCTTCCCTAATTTACTTTCTTTTTTTATTTTCTTTTTCATGATTTCTGACTCCTGGTTCTAGCTCTTCACATTATTTGCTGTGTAGGTGATAACTTGTACCCCAAATATTATTTTCACTGGACATCTGTAATTTCCAGGGAAAATGACTGTGGCATAGATTAAGCTCTAGTTTTAATTGCCATTCCAAATTTTTAAGTAATAACATTTTCATGTGTGAGACACAGCTCCTCTCCATAATAAAAGGTGCTACCTATTCATATTTTCCAACCATCTTACTGTAAATTCTGCTTGTTCAAGTAAGTGATTGTAAGATCTCCTGGAAACAACAGAACACTCCATGTGCTTTAAAGGCATTCTTTTTCCAAGCTTTGTAGAATGTAGGAAGCCACTTCAGGTTGGGAACAAGGAAACCTACACCAAGACAACCTTTATATGTTTCTGCCATTCCTGATGGCTTGACATTTGCTTCATCCTTGGCAATTATTCAATTTTAAATCATTAGGAAAAATAAAGAACAAATCCCTGTATTTATACAGCTGACATCTTTGCTACTCAGAAACCTTGTGTAATCTGCCCATGTGATAAGGACAGCCAGAAATCACTGACAAATTCAAGAAAGGGTTCAGAGGAAAATGCAACAAGGATGACTGCTGCACTGGGAAATGGATCCCTTCTTCAAGTGTTTTCCTTCTTTTGCTCCTCAAAGACAGCACCTGGGTGAGAGGCTGGGTGCCTAGGGCAGGCATGGAAGGATGGGAGTGCTCTCAAAGGAGAACACCTGGCTGAGACTAAATCATCATGGAAGCCACATCTGCTCTCTCAAGTGAGAAAAAGATAAACACAGAAACGTGCCTGGAGGTTGTATGTTGTGGATTTTGCCACCAATTATACCCAGGTTTGAACTGTGGCAAAAATGTACCTGCTCAATGACCCCAAGCAGCTTCCTTAGCCTCTCTGAGCATCTTCAATTTCCTTAACTGGCACAACAGACTAAGTAAAATGTCCAGCATTGTTTATATTTGTTCATACATCTGACTCCCTCTCACCCTTTGCCTTACCACTGCCAACCAGAAGTAGGTTCTAATAAACTGATTCTATGCAGGAATATATCTCCTTGCTGTAACTAATTTCTAAACACAACTACAGAAATTTTAGGTCCTATTCTGCAATTTAACAATTCAAATTCTACTTCTCAGCCAAGATGATGGGGTTTATTTTTTTCCCTGTTATTTCTTTGATCAAATATTTTAGCAACAGCTAATAGCCTCCCCTGCCCCCCGTGCGGGTGCTCTCTGTCACACACATTCACACACACACACACACACAGAGTGGGATTGATTGTTTCAGATCATGATGCTGCTGGACAGAGTACAACTCTTCAAATTAAACACTTTATGATACAAGATACTTAAAATTTTTTCCAAAACTCCCTGGCTAGCTCCTTTTCCTTGTTAAGAGATGCCTGGATGTAATAAGATCCTCTTCCTGCTAGAATACTCCATGATGATACCAGGAAAAAAGTGAGGAGCCACTGTTCCAGCTCAGACAATAGACTATACTACCTGGCAAAGCTGCTTCTCACCGCAGTAGCAGACTCTCCTTTCTACTCTCACCAATGCCCATTGCAGTTATTACATGTGAGTGAGCAATAAGTCATCCAGTCACAGCAATGACTCATGCATCTTAAAGAAAGCCCTCCTCTGGGCTCATAGGCCAGGAGGCAATCTCCAGGGGAGAATCTGATCTTGCTAGCTAAAAACAGCAGGTAGGAAGCATAAGTCCTGCAGATACATTTTTAATTAAATGGAAGATTTTTTCCCTCCCCTCTTTTCTTGCTCTCCCTCTGCTTTCCTTCTCTCCTGCCTTACCAGATGCTCTGAGATACCACTCTGGGTCAGGTCTACCAGCCTGAGTGCTAAAGCAAAAACAGACCAAAAAAAGTATCCCCCCTCTCCAGCTAAAAGCAATCACTGCTCCACAGCCATAATTTTGCAAGGAAAAATGACAAAGTACTACATTTCAAATTCCTAACCTAGAACTTCAATTACAATCCAACTATTAATTACATTTATTTATTGGTTAAAATAGACCTTTTACATCCTGAAGCAGGGACTTACATTCTAATTCAGAAAGTAAAGACTCATGACCACAACAACCAACTATAATCAGAAAATACTACTGAGTTCTCAGCAGGTATCTCTAATACCTTAAATATTGATTCTTCTAAAATAAACACATCATTTGTCCTGAAAGCATACAAAGTTTTTCACAAACTAGATTAATTCTCTTTCCTCCCTGTACTAGTACCTTTCCTTCACCCCCAAACATGAACACCCTCTTCAGTGCTTATGATCTTGCCAGTCCTCTAGATTAGTTTCTTGGTCCAGGGATTTAGCTCAGTGGTTCATCCACCTGCCTCACAAGCACAAGGTCCCGAGTTTGATCCCTCGTACCAAAAAACACCCCCAAAAACTGAAAAACAAACAACAACAACAACAACAACAAAAACCCCAGAGTTTCTGGACTACCTTCTCCAAAATTCTCTGCTTTAAATCTGCTTAATAGCTTTTGTCTTATGAATGTCTTAACATTTCATCTCTTCTCATTAACCTTGCTTTGCCTTCATGTAGTTACTCAGCCTCCTCCCAGCTGACTACTAGGTTCTCCATGCAGACTCTCAATGCAGTCAACATTTTCCTCCTATCTAATCACACCACTCCTGTGCTTAAACCTCTCCCAACCAATTTGTTATTTAAGACTCTTCACAACCTATCAGCTAACTTATCTCTCCAGCTCCATCTGACACCAACCTGTGCCTAAGCTCTGGCCCAGAGAGCTGAACAATCTTCCCTGAACATACTTGCAGCCTTCCATAATGTTATACACATTTGCAGTAGTCCCTGAGATGCCCCTCTGTACTCTTCACACTGAGCCTCCCCTCTCCGTATTCTCAATGCTTCATCCTAACCTCCAATAGTGTAGGTAAATTACACTGCAACTGTGTATATCATGGGAGTCTATCTTACCTCTGTATCACTGATGTGTAAGAGATTTTGTTTTTGTTTTTGTTTTGGTACCGGGGATCGAACTTGGGACCTTGCACTTGCGAGGCACCGGAACCACTGAGCTAAATCCCCAGCCCCACTGATGTGTAATATAGGGTTTGCTATTTAAAAATAAAGAGTCACTAAAGGAAATTCTAAAATACACACTTCAGGAAGAAGGAAAATGATTACAGATGTAAACCCTGAGATGGACAAAAGTAACAATGAAAGAAGATACTAGTAAATAGACATTATTTTTAAATGTGCAATTTTTGGAGGAAAAAAGAGGGAAGCCAGAGAGATAGAAGTCTGAATTTTGGAGCATGAGAAGTAACATATTCATTCAACAGAGATTTAAAAAAATATGTATGTAGATTCTTCTTGACATGCCTGCAGCTATCTTGAGTTTTAACCACCAGAACTGCCTCAGAGTAATCCTAGTCAGTTTGTCCTGCAGTTTTCCAGTGACCTATAAGTATAAAAAAAATTAGCATGGTATGTGGGGCCTTACCCAGACCAGGGAGCCGGGAATGTGTCTGACTCTTTGATATTAGCTTAAGACATTCTAGGTACATTCTGGCTTGGATGAAGTCACTTTTGTCCTAACCAATATGTACACCCCACCTTCTGACCCAACTTTTGAGGAAGAATCCACTTGGTCTCAATAAATCTGGCAATCCAAGATCTGTCTGCCTCTCTTTGTGTTTGCCAATCTCACAGCACCTTAGAGCTGGTTCTCATACATTGGGATTGGGTTGCTCAAGAATGGTATGTGTATTAAAATAGCAAGAGCAACTTCTATGGGAGCAGTCACAAAGTCTAAGGTCCTCCAAACAAGTAGGGAAAGAAAATGCAATAAGGAAAAAAAAATACCAATTCAAAAGACAGCAAGAAGAGAGGACAAAAAGAAAGCAATAAAAATATTAAAATTGTGACATGATAAATCAAAATATATTACTAATTACAATAAGTCCAAATACAGGCAAAAATTTTTAGGTTGAATAAATGAAGACCTAGCTATATGTTAGTGGTAAGACACACCTTAAACACAGGAGAAATCAATTGTAAATCTGCATGCACCCATTAATACTATTCTCAAAACATACAAAACAAAAATTAACATAGTAAAACAAAAACTTTTTCCTGTACTCTTACAATAATTCTGACAACCAATGAGTGGGGTTTTTATTTTCTTACCAAATGATTCTGCAATTACTTGGAAAAATCAATTGAGTGTCCTAACAATTCTATTCCATTCCAACACTGTCAACCTGGAGTTAGTGTCAGATTCCACAGGCTCATCCTAATAGACTGTCTCTATTTCAAATGTCAAACACAAGCTCCACCTATACTTCTGACCAAACAGTTATAAACTTGGGGGTTCCCTCAACCCCTTCCTCAGGTTTTGTACTTTGCTAGAACACCTCACAGAACTTGGGAAGGAATCTTAGAGTAACCAGTTTATTAATAAAGAATACAACTAAGGAAGAGCCAAACTGAGGACATGCATAGGGCAAGGAAAGGGAGTGTGTTCTTGTGAGGCTCTCTTTCAGTGTGCCACCCCCGTAGCATCTGGATGTGTGAAGCTTGTGGAACTTCCATGCTGTAGGGAAATTTACATAGGCTTCATCACATATGCATATAATCACTTATTAACTCAATCTCCAGACTCTCTCTCCTCCCCAGAGAATGGGAGGTGGGGCTGACAGTTTCAAGCTTCTAATAACATTTTAGTCTTTGCATCCTGAAGCTACTCAGAAACCCACAAAGGGCTGCCTCATTAAATAAAAGAATGCTTCTATCACCCAGGAAATCAAGGGATTTAGAAGCTTTCTGTCAAATTCTTCTATCATCCCTATTACTCAGGAAATCACAAATGTTTTAGGAGTTTTATGTCAGAAACCAAGGCCAAAGTCCAAATATTAGAACAAAAGATGCGCCTGGCACCCTATTACTTGGGAAACTACAAGAATTCTAAGGGTTCCATGCCAGGAGCTGGGGGATAGGCCAAATATATATATATATATATATATATATATATATATATATATATATATATACACACACACATACATACATACATATACACATACATATATATACATACATATGCATGTATATATACACATACATATGTACGTGTATACATAATTTCTTAACTGCATCACACATGGAAATTTGAAAAAATGGACAAATTCATCAACAGGGAGAAAATACAGTACAACTTTCCTAGTAACTGACAGCTTCAATCATTAAAAAAAGCCCATTGGGGCTGGGGATTTAGTTCAGTGGTTCTGGCATCTGCCACACAAGCGCAAGGTCCCGAGTTCGATCCCCAGTACCCCCCCCGCAAAAAAAGCCCATTAAGGATAAAGACTTAAAACACATAATTAATATATTTTTAAATATGGACAATATATACAGAACGTTGAAGATAACAGTTAGTGAAATATTTTTAATTTATGCAGTATTTATTGATGTTAAAATTAGTGAAACATTTTTGTTTTGTTTTGTTTCATTTTTTTGGGTTTTTTTCAGTACAGGGGATCGAACTTGGAACCTTGGGCTTGCAAGACAGGTGCTGGAACCACTGAGCTAAATCCCCAGCACCAAAAATTAGTGAAATGTTGAACAATTCTGAAAACTGCAGAAGCTATAAAGATAGCCTCAATAAATTTCAAAGGGCTAGTATACAGATAACATTTTCTTTCTTTTTTTTTTGATACCGGGGATTGAACTTGGGCCCTTGAGCTTGCCAGGCAGGCAGCGGAACCACTGAGCTAAATCCCCGGCCCGAGATAACATTTTCTTATAATGCAATTAAATATTAAAAATGTTTTTAAAGATAACTACAATGTATAAAGAAAATGTGATATATTCATAGTGGAATACTATTCAGCCTTAAAAAGGAAATCCTGTCATTTGTGACAACATGGATGAACCCGAAAGATGTTAAGTAAAATGTCTAGCATAGAAAGACAAGTACTCTATTATTTCACTCACACGTCGAATCTCATTTGAACTCATAGGAGCAGAAAATAGAACAGTGGCTACCAGGGGCAGAAGCAAGTCCAAAGGTGTTAGGGAGATGTTAATCATAGGATACAAAATTTCAGCTACACAGGAGTTCAAGAGATCTTTTGTATAGCATAATGACTACAGTTAATAACAATGTACTGTATTCTTAATTATCACTATGAGTAGATTTTAAGGATCCTGATCACAGAAAATATGTGAAGTAATATGTTAATTAGCTGAGTTTAAATATTGCATAATACATATTTTAAAGAATCATATTGCACATTATATGTATATTCATTTTTGTCAATTAAAACAAAAATAAATAGAATTAATAATTTCCCACAGGTATTTAAAGAAACACACATCTCAAAACAACTACAGCCAAAGAAGCAAAAATAGAAACTAGAAAATTCTTACAACTGAACAATAAATTTCCACATTGAAACTTGAGGAACAGAGTCAAATCAATAATTAAAAGGAAATTAATAACCTTAGATGTTTATATTTAAAAAGGAAAGTTCATAATTAATGAGGTAGGCCTCCAATTTAAAATCCAGTCTTTGGATAAAGAAAATGTGTTTTTCTTGTAAAATGGAGTACTACTCAGCCATAAAAAATGAGAAATTAGAACCATTTATTGCTAAATGGATGCACATTGAGGCAATACTCTTAAGTGAAATAAATAGGATACACATGTATAAATACCAAATAGTTTCTCTGGTGTGAGAAACTGAGTGTAAGTAAATAAGGACTAAAATGTATAATAGGTAATGTGAAATAGGAAGAAAAGGGGCAAAGGGGAAGGAAGTGGGAGGGCTAGGGGAAAGGATAGAAGGGAATGGGATTAATATGAGAAAATGGAAATATAGGAACAAAATCTTTGTAAATAGGGAGGGATGGGGGCGTTGAAGGGAGGTCTGGGCAAGGGTGAAAAATAAGAACCAAGAGAGATTATGTAAAGGCGTAAATTTCCAATGATGACAGTCATTATATTGTATACCTAAAATGTACCAATGATTAGAATGAATAATCGATAATGCAAAAGAGGAAGAAAAGCTAAAAAGGGGTAGGGGTATTGCGAGGGGCAGGGGAAAGGAAAGAAGGGAAAGGAAAAATGATGAGAAATGGAAAAAATGGAAATAAAGTCTTTGTAAATAGGGAAGGGTGGAGGGGATGAAGGGAGGGCTAGGAATGGGGAAAAAATAAGAACCAAGATGCATCACGTAAAGGTACAAGTTCCCAATGAGGAATGTAAATGTGTTGTATACCTACAATGTACCAATAAAAGAATTTAAGTAAAAAAAAATAAATAAAAAACAATTTAAAAATCCAGTCTTACAGAAGATAGAGAAAAGAGAATATTCCCCAACTCTTAACCTGAATACAAACTAACAGAATGACAGAATGAGAAGGGAATATTATAGGTCAATCTTACACAGCTCCAATCTCACACAGATTACTAACAAACAAAATTGAATGATGACCAAAGTAGGCTTATCATAGGAAGGGAAAGTAGGTGTACCATTAAACTGGTAAATGTCATTCACCCAATGACAAATTAGAAGAAAAATCGTAAGACCAAATCATTAGCTCTAGAAAAATACTTGATAAAACTCAACATTCATTCACAATTTCAAAAACTCAACAAACTAATAATCCCTTGATCTGATAAAGGGAACATACCAGAATAAAAATAAAATCAAAACCCACAGTAAACATCATATACTTAATTATTAAAATTAAAAGTTTTCTTTTAAAATCGTAAGAAAAGTTTTCTTTTACAAGTTTTCTTTTAAAATCATAAGAACACAAAAATGTCAATTTTCACTGCATCTGTTTAACATTGTCCTGGAGCAGGATATAAATATAATAAAAAGAAACAAAAGATATAAAAATTAGAAAAGAAGATATAAAACTGTTATTTATAGCCATGTTTCTGTAGAAATTCCAAAATAATCTAAAGATAATTTATTTTATCAGTTATCCAAAATGCTTTGGTCCAGAAGTATTTTAAATTTCAGATTATTTTTCAGATTTTCAAATATCTGCATACTCAAAATGAGAATTATGGGAATGGGACCCAAGTTTAGGCAGGTAATTAATTTGTCTTATCTATGCTTCCTATAGTTTGGATCTGGAATGTCTCCCCAAGTCCCATGTGTTAAAGATTAGGGCTCCATCCTGTAGCTCTGTAGCTCTACTGGGAGGAGGTAGAACCTTTAAGAGGTGGGGCTTAGAGAGAGGCTTTAAGTGATTGGGAGAGTGCCCTGGAAGAAGACTGTGGGACCTTGGTCTCTCCCTCTCTCTTCTTGCACCTGGCCAAGAGGCAAATGGGCTTTCTCTGCCCTATGCTCCTGCCATGATGTACTGTGCCAGTGCTGGCCCCAAGAAATGGGACTAATTGGTCAAAGGCTAAAACTTCTGAACTGCGAGCCAGAATAAACCTTTCTGCTTAAAAAGTTGATTAGCTCAGGTATTGGTTAAAATAATTGAAAGCTGATGAACACAATACCTTATACACAGAACCTGAAGTTAATTTTACACAAAATTTTTAGCACAGCTGCATTTTGACCACAAGCTGTCACATGAGCTCAGATGTGGAATTTTCCACTTGTGGTATCATGACATCACTCAAAAAGTTTCAAATTTTGGAGCATTTCAGATTCTGGATTTTTTATTAGGAATGTTCAAATTAGCAAATTTAACTGTTATGAAACCAATTTGGAGAAATCAATTGCATGTATATGGTTAGCAATAATCACTTAGAAAAGTAATTAAAAGACACCATTATCAACAGCAGCAAAAATACAAAGTACCTATGAATACATTTTGCAAAAGATGTGCAAACGTTTTATGTGAAAAAAATTTTTGAAGCAGTTGGTGTTGGGGATTAAACCCAGGACCTCATGTGCTCTATCACTGAGCTACAACCCCAGCCCTGAAAAGATTTAAATGAACTGTAAAGCATTGTATGAAGCTTTAAAAAAAGTATTTTATCACTATAAAGGAAAAAAAGAAGACAACACAAAAGCCAGGAAAGTTTGACCTCTAGGGTGGAGCATTAGGGAAGATGACAGTTTATTTTTTAACTTGGATATGTATATAAATATTCCGGTTTTTAACTTTTCAAAGTAAACTTGTAATTTTTATATTTTATCTTATACACATGAAATATTTTACAGTTTCAGAAAAGGTCTTGGACAAATGTAACCAAATCAATGCCCAAAGTACCTTAATCTATTGTGTCATAACAGAATTCCCAAGTTCTAAAAATAGAGTATGAAAGAAGATATTAACTTTCCAAACTTTGAGAAACATGTCTTGAATAATCATTTCATTTCTAGAAGAGAAGACAACAGTGACTATAAAATGCTGGAACAACCCTTTCAAAAACCATTCAATTTTTTTTTTAGCATTTACATTTTATTAGGTGTGGTAAGTAATCTAGGGATGATTTAAGGCACAAGGATTATATGCATATAGAGTGTAAATACTACACCATTCTACATGAGGGATTTGATCATTTATGGATGCTGTTATCCTGGGGTGTCCTGGAACCAATCCTCCACAAAAAACATTCAATCTTAAATGCAACTGTCTTCACTTTTTACTTTTAAATGAAAAGGTTTCTATCAAAGCAGTTTACCCAAATATTCAGTTATTTACCTCTG
The DNA here is from genome assembly GCF_053883595.1 of Heterocephalus glaber. Classification (NCBI taxonomy): domain Eukaryota; kingdom Metazoa; phylum Chordata; class Mammalia; order Rodentia; family Bathyergidae; genus Heterocephalus; species Heterocephalus glaber. The sequence continues at coordinate 9,297,200 of NW_028258324.1, read as the reverse complement.
CATACAAGATAGAAAATCAGAAATCCAATCACAAGTCAGGAACATTTAAACAGGAATCAGCTCAAAATGATGAAAAATTTAGAGTAAATCTTAACTATCCATCTCATAAGCCTAATGTACTGGTGTCTCATGTCATTTGTTTTTAACGGTAAATAGAATGCCAAATATTCGCAGATGATTTACTAATCTGAAAAGTACAAATGACAGTGGATTAAATTATAGTGGAATAAATTATATTCCATTTGCATGCCAATGGGTGTGAGAAAAAAGGCTCAGAGATGCATCTGGTTTCTAGCATTTACCCTACAGCCTGGCTTATCTTGGTGGCAGTGTGTGTTTCTCAAAAATGAACATTTCAAGGCTCTACCAGAAACTTTCCACTTTCCTGTCAAGAGGTAGAATCTACTTCCTCTCTCACTGAACTTGAACAGCCTGTATAAATGCTTTAATGAATAGAATACAGTGGAGTGATGCCATCTGATTTCCTAGGATGGGCCACAAATGATAACATTTCTTCCTGCTTTTGTTTCTCTTGGTTGTACACTGGATTGGTATGGAAGTTTGGTGATCCTGAAGCCAGCACGCTGGAAAGATGACAAAGAAAGAGACATCTGAGGAGCCAGCTGCTCTAGACTCCCCAGCTCAGGCTCCAGACACACAGTGACTAGCTTCAAATGATGCATCCTCTAACCTCTCAGCCAACACAACAAAGGTCTAGGGGAGCAGAGATGAGCTGGCCCTGCTGATCCCCAGCCAAATGCATACACAAGAGTCAAATAAACATAGCTGTGGCTTTAAGACATTAAGTGTTGGAGTGGTTTGTTATGCTGTACTAAATAACTAGCACAGCTGCTGTATCTATGGAAAAGACACTGAATGCCAATGTCATGCCCTCATGTGCCCAAAGACAAAAGATTTAAAACCATCAGTTCATACAGCATGGTTTCTTAAAAAGCAAAATAATGGCACTGTATTTGACCCCAAAAGACTAAGCATTATCCTTGAAAGTTAAATTCCATTTAGGATTCATACACCTTTTGCAATTGACCAACAATCCCAATTAGTAGTTAAGTTTATAAATATATTATTTGCAAAAAAAATTCTCCAATATTTTCATTTTACATCTTTGAAGGATTCTGAGGTATAGGTTAACAACCTCTGCTTATAAATGAAATTTACTCAATTACTGTATCTACCTTCCATTTTAGTCTGTGGAAGTTATGTTGGTACCTATAGTATAAGATCAGATGTCTTCCAAGTCAGTTAAACCAAAAGAATAACACCAGGTTCTACATACTGTCATCTGCTATCAAATTTTAGTGTAAAGTAACCAGACTTTAGAGCTAAGTAAAATTCTTCCTTACTTACTGTGTGACACTAATCAAGTTACATAACTTTAGTGAACACTTTCATTGATCTACAAAATGGAAATAATGCCCATCTGCCTTGCAGAGTGGTTACAGAATTAAATGAGTCACTATATCTAAAATATTTAGTATATCTGGTACTTAGGCAATCAGTAAGATGCCACTCCTTGGCATTTTGGCCTTTTAGCAGAATGACAAGCTAAAGGACTTCAAGGCCACAGGGTTTGCCCAGCTGAAGAAGACTTCCTAAGGAATTCAGGCCTGGGTTTCTATCTGTGATGTTCCAGGAGGGGAAAGTGGGCCTACAATCTACACTTGGAATTTCAACAAAATCAGCTACCAGGACCCGCTGATTTGTTTTGCTCTGTTTATTGCAGTTGTTTTCATGAAAAATATTTGAGCAAATTTAACACTGCATTCTAGCTACTGCCTTCTCCTTTGTTACCATGCATCTTAATCAGCAAAGTACCAGTTTTGGTTTGTTTTCATTTAGAGGTCACTGGAAAACTTTATAACATAAAGATATCAGAGCTCAATTTTGACCAGTTATATTAAACAGATTTTAGAGATTTAGCTACCAACCTCAAAATATGACCAAAACAAATGATGATGTGGGAAGAACACAGAACCAGCCATTTTTCTGGATATTTTTGTTTTGTTGAAGCTCAACCTCCAAGTGCACAGTGAAGATTCTTGGATGGCAAAGTAGGACCCTGTGAGACTAGAATCTTGCCTCCCTCTTGTAATGAGATCTTAGCGGGTGACTTTTGCAGGCCTTCATTTGTGATAACTGATATGCCTCAAGATCATCTGGTCTTGACAGGTGAGAGCAGCTGTCTCTCCTGATGTCACAGCTTTTGTGGTGGACAGACTTGTGATTGCTATCTAAGGTGTTCAGGCTATCACTGATACTCATTCCACAATGCTTAGCTGGCTCTAAAATGAATTGATTCTGATGGTACTGAGAAAGGGGTATGATATGCATTTCTATTAAGGTTAGTTAAAAACAATTCCACAGGTCTCATATTTATTTCCCAATTTCCAAGCTCTCCTGACAACAGTGTCTTGGACAAGAACCCATGCCTAGGTTGAGATCTTCATTCTCTGGACTTGGAAGAACTCTTTAAATGTTTTTCACTTGATACATTCCAGGATCTGGTGGATGAATTCTAACTATCGTTGGTGCTATCCCTTGGAAGTGACATGTACCCTACAGGAAATGACAGACTTCTGTGCTTTATAATCTATTGATGACAGAGTCACTATTATCTTCTGTGCCAAATGTGTCAGGTCCAAACAAGATGTGGGTCAAAAATAGAATTTGAATTAGTTCCCCTAATGAACGTGACCTAAAAATTTCAAACCTTTGGGCCAGGGATGCTCAGTGGCACTGCACCTGCCCTGCAAGCGCAAGGTCCTAAGTTTGCTCCCCAGTACCACACACACAAAAAATTCAAATCTTTGATCTAAACCATACTGACAGACAATGAAGCCAGTTACCACCAGCACCAGCACCTGCACCGTGGGATCTTACATCACTCCCTCCCCCAGAAAGTGTAAAGTAAACACAGCATCCATGCTTACACATTCCAGAGAGGCAGGGACATCTATCCCCTCCATTTTCAGAGCTGGGTGATGGATTAATTACAGAGAAGGTAAACAACACATTTAAGGTTCAACATTTGCTAAAAGCCACTATTTCCATTCAGACCTTAAATGATCATTTTGGAAACTGCCATCAAATGCACAAGTGTTTGTTAATGGGACAGTAAGCCCATCTCAGAATACCTACAAAACTTCAGACCAGTAGTATTCTAGTCAACTGTGCTTTTCCCCCTTATAAATCAGAATTTGATAAATGGAACAGTATAATTCATGAACAAATTTTTAACTTTTATCTTTGCTTTATGAACTAAAGATATAAGCTGACATAATATTTACATACATATAATAAGTTAAGTATCTTCTTCCACTAAATTGCATTATTTTAAGTCTCTATTTTAAATCTGGGTTTATCACAGAGTCTAATTAGAATTTTCCTTGACTTAATTCTGGATTGTAAATTCTCCAAGTCTCAGGTCTTCAGAATAGCAGAAAAGCTCCTCGTGTAATTTTCTTGAGTTAATCTACTCATTCTTCTCTTCCTGATTTTAAATTCACATGGCATTTAGGATCTCATCTGCTCAGGTTGTTTACCTCTTCATAGAATGCACTGTCCTTTTCCCACCCTTTCCCCCAAAGAACCTTGGGCTTTGTTTGCTCCTCCCTGTGGCTTACCTCTGCTCCACCACTCACTCTGGAGTCCCATTCCCGACCAGAAAGAGCCATGGATGCTGCTGTCTTGCTCTCCCCACTTGTCTTGTTCCAATCAGAGAAACAATCCTATGGCAACTAACATGCAACACCATCTCACTCCTCTTCCCTGAAAGTTCCCTGTTTGTGTGGCAGACGTTTGGCAAGGACACTGAATTACTTTAACTTGCCTAGCAACTAGCGGCCTGTTCCAGTTCCTTTGAAAGAGGTTGGCTTTTTTCTTTTCTTTTAAAACACTTTCAGGGGCTGGCTGGCTAGCTGTAGAAAGGACAGCTGCCAAATCAGCCTCACTGGGCACTAGCATGGAGCACATACAACTACTGGGGAAACTGAAGCCTTCTCTGGCTCCCAGGTGAAAGAATGTCCACATGCTCAAGACAACAGCTTGGGCCGGTGATTTAGCTCAGTGGTTCCAGTGCCTGCCTAGCAAGCGCAAGGTCCAGAGTTTGATCCCTGGTACCGAAAAAAGAAAGAAAGACAACATCTTGAGAGCAGACAGTTTTAAGGTGCTCAACCTGGGCTGACTCCAGGGGAATTTCAGTGTTTAGAGAACCTCAGTCTACTCAGCTATAAAAAGGAGTCAAATTATCAATAGTTGGATTTATTCTGGATGCCAGTTTTATCTATCCATTATGCTGTGTATTTCAGACCTTCCTATTTTTACTTAACAGTTTGCAAAGAGATATTTCAATTTATAGATTGTACTTTATTCATGGAGTTTACTTTGGTAACAAGAACCAACATAGACCAAATGACTGATGCTGCTGTCCATATTTTTACCCCCACGGTGAATTCTAAAGAAATATTCAAAGTGTCTCTAATCTAATTTGGGTGCTCTAAAATGAAGTGCCTCTGCTGAAAATCTATACAGGTGGAGATATTTAAAACAATGAATAGTTTATCAAGCCACTGGGGTGCTCTGCTGAAGGATTCCATGCATGCCTGGTGCCTTTTAGAACAAAAGCCTATGGTGGGTGCTTGCTCTGAAAACAACTGATGAAATAATAGAACCAGGTACTAGAGAAAAACAGAAGCTACTGGACAAGCATTTCTACTGCTAGCTGCAGCCAACTGCCTTCCACAAGGAAAACAAGGTCACTGCTGCAGAAAGAGAGAACTGCCAATGTAGGCCCAGAAGAGAATCTAGAGTGAATGTTACTGTACACCATCCATCCTTTGTTAGACAATCACTTCCACTGCTAGGGAACAAAAGACCCACTGTTCTATACTTTCAAGCTTTAATTTCCTTAAAAAAGGCTTCTTGGTCATTTCCATGGCTTTTGAAGGACAAAGACAATTTTTAGTCCTAGATCCTGTTCTAATGATGATATACAGCAAGTGGTCAGTAAGCATTTACTAAAACAAAACCTTAGATAAAACAACTAAAAATGCAAATTAACATTTTTGATACTATTTTACCTATCATATTTACAAACTAAAATTTTTGTCATACTCAGTGTTGACAAGGGTATGGAGAAACATGACCTTATATACCATAGACAGAAGTATATATTAGTGCAGTTATTTTGTAGGCCAGCTTGGTATCAATTTTAGGGATGCTACAGATGCACATAGTTTTTCACCAGTAATCCAAGTCCCTTACTTTTTTCCCAGTCATTTGTTTCCTACAAATAAGTTTACAAAACTGCAAAAAGATATGTCCAGGGATACTTATTGCAACATTGTTTGCAACAGAATAAAACTGGAAAAAATGTAAATGTTGATAATCAGAAGATGTATTAAATTATGGCATGCAAACAAAATGGAATACTATATAGCCCATACAAAATGAGGTGGATTTATACATACTGATAAGGGCAGATGTCCAAGATACATTGCTAAGAAAATATACTGCACAATAGAATCTACATAGGTATCCATATGTACATTTACATAAGGATAGATGCATCTTATATGTGTATATATTTATGTATACATGTGTGTTCTTGCACATGAATAGAACATGAGTTCATTTCTGGTAGATACGTAGAAATTTAACAGTGGACATCTATCAGGAATGATACTGAGGAATAGGAATAGAAAGAAATATTCTTATTTTCACTTTGTAGTTTTTAAAAACATTATCAAAACAAAAATGTTTTAGTCATTCTTTAAAAACATGTTAATTCCTACTTGCTTTTGTCTCAATAGTTTTTAAAAATGAAGACAGTAGGTCATTTCTATCATTTCAGGTGGCCCTATATAACCTGTACAGTGGCTTCTAAAATCATGTGCAGCTCCCACAGGAAGTGAGAAGCTACAGAAGTGAAAGAGCAGCTCACACGAACTGTGTGCTTTTAATGTGTTGGACACAGTGACTATATCAGAACTTTATTAGAAATTTAAGAGTCATATTAGGTCTATATAAATTAAGATAAAAGTTCTGGAGACACACAAACACATATACAACAAGTAAGCTAAAAATTAACATTTCTTCCAAATTCTTGAGTCATTTTTTTAAGAGGAGGAAGCAGAGAAACATACCCTGTTGCTAAATTAAGATGCCCTAAGCCCCCAAAGCTCTGTACACGCACTGTATACATATTCCTTTAAAAAGTATAAATGTGTCTTTGGAGGGTGTTACTTAACATGCAGAGAGATCTCAAGAGAAATTGTCCTGAGTCATTATCAAATCAATAATTCAATAACAAAATAATGGGAACCATAGCATAAAATAATCTTTTCAACTTCCAAAGGTTAGAAAGAACACTCTACTTTAAAAATGGAATATTAAGGTTCATTTCCACATTACTCCCAAGCTCCCAAATACTCCTCCTACCTTTTTCTTTAAAAATCAAGAGAAAAAATTTCCCTTGTTGCTCATTATGCGCTTGACTTTGCCATTTAAACTGCCTATTGTTCTCCTAACTCCAGGAAATCTCTGAAAACCAGACATAATGATTGTTGTGACGGCTTTCAGTAACAAGAAATGAAGCTTTCTGTCAAAAGAAAAGCTCTCTCCATTTGCATCACATGTAAAACAAGCTGGTTCCATGAGAATCTTCATAGACATAGGAGCTTCTTTGAAATTCTGAAAATGTTCTACAAAAAATGAAAGAATAAATAAAATGACAGATAAATTTATAGGAGTTTCCCCCTTTTTGATATAGCAAACTTTTAATTTATTTCCTAATTAGTACTGATTCTATGGTTGGAGACCTGATTTCTTGCTCCAGAACTGTTAAGGACAAACCTCAGACATTAATTCAACAAAGGAGCAGAAATAAATTGAGAATTGGTGCTTGTTTTGAATTCCCTAAAGGAGAGAACATATAAAATATTCTTAGAAGAGTGTCTGGTTCCAATAGAGCAAACATGCAAAAAATATTAGTGATTACATTGGATACAAAGCTACTTTCATTTAGAGCTGGGGATTCCTAGTACTGCATAGACTCTAGATATGACAGAACTCTAACATACCATGAAAAATTAGACACAAACATAAAGCAAGGATCAGGTATACCCATAGTGCCTGTCTTAAATCAGGGGCTGAGTCAGGCACAAACAACCACAAAATAATGGCTGGGACTCCACTTGGAAGTACACAAGCAATTTGAAGGACAGTGGAACAAAAGACTGCATCAGTCTCTCTGTTGAAGTGCTGGGAGTGATATACTGTAGATCACTATGGCCTACCTCACCTCCTCCTGCAGAGGGCGTGGTGGAGCAAGGCCTGGTGGAGAAGAGGACAATCTTCCTTCCCACCCATTCTGGAGAGAAATATCAAGCATTATCTCCTGAAGACCCTAGCCATTCTCCCTGTTCCAATCAGGCATCCCCTTTCTGTTTCCTTATCTACATTATAAATAAAGAAGCCAAGCTTTTTGTCTCATCAGGATAAAGAGTTTCCACTTGGCCTCAGCTATGTAAACTTTACTGTCCTCTTTATCTTATTCTTTAAGTTTCTTAATCTGTCTGTGAACCCTTCAGCCACTGAAGGTTAAGTGGCTTGTACGCTAAATGGGAGCTATGCAGGGACTTCCTCTCCTCTCTAAACATGGCCAGTCCACAGCAGGTGCCCACTCCACCTATCATTTGAAAGATGGCTAGATAGATGGACAGGATGAACACAGGTAGAGCTCTCAATACAACAGTCTTGCAGAGTTTCTATAATAATATAGAAGGCTTGATAGTAAAAGATAATCTACCTGAAACAAAAAGGAAAATCTAACAGAGACACATGCAGACATCCCTTAATTCATCTAGTATTTACTCGGGTTTCACTACAGGTGGACCACCATTACTGAAGTTGTTTTGTGAATAAAGTTTAGTTTAGGTAATTACAGAAATCTAACCAAGTTTTCAGGGAGAAGCAGTTGGCCTCTATCTTGTACCAGTGTCTGATCATAGTGGAGATAATGAAATATATTCCTCCTTAGTTGGTTCCTTATAGACAAACTCTTCTCTGCGTCCAACCTCAGTGATACTATTTAAGTACCAGGACATTTTTATCTTAAGAAACTGAAAGAAAAGAGAAAATTTACTCAAAAGGATATAATTGTGCCAGACAACATCTAAGGGTTTGAGGGGCATATAACTAATTACAATAATACCTTACCACAAATACATATTGTTAGAAGGAAGATATGTGTGACAATATTGAATTACGGATGAGTTCTTAAAAAATGGGGTATTGGAGGAATTGAAATTAAATGCTAATAATACCAAGTAGCAATCCTCCTAGGACTACTTTAAAGGCTAAAATCACTAATAGGCAGTACATAGTTAGGATGCAAATAGATGCAAAGAAGGCATTTGAAAGCAGATATTCCTCTCAAGCAGGTTGACATGTTTCCTAGCAAACATGTTTACATTCTTCATTTGCTCTGTGGGCTTCCTCTTCATAGATAAAACAAAGTAAGCTGAAGAATTACCCTAGAGAAATTACCAAGGACCATGAATTAATGGAGTACAAATGAACTGCATTTCTGAAGAAAGAGGGCTCTGTCAGATGGCTGCAGCCAACTGCATCTGGGTGTATTTTTAAATGAGTGTTTATACTCCACTGTTCATCTACATTATCACAAGAGGCTCTGTCTTTGCATACAAAGTAGGGAAGAACTGCTGAATGAAGTCAGTGTGCTGAATGGAGCTGAGAGTGGGTGGAGGGGAGTGTCTGCCCCTTTTTTGCTTTGTTAATTTTCTTTCCCCTCCTATCTGGTACTCGACTCTGAAAGCTTTTTCAAACTGAAATGACTGACCAAGATAGGCTTGACCACTTAGTGTCAGGAAAAGGACATTGGAAACTTTTTTCAGCCTATGTATGCTCTTCAGTTGTCAGTGAATGGAACTATTCCATTTCCAAAGCACTTTAGAGACTGTTGATAGTGACAAGCATTACCCCATTTGATTCAACTACCTGTGAGACAGGGTAAGCAGGTGTCTTTATTTTACAGGAAAGAGGGAAATGATGGGATCCAGGCCTTGCTGCTAGAAAATGATAGAACTCAGCATGAAGTCCAACCTTCCTACACTCGGAAGTAAATGGCAAGGCCTTTTACCCACTCCTACCATGAACTGAGAGCCCCCCCCCCCGCCCCGCCCCTTGTATCTGATCCCCTTACGTCTGTATGAAACAGAACACTGGATAAAAAAAAAAATGCATGTATGGTTCTACCCTTGGCTTCACTATGATTTCACAAGGGACTTACTAGGTTCTGGGACAGCAACTTTCTAGATGTCAAGTGCAGTTTTATCTGTATCTGCTCCTCTCATTGTTTTGAATTTTGATTTCTTAGTAAATTTGAGATATTCATTAAGGGCAGGACTGGGTAGGCTGGTAAGGATAAATGGCAGGCAACTGAAACATATTTTGTAAACACAGGACTTAATTAAATTACCTCCAAGACTTTGGATGTTATTTCCCTTCCTTCTGAAAAGAATGATTCCATTTACAGGCTAATGCTACTCTGTAACCATAAATAATGTATTAATATGAAGGAGGTGGGATTTTTACATGGAAAAAATAATCTAATAAATTATAGTATCAGTTTAGATTTGAGGAAACCTAGTATAAGCAAGGTCCTGGAACCAAACCAAACCAAAACAAAATGAAAGCACTAGGTCACACTCGTGGGACATGATTCTCTGGAACATTAGACTAAGTTACAATCTCACTTCTTCCATTTGGGACCAACATTTGTTTTCTGCAATACTTTATCTTGGGAGTAAACTATCAGCTTATGAAATGGTCTGAATACACTTAAATGATTTCCCGCATATGAAGCCAAAATGAGTATTGCTAGAATTAAAATACAGATATATTTTCCTTTGAATGCACTAAGAGCACTTGGCAGAATGTTCTGAGTTATACTGAACCCAAGTCAGTTTATCATTTGACTGAATTTGATGATGAAAGAGGTGAATGCCTCCAAATTGGGAGGAATCTTGAAAATAAGTTTGTCCATCTTCATAGCTAGGATGTAAAGAAATACATGTAATATGACCTATTTATTTTCATTCATATTCATCTAAAAACACACACATATAAAATAACAGTGTATGTTGCAGTTTTAACCCTATCAATAGAACTGTGGATAATTTTCTTTTTTTCATTGATTGACTGACTTCCAGTACTGGGGGGATTGAACTCAACGGTGCTTTACTACTGAGCTACATCCCCACCCTTTTTCATATGTTTTTATTTTCACTAAATTGACCAGGCTGGTCTCAAACTTGCAATCATCCTGCTTCAGCCCCCCAAGCAGCTGAAATTATGGATGTGCAGTGTGCATGGGTCTGTGTCTGTCTTTCTCCTTCCCTCCCTCTCTTCCTTCCTCCAGGAAAGAAAAGAGTTAACCATTATCCTCATTTTATGACACATTCTTTTCATTGCAAAATTCTCTCTTGCTTTATCTATTTATGGTTCACTTTTTTATCCCCACTCCCCCTCCTCCCTCATATAACCCTCACACCATTCTGATGTGTTCACAAAGTACAGTATCTCTTTTGTGTGTGCTCTTATAAAATGGGTATCATTTTGTATGCATGATTTTTTATACATATATCTTAGCCTGAGGAAAGAGTTCTTCACATCTCATTGTTTTTTTCACTTGGGACTATGCCCTTGAGATCCATCCATATTGATTTACATTCATCTAATCAACTGTTTCTACCTGCTTCACAGTATGCTTTATGTTCATTCATCAAATCTGAATTACCCATTTTCTTAGTAAAGAACATTCAGATTACTCCCAACCACCTCTTATCACAATAAACCTGTCTGTATGTTTTATGTCCTAGTATAGTGTCACACACACACACACCCACACACACACGAGACTTTTATACATTTCATAAGAGTATAACTATTAGGTTATATGATACTATTAGAGGCCCTAATTTGAGCAAATGAGGCCAAATGACTCTCCAAAATGATGGCATCAGTCTATGCTCCTACTAGTGATACACAAGGGGCCCCACGGCCTGAGAAATACTAAATATGCTATACAATAATATATCATTATTGATTTAAAATGCATTTCTCTTATTGCTAGTAATTTAGAAGATGTTTTCTAATGCTTGATAGCCTTTTGAGTTTCTTTCTCTGTAGACTGCCTGTTGAAATCCTCTGCCCAAATTTTCTACAAATAAAATGTATTGCTTTAAAAATAAACACTCGCCCCCAGTGAAATCAGCTGAATAAGACAGGCAACAAGAAAAATCCACACATGAGAACAGATGGCAATGAATGCATCTTCTGAAAATTGCAGTGACTCGAAAGTCAACAGTGAATTTGAGGATGGTGCAAAAACAGTACCAGGGACAGCAACTAATGATGGTATGTGAAAATCACCTGTTACTGTTCCAGGGGGGCTATAGATGGTCACTAAACACCTCTTCTTTCCCCCATCTTCTAAGATTATCCAAAATATTGTGAGAGAGGAAAACCATGTATTATTTTTATTAAATAATATGGTAATATTCCTTTTGTATGGCCATTTTCACTATGTTGATCCTTCCTACCCAGGAGCAAGGGATGTCTTTCCATTTTCTGATATCATCTTCAATATCTCTTTTCAGAGTGCTACAGTTTTCAGAGAAGAGGTTTTTTATTCCTTTCGTTAGGTTGATCCCTAGGTATTCCAATTTTTTGGATGCTACTGTGAAAGGAATTCTTTGCCCTATTTCTCTCTCAGTGAGTCTGTTGTTTGTGTAGAGGAAAGCTATTGATTTTTGTGTGTTGACCTTGTATCCAGCTACTCTACTGAATTTGGTTATTAAGTCTAGAAGACTTTTGGTGGAGTTCCTGGGGTTTTCAATAGAGTATTGTGTCATCTGCAAATAATGACACTTTGACTTCTTCATTTCCTATCTTTATTCCTTTTATTTCTTTCTCTTGTCTAATTGCCGTGGCTAATGTTTCCTGAATGATATTGAACAAGAGTGGTGATAGTGGACATCCTTTTAGTGTGAAGTATTTCAGTGTGAAGGATTTCAGTTTTTGACCATTTAGTATGATATTGGTTGTTGGTTTTTCATAGCTTTTATTCGATTGAGGTAGAGACCATCTATTCCAATTTTTTCAAGGTTATCATAAATGCATGTTGGATTTTGTCAAATGCTTTTTCTGCATCTATTGAGATGATCATATGGTTTTTGTCCTTGGCTCTAATGATAAAGTGTATTATATTGATTGATTTGTGTATGTTGGACCATCCCTGCATCCCTGGGATGAATCTCACTTGGTCAGGGTGTATGATCTTCTAGATGATCTTCTGCATTCTGTTTGCCATTATCTTATTAAGGATTTTTGCATCTATGTTCATTAGTGAGATTGGCCTGTAGTTTTCTTTTTCAGTTGGGTCTTTCTCTGCTTTGGGGATCAAGGTGATGTTTGCTTCCAGGAATGAATTTGGGGGTATTGCTTCCCTTTCAATTTTGTTGAAGAGTTTAAACAGTAGTGGTAGTAGTTCCTCTCTAAATGTCTTGTAGAATTAAGTGGTAAAGCCATCAGGACCTGGGCTTTTCTTGGTAAATTGTTAATTACATTTTCAATTTTATTGATATTGGGTTGTTTAGAATTTTTAGGTCTTCTTCGTTCAATTTTGGTAATTCATACATGTCTAGGAATCTGTTCATTTCTTCTGTGTTGTCCATCTTATTGGCGTATAGGTTCTTGAAGCAGGTATTGATGATTCTCTGGATTTCTGCTGGGTCTGTTGTAATTTCACCCTTTTCATTCCTAACTGGATGGATTTGAGCCCTTTCTTTTTCTGATAAATTTGGCGAAGGGTTTGTCAATTTTGTTGATTCTTTTGAAGAAACAACTCTCAGCTTCATTGAGTTGTGTTGTTTTCTTAGTCTCCATTGCATTGATTTCTGTCCTGAACTTTATAATTTCCTCCTTTCTATGGGCTTTAGGTTTGTCCTGCTCTTCTTTTTCTAGAAGCTTGACATTCAGCATCAGGTTATTTAATTGAGCTCACTCTCTTTTCTTAATATGAGTAATCACTGCTATGAATTTCCCTCATAAGACTTTGTGTCCCATAGATTCTGATATGTTGTACTGTTATTGTCATTTAATGGAAGGAACTGTCTGATTTCTTAATTTACTCTGTGACCCATTGGTTATTCAGAAGTGTGCTGTTCAATTTCCATGTGTTTATGAAATTTTTGTGGTTTCTTTTGCTATTGATCTCCAATTTCATCACACTATGGTCTGATAATATACAGGGGATAACTTCAATTCCTTTGCACTTACTTAAACATGCTCTATGAATGAGTATGTGGTCTATTTTAGAGAACAATCCATGTCCAGCTGAAAAGAATGTATTCTGATTTTGTGAGGTGAAAAACTCTATAAACATCTATTAAGTTCATTTGTTCAAGAGTTTGATTGAGTTCTAGTATTTTGTTGTTCATTTTTTGTCTTGTACATCTATCTGTTTGTGAGAGTGGGGTATTAAGGTCCCCCACTACTATTGTATTAGTGCTTATATGATTTTTCATGTCTGTTAGTATTTGTTTTATATAGTTGGGCAGACTAGTGTTTGGTGTATATATATTAATGCTTGGCATCTCTTCCTCTTGGATTGTTCCCTTTACAAGGATGTATTGTTCTTCTTTGTTTCTCTTACTCAGTTTTGGTTTGAAATCCACTTGATCTGCAAAGAGGATAGCTACTCCTGTTTTTTTTTCAGGTTCCTGTCACATGGAGTATAGTTTTCCACCCTTTAACTTTCAGTCTATGAGTTTCTTTTTTATTTAAGTGTGTTTCCTGTATGCAGCATATTGTTGGATTTTGTTTCTTGACCCATTCTGTCAGTCTATTTGTTTTGATTGGTGAATTGAGACCATTAACATTGATGGTTATAATTGATATGTATTGACTTATCCTTATGAGTTTTTCTTTTTGTTGGATTCTTCCCCTTTGCATTTAATTTCTTGTTGTGCCTGATGGATTCATTCTGCAGGGCTTCCTGTGTTGTGATCTTTGTTGCTTGTTCCTAGGATATTGTTTAAAATTTTTTGGAGTGCTGGTTTTGCATTCTTGAAGTTCCTAAGGTGCTCTTTGTCATGAAAGTATCTTATTTCTCCATCAATTTTGAAAGATAGTTTTGCAGGGTATATCAATCTGGGTTGGAGGCTGTTTTCCTTTAGGGCTTGAAATATGTCACTACAAGCTCTTCTTACCTTGAGGGTTTGTGTTGAGAAGTCTGCTGTGATTCTGATGGGCATTCTGTTGTATGTGATTTGTTTCCTTTTTGTAACTTCTTGTAGAATTTTGTTCTTGTGTTGGCTTTCTGGGATCTTAACTATTATATCCCTATGTGTAGAATTTTTTTTTTTATCATGGCCAGTTGGAGTCCTATATGCCTCACTTATCTGTATGTCAAGTTCTTTTCCCCTGCTTGGGAAGTTTTCTGCCATCACTCCTTTTTTATGTCGTCTTCACTTTTTAATGTCATTTTTATGTCATTTTTTAATGTCATCTGTACTCTCTCCTGTTTCTTCATTGACTCTTATGTTATTATTATTATTTTTTTGCATTATCTAGCAGCTGCTGGATTAGTTTCGTGCGGTCCTTTACTACTTTTATGAAATTTTTCTTTTCCTGGTCACTAATTGCATTCCCATCTTCTATATGTTAAATTCTATCCTCGAACTGGCTCATTCTGCTGCGTAAACTTTCAATGGAGTTTTTAATCTCCTAGAAATCTGTTTGCATCTGTTTTTGGATTCCATTTGTTTCCTATGTTGGGATTCCATCATATTTCTCAGCTCCTCTATTTTTTTATCTGTGTCCACTGTAGATTTATTAATCATGTCTTGTACTGTGGGCATAATCACTGCTGTTATCTGAGAAATTATTTCTGAGTTCATTTTTTCCAGGTCTCCTTTCATTGCTAGTTCAGGGAGTTCGGGTAGTTGAGTATCAGATCGTTCCATCTCGTCGCCCTTTGGGGTTCTGTTAGGTGATTCAGAAGTCTGGTTTTCCGTCTTATTTACGTGTTTTCTCATTTCAACAGATGCCACCTGCTGTGTCTTTGTTGAGGTGACCTTTTTCCTCACACAGTGGTCTTGAATTCTCAGCAAGCCACCAAGCAGCCTTTACTCTACTGCTCACCAGTACACCAATTCCTAGGTTCAGAGTGGTGGCCTTCTAGATCCCTGAGCTGACCTGTTGTCTGGGCAGGCTTCTGGCTGGGGCCTGAGCACAATTTAGATGGTATCTAGGCATGCCTTTTGCTGGGGCCCCTATGTAGCTATTGTCTGGGAGGGCCTTTGGTTGGGGGCTGTGCACCCCAGTTTCGGTTGTCTGCACAGGCTTTGGCTAGGGTCTCCTCGCACTTACCAATGGTATCGGGGTAAGCCTCTGGGTATTGCTTGTGTACCTGTATAGCTCTTCTCCAGGCAGGTCCTTGGCTGTGGCCCATGGTATGGTGAGCCTCTGGTGGGATCCTGTGTGCCCGTGCAGCTCCTCTCTGGGCAGGCTCCTGGCCTGGGTGGGGGGGATGCCAGAGCCTCTGGTGTTGGGGCAGAGCCCCTGCTGGGATCTGCCTGCAGTTGCACTGGTCTGGGCCACACACCTGCTCCCTGGGGTCTGCCCGCACTTAGGGATGGAATCCTGAGAATATCATTTTGACTGTGCTTTTCCTAGATATGATTCTTATGTGTTTTTTTTGTTCCTGGTACCAGAGATCAAACTCGGGACCTTGCAAGGCAGGCATGGTGCCAATGAGCTAAATCCCCAGCCCAATGAGTCCTCTGAAATACAGGCTGAAAAATGAACAGCTACTTCTTTCTCCATGTGGATTCTCTCTTCTTCCCAAAGTTGGCCTGTAAAGGTAGAATGCTCAAACACTCCCAAAATTAACCACTAAAAATTCTGCTTGCAAAATCTGCTCAGAAATGTCTAGTATATGTGGCCATATCCTGAAGTCAACAGACAAGATCTTGGGAACTGATTTGAGACCCAGAACAAATGGATACATATATTTACTTCACCAAATAACACACAGCCAATTCAACAGCTACCTCCTCAGGCTATAAAGGAAAATAATCAGGGAGAAAATGAAGAACATCCAATCATCAGTGACTCAGATCCCACTCAAGTCTCAAGGGTAGGGGTTGGGGTGGGTGAGAACATCTCATCATGACAAGGCTATTTTGATACATGAGAGATGTTTATGTGGCCAAAAAACACCAGTAATTATTTGTTTTCTGGGACTGGGAGACTTTATTTTTGTTTTCAAATGTTATTTTAAATTACACAAGATATAGGATATAAATATATATAGGATAGCCATCCTTATATTACTCTTCAACAGGTATTTTTTTTAAAAGGTGGAGGGAAAGGTCCACTGGTCTTCTGAAAATTGACTGATAAAGTTAATTCTGCTGTAATGCTTATTTTGAAACCACAGATTTGTTTCTATGCAATTAATACATTAGAAAACAACTTAAGTATACTGCAAATTGTGTGCTAATGAGTGGTCTCATCCCTGAGAAACACCAAGTAACTGCAGAAAACCACATCTAGCTAAAGGAAGACCTGCCTGTGAAACCTACCAGCCCCCAGCTCACAGTATTATGAGCCTTATTCACATCTGTTACAGCTCTCCTGATGTCACAAGACTCCTTCCACCACTTCATGGCAATCAAAGCTGCAATCTTTTCAATGCCCACTTCCACAAGCAAACTTAAGTTTTTTTTCTCCAGTAAAAGTGCCATACTCCTATTTATACATCCTTAAGCATTTACACATGTTAACAGTATTACCATTTTTAATCTGCTTCTATATTTTTAATATATCACTGACAAAAGTTTTAAGTATTGTGTCACTAGCTCCATTTACTCCATAAGCCTTATGGTTTTTGTTGCACAATTTTCCATAGTATAGGGACTTTCAGGACTATATGGCAATTAATAGCAGAACAAACTGCATCCTTCTCCAAAGTAAGCTCTCTGATTTTTCTCTTAAGGCTGCAATGGTCATATTAACTTACTTTCAACTGATAAACAGAAATGATAGCTGGACAGCTCTGTCTTTCAGAGGCCCCTGAAAAACATTAATCTTTGACTAGTCATTGTGTATGTATGGGGTTAGAAGGATGGGTACTGCTTCACTTCTGTAATGATCCTTATTCTTGGCTCCAGATGGCATAAGGACTCTGACTATCCTTTCATATACATGCCATTAAATATTGGGAAGTATCTTTATGATAACAGGACAGGTTGGCACAACTGAGACCCCTTAGAAGCTGATCAGCTGTCACAGATGTTTAACAAATATCTTTATTATGTTCTTCTGATAGAAAAGGTCCTACATACCTATAAAACAAAGTGAAGAAAAAAGTCAAAATGCCATCTAACCAGGAAGCAGATTCGGCAATGCAGTAAGAGTCAATGGCACATTCTGTCACATTATTTGATCATTTAAAACAAATGACTTTATTTTTTTGCAGTTATTTTTTTCTTGATGGTTCCTATGATTTTTCTTATCACCATTCTTCCTGAAATCCACTTGTTTCAATACAGCCTTAAGCAACAGATGCCAGAATTTGTATTTTCAGTTTTTGTTGTTTTTTTCCTCTCAGGGTGTGAGTGGGTGGGTAAGCACCCACCAAGCGAAAGAAAAGCCTACATTGTTATTAATGTGGACAGAGTATACAAAAATCCTCACTGTAGTATGATCTCAAAGTCTTCCGGGCTTTTTCTTCCTTTCAGCAGATGAATATGTCAGTAGAGATCTGTCAACTGCCTCCCACCAGAGCTAAATAATGTCCATATCTCCTCCTTTATATAGAGGTACTGGGTGGAGGCAGTTAAAATAAGAAAAGGCAGTTTCTACTTTTCTTACTGATGACAGTCAAGGACATAGATAAAACCTAGTATAACTCCTTAGCTATCAAAAAGACATTTTCTTAGACTTGATGCAATGTATGGAGGAAAACCCAGCTCGTGCATGAAAGAACAATGTCTGTATGCATGTGTTCACCATACTTGTGGGGTATATGAGTATTCCTTCCTCTATTCCTAACTGCTTTAGGGAAGCTTGCAAAGATGCATATTGCATAGCATGATAAAATAAATGCAAAATATTAAGTGAAGCAAATGAGCACATATTTATATGTGAATACACATTATATTCAAGTCATAATTCAAACTTGAATTAAGGAGAGCTGTCATAATGAAGAAACAGTAGTGAAAATCTTCAGTTCAAAAGAAACTTAAGGAGAAAGAGAGATGTAGTGAAGAAAAATCAGGGGCCGAAGGCAGAGTCCTGGGTTCAAACAACAACTATGCTATTTACTTCCTGGACAAGTAATTTAAACTTCTTGTGTTTCAGTTTCTTATAGATAAAAGTGAGAATATTCTCCACCTAAGATTGTTGTTTTCAAGATTAAGTGACAATTTTTCAGAGGTAACAGGAGATTAGCAATTTTGCCCTACATCTTTGGCTTCAAACTGTGTTCAGAAATTCAGACTGGATGAGTACCCAAGAGTCTAGACATAGCCTTAGTTGTCTGAGGCACTACTGATCTGATGGGCAGGATATGAGCACACACCCACGACCCCAGAGCCAAGGACGCCAGGTCAGAGAAGAGCTGAGCCAACAGAACAATAAAACTGAGAAATGTCAGAAGGTCTACTGCCTCATTTCAAACTCTACCATGTTGGGAGCGACCTTAGGACAGCAGTTCTCAAAATTCGGTCCCTAGATCAACAGTATCAATGTCAGTAGTACCTGAGAACTTGTTTGTAAGGTAAACTTTGGGTTTTCCTGCACACTTACTCAACCAAAAACCTCCAGAACCAGGTGGTACAACAGTAGATTTTAACAAACCCTCCAGGCGATTCTGATACTTAAAAAAGTTTAAGAACTACAATTCAAGAGACAGTTTTGCTTCACTATCTGTTTCAAGTCAGAATTTCATGTCAGAGTTTAAAAAAGGTCTGATGTAGTTCAAGAATCCCAGTATCCTCTTGGTAATATTCTACAACTTAGATTAGTGATGAGTTCACATCACCCTCTGGCCATGTGACAGCAAGATGCTGATCACCCAGCAACACCTGATACTTCCTTAGCCTATCAGAGGTCATGGCTAACTCCCGATCCAACCAGGTATGTCACAAACATGTCTTTCAAGTGACATACAGGATTCATGGACAGAAAGCAATGGCAGATATTATCCTCTTAGAATAAAAGGAGTGAGAAAAAGGGAAAAATCTATTAGAGTAAACAGGGTCCACAGTAGAAAGACTGATATAGAAATGCTTTCTTTCAAATACCCAGCATCCACTGATTTCCCTTTGTCACCCATGTCTGAGGTTGTAGTTGCATGATCAAACAGGGCAAGCTGCTGTACTGGTGACCACCTTCCCTTCCTCCCATACTCCATACTTAAATCAATTCTGGAAGCACCAGAATTTGACTTTATATTGCTCTCACACGACCTAAGCTCCTTGATTTTCTTCTTCTTTACTTCTCTGCTTGCTCAGTTGAGTATATTTTCATTGATCCTCTGCAGGAAGGGGAAAAAACTAGGCAAAACAGTTAAACCTAAAGAAGCAATTCCAGTAGAAGCTAAAATAGAGAATTTATGGTTAATTAGTAGATTCCAGGTCCTTCAAGGGTTCTGTAAGGATCCCTGTCACCACTTACAAGCTTGAAAAGAAAATCTATGATAGCTACAAACTACAATTCCCAAGTACCCTATTTCGTGTGTATGTTAAGAAGATGCTATAAAATCATAATAATTGATTAAAATTATAATTATTAAACAGAATATAAGGCACACCAAACAATACCTATGGTACAGACTAACTCGTTTATGTACCATTAGCACACCACGATGGTAGCCTGTCTAATTTTTTCCACTATATCCTTTATGAGTCTTAGAAATGAAAAAATTCTTAACAATTACAAAGGGCTACACATCTCATACAGAAACTTTGGAAAACTAAGTTAGCAAATGGATATTTATTGTGTCTAATAACAATGCATGGAGCTCCTAAGGAACATCTTTAGTTGTAATATTTGTTCCACTCCTCTTAAAAATAGAGTCAGCTTATCACTCTAAACTCTCCCTAGAGATATCTCAATTTTGATGAAGATACTATTCCATAAAAGAATCACAAGTCATGGAATGTTATTTAGAAAGAACCTTAGCAAGCATCTACTCCAACTTTCCATCACTTTGCAGACAAGAAAACTGTGACCCAGGGGAATCAATGACTTGCCCAAGATCACACAGCTGTTACCAGCATAGTAAGAACTAGCCCTTTCAGCTTAAGATTCTCCAATCTACTGTTCTTTCCACTGTATCATTCTGCCTTAGGCTCCAAGCAGAGCCAATCAGGCATGACAGGCTCTGTGATCACCTGCAGGACTAAGCAATACTCAAAAGTCATTTCGGAGACAAAGTTTCTGTAGAAGACCACCGACGATTAGAAAGGTTAAGAAACAAAACCAAAACAAATAAAAAACACCAAAGCCCTCTACTGCTTGGAAAAACACATCTTACATGGTTTCATCACATGGACCTTTCCAAAAGGATGCTTGAGTGTCCTCAAGATAACAACAGCAGTCTTCCCTCAGAACAAGAGGCCCAGAAAAGCAAGGTGTAATGTCTATTATGATCAAGCCTCAGAACTACACCTTATCATTTCTGCAATATTCCATTTGTTAAGCAGGCCAGCTCTACAGCACAGGAGGGGGCCACAGAAAGGTGTGAATACCAGTAGGTGGGGATTGTGGGAGCCACAGTGGAAGTTACTTCACATTGCCATTAATGCCTCTCAAAATACTCCCTCTTACATAAAACATCCTACCATTCTTGCCACCTTTTTATCATTAAGTTAGTTTATTGGTACAATTTAGATATACATAATGAAATTATACTACAGGGCTACTGTGACAAAACAGCATGGTACTGGCAACAAAACAGACCCAAGAATCAATGGAACAGAATAGAAGATGCAGAAACAACTCCAAACACACTCAGCCACTTACCTCCGACAAAGGGGCCAAACATCTTCACTGGAAGAAAGATAGCCTCTTTAATAAATGGTGCTGGAAAAATCTTGCCACTTTCTGAAGCAGTTCAGAATGGTGCCATCCAACAAAAAGGCAGGCTGATAAAAACATTATATTGTGTCTTCATCACCTTATTCACCAGATCAGGCACCATGCAATGTATAGCTCTTCTCCACAGTCAAAATGGCCACATAAGGTAAATGTTTTAAATCAATTCAGGACATACAGGCCCTCAAGAGAGTATATCTAAAGACACTCACAAAAGAAGACTTCCAGAACTCCTTCAGGGAGTGGCAAAAATGATGGGATAAGTGTTTTTGAAGTGAAGGGGAGTATTTTGAAGGCGGTATGTCTTTTACAAATAAAGTTCTGTTTTGCTTTTTCAAATCTGTGGCTGAATTATAACAGTCAAACATAAATGACATTTATTAAGCAGTTACTATTTGCAACAAGCCACACTTCACCTGTATCCTATGATTTAATATTTATAATAATATTTGAAGCTTGCTTTATCATTAGTACATTTTACATGTAGAGAAATCAAAGCTAAGAGAAGTTTTTAAAAAGCCCAAAATGGCAGATTGCAGAATCATGTATCTACCTACTAGTAGCTTTTCCTTGAATTCCTTGCTGAGAAGGTATGGGAGAGATGGTATACTAGTAGGGGCATTTTAATTAATTCTTGTGTGATTATTCTGTTTGTAGGATCACTTTTTTGTTTGTTTGTTTGTTTGTTTTTGGTACCAGGGATCGAACTTGGGAACTTGCGCTTGCTAGGCAGGCAGCAGAACCACAAAGCTAAATCCCTGGCCCCATAGGATCACTTCTATGAATTCTTTAATTTCAAAAAAGTTAACAGCAACCATTACATATATTGAAGGTATACTGTGCATCAAGCATTTCTAAGTAGTTTTCATAGATTATATTTTATAGATAAGAAAAGTAAGGACCTGACTTGTAACACACTTCTTTCACTGACTTACAATGGACCAACACCTGGATTAACAAATATTCTCCATTTTCCCTGCAAGACAGGCTCACTGATACCCAGGCCAAGCAGAACATGTTCAGCCTGAAGGAGTCTCTCTGGCAGTCCAGGGACTTCTGTTTCTTTCATTTCAGAAACACAATCACTTATGTCAGTTCAGAGCAAGAGTTAGGGCCAAGATTTAAAACCAAGGACCATGACTCCAGTCTGTGTTCTAACCACATGATTGCACAATCTTCCCATACTGAGCCACCCTTAGGACTTGGAAGTTAAAAATAATTATGGCATTGGAGACCCAGAGCAGAGAATAATATGATATAATAAATATATGAATATATATTTATATATAAAACAAATTTTCAAAGTGACTTCATTTATGTTATTACCTCATTTAGCTCATACAATGGAGATATTCTCATATCATTTTACAGGTGAAAGAAAGAAACTCTATGAAGTATGAAATATTTTATAATTTGATCCTTTCAAATACCAGCAGTGTTATTTTTCTAGTTCCTTCAAAAAATGATGCAGCTTAGAGGGTCATGAACATGCAGAGTGCCTGAAACTGCAAATCAACTCACTGACTTGGTAAAAAGACCAGGGTTGGGTTACTGTGAACTCCCTTTCGAGTGTACTTAAGCACAGAACCACAATAAATGCCTCCTAGAATTGCCACAGTAAGAAAATTAACACATTAGAAAATGGTCATGTTTGTGCCATCAGAAATCTAAACCATGATAATCTACTCCTTTCAAATCTGTCTACTTAAGTCTCAAGTGTACTTGGAATACATTAACCACTAAAGAACATTGTTAAGATTTTTCTTTGAATAAAAGATGTTTGATTCTTTAAATACCAAACACCACAGATGCAGAGCTATTAACCTTGTGTGTGTGCCTTTCTAAACACTGTACCATTGTAGAGACACATCAAAAACTGTTATCTACTCCTACAATGATTCATGGTCATAGCCTCTACAGAATTTCAACATTACTGGAAAGACCAATTTAACTACTTTCAGTCAAATTTAACCCACTTATACAAAATGTTTCCAAAACTGAAAAGGGAAGAGATATTTGTGGAATATAAACAAATGGCTGTCTTCCACCAAGACATCTAGATATTTACTCTTGGGCAATTATTCCAGGTAGGTCTAGTCTTGTCCTGGTTTCTTGGCTGCTATATTTGCAAACCTCCATTTTCTCAACACAATCCATTTATTCAGTGCACTCATGATACTCTGCTGGACACTGTATCAAATTAGTTAGCTATACTTGGTCCTCTAGAATGTAATAAATATAACCCACAGAAAATACATAGTGACTGAATTAAATGAGAGTAATAGACACAAAACAAGGAGGACTTCAGAATTTGTGTTGCTTTTTACCATGTATATGCACACAGGAAAGGCACAAGGCATGGTGGTGCATGAGGCAGAACCATCAGGATTGAATGTCTGGATGAGATAAGGCCATTCAGCATGTAATCTGAAGAGACAAGAAAGTCTGTGTTGTTCATTAGCAGATAGATCCTAAGAGTCTCCCAGTTTCTATATTGTACTGAAAAATACCACCACTGCCCTCAAGAGTGCACATGTATGAGTCTGTGAACACTGTTTTCTGTGCTCCAGAGTCTGTGAAAGAGGTTAAGATGACCCGATCTTTATCCTTTAGGAGACTCCCAGATAACCTTCATTCTTCAAAAGCAGATTAAAGGCCGGATGGCAAAAATTAAAAAACTGCAGTTGAATGAGAAGAATATTTCCAAGGGAATAAAGAAATGACAGCTGGCTATCAGTTTTGCTGCAATTATTAAATGCTCCATGGAGAGTTTTTGTTTTGCCTAATAACTTAAAAGTTAATACATGTAAATCAGATCAGCTTTTTTATAGGCTGAGAGCTGTTACCTGTATGGTTGGGGAATCCTCCTGACTACATGCATCCAAACATCCAATACCCTCTTCTAGTCCATTATCTGAAATGTACACCACTAAAGAGTCCTGCCTTGGAAGTTGCTATTAAAACACAAATTTCTTTTTCAGTGGAAACATATCAGACTATCAGCCATTAATAACCTCATTAACTAATCAGAAATAGAAAGCTATATAGAAAAGTCCCGAGGGGATGACCAGAAAAGCAGGATTTATGTATTGGGGATCTACATTGAACAATTGAAGGCCTCTAACTAAACAGTGTATTACCAAGTGGGAATATAATGAATTAATCCACTAAGTATCTCTTTCATTCACTTGTTCATTCATTGAACAGATATATCAGGCATTAGGATACAAATTCTGCCCTCAACAGGGCTCTAATCCAGTAGAGCAGAAAATATTTTTATGTACAAAGGAAGAAATACTATAATGAAATAGAAACAAGATAAGTGCTGTGGGAAGTTAATAGGTAGAACTGAGGAGATCAGTGGACTTCTGGAGAAAGCATCTAACCTGAGTACTGAAGGATGATAGCTAGATGATGAACAAGACAAGCAGGAGAGGTGGCTAAGAAAAGGGTATCCAACTGCTAACCTATTGTTGGAAGGAGTCAGGCTAGCAGGAGGCAGCAGGAGTCTCCTAGGTGCCAGATACTCCGGAGCAGCCAATGATAAAGTGCAGAAGGGAAGAAGGAACTCCACAAGCAATCAGCATGTCTTACTCTTCCATGTGGCAAGCCTGCATGTATTTATGCATCAGGCTTTACTCTTCCAAAAGAACAATTTTATGGATCGTGGAGATTCTCTATAGTCAAAGCCCTCATTTTACAGAAGAGAAAACAAGGGTTTCACATACTCTTCAAGACAACAGAACTAGCAGGGGGTTGATCTGAGACTATAGGTTGAGTAGCCCTGAAATAAATGACTCTAGCACTCTTTCCATTTGTACTAAGAATTATAATCCTGGCCATAAGTGTCACATGTGTGTGTGTGTGTGTGTGTGTACTTAATGTACACAAGAGTGGAGTAAAGAAAGATAGTGACTGACACTGAGGTTTTTCAGGAGCAATACAAGTTATAAGAGGGTAAAGAAATACAGACCTGCATATTTATCTACCATGAGCAAAATTTCCTTTCGAAACAAGGAACTGAAGAATTGAACTACAATGTTAGTCATTTATACAGGAGCTGGCCAGTGAACTATAACAACTTAAGCTTCAGAAATCTTGTTAGCTACCCAGGTGGCTGCTTCATGCATCAACTCCCCTCACTGTCATCCCTATTGTTATTAAATGCAAATGACAGGTTCCTGGATGTCCAGGGATTGGCTTCTCAGCAGGAAAATATAATACCAGCAGAAAAAGAATCATAGCCATCCACCAAGACAACACTTGAGCTTTCAATGATCAATAAGCATCTCCACTTATAGCTAGGTTTCCAAACAACAAAGATATGCTGCATTAACAGCTAGCATGAAACACCAGTAATGGCATGAATATGTTTTACAGCAATGTCAAACATTGAGCCTTCTATCCATCCACATTGGGAAATTTTTGGTCCCCATCTGAATGAAGTAATCATATTAATTTCCCAAAATTCTAGGACACTCAAAGAAGTTCTGAGCAGACAGGACACCTATGAATCTGAGAATTAGAGGATGTTGGGAATTATCCTAGACATTATCTAATGTGATGCCTCTGCTTTTATATACAATGGAAGCAGCTCAGAAAAACAAAGTAATGACCAAGATCATATTTATAATAATGACAGAGAACCAATGCTAGAAGCAGGCTTTCTCTGGACCTTCTGCCGACCCATCTAGGATGCAGGGTATAAAAAAACTAGCCAGGTGAGAGGAGGCTTCAACCCTCTCCTCCCAAGAGTGCTGTGTGCCCAATCCTCCAGCTGTAAGCAGGGACAATTTCAGCTCCTGACATCAGGTATGGCTTCAGTTCTAACTTTTCAAATGCTTACCTACAAATGTACAATTTTTCTTTTTCGGTACCGGGGATCGAACTCCGGTCCTTGCGTTTGCGAGGCAGGCAGTGAAACCACTGAGCTAAATCTTGGGCCCCAAATGTACAATATTAAAAGTGGGATTATCTTATTCCTCCTAAGCCACTGACATGACAGCATAATTTTTTGCATTACAACAAAGTGAACTGTTTTAGATGATCACACAGTCTCATGCTATATTTTAAAATCTGCTTTTCACTTTCAAGTATTTGACACTTCTATGAATGAATGCATCATTGTGTAAATATAGTTTCATTTGTAGCTTCTGTGAATGAATACATTATAATATAAATAAATGAATTAGAAGCTATGGACATGTCTTACAACAGAAAATGGCTAAGTAGTTATACTCATGTGATAGAAAATGAGTTTATTGCTGTTAATATTATCAAGTCTATACTGAGTTAGGAAAGTCCTTTAGTATTAAATGTTAAGTGGGAAAATCCAAGTTATAATAATATAATTATGATCATACTTTATAAAACCATCTTTTTAAAAAAATTAAAAATTAAAGTAACAATATGGCCATTGTGTCATAGTCACTGTATTACAGAGGAAGAAAAAATTAAAATTCTGAGAAATGAACGATATATTTTAATATATTTTAAATTTACCAACTAAAATGCAGTATTTTTTCTTGGTTCTGAGGATCAAACCCAAGGCCTATTCACAAGATAAGTAACTGCTCTCCCTGAGCTATATCTCTAATCCCTTAAATTTAAAATTTGACCATAAGAAAACTATTGAATACCAGTTCGATAAAACAGGCTAGAGGAAAACATTAGCTACAGTTACAAAACACTGGAATTTGGGAAAAACTGGAGATATTTCACATCACTCTGGGTATTGCAACTAATCAGAAGAACTAATGCAGAAGAATATTCTAGGAATATGCTTCTTTTGCTAGCTGATTTATTGCCAATCTGAATCTGAAACAGACAAGTCTGACATATATCTATATCTGTATCTGTGTCTATATCTATGTCTTATTTATTTATAAATTCAAAACTCAAATGATGCACTGCTTCCTCCTTGATTACCTCCCTACCACCTGAACAGAGAAGAGTGCTCCAGTGTTGGTAGGTAAAGGAAAACCTGTATGCCCCCCCCCAAGGCCAAGTTTCAAAATTCCGAAGCTCCAAGTACTCAAGCACCAAGTAATAATGTATATTCTCCAAGGGGTTCCAAAGAAGCATGAAGCATTACTGTTCTTATGCAACCACGATGGTTTTAGAAGTCTCCCAAACCAAAGAAGTACAAATGCTCCTCAATTAGCATGGAGTTATGTTCTGATAAATCCATCATAAATTTAAAATATTGGAAGTGGAAATGCATTTAATATACCTAACCTACCAAACATCATAGCACAGCAACACAGTCTACTGCAGGACATCAGTTGTTTTTCCCATGGGGTCATAGGCCTGACTGTAAGCTGTACTTTGCTGCAGCCACCCAGCAGCAAAAGAGTATCACACTATGTATCACTCTCCCAGGAAAAAAATTAAAGCTCAAAATGCTAAGCTTGGTTTCTAGTGAATGCATATCACTTTTACACCCTCATAAAATTGAAAAATCAAACATAAAAGTATTGTGAGTGGGCGGTTCTCTCATTTGTATCTCATCGTCAGTTAATTTTCCACCATTAAGCAAACTCTAATTAAACTAATCTGAAAGAGGCAGTAGAAAAATGTAAATAAAGTTCTATGCTGCCACATCTAATTCAGTTAGACTGCCTATGACAGAAAATGGACTTCATGACTTCTCAGTCTTTCTCAAGGCAATAATTTGAATAAGGAGCTAGTAAATGAGTAGTATTTAACTTAGCAAAAATTAGTTTTAAAGTATGATACTAACAAGTTTGGAAATTCATAAGAAAAACTATTCCATCGATCAGATAATTTCCCCAATGATTTACTAAACCACATTATGCCCCATAATTAATGTCAGGGAAGAATAAAGTACAGAAAGTTATGATGGACATGCATTAAGTAGACATAAAAGCCACTGACCTAATCAACTAATCTATAAGAATAGCTGTTTCTTTGCCAGGTTTGTGGTTAAACCATGACTACATTGCTCATGCTCACTGGGGAAGCCTGTCTGTTGAAATGATTGCTTTGTAATGAGAAGAATAAGTCAAAACAACAGTAAATATATTATATCTATACAGAAAAGCTCATTTTCTTAAGTAATCAAAGAAATAAAATTGAAATGTGTTATATTTTATCTATGAATATAAAAAGCAATATTTTAACAGTAAAAGCGTTGGTAGAGGATAATGAAACATATTCTGACATACTTTTTCTAGAGGAAAAATAAACTAGAATCAGCTTTTGGGAAGTATTCTGGCAATATTTATTAAGAGTATGTATATTTAAACTAATAAATTTTACTTATAGTAATTTATTCTAAAAAATGTACAAACACCAGCCTAATATGCAAGGATGACCAATATTTTTATAAAAGTACATAACTATTTAATAAGAGGAATATTAATAAATCCTAAAAATTTATATTTTAAAAGAATATTTATTATATTATACATTATATGATGTGTGAAAATGTAGGATATAAACACTTATATACAGTATGATCCTAACTTTACAAAATAAAAAGATATATCCTTATATGCATATAAATTATCCTGGAAGAAAAATCCAAACTGTTAACAAATGGATTTCCCTGGATGTGACTTCATGGAAGATTGCCTCTTCACACTCTGACAATGCAACTTAGCCATTTCCTGCAGAACCAATATAAGAATGGTAATACATTAACTTCTGAAGGTCTACTTAGCAATGTATGAGTGTATCATTTTTTATATGGTGGGAAATAACATATTGATGGCTCTGTCCCAAAGGCGTACTGTCCACAGCTGAGACAGAAAAGAATGGAGGGACCTTACCCCTTTACACTGGATTCTGAGAAAACAGGAATTCTAGGACGTTTCCCTTTAAAATTAAAGAAGAATTGTTATATTTATCAAGCAAGAAGAATTCCATCAATGCCTTGAAATGCCAGACCTTTCAGAAATGCTCACTCAAAATCCTCTGCCTAGCTTCAGGGGGTTTGTATGAGGGACTCCAGGGAAATTGTATTTGTTGTATTATATCTTGTTTGTTTAACGGGTGAAAATCTACATATTCTAAAGCAAGGATCTCCCTTGTGGGCAATGCCATGTTTTGCAGTTAGGCACTTGGCACAGGTTCTTTCAGCTTCAGCAACATGCCTCTTAAGACCCACTGGCCACCACCTGCCATTCCTGCCGCTCTTCATTACTGCTGGACTCATTTTCATATGTTGCTATACTCAACCCATAAAGGTTGTATAAGCATTTGCCTCTAAATTCTGTGAGTTGAGCCTTTCATTTTTGTACACTTTAGGAATTAATTCTACATATTGAACACATGCTAAAATGACATTGAATTGAATTTGGAACTTTTACCAAATGCTAGTATGCAGCCAGCAGACAAATCCATTTGCAGTCTATTCAAGATAATCAGACCTACCCTCAGCAGGTCAGATTATGAATGCATCAGACTTTAAAGCAGACAGTGGGCACTATTTTCTAAAAGTCAGGAAGAGAAAAATAGCTTGTATCTCTGACCCATGTGGTCTGGTACAAGTTTGGGATTAAGGAATGTAGACATTTATTAAGCTAGCCTCTTTCCTGCTTCTGAGACTCTCCTCTTCCTTTCCTTGTCCAGTCCATTGCCTATTTGGTCACAATGTGAAGTGACAACCTATACTGATATAACCAAACTCACTGACCACAGAGTACCAAAAGAGTCCATAAGGTGCTGGTCGCAGTAGCTCATACTGGTAATCCCAGGACTTCAGGAGGCTGAGGCAGGAGGATCCAAGTTCAAGTCAAACCCATGTAACTGAGCAAGACCTCATTTTGACATAAATTAAAAAAGAAAAAGAAAAGGGGAGTAGGAACATAGCTCAGTGGTAAAGTATCTGTAGGTTTGATTTGTAGTACCATAAAAAAAACAAATAACAAACAAACAAACCAGCAAGTGAAGTGCATTCAGTTTAAAGTGGCCCAAAGAAGCTATCAAAACTTAGCTAGGTGCATGCCTATAATCCCTGCTACTTGGGAGGCTAAGACAGAAGGATTACTTGAGTCTAGATGTTCAAGCCCAGCATGGTCAATGTAACAAGAACTTGTCTCGAAAAATTAATTATAGCACAATTTTAAGAATTTTATGTGTTTTATTTAAAAGAACAAAATAAAAGTAAAATACAATGATATGTTAAAATTATTAAAAAGCTGTAAAAGCAAATGGGTAAATTGATCAAACACCTGACATCACTCTAGTGGTGGCTCTTCTATGCATCAATGTGCAGTAACCAGGGCTCCAGGCATTGAACAACTACATATGTCATTTTGGCTATGATTCAGCCAGTCTTAAATGACAGAGTAAGCTTCCCTTGTTGGTCCCAAACAACAATGCTAAAGCTGTCAAAATATTCAAGAGCAATGCCACAGCTCTGAGAGTCAACTTAGCAAGCAGCTATTCAAATGTCTATTATCAATCAGAAATGACCTTAAAAAGTTAATGCCTATATTTATTCCAAGTTAAACATTCAAATTGAATGTGAATGTACTGCTTTGTACATGAATCACTCAAGAACCTTTCTTTCTGTGATTAACTGCTAGCACAGACCTATAAAAATGAATTAGAATTGGTTTAGGAGGGGAACACAAGGTGGCTTAAACTTTGCTATTGAAAAGAACAGCCTCAACAGCAACTTTCTCCCACAGTGGCCCTCTTCTCAGCATCACTCTGTTCCTATACACTGCTAATCTCCCATCGCCTTCAACAGCAACATTCTCTCTTACCTCCGAATCCCTTACACCTGCATTTATTGTAATCTATGGCTGATAACAAATTAATCTTTCTCAATTTATCCACCATTATGTTGTCTTACCTTCTCTCCACTCCAGCCCAATTTTCCTACTCAGTTCAAATATATCCTGCACATTAGCTTTATAATTCCTTCGTCTCCTCTATGAAAGCCTTCCTCTCTGACTTTACACATCCTCTCATTTGGAGAGGCTAAACTGAAGACCTCATGTTCTACCACCTCTACAAGGCCTTTCCTGCCCTTCTGCCACTCTTACACTCCAGAATGCCTGCCCCAGGGCATGCTTGTCAGGCTCCCTGGCATTGTGGGTTAACTACTCTGGGCCTTCTCTAATAGGATTCCAGATTTCTTGAGAACAAGAACCATGGCCATCTTCCCTCCTTGAAAAGGGAGGGGTCAGTATTGTCATCTTTCTATTGTGTATAGTGGCAGAAGCCAGAGAAGAGCCATGGGTTTATCTTTCTGGTTGTTTTGTCTTGGTTCTGTTTTTCTTGCCTAGCTATCACCTGGTCCCAAACTCAATCACAAAGACTGCCATAATGCCACAGCTTTGTGACATTTTTAAAAGACCAGTTTTGTTTTTTTTTTGAAGCAAGCAAGGAAACGAGCAGAAAGAACAAAAAAGATACTCCCTTGTTTAACTCCAGGACAGGGGAAGCCAGGCTCTGTCTGACCCCCCAGGGCTGGGGAAGAGAACAAGCTGCCACCACCTGTGATTATAAGGCAAAGATCCTGGGGGACTGTTGCAAAGGCTTGTGCTGCAAGGATGCCACATTTGATCAGAGCAGGACAAAAAAGGTCATTGAGTGTGGGACCCTAAGGTACAAAGGATCTCCTATAGCAACATTCATAATTCACCGAGCTTCTACCCAGCCCAGAGGCCTGGAAAGTAAGAAGCGGGTCAAGAAGAGGCACAACTAATTCACAGCTGGAGACTACAGCAAGTACAATGAGGGAGGAGCCCAGGAAGACGAAGACCAGGGTGAGTCTCATGTACTGCCATCAGGGCTGTGGTTGGCTGCTGGTGACCATCCGGAGAGAAAGGCAAGCACAGGCAGAATCTAAGTTTGAACATTCCTCCCTATGGATTCATGACATTTTAAATTTACAAGATAGGTGTTAAAGTTTCTACGACAAGTACAAGGGTCTCTAAACACCTGCATTTTTTTCCTAATTATTTTGTAATTTAAAAACAACAGGAAATTGGTTTTCTACAGACACAGAAGTGGGATGTGGAACTGTGTGGCTAATCCACAGCAATGTCCACCAAACTGTAAAGGACAAAAAACAAACCTTCTGCTAATAGGGTCTCTTCATGGGTTTGGGCTAATGTGATTTTTTTTATTTCATTAAGTTTATTGGTACATTTTAGGTATACAATGCAGTTACATTCATCACTGGGATCTTATACCTTTACATAATGTGTTCCCCATTCCCCTGCCCTCCTTTACCCCCTCCACCTTTCCCTATTAACGAAGACTTTGTTTCCATTTTTTCATTTCCTCATATTTTTTCTTTTCTCTTTCTTTCCCCTACCCCTCCCACTTTGCCTACTCCTTTAGACCATTTCTTCCTATTTCACATTATCAATTATACATTTTGAACCTTATTTACATTTGTAGTTTTTCACACCAGAGAAACTATTCAGTATTTACACATATGTGCCCTATGTATTTCACTTATGACTATGGCCTCAGTGTTCATCCATTTAGCTATAAATGTCTCCAGTTTCTCTTTCTTTATGGCTGACTAGTACTCCACTTATAGAAAAACCACATCTTCTTTATCCAGTCTCCACTTGATGGACAGTTGGGCTTTTTCCCAAGTTTTAGCTCTTACAAACTATACCACCATAAACATGGGTGCCCATATATTGCTGTGGTATGATTCTTTTAATTCTTTTGGGAAGATACCCAGCAGAGGAATAGCTGTGTCAAATGGGACCACTAATCCTAGTTTTTGCGGTTTCTCCATATTGATTTCCACAGTGGTTGTACTAGTCTGCACTCCCACCAAAAATGGAGAAGGGTTCCTTTCTCCCCACAACCCTGCCAGCATTTGTTATTGGTTGATTTCTTGATAGCAGCCATTCCTTCTAGGGTGAGGTGGAATCTCAGTGTTGTTTTCACCTGCATCTCTAGAATGACCAGTGATGTTGAACATTTTTTCATACATTTATTTGCTGCTTCTACTTCTTTGTCTGAGAAATGTCTGTTCATTTCAGATGCCCATTTTTGAACTGAGTCTTTGAATTTGGAGGGGTCTGTTTTTTAGTTCTTGATACGTTCTAGATAGTAGACTTTTGTCTGAGGAATAGCTGATGAAATTTTTTGCCCACATTGTAGGTTATCTCTTAGCTGTGTTGGTGGTTTCTCTTGCAGTGAAGAAACTTTTTAAAAAGATGAGATCCCAGTTGTTGATTCTTTGTACTAGTTCCCGTGCTACTGAGCATTTGTTCATAAAGTCTTTATGCCAATGTCTTCGAGAGTTCTACCTATCTTCCCCCAAGTTTAGTGTTTCTGCTTTAATATTTAAATCATTAATCCACTTTGATTTTAGTTTAGTGCATGGTGAAATATAGGGGTCTAGTTTTAATCTTTGGCAGGTTGAAATCCAGTTTTTCTAACACCAGTTATTAAAGAGGCTATCTTTCCTCCAGTGAGGGTGGTTGGCTCCTTTGTCAAAGAAGAGGTGGCTGACTATGTCTGGAGTTGTTTCTGCATCTTCTAATCTATTCCACTGATCCTCGGGTCTGTTTCTTTGCCAGTATCATGCTGTTTTTATCACAGTGGCTTTGTAGTAGAGTTTCAAGTTGGAGATTGTGATATACGCCCCCGTCATGTCTCTGTTGCCTAAAATTGCTTTTGCTATTCCAGGTCTCTTCTGGCTCCAAATGAAGTTTTGGATTGTTTTCTCTAGTTCTGTGAAATATACTGTTGGGATTTCAATCGGGATTGCATTCAATCTATATAGCAGTTTTGGAAGTATAGCCATTATCATTATGTTAGTTCTTCCTACCCAGGAGAAAGGTATTTCTTTCCATTTTTTTATATCCTCTTTGATCTCTTTTTTTCAGAGTGCTGTGGATTTCAATGTAGAGATTTTTTGCTTCCTTCGTTAGATTGATTCCTAGATATTTCATTTTTTTGGATCCTATTGTGAAAGGAATTGTTTTCCTAATTTCTCTCTCAGTGAGTCTGTTATTGGTGTACAAAAAGGCTACTGATTTTTGAGTGTTGACCTTGTGTCCAACTACTGTACTAAATCTGTCCATTAAGTCTACAAGTCTTTTGGCAGAGTGTTTTGGGTCTTCTGTGTAAAGTATCATATCATCAGCAAATAATGACATTTTAAATTCTTCCTTTCCTATCTTTATTCCTTTTAGTTCTTTCTCATCTAATTGCTATGACTAATGTTTCCAGAACTATATTGAACGGGAGTGGTGATAATGGGCATCCTTGTCTTGTTCCTGATTTTAGCATGAAGATTTTCAGTTTTTGACCATTTAGTATGATATTGGCTGTTGGTTTTTCATAGATAGCTTTTATCAAGTTGAGATAAAGACCATCTATTCCAATTTTCTGTAGGGTTTTTATTACGAACGAATGCTGAATTTTGTTGAATGCTTTTTCTGCATCTATTGAGATGATCACATGGTTTTGGTTCTTGGCTCTGTTAATATAGTGTATTACTTTTTTTTTTTTTTTTGGTATCAGGGCTTGAACTCAGGACCTTGCACTTGCAAGGCAGGCATGTATTACATTTATTGACTAACATTTGTTGAACTACCTTGCATCCCTGGGAAAAATCTGACTTGGTCAGGGTGTAAGATCTTGATGATCCTCTGTATTGTTTGCCAGTATCTTATTGGGGATTTTTGCATTCTATGTTCATTAGGGAGATTGGCCTGTAGTTCTCTTTTGTTTGGGCCTTGCCTTGGTTTTGGAATCAAAGTAACAATTGCTTCCACGAATGAATTTGGAAGTATTGGTTCCCTTTCAATTTCACAGAAGAGTTTAAAGAGTAGTGGCAATAGTTCTTCTCTAAGTGTCTTGTAGAATTCAGCAGTGAAGCCATCAGGGCTTGGGCTTTTCTTTGTTGGTAAAGTTTTAATTACATTTTTAATTTCACTGATGGTAATTGGGTTGTTTGGAATTTTTATATCCTCTTTGTTCAAATTTGGTAATCCATATGTATCTAGGAGTCTGTCCATTTCTGTGTTTTCCATTTTATTAGAGTACAGGTTCTCCAAGTAGGTATTGATGATCCTCTGAATTTCTGCTGCATCTGTTGTGACTTCAACTTTTTTGTTCCTAATTGCATGAATCTGAGCCTTTTCTTTCCTTTTTTTGGTAAGGTTGGCTAAGGGTTTATTGATTTTATTTATTCTTTCAAAAAACCAACTCTGTTTTTTTTTTGTATATCCTTTTATTGGTACATTTTAGGTGTACAATATAATCACATTCATCATTGGAGATATGCACCTTTACATACTCTCTTGGTTCTTATTTTTTCCCCCTTCCCCTGCCCTCCATTCAACCCCTCCATCCCTTTCTATTTATAAAGACTTTGTTTCCATTTTTTCATTTCCTCATATCAATTCCATTCCCTTCTTTCCTTTCCCCACACCTCCCACTTCCCCCTCCCCTTTGCCCCTTTTCTTCCTATTTCACATTATCTATTATACCTTTTAGTCCTTATTTACACTTTCACTTTCTCACACTAGAGAAACTATTTGGTATTTACACATGTGTCCTGTTTATTTCACTTAAGAGTATCACCTCAATGTGCATCCATTTAGCAATAAATGTCTCTAATTTCTCATTCTTTATTGCTGAGTAGTACTCCATTTTATAAAAAAAACCACATTTTCTTGATCCAGTCTCCAGGTGATGGGCATTTGGGCTGTTTCCAAGTTTTAGCTATTACAAAACTGTGCTGCTATGAACATAGGCACACATAGATCACTGTGATATGATTCTTTTAGTTCTTTAGGGAAGATACCCAGCAGGGGAATAGCTGGGCCAAATGGGACTTCCAGTCCTAGTTTTTTGAGGTATCTCCATACTGATTTCCACAGCGGTTGGACCAGTCTACACTTCTACCAGCAGTGGAGCAGTCCAACTCTTTGATTTGTTGATTTTTTGTATTGTTCTTTTAGTCTCCATTGCACTGATTTCTGCTCTGATCTTTATAATTTCCTCCCTTGTATGAGCTTTGGGTTTGTCTTGCTCTTCTTTTTCTAGGAGCTTAAGGTTCAGCATTAGGTTATTTGAGCTCGCTCTGTTTTCCTATTATGGGCATTCACTGCTATGAATTTCCCTTGCAGAACTCCTTTCACTGTGTCCCACAGATTCCTGTATGTTGTACTGGCATTATCATTTAATTGTAGAAACTGTCTAATTTCTTCTTTAATTTTCTCTAACCCATTGGTTATTCAAGAGTGTGTTATTCAATTTCCACATTTGTGGAGTTCTTGCAGTTTCTTATGCTATTGATCCTCAGTTTAATTGCACTATGGTCTGATAACATACATGGGATAACTTCAATTCTTTTGCATTTACTTGAATATGTTCTATGAGCTAGCATGTGGTCTATTTTGGAGAATGACCTGTGTGTAGCCAAAAAGAATGTATATTCTGATTTTGCACAGTGGAGCACTCTGTAGACATCTATTAAGTCCATTTGTTCAAAAACTTGGTTCAGTTCTGGTATTTTGTTGATTTTTTTGTCTAGATGATCTATTTATGATAGTGGGTTATTGAGGTCCCCCATTATAATTGTTAGTGCTTTTTTGGTTTTTCATGTCCATTAATACTTGTTTTGTATAGTTGGGGGCATCAGTATTTGGTGCATATATATTTATGATTATCATCTCTTTCTCTTGGATTGTTCCCTTTAAAAGGATATAGTGACCTTCTTTGTCTTAGTTTTGGTTTGAAATTTACTTTCCTGCAAATAAAATAGCTAACTCCACTTTTTTTCTGGGCTCCTGTTGCACAGAGAACTGTTTTCCATCCTTTTACTTTCAGCCTATGAATTTCTTTTTGAGAAAAAGAAAATTATTAGGTGTGTTTCCTGTATACAGCATATTGTTGGATTTTGCTTCTTAATCCATTCTGCCAGTCTATTTCTTTTGATTGGTGTATTGAGGCCATTAATATTGATGGTTATAACTGATATTTACTGACTTACTCTTGTCATGTTATTTTCCTGTTGTTGACTCTTTTATTTTCTCCCTCTCCCTTTCATTTCTTGCCTTGCCTGGTGAAATTGCTCTGTTGGGCTTCATGGAGTTGTGACCCTCATTGTCTTTTTCTAGGATATTGTTTAGAATTGTTTGGAGTGCTGGTTTGGTATTCATGAAGTTTCTCAGGTGTTCTTTGTCGTGGAAGTATCTTATTTCCCTATCAATTTTGAAAGATAGTTTTGCAGGGTACATCAGTCTAGGTTGGAGGAGGTTGTTTTCTTTTACACCTTGAAATACCTCACTTTAGGCTCTCCTTGACTTGAGGGCTGTGTTGAAAAGTCTGCTGTGATTCTGATTGACTTTCTTTGCATGTGATTTGTTTCTTTTCTCTAACTGCTTGTATTATTTTGTTCTTCTGTTGGGTTTCTGGGATCTTAATTATTATATGTCTAGGTTTAGATTTTTTTTGACTGTGGCTAGTTGCAGTCCTATATGCCTTATCTGTATGTCAAATTTTTTTCACTCTGTTTGGGAAGTTTTCTGTCATTAATTCTGTGAACAGGTTTTTTTATGTCATTTGTACTTTCTCCTGCTTTATCGTGGATCCCTATTGGTCTTATATTATTCTTGTTTGTATCATCTAGGAGCTGCTGGATCAATTTCTCATGGTCCCTTACTATTTTTAAGAGATCTCTCTTTTCATGGTCACTGACCACAATCCTGTCTTCTATATCTGATATTCTGTCTTCACTTTGGCTCATTCTGCTGCGAATGCTTTCAACTGGTTTTTTAATATCCTGTATATCTGTTTGAATCTGTTTCATGGATTCTATTTTTTTCCTATGTTAGGCATTCATGGTTTCCATTTCTTTCCTATGCTGGGCACTCATGGCTTCCTGAGCTCATTTTTTTTTTTATCTTTTTCTGTTCTAGAGTCTCTAATCATGTCTTTCATTCTGCTTACCATTTCTGTAGTTATCTGGGAAATTATTTCTGTTTTGAATCTTTCCAGAGCCTCATTCACCTGTTTTGTTAATTCCTGTGCTATCAGTTTATGGTGTCCAGATGGCTGATCAACAGAATTTTCCAACTCATTTTTCCCAGAATTTGTCTTTGGTGAGCTGGAAATCTGAGTTTGTGCCTTGCTTAGGTGTCTTCTGATTTCTATTTTTGCTGTTAGTACTGTTTTTGGTTTAATTCCTGGGTTGATACTTCAATATTGCTTATTGTAATATCTTTGTTGCTTGTATTTAGAACTCTTTTGGAATAATTACTTCTCAGAGGTGTCTTCCAGATATAGCTGGTCTTTAGGTTTTGAGTCTCTAATGACTCTTAGTGGGCCAATGTTAATTTAGCTAAATGAAATATCATCTTGCTTTCCCATGTGACCTCTGGCATTGCAGCATGCTGTAGCATCATCAGCTCTGTGAAAGTAGAGCTGTGTCTTGCTCGCCATGGGTATGGCTTATCTAACAGGGAAGAAAAGCCTGTTTCAGAGAGATGGTGTTGAAAAAAATTTTCATCTCATAAGTTTACTAAACTGTTCAATTATTTTATGCAGTTTTCATATTTGTCTTACATTTATCAATTTTAAAAAATCATTACATAAGATAGACATATATCCTGCATGTGTGCTGTGGTCTGGTTTATCTTCTCCAAAAAAGTCTGTGGAAACTTAATTCCTCAAATCCTAATGGTGTTTCTAGATGGGGCCTCTGGAAGGTAAGTAGGGTCAAACAAGATCATGAAAGTGGGGCCTGGCATTCATGCCTTTACATGAAGAGGCAGAGCTCTGAGCTGATGCCTGCTGTTACCTCGCCATGTGGTACCCAGGGTCATGTTATGATGAAGCAGCAGGAAGACTCTCACAGGATGCTTTCCAGTCTCTGGAACCATGAGCCAAAGAAACTTCTATTCTTTATAAATTACTCAATCTATGGCACTCAGTTACAGAAACAAAAAGTGTACTGAGACAATGTATAAATAAATATAATAAAAGGTAGAAAGTAGGCAACTATTGAACTTGTGCTATTACCTCTGTTTCTGTGCTTACATTGTATAGTTTTCATTTAATCCTCACTCAATTTTACAAGGGCAAGTTTTTGCTTCACTTAAAAGATAAAAGCCATTAATAAGCAAAAACAACAAAAAAGGCTTAAATGCTTCAGAGATTAAGTAAGAAGCAGAGACTCTAGGCATACCTGGCCCTGAAGTGAAGTGCTTTTTCCTCTAGCCAGCCTTGGATAGATTGGGGGTAGGGGTGCAGAGGGATAGGGAGAGGCTCTGGACATGAAGATTGGAGAAGGGCAAGGACAGCCACCCCTCGAACATATGATCCTTCTGCCCACTATGTGGACAAGGTCATGTCTGAGAATACTTCCTGATTCTATGCAAATAAAATCTCTGTAGTAAGCAATATCAGTATCAGTGTTTCTTTTTTTAAATATGGCTCAGTAGTCAGAGAAATTAGTGGAAAAGTTGAAAAGAGAAAAAATAAAATTAGTAAAAAATGGAAACTCTTGATTTAGAAAACATAAATCCCATTTCTAAAATAAGGCTCCACACTAAAAATAATGCTCTTGAAGGGTGAATTAAAAAAAAAATCCCAAATGGCATATTCATCAAACTAAAAGCTTTCAAGTTTTTGCAAAGGACACTAATATCTATCTAACCTAAACTATTCCTTCTACTGTTACACAAAGAAAAAATTGTAAAAGCAATTATTACAAAAAAGAAAAATCTATCACGAAGGTACAATATGATATCTTATTGGAACATCTTATTTTCACAGAAAGTAAGAAAGATTAGACTAACAGGGTTATGTCCAAAGGACATAGAAATCACACTGAAGAGACTTCTAGTGGCCAAATTTGGTCCAAATAATAATAATGACTATTACTCATTATAAAATATTGAATAGATAAAAACCCCTGAGAATGGAGCAACACGCATTATAAATAGAGGGAAAAAGGGAATTTCTTATAACTCAATCTTATTCTCATCTCTTCTTGCAGCCTCTGATTGAGAATCAGCGATCTGTTTCAGTGTTCCTTTCTCATTGAAGTTGTGCTTTGTACATGCTTTTTCCACTAAGTAAAATAAGGACATGAATAAGCACCACAGTGGACAATGCCTTCAGTAGCAGAGAAAAAAATTATCCTTCAGACATAAATCACTTTTTTGAGGCTATAAAGTGGAAGAAATGGAAAAAAGAATAAAAGCAATCCATTTTATGTTGGGAATTTCAATAAGGAGTCAAGAGACTCTTCTTGTAACTGTACATTATCTTTGTACCATGTTGAAAATGGCCAAGTTCTATAAATTGCAGAGATAAGATAAAAAAGAAAACAAAGAAGTATTGCTTTTTATTTCTAAAAGGCACTGATAGTAAGACAAGATTCATGAAGTGGATATGGCCATGAAGAAGAGTGCACAGTATCACATCAGGCTCCTGGAGGGCAATCTCAGCCCTGCCACACACCAGCAGTATGTCCTGGGACACCCCTCTGCCTCTTGCACTATAGCTCCTTTTCAAAATGAGTTGATCTCAATGACCTTCACCCCTAAAGGTCTGTGAATATGTGAATTTCCCTATGCCCCCAGTTTCTCATCTGTAAAATGGGAATAGTAACAGTTCTTTTTTTTTTTTTTTTTTTTTTTTGGTACCGGGGATCAAACTCGGATCCTTGCACTTGCAAAGTAATAGTTCTTACACATCACTGGGTTGCTATGAAAATGAGTTAAATAATATATTTAAAGTGCTTAGAACAGTGTATGGCTCAGAGTAAGCATGCCAAAACTGTTATCTATTATTATCAAAATAAAAATTACAATTATTCTTATTTCATCACCTACCCAACAATGTCTCCAAAAGCTAACAATTATTTAAGGACAAGCTCTGGTACCTTCACCATACCAAAGAAATCTCTTCTATCTGCCTCACGTGTTCTCTTACAACACAGTGTCTTTTGATAGCTCCTGAACCTCCACACCATTTCAGGAGGAGACATTCTTACAGAAATACCTTATCCCAAACCATAGCAGGATGCCATTTTTTCTCTGGAGTAAGGAAGAAAAGGAAACAGTGGTTGGAATCAGTCTAAAAGATTCTTTTTTTCCCCAGAAGAATACAAGGATTTTATCCAAAGAGAAAATCCAACATTGAAAAAAACCCCAATTGACCAGAGTACCTAGTATTCATGGGGTAGGCAAGCATGGTAGTTCAACTGATAAAAAATGGATAAAGCTGAACTTGGATACACATGATT
Source organism: Heterocephalus glaber (assembly GCF_053883595.1). NCBI lineage: Eukaryota > Metazoa > Chordata > Mammalia > Rodentia > Bathyergidae > Heterocephalus > Heterocephalus glaber. The sequence goes on along the minus strand of NW_028258324.1, from coordinate 9,255,766 downwards.
CATGACAATGTTCTCTTTGGTTTTTATCTAGCTGAAGGTTTTCTAGTCACTTTTTAAAAAATTCATAAAAATAGATGAAGGTTGAAAATAAATATCCTCTATGATATTGTGGTGTGCATTGTGTTAGAAGAACAAAAGCTTCCTGGTTAAAGAATAACTTGGATGCTTTCCTTTGTCCCCTAGAACTATGTCAAGAAGTTTCATCTTCAGTATCTTAAGAAATTTTATATGGAACATCTCAGCTACACCTACAAAGGGAGCACCAAAAGCTTTTAGAACTGATTGCTATAGGCCTCTTTTTATATAGGCCTTGGGACTATGTTAGAAGAGAGGGAAAGCAACACAATCAATGTGGAAAAAATACCTATATTTCCCAATTACCTAATTATACCATCCCTGTCAAAGTCCAAAACTGCAAAATGTGCTTTTCAAAAAAATTCTATACTCTTTTATAAAAAAAAAAAAAAACACCTTAGAAATATTACTGTCTTTGGAATGCCCTCTGGGTTAGAACTCTCTAAAAATAAAACATTACTTCAGGGACATGAAAAGAAACATAAATTGCCCAGTGGGTATGATGCCACAAAGAGAATTAAAACAAAGAACTATGGAATACGTTTCTTTCAAAGATGCCCATTTTTAGTTCATAGTCCTCAATTTGGTAGGTCTGAGAACAATATTAGGCAAAAGGGAGAAGTAAGTAACCTCTGAAGGATAGACAAGGGCAAAAACACCTAAAAAGGAGCAAAATGACTCATGGAAGGTCCTCTTCCAGCTTAACCATCTATGTGCTGTACTTAGACGATTTTGTGGAGACATTTGTTAAGAGATTCACTGAGCTCTTAGGGTGCATGAGGTGCTGGAAGTGTTGACCAATTGGGGGGAGTGAGTCTCTTCAGTGCCCTCAGTGCACTACAACAGAGGTAAAGGGTCACCCAGGACACCTTCCAGCCAGACTGAGGGATGGGGCAGGGTAGAGGAGTTGGCTTTCCCAAGAAAAGGGCGGCAGATGCCTCATGGCCGAAAGCAGAGGACCAGGAGAACTGCTGTGTCCTTGGCAAGTTATCCAATCTCTGCTTCCTTCTTACATTGGAACATTGGTTGAAACAGTTACTGCTTCAAAGGTTTATGGGCATTAAGATGAGTGTTTTATATAAAATGGTTAGAGAAGTATTTGGCAAATGACCATTTGACATACTGTCCGAACTGGGACATTTTGAGCACAAAGGCAAGTGATACTAATAATTACACTGGGACAAAAGGAGACAACTAGAGCTGTCCAAGACAAATCACGAAATTATATATATGCTCATGGTCTTTGTTACTGAAAGATGTCAGCCAAGTGACGTAGCACAGAAAGGATGTTATGCTGGAACAATATGTGCTTAGATAGAGGGCAAGAAACTGATGAATTCAAGGACTTCAGGGTATTTTTGGTCATCCACTACTATGGAATGATCTTCCTTTTCCTTCAGTGCACTAGTTATGCAGCCATATATCACTGAAAATGTTTAACATTCATTTCCCCATTAGACTATAAGCTGCAGAGAAGCCTGGTTTTTCTCACCAAGCTTGATTATAGACACAAAGTAGACACTCAGATGTCAGTGGGATGGCTATTGATGAACTTGGTCTGGCAAGAAGAGAAAACAAAGCAGACTTTGATGACCATAAAGTATGCTGATGAAATTTACTTTCTAGAGAGAATCTGCCCATGGCATACATTACCTGGCAACTCCTTGCTAGGGTTATCTTCAGGATATGCCTTGGCTTCCAAGTGAGGGTTATGTTCTCCTCAGGAAGCTGCAGCATACAGCTGGCCAAGACTCTCTACTCACAACTGGGGACTCCTCTATAGATGAGCTTTGCACCAAAGCTCTGTGTCAGGTGGTCAAGATTCACTCAGGGCTCACTGCAGTCCAAGGCTCTTCTTACCCAACTGTCTCTCATTGTTCCTTCCTTTTCACAGGTATCAGCCTAACATCTCAAACTAAAGCTTTCCTGTCTATTTCTCTCCCTCTCCTCATTATCTTTCTCAGACATTCTACCCAGTTAATCTATTGCACTTTCAATCCTGTGTTGGTGTCTCTGCTTCCTGGAGGAACCAATTCACATGAAGGCAGAGAGAGAAAACACTGAAGCATTAATAGGTATGAGAGCCCCAAGTATTATACTAAGAAATCAGAATTTTATTCTGGACTGCAAGCTAGTATTGACAAATCTATATTCCATACACAGGAAGTTAATTTATATTCCGTAAACAGGATGGCTTTAAAGAATATCACCAGCATTGCTAAGGACTGAATTGTGACCCTAAACAAAACTCACATCTTAAAGCCCTAATGCGATGGTGTCTGGAAATCCTTTGGTAATAAGGGGGAGTCCCTCATGATGAGAACAAAATTGTAAGGGAGGGAAGATCGAAAATGAACAAGTTCTCTGACTTATTGAAAGAGATGTCAGAGAACTTGTTCATTTTCAATCTTCCTTCCCTTAGAATTTTGTTTCTGCTATATAAAGACACATAAAGAACATAATTATTTGTTAAATAGAAAAAGAGCCCTCACCAGAACCCAACCCAGCCATGCTAGCACCACGATCTTGGACTTCCAGCATTCAAAACTGAGAAAATAAATTTCTGCTGTGTAAGCCACCTGCCCTATAGCATTTTGCTATGGCAGCCTGAGCTGACCAGTGCTCTCTTTCATCCTGTGATGGCATATCCAGATCAGCAATGAGGGTAAAGAAGAAAGCAAGTGAAACATGACAAAGCCTGACCACTGATGTGCACAGATCATGAGTTTTGGATCTAGGTCACGAAACTGTAATTATCCACATTTTGCAGCTCAGAAATGGATGCAGGGAAAGGCCGAGTAACTTGCCTAAGGATACTCACCTAGTCAACTTTAAAATCCATGTCCCTTTCACCAAATCATTTTTCCTCTAAGATAAAAGAACCCAGAGCTAAGGAGCTATAGAGGGGTACGGAAAGTTGTGCTTTATCCAATGATAAGACTCACTTAGTGACTAAAGGGAAATATAACTTTCTTACATAGGCATTAGGTCCTCGTATTTTTATAAGAACAGAGAGAATATCTAAATATTATATGCTAAGATAAAAGTACATCACATTGACAATACTGATTTGAACTGGCTTTCTTTTAATCAGCAAATGGCACTCAGTGCCTTTTTTTTTTTTTGGTACCGGGGATCGAACTCTGGACCTTGCACTTGCACAGCAGGTGCTGAAACCACTGAGGTAAATCCCCGGCCCCTCAGTGCCTACTTTTAGCTTCTAAGTATATTTTTAGTTGTGTGTGTGTGTGTGTGTGTGTGTGTGTGTGTGTGAGTGAGAGAGAGAGAAACCTGTTCGTAAGTAACTTAAAACTGAATGGAGAAAAAAGACACAAGAATAACCAAATTATGTGGTCAGGAGAGATAAAGAGCCAAGGGAAGATATATAAGATCATTAGGTTTTACTGAAGAGTTCAGGGAAGGATTATGGAGGACAAAGTGTTTTTGAGTTGGACCTTGAAGGAGGAGCAGGATTGCCTTCTCTGAAGTTACACATGTAAGGGCATGTGTGAACACCAATGGTGACCCACACATACCCTTACATGGAGATTATATGGCAAAGATGTAAATGAGTAGCTTAGATCTGGCGTCATAGTTCCATAAATTAGTTCTTTAGAAGCTCCTGGAAATTAATCACAAACCAAAGAATTTGAAATTCACCAACACATGGATTTGAGATGATTATTCCTACTTACCCCCTGCTCCCAACAATAAATGAGCATGAACAGCTGGGGCAAGGGCAGCATACAGTGAACATCTTGCTATTGTCTTCTATAGGTAATTGTCACAGGTCTTGGGAATTAAAATGAACAGTCTGGAATCTGAATTCTCCTTTGGGGCCTCTGTGTGATATACAGGGAAACTTCTTTAGCATATAGAGCTCTATATCAATTAACTTTCTTGGACAAACGGCAAGTGATAATGTATGGACAACCTACTTCTGGTTATTCATGGCCTTGGTGTGCAGCAAGAAACACCTATGCCAAACTCAGGTCTCACACCCTAGGCACTGTAGCTATAGAGAAAAAGCATTCAGGCTGCCTTCCGAGGCTCTGAATGATGAGGCCCTGCCTTAAAGAGAAGGTACATCTAGAAAGTCCAGCTCAGCAGGTAAGTAAGATGCCAGCTGGGACAGGTACACTTCTGCACTTTCAAGTTTTATGCATGTCCCATCTGTCATTCTCTTTACAATAATACTTTGCTGGGTCCCCTTTGGATTTAAAATACCCATCAGCCTTTCTGATCTGCAGTTATCTGCTGCTATAAACTTCAGTGTTTGTGCTCCCAACCCCAAAATTCATATGCTGAAACCTAATCCCCAACATAATGGTACTTGGAAGCAGGCCTTTGGGAAGTGATTAAATAATGAGGCTCTGACCTCATGAGATTAGTACTTGCATAAAAAAGGCCATGAAGAACTTTCTTGCCCTTTCTACCATGTGAGCAGACAGCAAAAAAATCTGGTATTCTACCAGATACCAAATTTGCTAGCACTTTGATCTCAGACTTCTAGCTTCTAGAATTGTGAGAAATAAATTTCTGCTATTTATAAGTCACCCAGCCTCTGGTATTCTGTTACATCAGCCCAAAAGGACTACAGCACCTGCAAAGGAAAGATAATGAGAGTGCCTCAACAATCCCCAAGAGGCAATGAGAGGATTTGCAAGACTGCTTTTGGAAGGTCCATTCTCAGCACAAAGCTGCAGATAAATGAAGTATGTATTGCACACTTCGTCTCTCCTTGGAAGATGTGAAGGCCCTATTTACACATGGGGAACAAATCCAGGGGAAAACAAATGATTTGATAAAATGTAGTCGCTGAGTTCTCGCCCCTTTATAAGTGGTAGATTTGTGCCATTCTTCTAGGAAGTAATTATATGCTACTGGCGCTTCTCGTTGTCTTCAGTAGTTCTATAAGTATTATTTTATTTTTCAAATTCAACTTCTCTTCTCAATTTAACTGCAAAAGTTTTTGAAAGCCAAGATCAGCCTTAAGCATCTTAACACCCTCATACTTTTGAGCCTTGCATATACACAAATTAAGATTACAATATTTACTTTCTGGATAAATCATTTTGAAACTATTAGTCTTTTTGAAGTTTTTCTAAAAGATTCAAGTATAATAAAGTGTGTGTGTGTGTGTGTGTGTATGAAGAAGACTTCACACTTGGTAAATTAATAATTGTCTTATTTAGTGCAATTATTATTGAAGAGATAAATTCCAATCATAAAACTCCTCCAGATAAACATATCTGAAATTTCTAATTATTCCCTGCTAAGTTATATTTCAGTTAATTAGCCACTTAAATTCAGTCATTATTAATAAAATTAAAATAAAAATATCACAAGTAATTCTGTGGCTTTTCAGAAGGTCATATATGGGGCTTTAATATTTTCTAGGTTCTGCTCTGGCCCTGCTTAAACTAACCTCAGCTCTAAAGAGAAGCTTTGCAGAGTCTCACTTGATTGCTGCAAGGAGATCAGATACTGCCTGTTTAGGGGGAACCAGTTGGCTAATATTGGAGAGCTGGAGAGGAAGACTAGAGCTATCTTTCTGGTGACAGTAGTGAGTGGATATCTCAAAGGATTGAGGAAGGATTATGTGCCCTGTAACCCACAAGAAGCGACTCAGAAACACATATATGAGTGGTTAAAAACAGACAGACATATTATATGGTCCACAAACTCCAGCAGTTTTCACCAAGGTACACAGATGAGACTGCTTTGTGCCTCCCCCATTTCTGCTATATGTTTCTGTATTTAGGGAGCTTTTTCTTCAAAGGCTGATTTTAGATTGTATAAAAGTCTTAGTGAAGGAGACAAAACCAGGCTGATTGCTTCAAATGCCCCTAGGGATACTTAGGAAGGACAGATACCATCTGCACCTTTAGAACCAGCAAAACTGAGTCTACCTGGGAGCAAGAAGAATTCTGGCTTTGTTCATGTTCATTCTACACAAAGAGGACAAGGATCAGAGAACCCTGGCAGTGCAAATGTATTTGGGGGAACAAAAGAAAAGTTGAAATGCTTTCACTTCTGCATTCTCATTTTGAGAAACTTGGAGGGTACCCTCAAAGAGGAAATGTGACCCAAACATTCCTCTTGGAAACAGTTTGCCTTAGCTTTTGTTTGGGATTTCACAACACATCACTCATCCCAAGAAGCAGTTGGGGAGAAGCGAATGTGACCTTCCTGGGAAGGACAACTCCTAAGAACCAGTATTCCGGCACCATGCCCTTCTGCACACTACTCTGGGTGCACCTGGGTGGCCTGGATACTCTGCCTTGCTCCCTGCTACTCAGCATCTCTTTGGGAACTATTGATTGCTTCCTCACTAAAAACCACTGCAATCACCACAATAAAAAAGGAAAGAAAGAGTAGGCACAGTTGGGTAGGCACTTTTTCTCTCTGCAGAAATAGTCTAAGGCCATTTTTTAAAAAATCATTTTTAAAACATCGACATTCTTCCTTGCTTAGCCCCAGCTCAGTCACAAGTGGCCAGGCACCCATCTGCTCACTTTTCTTGTCCCTTGTCCAAGTCTTCATCTGGCCCAGCCAAGGAATGAGTAACAGTGGGAGCTTCAGGCTTCCACATCATGGACTCTGGTGTTGTGGATGTCTGCTTCTTGGGCTCTAGCATGTCACATGCAGAAACAAAGCCATGACCCAGGCTTCTGAGCTCTGAATGCTGTCATTCCCTGCTTGGATGTGTAGCAACTTGATTCTGATTTTGTGGCCCAGATTTGATGTCTTTTCCTTTCACAGCCTTCTCCTTAAATCTGCATCTGTTTCTGACCTGATCCTGACACAGCTAGCCCTGTAACAGTGTCTCAGCCCCTCCTATTTGTAGAGATCTGCCAAGCAGGGCCTGCTACCCACTGCCAAGGGCCTCTTACAGCTCATCCTGGAATACTGTCTTTTAGTATCTGGCCAAAAGATGGCTAGGCTAGAACACAGGTAATTAGTTCTACCATTCTGCTAGTACAATTATACTAGCAAAATGCAAGGAACAATTTAAAGTGGAAAATTATAGGATATAAATTTTATGGGCAGCATAGCTTACTTTTTTCTTACATATTGCTTCTGCAGTTTTCTCTTCCTTTTACCTCTCTTTTGCTTTCTCCCTTTGTAACCCCAGTCATCACTTTGTCCTAGGGTCTCCAACTCCAATCTCCAACATGTGACAGAAATAAGCAACAAGCTATTCAAAAGCAAAGTTCAGGCTCAGCTTCCAGGAGACCTCAAAGAAGGGTCTCTCTTCATCTATATCTCAGCCTATCTATCTATATATAGTACATGATAAGGAGAGTGGTACTAACCCTGACTTCTCAGAGTACAAAAAGTATACTAAACTGTGAAATAACACACATATGTAAGGGATTATTACTACTGTTACCTGCCTTTATGGGAAAATACCTTTTTTATGTTTTAGCTTTATTGAGATATATTAAAAATATCTATGTATACACATGTAAATGTGTATATACATTTTTAAAAATGTATACATTTTAGTGAATTTGGATGTCTGCATGTACCCATAATACCATCACCACAAACAATGTGCTCAAAATATACATCACCTCCAAAAATTTCTGTGTGTTCCTTGTGTGTTCGGAGAGTTACGAATAAATAACAAAAATGTATCTTCTTACTAAATTTTAAAGTGTACCATACCATATTGTTAACCATAGATATTTATTATTCAACAAATCTCTAAACTTACTCATCTTGCATAACAGAAATTTTATATCCATCAAAGAACTCTCCATTTCTCCCAACCCCTAGAAACCAAGGGCAGAATTTTTGCTTCTATGAGTTTTAAACTGCTTTAGATAGGTCATATAGTGGAATCATTTCATATTTCTCCCCCCCACTGGTTCATTTCACTTAGTATAATGTGCTCTGTATTCATCCATGTTGTTATAAATGGCAGAATTTCCTTCCTTTAAAAGAATTATGTGCATATATTATAATCCCTACCAAAACTCCAAAATTCCAATGGCCTTTTTTTTAACAGAAATAGGAAAGTAACACTAAAATTCATATGGAACTATAAAAGCCCAATATCCACAGCAATCTTTTTTTTAAATTTATATCTTTATTGGTACATTTTAGGTATATAATACATTTACATTTATCATTGGGTGTTTGTATCTGAACATGATGTATGATGTATCTTAGTGCTTATTTTTCCCCCATTACCTGTGCGCCCTTCACCCCCTCCACTCTTCCCTATTTACATAGACTTTGTTTCCATTTTTTTCTCTTTCCCATAATTTTTCCTTTCTCTTCTTCCCTCTCCCCTTCCCCTCCCACCACCTCTACACCTTTGGACCTTTTCCTATTTCAAATTATCAATTATTAATTTTAATCATTTTCATCCTTATTTATACTCCCAGTTTCTCACACTAGAAAAACTATATGGTATTTACTCATGTGTGTCTTATTTATTTCACTTAAGAGTATGGCCTCAATATGCATCCATTTAGCTATACATGTCTCTAGTTTCTCGTTCTTTATGGCTGAGTAGTACTCCATTTTATAAAAAAAAAACACATCTTCTTTACTCAGTTTCCAGTTGATGGGCACTTGGGCTGTTTCCAAGCTTTAGCTATTACAAACTGTGCCGCTATAAACATAGGTGCACATATGTTGCTGTGGTATGATTCTTTTAATTCTTTGGGGAAGATATCCAGTAGGGGAATAGCTGGGTCAAATGGGACCTGTAGTCCTAGTTCTTTGAGGTATCTCCATACTGATTTCCACAGTGGTTGCTTCAGTCTGCACTCCCACCAACAATGGACAAGGGTTCCTTCCTCTCCACACCCCCACCACCATTTGTTATTGGTTGATTTCTTGATAGCAGCCATTCTTTGTGGGGTGAAGTGGAATCTCAGCGTTGTTTTCATCTGCATCTCTCGAATGACCAGTGATGTTGAACATTTTTTCATATATTTATTTGCTGCTTCTACTTCTTTGTCTGAGAAATGTCTGTTCATTTCAGATGCCCATTTTTGAATTGAGTCTTTGAATTTGGGAGGTCTGATTTTTTCAATTCTTTATATATTCTCGATAGTAGAATTGTCTACCTATTGTCTGAGGTACAGCTGCTAAAAATTTCTTCCCACATTGTAGTTTGTCTCTTACTTCTGTTGGTAGTTTCTCTTGCAGTGCAGAAGCTTTTTAATACGATGAGATCCCAGTTGTTCATTCTTTATGTTAGCTCCCGTGCTCCTGAAGATTTGTTCATAAAGTATTTTCCTATGCCAATGTCTTCAAGAGTTCTACCTAACTTATCTTCCAGCAAGTTAGTGTTTCTGTCTTAATATTTAGATCTTTAATCCACTTCGATCTTAGTTTAGTGCATGGTGATAGGTATGGGTCTAGTTTTAATCTTTGGCAGGTTGAAATCCAGTTTTTCCAACACCATTTATTAAATAGGCTATCTTTCCTCCAGTGAGGGTAGTTGGCTCCTTTGTCAAAGATGAGATGGCTGAGTATGTCTGGAGTTGTTTCTGCATCTTCTAATCTATTTCACTGATCTTTGGGTCTGTTTCTTTGCCAGTACTATGCTGTTTTTATCACAGTAGCTTTGTAGTATAGTTTCAAGTTGGGGACTGTGATACCCCCAGCCATGTCTCTGTTGCCTAGAATTGCTTTTGCTATTCTAGGTCTCTTCTTGTTCTATTGTTTTCTCTAGTTCTGTGAAGTATGTTGTTGAAATTTCAATCGGCATTGCATTAAATCTATATAGTAGTTTTGGAAGTATGGCCATTTTCACTATATTGGTTCTTTCTACCCAGGAACAAGGGATATCTTTCCATTTTCTTATATCCTCTTCAATCTCTTTCTTCAAAGTGCTGTAGTTTTCATTGTAGACATCTTTTGCTTCCCTTGTTAGGTTGATTCCTAGATATTTCATTTTTTTAGATGCTATTGTAAAAGGAATTATTTCCTGGATTTCTCTCTCAGTGGGTCTGCTATTTGCATATAAGAAGGCTATTATTTTTTGAGTGTTGACTTTGTATCCAACTACTCTACTGAATCTGTCAACTAGATCTAGAAGACTTTTGATTGAGTTTTTTGGGTCTTCTATGTAAAGTATCATATCATCAGCAAATAATGACAGTTTCACTTCTTCCTTTCCTATCTTTATTCCTTTTCTTTCTCTTTTCTAATTGCTCAGCCACAGCAATCTTAAGAAAGAAGAACAAACCTGGAGGCATCTTATTTCCTGAACTCAAAATTTTTACAAAGCTACAGTAATTAAAATAGTAGGGTATTGTCATAAGTGTGTGTGTGTGTGTGTGTGTGTGTGTGAAGAGAAAAAATATATATATAGAAAATGGAACAGAAAAAGAGCATTGAGAAGTAAATCCACCTATCTACATATCTACTGTCAACAGATCTTCAATAATGGTGCCAAGAATAGACATTGGGGAAAGGACAGTCTCTTTAACAAAAGACATCAAGGAAACTGGCTACTAATCTTACAACACACACATATCCCATACAAACTCAAAATGGATTAAAGACTTAAATGTGAGACCTGAAGCTATAAAACTACTAAAAGAAAACATAGAGGAGACATTTAACATTAGTCTTAGCAATGACTTCTTGAATTTGACACCAAAAGCACAGGCAACAAAACCAAATATAGACAAGACAAAATCAAATTAAAATGTTTCTCAATAGAATGACATTCTATAGAATGAGCAAAAATATTTTCCACACATCACCTGACAAAGAATTAATATTCTAAATATTTAATAATCTCTCCAAATTCAATAGCAAAATATCCAGCAACTCAATTTAAAAATAGAAAAAGCAGGGCCAGGGGTTTAGCTCAGTAGTTCTGCTGCCTGCCTCACAAGCATAAGGTCCTGGGTTTGATCCCCAGTAACAAAAAAAAAAAAAAAAAAAAAAAACCAATCAAAGAACCCACAAATAAAAAAAAATAGGAAAAGGACTTCAATGGAAAGTTTATTTCAGCCTGCTTTATTTAAGGCTATTTCAATTTAACTTTTATGAGTATCAATGCCTTCTCTCTGTTTCCTATCCATAAGGATTACTTTCATCCCTTTTCTGATTATAACTTGCTTTCCATCTTAACCTTTCACTCTGGCTCTCAGTTTAGCTCTTAAATACCTAGCTAAACTTTTGAAGACTTAAAACTAGGAAACCCTGACAAGAAAAGGTACAAAGTAAGGGAAATTCAGAGATTCTGGCTAAGAGCAGAGCAACAGGCTTTACAGGCTGTCTGATACACATAGATATAATTCACTAAGGTCTTGGTGAGTCAGTGCAGTTCCCCTTAGCTCCTCTCATCTACCATTCCTGATCCTCAAAACCAAGAGCAAATAATTCAGAAAGCAGTTGTTTGCAGAGTCCCTAGCCTGAAAGATATTGAGGGGAAGGCAAAACAAATGATGTAGAGACAATGATATGGCCATGAAGTCTCAGAAATGGTAACATGGACCACTGTTGCTCTGGGTTGTTTCTATGACTGGTCTCTTACATTTCATCATCTTTGACCTGTCCATCCGTTCCTTTGGAGATGAGATCCTCAATCCTACCCTCTCCTTCTCCATCCCTTCTGCATCCATACTTCCAATCACCATTAGCTACTGATGCTGACCAGAGTGTATTTCGGCCTGCTACTTTGGAGTAGCCACACAACTTCAGTACATATGGTAAATGTGTCTACGAGTCTCTTTCCTGACTCAGATTTTCTAAAGATATTAAAAGCTTGGCTCATCCTATAAGTCCTCTGGGGGACTGACATCATAACTTTCAGATTAGTTTTGTAGAGTACACTTTATACACAAGGTCAAGTACATGTATTGAAAACTACATATATTTTGCTAGATGTATTATACTTAAAAGTCCATGTATGTTTAAAACCTAGACCCTGAAATTCTCTACCTTTTTCTCTTCCCAAATGTCATGAGCCTTCCTCTTTATGCCACATTGCCCAGAGCTATATTCTATTCTAGGTCATCTTTCTTCCCTTTGGACCTCGAGAAGGCCCACCTGACCCTTTTGCTAGCAACTTGTCTCATATGTCCTCACTCTTTCAACCTCTCTCATTTACTTCCCTTTCACTCTGTTTTTTAAAGGAATATTACTCATGTGGTTCTGTGAATTTGTCCTCACCCTTCAAACCATCTGCTACTGCCTGTGACTCACTGCTTGGCATAAAATAGGCAAAATCTTATTTCCCACAGCAACAAAACTGAGAGTGGACTAAATAATTTCCTATCTCAGAAAGGATAAGGTGCAAAGGTCGGAGAATTATGGCTAGAGAAAGAAAAACCAGGGGATGTGCTAGGTTCGAGGAATGATAAAGGGAAAGCTAAGAGAGAAACAGCAATGAGTTAGACCCCTTGAGAATTAGAACAACACTGTTCAATGGGCCAGAAATAATAGCAAGAGATGGCAAAAACACTGGCTGTCAAAAAAACAAAACAAAACAGATTTCACTTTATTTGTAGTAGGCTAGCAAAAAATTGAAGAGTAGATAATGCCAAGCATTGGTGGGGATGTGGAAAAACATGAACCCTCCAAGAACTGCTAAAAGAAGGACATGCTGGTAGAGCTATTCTACATAGCAATTCACGTTAAGCAGTCTAGCAATTTCAGGCTGATGAAACACACACACAGACACCAGGAAATGCTCAAAATCCACAAAAAGAGGCTGTTGGTAGAAGTATTCTTTGTGGAGAAGTGGAGCTGGAGGCAATCTGGGTAAGTATCACCAGCTAGATAGATGGATAAAACATGGTGGATATGCCACAAAGAAGCAGAGATATGCAGAAAGTTTTATGTACACACAGCAACACTAAAGGATCCTAAAAACACAAGGCTAAGCAAGGAAAAAAAATGACACAAGATATGTTATGTGAGAGGGGAGAGATCAAAATTGATCAAAAAATGATATATACACACCAGCTCCCCAAAACAAATGTAACTATTATATATCACAAAAACACACTAATTTTAAAAATATTTACTATTATTCACAAATACAAAACAATACAAATTTTATGATAGCATGCATATAAAATATACATTAAATAAATTTAAATGATTGCCTGTGAAGAGGAATGCAGTACAAAGCTAAAATAAATGCATAAATAAATATCAAGAGAGGGGGACTTGTACAAGCAATGCTGGTAATATGTATAAAGGAGCAGGGCTAACTCAACTCTCTGTATTTATGATTTAAAATAAAACTGCTTACCTTTGGAAGACAGCTATGTGGACTTTCTAATTATATTACTTAGGACAAGTTGATTAATCTCTATGAATTTCAGCAACAAACAAACAAACAAACAAATAGAAACCAATTTAAAAATAGGCAAAGAGAGCCAAGGAGAGCACAGGAGGAGGCTCCCCGACCACCATTCTACCGCTCCCAGGGCAGAGCAGGTGAGCCAATCCCAGCACCCAGAGGAGGTTCACTGGCTGCCATTCCATCACTCCCAGGGCAGAAGAGGTGAGCCAATCCCAGTGTCCAGGAGGAAGCTCCCAAGCCGCCATTCCACTGCTCCCAGGGCAGAAGGTGAGCCAATCCTAGCACCCAGGAGGAGGCTCTCCAGCCACCATTCCACTGCTCCCAGGGCAAAGAAGGTGAGCCAATCCCAGCACCCAGGAGGAGGCTCCCCAGACACCATTCTACCACTCCCAGGGCAGAGGAGGAGAGCTGCGCAGATGCCAGCAGCACCCCCCGCCATGGAAATGAGAAGACACGTAAACAAGCTTCAAAAACAGACTTCCAGATCACCTACAGCAACCTCAAAGGGAAACGAGATGGAACAATCTGATACTCAACCACCTGGACTCCCTGAACTGGCAACAAAAGAGGATCTGAAAAAATGAAATCAGAAATAATTTCTCAGATAACAGTAGAGATTGTCCCCATAGCGCAAGACATGATTAATAAATCTAGACAGGACACAGTTAAAAAAATAGAGGATCTGAGGAACATGATGGAATCCCAACATAGGAAACAAATGGAGCCCATAAAACAGATCCAAACAGATTTCCAGGACATGAAAAACTCCCACTAAAGTCTACGCAGCAGAATGAACCAATGTGAGGACAAAATTTCAGATATAGAAGATAAGGTTGCAATTAGTGACTAGGAAAAGAAAAATTGCTTTAAAATTGTAAGGGACCACGAGAAATCAATCCAGCAGCTGCTAGATGATACAAAGAAGAATGACATAAGACTGATCGGAGGCAATGAAGAAAGAGGAGAGAGTGCACATGACATAAAAAAACTGTTCACAGAAATGATGGCAGAAAACTTCCCAAGGAGGGGAAAAGAACTTGACATACAGATAAGTGAGGCATATAGGACTCCAGCTAGCCTTGATCAAAAAAAAACTACACATAGGCATATAATAGTTAGGATTCCAGAAACCCAACAGAAGAACAAAATTCTACAAGCAGTGAGAGAAAAGAAACAAATCACATACAAAGGAAAGCTCATCAGAATCACAGCAGACTTCTCAATGCAAACCCTCATGGCAAGAAAAGCTTGGAGTGACGTATTTCAAGCCCTAAAGGAAAACAGCCTCCAAGCCAGATTGATGTACCCTGCAAAACTATCTTTCAAAATTGATGGAGAAATAAGATACTTTCATGACAAAGAGCACCTCAGGACCTTCATGAATACCAAACCAGCACTGCAAAAATTTTAGATAATATCCTAGGAAAAGACAATGAGGATCACAACCCCAGGAAGACCAGTAGAATGAATCCACTGGGGATGACAAATTAAATGCAAAGGGGGAGAATCCAACAAAAAGAAAAAGTCATGACAAGGCTTTTAAAACTTTTAACTTCATTTCCCTAATGAGTGAATAATTCAATCTTGTTATTGTACTGGTTAGTATTTTTCTGATTCTAGTGTTGCACACCTTTCCTTGTGCTGTACTGGTTATTTATCATCTTCTTGTGTCTACTTTTTAATTGGGTTGTCTATTAATGAGCTGTAAGAGTTCTTTATATATTCTGGTCATAGGTTATTGTATTGTAAATATGGTCTGTTTAAGGACTACTTTTCATTTTAACGATATCATTTAAAGTTCTAGACTTTAGTTGTGTACGTTGAAGGAGGTCAGCTGTGGAATTTATGGCTCTGGTGAGATTGAAATCATGGCAGGTCCAGAAGCCGACGCCCAGTACCAGTTCACTGGCATCAAAAAATATTTCAACTCTTACACTCTCACAGGTAGAATGAATTGTGTACTGGCCACATATGGAAGCATTGCTCTGATGATCTTGTATTTCAAGTTAAGGTCTAAAAAAACAAAAACGGCAGCTGTGAAAGCAACAGAAGTGGATTTTACAGTATCTGACTTCATCTGTGAAGTTCCAGCGCCTGGAAGAGCTGTCACTCATCATGTAATACTCAGTTTATACAATAAAGTATGAACCTGGAAAATAAAATAAAATAAAATAAAGTTCTAAATTTTGATGGAATCTCATTTATCAATTTTTTTCTTTTATACATCATGTTTTTTGTATCCTAGGAAGTTCTTGTCTACCCTAAATTCATAAACATTTTCCCTTATAATTTCTTCTTAAAGTTTTATACTTTTAGGCTTTCTTATTTAGGTTCTTATATCCCTTCAAGTTATTTTTATGTATGGAAAAAAAGGGTTCAGGTTAATTTTTTATATACGGATACCAGGTATTCTAGTGCCGTTTGCTGAAAACACTATCTTTTCCTCGGCTCTTGAATTGAGTTTATATCCTATAAAATGTTAATGTTAAATAATCTTTCAAAACTCAGTGGACCATATATGTGTGGTACTATTTCTAGATTCTCTGTTTTATTCAAATGATCTATATGTCTTTCCTTACACCAACACTGCCTTGATTACTGTAGCTTTAGAAGAAGTCTTAAAATTAGGTACTAAACGTCTTTCAACAATGTAACAATGTTTTTTCCTTTTTCTTTGTACTTTTCTAGGTCCTTTGTACTCCTGCATAACTTTTAAATTTCAGTTTCTAATTCTTCATTTATAGCAAGTATACATACACCTGAATTTTTATACCTACCTTGTGTTTTCTAATCCTGCTAAATTCAAATACAAGTTCTAGGGGCTACTAGAGATTTCTTAGTATTTTCTCTGTAGATGATCATTTCATCTACATATAAAGATTTTGCTTCTACCTTGCCAATCCTATCCTAATTGTCTCATTTTATTGCCAGACTATTTTGGTTTGGGCCTAGGTTTCAAAGTTTAATGGACAGATGAAGAGTAGGCATATCTGCCCTTGTTCCCCACCTTAGGGAGAAAGCATTGTATCTTCTCCATTCATATAAGGCGTTTTTGCTGCAAGTATGGAGTACATGTCTTTGATCTATTGAGAAGGTTCTGTTCTACTTCTAGGCTCCTGATAGCTTTTACCATGAACAGCTGTAGAATTTAGTCCAATACTTTTTCTCCAACTAGTGACAGGATCATATGGCTTTTTCCTTTCCTCTGTTAAAATGATGACTTTTGGGGGTGGATCTTCCAATGCTGAACCAGCACTGCCATCCCTATAACAAAACCACTTTCTGCATACTGCCAGATCTGACTTCTAATAGTTTGTTTTGTTAAACAAATTTCTATCTATGTTCATACTTTTTTCTTCTATTATCTTTATCCAGTTTTAGGATTAGCACAATGTTGAGTTCCTAAAATGAGGGGAGAATTATTCCTTCTTTTTTCTGCTTTAATTTGTTTGATATAATTTATCAGTTAAAATGTTTATGAGCCTACTGTTGTCATATTGGTAGGTTTTCAAGCTAGGAATATACTTTCTTTAATATTCAAATTTTATATTTCCTCCAGAGTTAGTTTCATTAATTTGTCTTCCAAGGTACTTCTTAGAAGTTGTCAAATTTATTTCAAAAAATATTTTTGTTATATGCTTTCTATATCCTTTCAAATTGTGTAAAATCTGTGGTAATGTCTCCTAGATCTTGATATTGTAATTTAAAAAATGTATAATTGATATCGTGTAACAGGAAGAAAAGGTCTAAAGGAGTAGGGGATGTGGGAGGGGTAGGGGAAGGGAAAGAAGGGAAAAGAAAAAATATGAGAAAAGGAAAAAAAATGGAAACAAAGTCTTTGCAAATAGGGAAAGGTGGAGGGGGGGAAGAGCAAAAAAAATAAGAACCAAGATGCTCATGTAATGGTACAAGATCCCACTGATGAATGTAACTATATTTTATACTCAAAATGTACCAATAAACTTAATGGGAAAAAAAATAAAAATAGTCAAAGAGCCGGGGATTTAGGTCAGTGTTTCTGCCACCTGACTTGCAAGCACAAGGTCCCGAGTTTGATCTCCGGTACCAAAATAAAAATAAAAATAGGCAAAGGACCTGAACAGACATTTCTCATTAAACATATACAAATAGCCAAAAGGTACATGACACTATGTTGAACATTACTAGTTACCAGGGAAATACAGATCAAAACCACAATGAAGAATCTCACCCCTGGTAGAATGACTAGTATCAAAAAGATGAAAGCCAAGTGCTGGTGAGAGTGTGAAGAAAAGTGAATTTCTGAACATTGTTGGTAGGAATATAAATCAGTACAGCCACTACGGAAAACAGTGTGAAGGTTCCTCTAAAAATTAAAAGTAGAAGTACAACATGATCCAGCAATCTCATGTCTTGGTATTTGTATCTATAAGAAATGCACTTTCAGGTACACTGCAGCACTATTCACAACAGCCAAGATATGGAATAGACCCACGTATTCATCAACAGATGAATGCACAAAGAAAATGTAATACATATATACCCAATGGAGTACTATTCAGCCTTAAAAAATGAGAAAATTCTTTCCTTTGAAACAATATGGACAAACCTAGGGGATATTATGTTGTGAAGTAAGCCAGATCTAAAAAAGACAAATACCACGATGTCACTTATGTGGAGTCTAGAAACTTTGAAGGCACAGAAGCAGAGAGTAGAATGGTGATTACCAGGGGCTTAGGGAGAGTTGGAGGGATATACCTAGAGAGATGCTGAGTTGGACAAATGATGCAAGTTTCAATTAAATAGGAGGAATAAGTTGAAGAGATCTGTTGTTCACCAGAGTGACCAGAGTAATAACAAAATAGTATGTACTTTAAAATTGCTGAGAGTACATTTTAAGTACTCTTGCCACAAATAAATAATAAATCCATGAGGTAATGCATACATTAATTAGTCTGATGTAGCTACTTCACAAAGTATATGTTTCCAAACATCATGGTGTATATACCATAAATATCTATAACTGTTTACCTATCAGTTTAAATAAGTGAATAAATATGTAGGGATAAATTATCGATACATATTACCTAAATATGTATGAACTTTGAGCCAGGCACCAAAGGCCAATACCAAATGACTAAATTTACACAAAACATTCAGAATACACAAATCCATGGAAAACAAAAATGCTAATGTTTGGCAGAGACTGGGGGTGGGGAACTATGAATGCTAACAGGCATGCCGGTGATGAAAATGTTCTAAAATTGGTAGTGAATGTTATACAAATCTCTGCATATACTAAAAACCACTGAATTGTACATTTCAAAAAGGTGAATTGTATGGTATGTGAATTATATCTCAGTGAAGCTTTTGTTATTTTTTTAAAAGGAAGTCTATTTAAAAAACAAAGCATACCTGGCTTTCTGTATCGGTAAGTTCTGCATGAGTAGACTGAACTGACGGCAAATTTTAAAATCTCTGCCAAAACATGTATCTAAAAGTTCATACTGAACATATATACACTTTTTTCTTGTCCTTCTTCCCTAAAGGATATGGGATAGTAAGTATTTGCAAAGCATTTACGTAGTAATAGATATCATAAGTAATCTATAGATGATTTAGAGGATATGTATAGGTTATGTGCAAATACTACACTATTTTTTTTACAAAGGACTGAAGCATCTGCAGATTTGGTATCTGGGGCCTGGGGCATACCCTGGAACCAATCCCCCATGAATGCAGAACCTGTGGAAACAGAAGGCAGACTGCATCTTTAGAAGCTATTTGGTGGGATCCTTTTCATAAAAGTCACCCAGACTCTCCTAATGATCTGGTAAGTTCAGAAAGTATGTATTTACATTGGAATAGAATAGAGAGATACAAAAATACATCTCCTATAAGTAGCCAAACAAGTGGGTACCAAGCCCACTCAATGAGGAAAGGATGATCTCTTCAACAAATGGTGTTGGAAAAAATGGGTGCCAAAATGTAAAAAATAAAATTAGACCATTACCTTATGCACCAAATACATAAATCAATTTAAAATGGATTAAAGACCTAAAACTATAAAACTCCTAGAGGAAAACAAGGGAAAATTTCATGACATTGGATTTGGCAATGATTTCTTGGATACCACTTCAAAAGCAGAGGCAGCAAAAGCAAAGACAGACAAGTGGGACTATACCAAATGTTAAAAACCTAGTACATTAGAAGACAAACAATAGTGAAAAAACAACCAATAGAATGGAAGGCAATATTTGCAAGTTATATATCCAATAAGGGGTTAATATTCAGAATATATATTATAAAAATTCTTACAACTCAACAACAAAAAAGTCAACCCAATTATTTAAAATAGGCAAAGAACTTGAAGAGACATTTCTCTAAATATGATATACAAGTGTCCAAAAAGCATAAGAAAAGATGTTCACTATCACTAATTATCAAATGATATAATGTGTTAAAAAGTAAGTCTGGATGCTATAGGCTGAATTGAGTTCCTCCTCCCCAAATTCATATGTTGAAGTGTTAACCCCTAGGACCTCAGAATGACTCTATATTTGGAGATAGAATCTTTAAAGAAGTAATTAGGTTAATATGAGGTCACTGGAATAAGCCCTAACCCAGTGGTGGCAAACCTATGGCATGCGTGTTACAAGGTTTTTCTTGTAAGACAAAAGATGTTAATGAATGAGTTGTTTTTTCTAAACTAAAGCCTCACTCTTTAGGCTTAATTGCAGTGCTAGCACTTTGTGATAAGTAAGTGTGTTTTGGGTTGCAGTCAGAGCATTCAGTCTCTAAAAGGTTCACTATCACTGCCCTAAACCAGTACAACTGGTATTGTTGTAAAATGAGGAAATTTGGACACAGACACAGAGGGAAGACCATGTGAAGGCAATGGGAGAAGACAGCATCTACAAGCCAAGAGGAAACTTCCTCAGAAGAAACCAACTCTGTCAACACTTTGATCTCAGACTTATAACCTCTAGAATTATGAGAAAATAAACTTCTATTGCTGAAGTCACCCAATCTTTGGTGCTTTGGTTAGCAGTTTTAGCAAACATACTGAATAAAAGGTATATGGGTGTTCTCCATACTACGTTGCAATTTATCTAAATTTTAAATTGTTTCCAAACAACAACACCAACAACAAAAGCAAATTCCTACTGAACACCTTCTGCACACTAGACATTGTACAGGAACTGGTAACAAAAAGAAGGACTATCAAGAATTCCTGTGTCCCTACCTTAATGGAGATCAGACCTGCACTGGCTGGTTCTCTAGTGTTCTCATCTCTTCAATGTGAGTTCCCTGAGAGCACTAAATTTTGAATTAAAAAGGAAAAAAAGAGGCAACAGAACATTCAGAGTTGCTGCAATAGCCTGGCTCTCCTATGCCCATCTCCAGCTCAGAACACGGTTCATCTCTAATAACAAGTGGTTACTAAATGAACAAGAATAGAGAAAGCATTCACTGCAGAGAGCTCAGTGTACTTAGATCAACAAAATGCTTTTTTTATGGGTTGCCTGCCAGAACATGGACAATACTTTGTTATAGGGAATGAGTCCATGTAATAAAATGTTATAATGAGATTTAAATCATTCTCTCTTCTCAATAAACATTCTTCAGAGTTCATTATGTGTTTCCCTTACATTTGTATTCATAGCACTTGCTCAGAAGTTGCATGAAGGTTCTGAGCCTTTTCCAGAGGAAAATCTAACTTTATTTTCTTCAGCTTTTCCACCTCACTGTCCCTCAGGGGAGGCAAGAAGGGGTAGTAGTGGCTGATTCTCTGCAGCCCTGAAACTGCCAAGGCTGAACTGCTTAATGCCAGGCGAGACCTGGGGAAGCCCGTCCTGCACTCCAGACTGAGCTCCTCTGACTCCTCTTCTCCCAAGGTCACAGGCTTCTCAGAGAACTGCAGCAATATCGCACACACACCAGATACTCTGAGAGTGTCTCAGAATCTGTGGTTATGGTAAGCTTCACAATGGTCTGAGTCTCCTGAAGAGGGGGAAGGCTGGTGATGGCCCACAAAGATTATTATAGAGGTGGTGCTGTATAATCAGTACCACAGCAGAAGGAAGAGCATCAAGCACTCTGCACCATTTGGGGCCTCCAGTGCCATCTCCTTAATGCTCACTGGGATGCTGGTGGGTGATGCTGAGCCACAAAGGAAAAATGGGCAAAACTGGTTCTGGGAGGGCTAGATAGCATTAAAGAAAAGTCCACTTTCTTGGAAAAGGTAAATTTATCGGGCTTTGCAAGTAAAAACAGGACATACTAAATCAACAAATTTAAAAGAATACACACACATACAAGCTACTGTGAAAATACACACAAGGGGGTGAATTACATCATATTCTTGAGAGCATAACAGTGAGGAGTATCAATTATATAGTTGGACTTTGATCAGACAGACAAGACCAGACAGACTATGCACCACTCCTGATTCAGTATGCTGTGGTAAAGTGAAAGCCAGAAGGAAATGATTCTAGGATGCAACATTCTGTGGCATAACTACTTCCACCATAAGGAGTCCTGAGAAAGAGTTTGGGGTTAATAAAGGATGAGATACAGTGGGGAAGGTTTGCATTGTAAGAGGAGGGTTTGTACTGTAAGAGAACTTGTATTGAAATGGATTTTAATACCTACAGGGCAATGGACCTAACTCAATTCTAATAAATCTAAATAAATAAATCTTCCAGATGCACATGGCCTCAACCATTTCTTTCACATATTGCTGAAGTGAAGCAATACTGAGAGTGTAAGGTTAAGTGCCCTTATCTTATTAGCTAGATATGTGTTTGTATAGGTATCTTAGGTTATTTAAAGAGAAAAAGAAGTTGTTTCTTCTATATAAAGACTCAATGTGCAAGCTAAATCAACCAAGTGACTTAGAAGAGAAAGACCTATAAGAAATTAATGCAGGACCAACAAAATAAGTCTGCAGTCACAAATAATGGTGCTGTTTGTAAAGAAATTGTATTCCAAATAAAATCTAAACCAGAGCTATCAGCTCCATCATCACAAAGATGTGAATGGTGTGTCTATATATACTCTAGAAATGGAGCTGTCTTTGGCGAGGAGAGTTCATTCAAGAGCTTTTTCAGTCTGGCAAGTTCCCCTCTTTCTCTATTCACCTTCCAGCTCTCCTCTGTTCTCTCCAAACTGGGATGCAGATCATTTTATGTTCCTAGGAGGAATGCTTTCCCTATTTCCTGCTACTTCTACTCATTTTTCCAGGCCCACAATGGCTCTTACAGCTGCCCCTTTTCTGATTGTTCCAACCCACAACACTCCACACCCCTTCTAAACATCTAGTGCATGGATGTATTCTTTATACGGCTTGCTTGGCAATTAGCACTATCTTTTTCTCATGTTCTTTACCACCCTAAGTGAGTGTGAACTTCTGCAGGGTAAGAGCTACAGCTTGTCCCTCATAGCTAACAGGTGCCCTGACTGAATGTGTATAAGTTTATGATATTTTTAAATGCCATTACTGCCCCTCACTCTAGTCTTTAGATATCAGCAAATTTTACTGTCAAACTTCTAGGTCTTTGTCACTCCCCGCCCCCACACACACCTGCTCCCCATTTCAAACCTTTCATCAGCTTTATGTTGCACTTAGGTACAAATCCATACTCCTTACCCAGTCTAGAAGAGCTGTCTCTTAATCTCAACTCCATCTCTCCAAACCACAATCTCTCTTCCAGCCATTACTGACTTTTTATAACTCCCACACATGCTGGGTTTTATCCTGCCTGGAGTTCCTTGCCCTTCCTGTTCTCTCTCTGTCTGCAGTGCTGTCTCCTCTCCTCCCAACCAACAAATCACCCCACATATAATTAATTAGTCAGAGCTAAATCCCGTCCCCAGTCCTGCCTCAGCTAATTTCACTTGCCTAAGAGGCCTTCCTTGAACATTTGCACAGGCTTCATCATCTCAGCACCTTGTGTTTCCTTCACAGCATTTTAATTTATCATTTTGCTACAAACCTATTGACCCTTATCATCCTCACAAGACAAAGAAATTCTCTGAAAGCAAAGTCCATATTTTGCATAAAAACCAGGTACACTGTCAAGTAATTATTTATGTATTGAGTTGAGAAATCTATAACTGAAGACATTTGAAAATGTGTTCTGAATTATTTTTAAATAGTTTTGAGAAATTATAATTGTATATAATGATGGATACATGGTGATAATATGACATATGTATACTGTGTGGAATGACTCAAGCTAACATAGCCACTTTAAAAACTTATCTATTTCTCCTAACTTCAGCTTTGTACTAGTTGACCAACTAACTCCCTATTCCCCATTCCTTCTACTCCTTTGTAATCACCATTATGCTCTCTACTTCTATGACTTCCATTGTTTTAGATTTTCCATGTAAGTGAGATCATGCAGTTTTTACTTGCATCTTATTTCACTAAGCATAATGTCCTTTAGATTCATCCATGTTCCCGCAAATACTACCAGGATTTTCTTCTTTTTATAACTGGATTGTATTCCATTGTGTATATATACCATTTTCTTTATCTATTCATCTGAATAGACACTGATGTTGATTCTCTATCTTGGCTGTTATAAATAATGTTGCAATGAATAAGGGCATGTAAATATATTTTCAACATACTGTTTTCAAATCCTCAGTACAGCAAGCAAGATGTGGGATTACTGGGTTACGTTGTAGTTCTATTTTTAGTTGTTGAGGAACCTCCATTTAGTTTTCCATTAATGGCTGCACTAATTTACATTTCCACCAACAGTGTTCAAGGGTTCCCTTTGCTGGACATCCTTGCCAATACTTACCTTTCATCTTTTTAATAATAGCCTTTTTGACATGCGTCACATGATATTTTACTGAGGTTTTAATTTGCATTTCCCTAATGATTAGTGATATTGAACAGTTTTTCATATCTGTTGCTTTTCATGTATCTTTTGAGAAATGACTATCCCAGTCAAGTATTTTAAATATTAACATCTTATCAGATGTACTGTGTAAAATATTTTCTCTCAGTCTATATGGTGTCTCTGCATTCTGCTGTTTCCTTTGCTGTGCACAGCTTTTTAGTTTGATGGCTGTTGTTCTACTTTTGCTTTTGTTGCCCAAGCTTTTAGGTTAAATTTTTTTTAAAAAATCATTGTCCAGGCCAATGCTGAATAGTTTTTTCATCTAAGCTGTCTTCTACTTTTAAAGTCTCAGGTCTTAGTCTAACATATTTTGAACTACTGCCTGAATGTCATGTTAAGATAAAAATCTTAATTTTATTCTTCTACATGTGGCTATTCAGCTTTCTCAACTCCATTTATTGACATGATGGTACTTTTCCCACCATGTGTTCTTGTCATCTTTGTGGAAAATCAATGAAGCACAAATAAATAGGTTCGTATCTGGACTCTCTAATTTGCTTCATTGGACATTGTTTCTACTTTTTATGCCAGTGCCATATTTTGATTACTATACTTTTGTGGTATATTTTAAAGCCAGGTAACATGATGCTTTCAGCTTTATTGCCTTTGCTTAAGATTGCTGTGACTGTTTGGGTAGTTTTGGTGTGTGTGTGTGTGTGTGTGTGTGTGTGTGTGTGTGTGAAGTTCTATACAAATTTTAGGATATTTTTCTGTTTCTGTGAAAAATGACATTGATTTATGTGTTGAATTAATTGAGAAAATGGAAATGGAAGATATGTGAGAACAAGTCCTAAATTTTCAACCTAAGGGAGTGGTAGCAGATGAACATGCAGAGAGATGAAGCAGGTAAGATAGTTATTCTTTGGATAAACATCATGCAGAAAGACTTCAGGGATGAAAGAGAAGTTGAGAAGAAGTATTTAGTAGATGAGAAGAACAGGAAATTCACTATTGCTAGGACTTCTGACCTGGCAGTACCTTTGTAAAGAATACACCAGTCACCCACCACATGGGTAAATGTTAAAAAATTAGACAATACCAAGGATGATGGAGATGTAAAACACAAGATCTACCATTATACTAGTGGAAAAGTAAGGTGGTATGACCATTTTGGAAAACAATCTGGCATTATTTAGTAAAGCTGAATGTGTGCAGACCTTATGACACAACAATCTGATAATTACATTTCCTAGAGAAAGTCTCATATGTGTACCTCTGGAAAACATACACAAGGGAGACATGTACTAAAAATTACAAGAAAACTACTAGTACCATTGATTGTTAAAATGGTATTCATAAATAGTATACATTCACATGCATAAAAATGAATGAATTATAGGTACAAACTTCAATATGGATAAATCTCAAACAATGTTGAGTACAAGAAGTAAAGATCACAAAAGAATGTGCACACTTTCATTTTTGCTTAAGGATATGTAAATAGATATAAAACTTAAGAATGGTAAAGCATACTTGCAAATTTAAGGGTACTAAATACATCTAGTAGGGAAAAGGGAAAGGAATGCAATAGGAAAAGGGCATGTTGAGGGCTTCAAAGGAAGTGTTAATTTTTCATTTTTAAGCTAGGCAGAAGGCACATTATAACTACTCTTCTATGCATGATTAACTCTTTAAAGATTAACAAACATTGATCAAATGATATAAGAGGGAGTGTAAGTGGTTTGTTCTAATACTCAGGATACTGAGTAAAGGAATAGAGAGCCCTTCGAAATGGCTACTATGAATCCCCAAAGTTCATATGGGTTCCCTCTCAAGACAAGAATATCAGTCCCAACAGTCTGTAATTTTCAAAGTTTGATTCTACATTCTATTTTTATGACCCTATCACCTTTTCTCTTTTTTCCTTCCTTTCACTCAAATTTTAAGTTGTTACATTTTATGCATCTCTGTGAACCATCTTAAGTCCTCTACCTCTGAGCAAGAAGCAGTATAAGTGAGGTATACATCGGAAATAGTATAAAACAAAACAGATTGAAGAGATAATATCCTAACCAGGCACCTAAACCCAGATAGCAACACCATTAATTAAATTTCAAGCTCCAGGGAAGTCCTCATTTTATAGAAAAGATGAGTTTAAGAAAATCAATGGAGGGCTGGGGATTCAGCTCAGTGGTTCCACCACCTGCCTCGCAAGCACAAGGTCCTGAGTTCTTGGTACCAAAAAACAAAAACAAAACAAAAAAAAAAACAAAGGGAATCTAGTGAGGAATGTCATTTTCAGGCTGCCAAATATAGTAAAGTATTGGAATGTAAGTATACATGAAACTAAGTGTTACGGTTTATATCTAAATGTCCCTCAAAAGTCTCATGTGCTTATCAGCAGGCTTTTGAAAAGTGATTAGATCATAGGAGTACTCTACTCACTCATTAGTGGATTAGTCCACTGATGAGTTTATAGCTAAATGTGTTGGGGGGGGGGGCTGGTTGGAAGAGGTTGGTCACTGGAGATATGGCCTGCTCCCCCATACTCTCTCTGTTTCCTGTCCACCATGCCATAAGCAGCTCTCTCCACAAGCTCTTCTGCCATGCTGTTCTGCCCAGGAGCCAGCCAACTATTGTCTAAAACGTGAGCCAAAAGATCTCCTCCTTTAAGCTGTGGGTGTTGGATATTGTGAGTCAGTGGCAACAAGAACACGAATAAGACATAATGAAGCAAAGAAAAGGGGAACTTTATGTAGCTTTTATGGTTGTTTTGAATCCTTACATTGACCTTACAAAATACACTTACCTATCACAGAAGAACCTCCAGGACAGTCTATTTTGTTGCCTTGCATCAATAACCCCACAATTACACGAAAAATTCTGATGTGTGATCCCACCCAATTTAAGCCTTAAGAATAGTGGAACTATATAAAAATAGGCTTCTGCTAGTATTGCAATTTTGATTTTGAAATGTATTTTTATTCCTAGAATCCTAGGTACAAATAACCATATATGGATGTGTAATCATTTTTTAATTTTAAAAAATTGGCCCTGTCATAAATAAAACAACTTGCTGAAAACAAAGCAAAGGAGCTAACAGTTAAATGTAGGCCGTAAGTTTTAATTAAGAAACACGTACCCTATGTTGAGGTCCTTTTATTTTTTTCAGTAAGAAAAAGCCTGTTTCTGGAGCATGAAAAAATTGGGTGTCTTCTGTACCAACTAGAACTAGAACCAGTATCAAACTAGTCACAGATTGAGATCAGGTTTAAGCCACCAGAAGCAGATAAAATGCCATATTCTCCTTCCAGAGTACTGTGATTTTATGATTTCCTAAGACAAATTTAGTTGTTTCCTCTACAAGGCAAAATATTAAAAACTGGCAAAATGCAATTACATGTACAGTAAAATCCACTTACCTACCATCGCTGAGAAGTGCAACATTCCGGCTGACAACCAAGCTAACCAGGAATCAGGGAGTCTCTCTGTGTACCACTGTGTATGGGTGTATTTACATGTCAATTTCTACATCTCTGCACACAACTATAACTTCCAGATTCCATGGAATTATAAAAGAATACACAGGAGTAAACACAGTGACAATTTAATTATACATATATATATATCATATATATATATATATATCTTATATCCATATTCAGGGATCATGTCATTGCAGCTTTGTCATTGAGGACACCTCAAAGTATGAGATCATTTCCCTAAAGTCACTGTGTAAGACAAAGGATTGCCCCTGCCTTCTAGAATTTACCGCTTAGAAGGGATCTGATTTCACTTTGCTGTCTCAGGACTTTCAGGTCTTCCAAGAGACTACACAATGATCCTGACTTTTCATAGCTGGGAGAAAGTTTTAGTGCAGAGTTCTGGCTAGAAAAAACTCCAGTAAACTGACTTTGGCTATGTTTATTACATATTGTGTAGGTGATCTCCTAGGACAGCCTTCTTGGTAAAAAGTAAGGAGCACCTTTAAGAACATGATTTCATCAACACCAATTCTATTTCACTCCATCTCTGACACCTCTACCACATTCTGGAATTTTCTATAAAAAATATTTGTATAACCACCATGTATATTCACACTTACTCCTTCCTTCAGTTTGTTTTGACAACTACATTCACATCTGAGAGGTCCCCTTACACATACAGCTGATCTTTAAAAAAGTGAATGGCTTTATAACAACTCACATGTTTCATAAAGTGACATTTCTGTATATATCTCTGTGAAAGGAGGAGGATTCTGGAAAGAAGAATTAAAGTTAGGTCTCATTGGTAAATCCTGAATCTCTCTCCTTTTTGTTGTTGTTTTTATTTTGTTTTGTTTTGTTTTTTTGAGACAGGGTCTTGCTGTACAGTTCAGGCTGGCTTTGAACTCACCATGTAGTCTAGGCTGGCCTTGAACTCATGGCAATTCTCCTGCCTCAGCCTCCCAAGTGCTGGGATTACAGGCGTGTACCACCACGCCCAGCTTGAATCTATTTATAAGAGCATTTTAGGTCAACAGACTATGATGAAGAGAGTAAAGACAGTAGCATCTGTCTACAGGGAGCCAGTGAGGTCTCATCATGGACTTCACTATGAATTTTAAATCCCAGTGCTCACAAAGAGTTAAACACAAATTAATTTCCCCAAAGTAGATAATGTACAGATCACTTTATAAGTTTAGTTTCTTTTTGCTTGCACTATGGAATGTCTTCTAGATTGAGCAGAAGATGGAATCAAAGGATTTTAGTTGACAGAAGTGATGTCTGGTTTTAGACCAAATACCTTCTCATAGACAATACTGTGAGTAGTGATATCCTACAGCAGTGACGATGAACCTTTTAGACAGAATGCCCAAACTAATCCAGAACCCACTAATTTACTGAAAAGTGCCAATACTACAATTACACTGACTACTGAGGTTTTAGCTTAGAAAAAAACAACTCATACATTAACCTCTTTTGTCTTAGAAGAAAAACACAATAACATGTGTACCAAAGGTTCGCCACCACTGTCCTATAGGGTACCATCATGCATGCTCTGCTCTCACAGCTTTCATCTGTCCAGACACAGGAAATACGGATAAGTGGGAAGGAAAGAACCAAGATATAAAGAAAGTCTCTTCATCAAGCAAGAGTAATCAGCAGAAATATGGCACAAAGGAGATGCTCTCTATGTAGTGAAATATGTGATATGATGTGATGTGATCCATAGAGTTGTAAAAAGCAGGAGAGCTTTCCATGATCTCTGCTGCTCTTTACAATTCCCTCGGCAGAATGAGGATGAGCTATAAGTACTTGGAATTAAGACAACTCCTCCCTGGTTGGCGTTAAGCAGGAGCCCTACGTATTCTGTATAAGACTACCCCTCAGATAGGAATCCAGTTGGA
This sequence comes from Heterocephalus glaber, assembly GCF_053883595.1. NCBI lineage: Eukaryota > Metazoa > Chordata > Mammalia > Rodentia > Bathyergidae > Heterocephalus > Heterocephalus glaber. The sequence continues at coordinate 9,226,167 of NW_028258324.1, read as the reverse complement.
GACCCCAAACCATGAGTGCTGCCCTTCCTTATCCTTCTACCTAAACCCACAGCCTCAGGAATACCTGGCTCTAAGCACATCATACCTTTCATCTCTGTCAACAACACACACACAGGGAGAAGCCTAGGACTAGGGGGCTGTGCCCTTCAAAACCCTCAGGCAGTCATCAGCAAGGTCCCCTATGCCTATGGTGGTGGACCTATAGCATGCATGCAGCAGTGGGATGTTTGTTATCACAGAAAGCTCTAAAAGGTTTGCCATCACTGCACTTTGCCCTTGGCTGCTTCTCTGTATGCTCCCTCCCTTTTCCTATTCTAACTGAATCCTAGCTCTTCCTTGAGGACACTGCTCACCGCCCCCACTCAGCCCACTTAAGTGGTAACTATTTTCTCCCTACAATCCCTGAACTTTGGGGTTTAGGGGTGGAGTGGGTGTCTTCACTGCTTCTTTTTAGCACATTTAGACCGTTTCTCCTCCCATCCTCTTATGCAAAATTCTGAGCTCTGAATCATACAAAATCAGTCTGTACTCCCCAGTTCCCTTCATTCTGGAAGACATGAGTTCCTGGCTCCTTGTCACTCTTAACCACTTCTCTGACCATGAATGTTGCTGAGTTCAGTATCACACAGAGGATCCTTTTACACTATGGCTTCTCAGTCCTTGTTCTGAACCTCAACTCCAAGGTCACATGTTAGTCCTTAACTCAAATTCTTCCTTACTACTCTCCAGCTACCACCTCTTCTCTGCCAGTCTGCCTCTCATAGCTCAACTTCTGAAACTCTGACCCCAGTGAGACCCGTGATCCACAATTTACCATTTCCCACTGTTTCTCATCTTCCTATCTGGCCTCTTCTCTTGTTAGTTTAGGTCCCAAAGTCAATTGTCACAACTACCCCCTTCCGCATACATTGAACTCTTTCCCCACCCTATTGAGGATCTACTCACTTGGCAAAACCACAACCTTCCCATGCAGGCCTAGAAGGAGAAAAAAATACACAACTTTGTTGAATTTTTTCACTCCAAATCCATGGTTTGGAACCACTATGTACTCCAAACATTCCCTAGGCAATTGGCAAAAATCCCCAAAAATGTTGCCTTCACAATTTCCCCTGTTCTTCTCTCTTAAACACACAGGAGTAGTTCATTCTTTGTAGAAGTGAACTAACATTAAATAACATCATTGGACTTTGGACTACAGCAAATTTAATTCTATAAAAGTAAATTTTATATGAGACTTGCTTCCAATTTCTAAGGTGGTATATAAGTCCTATGTGACAATATTCTTCCAAAAATTTCCCTTAGCACACGTTCTTATGTGGGGCACATATTCCTACAAATGGCTTATGGATGGAAGCAGAGTACACTACCAATTTCAGCTCACTACCCAATTTCCTTTAAACCTACCCCAATTTTTAGACTATGAACTCATAGATACCAGCCCAAAAGAATGTTCATTAGCTGAAGACAGATGTTTTCATTCTCAGAGCCTAAAGAAAATTAAGACAATTTAAAATAATAGGATGCTAGAGAAAAATCAACAAAATTATCAAAAACTAAGAAGTCAAAAAAAAAAAACAAAAAAAAAACAAAACTGAGAAGTCTTCCTGGTTTGCCCATTGGGTCAATAGGTTATGATTATTTATTTCCAAAAAAATAACATACTACTGCTAGAGAAAAATATCCACACCAGAAAAACAGGACTAAGGAATGACTAAGCACTAATTTTATTTGCAAAGCTAGTAGGTGACCTTTTCTCCTGGAAAATGCATTCTCTGACTCTTTGTCCAGCACTGCCATGCAGAAGTCTTGGTGGCCATGCTATCAGATTTAAATTGTAGAATTTTAGGACATCTAATGAACTGCTAATGAATGAAACTGCTAGTTCCTTTTAAACATAAATCCCCAAACTGGTAGCAATGCTCAGTTAAATGGTACTAGAAACCCACAAATCAGGCCAAAATTTTTCCTGCAGTGTGAAGCACTCACTGATGTTCTTTTCATATCTGGGTAAATACTGAAGGTGAAGTGATAAATTTGAATACACACGTCAAACCTCCCCTCATCAGGTGCTTACATATTCCACACTACAGCTGTTTGGATGTGTTCTCTTTGAATTATTCTAGACTTTAAGATTCTTGGGAAGAAGGACACTCCTCAGAGATCGTGTAACAGTGTCACATGATATACACAGTTGAATTTAATAAATGCTCTATAAAACCAATGTTCAGTCCTCTCCACTCAAACTCTGCCTTATTTTAAATGATTATACTGTGCTCGCTTTGGCAGCACATATATTACATGATGATACTGTGTGCTTTATGAAGATACAAGAGAGTCGCTCAAAGTTCCAAACATTAAAAACATGATAGGGAGAGGGAAATGCTAATCACTTAGATGTGATCAGCACAAACTGTATGCATGTGCTGAAATATCACTCTAAAGACACTTTAAAACAAAGGATGCTGCAAATACTGGGTTAGTAGGGCTTGGCATATTCTAGATACTTTTTTTGCTTTTCAGAATGAACCATTTTTATTGTGCAAACATTCAAACTACACAGCAAAATACTAAAATAAAAATTAAAATCACTTGGAAAGAAACACTGCTAAGATTCTGTTAGATATTCCTTGTATGTTTACATACATATATGCACTTCAAAATAATATAAATTGATGAGTACTTGTTTATGATGTTTTATCAGAATTGTTTTATCTAAGTAATACATCATGAATATCTTCCCATTAAAAATGAAGAACCACTGCATCATTTTAATGGATAGACAGTATTCCATACACACTCTCTATTTAATAACGACCATCCTAGTTCTTTCCTACCAAATATAAACCTTCAATGAGTATTCCTATGCATCCCTCTTTTCACAGCCATGTAATTATCTCCTCTAGACATACACTGAAGTTGAATTGCTGGGTCAAAGTGCATGGACATTTTTATACCGTCAAATTGCCATTCACTTATAACAACATAGAATCAGCCAACCACACTGCTGTCTAGGCCCCTACTCTTGCCAACACAATTATGTTGAACTTTATAATTACTGCCAATGTATTTATTTCTCCCTCTAGTCTGAGACATTAACTAACATACTCTATTTTTCAGTTAGCCACATCTTTTAATCTTATTTATAGTGATTTTAGTACATATAAACTTATAATTATTATACTGTAAAACAGGAATTTTAAAGTTCCTCATTTTCATTACATTTGTGGGAAGAATCCATCACTTCAAACTTTTAAAAATCCTCAATATTTTCTACTAGTACCATTACTCTTAACTTTGAGGGAATGGTACTAGGGAGTGAACCCAGGATCTTTGCACTGAACTACATCAGTTGACCAGTCTGGGCTCCAACTTGCGATCCTTCTGCCTCAACTTCCCAGACTGCTGAGATTACAGGTGTGTACCACCATGCCTGGCTTACTCTTAACTTTTATATGATCAGAAACCTCTATTAGATTCTGATGAAATCAGAAGCACTCAGAAAAATGCTCTTTTTAATTTTTTAACAAATGCAATTTATTAAAAATTTAATGGACTGGGCCGGGGATTTAGCTCAGTGGTTTCGCCGCCTGCTGCACAAGCGCAAGGACCCGAGTTCGATCCCCGGTACCGAAAAAAAAAAAAAAATTTAATGGACAGAAGGAACAGAAGCCTGTCTTGGCCAGCAGCAACACAGGATTTCTAGACTGGAGAAGAGGATGGGACCTGTATACTATGCTAGACAAAGGTATGTATGTGGGCTTTGTCACATCAGAGGTCAGTTAAGAAACAGTCCAGGCATCAACGGCTGGCAGCAGATGCTCAACTGTCTTCAGGATTTTATGGTTCAGGGTTTAGAATGCAAGCCAGTAACCTGTTGGGCAAGATGGTGGTTATCACCAAGATGCAAAGCCAGAAGATTCTAAGGTTTCTTCCCTTAAATACAGTGATACAATTATTTACAGAGTTCACAAAAGTGCTCTTAAATGTAAAAAATTTTGTAGGCAATTTCATACAGCTCAAAAAATTCATTAACCAAATTAATGAGACTGATAAGTAAGACATCCTTACATAGGATTTTGGGCAAATCATATTTTCTGTATCTGTTATATTTCTGTGCAAATTAATACAGAATAAGAGTTCTGTCTGATAGAATTATCTGAAGTATGATATAAAATGCTATCTCTACAGGGTAAGCCATCTCCCTTCCAATGTCTTCCCTCTTGTAGACTCTATCCCCACTACATTGCTCCTTTACACGTGCATATTATATGAACAAATGTGAGTAACCTATGAAGAGTTGTCTTTAGTTTTTCCCAGTTGGCATGTCTAGCTGAGCCCACATACTTTTATAAAGAGGTCTGAAGTCTTAGGAAAGAATGACAAAAATATCCCTTTCCATTTTCAAATGGTTTTCTCTGAGCTCATCTCAGACAGCGTCTGAGGTTCATTCTATATTTTTAAATTTTTATTAAGGTTCTGCCTTACTCATCACTTATCTTTTGGCCACTCTTGATTTTTCTACATTCTGGGTCTTTAATTTTTATCACTCTGTAGGAAAAAGTTTAAAATAAAATCCTAGGGAGTTATAGAGAATTGAAAAATATTAAGCTTATAAAGGACAAACTATCATAGGCCTGAGAGAACTAACAAATGGAGACCCAGTAACTATTCTAGAAGGAGGTAAAGTACTAGAACATTTTATATTACTTCATAAGTAGCAAGGAAGGAAAAAAAAATCATTATCAAAACTTAACCACTAAGTACTTTTTATCCAAGTCAGTGTGGGCTTATATAACAAAGCACAACAGACTTGGCTAAAAACAGAAATTTCTTATGGATCTAGAGACTAGAAATCCACAGTCAAGATGTTACCTGGCCAGGTTCTGGTAAGGGCCCTCTTCCAGGCTGGAGACTGCTGACTTCTCAACATAGTTTCATGTGATGGAAAGAGGGCAAGGTGGCTTTCTAGCCTCTGATTGCAGGAGCACAGTAACCTCATTCACAAGCCTCCATTCCTCCCAAAGCTCCCATCTTTGAATATCATCACACTGGGGATTAGATTTCAGCATATGAGTTTGGGAGGGGACAAGCAGTGCATGACAATTATCAAAATGTGTGCTATTCATGGAATAGCTAAACCATACGACCCAATGGGATTCAAGATTATCAAAGTACTTCAGTGATGAGTGTTTTTACAGTTTCCCCACAAAACTCATAAATGGTCCCAGGATAGGGTAGAAATCTGAGTTCCAGGCTATGCTCCTCTATTCAAGAGCCACTAACTAGCCTTGGACAAGTTCCTTCCTTCTCTCACAGATAATCATCAGCCTAAATATCACATCCTCATAAAAACCTTCCTAGGGCCTAAGGCAGCTCTCCATTATGTGTTTCTGTAACTCTCATCAGATTTGTAATTATTTGTTCACTGTCTACATTCTCCACTTGATGGTAAACTCTGAACCTATGTTCACCCTAGACCCTCACTCCTTACACAGTGGCTGGCACAGAAGTGATAAAGAACAGGAAGGAGAGGAAAGATGAATTAATAAACTGATGATCAAAACCTGAGGTGGTGAACCAGAACACCTTTAGTGTATGTTTAGATGCTAATATACTAAGAATATTTTTTTCCTATTGAATTCTATAAATTCTTGGGCCTAACTAGGTTAAAACATTTAGGATCACCTTGACCCTTACCCTTGGTCTACAAGGAAAAAAAAAAAGACTGGCCAAGGATACATGAGAATCAGGTCTTGAAGTGCCTCAAAGAAATAAATCTGGCTAGGAAAAGAAATGCATTAAACAACTAGGACAAAAGAATAGAACACGTTTAATGAAAGCAATGACTTTACCACTGTGATGGAGAACCCAAGTAACCAAGTGAGTGGTCTCAGAAAAGAAGTTACAGTAGACAATCTTTCTGATTATGAGTCTCAATCACATTTTCTAAGTGAGAACACACTACACAGATAATGTGACCTGCCTGTCTGCAGCCACACAACTAATGTGATACCTGGTAGAAAGAACTTAGGCCCCTCCCACTCCCTTACTAAAAGGAAAGAAGCACTTCAAGTCCCAAGGTTATAAGATAGGAAAGGTTAAAATTCAGCCCAACAGATAAAGTCAGATAAGTCAAAATGAAGCCCAACGCAGACTGCTTTGGAGGCATGCAGAATTTGGACCCTTCCAGAAAAATAGCACTGCAAGGAAAGCCAAGAAAGTCATTACTGATATACATACATACATACATATATATATACTGTGCAACAGAACTCTAAGAACTAAGAACTTGAGAAATAAATAAGAAGTTTCTGCTGTTTATAAGCCACCCAGTTTTTATATTTTGTGATAACGGCCCTAAAACAACTACAATGAATAATTACAGTATTAAGGCACTGAAATCCCACAATAGGAACTCCTGTTAGGGATCTCCCACAGTGCAGGCAAAGCAAAGAATGTAAAAGTGCCCACAGCAAGGTCCAGGCCATCAAGGGCTTCACAATCTGTGGAAACAAACTGTGTAACTGAGCAAGGAAAATTCCAGTAACAAAGTCCTGCTCCTTAGAAAAAAAGAACCATGATCATAGAAGCCTAGAGGAGAAGTGTGAAAGGACTTTTCCCTTGGCCCCTTTTAGTCCCCTCTAGGTGGGCATCAAACCCCCAGGGGCAGCCCCCAACCCTTCTGCCCTGGAGAAGAGGGCTGGAAGGATGAAGGAGCAGCAACAGTACATAGTAGCCTGTCTCATAGTCAAACAACAGGAAGGGACCCTCAGACAGAAAAGCCACGACTGACAGTGCAGCTCACTACACAGGATTCTGATACTAGACAGGGTATAAGGTTAGCCAGAGACATGCAGAGGAGGAAAGTGAGTCCTCTGACTTTCACAGGAGTGAACTCTTTGGGGCTGTCAGTCCTCCCCAGGCAGGCCCAATACCATCGGCTCTCATCCTAAATACTTTATTTTTACACTTTTAAAAAAAATTTTGAGACAATATCTCGTTAAGTCACAAAATTACCCACGGTGAGCTCAAACTTGATTCTCCTGCCTCAGCTTCCCAGAATGCTGGGATTACAGGTGTACACCACCACATCAAGCTACCTCTCCTAAATTTGGAGGTAAAAGGAAAAAATGTCCAAGAGCAGGAGAAAAGTTCCTATCCACGAAACAGGCAGGACGCAGAAGGATTTGAAAATGAAGGGGCAGGGACCTGGATGGAAGGTCAGTGGTAGAGTGCTTTCCTAGTATGTGAGAGGCCCCAAGGCCCAGGTTCCAACCCCCAAATGACAAAAATGGGGGTGGCAGGGTGGGGGTGTTATCGGATAGCTCCTTCTAAACATGGCTTGCCAAATAAACGTTATTACGTTTTGGGTTGTTCTTCTCTCCTTCTGGAGTTAGATTTCAGGTTCTTCTCATCCTGAACAAAGAATTGAATGAAATAGCAAAAAGCAGTAGCAAAGTTTAGTTGAAAAGCAAAAGTGAAGAGTGAGAGAGAAACAGAACAAGCTTGAGCCTAGTAAAAGAGGAAAAGGCAAGAAAAAGGTATACCCTGGAGGAAGCAGGGCGGATTATCATGAGGAAAGCCACCATATCAAGCACTTCTTGGTGTCTGTGTCCTTCATGCTGTTCAAATTTCAAGAAATCCCTAAAGAACTTCTACATATGGGTCCATGCCCCAGGCTGCTGTCAGGTCTAGGCATCCTGTTGAAAACCTCCTTCAGTTCTTATGAGAAGTCTATATGCATGGCTTTGGGAACTCTTCTGCTTGTGTTCTGGGATCTTTTAATCAACAAGTCACACCTACTTCTCCAGCCAGCTTTGCCATGCCTTAATTTCCTATGTCAGCAGGACTAGGAATGTAGCTCAATGCAAAGGATCCAGGTTCAATTTCTATTACTAGAAAAAACAATTACCTTAACTCTTCTCCAAAAGATGAAGCTGAGAAAATAGTGTGGAATTTTTTCACACCCCAGTAGTCCAGTGGCCTTTTATGTATTTCGCTTAAGACCCTGAGGTGCAAATAAAAACCACCAAATTTTAGACAACCTGTAAGGGATCCATTACCTATATATGGAACTAGCCAAAGAACATGTAAGACTCAATCCAAAGAGTTCTATTTATGTCCTCTTATAACCCAAACTACAAAATGGAACTTTAAAAGTTAGATATTTTTCTTTTTTTAAAATTAATTTTATTGGTACACTTGACATACCTAATGATCATATTCAGCATAAGGAATTTGTATGTGCACATAATATATCTTAATTTTTCCCCATTCCCCTCCCTTCCCTTCAATCCTTCTTCCCCTCTCCCTTTACAATACTTTGTTTCTATTGTTTTCCTTCCATTCTTTTTTAAAATTCCTATTCCCTGTTTCCCCTTTCCGCTCCCCCCAGCCCTTTCATTCCCCTCCCCATTTGAACATTACTTCCTACTTACCCCAAAAATCTATCATCCATTTTTGGTCCTTATTTACTCTTTGGGTTTCTCATACAAGAGAAACCATGCAATATTTAAACATGTGTGTCCAATTTATTTCACTTAATAGCATGATCTCAAGGTGTATCCATTTATCTAGAAATGTTGTTTATCCTTCTTTACAGCATTGTAGTACTCTTGTATACAAAAAACATATTTCATTTATCCATTCATCTGGTGATGGGGATGTGGACTGTTTCCAAGATTTAGCTATTACAAATTGTGCTGCTATAAATATGGGTGTGCGTATATTGCTGTAGTATGATGCTTTTAATTATTTTGGGAATATACCAAGAAGAGGAATAGCTGGATCAAATAGAACCTCTAGTTTTAGTTTTTTGAGGAATCTCCACACTGATTTCGACAGTGGTTGTACCAGTCTATACTCCCACAAACAGTGGAGAAAGGTTCATTTTTCCCTATGGTCTCTCCAATATTTGTTATTGGTTCATTTCTCATTTTTTGTATTAAATTCTCTTATTGGTACGTAGGTATACAACACAATTACATTTCTAATTAGGAATTGTACCTTTACATAATGCATCTTGGCTCTTATTTTTTCCCCATTCCTACCCCACCCTTCATGCCCTCCACCCTTCCCTATTTACAAACACTTTATTTCCATTTTTTCCATTTCTCAGCATTTTTCCTTTCCCTTCTTTCCTTTCCCCTGCCCCTCCCACTACCCCTACCCCTTTGGACCTTTTCTTCCTATTTTACATTATCGATTATTCATTCTAATCATTGGTACATTTTAGGTATACAATATAATGACATTCATCATTGGAAATTTGCACCTTTCCATAGTCTCTCTTGGTTCTTATTTTTCACCCTTGCCCAGCCCTCCCTACAACCCCTCCAGTCCTCCCTATTTACAAAGATTTTGTTCCTAGTTTTCCATTTTCTCATATTAATCCCATTCCCTTCTATCCCTTCCCCGAGCCCTCCCACTTCCTTCCCCTTTGCCCCTTTTCTTCCTATTTCACATTACCTATTATACATTTAGTCCTTATTTACACTTTCAGTTTCTCACACCAGAGAAACTATTCGGTATTTATACATGTGTGTCCTATTTATTTCACTTAAGAGTATTGCCTCAGTGTGCATCCACTTAGCTATAAATGTCTCTAATTTCTCATTTTTTATGGCTGAGTAGTACTCCATTTTATAAAAAAACCACATTTTCTTTATCCAGTCTCCAGTTGATGGGCATTTGGATGGCTTCCAAGTTTTAGCTATTACAAACTGTGCTGCTATGAACATGGGCGCACATATATCACTGTGGTATGATTCTTTTAATTCTCTGGGGAAGATCCCCAGCAGTGGAATAGCGGGGTCAAATGGGACTTTCAGTCCTAGTTCTTTGAGGTATCTCCATACTGATTTCCACAGTGCTTGCACCAGTCTACACTCCCACCAGCACTAGAGCAGGGATCTTCTTTCCCCACAGCCCTGCCAGCATTTGTTATTGGTTGATTTCATGATAGCAGCCATGCTTTCTGGAGTGAAGTGGAATCTCAGCATTGTTTTCATTTGCATCTCTCGAATGACCAGTGATGTTAAACATTTTTTCATGTATTTATTTGCTATTTCTACTTCTTTGTCTGAGAAATGTCTGTTCATTTCAGATGCCCATTTTTCGATTGGGTCTTTAAATTTGGGAGGTCTGATCTTTTTAAGTTCTTTATAGATTCGAGATAGTACACCTTTGTCTGAGGAAGAGCAGGTGAAGATTCTTTCCCACATTGTGGGTTGTCTCTTCACACTGCTGGTGGTTTCTCTTGCTGTGCAGAAGCCTTTTAATAAGAAGAGATCCCACTTGTTGATTGTTTGTGCTAGTTCACGGGCAACTGAGGTTTTGTTCATAAAATCTTTTCCTACACCAATGCCTTCAAGGGTTCTACCTAACCTCTGTTCCAACTGGTTCAGAGTTTCTATTTTAATATTTAGATCTTTAATCCATTTTGATTTTAGTTTAGTGCATGGTGAGAGATATAGGTCTGGTTTTAACGTTTGGCAAGTTGAAGCCCAATTTTTCCAGCACCATTTATTAAAGAGGCTATCTTTCCTCCAGTGAGGGTGTTTGGCTCCTTTGTCGAAGATGAGATGGCTGAGTGCGTCTGGAGTTGTTTCTGCATCTTCTAATCTGTTCCACTGGTCCTCAAGTCTGTTTCTTTGCCAGTACCATGCTGTTTTTATCACAGTAGCTTTGTAGTAGGGTTGCAGGTTGGGGATTATGATACCCCCTGCCATGTCTCTGTTACCTAGAATTGCTTTTGCTCTTGTGGGTCTCTTCTTGTTCCAAATGAATTTTTGGATTGTTTTCTCTAGGTCTATGAAGTATGCTGCTGGGATCTCAATTGGAATTGCATTAAATCTATATAGCAGTTTTGGAAGTATGGCCATTTTCACTCTATTAATCCTTCCTACCCAGGAGCAGGGGATGTCTGTCCATTTTCTGATATCATCTTCAATCTCTCTTTTCAGAGTGCCATAGTTTTCAGAGAAGAGGTCTTTGATTTCTTTTGTTAGGATGATTCCTAGGTATTTCAGTTTTTTGGATGCTATTGTGAAAGGAATTATTTGCCCTATTTCTCTCTCAGTGAGTCTGTCTTTGGTGTAGAGGAAAGCTATTGATTTTGTGTGTTGACCTTGTAACCAGCTACTTGACTGAATTTGGTTATTAAGTCTAGAAGAATTTTGGTGGAGTTCTTGGGGTCTTCTATATAGAGTATCATGTCATCTGCAAATAATGACAATTTGACTTCTTCGTTTCCTATCACTATTCCTTTTATTTCTTTCTCTTGTCTAATTGCCATGGGTAATGTTTCCAGAACTATATTGAACAATAGTGGTGATAGTGGACATCCTTGTCTTGTTCCTGATTTGAGTGTGAAGGATTTGTTTTTGACCATTTAGTATGATATTGGCTCTTGGTTTTTCATAGATGGCTTCTATCAGTTTGAGGTAGAGACCATCTATTCCAATTTTTTGTAGGGTTTTTATCATAAATGCATGTTGGATTTTGTCAAATGCTTTTGCTGCATCTATGGAGATAATCATATGGTTTTTGTCCTTGGCTCTATTGATATAGTGTATTACATTGATTGATTTGCACATATTGAACCATCCCTGCATCCCTGGGATGAATCCCACTTGATCAGGGTGTATGATCTTCTTGATGATCTTCTGCATTCTGTTTGCCAGTATCTTAAGGATTTTTGCATCTATGTTCATTAGTGAGATTGGCCTATAGTTCTCTTTTTCAGTTGGGTCTTTCTTTGCTTTGGGGATCAAGGTGATGCTTGCTTCCAGGAATGAATTTGGGAGTACTGCTTCCCTTTCAATTTCATTGAAGAGTTTAAACAGTAGTGGCAGCAGTTCCTCTCTAAATGTCTTGTAGAATTCAGCAGTGAAGCCATCAGGGCCCGGGCTTTTCTTAGGTGATAAGTTTTTAATTGCATTTTCAATTTTATTGGTTGATATTGGGTTGTTCAGGATTTTTAGGTCTTCTTTGTTCAACTTTGGTAATTCATATGTATCTAGGAATCTGTCCATTTCTTCTGTGTTGTCCATCTTATTGGCGTATAGGTTCTGGAAGTAGGTATTGATGATCCTCTGGATTTCTGCTGGGTCAGTTGTACTTTCACCCTTTTCATTCCTAATTGCATGGATTTGGGCCTTTTCTTTCCTTTTTCTGACAAGGTTGGCTAAAGGTTTGTCAGTTTTGTTGATTCCTTTGAAGAACCAACTCTTGGCTTCATTGATTTTTTTGTATCGTTCTCTTAGTCTCCATTGCACTGATTTCTCCTCTGATCTTTATAATTTCCGCCACTGTATGAGCTTTGGGGTTGTCCTGCTCTTCTTTTTCTAGAAGCTTGAGGTTCAGCATCAAGTTGTTTAATTGGGCTCATTCTGTTTTCTTAATATGGGTATTCACTGCTATGAATTTCCCTCGTAAGACTGCTTTCATTGTGTCCAACAGATTCCCATATGTTGTACTGTCATTGTCATTTAATTGAAGGAACTCTCTGATTTCTTCTTTAATTTCCTCTGTGACCCATTGGTTATTCAGAAGTCTGTTGTTCAATTTCCACATGTTTATGAAATTTTTTGAGTTTCTTTTGCTATGGATCTCCAATTTCATCACATTGTGGTCTGTTAATATACAGGGGATAACTTCAATTCCTTTGCACTTACTTAAACATGTTCTGTGTGTGAGTATGTGGTCTATTTTGGAGAATGACCCATTTACAGCTGAGAAGAATGTGTATTCTGATTTTGTGGGGTGGAACACTCTGTAAACATCTGTTAAGTTCATTTGTTCAAGAGTACGATTGAGTTCTAGTAATTCATTACTTATTTTTAGTCTAGCTGATCTATTTATTTGAGACAGTGGGGTGTTGAGGTCCCCCACTACAATCGTATTAGTGCATATATGACTTTTCATGTCCGTTAGTATTTGTTTTATATAGTTGGGTGCACTAGTGTTTGGTGCATAGATATTTATGATTGTCATCCCTTCCTCTTGGATTGTTCCCGTTACAGGGATGTAGTGTCCTTCTTCATCTCTCTTAATCAGTGTTGGTTTGGAATCTACTTGATCTGCAAAGAGGATAGCTACTCCTACTTTTGTTCAGGTTCCCGTCACGTGGAGTATGGTTTTCCACCCTTTAACTTTCAGTCTATGAGTTTCCTTTTGAATTAAGTGTGTTTCTTGTATGCAGCATATTGTTGGATTTTGCTTCTTGACCCATTCCACAAGTCTGTTTCTTTTGATTGGTAAATTGAGACCATTAACATTGATGGTTATAACTGAAACGCATTGACTTGTCATTGCCATGACTTTTTCTTCTTGTTGGGTTCTCCCCCTCTATATTTAATTTCTTGTCATGCCAGAAGGGTTCAGTCTGCTTTGCTTCCTGGGGTTGTGATCCTCAATGTCTGTTCCTAGGATACTGTGTAAAAGTTTTTGGAGTGCTGGTTTGGTGTTCATGAAGTTCCTAAGGTGCTCTTTGTCATGAAGGTATCTCATTTCTCCATCCATTTTGAAAGATAGTTTTGCAGGATACATCAATCTGGGTTGGAAGCTCTTTTCTTTTAGGGCTTGGAATATGTCACTCCAGGCTCTTCTTGCCTTGATTGTTTGTGTTGAGAAGTCTGCTGTGATTCTGATGGGCTTTCCTTTGTATGTGATTTGTTTCTTTTCTCTAACTGCTTGTAGAACTTTGTTCTTCTGTTGTGTTTCTGGAATCTTAACAATTATATGCCTATGTGTAGATTTTTTTGATCAAGGCTATTTGGAGTCCTATATGCCTCACTTATCTGGATGTCAAGTTCTTTTCCCCTGCTTGGGAAGTTTTCTGCCATTATTTCTGTGAAGAATTTTTTTATGTCATCTGTACTCCTGTTTCTTCATTGACTCCAGTCAGTCTTATGTTATCCTTCTTTGCATCGTCCAGCAGCTGCTGGATTGATTTCTCGTGTTCCCTTATAATTTTGAAGCAATTTTTCTTTTCCTGGTCACTAATTGCAATCTTATCTTCTACATCTGAAATTCTGTCCTCACATTGGCTCATTCTGCTGTGTACTTTCAATGGAGTTTTTCATATCCTGGAAATCTGTTTTATGGATTCCATTTGTTTCTTATGTTGGGATTCCATCATGTTCCTCAGCGCCTCTCTAGATTTATTAATCATGTCTTGCACTAGGGGCACAATTTCTCCTGTTATCTGAGAAATTATTTCTGATTTCATTTTTTCCAGATCCCCTTTTGTTGCCAGTTCAGTGGGTCCAGGTGGTTGAGTATCAGAGGGTTCCATCTCATTTCCCTTTGGGGTTGCTATGGGTGATCTGGAAGTCTGGTTTTGAGACTTATTTACATGTTTTCTCATTTCGACTGGGGCGGGGGGCTGTTAGCGCCTGCACGGATTACCTCCTCTGAGCTGGGTGAGGTGGGACAGGGGCCAGGAGCAGCGGTAGGGATGGTGACCCAAAAGCCCTTTCCTGTGGGCTGGGAGCAGCTGGAGGGATGGTGGCCGGGAAGCCCCTTCCTCTGGACCAGGAGCAGTGGTTTGGAGGCTCAGAAGCCCCTCCCACTGGGCCAGGAGTGGTGGAAGGGATGGTGGCCCAGAAGCCCCTTCCTCTGGGCCAGGAGCAGCGGGACAGAAGGTGGCCCAAAAGCCCTTTCTTCTGGGCTGGGAGCAGTGGGAGGGATGGTGACTGGGAAGCCCCTTCCTCTGGACCAGGAGCAGTGGGACAATGGCTTAGAAGCCCCTACCTCTGGGCCGGGAACAGCGGGACTCAGTATCTTGGTCTGGTGGTCTGGTGTCCTCTGCATCTTTGTAGTGTGGAACCAGGTGGCTGCCTGTATGCAGCAGGCTGATTTGGTGTCTTCCGCGTGACTCAGGACCTCGGTAGGGTATGCACAGACCTGCCTGTCTGCAGCGGGGTGATTCGGAGTCTTCTGTGGGACTGGGGACCTCGGTAGGGCGTGGGCAGACATGCCTGTCTACAGCAGGCTGATTCAGCGTGTTCTGTTGGACTCAGGACCTCGGTAGGGGGTGCACAGACCTGCCTGTCTCATTGGTTCATTTCTTGATGACAGCCATTCTTTCTGAAATGAGATGGAATCTCAGTGTTGTTTTAATTTGCATTTCTTGAATGACCAGTAATGCTGAACATCTTTTCATACATTTATTTGCTGTCTGTACTTCATCTGAGAAGGGTCTGCATTTCCGATTACCATTTTTGGATTGGGTCTTTAAATTTGAG
This sequence comes from Heterocephalus glaber, assembly GCF_053883595.1. Taxonomy (NCBI): domain Eukaryota; kingdom Metazoa; phylum Chordata; class Mammalia; order Rodentia; family Bathyergidae; genus Heterocephalus; species Heterocephalus glaber. The sequence goes on along the minus strand of NW_028258324.1, from coordinate 9,210,916 downwards.
GTTCTAAGTTTTCTGAGTTCTTTATATATTCTAGATATTAGTCCTTGGAGGAATATAAGGTAAAAATATTTTTCCATTCAGTGTGTTCTCTTCACTCTGTTGGTAGTTTCTTTTGCTGTGCAAAAGCTTTTTTTTAAATTTTTTTGTTTTGTTTTGTTTTGTTTTTTTCTGCTACTGGAGATAGAACTCAGGACCTTGGGCTTGCAAGGCAGGCGCAGTGCCACTGAGCTAAATCCCCAGCCCTATGCGAAAGCTTTTTAATATGAGATCCCAGTTGTTAATCCTTTGTAATATTTCCTGTGATTGGTTTTTTTTTTTTCGTACCAGGGATCGAACTCAGGACCTTGTGCTTGCAAGGAAGGCAGCAGCACCACTGAGCTAAATCCCTGGCCCCTGGGGGTTTCATTCATAAAGTATTCACCTACACTTGTCTTCAAGAGTTTTACCTATTCTATCATCCAGTAGATTAAGTGTGTGTTTTAACATTTAGATCTCTGATCCATTTTGATTCTAGTTTAGTGCATAGTGAGAGATACGCATCTTGGTTTAATCTTCAACATGTGGCAAGCCAATTTTCCCAGAATCATTTATTAAACAGGCTTTCTCCCAGTGAAGGTGTTTTGCCCCTTTGTCAAAGACAAGCTGGCTGAGTGTGCTTGTAGTTGTTTCTGCATATTCTATTCTGTTCCACTGGTCCTTGGGTCTTTTTGACAGTACCATGCTATTTTTATCACTGTAGCATTATAGTATAATTTCAAGTTGGGGATTGTGATGCCCCCTACTTGCATGTGTTGCTCAGAACTGCTTTTGCTATTCTAGGTTTCTTCTGGTTCCAAATGAATTTAGGACTATTTTCTCTAGTTCTGTGAGGTATGCTATTGGTATTTTGATCTAGATTGCACTAAATCTGTATAACACTTTGGAAGTATGGCCATTTTTACTATATTAGTTCTGCCTGTCCAAGAACAAGGGATTCTTTCCATTTTTTGATATATTCTTCAGTTGCCTTTTTCAGCATATTGTAGTTTTCAATGTAAAGGTCTTTTACTTCTCTCATTAGACTGATGCCTAAGTAATTCATTTTTGGGGGATGCTATTGTGAAAGGTGTGGTTTCCTAAATTCCTTCTCAGTGTGTTTGTTCTTTGTATACAGGATTGCTATTGATTTTTGATTGTTGACTTGCTACTGAATTTGGTTATTATTTCTAGGAATCTTTTGGTGGAGTTTTGGGGGTCATCTACTTTCATGTCATCCCCAAATAATGATAATTTAACTTCTTCCTTTCCTATCCATATTCCTTTATTTATTTCTCTTGTCTAATTGTTCTGTCTAATTTTTTCAGAACTATAGTGAATAGGAGTAATGGTAATGGGCATCCTTGTCTTATCCCTGATTTTAGAGTGAAAGCTTTCAGTTTTCAACCATTTAGTATTATGTTGGCTATTAGCTTGTCATGGATGGCTTTTATCAGACTGAGATGAAGACATTTTATTCCAATTTTCTTTAGGGTTTTTATCATGAACAGATGTTGGACTTTGTCAAATGCTTTTTCTCCATCTACTGAGATGGTCACTTCTTTTTTGTCTTTGGTTCTGTTAATATAGTGTATTACATTTATTGATTTGCACATGTTGAACCATCCCTGTATCCCTGGGATGAATCCTACTTGGTCATGGTATATAATGTTTCCTAGTATCTTATCAAGGATTTTAAAATCTATGTCCATTAAGGAAATTGGCTTATAGTACTCTTTTTTGCTTGGATCCTTCTCTGGTTTTAGTATCAGGGTAATGCTTGCTTCCAGGAATGAGTTTGAGAGTACTGCTTCACATTCAATTTCATTAAAGATTTTGAGGAGTACTGGCATTAGATCTTCTCTAAATTTCTTGTAGAATTCAGCAGTGAATCCATCAGGAACTGGGCTTTTCTTTGTTGGTAGTTTTTAAATTACTTCTTCAATTTCTTTGACTGATAGTGGGTTAAAATTTTTGTATCTTGATTCAGCTTTCATAATTCATATGTATCAAGGAATCTGTCCATTTCTTCTGCATTTTCCATCTTATTGGAATACAAGTTCTCAAAGTAGGTATTGATTATCTCCTGGATTTCTTTGGGATGTTATGATTTCACCCTTTTCATTCCTACTTGCATGGACTTGAGTCTTTTATAAGGTTGGCTAAGGGTTTGTCTATTTTGTCTGTCAAAGAATCAACTTTTTGAATCATGATTCTTTGCATTATCTTCTTAGTCTCAACTGCATTAATTTCTGTTCTGATCTTTATAGATCTTTATAATTTCCTCCCTACTATGCACTTTGGGTTTAACTTGCTCTTTTTTTTCTAGAAGCCCAAGGTTCAATACTAGGCTATTTGAGCTCACTCTGTTTAACTGATGTGGAAATTCACCACTACAAATTTTCCTCATGGGACTGCTTTCATTGCATCCCATTCCGGTATGTCATATTGGCATTATCGTTTAATTGTAGAAACTGTCTAATTTCTTCTTTAATTTCATCTGTGACCCACTGGTTGTTGAGGAGGGTGTTATGTAATTTCCATGAGTTTATGGAGTTTTTGTCATTTCTTTTGCCACTGATTTTCAATTTCATCATACTGTGTAATGAATACATGATAATATGCATGGGATAATTTTAATTCCTTTGCATTCATTTAAGTGTATTCTATGAGCTAGTATGTGGTCTATTTTGGAGAAAGCCCCATGTGCAGCTGAGAAGAAAGTGTATTCTGTTGTGCAGTGGAAAACTCTGTAGATACCTAAGTCCATTTGTTCAAAAGGTTTGGTTCCACTGATATTTCTTTGTTGATTTTTGCCTATTGATCTATATGTGACAGTGGGGTATTGCAGTCTCGTATTACAATTGTATTAGTGTTTATCTGATTTTTTATATCCACTAATGTTTGTTTCATATAGTTGAGTGTGCTGGTGTCTGGTGCATATATATTTATGATTATTGCTTCCTCTTGGATTGTTTCCTTAACAACTACGTAGTGATCTTTTCTGTCTCTTCTGATCAGTCTTCGCTTGAAATCCACGTTGTCTGCAGAAAGAATAGCTACCCCTGCTTTTTTTCAGATTCCTGCTGCATGGAGTATTGTTTTCCAACATTTAACTTTCAGTCTATGAATTTCTTTTTTATTTAAATATGTTCCATGTATGTAGCATATTGTTGGATCTTTAATCTTTTTTTTTTTCTTGAGACAGGATCTCACTATGCAGTTGTGGCTGGCCTTGAACTCATTATGTAGCCAAGGCTGGCCTTGAACTCACAATGATCCTCCTGCCTCAGCCTCCCAAGTACTGGGGTTATAGATGTGCACACCCATGCCCAGCCCTAGATTTTGTTTCTTGATCTATCTGCCAATCTGTTTCTTTTTATTGATGAGTTGAGTCCATTTACACTGATGGCTATAACTGATATATCTTGACTTATCCTTGTCATATTATTTTCCTGTTATTGGTTCCTCTTCTTTCCCCTCTGTTTAATTGCATGCCTTGCTTAGCCTAGTGGATTCAATCTACTGGGATTCATGGAACTGTTGTCTTTGCTATAATTTTCTGGAATATCCTTCAGAACTTTTTGGAGTGCTGGCTTGGAGGTATGAATTTCTTTAGGTGTTCTTTTTTTTTTTGTACCGGGGATTGAACTCAGGACTTTGCACTTGCGAGGCAGGCGGCGGAACCACTGAGCTAAATCCTTGGCCCTTCTTTAGGTGTTCTTTACCATAGATGTACCTTATTTCTCCATCAATTTTGGAAGATAATTTTGCAGGCTCCATCAATCTGGGTTGGAGGTTGTTTTCTTTTAGGGCTTGAAATACTGCACTCCAAGCTCTCCTCAACTTAAGGGTTTGTATTGAAAAGTCTGCTGCGATTCTGATGAGTTTTCCTCTATAGGTGATTTGTTTCTCTTCTTGAACAGCTTTTAATATTCTGTTCTTCTGTTGAATTTCTGGAATCTTGACTATTATATTCTTTGGTGTAGTTTTTTTGTGATTGTGGCTAACTGGAGTTCTACATGCCTTACTTATCTGTATGTAAAATTATTTTTCCATGCTGCCAGTCTGTTTTATGGAACCCAGTTCTTTCCTATGTTGAGCATTCATGGTTTCCACCACTTTCCTAAGATCCTCTATTTTTTTTTAAATTTGCATCTGCTCTAGATTCACTAACCATGTCCTTCATTATGTTCACAGTCTCTTAGTTACCTGATTTTTTTTCCCAAGGACTCATTCATCTGCTTTGTAGCTTCTGCTGCTACAATTTCAAAAAGTTTGGCTGAGTGGCTTTTGATTTCTTCTACCCCGATGCCCTCTGGATTTACCTTGGGCAAGCTGGAGATCTGAGAGTGCACCTTGCTTCCATGTTTTCTCATTTTCTATTTTTTTTTTTTGTTTCTGTATTGATGCTTGTAAATTGCTTATAGTTTGCAGCTTTATTAAGAGTATTGAGACCTCTTTAGGAAATGACTAAGCTTCAGAAATGTCTTCTAGGTGTAGCTGTTTTTTGAGTCTGTCCCAAGCTCTTGCCTCTTCAATTTATCAGGGATGGCAGGTTGCTGCCTTCTCACCTACTACACAGTCCTTTGGTACTGGATTACGGTATTGTTTATGACCCCTAGACAGTCTTGGTATTGGCATACAGGAAGAACAACTGATCACAACTATAGTATCTTGGCTAAAGTAGTACAATCAGTAATAACAATAGCATCAAGTCTAGAAAATGACAGTGATAATTGTTAATTTGTCGCCTTTTACCATAGGTACAAAATTTATGGTTATATAACAATTCTAAAACAAATTAGAAAATTATATACAGTAAATATCCCCTCAATAGAGCTAGTTTACCCTCAGGGAAGAAAATTTAAAAGGGATAAGAGGAAAAAATAGAGAAATAACAGAAGAGGAAGAGATTAGAAGCAAGACTGAAGGACAAAGGAAGATTACCCAAGCTTTGGGAAACTGGTGAATAAGATGGGGGAAAGAAAAAAGGAAAAAACCAGAAAGAAGAACAAAATAAAACTAAACTAAAAACAATGTTCACACTCATGAAAAACAAAAAGAAACAAACAAGAAAGAAAAATAAAACAAAATTAAAGAAAAAATATTTCTCTGTGATTTCAAGCCCGTGGTTATCTTCTGGAGTCTTCAGTTTTGTGGTAGTGTCCAATTCTGCTGTCACTGGTAGACAAAGAAGGCAGACAGCCCAGATCAATGCTGGATGATTCTAGCAAGCCTGCAATAGGAATAGGGTGGGGTGCCAAATGTGGTGCTTTCACTCCACTGTTTAGGGTGATCCTGGCCTCTGGTTGTGGGGCTGGAGCCTAAGTTGTTCAGTGTACAACACTATGGGAGTCTCTTGCCAGCCTGATCTCAGCTCTATGACCCTGGATGTCTCCCGAGGTTGTTTGTCCTGGGATCCCTGAGATGAAGCCAACCCACAGCTGCTAGAGTCCTGAGTTCAGTTAGCCCCTCCCTAAAATGTCATCTGGCCAAGCCTCTCCAGAGGACAGGGCAATTGCTTGGACTGGAGTCACTCACCAGCTGTTGTAGCTCATTGCATCCACTCCTCTGTTCCACTGGTGGAATGGCCCCTGCAGGCCTCTGGAGTCACCTACCCTCACTCTGTCTCTGTAGATTCAAGCATCCTCTCTCTTGCTTCGAGCCAGGAGCCAGGCAGAAAGTCCAGTTTGCCACCTCTTTCTGCACTGAGGTCTGTCTCTTCACTTTCTCTGTGGGATCTAATTTTCCCTTCAGATCCTTCCTGGGACCTGGGGATCCACCTCCCTCCTTTTCCTCTGAGAGTTGTTGTATTCCATTGTCTGGATTCTGAATCTCAGATAGGTTGATTTGTTGCTATTTACTGGTCCGACATCTTCTGATATTTTTCTTTTAGTGACAGCAATTTCTCCAAACTTCTTCCTGTTCAGCATATAACAGACACTCCCTCCTCTCCTCAGCCCCAAAGCAGTGACAGAATATGCAGATGTTAGCCCCTAGAGGCCAGAGCCTGGTTTCCTTTCCATTAGAAAGAGGAGGATGAGCTGAAGATGGCTTGAAGTGATAAAGCAAGTATAGAGATCTGTATTGTCTCTCTGTGCTCCCCCTACCCGCTGTTCCTTATTGTAAAAGATCCTTGCCCACCTGTACACTGGGAGATGGTGATTTGAGGCAAATGGACCCCTCTATCTTCTCGGAGAGACCTAGCCTTGAATAAATCCTTTTTCCTTTTTACCAAAATATATGACTCCTCTGATTTATCAGCAGGGAGCAAATGAACCTGAGCATAAAAACCAAAGTGGCCAGTAACACTCTTACCAATAAACTCACAAGCAAAAAGAGACAAACTTAATTAAATCAGGCCCATACACACATATATGAAATTGGTAGCACATATTAGTAACTGAAATTGTGAGACCTGAGTAACTCCATTTTAAAATTTGGCCCCACCTTAGAGTAAGGTGGCCTGGACATAAATTCTAGTTCCAAGAAAAACCACAAGATGTACTTTGGCCACCTGCCTGTGATAATGTTCAGCAGTCCCCTAGCAACTAGCCTAGCAACAGCTAATCAGTAGCTGCCTCAATGTCCCAGATGCTCTTCTTGATGGCCTGCAACAGCTAATCAGTAGTTACCCCAATACCCCAGTATCCCAGATGTTCTTTTCGATGACTTGAGCAGCCGTTTGCAGTTCAGCGCGCAAGGCCCAACCAATTAGGTTTAAACTTTCAAAACTTGCTAAACGCTAGCCAACTGTGTGATTTGAGTGTGATTTGAAACCCCGCGCCTTTTTGAAACCCAGCGCCTTGCTGTAACCTCTATAAAAACCGCCGGTGTTTTAGAGTCGAGGCTCTCAATCCTGACCCGCTGCGTCGGTGTCGGATGAGAGTCCCTGCTCGAGCTTGAATAAACGACCCTCGTGTGTTTGCATTGGAATCGGCTCCTTGGTGGTCTTTGGGGACCTCGTGATCTGGGCACAACAAAATCAAAAGATCAAACAAAAATATTACAAGCACTTAAGGTCCTCCTACTTGGAGTAGAAAAAAATTTAAACCTCTAGCTTGGTACATAAGACAATAAAGAATATAGAGGAAAGAAGACAGAAAGCCAAGAGGCAAAGGGGGCATGTTTGGAGAAAATGAAATTCACAGCCTTTACCCACAGCTTATCTGAGAAAGAAGTTGAAGACAATGTTGTAAATAGCACGAACAAAAGCAACATAGATGTGCTTTCTTCTGGACAGTGAGAGAAGGGCAACTCTGCCAGGAGGGCATCACCATCATCTGAAAATACTGAGAATACAGGTTTATACAGCTAAATGAGTTATAATTGAGAATCAATCTGGAATAGTCTGCTTAAATAAACTCAAGGGCTTGGCTTGCCCAAATAACCCTGTTAATGTCATGCTGCCTTCTGTTAAATGACACTTAGCATAAAGGGTCTGTTGGAAAATTGGGCCTTATAAAATTTTGTTTTAAAGAAGTATTTGTTGTGATAATAGCTACAATCACAGTATTTGGTTGTCAAAATAAATCTCACCTTCCATGAGAAGAAACATACTGAGAAAACGAATCTATGCTCAAGGTTCTAAATCTATACAGCAGCTGTGAAAGTGCTGTCAGTTTCTGCTGTGGGCACACATAGCAGGACACCATCAGAGTCTAGAAACATCATTTTCACAATCACTGGTAGAGGAAAGAGAATGCATCTGTAGGAGCTTTCTGATAGGGCTGGGGTAGTGGGGACCCATCAAGGAGAGATGTGATTAGAGAAGATGTGAAAGAATAGGGATACATTGGCTAATCAAGAATTCAGACTGGCCTTGAAATTCTGATACTCAGTAACCTCATCAGCAAGCTCATATGCAGAGTGCTCTACTAGATAGGCAGGAAAAAGATGCAGGCAGGAGAGGTACTCTGAGTACCATGCTCATAAGCGTCCTAGAAAGTAAGTATTATGTTTCCCATTCTAAAAGTAAGAAAATTGAGGCTGAGAGACATTACGTATTTTGCACAAAGTCATATTTCTACAAACTAATTAAGACAGGATGGAAATGCAGATCCATTTGGTTACTATGCCAAAGTCTATCAATGATACAAATGGCCACTGAGAAGAACAAAAGGAGACTCTATGTAGGGAGAAAATGGGGCCAAGAATCAAGCTGAATAAAGGATGAGCTCATGCATAGAAAGAAATCAGAAAGGAAAGCTGGAGTCAGCCTGCAGATAGTCTTCAGGCCTACTCAGAAGCATCTGGCCTGGAACCACCTAGGAACCACAGAACTCCAGAAATGAGAGAAAGACCTAGGAAAGGAGAAAGTGAGTATCAATTACCTAACTAAGGTAATAAGGTTATCAGAAGGAAGGAAAAGATCAAGGGGCATGTGGACAAACTCCAAAAGAAACAAAGTTAAAAACCAAGACTGATGTGATTTGTGTCTCTCAATATATAAACATTATTTTCTAAGTTGAGAGTTTCAAGTAACATCCTACATAATTTAATGCTTGACAATTATTGTACTAATGCCAATAATTTAGTATTTCAGAAATGATCCTATAAGTTCTTTCCAAACGAAATGGGACAGCTTTTAATAGCTAAAGGGAAGCATGCTCCTTCATGTCTGCCTTTTTTCCTGGCCAAGACAGGCACTCTGAGGGGTGTGCTGATGAGAATAAGTCACCTTCACAAAAGTATCAGCCATAGTCTCATTTCTCTGAAAAGTGAAGGCCAAGATTCTGTGTTGGGCTTGGGAGGGAAAGGAATGAGAAGTATTGTTCCTTCCTGTGGCTCACAGTAGGAACAGTCACTCAGGTATGGGAGTTCCAGTTGTAGGCTCTCAAGCATATGCACCCAAATTCCTTCCTCCCTCCAGGCACATTTTTCCCCCAAGAACCTCTGGCAACACTAGATTAAAAGATGGGATCATGGGCACTTGGCCACCTTTCAGAATCTCCTTAAATCCTGGAGAGAGATGTCTTTACTGTTGCTCCAGAGTCTTTGAGGGGCTGCAAATTAGTTCCTGATTTAATGAGAGCTAACATAATTTTTATTAAAAAATTTCATATACACAAATTTGAGTTACTTTATCTTTACAGTGTAAGATTAAAGCTTCCTTAAAATTTAAATGGAAGATTTTAATCATCTGGCAATGCAAATATCTATATAAATTGTTTTGTTCAGAACAAACATGGGTATATATTAAAATTAACTGGATACAATTCTATATTTTCCCTTCAGATTTTTAAAATTTTCAATAGAGAGGACAGAGACCTTCCCAGAGTCAGAAGAGAAACTGGAGCAAATGATTCATCTCTGCTCTTTTCACCCTCAGCAGTCAGCAGCTGGGGGAGAAAGCTGATTCCTATTGCCTTTCAGTAAGAAGCTGCATTTTTTTCCTCAACCAGCAGTTCAAGAAGCCCTGTTGAACTCCTTTTCTTTAGACTCTCTTTCAACAAAAGCTGTGTTCCTTTAAGGAAATACTGAGTCTCTGTATGTGGTGCCTCCGTAATCCAGCTCCCGTGATCCAGCTACTTGAGGAGAAATGTTAAGAGTTTTAAATGAATTCAATGAAATTATGAGCTATTTGTTCAGCCCTGGATTACTCCACTCACAGCTGTGTGGTCCAAATGGAGCTAGGACCATCATTTTTGTTCTGACACACAATCATAAATAAAGACAGAGCCTTCTGCAATATCAGAATGCATTCTCTTGTAAAGTCACTCAATCACTGGAGCAAATGAAACTAGTGCTCCAAGGTCAGGGGCAGGGAAATGAATAAAACACACCATAAACATTTTAAAGTTCATTTTAGTAAGGCATTAATTCCCAAATACATATGAAATTCACTTCCAGGGTAATAAGCCCAGTTGTTTTCCTTTATCAGGACTAGAATCTTACAAACCTAGCTGTTGAAAAACACCTGTCAAAGATGTCAAAACGACTTTCAACATTTAGACAGTCACCTAGGCATTATTCCCATGGGATACATTGTTGGCTGAGAGACTCATATTTGACAGATGCAGAAAATGAGATATCCATGTGGAAACTACAACTCCCATTTCCCCATCATCTAACCCAGAAAGAAATTTCCCCACCATTTGGCACTGGGATATAGTGAGATGTCCCCTAAGGAAAAGAACAGATTCATGCTTCTTCACAATCACTACTAAACAGGCAAGGTTCACAGATACTCTTCCAATTTTTTTATTACATCAGTAACTCACAAACAGTGTTTACATTGATTCTAGGAATTAAGAACTCGCCTTCTACGAACTAGAGAGGACTTCATGCTCTATCAGCCCACCTTACCATTGCACCCTTCTAGGGAAACTGTCAGGACCATAGTTCCTATTGAAGCAAGCAGTTCTGTGTCACAGCTATTTGTACCAGGAGAGAACATCAGTACCTCTAAGACTGCCTGGTATGAGAGTTCTAACCAGTGGGGATGATAGTTACTAAGAACAATTGTGCTCCTTTTCTTTTTTCATGTTATTTTCGGAGTTGGTTCTTACACAGGCCATCCATTAGATTATGAGAAGAAGAAAGGAGGAGGGCAGAAACAGAAGGACCTAAGAAGAGAATCCAAAATGATGCTGAGCCATGTTAACAGTCAAGAAATGAATACAAATCGACTAACTACAGTTAGTGCAGACACACACTGGAGCTGCAAGAGATCAAGAATAATTTTCCTATGCCTGAGATAGGTCTTGTCTCCATGAGGTCTGGCCAGACCACTCTTTCACTCTTAGAGGTCAGTGGCCTTTTATCTAACTCTATTGACTTCTCCCTTCCTACACACACACACACACACACACACACACACACACACACACACACCCTAAACTCATCTCTTTGGGAGTTTTATTCTTAATCACTGGTATTTGAATATGTGGGGAGACACCCTGATTGACACAGTTACTTGCTTAGAGTAATTCTGGCATTTAGTGATCTGGGTTGCTAAACATCCTACAGTGGACAGGAAACATCAACACAACAACTAATCATTTCATAGCAATGACAGCAGAAAATCCCTTGAGAAAACTGGGCCCTCTACAACATCCAAGGTAGACAAAACTAGGTAAGAAAGGCAAAGGAACAAATGCAGTACAGTGGAGCAAAGAGTATAACAAATGTAACCAGAACAACAAAATATGCCCCCCAAAAAGAATTTGAACACAGACCTTCTACCCTTTACAAAATGAATCACAGACCTAAATGTAAAACACAAAACAATGACACTCACAGAAGAAAACCCAGATGATCATGGGTATGGCAATAACTTTTAAATTTCACCAAAGGCCTATCCATGAAAGAAATAACTAGTAACCTGGACTTCATTAAAATTAAAAATTCTGCTCTCTGAAATACATTGTCAAGTGAATGAGAAGGCAACCCAGAGACTGCAATAAAATATCTGCAAAAAACACATACGATAAAAGACTGTTATCCAAAATATACAACAAAAACCACTTAAAATTCAAAAATAAAAAAATCACCAACCTAACTTTAAAAAGTGGGCCACAAACCTCATCAATAAAAGATATATAAATTGTAAATATACATCTGATATGGTGTTCCATATCATATATTAACAGGGAAATGCAAATTAAACAGCAACAAGATACCACTACATACTACTGGAATGCCCAAATTCCAGAACACTGACAACAAATGCTAGTGAAGATGTGGAGCACTGAAGCTCTTACTCATTGCTGATGGGAATGCAAAATGGTACAGAAGACTGAGAAGACAATTTGGCAGTTTCTTACAAAACAAATTTACTCTTACCATATGATCCAGCAATCATGCTCCTTGGTATTCATCCAAGGAGGTGAAAATTCATGTCCACACAAAAAGCTGCATACAGATGTTTGCAACAGCTTTATCCATAGCTGTCAAAACTTGGAAGCAACCAAGATGTCCTTGAGTAGGTGGATGGATAAACTGAGATAGCTGGATAATAGAATATAACTCAGTACTAAAAATAAAAGAGCTATCAAGTGAAAAGACATGGAGGAAATTTAAAATGGACATTATTAAGTGAGAGAAGCCAATCAAAAAGACTACATACTATGATTCCAACTGCATGACATTCTGGAGAAAAAAACCCTACGAAAATAATAAAAGATCAGTGATTTTATTGGGTTTGATGGGGAGCAAGAGGGAAAGAAAATATGAACAGACAAAACACAGGATTTTTAGGGCAGCATTATGATGCTATAATAGTAGACACATGTCATTATACATTGGTCTAAATCCAAAGAATGTACAACACTGAGAGTGAGCTATAATATAAACTATGATCTTTGGGCAATTATGCTGTGCCAATACAGACTACTCAATTGTAATAAATGTGCCATTCTGGTGGGGTATGTTGAAAATAGGGAAGGCTATGCATGTGTAGGAGCAGGGAAATCTCTATCTTCCTCTTGATTTTGTTTGAGCCTAAAATTGCACATGCAGGTATACATGCACACAGAGTACTTTTTTAAAAGGACAGAAAAAGGGAGCCAGGCATGGTAATGTGTGCCTGCAGCTACATGGGAGAATGAGGCAGGAGGACCCAGTAGTTCGAGTCCAGCACAGCAAGACCCTGCCCCCCTCCATACAGATATACATACACACATGTACACGCACACACACACACACACAGACACACACACAAGACAGAAAAAGAAGGCAGTTAAAACAAGCAACAATGTACCCCATCAGAAGTGAATCAGTTGAGTTAAAGCTGTCAAGGATTAATTCTAGTCCCCATTCCCTTAACCTCCAGGATTGATATCAATAGCAAATCAACTCCTTATTCTCATTATTTCTACTCTGCAAAACACTTTTGGGCTCAGTTAGCTTTACATTATTATTACTATTATTTTGGTGTTTTGAGACAGGATCTCACTGTGTATCTCAGGCCAGGCTCAAATTCATGATCCTTGTGCCTCAACTTTCCAAGTGCTGGGATTACAGGTATATGCCACCATGCTCATCTTAAATTATATCTTTTAAAAAATGTATCTTTATTTCCTTATCTTTTTGTTTGTTCTAATAAGGACAATTCCTGAGTAACTAATATTAGAAATAGATAATATCAACGGAAAATTCTTCCAGGTTGCTAAAGGACTTAATTACTGAATTTGTGCTATAATAGCCCTGTTAGAAAATTTGCTATGGAGACTCATTCTTCAGGGGATAACTCCTCAGAGGTTAAGCTTGTGAATTAATACTCTCTTATGAAACACTTTTTTGAGCCAAGTTAATTCTTGGAAGAGGAGAGGTGAAAATTCTCTAGTTATTTCTTCCAGACTCTTTGTAAAGCTCCAGGCAATATCAAAAGAGACATCCTGTACAAACAAGCCTCGCCACTGAGGGTCAGGCCATGGAAAGACCAAATGGAAAGAGACAGCTCAGCAGCCTTGGATTAAAGGCCAAATATTTTAGAGAGAGTGCATTTGATTATGTCAAATGGACTCATGGCACTTTCTGTAGCAGAAAGACATTGCAGAAAGGTAAAAAGGTCACCAAGATGTACTCACAGGGTGAAAGTCTCCCCAGGATGGAGATGTCTCTTAAAAGAATTTTGTTTTAAATGAGTTAAGGTCTTGTTATAACAAAAGTACAGTATCACCACCAATGTGGATTTCTGGGAAAGAAGGATCTTTACAGACTAAAGTAGGGCCATCTAACAAAACTTTCTCTGACAACGGGCATGCTTCACATCTTCGTGATCCAAATGGAAGCTAGTTAGACATACATGACTGTAGAGTATTTGAAATGTGGCTGATGCAACTGAAGAACTGAATTTTAATTTCAATGATTTTAAATAAAAATAGCCACATGTGTCTAGTGGCTACTATACCGGATAATGCAGGAAAAGGCTTAGACCATGGTTTGGAAAAATGACCCAAGAGGCTATCACAAGAAAATCTTGCATATAATATTCTGATCAGCTGGGAAAACACTTTCTCAGTACCTTCCCCATAATAAACATAGACACAATTTGTAAGCTATCACTACATCAGAAACCATTAGATAATGTAGTACTTCTCCAATTTTAGCACCTATCAGAATTACCTACGGATCTTGATAAAATACAGATTATTACTGAGATTCTGATGCAGTAGGTCTGTAAATTTCTTTCTTTTTTTTTTTTTTGTACCGGGGCTCAAACTCGGGACCTTTAGCTTTCAAGGCAGGCAGCGGAACCACTGAGCTAAATCCCCGACCCTATAAATTTCTAACAAACATCCAGTAATTCTGATGCTACTTGTCCAGGGAGCACACTTTTTCTGTCAGACTAGAAAATAACTTCAGCATCAAACACCAGCCTACTCCTACCAAAGCAAAGCTTCTCTCACTTCTCACCTTTCCACATGGAAGGATCTCTTTCTCCAAGGTACACAGAATCCTCAAGCATGTTTACAAGTTTTGCTTAACACCTAGGATTATTAGTATGTGGCGGAATGCAAATAAACAAGGCCTTCTATAATGGCTTCTCCACATTTTAGAATCCAGCTAGAGTGTAGCTGATGCAAATTTGTAAGCAAGTCTAATAATCACTGGGACTGGAAACATACAGGGAGGGAGGAACTCAAACCTGCCAGGACAGTTTATATCTAATCCCTTCACTGAGCCTCTCAGAGTGGAGCTGAGGCTCTCTACTAAAATAATGTAGATTACTTCAGGTCTAGGCTATAGTTATAACCCTCTTCACTATTCCAATATGCAGTACTAGAAGAATAGCAAAAGAACACATGCCATATTAAAAGCATTTTAGTTTTCTACTCCGAGGGCATATATTGGAGATAATCTATTTCTACATTCTCAAAGAAAAGAACAAACCATAAGGGTTCTATAACAAAAGCAGATTTCTCTAATCATTCTCTGGCCCTTATTATAGTATTTGCAAAAATGTGTCGAGATCAGCAGTTATTTGTGAGGATATCTTTCTTTTAGAGATTACTTCTTTATGCCCTTTGGTCTAACTACTCATGACTTACTTTAAAATTAAGAGATCATCCTGTCAAACGCAATTTGCCTGACTGCTCTTCTGAACAGTCTTCCTCACTGAACAGCCTTATCCACTCTTCTTAACTTTGCAAAGGCAAGCCTTCATCCACAATATAGTGTTCCAATGAACTAGAACAAGAACCTTCAAAATGAACTCAGAATCCAGTACTATTTATTATTTCCTTCACTATTAACCCTTTGCCCTTTTTCAAACTGCTACTGTTCCCAACTACTGCCATCACAAGGATTAGGAGTAATTTTCAGGTCCTGAAAATTTGAGGAGACCATTATAGTTTAGCATTTATGGAGCCTCCAAGTGGTCACACAGTACTATGTACATTACTTCCATAGGTTATTGATTTATTAAGAAAGATCTATTTTACAGGTAGGAAAACTGAAGCAGGAAGAAAGTTAAATGATTAAAATAAAGCCCCAGAGGAACTTAGAGCAAGTTAAAATCACTGTACTCCTTTAACCGTGGTCCTCAGCCAGGGGCAACTTTGTCTCTAAGGAAATATTCAGCAGTGTCTGGAGATATTTTTGATAGCCATAATTGTTGGGGGAGGTATGAGCATTTAGTGAGTAGAGGCTAGGAATAGTGCTAAACATCCTACAATGCACAGGACAGCCTACACAAGAACTGCCTGATTCAAAATACTTCCAATGTTGAGAAACCCTGGTCCACTGGCATCTAGCATTGCTTTCTTTGGCCCTTATCAATAAAGAATGGTTCCCTCTATACTGTAATTTGGTCCTTATATAATATTTACACAGAAACATGCAAGTTGAGTCTATTTCTGGCATGCTGTATTCTTTAATTATTTTTGAAATGGAAGATATATGGGAGCCACAGAGGAAACCGAGAGAGGCCAGCAAATCCCACCTTCTTTCTTATAACAAGAAAACCTAGCAAAGACCAATTTCTCCCATTAGCAACCTCCAGGCCCTGAGCTATGGTCTGCATTGGGCTGCTCACCTGGACTATGCTTGCAGATCCCTTTCCCTGTTTTGCTTATCTCTAAGCATGTGCATCATTCCAGAGCAGTAATGATGTGTATTTATGGGAATCTACAGAGATCTGTAGCCCTTAATTGTCTATTTTGTTCAGTAAATTGTGCTCATTACTGAGCCACATGAGGTACCTAAGTACATCAGCCTTTGTGGGTGCCCTCTGAGCCAGGGTAATGGGACATTAGCTAGCAAGGGCTTCACAGTATTGAACCTGGCTGCTTAAACCATACCTATATCCAGCTTTTCAGCTGATTACTTTTTTTCTTCACCTCTTGTCCCTTTTTCTTAACTTTCCTTACCTCTGCTTACATTAATATTAATCCTACTTTTCTCTTCAAGGAGTTTAGTTTAAGCTCTAGAAGTTGAAATGTTCAGAAAAGAACTGATGTCCTTTCCACCTCTCCTTTCTAGCCCACCTGGATTCTAAGAAAGGTGCACCAAAAAGTAAATTTCTCCTGCTGGTCTTGAAAATCTTAGGCACAAACACAAATTCAAAGCCAGCTTTGAGATGTTCCCAACACCCACAGGCACTACACACAGATAAGGAGTGAATAAGCATGTGACTTCCAGTGGCACTGGATGAAATAAAATGGAATGGACAGAACTACATGCTTTACTATTGCTATTATCCACCAAACCAGGCAACTTCAACCCCCATCAAGGTATTTCCTTCATTTAAAAAAGTGACTAGTAAAGGAAAAATTAAGGAGAGTCATCCATAGAGGATGAGGATAGTGGGAAAAGAAAATATGAGGTATCAAAGCTAACAATATGATATGGCTTCAAGAAAAAGTCATCAGGCCCCATTTCCTCTTTTACAGTATACCGGGGG
The DNA here is from genome assembly GCF_053883595.1 of Heterocephalus glaber. Classification (NCBI taxonomy): domain Eukaryota; kingdom Metazoa; phylum Chordata; class Mammalia; order Rodentia; family Bathyergidae; genus Heterocephalus; species Heterocephalus glaber. The sequence continues at coordinate 9,194,049 of NW_028258324.1, read as the reverse complement.
AAGGCCCAACAATCTTTTCCATATGAATTACATCCTTTGCAAACTCACTAAAATTTCTGAGTTGAGATATTTTCATGTACAGACTCCATCCCATCATCTTTACTAATTTGCATGGTATCTATGAGCCAAATCAGTAAAGCTTTGGAAGATTTTAACAGACAGGGGTTCCTACTGCACTGACTCCAAGAGGTACGTGAGACAAAGATGGAAAAACAATGGCAGGGAATGCCTTTGCCTTACCCTGGAGTAGAGGGTGTGGAAGCCTTCAAACGCACTCACATCCTCATCACCTATCAGTTCCATTGCTTTGCACCACTTGCTCACTTCTGCATGTTGAACCACAACTGGCTGATCACCAACTGCCAAAAACAAAAATTGAATGAATGCATTAGGGCAAAGGACTTACAACTTCAAGGCTCAAGCCACTGTTCAAGTGAATTTATTAGAGTAGACTAAGTGCTTAACACAGAGACTCAAACCTCTATAATGGTTGAAACTGGATAAAAGTTCATTTCTGGCTCCTGAATGGATACTGGACAGTGGAAGGTCAGTCAGTGGGGTGGGCCTGATGTAAGTCCTGCATCTTTAAAACTAATTTCCAAGGTTTCTTTAGGGGCCCTTTCCATTCCACCCAGCTGGAATGGAATACAGCATGGAGGAACTCACCTGGGTGGGGGATGTTGGTGTGTCCATGTGCACTTTTTCTCCCAAAAGTGGTTCACAACATCTTCCCACTTCCTGTCACATTGGCAGGCTAAAACACAATCATACAGCCACAACTGCCCTCATGGGCTTGGCAGCTAGCACTCTTTATCTTATAAGGCTGACTTCAGTCAGCTCAACCAAGAAGACATCATTAGGTTTACAGCAGAGAGTTCTGGGTGACCTACTAGCAAATAATCTTGACTTAGTTAATTAACAACACTAGGTCTCAGTCTCCACATCTGCAAAATACCCTGCCTCTCTCACAGGGTCAACATAAGATTCAAAACGAAGCAAAGAAACACTTCTCAGATATCAGTGTGCAAGTATATCATCTAAGCACCTTTTTTTTTTTTGGTACTGGGGATCAAACTCAGGGACCTTGTGCTTGCAAGGCAGGTGGCACCACCACTGAGCCCCTCATCTAAGCATCTTGAGAAAGTCCAGACTCTTGACTTGGTAGTCTAGGAGAGACCTGAGATTCTGCATTTCTAATATGCTTTCAGGCCTTATCCATGCTGTGGGCCTGTGCCTCTACTCTGAGTAGAAAAGAGATCCAAGATTAAAGAACATTTTTATAAACTTTGCACACAATAATTTGCAGATATAAAGAATTCTTATATTAGCACTCATTTTGATTATAAATGAGTTCCCGACTAGCCAGTATTTTAAAAATACAATCAAGATACCAGATAGAATTTCATAGAGTCACAGGATTTTGGAGCAAGAAAGAACTTAGGTGGTCTTTGTTTTCTTCCCTTATTTTCAGACAAAGAAATAAACTCAGAAGTAGTTGATGTCACTCCCTTCCCCAATTTTCATAATAACTTAGCAATGTGCTGGGACTAAAATCTAGAAATTTGACTTTTTTATTATATGAATTCAATCAATAACCTTATAAAGAAGAAAAGGTAATTTTTATTCTGCTAAAGCAAGAACAGATATTACTCTGGCCTAATAGTGCCAGAAGATCACATATACCAGCATGGGTCATCACAGTACTGAGAGTAGCGAAAATATCAAAGAACACTAATCAAAACATTTTTCAAGTACATGTCCTTTACAATGCAGTGATTCTCCACCAAAGTTATCTCTCGTGGGTCAGAAATGGGAATGGAACACAAAATAACTTCTGTATGCCTTCTGGCAAAAGCAAGAATTTTTACTTCCAATATATACAAACTCTGAGTTACTCCTACTTAAGGATAATTTTCAAAAGAGAAATCTTGGAATTGCAAATAGTGAAGGGAGATAAATAATTAGCCAAGAAGGTGCAATGATTTTCCATGGTATACCTTGAGTACAAATAAAAGAACCTATAGAATTTTTTTAAATCCTTAGCATGTAAATTATTTTGTATCTCTCAGATACTAGTGGGTCCTGGGTACCTACAGTAGAACATGAGATGTACTACACTAGAAGTAAAAGATGAGAGTCAAAACTCTAAATTATAAATCAGAACATACTGATATGTGGAAATCAAATTAGACTGTGGGAGACAGGAGCACACCATCACCAACAGAGGAACTTGAACTTGAAAGTGTTCTGGTGAAATTAGGAAAGTACTTATTGAGCAAGGAACAATAAATGGAAATCAATACATACATATACATTATTTAAAATGGCTAAAATGCTGTTCTGAGCCTCTTCATTTTGTAAGCAATTTTAAATATTGTAATAAAGGTAAAATGTTCCTAAGAACTTCCAAAGGCATATTCCTATACTTCATCCCCAAACCTTTCTACCATGATATCATTAGTTCCTCAATCAAGAATTTTTCCATCTTGGCAATTTTCCAGAAACTATCCTACAATTGTTCCCTTATTTTTATGTCACAGACCCCTCTGGTAGGCTGTTGAAGCCTAAGGACTCCATAAAATCTTAATGTATAAAAGATATAGTGCTTAAAATTACAAAGGAAGTAAATCATACGCAAATAATCTCCTATCCAGACTCAGGACCCAATGTAAGAATATTTGATTGGGAAATGACTATTTTAGGACAATACAAGTTTTTCTTACAGAAAACAGTATGTAGAAAAGTTTTTAAAACTCAGTGATGTACACCAAAGAACCCTGCTCAGGGTCACTCAGTGAAGAAACAGCTGCAAAGAAAAGTTTGACTTGAATTTCTGCCCATGCCAAAGCTATTCGTGCTGTGGCTGTAAAAGTCTACATCAAGGAACGTTCTTGGCCCAGCCCTGCAGACACTGAATTTTCTTTTCCCTGACAGCAGGTGAAGGAGGTAGTATTGGGGAAGAGAAGACCACAGTGGGCCCCAAGTTTGGTGCCTAGTTCTTCAATAAATTCTCAACCACTAATGTATTCTCTTCCACTACTAGCTTAGCTAAATCACTCAGCTGTGAGTTCAAACTCCTTATGAAAAAATGAGGTTAAATTAGGCCATCTGTAGAATTTCTTCTAACCCCGAACTATGAGTATCTTAAGACAATGCACCAACATTTCTCTGGGAAGAAATATTAGGAAGATTTATTTTTACCTTAAGTATACTTATAGTATGAAAAATATCTTCTCAATGAAAACTTTCCAGAGACTTCAGACATACCTTATGAGACTAACCTAACCATAGAACTATAGACTTGGAAGGAATTTTAAGAGATACTAATCTCACCAAACCCAGTAAACAGGTAAGAAAAATGAGGGTTAGAAAAGCAAAGGGATTTATTTGTGGTCACATAATAAGGCAATGTTAACGGACCACTGTAACAGTCTAGTACCTGTAGGATTTCAGGGTTTGGCACTGGTACTAAAAATTAGTTCATTCCTGCACTTGAAAGAGACAAGAATAAACCTCAAATGAGCTGAGGCATAAGATGGAACTGTACATGGGGCAATGGTACCCTAAAACAGTACATTGTATCTCAGACAGGGTCGAGAACTGAGGTCCCCTTTCTACTCTATGACCTCCCCATTACTGGCAAAAGCATCCACTTCCCTCAAATATTATGTCCACAAATCCAAATCAAGGAACTGTCCATATCAGTCAAATAACAAAGAATAATTATCTCAAGACTGGGAGATGGCTGAAGAAACCCTGTATAATAATGTCAATAAAACCAAAGTTCAAGTTTTTTGTGGTTAATACAATCTTGAAAGATCAACATTAGTTAAGAAAATCTAAAAGCACTTGTTAGAAATTTTATTTTGACCTATCCTCTATGGTCATTTCTGGAGTTGGTGATTAATCAACATTATTTTCATTAGAACTCTCACTGCTATCTTCAGAATATGCAACTACTGAATACTGATCAGATTTTACAGTCTACATATATGTAAAATATATATGTATATTTTCATAATTCCAACTATGTGTAGAGTAGCTTTACATACCAATAATTAGAAACAATGAAAGTTGTTGGACAAACTGAACCAATCATGGTCAAGACATCATACTGAGTTAACCAACATGTTTGCCAAATGCCTTTAAGGCTTATGCTATACTTGTCATTTACTGTTTCCTTCTCCCCTCAGAAACACACATGCAAAATAATCCACAAACACACTTCATTCCGCACAACACACATTATTTCTGCCTTACATAGTTATATCTATCCGTACTATTGTCTTTGAGATTCTCTTGGAGAACTGATAATAGCCTTCAAAACTTTGAGACTAGAGGCTCCACACGTCTAGTTTGACAGCTCTGGTGATCATTTCCTCCAGGAATTCCCAGAGGCAGCAGCGCCATCTACCGGTAGGGAGGGTACAACTTGTTTTGGGAAGCCTGCGGACGACAGGTGCCAAAGACCCCAAACAACAGTAACCTAGATTTGCGACTTTGTGAGGCTTTCTTTTCCAAAGCACATTGCAGTGTAACTGCCACTTACAGCCCAAGACATGAGGCCTCCATAGGAGCCTCCCCACAAGAACCGCAGGTCCTCTGGAAGCCATAGAAAGCCCATCCACTTTAGCCAATGAGGAGGCTCTGCCTGGAAATGCCACCTCCAGGCTCCAAAGGCAAGCTGCAGACTCACTGGATTAAACATTTCCTGGCTTTCCTCTTTCCAAGTGCTTCCCTATCAGATTATCTCACCCAGTGTCCCCACCTGTGGCAGTGCTACCCAGCTTTATCTTCTGGCACACACCAAACGTAAGGAAGGTACACTGACATCTTTCAATGTGAAGGCTCTTAGATTTACACAATGTGACACAGATCCTCCTCAAAGGACATGGCTGCTTAGGTATGCAGCTCGGACTCTAATCTCTCTCATTCAGTCTTCATCCTCCCTGTCCCTGACCCAGGGGACAGAAATGACAGAAAGGAAATGATTTTGCTGTTGCCTTGAAAACAACACTATGGGCTTTTATTGACTCAGAGGATAAAACCTTGTTCTATGGGTCACTGAGGTACACGGCTTCCCTCAAGTTGATCTAAGCCTGCCAATCATCCAACTGGCCTGCATAACCTACTCAGTGTTTTTCAACCTTTTCAGAACCCCTACCTCCCTTCCACAGGCTAAACGAACAGTGCAAGCCTTTTCTGCAGTTTATAAACAAAATCACAATTTTTCTCTAAAAATAAAAGCACGTTCCTTTCTCAAACTGGGCCACCTACTTTACCTTCAGAGTCCGTTCTTCCTCCTCACTACCCAGCAGTTCAAAAAAATAATCATTGACAAAATTTGAAATTATTCCCATTAATTTGCTTTGTGTTCCAATCTATCAGGTAACAACCTATATTTCACTTATTAGGGTCATTTGTGACATTCCCAGTGAGTTTTCACGGCAACTTGTTCTTTTACTTTCATTCATCTCAGAAAACCACCCAAAGTTGACTTACTACAGCTGATAAATCTGAGTTTTTGAGTCCCCCTAACAAATAAATATTGCTTCCTTAAAAAAAAAAATTTGTGAACTTCCCTCATAAACTGTTTTCTCAGCAAATGCACACATTTTACAAACCTGGCTTGTGTTTTAGATGTCTGAATATCAGATTGTTTCCTAAAGAAACACAACTTATAGTACAGGGAATAAGGAGTACTGAAAGAGTTTTGAAGTGATATCAGGATATCTCTGAATCTGGTAGAGATCTTTGTTCATCTCATACAGATGAACATACAGAATATAATAAAACCTTCATAATAACTGTTAGTTGAACCCATTTTTTACTGAGCAGATTACCAGGTACCTCCAACAAATTAACAAACGAAAAACTGAAGAGACTGTTTATGTCTCACTGAAGATGTATGGTATGGTATGCCCTGGCTATTCTGGGTCTGGGGAAATGGAGGTGAGGCAGGAGATATCCTGCCCAGTTTAATCAGCTCTTAAACTCCTAGGCACACCCTCCCCCTTTTAAAGTATGCTCTAAAGGAGACATCTCCCCCTCAGAGATACACCCCTCTCTCGGCAGCCAAACGGTCTTTTTAAAACGCACACTTTTCAAAGAATTAAGGAGGTCTGAACAGGTTCAACTTAGACCCTGCCTTCCCTCTCTCTACTGCCCATTAACATGGTGAAAATAAGCACCCACCCCGGCAGCCCTAGAAATTACCAAACCTCCCCCCTTCTTATCTTCTTGAAGAAGAATTTCAGTGTGATGGTCTGGTCTGCAGTTCACTGCAGGCATTTCCCTCCTCACCATTTACCAGGCATCAGTTACGCTGTATCTGTAATTCCTTTTTGTGGCCTCTGATTGAGACCTGCTCCACCGGTGCCAAACTGCTATTTAAAAAAAAAAAATTTTTTTTTGAGCCTCTTAATGGATCTCTGGCTTCCTCGGGCTGGCTGGGAGTGTTGAAGATTTCGGCGAACTCTGGGGCGAGCGCGGCACGCAGGTCCTGCGGGCAGGGCACTCCTCGGGCCGCCCGGGTCTGGTCCCCGCGACGCCCCCACCAGCGCGTCGAGGCAGGAGAGCTCCCCGCACAGCTGCGCTAGGAATTCGGCTTAGCTCGCAGCCGCCGGATTAGTTCGGGTCCGCGGGCTCGGCCAGAGCGACACCACGTTTTCCCCCTTCGTCCCCGAGTCACAGGTCCAGCCGTGTGAAGCCACCTCCCCCAGCCCAGGTCCAGCGCCCGAGGCCGCTCCCGCTCCGCCGCCCGCACGCTGCACCTGGGGAGGGGGGCACCGTCAGCTTCCCCTCCCGGAAGGAGACAAAGGCGGAGGCCAGGCTGCCAGGTGGGCAGAACCGTCGCCGCGGTGGGGAGGATGGGGGGGGGTGCATCCGCGGGCACGAAAAGGGATACCGAGGCAGGGAGGGGGGCAGCTGGGCTGCAACCTCCCCAAAGAGAGCGTCCTGGGGCAGGCCAGACCTACCCTCGCCCATCCCTGCCCAGCCCGCTTGCCAGGGCTAGGCATGGGGGGGACTGGGGACGGACGAGGCTCGCTTACCTCAGTAGAAGCGCTCCGGATCTCTCCGACGGCTCCGGATCTCTCCGACGGCTCCGGAGAAAGCCCCTCCGCTCGCACACGCGCACTCCCGCTCCCGCTCGCGCGCCTTAGCCCCTATGGCCCTGCGCGCGCCCCGCCGACCGGGCTCTGGCCCGCCCCGGCCCTGTCTGTCAGCGTCAGCGAGAGCCAATCCGGTCTCACAGACGGCCTAGCACCGATCACGTGGCCAGGCGAGCCAATCACCAAATTGCCCTCGGCAGCGCCCGCTCCGATATCCCTGCGGGTTCGGTTGCTACCTGGCAGTGCGGATGCAAGGCGGGCACAAAGGGCTGAGTCTCTGTTTTCCGGGCTAAGTGGCGCTAAATTGGTCAGTTAATAGATTGACTGATTTCTCAAATTCTAATTGAAATAAGAAAGACCTGAGCATCTTTTAAAATGCGGATTCTGAGTCAAAAAGTCTGGGGCAGGGACCTGAGAATCTGAATTTCTAACGCACCCCAGGTAGTGATGTCGCTCAGATCTGAGGACCACGCTTTGAGGCGCACCTGTAGGAAAATGATGGTTATAGGCCCTGCTCCATGATACTCCAAAGTTTCTCGACCTTTCTTGTCCTTCCTCCAGTGATGGAAAGCGTTCTAGTGACTAAACATGGAGTGCCTTGATAACGCCAATAAGTTGGGCATCTGCTAAGGGAAGGTGTGTTTAATTTCCACATAACCTACCCATAGATTATAGAGTAGCAACCTGTGCCTACTTGGTGACTGGAGTGTGGAAACTACAAGCAGGGATAGATCGCTCCTTGAAGAGAACGGTAGGTCTTCATGCATCATGAGGTATCAGGTTCTTGGCCAGAGAACAGAAGCCATATAAGTAGTCTCTGCTTTCTCCCCACCGTGGCGAAAATTTGACACTCTTTCATGGAACTGCACAGGCAAGCTCAGAACGGAGCATATAGAAAACCATTCAGGGACCCAACAGTCAAGCACACTGAACAATTCAGACAAATCAGAGAAGTGGTAAAATAAGCTACCTTGGGGGCTATAAACTATTCTCCTGTCCCTAATTCTGGACTCAGGAAACCCAGAACCTCTGCCATCTCTCAAACTTACCTAAACATCAGTGTTTTCAGACTGCACAGCAAGAACATTTTTTTATCTGCATGCCACGCTCTTATTACCCAACAGGGTCCCAAGGTTGTTCAAGAGTCCTAAGTACTAAATTCTCCAAACCATCTTCCAGGCGCTCTGCAGGCCAGGTGGTATGACACTGCTTCAGGCAGTTATAACTCACTATTCATCAAGGTGATCAAACTGCCTCTTAGAGATAAATTCGCCCTCATTAACATGTCTGCTGCCTGTTTCTCTAGTTTCTCAGCCCAGGAACTGAAGCCCACTTAGCAACCTCAGACATTGTTCATCACATTGTCCCTCATCAGCGATGGTACTGTACAAAATTCAGTTTCAGGGAGCACATTAAGTCTACCATAACAATGATTCTGGCTACAATAGGAGCAAAGAAATAGAAAATTTGGTTTAAAATTTCAAAGAAATATTCATCTGCTATCATTAAACCAGGGATTCTTTACCCTGGCTCCATGTTCTTTAGGGGACTAAATCAAGAGCTCTGTGCTGGGAGGAGGAAGGACAACTATAGGTTTGACAAGTTGTGCAGGTGATTAGATATCCAGCAGTGGTTGAGACTGCCTGTTTAAGCTGCTAGATTAAGGAATTCATTCATTAACAAGGTAAAAATCAACTCTGCAACACAAATCACTAAGGGTATAAATGCTCTATAGAGGAAAGTTTCCACATAGTGTTGAAAATAGACTATTAAAAGGCCAACAAATAATTCATAGGTAATAAATACTCCAAAGACTATTCAGTAGAACAATCTAGGACCACAACTAAGTTTAATTCCAGTGCACTGACTAAATGTTTCAGATGGGTTCTATTGTTTCACTTCTTTCATGGCCTTAACTAAAAAATTATATGTGAACATTATGAGCTATACTCAGGCTTTTTCCAAACTGTGCCACAGGATTACCCAACAGCACTTGTTAAATGCAGATTATAGAACCCAACCCAGAATCTCCTCCAGCTAGCATTTTTTCCCCCCAGGGAGTCAATAAGTTAGATTGAATTTTATTTTTTTTAAAAAAAATATATATATATATATATTTTCTCCCATTAAGTTTATTGGTACATTTTTGGTATACAATACAGTTATATTCATCATTGGGATCTTGTACCATTAAATGAGTCTCTTGGTTCTTATTTTTTTTGCCCTTCCCTTGCCCTCCCTTCACCCCCTCCACCCTTCCCTATTTGCAAAGACCTTGTTTCCATTTTTTTCCTCTTCTCATATTTTTTCATTTCTCTTTTTTGCCTTCCCCTACCCCTCCCAATTCCCCTGCTCTTTTAGACCTTTTCTTCGTGTTACATAATATCAGTTATACATTTTTTAAATTACAATATCAAGATCTAGGAGACATTACCACAGATTTTACAGAATTTAAAAGGATATAGACAGCATATTACAAAAATCTTTTTTGAAATAAATTTGACAACTTCTAAGAAGTACCTTGGAAGACAAATTAATGAAACTAACTCTGGAGGAAATATAAAATTTGAATAGCAAACATTAAAGAAAGTATATTCCTAGCTTGAAAACCTACCTATATGACAACAGCAGGCTCATATACATTTTAACTGATAAATTATATCAAACAAAGCAAAAAAAAGAAGGAACACTTCTCCTCTCATTTTAGGAACTCAACATTGTGCTAATCCCAAAACTGGATAAAGATAATAGAAGAAAAAAGTATGAACATAGATAGAAATTTGTTTAACAAAACAATTAGAAGTCAGATCTGGCAGTATGTGGAAAGTGGTTTTGTTATAGGGATGGCAGTGTTGGTTCAGCATTGGAAGATCCATCCCCAAAAGTCATCATTTTAACAGAGGAAAGGAAAAAGCCATATGATCCTGTCACTAGTTGGAGAAAAAGTATTGGACTAAATTCTAGACCTGTTCATGGTAAAAGCTATCAGGAGCCTAGAAGTAGAACAGAAACTTCTCAACAGATTAAAGACATGTACTCCATACTTCCAGCAAGAATGCCTTATATGAATGGAGAAGATATAATGCTTTCTCCTTAAGGTGGGGAACAAGGGCAGATGTGCTTACTCTTTATCTGTCCATTAAACTTTGAAACCTAGTCGCCACCAAAATAGCCTGGCAATAAAATGATACAACTAGGATAGGATTGGCAAGGTAGAAGCAAAATCTTTATATGTAGATGAAATGATCATCTACAGAGAAAATACTAAGAAATCTCTAGGAGCCCCTAGAACTTGTACTTGAATTTAGCAGAATTAGAAAACACAAAGTATATATAAAAATTCAGGTCTGTGTATACTTGCTATAAATGAAGAACTGGATGTTGAAATTTAAAAGTTATGTAGGAGTACAAAGGACCTAGAAAAGTTTTTTAAAAAAACAGTGTTGGAAGATGCTTAGTACCTAATTTTAAGACTTCTTCTAAAGCTACAGTAATCAAGGCAGTGTTGGTGTAAGGAAAAACATATAGATCATTTGAATAAAACAGAGAATCTAGAAATAGAACCACACATATATGGTCCACTGAGTTTTGAAAGATTATTTAACATTAGCGTTTTATAGAATATAAACTCAATTCAAGAGCCAAGGAAGAGATAGTGTTTTCAGCAAATGGCACTAGAACACCTGGTATCTGTATATAAAAAATTAACCTCAACCCTTTTTTCCATACATAAAAATAACTTGAAGGGATCTATGAACCTAAATAAGAAAGCCTAAAAGTATAAAACTTTAAGAAGAAATTATAAGGGAAAATATTTATGAATTCAGGGTAAGCAAGAACTACCTAGGATACACAAAACATGTATAAAAGAAAAAAATTGATAAATGAGATTCCATCAAAATTTAGAACTTTAAATGACACCATTAAAATGAAAAGTAGTCCTCAAACAGACCATATTTACAATGCATATAACCTATGACCAGAATATATAAAGAATTCTTAGAGTTCACTAATAGACAACCCAATTAAAATGTAGACATAAGATGATAAATAGCCAGTATAGCACAAGGAATGGTGTGCAACTCTAGAATCAGAAAAATACTATTCAGTACAATAATAAGATTGAATTATACACTCGTTAGGAAGATGAAGTTAAAAGTTTTAAAAGCCTTGTCATGACTTTTTCTTTTTGTTGGATTCTCCCCCTTTGTGTTTAATTTGTCACACCCAATGGATTCATTCTGCTAGGTTTCCTGAGGTTGTGATCCTCATTGTCTTTTCCTAGGGTATTGTCTAAAATTTTTGCCGGTTTGGTATTCGTGAAGTTCCTGAGGTGCTCTTTATCATGAAAGTATCTTATTTCTCCATCAATTTTGAAAGATAGTTTTGCAGGGTACATCAATCTGGGTTGGAGGCTGTTTTCCTTTAGGGCTTGAAATACATCAGTCCAAGCTCTTCTTGCCCTGAGGGTTTGCATTGAGAAGTCTGCTGTGATTCTGATGGGCTTTCCTTTGTATGTGATTTGTTTCTTTTCTCTCACTGCTTATAGAATTTTGTTCTTCTGTTGGATTTCTGGAATCCTAACTATTATATGCCTATGTGTAGATTTTTTTTTCTCAAGGCTAGCTGGAGTCCTATATGCCTCACTTATCTGTATGTCAAGTTCTTTTCCCCTCCTTGGGAAGTTTTCTGCCATCACTTCTATGAACAGATTTTTTATGTCATCTGCACTCTCTCCTGTTTCTTCATTGACTCCAATCAGTCTTATGTTATTCTTCTTTGCATCATCTAGCAGCTGCTGGATTGATTTCTCATGTTCCCTTACAATTTTAAAGCAATTTTTCTCTTCCTGGTCACTAATTGCAATCTTACCTTCTATATGTGAAATTCTATCCTCACAGTGGTTCATTCTGCTGTGCAGACTTTCAATGGAGTTTTTAATCTCTTGGAAATCTGTTTGTATCTGTTTTATGGATTCCATTTGTTTCCTATGTTGGGATTCCATCATGTTCCTCAGATCCTCTATTTTTTTATCTGTGTCCTCTCTAGATTTATTAATCACGTCTTGCACCATGAGCACAATCTTTGCTGTTATCTGAGTAATTATTTCTGATTTCATTTTTCCCAGATCCTCTTTTGTTTCCAGTTCAGAGAGTCCAGGTGGTTGAGTATCAGATTGTTCCATCTCGTTTCCCTTTGAGGTTGCTGTAGGTGATCTGGAAGTCTGTTTTTGAGGCTTGCTTATGTGTTTTCTCATTTCCATGGCAGGGGGTTGCTTCTGGCACCCATGTGGCTCACCTTCCCTAGGGAGCTTCCTTCTGGGTGCTGGGACTGACTGAGCGTCTCTGCCCTAGGAGCCTGGGATGGAGGTGGGGAGCTTCCTTCTGGGTGCTGGGAACGGCTGAGCTTCTTTGCCCTAGGAGCCTGGGATGGAGTTGGGGAGCTTCCTTCCAGGTTCTGGGACCTGCTGAGCTTCTCTGTCCTAGGAGCCTGGGATGGAGGCGGGGACCTTCCTTCTGGGTTCTGGGACCTGCTGACCTTCTCTGCCCTTTGGGCCAGGAGCGGCGGGACTCGGTATGGTGGTCTGGTGGTCCAGTGACCTCTGCGTCTTTGTAATGTGGAACCAGGTGGCTGTACAGAGGAGTGTGTGTGTGTGTGGGGGGGTGTCCAGTTGATTGTTGCCAGGGCGTGGGCTGATTCGGCATGTTCCGTGTGACCCGTGACCTCCGTAGGGCGTGCGCAGACCAGCTAGCATTTTTTTCTAGTGTGAAAATTCTCAACCAGTACTTGTTACATCTCTGAGTCAGATTTGTACATCCTGGTACAGAACATCTACCTACAGGCAAAGCCTCTAGTAAAATAGTTGTGCTATTAGTTAAGATTGTCACGCCAGCTAAGTAAAGGAGTTGAGTACAAGACAGTCTCAATTCTCTTTACTGGAGTTATACCAAATTGTTTACTTTGTAAAACAAGGTGATTAGTTACTGGATCTTGGAGCAAAATTGTTACACAGATTTTCTATTGAGCAATAATTGCTGTAGTGGGGTATGACTTAGTTTTAAATGAATTACTGAGATTCCCTCAGAATTCTCTACCAACAACAACCATCTTGCTGAAAGGTGCCTCTATTTCCAACACCAGAAATATGGAAGCCCTATGTGTGAGGTTGTAAACTAGCTTCCCTCCTCTGACACTTTTAAAAATATATTTCACAGCAACCAAATGGGGAGGAAATTTTTTTCACCTTGCAAACTTGTAGAATTATCCATTGGGGAAAATAAGAATAGTTTTTACTGACACTTAACTAGCATGAATCATGTAAATTTTTAACAAGAGAAAAGGATTTATTTTTCTCCTTGTGGATATCATGACAGTTTGTGGATACCATGACAGTTTGTGGATACCATGACAGAGACACAGGAAGCAAAGAGATTCTTGCTTGAGGATGTGAATTGGAAAAAAAAAAAGAACATCCAGACTGTCATTCATTCTGTTTCTCAGCTTCCTTGCTTCATGTACATAACCTGGCAATCCTGTCTCAGGAAATGGATATGTTATGATCTGATATGAGTTAGCTCAAGCAATGTTTTCTCGCCAGAAAAATTGCTTATCAGGAGATTTAGATATATTTGAAAATAAAAGAGATAAGATATAAACCACCTCATCAATTTTCCAACTCCTAGAAATCCACCATTGCTCTATTGTAAGCAGAACCCCCATAGACTTCTTTATAATCACTAATTGCACTTTTATCTTTCTAAGAATAAATAGCCTCTCTAAACTTAATTGATCTCATTCATAATGGCCCACAGACTACCCAAGATTCGAGTCACCATCTGTCATATAAATCCAGCCAGAATAACATTTTATATCTAAGTATCTATGTTATAATAACTAGTACTTTTTTCACATTTAGTTGACTGTGTACAGATTTAATCTAACACGCAAGGCATTTTTGAATAAAAGTTGGTTTTTTTATATTCTTTACAGATGGAATAAAGAATGTAAACATTCCCTTTGATATTTTATTAATATTTTAGATGTTAAAGACAAGTAAGGAATATATGTTCCTCTACTTGCCTCAGCTTAAGAAATAAAACGTTGTAGAGTTGAAGCCTCCATGTTCTTGTCCCAACAAGTTGATTTGTTAGATGAAGGTTTCACACCTTAGCAATCTTAGCCATGAAAGAGAAAGAAGTTTATGGAAGGGATTGGCTTATTATGTGCCTGTTATAAACATAAGAGCAAATGGGCAAAATTCTTACTGAATAAACTGTATGGAAGTTCCAAACTGATATAAGAAAAAAAAACAGAGACAGCTAAAATGCCCTGTGGTCCAACATTTACCAGTATATTTTAGTTACAAATTTGGACCCAGAAAGCAGGTAACTTTTAGGAAAACAATACATATATGTAGTTAGAAATAGAGATGAAATAAGAAATCAGATCTCATTTGTTCAATATACACTCGATGAGCTCATTTTATAGTTCATTTTAGTCGATGTAAGCTATCACAATCAAAAGAAAAAGTTATATGTTACAAGTGAGGCATCTAGCATTATAAAAAAGTACATGGGAGAAGCACCAATTCTGATTGATCAAATCAAGGAAGACTTTCTATAAGAAGTGATGCCTGAACTGAATTCCAAACAACTTGAAAGAGTTAGTCAGCTATTATGGACTGAATATTTGTATCCCTCAAAATGCATATGTTGGAACTCTAAAATTCCCCAATGGGTTACTATTGGAAGTTAGGGTCTTTGAGAGAGAATTAGGATTGGATGAGGTTGTGAGTAAGGAGCCTATAAACGGGCTTACTGACTGTATTAAAGTCACCAGAGGCTTGCTTCTATTCTCCATTCTCTGTCACATGATGATACAAGAAGTAGACAGTCTGCAACCCAGAAAAGGACTTCTGTGAGAACTTGTTCTTGCAACCTGATCTCCAGCCTCCAGTCCTGCAAGAAATACATTTCTATTGTTGATAAGCCATTGGTCTATGGTATTTTGTTATGGTAACCTGAAAGGACTAAGATATTAGAAAAGATCAAAAGGAAGGATGATATAGGACTAGGGAATAGTCCATACCAAACACAAGAGCATAGAGCATTGGGAAGACAGAGTAGTTTAACCTGACTGAATAAGAGAGGGGAAGGGAGAGAAATGATTTAAAGAGAGGTCAAGGTGGGCATGATGGTGCACACCTATAATCACAGCACTCTGGAAAGCTGAGACAGATCACAACAAGTCTGAAGGCAGTCGAGGAAACTTAGTGAAAACCTGTCCTGGGGGTTAGGGGGAGTAACTCAGTACAGATGCCTTGTGTTCAGTCTCCAGTATCATGGGGGAGGCCACTGTTAAAGGATAACAAATGCACAATCTGCCATTCCTCCTTTTTTCTATATAAATGGCAAGCTTACTCAATCATGGTATTAAACTCTACTGAGGTGATTATGAGTAGAATCTAGGGCCCTGTGGTCTGGATTACACTCATATCCTCCACTTGTCAGCTGTGCAAATATAGACAATTTGGCTTTTGGAAGATACAGTTTTCCTCTCTGTGAAATGGGAATAGTGGCAATATAAGTACTTCTCTCTTACAGTTGTTGATGAGTTATAAATAATATAGTTTTAAAGCAATGTTAGCTATTATCAATATACTCCTGAACCTGCCTGGATGTGGCCTCAGACTCCTCAACATAATATGAATCTCCCCCCATTTCTACCAATGAGAAGTGTTATCCAGGGAACTGACTGATCACTAGTAGTGCCTGACACAATTCTGATTTAGAGTTCATCCTAGTACCATCCACCTGTACTACTTCCAGGCTGAAAAGCTCTGTTAGCTCTGAGGCCTGAGGCAGTACTGTTGGTGTAACCAACAGTAACCAAGTTACTGTGGGTTTCTTTTGCTAGCTCTGTGCACCCATTCCTCAGCCTCTGTTCCATTAGTTGTAATCCTCAGAGGATCTTCTTTGACACAGGAGCCACTTGACCTGGATGGAGAAACAAACATGCCTGAGAATGCATTCTCCTGGTAAGTACCCCCAGCCAACTAGTACCAGGTTTACATGCACAAAACCCCAGCTCCTTTTTTTCAAAATGGGATAAAATCTGAGCTTAATTTATATTAGAAAGTTCCCTGAATGATCAGGCTGAGTCTCTTGCCCTTATTCAGCTCTTATGAGTGCCTCTCTACAAATCACTTGCACCTGAGTGCTTGGTTTGGCGTCTGCTCCTGGGAGAACTCAACATATGGCCACACATTTGCTAATTATTAATGAGTAGCATTTATGACACCATATTTACTTAATCTAAATTATATTGAAACTCTGTATTGTATGTTGTAGAAAGACAGAGACTATTATTCATACATCTTTGAATTACTCCAAGCCATGACACATAGCTGAAGATTAGTAAATCCCTGGATTAATTTGAACTGAAATTTCTCAGGTGTGTTTCATATCATTCCCACCCTCACCAGGCACTTCTCCATCTTGCTGCCCCTTGATAACTGAGCACTGGACCTCTTAACTTTTCCTCAAATACACTACACCCCTTCTTGTCTCTGCCTGGAATACTCTGTCCCCTCCTCCTTGCATCTGCTGGACCCTCCCTCCCTGTCCAAATTCAGGTCTCTGTTCAAAAGATTTCTTGCTAGGGAGGCCTTCTCTGGTCATGTGATCCAAAGGACCACTCCCTCCCACAACTGTTACTCTCAACCAGGCTTCCTTAAGATAACCAAGCCCTATAGATAATGACTTCAGCACTGTTTTCTTGAGTCTCCTGAAGATGGTACACAATTGTTATCATCTAGTTACAGAGGACAGAAATTCATTCCGTAATAAGGATGCCCTGAAACATTAGACTTGAATTCTGTAGTAGAACTGGAAGAGAAAGGTTGCTCTAACCTCTTATCCTACTTTTTTTTTTTTTGTACCGGGGATCGAACTTGGGAACTTATACTTGCGAGGCAGGCAGCGGCACCACTAAGTTAAATCCCTGGCCCCCTCTTATCCTACTTCTTAAGAAATTCAACAAATTTTGTTCGTTGTCTCCCTACCCCACCCTTCTCTAGAAGATAAGCATATGGAGTTTGTTTCTGATTCCCACTTATCCACAGAATCTGCTACTTGGCTAACCCTCAAAAATATTTCTTAATGATGAATGAATAAAGAAGATCTGGACTTTTTCAGCCATAATGAAGGATAAAATTGAGACAGAATGGATGCGCCTAGAGACTACTCTTCAGTGAAATAAGTCAGATACACATGCATAAATTTTGCAGTTACTCTGGTATGAGAAACTGAAAGCATAAATAAGGACCAAAACGTATAATAGATATGGTGAACTAGGAAGAAAATGTTCAGATGAGAAGGGGTACAAGGGAAGAGAAAGAGGGAAATGAAAGAAGGGAAAAGAAAAAAATGAGAAAAGATAAAATAGAAGCAAAGCTTTTGTAAATAAGAAGGGGAAGAAGGTTAGAAGGAAGAGGAGGAGGGGAATGGAAAAAATATGAATCGAGATATATCATGTAAAGGTACAAATTTCATGAGATTAATGTGATTATGTATATCTAAATTGTACCAGTAAACTTAACAATAAAAAATTATTGAATGAAATGTACAAGTCTCATCTGTGTTATAAGGTCTTATAACTTTTCAATTGTTAAAATTCTTCATCCAGAAAAAGGTATATTATGGATTACTCAGGAGGAATGATGACAGAAAATGTTAAATGGAATTGGGAAGGGTGAAAAAAAATGTCCAGATAATAATGAAAGCCTTGAATTATCCAAACACAAAGTGATGAACTACTCCATGGATGAAACGGTATGGGAGGACTGCTTTCTAAATTCCACAAGAATGAAAAATGCAGGAAATTTTCATCTTAAACAGCATCAGCAACAAACCCAAGAGAGTGCTGTGGGCAAACCACTAAGTAAAAAACTATTAACATAATTAAATTATACAACCTCACGGGACGGGGGAAAAAAACCAAGAAACAAATCACACACATTTTAGGTTTCTTAAAAGGGAAATATGATAAGTATAAACCCCATTTGGCAGACAATTGAAAAGAAAGACTTTAAAAAGTCAATAACCCACAAGGAAAATCTATTTACTCTGTTATTTGCTTTCCATAAAAAACAAGGAATAAAAAAATAGCAAATATTATGAATAAGAGCTGAAAACAGAATTGCTAGAACATAAATTATCAGAGAAAAAAGATAGTATCTCCCCCCAAAGTGATAGTTCTTGTGAAGAAAACAAAGAAACCTAATCAATTATAAATGAGGAGAGCAATAACTACAACAAAAAGACTAAGAGCACCTAGCAGTTATCTACAAAGCCAATAGAAGAGATGATTTTTAACATGTCTGAGGGATGAAGTTACTCAAAGAATAGTAGCATATTTTGATCTTGGTGGGATTTAAAGCATTTGCTGAAGTGTAGAAGGGAGCATATTTCACATGCTGAATTATTTGCTCCAAATTAAGAGATTAAAAAACAATATAAAGTCTTTTTCCCAGTGATATTCTGAAAGATGGGTCAGTGAGAATTACTTGATTTTTGTTACATGTTCTACTTGTCAGTGTACTTTGCTTGCAAGCCTGAACAAAATCCATGTGAAAGAGCCATTAGGGCACACTTTTACTCAATAAGCAAAAGAATAAATGAGTAAAAGTACTCTCAGAGTCTTGCCTTGACTTCTAGGGGGATCTCCGCTTATTCACTTCTGAACTGGGGAATTACCATTAGCTAATAGTAGCATCTATCAACATTCCTTTACGTTTCTTTATCTTTGGGGCCTCTTTGTTTTCTCTGCTAATATGTGCATGTGTAAATATTTAAATTTCCTCTGAGGTTAAATTCACTTCTGCATTACCAAATTTCTTCCATTCCCCCTTGCTAATTTTAGTAAGATCATCAAACTGAGACAGTACTACTTTAAATATGAACAACTGACCCTTTGCACACACTGCCAGTATTGTATCAATAACTGTGTATCCTAACAAGCAATAAACAATACAGCAAGATATTCTTGATATGTCATCCCTTTGCATTCCAATTTTACTAACAAGTAGAATGTTCCTTTATTGTGAGTTTTTAAGCACCATGTCTCATTTACACACCAAAAATATCAGTAGATTTCAACTTGAAGGTGAATCACAATCACCTGGAAAATTTATAAAAACAGTAAAGCTACTGATTCAATAGATTTGGGGCAAGGATTGGGAATATACATTTTAAATAAATTTTCAGGTAATAACAATGCTTTTGCCTAAGGTACTTTAGAATTACTATACTGTGAAAATGGCACACTATTTAAATAGCAAACTAACAATGTAAGAGAAAATAATCCAAACTCTACATACAAAAGGAATTGCTCTCTATGATTGGTTGTATGTCACTCCTGGATGTCAGTCCAGTATGGTACTACACCTCAAATAGTCTGTCAGATGTTGGACATAATTCAAAAGAAATATATTTTTCTTTGTAATAAAACTTTGCGTACTTCTGGTTACTGAAATTCAAGAAAGTTGCAATGGCCTTGAAAAAATGCTATGAATGGCAGCTGGGCTGATGGAAATCAAGAGATCCACTGGGACAAAGCTACCTAATAAGGCCAAAGAAGGTAGAAGGGTTTTGTTTTGTTTTGTTTTGCTTTGGGGATTTTTGTTGTTGTTATTGTTTGGGGTTTGTTTGTTTGGTTTTTGGTTTGTTTGTTTGGCTTTTGGTTTGTTTGTCTTGTTTTGTTTGAGAATGGTAGAAGCTAAAACATGAGTCACTCAAAATATTTAACATCAAGAAAGATAGATTAATCATCTGGTTCTGAATGCAGGAGTTACTTTGAAACTTGAATTTAGGGAAGTTTATGAAGAAAGTACTACTATCATTCAATGGGCATAATTGTGATATTCATAATCCTCAAGGATGATGTAAGGATAATAAAGATAATCAAAATACATCTGTCAAGTAGATGAATGATAAAACAATAAACTGTTTAAAATTTTAAAAAGAAATAGTCCATAACAAAGAATTAAGGACTACTTACTGCTCGGTCACATATGTTCTAGTGCTGTCTTTGAGTTTTGTTTTGTAATTAAGTTCTAACCCTTACTTGAGCAATCTAAGACTTTTATATTTATATGGTCCATCTTCCCTAGAAATATAGCCTGTGATCAAAGTTCAGGGCCAATAACTCAAAATACTAATACACAATAATCCCATTTACTCATTCACTTAGTCAACTTTGAGATAGCCCTCCCTGGGTATGATATTTAGACAATCTGATAACTTTTTAGTTTTATATCACTTCTGTTTCCCAAAGCTGAGCCACAGAAAGATAAAACATGGCACAAGACACAGTAAAAGAAAAGAGTAAAAGACATAGATTATGGTTTAAGGCTGGATTTCTAATACAGATGTCTACTGGGTGAGGCAGAGGGGAGCAAAGAGGAAAGCAACCAGTGATAAGACAATAAGAAGAACTGGAAACTGTTAGTTCCTGAGTTTTAGCCTTTTGTTGTGCTATAAGAGTGCAAGACCAGTCACCTCTCATGTTTCTAAAAGAAATCTAGAAATCTAGGTTTTTATCAGAATTTATATAGGGTACTGATTGTCAATTTGACTGGATTAAGAGATTCTTGGAGAGGTTGATGGATCGTGATGAGTTGATAGCTGAATGGACTATTAAGAGGTGGGTGCTAATTGAAAGAAGTGAGCTATGCAGTGTGTGATCCTGGGGACTATATCTGGTTCCTGCCCCTTTGCTCTCTGTCTCTTTTCAAACAAGACTGCTTCCTGGCCACCATGAGTTCAGCAATTTTCCTCTGCCATAATATTCCATCATATGTTTTTGCCTGGAAGCCAGATGGCCATGGACTGA
Organism: Heterocephalus glaber; assembly: GCF_053883595.1. Taxonomy (NCBI): domain Eukaryota; kingdom Metazoa; phylum Chordata; class Mammalia; order Rodentia; family Bathyergidae; genus Heterocephalus; species Heterocephalus glaber. The sequence continues at coordinate 9,173,044 of NW_028258324.1, read as the reverse complement.
AGCTCTGAAACTATGAGACAAAATAAACCTTTCCTTTTTAAATTACCAATGTCAGGTGTTTGGTTCCAGAAATGAAAATCTGACATTAACTGTATTAACATCTGTGTTAACATTTAGTTTTTAAAAAGAAATGCCTAAAGTTCAAACAGAACACATCTGTAAATCCAATATGACCCTCAGCTAAAAGGATCAATTCACCATCTTAACATCTCCCAAACTCCTCAGTACTGTGGCACATGGTCACTACTAGGTGCAAGGGAAATTGGAAAGTATAGTTTTTGGCAAAGAATGTTGTTGTCATGAATAAAATGTGGAGTCAACAGAATTTCACAAATATCTACCTTTTAATTAATCTCCTTTCTTCCTGCTTTTGAATGATCCTTAGAGGCCTCTGAATCAAGTCATTAGCCTGAATATAATATGACATACTCCTTATTTTGTAACTACCTGAAATTAAAGGACAGTAGTCACTGTGTCAAATTCAATATATTATAATCCACATAAAGCAGACAAGAGGGATAAGGAAGATACATTCATTTGTATTAGGTGCACAAATTAAAACTTGAATCCCTTCCTTTGCTAGGACTTTCATGATTTGATAGATATACTTCTCCTGTCATTGCCCTAGTCTCAAGACAACCAAATGCCTGAGAAGTCATTAGATTTAAATTACTTGGGGAAGGATCCTTGAAGTCAAAGGGTGTATGGACCAAGTACACATTTCTCCTTTAATGCCAGGGCTGTCTTATTTGATAAGTCAATTGTACTGATTTTTAAGCCCAGAAAAAGAAGAAAATAATCTATTATAATGACAAAATGGGCATGGTGTGGATTGATTAAGCCTTCGGGACTGCTTACCATTTTTCTGATTTTAGATTTGCTGGAGTTCACCTTAAACTGCATAGGTATAATGCAACTAATTTGGACATTAGGTACAGCCAGTTTTAGGATTTTTGTGGTCTCAAGAGATCCGGATTTACTGTCCATTTTCCTTAGAATTCATTTTCTTCCCAATTTATGATGATCAAGGGTGAACTTAATGTAATGTTTCTATTCACCCAGAAGAAAGGGGAACAGTTTGCTTCCATTTTTTAACTTTTTATTCATTACTTAGTATTTTCACTTGCTTTTATGTTTTGTGTATGGGAGAGGGTTGGTACCAAGAATGAACTCTTCTTGATTTAACATCTCTATTCATCAAGATTTTCTAGAGCTAATGATGTCTGAATGGCCTGGCTACAGCAACACTAATCCATATTTGAACACTCAATCCCTGGTGCTATAATTGTTTACTCTGGGACATGCTGGTCGGCTCTTCATGTGCCTTCATCTTTTTCATCAAAGAAAGCTCCTAGCATTTGTAGAGCCAATATTTTTTTTTCAATCTAGCCATGTCTCTTCAGAGTTCATCGTTCATTAGTTTTCTCGTGAGAAATGTCAAGGCCTTGTCCTTTCCTGTGGCTTTAGGGAATGACTATTCCTCGTCATATTATTCCTAACAGAAATCAAATGGGAACTGTTTTTTTCTTGTCAATTCAGAAGTTTCACTTATATTGCATTTGCCCTTAGTAACGCAAAGTAAATCTTGTGACTCAATCCTTAATTCAGACTTTTAAACTCACAATTCATGGTATGAAACATCCCTCTGTTTGGTACAGATATTGCTTTGGACTAGATAATATGAGAAATTCAGCTCTGTGGCTTGTCCAAAATTTATTTTAATCTTCTCTTGTAAAAAGAAGTCCTGAGGTAGGGTGGTACAGTGGCTGCACAAGATCATTGTTGCAGGTCACTTTCCCTTGGAAAGCAAACTCCATCATGGGGACTGCATGTATGAAGTTTATGGGGGAGAGCTCTCAGGATCAAGATCTATGGGGTCAGGAAAGGCAATCGGATTGGGTAAGAGGGAGAACTTGGGCAGTGGTATGGTCACAAGGCCTTAGCCAATCAAGTGTGGAGCTCTGAAGCTGGCCTTTCTGTTGGAGCTGGAGAATGGCCTTTATTCCCCTTTCTCAAACTTAATCAGTCATTAAATGTTGGCTCCCTGCCAGGTAGAAGGCATGACTTTGGGGGGGCTGTCTGTCTTCAGCTGAGGGCAGTTTCCAGGGAAAACTGACAGCTGAGGGACTTCAGCCATCAACAGGCCTAGAGATTGTGATCAAAGACCAGTCCTGAAGGGGATTAGGCAATTTAGCACAGTGCTCATGACAGTTCTCAATGTTCAGACTTTTTCCACCTTTTTGATGTGCCATTCTTAGCCTGGGACTTTTATGCTCATAGTTGCTTCATGAGCTCAAGATGATTTGATACCCAGCTTTATTTCTGCATTCTGGACATGAAAGAGAAAAAACAAGAAAGAAGTAGCATGTATGTCAGGAAAGAAAGTAGTAGCCAGAAATGTCCAGCAATCTTCCATTTGTGTCTCATTGGGTGAACTTGTCACACAACTTGTTCTAGCTGCAAGAGATGCTAGGAAATACATATTTTACCCAAAGACATTGCTGTCTTTGCCAAAATCTGATTCAGAGTTTTTAAAGATAAAGAAGAAAATGGGATGGCATTAGCAGCTAGAAGTTCTCCTGAACTATCTCATTTTCAAAGAATTAACTCTTTGACAAAGAGTTGGTGAATCTGTAGGCCATGAATTCCTGACCCCTGAGTCACTGACTGAATTGCCTGTTAGGATCCAGGCTGCATAGCAGAAGGTGAGCCCTGGGCTGGCAAACTTCATCTCTATTTACAGCCACTCCTCATCATTTGGATTACAGCCTGAGTTCCACCTTAGGTCAGGTCAGCTGTGGCATTAGATTTGCCTAGGAGCATGAACGCTACCGTGAACTGTGCATGAGAGGGATCTGAGTTGTGGATTCCTCTGAATGGTACCCCACCCCCAGTCCATGGAAAATTTGTCTTCCATAAAACCAGTCCCTAGTGCCAGAAAGTCTGGGGACTGCTGTTATAAACTTTGAGCATTTCTTCCTACTTTGTTTCCAGGAGTCACTTCACTATCTTAATTGTACACTAGTTGTACTGCTGTATTGGTCACTGAGGGTTGGATTCACTTTCTAGTAGTCATGTTTATGTCAAAATAACAATCTTGAACTTCTTTCAGAATGATGCATCATCTCTCTTTTGCCCTTTCTCTATCACACACATGTACATACACAGACATACATGATTTCACTATTCCTAGTAATAACAGATGGTCCTTGTCTACTGTAAAGGGAGACCAATGTCAAAAGAACAGTACAGAGAACAGAAATACAGTAAGTCCCAGGTAGGGAATCTGGCTGAAATAAGTTGATTAGGAGTACTGTTGCCAGATTCAGTAACTCAAAGTTGAGGATTTCAGTTAAATTTGAATTTCAGATAACATAATTTTAGTAAAACCGAACATATTTATGCAAATTTCATGGGATATAATGATTCTAAAATTTGTTTATTTGAAATTCATATTTAACTAGGTATCCTATATTTCACTTCGTCACCCCTACTGGGAGGAATAGTATTCATACTACCATAGAGTTAGACAACAACATTGCATTCATTTCTGCAGCTACTGTGTTCAGTCACTGGAGTTTTCCACAAAGCTCTCGTCTGAGAACAGTTGTCCACTATTTTTGGAGATGCATCAATCAATGCAGCTACAGCTGAAGAATTTTTTGGTAACAAATTATATTTTTAATATTTCTTGGAGTACAGACCACCCTGGGGTACATGAATAAGTTTTAAGTAGGTCTCCTAATCCACTGAAACTGTGAAAAATTTTGTGCATATGGGCTTATGCACATTTTTCTGGAAAGGAGACCTATAGCTTTCATCTCATTCTAAAAAGAGATGATGGGGCTGGGGATTTAGCTCAGTGGTTCCGCCTCCTGCCTCATAAGCGCAAGGTCCCGAGTTCAATCCCTGGTACCAAAAAATAAAAATAAAAAGTAAAAAGAGATGATGGCTTTAAAAACTCATTCCTAAGCAAAGGACACTAAAGAGACACAAGGCAACCTATTGTTATATCTTGGTTATTTTGTATAGGGATAGAGGTAGAAATACCAGTCATAGAACAAATGCTTTAGATTTGTTCTTGTAAGGAAATTTGGAGCAAGTATGAGAAGAAATTATTTTATTTATCAGTGCAAAATCAGTTATAGAGCCAGACATTACTCAGAAGCATTTTTCAACAGACTCTTAATCACAGAGATCATCCACACTGTTTTTTCAGCAACTCTGTGGGTGGGGTTTCTTCACATTTACCCACCATACTCCCTTACTCAACCCTGGCTTTGGAGGGGCAAACTGAGAGATGTATCTGTGGTGAAGTTCTGTGGATATGACCTTGTCACTACTTCTTTCCCTTAAGTGTCCATTCATGCTGTTTGACAGTGAGGACTTCCAATTACAATGCTTCACTTCTCATCTGGGGTTCTGGTCTCTTATAGGAAATGCTACAAAGTGGTAAGCTAGGAACAGTCTCATAATCAATGTAAGAAGTGGACTATCCCAGACTTCATGCTGTCTTTAGTTCCCAGTACACTGGAGTGGTCTAGCTCTTAAAGCACAGTGCTCTCCTGACAACAGTGTCTTGAACCCATGTACTCTTAATGCCACACTCATTGTACCATGGCAAATCATTAGGAAAGCCCCCAGTCGTGACTGCAGGATTCTCAGAGTCCTTGAAATCATACCCTTTACTACATACTATAGTGAATTATGTCCAGTATACTATGAGCATTTTGAAGGAATCACATGTTATTTCATACCCCCAACTGGTTTAGTACCTTGAATATAACAGGGAACAATAAATATTTGTTGAATAATGGGATGGATGGATGGACAATGAATAAGTGAATGAAAACTGTGTAGGATAACAAGGAGCAGGCTTACAATAGCTTGTTCAGAGGTTAATATTAACCTCCCCTCTTCTGTATGCTTCCTCCTCTCTTGAGAACTCAGAATGAAGAATCACTCTATTCTTCCTCAGCCTCTAGAAAAAAGGAAACAGACTTAGAAGTATATTGTACTCCTGAGGAATTTAATCTTTTATTTTGACTGTTCTGGTGAATTGACTTCAGAAAAGGAAAAAAAAGATTCCAAAGTCTTATTTATTCATCTTAAAAGCAGCCCATCAGAGTCACTAACCAGAACTAGGGGGCAGAGCAGATTTCTAAAAAGCAGTGTTTCCTAAGTAGAGACCACCCACAAGAATAGGGATTTGTTAAATAAATGGCACAGAGAGTGTTGGGACACACGTATCCCATATGTAGGCACCATAGCCCAAGGGTGGGAGGCATCTTGGCACATTTGAGACAGATTAAGTTATAAACCAAACTGCAAACCATCTTTTTTCGCTCTAGCAAGTTCCTACCCTCCATGCCCATCCCAGGCTTGCCTCAGAGGGGGCCTGCCTCAGAGGGCCTATGCTTTGGAGACCTTTCACAAGATTTTCTAATCCCTCTTTGGTATTGTGGGTATAGCAGTGACATCTGGGCGGGACACACAGAGCTTCATCTGGGACCTGTATGGACTTCAGTTCTTCCTTTCAATCTACTCCATGTGTGGGGTCAAACAGATGCCCTAGGCAGCTCCAGAAATCAAGCAGTGAGGTTGTCTTGGGGCCCTAGGGTCAGAATCTGGACAAGGAATGACAGTCTAGCAAGGGGATTGCTCCTGCTGGCAGGTATAGTACTTCTCATATGGGATCACATAAGACTGGGCCATTGTTTGGGGCTGATCTGCTAATTTTAGATGATTCAAACTTCTTTTATAGATAGGAGCCCTGCCAGATATATTTGCTCAGTTCTGCATATCCTATGGGTGGCTTTGCTAAGGAATTTAGATCTTTATCCCAACAGTAAGAGGAATGCTCAAACTTTATTATTCAAAAGGTCATTTTTGTCAAAATCTGCTTTTTTCAATTAAAATTCATTTATTACAGTAAAATGCCATGTAAATGTAAATACCATGAAAGTTACCATTTTACCATTTTTAAGTATACAGTTTAATGGCATTGACACTGTTGTGTAACCATCAAACTCTTTAGATACAAGAGACAATAAAATATGGTGAATATTTAAATTAAAAAATTTATTATAGTGAGACACATTGCCATTAATCCCCCTCACAATGCTCTCCCTCTCACTGTACAACTTCTGATTCTTCCCCAAGATCACAATGACCATGAATAGTAAAGGTTTTAAATCAGGGAAGCCAAAACAGAGCAACTAAAGACACCCAGGAAAGAAGATTTACAGAACTACTCAGAGAGTGGCAAGAACAGTGGTGTAAGTGTATGTGAAGTGAGGGGAGTATTTTGAAGGGGATTAACAGCAATATGTCTTTTATTGTAATAAAAATTTTAAATTTGAACATTCTTTTTTTTTTTTAATCACACCTCCTATTAAGGAACTAAGGCTTGGAGAGGCCAACTGATGTGTTGAACTCACTGGGGCGATTAGTGCAGGAGCTGTGCCCTGAGCCTTCAAGGCTTTCTCCTTGTTTCAGTTCAGTGGATAAAGAAACAGTCCTGAAAGGCAGTTGGAGTTGACCAAGTCGGGACTCAGGGAGGTGAGTAAGGCTCTGCTGTCTCTGCCTCAGTATTTCAGGCTGCCCTAACCTCCCTCCCTCACATCTTTCTTCTCTAGTTCTTTCAACCAGAAATTGTAGGCTTCCTTGCTCCACAATGTAGGTTTCACACAGCCAATTATCACCTAAAATGATTTTCTAAATCAGTGCTTGGGGGAAGTGTCAAATCCATTGGCTGCAATATGTCTTCACACCAGACTTCAATAGTTTGCCAGTTATGGATGAAAAACTACTCGCCACCATTTCTCATCACTGCTGAAATTCTTCATGCATCACTTTTGGCAGCAAGTCAAGTTTAAGGAATCCAAGGAAAACTTTAGATTATTTCCAATATGTTATGTACATTAGGACTAGTTTTCTTGTGTATGTGACCACTTAATAATGTGGGGCACATAGTAAGTGGCCAACAAATATTTGTTGAGTATATGAATACAGGTATTACTCATTGAATATTTTCATTTAAAAATTAAGTAATTTACATACAATAAAACTCCTTTAGCTATACAGTTCTGAAAGTTTTGACAAATGTTTATAGTCATGTAACACCCACTGCAATCAAGATATAGATAAGCTCTATCATCCCCAAAATTATCCTCTACCCCTATTTAGTTCAGTCCTCCCTCTACCCTCAGCCCCTGGCAGTCACCAAGTTGTTTGCTGTCTATATAGGTTTGCCTTTGCAAGAACATTAAATAAGTGGAACCATACAGTATGTGACCATTTGAGTAAGGCTTACTTCATTTAACGTAATATGTTTGGGGTTCTTCTATGTTGATTCATTCATCCCTCATGAGCTGAATGTACAGCAACCTTACCCAAATATCTGAAATATGAAATGCTCTAAATCTAAACCTTTTTGAGAATCAATAAGATAACACAATTGGAAAATTCTACAATGTGACAAGTCCCAGTTAAAATGCAGGTGCATCCCAAATACTGTATGAAATTATCTTCAGGGTATGTATATAAGGTGTATATGAGACATAAATGAATTTTGCATTTAAACATAGGCCCCATCCCCAAGATATCTCATTATGTATTGCAAGCATTCTAAAATAAAAAACTGAAACATTTTGTTCCAAGCATTTTTGATAGGGTATACTCAACCTGTAGTTTATTCTTTATTGTACCAAAGTTTGTTTATTTGTTCCTCAATTGAAAGGTATTTTGTGGTTCCTTCCAGATGTTATCATGCACTGAATTTTAATTTCAAGGTTTACTTCTTTAAAGGCCTGTCAGCCATTGGGACTACAGGAAGAAGGTATGTTCGAACACTTAGTTCATATTAGTTCACTTGTTTGTATGATCTTTTCTGAAACTGGTAAAGATATCAGAATTAAAGCAAAGTGTGAGTCTACTTTCCTGACAGCAAAGCAAGTGGTGCAGCACAAAGCATAAACAGACTTTGAATGAGGTTGGACTGGTCAGGATCTGGGTCTGGACCCTCATCCTGGCTCTGCTTTGGGATCTTGATAGGTACATTAGTCATGGTTTTCCTGAGAGACAAAACCAATGGGATAAAGAGCAGAGACAGAGAGAAGTGACTTACAAGGGAATTGACTAACATGATTATGGAGGCTCAGAAGTCACTGGAGAGGCTCTGTGCAAGTTGGAGATTCCAGGAGGAAAGTCTCAGAACCAGGGAGGCCCACGATGTAACTCTCAATCCGAGGTCAAAGGCTTGCGAAATCCAGGGTTTTCCAGTGTACAAGTCCTGAAATTCAAAGGCCAAAGACCCTGTAATCTGATGTCCAAAGACCAGAGAAAAAGGGTGTCCCAGAGAGAAGGGAAGAATTTTGCCTTTCTTCTGCCTTTTTAGTTCTCACAGTGTTCCCAGTTGTTGCAGTTGAGAACAGTGCTATCTCAGCAGAAAGGATCAGTGGCTGAGATTCCTCCTAGTGTTTTTACTATCTGTGGAACTGATAAACATTCCTGACCTCTTTATAGGTAACTGTTGAAGGTTTTCCCTGCATCACACACAATTTTCTCTTTTGAGAATCTTCCAAAGAAATTGTACTCAAGTTTCATGAATTTTTGGGCTTCCCCAACAGATGCATTTTTATCTTACTGGTGTCATAAGTCATGTAATCCATTTGATGATATTTCTATTTTTTTTCTTAGTCCCTATAGAGAGTAGAGCCAAATATGCCACCCAACTTTAACAAATGCATAGTCCTTAAGACATATTTTATATTCCAAATTTACTCATACGTTCACTTATTTTTCTACTTTTTAAAAATCCCCATTCCAGATTCCCATACTTTAAAATGTTTATATAATGATAAAAAAGAAATATTACCTCACCACCCAGGTAACTCTAAAATAAATAGATAATTATGTGGAAAATTCAAACATACAGAAAGGTACAAAATAAAAATGAAAGTTTTCTACCACTTCTCAAAGATAACCACATTTCCTTTTAGAAAAGATATACACCTGTTTAGCATATATTTAATTTTATTTTATTGGTACATTTTAGGTATACAATATAATGACATTCATCATTGGAAATTTGCACCTTTACATAATCTTTCTTGGTTCTTATTTTTCCCTCTTCCCCTACCCTCCCTTCAACCCCTCCACCCCTCCCTATTTACAAAGACTTTGTTTCCATTTTTTCATTTTCTCATATTTAAAGTCATCTTTATTTAAATTTACACAGAGACCATAGTCCACAAAATTTTCTGCATTTTTCCCGTGATAATATCTCACCGATCTTTTGGTATCAAGACATAGAGAAGGCACACTTCTTTTTAAATATTTTCACCATCTTCCATCTTATTAATGTATCAAAAATTTAATTAACTGATCTCCTGAGTGATTGGCCCTTTGATTTTTTTCTTTTTTCATTTTACAAACATTTTATAATGAGTATTTCTAGATTTGTATCATAGTGAATTTTTGCAAATAAATCCCTAGCAGTGAAATTGCTAAACAAATTGGTACAGGACTTCATAGATATTACTAAATTGCCCTCCAGGAAATTGGCACCAATTTTCATTCCTATGAGTGTTGTATCAGCATTACCGTGTCCACATATCTCATCATCACTGAAGATCAGCAATCTTTTAAACTTTTGCCAGTAGGGAAGAATAGTACCTCAAATGTGTTTTGATTTTCACTTATGTAATTATAATTTTCAGGGTTTAAAAAAGACTTTGGACCAAATATTTTTTGGACTCCATTGCAAGGCCTTTTTAAAATTAATGTAGACTATAAACATTTCAACATATTGCATATATTTAATGCATTTGAAAATTGGCTATCCTGCCTCTACATCAGTAATTCTCCAGCCTGGCTACACATTTGAAACACCTGGCATGCTTTTTAAAACTATCCTTTCCTGGGTTTCATCCTAGACCAATTAAGTCAAAATCTCTGGAGGTGAGGCTTGGCCTTGATGTTTTAAAAAAAGCTCTTCAGGTGATTCATAAATGCAGCCAAGATTGAGAATCACTGCTCTAAATGCATTATAAAGGATGCTACAAATAGTACACTTAAGAGGTTTAAGGCTCCAGTTCAGGATGGCATCAGCTTAATGTATAAAAGTGCAACATTTTCCAAGCTGTTTTTTCTTTTAAGCAAGAGCCTAACATATTCATGCTAGTGAAATGACAGCCCCTTTGCTCAGTCACCATCCTCCTTCTCCTCCACTCGACTATACAACCAATCTGTGCAGCCAGCATTGCAGTAAAAAATGACAAACTCGCACTTTACAAATTAATAATTGATATGATGAAACTAAAGATAGTCACCAGCAGAATGGGGATTAATCTTTTTATGATCAAAGGTGTAGGAGACTTTTCTGTAGCAGTATGACTGTAATTGGCTAAAACTCCAGTGAAGAAAAGGAAAAGATTATCATACAGCAGGAAAGCCACTCCCATACCCCTCCTTGTGAAAGAGGTTCTTTAAAGTTTGCCTCTCATTCTTCAGCTTCCCTGAGTCCCGTGACAAGTATGTCACAGGCTGTCACAGACTGTCATTTCATTCATTGGAGCTAAACCATGATGGATTTTCCTGCCAAATCAGAAAATATCTAATAGGAGAAAAACTAGCTGAGAAATGATCCAGTTTATTAATTCAACTTGAATTTTCCACGATATCAGAAAAGGATCAGATAAAGCAGCCGCAACAACTTCTTACAAGATTTCTGAATGTATTTGCATGTTTACACTCTTACTTATTTTATTTTTAGGTTAAATCAGCCTATGTTTATATATTTAAAATTAAAACATAATAATTGTACATATTTATGTAATATGGTGTGATCATTTGATACATGTATACAATGTGGAATGATCAAATTGGGAAAATTAGCATTTCCTTCTCCTTCAACTTTTATCACTTATCATTTTGATGTTTTGGGAAGTTTCGCAACCTCTCATCTACTTCTTTACAAAATATATAACAAATTGTTGTAAACTACAGTCACTCTGGTATGCTATAGAGTATATTAGTATCTTAAAATATACAAAAAGTAATATGAGTGGAAAAATAAGATTTTAATTCATATAATTCAATTGCCTTTGACTTCTTGATGCATATAAATGCTTCATGTCTTCCATGTTCTCAGGGAAATAGATTAAAATTTTAAGCATAAGTTGTTAATAGGCAAGAATTAGAACATAGAAATTGTGTAAAAATACATTAAAGAACCAAGAACTAAAATGTTTCCACTAATTAACAAGTCAGCTCTAACATAATTTTTGAAAGAGAATATTTGGAATTTTACCTTCTTTAATGAAATTTATTGTGGTATCATTTAGGCACAATAAGCTGCATATATTTAAATTGTACAAGTCAATGAGTTTATGCAGCTATATACTCTCCTGAAAGCAATATAATCAAGATAAAGAATGTCTCCATTACCCCTCAAATTCCTCATGTACCTTTGCAGTCCTACTTTCTATGTTTAGCATCCAGAAAACTTCTGATCTGCTTTCTTTTGTGATTAACCTACATTTTTTTATGAATGAACTTATATGACACATACTGTTGTATAACTTCTTTTGTTCAGTGTAATGTCTGTAAAAATATGCCTGGGTTATGGCATGTACTAGTACTCCATTCCTTTCTATTGCACAGAACTATTCTATTGCACAGCACTATTCTATTGCATGGATGTACTCCAGTTTGTTATCCATTCACCTGTTGATGAGCTTTTGGATAGTTTAGTCTTGGGCTACTATGAATACTGCCAAGAACATTCTTGTATAAGTGTTTGTGGGAACATAAAGCAATGCATTTGAAAGTGTTGTTAGTGTATATATAGTTTAAAACCTAACGTACATAGTTTTGTTTGGGGGTCATTTTATAAAACTTACATACTATGATTTTCTGTGGCAGATGAGATGGCTCTTTACTCACTCAACAACTTTCAAATTGTATATGCATAGCTCTATTGGGTGCCATTTACATCATGAAGCACCATCTGCTCAACCGCATATGGCAATTTAAATCCTTAAATAGTTCTCTTTTTAAAAATTTTATTAGTACATGTTTGTAGTACATGATGTTTACATTAATCTTAGGGAGTGGTACATGTACTTGGCATATCTTAATTCTTTTTATTACCCTTTCCCTCCCCCTCTGCTCCCTCCCTCTCCCTTCACTTCTAGATCCCCTCTTTTTTTAAGTTCATGTTTGTGACACATAATGATTACATTCATTGTAATTGGTACATGTGAATAGCACATCTCAAATTCTTTAATGTCTCCTTTCCCTCCCTAACTTTCCTCACCCTTGGACTCTTGGTTCCCTTCCCATTTGTTAAAGGTCTATCTCCCTATTTCCTTTTATCAATCTTTATTTTGTTTTTCACTTTGGTCTTTACTTGGGTTTCTTATAGACAGAAACCATACAATATTTAAGATTCTGTGTCTGATTTATTTCATTGAACACTGTTTTTAAGGTGCATTCATTTTCCTACAAATGTCGCACATTTATCATTCTTTATAACCAAATAGTATTCCACTGTGTACAGAAACCACGTTTTCTTTTTTTTTTTAAATTACTTAAATTCTTTTATTGGTATATTTTAGGTATACAACACATTTACATTTCTCATTGGGAACTTGTACCATTACATGAGTATCTTGGTTCTTATTTTTTCCCCTTCCCCTGACCTCCCTTCACCCCCTCCACCTTCCCTATTTGCAAAGATTTTGTTTCCATTTTTTTCCATTTCTCATATTTTTGTTTGCCCTTCTTTCCTTTCCCCTACTCCTCCCACTTTCCCTGATCCTTTAGACCTTTACATCCTATTACACAATGTCAATTATACATTTTTAAAATTACAGTATCAAGATCTAGGAGACATTACCACAGATTTTACAGAATTTAAAAGGATATAGAAAGCGTATTTCAAAAATCTGTTTTGAAATGAATTTGACAACTTCTAAGAAGTACCTTGGAAAACAAATTAATGAAACTAACTCTGGAGGAAATATAAAGTTTGAATAGCACCTATTAAAGAAAGTATAATCCTAGCTTGAAAACCTACCTATATGACAACAACAGGCTCATATACATTTTAACTGATAAATTATATCAAGTATTTAAAGCAGCAAAAAAAAGGAACACTTCTCCCCTCATTTTAGGAAATCAACATTGTGCTAATTCTAAAACTGGATAAAGATAATAGAAGAAAAAAATATGACTATAGATAGAAATTTGTTTAACAAAACAAACTATTAGAAGTCAGATCTGGCAGTATGTAGAAAGTGGTTTTATTATAGGGATGGCAGTTTGGTTCAGCATTGGAAGAGCCACCCCTAAAAGTCATCATTTTAACAGAGGAAAGGAAAAAGCCATATGATCCAGTCACTAGTTGGAGAGAAAGTGTCGGACTAAATTCCATAGCTGTTCAGGATAAAAGCTATTGGGAGACTAGAAGTAGAACAGAACCTTCTCAACAGAATAAAGATATGTACTCCATACTTCCAGCAAAAATGCCTTATATGAATGGAGAAGATACAATGCTTTCTCCTTGAGGTGGGGAACAAGGACAGATATGCCTACTCTTCATCTGTCCATTAAACTTTGAAACATAGACCCAAACCAACATAGTCTGGCAATAAAATAAGACAATTAGGATAGGATTGGCAAGGTAAAAGCAAAATCTTTATATGTAGATGAAATGATCATCTACAGAGAAAATACTAAGAAATCTCTAGGAGCCCCTAGAACTTGTATTTGAATTTAGCAGGATTAGAAAACACAAGGTATATATAAAAATTCAGGTCTATATATACTTGCTATAAATGAAGAATTGGATATTGAAATTTAAAAGTTATGCAGGAGTACAAAGGACTAAGAAAAGTAAAAACAAAACAAAACAGTGTTGCAAGACATTTAGTACCTAATTTTAAGACTTATTCTAAAGCTACAGTAATCAAGGCAGTGTTGGTGTAAGGAAAGACATGTAGATCATTTGAATAAAACAGAGAATCTAGAAATAGAACCACACCTATATGGTCCACTGAGTTTTGAAAAATTATTTAACATTAACATTTTATGGAATGTAAACTCAATTCAAGAGCTGAGGAAAAGATAGTGTTTTCAGTAAATGACACTAGAATACCTGGTATCTGTATATAAAAAATTTACCTCAACCCTTTATTTCCATACATAAAAATAACTTGAAGGGATCTATGGACCTAAATGTGAAAGCCTGAAAGTGTAAAAGTTTAAGAAGAAATTATAAGGGAAAATGTTTATGAATTTAGGGTAGGCAAGAATTTTCTAGGATATAAAAAACATGATGTATAAAAAGAAAAAAATTGATAAATGAGATTTCATCAAAATTTAGAACTTTAAATGACATCGTTAAAATAAAAAGTAGTCCTTAAACAGACCATATTTACAATGCATTTAACCTATGACCAGAATATATAAAGAACTCTTACAGCTCATTAATAGACAACCCCACCAGAAGATGATAAATAGCCAGTACAGCACAAGGAACAGTGTGCAGCTCTAGAATCAGAAAAACACTAATCATGAACAATAACAAGGTTGAATTATATACTTATTAGGGAGATGAAGTCAAAAGTTTTAAAAGCCTTGTCATGACTTTTTCTTTTTGTTGGATTCTCCTCCTTTGCGTTTAATTTTTCACGCCCAACAGATTCATTCTGCTGGGCTTCCTGGGGTTGTCATCCTCATTGTCTTTTCCTAAGATATTGTCTAAAATTTTTGGAGTGCTGGTTTGGTATTCATGAAGTTCCTGAAGTGCTCTTTGTCATCAAAGTATCTTATCTCTCCATCAATTTTGAAAGATAGTTTTGCAGGGTACATCAATCTGGGTTGGAGGCTGTTTTCCTTTAGGGCTTGAAATACACCACTCCAAGCTCTTCTTGCCTTGAGGCTTTGCATTGAGAAGTCTGCTGTGATTCTGTTGGGTTTTCCTTTGTATGTGATTTGTGTCTTTTCTCTCACTGCTTGTAGAATTTTGTTTTTCTGTTGGGTTTCTGGAACCCTAACTATTATATGCCTATATGTAGATTTTTTTGATCAAGGCTAGCTGGAGTCCTATATGCCTCACTCATCTGTATGCCAAGTTCTTTTCCCCTGCTTGGGAAGTTTTCTGCCATCACTTTGAACAGCTTTTTTTATGTCATCTGCACTCTCTCCTGTTTCTTCATTGACTCCAATCAGTCTTATGTTATTCTTCTTCACATCGTCTAGCAGCTGCTGGATTGATTTCTTGTGGTCCCTTACAATTTTAAAGCAATTTTTCTTTTCCTGGTCACTAATTGCAATCTTATCTTCTATATCTGAAATTCTGTCCTCACATTGGTTCATTCTGCTGCATAGACTTTCGATGGAGTTTTTAATCTCTTGGAAATCTGTTTGCATCTATTTTATGGATTCCATTTATTTCCTATGTTGGGATTCCATCATGTTCCTCGGCTCCTCTGTTTTTTAATCTGTGTCCTCTCTAGATTTATTAATCATGTCTTGCACTATGGGCACAATCTTTGCTGTTATGTGAGAAATTATTTCTGATTTCATTTTTTCCAGATCCTCTTTTGTTGCCAGTTCAGGGAGTCCAGGTGGTTGAGTATCAGATTGTTCCATCTCTTTTCCCTTTGTGGTTACTTTAGGTGATCTGGAACTCTGTTTTTGAGGTTTGTTTACATGTCTTCTCATTTCCACAGTGGGGGGCAGGGTGCTTCTGGTGCCCGCATGGCTCACCTTCTCTGCCCCAGGAGAGTGGAATGGCAGTGGGGGAGCCTCTTCCCCGGGTGCTGGGTTTGGCTCACCTTCTCTGCCCCAGGAGAGTGGAATGGCAGTGGGGGAGCCTCTTCCCCGGGTGCTGGGTTTGGCTCACCTTCTCTGCCCCAGGAGCATGGAATGGTGGCAGGCAAGCCTCTTCCTGGGCTCTGGGATTGGTTCACCTTCTCTGCCCCAGGAGCACGGAATGGTGGCAGGCAAGCCTCTTCCTGGGTGCTGGGATTGGCTCACCTTTTCTCAGATCATCTTTAACTTCACTTTGAACATTCAAGTGATTTGCTTCATTTTATGTGAGAACTCTTTATTTTCCAAAATTGGATGACAGACCAAACTCTGGTTCCTAATTTTGAACTTTTTTAGAGCCTTTCTTTAAAGAATTAAAATAATGTTCAGCACAAAAGTTTTCAAGAAGAAAGGGCCAGTGATGGTTAAATCTTTGGAGACTTTTCATGGTCTTGGATCAAACACCAGTGCATCCCATATTCAGAGAGAGGCAGCAAGGGGGATGGAGATGGTGATATCAACAACTCATTTAAGCAGAGTGTATCGAGCCCGAATAAACTTAGAAGGCTATTTTTAAAAGCCCTTCATTTTGTGACTGCTTTAAAAGGCAGACACTAAAAATATTAATAAGTAGAAATGGTGCTGATCCATGAACATGATGAGCTTTCAATTTCTGGAGGCACAAGGTGACAGACTGCCATGAAGATGCTTGCATCCTAATAATATCCTGCAGGGATCCAACTTTAAAGAAGAAAACACTGGTATTTTAAATCCCAGTTCGGCATTTAACTGTGTTAAGTCATTCTGTTACATTGGCATCACTTAAATAGCCTTAAAAATAAAGAATAAAAAACCAGATTGTAGTATACATCACAGAAGCTTTAATATAGATGCTTTAAACCCAAGGGAAATTATGTCCTCTGCAAATTATTTCCCTGTATTGGCTTTCTTTTGGGTCCTCTAATTGCAACTTGCATATAGCTATATTGATACAGGTCAGAGGTTGCTTAAAAAAGAGGTAACTGTATTATCAGTATAAATGCATAATGTATCACTTTGAGAAATTTAATCAAGGAAAAAAAGAGTTGGCAAACAGAGTTGTCCCCAAACAAATTTACTAACCTATTCTTGCCAGGAAAACCAGCTGCAGTTCTTAACCACATGACTTAGGTACACCATTTTAATAATTAAAATTAGAAAAGTCTACGTATGGTATAACTACTTTTGAAGAAGTTTGGCTGTGTTTAATAAAGCTGAAAATATGCATACCTTAATAACCAAGTAATTCCATTTCTAACTATATACCCTGCAGAAGCACATGCTCATGTACTCCAAAAGACTTGTATAAGAATGTTCATAGCAGCATTCTTTGTCATAGCCTCTAACTGGATACAACACAGTGTTCATCCACAGAAAAATGGAGAAATAAATTGTGGGATAGTTTCACAATGGAATACCACACAACAATAAAATTTAACAAATTGTCACTTCATTGATATAGTCTGAAGACATAATATTGAATAAAAATATTAAATCAAGCACAATAGAGTACGTACTAGATGATTCAAAATAGCATAAATTAAACTATGTTGTTTAGTCATGCCCTTTTTAGTAAAAAAAAAAGAAAAGTAATATGAACAGCAAAAGATAATGGTGACTATCTACAGGGAAAAAGAGCTTATAATAAAGAGGAGTACTCAAGAGATTTCTCTCGTTTAACTCAAACTGGGTAACAGAAATTCATTTTCTTACTGTTTGTTAAGCTGTATGTTGATGTGTTATGCATATTTCAGTATGCTTACTATACTTCAAAAATTTTTAAACAAGGGAAAATGTGAGTAATATATATTTCAAAACTTTTTTAATAAGGAAAAAGTGGAAGTAATATATTTTGGGTTTCTTCGAAAGATTACTTTTGCCTTGCACATATATTGTCAAGAGAATTTATTGTCAAGAGACTGTTTATAAAGTGGAACCATCACTTATTTTTCAATTCTCCTTGAAAAAACCCTACTTACTCTTGTTTTCTAAGGAAAATGATTACATTTTTCAAATACAATAGGCAAGAATATTATAACATGGAAATCTTATTAAAAAAATGAATACTATCATTGTCCTTGATCCAAAAGAAAAGAAGTAGAAATAATTTCAGGAAGTCATCCTTGGAAAGCAGTCCAAAGATTTACATTTTTGGATGATAGCAGAGACCATGAAATCTCCTATAAGCACTTTTCTTTTTAGTTGACCATTCATCTCGAATTAATTTCTCCATTCTAACTTCCCTCTGATACACACCATGAACAAAATGTGCAGAAGTCATTGACCTAACCATAGGCCTAAGAGGGGAATGCTCAGATTTCAGGGCCCCACAGGGCTACCATCTTACTGAGTACCCAAGAGCAGCATTGGGTCTATGTTTCCTTCTCCTCATCATTAGATTAAAGTCACAACATTCTTAGTTTGCTTTGGTGCCTCAGCATATGGATTCATTATTTCAAGGCCCTTAAAATTATTTTAATTAGAATTGCCTGTTTTTAAGGGTAGATTTTTAACACATTCATAAGAGATTGTTTTATTTTTCAGTGTGTGTGTTTGGGGCATTTTTAATCTTATATTCATTTTCAAAAATGACTTCACTGGTTTTCCTCTCCATGGGTAGATTTCAACACTATCACAAGAAAGTTTTAGTTTTTAGTCTCTGGTGTATTTTTGGCATTTTCATTCTTATATAAATTATTGAAGTGACTTCAATTAGCTCTCCCTTTTCTTCATACCTGCTCTGGAATTTGGAATTACATTTGGTGGGAGAGGGAGGGATGGATTGAGCATGGAGATGTGGATGGTTTCATAGACTGATGTACTTTCAACTTGAAAGCTTTAGCATGAGACACTATGAGGCCAGAAAAGTATGTCACTTCCCAGATAAAAATGAGATTTTGACTCTCTGAACACTTTTTCTAGTGCTATTTATTTATGCATCAAATAGAAACAGAAACATTTTACCCATTTCTTTTGAGATAAAAATAGTCATGTCAAGCTAGCAGACATTCAAGAGAAATAAAATTTAGTTATACATGGTGGATTCAAAGAAATTACAACAAAAACCCCATTACTTTAATTTAGAGAGTCAAGGTATTTGATCTATAGAAAAAGCTAATGAATCAAAACCAAACATATTTTTCCTTTCTATCTATGAACAGATTTGACCCATAGACATCTTTGAGAGTCTAGAGAAAGTTATGAATGATACCTCACCCTCAAAATGTACATAGGCAAATAATTTTACTAACATTATCAGAAGATTCACAGCTCTGCTGAAGACCATCCATCTATTGCAACCTTTGGGCTAAAGATCTGTAGCTCTAGAATAAGGGTCAAGGTACTTCCAGCTGATGAGATACTGCGCTCAGGAGGCATCTCTTCTCCTCCTATGCAAAAGGGACAGGTATTTTATTTGGCAGCAATAAGAAGGAAGAGGAGTCAGCATTTTTCTACCTGTTTCTCCCACCTGTGTAAGCTGGATTCTTCTTATTGCAAGAATTGTTGTATTCAGTATCGTGCAAGGTGAGTTCATTATGAAATACCTGGAGAAGTTAGCAAAACAAGAATCTTAGCCATGTAGCAAGACTGTAACAGGGAATACTGCACAACCAAACCTCTTTGAAGCATTGCCATGGGGGCTCATATATTGGGGTCCTGGAGGTCAGACAGGCTCCACACATGGATTCCTACATTTTTAACTTACTAGACCTTTTGTATTATTGTTACTCTCTTTATCTCTATTTTGCTCTGTGGGTCCACTCTTACCATCCATTCACTGACTCTAAAAGTCACAGTTCAGCTTTCCAGATCTGATTGCTTTAGTGGATCATTATTCCTTGTAGACAGCCTCTTGGGTCAGATTACCTTCCTGGAGAAAATCAGCCTTGACCACCTTTGCAATACAAGTATCTCATAAGAGAGCTATGAATGGCCAACCTTCTGAGGTTTGGCCTGCCTGCTACTTTGCTCCCAACCTCATGATGCTATATAAAAATAACTCCAAGTATATACTGGGACTTGAGGTAGTTCTAGAAAAAAATGAAAATAAAATTCTGTTGCACCATGAGACATCAATGAATCAGTAGCAAGTTTGAGATTGGAATTTGTCACTTAGATAGAATACTTTGTAGACATCAGCGCTACATGGAATAGATGTTTGCTGAAAGTAATAAATAATGTCAAGCAAGCTTTCTTGAAAAATGTTAAAACTTTACTCTAACATCAAAGAAGGTTCACACTGGTTATTTTCCCCAATGAACCGCCTATTTTCAACAAATAATTAATAATATACTACCAATATTTTCCTTAAAACTAAATGATCAAAGCAAAAAACATTAGAAATAGTGAAAAAATTCATCTACATCTTGTTCCATTCACTGTCTGGAATATTTGCATCAAACTTTGAAAAACTTTGGGAACGGGACAATTGTACCTTTAAATGTCCACAAGAAATGGGAGGGATTGATTTCAGCTCCCAATGATTTTGGCCAGTATTTCCAAGAATGTGGGAGAAAAAAAGTTTTATGAGATTTTTAGAGAAGAAAAGAGTTGTGGTTCAAGTTAAGATATATTTCATACTCCAATATTGGTCCTGAGTTAATTTATAGCACCAATTAGCATATTAAAGATACTTAAAACCCCTGAGATTAAAAAAAGAACATGATGTTGTGGCGTGTGACTAGATATCCCCTCAAAGCCTCATTTTATCATAGGTGGGGCTTTTCAGAGTTGTCTGGACCTAGAGCGTGTGTTGCTGGGATCAAGGCATAGTTCTGGGTACAATTAAGGGTGCTTCACTCTGGTTGTGAATGCAACCCAATCCAAGGGTGGGTAGCCTGGATAAGATATAGGGACAGAAAGAAGGTTTCTGCTTGTTGCTCACTTGCTGCTTGCTGCCTTCTTCCTGCCTGCTCTGTGATGTCCTTCTGCCATGCCACTCTGGCTTGGAGCAAGCCACCTATACACTGAAACCCAACAAACTGTGGACTAGAATGAATCTTTCTTCCCTTAACTTGTGGGTGTTGGGTATTTTGTCTTAGCAATAAGGAAAATAACTAAGACGCATGCTTAACTGTATTTAAGTCAGATTTACCATTCCCAAAATGTATTTGACTATAATTCTCCTCTCATTTACCCCAAATGTCTAACTGTCCAAGGAAATAAGAGTTCTATGGTATAAACTTTAGGAAATATCAGTTTAGGCCAAACTGCATTTAGCTTATCATTGTTAAATCACTAAAATCTATTTTTTTGTATTCTTTTATTGGTACATTGTAGGTATACAACACAATTACATTTCTCATTGGGAATTGTACCTTTATATAATGCATCTTGGTTCTTATTTTTTCTCCATTCCTAGCCCTCCCTTCACACCCTCCACCCTTCCCTATGTACAAAGACTTTATTTCCATTTTTTCCATTTCTCAGCATTTTTTCCTTTCCCTTCTTTCCTTTCCCCTGTGCCTCCCACTACCCCTACCCCTTTGGACCTTTTATTCCTATTTTACATGATCGATTATTCATTCTAATAATTGGTACATTTTAGGTATACAATATAATGACATTCATCATTGGAAATTTGCACCTTCACATAGTCTCTCTTGGTTCTTGTTTTTCACCTTTGCCCAACCCTCCCTTCAACCCCTCCAGCCCTCCCTATTTACAAAGATTTTGTTCCTATTTTTCCATTTTCTCATATTAATCCCATTCCCTTCTATCCTTTCCCTTAGCCCTCCCACTTCCTTCCCCTTTGCCCCTTTTCTTCCTATTTCACATTACCTATTATACATTTAGTCCTTATTTACACTTTCAGTTTCTCACACCACAGAAACTATTCAGTATTTACACATGTGTGTCCTATTTATTTCACTTAAGAGTATTGCCTCAATGTGCATCCATTTAGCTATAAATGTCTCTAATTTCTCATTTTTTATGGCTGAGTAGTACTCCATTTTATTAAAAAACCACATTTTCTTTATCCAGTCTCCAGTTGATGGGCATTTGGGCTGTTTCCAAGTTTTAGCTATTACAAACTATGCTGCTATGAACATGGGTGCACATATATCACTGTGGTATGATTCTTTGAATTCTTTGGGGAAGATCCCCAGCAGTGGAATAGTGGGGTCAAATGGGATTTCCAGTCCTAGTTCTTTGAGGTATCTCCATACTGATTTCCACAGTGCTTGCACCAGTCTACACTCCCACCAGCAGTGGAGCAGGGTTCCTCTTTCCCCACAGCCCCACCAGCATTTGTTATTGGTTGATTTCATGACACCAGCCATTCTTTCTGGAGTGAAGTGGAATCTCAGCGTTGTTTTCATTTGCATCTCTCGAATGACCAGTGATGTTGAACATTTTTTCATGTATTTATTTGGTCTTTCTACTTCTTTGTCTGAGAAATGTCTGTTCATTTCAGATGCCCATTTTTGGATTGGGTCTTTAAATTTGGGAGGTCTGATCTTTTAAAATTCTTTATAAATTTGAGATAGTAGACCTTTGTCTGAGGAAAAGCAGGTGAAGATTTTTTCCCACATTGTGGGTTGTCTCTTCACACTGCTGGTGGTTTCTCTTGCTGTGCAGAAGGCTTTTAATAAGAAGAGATCCCATTTGTTGATTGTTTGTGCTAGTTCACGGGCAACTGAGGTTTTGTTCATAAAATCTTTTCCTACACCGATGTCTTCAAGGGTTCTACCTAACCTCTGTTCCAGCCAGTTCATCGTTTCTATTTTAATATTTAGATCTTTAATCCATTTTGATTTTAGTTTAGTGCATGGTGAGAGATATAGGTCTAGTTTTAATCTCTGGCAAGTTGAAACCCAATTTTTCCAGCACCATTTATTAAAGAGGCTATCTTTCCTCCAGTGAGGGTGTTTGGCTCCTTTTCGAAGATGAGATGGCTGAGTGTGTCTGGAGTTGTTTCTGCATCTTCTAATCTGTTCCACTGGTCCTCAAGTCTGTTTCTTTGCCAGTACCATGCTGTTTTTATCACAGTAGCTTTGTAGTAGGGTTGCAGGTTGGGGATTATGATACCCCCTGCCATGTCTCTGTTACCTAGAATTGCTTTTGCTATTCTGGGTCTCTTGTTGTTCCAAATGAATTTTTGGATTGTTTTCTCGAGGTCTATGAAGTATGCAGCTGGGATCTCAATTGGAATTGCATTAAATCTATATAGCAGTTTTGGAAGTATGGCCATTTTCACTATATTAATCCTTTCTACCCAGGAGCAGGGGATGTCTGTCCATTTTCTGATATCATCTTCAATCTCTCTTTTCAGAGTGCCATAGTTTTCAGAGAAGAGGTCTTTGATTTCTTTCATTAGGATGATTCCTAGGTATTTCAGTTTTTTGGATGCTATTGTGAAAGGAATTATTTGCGCTATTTCTCTCTCAGTGAGTCTGTCATTGGTGTAGAGGAAAGCTATTGATTTTTGTGTGTTGACCTTGTAACCAGCTACTTGACTGAATTTGGTTATTAAATCTAGAAGACTTTTGGTGGAGTTCTTGGGGTCTTCTATATAGAGTATCATGTCATCTGCAAATAATGACAATTTGACTTCTTCATTTCCTATCTTTATTCCTTTTATTTCTTTCTCTTGTCTGATTGCTGTGGCTAATGTTTCCAGAACTATATTGAACAAGAGTGGTGATAGTGGACATCCTTGTCTTGTTCCTGATTTGAGTGTGAAGGATTTCAGTTTTTGACCATTTAGTATGCTATTGGCTGTTGGTTTTTCATAGATGGCTTCTATCAGTTTGAGGTAGAGACCATCTATTCCAATTTTTTGTAGGGTTTTTATCATAAATGCATGTTGGATTTTGTCAAATGCTTTTGCTGCATCTATGGAGATAATCATATGGTTTTTATCCTTGGCTCTATTGATATAGTGTATTACATTAATTGATTTTCGTATATTGAACCATCCCTGCATCCCTGGGATGAATCCCACTTGATCAGGGTGTATGATCTTCTTGATGATCTTCTGCATTCTGTTTGCCAGTATCTTATTAAGGATTTTTGCATCTATGTTCATTAGTGAGATTGGCCTATAGTTCTCTTTTTCAGTTGGGTCTTTCTCTGCTTTGGGGATCAAGGTGATGCTTGCTTCCAGGAATGAATTTGGGAGTACTGCTTCCCTTTCAAATTCATTGAAGAGTATAAACAGTAGTGGCAGCAGTTCCTCTCTAAATGTCTTGTAGAATTCAGCAGTGAAGCCATCAGGGCCCGAGCTTTTCTTAGGTGATAAGTTTTTAATTACATTTTCAATTTCATTGGTTGATATTGGGTTGTTCAGAATTTTTAGGTCTTCTTCGTTCAACTTTGGTAATTCATATGTATCTAGGAATCTGTCCATTTCTTCTGTGTTGTCCATCTTATTGGTGTATAGGTTCTGGAAGTAGGTATTGATGATCATCTAGATTTCTGCTGGGTCTGCTGTAATTTCACCCTTTTCATTCCTAATTGCATGGATTTGGGCCTTTTCTTTCCTTTTTCTGACAAGGTTGGCTAAAGGTTTGTCAATTTTGTTGATTCTTTTGAAGAACTAATTCTTGGCTTCATTGATTTTTTGTATCATTCTCTTAGTCTCCATTGCATTGATTTCTCCTCTGATCTTTATAATTTCCTCCCTTGTATGAGGTTTGGGGTTGTCCTGCTCTTCTTCTTCTAGAAGCTTGAGGTTCAGCATCAGGTTGTTTAATTGGGCTCGTTCTGTTTTCCTAATATGCATATTCACTGCTATGAATTTCCCTCATAAGACTGCTTTCATTGTGTCCCATAGATTCCGATATGTTGTATTGTTGTCATTTAATTGAAGAAATTGTCTGATTTCTTCTTTAATTTCCTCTGTGACCCAGTGGTTATTCAGAAGTGTGTTGTTCAATTTCCAAGTGCTTATGAAAGTTTTCCAGTTTCTTTTGCTATGGATCTCCAATTTCATCACACTATGGTCTGATAATATACAGGGGATAACTTCAATTCCTTTGCACTTACTTAAACATGTTCTATGTGTGAGTATGTGGTCTATTTTGGAGAAAGACCCATGTGCAGCTGAGAAGAATGTGTATTCTGATTTTGTGGGTTGGAACACTCTGTAAACATCTGTTAAGTTCATTTGTTCAAGAGTTCGATTGGGTTCTAGTATTTCAGTACTTATTTTTAGTCTAGTTCATGTATCTATTTGTGACAGTGGGGTGTTGAGGTCCCCCACTACAATTGCATTAGTGCATATATGGCTTTTCATGTCCATTAGTATTTGTTTTATATAGTTGGGTGCACAAGTGTTTGGTGCATAGATATTTATGATTGTCATCTCTTCCTCTTGGATTCTTCCCTTTACAAGGATGTAGTGTCCTTCTTCATCTCTCTTAATTAGTGTTGGTTTTAAATCTACTTGATCTGCCAAGAGGATAGCTACTCCTGCTTTTTTTCGGGTTCCTGTCACATGCAGTATTGTTTTCCACCCTTTAACTTTCAGTCTATGAGTTTCCTTTTGAATTAAGTGTGTTTCTTGTATGCAGCATATTGTTGGATTTTGCTTCTTGACCCATTCTGCCAGTCTATTTCTTTTGATTGGTGAATTGAGACCATTAACATTGATGGTTATAACTGAAACGCATTGACTTGTCATTGCCATGACTTTTTCTTTTTGTTGGGTTCTCCCCCTTTACATTTAATTTCTTGTCATGCTAGATGGGTTCATTCTGCTTTGCTTCCTGGGGTTGTGATCCTCAACATCTGTTCCTAGGCTATTGTGTAAAATTCTTTGGAGTGCTGGTTTGGTATTCACAAAGTTCCTAAGGTGTTCTCTGTCATGAAAGTATCTTATTTCTCCATCCATTTTAAAAGATAGTTTTGCAGGGTACATGAATCTGGGTTGGAGGCTGTTTTCTTTTAGGGCTTGGAATATGTCACTCCAAGCTCTTCTTGCCTTGATGGTTTGCGTTGAGAAGTCTGCTGTCATTCTGATGGGCTTTCCTTTGTATGTGATTTGTTTCTTTTCCCTGACTGCTTGGAGAACTTTGTTCTTCTGTTTGGTTTCTGGAATCTTAACAATTATATGCCTATGTGTAGATTTTTTTGATCAAGGCTATTTGGAGTCCTATATGCCTCACTTATCTGTATGTCAAGCTCTTTTCCCCTGCTTGGGAAGTTTTCTGCCATTATTTCTGTGAAGAGATTTTTTATGTCATCTGCACTCTCTCCTCTTTCTTCATTGAGCCCAATCAGTCTTATGTTATTCTTTTTTGCATCATCTAGCAGCTGCTGGATTGATTTCTCATGTTCCCTTATAATTTTGAAGCAATTTGTCTTTTCCTGGTCACTAATTGCAATCTTATCTTCTATATCTGAAATTCTGTCCTCACACTGGCTCATTCTGCTGTGTAGACTTTCAATGGAGTTTTTCATGTCCTGGAAATTTATTTGCATCTGTTTTATGGATTCCATTTGTTTCTTATGTTGGGATTCCATCATGTTCCTCAGCTCCTCTCTAGATTTATTAATCATGTCTTGCACTAGGGGCACAATTTCTCCTGTTATCTGAGAAATTATTTCTGATTTCATTTTTTCCAGATCCCCTTTTGTTGCCAGTTCAGTGGGTCCAGGTGGTTGAGTATCAGAGGGTTCCATCTCATTTCCCTTTGGGGTTGCTGTAGGTGATCTGGAAGTC
Organism: Heterocephalus glaber; assembly: GCF_053883595.1. Lineage (NCBI taxonomy): Eukaryota > Metazoa > Chordata > Mammalia > Rodentia > Bathyergidae > Heterocephalus > Heterocephalus glaber. The sequence goes on along the minus strand of NW_028258324.1, from coordinate 9,146,514 downwards.
TGGTTTTGAGACTTATTTATGTGTTTTCTCATTTCGACTGGGGCAGGGGGCTGTTAGCGCCTGCACAGATTACCTCCTCTGAGCTGGGTGAGGTGGGACAGGGGCCGGGAGCAGTGGTAGCGATGGTGACCCAAAAGCCCTTTCCTGTGGGCTGGGAGCAGCCGGAGGGATGTTGGCCAGGAAATCCCTTCCTCTGGACCAGGAGCAGTTGGATGGTGGCCCAGAAGCCCCTTCCTCTGGGCCAGGAGCAGTGGGACAGAAGGTGGCCCCAAAGCCCTTTCCTTTGGGCTGGGAGCAGCGGGAAGGATGGTGACCGGCAAGCCCCTTCCTCTGGACCAGGAGCAGTGGGACGATGGCTCAGAAGCCCCTCCCTCTGGGCCGGGAACAGTGGGACTCAGTACCTTGGTCTGGTGGTCTGGTGTCCTGTGCGCCTTGGTAATGTGAAATCAGGTGGCTGCCTGTCTGAAGTGGGGTGATCCGGTGTCTTCCGCGTGACTCAGGACCTCGGCAGGGCGTGCCACTAAAATCTATTTTGAAGGAGTATATGCAGAATGAACTAATTCTCATTAAATGCACATTAAAAGACTTTGAAGTTAGCTAAGGAGATGATGAGAGAATAAGTTAATTCAAGTATTTCTGAGTTTTTGTATCCATTCCATTAGAAGGAATGGAAATTATTACTAATGAAAGACTTGCTTCCTTTCAAATATTGCCATGAGATACATGAGGAATAATATAATGTGATAATCCCAAGATCCATAAAAGAGGGTCAAAACACAATTGCCTGGTGTATTAGTTACCCTTCTGTTGCTGGGACACCAGTAGTGGGCTTTCAGAAGGCAACTGAGTCATCAATAAGTGCTAGCTTCACGAGTGAATTAATCCAATGATGCGTTCACAGCTGAATGTGTTGCTACGATGTGGGGCCTGGTTGTAGGAAGTAGGTCACCAGGGGCAAAACATGGAAGAATATATTCTTGTTTCCAGCCCAATCTCTCTTTCCCTGGCTCTTCCTTGCTCTTTCTGTTTCCTGGCTATCATGAGGTGAGCAGATTTTCTCCACCATGTCATTCTGCCATGTTTCTACCTTGGAGCCAGCCAATTATGGACTGCAAGCTCTAAAATCATGAACCAACATAAACCTCTTTTTCAAGTTGTGTATGCCTGTCTCTGAGCACTTCCCACATGGAGGGTAGTCCTTCCTTTGGAGTGCTCTAAGTGCTAAAACCTGCTGCTAGAAATGCTGCTGTTTTTGTACAACACTAAGAGCTCAGAGTGGTTCATATACTTTTAAAAGTTGAAAAACAACCAAAGAAAGAATTATATTTCATGACTTGTAGAAATTACAATCATGCACTAAACAACATGCATTTCACAAAATGTGTCATTAGGTTATATTGTCATTGTCCAAACATAAAGTGTACTTACACAAACCAAATGGTTATTACTTCACTAGGAAATATAATCTTTTGGGACTACCTTCATATCTGTAGTCTCTTCTTGATCAAAATGTTGTTTTGTGGCACCTGACTGTACATGAAACTCAGATATCAGTATTCTTAAAGTTTTACTGAAATACAACTATTCTTATCTTTAAAATCCATTGTCTATGGCTGATTTCACACTTGAACAGCAAGTCTGAGTAGGTACAACAGAGATCGAGTAAATTCGTTTCCTAGAACCTTACCAAACACTGTGAGATGGTCTTGAAGACAGCTTCATGTCAAAAAAGTATAGAAGATTGTTTATGTTATATGCTCCACTTGGAGAAAGCTAATGCATACTAGTTTATTAAATCTATGAATAGCACTATGATTTAAAAAGTTGAACCTAATATTTCTCAACCTCACTGAATCCACATTACAGCCCAAGAACACTTCTGGGGAAATATTATTCTGGATCAATTTGTTTTCTTTCCCTATTGAAACTACAGTTTAAAATTTTAAATGTTAAAACTTTAAGAAACTAGATTTTCCTTTTAATTTCAAGGGATGGATAATTTCTTAAAGAAGATACAAAAAGCACTAAAAGGAAACAAAACATCTCACATTAAGACTAAGGACTTCTGCTCATCAAATGACATCATTAAAGGATGGAAAACATAAGTCTTGGAAGATATTTTCAGCACATGTAATGGACAAAGACCTAGTTTCTAGAAAATAAGCAGAACTTCTACAAATCAATTTTAAAAACCAATCAAGTGAACAGAATAGTTGAACTAGAAATTCAGAGAAGAGGAAATCCAGGTGGTTAATAAAGGGTGAAGAAAATAATCTTACCAGTAATCAGAAGAACTTGAGACTATAATGATATACCACTTTAATCCACAGATTGGGAAAATTAAGAAATATGAAGATACTAAGTATTAGGGAGGATGTGGGTCCTTAGGAACACTGATAAGCTGCTAGTGGAAATATAAAATGTTAAAAATAGGAACAAGGATTTAGCTCAGTGGCACAGTGCCTGCCTGGCAAGTGTGAGGTCCTGATTTCGATCTCCAGTTCCAAAAAAACAAGTAATAACAATTAATTAAATAATGTTTTAAATGGTAAAAACATTTTGAAGATCAATTTCACATTACCTTGTAAAACGGAAAATATGCCAACCCTAAGACAGGATTTCCATGTCTAGATATATGCTGTGTTTACCTGTGATGCATAAAAAAGGTACTTAATATATACAAAAATATATATGTATGGGCCTGGGAATGTAACTCAGTGATAAAGTTCATAGTTAGCATTCTTGAGGCCCTGGGTTTGATACCCAGTACTGAAAAAATGTACACATGTGCAAAAATGACTTATATATACATTTCTAGTGGCACTATCTTAAAAATTAACTATTGAAGAATAACTTACTGATATCATGCATACATTTAATGTGTACAGCTCAATGAGTTTTCATAAATGTATATATCAGTGCTATTAATTCCACAAAGAAAATATAGAATATTTACCTAATCCCAAACAATTCCCTTATACCCTTTGTAGTTACCCCCTTCCCTTAGGCAACCACCAATCTGATTTCTATTAGCATAAATTAGTTTTACCTGTTCTAGAATTCACATAAATGAAGTGAATGTGCTTTCTTTTGTGTTGATTTCTTTCCTTCATTATATTGCTTTTGAGATCCACCCATGGTTTTGCATATATCAGTAGTTTTATTATGTTCTGTGATGGTCAGTAGATTGTTTCCATTTGGAATTATTATTATAGATAAATCTACTATAAATATTCTTCTACAAGTCTTTTTGTGGACACACATTTTTATTTCTTTTAGGTATAGAACTAGAAATGCAATTGCTGAGGACATTGATAATAGTTAATTTTATTAAAAGATTGTGAAATTGTTCTTTAATGTGATTGTACCATTTTATACTTCCACAAACAATGTACAAAATTTCGAATTCTCGCACTGATATAATCAGCCTTTTTAATGTTAATCATTCTATGAAGTGCAAAGAGGTATGCCAATGTGGCTTAATATGGATTTCCTTAATGATTAGTAATTTTCAGCATCTTTTCATTTGCTTTATATACATACACGCATGCATAAACGTGAGTTTTCTTTTGTGAAGTGCCTATTCAAATCTTTTCTCTATTTTTAGTTGGATTATTTAGATTGTTCTCAGAGGTTTCCTTATATAGTCCATTATCAGATTTTCTTTTCTTTTTAATTTTTTTTATTACTGAAATTCTTTTACTGGTACATTGTAAGAATACAACACAATTACATTTCTCATTGGGAACTTGTACCTTTACATGATGCATCTTGGTTCTTATTTTTTTCCTCATTCCTAGCCCTCCCTTCACTCCCTCCACCCTTCCCTATTTACAAAGACTTTGTTTCCATTTTTTGCATTTCTCATCATTTTTCCTTTCCCTTCTTTCCTTTCCCCTGCCCATGCCACTAACCCTACCACTTTGGACCTTTTCTTCCTATTTTGCATTATCGATTATTCATTCGAATCATTGGTACATTTTAGGTATACACTATAATGACATTCACCATTGGAAATTTGCACCTTTTACATAATCTCTCTTGGTTCTTATTTTTCACCCTTGCCCAACCCTCCCTTCAACCCCTCTATCCCTCCCTATTTACAAAGATCTTGCTCCCATTTTTCCATTTTCTCATATTAATTCCATTCCCTTCTTTCCTTTCCCCTATCCCTCCCACTTCCCCTTCCCCTTTGCCCCTTTTCTTCCTATTTCACATTATCTAGTCCATGTCTTAGTCCTTATTTACACTTTCAGTTTCTCACACTAGAGAAACTATTCAGTATTTATACGTGTGTCCTGTTTATTTCACTTAAGAGTATCACCTCAATGTGCATCCATTTAGATATATATGTCTCTAATTTCTCATTTTTTATGGCTGAGTAGTACTCCATTTTATAAAAAAACCCAACATTTTCTTTATCCAATCTCCAGTTGATGGGCATTTGGGCTTTTTCCAAGTTTTAGCTATTACAAATTGTGCTGCTATGAACATGGGTGCACATATATCACTGTGGTATGATTCTTTTAATTCTTTGGGGAAGATCGCCAGCAGTGGAATAGAGGGGTCAAATGGGACTTCCAGTCCTAGTTCTTTGAGGTCTCTCCATACTGATTTCCACAGTGCTTGCACCAGTCTACACTCCCACCAGCAGTGGAGCAGGGTTCCTCTTTCCTCACAGCCCCACCAGCGTTTGTTATTGGTTGATTTCATGATACCAGCCATTCTTTCTGGAGTGAAGTGGAATCTTAGCATTGTTTTCATTTGCATCTCTCAAATGACCAGTGATGTTGAACATTTTTTCATGTATTTATTTGCTATTTCTACTTCTCTGTCTGAGAAATGTCTGTTCATTTCAGATGCCCATTTTTGGATTGGGTCTTTAAATTTGGGAGGTCTGATCTTTTTAAATTCTTTATGGATTTGAGATAGAGACCTTTGTCTGAGGAAAAGCAAGAAGATTTTTTCCCACATTGTGGGTTGTCTCTTCACACTGCTGGTGATTTCTCTTCGTGTGCAGAAGCTTTTTAATAAGAAAAGATCCCTTGGGGCCGGGGATTTAGCTCAGTGGTTTTGTCACCTCCTGCGCAAGTGCAAGGACCCGAGTTTGATCCACGGTACCAAAAAAAAAAGAGTTATAAAAGAAGAGATCCCACTTGTTGATTGTTTGTGCTAGTTCATGGGCAACTGAGGTTTTGTTCATAAAATCTTTTCCTACACCGGTGTCTTCAAGGGTTCTACCTAACCTCTGTTCCAGCCAGTTCATCGTTTCTATTTTAATATTTAGATCTTTAATCCATTTCAATTTTAGTTTAGTGCATGGTGAGAGATATAGGTCTAGTTTTAATCTTTGGCAAATTGAAACCCACTTTATCCAGCACCATTTATTAAAGAGGCTATCTTTCCTCCAGTGAGGGTGTTTGGCTCCTTTATCGAAGATGAGATAGCTGAGTGTGTCTGGCATTGTTTCTGCATCTTCTAATCTGTTCCACTGGTCCTCAAGTCTGTTTCTTTGCCAGTACCATGCTGTTTTTATCACAGAAGCTTTGTAGTATAGTTGCAGGTTGGGGATTGTGATACCCCCTGCCATGTCTCTGTTACCTAGAATTACTTTTGCTATTCTGGGTCTCTTGTTGTTCCAAATGAATCTTTGGATTGTTTTCTCAAAGTCCATGAAGTATGCTGCTGGGATCTCAATTGGAATTGCATTGAATCTATATAGCAGTTTTGGAAGTATGGGTATTTTCATTATATTGATTCTTCCTACCCAGGAGCAGGGAATGGCTGTCCATTTTCTAATATCATTTTCAATCTCTCTTTTCAGAGTGCTATAGTTTTCAGAGAAGAGGTCTTTGATTTCTTTCATTAGGATGATTCCTAGGTATTTCAATTTTTTGGATGCTATTGTGAAAGGAATTATTTGCCCTATTTCTCTCTCAGTGAGTCTGTCACTGGTGTAGAGGAAAGCTATTGATTTTTGTGTGTTGACCTTGTAACCAGCTACTTGACTGAATTTGGCAATTAAGTCTAGAAGACTTTTGGTAGAGTTCTTGGGGCCTTCTATATACAGCATCAGGGCATCTGCAAATAATGACAATTTGACTTCTTCATTTCCTATCATTATTCCTTTTATTTCTTTCTCTTGTCTAATTGCAATGGCTAATGTTTCCAAAACTATATTGAACAAGAGTGGTAATAGTGAACATCCTTGTCTTGTTCCTGATTTGAGTGTGAAGGATTTCAGTTTTTGACCATTTAGTATGCTATTGGCTGTTTGTTTTTCATAGATGGTTTCTATCAGTTTGAGGTAGAGACCATCTATTCCAATTTTTTGTAGGGTTTTTATCATAAATGCATGTTGGATTTTGTCAAATGCTTTTTCTGAGTCTATGGAGAAAATCATATGGATTTTGTCCTTGGCTCTATTGATATAGTGTATTACATTGATTGATTTTCATATATTGAACCATCCCTGCATCCCTGGGATGAATCCCACTTGATTAGGGTGTATGATCTTCTGCATTCTACTTGCCAGTATCTTACTAAGGATTTTTCCTTCTATGTTCATTAGAGAGATTGGCCTATAGTTCTCCTTTTTGGTTGGGTCTTTCTCTGCTTTGGGGAACAAAGTGATGCTTGCTTCCAGGAATGAATTTGGGAGTATTGCTTCCCTTTCAATTTCATTGAAGAGTTTACCCAGTAGGGGCAGTAGCTCCTATCTAAATGTTTTGTAGAATTCAGCAGTGAAGCCATCAGGCCCTGGCCTTTCCTTTGTTGATAAGTTTTTATTATGTTTTCAGTTTCATTGGTTGATATTGGATTGTTCAGAATTTTTAGGTCTTCTTTGTTCAACTTTGGTAATTCATACATATCTATGAATCTGTCCATTTCTTCTATGTTGTCCATCTTATTGGCGTATAGGTTCTGGAAGTAGGTATTGATGATCCTCTGGATTTCTGCTGGGTCTGTTGTAATTTCACCCTTTTCATTCCTAATTACATGGATTTGGGCCTTTTCTTTCCTTTTTCTCATAAGGTTGGCTAAGGGTTTGTCAATTTTGTTGATTCTTTCAAAGAACCAATTCTTGGCTTCATTAATTTTTTGTATCGTTTTCTTAGTCTCCATTGAATTGATTTCTGCTCTGATTTTTATAATTACCTCCTTTGTATGAGCTTTGGGTTTGTCCTGCTCTTCTTTTTCTAGAAGCTTGAGGTTCAGCATCAGGTTGTTTAATTGGGCTGGTTCTGTTTTCCTAATATGCGTATTCACTGCTGTGAATTTCCCTCGTAAGACTGCTTTCATTGTGTCCCATAGATTCCAATATGTTGTATTGTCGTTGTCATTTAATTGAAGAAACTGTCTGATTTCTTCTTTAATTTCCTCTATGACCCATTGGTTATTCAAAAGTGTGTTGTTCAATTTCCACGTGTTTATGAAATTTTTCCTGTTTCTTTTGCTATGGATCTCCAATTTCATCACAGTATGGCCTGATAATATACAGGGGATAACTTCAATTCCTTTGCACTTACTTAAATATATTCTATGTGTGAGTATGTGGTCTATTTTTGAGAATGACCCATGTGCAGCTGAGAAGAATGTGTATTCTGATTTTGTGGGGTGGAAGACTCTGTAAACATCTGTTAAGTTCCTTTGTTCAAGAGTTCAATTGAGTTCTAGTATTTCATTGCTTATTTTTTGTCTAGTTGATCTACCTATTTGTGATAGTGGGGTATTGATGTCCCCCACTACAATTGTATTAGTGCATATATGACTTTTCATGTCTGTTAGTATTTTTTTTATATAGTTGGGCACACTAGTGTTTGGTGCATAGCTATTTATGATTGTCATCTCTTCCTGTTGGATTGTTCCCTTTACAAGGATATAGTGTCCTTCCTTGTCTCTCTTAATCAGTGTTGGTTTGAAATCTACTTGATCTGCGAAGACGATAGCTACTCCTCCTTTTTTTCTCGTTCCCGTCACATGGAGTATTGTTTTCCACCCTTTAAGTGTCAGTCTATGAGTTTCCTTTTGAGTTAAGTGTGTTTCTTGTATGCAGCATATTTTTGGATTTTGCTTCTTGACCCATTCTGCCAGTCTATTTCTTTTGATTGGTGAATTGAGACCATTAGCATGGATGGTTATAACTGAAAAATATTGACTTATCATTGTCATGACTTTTTCTTTTTGTTGGGTTCTCCCCCTTTGTGTTTAATTTCTTGTTGCACCTGGTGGATTCATTCTGCTGGGCTTTCTGGGGTTGTGATCCTTGTCATGTTTTCCTAGGATGTTGTCTAAAATTTTTTGGAGTTCTCATTTGGTATTCATGAAATTTCCAAGGTGCTCTTTGTCATGAAGGTATCTTATTTCTCCATCAATTTTGAAAGATAGTTTTGCAGGGTACATCAATCTGGGTTGGAGGCTGTTTTCCATTAGGGATTGGCATACATCACTTCAAGCTCTTCTTGCCTTGAGGGTTTGTGTTGAGAAGTCTGCTGTGATTCTGATGGGCTTTCCTTTGTATGTGATTTTTTTCTTTTCTCTAAGTGCTTCTAGAACTTTGTTCTTCTGTTGAGTTTCTGGAATCTTAACAATTATATGCCTGTGAGTAGATTTTTTTTTTTTGATCAAGGCTATTTGGAGTCCTATATGCCTCACTTATCTGTATGTCTAGTTCTTTTCCCCTGCTTGGGAAGTTTTCTGCCATTACTTCTGTGAAGAGATTTTTTTATGTCATCTGCACTCTCTCCTGTTTTTTCTTTGACTCCAACCAGTCTTATGTTATTCTTCTTTGCATCGTCTGGCAGCTGCTGGATTGATTTCTCATGTTCTCTTAGAATTTTGAAGCGGTTTTTCTTTTCCTGGTCACTAATTGCAATCTTATGTTCTGTATCTGAAATTCTGTCCTCACATTGGCTCATTCTGCTGTGTAGACTTTCAGTGGAGTTTTTCATGTCCTGGAAATCTATTTGTACCTGTTTTATGGATTCCATTTGTTTCCTATGTTGGGATTCCATCATGTTCCTCAGCTCCTCTCTAGATTTATTTATCATATCTTGCACTAGGAATACAATCTCTGATGTTAAGTGAGATATTATTTCTGATTTCATTTTTTCCAGATCCTCTCTTATTGCCAGTTCATGGGTCCAGGAGGTTGAGTATCAGAGTGTTCCATCTCATTTCCCTTTGGGGTTGCTGTAGGTGATCTGGAAGTCTGGTTTTGATACTTATTTATGTGTCTTCTCATTTCAATCCTGAGGGTGGGTGCTGTTGGCACCCATGTGGCTCACCTCCTCTGAGCTGGGAGAGGTGGGACAGTGGCTCAGAAGCTCCTTCTTCTGGGCTGGGAATGGTGGGAAGGACAGCAGCCTGGAAGCCCCTTCCTCTAACCTGGGAGTGGTGGGATGGATGGTGGCCTGGAAGCCCCTTCCTCTGGGCCATGAGCAGTGGGACAGAGGTTCAGAAGCCCCTACCTTTGGGCTGGGAGTGCTGGGATGGATGATGGCTCTGAAGTCCCTTCCTCTGGGCAGGGAGTGGCGGGACAGATGGTGACCCAGAAGCCCCCTCCTCTGGGCCAGGAGCAGTGGGTCAGTGGCTCAGAAGCCCCTACCTCTGGGCTGGGAGTGGCAGGATGCCCACTATCAGATTTATATTTCATCGCTTCTCAGCCTTTTGGATAAAATCAAGTGTAGATTTACATGTCATACTTCAAATATTTTCTTCCAGTCTGTGACTTGGATTTTCATTTTCTTACAGGTATCTTTGGAAAACAAAAGTTTGGGGCTTTATTGCTGTGGTCTGAATTTGAAAATATAAAGTGTCAACAAATAACTACCATTATTACTTTGGAAATGAGCAAATAATGTTCATGATAGGTCATTTGCCAAGGCTTGTCATTAGAGTTAGTCTTGAAATGTGAATTATATAGTAATTCTATGTCTAATATTTTGATGAACTGCTAAATTGTTTTTCAAAGTGACTACATCATCTTATAGGCCCACCAGCAGTGTATGAGTTTTCCAGTTTTTGCATATTATTGTTAGTCTCTCTTATTTTAGTCATCCTAGTTATATGAAATGGTATCTCTTTGTGGTTTTGATTTGCCTATTTCCCTAATGACTAATGATGTCAAGCAGCTTTTCTGTGATTACTGGCCATTTGAATATCTCTTGTGAGGAATGTCCATTCAGGTATTTTTTAAACATATTTATTTATTTATTTTTAGTTTTGAGTTGAAGAATTCTTCAATTATTCTGGATACAAGTCCCTTAACTGACATACATTCTATAAATATTGCATCTAATTCTTTGAGTTATCTTTATTTTCTTGAGAATGTCTTTTGAAATACAAAGTTTTTCATTTTGACAAAGTCCAATTTTTTTTTCTTTCATTGTTTTATCTTTGGTGTCCTATTAAGAAGCTATAACTTACACTAAAATCACAAATATATACATTTAGATTTACTTATAAAAGTATTATAGTTTTAGCTCTTAATTTTACATCAATGATCCATCCATTCATTTGTTTGTTTGTTTTTTGTTTTGAGATAATGTCTTGTTATGTATTCCAGGCTGGCCTTGAACTCATGGCAATACTCCTGCATCAGCCTCCCAAGTGCTGGGACAACAGGTGTCTGTGACCATGCCAGGATATGATCCACCCATTTTGAATTAACTTTTGTATATAATATGATGTAGGATTCCAGTTTCAATCTTTTGCTTGTGAATATCCAATTATCCCAACACCATTCATTGAAGATTATTTTTTCTCCATTGACTTTTCCTGACCCTCTTGTTGAATATCAACGGATAATAAATGTAAGAGTTATTCCTTCCTCTATTTCTGAATTAACACCTTATATCATTTCCTACATCTTGAAGAATTTCCCTTAGCATTTCTTATTGTGGCAATGTTGTTCATGATAGCAAAGCAAATAACAGGTCCCCAAATGTTCATTGAGAATGGATTAATAAAATGAGTTATTTTCTTACAGTAGAATATCATCTAACAATTAAAATGAGTTGAACATAGTCCTATCTAGTTGAAGAATGGAGCGGGCAATATGCTTGGTCTACAGCTGTGATTGCTGACCTCATCTTAGTGTGCTTCTACCTTTTTGTGTATCCTGAACATTTTCCCCATTCCCTGCTGCCCCCTTTTATGTTTAGTGTTCCCAGAATAGTGCAGAGATTTACCACTGATTTCTGACCTCATAAGGAAGCCAATCCTATCAATACCTAGGTAGGAAGGAAGATATGTCTTGAAAAGATATGGAAAGTAAAATTCATTCTGGATATTTGAAAATCACACAAAAGAGATAAAGTTGGCTGTACTAGTTTTTATAATACATCTTTAGAAGATTAATTCTTTTGTAAATAGGATACTACTGGAAATTTCATTACACAAGATAGTTAAAGAGTGAATCTAACAAATAAAATGAGTTGATTATAGCTCCATACAAAAGCACAGACAGGGGCCTTTGGAGGCCATTCAATATCCTAAATACAGCAGTGGGCCATCTTTTTTTTTTCTCCAGTACTGAGGATCAAACTTAGGACCTTGTGCTTGCAAGGCAGATGCAGTGCCACTAACCTAAATCCCCAGCAGCAGTGGACCATCTTTAAAGTATGAATCCCATCTTTAAAGTATCTCATCAAGCTACCCCAGCTCATAGGCATGCAGCAGAGATAAATCATCCCTGCCAACATCCATCCAAATTTCAGATTTGTGAGCAAAATAAATGACTCTTGTTTTGAGCTTTTACATGTTGGGATGGGTTGTTATGTAACAATAGATAATTGATTCAATATCTAATCAATATAAAACTTAAAGGCTGCAGCACTGAGGATGAGCTGTTAGAATCTTATTGGATATGATGAATGACTTTGAGGATGAAAGAATAGCCTTCTATACATAAGCAGACTGATAACTGTTTGGTTGGTGTAATCAGCATACTATGCTGCTGCCAGTTTCAATAATAAAAGAAAAGAATGAGGGAAACTATTGCAATTAACTTCTGTACCTGGGAACTTTGTTAAAGCAATTTTACTCTGCTAGGGATAATAGGTGAGATGTACAATGTCAGACTTGATCTTAAATTTTTCACAAATGCCATAGTGGGAATCACACCACCTTCTTCCAATGTCTCACCCTTATCACCAAATCCTGCCTAGATAATTGGTTCAAAAGATTAGCTCATTTTTTTACTTGCAGGACTTTTTCTGAAAGGCTTCTGGGCCATCACTTGTACATCCCTTTCTTTTGCTTTTCAAATGGACTTTTAGGGTACTGAAGACTTTTTATACATCAAAAGAGTCACAGAAATTGACAGTAAAAGCAACATTCAGAGTGAATTGGAATTGATGTTGTGATCATTAATTGTGATATGTCAACTTGATTTTAGGAAGAACTGCCTAGCAGATTAGTAAATTCTGGGTGTGTCTATAGATGAGTGACATGCACGACAGCAAACTGAGAGAGGGAAAACTTACCCTGGATGTGGGTGGCACCAACCAATAGTCTTGTAGCTTGGACAAAATAAAAAGGGAAAGAAAGAGGAAGTGTTTCCCTTTTTGGAGGAGCTCTGGCTTTGTCATTGCCTTTGAACATTTTCTTCAGTGCAAACTCCCCAGCCTTCTGACAGAGGCTTCTCATCTTGTAAGCCTACCTGATAAATCCCTTTTATAATTATACATGTGTTTTTGTTAATTCTGTTCCTCTAGTGAGGCATAACTCACACAGGTGCTGAGTACTTAGAACAAGGATGAGTACAGCAGTTCATTGGGAATCCAGGAGCATCCTAGGGTCACCTGTCTGCATACTCCAGAGAGTTTATGGAGGTGTAGGAAAATCAAGAAAAGAGGAATCCATATGTAAGAGTGTCTGTGCATCAAATTTCAACTGTTATGAGGCTCATCATCATAACTTTGTCACAGGCATGAAGCTGAGAACTCTCCCTGCCAATCTGCCTCACTTAAACCATCTTTTTTATGTGTCATTTTTATCCAGGTAACTAGTTGGGTAAAATGTCCAAATTCTTCTTAACAATTATTACAGAAAAGGCATCTTCCATATCTATCTGTCTGGCTACCTTCTGCTCTGGGTTGGATTTTTTTCTGGTAAAAATTTTAATTTAAGTGTAAAACACACATAGAAAAGTGTTCTTAAAGAACACATGGAATTTCACAGAACACATCCATAAAACCATATCTGATATTTTAAAAAGTAGCATTTCTAGTACTCTAGAAGCCTCACTCTCATCCTCTCCCAGTCATAATCAATCCCTGGGCCCCAACAAGAGTGATCAATATTTTTTTCCATCTAAGGTCAAAATTTGATGCCCAGCATTGCTCCCTCCCAAAACATTTGTTGTGTAGTTCTCAAGATTACACTGACCCCGTGTCCAATCCTCTCTCTTTTCCTGATTTCTCCTCCTCATTTCCAGGGCATGCTTGCAATGCCATCATTAGATTTCCCCCTGGACCTCAGTAGAAAATTATCTGGTGAGCAAAGACAAAGAATTAAATGTCAGAGCTGGAAGACACCTTAGCGATAGATTGTCTGGTTGAAACATAATTTCCCTAAATTTATGGAACAGAAAACTGGCCCAAAGAGGCTGTTGGTTAACTTTAATCACACAACTAGTTAATGGAAGCTCAGCATTATAGTTCTTTCTGGTACACAGCAATGTCTCCATGTCACTCTTTGAACACATATATCTAAGAAAGAGAAGAAAGTTCAGTTAACTTACATTAAGCTCAAATATTATTGCTGTGAAAAGAGGACCAACTGCTCTTACTCTTTTAATGGAGTCAAGTCCTTCCCCTGAGACTCTTGGAAACATTTACCATAGCAGAAGAGTTTCTGAGCATAGTTTGACAGAGTCTGTCTTTCTCATTCATTCCCTAATCCTCTTATTAATTCAAACCTCAGTCACAAAATATCTGTTGAAAATCGATTATGTGTCAAATATTGTTCAATGTTCTGGAGATACAAGAGAGAATAAAAAAAGATAAAAATCCTCATGTAGCTTACATTCTAATGGGAGAGACAGTAAAGAAATAAGATAAATAAGCTATATACCATGATAGGTGGTGATAGGTGTTATAGAAAAACCAAAGCAGGGAAGTGAATAAAGGGAGATAGGTAAGTCAAAGTCTCACTGAGGTGGTACCTTAGTTACTTTCCTATTTCTGAGACATAATAACCAACAATCACAAGAGTTTCAGAAATCTCAGTCCTTACATGGTCAACTGGCTCCAGGTAGAAGTGCATGGTGCAAGTGGCATGGTGGAAAGCTGCTCATGTGATGGTGGTCAGGAAGCAGAGATAGAAGAGCAGAACTGGGAAGGAAGATACACTTGCCTAAGTCAGTGAACCCTTCCCTCTAACCAAGCCCTGCTCCTAACAAGTCAACTATAGCACCCTGATGGTCAATGGTCCAACCCCTTCCAAAACTCCTGCTTATGAACTCAGGAGGCACTTGGGGGACATCTAGATATAAGCCATAACAGATGGTGTGTAATTCAGTTCCCCAAGAAATTAGAGGAGTAAACCATGCAGATGTCTGCAGATAAATCTGGAGATTGTAAGCAAAGGTCCTTAGGTGGGACTATGTTTAGTATGTTTAAGAGAGAGCAAAGAGGCAAGTATGGATGGAGCAAGAGAAGCAAAGAGGAGAGTAGTAGGAGAGGGTAGCAGAGAAGCAACAGGGAGCAAGGTTGTACTGGATGTTGTATCCCACCGTTAGAACTTATTCTGAGAGCAAGGGGGAGCCATTAAAAAAGGGTTTAGGCCAAAGACGTGTCTAATGACTAAATAGGATCACTCTGTTAGCTTTGTTCAAAATGGTCTTTAGGGAGGTAAGGTGGAAGCTGGGAGTTTTGTTAATAGGCTATTGTAATAATCTTAGTGTAAGAATCAGGATCAGTGTGATGACAATGGAAGTGTTAAGTAAGAGTGGTTGGATTTGGAATATATGTCGAAATTAGGATCAAGAAAATTTGGCTACTACAAACATGAGTGAATCTCAGTGTGGTGGTTTAAAAAGCATCTGAAAAATCCTTTGCTATGCCATACATTTCAAGGGTCTATATCCCCTCTCCTTGAATCCAGCTGGGTTTAGGACTACTCTGACTAATACAGTAGTAAAAGTGATATTCAGTGGCCCTTGAAGCTAGGTCCTTGAAATTTCTGCCTCCTCCCCCAAACCCAGCTTTGTTTTCTTTTCTTTTTTTCATAATTATACAACTGCTTTAATACATGCCAATTTTTTGTGGAAAAAACCCTAAGGTACCTCTAAGGTACAAAATTTAGGAAAAAGAAATACACAATGAAGTAAATATAAGTGATTTTAAAATGTGGAAAATGCTCGTTTTTACTAAAACAACAATGAGAATTTAATGGACTAATATACTAAAAAGAAACTCAGGTTTTATGTTGTAATAAATCCAAGATACATAGATAGGTCAAAGTCAGTTGACTGTCCAGTTGAATCCAGCCCAGGCACCAGGCATGGAAGTGAGGAAGCTTCCAAAGATTTCATCCTTGAGCCATTCAGGTCTTCTCAGCTGAAGTCTCAGGCATCATGGAGAAGAGAAAAACATTTCAACTGTGCCTTTCTGAATTCAGGACCCACGGAATCTATGAGCATAACAAAATGTTTTTTGTTTGAGTCACTAAATTTGGCATGTTTGTTAAACAGCAATGGATAAACAAAAGGCAAAGCATTTATGCAGAGCACCAAGAAAAATCTGACCAAGAATTACCTGATTGTGTTGTCATACAGAACCCACTGGGCAGATGCCCAGTCTAAGGATAGAAACTGTGACATTGTTATGCATGTATAAGCATATTAGGAATGGATAATGGCCTGTATTCCCTGTCTCCCACTTACCAACAATAAAACCCCTGCTAACAACTCAAAACCAGATTGAACAGATGCAGTCACCAATCTGGCTCCTCACTTTATTAGCACTAATTATGATCATTTTGCTTTTATTGCCTTTATTTTATTAATATCTCCTGCAACAAACCAAAAAAGGAAAGAACAAATGCTTTTCATATGCAGGCAAGCTTCCACATACTCCAGGAGTCAAACCAGGCATGTCTCAAGATAGGTGTAACGTACTGACCACCTATCCAGCACCTGTACCAGAAACTGGAAGCAACCAATATTAACATGTCATGGTGAGAGGCAAAGCACATCATTTGTGGGCTCAACATGGTCTAGCAGACCCACTTTGAGATCATGATCCTTGGCTTGGCCAATAGAGTAGTTAAGTGATACCAGGTGACCTATGGTGCTAGGTCATAAAGGCTATTCATTTTCCCATTGAACTGTGAAAGCAAGCTACTCAGCAGATTCTTTGTGCCTATTTCCTCATGCTGCAAGAAAATATTCTATTGAGTGATGGGAGTCAGTATTTTTCCCTACCTTCTCAAAATATAGAAGACACCAGGCAGTAGTGCTGCTAGACACAAAACAGGTTGGTCCTCCAGTCCCTTTATAGTTTGGCAGTTACAGTAACCAGTGTTTTGATCCATCCATCCTTTTATCCATGTAATAAATATTCATCAAGAAACAACTCTACACTAGGCCTTTTTTTTAGAGGTAAGAAATATATAGAGGAATAAGATAGGACAGGACTCATTTTTGAGGCACTATCTCTCCAAAGTTGGAGCAGTGATGTTGAATTTGCTCAACTCATTGTTTTGCCTCTTGCGCTCTCAGGAAAACTACCATCTCATCTCTGCAGTTAAAACTGGGTCACATGACTGAGTTCTGGCCAATAGAAAATCTGGCAAATATGTAGTCTGCATGTCCAGGCTGGGCATAAACCTGCCAGGCAATTCTCTCCACACCCTTGTTCCCTTCTGTGGTGTCCTGTAAGAACAAGGCTGCACCGCAGAGGTGTGTGGGCAGGCAAGTGAAGCTTCACCTGTGTTTACAGCCACTCCCCATGGGTTGCATTACCTCCAGAGCTCTGCCTCCTGTCAGATCAGCTGCAGTACCAGATTCTCAAAGAGGATGGAACCTGACTGTGAATTGTGCATTTGAGAGATCTAGGTTGTGCACTTGCATGAAACTGGGGTGTTGCAGTGAGTAACCCCTGGTGGTGTAGAGGGTGAAAAAGATTACTCGGAGGTGAGACAGTCCAGTCACCAAGAGGCCCAGGGGGCTATTCTAAACCAGGAGCACCCAGCCATAGGGAGACTCTCTGGAGAAGAAAATGCCACCAAGCCAAGAACTCTCTGGCCTTTTTTTTGGTACTGGGGATCAAACTCGGGTCCATGCGCTTGTGCAGCAGACAGTAAAACCATTGAGTTAAATCCCCGGCCCTCTCTGGTTTTTATTTAGAATCAGTGTAAGAAAAAGAAAAAAAAAAAGGAGAAAAGCAGTTTGGGCCAGGAGCTGTCTCAAGGCTAGGCAGTTTTTCTTGGGGGAAGGAGAAGGACAATGGCCAGATGCAACATGCTTCACTAATCTAAACTTCTTGTTGTTTAACCATTTGATTCTCACACAGCCTGTGTATTTTTTGCCCCAGTTTAATTGCTTATGTGTTTTTGCCCTGAATTTTAACCATTCATTCCTCATGGAGCCTATATGCTTTTGTCCCAAAGTATAGTTAACCATTCATTCCTCATGGCTGAGTCCTCCACAGTTGGGGACTGCTGCCTTAGAGGTCATGTGCTGAAGATGGTGGACTCATGTGAGGAAAGGAGCTTGAGTCTTTGAATGACCCCACGGAGCAAAACCACTCTCTGGTCACATTTAACTGTGGCAGGATCAGACAACTAACTTCTTATTGTGCAAAGCCACTTGGATTTAAGCTGTTTCTTCAGTTGCTCCCCCTACCCTTCCTCTACCCTTCCTATGACTAACACAAAAAAATCCCTCAATTGCAGCACTGTTTAGGGTCCCTGTGGAGATATAAATCATAGCACTTTTTAAAGTTGTGATAAAATACACATAACATTAAATTTACCAACTCTTAAGTGCACAACTAAGTAGTGTTAAGTATAGTCATATTGTTGTACAACCAACTTCCAGAACTTTTCCATTTGTAAAATTGAAATGTACGCTCATTAAAAGACAACTCCTGTTTTCCTCTGCTTCAGCCTCTGGAAACCATTCTACTTTCTGTCTCTAGAAGTCTGACTACTCTAGACACATGACTGAAGTAGAAACATGGTATTTGTTTTTGTGACTGGCTTATTTCATAGCACAATGTGTTCGCATTTCATTCATGTTGTAGCATGTCAGAATTTCCTCCCTTTTAAAAGGTGAATGATTTTCCATCCTATACCACATTTTTTATTCATCCATCAAAAAACACATGGGTTTCTTCCACCTCTTGGCTATCGTGAATAATGCTGCTAGGAACATGCATATATATGTATGTGTATATATGCATGTGTATATATGTATGCATGTGTATATATATGTATATATATATGTATATATATGTATATATATATATATATATTTGAAACTCTGCTTTCAGCTCTTTTGGGTATATCTACCCAGTGCACTTTTTCAATCATATGGTAATTCTATTTTTAACTTCTTGAGGAACTGCTATTCTGTTTTCTAAAGTGGCTGTGTCAATTTACATTCTCACCAGCAGTGCAAAGGCTCTCAATTTCCCCACATGCTCATCAGTGCCACACCAGATTTTTTGAACAGAGAGAATCTGATATAGTTAAAAGAAATGTCAACTAGGTAACTGAAAGGGTAAGGTTTTATGAAAGTAGCAACTGCACTTCCACTCCAAGGGCTGAGATTGGAATTATTAAAACTCAGAGACTTAGAGGAAGGTTTTGAGGGGCTGAGTCCTAGAACACTGAGGAGCGAGCACAAACCTATCTCTGAAAGGTGACAATAAGGTGATGCTGTGATGCTGGAGAGACAGCAAGCTGGATGCAGCTGCTCCTGCAGGAATGGACTGCCATTGTCAGAGCGCTTTGCCAGGGCTAAGAAGCCTTGCTGGTGTGCTGCTCATAGGAAAACTAAGAAACCTGTGAAGTGCATCCCCTTTCCCTTCTCCAGCTTTGCAGCTTGCCTCTACCACCCCCTGCTGGTAGACCCTAACAGGGAACAGCTGGAACAGCTGGGAAATCAGAAATACCATTTATGGAGTGCCAGCCTCAGCATTAAACATCAGAACAGGGGAGGGTGGGCTTGGGGCTGAGAGGCAGGAGTTTAACAACTGGTACAACACGCCAGGGAGGACTTCTGTCTGCACAGCACATGCACCACTTTGCCTGCCTGTTTGCTCTCTCTCTCTCCTCTCTCTCTCTCTCTCTCTCTCTCTCTCGCTCTCTCTTTTCCTATCTGACTTTTTACAGGAACGCCAAAATGAGTCCTTGTTTTAATAGGGCCTGTGCTGGAGCACAGGGAAGTCAGTACAGTATACTGGAGGGAGTCCTCCTCACTAAAACCTGAGAAATGGCTGGGGAATGTGGCTTGTATGCACTTGAAGGCCTGTTTCAGGGAGAAGCAGGGCTGAAAGGTTGCTGTGCACGTTGGGTATGCAAATAAGGGGCCCAGATCCTTCCCTTTGCGATCTTAGCCACTCCAAGGTACACTGTCCTTTCTTCAGAAAGACAGCTCATGAAATAGCAGGAGTAGGGGAGGATTTCTTTTATAGCACCTGTCACCTTCTACCTTGAATGGGAGTTCTTCGCATAAGATCTAAATTCCTTTAAGAAACAAGATCAGTAGTTGACTTATCTCTAATTACCTTCCCAATGTTCCTCAAAGCCTAGCAAAAAAGTTGTACATAGTTGGCATGCAATAATTAATCAATTAATCAACAATCAATTTGATCCCATGTGAGTGAAACATTTATGTTTATGAGGAAGCAGGAAGTGAACACCAAGAGAACCCAACCATAATGCAAGTTGTTGCAAAACCTTGTATTGAATAGAATGTGGGCTAATAGACACTTGAAAATTCTTATGGATAGTAGGGTCATTCCCACTTTGTGGAAATGTTATGAGCTTGAATCAAAGGTGTCAGGAAAGCCTACAGTTATTTTAGTATTGGCTGCTCAACTCTGGTAAGGAGAGAGAAGAGCAAGAGAATGGGACTTATCTCAGGGCCCTAACATGATTTATAGGCAGACTAGGTTTCCCCAGTCTCTTCATGCTTTGCTCAGACTTCTCCAGTCCAGTTGTAAGACTCTAAGCTGAAACTTTGACAGATACCTTGGAGAGATGAAGGCCCAGTTGACATTTATGCCCAACTAATTATCCCCAGGTTTAGTGGCATACAGCAATAACCACTTTATTACACTCATAGGCTGTATGAGTCAAGTATTTAGGCTTGCTTGAGGATGTCTGGGAAGATTCCACAGCAGGGGAAATTCACAGATGAGAGAATAATCTGGAGCGTCATATTCGTAGGCATATCTGCTGATTGATGCTGGCCATCTGCTGGGGCCATAGCTGGGGGTGTCCACTGGAGCCCCTCCTTATGCCTTTCCCAGGTGGTCTGGGTTACCTGTAGCATGGAAGCTTGAGGCTTCTTTTGTGGTGGATCAAAACTCCAAGCGAGTGTCCCAAGATGTAAGATGGATAATTTTATGTCTTGTCTCAGATTTCATAAAGCGCTGCAACTGCCTCATCCTATTGGTTACAGTTAAGTCACAGACTCACTTGTGTTTAAGAGGAAGGCTTAATGAGGTCAATATGATCAGTTGAGTAAAGAACATGGGATGGAAGTCATCACTGTGCATGATTTTGGAAAACACAATTTGCTGTATTCTATATATTTTCTAGATAAGAATTCAGAGGTCCAGAGAACTTGGGAAGCAGCTTGTAAAGGACTTTCAGCCATTTCTGGAGTTCTCAGAGATGCCAGGAATATTGGTTTGCTAGGGCTGCCATAACAAAGTACCATAGAATGATTTAAAACAAATTTTTCATCTCATCATTCTAGAGGCTAACCACCTGGAAGGTGAGAGCAGGATGACTCTAGGGGAGAAATCTTTCCTTGCCTGTTGTTACCTCAGCAATCCTTGCAGTTGCTTATGGATGTGTCCCACCTCTGCCTCATCATCACCTAGTGTTCTCCCCTATGTTGTCATATCAGCTCCCTGTGTGTCTGTCTGTCCAATTTCCCCCTTTTTATAAGGTTATAGAGGCTATAAGGACTAGGGTCCACCCAAATGACCTCAATTGTAGTTTAATTGCATCTGTAAAGACATTATTTACAAATAAATTCACATTCTGAGGAACAGAGGGTTTGGGCTTCAACTTTTCTTTTTGGGGGTTGGGGGGACACCATTCAATCCACAACACCACCCTTTAGAAAACCCATGGGACAGGGAGATCTTAGAGATTTATCCTGGGTAAGGAAAACCACAGGTAGCAGCTATGGTGGGGAAATTTCTGTGCAAGATACGGCCAAGGGTCTGAAGGCATTTCAAAGCAAAAAAGAAACGGAAATTGTTTGAACCTGGTGGCTTTATGACACTGAAGTACTGATAACTGGGCCAAATAAATGCTGGGCAGTGAGTGCCCTCAGAGAGAGCTGGATGACTCCAGTGAGACATCAGATGCTGGGGCAATTCGCACTCTGCCATGTCTGAGGGGCAATGATGAAAAGGTAAGGGTAGAAGGGGCTGAGCAGGGCTGGGCGTGGCTGACACGGGCTCTGCTGAAGAGCAGTGGGGCAGGGTGAGGACGTGAATAATGGAAACCTGCTCTCTCACCCTGGCTTTGAATTTTGAAAGGTAGCTTTATTTCTGTCAGAACCGGGATGTGAAGCAGACCATACAGGCAACCATAAATAGGGCCCAAGGGACTTGAACAAAGCTAAAGAGAGCACTGGGTTTGAGGAACTATATCTTACCTTATCTGTCAATGTCCTTTCTTTCAGAATTCGGAGGACTAGAATAACACTAATAACAGCAGCAGATAAAACAAGAATTGCTAGCATTTGTTGCGGGCTTCCATGGCCACACACTGTGCTGAGAGATTATGCATCCCGGGGTAGCTTGCTCATATCCCTTCTTATCTGCTTAAGGTCTTCTTTTACTCCCTGAAACTGCACCTTTTTGTTTGAGGGCTGCCTTGTAGCAGTTTTTCTGGCCACAAAGTGCATGAGAATTCGCATCCCCTTGGGGAAGCGTTTGCAAGTATGGGAATGTAAATACCTGTAGGGGGATAAATCCCACAGCTACTTTGCTCCTCTGCAGTTTACCGACACTTTTCTTTGGAGAAACCCTGTGAGACTGAGTAGAAGTTGCCCTCCGTGAGACTTGGCTTAATAGCTCACTCCTGCTTCCCTTCTTAGCCCTCCTTGACTCAGTGTCCCCTTCCTTTCTTGATAACATATCCGAATAAATACTTTTCACGCACATTCTGATTTCAAGGTTTGCTTCAGGGGGCCCAACCTAAGGTAGCACCTGGTATAGTCTTCATACCCAACCCAAAAGGTAGGCAGGATCAACCCCATTTCACAGGCATGGGAACCCTGGCTTTGGGTTGACCCACCCCAAATCACATAATCAGTTAGTAGCTGCCCTGACTGCCAAGCCAGTCCTCTCTCTGTTATATTAGATTGTTTCAAAAATACAACTTTTCTTACTTCCTCTCCTGCTGATTAATTGCCTTGGGAAATCCAAAATTCTCTGACTTTAGGATGTCTTGGTGTTCCTATTATTTCCTCCTACTGGACTGGTGAAGCCTGGATTTTTATCAGAACAGAGGATGGAACAGTGGTGGCCTTCTTTCATCTTCCTCTCTTATGGCACAGAGTAGATTAATGACAGCCTCAGGTTCTTTGAGTCTATTCTAATGGAAGGCTGGGTTCTCTCTAGTCACTCCCTTGAAGCTGGGCTGGCCCATGACAGCTGTGATAAATTGATTATGAGAAATGTGATTTGGAAGTAGCCCTTAAAAGGTCTGTGAGTTTCTGCCTTAGTCTTATAGGGCCTGAGCTTCCATGTAAAAAGTCTTACTGCCCTGATAAGCCAGGATATCAGGAAACCTCAGCTAGCCACTAGAGGGGTCATGTGGAGACAGAGATATCAAACCAGCCCCAAACCCTCTGAATTACCTTCAGAAGAGGCTTCAAGCATTATGGAATAGAGATGGGTCATCTCTGCTATGCTGGTCTGAATTCCTGACCCACAAAATCTATGATGACTAAAAATTTTTTTCTGCCACTAAATTTTGGAGCAGTTTTGATATGCATTAGATATAGTGATTGATGAAAAGCACATCAGATCAGGACATAGTAATTAGTCTATCAGGATTCAATAATTCCACACTGCCATTCCACCTGGTCCCCACCTAACTCCCCTATTTTGAAGTTAAAAACAGATAAACTCTTTTTGAGCATGAGCCAAACACAATCACATTCAACTTCTAATGTGTGACTTGATCCCAGACAGAGGGTAGCTGCTATTGCTGAGCAGCTAACCCTGGGTAAGGGTACTACTAGTACACTTAGAAGAGTACTTCCTCTCCACACTGCTAGGCTTTGGTCTTTTTCCTTTCCAGTTACCCTATAAATTATTTTCAGCTGGTATGGAGCCCTAACACTTTGGGGCATAATGAGATGCCATGTTCTTATTTGTAGGAAAGGTACTACTTCAGCATTTAGTTCTGTCTTTGCCACTTTGCACCTTGAGTAAAAACACAACTCTGCTTTATTTTCCTGCTTCTGAAATGAGATGGTTGATTTATGAAGCATTTTATGGCCCCCTTATAAGGATGATTTCCTCTGAGGGTTGCATGCCTGTGGTGCTTTGTACATACTCATATTATAAATTGTATCACATATCACACACATATTTTATTCATGTTATATAGCACTGGTATCCTGGCAGAAAGCTCTGTGTGGGTTGTAGGCTTAGGAGTCATGCAACCATGAGTTTACCATTTACTAGCTGTATGATGTTGGACCAAGTATTTACCCCTCAAATCCAAGTTTTACATACAAAATGAAGATTGTCATGTATACCCTGTATAGTTGTACTGAGGATCAAGGTAAATAATGTAGAAAAACAACAAATAGATAAATTAGTATCCAATAACTCCTGATATTTTCATCCTGAAAGCTTTTCCTTTATAAAAAATTCATAATATTATTTAACTCTCCTTACATTTTAATTGATCTGAAGCAAATACTGTGACTCTAAAAACAGGCAACTTAAAGAATGCCATCAATTACAGGTTCCAGGCAAAAGGACACACTCATTTTTTTTCTGTGAGTTCACACAAAAGTAAACATTTCCCATGTCCTAGACAGCATGCAGTACACACACACATATTCCCTTACCAAGTCCCAGCCAGCCAAAAAAAGACAAATATATTTCTGCAGACCAGGCTTCCTCTAGTTTTAGACTGAGATCATCTTGTTCACCCTCAAAAAGCTTTTGAATAGAGATGTGCAAAAGCAAAGGAAGCCTCAAACATTTCCACAGTCCACTGAGTAAGCCAGGGCAGAATGAAGCCACTTTCATCTTAGGAATGCTACATGTGTCAGCTAGAAAAGCAGAGGTACAAGAGACAGAGGGGCCTGCAGCCCAGGGCTGTCTCTGAGGATGCTGATCAGCATGAATGGCCTTGGTGTCCTGATTTTATTTGCCTTTTTGCACTTGTTCAGAACTGTGGCTCTGAACTTGTCTCACTTCCCTGCAGAGAGTCATCTGTCCCCAATTTCTCCAGGGGTGAGGGTGAGATTGGAGTATCAAGCCCCAAGTTTTTCTCATCTCTGATTCCCATCTCTCAGCACAATACCAAGACATCACTCCCTGTATACTGAGTGAATGAATGTTTAAATGAATGAATTGTAATGTACATTAGCTACAACTTGTTTATTCTGCTACTTACATTGACCAATTCAATTTGCCATTGTCATTCAGCACTTCTTGATTTGGGACTGGAGAGAGTAGGGAAAAAAATTATAAACAATGTGAAGCCCCTACCATCTACACACTGTACTTGCTGCCCTCTCTGCCAGCAACTCTATTTTATGATGAAAAAAGTAAGTTAGAAAAATTAGTAGTTCTCCCAAGCTCCCACAGATAATGGGTGGTAATTTTAGGATTCAGACTCCAATATTCTGACTCAAAATGTTCTGGTCTCTCTTCTATATCATAACATTGCTCAGAATGAGGTGTTTGTTGGTATAGAAGAGGAAAAAATGGGTGAGCTTTCTGACTTAGTTTAACTGCTTATCTGTTGGATGGCATCCAAACCACTTTAGACAGATGGGGTTTCTATTTTTGTTACAGATATTCTGCAATAGGGACCACTAGTTACTCCACAAAACTTGTGCAGACAGCCTCTACCTTTCTGGCACCATCCAAGACAGATAAATCAATGTCCAGGTTGGCTCCCAAGGCACTGCTGAGAAAAGCTTCCTTGACCTCTCTTTTGAGAAAATTATTAAAAACAATCTGTTTTATACACACACATATTTGCAACTTAGAAAAGTGGTAAGTGCAAAAAATGGATTTCATTTTATACTTTTAATTCATGTCAGAGGAATACACATGGGCACAGGGATGGCTATCATGCAGAACAACAGTTAGAAGGCTGAGATTCCTAAAAATAGTGTCAGATGCTGGTGATCAGCCTCTGTAAGCCCTAGATTCAGCCACCCACGTGTGCCTCTGTGTCATTTCTCCTCAGCATAGTCCTCAGGCAGGTCACACTTTCATAGCCCAGAACCCAACAGATCTCTGCCTGGAAGGAGTTTTAAAGCCCTAAGTTGAAAGTTGCTAAATGTAAGTCTCTGCAAAGAATAGTACTTGAATATCAGCAACTGTTACTGGCCCCAAACCATTTCCCTTCTCACCTGGGAAGGTTATAAAACATCTCAAGAAATAAATGCCAAAGATTAAAACTAGACCTATGTCTCTCACCAAGCACTAAACTAAAATCGAAATGATTAAATATCTAAATATTAAAACAGAAATGCTGAACTGGTTGGAACAGAGGTTAGGTAGAACTCTTGAAGACTTTGGTGTAGGAAAAGATTTTATGAACAAGACCTCAGCTGCCCATGGACTAGCACAATCAACAAGTGGGATTTCTTCTTATTAAAAAGCTTCTGCACAGCAAGAGAAACCACCAACAGTGTGAAGAGACAACCCATACTGTGGAAAAAAAATTGTCTGCTGTTCCTCAGACAAAGGTCTACTATCTAGAATCTATAAAGAACTTAAAAAAATCAGACTTCCCAAATTTAATGACTCAATCCAAAAATGGGCATCTGAAATGAACAGACATTTCTCAGACAAAGAAGTAGAAATAGCAAATAAACATATGAAAAAATGTTCAAATCACTGGTCATTCGAGAGGTGCAAATGAAAACAATGCTGAGATTTCACTTCTCTCCAGAAAGAATGGCTGGTATCATGAAATCAACCAATAACAAAGGCTGGCAGGGCTGTGGGGAAAGAGAAACCCTACTCCACTTCTGGTGGGAGTGTAGATTGGTACAACCACTGTGGAAATCAGTATGGAGATACCTCAAAGAACTAGGACTAGAAGTCCCATTTGACCCCGCTATTCCACTGCTGGGTATCTTCCCCAAAGAATTAAAAGAATCATACCACAGTGATATACGTGAACCCATGTTCATAGCAGCACAGTTTGTAATAGCTAAAACTCGGAAGCAGCCCAATTGCCCATCAACTGGAGACAGGATAAAGAAAATGTGGTTTTGTTATAAAATGGAGTACTACTCAGCCATAAAAAATGAGAAATTATAGACATTTATAGCTAAGTGGATGCACATTGAGGCAATACTCTTAAGTGAAATAAATAGGACACACATATATAAATACCAAATAGTTTCTCTAGTGTGAGAAACTGAAAGTGTAAATAAGGACTAAAAGGTATAATAGATAATGTGAAATAGGAAGAAAGTGGTGAAAGGGGAAGGGGAAGTAGGAGGGGTAGGGGAAAGGAAAGAAGGGAATGGAATTAATATGAAAAAATGAAAAAATGGAAACAAAGTCTTTGTAAATAGGGAGTGGTGGAGGGGTTGAAGGGTGGGCATGGGAATGGGGAAAAAATAAGAACCAAGATGGATTATGCAAAGGTTCAAATTTCCAGTGATGAATAGTATTATATTGTATACTTTAAATGTACCCATAAAATTAATTTAAATTTAAAAAAAAGAAATAAGTACCGGAGTCAAGAGTAATGTGGGATCTCTCCAATCTGAGTACTCTTTCCCCCAAGCAGATTTTATTTTCTGGAAAGGAGACTAATGTACAGCTTCTGACCTTAATGAAAATAATACCAAAGCAGAGAAAAAAAGGACTCAGAAATTCAATTTTTATCTGGTTTTTGACAGGTCACTGCCTCTTTGCTTCCATGTTTCAGCCAAGCTTCTTATCCTTACCCAAGTAACATCTTGGGTATAGATTTAATTTTAATCCAAAGTTACTGGAGATTCTCGCAAGAAATATGAATGGACAATGTATTTCCTAGACTTTGGTGTGTACTTCTTTTTTCAAATGATGGACAGGAACTTTCCAGAATTTTTAAGAGGAATTAATATAGACTGCTCAATGATGTAGGGGAAATAATATAATTCTTAACCTGCTAAATGTCAGATATGCCGAGCTTGTGTTTCCCAAAATCAAAGAATGAATTCTAAGGAATGGGAGGTCATGAGTAGGAAGTACTTATTGAGAGAGAGAGAGATTGACTTAAGCTCCTGAGAGGGAGGAGGGGGCCCAAGTGAGTTGTTGGGAACCCCACTTCATAGGGGAAGTTTCATAGAGCAAAATCACAAGGTGGGTATAAAATGGGACAAAATTATGATCAACCAATAAGATTATAAGTATAGTCACTTAAGTAATATTTCCCCATCCCCCCTAATGGGGAAGCAAGTCACGTAACAAGTGGTCATAGAAAGAATGAAGAACTTTTTTAGGAAGGGATAGGTCCAGAGGTCTTTGTCACCCACCAAGGCGACCAATATCTATTTAGATTTTACTGGGCCAGGTATTATCACTTATCCCTTGGGGAAGTACATAGGCCTGGTCATTTTGTCTTTATCTTGAGGCCTGGCCTCTAACAGATGTGCTTCTCACCACAGTTGTTACGTGTTTTCATCTTTAGCACTGACTCCTTCGAGGCCCAGACCTATCTGACTGCCATAATATTTCTACCTAATTTAGCTGTCCATAATAGAATGAGGGTGGGAACATCGAATAACCTTTCCAGCTCAGCTTTACACATTCCCATGAGCACTGTAATATTTGTAATCATGCATAGATGTCTTTCCATGCAAGAAACCAAGATCTCATTCAACAAAGATATCAGACATGTGGTTCTATTTCTGTACCCACCTTCTGAAGACATATATATAAGAATGGTGATAAGATTAGGAAAGAAAAGGATTAAGCTCCTGTTTACTGATGTGCAAGTGAGACCTCCCATTGACATAAAGTGTTGCAGATTTGTTCGGGTGCTGCTAGCCATTGTTCTCACCTCTACAACTTGGTGAAGGAAGTGAAGATGAAGGAATTGTGTGTATATTTATTTAGCTCTTTCCTAGAATCAGGAATCACTCAAAAGGAAGAAGGCAAAGAATAATACACTTCATCACCTGGTCTGACTATTTGTGATTGCTGGTCTAGTATTTCTCAAATGCTTAGAAATATAGAGTTGAGATGGATAGAGGCAAGCTTTCCATGCACGATCCATATTGATAGTGGTAGAAAGCATGGCAGATTCATGAAGTATGAGAATATTTGAAATCTGGGCCTGGATTTTCCCAGACACTGCTGAATAATCTGGGGTAAATTATTTAAGTGCTTGGTATTCATGAAATTAAAATAAGGGGCTGGAGATAATGAGCAACATGCTATCTCTGGCAGAATGATTACAAATACAGCGTGGAACCAGATTATGAAGGGAATTATGTATTGGGGAGAATTCTGGATTCTTTAGGGAGATTAGATTGGCAGAAATAAACTCCTATCCTGACTGTTATGGTCATGACTTAATAAGAGTACCCAGATTTCCCATCAGATGCTCTCTATATAGCCTGAAAATCACATAGTTACACCAGTCTCTATTAACAGAATGGTGTCATCACTTCAGAATCAGTCTAGAAATTTTGCAATCCAGAGACAATTATAAAGTAATGCAGGTTACTAGTAATCTTCTCCAGACCCAGCCTGGGAGACATAATGTTGTTATAGTACCAAGAATTATTGCCAAAAAACCAATGTGGTAATGAACAAAGAGCAGACAAATAGAGCACTAGAAGAGCAAAGAGAGGCCTTGTTCATGTGGAAATTTGATGTATTTACTACCCTCATTTATAAATGAATTTAAAATTTTGAAATCTTCAGAGGTGAGCCAGTCGCAGCACATGGAAGGAAGCTCCCCCACTGCCATCCCATGCTCCTAGGGCAGAGAAAGTGAGCCAGTCCCAGCACCCAGAAGGAAGCTCCCCTGCCTCCATCCCACACTCCTTGGGCAGAGAAGGTGAGTTGCACAGATGCCAGAATCAACACACCCCCACCCCCCGTGGAAATGAGAAGACACGTAAAGAAGTCTCAAAAACAGACTTCTGGATCACCTAGAGCAACCACAAAGGGAAACGAGATGGAACAATCTGATACTCAACAACCTGGACTCTCTGAACTGGAAACAAAAGAGGATCTGGAAAAAATGAAATCAGAAATAATTACTCAGATAACAGTAAAGATTGTGCTCATGATGCAAGACAGGATTAATAAATCTAGAGAGGACACAGATAAAATAATAGAGGAGCTGAGGAACATGATGGAATCCCAACATAGGAAACAAATGGAATCCATAAAACAGATGCAAACAGATTACCAGGAGATTAAAAACTCCATCAAAAGTCTGCACAGCAGAATGAACCAATGTGAAGATAGAATTTCAGATATAGAAGAAAAGATTGCAATTAGTGACCAGGAAAAGAAAAATTACTTTAAAATTGTAAGGGAACACAAGAAATCAATCCAGCAGTTGCTAGATGATGCAAAGAAGAATAACATAAGACTGATTGGAGTCAATGAAGAAAGAGAAGAGAGTGCAAATGACATAAAAAAACTGTTCACAGAAGTGATGGCAGAAAACTTCCCAAGGAGGGGAAAACAACTTGACATACAGATAAGTGAGGCATATAGGACTCCAGCTAGCCTTAATCAAAAAAAAATCTACACATAGGGATATAATAGGATTCCAGAAACCCAACAGAAGAACAAAATTCTACAAGCAGTGAGAGAAAAGAATCAAATCACATACAAAGGAAAGCCCATCAGAATCACAGCAGACTTCTCAATGCAAACCCTCAAGGCAGGAAGAGCTTGGACTGATTTACTTCAAACCCTAAAGGAAAACAGCCTCCAATCCAGACTGATGTACCCTGCAAAACTATCTTTCAAAATTGATGGAGAAATAAGATACTTTCATGACAAAGAGCACCTCAGGAACTTCATGAATACCAAACTGGCACTCCAAAAAATTTTAGACAATACCCTAAGAAAAAGACAATGATGATCACAACCCCAGGAAACCCAGCAGAATGAATCCATTGGGCTTGCCAAATTAAATGCAAAGGGGGAGAATCCAACAAAAAGAAAAAGTCATGATGAGGCTTTTTAAACTTTTAACTTCATCTCCCTAATGAGTGTAAAATTCAATCTTGTTATTTTACTGATTAGTATTTTTCTGATTCTAGAGTTGCACACCCTTCCTTCTGCTATACTGGCTATTTATCATCTTATGTCTACTTTTTAATTGGGTTGTCTATCAATGACCTGTAAAAGTTCTTTATATATTCTAGTCATAGGTTATATGTATTGTAAATATGGTCTGTTTAAGGAGTACTTTTCATTTTAATGATGTCATTTAAAGTTCTAAATTTTGATGGAATCTCATTTATCAATTTTTTTCTTTTATGCATCATGTTTTTTGTATACTGGGTAGTTCTTGCCTATCCAGAATTCATAAATATTTTCCCTTATAATTTCTTCTTAAACTTTTACACTTTCAGGCTTTCATATTTAGGTTCAAAGGTCCCTTCCAGTTATTTTCATGTATGGAAATAAAGGGTTGAGGTTAATGTTTTATATATGGATACTAAGTGTTCTAGTGCCATTTGCTGCAAACATTATCTCTTCCTCGGCTCTTGAATTGAGTTTATATTCTATAAAACGCTAATGTTAAATAATCTTTCAAAACTCAGTAGACCATATATGTGTGGTTCTATTTCTATATTCTCTGTTTTATTCAAATGATCTATATGTCTTTCCTTACAAGAACACTGCCTTGATTACTGTAGCTTTAGAGGAAGTCTTAAAATTAGGTACTAAATGTCTTCTAACACTGTTTTTTTTCCTTTTTCTTTGTACTTTTCTAGGTCCTTTGTACTCCTACATAACATTTAAATTTCAATATCCAATTCTTCATTTATAGAAAGTATACACAGACATGAAATTTTATATATACCTTTTGTTTTCTGATCCTGCTAAATTCAAATACAAGTTCTAGGGGCTCCTAGAGATTTCTTAGTATTTTCTCTGTAGATGATCATTTCATCTACATATATAGATTTTGACACACCCTGCTGAGGTCCCCAGTCATGCGGAACACACGCTGAATCAGCCCGCTGCAGACAGGCAGGTCTGTGCATGCCCTACCGAGGTCCTGAGTCATGTGGAAGACACCGAATCACCCTGCTGCAGACAGGCAGCCACCTGATTCCACAAAGTGCAAAGGAATTGAAGTATATTATCAGACCATAGTGGGATGAAATTGGAGACCCATAGCAAAAGAAACTCAAAAAATTTCATAAACACGTGGAAATTGAACAACACACTTCTGAATAACCAGTGGGTCACAGAGGAAATTAAAGAAGAAATCAGACAGTTCCTTCAATTAAATGACAATGACACTACAACATATTGGAATCTATTGGACACAATGAAAGCAGTCTTACAAGGGAAATTCATAGCAGTGAATATGCATATTAGGAAAACAGAATGAGCCCAATGAAACAACCTGATGCTGAACCTCAAGCTTCTAGAAGAAGAAGAGCAGGACAACCCCAAAGCTCATACAAGGGAGGAAATTATAAAGATCAGAGGAGAAATCAATGCAATGGAGACTAAGAGAATGATACAAAAAAATCAATGAAGCCAAGAGTTGGTTCTTCAAAAGAATCAACAAAATTGACAAACCTTTAGCCAACCTTATCAGAAAAAGGAAAGAAAAGGCCCAAATCCATGCAATTAGGAATGAAAAGGGTGAAATTACAACAGACCCAGCAGAAATCCAGAGGGTCATAAATACCTACTTCCAGAACCTATACGCCAATAAGATGGAAAACACAGAAGAAATGGACAGATTCTTAGATACATATGAATTACCAAAGTTGAATGAAGAAGACCTAAAAATTCTGAACAATCCAATATCAACCAATGAAACTGAAAACATAATAAAAACTTATCAACAAAGGAAAGGCCAGGGCCTGATGGCTTCACTGCTGAATTCTACAAAACATTTAGATAGGAGCTACTGCCCCTACTGGGTAAACTCTTCAATGAAATTGAAAGGGAAGCAATACTCCCAAATTCATTCCTGGAAGCAAGCATCACCTTGTTCCCCAAAGCAGAGAAAGACCCAACTGAAAAAGAGAACTATAGGCCAATCTCACTAATGAACATAGATGCAAAAATCCTTAATAAGATACTGGCAAACAGAATGCAGAAGATCATCAAGAAGATCATACACCCTGATCAAGTGGGATTCATCCCAGGGATGCAGGGATGGTTCAATTTATGCAAATCATTCAATACACTATAGCAATAACATCAAGAACAAAGTCCATATGATTATCTCCATAGATGTAGAAAAAGCATTTGACAAAATCCAACATGCATTTATGATAAAAACCCTACAAAAAATTGAAATAGATGATCTCTACCTCAAACTGATAGAAGCCATCTATGAAAAACCAACAGCCAATATTATACTAAATGGTCACAAACTGAAATCCTTCACACTAAAATGAGGAACAAGACAAGGATGTTCACTATCACCACTCTTGTTCAATATAGTTCTGGAAACATTAGCCATGGCAATTAGACAAGAGAAAGAAATAATAGGAATAAAGATAGGTAATGAAGAGGTCAAATTGTCATTATTTGCAGATGACATGATATTCTATATAGAAGACTCCAAGAACTCCACCAAAAGTCTTCTAGACTTAATAACCAAATTCAGTCAAGTAGCTGGTTACAAGGTCAACACACAAAAATCAATAGCTTTCCTCTACACCAATGACAGACTCACTGAGAGAGAAATAGGGCAAATAATTCCTTTCACAATAGCATCCAAAAACTGAAATACCTAGGAATCATCCTAATGAAAGAAATCAAAGACCTCTTCTATGAAAACTATGGCACTCTAAAAGAGAGATTGAAGATGATATCAGAAAATGGACAGACATCCCTTGCTCCTGGGTAGAAAGAGTTAATATAGTGAAAATGGTCATACTTCCAAAACTGCTATATAGATTTAATGCAATTCCAATTGAGATCCCAGCAGCATACTTCATAGACCTTGAGAAAACAATCCAAAAATTCATTTGGAATAAGAAGAGACCCAGAATAGCAAAAGCAATTCTAGGTAACAGAGACATGGCAGGGGATATTGCAATCCCCAACCTGCAACTATACTACAAAGCTACTGTGATAAAAACAGCATGGTACTGGCAAAGAAACAGACTTGAGGACCAGTGGAACAGATTAGAAGATGCAGAAACGACGCCAGACACACTCAGGCATCTCATGTTCAACAAAGGAGCCAAACACCCTCACTGGAGGAAAGATAGCCTCTTTAATAAATGGTGCTGGAAAAATTGGGCTTCACCTTGCCAAAGATTAAAACTAGACCTGTATCTCTCACCACGCACTAAACTAAAATCAAAATGGATTAAAGATCTAAATATTAAAATAGAAACGATGAACTGGCTGGAACAGAGGTTAGGTAGAACCCTTGAAGATATCTGTGTAGGAAAAGATTTTATGAACAAAACCTCAGTGGCCTGTGAACTAGCATGAACAATCAACAAATGGGATCTCTTCTTATTAAAAGGCTTCTGCACAGCAAGAGAAACCACCAGCAGTGTGAAGAGACAACCCACAATGTGGGAAAGAATCTTCACCTGCTTTTCCTCAGACAAAGGTCTACTATCTTGAATCTATAAAGAACTTAAAAGATCAGACCTCCCAAATTTAAAGACCCAATCAAAAAATGGGCATCTGAAATGAATAGACATTTCTCAGACAAAGAAGTAGAAAGAGCAAATAAATACATGAAAAAATGTTCAACATCACTGGTCATTCGAGAGATGCAAATGAAAACAATGCTGAGATTCCACTTCACTCCAGAAAGAATGGCTGGTATCATGAAATCAACCAATAACAAATGCTGGCAGGGCTGTGGGGAAAGAGGAACCCTGCTCCACTGCTGGTGGGAGTGTAGACTGGTGCAAGCACTGTGGAAATCAGTATGGAGATACCTCAAAGAACTAGGACTGGAAGTCCCATTTGACCCCGCTATTCCACTGCTGGGGATCTTCCCCAAAGAATTAAAAGAACCATACCACAGTGATATATGTGTGCCCTTGTTCATAGCAGCACAGTTTGTAATAGCTCAAACTTGGAAACAGCCCAAATGCCCATCAACTGGAGCCTGGATAAAGAAAATGTGGGTTTTTAAAAAATAAAATGGAGTACTTCTCAGCCATAAAAAATGAGAAATTAGAGACATTTATAGCTAAGTGGATGCACATTGAGGCAATACTCTTAAGTGAAATAAATAGGACACACATGTGTAAATACTGAATAGTTTCTGTGGTGTGAGAAACTGAAAGTGTAAATAAGGACTAAATGTATAATAGGTAATGTGAAATAGGAAGAAAAGGGGCAAAGGGGAAGGAAGTGGGAGGGCTAAGGGAAAGGACAGAAGGGAATGGGATTAATATGAGAAAATGGAAAACTAGGAACAAAATCTTTGTAAATAGGGAGGACTGGAGTGGTTGAAGGGAGGGCTGGGCAAGGGTGAAAAATAAGAACTAAGAGAGACTTTCCAATGATGAATGTCATTGTATTGTATACCTAAAGTGTGCCAATGATTAGAATGAATAATCAAAAATGTAAAATAGGAAGAAAAGGTCCAAAGGGGTAGGGGTAGTGGGAGGGCCAGCAGAAAGGAAAGAAGGGAAAGGAAAAATGCTGAGAAATGGAAAAAATGGAAATAAAGTCTTTGTAAATAGGGAAGGGTGGAGGGCATGAAGGGAGGGCTAGGAATGGGGAAAAAATAAGAACCAAGATGCATTATATAAAGGTACAATTCCCAATGAGAAATGTGTTTGTGTTGTATACCTACATTGTACCAATAAAAGAATTTAATAGAAAAAAAATATTAGCACAATGTTAATTTCCTAAAATGAGGGGAGAAGTGTTCCTTCTTTTTTCTGCTTTAATTGTTTGATATAATTTAAAAGTTAAAATGTTTATGAGCCTGCCGTTGTCATATAGGTAGGTTTTCAAGCTAGGAATACACTTTCTTTAATAGGTGCTATTCAAATTTTATATTTCCTCCAGAGTTAGTTTCATTAATTTGTCTTCCAAGATACTTCTTAGAAGTTGTTGCATTTATTTCAAAAAATATTTTTGTAATATTCTTTGTATATCCTTTTAAATTCTGTAAAATCTGTAGCAATGTCTCCTAGATCTTGATATTGTAATTTTAAAAAATGTATAATTCATATTGTGTAACAGGAAGAAAATGTCTAAAGGAGCAGGGGAAGTGGGAGGGGTAGGGGAAAGTAAAGAAGGGAAAAGAAAAAATATGAGAAAAGGAAAAAAATGGAAACAAAGTCTTTGTAAATAGGCAGGGTGGAGGAGGTGAAGGGAGGGCAGGGGAAGGGGAAAAAATGTAAGAACCAAGATACTCATGTAATGGTACAAGATCCCAATGATGAATGTAACTGTATTTTATACCTAAAATGTACCAATAAACTTAATGAAATAAACCTTTTAATTTACTTATATTATTTAGATAGATGGTGTTGGTAAATTTAAGTTCACCATATAAGATTGGTACATAATGCAGTATTGTTAACTATAGGCACTGCTGTGGTTTGGATGTGTACCCCAAGAGTCCATGTGTAAAAACTTTATCCCAAGGGTACTGCTTTTTGGAGGCTCTGGGGACCTTTAGGAGTTGGAGCCTCATTGAAAAGTCCTTAGGTCAGTGGGTATGCTCTGGAAGGAGGCTATGGGACACTTTTTCCCATTGCCCTTTTGCTTCCTGTTATTTTTTTTCCCTTAAATTCTTTTATTGGTACATTTTAGGTATACGATACATTTACATTTATCATTGGGTATTTGTACCTATACATGATGCATCTTGGTTCTCATTTTTTTCCCCATTCTGTCTTCCCTTCACTCCCTCCACCCTTCCCTATTTACGAAGACTTTGTTTCCATTTTTTCCTTTTCTCATAATTTTTTCTTTCCTTTCTTTTCTTTCCCCTTCCCCTCTCTGCTTCCTGTTATTGACATAAGTGGTTTTCCTCTCCCATGCACTCCCATCATGATATGCTGCCTCGCCACATGTCCAAAGAACGGGACTGGAACTTACATATCTGTGAGCCAATATAAATCTTTTTCACTTATAACTTAGTTATCTCAGGTATTTTGTTATAGTGACAGAAAGCTGATTGATACAGGCAGTGTCATACAGCACATCTCTAGAACTTACTCCTCTTGTATAACTGAAACTTTACACTTCTTGACCAGAGATTCTTCTTTCCACTTCCTTTCTGTCCCTGGCAAACACCAACCTATTTTCAATGATTTAGGCTATTTTAGGTACATCATATAAGTAGAATCATACAGCACTTGCTTTTCTATGACTGGCTTATTTCTCTTAGAATAATGTCCTCCAGGTTTGTATATGTTGGTACATATGACAAGATTTCCTTCTTTTTTACTGCTATTGTTTCATTTTCTATTTCATGAAGAAATAAAACAAAATTTTATAACCAAATAATAAGAAAAGAACAATGGTTATTACATGGTGTATCATTATTTCAAAGTACTCAGAGTACAAGATAGAGACCAAAAAGATTTTTTATTATGAAACAAATAATAACACAAAACTTTCTTTTCAGCAAAGATAAACTAGTGTTATAAAAGAAACAAATTAACATACATATTTTAAAATTTTTATTTCAATATAACGCAAGTAGATATTAATAAAGAAAATAAAGCCATTCTATGAAAAAATAATTTTTCATAACAAAAATGATTAGAGAATAATGGAAAACACACTGTGTATCTCAAAAGATACTAAAAAGAATACATATTCATTTGCTAATCTCTCAGTTCATTTGCTATTAATACTATGTTTTTGATTAAAATATTTTAAGTGTTCACAAAGTATCTCACTTTCTGTATAATTTTGAATAATTTCTTCCTATTTTACAATATTTTTTATTTTTTTGATCTTTATTTTCACTTTCTCAAATCACTTTCTCAAATGTGATATTTACACATGTGTGTTTGATTTATTTCACTTAAGAGTTTGTTCTCAAGGTGCATCCATTTACTTATAAATGTCTCAAGTTTATCCTTCTTTAAGGCTGAATAGTACTCCATTATATTAAAAAAATCTTTTTTATCCATTCATCAGTTGGTGAGCTTTTGTGTTGCATCCAAGATTTAGCTACTATAAACTGTGCTTCTATGAACATGGGTGTGCATATATCACTGTGGTATAGTGCTTTTAATTCTTTTGGGAAGATACCAGATGGGAAATAGCTGGATCAAATGGAACCTCTAATCCTAGTTTTTGAGGAATCTCCACACGGATTTCCATGTGGTTGCACCAGTCAACACTCCCACCAACATTGGAGAAGGGTTCCTTTCTCCCCACAGCCCTGCCAGTATTTGTTGTTGGTTGATTTCTTGATAATAGACATTCTTGCTGGAATGAGATGGAATCTCAGTGTTGTTTTAACTTGCATCTCTCAAATTACCAGTGATGTTGAACTTTTTTAATGTATTTATTTGCTGTTTCTACTTCTTCATCTTAGAAGTGTGTATTCATCTCAGATGCTCATTTTTGAGCTGGGTCTTTAAATTTGGGTGGACTGATTTTGTTCAGTTCTTTATATGTTCTAGATATTAGTCCTTTGTCTGAGGAGCCACTGGCTGACAGTGGGTTGTCTTTTCACTCTGTTGGAGATTTCTTTTGTTGTGCAAAAGATTTTCAATAAGATGAGGTCCTGGTTGTTGATTCTTTGTAGTATTTCCCATGTGGTCTGGGTTTTGTTCATGAAGTCTTTGCCTACTCCTATGTCCTCAAGTGTTCCGCTTATTCTCTCTTCCAGCAGATTTAGTGTTTCTGTTTTAGTTTTTTCTTATATACTTCTATATGTTTCAATTTTAAATACAGCTGCAAGCACAAGGGTAATATTTAGTACAATGAATATTTCACAAAATAGGCCAACTCTGAAGGTAGTCAATGCTGGTGCAGGTTGAGCAGCTCCTAAAGCAGGTACACATAAATGCTTCATAGCCTTTTATATGTCATCATCTTCAAGTTCTTTCATTA
The DNA here is from genome assembly GCF_053883595.1 of Heterocephalus glaber. Classification (NCBI taxonomy): domain Eukaryota; kingdom Metazoa; phylum Chordata; class Mammalia; order Rodentia; family Bathyergidae; genus Heterocephalus; species Heterocephalus glaber. The sequence continues at coordinate 9,107,863 of NW_028258324.1, read as the reverse complement.
CTGCAGCTTCAGTTTTTGTGATTAACTGGTTGGTTTTGTTGTGCATATAAAATGGGACTGATATAGGGGGAAGAGATGTAACTTCCAAACCTATTAGATATATGAAATGTGAGTTCATGGTCTCTAAAATCAAAGAATGAATTCTAGGAATGGAGGTTAAGAGTAGGAAAAATTTATTGGAGGAAATAAAGCTTTTGCCTAAGAGGGACAGAAGGGGGACTAGAAAGTGGGTTGCCTGCCCACCTCACTTTTTAAGGATGTTTTATAAAGCAAAGCCATGTGGTGAGGTGGGTACAAAGTGGGACAAAACTATAAGAACCAATGGAAATTTACAAGGTGGGCATGAGGTGGGGAAAAACCATGACCAAACAATAAGATTACAAGTACAGCTGGGGATTTAGCTCAGTGGTTTCACCACCTTCTGTGCAAATGCAAGGACCTGAGTTCGATTCTTGGTACAAAAAAAAAGATTACAAGTATAGTCACCCAGGTAATATTAAATGGGGTTCAAATGGGGGAGCAAGTCACAAAGCAAGCATACAAGGATTTTCAGTAAGGGTGGGTCAGAGATATTTCCTGGTAAGGCTGGGTTAAGACCTTGGGCCCCCATCCAGGTGATTGATATCTGTTTAGAATATCAATCACTGCTATTCATCCTACATAGGTGTGGTAGTTTCTCTCCTTTTACATTGCTGGCCTTCAGTGAATGTGTCTTCACTGTCCTCCATGTTGGCTTCTTGTGGGCTGTCCCTGTCTAACTGTCTACAAGATATCTAATTAACTTTATATTCCCTCCTCTGAAGAAGTACCCCTAACTGCTATGAGGGGGCAAAGGGCAAAGACCATTTTGGCTACTTCCAACTGAAGAGGGTCATAGTTGTGATCAGCAGTCAGAGTTACTCTACATGGGGTCTATTTAAAGGCCTTGATTGGTGCCACGCATTGTCATCTTGGTAGCTGTATAGCTTTGAGTCTAGAGGAGATAGAGCCAAAGAAACAGTTAAGAATACATGGGCTGACCACTCCCAGCACAGAGGAGGCTACTGGGTCAACGTGCCACAGCTCTCAGTGCAGAGTAGGATTCCAAGGCAATGTACCACTGCTCCCAGCACAGAGGAGGTGAGCTGCACAGACACCAGCAGCAAACACCCGCCCCTGCCTCCCCGACCCCCGCCCCCGTCAAAATGAGAAGGCATGTAAACAAGCCTCAGAACCAGACTTTCAGATCACCTACAGCAACCCCAAAAGTAAATGAGATGGTGAGATGGAACACTGACACTCAACCACTGGGAATCCCTGAACTAGCAACGAAAGAGGATCTGTAAAAAATGAAATCAGAAATAACTTCTCACATAGCAGCAGAGATTGTGCCAATAGTGCAAGACATGATTAATAAATCTAGAGAGGATACAGATAAAAAAAAATAGAGGAGCTGAGGAACATGATGGAATCCCAACATAGGAAACAAATGGAATCTGTAAAACAGATAAAAACAGATTTCCAGGAGATTAAAAACTTCTTGAAAGTCTACACAGCAGAATGAGCCAATGTGAGGGCAGAATTTCAGATATAGAAGATAAGATTGCAATTAGTGATCAGGAAAAGAAAAATTGCTTTATAATTGTAAGGGAACATGAGAAATCAATCCAGCAGCTGCTAGACAATGCAAAGAAGAATAACATAAGACAGGTTGTAGTCAATGAAGAAACAGAAGAGAGTGCAGATGACATAAAGAAACAGTTCACAGAAGTGATGGCAAAAAACTTCCCAAGCAAGGGAAAAGAAATTGGCATACAGATAAGTGAGGCATATAGGGTTCCAACTAGCCTTGATCAAAAAAAATCTACACATAGGCATATAATTGTTAAGATTCCAGAAACCCAACAGAAGAACAAAGTTCTACAAGCAGTTAGAGAAAAGAAACAAATCACCTACAAAGGAAAGCCCATCAGAATCACAGCAGACTTCTCAACACAAACCCTCAAGGCAAAAAGTCCTTGGAGTGAAGTATTGCAAGCCTTAAAGGAAAACAGCCTCCAACCCAGATTGATGTACCCTGCAAAACTATCATTCAAAATTGATGGAGAAATAAGATAGTTTCGTGACAAAGAGAACCTTAGGAACATCATGAATACCAAACCAGCACTTGAAAATCTTTTAGACACAATCCTAGGAAAAGACAATGAGGATCACAGGCCCAGGAGGCCCAGCAGAATGAATCCACCAGGCATGACAAGAAATGAAAAGCAAAGGGGGAGAATCCAACAAAATGAAAAAGCCATGACAAGGATAAGTCAGTACATATCAGTTATAACCATCAATGTTAATGGTCTCAACTCACCAATCAAAAGAAATAGACTGGCAGAATGGGTCAAGAAGTAAGATCCAACATTATGGTGCATTCAAGAAACACACTTAATTCAAAAAGAAACTCATAGACTGAAAGTTAAAGGATGGAAAACAATACTCCATGTGACAGGAACCTGAAAAAAAGCAGCAGTAGTGAGCCACTTTGCAGATCAAATGGATTTCAAAGCAACATTGATTAAGAGAGACAAAGAAGGACACTACATCCTTGTAAAGAGAACAAACCAAGAGGAAGAGATGACAATCATAAACATATATGCACCAAACACTAGTGTGCCCAACTATATAAAACAAATACTAACCAGAATGAAAATCATATAAGCACTAACACAATATAGTAGGGGACTTCAATACCCCACTGTCAAAAATAGATAGATCAACTAGACAAAAAATAACAAAATATTAGAACTCAATCAAGCTCTTGAACAAATGAACTTAACAGATGTTTGCAGTGTTCCACCCCACAAAATCAGAATGCATGTTCTTTTCAGCTGCACATGAGTCATTCTCCAAAATAGACCACATACTCACTCAGAGAACATATTAAGGTAAGTGCAACAGAACTGAAGTTATCCCGTGTATATTAGCAGACCATAGTGTGATGAAATTGGAGATCAATAGCAAAAGAAACCACAAAAATTTCATAAACACATGGAAATTGAACAGCATGCTTCTGATTAACAAATGGGTCACAGAGGAATTAAAGAAGAAATCAGACAGTTCCTTCAAGTAATGACAATGACTACAACATATCAGAATCTATGGGACACAATGAAAGCAGTCTTATGAAGGAAATTCATAGCAGCGAATACTCATATTAGGAAAGCAGAGTGAGCCCAATTAAACAACTTGATGCTGAACCTCAAGCTTCTAGAAAAAGAAGAGCAGGACAAACCCAAAGCTCATATAAGGGAGGAAATTATAAAGATCAGAGGAGAAATCAATGCAATGGAGCTTAAGAGGATGATACAAAAAAATCAATGAAGCCAAGAGTTGGTTCTTGGAAAGAATCAACAACATTGACAAACCCTTAGCCATTCTTATTAGAAAAAGGAAAGAAATGGTGCAAATCCATGCAAATAGGAATGAAAAGGATGAAATTACAAAGGACCCAGCAGAAATCCAGAGGATCATCAATACCTACTTTGAGAACCTATACACCAATAAGATGGACAACACAGAAGAAATGGACAGTTTCCTAGATACATATGAATTACCAAAGTTGAACAAAGAAGACCTAAACATTCTAAACAACCCAATATCAATCAATGAAATTGAAAATGCAATTAAAAACTTATGAACTAAGAAAAACCCGGGTACTGATGGCTTCACTGCTGAATTCTTTTTTTTTTTTTTTTTTTGGTGCCAGGGATCTAACTTGAGTCCTTGCACTTGTGCAGCAGGCAGCAAAACCACTGAACTAAATCCCCAGTGCATTCACTGCTGAATTCTACAAGATATTTAGAGAGGAACTTCTGCCACTACTGTTTAAATTCTTCAATGAAATTGAAAGGGAAGCAATACTCCCTTTCATTCCTGGAAGCAAGCATCACCTTGATCCCCAAAGCAGGGAAAGATCCAAGTGAGAAAGAGAACTATAAGCCAATCTCACTAATGAACATAGATGCAAAAATCCTTAATATGATACTGGCAAATAGAATGCAGAAGACCATCAAGAAGATCATATACCCTGACCAAGTGGGATTCATCCCAGGGATGCAGGGATGGTTCAATTTATGCAAATCAATCAATACACTATAGCAATAACATCAAGAACAAAGTCCATATGATTATCTCCATAGATGTAGAAAAAGCATTCGACAAAATCCTACATGTATTTATGATAAAAACCGTACAAAAAATTGGAATAGATGGTCTCTACCTCAACGTGATCAAAGCCATCTATTAAAAACCAACAGCCAATATCATACTAAATGGTCAAAAACTGAAATCCTTCACACTAAAATCAGGAACAACACAATCTACTATCACTATCTACTATCACTAATCTACTATCTACTACAGTCTACTATCACCACTCCTGTTCAATATAGTTTTGGAAAAATTAACCATGGCAATTAAACAAGAGAAAGAAAAGGAATAAAAATAGGAAATGAAGTCAAATTGTCATTATTTGAAGATGACATGACACTCTACATAGAAAACCCCAAGAACTCCACCAAAAGTCTTCTAGACTTAATAACCAAATTCAGTCAAGTAGCTGGTTACAAGGTCAACACTCAAAAATCAATGGCTTTCCTCTACACGAACAAGAGACTCACTGAGAGGGCAAACAATTCCTTTCACAATAGCATTGAAAAAACTGAAATACCTAGGAATCAACCTAACAAAAGAAATCAAAGACCTCTTCTCTGAAAACTATACATTCTGAAAGGAGAGATTGAAGATGATATCAGAAAATGCAAAGACATCTCTTGTTCCTGGGTAGGAAGGATCAACATAGTGAAAATGGCCATACTTCCAAAACTGCTATATAGATTTAATGCAATTCCAATTGAAATCCCAGCAGCATACTTCATGGACATTGAGAAAACAATCCAAAAATTCATTTGGAATAAGAAGAGACCCAGAATAGAAAAAGCAATTCTAAGTAACAGAGACATGGCAGGGGGTATCACAATCCCCAACTTGAAACTATACTACAAAGCTACTGTGATAAAAACAGCATGGTACTGACAAAGAAACAGATCTGAGGACCAGTGCAACAGATTAGAAGATGCCAAAACAACTCCCGACACACTCAGCCACCTTATCTTTGACAAAGGAGACAAACACCCTCACTGGAGGAAAGATGGCCTTTTAATAAATGGTGCTGGAAAAATTGGGTTTCAACTTGCCAAAGATTAAAACTAGACCTATATCTCTCACCATGCACTAAACTAAAATAGAAATGGATTAAAGATCGAAATATTAAAGCAGAAACACCAAACTGGCTGGAAGAGAGTTTAGGAAGAACTCTTGAAGACATTGGTGTAGGAAAAGATTTTATGAACAAAACCTCAGTTGTCTGTGAACTAGCATGATCAACAAATGGGATCTCTTCTTATTAAAAAGCTTCTGCAGAGCAAGTGAAACCACCAGCAGTGTGAAGAGACAACCCACAATGTGGGAAAAAATTTTCACCAGCTGTCCCTCAGACAAAGGTCTACTACTTAGAATCTATAAAGAACTTAAAAAGATCAGACCTCCCAAATTTAAAGATCCAATCCAAAAATGGGCATCTGAAATGAACAGACATTTCTCAAAGAAGTAGAAATGGCAAATAAACATGAAAAAATGTTCAACATCACTGAGATGCAAATGAAAACAATGCTGATTGCACCTCATCCCAGAAAGAATGGCTGTTATCATGATATCAACCAATAACAAATGCTTGCAAGGCTGTGGGGAAAGAGAAACTCTACTCCACCTCTGGTGGGAGCGTATACTGGTTCAACCACTGTGGAAATCAGCATGGAGATCCTTCAAAGAACTAGGACTGGAAGTCCCATCTGACCCAGCTATTCGCTTGCTGGGTGTCTTTGGCAAAGAATTAAAAGAATCATACCACAGAGATATATGTGTACCCATTTTCATAGGAGCACAGTTTGTAATAGCTAAAACTTGGAAACAGCCCAAATGCCCATCAACTGGAGACTGGATAAAGAAAATGTGGTTTTTTCATAAAATGGAGTACTACTCAGATGAAACAGAGACATTTATAGCTAAATGGATGCACATTGAGGTGATACTCTTAAGTGAAATAAATAGGACACACATATGTAAATACTGAATAGTTTCTCTAGTATGAGAAACTGAAAGTGTAAATAAGTACTAAAAAGTATAATAGATAATGTGAAATAGGAAGAAAAGGGGCAAAGGGGAAGGGGAAGTGGGATGGGAAGGGAAAATTAAAGAATAGAATGGAATTAATATGAGAAAATGAAAAAATGGAAGCAAAGTCTTTGTAAATAGGGAGGGATAGAGGTATTGAAGAGAAGGCAGGGTAAGGGGGAAAAATAAGAACCAAGAGAGATTATGTAAAGGTGCAAATTTCCAATGATGAATGTCATTGTATCATATACCTAAAATGTACCAATAAAATAAAATTAAATTAAAAAAATAAGAATACATGGGGCACATTTTACGGTCAGCAGGATTGCTATGAATATGGCCAACAAGTGTTTCCACTGGGAGGAACTAGTAATAACCTCCCACAAAGAGGATAAGAAAGTCCAGGGGACTTCAAATTCCAACACAGAAGTTGTATTGTGCAGTTTAGTAGTTATGAGCTGTTTACAAGGTCAATCTGGTCGATCCCACTAAAAGAAGTCTAGTACTTTGGTCATTGGTTCCATTTGAATGACTGTTTGGAGTTTGGCAGCCTCTAGGCAAGAATAAACACAACTTTTAAGAAAGTAGAGCATGCCTAATCTAAGTGTGAGCACACAAATCATGAAATGGTAGGTTGGGGAGAAAGTTACACTTAGAAATTGAAATAGTGATTGCAACCTCCTGGCTCTTAGATTCTTTCATTGATAAAGATTATGTATAAGTCTGATACTTTAAGAAGAGACAGTATGAAGAACAAATCTCACTGAAGAAGTTTAAAAATCTAGCTGAGCTTTTGTAGATTTTACCATAGTTTTTTCTTAATGATCCATAACTGTGGTCAGGTACTGGTGTAGCTAGAAACTGCCAGAAGGTGTCAGTGACTGGAGCCCCTTTTTATAGCTAGCTTTATTACCATGGCATTATTTTATACCTCTTTTTGTTATTCTTTTCTGCTGGGTGTTTAAAACCAAGTTAAAGTGAGACCTATGTCAATCAGTATGAACCTCTTGCTATCTATTAAGGTCAGTTAAGTCTCCTCAGGCATTACTATGCATCTACCATGCATAGAGCATCTCAGCCCCTCTGTCGGTGTCAGCCATCTGGATGGGTCATGGCCTTGTTTGACCATGTTGCTTTCAGTGAAAGTGTGGGAGATTTTTCCTTCTTTGTGACCCTTCTTTGGCACATGGTACATTTGTCCTCTGGTGCCCCGCAATCTCCCTGCTCAGGAGGTTGACTCACTTATTAAAGATGTAGGATTCTGTAGATAAGGTTCCCTCATGTTCCAGATTCTTTGTTGACCTTGAGGGGCCAGGGCCAAAATATTGGCTGTCCTCATAGCCCAGTTACCTTTCTAGTTTTGGTTTTCAAACTGTAGTTGTTTAACACCCAGGAGAGGTCAGTGACATAAGTATTTCAGTAGGAGCAGTGAGCTCAACTATTATAATTTCATCTGGACATTAAGCACTTTTGAAATATATTTTATCAACCATGTCATTTTAGTAGTTGAATCCCTGCAGAATGTTAACAGACAACAGTTATATATTATAGAGAAACTTAAGATCAAGAGCTACACATAGTATTTTAGCATGACAATCATGATGACATTTTCTTTGTAACACTTACATGTCTATCTTAGTATGGGATAGTCTTTTAGTCAAACACCTCCATCTGATCACAAGACATTAAATGACATAAAGAAAACTTATTTGTTATCCTTTAGTAGGATGCCATCTAAAGAAAATATACATATTGGGCTATAAATGTACCTTAGGAGTTCATAATATCTTGCCTCTAATTTTAGTGTGTGATATTGTTTCAACTGTTTGGTGACTGAACATCCCTAAGTGTGGTGACAAATAAAACATACATCACATAAGTTTTAAAGAAAACTGTTATTTGACAGGTTTTCTTATGCTGGCTTGACATGTACCTCTTATCACAAGTAGCTGGAGTGCAAGAGAAAGGCAGATACCTGAGTCAAAAAAGATCATTACCATAAGCAATGTCCTGGAAGATTGTACACTCAGAAGACATGAATATATATGCCAGGAAATAACAATGCATATGTTACATGAAATCCTTTGCCCCTTAATTGTGCCTTGTACCAAGAACATTTTAAATAAAACCTAGTTTTCCCACAGAAAACTTAGACCATGACCAATGTATACATGTCACAATGATATGTTTAGGAATGTATTTCCCACAAGGCTATGGAAATTATTGGGATCTCCTTTGTGAACAAAGCCTGGAATAAATTATTTGCCAGGCAATTGCTTTTTATTTACCAAGGATACTCCTGTCCAGTAGTTTTCCTAAGTCCAAGAGTCTATTATTTTTACAAGTCTTCAGATGACCTATTAGAACCAGATAATAACAATTAACACATTATTTTTGAGCAATGAAAGATTCCTGAGATATTATATATAGACAACAATATGTACTATATTTGTAAAACCAGTTGACACTATTTGGATAATCTGTCAACCTGGGAGAAGCATGTCTTTAATTATATTTATCTATAAGCCAACTTGAGTTACAGACAACCATCTTAAAATATCTAAAATACCAAAGGAAAAAGCTCAAACATAACAGCTGTACATGTTGTAATAAATTGAACAGGCAGACAGACTGACACATAAGACAACTTGTTTATTTTATTTTTTTAAATTTTTCTTCCCATTAAGTTTATTGGTACATTTTTGGTATAAAATACAGTTACATTCATCACTGGGATCTCGTACCTTTACATGAGTATCTTGGCTCTTATTTTTTTCCCCTTCCTTTGCCCTCCCTTCACCCCCTCCACCCTTCCCTATTTACAAAGACTTTGTTTCCATTTTTTTCCTCCTCTCATATTTTTTCCTTTCTCTTTTTTTCCTTCCCCTACCCCTCCCAATTCCCCTGCTGTTTTAGACCTTTTCTTTCTGTTACACAATATCAGTTATACATTTTTAAAATTACAATATTAAGATCTAGGAGACATTACTACAGATTTTACAGAATTTAAAAGGATATAGAAAGCGTATTACAAAAATCTTTTTTGAAATATATTTGACAACTTCTAAGAAGTACCTTGGAAGACAAATTAATGAAACTAACTCTGGAGGAAATATAAAATTTGAATAGCACCTATTAAAGAAAGTATATTCCTAGCTTGAAAACCTACCTATATGACAACAGCAGGCTCATATACACTTTAACTGATAAATTATATCAAACAATTAAAGCAGAAAAAAGAAGGAACACTTCTCCCCTCATTTTAGGAACTCAACATTGTGCTAATCCTAAAACTGGATAAAGATAATAGAAGAAAAAAGTATGAACATAGATAGAAATATGTTTAACAAAACAAACTATTGGGAGTCAGATCTGGCAGGATGTAGAAAGTAGTTTTGTTATAGGGATGGCAGTGTTGGTTCAGTATTGGAAGATCCACCCTCAAAAGTCATCATTTTAACAGAGGAAAGGAAAAAGCCATATGATCCTGTCACTAGTTGGAGAAAAAGTATTGGACTAAATTTTACAACTGTTCATGGTAAAAGCTATCAGGAGCCTAGAAGTAGAACAGAAACTTCTCAACAGATTAAAGACATGTACTCCATACTTCCAGTGAGAATGCCTTATATGAATGGAGAAGATACAATGCTTTCCCCTTAAGGTGGGGAACAAGGGCAGATATGCTCTTTATTTGTCCATTAAACTTTGAAACCTAGTCTCCACCAAAATAGTCTGGCAATAAAATGACACAATTAGCATAGGATTGGCATGGCAGAAGCAAAATCTTTATATGTAGATGAAATGATCATCTACAGAGAAAATACCAAGAAATCCCTAGGAGCCCCTAGAGCTTGTACTTGAATTTAGCAGGATTAGAAAACACAAAGTATATATAAAAATTCAGGTCTGTGTATACTTGCTATAAATGAAGAATTGGATATTGAAATTTAAAAGTTATGTAGGAGTACAAAGGACCTAGAAAAGTTAAAAACAAAAGCAAAAACAAAAAAAAAACAGTGTTGGAAGACATTTAGTACCTAATTTTAAGACTTCTTCTACAGCTACAGTAATCAAGGCAGTGTTGGTGTAAGGAAAGACATATAGATCATTGGAATAAAACAGAGAATCTAGAAATACAACCACACATATATGGTTCACTGAGTTTTGAAAGATTATTTAACATTAGCATTTGATAGAATAGAAACTGAATTCAAGAGCCAAGGAAGAGATAGTGTTTTCAGCAAACGGCACTAGAACACCTGGTATCCGTATATAAAAAATTAATCTCAACCCTTTTTTTCCACACATGAAAATAACTTGAAGAGATCTATGAACCTAAATAAGAAAGCCTAAAAGTATAAAACTTTAAGAAAAAATTATAAGGGAAAAAATTTATGAATTCAGAGTAAGCAAGAACTACCTAGGATACAAAAAACATGATGTATAAAAGAAAAAAATTGATAAATAAGATTCCATCAAAATTTAGAACTTTAAATGACATCATTAAAATGAAAGGTAGTCCTTAAATAGACCATATTTACAATACATATAATCTATGACCAGAATATATAAAAAATTCTTAGATCTCATTAATAGACAACCCAATTAAAATGTAGATGTAAGAAGATGATAAATAGCCAGTATAGTGTAGGGAACAGGGGAAGGGGACGTTACCAGAACCTCTGCAGTCAGTCCTGGTCTCCTGCGAGCCACAGCAGCACACGGCGAATTACAGGAAAGGTAGAAAAATGACACTGAGAAGAAGCTGAGCTTTGGGTCTGATCAGTGCTGCTCTGGGTGGCAAAGACAAAAGCCCCCAGCTTACCGCACCTTTTATTCAGTACATCGGGAGAAACAAATGTAACAAATGACTTGCAGAGAGTTCAGTACATCGGGAGAAACAAATGCAACAAATGACTTGCAGAGAGTTCAGTAGCTCACTTTGGGATAAACAAGGTGTAACAAAAGGCTTGCAGAGAGTTCAGTACATCTTGGGTAAACAAGATGTTAACAGTCCAAGAGCAATGAGGAACTGAGCAGATGTTTGTTCTCCCAGGATGTTTCTTGTCCTGGAGAATCACAGCATCACTGGATCACTGAAGTCTCAGTTGTGACTGGAGGCCAAACTGGAGTTATTCTGTAGCTGGGCTGTAGAACTAGGCTAACCAAATGATTTTCCCCTAGAATTATGTAGCATTGCTCCCAACAGTATAGCACAAGGAATGGTGTGCAACTCTAGAATCAGAAAAATAATCAGTACAATAATAAGATTGAATTATACACTCATTAGGAAGATGAAGTTAAAAGTTTTAAAAGCCTTCTCATGATTTTTTCTTTTTGTTGGATTCTCCCCCTTTGCATTTAATTTGGCAAGCCCAATGGATTCATTCTGCTGCGTTTCCTGGGGTTGTGATCATCATTGTCATTTCCTAGGGTATTGTCTAAAATTTTTTGGAGTGCCAGTTTGGTATTCATGAAGTTCCTGAGGTGCTCTTTGTCATGAAAGTATCTTATTTCTCCATCAATTTTGAAAGATAGTTTTGCAGGGTACATCAGTCTGGGTTGGAGGCTGTTTTCCTTTAGGGTTTGAAATAAATCAGTCCAAGCTCTTCTTGCCTTGAGGGTTTGCATTGAGAAGTCTGCTGTGATTCTGATGGGCTTTCCTTTGTATGTGATTTGTTTCTTTTCTCTGACTGCTTGTAGAATTTTGTTCTTCTGTTGGATTTCTGGAATCCTAACTATTATATGTCTCTGTGTAGATTTTTTTTGATCAAGGCTAGCTGGAGTCCTATATGCCTCACTTATCTGTGTGTCTAGTTCTTTTCCCCTGCTTGGGAAGTTTTCTGCCATCACTTCTGTGAACATTTTTTTTTATGTCATCTGCACTCTCCCCTCCTTCATTGACTCCAATCAGTCTTATGTTATTCTTCTTTGCATCGTCTAGCAGCTGCTGGATTGATTTCTCATGTTTCCTTACAATTTTAAAGCAATTTTTCTTTTCCTCCTCACTAATTGCAATCTTATCTTCTATATGTGAAATTCTATTCTCACATTGGTTCATTCTGTTGTGCAGACTTTTGATGGAGTTTTTAATCTCTTGGAAATCTGTTTTCTGTTTTATGGATTCCATTTGTTTCCTATGTTGGGATTCCATCCTTTTACTCAGATCCTCTATTTTTTTTTTATCTGTGTCCTCTCTAGATTTACTAATCATGTCTTGCACCATGAACAAAATCTTTGCTGTTATCTGAGTAATTATTTCTGATTTCATTTTTTCCAGATCCTTTTTTGTTTCCAGTTCAGAGAGTCCAGGTGGTTGAGTATCAGATTGTTCCATCTCATTTCCCTTTGGGGTTGCTGTAAGTGATCCAGAAGTCTGTTTTTGAGACTTGTTTATGTGTCTTCTTATTTCCATGGGAAGGGATGCTTCTGGCGCCCCCATGGCTCACCTTCTCTGCCCTAGGATACTGGGATAGAGGCGGGGAGCTTCCTTCTGGGTGCTGGGACTGGCTGAGCTTCTCTCAAAACAACTTTTGTATAAACCAGATTGCACTCAGATGTATTTGGCCAAGTTGAATTAAAATAACTTTTATAAATTTTAGGTTTATAACTATAAAAAAGACTAGTCAGAACTTTGTAGATCAATTAACAGGGATTTCTTGCAATAAGAATCAAAAGGAATAAAAATCTTCTATACTTATGAAAACAAAGACCATTTAAGATGGGCCCTAAGCTGACAGTTTATCTAATTGAAATACCAGCTATACAGGCTTCTCCTTGTTGCTTTGAAAATCATAGTTGTTTGATAGCCATATATAATTGTTTCTTCTAAAGGGACAAACTGTTAAAGATAATTTTAACTATTTCCAGTGGGGGTGTGCACAGGCCAGGTTTGCATGTAGAAGAGACTAAGTGACACTCTTTGGAGCTAAGTATGAATTTCAAACAGTGAGGGAAGAAGGCCTGCCAAGGCTCCAACCTGCTGTGCTGCAGATGTCTACCTATGACAGTTTTTCCCATTTTGAAAAGAAACAAAGGGAAAGAAGGCATCCCTATCTATCCTTTTTGTTCTGTGCCCAATCTAAGGTGTCCTTTAGACTTTATCTTGTCCAGTGGTGGCAGACTAGAAGTGCAAGGAAGTAGCCAGAGCCAGGTTAGCTTTTTTTTTTATCATTTTATAACTTTGCCTGAGGGCTGAAAGACAGATAAATCTGAACTAAAACTTTTACATTTATTTTTTGAGGGTTTTAGGATTATACCTGGACTAGTTTTCTATATGTCCCAGAGATAAATGAAGGTCAGGTTTACTCAAGAAGGATTTCAGGGAGGGGAAACTCAGCATTCTGGAAGCTTTGTCTTGAAATCCAGCAGCCACAGAAGAGGAAAGTGCCTTGAATCAAACTATGTTTTTGCTCAGGGGCAGCGCAATGAAGGGACAGAAGAGTGCCTTTAAGTATGGCACAAGAACTAAATCTTAACCATCTCAGGTGTAGAAGGACAATTAAGATTAAGAGCTTTTCCAGAGTGCATCTGCAATCATTAGAAAAACATGTCTCCAGAGAAAAAAGCTATAATTGACTCCTACTGCATTGCCAAGCAGAAAATCAAACCAATAATCAAAGAACCTGAATGGCTGCTTTTTGCCTCTTGAAAAGAATGAAAGTGTTCTAACTATATTGTTTAGGGCTTACCCTTCTAATGAATTATTCTGAATCTATAATATCTAATTTATGACTTAAATACCCTACAGGCTGTTGAGCAGCTCCCTGATGTTGTAGAAACACTCCCAAATCTATGTCTCACCTTTTATTAACATACAAACTGAAACACTGTCCTGTAAGCAGGCATTTAGAAATGCTTTTTTGAACTTCTGGAGTGTGGTCTGGGAACCAGGTTTTCATGTTAAAATATGGCTGTCTTTTGGGTTTTTTATAAGCCAAGTGAGGAGATCACACAATCTCACTATATCCTGCTGTTTAAAGGCAACAAAAGCCTGTGATTTCCAGGAATCTCCTTATCTGTTTTAGAGTCTTGGGCTGTGGAAAGGAAAGAATTGGTTTAATTCTTTCTTACCCCAGTCTTCAGGTTCCCTTAGATATAATAAGGCCTAAATATTTTACCTCAAGGCTGTAAAGTTGTGCCTTAGATCTAGAAACATTATAACCCCTGGCTGTTAGAAAATTCAGCAGAGCAGATGTCTTGGCTAGAAAGGTCTTCTGAGGGGGCACATAACAGCATACCATCTACATATTGCAAGACTGTGACTTGGGAAAAACTATAGTATGTCCTTTATCAAATCAGGATCTAGGGATGGCCTCATCTTTTTCCTGGTAAATAGTTGACAATTTAAAATAACTGAAGAGCTTAGTGCTTATCTTTCTTAGATCTTCAAGAATACATGCCTGAAAATGTCTTCTATTTTAATCTCCTATCTGATTGGCAGGCCAGTGGGGTCTTGTATAAGAACTGCTTGTGTTCCAATAGGAACCAGTTATTCCCCTGGTTGCCTGTCTTTTGAGCTTCCAAAATTAAGATAATATTTATCTCTATATGTAGTAGCAGCTTATAATACTACTTGTTTCTCAATATTTTATTTAAGAGCAAAATTACATCTTTCTAATCTAGCCCATAGGTCTGAGCAAGTCTTCTAAAGACCTCAATGTTCATATCAGGGTCATCTGAAGACTTTCATAGGTCTCATTTGATCTGTCTTAGATCACTGAGAGAAAAATATACATGAACACAGGTAGTCTCATATTTGCCATTTACTTCCTGCAAGGGATGCTGTCTTTGAGGGACCTGAACAACTTAGCTAAGAATGGATATAGCCTCATGGAGATTAATTATGGCTGGCCTAGAAATTCCACCCTGGGCACCTGGTGGTTAGGATGAGAAATAGCCTCAGGCTTAGAGGTACTGAATGCCTTAAGGGTGAGGTGTCTCTCATTTTTCTATGGCCCACATTTACATTTGAACACAAGCAAGGATTACTTCTTAATGTAAAGAAAATCTCAACATAAGATGATTTTGACCATTTTTCCTCTTTTACAGTATAACTGTAATTGTGAGATAACATCATAGTACTTTCCTCTGTGTACTTGGTTTTAGAAGGTAGGCACATGACAGGAGAGTGTAGAAAATAATACATTCCAAAGGAATATGAGGTTCAGATATGGAGTTCCTAATCTGAAACAAGAGAAACAAATATGGCATCCCATGAGTCTCTGCTTGATTCCTGTGCCCCTACGGCATCTCCACAACATCCCCCAAAGTTTATACCACTCCAGGGTAGGTAGCTACCATCTGGAGAGAGAACCAGAAAATAAAACTGGGCTGGACTATCTATTCTTTACCAGCGCACAATCTTATCTTCCACAGGTAACTCATATCCTTACTCCAGTAGGTACTCTTAAAGTGTAAGTTAAAAGTGACTTCAGCCATAGCAACCATGTTTAGAGAAGGAAGTATTGCTAACAAACCAGGTGATTTAAACCACTGCTTTTTAGTTCCTTGAAAAAGAGAGGAAAATAGATCAACAGTGAAATTAGGGCTCTTTTCCTGCAAAAGAGATCATCTCCAGAGATGGTATGTCAGAGATTCTGTGGTGGGCCCTGGGGCAGAGAAAGTGCTGAGAAATTTCTGTTGTCTATCCAGTCATTTAGGCAACTTTTATTAGCAAGACAAGGCTACTTCTTTAAGGTCCATTTTAAATTCACTAAGTATTTGAAACTCATAGGTCTTTCTGGCAGCCACAATCTACATAGTAGAGACACTCTTATCAACTTCCTGTGTATGCATGAATGAAGAGGAAGGCTAGCTAATATAGTCCCATATTCTGGTTAGCATGTAGAAATACAAATGCAAGTTACTGATTGCTATTTTCCCTAGTGTAAGATAAAACAGTAGTTGCAAGTTGCCTTAGTCTGACTTTCTGGAAGGAGGAACAATCTGACTACAATGGATTTTCAAATGAACTCCCAACAAGTTGGAGAAAAGTTTAAGAGAAGTTTTTAACTCACTAGCTGACAGAAAAGGTCCAAATAAAGCTCAAGCTGGTTAAACATCCAAAAAAATCACCATATAGCACTCTATAAGTCTGCAGTCAAAGTTCCAAAGTCCACAACCTATCAGCAAAGGTATTTTTCTCCACTACACACATTAAGTGATGAAGACCACACCTAGGGGGGAGAAAAGGTTCAGGTAGTTTTCAATCTATCAAAAATTTGTTTTTTATGTCTGACATAGGATCCTATCTTACTAGTAGAGAAGGCAGTCCAAACCTGTAGCTCAACTCTTAATGGAGGCTTAAGAAAGGGCTCTGATGGCATCATTTCAGATCAGTCTGAGACAGAGGATATCTGATGATCACTGACAGAATTCCCCTTTCACTTCACTGAGGAGTCCAGATAGGGACAAGATGTGGAGATTTTTTGCTGATTACCCAGACAGGCTGTCAGGAGCTAGTTTCTTCTGAGGGAACTTTGGGTATCCACCAGAGAGTAGCTCTGGCCATGACCCCTCAATTGTCACCTCCTTTTCTGCTAGTTCCATGCAATCAGAGATCTGTCTCTGAGAGGAACCCAATTGCCTATCTGGTCAACATTTCACCTGCTATTGGCATCAATGTGAGTGGGGATTCACCAAAGGGCAACTGGAGAAACCTGTCCTCTGCTTTGAGAGTGGCAGCTGCCCTAAAGGCAATTACTAGCTGGCAGAGTAACCACTGTTTAAAATTCTATAAGGGACAGATAAAAGCCTGAACTGTCTTTATCTGAGACAATTTTATGAGACCCATTTTACAACAATTTTAAGCAACTAAGTCCAAATGCAACATATACAAAACAAGAATAAAATGTAATTTTAACAAAAGACAATGCATAAGAAAACAAGAAAAGCAACATTTAAAACACACAACTTAAAATTAGGGCACTTTTGAAACAAAAGCCAAACAAAGGCCAGAATCTATGAAACAAAGAGCCAGAGCCTATGAAATGAAAAGTAACAATCTATGAAGCAAAAAGACCAAAGTTAGAACCTATGAAAGAAAACTTTTACCTCCGATGAGTAATCTCAGTGGAAGACCTTCAAAATGATATAGGGGGAAGAGATATAACTCTCAAACCTACTAGATATCCAAAACACTAGTTCGTGTTCTCTGAAATTGAAGAATGAATTCTAGGAGCCATGGAGGTTAAAAGTAGGAAAAATTTATTGGGGGAAAGAAAGCTTTTGCCTGAGAGGGACAGAAGGGGGACCAGAAAGTGGATTGCTCCAGTGTTTCTGTTTTAATACTTAGATCTTTGATCCACTTTGGTTTTAGCTTAGTGCATAGTGAGAGACATGGGTCTAATTTTAGTCTTTGGTATGTAGAAAGCCAGTTTTTCTAGCAGCATTTATTAAAGAGGATATCTTTCTTCCAGTGAACATGCTTGGCCCCTTTTGTCAAAGGTAAGGGGTCTGACTGTGTTTGAGACTCCTTCTGCATCTTCTAGTCTGTTCCATTGATCTTCAGGCCTGTTTTTTTTTTTTTTTTTTTTGTCAGGACCATGCTGTTGTTGTTTTTTTAATCTCAAAAGCTCTATAGTATAATTTCAAGCCAGGCATTGTAATGCCTCCTGCCTTGCCTTTGTTACCCCAAATTGTTTTTGCTATTCTAGGTCTCTTCTGATTACAAATGAATTTTAGGAATGATTTCTCTAGCTCTGTGAGGTATGCTAGTGGTATTTTGATTGGGATTGCATTAAATCTGTATAACAATTTTGGGTGTATGACCATCTTCACTATGTTGGTTCTTCCTGCCCATGAACAAGGAATATCTTTCCATTTTCAGATATCCTCTTTGATCTCTTTCAGAGTACTGTAATTTTTTCATATATCCTTTTATTGGTACATTTAAGATGTACAATATAATGACATTCATCATTGGATATATGCACCTTTACATACTCTCTTGGTTCTTATTTTCCCCCCCTTCCCCTGTCCTCCCTTCAAACCCTCCATCCCTCCATATTTACAAAGACTTTTTTTCTATTTTTTTCATTTTTTCATATTAATTCCATTCCCTTCTTTCCTTTCCCCTACCTCTCCCACTTCACCCTCCCATTTGCCCCTTTTCTTCCTATTTCACATTATCTATTACACCTTTTAGTCCTTATTTACACTTTCAATTTGTAATTTTCAATGTAAAGATCTTTTACTTCCTTTGTGAGATTCGTTCCTAAGTATTTCACTTTTTATGCTATTGTAAAAGGTATTGTTTCCCTAATTTCTCTCTCTGTAATTTTGTTATCTGTGTACAGGAATGTTCTTGATTTTTGAGTACTGCTTTTGCATCCAGCTACACTACTGAATTTGGTTATTAAATCTAGAAGTCTTTTGGTGGAATTTTGGGGGTCTTGTATAGAAAGTATCATGTCATCCATGAATAATGATAATTTAATTTCTTTCTTTCCTATCTTTATTCCTTTTGTTTCTTTCTCTTGTCTGATTTCTCTGGTTAATGTTTCCAGAACTATATTGAATAGGAGTGGTGTAGTGGACATTCTTGTCTTGTTCCTGATTTTAGGGGAAATACTTTCAGTTTTTGACCATTTAGTGTGATATTGGCTGTTAGTTTCTCATAGCTAGATTTTATCAGATTGAGACAAAGATCATCTATTCCAATTTTCTGTAGGGTTTTTATCATGAATCAGTGTTGGACTTTGTCAAATACTTTTTATGCATCTATTGAGATGGTCATGTGATTTTTGTCTTTGGCTCTGTTGATATGGTGTATTACATTTATTGACTTGCATATGTTGAACATATGCATCCTTGGGATGAGTCCTACTTGGTCATTATGTATGATCTTCTTAATGATTTGCTGCATTCTGTTTGCCAGTATCTTTTTGGGGGGGGGTATTAAATTCTTTTATTGGTACATTGTAGGTATACAACACAATTACATTTCTCATAGGGAATTGTACCTTTACATAATGCATCTTGGTTCTTATTTTTTCCCCATTCCTAGCCCTCCCTTCACGCCCTCCACCCTTCCCTATGTACAAAGACTTTATTTCCATTTTTTCCATTTCTCAGCATTTTTCCTTTCCCTTCTTTCCTTTCCCCTGACCCTCCCACTACCCCTACCCCTTTGGACCTTTTCTTCCTATTTCACATTATCTATTATTCATTCTAATCATTGGTACATTTTAGGTATACAATATAATGACATTCATCATTGGAAATTTGCACCTTTACATGGTCTCTCTTGGTTCTTATTTTTCACCCTTGCCCAGCCCTCCCTTCAACCCCTCCAGTCCTCCCCATTTACAAAGATTTTGTTCCTATTTTTCCATTTTCTCATATTAATTCCATTCCCTTCTATCCTTTCCCTGAGCCCTCCCACTTCCTTCCCCTTTGCCCCTTTTCTTCCTATTTCACATTACCTATTATACATTTTAGTCCTTATTTACACTTTCAGTTTCTCACACCAGAGAAACTATTTGGTATTTACATGTGTGTCCTATTTATTTCACTTAAGAGTATTGCCTCAATGTGCATCCACTTAGCTATAAATGTCTCTAATTTCTCACTTTTTATGGCTGAGTAGTACTCTTCTTACACTAAGCCAATTGAGGGATTTAACTCTTTGCAGTCTGCACTGCTTACAGCATATTTTGGGCATAATCAATATTGTGGACTCTGGTACGGGATGATTTCTATTACTTTGCTTTTACTTAAGCATGTTTTATGGGCTAGTATGTGGTCTGTTTTGGAGAACATTCCATGTGCAGCTGGGAAGAATGTGCATTCTGATGTTATGGAGTGGAACACTCTGTAGACATTCACTAAGTCCATTGGTTCACAGGTTTGGTTCAGTTCTGATATTTCTTGGTTGATTTTTTGTCTAGCTGATCTTTCTATTTGTGACAATGAGATATTGAGGTCCCCTGTTACAATCATATTAGTTATTTGACTTTTCATGTTTGTTAATATTTGTTTTACATAGTTTGGTGCACTGATATTTGGTGCATATATATTTGTGATCATCATCTCTTCTTGGATTGTTCCCGTTATAAGAATGAAGTGACCTTCTTTTTCTCTCTTAATCAGGCTTGGTTCGAAATCCACTTTGTCTGCAAATAGTATGGCTATTCTTGCTTTTTTTCTGGCTTCCTATCACATGGAGTATTGTTTTAGGGTTAAATATGTTTCCTGTATGCAGCAAACTGTCAGATCTTGTTTCTTGATTCATTCTGCTAGTCTGTTTCTTTCAATTGGTGACTTGAGCCCATTTACATTGATGGTTATAACTGAAATATATTGGATTATCCTTGTCATGTTATTTTTCTGCTGTTTGTTCCCTGTCTTTCCCCTCTGCTTAATTGGTTGCCCTACCTGGTTACTTCTTTCTATTGATGTTCTTGGAGTCGTGCTCTTCATTATCTCTTCCTAAAATATCCTTCAGGGCATTTTGTAGAGGGGATTTCATGGCCATAAATTTCTTCAGTTGTTTGTCATGGAAGTATCTTATTTCTCTATTGAATTTGAAAGAAAGTTTTGCAGGGTACATCAATCTGAGATGGAAGTTTTTTTCTTCCAGAACCTAGAATACTTCACTGCAAGCTCTCCTTGACTTAAGGATTTGTGTTGAGAACTCTGCTGTGATTCTGATGGGCTATCCTTTGTAAGTGATCTGTTTCTTTCTCTCACTGCTTTTAGTATTCTGTTCTTGTTCTGAATTTCTGAAACCTTGATAATTATGTGCCTTGGTGTAGATTTATTTTGGCCATGGCTCATTGAAGTTCTATATGCCTCATTTATTTTCATATCAAATTCTTTTTCCATGTTTGGGAAGTTTTCTATCAATACTTCTTTGAACAGGCTTTGTATGGTCTTTGCACTATCTCCAATTCTCTCACTGACCCCAATCAATCTAATATTGCTCTTCTTTGCATCAACTTGCAATTGTTGGATTGATTTTTCATAGTTTCTTGCCATTTTAAAGATATCTTTCCTTTCATGGTCATTAACTGTATTCCTGTCTTCTAGTTCAGAAATTCTGTCCTCACTTTCATTTCATCTATTGTGCATTCTTTGAATGGAATTTTTAATCTCTTTAATATCTGTTTGAATCTGTTTCATGAATGTCATTTATTTCCTATGTTGGGTATTCATGTTTTCTATCATTTTCTTAATCTCTTCTACTTTTTATCTCTATCTACTCCAGATTCATTGAGCATGTCTTTCATTTTGATCATCATTTAATGTTTTACCTGAGAGATTATTTTCTCTATAACCTCATGTATTTGTTTCCTGACTTTGACTTCTATCATTGCAGAAAAATCAGGTGGGTGACTTCTGATTTCCTCTATCTCATTGTCTCCTGGACTTGTCCTAGGTGGGCTGGAGGTCTAGGATTTCCTTTTGCTTCTGCATCTGGTCATTGTCTATTTTTAAAATTTTTATCTTATATTGTGTTGATGCTTATGAATTTCTTATGGCAGATAGCTTTATCACTAGTACCAAGACTTCTGTTGGAAATATCTATTTTTCAGAGATGTCTTCTGGGTGTATGTACTTTTTGGTCTTTGTGTCTGTCCCAGGATCCTATCTTCCCAATTTGTTAAGGATCAGAAGTTGTTATTTATTTGGCTTAGCACCTAGTCCTTTGATACTGGAATATGGTGGAGGTTATGGCCCCAAACAATTTCCATGTTGTGATACAGGGGAGAGCAACTAATTACAATAAATAGTACATCTTGGCTAAAGTAGTACAATTACCAATATCAATAGCCTCAAGCACAGCCTAGAAGCTGACAAATTATAACACTAATTTGGTACCTTTAACCATAAGAGCAAGACGTACAGTTGTATAACACAATCCAGCATAAACCAGGAGCTTGTATGCAATGAGTTTCACCTTAGTGGGGTGTTTTTATTTTGGGGAGGGGAATTTAAGAGATAGGGGACAGAGAGATAGATGAAAGGAGATATAATAGAGGCAAGACTGGAGGACAACAGATGATCACCCAAGCTTTGGGTAACTGGAGAAGAGGGCAGGAGAGAAAGTGTGAAGGATAAAGCATAAGAATATTGAAGTGAATCAGAAAGATGAAACTATTTTTACTCACCTGAAAGTATCATAACCTCAAGTGGCAGATGAGGAAAGAGAGAAGGAGTGTGAATAGAACAAGATAAACATGAATGTAGAAACTTTAAAATAAAAGACAGAGGAAACAAAACCAACAAAGAAAGAAAAGAAAAAATAAAAATAAAAACTAATTCCTCTGGAGTCCACAGTTCTATGGTAGTGACCAAGGCAGGTAGTGTCCCAGAACTGTGCTGTGTATCCCTGCCAAGTCTGGGTAGTTTGATCTTGTGTGAACTGGGGCCAGTCTTCATCCAGCAGCTTTTTCTATGTCTCTCTCTCTCTGGCCCATCCATGCCTTCTTACCATTGCTGTGGTGCCCTCAGTCATGGGCAGCTCAAGGCTGTTCTCAGTCCAGAGTACAGTTGGCTCCACTGGGTCACTGGTCTTTGCATAGCCTCCTCTGCTTCACCCCCACAGACACTTCTCTATAGTGCCCCTAAGTGGCTGGAGAGGGGGGATGCTGTGCTGCTCAGGAGTGCTTGATCTTTGATCTCCTCTCCAGGGAGATAATTGCCCTTGCTAAAATCCCACACATGGTTTGCATCTTTCTCTCAAGCCACTGGCTGCAACTCACTTTTTTCAGCTTCTCTGTGGTTCCAACTTTGAAGCACAGGACAGAGAAAGAAAAGAAAAAGAAAAAAAAAGAGGGGTGGGGTTGGGAGGTCTGGCAGCCCTTTCACTGGGGAGGGAGCAGAGTCCTGGTCAGCTCTGTTTGCCAAGGACAGTAAAATCCACTGCCAGGCTGCAGCGTCCTTTGTGCAGAGGAGAGCTAAAGAGACAAGAGGTCTTCTTTCCCAAATCTATCCTGTGTGGCTTGAGGTAGCTGCACTCTTTTAGTCCATCAGTTTCTGGGGAACTTCCCAGTATGATGACTCTTGCTCCATGCTCCCTGTGCCACTGGTAGCCCTGTGGGTTGATGTGCTGTTTTATGAAGTCCCGTGACTATGTTTTGTTTGATGTACTAGTCTCTTATTCAGATTGGTTTTTGGCATCAGGATGTATGTCCCTTGGCATATATATTATAATATATTTGAAACAACAGATTAGGTAATTTGGGGAAGTATTTTAATTTCTCCCTACTTACTATTTATGTCTCTTCTATGTTGCTCCATGCAATATTTAAGCTTGTGTGTTTGACATGTTTCACTTAACATTGTGTTCTGAAGTTGCATCAATTTACCTACAAATGCCTCATTTATCTTTCTGTATGGCAGCATAGTATTCCATTGTGTATAAATACCATATTTCCCTTATCCATTCCCCTTTCAATGGACATGTACACTGTTTTCAAGATCTAGCTATTATAAATTATACTGTAAACATGGATATGCATGTATCCCTGTAATATTATGATTTTATCTTTTTTGGGGGAAGATACCTAGAAGGGGAATAGCTGGGTCAAATGGAATTTCTAGTTTTAGATTTTTGAGGACTCTCCATACTGATTTCCATAGTGATTGTAGTAGTTTACATTCCCATGAACAATGTAAAAGAGTTCCTTCTTCAGCGCATCTTCACCAGCATTTGTTATTATTAAAAATTTTTATGATATTCATCTCAGTATAATTTTAATTTGCATTTCTCTGATGGCCAGTGATGATGAGCATTGTTTCATGTATTTATTGACCATTTGCACTTCTTCTGAAACGTGTCTATTCATTTTGGTTGCCCATTTTTTATTGAATATTTTATTTGGGTGAGTTTAACTTTTTTAAATTCTTTATATATCCTTGATGTTAGTCCTCTGTTCATGGAATAGCTGGCAAAAATGTTTTTCTTTCTGTACATTGACTCTTCACTCTGTTGGTTGTTTCATTTGCTGTGCAGAAAATTTTTAGTTTGATATGATCCCATTTGTTAATTCTCAGTATTATTTTTTGTGTCATTAGGGTTCTGTTCACAAAGTTCTTGTCTAAGCATATGTCTTCAAGAGTTGTACCTATTTTACCTTCCAGGAGATTAAGTATTTCTGTTTTAACATTTAGATATTTGATCCATTTTGATTTTAGTTTAGTACTATATATGATGAGATATATGGGTAGATTCAATCTTCTGCATGTGGATGGATATTCAATTTTCCAAGCACCACTTCTTAAAAAGGCTGTCATTCCTCCAGTGTATGTTTTTGGCCCCTTTGTCAAAGATCAAATAACTATATGTTCCTTGAGTTGTTTCTGCTTCTTCTATTCTATTCCATTGATCCACTTACTTGTTTTTGTGCCAGTACCATGCTGTTTTAATCACCTTTATTATATAACTTCATTATATAACTTCAAGCCTGGGATTATGCTGCCACCTGCTTTGCTTTTGTTACTCAGGATTGCTTTTGCTATTCTGGGTCTCTTATGATTCCATATAAACTATAGTATTGTTTTCATTAGATCTGTGAGAAATGAGATTGGAATTTTGATTAGAATTGCATTAAATGTATATATCAACTTTGGAAGTATAGTGATTTTGATTATGTTGGTTCTGCCTATCCAGGTAAGGAGATATCTTTCCATTTTTTGATGTCTTCACCAATTTCCTTCTTCAGAGTACTGGAATTCATAAGTCTTTCACTTCCTTAGGTCAATACCTAAATATTTAATTGTTTTGATGCTATTGAAGATGGTATTGTTTTTCTAATTTTTTTTCAGTGAGTTCATTAGTGTATAGGAATGCTATTGATTTCTGTGTGTTTATTTTGTTTTCCACTACACTGCTGAATTTGGGTATCAATTCTAGGAGTCTTTTAGTGGAGTTTTTTGGATTTTGTTAGTAAAGCATTATAATAATTGTTAGTAAAGCAAATAATAATAATTTTGAGTTTTTCCTTTCCTGTACATGTCCCTCCTTTTTCTTTTTCTTGTTTGATTGCTCTGGCTAATGTTTCAAGGAATATGTTGAACAGGAGTGGTGATAATGGATGTCCTTGTCTTGTTCCTGATTTTAGAGGGAGGGCTTTCAGTTTTTCCCTAATAAATATGATGTTGGCAGTAGGTTGGTCATAAATGACTTTTATTATGCTGAGATAAAGGCCTTCTAAACCTATTTTCTTCAGGGTATTATCACATATAGATGTTGGATTTTGTCAAAGGTTTTTTCTACATCTATTGAGAACATCATGTGATTTTTGTTCTTGTTTCTGTTTATGTGATGAATTACATTTCTTGATTTGCATATGATGAACCATTGTTGCATCCCCTAGTTGGTCATGTTGTGTGACCCTTTTGATGATTTGTTGTATTCTGTTAGCCAGTACCTTGTTAAGGATTTTTGCATCTGTGTTCATTAGAGAAATTGACCTATAGTTATCCTTTTAGGTTGGGTCCTTGTCTGGTTTTTGGATCAGTATAACATTAGCTTCCAAGAATAATTTTAGAAGTACTTCTCTCTTAATTTCATTAAAAAAGTTTGAAAAGTATAGGTGTTACAGCTTCCCTAAAGTTCTTGTAGAATTTGGCTGTGAATCCATCAGGTCCTAGACTTTTCTTAGATAGTTTTTTTTTCTAATTACTGCTTCAATTTCACTGCCTGTTATTGGATTGTTCAAAATTTTTAAGTCTTCTTGGTTCAGTTTTGGTGATTCATATGGATCTAGGAATCCCTCCATTCTTTTCTGAGTTCTCTAATTGTTTGGCATGTATGTTTGTGAAGTTGCTAATAATTTTCTGGAATTCAGCAGTGTTCATTGTGATTTTGCCCTTTTCATTTCTAATTGCATTAATATGTGTCTTTTCTTTCTTTTTTTTTGTAAGATTGGCTAGGGTTTGTCTGTTATATTCTTTCAAGAATCAGCTCTTTGATTCTTTGTATTTTTTTAGTCACACATTCATTAATTCCTTCTCTGATCTGTATAATTTTCTTCTTTGTACAAGGTCTAGATTTGGAATGTTCTTGTACTTCTAAGATGTTGAGATGCATTATTGGGTTAATTATTTGGGCTTGTTCTGATTTTCTGATGTGGGCATTCACCACTATAAACTTTCCTTGTAGAACTGCTTTTGCTGTGTCCCATAAATTCTGGTCTATTTTATTGAATTCTAAGAACTGTTTTATTTCTTCCTTAATTTCTTTTGTAACCCATTAATTATTTGAGAGTTTGATTTCTTCATATGATAATATGCATTGTAAAATTTTGATTCTTTTGCATTTACTTAGGCATGCTTTGTTACCCAATATGTGGTCTATTTTGAAGAAAGTACCATATGTGGCTGAAAAAATATATATATTCTGTTGTTCTTGGGTGGAACACTGCATATATCTATTAAGTCTATTTATTTGAAGATTTGGTTCAACTTTGGTATTTCTTTGTTTATTTTTTTAATTGATCTATTTGTGATAGTAGGGTATTGAGATTCTCACTGTTATTGTATTGATGTTTAACTGATCTTTTATGTCCATTAGAGTTTGCTTTATGAAGCTGGGTGCACTGTGGCTTGGTGTATATATGTTTATAATTGTTATCTCTTTCTGTTGAATGGTTCCATTAACCAATAAGTAACATCTTTTTTTTGCCTTGTGTGATCAGCTTTGACTTGAAATTCATTTTGTTTGAAAATAGGATAGTTACTCCTGCTTGTTTTCATCCTATTGCATGAAATATTGTTTCCCATCCTTTGATTTTTAGTCTATAAATTTCTTTTCATGTTAAATGTGTTTCTTGTATACAGCACTCTTTTGGTCAATTCTGTTAATCTGTACCTTTTGATTGGTGAGTTCAGTCCATTTACATTGATAATTATAATTGATAGGCATTGACTTATTTCTGTCATTGTATTAATTTTCTGTTGCTATTTTGCTTTCTTCCTTTTCTACTTACTTGCTAGCTCTTTTATTGGACCTTCTGGCATTGCTAACTTCATTGTCTCCTTCTAGGATATCCTTGAAAATTTCTTGGTGTGTTGGTTTGATGGTCATGAACTTCTTTAGGTTTTCTTTATCATAGAAATATCTTATTTCTCCATCAACTTTGAAAGATAGTTTTGCAGGATATAACAATCTGGGTTGGAAGTTGTTTTCTTTCAGAGTTTGAAACATGTTCTTCCATGCTCTCCTTTTCTTTACAGTTTGTGTTAAGAAATCTGTTGCAATTCTGAATGGTTTTCTTTTATAGATGATTTGTTGCTTTTCCTTAGCATCTTTTAAGATTCTGGTTTTTGTGCTGTTTTCTGTTTTGTTTTGTTTTTGAGTGTACTGGGGTTTTTTAAAATCATGGCTATTTGGGGTTCTATACATTCACTCTCTGTATGTTAAATTCTTTGAAGGGAAGGCAGGGCAATGGGGGAAAAATAAGAACCAAGATATAACATGTAAAGGTACAAATTCCCAATGATGAATATCATCGTATTGTATGCCTAAAGTACCAATAAACTTAATGAATAAAAAATTATTTTTCCCTGTTATTATAGACAGCTAAATTAGATAGAAATATTATAGGTTGTCAGATAGGGGTAGGCCCTCGAGAGAGCGAGGGCAAAGGGACAAAGGTGAAACACATCACAACTGTGGCTGAAGACACTTCTGTTGTAAAGTAGGCCTCAAGATAAAGACGAGATGACCAAGTCTGTATAGTTCCTCAAAGAACAAATACTGGGGCCTAAGGAAGTCTAGATAGATATCAGTCACTTCGGTGAGCATCCAAAATCTTTGGACCCATCATTTCCTAGGAGAATCTTTGTTCTTTCTATGCACATTTGTTACATGACTTGTTTCCCTATTGGATCACTATTACCTAAGTGACTATGCTTGTAAACTTATTGGTGAATTGTAGCTGTAATCCATGTTGTATCCATGTAGGTTTTGCTCTATAAAACTTCCCTGTAAAGTGGAACCTTTGGCTACCCATTCGAGACCCCTTCTGTCTCTCAGGAGCCATCCTATCAATGAATAAATAAATAAATAAATAAATAAAGTCTAGATAGACATCAGTCACCTTGGTGGGTGACCAAGACCTCTAGCCCTATTATTTCCTAGAAAAAGTCTTTGTTCTTTCCATGTACACTTGTTACTTGACTTTTTCCTTCATTGGATGGCTATTACCTAAGCGATTATACTTGTGGCTTTATTGCTTGTTCATAGCTTTAAGCCACATTGTACCCAAGTGATGTTTGCTCTATGAAACTTCCCCTGAAAAGTAGGATCCTCAGCTACCCATTTGAGGTCCCTCCTGCCTCTCAGGAGCCATTCTCTCCATAAATATGTCCTACTCTTAACCTCTGTTGTTCCTAGAATTCATTCTTTGATTTTAAAGAACACAAACTCAATGTATCAGACATCTAACAGGTTGAGAATTATAATATTTTCCTTATATCATTTGGAGGTCCTATTTCACCTCTCAGATCATCCCCGTATCATTCTGATTTTTTGCTAATTCCAATAACTCTTAATTTAGTCCTCTTTGAGTCATCTAGAAGTTGTCAGATCCACTTTTCATGTTCCCTTGTTGTTTTTAAGGTATCTCCCATTAATTGATCATTGACAACAGCCCTGTCCTCTAGATCTGATACTCTGTCTTCACAATGGTCACTTCTGCTACTTATAATGGCAATCATGTTTTTAATCTCCTGGATTTCTGTTTGAAACTTTTTATGGACTCTCCGTTATTCTCTATGCTGGGCATTCATATTTTGCATCTGTTCATTTAGTTTCACTAGCTGTTTATTAATGTCTTTTCTAGACTCACTGATCATTTGTTTCATTAGAGTCATTATCTGATTAGTTATATCTTCTTTAAATCTGTCAAGTGCCTTATTGGTCAAGCAGCTTATTGGTCAAGCACCTTATTGAACTGTTTTACCTCCATTGATACCCTTCAGACCTATCTGCCCTGTGGCTTATATCTTCCCCCACAAGCCCCTGAAGCTGTTTTGCGGGAGTTGGGAGATTTTGGAGGCACTTTGTTGCCTTGTCTTTTCATATTTTTGTTGTTTGTTTGTTTGTACTGAGGTTTGCAAATTCTTTGGCCCAGTGTCTCATTCTTCAGGACTGAGTCACAGTATTCTTTATGACACCCCAGGCAATCTAGGCATTGACAGAGAAAACCAGGTCAGCTACTACTATGTTACCTTGGCTATAGCAGTAAATTTGGTGTCAACAATGACATCAAATGTCAACTGGATATTGACAAATGCTAGGAACCACTCATGAATAGCCCTTAACCAGAACAAAGAGGACTATGACTTTAGTAAAGACAATTACTAATATATACCCTTATAGTGATCTATAGTAATTCAGACCACTAATTCCTCCTGGATGTAGGCGGCAGTGCCAGAACTCAAACATACCAATAGACAATATGCCTTCTTCTTCAGGACTGCCCCCTCTGACAATTACAACCACTAAACCTGGCCTCCTACAACAGAATACAGGCCCTGGGATCTTCCTGGTCTGACCACAGGCCTCCTAGGGGATCCCAGTAGATCTCCATTTTTTGTTTGTTTTTGTGCTGAGGTTTGCAAATTCTGACCCTCTCCAAGCCTCTCTCCCAAGTCTCTCACTTGGTCTCTGTAATAGAGTATTACTTCAGTCCTGAAGAATAACTGTCCTCCTGGGTATTGGTCTCTTCTTCAATCAGATCAATCTGTTGGTTGTCACCTCTGTTGTCCTGTGCTGTGGAGATCCTAGGAACAGGGTCATTATGAACTGGGAGTGGAGCATGTGGTTCTCAGGACCTCTTGACTCAGTGCAGGGCCTGGGTGGTCATCAGTGTTGGCTGAGTTACTTCTGTTTTTAATGCTGGAAAATATTCCATTGTATCTACACACCACATTTTGTTAACCAATTTATCTATTGATAGACATTTAAATTGTTCCTGTATCTTAGGTGTAATGAGCATGGGAGTGCAAATAATTTTTGTAAACTGATCATTAGTCACTATTTACTTAAATAATAAAATTTTACATTTGCTTTACAACTATCATTAAGTACAGTTCTGGACAAACAAAAACTATACTTGTAGTTTAAAACAACTTCTACATCTGAACTACACAGATATTACTCTTATTACTGTTGAGATTAAAATTAAAAACAATCTTATTTAAAGAATAAAATAAATGGAAATATTACTCATAAGTTGTATGTAAATATAAGTTTCAAAACACTAAAATCCATATTCACATCAATCTTTAATTTGAGTAAAAGTTGTAGCAGCAATTTTCTTAAAACAATAGTGAAAAATAAATAAGCCTAAAACTCCTTTTTTAAAGAGAAACATAAGGAAGCTTCAAAATTTTTGTATAGTTCCAAAAGTACACTATCTAGTTTGTTGGGAGGCTGCGTTAATTTTGAACAAATCCACTTCAATTTTCAGGATGTAAAAGTAGAGGTGACAGGTGGAATCCAGAGGAAGAAGGAGAGACAGAGCAAAGATCCTGCTGCAAAAAAAAATGTCTCTTTGGATCCACCAACAATAGCAAATTCAGAGTGGGGAATGGAATGGGTGAACATAGTCTGGTAGCACAGGTGAGACCTATGGGAGGGGAGGGGAAAGAGCTGTTTCCAACAGAAAAATCCAACAGGAAAGATGTGGCTTTTGGCTTGATATTCAGCTGTAAAAACCCCTTGTGATGTAGTGAGTCTTGATTCATCTTCTAGTGAATGGATTTTTCTGATAATTTCAGCCATGAACGATTACTTTCATTCTGAGTATTTAGGGCTTTCTTTACTCAAGTCTTATTCTTAGGCAATTCTTTCATCCTTAAATTTTTCATGGTTTTCCTCCAGGGTCTGGATTTCTGATGACTTTTTCTAGGCTAGAATTCTTCACAGATGACTGCAGTTTTTGTTGTTGTTGTTTGTTTGTTTTTTGCTACTCCATTTAAACAAGACTAACCTTGAGAAGGTGTTAACATTTTTTTTTTCTGAATCAAAGTTAACAAGCTCTGGGACAAATTGGTTTTCACTTTCAATAAAATGTTGGCTCTTATGTGACACAAATATTCTGAACAAAATTGAGACCTATGAAATGTATGACTTTAGCTCTCACAAGGAGCTATAGACTTCAAAGTCTATGCTTGGATTATCAGGCAGCATGGTCATCACCCTATATATCTTTCCAAGGATTACCTAGATGTAAGGCTTTGAGAGCCTCTCCATAGCACTCATACCCTCTGTCCCCAACTTCCAAATCTACCTTCAGCAGCCATGACTCCACCAGAGGTAACAACTGTAGAAAAAAAATCTACAGAGAGAGAGAGGAGAGGGAGAGAGAGTGAAATTATGTTATTATACAGTTTGAGGTCCTGAATCTACACTTGCCAAAAAGCATATGAAATACTGGAGTCAATGAATCTTTGAGTTTATTGGTTTATGTCATTTACAATAAAATAATGTGGCCTAATATATTTATAGCTGGACAATAAATAAGAGAAAAAAAGTAAATGTTCAATAGCCCTACTGCCAATATAGGAACAATCTTGCTAAAAAAGAAAAAAATTAAAATCAGGTGTGCTTTCTGATCATATTTTCAAAGATTAAGAAGGCTGATAAAGACTATAAAAGTAATAAAACACATTTGCATGGTCAACTAGAGAGGTTACCTTGTAAACATTGTGAAAGATGAACTGACAATACATGCCAAAATTTAAAATCTGTATGCTCTCACCCAGTAAGTCCTCTCCAAGGAATTTATACTAACAAAATAACTGGAAAACTTCTGAAGTAGGTTCTTGGTGACTTTTCTAGTTTTAGGAGGGGGAGAGAAATACACACACACACACACACACACACACACACAGAGAGAGAGAGAGAGAGAGAGAGAGAGAGAAACAGATGGAGGAGAGAGGAGAGAAAAGAGAGACAACATCCTAATTGCCTAACAATAGAAGATTGTACAAAATAAATCACATACAGTCATAAAATTAAACAGTGCTTAAATTAGAAGTAGGATAATAGAGTGGTAACAAGGGGTCCTGACTGACATACCTGCCTATTTAACCCTTTAATCCTTCCCTAGACTAGATTCTACTGCCAAAAATTCTTCTTTCATTTTATTCAGACTTCTTGTTCAATGAAAGACGCTATGATTCACCACTTTCCAAAAGCTCCTGAGCTTCCTCATGTTCCAGTAGTTTAGTCTCAACTCACTAACTTCTTTAAGAAAGGAGTTCTAAACACAATCAATGGCTGGTTATCCTGAGATCAGTCTGCTCTGCAGAAAACAACTGGTGAGCTAGAAGCTTTAGCTTCTTTCCAATTGGCCTCCCTCTAACCTCACAGTTAACGTGCAGAGGCATAAAATTAATTGTGTTATAGTTGTAGTCATAAGGGAGGACTGTAGTGTAGGCCTGCCAGGGTTTGAATGTTCATTCTGAATCTTATTAGATGTAACTTTGAGAAATAATCCCTATGTGCCTCAGTTTCTTTATCTTAAAAATGAGGACAATAAAAAAAATGAGGACAATAAAAATATCTACCTCATTTTAAAGGTAAATAAGCACATATGCAAAGCACTCAGCATAGTAATTGGCACATGATTCACCATTAGATCATGCTAATTACCATTACTTTGTGGGCACACACACTTGGTTGCATAACTAGAAAACTCATATACCATTATGAAAATTTATTAGCAAATGACAAAAACTAGTATCAAAGTAGCTCAAACAAAGAAGGTGCTATGGTTTAGATCTGGGGTGTCCCTTCAAAGCCTCATGTATTTGGATGGTGATTGGATCATGGGGGCACTGTTCTAAATGTGCCAAATGTGCTGTTAGGAGGTGAAGCCTGGTTGGAGGTGGTTCACTGGGGACATGACCTGGAAATGTGCATCTCCCTTCCTGGCTTTCCTCTTCTTCCTCTGCTTCCTGACCACCATGACAATGGGAGCAGCTTTCCTCCACCAGACCCTTCCACTATGCCATTTCTGCCTTGGAGCTAGATGACAGTGGACTGAACTGTGAACCAAAATAAATCTCTCCTTTTTAAAATTGTGATGTCAAGTATTTTGTCTCAGCAATGAAGAAAGTGATGAAGATAGACAGAAATGTATTGGTTTATTTAACTGGAGAGTCTAGAGGCTGAGTTCACCTTGAGTCTGATTGCATCCAAATTTCAAATGGGCTTACCTACATATTAAGAAAGTGAGTTTTATAACTGTAGTTTGTGGATGTATGAAAGAGTAAAACTCTGAGTCAAAAAGTCAGAATTCACATTGCAATTTTATTGTTTGTCCATATATCAATTTAGGGGAGTCTTTGGGAATAAGAGAGAAGATCCGGGAGATCTCCTCCATGAGGCTTGAGATCTCCCATGATATGATTATTTCATTCCCATGTGATTATTCCGCTCTCCTCTTAGGAGATAAATAAGCAAGCTATGACTGTGATCTAGAAGAGTAATATATAAACTTTGTGATTCTTCCCACAATATACTCTACATATCCACTGCAAGAAAGGAGACCAGGTAGGATTTATAAATCTCCCATTTAAATGTCTTCTTTATTTAGAAATGATGCTTCCTGCTTTACATGTTTCTATAAAAGAAACCTGCCCTTTGCTGTCCCAAGAAAAAACAGACGAGTAGTAGCTGGATGTCACCAGGCACCTAACATACTTGTCCCTAATGAAACACAGAAAAGATGAGTCCTTTACTTTTCTTAGGCATAGCCTCCTCAGACATAGGCAATAGGTCTGTCACTCTGTCCAGCATCCCACTCACTCTTTCAGGAGAAATACAGGTCTGTACTGGAAACTGTGAGCAACTGGAGAAACTCACTCTAAGACAGAGTTGGAGGCAGTGGAGGAAAATAGAAGCTTTTGATCATTCTAATATGAATCTTTTGGTGTTCTGAAATTTATGTTGTCATTGCACAGAACACAGAAGGAGGATGTCTCATGACTGGCCAATTCAAATTTTTCTAACATTTGCTATCTGGTCTACAAACAGTATAGGTTTCTTGAAGAGGTGACACAACACAATGTATAGGCAAGAACTTTACAGACTACTAAGGGCTATACAAAGTTAAAATTTCTATTATGCTTCATTAAACGGCATTGTACCACATGGTGATATTTTAACAATCAGCCTCCAGTTAAATTCCAAAAGAGAAAAATAAACTAGCAGTGGTACCACATGCAGTGGTACCTTCGTTCACAAGCACCTTTGTTTGCAAACAATTTGGTTCACAAACAGAAGCATTTGGCAAAGTTTTGTATTTGTTTGCAAACTTTGCATTGGGTGACAAACAAGACCATTGCCATCTTTCCCACACAAACACAAATGTGGTCATGTTTTCCAAAATTGTTGAACAAATTAAGTTTGTGAACTGACATATATATATATATATATATATATATATATAATGTTTTGATATTATATACAATCCTACTTTATTTTTCAAGAATGTATCTTTTGTAAGCTCTCTCAGTTTTTGCAAGAATTATGTGCTGATGTGGCTCTGTATGTGTTCTCCTAATAAACTATATTTCAAAAGCAGCAATTCTGCTGTGTTGTAATCCAACCAGACAACCAACATAGAGCCCAGCACAGAAGTCCAACAATATTGATCTACAATGCATACCAAGAATTAATTTGAAAGAATATGCAAGAAATCACAAAGGGAAAAGGGAAGATGCGCACATTAGGATTATTGTCACTGTCAGATCTCTGCTTCAGAGGTGATTTCACACAACTGGTCTACTGATCATCTGTTGTTGTATTTTTTGGGAGCTGAATAACAAAATATTTTTACTTCCTAGCCAGATATGGTGGTGCATGCCTATAATCCCCCCACTCGGGAGGCTGAGACAGGAGAATTGGCATAAGTTTGAGGCCAGCCTTGACTACACATAGTGAGTTGATATATATATATAATATATAATATTATATGTTATATATATATATATATATTCACTTCCTGGCAATAGCCATCCTCAGTCTTGCCCTGGCCAGGCATATGAGGGACAAATCCTTCTGAGTATATAGGTTTGAAGCACCAAATATGCCCACATTATTAGGCCTTCATCTCTCTAAAGGTGTGTGCACATGGGGCTCCTGAAGTACATGACTTTCTTTTCAAAAAAGGTTTACCAGGGTGAAATCATCAACACCTTTAGTAATGCATGCATCTGGGTCAAAACAGTGGAACAGGAAAAGTACTTCCTCATTACAAGCAGAGTTAATCTTTTTGCAAAGTTGGGAGGCTTCAGTTTTTTTTTTTTTTTTTGGTACCAGGGATCAAACTCAGATCCTTCCGCTTGCAAGGCAGGCGGCGGAACCACTGAGCTAAATCCCTGGCCCCAAGGCTTCAGTTTTGAAATGGAAGAAGTGGAAGAGATCTCAATGGTCATCTAGTCCAACTCCTTCATTTACTCCAGAAAAGAAAAGCCATGTACCCAAGGTCACACAGATAGTCACTTTGGATTTATCAGAACCAGAGGCTTCTCTTCTAGCCTGTTTGTCTCAGAGGAGCCTGTCCAATCACCCAGCAGCTAGATGATTAGAACCCCATTCTGTATTTTTCACCTTTAGGTTTCCTCTGGCTAATTTTGATGTCCTGTTCTTATTGTCTCCTTGATACCCCCTGGCTGCAGGCCCAAGGTGGCATGTGGATATGTGTTCAGAGAAGCAGCTCATTTTAATATAAATACAAGCACTTGTAGCAATTTTAAAACCGATTTAGTTAATTCACGCATTGTTCCACTTCATTGAAATGAATCACCAGGAGTGAATGCTCCTGTACACTCATTGTGGTGGAATCCTCCTGACAGCTACTCTATAACCCATGAAACTGGAGAACACATTCATTGTCGCACAGTTATTCCCAGACTGTTGTGCATTTTCTCCACTTGACACTTAGCCAAATATCTTTATTGGTGCGTGTCTTTTCTGACTCTTATCCTATAGTTTTATCTTTCAAGTCTTCTGCTTGTAGGTGACTGTGTTTGCTATGGCTGGTCACCAAGGCAACCAGCATATCTAGTAAATTGAGGGAACTGATGGCAAAGACATGATTAGAGGACAGTTTTGGGGAGAAACAGCACTGTTTCTAGGACTGAGTCTAGGGCATGTGGCTCAATATATGATAGTGTTTTCTGACTACCTAAAGACATATGCTATGGACACAGGACACATTATATGTATTCATTAAAATTGAATCAGAGAATGAAAAAATAAATGAATTAATAAAACTGGAATTCTTCTTATCACTTAGTTTCACTTCTGCTCTGAAGTATGTTGCACATGAAGCTAATTTAATCATGGTATCACCTCCCTTACCTTACTGGGCTCATAAACAGCATTTGACCTGTCAGTTACTCCCTCCTCCTAGATACATGTGGTTCTCTTGGTTCTGAGGAGACCACAATCTCTGGATTTTCCTCTACCTGAGTAGTTTTCCCCTTTTCTTCTCTGGCTGATCTCTCTTGACATTCCTGGTCTTGACATTTTGGAGTAATTCCAGGCTCAGTCCTTGATCCTTTTTTATCTTTTGTACACGCTGAGTCCCTTGTTGATATCATCAAGGTTTGTTACTGATGACTCTTCAGCTCATATCTGGAGCCTGGACCTCTCCTTTTAACTCCTGTCTATCCAACTACATACTTATATTTCTACTTGGACATAACATGGCCAGCTCAAATTTACATGACCAAAATTGAGCTCCTTCTTCTACCTTTTCCTCATTTCAGCTAATGGCAACTCCACTCTTCCAGTTGTTCAGGCAAAATCCTTGGAGTTATACTTGCCTTCATCACTCAGATGAAGACAGTATTCTAGGGTATGGAGGAGCCCTAGGATAAAAGGCACCTGCAATCCTGAATGGACTACAGCTGCCTAACAAGGCTGAGCTACTCACTTCAGGAATGCTACATGATAATAAAGAAGTTCTAAATTACACAAGCCTCTGTGTTTTTGGAACTCTATGTCACAGTAGCTTCCTTAGCCAGTGCCCTCACTAACATAGGAGGTGAGGAGCTAAAAGTTGTGAATGTAGAAATGATTCTTCAAAAAGTCTGAGCATGTGGGAAGGAGAGAAATAAATAAGACTGTTGCTGGAATGTTTTATTGGAAATGTTGTGAAGAAACTTGGCTCCAGGGGAAGCTGTTGAAATGCAGTCAGCTCCAGGAGATACAAGCCTTTGCTATGACATAGTAAATTGGTTGAAAATCTACCAAGAGAGTCCAAGTCACTCAGGACTTTGGGGACAGAAGACACACTTTAAATATCCAATCCCCATTTACCATTCCTCTTTATAAAGCTGATGTATCCTATAAATTTTGTACTGATCCATCCATGCTAATAATTTCTTCTTGCAACAAAAAGTATATACCTACATTGTGCCTAGAAAAGGTTGCTGAAAATAACAAAAAGCAATAACAAGATCAGCTCTCAGTTGTTAAGCACTTAAAATGTGTCCTGCTCTACACAGATGCTGCTTGTAAAATCCTGCAAATTAGTTCTTATCATCAACAGCAATAGACCTTAATAGTTAGACTGTTAGTTGTTTCCCAAATCTTTCCCCGGATCAGTGTGTAGCATGGTCTCAAATAGGTCTGAACTTGATGGTTTGCCCTTTGTTGTGGTTTGTGTCTAGAGGTCCCCCCAAAGCCTCATGCATTTTTTTTCAAAGGTAACTAAATCTGGAATGTGTGATGCTAGGATTAAGGGCGTGTGATTACTAAACCACTACATATGAATGATCGGTTTGGCACTGCCCTAATCCCAGTAGTGTGAATAAGATAAAAGGAGCAGAAAGACACTGTTAAAATCCCTTTTTGTTGCTTTTGCTACCTTGTGGGTGGTGTGCAGTGTTTCTCCTCTGCAATACCCCTCCTGTTTCTCTTGTTGCTTTTTGCTGTCTTCTGTCACCATGAACTGTTGCCCCTCTGCCAACGCTGCCTTGGAGCCAGCTGATTATAGACTGAAACCTCTATGAACTATGAACTAAATAAACCCCTTCTCCCTTAACTTTGGGTGTCAGGTATTTTGTCTCAGCAACAAGAGAAAAGTAACTAACACACCCTTCATTGGCCATTTACTTCTATTGAGACACAGCCACAGAAACTAAAGCAGGCAGGAATCATTGATTTGCATGTCTAAAATTGCATAAGGCTGCAGATTAAAAGTAGACTTTTATTTGTAAAAAACTGAAGTCTCTTCTTCGTACATATCTCATAAAAAAATGGTTGGGTGCCAAGATGTTATAATAAATACTGGAGCAGCTTGAAAAGTAAAGTTCTCAAAATCTATAAGTCTCATAGCCAAAGTAAAAATTATATGGATTTAGGAGCATATAAACTATTCTAAATGGCCACAATGCAGACTCAATGAAGAATATTGCATGCTTGCTGAAATGGCAGGTGGAAATTGCTTTGAGGGCTTCAATGCCATTAGCTTGCTAGTGATGGATGATCCACTGAATCCAAGGTGGGTACTAACTAAGTAGCCTACAGAGATGTGAATATATAACAAAGTTCAGAAACTACATCCATGATTCTCAGAAAGCATGTTTTAGCTTGGCTGAGGAGAGAAAAAGGTGAAGATGTAGAAGAACATGTGGAACCAGGGTTTGAAACAATGATGCAGTTGGCTGTGCGTTGGCAGACCTTCTCCCCAGGGTGAGGACATGACAGATATTTATGCATTCTTGGTGGCAAATTTAACTATACAAGCCAACAGCTTACATGGGAATAGGCTTCTTGAGGCCTGTATTATCAGGATTCTCCCAAGAAACAGAACCAGTAGGAAATATCTATATCTATATATCTGTTTGTTATAAGGAATTGACTAATGTGATTATGGAGGTTGGGAAGTCTTGCTAACAAATTGAAGGTCCTCCCCCCTTATTGGTGTGTAGATTTAGCTTTCTCTTCTTTAAAACTTATGAAATGATAAGGCCTTTTGTGACATTTCATCATATTGATCCTGTATATAACCAAATGGCATTCAGCATTCTTGCCTCTGACTACCTGAGACCCAGTCCTGCCTACCCAGTGCTACAGAAGGAGGATCTAGGAGATGAGAAGGGAGGAAGGGTCACTGGTGTTGACAAGGTCAAGGTAGACCAGAAGCTCTAGGGAGAAATGAAGAGGAAGAGAAGAAAAAGGCATATCAGGAAGATCCTTGTACCTCCTCCCCAATCCTCTTTTTCCTCTTCAATCCTAACAGCCTGGCCTTAAAGGGTCGAACATCTCTATCCTGTGTCTGCCCTTCCAGGGCTAGAAGTTTTCTTCCTGTTCCCCTGAGTCCTTATCATAGAGATTCCAAAGATTACTGCCTCTCCTTTCCATCTAACTCTTGCCTCTGACAAGTCTAGTATATTATTCACCAAGAGGACCTAAATCTATAGAAAGGGGAGGTATCTCACCTCCTGTCCTGATGTTCCTTCCACACAGGAGAGAACCTTTTGACCCTGCATGAGCACGGACTAAGAGCTCTGGAACTTCTCAGAGCTCAGCATATCAAAGGCAGCACAGCAGGCTGCAGACAGCCCCATGTGGATACCACAGCTGGCTCAAGAAGGTGAGTTTAAATCATTGGGAAAAAGTTTAAAAGACATTTGGCCTTTGAGAAATTGCAAAGAAATGAGGACTATATTTTCTAATATTGTCACAAAAATGTGTTAAAGTCAAAGTGTTTAATTCAAGTTTAGCTGCAGTTATATGGAAATACCATTTTCTGTCTGGCGTACCTCATTTCCCTGATCAGGCTAAATAAATAGGTAATTTGTGTCCAGGCCAATAGGAAGGAAATAAGGGAGTTGGTGTGTTATACTGTTATTATGGCTAAGGACTGGAAACACTTTTGCTCAGGCAGCCCTCCATCCAAGCAAGAGCCCAGAAGAATCAGATTTTTGCTTGATTTGTTAGTGTGTTGTCCATGGCTCAGAAAAGATCCCTGATACAACTTGGAAGAACACATGGTTGGTGCTCTAGGCTAAGGAGGGGACTCTCAGAACCTAAAATCAAATCCTGAAGTCTTATTACTTTCTGGATGATTGCACTACAGCCATCTACTTACAAATAATCTCTCTTCCAACAAAAGGAAAGACAGACACAGTGCCAAGCCTATTTCTACTTCTCCAGCTCTATGGAAAAGTGAAAGAGAGGCTGAAAAGCTTATTGCCTGTTTCCTCTGGCTTGTTACAATCATCACATCCAGACACCCTAACTCTCAACTAAAGAAGTAGGAGTGTTTCTAATACATAAATCTTTCAATCAAACGTTTCTATTACCTCCAGCAGAACTCTCTCCATGTGTCATTAGCCTGAACTGAAGGATTGCCCACCCTAAAACTATTATTGGCATTGTTCAGGCAGACACAAATAAATGGGGGCACAGCCAGTAAGACTGAAGAGAGCAATGGATGAGGGGCAGGCAACCAACAATATCTGCTGCAAAGCAGCAATGTAAGTGCACTTTGGGGGCCTGGTTCAGTGTGAAGGCCCTGGGTTCAATTTCCAGTGCCACAAAACAAATGAAAGAAAGAAAGAAAGAAAGAAAAGAAAGAAAGAAAGAAAGAAAGAGAAAAGAAAAATGACCAAATAAAGCGTAAGCAACAATAGCTACTATTCATTGGTAACTTATAGTATGCAAGGCACTGTATTCAATGTATTACCTCACTTCACCCTCAGAAAACTCTAGTGGCATGGATGAGTCTATTTATCATCATCTCTTTAAGTGGCACAACTGTAAATTGTGGTAGAGTCATGATTAAAACTGACTTCTAACTCTGAAAACCATGTTCTTTTGTATAAGCCATGCTAACTTTAGTGAAGTAAAGATGCTATGAAGTTAATTGAAGACATGAATCCTTATGGTGAATCTTCTCAGTAACATGCAGTTTGTGATACAAGTTGGATCTGAGTCAAGGTTATAGGGATTTCAAACATTCAGCAAGTCCCATCAGTGAGTGTCATAGGAACACAGATCTTAGTGTGGTACTCCTGAGCTCAGCAGGGGGGCCCTGAATGTGAGGTCATGTTGGGAAATGCAACACTTGAAAGAGTCCACAGTTACACTGCTGAGAGAGGGTGTGTGTGTGTGTGAGAGAGAGAGAGAGAGAGAGAGAGTTAAAAGAGAAGGTGAGGGGGACAAAAACATGCACAACACTTTAAAACAAGATAAAGCTGTTACAGAAACAATTTTTTAAAAACCTAATGAAAACTATTTTGTTCTTGAGTTAAAGATATACTTTTTAAAACCACTTATTTTCATACATCCAAATCGAATCAATCACCCAAAGGAAAATTCCTGGAGATACTAGGTATTCCCAACAGAAGGCAGAGGGGCTTTCTGCAGGGTCTCCTGAGACCTCTGCATTCTCCAAACATGAACTGTAAGGGAAAGTGGAGAGTGTTTAAAAAGATTTTTGTGGGGACTCTAGTCATCTGCTCCTTACAGGTCCATAGCTTTTTGGGATCTCAATTAGATAGGTCTTACATTTCAATGCTTTATCATAGGGAGTTAAGAATACGCCCAGACTGAATGTTTTGGCCTTTCTAAGGCTTGATCAGCAGTCAGAAGAAGGGAGCAGAAATGAGCAAAACAGAAGATAAAACACTGTAGGGAAGTGGCAGCAAAATGGCAAATACTTGACAGGTGGGAGTAGGGAGGCAGGAGCAATCAGTTCATGGGGACACTGCACACTTACTCCCCTCACACACACAGATACACAAACACAACTTCCCTGGGATTTAGGGTATCTGAGTAGCTCTGCCGTGCCTCTGTATCTTGGCGATTTTGGTGCATGCACCAAAAAGGATATTATATCCACATTTTTTTTCCTTTGGAGTAAAGAAACTTGTGCTAACATCCAGAGTTACTTGTGTTATTTTGATTCATCAGCCAACACACTTTCATAGTGCAATTAAGATTAGCATCTTTCCACCTAATAAATTGAAATTTCCTCTGTAGCTCTCCCACAATTTGGCACTGATATGAAAATCTGTAGTCAAAGACTGTGTAGCTGGGTAAGATATGTAATGAAATGCTAAAGGCAGTCATTATGATTAGCATATTATTATCTGTCATAAGATTATAGAAGTGAAAAGCATGCAGTTTCATCCAGAATCAAGTGCCTGTTTCTTCAACTTGACAAAGTGAGGGTAGGTCCACTTTAGAATCCATGGTCCATCTTACGAAGACTGTGTTGATACTGAAGGTTTTGAGTAATAGGGTGCCAGGATGATTCTAAACATAACATTAGATATTTAATGCATCTTTGCAATCTTAATTTTCAGTGTTAAAAATATTACCATGTATTGAGATAAAATTTTTTTTGTATTAAATTCTTTTATTGGTACATTGTAGGTATACAACACAATTACATTTCTCATTGGGAATTGTACCTTTATATAATGCATCTTGGTTCTTATTTTTTCCCCATTCCTAGCCCTCCCTTCACACCCTCCACCCTTCCCTATGTACAAAGACTTTATTTCCATTTTTTCCATTTCTCAGCATTTTTCCTTTCCCTTCTTTCCTTTCCCCTGCCCCTCCCACTACCCCTACCCCTTTGGACCTTTTCTTCCTATTTTGCATTATCGATTATTCATTCTAATCATTGGTACATGTTAGGTATACAGTATAATGACATTCATCATTGGAAATTTGCACCTTTACATGGTCTCTCTTGGTTCTTATTTTTCACCTTTGCCCAGCCCTCCCTTCAACCACTCCACTCCTCCCTATTTACAAAGATTTTGTTCCTATTTTTCCATTTTCTCAAATTAATCCCATTCCCTTCTATCCTTTCCCCTAGCCCTTCCACTTCCTTCCCCTTTGCCCCTTTTCTTCCTATTTCACATTACCTATTATACATTTAGTCCTTATTTACACTTTCAGTTTCTCACACCACAGAAACTATTCAGTATTTACACGTGTGTCCTATTTATTTCACTTAAGAGTATTGCCTCAATGTGCATCCACTTAGCTATAAATGTCTCTAATTTCTCATTTTTTATGGCTGAGTAGTACTCCATTTTATTAAAAAAGACACATTTTCTTTATCCAGTCTCCAGTTGATGGGCATTTGGGCTGTTTCCAAGTTTTAGCTATTACAAACTGCACTGCTATGAACATGGGTGCACATATATCGCTGAGGTATGATTCTTTTAATTCTTTGGGGGAAGATCCCCAGGAGTGGAATAGAGGGTTCAAATGGGACTTCCACCCCTAGTTCTTTGAGGTATCTCCATACTGATTTCCACAGTGCTTGCACCAGTCTACACTCCCACCAGCAGTGGAGCAGGGTTCCTCTTTCCCCACAGACCAATCAGCATTTGTTATTGGTTGATTTCATGATAGCAGCCATTCTTTCTGGAGTGAAGTGGAATCTCAGCGTTGTTTTCATTTGCATCTCTCGAATGACCAGTGACGTTGAACATTTTTCATGTATTTATTTGCTATTTCTACTTCTTTGTGTGAAAAATGTCTGTTCATTTCAGATGCCCATTTTTGGATTGGGTCTTTAAATTTGGGAGGTCTGATCTTTTAAGTTCTTTATAGATTCAAGATAGTAGACCTTTGTCTGAGGAAGAGCAGGTGAAGATTTTTTCCCACATTGTGGGTTGTCTCTTCACACTGCTGGTGGTTTCTCTTGCTGTGCAGAAACTTTTTAATAAGAAGAGATCCCATTTGTTGATTGTTTGTGCTAGTTCATGGGCAACTGAGGTTTTGTTCATAAAATCTTTTCCTACACCGATGCCTTCAAGGGTTCTACCTAACCTCTGTTCCAACTGGTTCAGAGTTTCTATTGTAATATTTAGATCTTTAATCCATTTTGATTTTAGTTTAGTGCATGGCAGGAGATATAGGTCTAGTTTTACTCTTTGGGAAGTTGAAGCCCAATTTTTCCAACACTATTTATTAAAGAGGCTATCTTTCCTCCAGTGAGGGTGTTTGGCTCCTTTGTTGAAGATGAGATGGCTGAGTGTGTCTGGCGTTGTTTCTGCATCTTCTAATCTGTTCCACTGGTCCTCAGGTCTGTTTCTTTGCCAGTACCATGCTGTTTTTATCACAGTAGCTTTGTAGTATAGTTGCAGGTTGGGGATTGTGATACCCCCTGCCATGTCTCTGTTACCTAGAATTGCTTTTGGTATTCTGGGTCTCTTCTTTTTCCAAATGAATTTTTGGATTGTTTTCTCAAGGTCTATGAAGTATGTTGCTGGGATCTCAATTGGAATTGCATTAAATCTATATAGCAGTTTTGGAAGTATGGCCATTTTCACTATATTGATTCTTCCTACCCAGGAGCAGGGGATGGCTGTCCATTTTCTGATATCATCTTCAATCTCTCTTTTCAGAGTGTCATAGTTTTCAGAGAAGAGGTCTTTGACTTCTTTTGTTAGGATGATTCCTAGGTATTTCAGTTTTTTGGATGCTATTGTGAAAGGAATTATTTGCCCAATTTCTCTCCCAGTGAGTCTCTCATTGGTGTAGAGGAAAGCTATTGACTTTTGTATGTTGATCTTGTAACCAGCTACTTGACTGAATTTGGCAATTAAGTGTAGAAGACTTTTGGTGGAGTTCTTGGGGTCTTCTATATAGAGTATCATGTCATCTGCAAATAATGACAATTTGACTTCTTCATTTCCTATCTTTATTCCTTTTATTTCTTTCTCTTGTCTAATTGCTGTGGCTAATGTTTCCAGAACTATATTGAACAAGAGTGGTGATAGTGGACATCG
The DNA here is from genome assembly GCF_053883595.1 of Heterocephalus glaber. NCBI lineage: Eukaryota > Metazoa > Chordata > Mammalia > Rodentia > Bathyergidae > Heterocephalus > Heterocephalus glaber. The sequence continues at coordinate 9,062,917 of NW_028258324.1, read as the reverse complement.
TTGTCTTGTTCCTGATTTGAGTGTGAAGGATTTCAGTTTTTGACCATTTAGTATGATATTGGCTGTTAGTTTGTCACAGATGGTTTCTATCAGTTTGAGGTAGAGACCATCTATTCCAATTTTTTGTAGGGTTTATATCATAGATGCATGTTGGATTTTGTCAAATGCTTTTTCTGCATCTATGGAGATAATCATATGGTTTTTGTCCTTGGCTCTATTGATATAGTGTATTACATTAATTGATTTTCGTATATTGAACCATCCCTGCATCCCTGGGATGAATCCCACTTGATCAGGGTGTATGATCTTCTTGATGATCTTCTGCATTCTCTTTGCCATTATCTTATTAAGGGTTTTTGCATCTATGTTCATTAGTGAGATTGGCCTCTAGTTCTCTTTTTCAGTTGGGTCTTTCTCTGCTTTGGGGATCAAGGTGATGCTTGTTTTCAGGAATGAATTTGGGAGTACTGCTTCCCTTTCAATTTCATTGAAGAGTTTAAACAGTAGTGGAAGCAGTTCCTCTCTAAATGTCTTGTAGAATTCAGCACTGAAGCCATCAGGACCCGGGTTTTTCATAGTTGATAAGTTTTTAATTACATTTTCAATTTCATTGGTTGATGTTGGGTTGTTCAGAAATTTTAGGTCTTCTTCATTCAACTTGGATAATTCATATGCATCTAGGAATCTGTCCATTTCTTCTGTGTTGTCCATCTTATTGGCATATAGGTTCTGGAAGTAGGTATTGATGATCCTCTGGATTTCTGCTGGGTCTGTTGTAATTTCACCCTTTTCATTCCTATTTGCATGGATTTGGGCCTTTTCTTTCCTTTTTCTGACAAGGTTGGCTAAAGGTTTGTCAATTTTGTTGATTCTTTCGAAGAACCAACTCTTGGCTTCATTGATTTTTTGTATCATTCTCTTGGTCTCCATTGCATTGATTTCTCCTCTGATCTTTATAATTTCCTCCCTTGTATGAGCTTTGGGGTTGTCCTGTTCTTCTTTTTCTAGAAGCTTGAGGTTCAGCATCAGGTTGTTTAATTGGGCTTGTTCTGTTTTCCTAATATGCATATTCACTGCTATGAATTTCCCTCATAAGACTGCTTTCATTGTGTTCCATAGATTCTGATATGTTGTATTGTCATTGTCATTTAATTGAAGGAACTATCTGATTTTTTCTTTAATTTCCTCTGTGACCCATTGGTTATTCAGAAGTGTGTTGTTCAATTTCCAAGTGCTTATGAAAGTTTTCCTGTTTCTTTTGCTGTGGATCTCCAATTTCATCACACTATGGTCTGATAATATACAGGGGATAACTTCAATTCCTTTGCACTTACTTAAACATGTTCTATGTGTGAGTATGTGGTCTATTTTGGAGAATGACCCATGTGCAACTGTGAAGAATGTGTATTCTGATTTTGTGGGGTGGAACACTCTGTAAACATCTGTTAAGTTCATTTGTTCAAGAGTTCGATTGAGTTCTAGTACTTCATTACTTATTTTTTGTCTAGTTGATCTATCTATTTGTGACAGTGGGGTGTTGAGGTCCCCCACTACAATTGTATTAGTGCATATATGACTTTTCATGTCCATTAGTATTTGTTTTATATAGTTGGGTGCACTAGTGTTTGGTGCATAGCTATTTATGATTGTCATCTCTTCCTCTTGGATTCTTCCCTTTACAAGGATGTAGTGTCCTTCTTCATCTCTCTTAATCAGTGTTGGTTTGAAATCTACTTGATCTGCCAAGAGGATAGCTACTCCTGTTTTTTTTTCTGGTTCCTCTCACATGGAGTATTGTTTTCCACCCTTTAACTTTCAGCCTATGAGTTTCTTCTTGAATTAAGTGTGTTTCTTGTATGCAGCATATTGTTGGATCTTGCTTCTTGACCCATTCTGCCAGTCCATTTTTTTTGACTGGTGAGTTGAGACCATTAACATTGATGGTTATAACTGATACGTATTGAGTTATCATTGTCATGACTTTTTCTTTTCGTTGGATTCTCCCTCTTTGCTTTTAATTTCTTGTCATGCCAGATGGGTTCATTCTAATTGCTTCCTGGGGTTGTGATCCTCAATGTCTGTTCCTAGGCTATTGTGTAAAATTCTTTGGAGTACTTGTTTGGTATTCATGAAGTTCCTAAGGTGCTCTTAGTCATGAAAGTATCTTATTTCTCCATCCATTTTGAAAGATAGTTTTGCAGGGTACATGAATCTGGGTTGGAGGCTGTTTTCTTTTAGGGCTTGGAATATGTCACTCCAAGCTCTTCTTGCCTTGATGGTTTGTGTTGAGAAGTCTGCTGTCATTCTGATGGTCTTTCCTTTGTATGTGATTTGTTTCTTTTCTCTGACTGTTTGGAGAACTTTGTTCTTCTGTTGTGTTTCTGGAATCTTAACAACTATATGCCTATGTGTAGATTATTTTTGATGAAGGCTATTTGGAGTCCTATATGCCTCACTTATCAGTATGTCAAGCTCTTTTCCCCTGCTTGGGAAGTTTTCTGCCATTATTTCTGTGTAGAGATTTTTTATGTCATCTGCACTTTCTCCTGTTTCTTCATTGAGCCCAATCAGTCTTATGTTATTCTTTTTTGCATCATCTAGCAGCTGCTGGATTGATTTCTCATGTTCCCTTATAATTTTGAAGCTATTTTTCTTTTCCTGGTCACTAATTGCAATCTTATCTTCCATATCTGAAATTCTGTCTTCACATTGGCTCGTTTTGCCATGTAGACTTTCAATGGAGTTTTTCATGTCCTGGAAATCTATTTGCATCTGTTTTATGGATTCCATTTGTTTCTTATGTTGGGATTCCATCATGTTCCTCAGCTCCTCTCTAGATTTATTAATCATGTCTTGCACTAGGGGCACAATTTCTCCTGTTATCTGAGAAATTATTTCTGATTTCATTTTTTCCAGATCCCCTTTTGTTGCCAGTTCAGTGGGTCCAGGTGGTTGAGTATCAGAGTTTTCTGTCTCATTTCCCTTTGGGGTTGCTGTAGGTGATCTGGGAGTCTGGTTTTGAGACTTATTTATGTGTTTTCTCATTTCAACTGGGGCGGGGGGCTGTTTGCGCCTGCACGGATTACTTTCTCTGAGCTGGGTGAGGTGGGACAGGGGCCAGGAGCAGCGGTAGGGATGGTGACCCAAAAGCCCTTTCCTGTGGGCTGGGAGCAGCTGGAGGGATGTTGGCCGGGAAACCCCTTCCTCTGGACCAGGAGCAGTGGGATGGTGGCTCAGAAGCCCCTCCCTCCGGGCCAGGAGCGGTGGGAGGGATGGTGCCCCGGAAGCCCCTTCCTCTGGGCCAGTAGCAGCGGGACAGAAGGTAGCCCAAAAGCCCTTTCCTCTGGGCTGGGAGCAGCGGGAGGGATGGTGACTGGGAAGCCCCTTCTTCTGGACCAGGAGCAGTGGGACGACGGCTCAGAATCCCCTACCTCTGGGCCGGGAACAGTGGGACTCAGTACCTTGGTCTGGTGGTCTGGTGTCCTCTGCGTCTTTGTAGTGTGGAATCAGGTGGCTGCCTGTCTGCAGCGGTGTGATTAGGCGTCTTCCGCGCGACTCAGTACCTTGGTAGGGCTGTACAGACCTGCCTGTCTGCAGCAGGCTGATTCAGTGTGTTCTGTGCGACTCAGGACCTGGGTAGGGCATGGGCAGACCTGCCTGTCTGCAGCAGGGTGATTTGGCATCTTCTGCGTGACTCAGGACCTCGGTAGGGCGTGCACAGACCTGCCTGTCTGCAGCAGGCTGATTCTGCATGTTTTCCACGTGACTCAAGATAAAATTTTTTTAAAGGAAAAACCTTTTGGATTCCAGGAATCCTTTGCCAGTTTCTAGATTATCATGACTGACAAAACTTCAGCTGGCATGAACAACCAAACTTTCTTATAGAAAGTAGAGGTTAAGAGAAAAATCATAAAATGATATTAATGTGTATTTGTATGTGGAAAATAAACAGAAGCTCTAGAAAGCAGCCATATTCCACATCAGAGTTTGTGGCATGATCAGCTCTTCATTGTTCAGTGGGCATTGCCATGGCTCTGTGATCTATAGAGGTAGAAGCTCTCACAAATTTTAAGTTTTGTGGATTCAACATTTCTGTAAAGTTTTAATATCAGCTTTCTGGATTGAAATTTAATACCTTCTGTACTTGAATTCTTAGTTTCAGTTTTGCAAGTCTCAGCAAAATGCTTGCATAACTCTCAAAAAAAAATCACAAATTCTGGTACTGCCCAGGGATGTACTTCCTGGGCATATTCTCAAAAATTGTTCAAAACTTGAGAAGTGGGACATAAAGAAGCTTCAACACATAAGCCCTATATAATTAACGGATGGGCAGCAATCCTCTACTTTGGGGACTGAGATGCACTGCTCCAACTTCTATTGATTTGTCCCCTTCTATTACTAAAGCAATGTAGCTACAACTCAGGACTTTTAAATTTGAGGTCATAGGTCTTTTCATTACATTCAAGATGACAAATTTCATAAAATGTATTTTATTTTTGGTGGCAAATTTGATGGATTGTAAAGGCTTCTTGGAACCTCTATGGAGAAGCTATAGCAGATTTATAAGAAGAGTGTTGTAATTGATTAGTGATGTCTGCTACAGCTGAGACATGGGGAACTTGACAGCAGGAAGTGTAATGTATTTGTTGAACCCAAACAATTCTGTCATTTCTACAAAAGTTAGCTTTTCCATAAAGCTTCCTTAAAGAGCTGTTTCAATTTTATTTAGCTAATGTTATGTAGCTAATTCTGCACATGTCCACTTAACTCTTACTCATTTTGTAGAGTCACTTCAAATGGTTTCTTTGGGGAAGCTTGCCCTGACCATTGTAGGTCATTTTCATGCTCATTATACTGTTTCCTTCCTTTCTCTTCTCTAACTCAGTTTGAAATATCTAGTCACTAGTTCTATCATTAGATTAATGACTATCTACTCCAACCTCCAAGATAGCAAGCTCAAGAGAGCAAAGACCAAGTCCTGTTTTGCTTACCATTACATATCCAGTGTCTATCATAGCTCCTAGCACTCAGTAGACACTCACGAAATATTTGCAAATAAATTTAAATGCAAGAATTCATTTATTTATCTCCCAAATATCTCTGAGACTCAGACCAGATTGCTTTCTTCATCTCATATCCTTCCAGGACACTAAGCCATATACACACATGTTTACCTGGTCAAGGTTATAAATGTGTAGATATTGGAATTTGTAATCCTTGGCTTCTGGGTCTCCAGGTCTATTCTCAACTAATGATTCCTCCATTTCTATTATACACATATTAGCTGTATTGCTACCTGAAGGCATTCATTTTAGGCCATAATAAATAGTGGAAGAGCCAGGAATAAAACAAACAAACAACACCTTTTTATGTAAAAGAAGGCAGTATGGTGTAGAGGAAGAAACGTTAGGCTGAGCATTCTAAATTTGAATCCTAGCCTAGCCAATTATTAACTGAGTATTTGGAAAACTAAGTTTATCTCCCCTGGTCAGTAACATAAGGGTGAGGAGGACAGTAGTTTTCAAAATACTTTTTTTTGGTAATGAAATGTTTGCATTCTAGACTCATGAACATTTAGAGCTTGGACATACCTTTGAAACTAGTCACTGTAAAATGTAATTCAAGTCTTCTGGACTTCTCTATGTCATGAAATTAACTGGAGGCTTGTAGCTGGCTTCTAATAAATGTGCTTTGCAGTGGTAGTTTTATTATTTCTATTTTCATTTTTTTCTACAAGTAATTCCCTCTTGACTTTTTTATGGTCTTCAGGAGTGGGTTCTTTGAGTTTATTTGATTTATTTTGATTTATCTAATGGTGGAAGTGCATCCCTCTCTGTCTGCCCTTCAGAGTGGGCTTGGTGCTCCTGCCTCACATTATTTTCCATTTCTGATGTTGTATTACAGTGTTCTTTATGGCTGCACCAAGATGTATGGGCCTCACTGAAAGGACCATGGGCTCAGGGAAACATACTTCCCTTGTTCTTATTATTTTTTCTCTAAAAATATTTATACATATAAAAAATCACATATCTTACAAAAATTCAATGTGTGATCATACAACCTGAGTTTTAAATGTAGTGTTTTGTTTAGTTTAGCTTTTCTGTTCCCATATGTTGCTCTCTCCATCTATATTATCTTCCCATAGATACATAGTTACCTGTATTAACAGCCTACTGTACATACTTTCATATTATTCTTTATGTTCATGTATTCATAAATAATTGACTATATAACATGCAAGCATTCCATATGTACATATGAATAAAATATACACAGATCTTTTCATGATTTTGCAGAAACTGGAACCTACACATATTTTTGAATCTAGCTTTTCCTTATTTAACAATGTCTCTAGTAATCACATAACATTTTATTCTGCAATGTGCTGTAATTTATTCAGCCATTCCCCTGCTGATGAGCAATCATACTTTCCACTTGTTTTAATTTGTTCCTCTGAAATAATCCTGTGATAAACATCCTTGTATATATCCTTATATACATTTGCTCTTATTTCTATGGAAAAAATACCTAGAAAAAGCTTTTGTAGATAAAAATATATATGCATTTTTAATTAAGCAAGGTCTTAATTTTTAGAATTTCATCGAATGATTTTTGTCATATGACATCAATTCCTTCCTTTCTGTTCCAATTCACACCTATACCTTTTTCATATAATTCATCAAGGGCATTATAATATATCACATTAATTACTAATTATTAGATTGAATCATGAAACTGCCATTTGTGTGGGTAAAAATGGTTGACTATCACAGTTACATATGGTTCAATCTATAGATCAGGAATGTGAAGGAAATACTTATTAAGGTTGACTATTTGCTTCATATTATGAAAGCCATTTTATATACAATATTTCATTTAATTATACCATTAGCAGATAGTACTAGCTTCTTTTTAAAAGAGGGAACATGCTTATAGATGTAAGGGATTTATCCTCTCACAATTATTCTTTTTTTTTTTGGTACTGGGGATCAAACTCAGGACCTTGTTCTTGTGAGGCAGGTGATGGCACCACTGAGCTAAATCCCCTGCCCACACAATTATTCTTTTTCTTTTTTTCAAGAGTAGGAAAAATTTATTGAGAGAAAGAAAGCTTCTGTCTAAGAGAGACAGAAGGGGGACCAGAAAGTGGGTTGGCCCACACAATTATTCTTTAGTTGATATCCAAATGTATTTCTCTTTGGCACCAGAATTCAAAAAAAATTTCAAAAGAACTCTCCAGGGTCTTAAGTAGTGCTAAGGACTTTTAAAAAGCTAGGCAAACTCAGAACCTTAACCAGCCTTCAATTCAAATAAATCCTCAGTGAATGGGTTAAATGACAACTTCTTACAAGACGCTATATCATAGAGGAGAAAAAACACACACACAGAAATCAGGGGAAGAGAAATCCTAGATGTTTTATGGTGATTATACATTAAGCATGTGGGTTTCATTTGATTTTTTTTTTCTCATAGTAAACATCACTTAGACATGCTTAGATATGTGCATAGCTTGTGGGGAGAACATGGTAGGCACATAGTGCTGATTAGTTTATTCAATTAATGAAATAAGCCAATTTATTGTAAAAATATTTGGAAAATGTAGAAATATAAAGAAGGAAATTTCAAATAATCTATATTCCCACCACTCACACACAAATTTTAAAAAATCTTATGAATTCTTAATCTTCCAACTTAGGTAATTAAATCATTTCTATCCATTTGTTTCCTGTGCCATTAAAATATTCTTATAAAGGCACAATTTTTATGGTTGCAAATAATTTATTACATGGATTTAATTACCCATTATTTTCCACTTAAGCATCTAAATTATCTCTAAATTATTGTTGTCATAAATAATACTGTGACAAACTTCCTTGGACATAGTTTTTCGCCCACATCTCTTAATATTTGCTTATGATAGATTTCTGAAATTGAAATGACTGAGTCAATAGCTATGAATAGTGTTAATACACATTATCAATTTGTCCTTCAGAATATGGTACCAAGAAATGATCCTTTTAAAATTATGCTTAGGTTAGAGTATAGCTCAGTGTTAGAACATATGCCTAGTATGCTTCAATCTGTAGCACACCAAAGTAATAATAATCACTACAGTAAAATCAAATTATATTTGCATATGTTTAGTATTCTAAGAATTTATTTTAAAACCAACATTTGAATGTTTAAATCTAGAAAACCCAAAAAGTCATTAGATTTTTGGCTTCATCTTGAATCTCTACTAAACTTCCTGTATCCACTCCAAGCTGAAAATACTCATCCACCCTTTGAATCAGTGATTCTCAAACTAGAGTCCAAAAATGTATTGTGCAATGTATATGAACTCCTGGATAGTAGTATATGCAAATTTAGGGTACACCTGCAAGAGTGTGGGTTTTTTTCCCTAGAGATGATATTTATTTTTTTTCGGATTCTCAAAGGAGTTCATGACTCAGAAAAAAGTATGAAGTTTATCTTGGTGGATATAAACAACCAAACCATAATCTCAAGTGCTCCATAATTACTGGTGGTATGGGGAAGGTAATAAATGTAGGCCAGATTTCAAAAAATTCTTATCTTTGAACTGCAGAAAATGAAAATAAACCATGAAAACTAAAATAGAATATGTGATAGAAATAAAATATGTGATTAAACAAAGCGGGTAGTAATTGCTGATATTTGCTGGCAGACAAATTGAAACTTGGAATGGAGATTAGTGAAGTGGCTATGTTTTATGGCCTTGTGGTATTTACCAACACAACACCATTTATTCTCCCACTTTTACAGAGAGCATCTCTCTCAAAGCCTTACTTCAAAGCTACAGGCCTTTTTTCCCTCATTTTACCTCTAACTCAGACTAATTACAAAGAAATGAATATTTTATCGTCTTTCTTATGATAACCTGAGGCTACTGAATTTTGGAGTCAGAGCCATTATTTAATCCCATCTTTAAAGCACACTATTAAAAATTACTTTCTTCATCCATAAAATGCACATGGGTATTTGATAAAATTTCATAATACTAAACTATAAAGCATTATTTTTTTCCCTACAGAACCAACCACACTGGGATACAGCTAAAAAGAATCCCTCCTGGTCACATTGATTAGGATTCCTTTCTTTATTTCTTGTAGTTGCTTTTTAATTAGTTTTACCAAAGCCTAAACTTGGCATGAGATTCCCTCTTCTCCCTTAATCTGAATAAAACCTCTCGTATCTTTCTGAAGCATAATGGTACCCTTGGGTGTTCTACAGAACCACAAATGTCCTTCAAACAAATGTCAGGGTAATGTAGTATCAAAGAGCATCATCCTTTCTATGCTGATGAGAACTCTCTAAGGGTTAGGTTGGTGTGTCCCTCATGGGGATATCTGTTCCTCTGTATGCCTTTAATATGCATTCTTGGATAAGGGCACACAGCATCCTACATAACAAGAGCCAAAAAAAAAATGCCAAGCATATGGAAGATTTTCCTCATGGAGTTCAATGAATCAAATAGCTCAGAGGCATTCATCTTTCATACAGTTTGATTCCCAGCCTTATCTGTTATGTGGCATGATGAGAACTTATGTGGGTAATGGAAACTATATGCTCCTGCCAATTTTGGTTCCATTTCATCAACCATATTTGTCACCAACTAAAAACAGGTCCTTATCTCTTTGCTTCCTCTGTTTTGCAAATATTCCCTTCCCCCACTTTACAATGTTTCTTCATAGAACTCATTTTTAAGTGATAAGGAAGGCTGAGAAAAAGTTACCTGATACGGTATCCTAAGGACATAAGGATTTTCTCTAAAGAGGCACATTAGAGGAAAACTCAGCTAATGTTTCCAATTTACGAGCCAACAAGATACAATATTTCTTTACTCCTAGATGTAAAATAATTACATTGATATATTTCTGCTTTAATGATAGTTACAATTTTTTATTGGTTTGTGTACCTTTTAATGCTAAGTGCTTAATATATCTTGGTTCATTCACATTTTACAGCAACCTTTCGATAGGTATTTGTGATAGATAATTTTATCTGTCAATCTGACTTGGACTGGTCATGCTCAGATATCATGTTAAACAATATTCTGAGTGTGTCTGCAAAGATGTTTCTGGGTTAGGTTAACATTTGAATTGACAGACTGAGTAAAGAAGGTTGCCTTTATCAATGTGTCAATGTGGGTGGGCTTCATTCAATTTGTTTCAAAAAACAAACAAACAAACAATCTTCAGCTATACACCTTCCAGAATAAATGAATTTATTTGGGAATAGCAGAAAATTGCAGTTTAGGATATTTAAGCTATGATGAGCCATAGGCTTAGCCAGGGAGTCAGGGGAAAAGGTACTCATAGACAGAGAAGTCCATATAAGCTGTTCAAAACCAAAGGATTCAAAGACCAGGGGTTATAAATTTGTTACAGGAGGTGGTGCCAGCTTATTGGCTTGAGACAGCATTTGCTAGGCAAGTAGTCTTGTGTTAAGCAGTTTATTTAGAATCCTACAATCTTGAGGAAATTTTCATGATGAGTCCTGTTACAGGCATTTGTGGATCAAACCTTTTCCACACCATCCTCTGACTCCATTTTGGTAGAGTTTGACAAAGGCATACATAAATAAAAGATATGGTAAAGGAGAATTTGTGGCCTGTTTTCAAGCTGAGACATTGGTCTCCTGCATTCTAACTAACATGCTATTGGCTCTGCAGCTGTGTCTCAGTCCTACAGACTGGAATTGGGACCATGTCATTGGCAGCTTGCACACAGAAGATCATGGGATCTCAGTTCCCATAATGATGTGAACTAATCACTTAGGATAAATTCAGATGTGTGCATGCGTGTATGTGTGCACATATGTGTGTGTGTCCATCCCCATTGGTTCTGTTTCTCTGGAGAACCCTGACCCGGTGTTATTTTCTGTATTTTGCAAATAATTAAGCCTTATGAAGGTGAAGGCACAGGTCCAAGTTCAGCCAGACAGTAGCTAATCTTTGACTTAAATGTACATCTCCTTCACATTTGAGACCATGCTCTAATGACAACTGCACTGTACTGCTAAATATCACCTGCTTTGAAGTGGTCTTCTGAGAAGTGGTGATTTGCCCCAGTAGGATTGACTCATAATTTAAATCTTTAAAAGGTTTTAGGTAGAATGTTATTATGTAGAAATATGTCAGTCAATATCCAATTAGAAAGGCAAAATGGCAATGGTGTAGAATAAGCAATTAATTACAGGAATTTGAACTTAAGTAATTGTGGAACCTGGTATGAAGTCTGTGGATAGTTTGTTGCCTCTGCAGCTGATCATGGGTCTGAAGTAGCTGCAGATCAAAGGAGTTGACAGGTAAGGAAGGAAAGTTAGATGTGAGGCAGAAAGAAGGAAAAATTGGAATCTGCATCTGTCCCTTACCACCTCCAACTTTGATGACACAAGTAATCTGAAGAAAATGCTGGTACCCTTTGTACATTGCTGTGCATGCAGCTGGCTTGGGAATTAGAGGAAGTGAAGAATGAAATTTGGTGGAGCAGGAAAAATTTCAGAGCTGGTGGTAGCCCCATGCCAAAAAAGTGAGGCAGCAGACTCAGGATGACATGTGCAATCCACAGTAGAACATTGTGACCTACACTGACATTGCTTCTTTACTTCTACTTTCCAAATCTCATGCAAAATTCTTTTGGGGGCCAATCCTCATCTAGAGCCATATAGGAAAGGAATTGTAGAGATGGAATTCTAGAATAGTTAAATTGACATGGTATAAACCACTATTGAAAGGATTATGGGATGAGAGATTGGTGAGTGACACACATCGGCACTGGCAAATTACTTTTTTCTACTCAGAATGTCTTCCCTCCACTTGCCTTTCACTGATAGACTGTACACCCTATTATAGGGGACCCTGGCCTAGAGTCTCGATCTCCTGCAAGGAAATACAGTACAAGGCAAAAAGAAGACACAGGGTAAATACCAAATTATTTCTTTGGTGTGAGAAACTGAAAGTATAAATGAGGACCAAAATGTATAATAGATATTTGAAATAGGAAGAAAATGTTCAAAGAGGAAGGGGAACTAGGGAAGGGGCAGGGAAAGGAAAGAAGGGAAAGAAAAAAATGAAAAAGAAGGAAAAAATGAAAACACAGCTTATGTATATATGGAGGGGTGGAGGGGTTGAAGGGAGGGAATGAGAATGGGAAGAAATAAGAACCAAGATATATCATGTACAAGTACAAATTCCCAATGATGAGTGCAATCATAATGTATACCTAAAATGTACCAATAAACTTAATAATAAAAAGAAGTCCAACGATTCACAGCAAAATGAGGAACTGGGATGGACCGCACTGAGCACGTGGCAAGGAACCCAAGCAACCAGGACTGCCAGTATTTATTGATTGTACAAGCATGAGTAAAATATGGTAGGGGGATACATGTGGCATCCAGTGATATCAGCTGACACTGGCAAGGCTTGAAAAAGGGGGATAAGACATTCTTGCAAAAAGAGCAGAACAAGAAAAACCAAAGGTAGATCGTGATTAACTAGTAAGCTATTAAAACAATTAAGGGAGGGGTAGCTCTAGGAATGGAATGTGTTTTGGAGCCACATGGTCCTCAGCTGCAATATTATCTCAGGAGCCCTGCAACTTCACCGACTTAGGTTTCCATCACAGCTGCTGGGAGGGCGGCTTATGCTAGACCGAGAGCCATTGGACATGCTCCTGTGAGTCACACAGGCTTTGGTCTGGCTCTGAATACATTGTGGCCAATTATGAGGGGGAAATGCCTGCTCCATGTTATATCCTGCCCTGACTTTGGTCAGGAGGGTCTGCAACATCCTATGATTGAGTGAATGAAACAGACAGTCTGACTTATCAGAGCTTATAACAAGTCTAGACAGCTCTAAGAATTGGCATACTAAATCTATACACAAAGGTAACTGTTTAAAACAAGTTTGTCACGAATGAAATCATTTTAATTACATAGGGATATTAAAGGTATTGGTTATCACTGGTGCTGTCCATATTACAGAGAATTGGACATTACAGCACATTTTGCAAAGGTTGTTGAAAAAGCATCCAGAAACTGCAACCAGCTATTTGATCAAAGGAGGGTCATAGCCTAGAAGAAATTTTTCTTCCAATCCTGTTTTTAAAACATGTGGAATTTATAATAAGATCTGTACATAGAAAAGTCCTATTGGATTCCAATCAGGAGTTCTTACAAGCTGTGGTAGTTATTTTGATTGTCAGCTTGATTGTCAGATTGAGATACCTATCAGATTGGTAAAAGCACACTTTTGGGTATATCTGAGTGGGTCATGGGAACACGACCTTGTAGAATATGTCTGCTTCCTGGCCACTTCCTCTATGATGCTTCCTTCCCTTCCCTTCCCTTCCCTTTCCTTCCCTTGTGCTCTATTTCCCATCTAATAAAGTAAACAACTTTGTTCCACCATGCTTTTCTGCCATAACATTCTTGCCTTGAAGCCAGCCTGCCATAGATTGGAGTTCAACAAATTAAATAGCTCAGAGGCATTCATATGAGCCAAACAAATTATTTCCAACCTCAAGTTGTGTATGTCAGGGAATAAAAGCTGTGTATGTCAGGTTATTTTGTCTCATCAGTGGGAAAGTTGACCAATACAAAAGCTATTGAATGATTTTAACTAATAAGAATGACATGATCAGATTTGTGTCTTAAAAAGGCATACACGGTAAACCCTGAATAGAAGGACTAGAACAGGCATAGATACGTGGGTTAGACTGGTAGTGGGTGAGATTCTGCTAGCTTGGATAAAAAAAGATGATGGTGGAAATTGAGAGAAGAAGGTAGTCTCAGAGACACTCAAGAAACAAAATTAATAAGATTGGTGATGAATTAGATGTGTGGAGGGAAGAAAGTGAATGTTTTGAAGGTCCCTGTATCTTATGAATACATGGATGGAAATGTTTGTCCCTGGAATATTAAATGCATAAATTTTGCAGGTAGATCATTAGGTCATCCAAGGATATGTTGAGACACTTAATTGGGGAAGATCTTTTTTTTGGTACGGGGGATCAAACTCCAGTCCTTCGGCTTGCAGGGCAGGCGGTGGAACCACTGAGCTAAATCCCTGGCCCTAATTGGAGAAGATCTTTATGGATGTTTAACACATCCCTGGATATGTTGAGATATTAAATTGAAGGAGCTCCCAATGGAGCTCCAAATGGAGATGTCAATTGGGAAGTTGTATATTCCAGGCCTGGATCTTAGAGAAAAAATTGTATGCTGAGCTATAATTACAGAAGTCAAGCTTGTATAACTAAGTAACTAAATCAATGAAAATCAAGAAAATTTATTTAAAATAGAATATAGGGTGATTATAGAATATAAGGTGATACTTTTTTATACCTCCTTTTTACTTTGAGGAAAATCAACCCCTTAGGAAGCTCATGGGTTGGTCATTCCCCCTACCAATTTATAGGAGGTAGAGGACAGATTATGAGACCTTATTCAGCCAATCTGATACTCCCTATCAGGACCCAAGCTCTTTTTAGATTGACAGAAGATATAGGGACTCTTGGGAAATTGCTTGTCATAGTGATAATGTCAATGGCATAAGTCCAGCCATCAGAGTGGGCAAGGTTTGCCAGGAACAATGTCCTAAGGAGCAGATTCCTAATCAGTGTGACCTTGGGCTCTCAGCTATTGGATCCTCCACATTTTAAAAGCAGCTTATTTCATCTTCCCATGAAGCTATGAGTTGAGTGATACCTTACAAAATTATTTATTTTTCTTAAATTAGTGTTGGGGTTTATTGCTTTCAAATAACAACCTTCTTTATATAATATGTATCATATATAGATGAAGTGAATGCTGTAGAATTAAACACTATACTGTAATGATAAGTTTATACATCTCCCTCCCATATCAGACTACAGTTTTTAAAACTATACTTCATGACCCAATTAGTAGATGGCAGAATTAATTTAGTGGGTTACAACTAGCATTTTCTAATGAAATGCAATACCATACCAAAGAAAATAAACAGAAAAGAATATATCACAATAGAAAAAATCAGAGATTAATTATTGTTTTCTGAAATATTTGTGTTGGTTACAGATATTGAATATATGCACAGTAATATAAAATTAATTAACATGAGCCAAAAAGCCCTCACTTCCTCTAAGGATATAAAAGGACTGCAAAAAGTATCACACCCACCCTAGCACTGAGAAAAAAAGCTAGATAATCTAATAAATGAAAGACAAAAGTAAAAAGCCCTTCTAAAGAGAAATGGGGCCCAAGAACGGAATCACCTTGTGAGAAGATGAGAGGAAAATAAGGTAATTCAATTTTAGAGGACCGTACAAAAGCAAGAAAGGAACATCTTAGAAAAGGTGGAATATAAGTTGCCTGTCATTGGAAACATGCTGTGATGAGGTATTTAGTAAGAAGGCTATATTTCAATCAAAGTAATCCTATGTTATGGCAGTTTATTTAAAAATAAAATTCAGAAAACCCAGGGGACAAGTATATTTGTCTGAAAAAGTTAAATGAATTTTTTCTCATTGTCATCATTCAGCAATGTTTTATGTCAATTTTTCACTAATTTTCAACTGACTGTTAAGCTTAAAGTTTTCCCAGTTAACTTCCTCTCCAAATTAGTTAACCATTAAAGTAGCAAGTATTTTTAATTGAAAATATTTTCCCTAACATATGAGAATGATTTCTTTTAATTTTTTTGTACATATTTGCAGTTCACTTAGTTTATAATCATCTTGGGGAATGATTGCCTGTACATATTATAGCATGTTTCTTTTTTTTTTTAATCCCCCCCCATTTCCCTATCCTATTTTTCATTCCTGTTGATATTATTAATCTTAGCTCATGTTATGGCACATAATGTTTATGTTCATTGAGGTTATTAGGTTCCTGTACAGGGCATATCTTTATTCTTATTTCCCCTTCCCCTCCTCCTCACCCCTCATCCTTGGTCTCTTGGACCACTTCCCTATTGCAAGAAATCTTTCCCCTTGTATCTATACTTCATCATTTTTTTTCTTTGTACTTTACCTCACTCAAATGAGAGCTACCATATGGTATTTAAGCTTGTGTGCCTGGTTTATTTCACTGAACATTATATTTTCCAGGTGCATCCATTTTTCTACAAATGTCTCAAATGTATCATTCTTTATAACTGAGTAGTATTCCATTATATATAGATACTAAATTTTCTTTTTTTATATACTACATTTTCTATATCCAATCATCTATTGATGGGTATACAGGCTGCTTCCAGGATTTAGCTATTATGAATTGTGCTGTTATAAACATTGGTATACATGTATCACTGAAGTATGATGACTTAAACTCTTTGGAGAAAATACCTAGCAGGAGGATAGCTGGGTCATATTTCTAATTTCAGTTCTTTGCAAAATCTCCATATGATTTTCATAATGGTTGTATTAGTTTACATTCCCACCAACAATGAAGGAGGGTTTCTTTTTCACCACAGCCATACCAGCATTTGTTATTGCTTGATTTCTTAACGACGGTTGGTCATTCTTTCTGGAGTAAGATGAAATCTTAGCATTGTTTTAATTTGCATTTTTCTAATGACCAGAGATGTAGAGCATTTTTTCATATATTTGTTGGTTATTTGTACTTTGCCCAAGAGTGATTTCTAATGTCAATAATGACCTCAAATCTATATTCCCAAAATTGAGGACACTAATTCTCCCACTGAAAAACTATAAATGAAATAGTATTGGGTAATGATGTATTTATTCTAAAAATAAATATTTGTGCTCTATAGGGGTTGTTTAAAAGGCAAGTTAGGACTTTTTAATATATTTTTATTAGTGCCTATTTTATAAAACATTAGGTTTCAAGTGGTATTTCCATACATACATATAGCACATTTTGATCATATCCATCTCTACATTACCCTTCCTTATACCTTCTCTCAAACTCCTACTCTTACTCCCTTCCTCTTGTCTAATAATAGTCTCCAATTTAGGACTTTTTAAGATATTGATTTATTACTATGCAAAATAAAAATTACACGAATAGAAGCAGAACTTCTTGTCATTTTTTCCACCTAAATTCCTTGTAGTGTAAAATATTGATTATGATATAGTGATATAAGTTATGAGTTATAATCAATGAAGGGAGTTTCATTGTTGGTGAGGTTAGATGTATGGCCTTTAGTTGCTCTCTGTCTTCTTATCTACTTTTTATTTTTTACATCATCAACAGTCTCCTTTTCTCCCCTAAATATGATTTTTCTTTCTGCAGTAGCTGTTACTTGAGGGTTGCTTGGTCTGATTTTTCAGTGGCTTTTCTTTGACATTAACATCTCAGTTTCACAACATATCTAACAAGACTTCCCAAGATCTAACAGCCTCCTGTTCAGTATTTCTCTGTGTTCAGATTGAGCTTTATAATCTACACTCTGACATTCTGAGTGCCTTCTAGTGCCCTGAATAGGCTATTTCTCTTTCAGATCTTTTAAACAGAGTCTGGAGAAAAATGATTATATTATGAAGTAAGTTTGTGAAATAAGTGCACCATCATTTCCCCTTATGGTTTTCACAATCCAATGTAAGCAAGTTAAAGACTATAAGAAATTATTGGCTTAATATTGTCTAACTCTAAATTTCCCAAGTGTATTTTTGCTACAAGCTCCCCACCCCAATACCTACTCTATCTCAGAATTGTCTAATTCCAAATTTCCCATATGTATTTTTGCTACATGCCTTTTCCCCCTAATATCTTCTCTATCTCCCCCTAATAACTACTTCATCTCACAGAGTTCCATGGTATTTACTTGGGGGAGAAGTGATCGGGAAAGTCTGTCCTTCCTGGTTTCACAAATTCTTTAGCAGTCACAGGCTCCATTCCATTAGGCAGAAGACACTAGTTAGTAAGAGATATGACTCTTAGGAATATCCTGTCCTTTTCCTTCTACTCTTTTCCTGTCCATCTTGGATGTGCCTATTCTCTTGATCCTGAGAAGGGATTTCACATTATGCCAACCAAATAAGTATATTTATTCTTAAGTAATGAGAATAGAATCAAGGGAATGCTTCTACAGACACAATGTAGGCAGATTTGATAGATGTAATGACAAAGTGGATATAGGGTGAAGAAGGTGAAGTCAAAAATTACTTTTGCAGTAAGTTCCTACAACCAAGAAAGAAATTGGAAATAGGGGTAGGTAAAATCACATGACAGGGACTGGTTTAAGCCCTAAGGGTGGAATAATGAACAGAAAAAAAAGTTGTTTACTTTTGTCTGTTGCAATTATAGTGTTGTAAAATATCCAGCTGGAACAATCTAGAAGTTCATAGATGGTCTCAGGCAAACAAAACCATGTTAGAAAATACACTGAAATTTACTCTTGTAAATTTACTTTTTAAACAGTCTTCACAGATTAATAGTTTGGTCTTTATTAAAACACTCTCTCTTACTCTACTGCTAAAAAGATGTGTGTGCTATCTGCCCTTTGGTGTTCCACAGTGCAGCAAGGTTTAGAGAGGATGCAATGGATGGAGGGAGTGGAGGAGTTGCAGTTCCTGCATAAGTCTTTTCAGCCACACAAGCTAAGCAACCTTCTAATGTGATGTCATTAGTGGTTGCTCAGCACTTACTAAGTGCATGACTCTGTGCTTGGTGCTTCCTTGTATGCCATCCATTCTCCCAAAGTCACAGCATTTTCAAGCCTAGAAATAACTGAAAACATGCTACAAAGGTAACTATTCTCCCAGGGGAAAGTGTGAACTTGGAAATGAACAAATAATGACACAGTCCAGTCAATGAAGTTCGATGTGATTTCAAAACCATTTTGTAAAGATGGACATAAATAAAAATTCAACAAGAGGTTTAGTAATTTTTTCTATGATAAATTGTTCTTAAGATAAAAAGAAATCACAAGCTAAAAATTAGTTACAAACTATCAAGAGTTGTTAGCTTTCCTAAGAAAAGTATATTCAGTTCTTTACTTGACATGAGTTCACTCTTGGGTTGAATTAACAAATCTATATACTATGCTAAGGACAGAGAAGAAAGCTATTGTGGAGGACATTTTATAATGGAATGGTCTTTTCTCCTGTGACATCAAGAAAGGACATCAACAAAGGGGCATTTTTCATTTTTTGCTTTCCTATGTTTCACAATTTTTCTACAATGAAAATGCACTACCTTTGTAATGGAGGGGAGCAAGAAAAGAGGACAATGGAATTATTTTGGGTAAATCTATTAAAATCTCAAATATAAAGATTTGTGAAAAACAGACACAAAAAATTAATATTGCTCTTTTAATGTGATGAAAGAACCATAGATGTGTCATGTTTGGTCTTTTGCTCATTTAAGATGAAATTGCTCATTTAAGATGAAACTCTTCAACAGAGAGTTTGAGCTATTAACCTACTTTTCTGTCAGCATCCCCCATCCCTTTTTCAAATAGTGTTAATGAAGGTCAATTTCTATGTTCAAGTCTGTCTGGCCAGTGTCTGGTTTTGATGTAAGGCTTCTTATAATTATACATATTTAAAATAGCCGTAGGCTTTAACAAGACTATTTCTCCTAGAAGCAAATCAAAGACACAGAACTCTGAATATCTGAATCATCATCTTTATGACTAATGGATGGTAAGAAAAAGTCAATATATATAAAAACATTTTGAGAGCTTGCAAAAGATCAGCTATATTAGCAAAAATCAAATTCACATGACTCAAAGGGGAAGATGAGAAAGAGTTGAGAGAAATAGTATTGACTTAGGATTGAGACAGGCCTGAATTTGAATCCCATCTGCCTTGGTCTGCATGTGGTTGAGGTGTGTTCCCCAAATTTCATGTTTTGGGATCTTGTCCCCTCAAGTAGTAACATTAAGAAGGATAAGAGGTGGCACCTAGTAAGAAGTGATTGGGTCACTGGGACACTGTCATCAGAAAGGATTAATGTAGTTTCCACAGAACCTCGATTAGTTCCTGCAAGGAGTAGGATTTTATTTTACAAAAGCAAGAAGCACCCCTTTCCAGGCTCACTATGCTCAGATCATTGAGATGCCTTTTACTTTGAGACCCTTACTAGAGTCAAGAAGATGGTGGTGGTATGCCCTTGAACGTCCAAAAACTGTGAGCGAAATAAAAACTCTTTTATTTACAAAAGAGTATCCCATCTCCAGTATTTTATTTTAACAACAGAAAATGGACTGACACACTCATTTTGTCACTTATCGTTAAATAATCAGCAAGGATTTCTAACATCTTTGAACATCAGTCTCTTCATTAGTAATACTAGGAATATAATAAGGTGACTTTAAGAATTAAATGAAATGGCATATATAATCACAAATGACACAAAATGATTGTAAATGGAAACCCAAGCCTTATCTTGGAGGGTGATTTTGGACATTAATTGAAATCACCCGTGTAACACGTATAATAGTTCCTGGCACACAGTGATGATTATTTACATTGTCTTCTCACATTCACCACTCATTTGGAATTTGGCAGTCTGAGCTACTGCCTAAGGGAACAGAGAAGGCCAATGTCAAAACCCAGAGTTGCTGACAAATGAGGCTGGGCTAGGTCAGGCTAAAAATAGCAGAAATGGCTTTTCCACCACTCCCAGCCCAGAGGAAGGGGCTTCCGGGCTGCTGTTCCATCACTCCCAGCACAAAGGAGGTGAGCTGTGAGGGTGGCAACTGCAACCGCCTCCCCATCAAAATGAGAAGACACATAAACAAGTCTAAAAACCAGACTTCCAGATCACCTACAGCAACCCCAAAGAGAAATGAGATGGAACACTCTGACACTCAACCACCTGGACTCCTTGAACTGGCAACAAAAGAGGATCTGGAAAAAATGAAATCAGAAATAATTTCTCAGATAACAGCAGAGATTGTGCACCCAGTGCAAGACATGATTAATAAATCTAGAGAGGAGCTGAGGAACATGATGGAATCCCAACATAGGAAACAAATGGAATCCATAAAACAGATACACACAGATTTCTAGGAGATTAAAAAGTCCATTGAAAGTCTACACAGCAGAATGAGCCAATGTGATGACAGAATTTCAGATATAGAAGAAAAGATTGCAATTAGTGACCAGGAAAAGAAAAATTGCTTCAAAATTGTAAGGGACCACAAGAAAGCAATCCACCAGTTGCTAGGCGATGCAAAGAAGAATAACATAAGACTGACTGGAGTCAATGAAGAAACAGGAGAGAGTGCAGATGACATAAAAAACTGTCCATAGAAGTAATGGCAGAAAACTTCCCAAGCAGGGGAAAAGAACTAGACATACAGATAAGTGAGGCATATAGGACTCCAAATAGCCTTGATCAAAAAAAATCTACACATAGGCATATAATTGTTAAGATTCCAGAAACTCAACAGAAGAACAAAGTTCTAGAAGCACTTAGAGAAAAGAAAGAAATCACATACAAAGGAAAGCCCATCAGAATCATAGCAGACTTCTCAATGCAAACCCTCAAGGCAAGAGCTTGGAGTGATGTATTCCAAGCCCTAAAGGAAAACAGCCTCCAACCCAGATTGATGTACGCTGCAAAACTGTCTTTCAAAATTGATGGAGAAATAAGATACTTTCAAGACAAAGAGCACTTGAGGAACTTCATGAATAACAAACCAGCACTCCAAAAAATTTTACACAATATCCTAGGAACAGACACTGAGGATCACAACCCCAGGAAGCAAAGCAGAATTAACACATCTGGCATGACAAGAAATTAAAAGCAAAGTGGGAGAACCCAACAAAAAGAAAAAGTCATGACAATGATAAGTCAATATTTTTCAGTTATAACCATCCATGCAAATGGTCTCAATTCATCAATCAAAAGAAATAGAGTGGCAGAATGGGTCAAGAAGCAAAATCCAAAAATATGCTGCATACAAGAAACACACTTAATTCAAAAAGAAACTCATAGATTGAAAGTTAAAGGGTGGAAAACAATACTCCGTGCAACGGGACCCCCCCCAAAAGCAGGAGTAGCTATCCTCTTGGCAGATCAAGTGGATTTCAAACTGACACTGGTTAAGAGACACAAAGAAGGACACTACATCTTTGTAAAGGGAACAGTCCAACAGAAAGAGATGACAATCATAAATATCTATGCACCAAACATCAGTGCACGCAAGCATATAAAACAAATACTAACAGACATGAAAAGTCATATATGCACTAATACAATAGTAGTGGGGGACCTCAATACCCCACTGTCACAAGTAGATAGATCAACTAGATCTATCAAAAAGATAAGTAATGAAAAACTAAATTCAATCGAACTCTTGAACAAATGAACATAACAGATGTTTACAGAGTGTTCCACCCCACAAAATCAAAGTAGAATCACGTTCTTTTCAGCTGCACATGGCTTGTTCTCCAAAATAGACCACATACTCACTCATAGAATGTGTTTAAGCAAGTGCAAAGGAATTGAAGTTATCCCTGTATATTATCAGACCGTAGTGTGATAAAATTGGAGATCAATAGCAAAAGAAACCACAAAAACTTCATAAACACATGGAAATTGAACAGCATGCTTCTGAATAACCAATGGGTCATAGAGGAAATTAAAGAAGAAATTAGACAATTTCTTCAATTAAATGACAATGACAATACAATGTATCGGTATCTATGGGACAAAATGAAAGCAGTCTTACGAGGGAAATTCATAGCAGTGAATACTCATACTAGGAAAACAGAGTGAGACCAATTAAACAACTTGATGCTGAACCTCAAGCTTCTAGAAAAAGAAGAGCAGGACAAACCCAAAGCTCATACAAGGGAGGAAATTATAAAGATCAGAGGAGAAATCAATGCAATGGAGACTAAGAGAATGATACAAAAAAATCAATAAAGCCAAGAGGTGGTTCTTCAAAAGAATCAACAAAATTGACAAACCCTTAGCCAATCTTATCAGATAAAGGAAAGAAAAGGTCCAAATCAATGCAATTAGGAATGAAAAGGGTGAAATTACAACAGACCCAGCAGAAATTGAGAGGATCATCAATACCTACTTCCAGAACCTATACACCAATAAGATGGACAACACAGAAGAAATGGACAGATTCCTAGATACATATGAATTACTAAAATTGAATGAAGAAGACCTAAAAATTCTAAACAACCCAATATCAACCAATAAAATTGAAAATGTAATTAAAAACTTACCAACTAAGAAAAGCCCAGGTCCTGATGACTTCACTGCTGAATTTTAGAAGACATTTAGAGAGGAACTACTGCCACTACTGTTTAAACTCTTCAATGAAATTGAAAGGGAAGCAATATTCCCAAATTCATTCAGGGAAAAAAGAATCACCTTGATCCCCAAAAGCAGAGAAAGACCCAACCGAAAAAGAGAACTATAGGCCAATCTCACTAATGAACATAGATGCAAAAATCCTTAGTAAGATATTGGCAAATAGAATGCAGAAGATCATCAAGGAAATCATACAGGGATGCAGGGATGGTTCAACTTATGTAAATCAATCAATGGTATCAAGGACAAAAACCATATGATTATCTCCATAGACTCAGAAAAGACATTTGAAAAAACCCAACACGCATTTGTGATAAAAACCCTACAAAAACTTGGAATAGATGGTCTCTACCTCAAACTGATAGAAGCCATCTTTGAAAAACCAACAGCCAATATCATACTAAATGGTCAAAAACTGAAATCCTTCACACTCAAATCAGGAACAAGACAAGGATGTCCACTATCACCACTCTTGTTCAATATAGTTCTGGAAACATTAGCCATGGCAATTAGACAAGAGAAAGAAATAAAAGGAATACAGATAGGTAATGAAGAAGTCAAATTGTCATTATTTGCACATGACATGTTACTCTATATAGAAGACCCCAAGAACTCCACCAAAAGTCTTCTACACTTAATTGCCAAATTCAGTCAAGTAGCTGGTTACAAGGTCAACACACAAAAGTCAATAGCTTTCCTCTACACCAAAGACAGACTCACTGAGAGAGAAATAGGGCAAATAATTCCTTTCACAATAGCATCCAAAAAACTGAAATACCTAGGAATCATCCTAACAAAAGAAGTCAAAGACCTCTTCTCTGAAAACTATGGCACTCTGAAAAGAGAGATTGAAGATGATATCAGAAAATGGACAGACATCCCCTGCTCCTGGGTAGAAAGGGTTAATATAGTGAAAATGGCCATACTTCCAAAACTGCTGTATAGATTTAATGCAATTCCAATTGAGAGCCCAGCAGCATACTTCATAGACCTTGAGAAAACAATCCAAAAATTCATTTGGAAAAAGAAGAGACCCAGAATAGCAAAAGCAATTCTAGGTAACAGAGACATGGCAGGGGGTATCACAATCCCCAACCTGCAACTCTACTACAAAGCTACTGTGATAAAAACAGCATGGTACTGGCAAAGAAACAGGCCTGCGGACCAGTGGAACAGCTTAGAAGATGCAGAAACAATGCCAGACACACTCAGCCATCTCATCTTCGATAAAAGAGCCAAACACCCTCACTGGAGGAAAGATGGCCTCTTTAATAAATGGTGCTGGAAAAATTGGGCTTCAACTTACCAAAGATTAAAACTAGACCTGTATCTCTCACCATGCACTAAACTAAAATCAAAATGGATTAAAGATCTAAATATTAAAATAGAAACTCTTAACCAGTTGGAACAGAAGTTAGGTAGAACCCTTGAAGACATTGGTGTAGGAAAAGATTTTATGAACAAAACCTCAGTTGCCTGTGAACTAGCACAAACAATCAACAAATGGGATCTCTTCTTATAAATAGGCTTCTGCACAGCAAGAGAAACCACCAGCAGTGTGAAGAGACAACCCACAATGTGGGAAAAATCTTCACCTGTTCTTCCTTAGACAAAGGTCTACTATCTTGAATCTATAAAGAATTTAAGAAGATCAGACCTCCCAAATTTAAAGAACCAATCGAAAAATGGACATCTGAAATGAACAGAAATTTCTCAGAGGAAGAAATAGAAATAGCAAATAAATATATGAAAAAATGTTCAACATCACTGGTCATTTGAGAGATGCAAATGAAAACAATGCTGAGATTCCACCTCACTCCAGAAAGAATGGCTGCTATCATGAAATCAACCAATAACAAATGCTGGCAGGGCTGTGGGGAAAGAGGAACCCTGCTCCACTGCTGGTAGGAGTGTAGACTGGTGCAAGCACTGTGGAAATCAGTATGGAGATACCTCAAAGAACTAGGACTGGAAGTCCCATTTGACCCCGCTATTCCACTGCTGGGGATCTTCCCCAAAGAATTAAAAGAATCATACCACAGTGATATATGTGCACCCATGTTCATAGTAGCACAGTTTGTGATAGCTAAAACTTGGAAACAGCCCAAATGCCCATCAACTGGAGACTGGATAAAGAAAATGTGTCTTTTTTAATAAAATGGAGTACTACTCAGCCATAAAAAATGAGAAATTAGAGACATTTATAGCTAAGTGGATGCACATTGAGGCAATACTCTTAAGTGAAATAAATAGGACACACATGTGTAACTACCAAATAGTTTCTGTGGTGTGAGAAACTGAAAGTGTAAATAAGGACTAAATGTATAATAGGTAATATGAAATAGGAAGAAAAGGGGCAAAGGGGGAGGAAGTGGGAGGGCTAGGGGAAAGGATAGAAGGGAATGGGATTAATTTGAGAAAATGGAAAAGTAGGAACAAAATCTTTGTAAATAGGGAGGACTGGAAGGGTTGAAGGGAGGGCTGGGCAAGGGTGAAAAATAAGAACCAAGAGAGACCATGTAAAGGTGCAAATTTCCAATGATGAAGGTCATTATATTGTATACCTAAAATGTACCAATGATTAGAATGAATAATCGATAATGCAAAATAGGAAGAAAAGGTCCAAAGGGGTAGGGGTAGTGAGAGGGTCAGGGGAAAGGAAAGAAGGGAAAGGAAAAATGCTGAGAAATGGAAAAAATGGAAATAAAGTCTTTGTACATAGGGAAGGGTGGGGGGTGTGAAGGGAGGGCTAGGAATGGGGAAAAAATAAGAACCAAGATGCATTATATAAAGGTACAATTCCCAATGAGAAATGTAATTGTGTTGTATACCTACAATGTACCAATAAAAGAATTTAATACATTAAAAAAAATTGCAATAGATGGTCTCTACCTCAATCTGATAAAAGTCATCTATGAAAACCAACAGCTAATATCATAGTAAATGGTCAAAAACTGAAATCTTTCACACTAAAATCAGGAACAAGACAAGGATATCTACTATCGCTACTCTTGTCCAATATAGTTTTGGAACCATTAGCCATGGCAATTAGACAAGAGAAAGAAATAAAAGGAATAAAGATAGGAAATGAAGTCAAATTGTCATTATTTGCAGATGACATGATACTCTATATAGACGATCCCAAGAACTCTACCAAAAATCTTCTAGACTCAATAGCCAAATTCAGTAGAGTAGCTGGATACAATGTCAACACACAATAATCAATAGCTTTCCTCTATACAAACAATAGACTCACTGAGAGAGAAATAGGACAAACAATTCCTTTCACAGTAGCATTCAAGAAACTGAAATACCTAGGAATCAACCTAACAAAAGAAATCAAAGATCTGTTCTCTGAAAACTATGGCACTCTGAAAAGAGAGATTGAAGAGGATATCAGAAAATGGAATGACCTCCCTGCTCCTGGGTAGGAAGAATCAATATAGTGAAAAAGGCCATACTTCCAAAACTGCTATATAGATTCAATGAAAACCCAATTGAAATTCCAGCATCATACTTCACGGACTTTTAAAAAATAATCCAAAAATTCATTTTGAACAAGAAGAGACCTAGAATAGCCAAAGCAATTCTTGGCACCAGAGACATGGCAGGGGGTATCACAACCCCCAACTTGAAACTATACTACAAAGCCACTGTGATAAAAACAGGATGGTACTGACAAAGAAACAGACCTGAGGACCAATGGAACAGATTAGAAGATGCCGAAACAACTCCAGACACACTCAGCCACCTCATCTTTGACAAAGGAGCCAAATACCTTGACTGGAGGAAAAACAGCTTTTTAAATAAATGGTGCTGGGAAGAAGAGAAAGGAAAAATTATGAGAAAAGAAAAAAAATGGAAACGAAGTCTGTGTAAATAGGGAAGGGTGGAGGGGGTGAAGGGCATACAGGTAATGGGGGAAAAATAAGAACTAAGATACATCATGTACACGTACAAGCCCCCAATTATAAATGTAAATGTACTGTATAACTAAAATGTACCAATAAAAGAATAAAAAAAAAGAACGAGGAATATAGATTCGTGCAAAGTACCTAGGTTCCACCCTGCTATCAAAAAAATAAAAAAAGGAAATACATGTCTTCCACCTTTTATAAATCCCTTTCTCATGAATAAAAAGAAGTGATAAAACAAGTAGAGCAATGCTAATTATAAAATTTAGTTATTTTGCTGTAAAATTCTTTCAACAGTGAAAATAGAAGGAAAAATTGGAAACGAAGCTTTTGTACACAGGGAAGGGGGATGTAGGGGGAGAATGGGATAAAATAAAATTTATTTTTTTAAAAAATTCTTTCAACTTGTTGGTATGCTGAAAACTTTCATAATGTAACATTGGGAATAAAATTCTTCCTTGACCCCAAATCACCCTTCAAAAAAAAATGGTGCTGGAAAAGTTGGATTTCAACTTGCCAAAGATTAAAACTAGACCTATATCCCTAACCATGCCCTAAACTAACATCGAAATGGGTGAAAGATCTAAATATTAAAACAGAAACACTGAACTGGCTGGAACAAAGGTTAGGAAGAACTCTTGAAGACATTGGTGTAGGAAAAGATTTTATGAACAAAACCTCAGTAGCCCATGAACTAGCACAAACAATCAACCAATGGGATCTCTTCTTATTAAGAAGCTTCTGCACAGCAAGAGAAACCACCAAAAGTGTGAAGAGACAACCCACAATGTGGGAAAAATTTTTCACCTGCTGTTCCTCAGACAAAGGTCTACTATCTCGAATCTATAAAGAACTTAAAAAAATCAGACCTCCCAAATTTAAAGACCCAATCCAAAAATAGGCATCTGAAATGAACAGACATTTCTCAAAGAAGTAGAAATAGCAAATAAACATATGAAAAAATGTTCAACATCACTGGTCGTTTGAGAGATGCAAATGAAAACAGGGCTGAGATTCCATCTCACCACAGTAATAATGGCTGTTATCATGAAATCAACCAATAACAAATGCTGGCAGGGCTGTGGGGAGAGAGCAACACTGCTCCACTGCTGTGTATACTGGTGCAAGCACTGTGGAAATCAGTATGGAGATACCTCAAAGAAGTAGGACTGGAAGTCCCATTTGACCCAGCTATTCCCCTGCTGGGTATCTTCCCCAAAGAATTAAAAGAATCATACCACAGAGATATATGTGTACCCATTTTCATAGCAGCACAATTTGTAATAGCTAAAACTTGGAAGTAGCCCAAATGCCCATCAACTGGGGACTGGATAAAGAAAATGTGGGTTTTTTTTTAAATAAAATGGAGTACTACTTATCCATAAAAAATGAGAAATTAGAGAATTTTATAGCTAAATGGATGCACGAGGAGGTGATACTCTTAAGTGAAATAAACAGGACACACATGTGTAAATACTGAATAGTTTTCCTAGTGTGAGAAACTGAAAGTGTAAATAAGGACTAAAAGGTATAATAGATAATATGAAATAGGCAGAAAAGGGGCAAAGGCGAAGGGGAAGTAGGAGGGGTAGGGGAAAGGAAAGAAGGGAATGGGATTAATATGAGAAAATGAAAAATGGAAACAAAGCCTTTGTAAATAGGGAGGGGTGGAGGGGTTGGAGGACAGGGGCAGGGGGAAAAAACAAGAACCAAGAGAGACTATGTAAAGGTGCAAATTTCCAATGATGAATGTCATTATATTGTATACCTAAAATGTACCAATAAAATAAAATTTTAAAAAAAGAATATCAGAAATACCAGGTAGACAGAGAAGAAATATAAATTGCTTTGTACTTCTGACATTATTTCTATGGGACACAGACCAAGCAAGTATGTGAACAAATGTGCAGGACCACCATGGACAATGAACCTAAAATTCAATATCACTGGGCCACTGAGTCCTCAGATGGATTATACCAGAGCCGTCTGATTTCTAAGGAATCTTTGATTAGGGACAAAATAGAACTGCATACATTCTATGGACATCATTCATGTTTTTCCAGTAGAGAAGGGATAAAAGTGTCAATGAGAGTTTAC
The DNA here is from genome assembly GCF_053883595.1 of Heterocephalus glaber. Lineage (NCBI taxonomy): Eukaryota > Metazoa > Chordata > Mammalia > Rodentia > Bathyergidae > Heterocephalus > Heterocephalus glaber. Next base: position 9,033,656 of record NW_028258324.1, on the reverse strand, counting down.
TAATCTCTTCATTCATTCAATAATTTTACAACCTACTTACCATGTGTAGGAAGGGGTTGGTGAAGCCTTCTACTATAGGGAGTCTGGTGAGTGACTTACATTTTCCCTCAAGGACCCTCTTAATGTAAATGGATGAATAATTTAAACATATATATATTAATATATATTATATATAATATATATATTATCATGGCAATCTAGTCAGCTTTCCACTGTGATGAAAAACAACTTAAAGGGAGAAGTATTTATGTTGGTTTATGGTTTAAAAGGTTTTAGTCCATGGTCAATTGGCTCATTGCTCTTAGGCTTTTGGTAAGGCAGAAAGATAATGGCAGAAAGGTGTGATTGAGGTAAGCTGCTCACCTCATGGCAGCTAGGAAGCAGAGAGAAAGGGAAAGAGCTAGAGAAGAAGGGGTTAGGGATCAGAAATGGTTTCCAAGGTCATGGCCCCATGATTCACTCCCTTCAACTCAAGCCCACCACCTTTTTCCATCACCTCCCTATAATGCTGTCGTGTAATCTCATGGGTGGATTTATCTACTGAGAAGGTAAAGCTCACTTTTTTTTTCATTAAGTTTATTGGTACATTTTAGGTGTACAGTATGATGACATTCATCATTGGGAATTTGTACCTTTACATGATATATCTTGATTCTTATTTTTTTCCCCATTCCCCTGCCCTCACTTCAACTCTTCCACCACTCCCTATTTACAAAGACTTTGTTTCCATTTTTCCCTTTTCTCATATTTTTTCCTTTGCCTTCTTTCCTTTCCTCTGCTCCTTCCACTTCCAGTTAAAGCCCTCTTGATGCAATCACTTCTCCAGGCCTAACCTCTCAATATTGCTACATTGGGACCATGCCCTCAATACTTGAATCTTTGGGAACACTTCATGTTTAAACAGTAATGATGGTTATCCAGCAATGTGAATTACTTAATACTTCTAAACTGTACATTTAACAGTGATTAAGATGGTAAGCTTTAAGTCACACATATTATAGCACAATTTTAAAATTTGATATTTATTTTTCCATTTGAACTTCATTTGTTGCCCTTGTCGTCCACATAGAAAAATATTGACAATAAGGCAATAGCCTGCCAGCACAGTAACACAAAACAAATTTTGCATGGAAAAGTATATATTTCATTATTACAGTGATTATGAAAAAAATAGGCTTTAGAAAAATGTAAGTGAAATACTTTTGTTGTTTCTTGCCAATATCAGTAAATTTAGATTTTCCGAAGTCAAGTCAGCCAATATAATTGATCCTAAAATGACTTCCAGAAAACATTATAGCTGGTGCTCAAAGACACTTCAAATCATACATTGCCACAATTTTTTTAGTCTCATTAACAAATTATAATTTTTAACTTTAATATGCATACTTTTATAAGATAATAATAGATGTCCATTTTTTATATCATCCAACATTAGCAGTTATCTTATTCTGCTAGTTCCAGTTCCTGGAAATGCTAATGCATAGTTTCTATTCACAGATTTATTTTAAAATTCTCCCAGCATCACAGAACAGAGATTTTGCTAAGATTCAAATTCTATATTTGGGACAGAAACTCACAAGCACAAATAAAGACTCAAACATTTCTCCAATGGTTGTTTTCTTGCCACCACCCAAATGGGTCTCAGAACCATTTCCCCTAAGCATTGTCTTCCTGCTGGCTTTGCTTCCAATCCACTGAGCCAGTGCCACATTCTCTGCTCCCAGCTTTGAAGAGATAGGCCAAGCTTTAAGAATATGTGCATGAGAGAATGAAAAAAACGTCATTTTTAGATTATTCTCTAATAAGTTGTGTTCTTCCCTCCAATAACATGTGTATTTGAAAGCTAATTCTGTATCCATTTGGTTTAACTTTCAGATTCATCAAAATGCATAGCCTACATTACATTTTGTATAAGAAACTTCCTAAGAACTGGAGGGAAAAGCCCACTGTGTATGTTAAGTTGGTTTCTGACAAGCAAAGAAGATGATCTCCCTAATTTAGCCATTTTATCCAAGCCCCATCCATCATAGGTACTAATGTTCCTTCCTTCAGGTGCATGGAATGTGTTGCAGGGCCAACCCACCACCATCCATCTTTGTATCTCAGGCCAGAGATACCTCTCAGGAACAGAGATACCTCTGTTCAGAGCCAGTGGTCTCCTTTTTCAGCCCCATTTGATTTGATTCAGAAAGTCATTGAAATCATTAATATTAGAGAAGGAGGGTATTTTGTTAGTATTTGGAAGACAAAAGAAAGACAAAGTCACTCAAGGCTTCTAGGAGCTGACCTATCCTTTGTAACCACTTGCAATTACTGCTGGAGGTCCTGTGCTTGGAGGCAAGGCAACTGTGTAATTGCTTATTTAGTGTTTAGGAGCATGGACCCTAGACTACATGACTTCAAATCCTGGCTCTATCACTTAGCTTTGTGATGTGAAGCAAGTTACCTAACACCTTTGCACCCCAATTTCCCCTTCTGTAAAACTGAGTCAGTAATAGGGCTCACCAGGCTACTAAGATAAATGAATTCATGCCTTTAAAGTACCTAGAATATATTTAACAAATAGTTATGTGGTACATAATAAGTGTTATATAAATTGAATTGTCATTCTGCCCTCATAAAAACCCATCATATTCTGAGTTTTGAGGTCGCATTGATTTTGCTTTAAATACTTCTCAAATATTTCCTCTTGTTTACACTCCCAGGATTATGCTTTGGTTTAGGATCTCATCATTTCTTGCCTGGTTGGCTGGAGTCCTCTTCCAATCAGAGTCTTTGGCATCACTTTACCCTTTCTGCTGACATTGCAGATATCATTCTACATTGTAATGACATTATTTCACATTCTAATGATATTATTCCTATGCCTCTAATGACTTCCCTCAATATAGTGAGGTTCCAACAAATAACATGGCATGGCAGCCCAGCCCCTTCTTAATCTTTTCTCTTTAACCTTTTCCAGGTTTATCACAACCTATCATGCCTTGTGCTCCAATTATGTCTGCTATTCTTGGATCCTCCCCCATGTCATGTTCTAGAATACAGATATCCCTTCACATATGTTTCTTGTGGCTGGGATATCACCCTACAGTGCCCCTGTCTACTTTCTCAACTCTTACTTAATCTTCAGGCCTCATTTCAAATATCCCCTACTCAGTGATACCTTCTCCTGGCAAAATTATTCACTTTATCCCTCTTCAGTATTTTGCAATTCTTTCAATCTTCAGCTCTTCAGCAACTCACAACATAAATAACACATCTCGACTATGAGCTCCTTGAGGGCAAGGATGCACCTTTTTCATCATATTAATTCATTCAATCCCAATAGGTCTGGGAACAAAATTATAACAAAGTACACTTGATACTAGTCTTTGTGGAGCTTATGGTGTAGTAGTGGAACCAGGAAATAAATAAGCCAACAACAGCTTAGATAATTACAAAATTCAGTATTGCCAAGAAGAAACAAATGTATTGCTATGAATAGAGAGTAATAGAAGGTGACATTTCTGCATCCTCAGTGCTGATCATGGTGTCTGGCTTATAATAGATATCCATGAAATTTTCAAATAAGTAAATAAATTAGTAAAGACCTTGCCATTTACAGTCTGTACCTATCACTGATTTCATGTGCTAGGTAGGAAAGAATAGAATTCTCATTGAAAATTCACATGGTCAACCTTAAAAAGTGGCTACTATATGTAACAGGTTATAAGAATTTGGCTTCATTGATGCCAGGAACTAGCTAGCACACAGAGAAATGTATTATAGTTTGTTTCTGGATAGCACCCCCAAACCTCATGAGCTCATAGGTGCGGCTTTGGGGAGGTAATTTGATCAGGGGTGTGTGATATTCATCAATGGAGAAGTTCACTGATGGATTTATAGCTAAATTCAATGTTGGGAGGTAAAACCTGGTCAGAGGAGTTGGGTCCCTGGGGATGTGGCCTAGAAGGGTCAGTCTCACTCCTTCCTCCATGAAGCCCCTCTCTGCTTCCTGCCTGCTGTGTCATGGACTGTTTATCCCCCACCATGGCCCTCGGCAAATGCTGCCTTTCGGACCCAGCTGAGTATGGACTGAAACCTCTACAAATGGTGAGCCAAAATAACCTTTTTCTCCTTACAGTTGCAAATGTCAGGTATTGTGTCCCAGCAACAAAGATAGAAACTAAGACAGTCTGAAATTCCTATTTAATCCTATCTAGTTATCTATCTATCTATCTACCTGTCATCTACCTATGTCTATCATCTACTTCTCATATTATTTCTCTAGCTTTCACTCTATTTCAAACAGGATATGAGTGGTGCTATCTTTTGGATGTTGACTCTCCCCCAAAGGTCAATGCCTTAGTCTTGGTCCTCAGGGTGGTACCATTGTGAGATGGTGGGACCATGAGGAAGTGGAGCTTTATGGGAAGTTCTTAGGTCCTGAAGGCACATCCTTGAAGTGGAGTGTGTCTGTCTTCTCCTTTTTGCTTCCTGGCCATGAGCTGAACAGCTTGTTCTGCCATGTGCTGCCCACTGTTCCTATCTGCTATGCCCAACAGAGGTCCAAAGCAATGGGGCCACCCAGTCTTGGATGAGAACTTCCAAACTGTGAGCCAAAATAAATCTTATGCATTTATATGTTAATGATCTGAGGGATTTAGTTATAGTACTGCAAAGGTGACTAACATAGGTGTCTAACATGGGTAAATAAAATCCAAGAAGGTCATAAAATAATAACAATTTAGAAAACAGAGAGGTCAAGTTATTATTGTTTCTGATACTCATAAATATTCAAATATATTAAATATCTTATAATTTTATGGAATTTTACAGTTCAAAAGGTACTTTTACATTTATTATCTAGATTACTCCCAGTTATGGAACTCAGGTGACATTAAGATTTCTACTTTTGAGAATAAAACCTGAGGTACAGAAAAAGTAATTGACTTATTCAATATCACACAGCCAATGCCTAATGAAGGCTAAAATCAGACTTCCAACTCCAAGTCCACGGAGCACATGTGACCTGGCACTGAGCAGTTAACAGTAATGGGCTTTTGTACTTTAATCTGTTGTGTTAGGAAAGCCAGCTGTGGGCTGAGAGAATTCTCAAGTCTCTCCCCAGTCACTTCCTGCTCAAACCCCAAGTGTGCACATAAAATACAATTTTTCTAAAGGTTCTTTTTGTGGCACATACAGCTCTCATTTGCAATCTAGGAATGGTAGCAAATGGAGTTGTCAATTGTATGAAGGTCTGCAGACAGAAAACAGAGCATACAGGAGAACCACTCCTGCTTCCTGTGGTCCACTATGTAGCTGAGGAATGAACCTGCAGCAGATTTAAAGTGGGTACATCAGCCACTAATTAAAATCCAGTCATCAGGTGAGCCTGGATCAATGCAGCCAGATCAGAAGAGACCATTGTGATTGCTCATTTTATTTATTAAATGATTGACTACATTTTCAACTCTAATCCTAAATCCTGTCCAAATACATATCTCAAGTAAAACAAAATTGCTATGGCAACTATTTATTTGTTGTTGTGAAGCATTCACATAGCCTGACCATGCATCAACCTAGAATAGGCAAAGTACTGATGTAGAAGTACAGCAAAATTATAGTCCTTAGGAAATGTGAGTCAATGTCAGAATCAGGCATCAATTTGTGAATGTGCTAACATGTGCTCTAAAAGGCTCCTATGGTTAGTACTGGTTCTCAAAATGTGGGCCTTGGGTTACCAGCAATAGCACCTGGAAAACTGTCAGAAATGTAAATTTTTAGGACCTCCTCAGATTTACTAAACCAGAAATTCAAGGCCCAGCAATCAGTTTTGTAACAAGATATCCAAGTGATGCTGATGCATGCTAAAATTTGGGAGTTACTGATCTAGAAAATAAATCTAAATCTTGCTTAACTTGTCACATTGAATGACTCAAAGGTTGTGCCTCCTGTGATAGTATTACAATGAAAAATGAGCATTCCAGGCATATTATTTTGAATTTCTGGCAGCTGAAAGTCCAGGATCAAGGTACCAGAAGCCTCATTGTCTGGCAAGGGCTACTGTCTACTTCTAAGATGGCACCTTGATGCTGCATCCTCTAGAATGGACAAACATTGGGTCTTAGAGGCAGGAGATGGAAGGGAAGAAGATGCAAACTTTTTCCAGTGAGCCCTTTATAAGGGCATTTAATCGTGTTCCTGTGCAGAGGAGCCTTCATAACCTAATATGCTCTTAAAGACTCTACATGTTGGTACCATCGCATTGGTTATTAAGTTTCAGCATAAGCATTGGGAGGGAACATATTCAAACCATAGCACATAGAGACAATGCATATGTTCACTGCATGTTCACTGGGAATACAGTTATTATTTATTGATTGAGGTCAACAAGGGAGAAATAAGAACAGGGCTTGGATTCAGACCAGAGATCACATCTTTCCTTCCTTATTTATTGGCTAGGTGAACTTGGCTAAATTTCTTAACAATAGTTTTCTCATACAGAAAGTAAATGAATATTATAGCAATGCAACTCAGAGGATTATCAGAATTAAATGAGATTGTGTCTTAGAAAGTGAAATGGTAGCTGTGAAACATTACTGAATGACTGACCAACAATTTCCCCCATTCATTATAGTTTTAAAGTATAGAATTACTAGAACAAAATACACAAACCACTTGAAAAACACTAGTACTTCAGTAACTAATACAGTACATTGTGTTAATCAAAAAGTGATTTTAAAAATAACTATATACCTTCTGTTACCCTAAGCCTTAATATCTTAACTGAAGTGTAAGCTTTGCTTGTCTCTCCATGTGTTATTAGATATTTTTTCCTTTTTAACGGACTACCTTATATCCAATTTTTTCTAGAGCTGGAGTGGACAGCTGCAGGATTTTAGACAAGTATACTATTGGAAGTTCCCAACTTCTCTCTTGGCTATTGGCTATGAGTACATTAGATTATCTCTTCTATACTTTTGAAAACAAGGGTCTTTTCTTCTCAACCACTGGTTACTGACTCATAGCTATCTCCCCAATATCAATCAGTAAATGGAAGAAAGACCAGGAACAAAATACAGACAGAATCTTCTCTGCTGTTTCAGGCCCTTATCTTCCCTGACCTTCTGTCTAAGCAGCAGGGAGAAAGGAGTGAGCACTGAAATCTACATCTCTCCCTCAACAGGAAGGCTGCTTTTAACAATCCGATGGGAGTCATTTTCCACTCTGTTTAAAGAATAAAGAAGCTTTCTTTCCTACTGAAAGATGTCTCCTCCTGCTGACTGTTCTTCCAGATACAGTTTGAAATTAAATTCAATGGTGGCATCTTCAGTGCTGAGGCTCTGTGCAAAACCTGCGACACTTGTAGTTTAGGCATAGGAAAAGACACTAAAAGGAACTTTAGAGACTAGCTATTCTGACCCAATCCTGTGTAAGAAATTCCAAATTTTAAAGGAATTTCTTTTTGATACAAATGTTTTAATACAAGTCCCTTCAAACTAGTATTACAGATTTTGTGTCCGCACATGTCTATACATGTTTGTTGAAATATATTCTGGGATAGAAGCACTTCTAAACAGACTAGTTCATAGCCATGATGGTTCTCAAAGTTTTGTGTTTTTTGTTTTCAGAACCACTTGGAAAGCTTTTAGGATACAATACTCTCCCCCTCGCTTCCCCCAGCTCTGGTTTCAGATTCAGCAGATCTAGCATGCAGTAAGGGAATTCACATTTCCCACAAGCTCCCAGGTGGTACCTCTGACCTCTACACAGCTGGCCCAGGGATCACACTTTGTGAAGCACCATTCTAGATGCCCAACTGCTCTATCTTCTGACCCAATTTCTGATAAAGTCATCATTAATAACTGCAACTGAACAAATCGGTTTCCATTGTGAATCTCCTGAATGAAGAATACCTCTAAAATCTTAACTACTTCAAGTACTGTCCTTTTTTTTTTTCTTTCCCTTTTTCTTTTTCTTTTTTTAAAAGCAGACATTTGTTGCCTAGGGAACAGGCTGAACTAGAAGAGGTTTCTTAACCAGAGTAGTGCCCAGTTCAAGATTTTATTTCCTCAGTTCAATAAATGTCTTCAAGTAGATCACTTCTTTTTCTGTCTCTCTGCTACTTGATCTCTCTAAAGAAACACACATACACACACACAATCAAACACACATGATCATGTACTACATAGCATTTCAGAGACTGACCATGTATACAATGTGGTCCCATATGATTATATTACCTAGTGACATGCAGCCATCTTAGTGTTTTGGATATTTTATGCTATTCTCACAATGTCAAAAATCACCTAACAGCACATTTCTCAGAACTTAACTCTTCTTTAAGCAATGCTATTGTACCTATTTGTGTGTGTATATATATATATTCACATATTTGTTTTTAATTGAAAAAAAGTAAAAGAATTTCTGTGGACATTATAAAATCGCTTAGGACCTTAACTTTTTCCCTCTGAGCTTGTGGAGCATACATGGAAAGAAATACATCATCATATAATTAATAGGATATTGTAACCTAGAAAACTGTTAGTATAGATTTGATTTTATAGAGTAGAAGTGCTTCTTAAAATTTGAGTATAAATGAACCTGGATGTCAAATTCAATTCTTTTACTGGTTCTCATTATTTAATTAAGATAGGATCCTTTGGGGGCAAAACTTGGCTCTAACATATAATAAAATCATACCTAAGAATATAATAAATGCTTTAAATAGAAAAATGGTAATTTTCTGATAAAAACAATAGTAGCCACACATCGTTCTCATGTGTGATATAAAGGTCAAAGGCTTGCTTAAAGGTCAAAATGAAAAATAACTGCCAGGCTAATTGAAAAGAATTTCTAGTTAAAAACATTACTAACACTTTGAAAACTCCTTAACAACAAATAATAGAGTGATGTGAAATTTGGTTGGTTGATTGAATTAGCACCACTTGGTAGAAATGATTTTTTAAAGAAACTTTTTGCCTTATTTGAAATGGAGACAAAACTAAGAAAGCCACCCGTGATAAACTGCAACAGTAAGTGTTAAAGAGAACAACATTCAATGATACTTGTTAAAGCACAGAAGCAGGTGTTATGGCTTATGTCTAGATGTCCCCCTAAAGCCTCATGCAGTCATAGGTGGGGCTTTTTCAGATGTGCTTGAATCTAGAGTGTGTGATTGATTCTCGATGCAATGCTAGGACTAAGGATGCTAGGATTAAGGGTGTGTGATTACTAAATAAGTCCACTGATTGGTTTTGCACTGCCCTAATCCTAATAGCCTGGATATAATATAAGAGACATAAGAGGCTTGTCTGGCCCCTCTTGTTGTTTTGCTGCCTCCTGCCCGCCATGAACTGTGTCTCCTCTGCCATCCCACCTTGGCTTGGAGCCAGCCAATTATGGACTAAAACCTCTAAATAAACCTATGTGAGCTAAATAAATCTTTCCTCCTTTAACTTTGGGTGTCAGGTATTTTGTCTCAGCAATGAGAAAAGTAACTAAGGCAGTGGCTTTTTTTGGGGGGGAGACTGGCATAACAGGTACAGGGATCACTGCAATAGGAGTGACAATATAGGGTTTTGCAGTGAGAGAGAAAGATTAGGGTCAACTCCAAATACAGTTTTGCAGAATGAGAATTTATAATTCAGGGAAATGGTGGGGGCCAGTGATAGAAAATTTCTAGCAGGATACATCCTAGGTGAGGGGGATTTTGACTAAACCAATCAAATAAGATTCTTACCGAAGAGAGGCCAGGATGATCAGACATTACCTGGGAGAACCAGAGGAGAAACTTGAGGATGATGAAATATTGGAGATGGGGGCTTCTTGCTAAACTGGTGCATCACTGTTCTTTGCTAAAATTGGATTTTACAAGAAGTGCACAAATGGGGCCAGAAATTTCAGTGGACTGACTGAATTTGTTCTAAGAATCTTTGTCATAAACTGATGCTTGGGACAGTGTGTCTATTAAAGCTCTAGGCCAGGACCTGAAAAATGCTTTAAAACTAGTCAGCCTTGAATGCCATGTCAACTTAGGTTTTTGGAATGAAAATTTTAGTGAAGAATTTCTTGAAGGAGTCAGTAGCAGAATGGTCAGATGATAGACTCACAGTCCAACACTGTCTAGGATCTGAGCTTTGCAGCATTGACACTGCCTGACCAGGGCCTTCTACCATAAGCTTACCACAGGGGTTTCATCCATAAGGTTGTTGGAGATGCAGAGTCTCAGTCTTACCACAATGAATCAGCATCTGCCTTTTAAGAAAATTCCTGATTGATTCATGGATGCTGAATGCATTACCCACTTCCCCTTTAGGACACAGAAACTTATTCTCCCAGGCACTGGGATGATTCCTTTCCCTGGAAAGTGTCCTAGCCTGAAGAGAGTCATATCACCAAGATCATGTCCTCCTTTCCAAGGGCATCTTTCACCCACTGACTGGTCAGTGTGAAAGGTTTGGAACCACTCTGAAGGGCCACCTGAGTCCAAAACTCCTGTAGAGTTGACAAGACTATTGACACCACATTTGGTCGAAGTTCTTCTCCCATTTCTGCTTCCTTCTCTTCCCTTCTATAAGAGTTTATCTAGAGAGCACTTATTAAACTTACTCCACACTAATCTCCATTTCTGGACTTGTATTCTGGAGAACCCAATCTGCCACAATACTGACAATTGGGAAGCTCAAACTTTGGCCATACAAATTCATTTCTGGCTCCTTAGTTTTCTCTTGTAAAAGGAAGAGATAACTGTTTCTCCTCATGGTTTTGTTGTAAGGTTTAAATGACCTAATATATGTAAAGCACTTGCAGTGTTAGATCGGTGTTAGTCATTACTATCTGGTGGGTTTGTGAATAAAGTTATATTAATGTCTCAGATTCCTTGTTCACAAAACCACTACGACTGATATGCAAAAACTAGGTTTAAGCAGAGAAAATCTATTCAGTCTCTGTGCAAGGCCTGATGGGAAGGAAGTGTAGATACACATATAATAACATGGTATTTGAATTAGGATCAAGAATATCAACCCGATAAAAGCAAGTGAGTTATGCTATAGAGTATGATGAAACTCTTATTTCCACTTGGCCAGGGAACAGTGTCATGAGAAGATGCGGAAACAGAAAAGCTCTATAACATGAATCAAAAGGAGAGTGACACACGAAAGCATTAGAATCAAGTTTTGTCAGAGGGAAAAAGGAAGTTATTCATTTATCCCAACTATTCATGCAGGAGAAGATGAATCTAGTTGCCAAGTCTATACCTATGTTTAAAGCTTATCTCATTTCTCCTGTCTGCAATTATTATTTATTTTCTTTTTTTAAAAAGCATTTTCATAAAGAAGGGGGGGGTTGTTTAGTTCACAACTCTGGAGATCCAAGAACTTGGTGCCCGCAGGTACTTTGGCTCCTAGCAATGACCTCATGGCAGATGGTGTCACATGGCAGGAGTACGTCCAGAAAAATCCAGCTTACTAGGTTTTATCAAATTGCTTTGATAAGGAAAGCAACTGAAAATTGTGTTCGAGAATTTCAGCTTCCGGATATAGACCTTTAGCCGGCAGTGATTCTCAACCAAGGCTGTTTTTCCCCTCAGGAAACATCTGGCAAGGTCAAAAAATGTTTGTTTGTCACACCTGGAGCCTTGCTAATGACATCTAGTGGGTAGAGGCCAGGGAGGCTGCCGATCATCCTACAATACATAGGTCATGAGAAAAGTTAAAAATTTCCATGGGATAAGGTCAAGGAACTCGACTCTAGCAAAATTTCAAACACCACAAATACACACACATAAGCACACACGCACTCAAAGGAAAATTTACAAGGACGTTCACTGCAGCATTTTCATAATATAGGAAAAACAAAAAGTGGAAACAATGTAATAGTCCCTTATAATGGAATAAATACGTCATGGTATGGTCATACAGTGGAATAGTTTACAGCACTTAAAATGAATAAATTAGATTTTTTTGTCAACAAGATTAAACCATGAAGAGTTTTGAGTGAGAAAAGTATATTGCAAAAAGAAATAGATTTGTGCTGCCATTTAGGTAACATTTAAAAACCAAAGCAATACTTTAATGTTTAGTAGAGACTGCCAAAGCCCACCCAATATTTCCTCTTTCTATAATCCCTCTCCATAGAAAGCCCCTTCCCACACTAGGTTGCACGACTTGCTTTGGTAAACAGCAAACTTGACACAGTAGAGACTTGAAAAATGTTTGAGCACCACTGTTCCATCTTTCATGCCTCTCTTGGGAACCCTGAAACCACGACAATGTGGGTGAGCCTGGGACAGTCTGTTGGGAGATGAGAGACAGTGGCTAAGTCATTCCTGCTGCCCCAACTGACATTGATCCAACCAGTAAACGTATTGGTAAAGACAAGCTATTGACCTTTCTAGCAAGAAATAATTGCCCACCTGAACTACAGGATTTGTTGTTTTAAGAGAAATAAGGTTTGTTGTTTTAAACTACCGAAGTTTGGGGTGGTTTGTCACAACTTTTAAAAATATAATTGTTCAGAAATAATAAGCAGTAAAGTCTAAATGAATGGGTGGACAGAGAGCACATATACCTTTTTGGGAGCTGTTTAATATTGGACAAACAGACTCTCAATGGCAACTATCTCCCTGAAAGAAGGAAGGCAGCGAGAAGGAGGAAGTGAGCTTCAGTTGTAGCACTGACGTTTTATAAAAAATAATCGCAGAAAGGCTTTCCAGTTTTAGTTCTGACATGTAAAGAACTTTAAAACTGTCTTATCCTTAGAATAAGAAAAAAGATGAACAAACTGGAAATCAATGACTTTTCTATTTTTAAATGTTTTATTTCTTAGTTTTTTGAGATAGGGTCTCATTCTGTAGTGCAGGCTGGCCTTGAACTCACTATATAGCCCAGGCTGGCCTCGAACTTGCAGTAGTCCTGCCTCAGCCTCTCGAGTGCTGGGAATACAAGCATGTGCCACCATGCCCAGAACAATGACTTTTCTAATGCCTGTCAGAGAAATGAAGCTGCAATACACACAAAATGCCACCTTGAAATCAGAAGGAACAGGTTTGCTGCTGAGATTTGCTTCCTGGGACATCATTGCTAGAGCAATTCTGGAGCAGCACTTAGGGAATTTCCATGAAGGTAGGAGGCCAACTGGGGATCTACATGAGAGTGAGCCCTACATGGAAGGCATGGCCTTAGAGGGTCTCTATGCTTTTTTTGGGGGGGGGGGTTCTCCTGTAGGATATTATGAATCCACGGAAAATCTTATTTCTCTAGTAAGGAGAGGGAAAAATAATCATTTGGAATTATTCCCAGAGTGTTCCCCATAACAAAGGCTTACTCTTCAGGGGAAAAGATTTTGTGGCATCTTTGCCCTACCTGGGAAGAATGCAATTTCCTACCTCCAGTACAGTCTGTCCTTGCTGTCTTAGCTAAGGGCCAGGGGCTAAGAATACTTGTGAAGGTCACTTCCCAGGAGCACAGATGCACTAACAGGTTGTGACACAATCATAAGACTGTAGAATGTTCCTCAACCTTTACTCTTACCATTAAATTAGTAGGGCCGCAGGACAGTGTCAGAGGACTGCGACCTCAGCGGGAAGGTGCAGGCTCTGTTCAGGAAGCAGTTCTTGGGACTCCACGACAACAGGAAGACAAATAAAAGGACATGAAAAGACTCTGATGTCTCTGGAAACTACATTGACAATAAGCACTAAGCAAAGCCCAATCCTAGCCAGATTAAAAGAAAATATTATACTAAAGTTAACTGAAGTTCTACTCACTCAGTTCTTATCACTTGATTATCATATCCAGCTTTTAACATCATCACCAATAAAAATATAAAGCATATTGAAAGGCAAGAACAAAACCAGAACCCAAAGAAATAAACCAAGTGACAGAACCAGTGTCAGATACTACACACATTTTAGAATCCTCATATAAGGAATTTGAAATAACTATTATTAATATGTTAAAGGTATTAATGGGAAAAGTAGGCAATCTGCAAAAACTGTTGGGTAATATAAGCAAAGGGATAAAAGGTCTAAAAAAGATTCAAAAGGAAATGTAAGAAATCCAAACCACTGTCCTGGAACTGAAGGATGTCTTGATGTCTTGTCTCTCTCTCTCTCTCTCTCTCTCTGTCAAATAGAGTCTTAGTCTTGTCTAGGTTGGCCTTGTACTTACAATCCTCCTGCCTCAGCTCCTGAGTAGTTGGGATTATAAGCACATGCCATTACACCTGTGACTTTGAAAGATGCCCCTGATGGGACCATCAGCAGACTGGATGCAGCCAAGGAAAAAATCATGGAACTTGAGGAAGTGGCAATAAATATTTCCCGTTGAAATGCAAAGAGAAAAAGAATGAAAAATGAAATAAAATATCCAAGAATTGTGAGACAATTTCAAAAGATGTAGCACATGTGTAATAAGAATATGGATAGGGGATCCGAGACTGGCAGTGCACACCTGTAACACCGGCAGTCTTGGAGGCTGAGGCAGGAGGATTGCAAGTTTGAGCCCAGCCTGGACAATTTGAGCAACTTAGTGAGACTTTGTCTCAAAATAAAAAATTAAAAAGAGGCTGGGGATGTAGCTTAGTGAGAAGGCCCTGGTTCAATTTCCAGTATCAAAATGACAGAACAAAACAAAATACCACAAAAGGAAAAGAATATGAGCAGGAGAAGAAAGACAACATGGAGCAATATACCAGAAGAAATATTCGAAGTAATAAATGGCTAGGAATTTTCTAAACTTAATGACAAACACCAAACCACAAATCCAGAAAACACCAAATCTTAGAGAACACCAAGCAATATAAGTGGCAAAAATTTACTTCTAGACATATGATATTCAAGCCAAAGAAAATAAAACTTTTTAAGGAAGCCAAAGAATGAGAGGAATATCTTACCTATGGAAGAACAAGGTTAAAAATTACATTAGACCTCTTGTTAGAATTCTAGGCAAGCAGGAAGAGGATGGAGAGGAATAAAGTGTCCAGAGAAAAAAATCACAGTCTAGAATTCTACATCCAGTGAAATTACCCTGAAGAGAAGGAAAAGCCCAGGGTGGTAACACACACATGTAATCCCAGCACTTTGGGAAGCTGAAGTAGGAGGATTGTGAGTTTGAACTTATCGTGAGCAACTTAGAGACCTGGTGAGATCCTACCTCAAAACTAAAAAATAAATGGGCTGGGAATGTAGTGCAGTATGAAGGCCCTGTATTCAATCCAGAGAGGGAGGGAGGCAGGGAAGGAGGGAGGGAGAGAGAGAGAGAGAGAGAGGGAGGGAGGGAGGGAGGGAGGGAGGGAGGGAGGGAGATCCTCAACCCAAGGAAAACCAAGGGAATTATACTTGGATCTGCATAAAGAAAGGAAGAGCAACAGAGAAAGAATATGTCAGGTACAATAACATTTTCTTACTCTCAGTTGGGCTAATAGATAACCATCTATGTGAAATAACAGTAACGCTGTATGAGTGACTATAACATTGAGTAGGTGAAATGACTGACAGAAATGTTTGAAAGGACAGGAAAAAGGAATTGGGATGGATATATCTGAGAATTTGTATCTTCTGGGAAGTCTTATCTCTTGCAGTCAGTTTAGAAACTAGACCTCTGTGACTAACTTGATAAACTACTGGATATTTTTACCTCAGGGTCTGAATTTAGTCTTAAGGGATTTTTCAGACATTCATCTTCTCCAACTCTGATGTGTAGTCATACAGCAAGTGCCTCCCTAACTCTTCAGAAAGGCCTTAATACCATGCACTGTAAAGCCAACTTTTCATTGCTCTTTTTTCCACAATCCTATGTCTAGAAACCAAAAGAAGTACAAATCTCTGAAACCTACTCTTCTCAGCCTTTCGTCTTCTGTTATAATTGGAAGGCAGGCCTGTGTAGAGGCCACTGATTGTTGGAATGTTCTATGGGCACTAAACCAAACTACCACCATTTTAGCTCAGGTGGCTGTTAGGTAATTATATCATTGTGTCAAAGCTTAAAATTATCACTTATCTGCAACGAATTATGTTTATTTTGTTCTTAGGGCAGAGTGGAGGTTTTGCCATACATTTCTTGAATTATGTGCCCTTCAAGAGAGTTTTGAATCAAAGTAGACATTTGAACCCATCTCCTTCAGGGGACATTTTAAATCCCTATTATTATTAAATGAATTCTTTTTCTCCCGCACAAATAAAAAGTAGTAAATGGTCTTGTTTTTCTTTTCAAAGTATCTGTTTTCATTTGTAAATTTCCATAGCCTTAGCAGGTTTGAAAATTATATAACCCATTATGTCAAGATGCTTGCGAAAAACATCATAAGCAGCTGGCTTTGAAATGTCTGCTAAAAATATTTTTCCATAAAAGATATGATTTTTCTGCTGGATATTTAAAAAATAAGTAACAACATTACCTACAGTAAAACAGCCTCATTTCATGAAAACACAAAAGAAACAGATATTAGAGGTAAACCAACCACAAAAATAGGACTTCATTTCATTTGCTGGAGGAATTTGTGCAGAGAAATTGACATTTTTAAAATGTACTATGAGAAAATTGAATGTGTACCCAGTAACTTTCTTGTTTTATTTGTTTTTCCTCCTTAAAATATAGTAAAAGGTCTAAAAGAGCATAGGGGAATTGGGAGGGGTAGGGGAAGGGAAAAAAGGGAAAGGAAAAAATATGAGAAGAGGAAAAAAATGGAAACAAGGTCTTTGCAAATAGGGAAGGGTGGAGGGGGTGAAGGGAGGGCAAGGGAAGGGGAAAAAAATAAGAACCAAGAGACTCATGTAATGGTACAAGATCCCAATGATGAATATAACTGTATTGTATACCTAAAATGTACCAATAAAGTTAATGGCGCAGGGGGTGGGGGGGAGTCCCGGAAGTACATTCATAGCAATTTTAAAGGGAAATATAGGACAGTTCTCTTTTGAAATGGGTAATGGACCTGGAGTTTGGTTGGAAAAATACTAAATGAGTATTTCCAAGGTACTTATTACACAGCTCTGACCTTTTGGCCAAGTGAAATGATCCAGTAAGCAAAACATTTTAGTTCTTGCTAATCAAGAATTAATTATCTTTCCTATATTGAGTTTTCACATAGGTGTGTATTTGAAATTTATCACATAGAAACTTGAGGAATTTAATGAGTTAATTTTGATTTTAACATGTACATATGTAATTAAATATTTTGCTTATAGGGTAATAGTCACACTTAACATGTCAGGAACTGGACTAAGCATTTGAATTACATCTGTTATCTTCATATCTAAAGATACATATAATGCACAATGAAGGAAACATTAAATTAGTAGAAATCATAAAAAAAAATAGTAAACAAATATACTTCTTGAAGGTTTTGACAATTGGTTCTTTATTCTCCATCCCCTACAACTCAACTAACTAGTTTTTATCTCCTATTCACATGGCACATGCATGCTCAGATTGGAATTATTTTAAAAAATGGGATTAAATTCATCTTTTATTTGGTAGTATTTGAAAAGTCTTAAATAGATATGACTTCAAGGGGGCCCATCTTAACGCCATGTCCCCACAGCTACATGAGTTTATATTGGGTAGATTGACTTCACACAAAAGAATGTAAACAGTGTTTGGCACTGTTTGGTTCATATAATTACCATTCCAGTAAGGTATACAATTCATGGTATGAAGGATCATCTGAGGAGTACGAATATCTGCTCCTGAAGGTCCCCAGTGGTTGTATCAGCTAGAGGGATTGCTGGTGACTGAAATGTACCCTGATAGTGCAACTGCTGGGCTCTGTACTAAAGTTGGTTCCTTTATTGCTCTTGGTCCCACTGGACAGGCCTACTCTGTTTCCAGCTTCTTGAGGGTAACCCTGGATTCCTAGTTCTAATAACACCACTTTGTCCCTGTGGCCTAAAAGTGACAGACAATAGATTCCTTCTGTGGCTCAGCTAATGCCTGGGTTGTTTCGCAATTTGGGGTTGGCTTCACAGATCTTCCATCACCCAAGTATAATCCCCTATATATGGTACAAAAACACAAAAGTAGATTCCATTTTCGTAGTTAGACCTGACAATATATTGATTAACTTGAGAAAGTCAGTGGGATTTTTGGAAGTCTTCTGGGATAGCTTATAAACTGAAGAAGAGCTGAATAAATAAGGACTGGAAGTTCCAGGAACTCAGAAAAGCAGTACCAGGAATTCAAGAATGGTCCCTTAAATACAGCCATCATACAAATCAGCTCCAACTGCCTTCTACTTGTGTGTACCTTCACTGGAGATTCAGATTCCCATCTATCATGAATGGGGCAGAAACTTATCCTGTAGTGGTAAAAGATGTGGTCATGACTGAGAGAACCAAAAGAATCTCAAAGAATGGAAGACAGAAGAGTTCATCAGAGGATGGCATTGTTAGACAAAATAACAGATGTTCCCTGCTATAACACACTTGCACTGCCATGGTCAGGTTTTGGTCCTGAGTCTTATAGGCTCAAGACACTGAATTTGCAGGCACTGTGACCTGAGTCCACAGTCCAGGAACAGATTCATTTCAATGCTTTCAGAAATCGAGTTAAGCAAGTGACTAATATTAATATACTCATTTGTAATGAAAAATATGACTGTACAAAATATTTGAGATGGCCTGAGCAACACATACTTTTCTTTTAGGCAAACCACACAAAAATCAAATATAAGATTCACTTCACTTGTGAGCATGAAATTAGAACAAAACATTTTATTTAAGTGTTGTTTTACATAGCTGATGTCTCAAATGTTATTTTATGGAAAAATCAAAATTTTATAACAAAGTAATAAGAGAATAACAATACACTGTGTATCATTATCTTCAAAGTACAAGACATAAACCAAAAAGATTCTTACAAAGAAGAAACAGATAATAGCACAAAACTTTCTTTTTGATGAATTAACATGAACTAGTAGTATAAATGAAGCAAATTAGCACATTTCTTAAAATATTTTTGAAATAATGGAATATGTAATTTGGGGAAGTATCTGAACTTCTCTCTACTTCCTACTTATCTCTCAAATATTAAGACCACCTCAGAAGTATTTCTCTTCAAAAGACATTTGCTGCAAGTTGGATTCTCTAGAAGCAGATGCTAAAACAATCTGAGGTAAATTGTGTTTATTAGGGATCAACCTGTGAAGGAAAGAGAGGGCAGGAAGGAGCAGGGAGAAGTTGAACTATAAGGCAGATTTCACAAAGCCTTGGCCCTGCCGGTGGGGAGCTCTGGAGCAAGTCCTTCCATCAGAGTTGTCAAGTGTCAGGCTGAGGTCACCAGGCCTCTGCTTCTACCTCACTCTGTCCCTGAGTGTGGCCTGCCCTAGGATGGGAGTGACCCTGAAGGAGACAAGTGGGACATCTTCATGCTTCCCACACTAACTGTGAGTATAACCATGTTCTGGAGGCAACACAACTCAGAGCCACTTGGCCAAGAACCCCTCTTCTCTTCTCATCAAAGAATTTGTGACCTTCCAGGTTCTGCTTCTTCTTGGATGTTGGTTCCATATGCTTTGAAAACACTTGCCTGGCACTTTACTTTTTCAAAATGCCCATTTGGTCACTGCATCTTTCTCCCAAAGAGAGCATACAACAGAACTAAATTATACTCAAAAATAGTCAACGACTTTGTACTTTTATCACCATGAATGACTAGGAAATAACTATAGTTAGTATTTTGTTTGTTGGGGGTTTTTTTGGTACTGGGGATCGAACTTGGGACCTTGCGCTTGCGAGGCAGTCGGCTATGGTTAGTATTTTGAGTGTTTTTAAATCTTCTAAACCTGCAAGGACAATCTCATTTTTGTTGTTGCTCATGGCAGTCCATCAGGCAAGGAGAGGTTTCTCTCCATTGACTCTGAAGACAACTTTTGTTGCACTGACCATACATAATAGTTGTTCTTTAAATGTTGCTTGTTTTTTTGCTTCCTTCTTTTCCCATTTTCTTTCTATTCATATTATATATATATATGATTCTATTCATATATATATATATATGATCTTATTCATATATATGTGATTAATAACATGTTCAAGAATGAACTAGACCTTGTGCTAAACCCTAGTTTG
The DNA here is from genome assembly GCF_053883595.1 of Heterocephalus glaber. Classification (NCBI taxonomy): domain Eukaryota; kingdom Metazoa; phylum Chordata; class Mammalia; order Rodentia; family Bathyergidae; genus Heterocephalus; species Heterocephalus glaber. Next base: position 9,013,603 of record NW_028258324.1, on the reverse strand, counting down.
TCCTGGTGTACAGTGCCCCTTAGATTGAGACCATTCTCAGGATGGATGCTGCTTCACATCCTCTGGATTTACCTGAACTAAAATAAGTTATAAAAATGAGTGGTTCTTAACACACCAAAACAAAAGAACCATAGACAAAATCCACTGTGTTAAAATGGTGAAATTCCTGGCATTTCAATAAACACAGTTGATGATGCCAATCACTGTCAGTTTGATAAGTATACTTATTTTTTCTTCTCTATAAAATCTACCATAAAACCCCAAGTTAAAATTGACACTTCATTACTTGGGGAAGTCATTCCAGAAGTCCCCTGGGTATGACTGACAGACCATGTCATACATAGTCTACAAAGGAAAGGGGGAATTGGGAGGTTAAATCAGTTACTTTCAGAAATCAAATTATAAGGTTTAGTGCATACATATGTATGCCCTTAAGGAAAAATATAAACCACTTGAAGTTGAATATCAAATTAACTTAAATTCTGTCTCAATTCAATCTTATATAAGGGTATGTCCAAGAAATATTTCTGTTATTATTTATCTATGCCTGCAATTAAGAATGGATATTTATCTAGCACTCACCCTGCTTTGAAACACATTCTTTTTCTGCCTTCCCAAGATCCAACTCCCTGTTGCCTTCCTTTTGTTCTGCAATTATCTCATTTTTGATAAAACCACTGGATCCAGAAGCAAACATTCCTTCCATTGGAAATGCCTCTTGCCAGTTGGCAATCCAAAATCTAAGCATCAGAGAACAGAAGGACAACATCATCTTTCAGTAAGCAAATACTTAATTATCTAATTAAGTTTGGGCCTATAAAACAAAAACACATGCATATTTAATTTTTATTTACACACTATATCATAAACACTCCATGAAAACCTATAGATTGTCTATTTGAATAATAGATTGAATGTATGGGTTTGTGTGCACAAATAGACACAAAGCTGATATTTTCTTGAGTTTATTCAGTTCTGGAAATTTGCACAGAGCTGACGTGAAATGTTTTGACCCACTCCAATTATGCTGTCTGGACAGCCAGGTTCCTCAATTTCATCTGTATAAAATTTGGACCCCATTCAGTTGGCCTATGCAGCACAATAATAGAAAAAAAAAGCTGGCCTGTTTGTAGCTCACTTTTGCCACCTGCCATTTCATGCAATCAAGGATTGAAGCTGCTACCATAAATGCATTCCCTACATTGATTTATTTTTCTTGTACTGTAGAGTTTTTATCTTTTTTATTCTTTCTTCTTTTTTTCCAGCTGGACTGTGGGAAATCACCTTTTTGAAACACACTTGTAAGCATTTAAACTAATCAGGATAACAAATCAATCTTCAGTACCTTGAGAAATTTCTCCTGGTAAAAGATCCTGCCTTAAGCTAGGACACACTGTGTGTGTATATGTGTGTGCTCTGTCCATATAGCCCTTTCCATAAAGGCTATTTTGTTCCAGTTACAGAGAAGGAAGTAATTTCAGAAGTAACAATCGAAATAAATTCAATAGTTCCAAAATGATTCTGAATGAAAGGCCACTCTAGTATCTCAGAATACTCAAGACCATTAAGTAGCCAGAAAATTTAAAAAACACAGTTTCTTGACTAGCTCCTTAAAATTTCTTACTACTCATAAACACCCCCTTTTGCAAGCCCAACTGCACCACTCTGCTTCTCTTCTTTTTCCTTAATCTTCCAAGTCAAGTCATTTCCATATCATACTGAGAATTCTTACATTAATGTGAATTCACTTTCCTCAGAGAGTAAGTCTTGGTTTTATCAATTCTAACCTCACATGGAAGGTGATGAAACTTTTCTATATATTAATTGTAGTGATTCTTATTACCCAAATCTATGCATTTGTCAAAACTCATACATTTGTGTGTTCAAATGAATGGATTTTACTGCATATAAATTGTACTTAATTAGAAGAATGGTACATATTTTACTGTTTGATTCCATTTACATGAAATTCCAAATCAGGCAAAACTAGTCTACAGCAAGGTTCTCACCCTCCATACTACTGGTATTTTGGACTGGATCAATCTGTGTTGCACACTTTATCTGTGCAGTCACAGAGAGCCCTGTTCTTTAAAGAGGCTCCACATGTGGCTTTATGCTCTGCCATCACCATCTTGAATTTCCCAATAATTTGATCTTGAATTTGTGTTTTGTACATGAAACCTAAAGAGACAATGGAACATGTACATGAGCAGGGGAAATATACCAGGTGCCTTTATGTGCACATGTAGAGTCAAGCCCAAAACCATGGCAAGTGGCAAGCACAGTGAGCACTGAGCAGGTAAGCAGGCTGCCCAGTTCCCACATGCATGCCTACAACACAGGTGCCCCAAAGAGAGGCGGGAGCTGGGATGTTGGTGGCAATGACAACAATAGCAAAAACAGCAGCAGATGGCAGTAGTGTCCAGGACCCCAGGAGGGAGGAGGGGCTTCACATGAGGTGGGTGGAGTGGAGTGAGGTGTTTGTTTGCCCTTGGAGCCCACCTTTCCAAAATCTGCATAAAGGATACCTCAGTAGGCCAAATACCAGGACAGAAACTGCTGGCACTCGGGCAGTAAAAGTTGTCAGTAAATTATTACAAGATAAAAATGTACAAAATGGGCACTGCAATCAATTATATCATGAAGTTATTTTACTTCAAAGGATTTAGAATCTCTTTTGAAAACTAGCAACATGGGAAAATAAATATCCACATGCATAGATACAAATATTAAATCCAATAATTGTTATATTAAGAGGAAAAGAACATTATTTTAATATGAAACCTCAGATGAGCCAATTATAATGCAAAAAACATTTTAAAAATAGTATTTTCTTGTAATTGAGTGAACAGTGATAGAATGCATAAATGAGCATTTTTAATTATATACCAATCATCAACTCTTTGTGATTTCCTCAAGTTACAGAAAATGTCAGGGGGAACTCTAAAATGCTATGGCATTAATTTACATTTAAAATTAAATTCATATTTCGATGAAACACATTTTTCTGAAGAGTTAAATGCTTTTGAAAAAATTATCCTTTAAGAATTTTCAACTCTAGATGTACTAAAATGTGTATTATGAAATAATTTTTTAGGAATTTATCCCATTCTTGTCACAGTTATACAAAAATTCTCTTAACAACTTTAGTAACAGCTGTATCAGTAGAAGATCATTTTTAAAATAAAAATTATCAAAAATTATTTGCAACCTTGCATTTGCCATGAGTGACCAATGTCACTTTCAATTATATAAATTAAAAATGAAGTCATAAAAATAAAAATTTTAATAATTTAATAATTTGCATAAAAGGAAATCAGAGAAATATTACCAATCAAGATCACATTAATATTATTGCATAATGTGTAATATAAAATTATGACCGCAAAATATGTTTTCGTAATTTGTAAGTTTATATTGTGACTCATGTATCACTTCTCTCACTGACATTTTATAATTCAGAGTGGCCATCTTTTCCTTACTGGTAAAATGAGGGCTTAGATACAAGTTTTTAAGATCCCTTTCAGCTCTTGGATTCTGTGATTTGCCTATCAGTAGGTATCCATTACAGCCTACAAAGTTCAGATGAAAATGAGCTCCCTTGAGTGGTACCTACTTGCTTTTCTGCCAATCTGAGTCTACAATAGACATTTATCAATACTATGTATATATAGATTGTAGTTAGTCACTTGCCTGTTTATTTTAACCAGATCACCAGACTGTATTGTTTCTTGGTTTTGTTTTTTGTTATTGTTGTTTGTTTGTTTTTGGTAATACCCTATTTGAAGACAGACTTGTAGGCAAAATTTGTATATACTACTCACATACAAAGAAGAAAAATGCCTATGACTAGAAATGTGAATCTGCTGGTGCAGACTTTATAGGCAGAAAATTGGGTTTATGAGAGGAGAAGGCAGGGGTTCCTTAATCCAAGTACTAGCCAGTGGCTCTACATGAAGCTGCTATGTTGCTGAGGAAAGTCTAGCTTTGTTTTGTTTGTTTTCTTTTTTAAAAAAAAATTTTATTCCTGGTTTTCAATCTGTATATAGGAAAGTCTAACTGAAAAGCAACACCCAGTACATCTGTGTCTAGTGGGGACACAAATCACATCATCAGCAGGTCGGCCATGGTGGACATTTACTACAACACTCAGCAGCTTTACATGGGTTTCAGTTGGGTATGACAATTTCTCTGGTTTGACTTTGCCTTCTTTGAAACTGAAACTTTATCTGAGACCAGAATTATGAAAACCCACATTACCCATTACATCATCTATCTAACTTCAAAAGCAATGGATCAGGAAATATTTAATAGGACGTAAGTGCTACTTACATACATTTCTTTTATGTAGATATGTGGAAGAAAGCTAAAACACTTGTGTTAAATAATCATTTCCTGATTCATTTCCAAAGCAGTGGGGTGACTAAAAAATTTCCGTAATTGATCTATTTTTTCACTTTTAATTTTTGAGGAACAAAGATGATATTAGCTTTATTGTTTCACAAACAGCAATATATGTTCATTCTAAGCAGAAAAAACAAAACAGTCAATACCAAAGAAGTTAGAACAGAAAATAAAAGCTATTGGAAATGTCTCCAAGAAGTAATTATTCTCAGTGCTTTTCTATGCATACATATTTTTACAATTCTGGAATAAGCTACTATATTTTAACCAGCTTTTTCATTTAATTCCCCAGTCATCTTTCCCTATTTGTTTTCTTTCTATTCTTTAACTAATAAAAACAATGTTTCAATAAACATCTTTTCACACATATCTGTACGTACTTATTGAATTAATTTTTTAGAATAAAATTTTAGAAGTGGTGTCCCTAGGTGAAAACATGTACATGCTTTAATTCTGATACATTTTTCTAAATTGCTTTCCAGTGATAATGCTCTTTATAACCTACCAAAAAGTTTTTCCCAAATCCTCACAAGCTCCAAATATTTTAGCCCTTGTCAATTTGATAAGAAAGAATAATTTTGCATGAGCATTTAGTTTCTATTACTATTTTTTTTGGTTATTAGTAATTGAACATCTTTTTGATCTGTCTATCTACCTATCTATCTATCTATATTCTTTTATCCTTCACTTCTTTATTTGATTTATCCATAAATTTATCTGGACTAAACTAGTGCAATTTCCATAAAAGGATAGGTTTTATTCACGGATCGTATTATGGGTCTGTGTATTCACTGACTCTTTGCTCTCAGCAGGTGACGGGAACTTTATCTTATTCCTGGATTTCCCGCTACAAACTAGCCTGTATCTATGCCCAACATTTCTCACTCCCATTTAGTACCAACGGAATGGCCCTTCTTGTCCCATCCCACCACTCAGGGGTCTTCACTCCCCTATTTCATTTCAAATCTGCTGCGGCATGTTTCAACATGTACAAACCAATCCCTTCCTTAACCCTTTTGGAGGTCATGGCTGAGCTGAGAAGCTTGAACTTTTCTTACAATATTGTTAAGTGGTAACGCATGATGCTTGATCTCTGAAAGGTTAAAAAATTAAAGTACTGGTGGGGCTGAGCAGTTGCAAGTTGACTGGGACCTGCTTCCTCCGGCTTGCTCCACCAGCTTGCGACCCAGACAGGCTTCCGACCCGGACAGGGTGAGGACCCCCACACACACCGGCACTCCCACCAGCCGCCAGCTTGGACCCGTGGTTGCCTCCAACAAGAGGCCCCACCCCCAACCCTGCCCACTGACTCTGGCCTTTTGGCGGTGCAGCTACTTGGTTCCACACTACAGAAGCACAGGGGGACATAAAAGCCATTGTCCTGAGCTGCAGAAGTGAACAACACAGAGAGGGCCTCTCTCAGGCTCCCTGATGAAAACAAGCCCACTGGAAAAGTGAAGACAATCTCTTCAATAAAAGCACACCAGACCACCATACTTGGTAAGTTTGAAGGATCATCACCTCCCATCAGAACCTGAACTATCCTCAGGGGAAGGGCAGCTGAAACCTGCACTAGAACCTTGCCGAGTTCAACCCTGCAGGACAGGGAGCTCAACTCGGGATTTGCAGCCAGAAATCTGCCTGAATCTCACAGGTCTGGGACTAGCTTGCTGAACCTCACTGACTTATAACTGCACACTGCTGCCCACCTTGTCTATTGTGATAGCAGAGACATACCCTGATGGAGGCCCTTCATTTGTACCTTTTATTTGTTATTTTCAAAATTACCATGATTTGTTTTGCTCTTATTTTTATTTTTTTTCTTTTTTACTCTTTTAAAATTTTTATTTTTCTCTTTTTGCTTTCTCTTCTCTTCTCTTCTCTTCTCTTCTCTTCTCTCTCTCTCTCTCTCTCTCTCTCTCTCTCTCTCTCTCTCTCTCTCTCTCTCTCTCTCTTTCTGCCTTGCTCCCTTGCTTCCCCACATTGTTCTTCATCTCCCCTTTGTGTTCCTATTCTGGCCCTAATTTATATTTCTTCTTTATTTGTCTTTTCTTCTCTTTCTTTCTCTTGTCTGTGCTCTCTGGCCTCACTGCTAACCTTCCTGTATTCTTCTACCTACCTATCCCTCCCTCTCTAACTCCTTCTAACTCCCCATCTTGAAGGGTAAAGTTGCTATATTGAAGAGTTTATCCAGTATAAGCATATGTTGCCTTGGTCCTTGATTTTGATTTAATTCACACAGTTAAAGGTGATAGATTAACAACTACCACAAATTGTCATTTTCTAAGATGTACTTGATGCTATGGTGTTGCTGATTGTATCACTTGGGCTAAGGTGTTGTGATTGATCTAATCAGACCTTCCTGGTATAAGGAAAATGAGATAGCCTCAGAGCCATTAGAGATTCAAAACCTAAAGACCAGCTATATCTGGAAGACACCTCTGCGAAGCAGTCATTCCATGAGGGTTCTAAATACATCAACAAAGATACTTACAATAAGCAACTTCAAAGTATCAACCCAGGAACTAAACCAAGGACAGTACCAAAAACAAAAAAAAATGAGAAGATATTTAAGCAAGGCACAAACTCAGACTTCCCCCCAACAAAAGGCAAATTCTGGGGGAAATGAGGTGGAAAAGCCTGATAATCAACCACCTGGACACCCTGAACTGATAGCACAAGAAGTAACAAAAGAGATGAATGAGGCTCTAGAAAACTTCAAAGCAGAAATAATCTCTCAGATAACTATAGAGATGGTGAGCAGAGTGAAAGATATGATTAGAGGCTTTAGAACAGAAACTGAAAAAAAAAAAATAGATGAGCTCAGAAACATACTGGAAGCCATGAATGCCCAGCGTAAGAAAGAAATGGAATCCATGAAACAGATTCAAACAGATATTCAGGAGATTAAAAGCTCCATTGAAAGCATGCAGAGCAGATTAAGAGTATCTGAAGATAGAATATCAAATATAGAAGATAGGATTGTGGTGAAGGACCATGGAAATAGAGATTTCTTAAAAATAGTAAGGGATCATGAGAAATCAATCCAGCAGCTGCTAGATGATGCAAAGAACAACATAAGACTGGTAAGAGTCCAGGAAAAAACAGGAGAAAGTACAATTGGCATAAAAGAACTGTTCACAGAAGTAATAGTAGAAAACTTCTCAGACAGAGGTGGAGAATTGGACATACAGATAAGTGAGGCATATAGAACTCCACCTAGCCACAATCAAAAAAAATCTACACCTAGAAATATAATAGTCAATATCCCAGAAACCCAACAGAAGAACACAATCCTACAGGCAGTTAGAGAAAAGAAACAAATCACCTACAAAGGAAAGCCCATCAGAATCATGGCAGATTTCTCAACACAAACCCTCAACTCAAGGAGAGCCTGGAGTGAAGTATTTCAAGCCCTAAAAGAAAATAACTTCCAACCTAGACTGTTGTATCCTGCAAAATTATCTTTCAAAATCAATGGAGAAATTAGATAATTCCATGACAAAGAATACCTGGGAAATTTCATGAACACCAAATCAGCACTCCAAACAATTCTAAGCAATATTCTAGAAAAAGACAATGAAGGTCACAACTCCATGAGGCCTAGCAGAGGGAAGCCACCAGGCAAGGTAAGACACTAAAGGGAAAGGGGGAAAAATAAGAAATAAAAGCCAACAACAGTAAAACATCATGACAAGGATGAGTCAATATCTATCAATTATAACTATCAATGTTAATGGCCTCAATTCACCAATCAAAAGAAATAGACTGGCAGAATGGATTAAGAAGCAAGATCCAGCAATATGCTGTATACAAGAAGCACACCTGACTCAAAAAGAAATTCATAGACTGAAAGTGAAAGGATGGAAAACAGTTCTCCACGTGACAGGAACCCAGAAAAAAGCAGGTGTAGCAATCTTATTTGCAGACAAAGTAGATTTCAAGCCAAAACTAATTAAGAGAGACAAAGATGGTCACTACATCCTTGTGAAGGGAACAATCCAAGAGGGAGAGATGACAATCCTAAATATATATGCAGCAAATATGAATGCCCCCAACTATACAAAACAAATGTTAATGGACATGAAAAACCAAATAAGCACTAATACAATTGTACTGGGGGAACTCAATACCCCACTATTACAAATAGACAGATCATCTAGACAAAAAATTAACAATGAAATTCTAGAACTGAACCAAGCTATTGAACAAATGGACTTAATAGATGTTTACAGGGTATTCCATGCCACAAAATCAGAATACATATTCTTATCAGCTGCACATGGGTCATTCTCCAAAATAGACCACATGCTGGTTCATAGGACATGTCTAAGTAAATGTAAAAGAATTGAAGTTACCTCCTGTATATTATCAGACCATAGAGCAATAAAATTGGAGGTCAATAGCATAAGAAACCACAGAACTCCCACAAACACATGGAAATTGAATAACAGTCTTATGAACAACCAATCGGTCACAGAGGAAATTAAAGAAGAAATTAGACAGTTTCTACAAGTAAATGATAATGCCAGTATAACATACAACAATCTATGGGACACAATGAAACCAGTTCTACATGGGAAATTCATAGCAGTGAATGCCCATATTAGGAAAACAGAGAGAACTCAGATAAATTACCTAATGCAGAATTTCAAGCTCCTAGAAAAAGATGAGCATAACAAACCCAAAGCTTGCACAAGAGAGGAAATTATAAAGATCAGAGCAGAAATCAATGCAATGGAGACTAAGAGAACAATACAAAAAAATTAATGAATCAAAGAGTTGGTTTTCTGAAAGAATAAATAAAATCAATAAACCTTTAGCCAATCTTATCAAAAAAAGGAAAGAAAAGGCTCAAATACATGCAATTAAGAATGAAAAAGGTGAAGTCACAACAGATCCAACAGAAATCCAGAGGATCATCAATACCTACTTTGAAAACCTGTACTCTAATAAAATAGAAAACACAGAAGAAATGGACAGATTCCTAGATACATATGACTTGCCAAAGTTACATGAAGAAGATATAGAAATTCTAAACACCACAATTACAATGAGTGAAATTGAAAATGTAATAAAATATTTACCAACAAAGAAAAGCCCAGGTCCTGATGGCTTCACTGCTGAATTCTACAAGACATTTAAAGAAGAACTATTGCCATTACTCTTTAAACTCATCAAGGAAATTGAAAGGGAAGCAATACTTCCAAACTCATTCCTGGAAGCAAGTGTTACTTTGACTCCAAAGCCAGGGAAAGACCCAACCCAAAAAGAGAACTACAGGCCAATCTCCCTAATGAACATAGATGCAAAAATCCTCAACAAGATACTGGCAAACAGAATACAGAGGGTCATCAAGAAGATCATACACCCTGACCAAGTCAGATTTATCCCAGGGATGCAAGGATGGTTCAACATTCGTAAATCAATAAATGTAATACACTACCTTAACAGAGTCAAGGACAAAAACCATATGATCATCTCAATAGATGCAGAAAAGGCATTTGACAAAATCCAGCACCCATTCATGATAAAAACACTACAGAAAATTGGCATGGAAGGTGTTTATCTCAACCTGATTAAGGCTATCTATGAAAAACTAACAGCCAACATCATACTAAATGGTCAAAAACTGAAAACTTTCATGCTAAAATCAGGAACAAGACAAGGATGCCCACTATCACCACTCCTGCTGTTCTGGAAACATTAGCCACAGCAATTAGAAAAGGGAAAGAAATAAAAAACGAAGATAGGAAAGGAAGAAGTTAAACTGTCATTATTTTCTGATGATATGATACTTTACCTAGAAAACTCAAAAAACTCTACCAAAAGACTTCTCGACTTAATTGACAGATTCAGTAGAGTAGCTGGATATAAGGTCAACACTCAAAAAACAATAGCCTTCTTATACACGAATAGCAGAGTCACTAAGAGAGAAATTAGGGAAACAATTCCTTTTATAATAGCATCCAAAAAAATGAAGTATCTAGGAATCAACCTAACAAAGGAAGCGAAAGGTCTCTACACTGAAAACTACAGCACCCTGAAAATGGAGATTGAAGAGGATACAAGAAAATGGAAAGACACCCCTTGCTCCTGGATAGGAAGAACAAATATAGTGAAAATGGCCATACTTCTAAAACTACTATATAGATTCAATGCAATGCTGATTGCAATTCCAACAATATACTTCACAGAGCTAGAGAAAACAATCCAAAAATTCATTGGGAACCAGAAGAAACCTAGAATAGCAAAAGTAATTCTAGACAACAGAGACATGGCTGGGGATATCACAATCCCCAACTTGAAACCATACTACAAAGCCACTGTGATAAAAAAGAGCATGATACTGGCAAAGAAACAGACCCAAGGATCAGTGGAATAGATTAGAAGATGCAGAAACAACTCCAGACATACTCAGCCACTTCATCTTTGACAAAGGAGCCAACCACCCTCATTGGAGGAAAGATAGCCTATTTAATAAATGGTGTTGGAAAAACTGGATTTCAACCTGCCAGAGATTAAAACTAGACCCATACCCATCACCATGCACTAAACTAAAATCAAAGTGGATTAAAGATCTAAATATTAAGACAAAAACACTAAACATGCTGGAAGATAAGTTAGGTAGAACTCTTGAAGACATTGGCATAGGAAAAGACTTTATGAACAAAACCTCAATAGCATGGGAGCTAGCACAAAGAATCAACAACTGGGATTTCATCTTATTAAAAAGCTTCTGCCCTGCAAGAGAAACCACCAACAGAACTAACAGACAATCTACAATGTGGGAAAAATTTTTTAGCAGATTCAAAGACCCAATTCCAAAATGGTCATCTGAACAGACATTTCTCAGACAAAGAAGTGAAAGCAGCAAATAAACATATGAAAAAATGTTCAACATCACTGGTCATTGGAGAGATGCAGATGAAAACAACACTGAGATTCCACCTCACCCCAGAAAGAATGGCTGCTATCAAGAAATCAACCAACAACAAATGCTGGAGGGAGTGTGAGGAGAAAGTAACCTTTCTCCATTGTTGGTGGGAGGGCAGACTGGTGTGACCACTATGGAAATCAGTGTGGAGATACCTCAAAGAACTAGGGCTGGAGGTCCCATTTGACCTAGCTATTCCCCTGCTGGGTATCTTCCCAAAAGAATTAAAAGAATCATACCAGAGAGATATATGTGCACTCATGTTTATAGTGGCACAGTTTGTAATAGCTAAAGCTTGGAAACAGCCCAAGTGCCCATCAACTGGAAACTGGATAAAGAAGATGCGGTTTTTTAATAAAATGGAATATTGCTCAATCATCAAGAATGAGAAACTAGAGTCATTTATAGCTAAATGGATGCATAGTGAGGTGATACTCTTAAGTGAAATAAATTGGACACACGTGTAAACACTCTAGTGTGAGAAACTGAAAGTATAAATAAGGATTAAAGGATTAATAATGAATAATTGATTCTTTGAAATAGGATAAGGTCCAAAGGGGTAGGGGTGGTGTCAGGGCATGGGGAAAGGAAAGAAGGGAAAGAAAATATTATGAGATAAGAAAAAAAAATGGAAACAAAGACTATGTAAATAGGGAAGGGTGGAGGGGGTGAGGAGTGCACAGGTAAAGGGTGAAAAATGAAAACCAAGATACATCATTTAGAGGTACAAGCACCCAATGAGAAATGTAAATGTATTGTATACCTAAAATGTACCAATAAAAGAATTTAAGGAAAATAAAATTAAAGTCCTGATCCCAACTGTCATCTTTCTCTGCCTATGTTCTCTCCCTTCACAACCAACCATCAGATTATGGAAGAGTTGTCTGATCTCAATCCTTTTAGCTTCCCAGTCATGCTAATTACTTTGTCAACTAAATCTGTATTCCAGCACTCCTAAGACTGCTGTGCCCTTTAAAAATGTTCCAAAAATATTTATTGAATAATCAAATGAATATGGCTGCTCCAGCTGGAAACAAGAAAACAGGCATCCTTTACTTTTCCTTTCAACTATCCCCTCCAGTTGATCATGAGGTCTTCTGTATGATACTTCCTGAAAGGCTTGGTATTTGTTACTTTGTCTCCACTCTCATTGCCATTAAAGTCACACTTCCAGCATCCCTCACTTTAACTATGGTCACAGCTCCTTACCAGGTCTGATCCAACTCTGCTGCAGTGAACTTTCCAGAATGTTATTTCCCTGCTATCATCATAGACTGCAGGATTACATTAAAACTCCCAACATAGCATCTATTTCATGAGCTCACACTGCTCCCCCTTCAGAGAACAAGCTCAAAACTCTGCTCTGGCTTCAGAGAACAAGCCAATTACAGAATTGTAATTTCCGAAACAGGCCGTGGTTTCTCTTCCCGCTAGAAATTTTCACACACCCCTCTATTTGCTTGCCTACTTTCACCTCCAATCTTTCACTGTCTTCACCTGAAAAACCCCTCTTTGCTATTTGAACTCATTGATTCTAGGAACCACTTCCAGCATGCATTTCCTGAGACCGAGTCAGGAGCCTTCATATTTTACCCCTGATACTCCATACTCATTTGTATGGACTTACACCCTTTTACCTACAAAGTGTGATGAAAATATACAGTGAATGTTTAAATTTTTAAAATTTTATTACAATAAAAGGCACATTGCCATTAATTCCCCTAACGTATCCCCCCTTACTTCAAATGCACTTATCCCTTCATTCTTGCCACTTTCTGACACAGTTCTAGAAGTCCTCTTTAGTGTCTTTACAAGATGTGATCAGAAATACCATGACTGCTGCTGCTGAGTGGCATCCCATACAAAGGGAGGCTCATAAAAACATTATAGTATGTCCTCATCTATCTATTCACTGGATCTGGCACCATGTTACTTCTGGTTTTTCTCCAAAGTGAAAATGACTACAGAAGGTAAATATTTTGAATTGATTCAGGACATTAAGGCAGCTGGAATAGTGCAACTAAAGACACTCATGGAAAAGGACTTCCAGAACTGCTTCAGAAAGTGGCAAGAGCAAAGGGATACATGTGTTTGAAGCACAGGGAAGTACTTCAAGAGAGATTAATAGCAATGTATCTTTTACTGTAATACATTCTTTAAATTTAAATATTCACAATAGTTTTTGAGCATACTTTATATGCTTATTTGCTTATATGCTTATGTTTGCTTATTTGACTAGTCTATTGGATAAGTTGAATTTGCCTTTGGTTTCTCCCACCAATTCTTCCAAATACTGGTAGAATCAACTAGGGCATATATCACCACTTTTAATGACTTCAGTTATTAAAGAATACTTTTAGATATTATAAAGTACAGTCTAATATCAGCTTTCCTATCATGTACCCAATTTTCAATTTGGAATTTAGGTGATTTCATGCCTGAGTTCAGGGATAGGGATGGAAAGACAAGAGGCAGAGATTTATTTATTTAACTGAGGCTGTTTGTGGATCTATTTTTACTCTCAAATGTCTAAACCCACGTGCTGGTTCTCAAGTGATCCTCTTGGGCATTATCTCTCTAACAGGAGATTTATTTTTCTATGAATCTCTTCACTTTGATTACTGTTTCAATATGAGTATACTCTAAAGACTCATGTATTGAGGAGTTAATCCCCAAGGTGGTGATGCCCAGAGGTAGGTAGGGCCCTGAGAGGGAACTGGATCAAGAGATACTGACCTCATCAAGTGAAGAATCCACTGATGAACTCATAGCTGAATGGTGGGCTATTAGGAAGTGGGGCTAGGTGGAGGAACTAGGTCACTGAGGGCATGCCTTGAAGGGTGTCTTTTCTAGGGCTCTTTCCTCCTCTCTCTGCTTTTTGGCTGCCATGTGGTGAGAAGCTTTCCACCACCATACCCTTCCACCATGATGTTTCTGCCTTGGAGCCAATTGACTGTGGACTGAAACTGTGAGCCAAAGTAAACCTTTACTCCTTTAAGTTGTGTATGTCAGGTATTTTTGCCCCAGAATTGAAAAGTGACTACTAATACAACCCTTTAACTTCCAACTTCCAGAGCACCTTTAGAATTCCTTAACCTGAGGGCCAGTCCTCTCAAGCTAGGTTCTTTCAGGATGGCCATAGTTAGTGGCCATGCTGAAGAGTATGCTTGTTCCATCAAAAACCTTCTGAGCCCAGGAGAATCTAGACATCTAGGCCATTCCAATGCCAACCATCTGTCTTTTTTAGACTACTGCTATATCCTCCACCAGCCTTCAGTTGAGTTAGAACAGTCCCTGCCTGATAAAGTCCAGGACACATCATTTCTTCTTTTTTTGTTGTTGTTAAATTCTTTTATTGGTACATTTTAGGTATACAACACAATTACATTTCTCATTGGGAACTTGTACCTTTACATGATGCATCTTGGTTCTTATTTTTTCTCCATTCCTAGCCCTCCCTTCACACCCTCCACCCTTCCCTATTTACAAAGACTTTATTTCCATTTTTTCCATTTCTCAGCATTTTTCCTTTCCCTTCTTTCCTTTCTCCTGCCCCTCCCAATGCCCCTACCCCTTTGGACCTTTTCTTCCTATTTTGCATTATCAATTATTCATTCTAATCATTGGTACATTTTAGGTATACAATATAATGACATTCATCATTGGAAATTTGCACCTTTACATAATCTCTCCTGGTTCTTATTTTTCACCCTTGCCCAGCCCTCCCTTCAACCCCTCCAGTCCTCCCTATTTACAAAGATTTTGTTCCTAGTTTTCCATTTTCTCATATTAATCCCATTCCCTTCTATCCTTTCCCCTAGCCCTTCCACTTCCTTCCCCTTTGCCCCTTTTCTTCCTATTTCACATTACCTATTATACATTTTAGTCCTTATTTACACTTTCAGTTTCTCACACCACAGAAACTATTTGGTATTTATACATGTGTGTCCTATTTGTTTCACTTGAATATTGCCTCAATGTGCATCCACTTAGCTATAAATGTCTCTAATTTCTCATTTTTTATGGCTGAGTAGTACTCCATTTTATTTAAAAACCACATTTTCTTTATCTAGTCTCCAGTTAATGAGCATTTGGACTGTTTCCAAGTTTTAGCTATTACAAACTGTGCTGCTATGAACATGGATGCACATATATCACTGTGGTATGATTCTTTTAATTCTTTGGGGAAGATCCCCAGCAGTGGAATAGCGGGGTCAAATGGGACTTCCAGTCCTAGTTCTTTGAGGTATCTCCATACTGATTTCCACAGTGCTTGCACCAGTCTACACTCCCACCAGCAGTGGAGCAGGGTTCCTCTTTCCCCACAGCCCCGCCAGCATTTGTTATTGGTTGATTTCATGATAGCAGCCATTCTTTCTGGAATGAGGTGGAATCTCAGTGTTGTTTTCATTTGCATCTCTCGAATGACCAGTGATGTTGAACATTTTTTCATGTATTTATTTGCTATTTCTACTTCTTTGTCTGAGAAATGTCTGTTCATTTCAGATGCCCATTTTCAGATTGGGTCTTTAAATTTGGGAGGTCTGATCTTTTAAGTTCTTTATAGATTCGAGATAGTAGATCTTTGTCTGAGGAAGAGCAGGTGAAGATTTTATCCCACATTGTGGGTTGTCTTTTCACATTGCTGGTGGTTTCTCTTGCTGTGCAGAAGCTTTTTAATAAGAAGAGATCTCACTTGCTGATTGTTTGTGCTAGTTCATGGGCAACTGAGGTTTTGTTCATAAAATCTTTTCCTACACCAATGTCTTCAAGAGTTCTACCTAACCTCTGTTCCAACTGGTTCAGAGTTTCTATTTTAATATTTAGATCTTTAATCCATTTTGATTTTAGTTTAGTGCATGGTGAGAGATATAGGTCTAGTTTTAACCTTTGACAAGTTGAAACCCAATTTTTCCAGCACCATTTATTAAAGAGGCTATCTTTCCTCCAGTGAGGGTGTTTGGCTCCTTTATCAAAGATGAGATGGCTGAGTGTGTCTGGCATTGTTTCTGCATCTTCTAATCTGTTCCACTGGTTCTCAGGTCTGTTTCTTTGCCAGTACCATGCTGTTTTTATCACAGTAGCTTTGTAGTATAGTTGCAGGTTGGGGATTGTGATACCTCCTGCCATGTCTCTGTTACCTAGAATTGCTTTTGCTCTTCTGGAGAATGCACCATTTCTTATACTCTGGGCACCCTGCAGATCCAACTTGTCTTGAAGAGAGTGAAAGACATCTTTGCCTTTTGGAGCAAGGAGGGAAACCTCCTTAAAGCTCTCTCCTCCTATGAATTATCTTCAAATAAATTCTTTTTTAAAATAAGCTTCTCACTAGGTGTGGTGGTGCATGCCTATAATGCCAGCATTTGGAAGGCCAAGGGAGGAAGATTGCCATGAGTTTGAGGCCAGCTGGGCTACATAGTGAGTTCAAGGCCAGCCTGACCTACATAACAAGACCCTGTTTCAGAAAAAATAAAATAAAATAAAAAAGGCTTCTCTTTTATAGGTTGAATTTAGGTGAGCAGGTAAGAGACATATGATTGGTTGTTATTTCTTAGCAGAGAAGCTCCTCACTTCCTTAGACTATGCAGGTACTTGTCAACCACTGGAGCAGCAAGAAAAGTCCCACTTCAAATGTCATTATGCCAGTTTGTCTTCCCTCAAGGACTGGGCTTGTGGCCTTTTAGATGTCAGATCCCAGTGTTTAGAGCAGAGTAAAGCTACAGTGTATTTCAGAGAATAATAATTAATTGTTACACAATATGGTACATTTATAATAAAGTCATAAACAACATGCATTGGTACATAGAGGGAAACTCAAATCTACTTAAGGATGTCAGGAAAGATTTATGAATGTGAAATTTTCCCAAAAGTTATGTCCCAAGACACACCCTTGTCTCTAGTTTATTATTTCCTTCTTTTTTAGAAGAGCAAATAATCAAAATAACAAAGTGAAGAATTTTTTTTTAATTCTCTACCATGATTTTGAAACATCAACATTAACAGTAATGTTCATGTTAGGATAATCTGAACTTAATACTTAAAACAGAAATAGTTTGGTCTTTAAATAAACAATTATGAAGTCAATTTCCAAAGATACTTTCTAAAACTTTCCTGGCTGAAAAATAACCAGCTCATTGAATTTAATTTTGACTAAAAAAAGGAATTTATCATAAAAATGACAGCAGCCATTATGGAACCCAAAGGCATAAATATAGCTGGATGCAGGAACACCCTGAAACCAGTGACTAATGTAATATTTCTGGTGATATTCCCAAGCTCTCTGCCATGGTTCCTCAGCTTCCCGTGTTTTGTAGTCCATGTAGTTTAACAGCCACTGTTAAAGGCCTCTGAGCCAGCTCACTACTGGTTTCACCGTCCTTCACCTTTCTTGGTCCTAGTTTCAGTTTCAAATTCTTGTTTGGATGGTGTCTCCATCCAATCAGCCATGACTGTGCCACTGTGTAGATTATGAGGGAGTGCTGTTCCCAGAGGTAGAGACAGAGGCCTGGACTTTCCATATGTAGGGCAGATATTTCAAAGGCTTAGTTCTTTATCTCAAGAAAATTGTTGTCTCAGGATTTTTGGCAGTTGAGTTAGCAATTGAAGACAGACAATACTACTCCCATGTGATTTTTATTCTATTCAAAAATTTGGGAAATCTTCCTGTTCCACAACAGAGAATCTTCACTGTTAGAACTTTCTTGCTATTTATACCACTGGTGTCAGTTCATAATTCCTGTTTCATCTGAAGTCAGAGAAGAGAAACAATAACACAACATCTCCAAGTATAAATGAATCTTAAAATCAAAATTTGAAACTTAACCAAACTCTAAATTTACTGGGCTTTTTTCCTGAGTGTATATGTTGGAGAACCCAACAGGAGTCTAATTAGAAATTATATTTGACCCAGAAAAAACTGTCATTTATTATTTTTCATGCAAGGGTATATATAATATATAATATAATTTATTATATATATCATAAACATAGTTATTTTGGCAATGATGCTAATCTCTTTTAAATTAAATTAGGCTCCCTGCCTATTAAATACTACTGAACAGGTTTCTCCTTTGTGTTGCAGTGTTAAAGCCTGTGGAACAATTTTACCTTCATCAGATTGTTTATTAACATTCCTTGTGTTTTCCTCCAGCTCTCTTTCCTCCCCTACTGCACAGATATTGGCAGAACACATAATTCTAGTCTGCACCAGGGAAACAGTGGATTCTAGGGTCTTATAAATATTAAGAGTGGGAAGAATTCAGAGAAGAGTGGAGCACTGAGGGCTGAAACAAAGTATGTCTTGAGAGTTGAAAACAAGCATAGAATTAACTCCATTCCCGATAGGGTACATGCCCATAATTAAAGTTTCTTTTCTTCATTCTTAAGTAAACATGGTAAGTTCAGGGTACTTTTAGAAGGTTTTGGATGCTGAGTGAATTTTAGATAGGAAGGTACATTCATAGGGGGTATACAGTGCTAACAACTTTGTTTACACATGCAATATCAGAAATAATGTGCTAGTTTAATGAAGTAGCTGTGTGTTTAAAAACTTAATTTAAATTTAAACTTCACTTAAATTTAAAAATTTCCTTTTGTGCTACCAACAAGATTCAGCTTTAAATCAGGAACATTTAATTGTTATACTCAAAACACATAGAACACCTGTAATTTGCTAAATGTAGGTTAAATATGCAACAGAAATTCCAGAGTGTTCATGTTAATGAGTATTTGTTTGTACCATTAAGGATGAAAATAAATAGCCATGAAGCTGAATTCTAATCTCTTAATCATTTAATGAACATACCTGTTTGGGAAGCAACTGCATAGCCAGTTATTTTAAGTCAGAGGGTATTCCTTATTATAGTGGATTTAAAGATTTGGAGTCAGGCAATGGGGCTGTTATTTAGACACTATGTATAATCTGATTTTATAATTGTTATCTCCCTTATTCCTGAGTATTCCCAAATGAGCAGCCTAAAGCTGATTGGAACACAAGCTGTAGCTTTTTGTTCCAACACATTTTTATTTTTTAATTTTAGGTGAGATCACATTGACCTATTTATATTTGTGGGGCATCTGTCGCTCTGAAAATCCTGGAAAAGAAAGAATGAATCAGATCATGAGAGACCAGCTCAAGACTGAATCCATTTGCTTTTACTTTCTTGGGGCCAAGAGAACATGGTCCCTCCCTAGTGAGAAGAGTAAGAATTTTCCTAAAGAGAATAGTTATTTCCTCTTAACCCTGGGATCCCAGCAAAGCTGGAGGAGAAAATTTGATATCCCTTGAATGAGAAAAATGGGAAATTCATCCTCTCTCTGGCCATTATGCAGAGCTTTGGTGAATCCTAAAGCAGTCATCATCTGATAGGGTCTGTGGCAGTCATTTCAACACCAAGATCTGCAGCTCAGATAAGGGGCACCGTGAGGATGTCACAGGAAACTTGGTGTGGACAGACTTCCAGAAAGTAGGTAGTGGGGTGAGTATGTGTGCAAGGCCAAAGATATGGGGGGTGTCTTCAAATAGACAGCTTATTTGCAATCACTAGCCACAGACTTTTCGCTCTGATATGTGACAGTTTCATCTTTATAAATACATATTAAAATAACAGTTTCTATAGTTTCTTTAATCTAGAAATAATATTCACAGTCCAAACATTTTAATGGGCTATTCCCTGCTTTGGAAGGTATCCTTGGAGAAGTGACATTGAGTAAAGACCAGATTCTTTATTTTATTCAAGGTGTTTTCACTCCTAAAATACTTACAATCTTTTAAGCTGAATATGGTGGCTTATAGCTGGAAACCCAGCATTCTGTGAGGCTGAGAGGCAAGGGAGTTCACAAGTCTGAGCATCAGATGTGGGCAAATTAATGACTGAGCAACTTAATGATTTAGCAAGACCCTATCTCAAAACTAGATAGATACATAGAATAGATTGATGGATAGATAGATGATAAAGTAGAGAGATAGAAGATAGAAAAAGGGCTGGGGGTGTATCTCAGTTTGAAGGCCTTTGGTTTAATCACCAGTACCAAAAAAAAGTTTATAATATTTAAAATTAAATCCAAAAATTATATATATGTGTGTATGTGTGTGTGTGTGTACATAGAAGAAAACACTAAGAATAAAACAGTTGTGTAGAGAAATTGTTCTCCTTTTAAATATTTTTATCCTATCAATAACTGTAATGCAGCCATTAAAATTATAGTTTAAAAGAATATTTGATGGTCTGGGAGTGTTATGAGTAGCTCCTTCTAAAAGTGGCTCACCAAATAAAGGTTACCAGGTTTTAGGTTGCTCAATTCTCCTTCTGGAGTTGTATTCCAGGTTCTTCTTGTCTCAAAGAATTGAATGAAACAAGCAGGAAGTAGTTGTATGAAAAGGTGGTTAATTTGTGAGGATGGAGGGATTATGCTTGAGGGGCCCTCCTTTCCCCTCCTGCCATGTGAGGACACACAAGGCATCATCAGTAAAACATCAAGCCTTCACCAGACACCTGATCTGCCCAGACATGGATCTTGGGCTTCCTGCCCTCCAGAAGAGTAAGCAGTGAATTTATGTTGTTTATAAGTTACCTGTCTACGATGTTTTGTTGCAGCAGCCCAAAAACCCTAAGACAGTGTTTTTATTTTATTTAATCCAAGATCCAATAAAGGGTTATATAATGCTTTTATTGTCGTGTTTCCTTAATTTAGAACAGTTCTCCAGCCTTTTTCTGTCTTCTAGTTCCTTAACATTTTAACCAGGCAGGTGGTTTGGCAGAATTTCTTTCAAATTGGGTTTGTCTGCTTGTCTCCTCCTGATTAGATTCTCAGGCTATACATTTTTAGGAGCAACTGAGGTGCTGCAGTGCCCTTGGTATTTTTGTGAGGCTGTTTGCAAAGTGGCCCTGCCTATCTCTCTGGCCTCATCTCTTACTGTGCCCACTCTGACCTTTCATGTCCCAGCCAAATGTACCTCTTGTGGTTCCTTCAATATAAATCTCTTTGCCAGTTTTTGCACAGACACTACTGTGTCTGCCTGGCACTCTTTTCCAACCCTGCCCTTTGTTCACTTGAGTCACTGATACATGTATTTCTGGTCTAATCTTAAATATCACTTTATCCAAGAGGCCTCCTTTGACCTCTTGGTTTGGACCACTTTACCCACCTACTCATATAATTATCTGGCCTGTAGATGATTTGTCTTCAAAGGGAGGTCCCCAGACTCTTAGGATCTGGAGACCATTTCATGGGGCTCATGAACTCAAAACTATTTTCATGATAATGCTAAGATACTGTTTCCCTTTTTCACTGTATTGACATTTGCACTAATGGTACAAAGGAAGTAATGGATAAAATTTATGATTGTAGCCAAAATTGAGGCAGTGATAACAAACTTACCATTAGTCATTGTATTGTTTTTTTATTCACCCATCGGGGTGGGGGGATACCAGTTTTACTTAGCATGCCCTTAATTAAGCAGGAAAAATGATTAATTTTGTTAAAGTACCACCCTAAATAATGTCTGTTTCAATTCTGGATGACAAATTGGGAAGTGTGCATAAGCACTTTGCTGCTTACAGAAGCTCAAGGAAGAACATGTGAGTGTCTGGATTGAGCTGAGCCAGATACTTTGTTCATGGAGCACCATTTTTTTTCTTGAAAGAACAACAGGCAATTAAACTATGGTTATTGTTATGGTTTGTGTCTAGATATCCTCCCAAAGCCTCATGTGATCATAGGCTATTTTGGAGGTGGCTGAATCTAGAGTGTGTGATTGATTCCTGGTGGGGCTAGGCCCAAGGGCCTAGGTTTAAAGGTGTGAGTGCTACCTGCCCTACCCTAGGTAGTCTAAATAAGATAAAAGTGTCAGAGAGATGCTATTAAGGTCTCTTGTTGCTTTGTTACTGTCCACTGCCATGAACTGTTGCCCCCCTGCCCCTCTGTCTTGGAGCCAGCTGATTATGGACTGAAAGTTCTATAAATGGCAAGCCAAATAAATCTTTCCCCTTTTAACTTTGGGTGTCATGTATTTTGTCTCAGCAACAAGAGAAAAGTAAATAAGACAGTTATTTATACCTGTTTGGCAGACATTTTCTTAAAAATGAACAAAGGAGCCTGTCACAGCCCATTGGTAAAATTCAACATTCAAATAAAAATTAGAGCTGGGCATGGTGGTGCACACCTAAAATCTCAGTACTTGGGGAGGATGAGGCAGGAGGATTGCTGAAAGTTCAAGGCCAGCCCGGGCTACCTAGTGAGTGCAGGGATACCCTGAACTACCTGGTGAAACCCTGTCTCAAAAATAACAACAACAACAAAACCCCAGTAACAAACAAACGAAAAACAAATCAAGTAAAAATTTGAATTTTGGGAAAATTGTATTTGCCTCAAGCTTAACAGTTTCTTGGTACTTAAAGATTTTTCTAACTTGATTAGTGCTGGTTTTACTGAGTGTAATTTTACAATATTATATAATGAGATGTGTCAACATTTAAAAGAGCTATATAATTCTGTGACTCAATATTTTCCAGATGAACAATGCATTTGTTATAAAGACATATGTAAAATCCACTGAAAGTGCAAGATAGGCTAATGAATTTTAATGTAATTTTAATATATGAAAAAATTTCTTGGTAGGATTCCAATGTAGTAGCTAACCTTTAAGAAGTGATCATTTGCAGAGGTTTGGTAAAGTAGCAAAAAAGAATTTCCATTGGTATCTGAAAGACTTTTAAGATGCTATTCTATTTTCCAATTACATATTTGGGTGAAGCCAGATTTCCCTTATATTCTTCAGCCAAAACAGTATATTGTAAAAAATTAAAGACAGAAGCAGAGATGAGACTCTTTTATTAAGTCACATGTTAAAGATATTAGCAAGAGTTTAAAATAAAGCTACTCTTCTTAGTAACATTTTTGTTTTGGGAAATATAGTTATCTTTTCACAATTATCCACTCTTTGTGTCTAAATATAATGAGCTCAGTATGTTACTTTTTAGCAAATGAATAAATAATACATATTTTTTAAAATCCTAGTTTTAATTTCTAGTGGAATAAATATTAATAGTTTCAACTCACATAATCAAAATCTTCTTAGAGTCCTCTATATTTAGAGTGTTAGATTCCTTATCAACCAAATTAATGAATGACATCTGAAATGGATCTTGCAAGCCATTCTAGGCAGAGATAATACTGATTGTTTTTAAAAGGCCTTGAATCAAGTGAGGATTTGGGGAGAAGAGTGAACAATGAAGTATGCAGACTAGCACCATGGCTAAAGGTTTAGGTGAAGGAAATAAGCAATTCTGAGTTTAAATCCCTGCTTTAGTCTTTATTAGCCAAGTCACTGTGGGAAAATCAATTACTCTGAGATTTAGCTTATTAACTGTGTGAACTAGTACAAGTTACTATGTCTCCATGCTTGTTTCCCTCATAGTAGCAATGTGCTTAGAGCTGCCCTCCCTTCCATGGCAGTCATCAGCCACATGTGGCTAATGAACTTGAAATGTACCTTATGTGACTGAGGAACTAAATTTTTAATTAACTGAAAGTGAAAATAAAAATTTGAAATGGAAGCAGTTTGGGCAATGTGAGAGAGAATAGAAAAGGAGATTATGTTTTTGGTATTGATTCAGGTATCAAAAGTCTTCTAGGTATGTTTGGAACAACTCGGGTATATGATCTACTTTTGTTTTACCATACATTTTATGAAGTCTAAATATAGGATCAAATGTGTTCAACAAAAAATCAGCATCTAAATTGAGATGTGCCATAGGTACAAAATACATAGTGGGTTTCAATGACTTGGTGTAAAAAGCAAGAATGAGAAATACCCCATTAATTTTTATATTGATTACATGTTCACTAACAGAATATTTTATTACAATCGATGGCAGCTGTTTTTTTTTATTTCTTAATGTGACTGTTAAAAAATCTAAAATTTATATTGATACAGGGGGAATATGTAATTCTGCTAGATACCGAAAACTCGAGTTCATGTTCTCTAAAATTGAAGAATGAGTTCTAGGAATGATGGAGTTTAAGAGTAGAAAAATTTATTGAGAGAAAGATAGCTTCTGCCTAAGAGAGACAGAAGAGGCACTGGAAAGTGGGTTGCCCATCCACCCTGCTTTTCAAAGGTGTTTTATATGCCAAAGCCATAAAGTGAGGTGGGTACAAAGTGGGACAAAACTATAAGATCCAAAGGAAAATTACAAGATGGGACAAAACCATGACCAAACAATAAGACTACAAATACAATTACCCAGGTAGTATTGATTAAATGGGGATCAAATGGGAAAACAGGTTGCGTACAAGGAATTTCTGGAAAGGAAATGAGATAGGGAGATTGATGTCTATTTAGAACATCAATCACTGCTATTCATCTCTAGGGGAAGGAATACCTTTTTTTTTTTTTTTCTAACCAGTGAATGTGCCTCAATTGTTTTTCTATGCTGAGGGCCCAACTTTGTCTAACTGCCTTATAATAATTTCTAATTAACTTAGCTATCTGCAGTAATAAGTGACACACATATTTCTATTGGACAGTAATTTAGTGCATAAGTCTATACCTAGTATCAGGATCATTATTTTATTATTGTCTTTACTATAGAGATATTTATCTTGTAAATGATAGAAGGGTAAAAAGACATTATGCAAAGCTCTCCGCATTGCATGGGGCATATAAACAAGGTTCGGAGAATGGCCCTTTGCATTGGTAAGTGGAGAGAGGGAGTGTGTCCTGGAAGAGGGCTACTGGATGACAGACAGGGGAGCCAAGTGAGGGTTGCATCATGTAGAAAGTTTTAAAAGCCTGGTTGAGAAGTTGGGGCTTAATTCTCTATGCACCTGATAGTCACTGAAGCACATGATCTGAGATGTATTTTAGAAAGATAACTCTGACAGCATGTACCCTCAGAGAGGGAACTTGAGTTTTGAAAACAATTCTCAGCCTTTCAGAGCAAAGTCTGCTGAGTAGGTTGGGTGATCAAGCTGGGAAATGCTGTCTAGGGTCACAAACTGAATCTCAGTTTGAGTGATGAGTCTGGTTTCATGGGAAGCTCATAATCCAGACATGTGGATGATCCTGAAAGAGAATTTTCACAGGCATTTAAAAAAAGCGACAGTATTGGTGGCTTAAGTCAATCACCTTCCAGTGTATCTCCAGTATCCCAATATGTGTATATTTTGAGATATTTACACAATCAGGCAAATAAATGATCTTTTTGCATTTTAGTTTATTTAGATAAAGGGCTTGTTTGTAACAGCTTTTACAATAAAATATCCTGATCTCAAGCCCCCTAACAAATCCTTCAGTTTCCTCTTTTGTATAAGCAAGTCCACCCTTCCCTCAGAAATCCTGAGGTACCCCACAGACAGACTAAAATCTTGTAGTCATTGCTGCCCTGAATCCAGCAAAGGCAGCTCCTGTCATAGGTCCCACACTAGAATCTCCTGGGGTGTCCCTTCTACACTCTTCTTCCTTACCGCTTATCTAACACTGCATTTAAGCCACAAATCTTAATGGCTAAAAAAGGCACTATTTATATGTGAGAAAATGTTCTTTTTTTTTTAAAGCCACCCAGCATATAGCATTTTATTCAGTCAGCTCACAGGAGACAGGGTCTCATTACATAGTTCAGGCTGGCTTTGAACTCACTATGTAGCCCAGGCTGGCCTCAAACTCATGGTGATCCTCCTGCCTCAGCCTCCTGAGTACTGGAATTATAGGCATGTGCCACCATGCATTGCATACCTGTATTAAAATAGCACACCATTCCCCCTAAATATGTATAATTATTACATGTTCAGATTTTTATGGAAAAGAACATTTTAAGAGCACTGCTAAGGTTCTTAAATGGACAAGGTTTTGGGGCCAGATTTTGAAATAAGGTATGGCAGTGGTTACCATTGATGCCCATCTAGGTCCATCTTATGGGACTGGAGCATTGATGTCTCCACTCCTTTGAGCACTGGTTGTTAAGAATTCAAAGCTTGCCTCCTTCTCTAAAGAACTGCCCCTAGGACTCCTAGGGCAGAGAAGCTCAGCCAGTCCCAGCACCCGGAAGGAAGCTCCCAGCCTCCATCCCAGGCTCCTAGGGCAGAGGTGAGCCAGTTGCAGCACCTGGAAGGAAGCTCCCTGCCTCCATCCCAGGCTCCTAGGGCAGAGAAGCTGAGCCGGTCCCAGAACCCAGAAGAAACCTACCCTGCTGCCATCCCAAGCTCCTAGGGCAGAGAAGGTGAGCCACGTGGGTGCCAGAAGCACCCCCCTCCCCATGGAAATGAGAAGACACATAAACAAGCCTCAAAAACAGACTTCCAGATCACCTACAGCAACCCCAAAGGGAAACTAGATGGAACAATCTGATATTCAACCACCTGGACTCTCTGAACTGGCAACAAAAGAGGATCTGAGAAAAATGAAATCAGAAATAATTACTCAGATAACAGCAAAGATTTTGCTCATAGTGCAAGACATGATTAATAAATCTAGAGAGGACACAGATTAAAAAAATAGAGGATCTGAGGAACATGATGGAATCCCAACATAGGAAACAAATGGAATCCATAAAACAGATACAAACAGATTTCCAAGAGATTAAAAACTCCATCGAAAGTCTGCGCAGCAGAATGAACCAATGTGAGGATTTCACATATAGAAGATAAGATTGCAATTAGTGACCAGGAAAAGAAAAATTGCTTTAAAATTGTAAGGGAACACAAGAAATCAGTCCAGCAGCTGCTAGATGATGCCAAGAAGAATAACGTAAGACTGACTGGAGTCAATGAAGAAAGAGGAGAGAGTGCAGATGACATTAAAAAAAACTGTTCACAGAAGTGAAGGCAGAAAACTTCCCAAGGAGGGGAAAAGAACTTGACATACAGACAAGTGAGGCATATAGGACTCCAGCTAGCCTTAATCAAAAAAATCTACACAGAGGCATATAATAGTTAGGATTCCAGAAATCCAACAGAACAAAATTCTACAAGCAGTTAGAGAAAAGAAACAAATCACATACAAAGGAAAGCCCATCAGAATCACAGCAGACTTCTCAATGCAAACCCTCAAGGCAAGAAGAGCTTGGAGTGATGTATTTCAAGCCCTCTTTAGGGGGCTTTAGGGGGTTTTCCTTTAGAAAACAGCCTCCAACCCAGATTGATGTACCCTGCAAAACTATCTTTCAAAATTGATGGAGAAATAAGATACTTTCATGATAAAGAGCACCTCAGGAACTTCATGAATACCAACCCAGCACTCCAAAAAATTTTAGACAACACCCTAGGAAAAGACAATGAGGATCACAACCCTAGGAAACCCAGCAGAATGAATCCATTGGGCTTGCCAAATTAAATGCAAAGGGGGAGAATTCAACAAAAAGAAAAAGTCATGACAAGGCTTTTAAAACTTTTAACTTCATCTCCCTAATGAGTGTATAATTCAATCTTATTATTGTACTGATTAGTATTTTTCTGATTCTAGAGTTGCACACCATTCCTTGTGCTATACTGGTTATTTATCATCTTCTTATGTCTACATTTTAATTGGGTTGTCTATTAATGAGCTCTAAGAATTCTTTATATATTCTGGTCATAGGTTATATGCATTGTAAATATGGTCTGTTTAAGGACTACTTTTCATTTTAATGATGTCATTTAAAGTTCTAAATTTTGATGGAATCTCATTTATCAATTTTTTTCTTTTATACATCATGGTTTTTGTATCCTAGGTAGTTTTTGCCTACCATGAATTCATAAATATTTTCCCTTATAATTTCTTCTTAAAATTTTATACTTTTAGGCTTTCTTATTTAGGTTCATATATTCCTTCAAGTTATTTTCATGTATGGAAAAAAGGGGTTGAGGTTAATTTTTTATATACAGATACCAGGTGTTTTAGTGCCATTTGCTGAAAACACTGTCTGTTCCTCAGCTCTTGAATTGAGTTTATATTCTATAAAATGCTAATGTTAAATAATTTTTCAAAACTCAGTGGACCATACATGTGTAGTTCTATTTCTAGATTCTCTGTTTTATTTCAATGATCTATATGTCTTTCCTTACACCAACACTGCCTTGATTACTGTAGCTTTAGAAGAAGTCTTAAAATTAGGTACTAAATATCTTCCAACACTGTTTTTGTTTTTGCTTTTGTTTTTAACTTTTCTAGGTCCTTTGTACTCCTACATAACTTTTAAATTTCAATATCCAATTCTTCATTTATAGCAAGTATACACAGACCTGAATTTTTATATATACTTTGTGTTTTCTAATCCTGCTAAATTCAAGTACAAGTTCTAGGGGCTCCTAGAGATTTCTTAGTATTTTCTCTGTAGATGATCATTTCGTCTACATATAAAGATTTTGCTTCTGCCATGCCAATCCTATCCTAATTGTTTCATTTTATTGCCAGACTATTTTGGTTTGGGCCTAGGTTTCAAAGTTTAATGGACAGATAAAGAGTAAGCATATCTGCCCTTGTTCCCCACCTTAAGGAGAAAGCATTGTATCTTCTCCATTCATATAAGGCATTCTCACTGGAAGTATGGAGTACGTCTTTAATCTGTTGAGAAGTTTCTGTTCTACTTCTAGTCTCCTGTTAGCTTTTACCATGAACAGCTGTAGAATTTAGTCCAATACTTTTTCTCCAACTAGTGACAGGATCGTATGGCTTTTTCCTTTCCTCTGTTAATATGATGACTTTTGGGGATGGATCTTGCAGTGCTGAACCAACACTGCCATCCCTATAACAAAACCACTTTCTACATCCTGCCAGATCTGACTTCTAATAGGTTGTTTTGTTAAACAAATTTCTATCTATGTTCATACTTTTTCTTCTATTATCTTTATCCAGTTTTAGGATTAGCACAATGTTGAGTTCCTAAAATGAGGGGAGAAGTGTTCCTTCTTTTTTCTGCTTTAATTGTTTAATATAATTTATCAGTTAAAATGTTTACGAGCCTGGTGTTGTCATGTAGATAGGTTTTCAAGCTAGACATATACTTTCTTTAATAAGTGCTATTCAAATTTTATATTTCCTCCAGAGTTAGTTTCATTAATTTGTCTTCCAAGGTACTTCTTAGAAGTTGTCAAATTTATTTCAAAAATGATTTTTGTAATATGCTTTCTATACCCTTTTAAGTTCTGTAAAATCTGTGGTAATGTCTCCTAGATCTTAATATTGTAATTTAAAAAATGTATAACTGATATTATGTAACAGGAAGAAAAAGTCTAAAAGAGCAGGGGAATTGGGAGGGGTAGGGGAAGGAAAAAAAGAGAAAGGAAAAAATATGAGAAGAGGAAAAAAATGGAAACAAGGTCTTTGCAAATAGGGAAGGGTGGAAGGGCTGAAGGGGGGGCAAGAGAAGGGGAAAAAAAATAAGAACCAAGAGACTCATGTAATGATACAAGATCCCAATGATGAATGTAACTCTATTTTACACCTAAAATGTACCAATAAAGTTAATGGGGAAAAAAAAAAGAACTGCCCCTAGGTGATAGGAGCTAATTCACTGGGAGGTTATTCACCACCCATAATCCACTCCAATAAACTAATTAAGGCCAGCCCTCTCCTCTCAAGGTGGGACAGCATTCGGTGTTATTTATACTCCACAGTCTCCTGTGGATCAGACCAAGCTTAGTCTTCACCTGAACTTGTGGTGATCCTTCTGCCTCAGCCTCCCAAGTCCTGGGATTACAGGTGTGTGCCACCACACTCAACCTGTAGACTAATACACTTATGTTGATGGTTCTTCCCAGAACAAAATGGAACCAGGGCTGGGAAGAGTATGGTGCTGAGCCATGGGTTGGAGGCCCTCCCTCTACCACCATCTCATTTCAGCATGGAACTTCAAAGAATCTAAACATTATAAACTCAAATCTGGCTTTCCAAGTTGTGATGAAAGTACTATGTCAATGTGGTAGGATATAGGTTATTTACTTTAACAGATTGTTAGCTTGATTTATACCTTTAAAATACTTATAAAGCTTGAGAGGAGGGGGGAATGGGATAAAATTAAATTAAATTAAAAAATAAAATAAGACACTCATATATTTGTACATAGGTTACAGGCTTCCCACGTGTGCTCTTGCATAGGACTCCGCAAATGTCAAAGGTGCACAAGATTTTAGTTTTTTATCCTGGGGAAGAGGAAAGGTTAGATGTGTGTTGTGTTGCATTGTAATTGTTACAATGCAAATGCTGAATTCCAAAAAGAAGGATGCTCTTATGCATCAGGCCCAGTGGTGTGGCAAACACTGGGCAAGGGAACTTGTTCTTCCCTAGTGTGTGTTTCATGGAACGTTCTCCAAGATTAAGGCAGGCTTGAAATCCTGCAGCATGGAAGGGAGCAGAGGTAAGATTAGCTTTGTCATTATTTCTACACATTGGTTATTTTTCTAATCTCCACTCACAATTCTGCTCTGGTTTCCCAGGGAGTGAGATGAGCTACCTAGAGAGCAGGAAAGATGTTTCTGGATGGGTACAATTGTAGTCTGGCACTAATCCTCCCTGGAAGGGAGCTGTCCAAATGTCAACTCTTCTCCTTGCATTTAAAAATCCCTACACACACACACACACACACACACACACAAACACACACGAGTGGCTTCAACTGAAATTGCCTAGTGAGCTATTGATGATTTCCACTCTCAGCTCCTGTATATAGTGGTACCCCAGCTTCTTTCTACCAAGTATACTTTCACTGTCTTGGGAAGAATACATTTCACAAGTTCCTTATTTTTGCCTCCTCCCTCTAGCTCCCTCAAAGTGACCTCCCTCCCTATGCCTCTCTCTATTTTTCTGCCCTGTTCTCTTTAGCTACTGCTCTTCCCTGTAGCTTTTCCCAGATACGTCAAGTACCTTCCTCACAGCTGTAAATTGCAGGAGATGCAAATTAAGCTCCCTGGTTAGATTGCTCGGAGTAAATGATGCGAACCCAGTCTTCTCGCTTGGTTTAAAATGATAGAGAAGAACCTCTTTCCAGGAAAGTGGAAACTCCACACTTCTCCAACAACTCTCACTGAAGAAATACGTGTTCTCCCTTGTTTGGTTTTCAACCTCCCTAACTCTAGCAGAACCAGGCTCTGGCCACCCCTTTGTAACACAGATAGTTTCTAGATGTTCCAGGTTTAGTGACTCCTGTTGGGACAGGAAGCAGTTGGCCCCTACTCTTTCCAGCTCAGAGGCCTTAGCTAAACAAGCTTTTGGGATTTCAGCATCCTCATATACATGATGCTGTAATAAGGTTTATGTCATGCCTCCTACTGTGTCAGGTACTGTTCCAAATCCTTTTTCTGCAGTAAATCACCTAAATCCTCACAATGCTGTAGAGGCAGGAACAGTTAAAGAGATGTGAAAACCAAGGCACAGAAGGGTCAGAATGCCCAGGGAATGAATTCTGAGCCCTCAGGAGGAACACAGATCATTGGTCTGAAGTACTACTGCTCTAAATGACCTCTGAGTTAGTTCATTGCCCTGAGGGTGACCTCCCCAGAAGTGACCATGGTGCAGCCAACACTCATCCATTGAACTGTCCCTTGAAATATTCCACTGTTTTTTCACCTAGTATATTGCAAAACAAAAATGCACATCAGCAGTTGGCACCTGGGGAGTCACGACCAATTTTCTTTAAGGTTAAAAAAGTTATTTTGGGTTATCCTATGAAAAGTCTCTTTTTTCAGATCAGCTAGTTCTCCAACTGACAAATGTTCCCAAACCCATATGGCCACTGCTGGTGAGAAACTAGATCCCTGACTAAACAGAAAGTGGCCCTTCTGCCTCCTCAGCATTGGGCTGAAGCAAAGCTGTGCCCTTGGCCTGGGCAGCTGAGAACCTTTCTACATCACAGGGAAACCTTTTGGCACTGCTTCCTTATTCATTGACTGTTGTCCAGAATCCTCTGACCTTGAGGACATTTGTGGAGTTATTACAATGTGAGCCAATGTTGTAAATGCTGCAGAAGCTGCCCAGACTTCCAGACAGGAAGAAAGACTTAGCAGATATTAAAGAAGCCTCACCCCAAATTCTGCTCTAAAAAACTAAAAGGCTGGAAAGATACATATATTACATATAAAAAATACATTGTAATATATAACATACATATGTATGTATATGTTGTATACAATATATATGTTGATATAGTGTTGTAAATTAAAAAATATAAGTGTGTTGAACAGTAAGAAGCAAAGACCACCAAGTATGGTTTGAAATGAATCTGAGTATGCCACTTAGCTGGCATGGGAGAGTTCACCTATTCTTTCTCAGCAGATGTGAGAGCCTAGCCTGTCTCCCTAAGAAGAAATTGAATGAATTTGGTTATGATAAAAAGGATTTTCACCAATAAGGTAAGATTCTGAGTTCAGGCCTCTAGTTGTCTGTCCCATGAGGCAGAATGTAAATTCTTTCTTTCCTTGTTTGTGATATGGAGAAATCTGGTTTCCACCAAGTTCAGAATTGGTGGTTTAAACTTCCAAGTGAGCCTGAGGTCATTTGGTAGTTGGCTTAAATACTCAGAGCTTTGCAAAATTTCTCTTTACGACACATGCAAACAAGAAAGAAAAATTCAGAGGATCCAGAAGTAAGGAAAGTGACTTTAGACCATGTAGTGGGTAGAGTTGAAGCCGTGACATCTTCCAGGTGTGAATCCCAGGTACTTGTCAAGTGCTGAGGGTTTCATGCCTAAGCAGGAGTGAGAAACACAGGGAGATAGCCAGAATGCATTTGTGCAAAATCTCAAGGATTAGAAAAACACTGCTTGTCTGTGATCTGGAATTGAAAAGTGGTGTCTACAAGAAAGATTTCTCTCCAGGCCCTGAGCAGAAACATCAGTAGTGAGAATAGAACTTTAGAAATAAGCAACTTGGTCTAGGATTTAGCTGGCAAACATTTTGGGTCTGGCAGATGCAGCTATAAATCTACTCTCAAGCCCAGGGCACTCCCAGGATTCCCAGGGAAGATAAGCTCCCTAAAGTCTACCATGTGACAGTGAATACTATGTTTAAGGACTCTCTAGAGATGAGACCTACAAATGGAGTGCTTCAAATATAGAGTGTGAGGCATTCTAGAGCTGATATATTTAATTTACTAATCATGACTGTATACCAGACATTGTGCCAGGCTCTGCTTTGCTCTTTGTTCTCATAAACCTTCCTGACACCCACATTCTACTGCACATCTTGTACCAGGCAGGACAGCCTTCCTACTTGGCACTATTTACAGAAAGCTAGACAAGGTCTCACCATCAGCACCTGTCTGAAACTCCACCACACAAGATTCATTCTTCGGGGTCTTGACAACTTTTCCATATCCATGTACACATGCAACTCCCATACTCAATTACAGATGCTGGGCAATATAGTAGTGGAAACAACTCTGAAGCAGTAATCCTGAGGACTGAACTCTGGTCTGGGCTGGCTTTGAGATGTTGGTAAAGCTACATGCCTAGGACAGTCATCAGCAAATAATAGCTGGATAATAAAGGGTAGTGTATTATGTGTTCCTGACCAAGGACTCAACATCCCATACATCACAGCCCCTACTAACCTGTCATCAAAGCAAACTGAACCTTGCTGCCTTGCATGGTGAGGTATGCAAGCACAGCCCTTCACCAGGCTTCCTTGAGACAAATAGAGACTACACTGAGAATGCAGAGAGTAGCACAAATGTTTTAGCAGTTTCCCTTTTGTACCCAACTCTGCAATTTGAGCAAAACTGCTCTGCACAGGATAGTATAAGGGGCCCAAGTTTATGCATAAATTTGATATGCAATGGAGCTTTGGCTCTAATAATCATCAAATATGCCATGATTTATAGTGATTTAACTTCTTAGAATTTAGGATGGAGTGTCATTTGAAAGGCCCAAGCAGAATTATTAAAAAACTATTTCTTCAAGTTTCATCAAAAGTCCTTCTCATAGGTGCTGAACAGTGGCTTGACTTGGATCCGATCATGTTTCCCTCCCTGAAAAGAACTATTGGCAAGAAAAGCGGATCCAGTGTTTTCCTGCTTTGCCTTCCCTTGTGCCTCTAACTCTTCAAACCCTGCTCATCCTCAGAGCTAATGGAGGCAAACAGACTGCACCATACACGACATGGCAGACTTCTTCCACTTTACTGGGAACCATGGAATCAACCACCATCTGCTAAGGACCCTTCCAAAGGCTCTCCTCAAAGAAAGTTTAAAGCAAGCAGGGCAGAAATCAAAGATAGAGTTGCCACTTGAGGTTGAAGGAAGAAATAAAACCACAAGTAGATGGCAGGCCAAACTGAAGAACAGAAAGGAGCTTTTGAAAGCTCTCTTTTGAAATGAGAGATTGGAATAGGAAACACACCCTAGCACACCTTTTTTGTTTCATTTATGTTTTATTAGTACATATTCATGATACATAATTAATACAATCATTGTGGGAAATTTATACCTGTACATATTGATCTTAATTCTTTTTACCTCCCCTCCTCTCCACTCTCCCTGCATCCCTAGATCCCCTTCTTATTTATAAAAGATCTACCTCCCTGTTTCATGGCAAAATTTGACCATGAATTGCATCCTTCTGCAAAACCTTAACAAAGCACCCAGTAGGGATGGGATAGAGCACCAGGTTGGAGTCCCAGCTGGGAGACCTTGGGAGAGTCATTTAGTCTCACTAAACTCAAATTGTTTTATGTGCAGTATGAAGATTATGGCTCCTTTCAGCAATGAAACCATAGTATTCTAACATCCCTACTCTCTTCTCTTTGGATGTGGTTTCAAAGTAAGTATTTGGTGAGATACATGTTCACTTGAGCTTTGCACCCATTCATCCAACTTTTCAGGCAATCTTAAAATGTTAGAATTCTTGTTTAAAATGCTGAAATTTACCTATCTAAATGTCCCATAAACACTTTAACCTCAGCATCTCTAAGCAATTCATTCTCCTTCCTTTACATCAATTCTCTCCCTTTGATGTCTGTATCCCCTGAAGACACCACTGTACCAATATCAAACTGACTACAGGAGTCGCTTGGAAGATGCCCAATCACCTTGCTGCAGACAGGCAGGTCTGCCCACACCCTACTGAGGTCCCCAGTAGTACGGAACACACGCTGAATCAGCCTGCTGCAGACAGGCAGGTCTGTGCATGCCCTACCGAGGTCCTGAGTCATGCAGAAGACAACGAATCACCCCGCTGCAGACAGGCAGCCACCTGGTTCCACACTACAAAGACACAGAGGACACCAGACCACCAGACCAATGTACTGAGTCCCACTGTTCCCAGCCCAGAGGTATGGGCTTCTGAGCCGTTGTCCCACTGCTTCTGGTCCAGAGGAAGGGGCTTCCCAGTCACCATCCCTCCCACTGCTCCCAGCCTAGAGGAAAGGGCTTTTGGGCCACCTTCTGTCCTGCTGCTCCTGGCCCAGAGGAAGTGGCTTCTGAGCCACCATCCCACTGCTCCTGGTCCAGAGGAAAGGGTTTCCCGGCCACCATCCCTCCAGCTGCTCCCAGCCCACAGGAAAGGGCTTTTGGGTCACCATCCCTACCGCTGCTCCCGGCCCCTGTCCCACCTCACCCAGCTCAGAGGAGGTAATCCGTGAAGGCGCTAACAGCCCCCTGCCCCAGTTGAAATGAGAAAACACGTAAATAAGTCTCAAAACCAGACTTCCAGATTACCTACAGCAACCCCAAAGGGAAATGAGATGGAACACTCTGATACTCAACCACCTGGACCCACTGAATTGGCAACAGAAGAGGATCTGGAAAAAATGAAACCAGAAATAATTTCTCAGATAACAGGAGAAATTGTGCCCCTAGTGCAAGACATGATTAATAAATCTAGAGAGGAGCTGAGGAACATGATGGAATCCCAACATAAGAAACAAATGGAATCCATAAAACAGATGCAAATAGATTTCCAGGACATGAAAAACTCCATTGAAAGTCTACACAGCAGAATGAGCCAATGTGAGGACAGAATTTCAGATATAGAAGATAAGATTGCAATTAGTGACCAGGACAAGAAAAATTGCTTCAAAATTATAAGGGAACATGAGAAATCAATCCAGCAGCTGCTAGATGATGCAAAGAAGAATAACATAAGACTGATTGGAGTCAGTGAAGAAACAGGAGAAAGTGCAGATGACATAAAAAAATCTCTTCACAGAAATAATGGCAGAAAACTTCCCAAGCAGGGGAAAAGAGCTTGACCTACATATAAGTGAGGCATATAGGACTCCAAATAGCCTTGATCAAAAAAAATCTACACATAGGCATATAACTGTTAAGATTCCAGAAACACAACAGAAGAACAAAGTTCTCCAAGCAGTCAGGGAAAAGAAACAAATCACATACGAAGGAAAGCCCATCAGAATCACAGCAGACTTCTCAACACAAACCATCTAGGCAAGAAGAGCTTGGAGTGACATATTCCAAGCCCTAAAAGAAAACAGCTTCCAACCCAGATTGATGTACCCTGCAAAACTATCTTTCAAAACGGGTGGAGAAATAAGATACTTTCATGACAAAGAGCACCTTAGGAACTTCGTGAATACCAAACCAGCACTCCAAAGAATTTTACACAATATCCTAGGAACAGACATTGAGGATCACAACCCCAGGAAGCAAAGCAGAATAAACCCATCTGGCATGACAAGAAATTAAATGTAAAGGGGGAGAACCCAACAAAAAGAAAAAGTCATGGCAATGGCAAGCCAATGTGTTTCAGTTATAACCATCAACGTTAATGGTCTCAATTCACCAATCAAAAGAAATAGACTGGCAGAATGGGTCAAAAAGCAAAATTCAGCAATATGCTGCATACAAGAAATACACCTAATTCAAAAGGAAACTCATAGACTGAAAGTTAAAGGGTGGAAAACAATACTCCATGCATCAGGAACCTGAAAAAGAGAAGTAGTAGCTATTTTCTTTGTCGATCAAGTAGATTTCAAACCAACACTGATTAAAAGAGATGAAGAAGGACACTACATGCTTGTAAAGGGAAGAATCCAAGAGGAAGGGATGACAATCATAAATATCTATGCACCAAACACTAGTGAACCCAACTATATAAAACAAATACTAACAGACATGAAAAGTCATATATGCACTAATACAATTGTAGTGGGGGACCTCAACACCCCACTGTCACAAATAGATAGATCAACTAGATCAAAAATAAGTAATGAAATACTAGAACTCAATCAAAGTCTCGAACAAATGAACTTAACAGATGTTTACAGAGTGTTCCACCCCACAAAATCAGAATACACATTCTTCTCTGCTGCACATGGGTCATTCTCCAAAATAGACCACATACTCACACATAGAACATGTTTAAGTAAGTGCAAAGGAATTGAAGTTATTCCCTGTATATTATCAGACCATATTGGGATGAAATTGGAGATCCATAGCAAAAGAAACTCAAAAAGTTTCATAAACACATGGAAATTGGACAACACACTTCTGAATAACCAGTGGGTCACAGAGGAAATTAAAGAAGAAATCAGACAGTTCCTTCAATTAAATGACAATGACAATACAACATATCAGAATCTATGGGACACAATGAAAGCAGTCTTACAAGGGAAATTCATAGCAGTGAATACGCATATTAGGATAACAGAATGAGCCCAATTAAACAACCTGATGCTGAACCTCAAGCTTCTAGAACAAGAAGAGCAGGACAACCCCAAACCTCATACAAGGGAGGAAATTATAAAGATCAGAGGAGAAATCAATGCAATGGAGACTAAGAGAATGATACAAAAAATCAATGAAGCCAAGAGTTGGTTCTTCGAAAGAATCAACAAAATTGACAAACCTTTAGCCAACCTTGTCAGAAAAAGGAAAGAAAAGGCCCTAATCCATGCAATTAGGACTGAAAAGAGTGAAATTACAACACACCCAGCAAAAATCTAGATGATCATCAATACCTACTTCCAGAACCTATACACCAATAAGATGGACAACACAGAAGAAATGGACAGATTCCTAGATACATATGAATTAGCAAAGTTGAACGAAGAAGACCTAAAAATTTTGAGCAACCCAATATCAACCAATGAAATTGAAAATGTAATTAAAAACTTATCAACTAAGAAAAGCCCGGGCCCTGATGGCTTCACTGCTGAATTCTACAAGACATTTAGAGAGGAACTGCTGCCACTACTGTTTAAACTCTTCAGTGAAATTGAAAGGGAAGCAATACTCCCAAATTCATTCCTGGAAGCAAGCATCACCTTGATCCCCAAAGCAGAGAAAGACCCAACTGACAAAGAGAACTATAGGCCAATCTCACTAATGAACATAGATGCAAAAATCCTTAATAAGATAATGGCAAAGAGAATGCAGAAGACCATCAAGAAGATCATACACCCTGATCAAGTGGGATTCATCCCAGGGATGCAGGGATGGTTCAATATATGAAAATCAATTAATGTAATACACTATATCAATAGAGCCAAGGACAAAAACCATATGATTATCTCCATAGACGCAGCAAAAGCATTTGACAAAATCCAACATGCATTTATGATAAAAACCCTACAAAAAATTGGAATAGATGGTCTCTACCTCAAACTGATAGAAGCCATCTATGACAAACCAACAGCCAATAGCATACTAAATGGTCAAAAACTGAAATTCCTTCACACTAAAACCAGGAACAAGACAAGGATGTTCACTATCACCACTCTTGTTCAATATAGTTCTGGAAACAGCCACGGCAATTAGACAAGAGAAAGAAATAATAGGAATGAAGATAGGTAATGAAGAAGTCAAATTGTCATTATTTGCAGATGACATGATACTCTATATAGAAGACCCCAAGAACTCCACCAAAAGTCTTCTAGACTTAATAACCAAATTCAGTCAAGTAGCTGGTTACAAGGTCAACACACAAAAATCAATAGCTTTCCTCTACACCAGTGACAGACTCACTGAGAGAGAAATAGGGCAAATAATTCCTTTCACAATAGCATCCAAAAACTGAAATACCTAGGAATCATCCTAATGAAAGAAATCAAAGACCTCTTCTCTGAAAACTATGGCACTCTGAAAAGAGAGATTGAAGATGATATCAGAAAATGGACAGACATCCCCTGCTCCTGGCTAGGAAGGATTAATAGAGTGAAAATGGCCATACTTCCAAAACTGCTATATAGATTTAATGCAATTCCAATTGAGATCCCAGCAGCATACTTCATAGACCTTGAGAAAAAAATCCAAAAATTCATTTGGAGCAAGAAGAGACCCAGAATAGCAAAAGCAATTCTAGGTAACAGAGGCACGGCAGGGGGTATCACAATCCCCAACCTGCAACTATACTACAAAGCTACTGTGATAAAAACAGCATGGTACTGGCAAAGAAACAGACTTGAGAACCAGTGGAACAGATTAGAAGATGCAGAAACAACTCCAGACACACTCAGCCATCTCATCTTCGACAAAGGAGCCAAACACCCTCACTGGAGGAAAGATAGCCTCTTTAATAAATGGTGCTGGAAAAACTGGGCTTCAACTTGCCAAAGAGTAAAATTAGACCTATATCTCCTGCCATACACTAAACTAAAATCAAAATGGATTAAAGATCTAAATATTAAAATAGAAACTCTGAACCAGTTGGAACAGAGGTTAGGTAGAACCCTTGAAGACATCGGTGTAGGAAAAGATTTTATGAACAAAACCTCAGTTGCCCATGAACTAGCACAAACAATCAACAAATGAGATCTCCTCTTATTAAAAAGTTTCTGCACAGCAAGAGAAACCACCAGCAGTGTGAAGAGACAACCCACAATGTGGGAAAAAATCTTCACCTGCTCTTCCTCAGGCAAATGTCTACTATCTCGAATCTATAAAGAACTTAAAAGATCAGACCTCCACAATTTAAAGACCCAATCCAAAAATGGGCATCTGAAATGAACAGACATTTCTCAGACAAAGAAGTAGAAATAGCAAATAAATACATGAAAAAATGTTCAACATCACTGGTCATTCGAGAGATGCAAATGAAAACAACACTGAGATTCCACTTCACTCCAGAAAGAATGGCTGCTGTCATGAAATCAACCAATTACCCATGCTGGCGGGGCTGTGGGGAAAGAGGAACCCTGCTCCACTGCTGGTGGGAGTGTAGACTGGTGCAAGCACTGTGGAAATCAGTATGGAGATACCTCAAAGAACTAGGGCTGAAAGTCCCATTTGACCCCTCTATTCCACTGCTGGGGATCTTCCCCAAAGAATTAAAAGAATCATACCACAGTGATATATGTGCACCCATGTTCATAGCAGCACAGTTTGTGATAGCTAAAACTTGGAAACAGCCCAAATGCCCATCAACTGGAGACTGGATAAAGAAAATGTGGGGTTTTTTAATAAAATGGAGTACTACTCAGCCATAAAAAATGAGAAATTATAGACATTTATAGCTAAGTGGATGCACATTGAGGCAATACTCTAAAGTGAAATAAATAGGACACACATGTATAAATACCAAATAGTTTCTGTGGTGTGAGAAACTGAAAGTGTAAATAAGGACTAAATGTATAATAGGTAATGTGAAATAGGAAGAAAAGGGGCAAAGGGGAAAGAAGTGGAAGGGCTAGGGGAAAGGATAGAAGGGAATGGGATTAATATGAGAAAATGGAAAAATAGCAACAAAATCTTTGTAAATAGGGAGGACTGGAGGGGTTGAAGGGAGGGCTGGGCAACGGTGAAAAATAAGAACCAAGAGAGACTATGTGAAGGTGCAAATTTCCAATGATGAATGTCATTTTATTGTATACCTGAAATGTACCAATGATTAGAATGAATAATCGATAATGTAAAATAGGAAGAAAAGGTCCAAAGGGGTAGGGGTAGTAGGAGGGGAAGGGGAAAGGAAAGAAGGGAAAGGAAAAAATGCTGAGAAATGGAAAAAATGGAAATAGAGTCTTTGTAAATAGGGAAGGGTAGAGGGGGTGAAGGGAGGGCTAGGAATGGGGAAAAAATAAGAACCAAGATGCATTATATAAAGGTACAATTCCCAATGAGAAATGTAATTGTGTTATATACCTATAATGTACCAATAAAAGAATTTAATACAAAAAAAAATGATTACAAAGCTGGATGTCCTGGCCTTTGCCCTTAGCCTCCATGACCATAACTGATTATTTTCTCATAATTTTACCTCCCTACCTGGACTACTTCCTGTGATCTGACCTTTCACCATCCCAAAGCCATTTTCCACAGTCACCTTTCTGAAGCATCAATCACTTCTTGTTCAAAACCCTTCACTGGCTTTGTTCACACTCTTCCTTGGATCTCATTGTACCACCTCCCTCCTGAGCCCTTCATCAGGCCAACTTTTACTCATCCTTAAAAATTCACTTCCTGCACAAAATACTCCTTTGTGCCAACTCTCTTGCCAAGCTCCCCTGTGTTGCTCCACCATCCTGCAGCCTTTGAACATTTGTACTCTAGCACTCACTGTCATATCCTGGCCACCATCCCCAAGCTTGGCCACTGTCAGTTCTGGCAGGTGAGACAATTGCAGGGACCAGCCTGGCCTCTGCTGATAGAAGAGTTCTATGCCATACCACCCTTGGTTCCAGGTAGTCTGAGTACAGCTACACCACCCTCGGTTCCAGGAAACATCTGTACCGCCCCCCAATCTGAGAATCACCACCACCCCGCCTCTGTCCCTAGAGCCCTCAAGACAGTGACTCCTCAAAACAATGCCTAGCAACCACTACCCTTTTAAAGTCTTTGCTCCTGCCTCACTATGCTGACTTCCCTTTTGGATTTCAGCCTGCTTGCCAGCACCCAAGCATTAAATAAATAACCAAGTTGCTCACACAAAGCCTGCCATGGGTGGTCTCTCTACCCTCTTCACCCCCCTCATACACTTACCACCTTGAACTCTGTCTGCCTCCCAAGTCAGGCTGTGGACTCCCTGAGAACAGGGATGTATTTTGGAACTCTGTTACCTAGCAGAACATCTGACCTATACCAGCAACTTAAAAACTTTAATTCATGTATGTTTTCTTTGGATCCAGTAATGTCACTGATCTAGAGCAGAACAGTCACGATCCAGCCACCAAAATCTGTTGGATGAAGATGGAGATGGGCTGAGATTCGAGCCCAGCACCCTAGCCCCATGCCAGGGTTTTTATTGGACACTGGTATCTGCATGTGGCAAACAGAGTTGGGTCAAGTTGATGCTAACAAACTGCATTAGGCAGAGCCATTTGGAGAGACATTTATGTTTCCAAATGAACCATTATATATGGCAGATGCTACATTAAGGTAATTATTTTACACAAAATATAATCAATTTCCCTGTATGCTTTCTTTTCAGCAAATGATTCTATACAAATAAAAGTTTCATGTTTTGGCTTGATTAGAAGGCTTTTTCTGGAATGGCAAAAAAAAAAAATGCTCCAGAAGCCTTGCTGGAAATTTCCAAATATCACTGAGTCTTCAAATATTATACTACGTTGATCAGTTTTCATTGGCTTCTACCTACTTGGGTGACTCAATTGCTTTGCAAATCACCCTCTGCTTTAGACCTCATTTTCTTCATCTGAAAAATAAAATGAATGGATTAGATTATCTCTGAGGTAGCTTTCCAGCTCTTAAATTCTCTTCCAGCATTTCTTATTATTTTACTTTCCATTTAATATCTTGTTTTAAGTCAACTGATAGTCCTGAAGTTCAGCAGCAAAGCAAATAAATCAAGGAACTATTCTTTGTATAAACTGTTTTTTTATGGTGCCAATTTTAAATATGTTTATTGAAGACATCACATTTCCACTTATAATACAGTGCTTATAAAATGCAATGTTATCTTTTCCCTGTGCACATGTTCCATGTTCAAGTATTGAGAATGCCCAGTACTTTGCTGTAACAGTTAAACTTTAACTGCCACAGAATTTGCTACAAATTTAGGTCCTTCAATGTTTTATTGTGTGGAATAATGCTTAATCTATACTTGGGGTTGGCTTAACCTCTTCAATGGTAGGCCCTGAGGAAGCACCACCAGAGGGAGAAGTCCCCCACTGGGGAAGCCCCCAGGCATTCCTCCAGGTGTGCCACCTGCACTCTGGTACATCTTGGTAAAGATGGAATTGCAGACTTTCTCCAGCTCCTTCTGCTGATGTTCAAATTCTTCCTTCTCTTCAGTCTGATTCTTAACCAGCCAGTTGATGATTTCATTACACTTATCAAGAATCTTCTGTTTCTGCAGATCTTGCCCTGAAGTTTCTCATCTTCAACAGTTGCTTTCACATTGAAAGCATAGGACTCCAGTGAATTCTTGGAGGACACCTTATCCCTCTGCTTCTCATCTTCAGCTTTGTACTTCTCTGCTTCCTAGACCATATACTTTATGTTCTCCTTGCTCAAAAGGCCCTTGTCATCAGTGATGGTAATCTTGTTCTCTTTCCCTG
This sequence comes from Heterocephalus glaber, assembly GCF_053883595.1. Classification (NCBI taxonomy): domain Eukaryota; kingdom Metazoa; phylum Chordata; class Mammalia; order Rodentia; family Bathyergidae; genus Heterocephalus; species Heterocephalus glaber. Next base: position 8,969,883 of record NW_028258324.1, on the reverse strand, counting down.
TACTCTTGTCAACAGCAGAGACACTGAGGATGCCATTGGGATCAATATCAAAGGTGACCTCAATCTGAGGAACACCATGGGGTGCAGGAGGTATGCCTGTGAGTCCAAACTTGCCAAGCAGGTTGTTATCCTTAGTCATGGCACACTCACCTTCATATACCTGAATAAGCACACCGGGCTGGTTGTCAGAGTAGGTAGTGAAAGTCTGTGTCTGCTTGGTAGGAATGGTAGCATTGTGTTTGATGAGGACTGTTATGACTCCACTAGCAGTTTCAATACCAAGGGAAAGAGGAGTAACATCCAAGAGCAGCAAATCTTGAACATTTTCAGACTTGTCTCCAGACAGAATGGCTGCCTGAACAGCTGCACCATAAGCAACACCTCATCAGGGTTGATGCTCTTATTCAGTTCTTTTCCACTGAAGAAATCTTATAGAAGCTTCTGGATCTTGGGGATATGAGTAGAACCACCCACCAGGACAATGTCATGGATTTGTGACTCATCCAGTTTGGCATCTCGAAGAGCCTTCTCTACAGGGTTCAGTGTGCCACGGAACAGGTCAGCATTCAACTCTTCAAATCGAGCGCAAGTAATGGAGGTATAGAAGTTGAGTCCTTCCTAGAGGGAATCAATCTCAATACTGGCTTGGGTGCTGGAAGACAGGGTTCTCTTAACTCATTCACATGCAGTATGGAGATGGCAGACAGATCTCTTGTTCTCACTGATGTCTTTCTTATGCTTGCACTTGAACTCAGCAATAAAATGGTTGACCATTCAGTTGTCAAAGTCTTCACCTAAGTGGATGTCTCCAGCTGTAGATTTCACCTCAAAGATTCCATCTTCAACAGTGAGGATTGACACAGCAAAAGTGCCACCTCCTAAATAAAAAATCAGCAGATTTCTTTCAGCTCCAACCTTTTTGTCTAAGCCATAAGCAATAACAGCAGCTGTTGGCTCATTGATAATTCTAAATACATTAAGACCAGCAATAGTTCCAGCATCTTTGGTTGCTTGACGCTGAGAGTCATTAAAGTAAGCTGGCACAGTAACCACAGCGTTGGTAACAGTCTTTCCAAGATAAGCTTCGGCAATTTCCTTCATCTTTGTCAGCACCGTAGAAGATAATTTTTCTGGATAGAAGCTCTTTGTTTCTCCTTTGTATCTGACCTGAACCTTGGGTCTGCCTGCATCATTCACCACCATGAAGGGCCAATGCTTCATATCTGACTGGACTACAGCATCATCAAATCTTCATCCAATCAGACACTTGGCATCAAAAACTGTGTTGGTGGGGTTCATCGCAACCTGACTTTTTGCAGCATCTCCAATCAGTCATTCGGTGTCGGTGAAAGTAGCATAATTTGGGGTGGTTTGGTTTCCCTGATCATTGGTGATTATCTCCACCTTCCCATGCTGGAAGACACCCACACAAGAGGAGATGGTGCCAAGATCAATGCCAGCTGCAGGTCCCTTAGACATGGTTGCTTGAGTGTAGGACTGGTTTTACTGGTGAAGAAATTGCACAAAAGCCTCCAAAGCTGCTGGAACATTCGATGAGCTAAAATGGATTTTTTGATTTTGTGTAATATTTACCTTGACAACAATTCCCTGCCTGATTTGAGATAGACTTAATAAAAATCTTGCATACAACTTTTTTTTTTTGGTACCGGGGATTGAACTTGGGTCCTTGTGCTTGTGCAGCAGGCAGCAAAACCACTGAGCTAAATCCCCAGCCCCTCATACAAATTTTTTTACACAAAAATCATATATTTTTTTCCATTAAGGTTATTGGTACATTTTAGGTATACATTACAGTTACATTCATCATTGGGATCTTGTACCTTTACATGTTATATCTTGGTTCTTATTTTTTCCCCATTCCCTTCCCCTCCCTTCACCCCCTCCACCCTTCCCTATTTACAAAGGCTTTGTTTCCATTTTTTTCTTTTCTCATATTTTTCTTTTCCTTTCTTTCCTTTCCCTCTCCCACTTCCTCTAGTCCTTTAGACCTTCAAAACAACATCTATTTTCAGGACCAGCTACACAATCTGTGGAACCCAGCACAAAATTTAAATGCTGGGCTTCTGCCTAAATATAAGCAAAAATTTTAAGGTGGTGACAGCATGAAACCAAGGCTAGAGCTGTTCTGAGAGGGACCCTATGAAACTTCCAGCCCTGTTAATCTATTCATGCTATACATGTGCTATTCATGCTATACATGCCAGTTGAACAACAAAAGTGTCTGTTAGTAAATATGCCTAGTCATTTTCCCTAAACACTGTATTCTATATAAATCAAACAATAAGGGATAGAGGTGTACAGAAGGGAAGAAATCACTAAAATTTTGGCCATGATCTAAGTTCCTTCATGCCCACTCAGTGACTCCTGGGCTAGAATTAGGCATGGGTGCCATGTGTGGCTTGACTCATTCACATGCCTTTGCAGAAATCACTAGACTTTTTAACCACCTGCTTTCCCCTCTATAAAATAAGGGACCTGTGAAGCTTTGCTTGTTTTCAGATCCCAAGGCTTGTTTCCATGGCCAGGTAATTATTCTCGTAGCTTTTTTCTTTCAATTTTGATTCACGTTTACATTCTTCTTGTGAAGTTGATGCCTGAACATAACACAATTTAACTCCTTTTTTTCATCCTGTTTCCTTTACCTCCTCTCTCTCCCTCTAGATCTCTTTCCCATTTGAGAAAGATCTATCTCCCTCTTTCCTGTGATCTATCTTTTATTTTGCTCTTTTTTATAATTTGGGTTTCACTTAGCTTTTATGTGTGACATAATACAGGAAAGTGCTCATATCACATGAATATAGTTCGATACTCACTTATAAACTGAATACATTCATGTATCCAGCTCCAATATAAAAAATTAGAAGATGACCATGATATCTAAAGCCCTTCTCTCTGATGGCCATAAGCTCAGCTCTTACAAGGGTAATCATAAAGCTGGCTTTCAATAATATAAATTAAATTTTCTTACATTTGAACTTCAAATAAATTGGATCATACATTATGTATGTGTCTGACTTCTTTAACTCTATATTGTAGACCCTTCACTCTCACTGATACAGTGTTCTTTTGTATAAATACACCACAGTCGAGTTGCCCTTCAGCTGGTGATGGGCATTTAGGTAGATTTCATTTTAGGCTGGTCATGAAAGTTTAATAAAAATTTTTCATTCCTAATGCTCAAGAATTTTGTTAAGATCGAAATTTAGAGTTAGGTGTGGTGCACACTTATAATCCTAGCACCCTGGGAGGCTGAGGCAAAAGGATCACAAATTTAAGCTCAATCTGGGCAATTCAGTGACTTAGCAAGACTCTGTCTCAAAAAAATAAAAATAAAAAAGAGCTAAGGATATAAGTCAATGTAAAGGCCCTGAGTTAATTCACAGTACTACAGTAGTAGAAAAAAGAAAGAAAGATTAGTTTACTTTCTTTTTCTTTTCTTTCTTTCTATTTTTTTTGAGACAGAGTCTCCCTCTGTAGTTCAGGCTGCCTTGAATTCACTATGTAGCTCAGGCTGGCCTCAAACTCAGGGCAAGTCTCCTGCCTCATCCTCCTGAGTGCTGGGATTATAGGTGAGCACCATCATGCCCAGCTAGTTTACTTTCTTGCTTTGATTTTATAAATATTGAGGCACAAACACCGTTGTATAGGGGTTTTCAAAAGGTTTGTCATCTTTCCTTAATTCAGAAAGCAAACAGTGAGCAGAGGAGAATTTTGCCTTCCTCTTACACCTCAGCTTCTGCTTGCCATGTCACAATCACAATCACAATCAGGTGTTACTTCCTAGTGTACAGAGGAAGCAAACTTTGTCACTGTGATCAATCTCTCTGATGACAATACCAAGACAGAAAGGGCTTCTGAGTTTATAAAGAGGAAAGTTTTTCCTTCTAGAGCTCAGGGTGTCTGTGACAAGCCAAGCCAGACCAGGATAGGCTGGGTGATGGGAACAAGTCACATCTTCCAGGAACAGTAGTACTGGAGTCCTGGGAGAGATATGAGAGCTGGTGCTGGGAGAGCGCTGCATGCAGACAGATGAAATAGCCTCCAGGGACATGGAATAGACAAAATCTGGCAATTCGGGCAGGTGGTCTATAAGCACCTCAGGAGAGAGTAACATGCAGTTCCTCTCCAGAAGGCACTCAGATCAACCTTTACATCTGGGCAGAGGTTGGTGTCAGGGAGAACCAGGATGCACTGCTAACTGTAGGCATAACTCCAACCCTGAAATGACTGGCAAGAGCAAGAAACTTGCCTTGTGGACAAGTGTCAAGATTAGGCAGGTACCCAGGCAAGAGCTCAGCAGGCCTACCTAGTACCTCACTATCAGAACCAGGGCAGAGTAGACTCAGCAGTAAGGTTGAACACTGCTGTCATTCACCAAGTCAATAAATAATTATTGAGTTCCTAGCCACTTCTCAAGTGCTACTACATTAGGTGATATTGGTGAACAAAACATGTGCAGTAATTCCATCAGTTAGGATTCTTTCAGCTACAAGTAACAGAATTCCCAATAAAAATGGTATCAACAATAGGAATTAGTTAGTAATCTCACATACAGAATCTGGAATTGGGTAGTTTAGGATTGTCTCAGTAACTCCCCAATGTCAGGATTTTGCTGAACCTCTCTTCGGTTTCCACGTGGCTGCAAAAAGACTGCAGTAGCTCCATGAAGCACATCTTTATATGCTAGTGTTGAAAATAAAGACTAAAACAACTTCTTGCATGAATTGTTTTCTAATCTGAGAGAAAAAATTTTTTCAAAAAGCTTCCCTGTTGAATGCCTCCTATCACCATGACCAGAACTGGGCCATATAACTGAAATTGAAAACAATCACTTGAAAGGGGAATGGGATGAACACAGTTGCTTAGACCAATTGTGATGCAAGCCTTGGGTATACTTGCCCCGATACGTGAGTAAACTCAGTGCCATGTTGGTGAGGAAGACTAGGGTGGCTATGGGGAAGACAGTGAAAAAGTTTCTTGCCACCACCCAATCTCTTCTACTACCCTTCCACTACTGTGGGGTCAGAATGGGTCCCAGAGTTTGAAGGTTTCTACACAAGCATGGTAAACACACTTTCTTGGCAGTCATATGGAGTTTAACCTGTAACAGAAAGGCCAAGAGTCTACAAGCTCTGGAAGACTTCAGCTATCAAACTACTCATCTCTCCAATTTTCAGAGTAGTTCTATAGAGTTCTCCTAAAGACCAGCCCTTGTTTAGTTCAGCCTTCTTTCTCTAATGGTGGCACCAAAAAGTGTAGGAAAGCAGCGGTTGCTTTCTGCGTCCTTGGAAGTTTGGGGTGTCCTACCACTTAGTTTTATTTCACCTCTCTTTGAGTCTATTTATATTTTTGGCTTATACAACCACCTGGGACAGAGGGTTCGATAGCCTTCAACAGCAGTGTATACAACAGCAATTTTCAACATGTGAATATTATCTCAAGTTTCTAAGCATTGCTCATCTATTCATTAGTGTTGGTTGATTAGAGGCTGGCTTCTAATACCATCACAGATCACTTATCCTTTAGATATCCTCAAACAGAAAAAGGCCAGAATTATAGTACTTGCCATTTATCAGGCAATGAGTATGTGCTAGGCAATATTCCAAGTGCATTTGTATGTATTAACTAAGTTAATCGTCAAGCAATCCTATGAGGAAGAAATTGCTGTACATTTTGTTTTGCAAAAGAGTCACAGTAAGCATTATTAATTAACTTGCACAAGATTCCATACCTCATAAGAGAAGAAGCCTTATATCCCCCCTCAGAAGGGACAAGATGTCCTCTTTGCAGGACTCCTAAATCTTTTTCACCTTATGACTTGTAGATACCGTAAGGGACTCACTAGAGTAAAACAAGATTATGTATTTTTCTCTTTTAAAGAAAGCTATTTTAATTGAAAAATAAAGTTGTATATATTTATCAAGTACAACATATTGTTTTTAAATATGTGGATATTGTGGAATGGTTAAGTTGAGCTCATTAACATATATATTACCTCCCATACTTAATTTTTGTGGTATGAAAACTTAAAATCTACTCTGAGCAATTTTAAAGAATATAATAGATTGCTACTAACTAAGAATATAATAGGTTACTACTAATAGTCTACTGCCTAAGTTAAATGTTGTGTCCTTTACCAACATCTCTCCAATCATCTCCCCCACTAATTGTCCCACATATTTAATAAGCAAAGCAGAGTCAAGCCATGGATTCCTTTCCCATTTGTCACCTGTGGTCTGTCCTTCCAAACTGTAGAAGCACCTGTCACATTACTTACTCAGTGAAAATGTACACTCAAAGTCTCTCACAAAGACTGTCTCCAGATTACAAAGAGGTCATCTGGGAACAGTGGCAATTTGAGAACAGCCATAGGACTCTCATAGTTTTCAGAATAGCTTTCCCAAATTCCAAGGCATAGAGGGCCATCTCTTCACTGAAGTTCCTTTTAACCATCTTGGATATATGCCTTGCTATAAGCAAGTTCTTTGAGAACATGAACTATGTTTTATTCATGGGTGTAACAGTACCTTCCCCTGAAACACTGGTGAAAGAGTTTTATTTGTTTGTGAGCCCCCCTTCAACAAAAATACTGACAGTTTTTTAAGGCTTTTCTTTGGCATATAATCCAGTTGGAGATATTGCCAGGACTTGGTGACCACAAAGAAATACCCTTCCCAAGAGCTGGGAGATAAAAGAACAGGTGACTTCAGTTTGATTTGATTTTTTTCTGTAGATTTATCAGGGAAAACAAAGGAACCTTTACCCAGCTTCCATTCCACCAACTCTTGTGTTTTTCACAGTCTGAGCTTTTCCTAACACATGATCACCATCACCACCAACAACCACACGTGACGAGAAGTAAACACTTCTCATGAGAAAAATGAAGCACACTGTTTCAAGGAGAATGGTTGAAGCTTGATGCTTTGAGTTAGGTGGAATAGAAGAAAGGCTGAAATATCCACCAGAGGAGTTTTTGGGAGAACAGGAGGGGTACTTTAGGGGATTTCTCTAAATGGTAGTTAAATCCAATGCCTCAGATGGATGGCTGAGCCATGCTCTTGGGTCCAGGGCACTAAGTGCCTAAAATGAGAAGAGACATGACAGAACCTTCAATGTGTAACAAGTGTCCCCTGGAAAGCTCCAGGTGGATCCCCAGCATCAGAACTCCTGGGAGCTACTTAAACTGAAGATAGATATGAAGACCTCTATGTAACTTGAATTCACACTGGAAATAAATGAGGAGTGGTTTTCTATCTAAATCTTTAGTATGTCCTCACTTTTAATTCCACAAGCTTTTTCTGGAACACAAATCTGTTTTTCTCTCATACTGCAGTTATAGATCACATCATTCACTAATTATCTTTCTTATTATTTCTCACTATTATTGGTCAGCAGGTATCAAATGTCTATGTGTCAAGGGCCAATTTATACCCTTTTTCCATTCAATATTTAAAATAATCTATTGAGAAAGATGCTACTTTTCCTTACTTTGAGATGAAGAATTAGAGGCCTGCGAAAGGTTAGAGGAATATGCCAAGCTGTCAACCTCTTCAACAGCAACAGACTGAGACCAAAGTCTGCCTGAATGGATCCTACACATGTAAACCTTTGCCTTTTCTTTACTATGTCATGCTTATTCCTGCTTCTGAATATTTATCCATTCCACAGTTAAAGGAGTAAAATGTTCCTCTCTTTTTTATTTTCTATCTACACCTCAAGATTCATTTCAAACACCCACTTTCTCTAAGAACTCTTGAAAACTGAGAGAGAACACTAAGAACACTGAGGCCCACATCTCCTAAATTGTTCTTTGTGAGCTAAATATTAACAGTTGATTTTTAATTTCTTCAGGAAAGAAATTATTACTTACCTCATTTTTAAATGTGGCCGCAACCCTTGATTAACTTTTATGCATCCAGAGATACGGTATAGTTTAGATGAAGGTATGAAGAGTGACTTCCCTCTTTGTTGCTATTATCATAATCCAATTCTCTACGTTTCTTTCTAGTTTAAAATAACTACTGTCTCCAACTGGAAAGCAAGACATATTAGGCAGATTTAATCTTCTCATTTGTTGTGATGCATGAGAAGTAGGACAAAAGCTTAACTAGTCCTGTGAAAATTTCTTGTTTGGAAACAAAACAATATACATATGCATATATGCACAAGCACACATACATACAGAATTATCTACATTTTTGAAAAATAATTTTATATTTGATTGGATGTCATAAATGTATGCAGATCTAATGTTTTTTCACATGACAGTACTACTTATCATCAAGATTTATTACAGACTCCAAACAAGCTGATCACAGGACTCAGTAATAATGAGCTAACCTGTCCCATTGTGGCCAGTCCACTCTTGGAAGAAATTCATACAGCCCAAGGTTTTCTAGAAAACCAACTAGCAGAGAGGGACTGGAACACAAAGATATACCTTAACAGGAGAAAAATGGAGTAGAGATCTAGAACCACCAACAGTGAGGCAATTGTCTAGGTGGACTGCAGAGTGGGAAGGGAGCTCTGTAGGCAGTCTTGGGGAGACAGATGAAAAGGCTTGAGTCTAGCAACCACCACAGCCCAGGCAGGAGTGAGGCATGGCTTGGCCAGGGTGGTCGCATCCTCCCCCTCATTTCCCTTTGCTCCCCCTAACCTCCACCACCACCACCATAGGGTGGGATAACTTTCCCTAGGGTCCACCCTGGTTATTTAGTGGCCACCTTCCTCCAGGACACTGCAACATGAGGCCACTTGGTTGTCAGCTGTAGGGTGCCCTTCTCCTGCTCCTGCCAAGGTGCTGCTGCCTCTTTAAAGAAGGGGGGGGGTGTCACCCTAACATGGCTAAGATCAAATACAGAGGGATCTGGGCCTATTGTTAACATCCCCAACTTTCCTGAATCCCAGTTTTCTGTGCTGAACACAGCTAGCCTTCCTGAAGGTTCCCTGGTGTCGGCCCCAATTTTTCCCCAGAGAACAAACTTGTGATGTCCCACCACCTCACTGAATCGGTGCCCTGACAGGTGTGGCTGTCCTGGAGCCCCACACCCACTTAGACCAATCACAGGCTGAAGTTGGACCAATCAGTAGGCCCAAATTTGAACCCATAGTGGCCATGCACTTAAACCAATCACAGGCCTGCAGCTATGTAGACAGCACTTGTCCCATACTTTTGAGCTTAGTCTAAGAGGGCTCCCACCAGTGTACTGATCCCCCTGTTCTGCAAAAATAAAGACTCACTTTAGTGGTCCTGTAAATCTGCTCATGATTTATTTCTGTGATAGTGTGGGCTCCAAAAGGACCTGTAAATCTACTCAGGATTCCTATCCTGAGTAATGTGGACATAGCATTCATCTCAAAAGAAACAGGAATAAACACCAGGGCTGTAACCCTAAAGAGCTCCAGAGACCAGAAGCAAGTGAAGATCAGCAACAGAGACCAGCACCTGGCAGAGTCATCTATGGCATCCAGCACAAGCTGAGACTGGCTGGCAACAGCACAGTGACCAATAGCTAGCTGTGTCAACTGTTGGCATCCAGTGTTATTCAGTGTTATCTGGTGACCTCAGGACTGCTAGCAGAGATGCACTTTGCCAATTCATGATTTCCATCTGAATTAAGCAAAAGAATTCTCCAGTAATTGACAACACTGGGGTGCAAAGCTGTCTCTGAATTTATGGCTTATGGGCCAAATATTAAAATTTTAGGCATGCTTGAAATGTTATTTATAGTTTTTAGTTTTTCAAGACAGATTATTAGCGTTAGATAAGCAATTTTCCCTAACCTAGGTTTCTAATGTTCTTTCTGATGAGATTCATTCTCATTCTTTGTATGAATGTGTAAGAGCCATTTGCCTTACCAAGGCATAAATAGGTTCCTAGCAGGCCTGCAGGTCAGGACCCTAATCATAGACTCCAGAAGTAGAAGATTTTATACTATCTAGGTCTTCTTTCCAAGATTAGATATGTTCTGATCCATCCAGATCCTAAGAAAATAATATGTCAAATTTTAGACTTTGCATGAGAAAACCCCAAGAATAGCCTTTCTTAACCAAACCAGTGCTGGAGCTACAGTGGCCTCTACTTTCCCAAGAGCTGATAGAACTGGCCATCTTTTACACCCTTCAAGAAAAGAAAAACTTGTATAAAGATTTTAATACTAAATTTAATACTAATAATTTAATACTAAGTACATGATGAGATTAATACAAGTTACCTTTGGCCTCTACAATTCAAAGAGGTGCTCAAAGTGGTTACCATTGCCTTCTAGACATTTATTAGTACAGCAAACTGCTGCTTGGTAATCTTGGTCACTGAGATTGCTGCACATGCATTTTCAATTTCTTGTCTAAAGGCCAGCAGTATAGTGGGTTTTCTGTGATATACAACATCCTCTAGGATCCTCCATATGAGAGTAACACCATCTATTGAAAAAAAACATGATATTTTTCATAAGACAAATATGACGAAGACATCATATTCTTTTCCTAAAGTGTATATACATTTTTTGGTGAATTCTTTATATTATGTATAATGTGTACATCATATTTTCTTTAGCCATTCATCTATTAATGGACAAATATGCTGTTTCCGCAGCTTAGCTATTGTGAATTGTCCTGTTATAAATATGGGTATACATGTATCACTATAGTATAATGTACTTAACATAATTGGGAAGATACCAAGAAGGAGTAGAGCTGGATCAAGTGGAATTTATATTTTTAATTTTTTGAGGAATTTTCATACTGACTTCCATAGTAGTTGTACAAGTTTACATTTCTATCAACAATGTAAACAAGATTTTTCCCTCATCTTCATTAGCATTTGTTTTCTAAGTTTCTTTTTAATTAATTTTATCAATATATTTTAGGTATACAATATAATGACATTCATCATTGGAAATTTGCACCTTTACATAATCTCTCTTGGTTCTTATTTTTCCCCATCCCCCTGCCCTCCCTTCAACCCCTCCATCCCTCACTATTTACAAAGACTTTGATTTCATTTTTACCTTTTCTCATATTAATTCCATTCCCTTCTTTCCTTTCCCCTACCCCTCCTACTTTCCCTTCCTCTTTACATCTTTTCTTCCTATTTCACATTATCTATTATACCCTTTAGTCCTTATTTACACTTTCAGTTTCTCACACTAGAGAAACTATTCAGTATTTACACGTGTGTCCATTTATTTCACTTAAGAGTATCACCTCAATGTACATGCATTCAGTTATACGTCTCTAATTTCTCATTTTTTATGGCTGAGTAGTACTCCATTTTATTTAAAAACCACATTTTCTTTATCCAGTTGATGGGCAATTGGGCTGCTTCCAAGTTGTAGCTATTGCAAATTGTGCTGCTATGAGCATGGGTGTACATATGTGGTATGATTCTTTTAATTCTTTAGAGAAGATACGCAGAAGGGGAATAGCTGGGTCAAATGGGACTTTCAGTCCTAGTCCATTGAGGTATCTCTGTACTGATTTCCACAGTGGTTGCACCAGTCTACACAGCAGTGGAGCAGTGTTGCTCTCTCCCCACAGCCCCTCCACCCTTTGTTATTGGTTGATTTAAGGATAGCAGCAATTCTTTCTGAGGTGAGGTGGAATTCAGCCTTGTTTTCATTTGCATCTCTTCAATGACCAGTGATGTTGAACATTTTTTCACATGTTTATTGGCTATTTCTACTTCTTTGTCTGAGAAATGTCTGTTCATTTCAGATGCCCATTTTTCGATTGGGTCTTTAAATTTGGGAGGTCTGATTTTTTAAAGTTTTTTATGGATTCTAGCTAGTAGACTTTTGTCTGAGGAACAGCAGGTGAAAATTTTTTCCCACATTGTGGGTTGTCTCTTCATACTGTTGGTGGTTTCTCTTGCTGAGCAGAAGCTTTTTAATGAGAAGAGATCCCACTTGTTGATTGTGCTAGTTCCTGGGCAACTGAGGTTTTGTTCATAAAATCTTTTCCTACACCAGTATCTTCAAGAGTTCCACCTAACTTCTGTTCCAGCTGGTTCAGTGTTTCTATTTTAATATTTAGATCATTCATCCATTTTGATGTTAGTTTAGTGAAAGATATAGGTCTAGCTTTAATCTTTGGCAAGTTGAAACCCAATTTTTCCAGCACCATTTATTAAGAGGCCATCATTCCTCTAGTGAGGGTGTTTGGCTCCTTTGTTGAAGATGAGGTGGCTGAGTGTGTCTGGAGTTGTTTTGGCACCTTCTAATCTGTTCCACTGATCCTCAGGTTTGTTTCTTTGCCAGTACCATGTTGTTTTTATCACAGTAGCTGTGTAGTAAAGTTTCAAGTTGGGAATTGTGACACCCCCTATCATATCTCTGTTGCCTAGAATTGCTTTGGCTCTTCTAGGTCTCTTCTTATTCAAAATGAATGTTTGGAGTATTTTTTCAAAGTCTGTAAAGTATGCTGTGGGAATTTCAATTGAGATTTCATTGAATCTATGTATAGCAGTTTTGGAACTATGGCCATTTTCACTATGTTTATTCTTCCTACCCAGGAGCAAGGGATGTCTTTCCATTCTCTGATATCCTCTTCAATCTCTCTTTTCAGAGTGGTGTAGTTTTCAGGGAAGAGGTCTTTGATTTCTTTTGTTACGTTGATTCCTAGGTATTTCAGTTTCTTGGATGCTACTGTGAAAGGAATTTTTTGAACTATTTCTCTCTCAGTGAGTCTGTTGTTCGTGAAAAAGAAAGCTATTGATTTTTGTGTGTTGACCTTGTATCCAGCTACTTTACTGAATTTGGTTATTAAGTCTAGAAGACTTTTGGTGGAGTTCTTGGGGTCTTCTATACAGAGTATCATGGCATCTGCAAATAATGACAATTTGACTTCTTCATTTCCTATATTTATTCCTTTTATTTCTTTCTCTTATCTAATTTCTGTGGCTAGTTTATATTGAACAGGAATCATGATAGTGGACATCCTTGTCTTGTTCCTGATTTTAGTGTGAAGGATTTGTTTTTGACCATTTAGTATGATATTGGCTATTGGTTTTTCATAGATTGCTTTTATCGGATTGAGGTAGAGACTGTCTATTCCAATTTTTTGTAGGGTTTTTATCATAAATATGTGTTGGATTTTGTCATATGCTTTTTCTGCATCTATTGAGACGATCATATGGTTTTTGTCCTTGGCTCTATTGATATAGTGTATTACATTTATTGATTTGCATGTGTTGAACCATCCCTCATCCCTGGGATGAATCCCACTTGGTCAGGGTGTATGATCTTCTTGGTGATTTTCTGCATTCTATTTGCCAGTGTCTTATTAATAATTTTTGGATCTATGTTCATTAGTGAGATTGGCCTATAGTTCCCTTTTTCGGTTGGGTCTTTCTCTGCTTTGGGGATCAGGTGATGCTTGCTTCCAGAAATGAATTCAGGAGTACTGTTTCTCTTTCAATTTCATTGAGGAGTTTACACAGTAGTGGCAGTAGTTCCTCTCTAAATGTCTTGCAGAATTCAGCAGTGAAGCCATCAGGACCCGGGATTTTCTTAGTTGGTAAGTTTTTAATTACATTTTTAATTTCATCGATTGATATTGGGTCTTTTAGAATTTTTAGGTCTTCTTCATTCAACTTTGGTAATTCATACATATCTATGAATCTGTCCATTTCTTCTGTGTTTTCCATCTTATTGGCATACAGGTTCTCAAAGTGGTGTTGATGATCCTCTGGATTTCTGCTGGGTCCATTGTAATTTCATCCTTTTCATGCCTAATTGCATGGATTTGGACTGTTCTTTCCTTTTTCTGATAAGTTTGACTAAAGGCTTGTCAATTTTGTTTATTCTTTCGAAAAACCAACTTTTGGCTTTATTGATTTTTTTGTATCCATTCTCTTAGTCTCCATCTCATTGATTTCTCCTCTAATCTTTATAATTTCCTCCCTTGCATGAGCTTTGGGTTTGTCCTGCTCTTCTTTTTTCTAGAAGCTTGAGGTTCAGCATCAAGTTGTTTAATTCAGCTCACTCTGTTTTCCTACTGTGAGTATTCACTGCTATGAATTTCCCTCATAAGACTGCTTTCATTGTGTACCATACATTCTGATATGTTGTACTGTAATTGTCATTTAATTGTAGGAACTATCTGATTTCTTTTTTAATTTCCTCTGTGATGCATTGGTTATTCAGAAGTGTATTGTTCAATTTTCATGTATTTATGAAATTTTTGCAGTTTCTTTTACTATTGATCTTCAATTTCATCGCAGTATAGTCTGATAATATAAAGGGAATAACTTCAATTCCTTTGCACTTACTTAAACATGTTATATTAGTGAGTATGTGGTCTACTTTGGAGAACAACCCACTAGCAGCTGAAAAGAATGTGTATTCTGATTTTGTGGGGTGGAACACTGTAAACATCTGTTAAGTTCATTTGTTCAAGAGTTCAACTGAGTTCTAGTATTTCATTCCTTATTTTTTGTCTAGTTGATCTATTTGTGGTTTACTGAAGTCCCTCACTCCTATTGTATTAGTGCTTATATGATTTTCATGCCAGTTAGTATTTGTTTTATGTAGTTGGGTGCACTATTGTTTGGTGCATATACATTAATGATTGTCATCTCTTCCTCTTGGATTGGTCCCTTTACAAGGGTGTAGTGTCCTTCTTTGTCTCTTTTTTTTGGTCCTGGGGAACGAACTTGGGACCTTGTGCTTGGGACCTTGCAGGTGACAGAACCACTGAGCTAAATCCCTGGCCCTTTTTTCTTCTTTCTTAATTAATGTTGGCTTGAAATCCACTTGATCTGCAAAGAGGATAGCTACTCCTGCTTTTTTTTGGGTTCCTGTCACCTGGAGTATTGTTTTCCACCCTTTAACTTTCAGTCTATGAATTTCTTTTTGAATTAAGTATGTTTCTTTATGCAGTATATTGTTGGATCTTGCTTCTTGACCTATTCTTCCAGTCTATTTCTTTTGATTGGTGAATTGAGACCATTAACATTGATGGTTATAACTGATATGTATTGACTTATCATTGTCATGACTTTTTCTTTTTGTTGGATTCTCCCCCTTTGCATTTAATTTCTTGTCGTGCCAGACAGATTCATTCTGCTGGGCTTCCTGGGATTGTGATCCTCATTGTCTTTTCCTAGGATACTGTCTAAAATGTTTTGGAGTGCTGGTTTGGTATTCACGAAGTTCCTAAGATGCTCTTTGTCATGAAAGTATCATTTCTCCATCAATTTTGAAAGATAGTTTTGCAGGGTACATCAATCTGGGTTGGAGGCTGTTTTCCTTTGGGGCTTGGAATATGTCACTCCAACCTCTTCTTGCTTTGAGGGTTTGTGTTGAGAAGTCTGCTGTGATTCTGATGGGCTTTCCTTTGTAGGTGATTTGTTTCTTTTCTCAAACTGCTTGTGGAACTTTGTCCTTCTGTTGGGTTTCTGGAATCTTAACAATTATATGCCTATGTGTAGATTTTTTTTGATCAAGGCTAGTTGGAGTCCTATATGCCTCACTTATCTATATGTCAAGTTCTTTTCCCCTGCTTGGGAAGTTTTCTGCCATCACCTCTGTGAAGAAGTTTTTTTATGTCATCTGCATGCTCTCCTCTTTCTTCATTGACTCCAATCAGTCTTATTTTATTCTTCTTTGCATCGTCTAGCAGCTGCTGGATTGATTTCTCATGTTCCCTTACAATTTTAAAGCAATTTTTCTTTTCCTCCTCACTAATTGCAATCTTATCTTCTATATGTGAAATTCTATCCTCACATTGGTTCATTCTGCTGCGCAGACTTTTGATGGAGTTTTTAATCTCTTGGAAATCTGTTTGTATCTGTTTTATGGATTCCATTTGTTTCCTATGTTGGGATTCCATCATGTTCCTCAGATCCTCTATTTTTTTTATCTGTGTCCTCTCTAGATTTATTAATCATGTCTTGCACCATGAGCAAAATCTTTGCTGTTATCTGAGTAATTAGTTCTGATTTCATTTTTCCCAGATCCTCTTTTGTTTCCAGTTCAGAGAGTCCAGGTGGTTGAGTATCAGATTGTTCCATCTTTTTTCCCTTTGGGGTTGTTGTAGGTGATCCAGAAGTCTGTTTTTGAGACTTGTTTGCGTGTCTTCTCATTTCCACGGAGGGGGTGCTTCTGGCGCCCACAGGGCTCACCTTCTCTGCCCTAGGAGCTTGGAATGGCAGCAGAGGAGCTTCCTTCCGGGTGCTGGGACTGGCTGAGCTTCTCTGCCCTAGGAGCCTGGGATGGAGGTGGGGAGCTTCCTTCTGAGTGCGGGGACCGGCTCACCTTCTCTGCCCTAGGAGCCTGGGATGAAGGTGGGGAGCTTCCTTCCGGGTGCTGGGACTGACTGAGCTTCTCTCAAGGAAGCTCTTGCTTATGCTTATGGCATCAAGTGTTTCCCCTGGTTATTTTCCAGCAAAGAATGGGTTATATTAAACATATTACAATCACTATAACTTCTGTAATATATACATTTGTGGTATGTTTTTAAAAAATAAAATTTGGTAATTATGAAAAACAAATTGAAGGAAGGAGCTAGAAGCCTAGGATCTGGAAAGATACAAAGAATAAAGAGATTCTGTCAATGAAACACTGTAGTGGCTCTCAGGGGCAGAACAGAGATTGTTTCTATTGTTTATTGCTATGTGATAAACTACCCCATAAATTGTGGCTTAAAACAAGGCCAATTTTTATTATCTCTCATGATGTTGTGGGTCAGAAATTAGGTCAGTACCATGTTGGATAATTCTTCTGTTTCACGAACATTGATAAAATTTGCTGCCATCAGATGTTTTGGCAGCTGGTGAACAGGCTTGTCATGAAGGTCTAAAATGGCTTCACTCATAGTTTTTGGGTTTTTGTACCTGAGTCCAAGTAGAGTATGCACATTGACCAGGCTTGGTGTGATGGGGCTACTTACAGAGAAGCTCAAGGATGATCAAGAGAGAAAGACAGACAGAGAAAGAGAGAGATAGAGAGAGACAGACAGACAGAGAGGCTTCTCAAGCAGAAATACAAAGTCCCTATGACTAGTTTCAAAAGGCACAGAACAATATTTCCATTGAATTCTATTAATTAGGAAAGTCACCATGCTCAGCCCATATTAACAGGGGAGAAGAATTAGACTCCACCTCTTAATGAAAGGGAAAGCAAATAATATGCAGCCCTATTTAATTTACTGTCATCTCTATGACCATGTGGAGGCCACTATGGCCTTCATGATGCTAATGCAATAATCTGTGGGATAGAAGGAGATGACTGCTGACAACATAGTTGTTTTCTGGATGGTAAGGCAAGAAAAGTCTTTCTCAGGTAAATGCCTGTATGAATTAAGTGATTGTACAGCCTTGAGTTGAATGACAGGCTTTGGAGTTAGAAGGGTCTGAGTCCAAATCTGTTTTCTTCCAATGGCTTATTGAGTTATTTTAATCATTTTATAACCAATACCACACCATTCTCTCCCCAAGAGGAGCCAATGTTCCTTAAGATCCAGATTAACAAGGGCAAGACTTATCAGTCAAATTTTGCAAAATCTTAGATTTTATTGATGTCATGAGGCCTATTAATGAGAGCAAAATTATGTCTCTGAGATACCTCAAATGGGTTCAGTTTAGCCATAGTTTGTAGAATATTATTACAATTTTATATACTCAGCTCTCTTTCACCATCTCTCCCTCTTCCATTTCATTCTTACTCATACTGCATCAGGAACAGTGGAGAAACCACCAGATGAAATGTTTTTTGTTAGCCCTTGACATCTGATAATAGCTAATACCTCTCAAAAATCATAGAAATGTCTTCAAGATATCTGGGTTTATTGATTTACCATGTTAAATGAACAGATGGATAACATGTTTGCCTAGATTATGGAAAAGATAAAGGCAAACCATTTTAAGAGGAAATACAAATTATACCTAATTAGCCCTTTTAATATATAAGGAAATACATAATGATAAAATAATAACATGAGGAAAATTTCCATTTCAAGTGTCAGAAAACAGCTCACTGTGCAGTAAACAGTAAAATGGAATGTATTGGCTCAAATTACTGGATAATTTAACTGGTTTCAGATAACATTTGATCCAAAGTTCAAGTGATGATACCAGAATATAGATTAGATCTTGCAGCTTGACAAGGTCACTTGTCCAACATAAGATTTGAACTAAACCTAGAGCCTTACAATATTCAAAGGGACCATAATTCAAATTTACTGAGCATGTAAACAGAAAGCTGAACCTACATGAGAAAAGATAATCAAGAGACATCCATAATAAAATGACACGAATGTTGGAGTTATCTGATAAAAGGCTTTACATCATTTATTATAAAAATACTGTATATGAATAACAATGAAAAGACTAAATACAAGAACAACCCCATGCACAAAAATTCAGTAATTTAAGTGAAATGGACTGATTCCTCAAATCCCACAAACAATCAAAACTCACCCAAAATGATATAGGTAGTCAGACACACATATATAAATAACATATTGTCTCTCTGGTGTGAGAAACTGAAAGTACAAATAAGGACCAAAATGTATAATAGATATTGTGAAATAGGAAGGAATTGTTCAAAAGGAAAGGGGAACTATGGAGGTGGGGAGGGAGAAAGGAAGGGAAGAGAAAAAATGTGAAAAAAGGGATAAAATGGAAACAGCTTTATAAATAAGGAGGGAGAGAAAAGGGGGATGGAGGGGAGGGAAATGGTAAAAAAAAAAAGATGAATCAAGATACATCATGTACAGACACACATTACCTATGATGAACGTGATCATTATGTATATCTAAATTGTACCAATAAAATTAATTTTAAAAAGACATAGCTAACCTGAAGAGTTATATAACTATTTAAAAGTTGAATTTATATTTTAAAATATCCCTGGAAAGAACAAATCCATGCAGCGCTGAAGAACTATACACCAAAAGAAGATGAATTTTATTTTTTAAATGTTTGGAAAAAAATTTTGGAAAAATAAATTTCCAGGCCAAGGTGGTTTCACTTATAAATGGTACCAAACATTTTATAAAGACAAAAAAGCAATTCTACATAGTCCAAAAAATAGTAAAGAAGGGAATATTTTCCAATTCATTTCATGAGGCTAGCATCACCCTGATTCAAAAAATAAGATAATACAACAAAGAGAGAAAAACTACAGACCTACAACTTCTATTGACATAGAAAAAAAATACTCTGTGAAACAGCAAATTTCATCCAGTACAACTTGAAGAAGAATACAGTAAAAGCATGGTTTGGAAGAATAATTGATTTTGGAAACATGCTTGTAATCTAAAGCAATTGTATATCAAAGTGCATTTCCCTATAAGACATAATAGAAACTCAGATGATTCAATGCACAACTGAAAATATTCTTATAAAACTGATTGCAATACCGTAATATAATACAAAATAATTAAAAAATATAAAAACATAAAGAAAAATAAACATATTAACGTGTACTTACCCAAAATATTCTTTTTGTTGTTGTTGTTCTTAAATTCTTTTATTGGTACATTTTAGGTATACAACATATTTACATTTCTCATTGGGAACTTGTACCTTTACAAGATGGATCTTGGTTCTTATTTTTTCCCCATTCCTAGCCCTCTCTTCACCCTCTCCAGCCTTCCTTATTTACAAAGACTGTATTTCCATTTTTTCCATTTCTCATCATTTTTCCTTTCCCTTCTTTCCTTTCCCCTGCACCTCCCACTACCCCTAACCCTTTGGACCTTTTCTTCCTATTTTGCATTATCGATTATTCATTTGAATCATTGGTACATTTTAGGTATACAATATAATGACATTCATCATTGGAAATTTGCACCTTTACATAATCTCTCTTGGTTCTTATTTTTCACCCTTGCCCAGCCCTCCCTACAACCCCTCCAGTCCTCCCTATTTACAAAGATTTTGTTCCTATTTTTCCATTTTCTCATATTAATTCCATACCCTTCTTTCCTTTCCCCTACCCCTCCCACTTCCTTCCCCTTTGCCCCTTTTCTTCCTATTTCACATTACCTATTATTCATTTTAGTCCTTATTTACACTTTCAGTTTCTCACATCAGAGAAACTATTTGGTATTTATACATGTGTGTCCTATTTATTTCACTTAAGAGCATCGCCTCAATGTGCATCCACTTAGCTATAAATGTCTCTAATTTCTCATTTTTTATGGCTGAGTAGTACTCCATTTTATAAAAAAACCCCACATTTTCTTTATCCAGTCTCCAGTTGATGGGCATTTAGGCTGTTTCCAAGTTTTAGCTATTACAAACTGTGCCGCTATGAACATGGATGCACATATATCACTGTGGTATGATTCTTTTAATTCTTTGGGGAAGATCCCCAGCAGTGGAATAGCAGGGTCAAATGGGACTTCCAGTCCTAGTTCTTTGAGGTATCTCCATATTGATTTCCACAGTGCTTGCACCAGTCTACACTCCTACGAGCAGTGGAGCAGGGTTCCTCTTTCCCCACAGCCCCACCAGAATTTGGTATTGGTTGATTTCATGATAGCAGCCATTCTTTCTGGAGTGAAGTGGAATCTCAGCATTGTTTTCATTTGCATCTCTTGAATGACCAGTGATGTTGAACATTTTTTCATGTATTTATTTGCTATTTCTACTTCTTTGTCTGAGAAATGTCTGTTCATTTCAGATGCCCATTTTTGGATTGGGTCTTTAAATTTGGGAGGTCTGATCTTTTTAAGTTCTTTATAGATTCGAGATAGTAGACCTTTGTCTGAGGAAAAGCAGGTGAAGATTTTTTCCCACATTGTGGGTTGTCTATTCACACTGCTGGTGGTTTCTCTTGCTGTGCAGAAACTTTTTAATAAGAAGAGATCCCACTTGTTGATTGTTTGTGCTAGTTCATGGGCAACTGAGATTTTGTTCATAAAATCTTTTCCTACACTGATGTCTTCAAGGATTCTACCTAACCTCTGTTCCAACTGGTTCAGAGTTTCTATTTTAATATTTAGATCTTTAATCCATTTTGATTTTAGTTTAGTGCATGGTGAGAGATATAGGTCTAGTTTTAATCTTTGGCAAACTGAAACCCACTTTATCCAGCACCATTTATTAAAGAGGCTATCTTTCCTCCAGTGAGGGTATTTGACTCTTTTATAAAAGATGAGATGGCTGAGTGTGTCTGGTGTTGTTTCTGCATCTTCTAACCTGTTCCACTGGTCCTCAGGTCTGTTTCTTTGCCAGTACCATGCTGTTTTTATCACAGTAGCTTTGTAGTATAATTGCAGGTCGGGGATTGTGATACCTCCTGCCATGTCTCTGTTACCTAGAATTGCTTTTGCTATTCTAGGTCTCTTCTTGTTCCAAATGAAATTTTGGATTGTTTTCTCAAGGTCTGTGAAGTATGCTGCTGGGATCTCAATTGGACTTGCATTAAATCTATAGAGCAGTTTTGGAAGTATGGCCATTTTTACTATATTAATCCTTCCTAGCCAGGAGCAGGGGATGTCTGTCCATTTTCTGATATCATCTTCAATCTCTCTTTTCAGAGTGCCATAGTTTTCAGAGAAGAGGTCTTTGATTTCATTCGTTAGGATGATTCCTAGGTATTTCAGTTTTTTGGATGCTATTGTGAAAGGAATTATTTGCCCTATTTCTCTCTCAGTGAGTCTGTCATTGGTGTAGAGGAAAGCTATTGATTTTTGTGTGTTGACCTTGTAACCAGCTACTTGACTGAATTTGGTTATTAAGTCTAGAAGACTTTTGGTGGAGTTCTTGGGGTCTTCTATATAGAGTATCATGTCATCTGCAAATAATGACAATTTGACTTCTTCATTTCCTATTTTTATTCCTTTTATTTCTTTCTCTTGTCTAATTGGTGTGGCTAATGTTTCCAGAACTATATTGAACAAGAGTGGTGATAGTGGACATCCTTGTCTTGTTCCTAATTTTAGTGTGAAGGATTTCAGTTTTTGATCATTTAGTATGATATTAGCTGTTGGTTTTTCATAGATGGCTTTTATCAGTTTGAGGTAGAGACCATCTATTCCAATTTTTTGTAGGGTTTTTATCATAAATGCATGTTGGATTTTGTCAAATGCTTTTTGTGCATCTATGGAGATAATCTATGGTTTTTGTCCTTGGGTCTATTGATATAGTGTATTACATTAATTGATTTTCATATATTGAACCATCCCTGCATCCCTGGGATGAATCCCACTTGATCAGGGTGTATGATCTTCTTGATGATCTTCTGTATTCTATTTGCCAGCATCTTATTAAGGATTTTTGCATCTATGTTCCTTAGTGAGATTGGCCTATAGTTCTCCTTTTTAGTTGGGTATTTCTCTGCTTTGGGGATCAAGGTGATGCTTGCTTCCAGGAATGAATTTGGGAGTATTGCTTCCCTTTCAATTTCATTGAAGAGTTTAAACAGTAGTGACAGCAGTTCCTCTCTAAATGTCTTGTAGAATTCAGCAGTGAAGCCATCAGGGCCTGGGTTTTTCTTAGTTGATACGTTTTTAATTATGTTTTCAATTTCATTAGTTGATATTTGGTTGTTCAGAATTTTTAGGTCTTCTTCATTCAACTTTGGTAATTCATATGTATCTAGGAATCTGTCCATTTCTTCTGTGATGTCCATCTTATTGGCATATAGGTTCTGGAAGTAGGTACTGATGATCCTCTGGATTTCTGCTGGGCCTGTTGTAATTTCACCCTTTTCATTCCTAATTGCATGGATTTGGGCCTTTTCTTTCCTTTTTCTGACAAGGTTGGCTAAGGGTTTGTCAATTTTGTTGATTCTTTCAAAGAACCAACTCTTGGCTTCATTGATTTTTTGTATCATTCTCTTAGTATCCATTGCATTGATTTCTCCTCTGATCTTTATAATTTCCTCCCTTGTATGAGCTTTGGGGTTGTCCTGCTCTTCTTTTTCTAGAAGCTTGAGGTTCAGTATTAGGTTGTTTAATTTGGCTCATTCTGTTTTCCTAATATGCGTATTCACTGCTATGAATTTCCCTTGTAAGACTGCTTTCATTGTGTCCCATAGATTCTGATATGTTGTATTGTCATTGTCATTTAATTGAAGGAACTGTCTGATTTCTTCTTTAAGTTCCTCTGTGACCCATTGGTTATTCAGAAGTGTGTTGTTCAATTTCCACATGTTCATGAAATATTTTGAGTTTTTTCTGCTATGGATCTCCAATGTCATCACACTATGGTCTGATAATACACAGAGGATAACTTGAATTCCTTTGCACTTACTTAAACACATTCTATGACTCTGTGGTCTATTTTGGAGAATGACCCATGTGCAGCAGAGAAGAATGTGTATTCTGATTTTGTGGGGTGGAACACTCTGTAAATATCTGTTAAGTTCATTTGTTCGAGACTTTGATTGAGTTCTAGTATTTCATTACTTATTTTTGATCTGGTTGATCTATCTATTTGTGACAGTGTGGTGTTGAGGTCCCCCACTACAATTGTATTAGTGCATATATGACTTTTCATGTCTGTTAGTATTTGTTTTATATAGTTGGGTGCACTAGTGTTTGGTGCATAGATATTTATGATTGTCATCTCTTCCTCTTGGATTCTTCCCTTTACAAGCATATAGTGTCCTTCTTTGTCTCTCTTAATCAGTGTTGGTTTGAAATCTACTTGATCAGCAAAGAAAATAGCTACTACTTCTTTTTTTCAGGTTCCTGATGCATGGAGTATTGTTTTCCACCCTTTAACTTTCAGTCTATGAGTTTCCTTTTGAATTAAGTGTGTTTCTTGTATGCAGCATATTGTTGGATTTTGCTTCTTGACTCATTCTTCCAGTCCATTTCTTTTGATTGGTGAATTGAGACCATTAACATTGATGGTTAGAACTGAAACGTATTGACTTGTCATTACCATGACTTTTTCTTTTTGTTGGGTTCTCCCACTTTACATTAATTTCTTGTCATGCCAAATGGGTTCATTCTGCTTTGCTTACTGGGGTTATGATCCTCAATGTCTGTTCCTAGGATATTGTGTAAAATTTTTTGGAGTGCTGGTTTGGTATTTACGAAGTTCCTAAGGTGCTCTTTGTCATGAAAGTATCTTATTTCTCCATCCATTTTGAAAGATAGTTTTTCAGGGTACATCAATCTGGGTTGGAGGCTGTTTTCTTTTAGGGATTGGAATATGTCACTCCAAGCTCTTCTTGCCTTGAGGGTTTGTGTTGAGAAGTCTGCTGTGATTCTGATGGGCTTTCCTTTGTATGTGATTGGTTTCTTTTCTCTCACTGCTTGGAGAACTTTGTTCTTCTGTTGTGTTTCTGGAATCTTAACAATTATATGCCTATGTGTAGATTTTTTTTTGATCAAGGCTATTTGGAGTCCTATATGCCTCACTTATCTTTATATCAAATTCTTTTCCCCTGCTTGGGAAGTTTTCTGCCATTACTTCTGTGAAGAGATTTTTTATGTCATCTGCACTCTCTCCTCTTTCTTCACTGACTCCAATCAGTCTTATGTTATTCTTCTTTGTATTGTTTAGCAGCAGCTGGATTGATTTCTCATGTTCCCTTATAATTTTGAAGCAATTTTTCTTTTCCTGGTCATTAATTAAAATCTTATCTTCTATATCTGAAATTCTGTCCTCACATTGGCTCATTCTGCTGTGTAGACTGTCAATGGAGTTTTTCATCTCCTGGAAATCTATTTCCATCTGTTTTATGGATTCCATTTGTTTCCTATGTTGAGATTCCATCATGTTCCTCAGCTCCTCTCTAGATTTATTAATCATGTCTTGCACTAGGAGCACAATTTCTCCTGTTATCTGAGAAATTATTTCTGATTTCATTTTTTCCAGATCCCCTTTTGTTGCCAGTTCAGTGGGTCCAGGTGGTTGATTATGAGTGTTCCATCTCATTTCCCTTTGGGGTTGCTGTAGGTGATCTGGAAGTCTGCTTTTGAGTCTTATTTACATGTTTTCTCATTTCGAATGGGGAGCAGGGGGTGCTGTTGGTGCCTGAGCAGTTCACATCCTCTGAGTTGGGAGAGGTGGGACAGGGGCCCAGAGTGACAGTAGGGATGGTGGCCCGGAAGCCCATTCCTCTGGGTGGGGGTGGTTGGACAGAAGGTGGCCCAAAAGCCCTTTCCTCTAGGCTGGGACCAGTGGGAGGGATGGTAGCCAGGAAGCCCCTTCTCTGGACCAGGAGCAGTGGGACGGCAGCTCAGAAGCCCCTACTTCTGGGCAGGCAGCGGTGGGATGGTTGGCAGCCCGGAAGCCCCAAAATATTCTTATAAAACTGATTGCAATACTGTAATATAATACAAAATAATAAAAATATAAAAACATAAAGAAAAATAAAGAAATTAACCTGTACTTACCTTTGTATATTATTTTTAATTTTTTTTTATTTTATTAGCACATATTAGCAGTTCATACAGTTTATAGCCATCTTAGGGAGTGGTTACATGTACATATCACGGCTTGTTTCTTTTTAAATCCCCTTTCCCAGCTTTAGCTATTACAAACTATGCTGCTATGAACATGGGTGCACATATATCACTGTGGTATGATTCTTTTAATTCTTTTGGGAAGATACCCAGCAGGAGTCAAATGGGACCTCTAGTCCTAGTTCTTTGAGGTATCTCCATGCTAACTTCCATAGTGGTTGCATCATTCTGCACTGCCACCAACAATGGAGAAGGGTTCCTTTCTCCCCATAACCCCGCCAGCATTTGTTATTTATTGATTTCTTGATAGCAGCCATTCTTTCTGGGGTGAGGTGGAATCTCAGTGTTGTTTTCATCTGCATCTCTCGAATGACGAGTGATGTTGAATATTTTTTCATATATTTGTTTGCTGCTTTTACTTGTTTGTCTGAGAAATGTCTGTTTGTAATAGCTAAATCTTGGAAGCAGCTCAAGTGCCCATCAACTGGAAACTGGATAAAGAAAATGTGAAGTTTTTTATAAAATGGAGTACTACTCAGCCATAAAGAATGAAAAACTAGAGTCATTTACAGCTAAATGGATGCATATCGAGGCCATACTCTTAAGTGAAATAAATAGGACACATATGCATAAATACCGAATAGTTTCCCTAGTGTGAGAAACTGATAGTGTAAACAAGGGTTAAAATGATTAAAATGAATAATTGATAATTTGAAATAGGAAAAAAGGTCCAAAGATGAAGGAGTGAAGGGAGGGGAAGGGGAAAGGAAAAGAGGGAAAGGAAAAACTATGAGAAAAGAAAAAAAATGGAAATGAAATCTATGTAAATAGGGAAGGGTGGAGGGGATGAAGGGCGCACAGGTAATGGGGAAAAAATAAGAACCAAGATATATCATGTACAGGTACACACACCCAATGATAAATGTAAATGAATTGTATACCTAATATGTACCAATAAAAGAACTAAAATAAATAAATAAATAAATCCCCTTTCCCTTTCCTATCCTCCCTCCCTCCTTCTCCAGTTCTTCTACCTCATTTTTTATTTTGTTGATATTATTAATCTTAGTTCATGTTGTGGCATAAAATATTTACATTCAGTGAGGTTATTTGGTTCTTGTACATGGCATATCTTTATTCTACTTATTTCCCCTTCCCCTCCTCATCACCCCTTCCTCTTCTTCCCTTGGACTACCTCCCTATTGCAAGAGATCCAACTCCTTGTCCCATTCTATCCATCCTTATTATTCTCTTTGTACTTTACCTCACTTGAATGAGAGATACCATATAGTATTTAAGTTTGTGTGTCTGGCTTATTTCACTCAACATTATATATTCCAGGTACATCCATTTTCCCACAAATGTCTCAAATATGTCATTCCTTACATCAGAGTAGCATCCCATTACATATAGACATCATATTTGCTTTATCTAATGATCTCTTGATGGGTATACAGGCTGTTTCCAGGATTTCACTATTATGAATTGTGCTGCTATAAACATTGATATGCAGGTATCACTGTAGTATAATGCCTTTTTATACTGGGGATCAAACTCAGGACCTTGTGCATGCCAGGCAGGTTCTGTGCCACTGAGCTAAATCCTCAGTCTGTACTATGATGTCTTCTCTTTTGGGAAGATATCTAGCAGGTGGAATCACTGAGTCATATGAAATTTCTAATTTTGGTTCTTTGAGAAATCTCCATATTGATTTTCATAATGGTTGTACTAGTTTACATTCCCACCAACAATGAAGGAGGGTTCCTTTTTCACCACACCCTCACCAACATTTGCTATTGTTTGACATCCTAATTATTGTCATTCTTTCTGGAGTAAGATGGAATCTTAGCATTGTTTTAAATTGGCATTTTTCTGATAGCTTTAGATGTTAAGTGTTTTTCAGATATTTGTTGACCATTGGTATTTCTTCCTTTGTGAAGTGTCAGTTCATTTCTCCAGCCCATTTCTTGACTGAATCTTTAATTTTAGGTGGTTTAAATTTTTTGAGTTCGTTCTATATTCTAGATATTAATCTTCTGTCTGGGGAGTAGCTGAGATTTTGTTTTCCATTCTGTAGGTTGTCTCTTCACTCTATTAATGGGTTCTTTTGGTTTACAGAAGCTTTTAATCTGTTGTAATCTTATTTGTTGATTCTTGCTGTTGTTTTTTGTGCAATTGAAGTTCTGTTTAGAAAATCTTTTTTTACACTTATGCCAAGTGTTTTATCTATTTTATCTTCCAGTAGGTTTAATGTTTCTGTTTTAATGTTTAAATCTTTGATATATTTTGATTTTAATTTAGCACATGGTAAGAGATAAGGGTGCAGTTTCAATCCTCTGCACACACACAACCAGTTTTCCCAGCACCACTTATTAAATAGGCTATCTTTTCTTCAATATATGCTTTTGGCCTCTTTGTCAAAGGTCAAATAGCTGACTGTTTGGGGAAGTTTCTGTATCCTCAATTCTGTTCCATTGATCCATGAATCTGTTTTTGTTCTAGTATGTGCCTTGGTGAGCTTCTTTTTTTTAATCATAATTATTTTGTGTTCTACAAGCATTGCTTACTTGTATTTTAAACTCTTTTTTTATATTTGGGGATTTTTCTTCCATGGTTTCTGTAAGCATGGTAGTGAATCCATCTGTGTTATCCTCTAGGTTTTCTTTTAACTCCAGTTAGGCTTAGATTGGTCTTCTTGTTATCATCTCATAGCTGCTGGATAGTTTTTTCTTGTTCTCTTATTTTCTTTTTGACTTCTTTGAGTTCTTTATCATAATTGACTATTTTGTCCTAAATATCAGACACTTTGTCTTCACACTAGTCATTTCTAAAATACATGAATTCTTTACAGTTTTTTTCCCATTAAGTTTATTGGTACATTTTTGGTATAAAATACAGTTACATTCATCATTGGGATCTTGTATCATTACATGAGTATCTTGGTTCTTATTTTTTTCCCTTTCCCCCACCCTCGCTTCACCCCCTCCACCCTTCCCTATTTGCAAAGACCTTGTTTCCATTTTTTTCCTTTTCTCATATTTTTCTTTTCCTTTCTTTCCTTTCCCCTATCCCTCCCACTTCCCCTGCTCCTTTAGACCTTTTCTTCCTATTTCACAATATCAATTACACATTTTTAAAATTACAGTATCAAAATCTGGGAGACATTATCACAGATTTTACAGAATTTAAAAGGATATACAAAGGATTTACAGAAATCTTTTTTGAAATAAATTTGACAACTTCTAAGAAGTACCTTGGAAGACAAATTAATGAAACTAACTCTGGAGGAAATATAAAATTTGAATAGCACCTATTAAAGAAAGTATATTCCTAGCTTGAAAACCTACCTATATGACAACAGCAGGCTCATATACATTTTAACTGATAAATTATATCGAACATTTAAAGCAGAAAAAAGAAAGAACACTTCTCCCTTCATTTTAGGAAATCAACATTGTACTAATCCTAAAACTGAATAAAGATAATAGAAGAAAAAAGTATGAACATAGATAGAAATTTGTTTAACAAAACAAACTATTAGAAGTCAGATCTGACAATAAGTAGAAAGTGGTTTTATTATAGGGATGGCAGTGTTGGTTCAGCATTGGAAGATCCACCCCTAAAAGTCATCATTTTAACAGAGGAAAGGAAAAAGCCATATATCTGGTCACTAGTTGGAGAAAAAATATTGAACTACATTCTACAGCTCTTCATGGTAAAAAGCTATCAGGAGACTAGAAGTAGAACAGAACCTTCTCAACAGATCAAAGACATGTACCCCATACTTCCAGCAAAAATGTCTTATATGAATGGAAAAGATACAATGCTTTCTCCCTAAGGTGGGGAACAAGGGCAGATATGCCTACTCTTCATCTGTCCATTAAATTTTGAAACATAGGTCTAAACCAAAATAGTCTGGCAATAAAATGACACAATTAGGATAGGACTGGCAAGGTAGAAGCAAAATCTTTATATGTAGATGAAATGATCATCTGCAGAGAAAATACTAAGAAATCTCTAGGAGCCCCTAGAACTCGATCTATACAGTTTTTTATTTCAGGTATTTCTGTCTGACATCTTTTCAAGGATTCCATATCCTCATAACAGATACACGTGGAAAATTGGGAAGCAAGGGAATAGAAGATCTCTGAACCCTTCCCCCACAACTCTCCCAAGGAAGAGCAAGGGGTTACAAAGGAAGAAGAAAACAAATACTAGGTAGCAGAAATCTATGAAACGTTCATAGAAGGGATGAAGAAGATAGATGAATTCAAAGAGGAAATTAATCAAAGTTCAGAGCAGTTTCAATATGTCAATGGTGAATTTGGGGGAAATAGGTAAGAAACTGGATGAGCTAACCAAAACAGCTCAAAATTTGAATGACAGATTCAAGATAAGTATGGGGGAATTTAAAAACTTGGGAGGAAGTGTTTACATATTTGGAAAAAGAACAGAGAAATATGTTAATAATATTGTCTTGGGGTTTGAGATGAAACTAGATAGGGAATTCTGACAAGGGAGAGAACCCAGACACCTATTAAATCAGAGCCAATGAAAGAACAAATACACAAAAGTAACAACCTAGTAAACACAGGAAACCATAAAAGAATATAACATATCTCCATATAACTAAATAAATCAAGAAACATACAAAAACTTAAATCTATAAAATGTCCAATGGGAACACAAATTAAATATTTCAATGAAACATTGCATATGTCATGCCCAAGTAGCTTCTTTTCCAGAGTTTGAATGCCCACAGCCCAGTAATTCCTCTGATTCCTCCACCACAATACTGAAGCTAACTCAGGCTCAGGACTTCTTTCTGCCAGGTTGCAGGCATTTATGCAGAGTCTGACCCAATCTGAGTTCTTGTGTTAGGAACTCTTGCTGCCCTTCTGCCTGAGTGTAATAGTAGATTTGGTAAACAGGTTTGCTGGCACAAAATTGTTCCCTGAGTCAGGATTATTCCTAGGCAATCAAATCAGCTACAGCAGTAACAGGCTAACCTGTCACAATGGTATTTATCAGGGTTAGTTGAGAAATAATACACCATGAGACCCTGTTTTGGATCTTCCCTTAGCCTAGAAGAAGAAATCCATGGTAATAGTGTAAGCATCATATCAACCCAAGTCTTGACCCACAGTTAATGTGCATTAAATGCAATGCTGTGTCTCCTATAATGATGAAAAACAGCATTCAACAGTAATTTTATAGAATCAATTCTCTAAAGCCCACAGGATTGGGGACTGGGTAATGCCAGATGAAAGAAGAGAAGAGAAAAAAGAAAAAAGTGTTTTTAAAGTCTCTGCTCTGTTGTATGGGAAGAAGACAATAGGAGGGGACCAAAAGATCGTAATGATGGAAGGGCACGTTATATATTTATAAAATAATTTAAAAGTATTTTTAAAATGCTGACACAAGAACTTAAAATCTTAATAAATAGAGAGAAATAAAGGTGGTAAAATTGTCAGTTCTCCCCAAAGTGATTTATAGATTTAAGCAATACAAATCAAAAGGATGTTTATAGATATATGCAAATAAATCTTAAATATTCAATGGGAAAACAAAGGAATATAAGAATAGCCTTAAAATTTATGAAGAAGAATAAAGTTGGAAAAATTACATTATCAGTTTCAAAAATTAGTAGGAAGCTTCAGTAATCAACAGTGTGGTTTGACATAAGAATAAAAACAGATTAGTGACAGAGTTTGAAAACATGTGCATACAAACGTGACCACTCTTTTAAGATGCCAAAGAAATTCACATATATGACAAAAGACTTGTATCCATGATATATAAAGAACTCTCAAAACTCAACAATAAGAAAACAACTCAATTTTCTAAATGGGCAAAAGACTTTGACACTTCTCTAAAGAAGACATAAAGTTGGCAGATAGCTCATATGTGTAGCATCATTAATCCATTAGGGATATGCAAACTAAACCTTCTACACAGATGCTAGAATGGATGACATAAATAGCCTGATATTACTTGATGAGGATGGGAGCAACTGGAACTCTCCTCTGTTGCTGATGAAAATGCAAAATGGGAAACACATTCTAGCACCTCAATAGAATTCACAAGCTTCCTTAGTTCTCATCAAATCTTCCCCAAAACAATCCATCTGAGCCTCCCTTTCCCTAACTCAAAATAAGGATAATATTAACCTTAGAAGATTATTAAGATTAAAGTGTGTATGTAAATACTCCAACACAAATGAAGCTCAATTTCACTAGCTGTTCTCTTTTCACCAACCTATGAATGTGTCTAAATTCTTAGGTCTTTCAAAATCTGAGAATTTTCAGAATTTGGAACAACCTGTTGCTGAAGTAGAAACATACATGTTTTAAAGAGAGATAAGTAGGTTCACACAGTGTCACAAAGGATGTCCTAAGATGTGTTAGTTCCCAGAAAACACATTACATAAGGTTTATGAGATGTATTTTATACCTATTTCCTCACATTGGTGCAATGAAGAGCTTTTATCATTAATATCTTTATAGCTATCCTCCTTGCCTTCCTCTAGTCATATTTACTGGTATCCTGTCTCTGTCCATTCTCCATGGACATCATAAATGACTGCTGGTATAGGCTAGAATGGAGTGACCGTCCATGCATTCATTCCTTTGTTCAAATAGCAATCTCCAGCTCAGCCTCAGGGATACAGGCACAGATCAGCCTCCATTACAGTCTATTTTATCACAGTCTAATTGTTGGAAATCACAAGACATAAGATTGGTGACAGAAGCAGGAGTATTGGAATCTACCACTTGGGATATTAAAACAGATGAAGTTTTGGGTTAACCTTGAACTACAGAAAGCTCCACCAACCAGAAACTCAAAAGAATGAATAGGAAACAATATTCAGCAAAAGAGACTATCAGAATAAAGTAAAACCACCCCTGAGAGAAACAGGAAGGAACTAAAAATATTAATGAAAAAGACCCATTTTCTTTTCTAGACTTTAATGCAATTTGTACTTGTCTTATTCAAAGAATGTAAGTGAGGATGGTTTTCTACTTGGCAAGTGAAAATTTGTAAAATGACTTAGGTTTCTCATAGGGGAAAATGGTGTTATGCACGAGACTAATGAGAATGATTATTGCGTGGCTACACCTGATGAGCCGTATTATTAGTCACATTAAGGTCTAATAGTAGCATAGAATTGGAAATGACTTCAGAGAGCCTGTAATTGGCCACTTTGTCTGTTTCCTTCTGGAGCGAATGATTGTGTGTAACCAGTTACCTACTTGCAGGTATTCTTGCAACCCAGCCTTACCCACCTCACCGAATTTGGATGATTCTGTTAAATAAATAGGCCTTCAAACAATAGACCCTCATAAACACAGATAATCATAGAAAAGGAAGAGAATGACTATTTTATTCAGCCTGGTAGCTAATATGGAGAATTTGGGATTTTTGAGGTATGATAATGACATATTCTGAAATATTTAAAAATGAGGTAAAGACTTCCTTGGAATTTGTAATACATGGTTATTCACCATATTCACCACGCTGTACAACATAGCTCAAAGGAAAAAAATTAAGGCCTTGTATCCTATATCATGTTTCAAAATTGCAAACAGAGTATAGTTAACTTTTGAACAAAATGGATTTGAACTGCATGGGTCCACATATATGGAGAATTTTTTTAGATATGTAATAACTAATAACAGACCAGTTGTGTCAACTAGAACTATTTAAAAAATTAAGGAAAAGGTATTTGTAAATGCAAAAATATATGTAGGTAATAATCTACTTTATCACTCACTACCATTAAATCTACTACAAAAATTAAAATTTATCAAAAATCATACAAACAGACCAGAGATGGCTCCATTTTCAGTCCAGAAAACTTAAAATAAGCATATTCAGTATTAAATCATGACTGAATAAAGATAACTATAGTAATACTGTGCCACTGTAAATATTGTACTAAATATTGTGCTAGTGTAAGCTACCTCTGTTGCTATTGCAGTGACCTCAGTCATTGCAAGTATCCACTTAAAATGCTGACTGACATAGTGCTAATCTTGCCATGAGCAGTGGCTCTCTCAAGTAAATACATATAACAATAAAAGTGATCTCTCATGGTTTTCCCATATTTTTCACAGTATATAATACATATAACATGTAAAAATGTGCCCATTAACTGTATTATTAGTAAAACTCTGGTCAACAGTAGGCTATTAGTCAAATTTTGTGGGAGTCAAAATTTATAGGTAGATTTTATACTGTGCCTGTAAACCCTTGTGCTGTTCAAGAGTGAACTATATATTTTAAATGTTCTCACCACAAAAAAGGCAAGTATTTGAAGTGATGAATATGTTAATTAGCTTGGTTATTATACATTGTATTAATGAATCATAACATCACTGTAAGTATATATAACTATGATTCATCAATTTTTTCTCTTTTTTTCTTGGTACCAGGAATCAAACTCAGGACCTTGTGCTTGCTGGACAGGTGCGGTGCAGTGCCACTGAGCTAAATCCCCAGCCCTGATTCATCAATTTATAATTTAAAACTTTTTAAAGACCTCCTTAGATAATATCTAAAAGTTTTTACTCATAAGATGTTATCCTTTGCAGTTTGTATCTCCACCCATAATATCACCATATTGATTAGAGAGAGGAGTTTGGGGGTTTATAGAATGGGATTTGAAAGGTTACCAACATTTTTTTTTAACCAGGAGAAATGCTTTCTCTGTCCAGTTGTTACTGATTTGTGATTGGATCTCTGCATACTCAAGTAAAATTCAGCAGGCTTCAAAGATTATAAACACACTCCTGCCAGAAATTCGGGTCCTCTACACTTGGGACACCAATTTCCCAGATCCATACCCTCATGTGGGGGCCTTCTCATGTCACCTCTGCCTAGCTGAATTTAACTTTCCTCAGAGGCTGCTCTCTAATGTTCATGTGGTAAAAACTTTCTGAACAAGTTCTCTCCTCCTGCAAACCCTGGTGTCGTTCATGAATCCATTGGACTTCACTTAGTACATAACTGTGAAAACATGCCCTTGTCACCACATCAGATGTGGACAACAAAGCAGTTCTCCTTAGTGGGACAAGTAATTAGCAAAGGAAGCATAGGGAATATCAGAGAAAATGGTAATATAGTACTTTAAAAATATAATGCAGTCCTATGTTTTTAAGGGTTTATTGACCAACAACACAATGGCTTGTGTGTTGCTATGGTAGCCTTTACTGAAGTCCTCTTTATGGCCGCCAGGCCTGCAGGTGGTTTAGTGTTTATTTTTTTAATTGATTATTCTTTTTATTAGTACACGTGTGTGTAATGTTTTGTTACTTGTGTAGAATTGGTATACACACATAATACATCTTAATCCCTTTTTTAAAAATCCCCTTTGCCTTCCCTCCCTCCTCTCCCATCCATCTCTTGATCCCCTTCCTTTTTTTGGCATGTTTGTACTTCGTAATGTTTCCATTCCTTGT
Organism: Heterocephalus glaber; assembly: GCF_053883595.1. Classification (NCBI taxonomy): domain Eukaryota; kingdom Metazoa; phylum Chordata; class Mammalia; order Rodentia; family Bathyergidae; genus Heterocephalus; species Heterocephalus glaber. The sequence continues at coordinate 8,935,026 of NW_028258324.1, read as the reverse complement.
GTAGAGTTTGTACATGGACCTAACATACCTTGTTTTCTGCCCTTTCCTCCCTCCCCCTACGCTCTCCCTCCATCCCTTGATCCTCTTCCCCTTTGAGAAAGATCTATCTCCCTACTTATTATCTATCTTTTATTTTCCTAAGAAGTTAACACTGATCCATTCCACAAAAGAGCAAAGACCTGTGATTGGATAAAAAAGGATTCCTTTACTGTTCTTGGTCTCTGGCATTTTGCAGTCCCAGAAAGGAAAATGCAAGCCCCACTACATGGGTAGAAAGTGCTGCCACAGGTCAAGGAGGAGAACTGCAAGATATCAGAGGGGGGCATGGGCACTTCTGGCTGAGACTTCACAAAGGAGGGTGTGTGTGTGTGTGTGTGTGTGTGTGTGTGTGTGTGTGTGTGTGTGTTGATATAAAAGAAGTACATTTGGTTCAAGAATGAGACTGATTTTATCTCACAGAAGTCAAGGAATAGATTTAAGTCAGGAAGGACATGGACAGTCCTGAAACAAATCATGAATGATGAGCACTTGGCCACTGGATTTGTACTTTAGTGATCAGTTTAATGGGAAGTACAGTTTCAACATGAAAGTAGAAACAAAAGCCAACTAAAAACCAATCCCAGAATCATGAAGACAACAGCAAATGAGAATTTCTGAGAACTGGAGTTAGCAAGGTGTGTACAGCAGAGCAGAAGATGGAAATAAACTTTATAACCAGTTAACACTCCTGTCCCTGACTTATAAGGTTGCCAGTGTTGGATGACTACACAGCCCACATGTTTAAAAGAGATATTCTCAAATGTTTTGTTACGTAGTGCCATGTGAAACCATTTCAGCAGTATGTACAGTACCTTGTCTTCCTATATTCCTTGAAGGTACAGACTAAAGCTTGACAGAAAAGCTATACTTGGAGATCAAGTTCTGAGCCATCACTTCAAGCCCTTTGATTTTTTTCTTTTTACTTCTATTTTCTTGGAACATGGCTAGGCAAAGAGGCAGCTGGTGGGAGGATCAAAGATGGCCTTTGATAACTGATGCTCACATGAAATCTTCAGGAGGCAACCAGTTCCACATTCCTCTAGCTTCACTGCATTCTTGAATCTTTACATCCATCAGAATCACCTGGGGTACTTGTTAAAACTGGCCACCAGCCCCCAACTCCAGAGTTTCTGTTTCTGTATGTCTGGAGTGAAGCCTGAGAATTTGCATATCAAACATGTCCCCCCAAAGGGCTAATATTGTTTGTCTGGGGGCCCCCTAAAAACCACAGTTCTTAAAAAAAAAATGGTGTGGGTGTGTGTCTGTGTGTGTGTTCATCTTCATCTTTCCATTTGCCTCTTCTCTGCCTTTTTATGACTGACAGAAACATTTATTAAGTGGCCACTATGTCTCAGGCATTATAATAGTTTTTAAAACAAAGCCTCACCCAGGGTAAGTATTCCTATCTATTGAGGACTGGAATGAAGTACGAGCAAAACCCATATTCAGTCCAAGTCCTAATTGAGCATATAGAATATCACAATTAATATAATAACCTCAAAGAAATTTACCATTATAAAACATGGTACATTCTATGGAAACAAATTATAGACTGCTGTTCAAGTAATATGAAGTAGGATAACTAGCAAAGTCTGGCAGTAGAGGTAGTGCTATGTGGTGATATAAAAACCTGATGTCACTATGAAGTAAAAGGATGAAAAGCATGGAGTTCTGTTTTCCTCTCCACTGATCTTCTCCCTAAATTCCATAGCACCCACCCAGTGTTGAGCAAGCACTAAGTGCTCTATAGTTGTTCACTGATTGATAAACCAGCCAGCAACTATCTGGGTCATTCTGGACTGGTCATTTAAGGCCTTTGTGTTTGTTTTTCTTCATTGGTACCAATATCTGAAAACACCGTTTATGGTGAGGTTTATTTATTCTCATGGCTTTGGAGGTTTCAGTTCATGGTTGGCTGGCTCCAAGGCACCAACATCATGATCGAAGGGCATGGCAGAGGAAAGCTGCTCATGCCATGGAATCCAGGAAACAGCAGGATAAGAGTCAGAGAGGAAGGGGCAACAGGTCAGGTATGGTGCCCAAGGTCACACCCCATGATCCAGACATACCCAGAAGTGTACTTCTCTAATCTCCTAGGCATCTCACATGCTGATCAATTTAATAATCAAGTTTAACCATCACACTTCTCATTTGCAAAATAAGGGACAGGGTTCCCATGATTGTTCTAGGATTGGGATTCTTGAACTGAGCTAGAATTGGAATCATCTGGAAAGCTTTGAAAAATACTGGCTCCTGCTGCAGAGGCTCTGTTTTGCCTGATTGATGGTAATCAGGGAATCCTGATGAGAATCAGGATTTTTAAGGCCCCCTAAGTGGTATCCAGGGCTGTGGGTCATTGGGCTGGAGGATTCTAAGGAATTCCTACGATTGGTTTCAGTGGTTAAGTTTTGTGATGTTAGGCATTAAATATCCCAAAGTCATGAGTCTTCATTCTTGGTTCCCAAACTAACATATAATCAAATTTCAGCTAAGATAGGTTTAATTTTAAACAAGCCTTCCAGAATGAACCCATGTTTCGATAGAGTTACAGTTTCTCTTTCTTGGGTTTATTAAAAAATTCACAGAATTTTACTCAACTAGAAGTATTGCAGTACAACATAAAACTTGACCTTGGTAGAAGTTCATTTATTTCCAGAGTCTATAGGTCTTGCTGATGGCATTTGTTACCTTTTTGCTCAAGAGCTCTTAAGAGTAACTCCAAGTGGCCGGGCATGGACCTCAGTGGCACCGTGCCTGCCTGGCAAGTGCAAGGTCCTGAGTTTGATCCCTGGTACCAGGAAAAGAAAAAAGAGCAACTCCAAGCCAGTGTCAGTAAAAAGGCCTGAGGCAGTGCTTTGTGTTATGAATAAAAAGTCCATGTTGCTTTTTATATTTAATGGAAACTAGAAACCTCTGTTTGAAAACATTTAATTTTATGCCAAACTTAACCAATGTTCATAACTGTTTCCCATCTTGACTCACTTAGCTCAGCCAGAAGTACACACTTTCAGGTTGCTTTATTTACTGTCAGTTATCTTAATCTACAGGAGAAACATTTAGTTCATAATTATTGTCAGGAAACACTTTACCTTGATCTTAGTCCCACCTCCCACTTCCCTCCTTTCCTATTTTATGATATTATCAACTCTCATTAATCACTACCAGCCAGCATTTGCATACCACAGAAAAAGATAATCTGGCAGTTTATTATGTAGCGTAAATTCAGATTTCCTCCCATCCCTTCCAAATCTACCTTTGCATCCTTGTTCCCAATCAAAACACACGCACCTATCTTGAGTCCTTAGCCTTACTTCCACTGAAAAGTCTGTGATGGGCACTAAATATAGATCCAGGAGATCTTGGATTCTGGGAGTGTATTTACACTTCTGCCACCACTAACTGGGTGCCCAAGCAAATCATTTAACCTCACAGAGCCTCAATTCTTCCTAGTAAAATGGAAATAATAACACTGACACACTATAGCTGTTATTATGGAACAATTATATATCATATATAAGCAGTGCTTTTTCTTATATTTGACTATACAACAGTATCACCTTGAAAGTTTTCAGAACAGATTGTAGATGCATGCACCCTCCCAACACACTCACCTACAGTGGACCCTTGACTTACAAACTCAGTCAGTTCTGGAAGGCTGGTTGTAACTAAGTAAAACAGCTGAGATCTAGATGTTTCCCAGGGTACATGCTATAGATAACAAGAGGCAGATGAATCTGCCATTAACCTAATTAGCCCAAGTTGTTTATATGTCTCTCCAGGTGTAACTTGAGGGTCCACCATAGTTCTCAGTAGGTCTGGGGTGAGGCCTGAGCACCTGCCTTTCTAACAAGCTTCAGGTGATACTGATGCTGCCATCTGAAAAACAAATTTGAGTAGTGTGATGAGAAAGTGCCTTGTGAATTTTAAAGTGCCATGTAAAATAAAGGGTTATTAGTAGAGCAGGGCTGTAGCTTAATGACTCCTCAGTCCTTAGAAATATATATTTAAATGACTTCTCTGAGGAGACACAATATTGTCTTTGACAAGGAATAAATTCTCTGCTTATCGCCAGAGGGTTTAATGGATTATACCCTGAGATGTAGGGATGCTAGGAAGGCACCACGTGGTTTGCAGTAGAGACAGCACCTGCGTCCCTAGGAGTTCCTCCATCCCTGGACACTGAGAACTATAGTGGACATGCATCTGGGACTTTACAAAACTCCAGCCCTGGCTTATCCTGCTTCCCTGATCATGGCATGGCTTCACACTCAATTGGATTCCAAGGCAGAATCAAGACTTGCTCATTTTAATGCCTAAATATTTTTCAATTCCATTCTCTTTGTTTTCCCATCACCACCATCTTTTTTCCACTTGGTTGCTGCAGTGTCCTCCTAGCTCACTGACCTGCACTTACCCTGTCCCTTTGTCCTGTATTTTTCTCTACAGAGACAGTCATGGTCTCAGAGTGTAAGAGATCACATCTCTAGCAACCCTAATATAGTCCTTCTTGCTCTTGGCATAAAGCCAAGATTTCTAAACGTGGCTTTCAAGATCCTCTGCTAGCACTCTGAGGGAAAGTTAAACAGAAAGAGACATTCCTTGCAGTGTCTGAAAGAGAGTACAACCTTCAGAAGAATGGGCCACCCAGATAAAAGGACAAAGCAGATATTTAAGGAAAAAATACTACCATACAATGAATACAGTTTTTTTTCATTGCTCAAAACACAGAAGTTCTTCCTACATCTGCAAAGATCACTGTAGATCTAAAGACATTAAAGTTCTAAAAGTCAAGGATAAAGTTATCTGTAACTTTCAGGAAGGGCCTCAAGCTTTTATCACTTAGAGAGGACAAGGAATAAACTGAGCTTTTCTGATCTTCACATTCATTTCAGAATGTGAGATCCCTTGTATTTTCCCCACTAACTGTGCCATTCATGAACACAAGTAGTTATAATAGTGTGGGGCAGGTGCCAGTGTTCCTTCCCTATGATCCTTCGGGCTCTTGAATTCATCCTGTGTCTCTTGTTTATAAGGCATTTGCACATCTTGTTCTCACTGGGCTGGAATGCCCCTCTCCATCCTCTACTCAACTCTTATTTTCCCTTTAGATTACAGTTCAGTTATCACTACAGCAGGGAAGTCTTCAACCACCAACCTGGATTAGATCTCTAATGCAGCTCCTGATAGCACCATATGGCTCTGCCTTGGAGCTTATTACAGTTAAAGTTTACATTTGCTGTGTGACTTTTAAAATTTAATATCTAATTATCCATGTACATTCAAGTAAACCCATAAAGGAAGAGACCACATCTATTCTCCATCTTTGCATTCATAGGCTCTGGCCAAGTACATGGCATATGGTAAGTGTTCTGTAAATTAGGCCTTATATTCTGGGATCCCTTTTGATTATTATTTGATTCCCTATGAGTTGGCAGAAAAGATGTTCCTCATTATAACCATCTGACTGATGATAAAACCAAAAGTATCTGTCTTTTTATAATCTATAAATTTAGTAATCTTGCTATAATCTATAAGGTTAGTAAGCACAGAAATGGAAACTTGTACCTCCTAGCTGGGCCATAATGACCTCTGGCTCTAAGGGTGTAATGAATCCTTTCCAGTGAAAGTGCAGGTGCATGGAGAACTCATGTAAAATATTCCCAGGAGGGGAGAAAATGAAGGGGAGTGACAATCTTTTAGAAGCTTGTCCTCACATATCTGGGCTGAAAAATGTCAGATCAGATAGTCCTCAAGACCTTGAAAAGGACATAGAGGCTTTGAACTCTACTAGTACATAACTAATGCAAAACTCCCAAATATCTTTGTTCAGGCTCTCTTTGCTTAGAGATAAGCAGACATCAAAGCAGACTGACAATATTGCTACTTGTTTAAAGATAGAAGTTTAAAGAGTAGGCGCCTGTTTGACTTCACATAATAAAACATTAATTGAACTTCACAGTTGAAAAAAAGTAGAGTGTGTTATTTGCATAATGGGAAATGTCTCCTGTCTTCAGTAAATCTTTGACATTAGGACTCAGTAGAGTTCCACAGTTATAGTGGCTGGAACATTTAAGCAGCATTTTTCTCCAAGCTTCTTTTGAAAGTATCAGTTTTGAACTTAGTCCTGTGGGCTCCTCTGTACTTATAGTATGTGATTTGATGGGAGAAGTACAGTGTGCCCTAGTTTTGGCTTAAGCACAATGTCTCAAAACTCCATCTCTGCAATTTATAGTCACCTACAAAGAAAATGGCAAACACTTAGGGTTGATTGCCTCCTTGTGTTGCCCAGAATTTATTGGATTGTCTGAGTTTATTAGGAGTGGATTTCTCTAATCTCATTCTAGTTAAGAAATTTTCTCTTATTCTATTCTAGTACCACATTGTGCTCTTATGGATTTACAAGATATTTAGGCTCATATGATCGGTTCACTTGCTTGCTGCTGATCAAATCAAAGGAAGTGTCTTACTTTTCCCATTGCTGAGATAGAATACTAGACACCCAAAGTTAAAGGAGGAAAGGTTTATTATAGCTCACAATTTGTAGAAGTTTAAATTCAAGGTTGGCTGGCTCCAAGGCAGGGTGGAATGGCATAGGGGCATCACAGAGCAGAAACAATTTGTGGCAGGAAGACGGCAGCAAGGCAGCAAGCAGCAAGCTACAAGCAATGAGCAGTGACTCTCTGTCTCTTATGTCTTATCCAGGCTACCAAACCCACTCACACCCAGGGTGGGGCAGCCTTAATCCTAGTATCACACCATGACTCAATCCCAGCATTACATCCTTGAACCCAGCAGCACACACCCAAGATCCAGCCAAGTCTGAAAAGCCCCACCTATGGCCACAGGAGGCTTTGGGGAGACATCTAGACACATGCTATAACAGAAAGCCACTTATTTTGGAAAAAAGGAAGAAGGACTTATTCAAAGCCAGCTCTGAGGATATGAAGGGACTCATTTGCCTCAAACTACCATCTCGCTGTGTACAGGTGTGGTAGATCTTTTATAGCAAGGAACACAGGAAAGGGAATGAGACAGTAGGCATGTTCAGACTAGTTTCATCCCTCTCATACTCAACCTCCTGAGGTTCTATCTGCACATCTTCTAGTGAGAGGAGTGAGTGGGTACTGGTCATGCCTGAAGAAGACACATGCCTTTAAAGAGAAAAAAAATCTACCTTTCAAAGTTACAGGTTGGTGGAGTAATGAGCCAATGAGGGGAAATAGCCTGCTTATGGATGAGTGGTGAGAAGTCCAGTGAGAAGCTTGAGGTGCTCCAAACAACTGTCTCAACCCTAGGTCTGCTGGGCAACAGGATCTGAAGAGAGAAAGAGAGAAAATCCACCCTCCCCCAAAAAAGGAGAGCAGTGATCATTATTGCTTTTGGGCATATATGTGCCTCGTGAAGTGGCATGAAGTGCTCTAAAGGGCTGGGGGAGATGATAGTGTTAGGTAGTTAGACATTAGCAGGCCTGAGGGGTGGGGGAGGGGATGAGGGGGTCCAAAACAGCTTGCTGTACCAATTACAGCTAAAAGAAGAGATCTTATTCATGATTGTGTAATACATTTATGATTGCTTGTTGAGTCTCAGACCCAGAGCGATCCCTTGGAGCACATAACATTTAGGGTTAAACATTATGCTCAGTCCTTCCCATACCCAGCCATTTGGCCATCTATCTCCAAGAAGGCATACAGCATTCCTGGGTGTCATAGCTTACTCCTAATTATATCAGAAAGAGGAGAATTTTTTAATGGATTTTTTTATTAGTATGTGTTTGTTGTACATAACATTTACATTCCTCATGGGGAATTGGTGTAAGTACATAATACATCTTAATCCTTTTTTCTTCCCCTTTCCCTCCTTTCCCTCACCCTTCCATCCATCTCTTGATCACATTCCTTTTCCTTTTTCTTTCCTTTTTTGGGTACATGTTTGCAGTATATGTTTACATCCCTTGTAAACTAAAACTAGAAATTCCATTTGATCTAGTTATTCCCCTTCTAGGTATCTTCCTGAGTTAGATACATCATATTACAGTGGTAGGTGCATACCCATGTTTATAGCAGCACAGTTCCAATAGCTAAATCTTGAAAGTGGCCTATATGTCATCAACAGATGAGTGGATAAAGAAAATGTGATATTTACACACAAAGGAGTACTACTCTGCCATAAAGAAAGATAAACATAAGTCATTTGTAGGAAGCATTCTTTAAAGACCTTCCTTTTTTGGGCTGAGACCAGATTTGCATTAGAACCATTTCTTTATCATACACTTTCTTCATAGGTTTCTTATATGACCCCTGAGGGAACACTCACCTTCCAAAAAGAACAATGACATTTTTCAGCTATCAACATTCTAAAGTAAGCTCTAAAAAATGTCAGTAAATATAATCACCATAGTTCCCTGAACCCCAGGAGTAACTCTTGTTGCATAAAAAGGTAACCACAAGAGGGAAAGGAAAAACTGTGAGAAAAGAAAAAAAAATGGAAACGAAATCTATGTAAATAGGGAAGGGCAGAGGGGGTGAAGGGCACACAGGTAATGGGGAAAAAATAAGAACCAAGATATATCAGGTACAGGTACAAACACCCAATGATAAATGTAAACGAATTGTATACCTAAAATGTACCAATAAAAGTACTAAAAAAAAGGTAACCAAACTCAGACTAGGGCAGATGTCATTGTGACACTGCCCATCTTCTTGCTTAAGGGGTGTAAATCTATCTATATCTCTTTACAATAAACTCCATCTATACTTCTGCATGGCCAAGTATGTGTCTTGACTATTTCCTCAAAAGCCACACAGAACTGAGGACCAAAGAGCAAGGGACCAGCTCCTTACTTGTATCAGGACCCAGCTTCCTAATGACAATGAGGCATCTGTGGGCCAAGCTTATGAGGCACAGAAGAGAGACATACCTAAGGGTTCCCTGAGGCCTACAGTCTCGAGGACAATTTTCCCTGAAATTCTAAAGGGATAGGAGAATGTCTGAACATGCAGCAGCTAGTACATGTTATAGAAGGCATGCTCTAGCAGAGGATCCAAACCACTGGGGAGCAGAATGGTTTACTCAGTACAGGTTTAGAATTTAGAATAAACTACTCTATTAAAAATCAACTGGTAAAGATGCTAAAGTGTGTTCCTCAGCAAGCTTCCTTCCCAGTAACCTACAATGATCCGCACAGATAACAAGAAAAGAAAGTTCCCCAGAACCAGCCAGGGAAACCTTTACATAGGGATTTGCAGTTAGAACTATGAGATTCTAATCAGTCTTGTTCATCGTCTTTAGTTAAGGAGATGCAAACCTGGGAGCTACTGATGGTGTTTATTCTGCCCTGTGGGCTGAAGAAAAAATAAATGTGGTCTAAAGCAAGAAGAAAAAGTCAAGCAGATGCAGAGGGGGAGAATAGGGACAAGATAGAAAATTTTCTAATTCCCTACAATCTTCCATTCCTGGGTTCCAGAGACCCAGTATTTCCCTGTCCTTGGGTTGTCTGAAACCCACTTGAATCCCTATGTTCACCCCAGGTTTCTAACTAAGCTAATCCCAGTGTGTCCTTCTAAACTATGCCAAAGAAATATGTTACAGTACTAGTTACAATAACAAAGACAGTGGTGCTGCGGAAATCACAGACTACCCAAGTGAAAAAAATCACAGTTATGTATTCAGAGTTTGGTAGCATAAGGGAGCTAGCCACTGTCGTTTGTGTTTGGCAGAGACTAAAGGCAAGCAGGAGAATAGGAAAGTGTATGTGGAAAAAAGGGCAGGTGTCAGATATGTGCTGCCCAGACTGAAGATTGTTGACATGAGGATGTTAGGGGCAGGCTAAGCAGAAGTGGGACATCTTATATGAGTTGTTTGGGTAGCAATTTGACTTTCTCTGGTTGGTCCTGAGTTAGGAGATGAGAGAATAAAGAAGTTAGCAAATATTGACTGAGTCCTAACACTTGAGGCTGGTTGCTGCAGAGACTGTGGGTCAGAGTCCTATTGTCAAGTATGGTTTGGCCATTATTTGATGTTCAGTCTCTCAGAACACATATTCATTGAGTGCCTTTTAACTGATAAAAATGACACGCTCACATCTGGCTGCATGTTATAATCACCTGGGAAGCTTCACAAGCACTACCACGAACCAATTAAACCAGAATCTCTGAGGATGAAGCCTGGCCCTCAGTATTTTTAACAGCTCACTAGGCATTTCCAAGGCACAGCCCTGGTACACAAGCGAACAAATGAAGAATTGACATGTTCTATGGTAAGGCTGCTGATTTTTCTATTGATACTCTCCTAGAAGATATAGGATTGGCAAGGAGTTATAAAAATTATACATATTAATGAGACTCAGAAACCATAAAAAAGGTGGCTTCACCAGCATGAAATAGGCCTTTTGAGTGTGTGTTTGGAGTGAATGTTCTTTCTAATAATTTTGTGCACTTACAAAGCTGTACTCTGGTGGGAAAATGGTTAATAGGGGGTTTAAAAAGAGGCTCAGAGGAGTTCACATAAGAATGCTTGTCATTTATTCAGCACATTCCAGGTTCTAGACACTCTGATGAGCATTTTATAAATTATCTCATCTAGCCTTCACCATTATGGCTCACAAGTTGGAAGAGAAACGGAGATTTGCCACAGAGGTATCATTATCAAATTATCATTTTAGATAATCTAATTACTTAACAATCATTTATTGAGCACCTACTATATACCAACACTATTTTAGGTCCTGGGAATATAATAATGCGACTGACAGGCATGGTTTTGCATTCGTGGAACTTAAAGAATAGTATGAGAGATTAGCATTAATAAAACAATCACATGATAGATCATTACAAATTATATTCAATTTTGAAGGAAAGGAATAAAGGACTAACTTTTTCTCTAAAGAACCAGAGTGAATAGTTCCACACAAAAACTGCGGGCCATGCCCTCTCTGTTGCTACTACAGTACTCAACTCTGCCATTTTGTTGCAAAAGCTGTCATAGATGTTACATAAATGAATGGCCTTACCTGAATTCTAGTAAAACTTTATTTATAGAAACAATCAGCTGGCTGGATTTGATCCAGGGAAACCACAGTGAACACAGACTTGAAAAGTGGAGGCTTGTGCCTGCCTGAGTCACCACTTGGCACACCCTGCATCAGTACCAGGCTCCCCTGAACTTTCAGTGAGTGCCCTGGGCCCGCCTGAGCTGCCACCAGGCACCTCCAGTTGATCCCACTCCTGCCAGAATATTCATCTGCCACTCAAAGCTGTTTGAGTCTGTCCTAGGCACCCTGAGATCGCTTGAGTTTCTGCACAGCACTCACTGCCCCATGCTTTACCTAGACTTGCCAGGAACTCCATCTGGCATCCAATACTAGTCCTGGGCAGCTTGGGTCACCACTGGGTGCCCTAGATCCACATGGGTCAGAGCCCCTATATCCCATCCCTTCCCTGGGCACACAGATGGGGGATCCCTGGAACAGAAGGGTCACCACACAAACTCACAGGCTATAAAGAGGGTCAGAGAGAAATGTGACTTCTTAGAGTAAAAACTGCACATTCCAGAAGAAAAGCACTCATTGGAAATATATGGGGAAAATTTTCTCTTCTTTTGACCCATTTTTCCCCCTCTAGTGGTATTTTTTGTGGGGTGGAGCTTGGAATTTTATCACTCTTTTGTTTGGTTCTCCTTTTTTAATATTACTTCATTTTGTTTGATTAGCTCTCTCTCCTTTTCTTGCTATCTATTAATTTCTTTCCTAATTATTTTTTCTTTTTAATCTCTATTCCTTATTACTTATCCTTTTCTTGGTTGGTTTTCTTCTGTTACTGCTGTCTAGTACTACTAATTTTCTTTTACTCCTCAATAGGATCCTTTATTTCAAATTTATCACCTTCTTCCTTTTTCTCATTGCTTAATTTTTCAAATTCTTTTTTAATGCTCCTGTTTCCTGCAAACTTTATCCTTACTAATATAACCATTAACTCCTATTAATTTGGAGACAGTAAACTATATCTTACTATGGTTAAACACTGTTTTATTATTAATGGAGGTAAAATTGCTCTATTGACTATTTACTGTATTTCAATATTGGGGTTGTCTTAGGGTTTGTATTAAAACAATAGATCTCATTTATATGGTAAAGAATGGTACTTTATTAGTAATTATTAGTGTTAATCAATATCCAGTTTGTATTTCATGCAATTGTCATCACTGATTTTACTACCTTAGCCAAGGTGACAGATGTTGCTATCAATTGGTTTTCTCTGTATATCATCATCTAGATTGCCTGGCAGTCACAAATAGTACTGCAGCCCATTCCCAAAGAACTGGTTACTGGGGCAAATAGGTTGCAACCTCCCCTTACAAATAAATAGAGGTGGTTGGATCCTGGGACAGATCCAAAGGCCAAGAGCTAGCTACATTTAGAGGACATCTCTGAAAAGTAGACATTACCTAAACAGGTCTCAATACTAGTAATGAAGCTACATTCCATAAGTAATTTGCAAGGCTCAGCACAGAACATGAACCAAAAAAAATAGAAAATGAGAAAACAAGGTAAAAAATGCCTCCAAAAGCTATGGTAACTGGAGGTAGCAAAACAGATCAATAAGATATTTGGAAAATTCAAAGCAGGGATAATTAAAGAAATTATGGTCTTAATAAACAAACAATCAGCAAGTCTAAAGAAGATACAGAGAAAAAATTAGAGGAGCTAAAGAAAAAGAAGCAAACCATGAATGCCTGGCACAGAAAAGAATTGGAGTCCATAAAAAGTTCCAAACAAAAATCAAGGAGATTAAAATTTTATTAAAAATGTGGATAGCAGAACCAACCAATGTGAGAACAGAATGTCATATCCAGAAAACAGGACTCCAATTGGTGAACTAATGATAGACACCTTAAAAAAATAAGAAAATATTAAAAAATGAATCCAGCAGCTGCTAAATGATGCAAAAAAGACTAAAGATCAAAATATATAAGGTGCAAATAAGAAGGGGAAGTGGGAGGGGTAGGGGAAAGGAAAAAAGGGAATGGATTTAATATGAGAAAATGAAAAAATGGAAACAAAGTCTTTGTGAATAGAGAGGGGTGGAAGGGTTGAAGGGAGGCAGGGGAATGGGGAAAAAAAAAGAATCAAGAAAAAATAAGAATCAATATTATGTAAAGGCACAAATCTCTAATGATGAATGTCATTTTATTGTATACCTAAAATGTACCAATAAAATTAATTTTTAAAATAATGAAAAATTAAAAGATAGCACAAAGTACATTAAAATCTATGTATCTACAGAAGTAATAGTAGAAAACATTCCAAGCATGGAAAAACAATTTGACATATAGATAAGTGAGGCATATATAGCTCAAATAGCCAAGACATCATAGTCAATTTCCAGAAATTCAACTCAGGAACAGAATCGTAAAAGCTATTAGAGAAAAAAAAACTCACAAATTACTTATAAAGGAAAACTCATCAGAATTATAGCAGACTTCTCTACACAAACCCTAAAGTCATGGAAAGGTTAGAGTGAAATGTTTCAAGTCCTGAAAGAAAATAACTTCCAACCCAGACTGAGATACTTCACAAAATTATCTTTCAAAATTGATGAAAAAATCAGATATTTCTATGATAAAGAGCACCTTAATAATGCATGACCAACCAATAAAAAGTTCTCAAGGATGTCCTAGAAAGAGACAAGCTAACAATGCCAAAAAGCTCAATAGAATGAGTCCACCAGGAAGGGTGAGTAATTAAGTAGAAGGAAAAGAAAAAGAACCAGCAACATGAAAATAATCAAATGACAAGGATAAGTCAGTATTTATCAGTTATAACTATCAGTGTCATGCCTGATGGATTCCTTCTGCTGGGCTTCCAAGGGTTGTGATCCTCACTCTTTTCCTAGGACATTGTCTAAAATATTTTGGTGCTGGTTTTATATTCATGAAGTTCCTCAGGTGCTCTTTGTCATGAAAGTATCTTATTTCTCCATCAATTTTGAAAGATAGCTTTGCGTGATACATCAATCTGGGTTGGAGGCTGTTTTACTTTAGAGCTTGAAATACATCATTCCAAGCTCTTCTTGCCTTGAGGGTTTGTGTGGGAAGTCTGCTGTGATTCTGATGGGCTTTCCTTTGAATGTGATTTGTTTCTTTTCTCTAACTGCTTGTGGAACTTTGTCCTTCTGTTGGGTTTCTGGAATCTTAACAATTATATGCCTATGTGTGGATTTTTTTTTTGATCAAGGCTAGTTGGAGCCCTATATGCCTCACTTATCTGTGTGTCAAGTTCTTTTCCCCTACTTGGAAAGTTTTCTGCCATTATTACTTCTTTGAACAGTTTTTTTTTTTATGTCAGCTGCACTTTCTCCTGTTTCTTCATTGACTTCCATCAGTCCTATGTTTCTCTTCTTTGCATTGTCTCGCAGCTGCTGGATTTCTCATGGTCCCTTACTATTTTTAAGAAATTTTTCTTTTCCTGGTCACTAATTGCAATCCTATCTTCTATATCTGAAATTCTGTCCTCACATTGGCTCATTCTGCTGCATAAACTTTCAATGGAGTTTTTAATCTCCTGGAAATCTGTTTGCATCTGTTTTATTTAATTCCATTTGTTTCCTATGTCGGGATTCCATCATGTTCCTCAGCTCCACTATTTTTTTATCTGTGTCCTCTCTAGATTTATTAATCACGTCTTGCACTATGGGCACAATCTCTGTTTTTATCTGAGAAATTATTTCTGATTTCATTTTTTCCAGATCCTCTTTCATTGCCAGTTCAGAAAGTCCAGGTGGTTTAAGTATCAGTTGTTCCATCTCGTTGCCTTTTGGGATTGCCTTAGGTGATCTGGAAGTCTGATTTTGAGGCTTGTTTGCGTGTCTTCTCATTTCAACAGCTGCAGCCTGCTGTGCCTTTATTGAGGCAGGGTGTTTTTTTACCCAGTGGTCTTCAATTCTCAGCAAGCCACTGAGTGGCCATTTCTCTGCTGCTCACCACTGCACCAATTCCTGGGTTCAGAATGGTTGCCTTCTGGATCCTTGAGCTGACCTGTTGTCTGGGTAGGCTTCTGGCTGGGGCCTGTGTACCCTTGGGATGGTATCTAGGCATGGCTCTAGCTAGGGGTTCCCCCACTATGTAGCTATTGTCTGGGAAGACCTATAGCTGAGGACTCTGCACCTCAGTCTCTGGTGTCTAAGCAGGCTTCAGGCTAGGGTCTCTGCACACTTACCGATGATATTGGGACAAACTAGACCTGCCTGAAGCCGTGCCACTCTCTACACTGCTGCTTACTGGGATCTACATGCACTTACCAATGGTATGGGGCAGGCCTCTGGCTGATGCCTGTGTGCCTGTGCAGCTCTTTTCTGGGCAGGCCTTTGGCTTGGGCCTGTACCCAAGCCACTGGGGTCAGGGAAAGTCCCTGGCTGGATCTGCCTGCAGCCATATCAGTGTCAATAGTCTCAATTCACCAATTAAAAAACACAGATTAGCAGAGTGGATCAAGAAATGTGACTGAACAATATGCTGAATTCAGGAAACACTTTTAACCCAAAAAGAAATTCATAGCTTGAAAGTCAGAGGGTGGAAAACAGTATTCCATGCCATGGAAACCCAAGAGTAGCTATTCTAATTCCAAAGTGGATTTCAGGTCAAGACTGATTAGAAGAGGCAAAAAAAAGGACACTATGTGTTGGTTAAGGGTACAACTCAACAGGAAGAGATAACAATTATATATATCTCAAATATCAGCACACTCAACTTCATAAAACAGACACTAATGGGTATGAAAAATCAGATAAACACTAATACAATGTAATGAGGGACCTCAAAACCCCACTGTCACAAATAGACCAACTAAACAATAAAATCAATAAAGAAAAATCAGAGTTGAATCAAACCTTTGGACAAATAGACTTAGATATCTACAGAGTATTCCACCCAACAATAACAGAATACACACTCTTCTTTACAAAAGATGGAACTTTCTTCAAAATAGATCACATACTAACCTTTAAAGCACACTGAAGTAGATTAAAAATGTTCAAATTAACCCGTACATACTAGATCAGAGTGCAATAAAACTAGAAATCACTGGCAGAAGACACCACAGAAACTATACAAACACAAAGAAATTATTAATACCCTCTTGTATAATCAATAGGTCACATAAAATTAAAGAAGAAATCAGACAGTTCCTACAATCAAATAATAATGCCAGTATGACATACCAGAACATGTGACACACAATAAAAGCTCCCCTAAAAGGGAAATTTATAGTGGTGAATTCCACATCAAAAAAACAGAGTGAGGGGCTAGGGATTCAGCTCAGTTGTTCCACTGCCTGCCTCACAAGCGCAAAGTCCTGATTTTGATTCCTGGTACCAAAAAGAACAAAAAACAAAAAACAAACCAAACAGAGTGAGCCCAAACAAATAACCTAAGGATGTACCTCAGAGTTCTAGAAAAACAAGAATAATCCAAACCCGTAACTAGTGCAAGGATGGAAATTATAAGTATTAGAGAAGAAACTAATGAAATTGAGACTAAAAAAATACAAAGAATCAGTGAAATGAAGAGATGGTTCTTTGAAAGAAACAACAAACAAAATAAGGAGAGAAGGTCTGGGAGACCAGCATGGTGAGTGGCCTGAGCTGCTCCCCAGGAGCCTGCCATCACCATCTGGGAGACCAGCATGGCCTGGTCTGAGCTCCCCCAAGGAGCCTACCATCACTGGGGTCCAGACCTTGCCTGACAGAGAGCAGAAAGGCCATCATTCTGAGCCCAGGAAGATGGCTCAGTGGTGAGCAGCAGAGAGCCTCTCCTAAGCTTGTTGAGAATTGAAGCCCACCAAGAGAGAAGAGAATCATTCCAATACAGTCAGTGGACCACAGTGGCTGGTGAGTTGTTGGGTTTAGCACCTCCTGCCACAACCTGGACTCCCTTGGGAGGAAGGGCAGTTCTAATGTATAATAGAACCATGCAGAGTTCAAACCTGAAGGTCAGGGAGCTCAGTTTCAGTCTTGCAGCCAGAAACCAGCCTGAACTTCAGTAGACTACTCAACACAGACTTGTACACTGCCTATGTTGTCCACAGGTGACAGAAAAAAAGGAACATTTCTTTCTTTCTTTCTTCTTTCTTTCTTTCTTTCTTCTTTTCTTCCTTCCTTTTTCATTTCTTTCTTTCCTTCCTTCCTTCTTTCCTTCCTTCTCTTCTTTTTCTTCCTCTTCTTCTTCTTTCTTTTTTCTTCTTCTTCTCCTTCTCCTTCTTCTTTCTTCTTCATTTCTTACCTTTCTTGTTCTTGCTTTTGTCCGGTTCAGTGTTTTCTCAAATGTTTCCATGCTTATGAGTGTCAACATGACTTCTAGTTTTCCCATTATTGTTAATTTGTCCTACTCTTGTTTTTGTTCCTTCCCTCTCTCTTTTTCTCCCACTCTCACCAGTTTACCAAAATTTGCATGATCTAACTACATCCTCTAGCCTTACCACTAACCGTTTCCTCTCCTTCTACTTCTCTATCCACCCCTAATCCCTTCTATGTCTTCTCCCTGGAGGGAAATTTCACTATTTTGAAAAGTTTATTTACTGTAAACATATTTCTGGTTGGTTCTAGATTTTGATATATAACAACAAGTTCATGGAGTTAAAGGTGACAGATTAATAATTACCACAATTTGTCATTTTCTAAGCTGTGTTTGATGCTATTGTTGTTGCTGATTGTACTACTCTGGATAAGGTGACCTATTCTAGTTAGTGATTCTTCTGAGTATACCAAAACTGAGATTACCTAAGGATCACTACAGACTCAAAACCCAAAGATCAACCCAGGAATTAAATAAAAAACAAACAAACAAAAAAAATGAGATGACATCTAAACAAGGCCCAATCCCAGAGTGCCAGATGACAAAGGGCAAATCTAGGGGGCAATGAGGTGGAACAACCTGAAAGCCAAAGACCTACAGAGATGGAGACCAAAATGAAATAAATGCTAAGAGACTCTACAGAGAAACAGACAAAAAATAGAGAAGCTCAGGAACATGATGCAAAACATAAATACCTAGCATAGGAAAGAAATGGAATCCATGAGGCAAATTCAAACAGATATCCAGGAGATTAAAAACTCTATTGAAAGTATACACAGCAGAATGAATCAATGTAAAGACAGAATATCAGATATAGAAGACAAGATTGCAGTTAGTGACCATTTAAAGAGAGATTTCTTAGAAATAGCAAGGGACCATGAGAAATCAACCCAGCAGCTGCTAGATGATGCAAAGAAAAATAACATAAGACTGATCGGAGTCAATGAAAATGCAGGAGATAGCACAAATGACAAAAAAATTGTTCACAGAGGTAATGGCAGGAAACTTCCCAAGCAGGGGAAAAGAATTCCACATGCAGATAAGTGAGGCATATAAGACTCTGGAGGAAAGATAGTCTTTTTAATGAATGGTGCTAGAAGAACTGGATTTCAACTTGCCAAAGATTAAAAGTAGACCTATATCTTTCACCATGCACTAAACTAAAATTGAAGTGGATCAAAGATCTAAATATTAAAACAGAAGCACTAAATACACTAGAAAGTAGGTTAGGTAGAACTCTTGAAGACATTACCATAGGAAAAGACTTCATAAACAAAACTTCAGTCCCATGTGAACTAACACAAAGAATCAACAACTGGGACCTCACTTTATTAAAAAGCTTCTGCCCAGCAAGAGAAACCACCAACAGACTGAAGAGACAACGCACAATGTGGGAAAAATATTTTATAAGCTATTCCTCAGGCAAACATCTACTATCTAGAATATACAAAGAACTGAAAAAATCAGACCTTCCAAATTTAAAGACCCAATCCAAAAATGGCCTTCTGAAATGAATAGACATTTCTCAAATGAAGAAGTAAAAACAGCAAATAAAGATATGAAAAAATGTTCAATATCTCTGGTCATTCAAGAGATGCAAATGAAAACAATGCTGAGATTCCACCTCACTCCAAAAAGAATGGCTACTATCAAGAAATCAACCAACAACAAATGCTGGCAGGGTTGTGGGGAAAAAGGAACCCTTCTCCACTGTTGGTGGGAGTGTAGACTGGTGCAATCACTGGGGAAATCAGTATGGAGATACCTCAAGAAACTAGGATTAGAGGTCCCATTTGACCCAGCTATTCCCCCACTGGGTATCTTCCTAAAAGAATTAAAAGCACCACATTTGTGGACCCATGTTTATAGAGGCCCAGTTTGTAATAGCTAAATCTTCTGAACAGCCCAAATGCCCATCCACTAGAGACAGGATAAAGATGTGGGGTTTTTAAAATAAAATGAGAGCACTATTCAGCCATAAAGAATGATAAACTAGAGACATTCATAGTTAAATGGATGCACATTGAGGCCATACTCTTAAATGAAATAAATAGGACACACATGTGTAAATACCAAATAGTTTCTCTGGTGTGCAAAAACTAAGTGTAAATGAGGACCAAAATGTATAATAGATAATGTGAAATAAGAAGAAATGGGCCAAAGGGGAAGAAGTGGGGGGTGGGGGTAGAGGAAAGGAAAGAAGGATAAGAAAAAAATATGAGAAAAGAAGGAAAAAATGAAAACAAAGGTTTTTTTAAATAGGGAGGGTGGAGGGGTAGAGGGTTGGAAGGGAGAGAAGGGGAGTGGGGAAAAAAAGAACTAGCTTATATCATGTACAGGTACAAATTCCTAATGATAAATGTGATCATAATGTACACCTAAAATGGATCAATAAACTTAATTTTTTAAAAAGGAGAAAAAAGGACATAAATTCATGCCCCTAAAAATAAAAAGAGTGAAAGCACAATGGATTCTGCAGAAATCCAGATCATCAGTAAAGAACCTATACTCTAATACGATGGAAAATTCAGAAGAAAAGAATAGATTCCTAGATACATGTGAACTACCAAAACTGAACCAAGAAGATATAAAAATCCTGAAAAATCCAATAACAGTCAATAAAATTTAAAAATTAAGAAAAACAACTACCAACTAAGAAAATTCCAAGTCCTGATGGATTCACTGCTGAGTTCTACAAGAATTTTAAAGCAGATATAATGCAATACTCCTCAAACGCTAGTGAAATCAAAATGGAAGCAATACTCCCAAGGTCATTTCTCAAAGCAAGCATGACCCTATTTCAAAACTAGAAAGGGACCCAACCAAAAAAACTACAGAGCAATCTCTTTAGAACATAGATACAAAAATCTTCAATAACATACTGGCAAGCAGAATGCAGCAAATCATCAACAAGATCATACACCATTATTGAGTAAGATTCATTCCATGGACGCAAGAATGGCTTAACATATGCAAATCAATAAATGTAATAACCACAGAAATAAGGACAAAAATCACATGATTACCTCAATTGATACAGAAAAAGCATTTGACAAAACCGAACATCCACTCATGATATAAACACTGGAGAAAATAGAATTAGAAAGTCTTTATCTAAATCTGATAAAAGCTGTCCATGACAAACCAATGGTAAATATATTTAATGGAGAAAAGCTGAAAGCTTTCCCTCTAACATTAGGAACAAGACAAAGATATCTACTATCAACACTCCTGCTTAATATAGCTCTCAAAATATTGGCCACAGCAATTAGATAAGAGAAATAAGAAAAAGGGGTGGTGGGGGGGAAGAAGTAAAAGGGATATGGATAGGAAAGGAAAAAAATTAAACTATCATTATTTTCTGATGGCATGATCCTCTACATAGAGGACCCAAAAAACTCCACAGAAAGACTCTTAAAATTAATAACCAAATTCAGTAACATGGCAGGATACAAAGTTAACACTGAAAAGTCAATAGCATTCCTGTACACCAATAACAAACTCACTGAGACAGAAATTAGTGAAACAACACCTTTCATAATAGCATCAAGAAAAATGAAATACATAGAAATTAACCAAACCAAGGAAGTGAAAAACCTCCATAAGGAAAACTATAATACTGTTCAAAAAGGGGATCAAAGAAGATATTATAAAATGGAAAAATATCTTGTTCCTGGGTAGGCAGAACCAATAATGAGAAAATGACCATATTTCCAAAACTGTTATACAGATTTAATGCAATACCAATCAAAATACCAATGGCATTCCTCACAGAACTAGAGAAAGCAATCCTAAAATTAATGTGGAGCCCGAAGAGACCCTAGAATAGCAAAAGCTATTCTGGGCAACCAGGACAAGGCAGGGGACAGCACAGTCTCATACTTCAAGTTATACTATAAATCTAAAGTGCTAAAAATAGTGTACATGGTACTAGCAAAAAAAAAAAAAAAAAAGCACTTGTGGATCAATGGAACAGAATAGAGGATGCAGAAACATCTCCAGGCATACTCAGCTACCTTATCATTAACAAAGAGGCCAAATCCCTTTGCTGAAGAAAAGACAGCCTCTAAAATATGGTGCTGGGAAAACTGTCTTTCCAAATGTTTAAGATTGAACCTAGACCCATATCTCTCATAAAAAAGGACCAATTATCTAACTATTAAAATGGAAACAATCTGCAGGAAGATAAAATAGGTAAAACTCTTGAAGACATAGGTGTAGGCAAAGACTTTCTGAATGAAACCTCAGTTGCACAAGAAATTATACTAAGAATCAACAAATAGGATCACAGCACAGCAAAAGAAATAACTAAAAGAGTGAAGAAATATGAGCTAGCATGTAAGGTCTAAAGGAGTTGGAGAAGTGGGAAAGGTAGGAGAAAGGAAGGAAGGGTAAAGAAAAAATATGAGAAAAGGAAAAAATGGAAACAACGTCTCTGTAAATAGGGAAGGGTAGGGGCCAGGGATTTAGCTCAGTGGTTCTGGTGCCTGACTCTAAAGCACAAGGTCCTGAGTTCGATCCCTGGTACCAAAAAAAAGAAAGAAATAGAGAAGGGTAGAGGGGATGATGGGAGGGCAGGAAAATGGGGAAAAAATAAGAACTAAGATACATCACGTAAGGTACAAGATCCCAACAATGAATGTAACTGTATTTTATACCTAAAATGTACCAATAAACTTAATGAAACAAAAAAAAAGTGAAGAAATAGCCCACAGAATGGAAAAACAATTTTTTACCAGCCACTCCTCAGACAAAGGACTAATGTCTAGAATATATGAAGAATTTTTTTTAAAATGAACCTCCCGGGGCTGGGGATTTAGCTCAGTAGTTCCGCCATCTGCCTTGCAAGCACAAGGACCTGAGTTTGATCCCAGGTACCAAAAAAAAAAAAAGAACCTCCCAAACTTAGAGTTCTAATCCATAAATGGGCATCTGAAGTGAATAGTTACTTCTCAGAAGAAGTGCAAATGACCAATAAATGTTCATTACTGGCCATTTGAGAAATGCAAATTAAAGCTACAGTGAGATTCCATGTCATTCCAGAAAGAATGCCTATCATCAAGAAATCAGTCAATAACAAATGCTGGTGAGGCTGCAGTGAAAAGGAACCCCCTTCCATTGCTGATTGTACTATAAACTGGAAAACCATTATCAAAATCAGTATGGAAATTCTCAAAAAAACCTAAGACAAAAACTAAAAATTTCATTTGACCCAGCTATTCCTCTTCTAGGTATCTTTCCTAGAGAGTTAAAATTATCATACTACAGTGATACATGCACATCCATATTTATAGCAGCACAATTTGTAATAGCTAAATTTTGGTAACAGCTCATATGCCCACCAAAAGATGAACAGATAAAGAAACTGTAATGTTTGTGTACAGTGGAGCACTAGTCTGCTTGTAAAGAAGGACAAAGATAAGGCATTTTTAGGTAAATTGATGCACCTTGAGACCCTAATCTTAAGTGAAATAAATCAGACACAAAAATTCACATTGTTTCTCATATATGAGAAACTCAAAGTATAAATAAGGAACAACAAAGGATAGATATTAGGAAATAAGGAGATCTTTTTCAAATGTGAAGTGAAACAAAAGAAGGAAGGAAGAAGGGAAATATAATTTTAAAAATATTTCAAGAAAAAAATGGAAATAGAGTTTTTCAAGTAAGGAGGGGAAGAAGAGTTGGCAGGAGCAGGGAAGGAGAGTAAAGGGATCAAAACAATAAAAAAGAATTAAGATGAGTTATGTACATGTACAAATTCCCCACAATAAATTTAATCATTATATACTGCAAACATGTACTAATTAAAAAATTTTTTAAATGTAAAATAAGGAAACAGCAGATTCTGTATTTAAGGATAGTCCTGCACTAGGATCTTCACCTATATGTATAAAAAAACTAAGGATTGACAGCAAGTAGACAGAACTGTTGAAATAAAAACTTTGGCTGAGCACTATTCTTAAAAAAAAGTCAGAATTCTATAGTTTCTATGGGGAGAGATGTACAAAATATCTTCTCACAGTTATATCAGTTATATCAATTATAGATGGGATTATTTGAAGTTAGAAGAATTAGAAAGAAGGATGTGGTTGTATTAGTCAGTGCTCACTAGAGAAACAGATTTAATATATGTGTACAAGGATTTATAAGGCAAGTACATAATGGCTACCAGCAGATTCAAGTGTCTGCACTCTGGAAATCTGAAAGATCCAGTCAAAAGTCAAAGGCCTGGAACTCACTGTAGTGTCCTGCATGAGTCTTGTTATGGTTTGTGTTTAGATGTCCCCCCAAAGCCTTATGCAGATGAGGTGGGACTTTCCTTTTCAGAGGTAGTTGAATCTGGAAAGTGTGATGCTGGGGTTAAGGGCATGTGATTACTAAACCACTACATGTGAGTGATTAGTTTGGTACCGCCCTAATCGCAGTAGTCTGGATGGGATAAAAGAGGCAGAAAGACTCAGGGAAGGTCTCTTGTTACCTTTGCTGTTTTGTGGATGCCATGTTTTTTCTTCTCTGTGATGCTTATTTGCCATCCCTGCCTTAGAGCCAGCTGATTATGGACTGAAACCTCTACAAACTGTAAGCCAAATAAACCCCTTCCCTTCCAACTTTTGATGTTGGGTATTTTGTCTCAGCAATGAGAGAAAAATAACTAACACAGTTTGTATCAGGAGGCTGAAGGGTCTGTGCTTGAACCCAAGAGACAGTTATCCAAGGTAAAGGCAAAGACTAGAGCTCTTTTAAAGAAACAGAAGTGAGACTTCTTTCTTCTTTCCTTTTTTTATTCCATTCAGGCTGGGAAAGGCCCAGGCTGGGTCTTTCATCTTCAGTAAATCCATTCAATCACACTCAGAACTATGCTAAGTCAGTCATTTAGGCATTTCTTACTCAAGTTGTCACAGCAGTTGACTATCACAGTGGTATTAGGTATAAATCCCTTCTTGCCATTCATGGACCAAAGCTTCTAACAGCCTCACATTTTCTGCAAAATTCTTCTGGAGTTTCAAAACTGGTATCATTGTTATTTTTGTTTTTCAAGTCCACATTTTTTAAAAGATAAAAAAAAAATTCACATATGTTATTCTATTTTCAATCTAGTTTTAGTCATTTTTATCCATCATAAATTTATTTGTGTAATAATTTATTTCTATAAATTGTAATAATTTATTTCTATAAATTATCATCAATAATTTATAGCAGAGTAATACATTGCTTAATAACTTTTTTTTAACATTTTTAAAATTACAATATTAAGATCTAGGAGACATTACCACAGATTTTACAGAATTTAAAAGGGTATAGAAAGCATATTACAAAAATCTTTTTTGAAATAAATTTGACAACTCCTAAGAAGTAACTTAGAAGACAAATTAATGAAACTAACTCTGGAGGAAATATAAAATTTGAATAGCACCTATTAAAGAAAGTATATTCCTAGCTTGAAAACCTACCTATATGACAACAGCAGGCTCATAAACATTTTAACTGATAAATTATATCAAACATTTAGAGCAGAAAAAGAAGGAACACTTCTCTCCTCATTTTAGGAAATCAACATTGTGCTAATCCTACAACTGGATAAAGATAATAGAAGAAAAAGGTATGAACATAGATAGAAATTTGTTTAACAAAACAAACTCTTAAAATTAGATCTGGCAGTATGTAGAAAGTGGTTTTGTTATAGGGATGGCAGTGTTGGTTCAGCACTGGAAGATCCACCCCCAAAAGTAAACATTTTAACAGAGTAAAGGAGAAAGCCATATGATCCTGTCACTAGTTGGAGAAAGAGTATTGGACTAAATTCTCTAGCTGCTCATGGTAAAAGCTATCAGGAGACTAGAAGTAGAACAAAACCTTCTCAATAGATCAAAGACATGTACTCCATACTTCCAACAAAAACTTCTTCTATGAATGGAGATGATACAATGCTTTCTCCCTAAAGTGGGGAACAAGGGCATATATGCCTACTCTTCATCTGTCCATTAGACTTTGAAACATAGGTCTAAACCAAAATAGTCTGGCAATAAAATGACACAACTAGGATAGAATTAGCACAGCAGAAGCAAAATCTTTATATGTAGATGAAATGATCATCTACAGAGAAAATACTAAGAAATCTCTAGGAGCCCCTAGAACTTGTATTTGAATTTAGCAGGATTAGAAAACACAAGGTATATATAAAAATTCAGGTCTGTGTATACTTGTTATAAATGAAGAATTGGATATTGAAATTTAAAAGTTATGTAGGAGTACAAAGGACCTAGAAAAGTTTAAAAAAAACAGTGTTAGAAGACGTTTGGTACCTAATTTTAAGACTTCTTCTAAAGTTACAGTTATCAAGGCAGTATTAGTGTAAGGAAAGACATATAGATCATTTGAATAAAACAGAGAATCTAGAAATAGAACCACACATATATGGTCCACTGAGTTTTGAAAGGTTATTTAACATTAGCATTTAATAGAATACAAACTCAATTCAAGAACTGAGGAAGAGATAGTGTTTTCAGCAAATGGCACTAGAACACCTGGTATCCATATATAAAAAATTAACCTCAACCCTTTTTTCCATACATGAAAATAACTTGAAGGGATCTATGAACCTAAATAAGAAAGCCTAAAAGTATAAAACTTTAAGAAGAAATTATAAGGGAAATGTTTATGAATTCAGGGTAGGCAAGAACTACCTAGGATACAGAAAACATGACGTATAAAAGAAAAATATTGATAAATGAGATTCCATCAAAATTTAGAACTTTAAACGACATCATTAAAATGAAAAATAGTCTTTAAACAGACCATATTTACAATGCATATAACCTATGACCAGAATATATAAAGAACTCTTAGAGCTCATTAATACACAACCCAATTAAAAAGTAGACATAAGAAGATGATAAATAGCCAGTATAGCACAAGGAATGGTGTGCAACTCTAGAATCAGAAAAATACTAATCAGTACAATAATAAGATTGAATTATACACTCATTAGGGAGATGAAGTTAAAAGTTTTAAAAGCCTTGTCATGACTTTTTCTTTTTGTTGGATTCTCCCCCTTTGCATTTAATTTGTCACAGCCAATGGATTCATTCTGCTGGGTTTCCTGGGGTTGTGATCCTCATTGTCTTTTCCTAGGGTATTGTCTAAAATTTTTTGGAGTGCCAGTTTGGTATTCATGAAGTACCTGAGGTGCTCTTTATCATGAAAGTATCTTATTTCTCCATCAATTTTGAAAGATAGTTTTGCAGGGTACATTAATCTGGGTTGGAGGCTGTTTTCTTTTAGGGCTTGGAATATGTCACTCCAAGCTCTTCTTGCCTTGAGGGTTTGCATTGAGAAGTCTGCTGTGATTCTGATGGGCTTTCCTTTGTATGTGATTTGTTTCTTTTCTCTCACTGCTTGTGGAATTTTATTCTTCTGTTGGGTTTCTGGAATCCTAACTATTATATGCCTATGTGTAGATTTTTTTTTTTTATTAAGGCTAGCTGGAGTCCTATGTGCCTCACTTATCTATATGTCAAGTTCTTTTCCTCTGCTTGGGAAGTTTTCTGCCATCACCTCTGTGAAGAGTTTTTTTATGTCATCTACACCCTCTCCTCTTTCTTCATTGACTCCAATCAGTCTTATGTTATTCTTCTTTGGATCGTCTAGTAGCTGCTGGATTGATTTCTCATGTTCCTTTACAATTTTAAAGCAATTTTTCTTTTCCTGGCCATTAATTACAATCTTTCCTTCTATATGTGAAATTCTATCCTCACATTGGTTCATTCTGCTGTGCAGACTTTTGATGGAGTTTTTAATCTCCTGGAAATCTGTTTCCATCTGTTTTATTTAATTCCATTTGTTTCCTATGTTGGGATTCCATCACGTTCCTCAGATCCTCTATTTTTTTATCTGCATCCCCTCTAGATTTATTAATCATGTCTTGCGCCATGAGCAAAATCTTTGCTGTTATCTGAGTAATTATTTCTGATTTCATTTTTCACAGATCCTCTTTTGTTGCCAGTTCAGAGAGTCCAGGTGGTTGAGTATCAGATTGTTCCATCTTGTTTCCCTTTGAGGTTGCTGTAGGTGATCCAGAAGTCTGTTTTTGAGGCTTGTTTATGTGTCTTCTCATTTCCACGGGGTGGGGGGTGCTTCTGGCACCTGAGTGGCCACCTTCTCTGCCCTAGGAGCTTGAGATGGTGCTGGGGGAGCTTCCTTCTGGGTGCTGGGACCAGCTCAGCTTCTCTGCCCTAGGAGCTTGGGATGGTGGCAGGGGAGCTTCTTTGCGAGTTCTGGGACCAGCCCAGCTTCTCTGCCCTAGGAGCTTGGATTGCAGCACGGGAGCTTCCTTCCAGGTTCTCTATTGTGGCAATTTAAGATAGAATAACCAGCCACTTAATACACAGCCAATTTATCATATCATGGAACAGGTGCAGGGAGAAAAATAATAGTCTGAAACAATTAGTAGAACAATCATGTTTTTAAAAGGGAAATAATAAAGGGAGCCCACTGAGGGGGCTGATACTAGCTGTTTTATTTTGGTAATTAATAATCATAAACAACTGAGCTGAAGATCACCAAAATTATCAAAACAATTAACCTTCCACCAAGCAATAAGACAGCCCAGTGCAGGCCTTAGGAAGTCAGTCAAGCTGTGTGACAAATGTGACTGAAGGGTCACCTCCAAAAGGCTCAGTTCAAAGTTTGAGGTGCCATTCTATGAAGTTATAGTAAATTAAACAGCTCCGTGTAGACCCATGAGGCTGAAACTTAAATAAACAACAGAATAGCTTGGCAGGTTTGTTAGGCCAGAGAGTATGATGTCAGTTCCTAGAGTTTTGAGACCAGTAGGTCTGGGCTGAGGCCCCAAATTTTACATCTCTAGTAAGTTTCCATATGATTCTGATACTACTGATTTGGAGCCACACTTTGAGAACTGGGGTTATGAACCCTGGCTCTACATGAACCTCATCTAGAGAGCTTTTAAAAAATTCTCAAGCAATTAAGTCAGAATTTTCAATTATAGGGCTGCAGTATTTTTTAAAATATCTCTGGAAGATTCTATTGCATAGACTCCTAGGTAGAGTATAAACCAGCAGAAAATCCGAGTAATTTGCAGAATTTATGTGAAAATAATAATATGGTACAAAAAGATAATAAAGAGTAGAATTTAAGGACTGAAAGTCTTGTATGCATTCAGTGTGACATTACTGCAGCCAGTTTGAGCTATAATTACCAAGGTTGCCCAATATCTTTGGCTTATTTTTCTTGCATATTTTCCCAGCAGTCTATAAACAGACAAAACCATCAGAGTGTACATCAGAGTGTATAAATAGACAAAACTGCATGAGATGTGCCTGTCTCTCACTTTCTCCTCACAATAGCCAATGCTTACAACTTAAAGGAGGAGAGGTTTATTTTGGCTCAGGGTTGAAATCCATGTGAGCAGGCTCCAAGGCAAAATATGCCATGGTAGAGAGACACAGCAGAGGAAAAGCTGATCACATCATTGTGATCAGGCAGCAGTGCAAGAAGGGAGGAGCCTGGGAGGGAGATACTACTGTATATTCTTCCAGGTCATGCTGCCAGTGACTGCCTCCAACCAGGCTTCACCTCCCAATAGCAAGTTAGCTATTTAGCCCCCACAGTTCAATCACCTTCCAAAAGCCCCACCTCTGAGCACCTGAGGCTCTTAGGAGACATCTAGATCCAAACCATTACAGTGCCTTTTTTCTTTTCTTTTTTTTTTTTTTTTTTGAGGAAGTGGGGATCGAACTCAGAATGTTGAACTTGCCAGGCAGGTGCGGCACCACTGAGCTACATCCCTGGCCCCCTAATCTTTTGATATTATTTTAAGATACACCAGATGCATTCCAGCCAGGATAAATCACTATTTTTAACTATGTTTTTTAGTACACATTTGTCATACATATTGGTCACATTCATCTTAGGAAGTTTGTACCTAAACATAACATATCTTAATGCTCCTTTTTACTCATTCCCCTCCCCTCCCTTCAACACTTCTTCCCCTCCTTATTTACAAAACCTTTGTTTCCATTTTTTGTAGGGAACAGGGAAAAAGGACATTACTAGGACCTCTACAGTAAGTCCTAGTCTCCTGTGAGTCTCAGCAGCACAAGCTGAATTAACTTATGCAGGAAAGGTAGAAAAAATGAGACTTTGAGAAGAAGCTGAGCTTTGGGCCTGATCAGTGCTGCTCTGGGCAGCAAAGATGAAAGTCCCCAGCTTACCACACCTTTTATTCAGGACATCAGGAGAAACAGATGTAACAAATGACTTGCACAGAGTTTAGTACTTCTGGATAAACAAGGTGTAACAAATGACTCCCAGAGAGTTCAGTACATTGGGATAAACAAAGTGTAACAATCCAAGAACAATGAGGAATTGAGTAGATGAAGATTTTGTTCCTTCCAGGATGTCTTCAGCTGGAATCTTGTCCTGGAGCATCACAGCATCACCAGATCATTGAGGTCTCAGTTGTGACGAGGAGCCAAGATGGAATTATGTCGCAAAATGCCATAGCTGGGAATCAGCCTGCTGCACACAGGAAGGTCTGTGCACACTCTACCGAGGTCCTGAGTTGTGCAGAAGGCACCGAATCACCCCGCTGCACACAGGCAGCCACCTGGTTCCACACTACAAAGACACAGAGGACACCAGACCACCAGACCAAGGTACTGAGTCCCATTGTTCCCAGCCCAGAGGTAGGGGCTTCTGAGCCATTGTCCCACTGCTCCTGGCCCAGAGGAAGGGGCTTCCCAGTCACCATCCCTCCCGCTGCTCCCAGCCCAGAGGAAAGGGCTTTTGGGCCACCTTCTGTCCCACTGCTCCTGGCCCAGAGGAAGGGGCTTCCAGGAACGATCCCTCCCACTGCTCCTGGCCCAGTGGGAGGGGCTTCTGAGACACCATCCCACTGCTCCTGGTCCAGAGGAAGGGGCTTCCCGGCCACCATCCCTCTGGCTGCTCCCATCCCACAGGAAAGGACTTTTGGGTCACCATCCCTACTGCTGCTCCTGGCCCCTGTCCCATGCACCCAGCTCAGAGGAGGAAATCTGTGCAGGCGCTAACAGCCCCATGCCCCTGTCGAAATGAGAAAACACATAAATAAGTCTCAAAACCAGACTTCCAGGTCACCTACAGCAACCTCAAAGGGAAATGAGATGGAACACCCTGATACTTAAACACCTGGACCCACTGAACTGGCAACTAAAGGGGATCTGGAAAAAATGAAATCAGAAATAATTTCTCAGATAACAGGAGAAATTGTGCCCCTAGTGCAAGACATGATTAAAAAATCTAGAGAGGAGCTGAGGAACATGATGGAATCCCAACATAAGAAACAAATGGAATCCATAAAACAGATGCAAATAGATTTCCAGGACATGAAAAACTCCATTGAAAGTCTACACAGCAGAATGAGCCAATGTGAGGACAGAATTTCAGATATAGAAGATAAGATTGCAATTAGTGACCAGGACAAGAAAAATTGCTTCAAAATTATAAGGGAACATGAGAAATCAATCCAGCAGCTGCTAGATGATGCAAAGAAGAATAACATAAGACTGATTGGGCTCAATGAAGAAACAGGAGAGAGTGGAGATGACATAAAAAATCTCTTCACAGAAATAATGGCAGAAAACTTCCCAAGCAAGGGAAAAGAGCTTGACATACAGAAAAGTGAGGCATGTAGGACTCCAAATAGCCTTGAGCAAAAAAATCTACACATAGGCATATAATTGTTAAGATTCCAGAAACACAACAGAAGAACAAAGTTCTCCAAGCAGTCAGAGAAAAGAAACAAATTACATACAAAGGAAAGCCCATCAGAATCACAGCAGACTTCTCAACACAAACCATCAAGGCAAGAAGAGCTTGGAGTGACATATTCCAAGCCCTAAAAGAAAAGAACTTCCAACCCAGATTGATGTACCCTGCAAAACTATCTTTCAAAATGGATGGAGAAATAAAATACTTTCATGACAAAGAGCACCTTAGGAACTTCGTGAATACCAAACCAGCACTCCAAAGAATTTTACACAATATCCTAGGAACAAACATTGAGGATCACAACCCCAGGAAGCAAAGCAGAATGAACCCATCTGGCATGACAAGAAATTAAATGTAAAGGGGGAGAACCCAACAAAAAGAAAAAGTCATGGCGATGACAAGTCAATATGTTTCAGTTATAACCATCAACGTTAATGGTCTCAATTCACCAATCAAAAGAAACAGACTTGTGGAATGGGTCAAGAAGCAAAATCCAACAATATGCTGCATACAAGAAACATACTTCATTCCAAAGGAAACTCATAGACTGAAAGTTAAAGGGTGGAAAACAATACTGCATGTGACAGGAACCCGAAAAAAAGCAGGAGTAGCTATCCTCTTTGCAGATCAAGTAGATTTCAAACCGACACTGATTAAGAGAGATGAAGAAGGACACTACATCCTTGTAAAGAGAACAATCCAAGAGGAAGAGATGACAATCATAAATATCTATGCACCAAACACTAGTGCACCCAACTATATAAAACAAATACTAACGGACATGAAAAGTCATATATGCACTAATACAATTGTAATGGGGGACCTCAACACCCCACTGTCACAAATAAATAGATCAACTAGACAAAAAATAAGTAATGAAATACTAGAACTCAATCAAAGTCTCGAACAAATGAACTTAACAGATGTTTACAGAGTCTTCCACCCCACAAAATCAGAATACACATTCTTCTCTGCTGCACATGGGTCATTCTCAAAAATATACCACATAGTCATAGAACATGTTTAAGTAAGTGCAAAGGAATTGAAGTTATCCCCTGTATATTATCAGACCATAGTGGGATGAAATTGGAGATCCATAGCAAAAGAAACTCAAAAAATTTCATAAACATGTGGAAATTGAACAACACACTTCTGAATAACCACTGGGTCACAGAGGACATTAAAGAAGAAATCAGACAGTTCCTTCAATTAAATGACAATGACAATACAACATATCGGAATCTATGGGACACAATGAAAGCAGTCTTATGAGGGAAATTCGTAGCAGTGAATACGCATATTAGGAAAACAGAACGAGCCCAATTAAACAACTTGATGCTGAACCTCAAGCTTCTAGAAAAAGAAGAGCAGGACAACCCCAAAGCTCATACAAGGGAGGAAATTATAAAGATCAGAGCAGAAATCAATGCAATGGAGACTAAGATAACAATACAAAAAATCAATGAAGCCAAGAGTTGGTTCTTCAAAAGAATCAACAAAATTGACAAACCTTTAGCCAACCTTGTCAGAAAAAGGAAAGAAAAGGCCCAAATCCATGCAATTAGGAATGAAAAGGGTGAAATTACAACAGGCCCAGCAGAAATCCAGAGGATCATCAATACCTACTTCCAGAACCTATATGCCAATAAGATGGACAACACAGAAGAAATGGACAAATTCCTAGATGCATATGAATTATCAAAGTTGAATGAAGAAGACCTAAAAATTCTGAACAACCCAATATCAACCAATGAAATTGGAAATGTAATTATAAACTTATCAACTAAGAAAAACCCGGGCCCTGATGGCTTCACTGCTGAATTCTACAAGACATTTAGAGAGGAACTGCTGCCACTACTGTTTAAACTCTTCAGTGAAATTGAAAGGGAAGCAATACTCCCAAATTCATTCCTGGAAGCAAGCATCACCTTGATCCCCAAAGCAGAGAAAGACCCAACTGACAAAGAGAACTATAGGCCAATCTCACTAGTGAACATAGATGCAAAAATCCTTAATAAGATAATGGCAAACAGAATGCAGAAGATCATCAAGAAGATCATACACCCTGATCAAGTGGGATTCATCCCAGGGATGCAGGGATGTTTCAATATATGAAAATCAATCAATGTAATACACTATATCAATAGAGCCAAGGACAAAATCCATATGATTTTCTCCATAGATGCACAAAAAGCATTTGACAAAATCCAACATGGATTTATGATAAAAACCCTACCAAAAATTGGAATAGATGGTCTCTACCTCAAACTGATAGAAGCCATCTATGAAAAACCAACAGCCAATATCATACTAAATGGTCAAAAACTGAAATTCCTTCACACTCAAATCAGGAACAAGACAAGGATGTCCACTATCACCACTCTTGTTCAATATAGTTCTGGAAACATTAGCCAAGGCAATTAGACAAGAGAAAGAAATAAAAGGAATAAAGGTAGGTAATGAAGAGGTCAAATTGTCATTATTTGCAGATGACATGATATTCTATATAGAAGACTCCAAGAACTCCACCAAAAGTCTTCTAGACTTAATAACCAAATTCAGTCAAGTAGCTGGTTACAAGGTCAACACACAAAAATCAATAGCTTTCCTCTACACTAGTGACAGACTCACTGAGAGAGAAATAGGGCAAATAATTCCTTTCACAATAGCATCCAAAAACTGAAATACCTAGGAATCATCCTAATGAAAGAAATCAAAGACCTCTTCTCTGAAAACTATGGCACTCTGAAAAGAGAGATTGAAGATGATATCAGAAAATGGACAGACATCCCCTGCTCCTGGCTAGGAAGGATTAATATAGTAAAAATGGCCATACTTCCAAAGCTGCTATAAAGATTTAATGCAATTCCAATTGAGATCCCAGCAGCATACTTCACAGACCTTGAGAAAACAATCCAAAAATTCACTTGGAACAAGAAGAGACCCAGAATAGCAAAAGCAATTCTAGGTAACAGAGACATGGCAGGGGTATCACAATCCCCAACCTGTAACTATACTACAAATCTACTGTGATAAAAACAGCATGGTACTGGCAAAGAAACAGACTTGAGGACCAGTGGAACAGATTAGAAGATGCAGAAACAATGCCAGACACACTCAGCCATCTCATCTTCGACAAAGGAGCCAAACACCCTCACTGGAGGAAAGATAGCCTCTTTAATAAATGGTGCTGGAAAAATTGGGCTTCAACTTGCCAAAGATTAAAACTAGACCTGTATCTCTCATCATGCACTAAACTAAAATCAAAATGGATTAAAGATTTAAATATTAAAATAGAAACTCTGAACCAGTTGGAACAGAGATTAGGCAGAACCCTTGAAGACATTGGTGTAGGAAAAGATTTTATGAACAAAACCTCAGTTGCCCGTGAACTAGCACAAACAATCAACAGATGGGATCTCTTCTTATTAAAAGGCTTCTCCACAGCAAGAGAAACCACCAGCAGCTTGAAGAGATAACCCACAATGTGGGAAAAAATCTTCACCTGCTCTTCCTCAGACAAAGGTGTACTATCTCGAATCTATAAAGAACTTAAAAAGATCAGACCTCCCAAATTTAAAGACCCAATCCAAAAATGGGCATGTGAAATGAACAGACATTTCTCAGACAAAGAAGTAGAAATAGCAAATAAATACATGAAAAGATGTTCAACATCACTGGTCATTCAAGAGATGCAAATGAAAACAACGCTGAGATTCCACTTCACTCCAGAAAGAATGGCTGCTATCATGAAATCAACCAATAACCAATGCTGGTGGGGCTGTGGGGAAAGAGGAACCCTGCTCCACTGCTGGTGGGAGTGTAGACTGGTGCAAGCACTGTGGAAATCACTATGGAGATACCTCAAAGAACTAGGACTGGAAGTCCCATTTGACCCTGCTATTCCACTGCTGGGGATCTTCCCCAAAGAATTAAAAGAATCATACCACAGTGATATATGTGCACCCATGTTCATAGCAGTCTGTTTGTGATAGCTAAAACTTGGAAATAGCCCAAATGCCCATCAACTGGAGACTGGATAAAGAAAATATGTTTTTTTAATAACATGGAGTACTACTCAGCCATAAAAAATGAGAAATTAGAAACATTTATAGCTAAGTGGATGCACTTTGAGGCGATACTCTTAAGTGAAATAAATAGGACACACATGTGTAAATACCAAATAGTTCCTCTTGTGTGAGAAACTGAAAGTGTAAATAAGGACTAAATGTATAATAGGTCATGTGAAATAGGAAGAAAAGGGGCAAAGGGGAAGGAAGTGGGAGGGCTAGGGGAAAGGATAGAAGGGAATGGGATTAATATGAGAAAATGGAAAAATAGGAACAAAATCTTTGTAAATAGGGAGGACTGGAGGGGTTGAAGGGAGGGCTGGGCAAGGGTGAAAAATAAGAACCAAGAGAGACTATGTAAAGGTGCAAATTTCCAATGATGAATGTCATTATATTGTTTACCTAAAGTGTACCAATGATTAGAATGAATAATCGATAATGTAAAATAGGAAGAAAAGGTCCAAATGTGTAGGGGTCTTGGGAGGGGCAGGGGAAAGGAACGAAGGGAAAGGAAAAATGCTGAGAAATAGAAAAAATGGAAATAAAGTCTTTGTAAATAGGGAAGGGTGGAAGGCATGAAGGGAGGGCTAGGAATGGGGAAAAAATAAGAACCTAGATGCATTATGTAAAGGTACAATTCCCAATGAGAAATGCAATTTTGTTGCATACCTACAATGTACCAATAAAAGAATTTAATACAAAAAAAAAAGTCATAGCTGGCCTCTAGGCAAGAAACCTAGCCTGAATCAAATGGTTTTTCACTAAAATTATGTAGCATTGCTCCAGACATATCTCCCTTTCTTTTTGTTTTATGTGAGAGTGTTTTTAGGAAAAGTGAGCACACTCAACAATGCCTTGTCCCTATGTATTGTGAGGATCTATACGGTGTGTGACTGGCTCAGCTGTCTACAATAAGCATAATTTCTCTTAATTGGGTCTATAAAAGGATTAAAAATCTCATAATTTTTTAAAGCAATGTTGGCTAAAAAACAAAACTTTTGTTGAACTCAAATAAATATTGTCTTCTGTTATACTTTTCTACTGGGTGTTTAAGATGAAGTTACAGTGAGACCTATATTAAATAAAATTAACCTCTTCCTATCTAACAAGGTCAATTAAGTCTCTACTGGCAGTGTCTTGGAACTATTCATAGAGCCACTTAGCTCCTCTGTCAGTGTCAGCCATCAGGATGTGTCACAGCCTTTCTTGACCATGCTGCTTTCTGTGAAAGCATGGGAGATTTTTTCCTCCAGATGACATTCCTTTGGCACACTTTTTGTTGGATCTTTACTGTTTTGGTGTTCAGCAACCTCCCTGCTCAGGAGGTTGGGTGACTCACCAAAGATGCAGGATCTTGAAGTTTCCCTCATGACCTGGATCTTTTTGTTATTGTTGTTGACCTTGGTGGGCCAGGGCCAAAATATTGGCTGCCTTCTTAGCCCAGATACCTTTTTAGTTCTGGTCTCTAAACTTTGGTTGTTGAACACCCAGAAGAGGAGATTAATAACATTAGCATTGTAAGAGGAGTAGTAAACTCAACTATTATAATTTTACCTGGATATTAAGCATTTTGGAATAGAATATAGTTAAAAGACTGTTATTATTGCCAATTATGGTTGTTCTTGTGGTTGAATCCCTAAGTAACTATCTTTTTATAGGATGTCATCTAAGGAAAATAAATCAGCCTACAAGTGTGCTTATTATCATAGGTGGCTGGAGCATAAGAGAAAGGCAAATATCTGAATCAAAAGGTTATTACCATATACAATATGTTGAAAGACCCATACAATTAGAGGGCATGAATACATTACACACATCAGAAAAGGAGCAGTAATAAATATCACAGTTATATAAAACCTTATGTTCTTCAATGTAGTTTTGTACCAAAAGCATCTTTCTAATAACCCTTTTGTTTATGCCACAGAAATTAATCTTTTGAAGATGACTAATGTAGACATATCACAATAACATTTTTAGAACTTAACAAATATAAACATTTTATAATAACATATTTAGAACTTAAACGTCAATGATAACCAATGTAATCAATTTATAATAACATATTGAGACAATACTTATTGAGGTGTCTCTCCTATAAGATTATGAAAATTACTAGGGGGTCCCTTTATTGAATTAAGACCAGAATAATTATTTTCTGGGTGGCCACTTCTTTATTCACCAAAGGGAGTACCCACAGTCTCTATGTACTTTGACAAATAAATCTTGATGGCACTTTGATCAGTTAGCAACCTGGGGAAAGAAGGGCATACTTTTAATCTAATAACATTTATCTGTAAGCCAATTTAATTATAGATGAATATCTTTTAAGAAAAAAAATTTTTTTCAAAGGGTGAAAAGCAAAAGAGAGGAAAAAAATTTTGAGCTCAACTATACAGATGGACAGACAACAGGCAAACATATGAGACAATTTATAAAACTAGAGTGCACTCAAATATATTTGGCCAAATCAAATTATAATATCCCTTTTATGGTTTTTAGGTATATAATTGTATATAAGACTGGTCAAAAACTTTTGTAGTCAATTAACAGAGATCTTTTGGGATTAGAATCAGAAGGAATGCAAGCACTTTTATACCTGTAAATGTAAAAAGAACATTTTGAGTTGTCCCCCCCCCCTTTTTAAGCCATAAATCTATATTTATTCTTCCTCTGGGGGCATCATCTCAGTCCTGAACCCCACTGTGGATTTGCTGGTCTTCACTGGTTCATCACCTGGGTTGCTCAGGTGCTGCTGGCTCTTTGCTCTCAGAGGGAGTGCTATCCCTGGTCTCTGAGATGTTGGCAGTCCCACCAGCATGACCCATGATTGCACATTCCAGGAGGGCGGCCACAAGGTTTCATCCTTATCTCTCAGCACACAGGCAAAATCTCTCCCCCAAGTTATTAAGGCAGGAGCAATTTTTGATGCATGGCCTTTTGTAATCTTAAAAAGAAGTTTAATAATTTAGGTTCTAAGGTAGAGCAGACCATAGCTCCTTCCAGTCTTTGAGTCAAACAAACTGTATAAGAGGAATCACTTAAAATATTAAGAGCTTAGGAAGGGAAGTTTTTGATCACAAATAAAATGGCTAGCAACTCTGACTTCTTTGCAGAAAGAACAGGTATAGGCAACACATAACTAAAGGAAGAGCTCCAAATTGCTGCTTGGCCCTTAGAGGAGCCATTGGTGAAATAGGTTGAGGCACCTTGCAATGGCTGAAATTGAGTAGTCTTGGGGAGAATAAACTCATGTCGTGAAAAAAGCTGAAACAGAGGATCACTAAGGTAATGATTATCTATCTGTCCAATGAAATCTGCAAAGACTACTTGTCACTATAAAGCAGTTTGTAGCAGCATCTGCATTTGATCCTTGTCAATTAGGATAATGATGAATGAGGGTCAGCACCAAATAATTGTTGGGTATGATTACATCCCAAGGAAACTATTTTTGGAATTTGCTCTAGATATAATTGTAGAGATTTCACTAACTGGTTAGGTAAAAACAACCATTCCATGGGAAAGACCTGTTTCTCATACCATTGTTCTATTAAACCTGTAGGTGAATGGGGCAGGGGGGTGGGGTGTTAAGCACAAACAAATAAACCAGATAATTAGAGTTGATAAGGAAAACTTGCCAGTTATGTATTCTTTGTTCTATTAATTGTAACTCCTTTTGTGCCTCTGGAGTTAATCTTCAAGGGGAATTAAGATCAGAATCTCCCTGTGATATTTCATATAAATTCAACAATTGAAAAGTTGCTATCCCTATTTTAGGCCTAATCAAATAAAAGGCAAATCAAGGTCGGTCAGTCAGCCACAAAGAAATGTTGAAAAAGCAGTCTTCTAAATCTACAAGTGGCCATTTCTGGGGAATTGCCACTGGTTTGATAAGCCAGGTTGCAATACCTTCATGGGAATGAGGCTGGCATTAACTGTCCATAGGTCTTGAGGCAAACGCCATTTCCCTGACCTTTTTGGAATAATAAAAATGGGCGTGCTCCAAGGGCTCATGGATGGTTTTAAATGGCCTTTGTTAAGTTGTTCTAATGTAGGTTGCTCTAAAATGGTTAGTTTCTCATGTATTAGGGGCCATTGATTAATCCAAATAGGGTCATTCAATTTCCATTGTAAAGGCAAAGCTGCCTTGGGCAGAGAAACTTCTTCAATGGCCCCAACTAAAAAATTTTTTATTGTATCCAATTCCAAGGTGATTATTTTTCTGTTGCTCTTCTATAGGCTGCATTCCACCCTGAAGTCACTTGCCTAGTCCTATTTCTGGTTCATATCCCGTTTTAGACATCATGTGTTGACCCAGTGAGGTTTCAGGGGGCAAAGTAGTCACCATGACTCTCCATTCTTCCAATAAATCTCTGCCCCATAAGTTTACAGGTATGGGAGCTATTTAAGGACAAATATGTCCAATTGACCATCAGGCCCTTCATAAGGCAGGGGAATGGGCCTTTGCAAAACTTGTTGGGGGTGCCAAGGCCTACCAGAGATGTGTTAGTTGGTCTTTTGGCCCAAGATGATGGCCAAAAACATGTGCCAA
Organism: Heterocephalus glaber; assembly: GCF_053883595.1. NCBI lineage: Eukaryota > Metazoa > Chordata > Mammalia > Rodentia > Bathyergidae > Heterocephalus > Heterocephalus glaber. The sequence continues at coordinate 8,895,252 of NW_028258324.1, read as the reverse complement.
TCATGGACACCTCTGCACCCATGTCTATCAGCCCTGTAAAGAATTTGCCATTCAATTTTATTTTGCACATGGGGCTGTTTTTGGAAATCTCTTGGGTGAAATAAATCTCTTCTTGAGGAATTTCTGGCTGAGGATCCTCTTGGGAATTTTTAAAGCTAGCATTATTTAATTTTGGTTTAGGCAAAAGCAACAATTGTGCAATATAATCTCCTTGTTCTAGTACCTGAAGTCCTGTGGAGCTAACAGGAACACACAATTCTGAGGTACAATCGGAATCAACAATAGCCAGAATAACAGTAATGCCTTTCAAAGTTAGAGAGAATTTTCCAAGTATCAAACCAATTGTTCTGGGGGGTGGGGTGGGGGGGTCCATGAATTCCTCTGGGGACAGATACTGGAGTCTCACTTCCCAGCAGGTGAACTCTCTGAGCAGCAGGAAGATCTATTTCTGAGCTCCCCAGTGTTCCCCTGAGGAGGGAAGAAATGTCCCTCTGGAGACCCATGCTGTCTGATTTTGTACTTGTGCACGGGTCTGAACCGGGTACCACTGACTCAGGGGGACTGGTGTCCCCTGGCCCTGATCTCCTATAGTTTTCTGGGCCCAATTTCCATTTTCCTGGCAGCAGTGCACCATCCCTATCATATTTGGAGTGGCAGACTTTAGCCCAGTGAATGCCTTTTTGACAGCAAGGGCAAGGGCCAGGCAGTAACTTATTTTCTTTGGATGCCTGACGTAGTGGCTCTGGGTCAGCTTGTAAAGCCACTTTCATTTTGCAGTTTTTTCTAAGATGCCCCAATTTTCCACAATTAAAACATTGTAAATCACTGTGTGTACCACATAAATGCTGGGAGATGGCTTGAGCCATCAGAACCGAATTGTATAGAGGAGACCCAATATTTTGGCATGCCTTAATATATGCGCCAAGATCTTTAGAGGAGTGAACAGGATTTATTGTCTGTTTGCAATCCATATTACCATTTTCATAGGCTAGCTGTAAAATCAGGATGTCTGCTGCCTGGTAATTAGAAATCTGTCTGTTAATAGTTTGTTGTAATCTTACTACAAATTTTGTGTAATTTTCCAATGGCCCTTGCAGGATATGAGTAAAAGATTGCTTTGGCACACCATCAACTGCCACAGAAGCCCAAGCTATCCTCAGGAGGTCCTCTAGCTGGTGAAAGAGTAATGCTGGGCAACAGGCCTGCCTACTTAAATTGGAAAAGTCACCCATGCCAGATGACATATCAATAGTAACTTCTCTCAACTGAGCATCTCCCTGAGCATTTTTATGAGGCTGTTCCCTGATTAATGAATGAAGTTCCACCTCAAAGTGGAGATACTGAGCGGGGGACAGGCATGTTTTTGAAAGGTGAAAAACATCATGCGGAACCAGAGAATAAGTCTGAAGTACCTTGTCCAACCCATTGTATAGAGGCTTTGGACACCATTAGTTAGCACACTCTGCCTGAGGTCCTTTAGGATGTTAAAGTTGAATGAGGCATGAATATACATGTCCACCTCTGAGTTGTCAGGATCAGGCAAAATTGAGATAGGAAAGCACAAAGTGTCTCCAACTGCCCTGTACAATGTCAGAGCCTTTTGCAGGGTACGGTGATAGGAGTGGCCCCAGAAGTGGGTTTCACAAGGGGGACAGCTTGACCTTTGTGAGATACCTGAGGAGGCTGAGGGGCTAGAGAATTAGGGTTTTCCTCAGCATGCTTTGGTGGTGGAGCAGAAGCCACAGTGAGATGAAAGCACAGAGGGGAAGAAGCCAAACAAGGGGAAGCATGGCCAGAAGGGTGTGTGGGGGAATGGGTAGCCAAGGTCTCCCGAATTGACTGAGAGAATTTAAGGGCAGAGTGGACTAAGGCCCAAGTGGGGAGCATTGGGCGGGGGGAAGACAATCACCCCTTCACTGGGCCTCATGGAGAATGGTACCTACACATTCCCATGCTATTAAGTTAGTTGTCCCTTCCTGGGGAAAAGATGAGACATACATTTATATGTCTTTTAACAAATCTATCACAGCATCCTTCAGTACTGGATACACAGCTTGCTTTAACAGTGACTTAAGTAATTTGGAAAAGTTATGCTGCTCTGATGACAGAGACTGACCCATACTTGTAACTCAGCAAAGAGAAAATTACCCCCAGCTGGACAACTTACCACCAGTGTCCCTCACCCGAGTCTGGAAATCGTCCTGGGAGATACATGTGTTGTCTCTTTTGCTCCAAGTTTGTCACACAGGTGAGTTCACCCCTGGATCCGGTTCACATCCATGTCAGGTGCCAAAAGTAGGGACAGGGAAAGGGGACATTACTAGAACCTCTACAGTAAGTCCTAGTCTCCTGCAAGGCATGGCAGCACAAGGCGAATTAACTTGTTATACAGGAAAGGTAGAAAAAATGAGACTTTGAGAAAAAGGTGAGATTTGGGCCTGATCAGTGCTGCTCTGGGCAGCAAAGACAAAAGCCCCCAGTTTGCCACACCTTTTTTTCAGTACATCAGGAGAAACAGGTGCAACAAATGACTTTCAGACAGTTTAGTACATTGGCATAAACAAAGTGTAACAATCCAAGAACAACAAGGAATTGAGTAGAAAAAGATTTTGTTCCTCTCAGGATGTCTTCAGCTGGTGTAATCTTGTCCTGGAGCATCACAGCATCACCAGATCATTGAGGTCTCAGTTGTGACCAGGGGCCAAAATGGAATTATGTCTCAAAATGCCATAGCTGTCCTATAAGCAGGAGAACTAGGCCTAATCAAATGGTTTTTCCCTAAAATTATGTAGCATTGCTCCTGACAATTTTTTCCTTCCATTCTCTTTTCTTTTCCTGTTCTTCCCTTCTCCCTCTCCCGTCCTTTTTCTCCTTCCCATTTGAACATGTTTTTCCTACTTCCCAATATCTATCCTCCATTATACTCCTTATTTACCCTTTGGGTTTCTCACATAGGAGAAACAATGTGATATTTAAACTTGTGTGTCTTATTCATTTCACTTAAGAGTGTGGTGTTGAGGTGCATCAAATTTCCTACAAATGACTCAAGTTTAACCTTTTCTATGGCAGAGGAGTACTCCATTATTTATAAATACCACATTTTCTTTATCCATTCATCTTCTTATGGGTGTGTGGACTGTTTCTAAGATTTAGCTATTATAAATTGTGTTGCTATGAACATGAATGTGCACATATCATTAAGGTATGATGCTTTTAACTTTCTTAGGAAGACACCTAGAAGAGGAATATCTGGATCACGTGAACCTCTAGTTTTATTTTTTTGAAAAATTTTCATACTGACTTTCATAGTGGTTGTACCAGTTTACACTCCACTAGCAATGGAGAAGAGTTCCTTTTCCCTGCAACCTCACTAGGATTTGCTATTGGTTGATTTCTTGATGATAGCCATTTTTTCTGAATATGGAATCTCATTGTTTTAATTTGCATTTCTTGAATGGCCAGTGATGTTGAGCATTTTTCATATATTCATTTGCTGCTTGTACTTCTTCATCTGAGAAATAAATGTCTATTCATTTCAGATGCCCATTTTTGGGTTATATCTTTAAATTTGGGGGGTCTGATTCTTTTTTAGTTCTTTATACATTCTAGATGTTGTTCCTTTGAAGAGTAGCTGGTAGAAATATTTTCCTATTCTGTGAGTTGTCTCTTCACTCTGTTGGTGGTTTCTTTTACTGTGCAAATGCTTTTTAATGTGATGTGATCCCAGTTATTGATTCTTTACAATATTTCCTTTGTGATCAGGGTTTTGTTCATACAAATTTTGCCTACATCTATGTCTTCAAGAGTTTTACCTATTCTATCTTCCAGCAGATTGTTTCTGTTTTAATATTTAGATCTTTGATCCATTTCAATTTTAGATTAGTGCATGGTAAGAGATTTGGGTCTCAGTTCACTTTTCAGCATGCGGAAAGCCGGTTTTCCCAGCACCATTTATTAGAGGCTATCTTTCTTCCAGTGAAGGTGTTTGGCCCCTTTGTCAAAGATAAGCTAGTTAAGTGTGCTTGGAATTATTTCTGTGTCTTCTATTCTGTTTCACTGATCCTTGGTCTGTTTTTTGCCAGTACCATGCTGTTTTCTTCATGGTAGCTTTGTACTATAACTTCAAATTGGGGATTGTGATACCCTCTGCCTTGCTCTTGTTGCCCAGAATTGCTTTTGCTATTCTAGATCTCTTCTGGTTCCATATGAATTTTAGCATTGTTTTCTCTAGTTCTGTGAGGTATGCTGTTGGGATTTTGATTGGAATTCCATTAAATCTGTAAAACAGCTTTGGAAGTATAGCCATTTTCACTGTATTGGTTCTGCCTATCCAAGAACAGGGGAAATCTTTCCATTTTCTGGTATCCTCTTCAATCTCCTTTTCAGAGTACTGTAGTTTTTGATGTATAGGTCTTTCACTTCTTTTGTTAGATCAGTTTCTAAGTATTTCATTTTTCTTGATGCTAGTATGAAAAGTGTTGTTTCCCTAATTTCTCTCTCAGTGAGTTTGTTATTGCTGTATAGGAATGCTATTGATTTTTTGAGTGTTAGCTTTGTATCCTGCTACACTTCCAAATTTTGTTATTAATTCTAGGAGTCTTTTGGAATTTTTAAGTCACTTTGGTCCTAACTCTTATATATGCCCAGCTTTCTAACCCAAATACTGTGGGTCCAGCTCATTTTGCAGCTCCCCAGGCTCACACTTCCATACATAAGGGTCCCAATAAATTGCATTCTGTGCAATCTTAAATCTCTCTGCTCTTCTTCTTAGGTATCACCACACATTGGGGCCATTCCTATACACAAGGGTCAAGTTGTTCTGAAAAAGCCTCATCAAACCCCAAATGAGACCTTCAGAAATAGAGCATCATATTTTAGAGTAACTGAGTCTCAGAAGTTTCCAGGTTAAAAAAAATTTTTTTGATGTGCAAAATAGGAAAATAATTTTACCTAAACCTGATTGGCACAGGGTGAATGAGAATACTATTAAAAGAAAAATTCCTTAGGTCAATTAGATGTAGTAGAGTCAGAATAAAGAAAAACAAAAATAATTAGAGAACCAAACAAGTCCCAAAGCCAGTGTAGGTTCTGAGAACTCCAACCAACAATGCAATCTGATAGCATTTCTAGAAAAGCTGAGGTGAACTATAGAAAACAATTAGCTATAGCCCAGCCATCTAGTCAATTGATTATAGCTTAACAAGGTGTTTACATCTTAATCAGTTGATTGATATAGGTCCTTGTGCAACCAATCTAAGCTCAATTACTGTGATTAAACTCCTCCATGTTGGTTTAGTCTGTTGGCCTTAATTCCCAGTTAGTACTAATTCCCAGTCCAAGTTCATGGCCTCCCACAAATTTTATTTAACACTACATTGGGTTGATTCACTGTAGAAAAAATTATGTGACCTGCAGAAAAACAAGGAATCATCTCCCAAAGGCAAATACCCACAAGAAAGGAATAAATTTTAATCTTTGTGAAAAATTGCAGTTCTTTCTGCAAATGATACACTGACATCAATGCCTGTAACCACTTCCCACCCTGGTAATACTGTGGGAAACAGAACTGCAGGAGCTTTTGTCTATGGAGCCAATATTTATTATGCTCCACCTCTCCTTATCCTGCCCTACCCCTCCAACCCCAAATGACTGGACCTGAGCTGAATACCTGATACAAAGGCGGCCAATCACCTGTCTGTGACTGGGGTTCTGCCAAACGGAGGGGATGGCCATCTGCTGAGCCAATCAGACCTCTTCTTTCATTATTGGAATTGGTAGTAGGGGGAGAGTTAGGCAGATTGTATGTGGGGCAAATGTGGTTGTACTAAAGAGAAGTGGGTACAGAAGAAGCTGATCCTGGCAATGGAGGAATCCAAAAGGCAGATTTCTGGGATATCTTAAACTTCTTACATCCCTAGCCTTCTTCTCCCCATTTTGGGTTCAAGAAATTCAAACCCTGTGGTTGGATTTCTATGTGATTCTTCATCCTTATTGTCCCAAATGTAGCTCTAAAATATCTGTCTCTTTCTGAGGTTACCTGAGTCTCTGTCTTACTTCCTCTCTGGTTCTGTTCTTTCACATTTATGGAGCTATTATTTCATATCATGGGCATGGTCTTGTTTGAGGACAAGAATGTTGATTTGTTGAGTTTTGAAACTTAACTTCTGTGGTATTGAGGAGTCTGCCTCTTTAGTCTTATGTTCCTTCACATGGGATCATGAAAAAGATGAAGTAGGAAAGTGTATCATTTGTCAGACATTTAGAAAGTCATATGTCAAACACAAAAACACATACTGTGGGATAGATTACCTCAGTTCAAATCTCAGCCCTATGTCTGCCATGCTGTGTGGCTTTTAATAGACTACTTGGTATCTCTGAAACCAAGGCTAATAATTAAATATCCTCATCAAACTGGAAGGGTAAGGGAAGTGTATACAGTGGTACCTTGGTTCATAAACTTGATTCTTTCCATGATTCTGGTTGCAAACAGAGTTGGACAAGAACTGAATCAAATTCAATCGTTAGGTTTAATGTCAACCTTATGGGGAAATTCATATATGTAAAAGTTCTAACTAGTGCCTAGTACAATGTAAAGATTTCATTAGTGCTAGCTATTATGACCATGCAACTCTAAAAAGTTATTTATTCATCTGTACAGTTTACTGGAGAAAAATAGATTCACACAGTTAGAGATTGGTAAAAGGGCCTGACATTTGGATTGGCTCTCATCCCCATAGGTCTCTTCCCCATAATTTAGAGTTGAGTTAAATTTGTGATCAGAGGAAACCATCTGGAACTTTTGGGTAAGCAGCAATAAATCACTGTTGGGCCTCTTAGGGACTCCGTGAGCCTTCATCTAGGAAGTGAGGCTGCCTTACAGGCAATTAAAATACAGTCACGGAGATAAGAAAAGCTCCAATAATTAAAACATAACACGTGTGGTCATGAGGGACTGATCAACCCATCTTCAATCTTACACTTGCCTCATCTAGTCTGAGAACTCAAGCTCCACTCCTGCCTCCTGGGACAGGATGCAGATGTGTGAGATTCCAGGCAGGAAAAACAAGGCAGAGGGACCCTTCCAGGCATGAAGTAATTCTAACATCAGGCAGTGAGAAACTTTCTTAGCTAAGTGAACTCACACAATCAAATCTTTGTGATAATCAGAATAAACTTATCTGCCTCTAATGCCTCCAAATGTGTGTAAGGGATGACTGTGGGCATACCTGTGTTGCAAGGCTTTGGGGAACAGAGCAGAGGAATGGTTCTTCTAATATAAAAATCTGAACTGCACCCTGGACAACTTAGTGATTTAGTGATAACTTCTCCGAAAATAAAAATTAAAAGAGCTTGGGATATAACCCAGCGCAAAGGCCTTGGGTTCAATCCCCAGTACCACAAGAAAAGAAAAGAAAAGAAAAGAAATCTAGATTGTCCTTTCTCCTGGATTCTGATGATTCACATAAAAATTCAAAATATCTTAATTAAATCTATATATTAACAGATCACACTAAACTTTCTGCCTTCCTGAATGGGAGGGAAAAATATTTTTATGCCTCTGATATTAGATAATGAGAATGAAATGACATTCTCAGTATTATGAGTAAAATAAATTGAGTAGACCCGTAGGCACACCCACCAGCCACGTGAGCAGAACACCCAAGACTGACTGAGCCCAGCTCTGGCTGGCTGGCTACACCTACTTGCAACCAAGAGCTGGTAAGGACCCCCCAGGTACACCTACCAGCTGCCTGTGGAGCCGTGCAGGCACCTACAACAACATAGCCCCCCCACACACACCTCCAGCCTCTTGGCTGTGCAGCTACCTGGTTCCACACTACAGAGGCACAGGGGGGACATGAAGGCCATTGTCCAGAGCTACAGATGTGAACAAGAGAGAGAGAGAGCGCACACCTCTCTCAGGCTCCCTGATGATAGCTGAAGCCCACTGGAAAACTGAAGAGAATCTCTGCAGTACAGGCACACCAGACCACTGTACTTGGTAAGTTAGAGGGATCATCATCTCCCATCAGAACCTGGACTATCTTCAGGGGAAAGGCAGCTGGAACCTGCAATAAAACTTTGCACAGTTCAATCCTGTAGGAGGACAGGGAGCTCAACTTGGGACTTACAACCAGAAATCTGCCTGAATCTCATGGGTCTGCGACTGACTTACTGAGACTCATTAACTTATAACTGCACACCACTGCCCAAGTTGTCTATTGTGACAGAAGAGACATACCCTGAAGGAGTCCCTTCATTTTTCTCTTTTATTTGTTATTTTCAAAATTACCACTATTTTTTTGCCCTTATTATTTTTTCCTTCTTTTTCTGCTCTTTTAAAATTTTTATTTTTCTCTTTTTTCTATCTTTTCTTCTTTCTCTCTTTCTCTCTCTCTCTCACTCCCTTGCTGTCCCACATTGTTTTTCATCTCCCTTTGTGTTCCTGTTCTGGCCCTAATTTATATTTCTTCTTTATTTATCTTTTCTTCTCTCTCTTTGTCTCATCTGTGTTCTCTGGCCTCACTGTTAACCTTCCCCTGTCCTACTACTTACCTATCCCTCCCTCCCCAACTCCTTCTAACTCCCTATCTTGAAGGGTAAAGTTGCTATGTTGAAAAGTTTATTCACTGCAAACATATGTTAAGCTGATCCTTGGTTTTGATTTAATTCACACAGTTAAAGGTGATAGATTAATAACTACCACAAATTGTCATTTTCTAAGAGGTACTTGATGCTATTGTGTTGCTAATTGTATCATTTGGGCTAAGGTGTTATGATTGATCTAATCAGTTCTCCTTCCTGGAATAATGAAAATGAGATAGCCTCAGAGCCATCAGAGACTCAAAACCTAAAGCCCAGCTATATCTGGAAGACACCTCTGAGAAGCAATCATTCCATAAGGGTTCTAAATACATCAACAAAGATACTTACAATAAGCAACTTCAAAGTATCAACCCAGGAACTAAACCAAGGACAGTACCAAAAACAAAAATGAGAAGACATTTAAGCAAGTCACAAACTCAGACTTCCACCCCCAAAAAGGCAAATTCTGGGGGAAATGAGGTGGAAAAGTCTGATAATCAACCACCTGGACACCCTGAACTGATAGCACCAGAAGTAACAAAACAGATGAATGAGGCCCTAGAAAAATTCAAAGCAGAAATAATCTCACAGATAACTACAGAGATTGTGAGCAGAGTGAAACAAATGATTAGAAGCTCTAGAACAAAAACAGATTAAAAAAATAGATGAGGTCATAAACATGCTTGAAGCCATGAATGCCCAGCATAAGAAAGAAATGGAAACCATGATTGCCGAACATAAGAAAGAAATGGAATCCATGAAACAGATTCAAACAGATATTTGGGAGATTAAAAACTCCACTGAAAGCATGCAGAGCAGATTAAGGGAATCTGAAGATAGAATATCAGATATAGAAGACAGGATTGCAGTGAAGGGCCATGAAAACAGAGATTTCTTAAAAATAGTAAGGGACCATAAGAAATTAATCCAGAAGCTACTAGACAATGCAAAGAAGAACAACATAAGACTGATAGGAGTCCATGAAAAAACAGGAGAAAGTAAAATTGACATAAAAAACTGTTCACAGAAGTAATAGTAGAAAACTTCCCAGACAGTGGTGGAGAATTGGACATACAGATAAGTGAGGCATATAGAACTCCAACTAGCCATGATCAAAAAAATCTACACCTAGACATATAATAGTCAATATCCCAGAAACCCAACACAAGAACAAAATCCTACAGGCAGTTAGAGAAAAGAAACAAATCACCTACAAAGGAAAGCCCATCAGAATCACAGCAGACTTCTCAACACAAACCCTCAAATCAAGCAGGACCTGGAGTAAAGTATTTCAAGCCCTAAAAGAAAATAACTTCCAACCTCAACTGTTGTATCCTGCAAAATTATCTTTCAAAATTGATAGGGAAATTAGATACTTCCATGACAAAGAACACCTGGGAAATTTCATGAACACCAAACAAGCACTCCAAACAATTCTAAGCAATATCCTAGAAAAAGGCAATGAAGGTCACAACTCCATAAGGCCCAAAAGAGGGAAGCCACCAGGCAAGGTAAGACACTAAAGTGAAAGGGGGAAAAAATAAGAAATAAAAGAGCCAACAACAGTAAAACATCATGACAAGGATAAGTCAATATCTATCAATTATAACTATCAATGTTAATGGCCTCAATTCACCAATCAAAAGAAATAGACTGGCAGAATGGATTAAGAAGCAAAATCCAGCAATATGCTGTATACAAGAAACACACCTGACTCAAAAAGAAATTCATAGACTGAAAGTAAAAGGATGGAAAACAGTTCTCCACATGACAGGAACCCAGAAAAAATCAGGCATAGCAATCTTATTGGCAGACAAGTAGATTTCAAACCAAAAGTAATTAAGAGAGATAAACATGCTCACTAAATCCTTGTGAAGGGAACAATCCAAGAGGAAGAAATGACAATCATCAATATATATGCATCAAATACGAATGCCCCCAACTATACAAAACAAATATTAATGGACATGAAAAACCAAATAACCACTAAAACAATTGTATTGGGGGAACTCAATATCCCACTATCACAAATATACAGATCATCTAAACAAAATTTAACTACAAAATTCTAGAACTCAACCAAGCTATTGAACAAATGGACTTAATAGATGTTTACAGGGTGTTCTATGCCACAAAATCAGAATACACATTCTTATCAGCTGCACATGGGTCATTCTCCAAAATAGACCACATGCTAGCTCATAGGGCATGTCTAGGTAAATGTAAAAGAATTGAAGTTACACACTGTATATTATCAGACCATAGAGCAATAAAATTGGAGGTCAATAAAATAAGAAACAACAAGAACCCCACAAACACATGGAAATTGAATAACACTCTTATGAACAACTAATGGGTCGCAGAGGAAATTAAAGAAGAAATTAGTTTCTACAAGTAAATGATAATGCCAGTACAACATACAGAAATCTATGGGACACAAGGAAATCAGTTCTTCACAGGAAATTCATAGCAGTGAATGCCCATATTAGGAAAACAAAGAGAACTCAGTTAAATAGCCTAATGCAGAACCTCAAACTCCCAGAAAAAGAAGAGGATAACAAACCCAAAGCTTGTACAAGAAACAAATTATAAAGATCAGAGCAGAAATCAATGCAATGGAGACTAAGAGAATGATACAAAAAATTAATGAATCAAAGAGTTGGTTTTTCAAAAGAATAAATAAAATCGATAAACTTTTAGCCAACCTTATCAGAAAATGGAAAGAAAAGGCTCAAATCCATGCAATTAAGAACGAAAAAGGTGAAGTCACAACACACCCAGCAGAAATCCAGAGGATCATCAATATGTACTTTGAGACCCTGTACTCTAATAAAATGGAAAACACAGAAGAAATAGACAGATTCCTACATACATATGAATTGCCAAAGTTAAATGAAGAAGATACAGAAATTCTAAACACCCCAATTACACTGAATGAAATTGAAAATGTAATTAAAAAGTTACCAACAAAGAAAAGCTCAGGTCCTGATGGGTTCACTGCTGAATTCTACAAGACATTTAGAGAAGAACTATCACCATTACTCTTTAAACTCATCAAGGAAATTGAAAGGGGAGCAAGGCTTCCAAATTTATTCCTGGAAGCAAGTGTTACTTTGATTCCAAAACCAGGGAAAGGCCCAAGCCAAAAAGAGAACTACAGACCAGTCTCCCTAATGAACATAGATGCAAAAATCCTCAACAAGATACTGGCAAACAGAATACAGAGGGTCATCAAGAAGATCATACACCCTGACCAAGTTGGATTTATCCCAGGGATGCAAGAATGGTTCAACATTTGAAAATCAATAAATGTAATACACTATATTAACAGAGTGAAGGACAAAAAACATATGATCACCTCAATAGATGCAGAAAAGGCATTTGACAAAATCCAACACCCATTCATGATAAAAACCCTGCAGAAATTTGGAAGAGAAATCTTTATCTCAACCTGATTAAGGCTATTTATGAAAAACCAACAGCCAACATCATACTGAATGGTCAAAAACTGTAAACTTTCACTCTAAAATCGGGAACAGACATGGATACCCACTATCACCACTCCTGTTCAATATTGTTCTGGAAACATTAGCCACAGCAATTAGAAAAGAGAAAGAAATAAAAGGAATAAAGATAGGAAAGGAAGAAGTTAAACTGTCATTATTTGCTGAGGATATGATACTTTACATAGAAGACCCAAAAAATTTGGTCAAAAGCCTTCTAGACCTAATTGACAGATTCAGAAGAATATCTGGATATAAGGTCAACACTCGAAAAACAATAGCCTTCTTACACACAAATAGCAGACTCATTGAGAGAGAAATTAAGGAAACAATTCCTTTTATAATAGCATCCAAAAAAATGAAATATCTAGGAATCAACCTACCAAAGGAAGCAAAGACCTCTACACTGAAAAACTACAGAACTCTGAAAAAGAAGATTGAGGAGGATATAAGAAAATGGAAAGACATCCCTTGTTCCTGGGTAGGAAGAGCCAATATAGTGAAAATGGCCATACTTCCAAAATTACTATATAGATTTAATGCAATGCCAATTAAAATTCCAAAAATATACTTCACAGAACTAGAGAAACAATCCAAAAATTCACTTGGAACCAGAAGAGACGTAGAATAGCAATTCTAGGCAACAGAGACATGGCTGGGGGTATCACAATCCCCAACTTGAAACTATACTACAAACTACTGTGATAAAAACAGCATGATACTGGCAAAGAAACAGACCTGAGGATCAGTGGAATAGATTAGAAGATGTAGAAACAACTCCAGACATACTCAGCCACCTCATCTTTGACAAAGGAGCCAACCACCCTCATTTGAGGAAAGATAGCCTATTTAATAAATGTGTTGGAAAAACTGGATTTCAACCTGCCAAAGATTAAAACTAGTCCCGTACTTATCCCCATGCACTAAACTAAGATCAAAGTGGATTAAAGATCTAAATATTCAAATAGAAACACAAAACTTTCTGGAAGATAAGTTAGGTAGAACTCTTGAAGTCATTGGCATAGGAAAAGACTTTATGAACAAAACCTCAGAAGCATGGGAACTAGCACAAATAATCAACAACTGGGATCTCATCTTATTAAAAAGCTTCTGCACTGCAAGAGAAACCTCCAACAGAGCTAAGAGACAAGCTACAATGTGGGAAAAATTTTTTAGCAGCTGTACCTCAGACAAAGGACTACTATCTAGAATATATAAAGAATTGAAAAAAAAGTCAGACACCCCCAAATTCAAAGATCCAATTCATAAATGGGCATCTGAAATGAACAGACATTTCTAAGACAAAGAAGTAAAAGCAGCAAATAAATATATGAAAAAATGTTCAACATCACTGGACATTTGAAAGATGCAGATGAAAACAACACTGAGATTCCACCTCACCCCAGAAAGAATGGCTGCTATCAAGAAATCCACCAATAACAAATGCTAACAGGGGTGCGGGGAGAAAGGAACCCTTCTCCATTGTTGTTAGGAATGCACACTGGTGCAACCACTGTGGAAATCACTATGGTCATACCTCAAAAAACTAGGGCTAGAGGTCCCATTTACCCAGCTATTCCCCTGGTGGATATCTTCCCCAAAGAATTAAAAGAATCATACCACAGTGATATATGTACACCCATGTTTATAGTGGGAAAGTTTGTAATAGCTAAAGCTTGGCAACAGCTCAATTGCCCATCAACTGGAAACTGGATAAAGAAGATGTGCTTTTTTAAATAAAATGGGGTACTACTCAGCCATAAAGAATGAGAAACTAGAGACATTTATAGCTAAATGGATGCATACTGAGGCCATACTCTTAAGTGAAATAAATAGGACACACATGTGTAAATATTGAATAGTTTCTCTAGTGTGAGAAACTGAAAGTGTAAATAAGGATTAAAATGAATAATTGATAATTTGATATAGGAAGAAAAGGTCCAAAGGTGTAGGGGTGGTGGGAGAGGAAGGGGAAAAGGAAGATGGGAAAGGAAAAATTATGAGAAAAGAAAAAAAATGGAAATGAAATATATGTAAATAGGGAAGAGTGGAGGGGGTGAAGGCCGCACAGGTAATGGGGACAAAAAGAAGAATTAAGATACATCATGTACAGGTACAAACTCCCAATGATAAATGTGAATGTATTGTACACCTAAAATGTACCAATAAAAGAAAAAATTTGAGTAACATAAAATGTTGTGCAGCATAACTTGAATCAATTATAACTGGTTAGGCTAGGATACTGGAGATTGCACAGTTAGAATTTCTATGTTGAAGGAGATGTCCTATATCTGCCCAATCCAATATGGTAGCCACCAGCCACATGTGTAGCCACATGTGTAGCAAAATATGACTAGTAACATTCAAACACTAAATTTTAAATTTTACCTAATTGTATTTAATTTGAACTTGAATTTAAGTAGCCACATATAGCCAGTGGCTGCCACTTTGGAAGTTGTAGAAGGATCAAAGATTGGGTTAAATCTGAGGTGACACAATGACTCATGCCATGTTTCAGTATTAACACTTCACACACATTATTTACTTATTGTGCCTCTTCTCAAAATACAAAATAAACTCACTATCCACCACGCTTATGTAACATACGAAACAAAATTGGTTACTTGAGGTTTCTGATTAGTTTAAATTTCAGATAAAATGACATTTGCCATATATTTAACTTTCAAAAAATTATGTACATCATAGAATAATAGATTGGAAGAGACTTCATGGGTTATGCAGGGTATATGAATCTCAGATTGTTCAGAAATATTTGGTAATATTTTGTGTTGTTATAAAGAACGGAAGGTGCCACTAGTGAGAAAGTAGACATTTTAAGCATCCCACTGTTATAGTTTCATCTAGATGTCACCCCAAATCTTCATGAGTTCGTAAGTGGGGCTTTTGGGAGGTGACTAGATCATGGGTGTGTGATACTGGATCATGGGTGTGTGATACTGCATTAGTCCACTGATGGTTTTATAGCTAGATGTGATGTTGGGAGGTGATGCCTGGAGGGGAGAGGTGGGTCATTGGTGTGGCCTCCTCCTCCCTTTATTGCTTGCTGCTTCCCACCCCCATGCCACACGCAAGCCTTCTATGTCAAGTCCCTCTGTCCTGCCTTGGAGTCAGCCAACTATGGACTAAAAGCTCTACAAACTGTGAGCTAAACTAAACCATGCTTCCTTTAACCTTACAGGTGTCAGGTATTTTGTCCCAGCAATGAGAAAATAACTAATCACCCACAATGTACAGGACAGTTTCATACATGGAAGAATTGCCTCACCTTAATGCCAATTGTTTCTTTACTTTAAATATTTTCTGTCCAACTGTTTATTCTATATTAGGAATTTTCCACAGCAAAGTAATAGACCTGGTCTAGATCCAAGAGCTAGGAGTTCCTACTAGTTTCCAGCAGCCTGAACCATGGTATGGGAGACTAAATATATCTGGGGGAGGAAGTGCATTTGTGTGTCATTTCCTAAGAAGAACTATATTTTTATAAGAAAGGAATAAAATGAAAGAAGTTCCAATCTTATCTTCTTATAAGCACACCAGTCTGACAGGATTGGTGCTCACCTTAATTGCTTCTTTTTAATTTAAACATTTCCTTATTTGCCATATCTCCAAATTAGTCATTTTGAGTACCTGGAAAGTAGGATTTTGGATATGAATTTGGTGAAATCCCATATAGTTCACCATCCTTATATGACAGTAAAATTCAAAGAAATACTCTACTGGAGATTTGTGATGCCCTATAGACTGGGGATAGGCCAAAAAGGTAGAGCTCTATACACTCCCTTTGCTACAATGGTAGAGTTGAGTGTTATGACAGTGGCTGTTTAGCTTACAAAGATGAAAATATTTACTACTTGTCCCTTTAATAAAAAGTTTACCAACATGCAAAGCCAGTGATTACTGTGCAATCAGTGAGCTGACTGAGGGAAGAACCAAGGACTGTGGGAGCATTGAGGAGTTAGTAACTAAAGAAGCTGAGGAAGGCCTCCCAGGAAAGCGAATAGTGAAGGATAAATAGTTGAACAATAAGGTATGTTATAGGATAAGTTATGTTTCTTACCAAATTCATATCAGAAACCCTACTCTCCAGGTACCCAAAATGACTGACTTGGAGATGTGGCAAATAAGGAAATGTTTAACTAAAATGAAGCGGTTAAGGTGAGCCCAACCCTGTCAGACTGGTGTGCTTATAAGAAGATGAGATTGGGACATGGAGAGTGACACCAGGATTGTACGTGCACTGAGGTACCAGTCACAAGGCGGTGGTCCTCTGCCACTCAAGAAGAGATTATCTGTTCTGGCACCTCGATCACGTCCAGCTTCTGGACCTGTGAGAAAATAATTTTCTATTTTTTTAAGATTCCCAGTCTGTGGTGTTTGTTATTGCAACTCTAGTAAACTGATACAGGATAGAATAGGATGAAATTGTGGATCAAAGAAACCAACCAGAGCCCAAGGGCATGAAGAGTCATGCTATTTGTAGCAAATGGTAAAGATGTATCACTGGAATATTGGAAGTGTGTGAGCTAGGGAGGAACGATAAGCTGAGAGAAAGTCAATAAAGGCTAATACCATCATTTTATTCCCTGGACAGAGAATGGGCTTCTAGGATTTGAGTTCTAGAATGGAAAGTATAGTGGTAGATCAAGGAAAAGTGCTACGAAGGTCAGTAGGAAAGCCTGAAATTTAGGAATATGTAATAAGAAGGATCTGAACTTTGCCCAAGGGGTATAAAAGACAAGTAGATTTAAGACACTTCTGAGGAAACAATTAAAAAGATTTTCTTGGCCAGTTGGAGGTGGCAGAAATGATGTAGCAAAACTGCAATAAAACCCAATCTCCACAAGTTTGAATCTGGACCTTAACCTGACTGCATTCTCATTCTCTGCCCCAAAATTACTAAAGATGCTATTTTAAAAGAGGTGATAAGCTGTGTTTAACCTCAAGATGGACTGGGAAACACCAAAAGACTTAATTTGAAAGAATTTCTGAATAGATATATCAGGTCCCTTATAAGTTACAGAGGTGGATGAAATGGATATGTAAAACTAGATAGAACTATGAAAGATAGTTTAACAACACAAGCATTTGGACCAATGCAATTATGGGTGTGCGGACATTAATAAGCAAACATAAATAGCGGTATTAAAACTGCTCCCTTCATGAGGCAGAGTTAGAAATTCATTGCTTTAATATAAATTTTTGACTGCCAGATATTTGAATAATAATAGCATCTTTGCACAAAATGGAAGCATTTTAATTAAGTACTAAATGTTTGCTCTTAGTAAAGTGATGTTTTTGAAATTGATACCCTAATTATGCAAATGTTCATTCCTGAATGAACTAGAGCTAAAGAAGAAGCAGGCCAACCACACCTAATGTCTGAAGATATCCTTCATTTCAGAGTCCTTTTATGAAAGGCTTCTACTGTAATCAAAACTAACAAATTTTCATCTGGGTGTGATGGTGCACACCTGTAATACCAGTTTCCTGGAAAGCTGAGGCAGGAAGATTGCAAGTTCAGGGCCTGCCTGGGCCACTTGGTGAGACCCTGTTTCAAAATAAAGTAAAAAGGACTAGGGGTATGATTCATGCTAGGGTGCTTGCACAGGCCCTGGATTCCATCCCCAGCACCTCCCCGCCAAAAAGAAAAAGAAAAATCTCAAAATTTCTCATTGTTCATGCTGCATTTCTATTATTAATTGTCAGGGACACAGGCTACTAGAGAATCTCTCAAGTTTTCATGATGCAGGAAAAATATTGTGGCAAAACATATCCTGACTCCTAAAATTTCTACCTAAGAAGATGAGAAATCATTGACCTGAGGTCTTCAGACCACAACCAGTCACTCTCCCCTTATATGTGTATGTGATATGGAGCTCATGAACTTTTTGCATGGAGCCCTTTTTAAGTGATCATTTCAATGAAACTTAATGAAAATGTAAAAGTAAAGCTCATTTTTACTACACATTTATAATCTTGAAGAGAGTCATAATGGTTCATGAATAATCTAGTAATATTAATATGTAACATTTATTCAATATTGACTAAATGCCAGGCAGTGTTCTAAGCACTTTGGTTGTATTAACTAATTTTGTAGTCATAACAAGCTACAATAATTATCTACACTTTACAGATAAATAATCTGAGGCATAGGAGATTAAATTATTATTTGAATAATTAAAAGCAAAGAATATCATAGCCATAAGAAAAGTATATAGAAATATATCCATAGGATATCCATAGGATGAGATTTTTTTGTGCATTTGGTACTGGGGATTGATCACAGAATCTTCACACTGAAATATGTTGCCAGCCCTTTTGTTTATTTTGAGATAGGTCTCACTAAGTCAACCAGGCTTGACTTGAACTTGCAATCCTTCTGCCTCAGTCTCCCAGACTCCCAGAATATTATAGGAGTTCACCATGACCTCCAGCCATGTTATAGGATACTGGATATCAATTTAAGGAATAAACTGATTTGCAAGTATTAATATGCATGGATCATTAACAAAATTTTGGTATGTTAAGAGAAAAGCAGTGAACCTCAAAAGTTATTTCACAAGGAAAAATAGAAATGAGGTTGATCATAAAACAGAAAATGATGCTGGTGCCATAACCAGCATATTCCTACTATAGCATTCCTTCATTATAAAAATGTGTCCAAAGAACCAAGATATATCATGTAAAGGTACAAATTCCCAATGATGAATGACATCATATTATATACCTAAAATGTACCAATAAACTTAATGAATAAAAAACTGTGTTCAACACTACATAGGGGAAAAGATATACCAAGGAGTAAAAGTTATAATCTAGGGGCAGAGAAACAATGGTGGAGTGGTAATTAGCAACAAAATAGACTCTCTAGGACCAAGAATTGAGACACCTGGAAAACAAAACTTGGTGAAGATTATAAACAAACAGAAGATCTGAGATTTGAGAAAAGTAGAAACTACAGAGAAGCTAGAGAAATAGGGAATGATGAAGAGGGAGAAAATGAAGCAGTCTGCAAAGGTCACACGGGCTCCCAGAGAGGGAACCTGTATTCTGCAAATACAAGGTAAGCCCAGAGCATCAGCAGCTCCAGGGAGAAACAATGGATCAAGCCACAAGTGCTACCCCCAAGAAAAACCCATGGCTATTGGAAACTGCAAAAATAGTGTCGGATTTTACTCCAAAAATGACTCCTTCTGCACAGCAAGCTACACTTGGAAAAGAATATAGTGCTTTGCCATTATATTTGGAGTGTTTAATCAGGAGCCACTTTGGAAATGGTTAATTTTTAATAATGAACCATAAAACAACTACAAAACAACTTCACTTCAGGGTTTTCAGTATTACCATGTCACAGTGACTGGGTGAGAGATAGCCACAAGATTTTTCTCTAATTTTTGCCTCAGCTGGCAAAAACTATAAAGAACCCAGAATCCAAAAGGTATCTACTGATTACTCAGAAATGAGCAATGATATGATGAAATCATTTGAAGCATATTATCAAGTGAGTAGAAATCTAATTTTACCATCTCTGGTGGATAGCAGTATTTTATAAGACCCCCTCCCCAACAAGCTCGCTTGTAGCATGTCTATCCTTTTGAGATTCTGATGGGATTATATCTTCCTGGGAAGAAAATATATTTCTTCGCAATAATTGATCATGAAAATGTTCATCAGGATGTTACCTAAACAATTATGAAGCTCTAGAGTTTGAAGGGGACTCTGCTCTTGTTAAGAAGGTGATCTTTGAACACTTTTCCTTTGAAACCCCTCAAATACATAGACCATTCTTTTAATGGCCATTTTGATAGAACTGTTAATTTGACAGGCTTTGAGTTTTAAATAAAAGGAAATCATATCCCCATTATCAATTCAAATAATGCTAATTATTTGTATTAATTGGAATAAAACATGAATTTTTACAAGCAGCAGAAACTCCAGCTTATCTTTTAGAGTTAAGCCATTTATTTTGTAGCTGCCCCAAGATCTCCTCTCCATCATTATACCACAAGACCTAAGGTTATAAAGGAAGATTCAAGCTGGGTGAAACTTGAACAAGGAATAGAAAAAAAAAGATGGGTTTTAATTATCAGTAAATGTGGGCATGGATGCATCTTAATATTGAATAAAAGTGATTTTTGGATAACTTGTTTGTCTCTTTATATGGATAATACAACTAGCTTTCTCATGGAAGTATACACTAAGAAATACACATGTATGCACAATACACAAACGCTTGTGTGTTTTTAACTCTCTTTTTATACACTTTAATGAGAAAGGATAAGAGACAAGAGAAAATGCTGGCTTCTATTTTTTATTAGTCTATGTTTGTGATACACAATGAATATATTTATCATGGAGAGTTGGTATATGTACATATTGAATGTTAATCCATTTTACTTCCTTTTCCCTCTCTCTCTCTTCCTCCATCTTTTGATCCCCTTCCCAATTGTAAAAGGTCTATTTCCCTATTTTCTACTATCTTTTATTTTGCTCTTTATTTGTACTTTGGGTTTTTTACAGTAATATAAGAGAAACGATACAATAGTTAAGCTTATGTGTCCAATTTATTTCACTTAACAATACAGTCTTAAGATATATCCATTTTCCTACAAATGACTCAAGTTTATCTTTATTTATAGATAAACAATATTCCATATAAATTATATTTTTTGAGATAATCATTTGGATTTTTTGGTATAAGTACCACATTTTCTTCATTTATCTGTTGATGGACATATAGGATGCTTCCTAGATTTAGCTCTTATGAATTGTGCTGCTGTAAACATGGGTATGTATGGATCACTGCAATATGATGTCTTTAACTCTTTCAGAAAGATGCCTACAGGAGAAATACATGGGTGGGATGTAATTTCTAGTTTTAGTTTCTCAATAATGATTTCCATAACGGTTGCACTGGTTTACATTCCTACCAACAATGTGGAAGGGCTTCTCTTTCCTGCAGCCTCCCCAGAGTTTGTTGTTTTTTGTGGTCTTGATGGTACCTATTCTTTCCAGAATAAGATAGACTTACAGTGTTGTTTTAACTTGCATTTTTCTAATGGCTAAAGATACTGAATATTTTTATTATGTACTTTTTGACCATTTGTACTTCTTCTGAGAAATGTTTCTCCATTTTGGTTGCCCATTTTTTGATTGGATCTTTTATTGGGGGATCTATGTTTTTTTTGAGTTCTTTATATTCTAGATACTAGTCCTCTGAGGAATAGGTGGAAATTTTTTTCCATTGATTTGATATAATTCATTTGTTGATTATTGGTGTTATTTCTACTATAATTGAGATTCTGTTCAGAAAGTCCTTTCCTATGCTCATGTATTCAAGAGTTTTACCTATTTTATCTTCTAGAAAATTGTTTCTGATTTAATATTTAGATCTTAGATCCATTTTGATTTTACTTTAGTGTGTGATGAGAGATATGAGTCCAGATTAAATCTTCTCTGTGTGGATAGCCAGTTTTCCCTGCACCATTTGTCAGAGAGGCTCTTTTCTCTCCAGCAAAAGGTTTTAGCCCCTTCATCAAAGACAAGATGGCTCACTATTCCTGGGGTTTTGTCTACATTCTCTATTCCTTTCCATTGATGCAGAAGTCTGTTTTGTGCCAGTACCATGCCATTTTTATTACTGTCTCTTTGAACTATAGCTTGAAAACTGTGATTGTGATGCTCTGTGCTTTGTGCTTGTTACCCAGAATTGCTTTTGTTATTCTGGGTCTCTTCTGGTTCCATATAAATTTTTGGATTGTTTTTCTACTTCTGTGAAGAGTGTTTTTGATAGCTTAATTGTGATTAAGTTAACTCTATTAGTTTTTTTAGTATGACCATTTTGACAATATTGTTTCTGGCCAATCCAGGAGCAGAGGGTGTCTTTCCACTTTCTGGCATCCTATTCAATCTACTTTTTCAGAGTATTAAAGCTTTTATTGTTGAGATCTTTCACTTCCTTGGTTAAATTAATGCCTTAGTACTTGAAGCTATTGTGAAATTTCTTTTTCAGCATGTTCATTGTTGGTGTACAGGAATGTTAGTGATTTTTGTGTGTTGATTCTGTATCCTACTACTCTGCTGAATTTGCTTATTAGTTCTAGGAGTCTTTGGCTGGAATTTAGATATTCTGTATAAAGGATCATGTTATCTGCAAGTAAGGGTAGTTTGAATTCTTCTTTTCTTATGCATAACCCTTTTATTTATTTCTCTTGCTGATAGATCTGGATAAAGTTTTGAGTACTATATTGAACAGACATGTAAGAGCAGACAACCTTGTCTTGTTCCTGATTTTAGGGGAAATGCTTTCAATTTTTCCCAATTCATATGATTTTGGGAGTAGGTTTGTCATAAATGGCTTTTATCAGGTTGAGATATGGTCCTTCTGTGCCTATTTCCTTCAGGGTTCTTTTTTATCATAATGGGATGTTGATATTTTTTCAAAAGCTCCTTCTGTGTCTCTTGAGATGACTATGTGATATTTGTCCTCACTTCTGTTTATGTGATGTATTTCATTTATTGATTTATGTATACTGAACCATCTTTGTGTTTGGGGATGAAGCTACTTGATTATGATGTATGAAATTTTAAATGAGTTGTTGGATTCTGTTTGCCAGTATTTGTTCTTATAGCTTATGTCTGTGTAGATGTCTCACCAAAGTGTCATGCAGTCATAGATGGGCCTTTTTCAGAGGCGGCTGAATCCAGAGTGTGTGATTGATTCATAGTGAAATGCTAGGGTTAAGGGTGCTAGGATTAATGGTGAATGATTACTAAATTAGTCCACTGATTGGTTTAGCACCACCTGGTAGAATGGATATGATAAAAGGGACAGAAAGAAGCTGCTAAGGTCCCTTGTTGCTTTGCTACCTTCAGTCCACCATGAACTGTTGCACCTCTGCCATGTGCCACCCTACCTTTGACCCAGCTGTTTATGGACTGAAACCTCTACAAATTGTGAGCCAAATAGACCTTTCCCCTTTTAACTCTGGGTGCCAGGTATTTCATCTCCGCAATGAGAAAAATAACTAAGACACTTGCTGAGAATTTTTATATCTATATTCATCAAAGAGATTGGCCTATAGTGTTATTTCTTTGTCTGGGTGTGGTATCAGAGTAATGCTAGCTTTTATTAAAAAAATTAATTTTATTGGTACATTTTAGGTATACAATATAGTGGCATTCATCATTGGGAATTTGCACCTTTACATGATTCAACTTGGTTCTTATTTTTTTCCCCATTCCCCTGCCCTCTCTTCAACTCCTCCATCCCTCCCTATTTACAAAAACTTTGTTTCCATTTTTTCATTTTCTCATATTAATTCCATTCCCTTCTTTCCTTTCCTCTACCCCTCCCACTTCCCCTTCCCCCTTTGACCATTTTCTTCCTATTCCACATTATCTACTATACCTTTTAGTCCTTATTTACACTTTCAACTACTCATACTAGAGAAACTATTTGGAATTTACACATGTGTGTCCTATTTATTTCACTTAAGAGTATCCCGTCAATGTACATCCATTTAGCAATAAATGTCTCTAATTTCTCATTTTTTTATGGATGAGTGGTACAAACATTTTATTTTAAAAACCCACATTTTCTATATCTAGTGTCCAGTTGATGGGCAATTGAGCTGCTTCCAAGTTTTAGCTATTACAAATTGTGTGGCTATGAACATGGGTGCACGTATATCACTGTGGTGTGACTCTTTTCATTCTTTGGGGAAAATACACAGCAGGGGACTAGATGGGTCAAATGGGACTTTGAATCCTAGTTCTTTGAGGTATCTCCATTCTGATTTCCACAGTGGTTGCACCAGTCTACACTCCCACCAGCAGTGGAGCAGTGTTCCTCTTTCCCCACAGCCCTGTCAGCATTTGTTATTGGTTGATTTCATGATAGCAGCAGTTCTTTCTGGAGTGAGGTGGAATCTCAGCCTTGTTTTCATTTGCATCTCTCCAATGACCAGTGACATTGAACATTTTTTCTTATGTTTATTTTCTATTTTTACTTCTTTGTTTGAGAAATGTCTGTTCATTTCAGATGCTCATTTTTTAGATTGGGTCTTTAAATTTGAGAGGTCTGATTTTTTCTAGATAGATTCTAGATAGCAGACCTTTCTTTCACTGGGGGACAGGTGGTGAAAATTTTTTCCCACATTGTGGATGTTCTCTTCACACTTTTGGTGGTTCCTCTTGCTGTGCAGAAGCTTTTTAAAGAGAAGAGATCCCACTTGTTGATTGTGCTAGTTCCCGGGCAACTGAGGTTTTGTTCATAAAATATTTTCCTACACCAATATCTTCAGGAGTTCCACCTAACTTCTGTTCCAGCCAGTCCAGTGTTTCTATTTTAATATTTAGATCTTTAATCCATTTTTATTTTAGTTTAGTGCATGGTGAGAGATATAGGTCTAGTTTTAATCTTTGGCAAGTTGAAACCCAATTTTTCCAGCACCACTTATTAAGAGGCCATCATTCCTCCAGTGAGAGTGTTTGGCTCCTTTGTTGAAGATGAGGTGGCTGAGTGTGTCTGGAGTTGTTTTGGCATCTTCTAATCTGTTTCACTTGTCCTCAGGTCTGTTTCTTTGCAAGTACCATGCTGTTTTCATCACAGTAGCTATGTAGTAAAGTTTCAAGTTGAGAATTGTGATACCCCCTATCATATCTCTGTTGCTTAGACTTGCTTTGGATATTCTAGGTCTCTTCTTGTTCAAAATGAATTTTTGGATTGTTTTTTCAAGGTCTATGAAGTATGCTGCTGGAATTTCAATTGGAATTGCATTAAATCTATATAGCAGTTTTGGAAGTATGGCCATTTTCACTATATTAATCCTTCCTACCCAGGAGCAGGGGATGTTTGTCCATTTTCTGATATCATCTTCAATCTCTCTTTCAGAGTGCCATAGTTTTCAGAGAAGAGGTCTATGATTTCTTTCGTTAGGATGATTCCTAGGTATTTCAGTTTCTTGGATGCTACTGTGAAAGGAATTGTTTGCCCTATTTCTCTCTCAGTGAGTCTGTTGTTCATGAAGAGGAAAGCTAATGATTTTTGTGTGTTGACATTGTATCCAGGTACTTTACTGAATTTGGTTATTAAATCTAGAAGACTTTTGGTGGAGTTCTTGGAGTTTTCTATATAGAGTATCATGGCATCTGCAAAGAATGACAATTTGACTTCTTCATTACCTATCTTTATTCCTATTATTTCTTTCTCTTGTCTAATTGCTGTGGCTAATGTTTCCAACTCTATATTGAACAGGAAGGGTGATGGTGGACATCCTTGCCTTGTTCCTGATTTTAGTATGAAGGATTTCAGTTTTTGACCATTTAGTATGATCTTGGCTGTTAGTTTTTCATAGATGGCTTTTATCAGATTGAGATAGAGACCGTCTATTGCAATTTTTGTAGGGCTTTTATCATAAATACATGTTGGATTTTGTCAAATGCTTTTTCTGCGTCTATTGAGATGATCATATGGTTCTTGTCCTTGGCTATATTGATACAGTGTATTAAATTGATTGATTCACATATGTTGAATCATCCCTTCATCCCTGGGATGAATCCCACTTGGTTAGGGTGTATGATCTCCCTGATGATCTTCTGCATTCTATTTGCCACTATCTTATTAAGGATTTTTGCATCTATGTGCATTAGTGAGATTGGCCTATAGTTCTCTTTTTTGGTTGGGTCTTTCTCTGCTTTGGGGATCAAGGTGATGCTTGCTCCCAGGAATGAATTTGGGAGTATTGCTTCCCTTTCAATTTCACTGAAGAGTTTAAACAGTAGTAGGAGTAGTTCCTCTCTAAATGTCTTGTAGAATTCAGCAGTGAAGCCATCAGGACCCGGGCTTTTCTTGGTTGGTAAGTTTTTAATTATGTATTCAATTTTATTGATTGATATTGGGTTGTTTAGAATTTTTAGGTCTTCTTCATTCAACTTTAGTGATTCATACTTATCTAGGAACCTGTCCATTTCTTCTGTGTTTTCTATCTTATTAGCATATAGGTTCTGGAAGTAGGTATTGATGATCGTCTGGATTTCTGCTGGGTCTGTTGTAATTTCATTCCTAATTGCTTGGATTTGGGCCTTTTCTTTCCTTTTTCTGATGAGGTTGGCCAAGGGTTTGTCAATTTTGTTTATTCTGTTGAAGAACCAACTCTTGGCTTCATTGATTTTTTGTATCATTCTTAGTCTCCATTGCATTGATTTCTGCTCTGATCTTTATAATTTCCTGCCTTGTATGAGCTTTGGGTTTGTCTTGCTCTACTTTTTCTAGAAGCTTGAGGTTCAGCATCAGCTTGTTTAACTGGACTCACTCTGTTTTCCTAATATGAGTATTCAGTGCTATGAATTTCCCTCGTAAGACTGCTTTCATTGTGTCCCATAGATTCTGATATGTTGCATTGGCATTGTCATCTAATTGTAGGAATTCTCTGATTTTTGTCTTTAATTTCCTCTGTGACCCACTGGTTATTCAGAAGTGTGTTGTTAAATTTCCATGTGTTTATGAAATTCTTGCAGTTTCTTTTGCTATCGATCTCCAATTTCATTGCACTAAGGTCTGATAATATAAAAGGGATAACTTCAATTTCTTTGCACTTACTTAAACATGTTCTATGAGCAAGTATGTGGTCTATTTTGGAGAATGACCCATGTGCAGCTGAAAAGAATGTGTATTCTGATTTTGTGGGGTGGAACAATCTGTAAATGTTTGTTAAATTCATTTGTTCAAGAGTTTGAGTTCTAGTATTTCATTGCTTATTTTTTGTCTAGTTGATCTATTTATTTGTGACAGTTGGGTATTGAGGTCCCCCACTACTATTGTATTAGTGCTTATTTGATTTTTCATATCCATTAGTATTCATTTTATATAGTTGGGTGTAGTAACATTTGGTGTATATATGTTTATGATTGTCATCTCTTCCTCTTGGTTTGTTCTCTTTTCAAGGATGTAGTGTCCTTTTTTGTCTCTTAATCAGTGTTGGTTTGAAATCCACTTGATCTGCAAATTGGAGAGCTACTCCTGCTTTTTGGGGGGTTCCTGTCACCTGGAGTATTGTTTTCCACCCTTTAACTTTCAGTCTATGAGTTTCTTTTTGAATTACATATGTTTCTTTACATAGCATATTGTTGGATCTTGCTTCTTGACCCATTCTGCCAGTCTGTTTCTTTTGATAGGTGAATTGAGATCATTAGCATTGATGGTTATAACTGATATGTATTGATTTATCATTGTCATGACTTTTTCTTTTTGTTAGATTCTCCCCTTTTGCATTTAATTTCTTGTCATGCCTGATGGATTCATTCTGCTGGGCTTCCTCGGGTTGTGATCCTCATTGTCTTTTTTGAGGATATTGTCTAAAATTTTTGGAGTGCTGGTTTGGTATTCATGAAGTTCCTAAGGTGCTCTTTGTCATGAAAGTATCTTATTTCTCCATCAATCTTAAAGGATAGTTTTGCAGGGTACATCAATCTGGGTTGGATGCTGTTTTCCTTTAGGAAATATGTCACTCCAAGGTCTTCTTGCCTTGATGGTTTGTGTTGAGAAGTCTGCTGTGATTCTGATGGGCTTTCCTTTGTATGTGATTTGTTTCTTTTCTCTGACTGCTTGTAGAATTTTGATCTTCTGTTGGGTTTCTGGATTCTTAACAATTATATGCCCATGTGTAGATTTTTTTTTTGATCAAGGGTAATTGGAGTCCTATGTGCCTCACTTATCTGTATTTGAAGTTCTTTTACCCTGCTTGGGAAGTTTTCTCCTATTACTTCTTTGAACAGTTTCTTTTTTATGTCATCTGCTTCATTGACTCTGATCAGTCTTAGGCTATTTTTTGCATTATCTAGCAGCTGCTGGATTGATTTCTCATGGTCACTTACTATTTTAAAGAAATTTTTCTTTTCCTGGTCACTTATTGGCATCTTATCTTCTATATCTGAAAATCTGTCCTCACATTGGCTCATTCTGCTGTGTAAACTTTCA
This sequence comes from Heterocephalus glaber, assembly GCF_053883595.1. Classification (NCBI taxonomy): domain Eukaryota; kingdom Metazoa; phylum Chordata; class Mammalia; order Rodentia; family Bathyergidae; genus Heterocephalus; species Heterocephalus glaber. Next base: position 8,867,163 of record NW_028258324.1, on the reverse strand, counting down.
ATGGAGTTTTTCATGTCCTAGAAATCTATTTGCATCTGTTTTATGGATTCCATTTGTTTCCTATGTTGGGATTCCATCATGTTCCTCAGTTCTATTTTTTTATTTGTGTCCTCTCTAAATTTATTAATCATGTCTTGCACTATTGGCACAATCTCTACTGTTATCTGAGAAATTATTCCTGATTTCATTTTTTCCAGATCCTCTTTTGTTGTCAGTTCGGGAGTCCAGATGGTTGAGTATCAGATTTTTCCATCTCGTTTCCCTTTGGGGTTGCTTTAGGTGATCTGGAAGTCTGTTTCTGAGACTTGTTTATGTGTCTTCTCATTTCAACAGGGAGGGTGCATGCTGGTGGTACCCTCACTGCTCACCTCCTCATCGCTGGGGGTGGCTCTGCTCCTTGGTGCTGGGGGCAGTGGTATGGTGGCCCAGAACATTCACCTTCTTGGCACTGGGGGCAGCTCTCCAGAGCCATGCTACCTTGTAAGGAGTAAGTTTGATGGTACTCCTTCCCTTTAATTTCATCGAAACATTTGAGGAGTATTAATATTAGACCTTCATTCAAGTTCTTGTAGAATTCAGCAGTGAGGCCAGTAGGATCTGGGCTTTTCTTTTTTGGTAGGTTTTTTTTAATTACTGCCCCAATTTTATTGCCTGTTTGGGGGCTGTTTAGTTTCTTTTTGGTTCCATTCTGATAATTCATATGTGTATAGAAATTTGCACAAATCTGTCTAAATTCTCTAACTTATTGGAGCATAGCTTTTTGAAGTAGTTATTTATGATCCTCTGGATTTCAATGGTATTCATTGTGATTTTTGCATTTTTATTTCTAATTACTTTGATACAGCTTTCTTCTTTCCATCTTTTGGTAAGTTTAACTAAAGTTGTTTATTCTCCCAAAGGACTAGCTGTTCAAGTCATTAATTACTTGTATTTTTTTAGTCTCAATTTTATGAATTTCTACTCTGATTTTTATAATTTCTTTCACTGTACTAGTTTTGCCTGGCTACTGTTGACATGTCCTCAGGTGGCTCCTTGTCTGGTGTGTACTCCAGTGGTCCAGGAACCTTCCAGCTTCCCTTTCTAAACTCCTCTGATACTGTATTTGGATCTGGTGGGTTTCTCCCTCCATTTGCCTTCCAATTTCTGGCTTTCTTTGCCATCTCTGTTTCAGTGAATTTTCCTGGTGGTTGGCTCAGAGCCTCTCTCCCTCTCTTCTGCCACTCTGGAAATAGAAGTTCAAGTGGCAGACACTAAAATAAGAGTTGGGGCCAGGTGTTGTGGCACACACCTGTAATCTCAGTACTCTGAGGGGCTGAGGCAGGATGATGGCATATTAAATCCCAGTCTAGGCAACTTAGTAAGACCACCTTTCTGGGCCTATTCATTTGCAGGGGAGAGACTATAACCAGGTTTTTCAAATCATACATTCACATATGCTACTTAATCTCCACATACTGTCCAACTTCTTCAAGATAAATGGTGTTACTCACAGCAGGGCATGTGGATGAGGTAGTTCTGTATGGAGGATATCATGTCCTTGTGCATCTTCCATTGCATCTCCTCTGAGCCCAGCTTCTGAGTAAGGCCCACAATCCAGAACCTCTATTTTATACAGAATTACACTTAGCCTATGTTCCTTCCAAAGAAGAACCTGAGGCAACACTGTCTTTGAACTTATTTTGGAATAAGTTTCCAGGGAGCAAGAGAATACAATATGAAGAAAGCAAACCCAACATAAAAGTCTGCCATTGGGTCAGTCAGTACTTGATCTTATGAGCAGTCAGTGCTTGATCTTGTAGGATATTCCAAGGAAGCTTATAAACCACATCTCAGAAGGATCGATTCTGGAAACAAACTAAGGAGGCAGTTATCCACCTGCTTCTCTCCTCATTGGTCAGGGGTGGCTTGTCAGGATTTAATCCTCCAAATTTCCAGAAATTGCATAACTATAAGTATAGAGCTAAATCCCAGGTTAAGTCATCAGAGAAGCTGTAGGCAAGAAACATGAGGCATATAGCCAAGGCATGAGCCCATGGCAAGTCTCAGTCTAACTGCACCTGTATGGAATAAATTAAAGTCTGCAGGAGCCAGTAACCACACAAGTAGGGTAAGAAGTAAACTTGAGACATTGTTTAAATAATGCAAAAAAATTATTGTTATAGCTTGTATCTAGATGGTCCCCCAAAGTCTCATGTGGTCATAGGTGGGGCTTTTTAGAGGTGGCTGGATCTAGGGTGTGTGCTGCTGGGATCAAGGCTGTGATGTTGGGATTGATTCATAGTGGGATGCTAGGATCAAGCCTGCCCCACCCTGTGTGTGAGTGATTCCTGCCTTAAGGGAGGGCAGCCTGGATAATATATGAAGAACTGAAGAAGAGTCGCTGCTTATTACATAGTTTGCTGCTTGCTTCCTTGCTTTCTTGCTGCCTTCTGCCTGTCATTAACTATTCTCCTCTGTGGTGCCCCTATGCCATGCCAATCTGCCTTGGAGCCAGCCAACTATGAAATGAAATTTCTACAAACTGTGAACTACAATAAATCTTTCCTCCTTTAACTTTGGCATTAGGTATTTTAACTCAGCAATGAGAAAAGTAACTAAAACAGTTGTCCAATATAAATATTCACTTTCAAGATAACTTTCAGAAATGCATCTTTTGTTTAAAATGCAATGTATTTGCTTACAAACATGCTCTCATTATCCTCTATTAACTAGAGGTGGAGAGCTTCCTCTGTATTGTCCTTGCTACCAGAGAGGAATGTAGTAGCTCTCATCTCGCACAAATTTCAGCATCTGAATGTAAGGAAGACAGATGGCATATTCCTAAGTAATGATTTGATTGGTGAAAAGTTGAAAGACAGGTTATCTTAAATTCAACAATACAATATCATACATGGCTAAAAATATTTAGCAGAAAACTAAAAAAATAATTAATGAGATCTTATGTAGTTATTTTTTATAAAGAGCAACTAAATATTACAAAGTCATATCATTCTCAAGGCTTAAATGTAGCAAGACTACCTGGGGTTTGGCTTAAAATTATCCCTGGATATCATATTTATGGGCATTGCCCATCAACGAGGTACAAAAATCAATAGACTCAGTATAAAATGACAAAACAAAATCCATATGAGGCCTCAATGTGTAATCCAAAGATGTGACAAAAAGAAAGCTTTTGAAAAGGAGAAAGTTAAAGTCCTAGATTTTATTCATTTGCTCCTTGCTTGTTTTGAAAGAAGCCATGACTATGTAAGTGTGACCCTAGAGGAAGTTAGGATATAGTGTTCAGGAAAGCAAGATAGCTAATGGGCTTAAGAGAAAGAATTGGGTTTCCTATAGGATTTACATGGAAATTTGAGTTAAATATTGAGTTTATTTGGCCTCAGACAAATATTTTATATATAGTGATCCACAAAATGGAATGAGCTCTCATGGTTGACCCACCAATGTGAGACTCTATGTCAGGGATTTCCTCATTCCTGAATGGGCTTACCACATGATAGAAGCCACTAACTTCTCCAAGGTGCCAGAAAATATCAGTAACATCAGGTTAGGGGTCCAAATTTTCAGGGAGAAAACATTTGATAAATGCTCATGTTATTACCTTGAAAATGTCAATCTGAGGTGTTTTTTTTTAATGTATTGTCTCTATCAATCATGTTCACCATTCAGGCTAAGCCAGCAGGCTTAATGTCCTGGGGAAAGAAGCAAGCCCACTTAGAACAAAGGTATCTACTGATTATCAAGAAGAAGGGAATAACTTACAGAAAGTCCCACTGGACAGAAAAGGCATTTATACCCTATGTGATGGTAGAAAAAAAGGTTAAGAATGAAAAATTATAGGACAAAGGGTTTGTTTGGTCACAAGAGGCTCAGCATTCCTATCTGTCTGGTCTCTAGGTCAGGCAGTGGGCATGGACAGCAACAAAATAGAGAGGAGACAGTAAAAAGGTGCTTCAGATATGACTCTAGGCCAGTGTAATGGGACCAAAATTATGGCTGAAGGTAGAGACTAGCAAACCTGCCTGGTGCTTCCATGGAAATGAAGCTCCATAATAGAGTTTGGGCACTGAGGTGGGCATCATGGGCAAGGATGCCAGAGGAGCTTAGACAAGGCCTGAGAGCTAAGGACTGATAGTGCATGAGAGAACCTAGAGAGGATGATTATCAGGAGTCCTCACCATAAAGTAGCATTTGAAAGCAGCAGGGTATCCAGACACAAAAAGGGGCTTATCTCTCTCTTACCTTCTGCTACAAGGACAAATGAGCAACCTTTTTTTTTTTGCTTTAAATTTTAATGTTTATTTCCCCAAGACAGCCTACCCTGCACTCTACTTGGATAAATTTTACAAGCTAGTTTTCTGCTGCTTCTAGTTTTAAACTTTAACCATGTTTCTGATGACAAGGAATGCTGCAAAAATACTCTAGTTCAACAAAGAGTTATGATCACAAAGTAATTTTTATCCATTCTACAGTGTTTCAGAATTACCAGTTGATTTTTAAACACAAAGTAGATATATATGCTAATGGTGGCTAATCCAGTATGTTTCTTATAGCAAACTGTTGCTCATGCAACACTTGTGCTCAAAGGGGAAGGCACAGGATTCCCTACAATGAGCCACCTTATAAAGAGTTTTTATTTTTACAAATTAATTTATGTCACATTTAATTTAGTGTGCATAACCTCAAAACTGAGGCATTATTCCAATTTATAAAAAACACTTGCATAACTTTTATGCAAGTTTTTTTAAAAATACAAAGTTTTCTCTCTAAAGTGCCTCAAAATAGATTGTTCATGGCTGCCTACATCTAAGATAAAAAGATTCTAAAACAACTGAACAGATTAGGTATATTATTGAAGTTGTTCAAACCATTACTTGATTTGTACATGTACTCAAACCTCTTCATCGGTCTTTATTCAGCAGTACATATGCACCAAATTACATTTTAGAAGTTTCCATATGATTTTCATAGAAAACAAAGTTTGAAAACAAGTAACATTTAAACACAGCACGATATTCTATCACAACTGAAACTTTTTCTTCTTCTTTACAGGACTCAACAAAATCTAAAAATGAACTATGCTGTAGATTTATCTCATGCAAAGATCTTTATGTTATCTCTGAAAATGAAAAGGATGACCTTTTAAGCACATTTTACTGTTTTATACTATTATGGCAACTTGTGTACTACAACACAGTCTATTTTGAGGGAAATTTATGATTTTTTCATGCAAAAATCTACACAAATTAGTTTTGATGATATGGAAAGCTTTTCATAGCATCAAATATTCATCTGGTGCAAATGCACAGGGAAACCTTCCTGACTTGAGAAGCAACTAAAAAAGCCATACTAGGTAAAGTAAATAAAACTAAAACTAAAAAAAAAGGGGGGGTCAGGGAGGGAGAGAGGGAAAACAGAAAACACAGGCTGCAGAGTGAACCAATGTCTGCTGCTAAACTGGTCCTTGTTTTCATGTCCAGTGTACATTAACACCTGTGATCTCATTTTGATGATTTACTAGGTTTGTTATCAGCCCCCTGAAGGTGAATCAAGCTTGCATGCGTTCACATACAGCACCACAACCACACTCTCATACACAGTCACTCCAGGACTAAGTGTCTGCTTCATGAGTGATGGGCCCTAGATTTGAAAGATGAACCTGGCTCTATCACTGAGCCAGACACTCATTCAACATTGTCCATTCACACACTTGAGCTACCTTTTGTACTAGGTACTGTGTCAATTGTCAAAAAAATTCAGAAAGCTTCAACATATGAATTAATATACAATATATACATTGTGTAGGAGGCTTACCATTATTTGGCACATTTTAATTTCCCTTCTCAGCTTCCAACAAGTAAAGACTTGATAGCAAAATACAATGAATTATAGAGCATCATAGTGCAGTATTTGTGCATCTGAGTAGTGTAATTTAGGATATTAGGTTATATTGAGGTAATGAACTACCTCAAACTCACAGTAGCTTAATAAATCAACGGTTTCTTGCTCATGGAATATGTCCATTTCACATCAGCAGGAGCATGGGTAGGGACTCCATTCCCTGTGACCTCACTTCAGCACCCAGACTAGTGGAGGATCCCTTAAGCCGATTCCTCTGCCACCAGAGGATCTCAGGTTCCGACAACATAGGAAGGAGAACAGGAGGATCACACACCAGTACTTACACACTTCGGATCACATGTCACTTCCGCTCACAGCCTGTGCACCAGACTGGTTCCACAGCCCTATCCAGACAGAAGACAGAAGGACAAGAGTGACCTTGCCTCAACGTGAAAGAGAGGTGAACAAGTTAGAGTGAGCATGAGATGTCTCTACCACATAAGGCAGAGACTCACCCTGATACATAAGTTATTATTATTCTGTTTGAATGTTTGAACTATCCAAGGTTTGCATTACCTCTCAAGCCTCAAAATAAGTCCCACACTCACCCAGGTCATCACTTTTTTCCTTATGTCAGAACAGGTCTGGACTTCCTTCTTAACACAACCACCTACTGTCACCTTCCAAATCCTTTCTTCAGTACCCTCGTAAGCTTAGCCATTTCTAGCAAACCTCACTTTTCTATCCCTGGCTGCCTCACTTCCCCTTGACCAAAAAAATTTCCCAGCCTTTGATGAGTTAGCTTAGACCCTGCAATGTTCTCATTGTACCCCCCATGCCCATGCTTCTGCAGCCATCCATATATCCAAATCCCAACATTTGGGATCTAAGGCTCCAATATTCAAAGGCTGATTAAAATAAAACCAATCCATAAAGTTCAGCTTTGGCTGGACTAAGTGTTCCATTTAAACTCCATTTTGAGTTGGGATCAATGTTAATATTTTATGACTTAGGCACTCCTTATTTTTGAAAGATCTTTCTTCCTGCTTTGTGTCACCTTGCTCAGAAGGGGTGATAGGGAGCCTAATTCTTCCTCGGATGGTCCTGTGAATGAGCAAAGTTTGAAAACATCTCCTTGATATCTGCTCTCTTTTGAAATCATGTCAAATAACTCCTCAAACTTGGTCCATACATTTGCATTCACTTTGTTTTAAGTCTTCATCACTCCAAAGATTTCAATCGTTTCCTTCTTAGTCTTTGTCTAGAGGTTCCAAGTCTTTTTAGTTTGCCCTCTAACCTGGATCTGACCACCAATCATTTAAAATGGGTCCATGGACTTTGTATGTGCACAGAGATGAACTTCCTTTGAGTGAAATCCACAGAGGGAAAGGGTATAATTTAGCCTGATTCCCTTTGTATATGTCCAGAGGGAAATACCATAGATAGAAGTTAAGCACAGAATGGTGTGGGGGAATTCATTAGTCCCTGGTCAGGAATGAGGACAGCTTCATAGAAAAGTTTCTCTTCTCTCCTATAGGTGCTGCCTTTAAACTCTCATGGGCCTTCAGTAATTGTCTGCAACTCCACCATATGTCACTTCCCTGTGCTCTTCTGAGCAGCTTGTCATCCAACAACAGTCTGTACAAATGCTGTCCTAATGAGACAGTGAACCTAAGATATAAACAGACCTTTTACCAGAATAACATTTTCATAGTCTGCAGGGTAGAAAGCTCCCCAAAGTTCCTAAAATCAGTGATAATCACCCCCCAGAAGTGTTTATTCATCTCCTATTTACATCTTAGGCCAAAGACTGAAAATCTAATGGCTTATGCTCCTGGTAGTCACTAAATCTTGGGCAGATTGTATACTTCCAAAGACAACTACATCAATTTACATATGCCATCCCACAGGCTCCCCTGATGATGTGGCTGACACACCTGCTGCTGAAACATGGTATCTACACTCCTTCCACCAAACCTGAGTGAGCTTGAGACTTCCTCTTCAAATAGAGTGTAACAGGACTGATGCTGTCTGTCTTCTGAGGTGAGGCCAGACAAAGGAAACAGCATCCATCTGGCTCACTATTTCAGTCACCCTGGGAACTTCAAATAAGCCCAAACTAACCCATAAGGAGAGGCCACATGGAGAAGCCTATGTGGAGGGCAACTGTGGCCCTTGTTGTGACCCAGAAGTACCTGCTAGCTGAGTGAATGAGGGAGCTTTCAGATGATTCCAGCCCCCAGCCTTCCTGTCTTCTACCTGGTGCCCTAGACATCATGGAGCAAGATAAGCTATTTCTGTTGTGCTTAATCCAAATTCATTATCCACAGAATTTGGGAGTATAATCAATGTTTTTTTCTACTAAATTTTCGGTTGATTTCCTATGTATTCATAGTAATTGGAACAAATCATTTCCAGGTATGTTATCTTTATTTCATCTTTATATTACAGTGACTTTTTCAAACAACGTGAAGATTATATGATTATATCTAAGGCAGTAGGGGGATTATTTATGTCTATGCACATTTCAAAAAAGTAGGATTTTGTTGCACTGCTTATAAAATGAAGGCCGTTCTCAAGGTCACAGATTAAAACAAAGCAGTTAGAATGTTTCTTATCTTTACTTCTCTCTGGAGAACAGAACTTTTTTGAACTAAAACTTTGTTCCACACATTGATAAAATCCTATAGCCCACAAAAGATATATTTGTTTTTATTCCTCCTTGGCTTCCTCTTGACTTCTAGAGAGTTGAAAGGAATGGAGAACAGTTTCAAAAGCACCTGCTGTTGCTTCAATGCCCATTAATCTGTAAGGGTCAAGAACAACCAGCCTGTGCACTTGTGTCCATCCTAAAGATAGAATGAGCAAAATCCACTTTATTAAGGAAGAGTAGGTGAAGAACAAGCAAGAAATGTCATGGGAATACTAACTAGTAATAAGAATGAAAGGTCTCCATAATCTTTTAGTAACTGAAAGGCAGTTTTCAGTTTAACTCATATTGCATCAATTCCAGTGGCTGTTACTGGACTTCCCTTTTCTGTCTATTCCCCCACACCTAGGTGTGCTCCTCTGGTCCTTACTTTGAATCTCTCCTCTTTTTTGACAACTTCCAAACCTACATCTTCAGCTAAAACCTGTCCCTAAACTACAGATTCTCCCACATCTCCATTTGATGTCTAGCAGTCATCTCAAACTCAACTTCTCTAAAAAATGAACTCCTGATTTTTTTTCTAGCTTGTTCCTCTTCTTGCCTTCTTGATCTCAGTTGATGACGATTCCATCCTTCCACTGGCTCAGGAGAACTCTGACATCTGCCTTGGCTCTCTCCCACAAACTAAAACCCATCCATCAGCAAATCCTACTGGCTCTAGCCTCAAATCACATGCAGAATCCAATGACTTCCCATGACCTCCACCACTACTGATTCCATCTAACGCAACATCACCTCTTCTTCTCTGCAGCAGCCTTCTAACTGATCTCCCTGCTTCCATCTTGACCTTGCTGCAGTTCACTCTCATCCCAGAAGCCAGAATAATCCTTCAAGAATATGAGTCAAATCATGGGTTTCATCCACTCAGAATCTTCTTATGGCTTTGCATCTCACTCACAATAAAAGCCATGATAGGAAAGTAAAAGGTAGACTCTTAGAAATGGGAAAGGGGGTTAGGGGAGGGGTGAGGAAAAAGAGTAGTGGTTGAGGGTTTGAAAATGATCAAGGTATGTTATATTCATATACCAGTTCCCCATAAAGAACATCAATACTCTGTATCCCAAACTTACACTAATAAAATCAACAATTTTTAAAGTCAAAGTCCTCAAAATAATTAATAAAACCCTCAATGGTTGGGCAATTATGATTTCTCTCTACCCCTTTCTTCCTGGCTAACTCTGCTCACAAGTTCACTGGCTTCCTGTTTCAGAAAGATACCCAGGGACTTCCTGTCCTTGTGCTTTTGGACTTGCTCTTCTTTCTGCCTGGAACCTCTCTCCCCCAGCCTGCCCTATATCTGTGTGACTCATTCCTTCATACTGTGTGACTTCTGAGGGTAACCATTAGGCTTTGTTAATTCTCTCAATTGATAGAATGCAGGTGTCCCCTTCACCCTATTTTATAAAAATAAACACCATTCTCTGGTACTCCAGTTTCCTCTCCTCTGTGTTTTTTTTCCTCCAAAGTACTTTTTGCCCTTAACATTAGATAAGTAAGTAAATGAACTTATTTTGTTCACCTTCCCCATTTGGAATGTATATTTCATTACAGTACAGATATTTTTGCTCTATTTTACATAGTGCCCAGAATAGTTTCTGACATGAAATAGCCACATAAGTGGCCAGAATAGCATACACCTGTTCATGAATGAATGAACAAACAAAGGAACCATTGGACCATGGTCAATTGTCAGCCAAGCACCACCTGAACAGAAGGCAGAAGACAGATGGAGAGCTTTGGCAAAAGCAGACATCTGTTTATCCTGGGTCCTCAAGTTGCACTGGAAACTCTCCTGAGTAAAGAGAAAGGACCTGAGGGTCTTGGATCACCCTTGTCTCTTTCTCAGGGGACAGAGCTTTGCCCATGAAAAGTGCAAGATTTAATACAAGAGGTCTGATTTTAAAGTCCACATTGTGTCTCAATCTCCTTATCTATAAAATAAAGGTATTTTTCATAGAAGATGCAATCAAGATTAAATGAAATAATATATAAAAACAAGAAGTAAATAAGTTTAGTTGTATAAGAAAATAACCTTGACTTGAGCCTACTTAGCAATTAAATCACATACTCATAATTGATGGATATGTAATTACTCAGGAGAATAGCCAAAATGCCAGGTTTCCATACAATTATTGACTTAAAAGGGGAAAGGAGTACCATTTTTCGGTACCCACAAAGGTGGCTATTATGCATACATTATTTTATTCTAGTAAAAACTTTTGTGAGATAAACATTATGACAGTTACTTCTTTTTTTTTGGAACCAGGGATTGAACTCAGGACCTTGTGCTTGAGAGGCAGACATGGTGCCACTGAGCTAAATCCTGACCTTTATGATAGTTATTTTAAAGTGACAAGTGAGATTTGGAGAGTTTAAGTAACTTGCCAAAGTTACTACTACATAGTCATGTAGCTAGGAATTATAAAGCCATTTCCAAAACACCAAAGCATTCTCTTAATACTTTTAAAATTAACCTCTCCACCCATGATTTTCCAATATTTTAAAGACAGGTGCTTCATATAAAATGTGGATGGAAGAGGCATTAGAGTGGGGAGTGAAATATTTAATTAAAATTTATAGAAAATGAGGAAAACCTAATACCAAAAACATATACTGTGTGATTCTATTTATATGAAATTCTAGAACTGGAAAAAAAACCTATAGTGTCATTATCAAAATAGTGATGATCTTGTGTTGCAGTTGGGAGAATGGATGGGTTCAGAAAGGGCAAAAAGAACTAAGGAAGTAGAAATCCCCCATAGGTTGACAGTGGGTACTTGATGTATGCATTTGTCAATTGAATTCTATACTTAAAATCTGTACATTTCACTAAACATTTCCATTTTAAAAATTTAAAGTCATAGAGAGAAAAGTGAATTTTACTCTTGACTCTCGACTGAAAAATAATAGCACTATTTCAATGATTTTTATTAAGCTTTAGAAAAAGCCAGTATTGTAGGTTTGGAAGTCAAATTCATCTTTGAGATGAAGGACACAATGTTAAGTAATTTTGGGGTCCACACATCAGGAAGGACCAAACTGAGACTCAAACCCAGCCATGGGATTAATTGTCTCACTGCAGCTGATGCTGAGGAGGGCCTGTTGTGATAAGGATGAAGCTGCAAAGGGAAGATTTTGATTCATTTATTCCAAATATACCAAGTTTTTAGCCTTGGGAGTGTATGGATAAAGAGAACATATGAATGATAAGTAGTCAGTCCAGACTTTATTCAAAGAGGTACATTAGTAGGAAATTACAAGGACAGATAATAATCTGTGGGACCATAGGTATAGAAATAGAGATGAGATTTTGTCTCGCATGCTACAATGAATTTTATTTTTGCCTTAATATTTTTTAAAAAGCAAATAATCTCATTTTCAGAAGAATAGATGAAGTCAACATATGGCTTTGAATGTAATAAAAATGAGCTTGATATTGAATAGCCACCATAACCTAGATTAAGTAATTTCAAATGAGCTTCATTTAAATGTAACATAGAAGCTTTAGCCACATTGTATTTTGTGGCATATTTTTAATGCATCCCTATATACAATGGCTTTTATTTAAGGTAGGAGAAAAGGCAAGAATAAAAATGTCAGAATAGTTAGGAGACTTGTGGTACATTATTTCCCAGTAGCCCCTTTCTTTAATGATTGAATTCTCTATATCTTCCTTAGTGAGGGAAAATGCTAGGCAATTTAAATTCACACAGGCATGCAGTACCTAGCCAACTTAGCATGCAGAGGCGCAGAAAGGAACTCACATGGATCAGGGATGATATTAACCACTATAAAGAAACAAGGGAAAATAAATAACAGAGTGTTGCTTACAACATAGGCCTCTAACCATAGCAAATAAATACTTGCTTGATATTTCATCTCAAACGGGACATTAAATAGAAGGGCCTCCAAAGAAAAAAGCATTTATTTGGGTGAAAGAAACATAAATTAAAGTTATGTAATATAGGTAATGGTAATGTTAAACAATATATAATTGGTGTATAGAAGCAAAATCCCTTAACTGCAATACAGAGGAGCTCAAGTCATTCACAGGAGGCTTGAGAACAGTGCACTAGGACTTTCTGCAAGGATGGAAGTGCTGCCTATCTGCCCTCTCCAATATGGTCACTGCTAGCCACACATGGCACCAGTTGAGCGCTTGAAATGTGGCAAGTGTGATTGAAGAACTGAATTTTAAAGTTTATTTGATTTTAATTTAAATAACTGCATGTGAATAACAGCTATTGTGTTGGAAAGTACAGACTTAGAAGAGTTTGAAAGACACAGATAAACATTCAAAACTGACCTTAAGAGAAACCCTTGATGTCTCTTGTCATTTCCCAAATGGGCTTTTGAACATTAGTCTGACATCTATATGATTTAAAGATCCCTATTTATTGTAGACATCTGCTATTCCCAGTGGGAAACTGCTAACCATAACTGATGAGATTTGTTCCGCAGTAATTAAATGAATTGTGACACTTGGCAACACCTTGGCTCCTTCCCTTGACCCATAAGATTTCCAGAGCATGGCCTTACACAGAGTTTATATAGAGCCTTATCCAATTCTTAGATTCAAAACTACAGAAATAACGAGGTCTCCTGGTGGGGTTCTTGAGAAAAAATAGGTCTGACAGCTTACTTTGGCAAGAGCTTGCTGCTCTTACTAACATTTCTCCTATGTAGCCAGCCCCTCCACATGCTATAATGTCATAGCATTACAATCCTCCATAATCTTCTACATTTCTACCTTCTCCTGAATAAATCTAGTCCTTGGTGGAAACCACCTTTGGAATTGATGCAGTGAAACTCACTTCCATGGAGCAAAGCATTAAGCTTTGGTTATAAATGAAGTCATAAATTTAGCTTAAAAATAAATGAAGATTGCATTTAATTGACTGGTAATAACTGCTTGGACCAGTTGCTAATAATAAATTAATAATGCCCTGAGATGCCTTGAAGTACATTTAGGCTCAGTGGAAAATCATGTTGTAATCATTTAGTAATGTTTTCCATGAGCTTACAAGTAGGGATTTGTGGTTCTGTGTAGTGCATATGTGGTCCCTACATGAGGCAACACAAGAAGACACAATTGCATAAAGCATAATACAAACACATTTGCCACTACATATCCTGCAAGGGAGCAATAGAGTTAAAGTAGGAGCATAGAGATAATAGCGATTGATTGCAACTGGAAATAATGTGGATGCCACGAAGTCGTGGCATTTGAGTAGGTCTTCAAAGTTGAGTGGATTGGGGAGTAATTAAGAAGGGCAAAAGCACTGCCGGCAATAACAGGCAGGAATGCTTTGCATGACAGGGGAAGCCAAATGTCACAGGCCAAAGGCAGAGTCACTGAATGAAAATACTAAAAAGACAACATGGAGACATCTAGAAAGGCATTAGATGTCATGCTAAGGGATTTGTTTTGCAATACTAGGTACCAGCAAATATTTCAGCAAAGTCAGAACTGTGCTTCAGGAAAATAATTTTGACTTTGATGAGCAAGATAATTAGGGGAAATGAGACACTAAGTGTAGTAAATTGTTCTATTCATTTATTTGTAATATAAATTTCACAAATTTCCAAAATTGTGTTGAGAGGCCTGATTACTGGCATTTGGTATTGGTTCTTGCTCCAACAACCATTTTATCTTTTTTATTAATTTTTTAAAAACCTAATACTGTTCAGGCAACAAAATGAATAAAGAAGTTGGACCTTTCACTTTACCTGAGGAGTTGAATCATTATTTGCCCACAACTCCATTGTCTTTTGCTCATGATTGTCTCAGTTCTTACTAAAGAAATATAATGACTTCAACTATGGTAGAAAGCAGGGAGCAAAGGTGCTGCAATGGTGCAGAGTTACAGCTCAGCTAGAATGGGTGATTTCCTTGGGCACCTTGAGCATTCAGTCAAAATCCCCAAAAAGCCATCATTTAAGGAGGGTCACACCTCAGAGTAAGGGTCATATCCTGGAGTTAGGCTTGTATAGTGTGAATGTACTTATTCCACTGAAGTACACACTTTAAAATGGTGTCTTATATTATGTATATTTTACTATAGAGGAAAAATAGCATTTATAGTAGCACTGAAATATGTGTGTGCATGCATATATGTAAAGAAGACCTATGTAAATAGAGAAAAAAAAAAAACAATGTTGGAGACTTGCCCTACTTTATTTCAAAACTTGAGGGAACAGTAATTCAGGCAATGTGCTATTGGTGGATAGAAAAGCAGATGAATGGAACAGATGAGAGAGTGCCGAAATAGATGACATTCATATTCAATTGATTTTGGATGAAGAAGCTGAGGTAATTCAATGCAGTGCAACTGAATAAATATAAGGGAAAGTATTAACATGAGATGAATTATAAAACTAAATTCAAAAGCTTCTGGGCAACATCACAAGGTCTGGGACTGGGCCCGAGAATTCCTATTTTGAACACGTTTCCCAGGTAATATCTATTCTGCAGGATGAGGGTCTATATTTTATCTTTGTTTTGTAACCATATCATGCAAAAACAACAAAAAATATAAGTTTTACCATTTTTATCATTTAAATCTTCCTCTGAGTAATTATAAAGTCAAATAAAAACTTTCTAGGAATAAATTAAAACTATTAATAATTTAGGTTTAAGCAGAAATGATAGCATCTAAGAAGAAATATCCATTTCCACCACATTAAAGTTAGAACTAAGAAGTGGTTATTGGAGAAGTCTAACTGCAATACTGTATGCCAAGAGAAATTTATGGCATTCATGACATGCCCTAATCCAAAGAAAAAATAATAATGCATATAATATGTACCCTTGTTTATGTGGCCAACATGAAAATAAGATATTCAAATATAATTCAACCTGGTGGCTTATTCTTGCTACATTATGCTTTATAATAAAATATTGCTGCCACTTCCCTGGTTTAGAAAAAGCCCTCTGTACGGAGATTTTCCTATTATTCTTCTGCATTTTTCTCTTGACATTACAATCACTCTTTGTGTCATTTCCTTTTGCTACCTTTTTATAAGCTGTGCCCTTGCAGCTTGAAGTTAGTGCATACTCCCTAGAGCAGAAAATGGGCCTCTCACAAATAGGCAGCATTGTGGAATTTTAGAACTTTATAAAAGAGGTCTTCCAGATCTTCCAGAGTGCAAGGATTACAGTGGGGCCTGTGGCATTGAGCAGTCCCGAGTTCAAGTCCTGATGCACTAGTTAACAAGAATGATTTCTGGGGCAATCTCTTCAGCCATGTTAAGTCTCAGTTTCCTCATCTGTAAGATGAGTTCTCCCCTAAATTACATGAGACAATGTGTAGAAAGTACTCAAAGCATTGTCTGAGCCCTCTGTAGCTATTGTAATAGTAACTAGAATATTAAATCATATAAGTGTACATTCATTTGTATTTTCATATGAAGCACGTCCTCTGCCTGTACAGAGCATTAATCTGAGGATGTAGTGGGGAGGACAGGGAGTGTCGAATGGAAAGGGGCGGGAAGATGATTAGGAATGTAATTGGAGAGACATAATGAAATAGAGTTAATTCTCAGATTCTGGGAGCCAAAGGAGAACATTTTTGATCACATATAGACAGGCCAGATTGAAAAATTAGACATTTTTAAAAAGAAAAGATATTTTCAAAATTCCTTTCACTCTCCTTTAAAATATCAAGAAGTAGACCTGGAAGGTGTGATTACAGAACATTACTTCATGGCCAGTGGAAAGAGAAAAAGCATATAGCGCTGAGGACACAGAGGACCAAGACTTTTCACGGTGGGTCCTGTGACTGTGGAGGTGGATAACAGGCAAAGACTTAGGAAGGGGGTCTGTCACATCCTGTTTGAGACTCTAGAAGAAAGTTGTGTCACACCACTCACAGATGGCCACTTCAGAGAAAATGTGGTGGTTGATCAACTGACAAATGTTTCCAAAGAAAGAGAATCAGAAACCAGAAAAGATTTGATCCATGAAAAGTTCAGTGGAAATGCTGAAAGCAAAGCATGCATCAAACTCTGAGCTGTGGCATAAAAATTTTCTGGGTTCATTGGGTCACAGAGAGGCAGTAAGGCATATTCTAGGGCAGCCAATGTGCTCAGCACTGGCTGTTGATTATCCTTTTAATAAAGGGGAACAGTGATGTAGGTTTTCCGAAATAGCTACTGATTTAATGAATGGTTTTGGTTCTGACTCTGGAAATAACTACTAGGTAAATAAGAAAGGTGTCCAGGATGTCTGCAAATATTTCAGCTGCACAGCGTGGAATGTGGCCAAATATGCTAGAGTGAAAGTAAGTTAGGATTTCAAAACACCAAAGAAAACTCACAAAACAGAAACATCTCCATGAAAATAATAGAGCCCTGAATTGTAATTTAGAAGGCACAAATTCTTATTTCTGTTCTTTTAAGACAGAGAACGTCACCATCTGGAAGCAAATTTTCTGTGCCTCTGTTTCCTCACTTTTAAAATGAGAGGAGTGGACTGAAGTGATCTTCAGTAGATGGATGGGTAAAATGAATTTGATGTTTTTGTGGGAGAAAGGAAGAAATATTGATATATGGAGCCTGGCTAAACCTGAATAGCCAAGACACTCCCAGGGAGAGACCAAGACCACCTACTTTTCCTGTAAAGTTAAACCTAATCAAGGTGGAGAAGGGTGGAACTGAAAAAGGTCTGGAGGTAGGAAAGATTGCCTCTCAAGAAAATTCATCACCAAAAAGAAAAGACAGGACCACCAGCCCAGCATCTGCACACTTAGGAGTTCAAAAGGGAATGTGCTTTGGAGGGGCCGAACCGCAGTACACACGGTAGGACCTGCTCAGACCCAGGAATCAGGGAGCAGATTTGAGTTCTGGAGAGGGATGTGTAAGTGAATGTGAGGAGCTATCTTTGCCTGGAGTCGTCTGGCTGAATTTACCCCTGAAGAATGATAATCTTTTCTTGGGCTCCTTCAAAAAGAGCAATAGCCTGAGCCAGCATCTACCCTAACTGCTTCTCCTGGGGCAGGTGAATCTCTGGGTCCTGAAAGAGCACACCTAAATCAAGACTTGAGGAGTTGAAATGAAAATTCCCAGGGTTGGCCCCTGGCAGAGGAGGGGACTCATAATAAAGGACACTATTTCCCATCCATGGGCATATAAGGGCTCACATGTTCATCTTTGGGCCCCACCTAAGTCGTCCCTTGTTTGCCCACAAACTACTGTATCACTTGAAGCTCTCCAACTGCAGATCCATGAGATTACTTACAATGCTAATATACTGTGACTTTAGTGTATTGATACAAAATAAAACACAAACCAGTAGAGTAGCACATGACTGTAATTCCAATGACTCAGGAGAAAGAAGCAGGAGGACCACAAGTTGAAAGCCAGCCTGGGCAACTTAGTGAGACCCTGTCTCAAAATAAAAAGTAAAATGGGCTGGGGATGTAGATCAGTGGTAGAATGCCCCTGGATTTGATCTGTGGCACTGAAACAACAACCAAAAAAAGCACAAAGCCTGTGGCTCAGTTTAGCACATAATTCTATCCTTAAATTTGCAGATATTAGGACACCTGCTTAACAACAAAAAAAAGGATAAATGTGTAGAGACCCATTTGTGACCATTAAACAACTTAATACAGAAAGTATATTACTATTAATGATCCCTGAATTTATTCCATATACATTCATAAGAAATCATTAAAGTGAGCCTCCAAGCGAAGAGAGAGTGGACGGGTGAGGACTTCGGCCATGTAGAGCTGGGGCTGCTGCCCTCCACCCCCACCCAGCCTCAGAGCCACTTGGGTGCCTGCAGCATCCCCCCCACACCCACATCCCACTCTGCCTCTGGCCTCCTGGCTGTGTTGGTACCTGGTTCCAAACTGCAGAGGCACAGGGAGTCATAAAGGCCATTGTCCTGAGCTCCAGCAGATAGAGCAGAAGTGAACAACACAAAGAGGGCCTCTCTCAGGCTCCTTGATGAAAACTGAAGCCCACTGGAAAAGTGAAGAGAATCTGCAATAAAGGCACACCAGACCACCACACTGGGTAAGTTGGAGGGATCACCACTTCTCATCAGAACCTGGACTATCTTCAGGGGAAGGGCTGCTGGAACCTGCAGTAGAACCTTGCAGAGTTCAACCCTGCAGGAGGACAGGGAGCTCAACTTGGGACTTGCAGCCAGAAATCAGCCTGAATCTCATGGGTCTGCTACAGGCTTACTGAGACTCAATGACTTATATCTGCACACTGCTGACCACGTTGTCTATTGTGACAGCAGAGACTGAAGGCAGCCCTTCATTTTAATTCTTTATTTGTTATTCTCAAACATGTTTTTGCTCTTATTTTTAATTTTTTTCTACTCTTTTCAAATTTTTTTCTTTCTTCTTTTCCTTTTTTTATTCTCTCTCTCTCTCTCTCTCTCTCTCTCTCTCTCTCTCTCTCTCTCTCTCTCTCTCTCTCTCTCTCTCTCTCTCTCTCTCTCTCATTCTCTCACTGTCCAACAATGTTTTTCATCTCCCCTTTTGTTCCTGTTCTGGCCCTAATTCAGATTTCTTCTTTATTTTTCTTTTCTTCTATTTTTCTTTCTCTTGATTGTCATTAGTTTTAAAGGAAAGTAAATAAAGTTTCTAGCCTCCCTATCGCTGTTAGGTTGTTCTGTTCTTGTCTTTGTTCTTTCATTCTGAATTTCCCTCTTGTCTTCAACAGTTTCTTAGAGTTTGCATGATCTTCCCGAGTCCTCTGGCCTCACTACTAATCTTTCCCTATCCTTCTACCTGTCTATCCCTCCTTCCCCAACTCCTTCTAAGTCCCCATCCTGAAGGGTAGTGTTGCTATATTGAAGAATTTATTCACTATATACATATTTTGTGCTGGTCCTCGATTCAATTTAATTCACACAGTTAAAGGAAATAGATTAGTAACTACCACAAATTGTTATTTTCTAAGCTGTGCTTGATGCTATTGTGTTGCTGATTGTATCATTTGGTGTTGTGATTGATCTAATCAGTTGTCCTTGCTGGTATAATGAAAATGAGATAGTTTAAGAGTCATTAGAGACTCAAATCCTAAAGACCAGCTATATTTGCAAGGCACCTCTGAGAAGCAATCATTCTGTAAGGATTCTAAATACAAGCAACAAAGATACTTACAATAAGGAATATCGAAGTATCAACCCAGGAAATAAACCAAGGACAGTAACAACAACAAAAATAGAAATGAGAAGACATTTAAGCAAGGCACAAGCCAGACTTTCAGCCCACAAAAGACAGATTCTGGGGGAAATGAGGTGGAAAAATACGATAATCAACCACCTGGACACCCTGAACTGATGGTTCAGGAAGTAACAAAACAGGTGAATGAGGCTGTAGAAAAATTCAAAACAGAAATAATTTCCCAATTACTACAGAGATAGAGAGCAGAGTGAAAGACGCGATTAGAGATTCTAGAACAGAAACAGATAAAAAAAAAATAGATGACCTTAGGAGCATGACGGAAGCCATGAAAGCCAACCTAAGAAAGAAATGGAAACCATGATTCCCCAACATAAGAAAGAAATGGAATCCATGAAACAGATTCAAACAGATATCCAGGAGATTAAAAACTCCATTGAAAGTATCCACAGTAGATTAAGGGAATGTGAAGATAGAATACCAGATATACAAGACAGGATTGTGGTTAAGGACCATGAAAACAGAAATTTCTTAAAAATAGTAAGGGACCACAAGAAATCAATCCAGCAGCTGCTAGATGATGCAAAGAATAACATAAGACAGATAGAAGCCCACAAAAAAGTAGGAGAAAGTACAATTGACATTAAAAAAAACCCTGTTCATAGCAATAGCAGTAGAAAGCTTCCCAGACAGAGGTAGAAAATTGGACATACAGGTAAGTGAGGCATATGGAACTCCAACTAGCCATGATCAAAAAAAACCTACATCTAGACATATAATAGTCAAGATCCCAGAAACCCAACACAAGAACAAAATCTCACAAACAGAGAAAAGAAACAAATCCCCTACAAAGGAAACCCATCAAAATCACAGCAGACTTCTCAACACAAACCCTCAAGGCAAGGAGGGAATGGAGTGAAGTATTTCAAGCCCTAAAAGAAAATAACTTCCAAACTAGACTGTTGTATCCTGTAAAATTATCTTTCAAAATCGATGGGGAAATTAGATACTTCCATGACAAAGAACACCTGAGAAATTTCATGAACACCAAACCAGTACTCCAAACAATTCTAAGCAATATCCTAGAAAAAGGCAATGAAGGTCACAACTCTATTAGGCCCAACAGAGGGAAGCCACCAGGCAAGGTAAGAAACTAAAGGGAAAGGGGGAAAAATAAAAAATAAAAGAGCCAACAAAAGTAAAACATCATGACAAGGATGAGTCAATATCTATCAATTATAACCACCAATGTTAATGGCCTAAATTCACCAATCAAAAGAAATACCCTAGCAGAATGGAATAAGAAGCAAAATCCAACAATATGCTGTATGAAAGAAACACACCTAACTCAAAAAGAAATTCATAAACTGAAAGTAAAAGGATGGAAAACAGTTCTCCATGTGAGAGGAACCTGGAAAAAAGCAGGGGTAGCAATCTTATTTGCAGACAAAATATATTTCAAAACAAAACTAATTAATAGAGACAAAGATACATTCTTGTGAAGGGAATAATCCAAGAGGAAGAGACGACAATCATAAATATATATGCACCAAATACAAATGCCCCCAACTATACAAAACAAATATTAATGGAAATAAAAAATCACATAAGCACTAACACAATTGTAGTGGGGGACTTCAATACTCCACTGGCACAAATAGATAGATCAACTACACAAAAAACAAGCAACAATATACTAGAACTCAATCAAACTCTTCAACAAATGAAATTAAGAGATATTTACAAAGTGTTCCACCCCACAAAATCAGAATACACATTCTTTTCAGTTGTACATGGGTTGTTCTCCAAAATAGACCACATACTTGCTCATAGAACATGTTTAAGTAACTACAAAGGAATTCAAGTTATTCCCTGTATATTATCAGACCGTACTGCAATGAAATTGGAGATCAATAGCAAAAGAAACTGCAAGAATTTCATAAACAAATGGAAATTGAACAACACACTTCCGAATAACCAATGGGTCACAGAGGAAATTAAAGAAGAAATCACACAGTTCCTACAATTAAATGACAATGACAATGGAACATATCAGAATCTATGGGACACAGTGAAAGCAGTCTTACAATGGAAATTCATAGAAGTGAATACTCACATTAGGAAAAGAGGGAGAGTCCAATTAAACAAGCTGATGCTGAACCTCAAGCTTCTAGAAAAAGAAGAGCAGAACAACCCCAAAGTTTGTACAAGGGAGGAAATTATGAAGATCAGAGCAGAAATCAAGGCAATAGAGATGAAGAGAATAATACAAAAAATCAATGAAGCCAAGAGTTGGTTCTTTGAAAGAATCAACAAATTTGACAAAACCTTAGCCAACCTTATCAGAAAAAGGAAAGGAAAAGCCGAAATCCATGCAATTAGGAATGAAAAGGGTGAAATTACAACAGACCCAGCAGAAATCCAGAGAATCATTAATACTTACTTTCAGAACCTATACATCAATTAGATGGAAAACACAGAAGAAATGGACAAATTCCTAGATATGTATGAATTCCCAAAGTTGAATGAAGACCTAAAAATTCTAAATGACCCAATATCAATCAATGAAATTAAAAACATAATTAAAAACTTACCTGCCGGGGATTTAGCTCAGTGGTTTCACCGCCTACCTCACAAGCACAAGGACCCAAGTTCGATCCCAAGTACTAAAAAAAAAAAAAATTCATACCGAAAACTTACCAACTAAGAAAAGCCCAGGTCCTGATGGCTTCACTGCTGAATTCTACAAGACATTTAGAGAGGGACTATTGCTACTACTGTTTAAACTCTTCAATGAAATTGAAAGGGAAGCAATACTCCCAAATTCATTCCTGGAAGCAAGAATCACCTTGA
The DNA here is from genome assembly GCF_053883595.1 of Heterocephalus glaber. Taxonomy (NCBI): domain Eukaryota; kingdom Metazoa; phylum Chordata; class Mammalia; order Rodentia; family Bathyergidae; genus Heterocephalus; species Heterocephalus glaber. Next base: position 8,844,615 of record NW_028258324.1, on the reverse strand, counting down.
TCCCCAAAGCAGAGAAAGACCCAACTGAAAAAGAGAACTATAGGCCAATCTCACTAATGTACATAGATGCAAAAATCCTTAAGAAGATACTGGCAAATAGAATGGAGAAAATCCTCAAGGAGCTCACACACCCTGACCAAGTGGGATTCATCTCAGGGATGCAGGGATTGTTCAACATACGCAAATCAATAAATGTGATACACTATATCAATAGAGCCAAGGACAAAAAACATGATCATCTCAATAGATGCAGGAAAAGCATTTGACAAAATCCAACACACATTTAGGATAAAAACCCTAGAAAAAAATGGAATAGATGGTCTCTACCTCAATCTGATAAAAGCCATCTATGAAAAACCAACAGCCAATATCATACTAAATGCTCAAAAACTGAAATCCCCCACACTAAAATCAGCAACAAGACAACAATGTCCACTCTCACCACTCCTATTCAATATAGTCTTGGAAACATTAGCCACAGCAATTAGACAAGAGAAAGGAATAAAGATAGGAAATGAAGAAGTCAAATTGTAACTATTTACAGATGACATGATACTCTGTATAGAATACCCCAAGAACTCCACCAAAAGTCTTCTAGACTTAACAACCAAATTCAGGAAAGTAGCTGGATACAAGGTCAACCCACAAAAATCAATAGCTTTCCTTTGCACAAACAACAGACTCACTGAGAGAGAAATAAGGCAAACAATTCCTTTCACAATAGCATCCAAGAAACTGAAATACCTAAGAATCAACCTAACAAAAGAAATCAAAGACCTCTATTCTGAAAACTACAGCACTCTGAAAAGAGAGATTGAAGATTATATCAGAAAATGGAAAGACATCCCTTGCTCCTGGGTAGGAAGAATCAATATAGTGAAAATATTCATACTTCAAAAACTGCTATATAGATTTAATGCAATCCAAATTGAAATTCTAGCAGCATACTTCATGGACCTTGAGAAAACAATATAAAAATTCATTTGGAACAAAAAGAGACTCAGAATCGCAAAAACAATTCTAGGCAACAGAGACATGGCAGGGGGTATCACAACTCCCAACTTGAAACTATATTACAAAGCTACTGTGATAAAAACAGCATGGTACTGGCAAAGAAACAGACCTGAGGACCAGTGGAACAGATTAGAAGATGCAGAAACAACTCCAGACACACTCAGCCACCTCATCTTCAACAAAGGAGCCAAACAACCTCACTGGAGGAAAGATAGCCACTTTAATAAATGTTGCTGGAAAAATTGGGTTTCAACTTGCCAATGATTAAAACTAGACCTATATCTCTCACCATGCACTAAACTAAAAATTGAAATGGATTAAAGATCTAAATATTAAAACAGAAAAGCTGTACCAGCTGGAACAGAGGTTAGGTAGAACTGTTGAAGACAATGGTGTAGGAAAAGATTTTATGAACAAAACCTCAGTTGTATGTGAACTAGCACAGCTAATTAACAAGTGGGATCTCTTCTTATTAGAAAGCTTCTGTACAGCAAAGGAAACCACCAACAGAGTGAAGAGACAACCCACAATGTTGAAAAAAATTTTCACCTGCTGTTCCTCAGACAAAGGTCTACTATCTCGAATCTATAAAGAACTTTAAAAAAATCAGACCTCCCAAATTTAAAGACCCAGTCCAAAAATGGGCATCTGAAATGAACAGACATTTCTCAGACAAAGAAGTAGAAATAGCAAATAAATACATGAAAAAATGTTCAAAGTGTAAATAAGGATGGAAATGATTAAAATGAATAATTGATAATTTGAAATAAGAAAAGGTCCAAGGGTTTGGGGATGGTGGGACGAGAAGGGGAAAGGGAAGAAGGGAAAGGAAAAATTATGAGAAAAAAATGGAATCAAACTCTGTGTAAATAGGGAAGGGTGGACAGGTAATGGGAGAAAAAATAAGAACTAAGATACATTATGTTCTGGTACAAACACCCAATGATAAATGTAAATGTATTTTACACCTAAAATGTACCAATAAATATATATATAAATTTTAAAAAATGTTCAATATCACTGGTCATTCGAGAGGTGCAGATGAAAACAATGCTGAAATTCCACCTTACTCCAGAAAGAATAGCTGCTATCATGAAATCAACCAATAACAAATGCTGGTGGGGTTGTGGGGAAAGAGGAACCCTACTACACTGCTGGTGGGAGTGTAGACTGGTGCAAGCACTGTGGAAATCAGTATGGAGATACCTCAAAGAACTAGGACTGGAAGTCCCATTTGACCCAGCTATTCCCTTGCTGGGTATCTTCACCAAAGAATTAAAGGAATCATACCACAGTGATATGTGCACCCATGTTCATAGCAGCACAATTTGTAATAGCTAAAACTCGGAAGCAGCTCAATTGCCCATCAACTGGAGATTGGATAAAGAAAATGTTGTTTTTTAAATAAAATGGAGTACTACTCAGCCATAAAAAAATGAGAAATTAGAGACATTTATAGCTAAATGGATGCACATTGAGGGGATACTCTTAAGTGAAATAAATAGGACACACATCTCTAAATACTGAACAGTTTCTCTGGTGTGAGAAACTGAAAGTGTAACTAAGGACTAAAAGGTATAATAAACAATGTGAAACAGGAAGGAAAGGGGCAAAGGGGAAGGGGAAGTGGGAAGGGTAGGGGAAAGGAAAGAAGGGAATGGAATTAATATGAGAAAAAGAAAAAGTGGAAACAGAGTCTTTGTAAATAGGGAGGGGTGGAGGGGTTGAAGGGAGGGCAGGGGAATGGGATAAAAATAAGAACCAAGAGAGATTATGTAAAGATTCAAATTTCCAATGATGAATGTCATTATATTGTATAACTAAAATGTACCAATGAAATTAATTTTTTAAAATATCCTCAACAAGATACTGGCAAACAGAATACAGAGCATCAAGAAGATCATACACCCTGACCAAGTCGGATTTATCCCAGGCATGCAAGGATGGTTCAACATCCATAAATCAATAAATGTAATACACTATATTAACAGAGTCAAGGACAAAAACCATATGATCATCTCAATAAATGCAGAAAAAGCATTCAATAAAATCCAACATGCATTCATGACAAAAACCCTGCAGAAAATTGGAAGACAAGGTCTTTATCTCAACCTGATTAAGGCTATCTATGAAAAACCAACAGCCAACATCATACTAAATGGTCAAAAACTGAAAACTTTCATGCTAAAATCAGGAACAAGACAAGGATGCCCAATATCACCACTCCTGTTCAACATAGTTCTGGAAACATTAGCCACAGTAGTTAGAAAAGAGAAAGAAATGAAAGGAATAAAGATAGGAAAAGAAGAAGTTAACTGTCATTATTTGCTGACAATATGATACTTTACATAAAAGACCCAAAACACTCTGCCAAAAGAATTTTAGACTTCATTGACAGATTCAGTAGATTAGCTGCATACAAGGTCAACACTCAAAAAATAGTAGTCTTCTTGTACACAAATAACAGACTCACTGAGAGAGAAATTAGGGAAACAATTCTTTTCACAATAGCATCCAAAAAAATGAAATATCTAGGAATCAATCTAACAAAGGAAGAAAAAGACCTCTATACTGAAAACCACAGCACTCTGAAAAAAGAGATCAAATATAATATAAGAATATGGAAAGACATCCCTTGTCCCTGGGTAGGAAGAGCCAATATAGTGAAAATGGCCATACTTCCAAAACTGCTGTATAGATTTAAGGCAATGCCAATTGAAATTCCAAGAATATATTTCACAGAACTAGAGAAAACAATCCAGAAGTTCATTTGGAGCCAGAAGAGACCTAGAATAGCAAAAGCAATTCTAAGCAACAGAGCCATGGCAGGGGTTATCACAATCCCCAACTTGAAACTATACTACAAAGCTACTGTGATAAAAACAGCATGGTACTGGCAAAGAAACAGACCCAAAGATCAGTGGAATAGGTTAGAAGATGCAGAAACAATTCCAGACATACTCAGCCACCTCATCTTTGACAAAGGAGTCAACCACCCTCACTGGAGGAAAGATAGCCTATTTAATAAATAGTGTTGGAAAAATTGGATTTCAATGTGCCCAAGATTAAAACTAGATCCATGTCTATCACAGTGCACTAAGCTAAGATTGAAGTGGATTAAAGATCTAAATATTAAAAGAGAAACACTAAACTTGCTGGAAGTTAAGTTAGGTAGAACTCTTGAAGACATTGGCATAGGAAAAGACATTATAACCAAAACCTCAGTAGCACAGGAACTAGCACAAAGAATCAACAACTGGGATCTCATCTTATTAAAAAGCTTCTGCACTGCAAGAGAAACCACCAACAGAGCTAAGAGACAACCTACAACGTGGGAAAAGAATTTTAGCAGCAGTACCTCAGACAAAGGACTACTGTCTAGAACATAAGAACAGAAAAAAATCAGGTCCCCAAAATTTGAAGACCCAGTTCAAAAATGGGCATCTGAAATGAACAGATTTCTCAGACAAAGATATAAAAGCAGCAAATAAACATATGAAAAAATGCTCAACATCTCTGGTCATTCCAGAGATGCAGAGGAAAACAACACTGAGATTCCACCTCACCCCAGAAAGAATGGCTGCTATCAAGAAATCAACCAATATCAAATGCTGGTGAGGGTGTTGGGAGAAAGGAACCTTTCTCCATTTTTGGTGGGAATACAGACTGGTGCAACCACTGTGGAAATCAGTATGGAGACGCCTCAAAGAACTAGGACTGGAAGTCCCATTTGACCCAGCTATTCCCCTGCTGGGTATCTTCCCAAAAGAATTAGAAGAATCATACCACAGCAATATATGTGCAACCATGTTGATAGCGGCACAGTTTGTAATAGCTAAAGCTTGGAAACAGCCTACGTACCCATCAACTGGAAACTGGATAAAGAAGATGTGGTTCTTTTTAAATGGAGTACTACTCAGCCATAAGGAATGAGAAACTAGAGACATTTATAGCTAAATGGATACATATTGAGGCCATAGTCTTAAGTGAAATAAACAGGACACACATGTAAATACTGAATAGTATCCCTGATGTAAGAAACGGAAAGTGTAAATAAGGATTAAAATGATTAAAACAAATAATTGATAATTTGAAATAGGAAGAAAAGGTCCAAAGGGGTAAGAGAAGTGGGAGGGGAAGGGGAAAGGAAAGCAGGGAAAGGAATAAATACGAGAAAAGAAAAACACAGAAACAAAGCCTTTGTAAATAGGGAAGCATGGAGGGGGTGAAGGGAAGACAGGGAATGAGGAAAAAAAAGAACCAAGAGACATCATGTACAGGTACAAGTACCCAATGACTGTACTGGGTAGCTGTATTGTATACCTAAAATTTACCAATTAACTAAATGGAAAAAAAAAGAAATCATTAAAGTGAAAGCTGGAAGCAGTGAAGATAATTATACAGTTCAGATATCTGAAGTGTTCTTTATCATAGGTTATGTTTGTATCATGTGTAAAATGCAAGTGTATGACCCTGACATTGAAACTGAAACACACGCTTACTTTTGTGACAGGTGACCATTACATTAATTTTCTGTATAAAATCATCTTAGACTATAGCCTTCAAGTGTATAAATGGACATACTACTTGACCCACCAGTTTTATTTGTAGAAATTTATCCTGCTGAAATTTTGTATATCTAGAAAAAAGTCAATGTATAAGAATGTTTATTGTTACAACATGGATAGCAGGTAAAAATGGAAAGAATCAAAATATTCATTAATAACGTATTAGTTTAATTATCAGTCATCGTATTCTGGACATATTCTTCAAGGATTAAAAAGTCAAATAAATCTTTATAGCACAAAAATTGTCTTATATTAACAGACATGGTTGGCATTTACTATTTATTTCTTACTCAAATTCATTTCCTGTTTTAAATCACATCCATATTGAAGCTGAGGCCTACATTGTTTCAGGAGGTATGGATGTTTTGAAGCACTGATTACGAAAAGATAATCTTTAGCACTTTGCAACAAACTCAAGGACCAAAAGAAAGGTACTCCTCATCTCGAAAGTCTAACTTTGAATACCAAAAACCAATATTTGGGCCAAAAGCAATAGATTTCTTTAAAAATTTTTATTAGTACACATTTGTGATATATAATAAATATATTAGTCATGGGGAGTTGGTACATGCACATATTGCACCTTAATCCTTTTTTACTTCTCCTCCTTTACCCTTCCTACTCTCTACCTCCATCCCTAGATCACCATACCATCTGCAAAAGTCTACCTCCTTGTTTCCCATAATGTCTTTTATTTTGCTTTTTATTTATACTTTGATTTTTTTCATATAAGAGAAACCATGCAGTATTTAACTTTCTGTGTCTGATTTATTTCACTTAGCATTATGTTCTCAAGGAGAATCTCTTTCCTAAAAATGACTCAAATATATCCTTCTTTATGCTAAGTAGTACTCCATTGTGTGTATATATATATCACATTTTCTTTATCCATTCATCTGCTGATGGGCATATAGGCTGCTTCCAATACTTAGCTATTATAAGTTGTGCTGCTATAAACATGGTTATTCATGTATCACTGTAATATGATGTCTTTAACTCTTTCGAGAAGACACAAGAATGGGAATAGCTGGGTTGAATGGAATTTCTAGTTTTAGGTTTTTGAAGATTCTCCATATTGATTTCCATAGTGGTTGTACTAGTTTACTTTCCTACCAACAATGCAGGAGAGTTCCTTTTCCCCATAGCCTCACCAGCACTGCATTATTATTTGATTTCTTGATAGCCATTCTTTCTTTGGTAACATGGAATAGCAGTGTTGGGGGGGGGGTGGTTTTTTTGGTACCGGGGATAGAACTCAGGTCCTTGCGCTTGCGCAGCAGGCGCCGGAACGACTGAGCTAAATCCCCGGCCCCAACAGTGTTGTTTTGATTTGCATTTCTCTAATGGCCAAAGATGCTGCACATTTTTACCATTTGTACTTCTTCTGAGAAGTGTCTATCCAATACAGTTTCCCATTTTTTGATTTGGGGGGGGTCTGATTCATTTTTTAGCTCTTTATAAATTCTAGATATTTGTCCTCTGTCCAAGGAGTAGCTGGTAAATTTTTCCCCATTCTGTAGATTGTCTCTTTACTCTGTTGATTGTATCCTTTTCTGTGCAGAAGCTTTTAAATTTGATATGATTCCATTTATTGATTTTTTAATTTTTTAAATTAATTAATTGGTACATTTTAGGTATACAATATAATGACATTCATCATTGTGAATTTGCACCTTTACATACTCTATCTTGGTTCTCATTTTTTTCCCCATTCCCCTGCCCTCCCTTCAATCCCTCCACCCCTCTCTATTTACAAAGACTTTGTTTCCATATTTTCATTGTCTCATATTAATTCCATTCCCTCCTTTCCTTTCCCCTACCCCTCCCACTTTCCCTTCCCCTTTCCATTTATTGATTCTTGATATCATTTCTTCTATAACTGGGGTTCTGTTTATAAAGTCTTTGCCTATGCTTATGTCATCAAGTTTCACCTATTTTATTTTCCAGCAGATTGAGTGTTTCTGTTTTAACATTTAGATCTTTGATCCATTTTTATTTTAGTTTAGTACATGGTGAGAGACATGAGTCCAATCTTCTGCATGTAGATAGCAGATTTTCCCTGCACCATTTATTAAATAGGCTATCTTTCCTCCAGTGTATTTTTGGCCCCTTTGTCAAAGATTAAGTAGCTGAAAGTGCCTAGGATTGTTTCTGCTTCCTCTATTGTATTCTATTGATCCACACATTTGTTTTTGTGCCAATACCATGCTGGGGTTTTTCACCATGCTGTTTTATCCCTGTAGCTTTGTAATATAATTTGAAATCTAGGATTGTGATGCCTCCTACTTTGCTCTTGTTACCCAGAATTGCTTTTGCTATTCTGCATCTCTCTTCTGGTTCCATATAAATTTTAAGATTTTCAAAAATGATAGATTTTGGCAGTATGCATGATGAAGGTAAAGCCATTGCATTTGATTAATCTATGAACTCACATTGGGCAAATAAATGAATGAGGAGTCCAGAGAGCAGTGAGAATACTGAAAGGTAATTTTACCCAGAAGACATTTGCTAAACTGGATGAACTTGAATATCAGACCATTCATGTCCTCAAGAAAAGATGACAAAGCCTATATCTTCCCAGGCAGAAAGGTCTAGGATGAGCCCCCGCAAACCTTCACCCACTGCATTAAGCTGATCTCCAAAGCACTTTAATGTAAGGATCAATTAGAGATAGCCCCACCCCAGTCCTTTTGGGATACATTAAAGAAAAATATAATGTCTCGAACCTCAATGGTGAGAGGGAGGAGAAAAGTGTCCAACATGAGAATCTGTGACCATGAATCATCCCTCTTGGGGGTTTGTAAACAAATTTCAAAAATGTGTAAGCCAATAGTTTATAGTAGTTCCAAAGTTCTAGTATATCCAAGAGATCTAACAGGTGCAAATAAGCTTTCTTTATGGAGGATTCATCTTTACCCTGGGACTCAAAAAATTTCCCCAGATCAAGTTTCAAGAAAAATGAAAAATTCGTAGTTAAACAAAACAAAACACACAAGAACATAAGGCACCATGTGAGAAAGCCAAAAATAAAGCCAGCAGCAAAAATTAAACTCATATAAAACTTCCAAAGTTAGAATCATTATATAAATTTGATTAATATATTTTAAAGATAAAGAAATAATATGTGACAATATGAGAAAATGAGAATATGATAATATGAGAAAAGATAAATAGATTTGACATTGGTACAAGTCTCTACAGAAAGGCAATTTACCTTGTCCCCTTCTATAGTTAAAACTACAAAGGATAGGACTGGGCATTTAGCTCAGTGGCATCATGCCTGCCTCACAAGCACAAGGTCCTGAGTTCAATCCCTGGTACTGAAAAAAAAACCTACAAAGGGGCCGGGTATTTAGCTCAGTAGTTTCACCACCTGCTGCGCAAGTGCAAGGACCTGAGTTCGATCCCCAGTACCAAAAAAAAAAAAAAAAACCTACAAAGGGGAACGAAAACAATAATTAGAAATACAAATTAAATAATTAGAAGTACACAAAGGTTTATATATTATACATCCATTATCCAATCTTCCCATTGTATCTCTTTAGACAAGAGGAGTCAGACCCAAGCTATAAATGGAAGCTATTTAAAACTTTCAAAACCTATGTACCTTGCAATGTTTTACACTACGATGAAACAGTCAAAAGTAAAAAAAATAAAATCAGTTGATGTGTGCTGAAAATGAATACGAGTTTTCTTGAGTACTTTTTCCGCTTATGAGTTCACAAAAACCAAACTAGACAGCAAAACACAGTCACAAGGTTTCAATAGCTAACAAGGTGATAATTAGGACATTAGCAGTCACATTTCCACTCTATTCATAGAATATGAACCTATCCAAATAGGAAGATCAATGACCACCTTTATAAATTACCTTCCAGTATTAACAGCCTTCCTTATGAGTTTATATATACAAGAGTCACAATTTCTGATTCTCTAAGTCTTTTTTGCTCAAGGAATGTTCCATGGACCTCAGCTGTACATTTGTTTGAAATGTAGAATCTCAGGAATAACCTCAGAACAATGGAATTAGAATCTGAATTTTTAAAAGATCCTCAGGTGATTCATGTGGTTGCTCAACTTTGAGGAGAACTGGTGTAAGTATCCTCATTCATACTTAACAGATGATAGCCATGCCTTTACAGCAAGCAGTGTGTAGGTATGTGTATATTATAATTTTCAACATTTTGTTCTGAAACGACTTCAGATTTATGCAAAACCTGCCAGACTGTACAAAGTCTGACCTCAAATATTTACACTGTACATGATCATTATATAATTATCACACTCAGAATTGATTCAGGACTGAGGTGTAGCTCAGTGCAGAGTGCTTCCCTGGCATTCATGAGGCACTGAGTTGGATACACAGCACCACTAAATAAATAAAATATGGCAAAACTGATTCAATAGCATATTTGTACACTTTATTGAAATTTCACAAAATGTCCTATTGATAGTTTTATTGTATTATTTATTTTGATCCAAGGCCCAATCTGGGACCACATGTCTCCATTAGTTGTGACTTCAACTTACTCTCCATTAATCTAAAATAATCTAGAGCAGTGCTGTTCAATAGAATTTCCTGTGATGACGGAAACATTTTACATCTATACTGTCAAATTCAATAGCCACTAGGTACACATGGCTACTGTAAACTTGAAATGTGGCTAGAGCAACAGGGAGACTGAAATTAATTTTATTTCACTGTAGTTCATATAAATTTAAAGTTAAAGTCATAATATTTTAACATGAAAAACACAAATATTTTCACCTGAGATATCCTAGTTTCAAAATCTCTTTAAAGCAAAGTCCAGTGAAAAGTCTTCTAGTGAGAATACAAGGAAAACACTAACAGTACTTGTCATAATTCTGATTGCCAGGTCACACATGGCCTTAAATAATTCAGCCCAATCCAGCTTCTCAAATTTTATCACCTATTCCCTCCCCTTCCATCGGCAGTACAATCACCATCCCACCTCAGTGGACTCCTGTCCATCCCTTGATTGGTACCAACCTCTCATATGGCCAGGTGTTTAACCATGCACAGGCATCTCTCCCTCGTGGGCAGGGTGACCATGTAACTCACTGTCCACCAGTCACACCTTTGAGGAGGAAAGGAATGCTGTTAATAATTACATGGAAAACCTGGACTGATTTGGGAAAACAGATGTACCCTGCTTATGGATCTTTCTCCTTAGGTGAACTTATGTTCCTATAGATCAAAGACAAATGTCATTTTTCAGGAGAGTAGGTTCTTACTCTCATGTAGCTTTAGAAAAATGGAAATGGAAACTAAAGAAATAGACAAATTAATAAATGAGAAATGAAAGACAAAGTTTTGGAGAAAACTTTAAAACTGGACAAAGTGATGTGAGGTATCTGGGAAGAGTGATGAGAAGGGCCTCCTGGAGGAGATGACATTTGGCTGGACAGATTGATGTCCTCAGGCTTTCCAAGATGTGGGGACAGAATGGTCCTGACCGATGAGAGCAAAGCCATTGGGCCTTTGCTGTGTCAAGGAAACAACCTGATAAAAAGGGGAATCCACTGAAGATTGTAAGCAAGGGGACAATGTGATCTCATTCATAGTTTAGAAAGATAAGGACTATGGACCAAAGTCAACTGAGGATGGGGAGTGGAGTATGTGTCTTGGAGAGAACAAAATTAGTAAGGGCAGGAAAAGGGAAGTGCAGGTACCAGAAAGGGCAATCCTCACACCTGCTTCAGAAGAGAGGCCCTAGAGATGGTGCCAAGAATCAACAGTGCCAGCACATGCTCACAAGGAACAAAGGGATTTCCCTAGAACTCCAGGGAGATCAAAGGAAAATAACAAGAAGACCTGACATTTGAGAAATATAGTCTAGTTGAGGAAAGTGTAATGTAGAATTTACTTTTAAACATATTCATTATGATTAAAATTTATCTCAGGCTAAGTAAGGCTCAGTGGGAAGAGAGCTGACTTGACTCTGTAGTGGAAGAGGTAATTTGGGTTGTTGGATATTTCCTCTCTGCAGAAATGCTCCAGGGAAATGATCATTTTGCAGTCTATATTTTCTGGGCTCTCTATTGTGTTCTGTGTATCTTTGTGTCTATCATTTTGCCAATAATGCTGTCTTGATTTATAGTCTTTATAAATACTGTACTCATAATCTAAGATTTTACTGTACCTAGTTTTAGAACAAGTCTTACAATCAGGCAGTGTGAGTCCTCTGACTTTGTTTTTTCTAAATTATATTCCCTATCCTGAAATTCCAGTTTTAAAAATCTCATTTTAGTATTTTGTAGAAACATTTTTATTCTTCTTATATATAGCTGGTTCATTTACTTTTATCTAGGAAAAAAAAGAAAAACTAAACAAAAAATGTTTTGGGCTGCAAGTGACTGAATCCTCAATTTCGGTGCCTTAAGCAGAGGGGCTTTATGTTTCCCCATATAAAAGAAAGCCTGAATCTAGATGTCAGCTAACATTGGTCCAGCTGTTCTACAATGTCAGAATCAGCTTCTCTGTTGTCTCTTGGCCTCTTCATTATGGTCACAAAAATGACAGCTATAGCCCCTTCCATCTTAACCATTCAATGTACATAAAAGAAAATATGGGGAGAGATGATATGTCTCCTTATCCAGAGTTGTATCAAATGACCTCTTTGACCTGCAAGAAAGCTGCACTTTTGTTTTGCAGCCAGTACTACAGGTTTAGACCAGAAAGAATGAGGTTGATATGAGTGTTGGGAGTGCTAATGTATATAGCATTGGCCACAATAATTGATGAGCAACTATAGAAAAAAAGAGTTTTTTGATGAGCTCTTTCTCCACTAAAAAATCAGCAGAGGAAAAGAAGGGAAAGGAAAAATTATGAGAAAAGGAAAAATATGGAAACAAAATCTATGTAAATAGGGAAGAGTGGAGGGGGTGAAGGGTGCACAGGTAATGGGGAAAAAAATAAGAACCAAGATACATCATGTACAGGTACAAGTACTCAATAATAAATGTAAATGTATTGTATGCATAAAGTGTACCAATAAAGGGATTTAAGGGAAAAAAAGATAAATAATCAAAACAAATAAAGACCAAAACATTCCTGGGGGTGCACATACTGCTGGGACACACCCTGCACCCTACAGTCAAAAATTTCCCTGAGGATACAGATTGTAAAAGCAATGAAGTGCACACAGTGTAGTTAATATTAAACAGTAGAGACTATCAGAAGGGTATTAAGAAATCATCTACCCAACCCACAGTTCTTTTAACAATCTGGTATGGCTAGTAAAAAAAGCTGAATGTCTCATAAAGTAACTATAGATCATAGAGAGTTAAATAAGGTGATGCAGCTGGACTGTATCAATGGTGGTGACTCATGAGAAGAGACTACTACCTATCTGCACAGATGCTTGTGTGGTCTTTAGAGGACTCACACCAATGAACGGCCCAATGGGAAAAAAGGAACACTGGCAGGTGCATGGTAGGCCACAATGGATGTGGAGGGGAATAGATTTTTAAATACAAAATCAGACAGAGGCACTGATAATCTTCCATGAAACTGCCCATGGCCCACTAAGTACCCTAAGTAATCAAGAGGCTGATGTCCACACACACACACACACACACACACACACACACACACACACAAAATCAGCAGAGAAACCAGTGATAAACATTCCATCATAAGCCATATCCCTTTCCTTCTCAAGGCTGCATAGCAACCATCGCAGTGACCTCTGAATCAGCCTCTTTCTGCCACAAGACTCTATTCTCCCCCTGCATTCTGCAGCCTTTACAGAACCTGAGGAGCCACAGAGACTAGCTAGAAAAATAAACCTAATCTATTGCTAATGGACAAGAGTGACATTATGATGGGAAAACTGGATAGTGCTCTTTAATACACTTTCAAAGAAAGACTGTTGGAATTCAGTGCATGTCTATGAATTGCCCATTTAAATCCTAGATGGGGAAAACTGGGCTTGTCCTCTTTTCTCTCATTCTCTAACATTTGCACGATTCCTATGTGCCAGGCACTGGGAGTGTTTATCTTTCCTTCTATCGTGCTCATCTTTCCTTCTATCGTGCTCTGTCCTATTTTCTTGGATTGTTTCTCTCTCCAAATGTATATAGAAGTGTGTGTGTGTATGTGTGTATTTATAAATGAATATATCAAACCTGCAGAAACAAGAGCACCATAACTTCAGTTCTTTCCAGCCTCATTCTACATCCCTGAAAAGCACTACTCACACCATTTAAACAGGAAGGACTGTAAAGGTATGAAATGACTGAGATGCAAGATACCTGTGAGGACTGCTGCTTCTCCCAACATTCATGCATTTATTTACCTAATGGATACTTACCGAGCCCATTTGCTAGATTCTGGGAATACTGTAGAGAACGTACACACATAGTCTCTACCTTCATTGAGCTTATATTTGTTGTGGGACAACGTGTTTTGAAATGGACCAATGTTATTATCTCTCAACATAACACTTTTTTTCTGCCCTGATTCAATTTATGTGGCTAGGCTGTGCTCATTGTCTCAAGGGAGAGTTGTAATAAACAAAAAAACAGGGATGCTTTAGGGCAGTGGTGGTGAACTTATGGCCTGTGTGCCACTGCAGGATATTTATATCATTGAAAGTGCTAAAAGATTCACCATCACTGCTTTAGGGGGACAGAAATGACAGTAGGTGAGGCTGAGAGTATAGCTCATTGTTGGAGAGTGTGCTTAGCATGCACAAGGCCCTGAGTATTATCCTCAGCACAAACAGGAAAGGAGAGAAAAAGAAACAGAATTGGCATCAGGCATAAACAAAATGTTAAAATGAAGAGAGCTTTACCTCTCTCAGATAACACACCAGATGTAAAGAGTCCCCCAAGCTGAAAAGGAGAGAGAATTGCCACAGAGAGACCAATGAGAATAGGAGGAGGCAATGCAGACTTGCATAGGACCATGGTGAAATACTAAATATATCTGCCAAGGACCAGAGTGAGGAGAGCTTGTGAGCAGCCAACAACAGATGGTAGCCAAGGGGGAATTTGCCAACTGGTAGGGAGCACCATCCATTGCCCACACTTGAGCATATACCAATCATCCTTTCCCTGGGCATCCAAATTCCATGTTTACCTTGTCTTCCCAGGCACATGTTAGGCTATTTCTGTCTTCTTTGCCATAGATGAAGCCGTAGCATAAACCAGTGAGCTCTGGCCAATGGAATGTGGGAGGAAGTGACACACATTTCTTTCACAATGACTGATTCCATTTCATTCTTTTATGTCACCTATTTCCTATTCTGCCAGATATAAATGATGGACTCTAAGGCCTGAAGAAGGGTGAATGAGTTAAGATATACTTGAGGATTCAGATGGAATAGCAGCTCTTGCATTCAATATCTTTAAATATTTAAGAGGTTAGAACAAGTAATAGGTTATTTGGGACTTTTTCTATACTAGACTTTCTAAGGGATGAAAGATGTGGAAAACAATAGCAATAGCACCTGCCCTGAGGTCATCACTGCCACCATTTGAGCAGAAAGGTTTGGAGGAGATTAGAGGTTGCAGGGAAAACTGAGCTTGGACTCAGAAGGTCATAGCCCAACTGAATAGGTTACTATGTCCCTCCAATATGTTGTCATGCTTACCTAACAAATAAGAACTTCCCTTAGACATGATCTAAGCACTTTAGGGAAAAGCAGTACTCAAATAATTTCATTCTTTGCCTACTCTGATTATTTATTAACAATAATAGTAAAAAGAAGAATAGTGAACATTATGAAGCTCCTTGTTGCTAGGCCCTTGCTAAGCAATATACGTGTATTCTCTTATCTTAGGACTCTGGGGAAGAGGTACTACTATTGCCCTGTTTATTAACAGTGAGGCTTAGAGATTAGTCCCTTGCCCAAGGTCATGTCCCAGAACTTCAGTAGCATGTACTTAAACCAAGCTCTGTCCTGACTCTAGTCCAGGCTCCTAGCCTCCTATCCATGCAGTGTTGTGTTGAGGATTCTGAAGATACACTTGGGCTCATCTGGGAAAAATCAGGTAGATGTGGCTGATGAGTCATGTGTTCAACACCTCTACATCAGTACTAAGTGAAAGTAAATGCTAGAATGCCTTTTCACTAGCTATCTTTCTGTAAAGTGAATGCCTTATCATATGCTGCCTTATTTAAAAAAGATAAATCATTATGGCTTGCATCTAACAGAACTTTAAAAAAGAGAAGTATAAGTATACTTTATAATTTTTGTAGGATATCTTTATGAACTGAATATTTCTTTCCCCTAAAAATTCTCCAGGTGAAACCCTGCCAGAAACGTGGTGGTATTAGGACAGGAGGTGGGGCCTTGGGGAGATAGTTAGGATTTGAAGAGTTCTATTGGACTAACACCTTTAAAGGAGTCACTTAGTGCCTCTAGAACTGTGTGAGATAAATTGTTTTTAAAAGCCACCCAGTCTGTGGCACTTTGATAGAAAAGCCTGAACAGACTGAGATAATATATTCATAATCTAATGACTGGCTACATTTTTCAGGCTAATTAACTAGAAATAGTATTATTTAAAGAATCTAATACCCAGGGGCCTCTAGATATGTTAACACTAAAATTCTGAAAATATCATGAAAGATTAAAAACCTTCTTTGAGAGGCTCTTCTCTTCAGAGTTCAGCTGGAGAGTCACATCGTGCTGGAAAATGGTTCTGGGGCTAAGCTAAGCTCTGAACTGTCAGGTGAAAGTCTGCCTGGAAACAGAACCACATTGTCTCTGGATGGAATGCTAACTGGTGTAAACATTTTGGTTCCTGATGTTCTCATGAGCAAGAACTCTTTAAAATACGAACGTGATTTTCTTCTCCTCAAACCCTCCTCTTAACCCTAGTGCAGAAAAATGTTTATTCTCCACACATTATTTGCTTTTCTATGTGCTGCTAAATGCGTTGGGACATTACACTTGATGGATCTCTCATTGAGAAGTTGCCAGCAACTGAAAGATAATTAACTTAGTCTTCCAGGCACATAAAAACAGAGGGTGGACAATGCACAATTCATTGGAAATAGTGGCAACTGCTCATATGTCAGTGAAATTTTCTGGGGTTTTGAGCAACTCTGTGTCTTAAAGAAGTCTTTGTGAAATAGAATTTTTTGTTGAAAGGAGATGCATATTTATCTGTATAAAAAAAGAAAGAAGGAAAGAAAGAAAGAAAGAAAGAAAGAAAGAAAGAAAGAAAGAAAGAAAGAAAGAAAGAAAGAGAGAGAGAGGAAGAAAGAAAGAAGAGAAAGAGAGTGGGGTGGGCCAACATAGGTGTCTTAGCTAGCTTGGGCTGCTATATCCAAATTCTATAGACTGAGTGGCTGACACAATAAGCATCTGTTTCTCACACCTATAGAGGCTAGAAATCTGGCATTCATATGCCAGCAGATTTGGTGTCTGGTAAAACCTTTTTTCCAAGTTGTAGAACACCAATTTTTTGTATCATCACAGGATGAAAAGAAAGCTCTCTGACTTTTTCCTCTAAGGGCACTAGTACAATCCATAGCAGCTGTACTCTTGTGACCCAATTCCTTCCAAAGGCTCCACCTCTAAATACTATCACATCAGGTATTAGATTTCAACATATGATCTTTGGAAATGACATAAACATTCAGTCAATAAAAACAAGAATCAACAAATATTCATAAGATGTCTACTTGGTCAGACACATGGCCAAACTCTGAGGATATAAAGATATATGAGACCTAAGGGAATTGGTAGTCTGATAAGAGAGGAGAGGAGACTTTATATAGCAACTCTTACAGCAAGCAAAATATATATGTGTGTGTGGGGTGTGTGTATTTTACAAAGTTGCATTCCCTAAATCAATAGCATCAACATCAGGTGGAAACTTGTTAGAAATGCAAACTCTCAGTCCCTACTCAACAGAGTCAGAAACTGTGGGTGGAGCCTAGCAATCACCTTCCAGGAGGTTCTGATATACATTAATGTTTCCTATGACATTCAATCCTATAGCATAAATAGAAACAAAGAAAAGGAAGAACAGGCCTGTACAGTAGTCAAGAAGTAGTGGTATCAATTATACCAAAACATACTCTTTGGAAGAAAAGGAAAGGAGGAGGGTAGCTTGAGATGACCCAAATAGAGTTTGGCCCCTCTCAAAGAATGAACTTGTGCCACTCTTTCATTCTGAGTGTCCAAGAGCAACCAACTCAAAGACAGTCTGGAGCCTTCTCGTTGTGGATACAGGATGAATTGATGCTCTTCCAAAACCCAAACTGAGACATAATTGAAAAATGTGGTTATTAAACACCTGCTTGTTCATCATGTGAATTTAAGGACATTTACTGAGGTCATATCTTGGCATATGGTCTGCTTCCTCCTCAGTGAAGTTGCTGGCAACATAACTGGTCACAGCTTGGTATGCTGTATTAGCACTAGCATGAGAATTTAAGGAATGCCAAGCGGTGCCAGCCAGTCCATCTGAGATTTCTGGCTGAGAGAGGCTTCAAGGGGGACTGAAGACAGAGTTCTTTAAAACTTGAAATTACAAGTGAAGGATATAAACACCCACAAAACCTCTCTAATCTGAGTATATCTTGAATGGATGACCTAAATTACCTTCACGCAATTTATACTTTGTCTTTTTTATACTTATACTTCACTTCTCAGGGTAGTGATTTCTTTTAATTGACTTTCTATGCAAAATAGGACAACTTATCTTTCTATTAATTTTAATTCTTCTAGTTTTGATCTTTAAAGAAGTCCCCCAGTTCTAATAAACAAAATTTGATAAACAAGATCTGTTCAAATTTTATGAACTTTGTGCATATCTCAATAGCCTTTTATTTTACAGACTTGAAACAGTTTTAGTTTTCTCTTGAAAAGAATTCACTTGGAAAAAAGAATTAGACTTGAATCCAGATTGTCTGCACTTGAATTCCAGCTTTCCCACTTCCTAGCTAAATGAATTTAGGTTCATTTCTTCATCTATGAAGACAATACCAACAAATAAGCTCCTGGGAACCATCTCACAGATGCCAGCAGCAGCCACAACCCACCAGACCACACCACTCAGCTGAGGCACCGGGGAGGTCATAAAGGCCATGGTTATGAGCCCCAGAAGATAGAGCAGAACTGAACAACAGAGAGGCCCTATCTGAGGCTCCTCAATGAAAATTAAAGCCCACTGGGAAAGTAAAGAAAATCTCTTCAATAAAAGCACACTGGACCATCGTGGTTGGTAAGTTGGTGGGACCAGCACCTCCCATAGAAACTTGGACTCGCTTAGCAGGGAGGACAGCTGGAACCTGCAGTAGAACCTTGCAGAGTTTAATCCTGCAGGAGGTCAGGGAACTCAATTTGGACCTTGCAGCCAGAAATCAGCCTGAATCTCAATAGACTACAGCTGGCATGCTGAGACTAATCTACTTAATCCCGCATACTGCTGCCCACATTGTCTACCAGGACAACAGAGACATATCCTGAGGGAGACCTTTATATTTCCTTTTCTTTTCTCTCTCTCTCTCTCTCTCTCTCTCTCTCTCTCTCTCTCTCTCTCTCTCTCTCTCTCTCTCTCTCCCTTCTGGCTCTATATTTCTCTCCCTCTTTGTTTCTGTTTCTGTCTGATTTTGAATTATTTCTCTCTCTGTGTCCTCTCAACTGTCACTATTATAGGAAAGTGAATACAATTTCTAGCTTCCCTATTGTTGTCAGTTTGTTCTGTACTTGTCTCTTTTCTTTCACTCTGTCCTTTCTTCCTGTCTTCAACAGATACCCACAATTCTCATGATTTTCCCCTGTCTTTCAGCCTCATCTCTAACCTTTCCCTCTCCATCTATCTTTCTATCCCTCCCTCCCCAGCCCCTTCTACATCCTTATCCTGAAGGGTAAATTTGCGATATTGAAAGGTTTACTTACTACAAACACATTTTGAGCTGGCCCTAGACTTTAATCTAACTCATGCCCTTAAAAGTGACAGATTAACTGCTACGACAAATTGTCATTTTCTAAACTGTGTTTGATGCTATTGTTGATGTGATTGTAGCAATTGGACTAAGGTGTCATGATTGATCTAATCAGTTGAATTCCCTGGTATACTGAAAACAAGATTGCCTAAGAGTCATTAGAGACTCAAAGCCTAAAATGTCCAGCTATACTTGGAAGATATCTCTGACAATTGATCACTCCATAGGCACCCTACGAACCAGTAATAAAGATATTCACAATAAGAAATATTGAAGTATCACCTTAGGAATTGAACCAAAAAACAGCACCAACAACAGAATTAAAAATGAGAAGACACCTTGGGAGGACACAAACCCAGACTTCCAGCTCACCAAAGGCAATTTCTGGGGGAAACGAGGTGGAAAAGTCTGATAACCACCTGGACACCCTGAACTGATAGCACAGGAAGTAATAAAACAGATGAATGAGGCCCTAGAAAAATTCAAAACAGAAATAATTTCCCAGATAAATACAGAGATGGTGAGCAGAGTGAAAGACATGATTAGATACTCTAGAACAGAAACAGATGAAAAATAGATGAGTTCAGGGCCATGATGGAAGCCATGAATGCCCAGCATAAGAAAGAAATGGAAAACATGATCACCCAATACAGGAAAGAAATGGAATCCATGAAACAGATTCAAACAGATATTCAGGAGATTAAAAACTCCATTGAAAGTATTCACAGCAGAGTGAGTGAATGTGAAGATAGAATATCAGATTTAGAAGACAAGATTGCGGTTAGGGACCATGAAAAGAAAATCGATTCAGCAGCTGCTAAATGATGCAAAGAAGAACAACATAAAACTGACAGGAGTCAATGAAAAAGCAGGAAAAATACAAATGACATAAAAAAAAAAAACTGCTCACAGAAGTAATAGTAGAAAACTTCCCAGAGGTAGAGAATTTGACATACAGATAAGTGAGGCATATAGAACTCCAACTAGCTATGATATAAAAAAAATCTATGCCTAGACATATAATAGTCAAGATCCCAGATCTCTTCTTACTAAAAAGCTTCTACACAGCAAGAGAAACCACCAACAGTGTGAAGAGACAACCCACAATGTGGGGAAAAAATTTCGCCTGCTGTTCCTCAGACAAAGGTCTACTATCTTGAATCTATAAACAACTTTAAAAAATCAGACTGTCAAATTTAAAGACCCAATCCAAAAATGGGCATCTGAAATGAACAGACATTTCTCAGACAAAGAAATAGAAATAGCAAAAAAAAAAATATGAAAAAGTGTTCAATATCACTGGTCATTCGAGAGATGCAAATGAAAACAACACTGAGATTCCACCTCATCCCACGAAGAATGGCTGCTATTATGAAATCAACCAATAACAAATGCTGGTGGAGCTGTGGGGAAAGAGGAGCCCTACTCCGCTGCTGGTGGGAGTGTAGACTGGTGCAACTACTGTGGAAATCAGTATGGAGATACCTCAAAGAACTAGGACTGCAAGTCCCATTTGACCCAGCTATTCCCCTGCTGGGGATCTATCCCAAAGAATTAAAAGAATCATACCACAGTGATGTATGTGCTCCCATGTTCATAGCAGCACAATTTGTAATAGCTAAAAGTTAGAAGCAACCCAATTGCCCATCAACTGGAGACTGCATAAAGAAAATGTGGGGTTTTTTAATAAAATGGAGTACTAATCAGCCATAAAAAATTAGAAATTAGAGACATTTATAGCTAAATGAATGTATATTGAGGCAGTACTCTTAAGTGAAACAAATAGGACACACATCTCTAAATACCAAGTAGTTTCTCTAGTGTGAGAAACTGAACGTGTAAATAAGGACTAAAAGGTATAATAGACAATGTGAAATAGGAAGAAAAGGCAAAGGGGAAGTGGGAGGAGTAGGGGAAAGGAAAGAAGGGAATGGAATTAATATGAGAAAATGAAAAAATGGAAACAAAGTCTTTGTAAATAAGGAGGGATGGAGGGGTTGAAGAAGGGTAGGGGGATGGGGAAAAAATAAGAATGAAGAGAGATTATGCAAAGGTTCAAATTCCCAATGATGAAGGTCATTATATTGTATACCTAAAATGTACCAATGATTAGGATGAATAATTGATAATGCAAAATAGGAAGAAAAGGTCCAAAGGGGTAGGGGTTGTGGGAGGGGCAGGGGAAAGGAAAAATGATGAGAAATGGAAAAATTGGAAATAAAGTCTTTGTAAATAGGGAAGGGTGGAGGGGTTGAAGGGAGGGCTGGGCAAGGGTGAAAAATAAGAACCAAGAGAGACCATGTAAAGGTGCAAATTTCCAATGATGAATGTCATTATACTGTATACCTAACATGTACCAATGATTAGAATGAATAACCGATAATGTAAAATAGGAAGAAAAGGTCCAAAGGGGTAGGGGTTGTGGGAGGGGCAGGGGAAAGGAAAAATGATGAGAAATGGAAAAATTGGAAATAAAGTCTTTGTAAATAGGGAAGGGTGGAGGGGGTGAAGGGAGGGCTAGGAATGGGGAAAAAATAAGAACCAAGATGCATTATGTAAAGGTACAATTCCCAATGAGAAATGTAATTGTATTGTATACTTACAATGTACCAATAAAAGAATTTAGTACAAAAAAAAAGAAAAAAATGGAAACTATGATTGCCAACATAAGAAAGAAATGGAATCCATGAAACAGATTCAAACAGATATTCAGGAGATCAAAAACTCCATTGAAAGTATCCACAGCAAATTAAGAGAATCTGAAGATAGAATATCAGATATAGAAGACAAAATCATGGTTACAGACCATGAAAATAGAGATTTCTTAAAAATAGTGAGGGACCACGAGAAATCAATCCAACAACTGCTAGATGATGCAAAGAAGAATAACATAAGACTCATAGGAGTACATGAAAAAGCAGGAGAAAGCACAATTGACATAAAAAAACTGTTCACAGAAGTAATAGTGGAAAACTTCCCAGACAGAAGTAGAGAATTAGAACTGATTATCAGATTTTTCCACCTCATTTCCCCCATAATTTGCTTTTGATATGCTGGAAGTTTTGCCTTGTTTAAGTGTCTTCTCATTTCTAATTTTTTTGTTGGTGCTGTTTTTTTGGTTTAATTCCTGGGCTGATACTTCAGTATTGCTTACTGTGTGTATCTTTATTACTTGCATTTAGAACCCTCATGTAGTGATTGCTTCTCAGAGATATCTTCCAGGTATAGCTGGTCTTTTTAGGCTTTGAGTCTCTAATGACTCTTAGGCAATCTCATTTTCAGTATATCTGAGAGGACAACTGATTAGATCAATCATGACACCTTCGTTGAATTTCTACAATCAGCATCAACAATAGCACCAAAGATAGTTTGTCATTTTCTAAGAGGTACTTGATGCTATTGTGTTGCTGATTGTATCACTTGGGCTAAGGTGTTGTGATTGATCTAATCAGTTGTCCTTTCTGGTATAACGAAAATGAGAGAGCATCAGAGCCAATAGAAACTCAAAATCTAAAGACCAGCTATATCTGGAAGACACCTCTCAGAAGCAATCATTCCATAAGGGTTCTAAATACATCAACAAAGATACTTACAATAAGAAACTTCAAAGTATCAACCCAGGAACTAAACCAAGGACAGTACCAAAAACAAAAATGAGAAGACATTTAAGCAAGTCACAAACTCAGACTTCCACCCCCAAAAAGGCAAATTCTGGGGGAGATGAGGTGGAAAAGTCTGATAATCAACCACCTGGACACCCTGAACTGATAGCACAGGAAGTAATAAAACAGATGAATGAGGTAGTAGAAAAAATTCAAAACAGATATAATTTCCCAGATTATTGCAGAGATGGTGAGCAGAGTGAAAGACATGTTAGAGACTCTAGCACAGAAACAGACAAAAAAAATAGATGAACTCAGGACAATGATGGAAGCCATGAATGCCCAGCATAAGGAAGAAATGGAAACCATGATCACCCAACATAGGAAAGAAATGAAATCCATGAAACAGAGTCAAACAGATATTCAGGAGGTTAAAAACTCCATTGAAAATATTCACAGCAGATTGAGTGAATGTGAAGATAGAATATCAGATATAGAAGACAAGACTGCGGTTAGTGACCATGGAAAGAGAATTGATTCAGCAGCTGCTAAATGATGCAAAGAAGAATAACATAAGACTGATAGGAGTCAATGAAAAAGCAGAAGAAAGTACAAATGACATAAAAAAAACCTGTTCACAAAATTAATGACAGAAAACGTCCCAAACAGAGGAAAACAATTTGACATACAGATAATGAGGCATGTAGAGCTCCAACTAACCATGAGAAAAAAAAGTCTACACCTAGGCTTATAATAGTCAAGATCCCAGAAACCCAACACAAGAACAAAATCCTACAAGCAGTTAGAGAAAAGAAACATATCACATACAAAGGAAAGCCCATCAGAATCACAGCAGACTTTAAGACACAAACCCTCAAGTCAAGGAGAGCCTGGAGTAAAGTATTTCAAGCCCTAAAAGAAAATAACCCCCAACCTAGACTGTTGTATCCTGCAAAATTATCCTTCAAAATTGATGGGGATATTAGATACTTCCATGACAAAGAACACCTGAGAAACTTCATGAATACCAAATCACCAATACACACAATATCATGACAAGAATGAGTCAATGTGTATCAATTATAACCATCAATGTTAATGGCCCCAACTCACCAATCAAAAAAAGTAACTGGCAGAATGGCTTAAAAAGCAAAATCCAACAACATGCTGTATAGAAGAAAACACTTAATTCAAAAAGAAATTCAAAGACTGAAATTAAAAGGATGGAAAACAGTTCTCGATGTGACAGGAACCCAGAAAAAAGCAAGGGTAGCTATTTTATTTGCAGACAAGGTAGATTTCAAACTAAAACTAATTAAGAGTGACAAAGACTGTCACTACATCCTTGTAAAGGTAACAACCCAAGAATAGATAACAATCATAAATATATATACACCCAAACACTAGCATTACCAACTATACAAAACAAATATTAATGGACATGAAAAACCAAATAAGCACTAATATAATTGTAGTGGTAGACATTAGTACTCCACTGTCACAGACAGATCATCCAGTCAGAAAATCAACAACAAAATAAGAGAACTGAACCAAACTTTTGAGCAAATAGACTTAATAGATGTCTACCGAGTGTTCCACCCCACAAAATCAGAATATGCATTCTTTTCAGTTGCACACAGGTCATTCTCCAAAATAGACCACATGCTAGCTCATAGGACACACTTAAGTAAAGGCAAAAGAATTGAAGTTATCCCCTTCATATTATCAAACCAATGTGCAATAAAATTGGAGGTCAATAACATAAGAAATGATAAGAACCCTACAAACACATGGAAATTGAATAACACTCTGCTGAACAACCAATGGGTCACAGAGGAAATTAAAGAAGAAATTAGACAGTTTCTACAAGTAAATGATAATGCCAGTACAACATACAGGAATCTATGGGACACAATAAAAGCAGTTCTACGAGGAAAATTCATAGCAGTGAATGCCCATATTAAGAAAACAGAGAGATTTCAAATAAATAACCTAATGCTGAACCTCAAGCTCCTAGAAAAAGAAGAGCATGACAAATACAAAGCTCATACAAGGGAGAAAATCATAAAGATCAGAGCAGAAATAAATGCAAAGGAGCCTAAGAGAATAATACCAAAAAATCAACAAATGAAAGAGTTGGTTTTTTGAAAGAATAAATAAAATTGATAAACCCTTAGCCAAACTTATCCAAAAAAAAGAAAAGGCTCAAATCCATGCAATTAAGAATGAAAAAGGTGAAGTCACAACAGACCCAGCAGAAATCCAGAGGATCATCAATACCTACTTCGAGAACCTGTACTGTAACAAAATGGAAAACACAGAAGAAATGGGTAGATTCCTAGTTACATACAAATTGCCAAAGTTAAAGAAGATATAAAAATTCTAAACACCCCAATTACAATCAATGAAATTGAAAATGTAGTTAAAAATCTACCAACAAAGAAAGCCCAGGTCCTGATGGCTTCACTACAGAATTCTACAAGACATTTAGAGAAGAATTTTCACCATTACTCTTTAAACTCTTCAATGAAATTGAAAGGAAAGCAATACTCCCAAATTCATTCCTGGAAGTAAGTGTTACTTTGATTCCAAAACCAGGGAAAGACCCAACCCAAAAAGAGAACTTCAGGCCAATCTCCCTAATGAATATAGATGCAAAAATCCTCAACAAGTTACTGGCAAACAGATTAAGAGGGTCATCAAGAATATCATATACCCTGACCAAGTAGGATTTATCCCAGGGATGCAAAGATGGCTCAATATACATAAATCAATAAATGTAATACACTATATTAACAGAGTCAAGGACAAAAACCATATGATCATCTCAATAGATGCAGAAAAAGCATTCAACAAAATCCAACACCTATTCATGATAAAAAAAAATCTACAGAAAATTGGAATAGATGGTCTTAATCTCAATCTGATTAAGACTATCTATGAAAAACCAACAGCCAACATCATACTAAATGGTCAAAAACTGAAAACTTTCACACTAAAATCAGGACCAAGTCAAGGATGTCCACTACCACCACTCCTGTTCAATACAGTACTTGAACCATTAGCCACAGCAATTAGACAAGAGAAAGAAATAAAAGGAATAAAGATAGGAAAGGAAGAAGTTAAACTGTCATTATTTGCTGATAATATGTTACTCTACATAGAAGACAAAAAACCCTGCCAAATGACTTCTAGACTTAATTGACAGATTCAGTAGAGTACCTGGCTACAAGGTCAACACTCAAAAAACAATAGCCTTCTTGTACACAAATAACAGACTCACTGAGAGAGAAATTAGAGAAACAATTTCTTTCACAATAGCACCCAAAAAATGAAATATCTAGGAATAATGAAGAAACTAAAAGACCTCTACATTGAAAACTACAGCACTCTGAAAAAAAGGGATTGAAGAGGATATAAGAACATGGAAAGACATGCCTTGTCCCTGGGTAGGAAGAACTGATATAGTAAAAATGGCCATACTTCCATAACTTCTATACAGATTTACTGCAATTTTGATTGAAATCCCAACAACATATTTCACAGAACTAGCGAAAACAATCCAAAAATTCATCTGGAACCAGAAGAGACCTAGAATAGCAAAAGCAATTCTAGGCAACAGAGTCATGCCAGAGGGTATCACAATTCCCAACTTGAAACTACTACAGAGCCACTGTGAAAAAAACAGCATAGTACTGGCAAAGAAACAGACCTGAGGATCAGTGGAATAGATTAGAAAATGCAGAAACAACTCCAGACATACTCAGCCATCTCATCTTTGACAAAGGAGCCAACTATCCTCACTGGAGGAAAGATAGCTTATTTAATAAATGGTGGTGGAAAAACTGGATTTCAACCTGACAAAGAGTAAAACTAGACCCATATCTATCACCATGCACTAAACAAAGATTGAAATGGATTAAAGATCTAAATATTAGAACAGAAATACTGAACTTCCTGAAAGATATTAGGTAGAACTCTTGAAGACATTGGCATAGGAAAAGACTTCATGACCAAAACCTCAGTAGCATGGGAATTAGCACAAAGAACCAACAACTGGGATCTCATCTTATTCAAAAGCTTCTGCACTGCAAGAGAAACCACCAACAGAGGTAAGAGACAACTTACAATGTTGGAAAAAATTGTTATCACCTGTTCCTCAGACAAGGGACTACTATCTAGAATATATAAAGAATGTAAAAATACAGATCCCCCCCCCAATTTAAATTCAAAAATGGACATCTGAAATGAACAGACATTTCTCAAAGAATTAAAGGCAGCAAATAAATATATAAAAAATGTTCAACATCACTGATCATTTGAGAGATGCAGATGAAAACAACACTGAGATTCCACCTCACCCCAGAAAGAATGGCTGCTATCAAGAAATGAACCAATAACAAAGGTTGGTGAGGTTGTGGGGAGAAAGGAACCCTTCTCCATTGTTGGTGGGAGTGCAGACTGGTGCAACCACTGTGGAAATCAATATGGAGATAACTCAGAAAACTAGGATTTGAGGTCCCAGTTGACCTAGCTATTCCTCTACTGGGTTTCTTCCCAAAAGAATTAAAAGAATCATACCACAGTGATATATGTGCACCCATGTTTATAACAGCACAGTATGTAATAGGTAAAGCTTGAAAACAACCCAAGTGCCCATCAACTGGAGAATGGATAAAGAAAATGTAGGGGTTTTTTTATAAAATGGAGTACTGCTCAGCTATAAGGAATAAGAAATTGGAGACATTTATAGCTAAATGTATGCACATTGAGGACATACTCTTAAGTGAAATAAATAGGACACACATGTGTAAATACCGAATAGTTTCTCTGGTATGAGAAACTGAAAGTGTAAATAAGGATTAAAATGAATAATTGATAATGTGAAATTGGAAGAAAAGGTCTGAAGGGGTAGGGGAAGTGAGAGGGGGTAGGGGAAAGGAATGAAGGGAAAGGAAAAAATATGAGAAAAAATGGAAACAAAGTCTTTGTAAGAGGGAGGGGTGGAGGGATTGAAGGGAGGGCAGGAGAATGGGGAAAAAGTAAGAAGCAAAATATATCATGTAAAGGTACAAGTCCCAATTATGAATGTAAATGTATTGCATACCTAAAGTGTACCAATAAAAGAATTTAAGAGGAAAAAAATAAAACAAAAATTAAAAACAACACAAAAATCCTATCAGTGTATTTCTGATTCCTTTTCCTACAAAGAAGCCCACGTAGATAGCACCTTCAAGACCAGAAGATTGAGTTTTTTAAAGGTAGAGGACCATGTCATGTTCATCTATACATCCCCAAAGGTAAATCAGAATTATTTCTAATAAATGAACAATGATAGTAATTTCTAGAGCCCTCATTTGAGTTAAACTCCTTTAATAACATGAAGATTATAAACCTTCCACATTTTAATCAACTGAACTATAACATATATATGGCTACACCTACCAATCATAGGATCCAATAGGCTGCAGAATGAAGATCTTTAGCATGTTTTTGCTGTAGTGTTTTGTTTTGCTTTGCTTCATGGCATTGGGGAGTGAATCCAGGGCCTTCACACTAAGCTACATCACCAGCTCTTTTTAAAATTTTATTTATTTATTTATTTAGAGACAGATTCTTGCTAAGTTGTACAGGCTGGGCTCATATTTAAGATCCTCCTGCCTCAGCCTCCCAGCATGCTGAGATTACAGAGATTTAGCTGACATTTTTTAGAGTCAAAGAAATTAAATGACTTATACAAGATCATGTTCTGCTCCGCCTGTGTAGTATTTTTTAGGGAAAAAAAGAGTAATATCTTTTTTAAACTGGTACTCAAATCAGGATCATGTTCTCTTAAGCTGGAAATTTAAATCAAACATGAAGCCATTAACTTCAAAAATGTTTATCATCTCAGTGGTGTTGTGCCTGCCTTGCAAGTGCAAGGTCCTGAGTTTGATGCTTGGTACCAGAAAAAAAAATGTTTATCATCCATTGACTGCCAGAGTAAATCTAGTACAGAAGAAGCCATTGGAAATCATACTCTGAACTATCCAACTGTCTTAGTTACTTTCTCATTGATGGGACAAAACACCCAACACCCACAAGTTAAAAGAGGAAAGGTTTATTTTAGTTCAAAGTTTGTAGAGGTTTAAATTCATAGTCGGCTGGCTCCAAGGCAAGGTGGCATGGCAAAGGGGCATCACAGAAGTGAAACATGGCAGGGCAGGCAGGAGACAACAAGCAGCAGCAGCAGCCTACCTTCTTCTTTCCATTTTATTCCATCCAGGCTACAAGCTCTTTAGTTGGTGCCACCCATACCAGGGTCTCCATTCAGTCACACCCAGAACTATGCTAAACCAGTGGATTAATCTAGTATCACACACTCATGATCCAGTCACTCCCTAAACCCCACCTGGAAGCACATGAGCCTTTGGAGGACATTTTAGATATGAACCATAACACCAGATAGTTAAGCCATCTTTCCTCAGAACTTGTCCCAGAATGGATATTTCACTAAAGTTGGCCAAACCAACTGAAAGGATTCACAGTCTCTCAAATTCCAGATTCTACATGTTACTTGTGCTTGAATAAGGTGAATAGTCTGGGAAAACAAGCTTACCTAGAAATAGGAAGAAAATCTATCTGGGGGCCAGAAAAGGATTTAACATTGTTGGATATCTGTTCTGGATTTAACATTTTGCTAGAGATTATAGACATTGTTATAGGAAACTTCTAGGATCAAAGAAGTTAAATGACATAAAATATCACTGTTGCATATGAGGTTCTTAGAAGCAGACTCTTAGAGATTTATCTTCAGAAAATTTGTTAGGGGGCATTCTCAGATCAGTGTCTAGAGGGGATGGGCAGGAAGCCAGACTGGAAGAGGAAAAAGTTGGACTCCAGTGCAGTCTTGGTGTGGCCTTGTCTGATCTGACCAGAGATGTAGAGCTATGATGGACCTAAAGAGTTGTCCTAAGTTGGGATAAGGGGACTAGAATGTTACATTCCCAAGACAACTTGCAGCAGCTGGAGGAAATAAGTTCTTTAGTTGTGAATAGGATTGGAACAACATATCATATGATTATAGTCAACCAGCCCAGAAGTAATAAAGCTTGAAGATGAACACAGCTCTGATACCAGAGCCCATGTACTTTTCCATGAGTTTGCTCCAATAGACAATCAGAAAGTTGGGTTACTTACACATCTCACTATTTTAGAAAATGTACACAGAAAAATAGTTTGCATGCTGGTTCTGATAATGTGGCTTGATGTTTTGACATCATGAGACTTTTCCAATTTTATGTAGCTAATTGAACTTTAGATCTGTTATTCATTCTAAATGATTAAGATCTTTTATAAGGTTAGCCATAAAAATGTCTATACTTCGTAAAATAGACTCAACCAAAACAATAAGTCTGCTAAAGACTTAAAACATTCTTTACATAGCCTGTTTCTTTAAATAGCTTCCAAATGCTTTGTCTTAGAATTCAGGAATAATTCTGCCACATAACTTCTGTCAGATGTGTAATATTTATGTTTTTAAATATAGTTGATCACCTATAGCCTACTTGTTGAGGATAGATACTGGTTCAGCACTCCCAGGAGAAAACAACATGTGGGAGATTAAAAAAAACCTTAAGAAAAAATATATGCCCTTCTCCTTAATATAAACACCTGAAAAGTGTAGCTAAAATCTATCAACCATGTTATTCAACTGGAAAGTTACCATGGCTGAGCCAAAGTAAAACTATGGCAAGTAAAACATTTATCCATTCAAAAAATATTTACAGAGGATTGATGTTAAGTGAGTGTTATGGCTTGTATCTAGATGTCCTCTCCAAAGCCTCATGCACTCATAGATGGGGAGTTTAGAAGATAGCTGAATTAGGGTGTGATACTGGGATTAAGGGTGTGATGCTGGGGTTAAGGAGGTGGATAATTGAAGCCCCACCATGGGTGTGGGTGGCTCCAATCAAGAGGCTTACAGACTGTGTTGAATATAAAGGGAGGGAGGGAAGGAAAGCCTGCTGCTGCTTGCTGCTGTTGCTGCCTTCTCCCAGCCATGACATGAATTGTTTCTCCTCTCCATGCCACCCTGCCTTGGAGCCAGCCAACTCTGGACTGAAACCTCTACAAATTGTGAGGTAAGTAAACCTGTTCTCCCTTAACTTCTGGATATCAGGTATTTTGTCCCAACAATGAAAAAAGTAACTAAGACAGCAGGCATCAGTGTTAAGTGTGCTAAACACCACCCCAGTCATGACTTAGCTCTTTCAGAGAAAATGGCTGGCTTTCTAGTTGTATCATAATGGAATCTTCTAGTTACCTTGGTTTACAGAAAGCAGCCATTCCATATAATTGTGGAGTCAATTATTTTTATGTTTAAAATTATTATGTAAAATTTGGATGGTATAAGATCCTATAATTTGTTTTTATGGAAATCAAACATACTAGCATTTTGTTACCTTCTCCTGTTACCAGAAGAAAAAGCAAGTCATGTATTCCAAAGTGTACACTGGAAAGGTTGAGATTAAGAACATCTGGAAAGATTTATCAATGTATATGATTGTATATTATAATTTGTGCCTGCCCTCCACCATATTATTCCTGCCCTAGGCACTGGAATGTTTTCTTTTTATAGTGCAGTGTGATCCCCACACCAGCGGGCATCATCATCACCTGGAAACTTGTTATAAATGCTAATTATTGAGTGCCTTTCCAGATATACTAACTCAGAAACTCAGAAGTGTGGCACAGCCAGATGTGTGATAACAGGTCCTCCAGGTAATTTTGATGCATTTCATTTCATTCGGTAAATATTTACTGTGGGTCATGAAACAAGTTCCACACATTATTGAACCTTTGCCAATGGCATTTGTAAATCACATATAATTATTTTTTTAAATATTTTACATGATATACTACATATGTTGGGCACAATATGTTTCCACAAGTTCACTTACATGATTCTAATGTACCTTCAAATTTCAGAAGCACTGCTGTAAACCAATATCCAACAGGCTTGCCTGAAACAGAAATGTGGTATAGTCCATAGCAATAAATAGAAATGTTGCATTCATCTTTAAAGAACTAGAGTCAAACAAATATCTATGAATTCTTGGCAGCAGAATATTTTGGTGCATTTTCAGGCAATGAAGTACCTCAACTAAAGCAGCAAATTCTATGTGGATTTGAGTCCAACTCTTTGACTTTCTGGCTACAGCTTCTTAGGAAGTCCTTTATTCTTGTCATTTGTTATCTGTAAGAGAAGTACTTTGGGGGCAAGGATTTAGCTCAGTGGTGCTGCTGCCTGCCTCACAAGCACAAGGTCCCAAGTTTGATCCCTGGTACCAAAACAAACAAAAGAGAGAGAGAGACAGAGAGAGAAGGACTTTGCCTTGAGGATTTGGATGGTGACTTCTAGCTCCTAAATTCTGTGATTGAGTTCTGCATCTCAAGCTATATGTTTATTGATATTTACCAATATCAATATTGAACATACTCATATCAATATTTTTTGTTTCATACTATTACCCAAAAGTCTAACAAGGATCTCTTACAATTCAATAATTATAAGGAGACAACACAATTAAAAAGCAAGCCAAAATTCTGACTAGATAATCCTCCAAAAATATACTAATGGCCAATAAGCACATGAAAAGATGCTCAACAAACCTTAGCTATCAGGGAAATCCAATTCAAAACAATGAGATATGACTTCACACCCAGTAAAATGACTAATAAAGTGACAATAAAAGCTTTTGGCAAGGATGTGGAGAAATCAGATCCCTGATACACAGCTGATGGGAATGCAAATGGTACAGCTCTTTGGAAAACAGTTTAGCAGAATCTTAAACAGTTAAAATTTTCCATTTGACCCAACAATTCTACTGCTAGGCATTTACCAAAAAGAATTGTCAATATATGCCACAAAAAGTTCTATACAAATGTTCGTAGCAGCATTAGTAAAAATAAACAAAAAATATAAATAATACAAATATCCATCAATGATAAATGCATAAACAAAATGTGGTGTATGGAATACTCCATAAAATAGTATATTATTCAACAACAAAAAGGAATGAAGTACAAATATATTCCATAATATGGACAAACCTCTAAAATATCATGCTAACTTTTAAAAGACAGTCACAAACGACTACATATTATATAATCCTATGTGTATAAAATGTCTAGGCTAGGCACATTCATAAAAATCCATAGAGACAGAAAATAGATTGATGGGTACTTAGGGCTAGAAAGGCTTGAGAGAAATGGCAGAAAGCATGACTGCTTTAGGGTATGAGGGGTTTTTTTGGAATGATGAAAATGTCCTGAAATAGTGGTGACAGTTGTATAATTCTGTGAATTTACTGAAATCCATTGAATTGTATACTTTAAATGAATGCATTTTATAGTATGTGAATTGTATCTCAATAAAGTTATTACAAAATGAATGCCTTTGTGACTATGGTAGCCTGGAATAATAGTACAATCCAACTTATCTCATTCATTATTTTAATACTCAAGAAATTTGGGTGCAGTGTAGATTGACCAACACATAATTCTATGTTGTTTTTATTCAACCCCAAACTCCTAACAAAAGACATTTACTAAAATGAATGTTCTAAGCAGGCTCTTTTGTTTAATGATTACCAGAAGTGGCCATTGTCAGTTAATGGCACACTACAAATCGGGCATCCACAGTACATTCACAGAATGAGCAAATATTTTTCAATTCTTTCTTTAATCCTTGAATTCATTCAGTGTGAATTCTAAAAGTAAAATGTGAGGGTGCACACACAAAAAAACTTCATCCCTTCTGAAGCTCACTGGCTTTATAAATTACACAGAGATACACAAATGATGCTTTCAAAACCTCTGCTAAATTATGCACATTAAAATAAACAATAATCTAGGAAGCAAATTTCAAAAGACTACAATGAGGCTAATAACAATCATAAATTGGACCTTACAGAGCATTGAATACCTGCAACAATTATCCCTACCTGTTTTATTTGCTCAAACTTCAGGTGGTCCAAAGACACTCATTGTGAAAAGCCCTATGACTAATTTTTTCCTAATCAAATCAGAAATGCAAATTTCCTTTCCTAATAGCACAGAGGATATGATTTTCATTATAGAAAAGATTGTGAATACATGAGAACATTCTATAAATCTGGGTCAAATAGTATTTTAAGACATCAAGAGCCAGTAAGCATTTGTATTAAACTGCATGGTACAGTAAAATACAGTTTTTAAGAAGTAAGAACATAAATAGTTGATTCCTGCTCACTTATTATATGCTAACCTGACCAGAACTCACAATTATGAAAACTGTTCTTTGCATAATTTTAAAAATATATGAGGGACTGCTTTAAGAGACTAAAATTTATAGACTCTATCCTCATAAAAATGTAAGCAGACAAAAAATTTTGCATATAACTTCATAAGCATATCCTAAAGGGGGTTCCATAGATATCAGGTTAAGAATCCAAGAAAGCTTTTTTAAAAAGCACCAGATATACTGCAATACACCATGGTTACCATGAAAATAGTGTGAGAATACCAGATGTTGACAAATATATAGGAAAATGGAAACTCTCATACACTTCAAGAAACTGTTAGTTTCTTAAAAAGTGAAACATATATCCTGTACACTATGACCCAGTGATTTCACTCCTGAGCATTACCCAAAAGAATGAAAACACATGTTGATACTAAGATTTATATAAGGCTGTCCTTGGCCATTTTCTTAACTGCCAAATGGTAAAAGCAACCCAAATGACCATCACAGTATGAATAAATTATGATATATTCACATAATGTAATACTACAGAGAAAACATTTTATGAGTGCTGCTTATATTCACAACAATATGGTTGAATTCCAAAAAACTTTATACTTAATAAAAGAAAACAAACACAAGAGAGTATGAAGTTCTAGAACAGGACACACTAATATACACCAACAGTAATCAGAGCAACGTTTTATTCTGAAAAGTGTGATGGACTAGAAGGAGCATATGGGATCCTCCTGACATGATGGAAACATTCTTTGCCAAGGTAAATAAGGAATACACCTATGGGTTACACAGCTGTACACATTTGTCAAAATGGACTAGACTGTATACTTAAGACATGCATTTTACTTTACAAAATAATTTTTAAATAAAAATATAGTTTAGGAAGCAGATGAATTGGGCAATGATAGGTATCTGTATAGGTAAGAAAATTCTGATTTTTTATTACACATTTAGGCATATGTTAGTAAAGCACTGGAAGATGTGCAAAGGGTTGTTTTCAAATCACAGTGACATAATCCTGTAGCTGTAGATGCACAGAAAGGATGTAGAAATATGACAGCACTTTTGTAAAGTTTGGTTTTTTTCCCTACATCTCTCATTCTATTGTCATGACAACACTGTGAGGGAAGCAGTACAATAACTTCTCTGAGCAGATTAAGAAGCTAAAGTATAGAGATGTTGAGGGTTGTGATCAAAGTCAACACAGCCCATTTATGTCACAGTTGGAATCAAAACCTTTATTTTCTAAAGAAATGTTACTACTTTGTTTTAGACCTTCCAGGCTGCTATAACAAAATACCAGAGACTAAGTAGCTTATAAAAACTAGAAATTCATGTTTTACAGTTCTGGAAGCTAAGAAGTCCAAGATCAAAACACTGGCAGTTGCAATGTCTGGTGAGGACCCATTTCCTGCCTCATAGATGATGCCCTCTCACTGGGTCTTCATGTAGATACAAAGACCAAAGCAGCTGTATGGGGTCTTATATAAGAGTACTAATGTGACTCATGAGGGCTGCTCTCATGACCTAATCATGTTCCAAAAGTCTACCTCCTAGTACTACTGCTTTGGGAGTTAAGATTTCAACATGAATTTTAGGGGAACACAAATATTCAGACCACAGCATACTAATTTCACCTTGATATTTTTTGAAGAAGGAAAAGTTACGATAGCTAATGGGAAGTATAAAAGTTAGATTCCTGAAGTTATATGTTATTTAGTGAATTAAAATTCAAATGTGTTTATACACACTGTTGAGGGTCTCTAGAGCTCCTTGTATTTAAAACACAAGAATACTTTTTTTTTTCCCCATTCCTAGCCCTCCCTTCACCCCCTCCACCCTTCCCTATTTACAAAGACTTTATTTCCATTTTTTCCATTTCTCATCATTTTTTCCTTTCCCTTCTTTCCTTTCCCCTATGCCTCCCACTACCCCTACCCCTTTGGACCTTTTATTCCTTTTTACATTATCAATTATTCATTCTAATAATTGGTACATTTTAGGTATACAATATAATGACATTCATCATTGGAAATTTGCACCTTTACATAATCTCTCTTGGTTGTTTTTCACCCTTGCCCAGCCCTCCCTTCAACCCCTCCTGCCCTCCCTATTTACAAAAATTTTGTTCCTATTTTTCCATTTTCTCATATTAATCCCATTCCCTTCTATCCTTTCCCTTAGTCCTCCCACTTCCTTCCCCTTTGCCCCTTTTCTTCCTATTTCACATTACCTATTATACATTTAGTCCTTATTTACATTTTCAGTTTCTCACACCAGAGAAACTATTCAGTATTTACACGTGTGTCCTATTTATTTCACTTAAGAGTATTGCCTCAATGTGCATCCACTTAGCTATAAATGTCTCTAATTTCTCATTTTTTATGGCTGAGTAGTACTCCATTTTATTAAAAAACCCCACATTTTCTTTATCCAGTCTCCAGTTGATGGGCATTTGGGCTGTTTCCAAGTTTTAGCTATTACAAACTATGCTGCTATGAACATGGGTGCACATATATCACTGTGGTATGATTCTTTTAATTCTTTGGGGAAGATCCCCAGCAGTGGAATAGCAGAGTCAAATGGGACTTCCAGTCCTAGTTCTTTGAGGTATCTCCATACTGATTTCCACAGTGCTTGCACCAGTCTACACTCCCACCACCAGTGGAGCAGGGTTCCTCATTCCCCACAGCCCCGCCAGCATTTGTTATTGGTTGATTTCATGATAGCAGCCATTCTTTCTGGTGTGAGGTGAAATCTCAGCATTGCTTTCATTAGCATCTCTCGAATGACCAGTGATGTTGAACATTTTTTCCTGTATTTATTTGCTATTTCTACTTCTCTGTCTGAGAAATGTCTGTTCATTTCAGATGCCCATTTTTGGATTGGGTCTTTAAATTTGGGAGGTCTGATCTTTTAAGTTCTTTATAGATTCGAGATAGTAGACATTTGCCTGAGGAAGAGCAGGTGAAGATTTTTTTCCCACATTGTGGATTGTCTCTTCACACTGCTGGTGGTTTCTCTTGCTGTGCAGAAGCTTTTTAATAAGAAGAGATCCCATTTGTTGATTGTTTGTGCTAGTTCACGGGCAACTGAGGTTTTGTTCATAAAATCTTTTCCTACACCGATGTCTTCAAGGGTTCTACCTAACCTCTGTTCCAACTGGTTCAGAGTTTCTATTTTAATATTTAGATCTTTAATCCATTTTGATTTTAGTTTAGTGCATGGTGAGAGATATAGGTCTAGTTTTAACCTTTGGCAAGTTGAAGCCCAATTTATCCAGCACCATTTATTAAAGAGGCTATCTTTCCTCCAGTGAGGGTGTTTGGCTCCTTTGTCGAAGATGAGATGGCTGAGTGTGTCTGGCATTGTTTCTGCATCTTCTATTCTGTTCCACTGGCCCTCAAGCCTGTTTCTTTGCCAGTACCATGCTGTTTTTATCACACTAGCTTTGTAGTAGAGTTGCAGGTTGGGGATTGTGATACCCCTGCCATGTCTCTGTTACCTAGAATTGCTTTTGCTATTCTGGGTCTCTTCTTTTTCCAAATGAATTTTTGGATTTTTTTTCTCAAGGTCTATGAAGTATGCCTGTGGGATCTCAATTGGAATTGCATTAAATCTATATAGCAGTTTTGGAAGTATGGCCATTTTCACTCTATTAATCCTTCCTAGCCAGGAGCAGGGGATGTCTGTCCATTTTCTGATATCATCTTCAATCTCTCTTTTCAGAGTGCCATAGTTTTCAGAGAAGAGGTCTTTGATTTCTTTCGTTAGGATGATTCCTAGGTATTTCAGTTTTTTTGGATGCTATTGTGAAAGGAATTATTTGCCCTATTTCTCTCTCAGTGAGTCTGTCATTCGTGTAGAGGAAAGCTATTGATTTTTGTGAAACACAAGAATACTTTGTTCACTGAAAAATCATAGCTAGCCAATGCTAACAACTAAGTTAAAATTTTTCCATTCCTCAATGTCAAGCTTTATTTATTAATATTCAAAGGATCCAGGTATGGTATAAATTGTGATGGCTAGCTTTATATGTCTACCTTACTGGGCCACAAGGTGCCCACACATAGAGTCAAGTATCATTCTGGAATGTCTGTGAGGGTTTTTCTGGATGAGATTAGCTCATGCGGGCTCGGTGTGGTTCAGCCTCACATGGGTCTGGGTGTGGGGAGCCTCACATGGGTTAACAGTGAATTGGTAGACTCCATAAACCAGCTTGCAAAGCTTTCATGGGACAGGCTCCATCCAGAGCTGAGGACAAAAACCTTGGGATGTAAAGGAATGTTAGTCAATTGAAGGCCTGAATAGAACAGAGGGATGACCCTTCTTTAAGTAAGAAGGACTCCTCCTGCCTGACTACCTTGAGCTGGGAGATGAGTTCTTTTCTGTCTGAAGCATCAGCTCTTTCTGGGTCTCAAGTCTGCTGGCTTGTGGACTGCAGCTACACCATCAGTTCTCCTGGCTCTCTAGCTTGCCAACTATACTTGGAACTTGTTGTTTTCAGCCTCTATATTTTCATGAGCCAATTCTTTATCATGAATCTATGTATAAATCTGTGCATTGGTGATATCTCTATGGAGAACACTGACTATTACAAAAACCTAGGAAAAGCAAGGAGAGATCCAGGACAAGAAGTGTGGCTGCCTGGTCATCTTCTGTGACAGCCTCTAAAGAGATTTATGGGTCACCTAGCACAGAAGGAAGATTTTATGTTATGAATCATCTCCATTTTATACCTAGATCATTATAGGACTTCAAATTCTCCAGGAAACCCTGCCTCATAAATTTATAGACTATAGGTTAGTTTCCCAAAAGCAATCCCAATGCAGGATCATTCCTTCTAAAAACTTTCCATAGGTGGGAACTCTCCTAGAAAATCTCATTAGTTTATTTATCAGGAGGTCAACTGAACACATTTTTCTAAGGAAATTATACCAAGTCACTTGTTTCTTTTAATCCCAATAGTGTCCCCCTAGTAGCAAGAGAGAAAATGAATCACAAATCAGCTGCTTAACTTCTGACCTCCTTGGGATTGAAACCCAAGGGATAAACTGTGGCCACATCTTAGTTCTCTGAATGTCCAACCACTGGGTGCTCTTCATAAGGGGGCTGGAAGACACCTAGAACAGAGCTATCCCAAGGATCAGGAGACTTGGGCAATGATGCTGTGAGTGATTTAGAGAAGAGAGTGAGTGGAACTACTTCCTTATAAACAAAGAAATTAGCTCATTTATTAAAGGCTCACTAACAAAAGCTTATAAAGGAACAAATCCTTCATTTTATTGTTGTGGATCTGAGGGCCAAAGATGTTTAGTAACTTGCCAAAGATCTTCTGGTGAAAAAGAGGTAGAACCAAGATTTAATCATAAAATAGTTTGAGGCCCTATCTCGAATCTAAACAGCCCCCCTCACCTCTCTGTGCTATGATTCTAGAGCTGAGCTCCACAAACCACATTTTCTTTTACCTGGCTATTGGGCTCTGACAATCAGAGGCACTAGAGGAAGACTGCAGGGCAGGTTGAGGAAGAAAGGAGGTGCTTCATCCTCCTCTTCTCCCTCTTCCTGTGAGAGTCACCCTAGCAATACCTCTTCACCCCAGCATTAGGAATCCCATTTGCAGCCTTTCCAATATCTCTAAGACCAGTCTCATTTCCTTTTAGAGACCCTGGTTCCAGCAAACTTGGGCCTCCTTCTCCTCAGAAGTCTGGGTCCCAGCCCCCAGGACCAGACTCTGAGCTGGGAAGTTGTAATGGTAATTCTAACCTCTTCCACCCCACCTCCAACTCTAAGCATAAGAGCTCATCAGCAATTGTTACCTGATATCTCAGCATTCTCTTTTTGATTTTTCAATTGTGCAGTTACAACTTTTTTTGCATTAACTTCCCTCAGTTCAAATAACTGATTATTATGGTTTAGATCTAGAATGTCCTCCAACAGCCTCATAGGTTCAGAGATGAGGCATTTGGGGGTGATTGGATCATGGGAATGCTATCCTCATTGAAGGACCCTAGTTAGCAAGACAGACTCCATATTGCTGCTTGACCCACCTGCCTGTCCTTTAGATGAACTCAGAAGGAGGAAGCTTAAAAACCTCCTCCCCTTAGAAAGTCTCTTTAGAAATAACAATCAACTATTGTTTTACAAATGTTCTAATAGCAGGACATTCTGCTTCTGTACATTTCACTTGCTTTTCTAGTTCTATCCCATAGGGGGGCCTAGGAACTGTTGGCCTCAAAGGTGTATAAAACATGTTTTGTCTCCCCCCAGTTGGGGCTCAAGTCTGATGCTCTGCTCGGGTCCTGGCCAGTAATAAACTCCTGTGTGGATTTAATATCAGTCTCTGGTTGGTTCTTTCTCACTGGGTCTAACATTCTTGGAGGCCCCAGCAAGATAGCCAGCTGCTCTGGAGCTTGTTATCTTGGAGCCATTGTTTCTTTTTAGGAGAGACTAGGATCAGACATCAGTGGTGTTTGGCCCCTCTGGACACCGGTCTATGGAAGGAGAGGCCACCCTGATGGTATTCTGGGGCTCCAGGTAGGCCTGTCCTAGTCAGGCCCTATCACTGATCAACAGACCTGCAGGAGTTTATTGGGAAAGCCTCTACAGGTAAGAATCAAATGATTATTAGTGCACTGTGGGTAGATAGGAGGAAGCCGAATGCATGACACAGGTTCCCCTATCTAGGGTCTCTTCATGACAGCAAGCATACTCACTGGGTCAGAGTCCTCAGAAGGGTGACTCCCTGGGTGGGTCCATATCCATTAGGCCCCAGAGGTTTTACTTGGCCAAAGTTTGTCTTTGTCAGTTTATTGTTGTCTGTCTACTTGCTCTGTATGCCTTTTGCATTTTCACAGACTAAAATTATGGGTTCCTCACAGTCCACAGAAGGAACTCCACTTGATTGTGTTTTGAATAACTTCAAAAGATTTATTCCACAGACAGGGAAGATGAATATGGTATGAAATTTTCTAAAGGCAAATTATGACACCTGTGTCAATTAGAATGGCCCGGTTTTGAAGTCAGTTGGCCCCCGGTGGGAACTTATTCTATGCACATTGCTCACAAGATTTGGAATGTGGTCATGGGAGATGGGGCCCCACAGGTCCCAATTGACCTTTGGCACTTGATCGGGACAGGACTATGGTCCATCAGCCCTGTCTTCCTCCTCCCTTCTTCCTTTAAAACAGACAGAGCCTGGGGGGGAGGATTGATTTATGTCTGTTTTACAACTAATGATCTTTACAATTAGAAACATCAAAATCCCCCCTTCTCTGAAAAACCTCAGGCATTAATCTCTCCTCTTCAGTCTGTTTTTCATACCCATCAGCCAACCTGGGATGATTGCCAACAGATTTTACAGATCCTGTTCACCACTGAGGAGTGGAACTGCACTTATCAACAGTCAAAGAGGCCCTGGGGCCAAACCCTGGCATCATTCCTGGGACCCCGGGGTATTCAGCCAGGGCTGAGGCTGCAGTTCTGTTGTGCTGCCCCGAATGGGACCCCAATGATGATGATGGTAAGAGGAGGCTGGGGACCTACCACCAGCACTTATTAGGGGGACTCCGGACAGCTGCCAGAAAGCCCACTAATTTGAATAAGATAAGTGAGGTTCATCAGGGAAAAACGGAGTCACTGGCTGCATTTTTAGAGAGACTCTTGTAAGCCTATACAGTTTTCACTCCTATTGACTCAGAGGCTCCCAAAAATGCAGCAGCTTTAAATTTGGCCTTTGTTTCCCAGTTGGCCCCAGACATTAGAAAGAAATTACAGAAATTGGGGGGATTTGAGGGAAAGAATAGGACTGAACTCCTGAACATAGCCCAAAAAGTTTATGATAACTGTGATGCACCTGAGGAAGTCCTAGCCAAGAAACTGGGGAAAGTCACTATTGCTGCACTCCAGGCACAAGAGACAGTTCCTCTGGACAGAAAAGGAAAAAGCCACCTTTTGGGCTTTAAAGAAAGCCTTAGTGTCAGCACCAGCCCTGGCCCTACCTGATGTCACCAAGCCCTTTCAGTTGTTTGTGCCTGAATGAGGGGGCATAGCCAAAGGAGTGCTAGCCTA
Source organism: Heterocephalus glaber (assembly GCF_053883595.1). Taxonomy (NCBI): domain Eukaryota; kingdom Metazoa; phylum Chordata; class Mammalia; order Rodentia; family Bathyergidae; genus Heterocephalus; species Heterocephalus glaber. Next base: position 8,802,144 of record NW_028258324.1, on the reverse strand, counting down.
GGCATTAGGGCCTTGGAACAGACCTGTGGTCTACCTGTCTAAAAGACTTGATCCAGCGGCAAGTGGATGGTCTACCTGTTTGAGGGCAGTTGCAGCCACTGCCCTCCTGTCAAAGAGGCAGATAAGCTCAGCCTGGGACAGGACCTGGTCATCACCGCACCCCATGTGGTGGAGACATTGCTGAGAGGAGCCCCAGAATGATGGCTCTCCAATGCCCACCTGACTCAGTACCAGGCCCTGTTGCTGGATGCACCACACATCAAATTCACCCGAGAAATGACCCTCAATCAGGCCACCTTACTCCTGGACTCTGACTCATGTGCACCCCTCCATGACTGTCTGGGCACTCTGATAACTTCCACCACCAACCGCCCAGACCTGACTGATGTTCCCCTACAATGCCCAGATGAGACCTTCTTCACCAATGGAAACAGCTTCATGGAAGATGGAGTCAGGTACATGGGGGCAGCCATAGTCAGTCTAGAAGGACAAGTACACTGGGCAATGGCATTAAGCCGGGGGCATCAGCACAGAGGGCTGAATAGCCTTAACTCAAGCCCTAAGGTTAGGTCGAGACAAGGCTGTAAACATCTACACTGGCAGCCAGTATGCATTCACCACTGCCCATGTGCACGGCGACATCTACAGGCAGAGAGGGCTATTGACATCAGAAGGAAAAACTATCAAAAATAAAAAAATTTTGGCTTTATTGGAGACAATTTGGGAACCCAGGGCGTTGGGCATTATTCATTGCAAAAGCCACCAGAAAGGAGACAGCTTTGAGGCCCGTGGTAACCAAGAGGCCGATGATGCAGCCCAATGAGTGGTCAGAGAACCAGTGGGGCCAGTAGACATTCTGCCCATCCAACCCATTGGCTATCTGCCAGAAAGACCCACATATACCCCAGAAGAGAAAAAAAAAAAGTGAGCGGGTATAAAACTGGACTCAGGCCGATGAAAAGGGACAAACAAATTTGTCTCCCCCGAGCCCTGGGGCAACAACTTCTTCATCAGTTACATCACTTAACTCACTCACTTGGGAGAATCAAAGTTAAAAAGACTAATGAGCTCTAAGTTTTCAATCCCAGGACTGACCTCTATGGTCCAGGACATCAGTTCCAGGTGTCAGGTGTGTGCACAGGTAAACTCCAAGATGAGACCAAGGAATAAAGGTAATTGACTACAGGAAAGAGAGCCAGGGGAACATTGGGAACTTGATTTCATTGAAATAAAATCCAGCAATAGGTTGAAATATTTACTGGTATTGGTTGACACCTACTCAGGTTGGGTAGAAGCTTTCCCTACTCATGGAGAATCAGCCAACATAGTAACTAAGGTTTTGCTCCAGGAGATAGTTCCCCAATTTAGCATCCCTCATTACCTGGGGTCCGACAATGGGCCTGCCTTCATAGCACAGATATCCAAATTGTTGGCGTAGGCACTACATACTGATTGGAAGTTAGACTGTGCCTATTGCCCACAAAGTTCAGGGCAAGTGGAAAGGATGCATAGGACCCTGAAAGAAACCCTGACTAAATATGTTCTAGAAACTGGCGGTAGGTGGCCCGATCTGCTTCCTCTAGCCTTAAGAGTTAGATGTACCCCATATGTTGACAAGTTTACCCCTTTTGAAATCTTGTATGGGAGGCCGCTGCCACTCCTCCCTAAGTTAAACCTTGAACAGATAACAGAGAATTCTTGTGTTTCTTTACTTCAGTCTCTTCAAGCCTTGCAGATTCTTCAGAGTGAGAGCCAGGCTACAACATAACAGGCTTGAGAATAACCCTTTGTGACATTCCAGCCCCATGGTTTCAAGCCAGGAGACCTGGTCCTGATGTGCTTGGTTTGCTTGCACCAAGGGGTTGATTAAATACATTCCCAAATCAGTCTTGGCTACCCAATCTGCCACTTTATTTTTGTCACCATGTACGTTGTTCCACAAGTCTTGTATTATAATGGAAAAGGGGGCCACAAACATCTGGGACTAACCACTGAATACTATAGGAGTAAACGGGCTGCCCCCATTTTAGTGCCCATTCTGGTGGGATTAGGAATAGCCGGCTCAGAGGCTATTGGAATTTCCTCCTGGATCCTTCAGGACACAAATTTTAAAGCTCTAAGCCACCAAGTAGCCAGAGATTTGGGTCACCTGGAAGACTCGATCTCTAGATTAGAGAACCATGTTGATTCCCTAGTTGAGATGGTCCTGCAAAATCGAAGAGGACTTGACCTCCTGTTCATGAAACAAGGAGGGTTATGTGTAGCCCTAGGAAAAACGTGTTACTTTCATGCTAATCAGTCTGGTATCATTAGAGATACCCTAGCTATGGTCAGGGAAAATTTAAAGACTAAATATGCTCAACAAAAGGATCAAAATTGGTTTCAAAATCTATTTGACTAGTCCCCATGGTTAACTACCTTAGTTTCTGCTATAGCAGGCCTCCTAGTTATCTTACTTCTGCTTTTGCTCATGGGACCTTGTATTATAAATGCTCTGACTAAATATGTTAGACAGAGGGTTCATGCAGTTAAACTGATGGTGTTGAGACAAAAGTCTGAGATTTTAAAAGACGTTTTAAAAAACAAATCCAAAGAGTAAATACAGGAATCAAAGATTTGATTAAGTTACAAGAACCAGTGGGGAATGAAGGGCCCTAGTTAGCAAGACAGACTCCATATTACTGCTTGACCCACCTGCCTGTCCTTTAGATGAACTCAGAAGGAGGAAGCTTAAAAACCTCCTCCCCTTAGAAAGTCCCTTTAGAAATAACAATTAACCAACTATTGTTTTACAAATGTTCTAACAGCAGGACATTCTGCTTCTGTACATTTCACTTGCTTTGCTAGTTCTATCCCATAGGGGGCCTCAAAGGCGCATAAAACATGTTTGTCTCCCCCCAGTCGGGGCTCGAGTCTGATGCTAGCCTCGGGTCCTGGCCAGTAATAAACTCCTGTGTGGATTTAATATCAGTCTCTAGTTGGTTCTCTCTCGCTGGGTCTAACACTCATCAGCGGATCTATCCACTAATGTGTCCAGCAGCTGAGTGTGCTGCTGGGAGGTAGGGCCTGGTTAGAGTTGAGTCACTGGAGGTGTGACCTGGAAGGGTGTAGCTCCCCAACCCCAGCTCCTCCTTTCACATTCTTCTTCCTGGTTGTCATGATATGAGCAGCTTTTCTCTGCCAGACCCTTGCACCACATCCTCCCTGCCTTGGAGTCAGCTGACTATGGACTGACTCCTCTAAAATCTATGAACTTAAATAAACCTCTCCTCTCTTAAGTTGTGGGTATTGGGTATTATGTCTCAGTGATGGGAAAGTGACTAAGACACTGATGTAGCATCTATCTTCTGACCTCGACTTACGGTCCTTCTTCCATCATTCCTTTGGCTCTCTCCTCCCCACCTTGTTCTCTGATTCCAAGGTGAAGTGGAAGGGAACAGCCCTCCTTCTTACACACATCCTGTTCTAGTTAGACTGAATTTTATTTGGGGTATGGGGAACTAGGAAGGAAACTGATGTTTATTTAACTAGGCCTTTTTAGTCAAGCCATAGACCTTGAGTAATCTGAGTTTGATATATATAATTTTTCATCAACTTTACAGAGAAAGAATTTATGGAAAGTAAACTACAACCCTTCAAAGGACATAACTGGATGCATTTTGACATAGTACATTCCTGGGAAATAATTGACACAAACAAGATTCAGAATATTTCTAACGGCCCTTTCACCCGGGACCTCAGGCACCCAATCACTGATCTGCTTCTTGTCACTATAAACTAATTTACATTTTTGAGGATTTGATATAAATTATACAGTATATAATCTTTTATGTCTGGTTTATTTCATTCAGCTTAATGATTTTGAGATTCAATGATATTGTTGCTGCTATTATCAATAGTTCAAGTCTTTTTTTTCTTGCAGTAATAGTCCATTGTATGGATGTACCGTTGCTTATTTATCCACTCACTTGCTGATTCACATTTCCCTAATTTGCAGTTTGAAGTTATTATAAATAAAGCTGCTATAAATGTCTATGTATAAATCTTTGAGTAGCAAATACCTTGGAGTGAAGATATATTCTCTCTATACATAGAGATAAAGATGATAAAGATGACAGAGAGAGAGAGAGAGAGAGAGAGAACAGATTAAAGCCAGGGCTTTCACACTGAGCTATACCCCTAGTTCTTTTAATTTTTCTATTTTGAGACAGGATTTTGCTAAATTGCTAGGTTGCCCAGGCTGGGCTTAAATTTGCAATATTCCTGACTCAGTCTCCCAAAGTGCTGGAATTACAGGTATATGCCACCATGCCTGGCTTAATATATGTTATATTTTAAGTGCAATACATATAAAGTATGCTGTTTGTCCTTTTTTTTGGGGGGGGGTACTGGGGATCAAACTCAGGACCTTGTGCTTTTGATGCAGGTGGCGGAAACACTGAGCTAAATCCCTAGCCCCTGTTTGTTCATTTCTTGATTATAATGTTAGAAAATGTACATAATCTGCTCAATATAAAGGGGAATTTGGCCCAGTATAAAAAATGCCAAGTCTGTTGTTTTGTGTTTGTTTCTGAGAAGGGATCTTACTATGCTGTATAGGCTTTGCTCCAACTCAGGATCCTCCTGACTCACTCTCCCAAGCATCTGAGATTATAGGCATGCACTTCCACACCCAGCTAGTCTATTTTAAGGAGCAGATAAAAAATAGCTTTTGAACTCAGAAAACTAGTGTCATGTTGTGACACATAATTTTTCATCTGTACAACCTAAAACCTTTCCCTTTTTTACCACTTCACAGTATCTGCCTACAGATATGCCAAGGCCTGAGACTCCAGTGGCAGTCCTCTTTGATCTTGGGTTAATTCACAGCAGGTATTTATCAAGAGTTTTTCACTCAAAATAAATACAAGATAGAAAATACAGACTTACAACCAACTCAGCATCTGGTACTTCCCAATTATATGCTTATCTCTGTTCTCTATATACTAAGGAGATTTTAAAAAATGAACAAGAGCGGTTGTCCTTGCTCTCTGACGGCCATAATTTATGTCCAAGCCACATAAAATTAAAAATAATTTTAAACAATTATGCACAATCCTGAAGAAAAATAAATAAGATGAGGGTGATCATGTTTTAATGTGTGAAGGAAACACAAAAGGAGGAAAAGGAATTATAGAATCAGCAGGAAAGAGTTAATGGAGTTTGGTCAGAAGTAGATGTACCCATGTGCACTATTTCATTTTCTCCCAAAGAATTTATTAGTTTCTGCAAGCACAGCCATTTGAATGATCATTGGTAAACATTTCACTGCTCTGTGACACATTTTCCTCATATATACAATAAAAAAGAAATAGTACACCTTGCTTCTTATATAATCCATAGGATGGACAATTAGGAAACATTGAGAAATACCTCACTTAAGTCTATGTATTGAGGGTTCTTGCATTAAATTATCAATCATAAACACATATCATAAAAGATAGCACTGTACCAAACTTGTCCCTGCAGCTTAAACTTAAGGCAGACAAAAATAAAAGTCTTATGACAAGGTAGATTCACACAGAATTGTGAATAAAGCTTACAGATTTTTAAAACATTTTAGGCAGCATTTTGAGTGTACCTGGAGTGGGATATTGAGAAATGAATTTATAAAGCATTTCTAGCAAGCAAATAAAGACTTTCTTTTTTTTCTGAGAGTTAAGTTTTAGAAAAATTGGGTCAGAATTAAGTAACTTTATTGCTGCCTGGAATGTTTGAACCATTTAATTTTCCCAGTATTAACTGAATAGTAGAGATTTCCTTGGTCCATTTCCAAGTAAAAGACATGGAAGAAATTCTTCCATCTAATTTAACCCATGAAAAGGGGCCTAGGAAATATTTGTCAAACAAATAAGTAAATGAAAGAATCAGTCAGTGGTTAAAAATAGATATCTATATATGGACAATGATCCTGCTCTTTTTGACTGGAATGATTTGTAACTATTACTATATTTGCCAAGTGTTTCTGTTATAAAATTGAAAGTATAAGATCCTAGAAATTCCCTTTGAGGTAGTCATCTGATGGACAAGATATCAAACTGAACTTGGGAATATTAGTGAGCTCAAAACCTAACAGTTCTAGCCATAAGCTTGAGAACTACATAAATTCCTAACAAGCAACAGTAATTTATCCTACTGATAGAACCTTTGGAAAAAGGGGTCACCATTAATGGCCCCTCACCACACAACTAGGCACAGACCCACAGGTGAATCAACCAAACCAGACCTTTCAGCCTGCTGGTGAATATGGACTAGAGGTGAAAATAGGGTTCTCCTTACAGTTCTAGGAAAAATAAGGAGACTCTATGCCATTAGGCTGAGGCTCAAGGCAGCTATGTATGGAGAGGTATAAAAACTCCTCTTCCAACAGGACTCACGCAGATTAGTGAAACTTCTAGGAGGAAAATTAGCATAGATTGAGGTCCAAGGATTCAGCTCCAGGATCTACAATGAAGGTAGATTACTACTTCAAATTGGTGAAGGGAGTTAAAATGTCCTTCTAAAGGCCAAGCATGGTAATAGCCCAGAGTGGAAGGAGGCAGTTGATAAACCCCTCCAATATCCTGTACCATCACACTCTCTTTAAGGGCCTCAAAGGAACTTCAAATTCAATGTTTGAAACAAAAACTCCTAATGGTTCCCTGAAAACCATGACCTTCACCATAATCAGTAAGTCCACATTCTTCCAGTCTCATAACCAGGAAATTCTTGTTTCTGTCTTCCCCACCCTCCATATCTAATTTTTTCTTGAATTTGATAATTTCTTCCATATCTATTCTGATGCTGCTTCATGCCAATCTTCTGGTTTGTGTGGATTCAAGAGTCTTCTAGTATTTCCAAACCACTGTTGCTTCCTATAATGTTTTCTACTTTGCAGCCAGAGTGGATATCTCTCAAAAACATAAATCTTCCCATGTCATGCCCCTGGTAAAAACCCTTTAAAGGTCTCCCATTCCCTCCAGGATTGGAAGAAAACTTCCTAATGTGGCTTGCAAAGCCCAGAATGCCCTGGCTCCTGAGCATCTCTCCAGACTCTTCTAGTTCCACACTGTGGTTCAGGAATCTGCTCTGGCCATTGTGTTCTTCTTTTAAGTCCTTTGCAACTCAATTAATTTCTATATTGCTGAAAGGAAGATATTGGAATTCTGTCTCATCCTTTCAGACTTCAGCTCAGGGAGCTTTTCTCCGGGAGAAACTTTCCAGATACTAGGAATCTTTGTTGTATAGCTCTTCCCATTATTGCAATTTTACAATGGTACTTATAATTTGTTTTTACTTTTATTGTTGTCTTAGTTGATTTTTCTCATTGCTGGGCACAGCAGTAGCAAACCAGCACATGGCAGGATACAGTAAGACTTCCTTCTTTCCCTTTTTATTCCACCCATGTTATAAGCCTATTGGTTGGTGCTGCCCACACCCAGGGTGGGTCTTTCCACTTCAGTAAATCCCTCATTCACACCTAGAACAATGCTAAACCAATCAGTGGACTAATCCAGTATCACACTCATGATCCAATCACTTCCAAAAGCCCCTGTTATAGCCTGTGTTTAGGTGTCCCCACAAAGCCTCATGTGGTCATAGGTCGGGGTTTTTCAGAAGTGTTTGGGTCAATTGTGTGTGATGCTGAAATTGATTCATGGTGCAGTGCTAGGCTCAAGGGCACTAGAATTAAGGGTGTGTTTTCTACCTGCCCTAAGTAGTCTGAATAAGATAAAAGGGAGAGAAAGACACTATTTAGGACCGTTGTTGCTTTTGCTGTTTTGGCCTGCCATGTGCCACTCTGCCTTACAGCCAGTCAACTGAGAACTGAAACCTCTATGAACTGTAAGCCAAATAAACCTTTCCTCCTTAACTTTAGGTATCAAGTAGTTTGTCTCAGCAATGAGAGAAGAGTAACTAAGACAGTCCTCTTGTGAGTGCATGAGACTTTGGAGGGGCATCTATATACAAGCCACAAAAATTGATGTTCCTCCTACACTCATCCAGTACTGTGGGTCCAGGTGAGAGTCAGTCTGTCACCATTGGACCCCAGCTCTTATAAGTAAGAAACAGACCAAGACTTGTTGAAAATAAAATGAATGAACAGCACCAAGGTGGAAGCCAGGAAGAAAACTAGAGAGCTGCATCTTCCTATTTCTGCTCTCTCTTCTATGGGACTAGGAATAAATTAGATATATGGCTTATTTTGTCACAGATTGTCTCCCTAGTCCGGGAACTGCTTATGATCTGGCTACAGCAAGATGAGGTCCCCAGTTAATAAGTCAAACCAGAGACAAGGCTTTGCATACTGTACATCCTGCATCTTAGACCTCATTAATGAAATGAAGATCCTTTTCTTCCACGTAATATAAGTGCAATTTTAATAACAGGTCATTTCTGAGATGTGTAAAGTATAAACATTTTGAAACCTAAGGCATTCTAGGAAATTCTTATGATAGCTTTTATCATTTTAGGCTAGAAATTAATAAAAAATTTTAAATGAGATAATCTAGAAGAATCATTGTTAGAAAAAGAATTTTTTAAGTAAAACGCAATATCTACATGTATTTTCTGCTACAGTAAAACCTCTTATTTTTTATTAGTACATGTCTGTAGTTCATAATGTTTACATTCTTGTGGGGAATTGGTACATGTACACAGAACATCTTCATCCCTTTTTCATGCCCTTTCTTCCCCCCATCCATCTCTTGATCCCCTTCGTTTATTTTTTTTTTGTACAGGTTTGCAATACATAATGCTTACACTCCTTGTGTGGAGTTGGTACATGCACATAACACATCTTAATTCCTTTGTCATCCCCTTTTCTTCTTCCCCCCTCCCTCCATCTCTTGATCCCCTTCCATTTCAGAAAGATCTATCGCCCTATTTCCTATTATCTATCCTTTATTTTTTTCTTTATTTATACTTTGGGCTTCTCATATAAGAGAAATCATGTGATATTTAGGTTTATGTGTCTGATTTATTTCACTTAACATTATGATTTCAAGGTACATCCATTTTCCTACAAATCACTCAAGTTTATTCCTCTTTATGGCACTGTAGTACTCTATTGTGTGTAAATACTACATTTTCTTTAGCCATTCATCTGTTGTTGGATTTACAGGCTGCTTCAAAGATTTAGCTATTGTGAATTGTGTTGCCATAAACATGGATATGCATTTATCTCTATAATATGATGTCTTTAACTTTTTCAGGAAGATATCTAGGAGGGGAATAGCTGGGTCAAATGGAATTTCTAATTTCAGGTTTTTGAGGAATCTCCATTCTGATTTCTGAAATGATTATACTAGTTTACAATCCTATCAACAATGTAAAACAGTTAAAATATATAAGTGAGGAATCATACATTCTGATCATTTAAATACCTCTATTTGTGTTTCAGACCAAAACCCTCTAGTTCTTCCAAGGTTCTCAAATTTAATATATAATTTTCAAATAATCCACTATAAATATTTATAATATGCAGTCATAGTACTTTGCTTTAAAAGTCAATGTTTATTTGTTATGATGCAGTCTGATTTTTGTTAAATGTTTTTTTTTTGTTGTTGTTGTTGTTGTTGTTTGGTACCAGGGATCGAACTCAGTCTTTGCGCTTGCACAGCAGTCAGTGAAACCACTGATCTAAATCCCCAGCCCTGTTAAATGTTTTATTAATGCCAAATGATCATGTTTTAAAGCACCAAAACTATTTAAAAATAGACTATTTTTATCAGCAAAACACATTCATCTTCACAACTTAAGTATATCATTAATAATAATACGAACTCATTTACTGAGTGCTTACTATGTGCCAGCCTGAATTGAACACTTACTTCAGGGATATTAGCTCCTACTATGAACTACAACTTTGTGAAGCAGATTCTATTTGTGCACCCATTTTATCATCCTTTTTGTAATTCCAGTAAAATATTAAGGCTTAACAGTATTAAATAAATTGTTCAAAGTAAGTATCTATTAAGGGTAATGATATTGCTTAAATAAAACTTTAATCTGAAGTACAATGATTAATACATAAACAGACTGAACTGCTGACTGCTGATTGATTTTAGCAGAGTTTCTGAGGGCTTGGCTTTACCATCCACACATACACATTTTGACTTAAAATACTGTACCAAGGACTCCAAGAAGGAAATAACTACAGAAAAAATGAGATGCTGATTAGCATATTACCCCTTCCATCCCACATAAATAATTCTATTTATCTCACTCATATAATTCAAGAGCTCAAAACACATCCTATAAAAATACCAATAGTTTTCTATGAATAAATTTTGACTTGTTCTCTGTTCTGGAAACATTTGAATTGGTTCCAGTGGAGTGGGACTTCCCGGTTGCTGTGTTTTGAGGAGTGCAAATCTAAAGTTCAACAAGAAGAAATGGAATCATCAAAATCTTGGGTGGTAGTTGCTGCTCTGGATGACCACTGTTATCCCCTTTGCATCTCTTTTTCCCACTGGAGTTATAGTTAAATTCTCAAGCAGTCTTATATAAGATACTTCTGCTTTTCCTAATTTTACAAGATGCTTCATTTGAGAGGAGAATTTGTATTATTTTAGTATTTGTCAGGGGCCATCTTTATCCCTACAGAAAGTGTGTCCCAAATTCCCAGTACAGTTCTGTGCCAGCAAGTCCTTTGCCACTATCCTCGATGCAGGCATCACCATTCTTTCCTATGAGCATCGTAAGGCATATTACCAAAAAGCAATTCTGTGGGTCAGCTCTATTGAACTGATACACATGTCAAGTTACTGTCAAAGCTAGACTGGAAACACACACTGCAGCATTAGAATGCAGTCTGTGTTTCTTTAGTCATCAGTTAAGCAATCATTATTTCTGATTTTATAACTCTCTTTTGGGAGTCCCTAATGCTCCCCTGAGTGCTTTTGATATATTTTCCACTTGTCCTAGAAATGAAAAACTAAAATAGGTTTCCTGCTGAATTCAGTCCCCAAAAAAGAACTATTTAGTAAATTTAATTACTTAACAACATCTGTATTCCATTTTCATTAAAAAAAATTGGGCAAAACAAAACGCCAAGTTTTACCTTGTCTACCATTCTGTTGATGGAATGTTTATTTTTAGGTTTGGGTTATAAGGTAACCTCTGGACTGGCTTTCAGTAACTGGATTCAGATATTGTGCACACTGACATTCAGGCTTTCCACCTGCAAAGGAATTTCGAAGTGCTCTCCCTTCCCTCTGAGCTTACTCACTTCTCAAATGGGCTCATAGTAGAAAGTCTACACCAACTCATTTATATCATTTGCAAAGTCATTGGTCCAAGTTTTAAAAAACAGACATATAATCTAATAAAATGTGAAAAAGAGCTCCCAGTACTGGCACTGTAGTTTATTCAATGAGAATCTAATTGGAAAACTCTAATATTCTGTAGGAGACTACAGTGGGAAAGAAAAATGTGCAACTTTGCTAAGCTGGGTTCACTGAATTAAATATAATGACTGTACCTTAATAATCTTTCACTCGGGCCAGGGATTTAGCTCAGTGGTTCTGGTGCCTGCCTTGCAAGCACAAGGTCCTGAGTTCGATCCCTGGTACAAAAAAATATCTTTCACTCAGTATCTTACTTCCTGATTAATTTTCAGAAAGTTTCAGAACATTTTAGACTCCCTAGTCCTCTACTATGTCTATTATAGAGACTTCTGAGGGATGAAACATGTTGTTGCTAAATTAATAGCCTTTAGTTGGGTCCATTTTTATTGACTGCTATTAGAACTATATACTGTTCTAACAACAGTCCATCTAACATAAAATAAATCCATATAATAAGCTATCCATGCAGCTTACAGGAAAGTAGTTATTCCACAAAGGTCAGTAGATTGGTTCCAATCCTCTTTCCCTGGAGTAGTTAACAAGATTGTAGACAGCATGTTGATCACTGTAAATGCTAGGATATTGTTTTTTCATTCATCATTTCAAATACTAAATTTTGCATGATAAAGCATTGGCTTAAACTGAAGCAGTGAACTTCTCTTCTGATATAAAACTGTATACATCTCTGATAGCTATGAGCAATGCTTTTTTATGGCTTTGTTTACTTTGTTCTAAAATGAAATGACCATTCTTCATAAGCGAGCTGAAGAGTATTTGTAGTAAATAGTTTCTTCCTTTGAAGTAAAGAGGTCTGGGTATGTATTTATATTTTTTCTTAAGTAGCAAGTGAAAAATACTTCCAAAAGTTTTGCCTTCTAACATCTGTTATAAAGACTTGTAAAGCCAGATCTACTCTATAAGCAAATGACAAACTCTCTGAAAGTTGTAATTTGTACCTTTTTGAAAACACTATTTTTCATATGCCAGGGTTTGGTGACTTTTTCCTGTTATATTGGAAAAACAATCAATTCATTATTTTGGAACCAGAAAGCATGTTAACTCTGGGAATAATGAATTTTTTGGTTAAAAAAAAATAAAAACTCTGAAGTGGCCTATTTTAAACTTTGAGTTAGTTTTACTTTTAATTTGCATTCTAAGTTTTTTACTTCATGTGGAGCTATGGAAGAACTCCAGAGTAGAAGGCAAAAGATTCTAGATTTTGTTTGAGTTCTAGCATTAGTTTTTAGGAGATAATTAGTTTTTGAGAAAATACTGAAACTTTTTAAAGTATTTCTTACTACTATAAAAAGAGACAAGATAGTCTTCAGATCTTACAAACCTGTAATGAATCTGTGATTTCATAATCCAAAAGAAGTAATGATATAAGATGTTTTAAATTCATAATGAATACTTGTGAATCCTGGTTTTAACTATCAAAGGAATAATTGCTCATGGTAAGGTTTCAGGAAGCATATTTGCCTCTTATGTTTTGTAGAAGTGCCCCTAGACTGCATCTTCTTCATTACCTAACACCATCTTTCTTCCTTAATTATTCCAGGGTATTACATATACTGGAAGCTGAATTTGTTTTTTGTTTTGTTTTGTTTTGGTACTGGGGATTGAACTCAGGACCTTGCACTTGCAAGGCAAGCAGCTGAACCACTGAGCTAAATCCCTGGCCCTGAATCTGTTTTTAATGATATATCTTTTCTCTTTGAGATTGTTTTTCTTTTTTGCTTGTTTTTGGTTTGTTTGTTTGTTTGTTTTTTGAGTTAGGGTCTTACTATATAGTTCAAGCCAGCCTTGAACTCACTATGTAGCCCAGGTTGGCCTCGAACTCTTGGTGATCCTCCTACCTCAGCCTCCCAAGTGCTGGGATTATAGTCATGTGCCACCATGTCTGTCTGAGATTGTTTTTCTTAAATGTAATAAATTTACTTTTACCGTAAAAGTGAAATGATACATGCATTTTTACTACATTTTTATCTCCTACAAATATGTAAAAAGAAAGAATATGGTCTTTACCTACAACACAACATGTACACTACAATACCTTATACATATAACACTTTTAATTTAATTATATTGACTATGATCCAGGAGTCTCATAAATTTTTAATGTTTATCTGTATTTTATATATAAGGAAACAGGGAGCAGATATGTATAGAACCAACTCATGAATACATAATAATCACCCAATAGGTCAAAGATGAAAATCTTTATTCTACCCTCCCAGTGAATAACTTTGTGCTTAGCTCACTACTTCTATCATCATCCATCTCTGCAATTTTCCTAGTACATGTTTCTAAATATCTTTATAGCATTGACACGATTTTAGCTAGAATCACTAACAACAATAAAAATCACAAATAATATGAGAATAATATGAGTATAAAATAAGACAAGTGACTAATATCCTTAATATATAAATTTTTGGAACAAATTCAAAAGAAATAAAGGTAGAACTTCTATAGATAAGTAATGGAAAAGTGAGCACAGCATATGAGGTGGCTATTCATAGATGAGGAAAATAATAAATTTTTAAAATTCAAACTCATTAATAGAAGAAATACAAACTGATGCTAAAATAAATACCTTTTTAACATGTCAAAGAAGAAACATTTTAAAGAAGGATATGAGAGGAAATGATGAGATTGTCATGTGCTGGTTGAGGAAATTCTTATTTATTTATTTATTGCCACTGGAGATTGAACCCAGTGCCTCATATATATCAAGCACACACTCTACCACTCCATACCACTAGTCCAAGCTAGCAGGAATTTAAATGATTGAATTCTTTCATGGAAAGTATTTTGGGATATGATGTGTTTTGAGAGTCTTAAAAATGTTCCATACTGCTTGGCCCAGTAATTAGTAATTCCCCTTCTAGAAATGTTTTCTAAATGCACACATATGCAAAAAATTGATTTTCTTTGTAAATATTTATAAAAGGATTGGGGGAGGGAGGAGGGAGGGAGAGAAGGAGAGAGAATAACCTAAAATCCAAAATTAAAGAAAACATTAAATAAATAAATGATGGCAAATCCAAGGCCTACAAAGTCATACAGCCTCTAATATTATGCATGAAGTGTTTTCAATGAAAAAAGAGATAGCGTTGGAGGTGGGAGAAAATTACAAAGCTATATACACCATGTGCTCTCTCAAGAATGTTAATATTAAGAATGAGCATATCCATCTGAACTTTCTGAAATGACAGCAGCAGAAGTAAAAAATAGCAGATGAATTAGGCTATAGAGAAAATAATCTCTCAGGTAAAAAGGAATTGACAATCAAAATGAAGGACATGCTCAATAACTTGAAAGTAGACACAGATATAAAAATAGAGGAACTTACAAAAATGATGGAAACTATGAATGCCCAACATAGGAAAGAAATGGAATCCATGAAACATTCAAACAGATATCTAGAAGATTAAAAATTCAATTGAAAGTATACACAACCAAGTGAACAAAAGCAAGGACAAAATATCAAATATAGAAGGCAGGATTGTGGTTAGTGACCACAAAAAGGAAGATATCTTAAAAATAGAAAGAAACCATTAAAAATCAACCCAACAGCTGCAACATGATGCAAAGCAGAACAACATAAGATTGATAAGAAACAGTGCAAATGCCATAAAAAATCTGTTCACAGAAGTAATAGCAGAAAATTTCCCAAACATGGAAAAAGAATTTGACATACGAATAAGTGAAGCATATAGAACTCCAAATATCCATGACCAAAATAAATCTACAACAAGGCATATAATAATCAAGATTCCAGAAAATCGGCACAAGAACAGAATATTAAAAGCTGTGAGGGAAAAGAAACAAATCACCAATGAAGGAAAACCCATCAGAATCACAACAGACTTCTCAACCCAAACCCATAAGTCAAGGAGAAGATGGAGTGAAGTATTTCAAGCTATAAAAGAAAACAACCTCCAACCCAGATTATGTACCCCACAAAACTATCTTTCAAAATCAATGCCAGTTGTTCCTCAGACAAAGGACTAATATCTTGAACATATAAAGAGTTGAAAAAATAAGCCCCACCCCAAATTTAAAGACCCAATCCAAAAATGAGCATCTGAAATGAACAGATACTTCTCAGATGAAGTAATAGAGACAGCAAATAAGTATATGAAATAATGTTCAACACCACTGGTCACTTGAGAGATGCAAATGAAAATGCTGAGATTTCATCTCATTTCAGAAAGAATGGCTATTATCAAGAAATCAACCAACAACAAATGCTGGTGGGGGAAAAGGAACCCTTCTCCACTGTTTGTGGAAGTGTAGATTGGTGCAACCACTGTGAAAATCAGTGTGGAGACGCCTCAAAAAACTAGCATTAGGGGTCCCATTTGACCTAGCTATTCCCCTTCTTGGTATCTTCCTGAAAGAATTAAAAGCATCAAACCACAGTGATATATGCACACTCATATTTATAGCAGCACAGTTTGTAATAGCTAAATCTTGGAAACAACCCAAATGCCCACCAATTGATGGACAGATAAAAAATATATGGATTTCTTATACAGTGGAATACTACCCAGCCATAAAGAAGGATAAACTTCAAGCATTTTTAGGTAAAGAAATGGGCCTTGAGACCATACTTTTCAGTGAAATAAATCAAACACACATATGTAAATATCACATTGTCTTTGTGGTATGAGAAACTGAAAGTGTAAACAAGAATCAAAATGTATAATAGATATTGTGAAATAGGAAGAAATTGTTCAAAAGAAAAGGAGAACTTAGCGGGAGGGGGAAAGGAAGGAAGGGAAAAGAAAAAATGAGAAAAGAAGGGTGAAATGGAAACAAGGCTTTGTAAATAAGGAGGGGAAGAGGACTTGAAGGTAAGGAAGGGGAATAGGTAAAAGAGGAATCAAGATATATGATGTATTGATCCCCAAAGCAGAGAAAGACCCAACTGAAAAAGAGAACTATAGGCCAATCTCACTAATAAACATAGATGCAAAAATCCTTACCAATATACTGGCAAAAAGAATGGAGAAAATCCTCAAGGAGATCACACACCCTGACCAAGTGGGATTCATCCCAGGGATGCAGGGATGGTTCAACATATGCAAATCAATAAATGTGATACACTATATCAATAGATCCAAGGACAAAAACCATATGATCATTTCAATAGATGCAGAAAAATCATTTGACAAAATCCAACACGCATTTAGGATAAAAACCCTACAAGAAATTGGAATAGATTGTCTCTACCTAAATCTGATAAAAGCCATCTGTGAAAAACCAACAGCCAATATCATACTAAATGCTCAAACACTAAAATCCTTCACATTAAAATCAGCAACAAGACAACGATGTCCACTCTCACCACTCCTATTCAATATAGTCTTGGAAACATTAGCCACTGCAATTAGACAAGAGAAAGAAATAAAAGGAATAAAGATAGGAAATGAAGAAGTCAAATTGTCATTATTTGCAGATGACATGATACTCTATATAGAAGACCCCAAGAACTCCACCAAAAGTCTTCTAGACTTAATAAACAAATTCAGTCAAGTAGCTGGATGCAAGGTCAACACACAAAACTCAATAGCTTTCCCTACATGACAGCATACTCACTGAATGAGAAATAGGGCAAACAATTCCTTTCACAATAGCATCCAAAAAACTGAAATACCAGGAATCAACCTAACAAAAAAAATCAGAGACCTCTTCTCTGAAAACTATAGCACTTTGAAAAAAGAGATTGAAGAGAATGTCAGAAAATGGAAAGACATCCCTTGCTCCTGGGTAGGAAGAATCAGCATAATGAAAATGGCCATAGTTCCAAAACTGCTATATAGATTAATCCAATCCCAGTTGAAATCCCAGCAGCATACTTCACAGAACTTGAGAAAACAATCCAAAAATTCATTTGGAATAAGAAGAGACCCAGAATAGCAAAAGCAATACCAGGCAATAAAGACAAGGTAGGGGGTATCACAATCCCCAACTTGAAACTATACTACATAGTTACTGTGATAAAAACAGCATGATACTGGCAAAGTAACAGACCTGAGGACCAGTGGAACAGATTAGAAGATGCAGAAGCAACTCCAGACATACTCAGCCACCTTGTCTTTAACAAAGGAGCCAACCAACCACCCTCACTGGAGGAAAGATAGCCTCTTTAATGGTGCTGGAAAAATTGGGTTTCAACTTGTCAAAGATTAAAACTAGACCTATATTTCTCACCATACATTAAACTAAAATCAAAATGGATTAAAGATCTAAATATTGAAATGGAAATGCTGAACCAGCTGGAACAGAGGTTAGGTGGAACTCTTGAAGACATTGTGTAGGAAAAGATTCTATGGACAAAACCTCAGTTGCCCATGAACTCGCATAATGAACAAGTGGGATCACTTCTTATTAAAAAGCTTCTACACAAGAGAAACCACCAACAGTGTAAAGAGACAACCCACAATGTGGAAAAAATTTTCACCTGCTGTTCCTCAAACAACTGTGTACTATCTAGAATCTATAAAGAACTCAAAAAAGTCAGACCTCCCAAATTTAAAGAACCAATGCAAAAATGAGCATCTGAAATGAATAGACATTTCTCAGACAAAGAAATAGAAATAGCAAATAAACATATGAACAAATGTTCAGCATCACTGGTCATTCGAGAGATGCTAATTAAAACAACACTGAGATTCCACCTCACCCAAGTATGAATGGCTGCTATCCTTAAATCAACCAATAACAAATGCTGGCAGGGCTGTGGGGAAAGAGGAATCCTACTCCACTGATGGTGGGAGTTTAGACTGGTGCAAACACTGTGGAAATCAGTATGGAGATACCTCAAAGAACTAGGACTGGAAGTCCCATTTGACCCTGCTATTTCCCTGCTGGGTATCTCCCTGAAAGAATTAAAAGAATCATACCACAGTGATATATGTGCACCCATGTTCATAGCAGCACAATTCACGATAGCTATAACTTGGAAGGAACCCAATTGCCCATCAACTGGAGACTGGATAAAGAAATTGTTTTTTATATAAAATGGAGTATTACTCAGCCATAAAGAACGAAAAACTAGACATTTATGGCTAAATGGATGCATATTGAGATGATACTATTAATTGAAATAAATAGGACACACATGTGTAAATACCAAATAGATTCTCTAGTGTGAGAAACTGAAAGTATAAATCAGGACTAAAAGGTATAATAGATCATGTGAAATGGAAGAAAAGGGGCAAAGGGGAAGGAAAAGTGGGAAGGGTAGGGGAAAAGAAAGAAGAGAATGGAATTAATATGAGAAAAAGAAAAAATGGAAACAAAATCTTTGTAGATAGGGAGGGGTGGAGGGAGTGAAGGGAGGGCAGCAGTGTGGGGAAAAAATAAGAACCAAGATGAATTCTGTTAAGCTGAAAATTTCCAATGATGAATGTCATTATGTTGTATACCTTAAATGGGCCAATAAAATTAATTTTAAAATACAAATAATAAAAAAAAATTTAAAGATATATCATGTACAGGGGTAAGTTCCCCATGATGAATGTATATCATTATGTATATCTAAATTATACCAATAAAATTAATTTTAAAAACTAAAGTCATAAATCTTTTCAATGAAACTATAGGAGAGTCCTTTTATATCATGAGGTGGGCAAAGATGTAAGAAAGTGATAACCACGGAAGAAGAATTTAATAAATTAAACTTCATCAAAATTTAAAGCTTCTGCTCCTCAAGAGACAGCATTACGAATAAGAACAATAGCCAAAAACTGGAGTCAACTCAAGTGTCTATCAATATGAGAATGAAGAAATGACCTATTCATCCAATGAAATAGTACTCAACTTAAAAATTGAATACAGAAAAGCTTGGAGGAGTCCTGAGAATTATTTTGAGAAGTACTGCACAAATCTAAAGCAATACAAGGTCTGCAGACATGGTCCTGAGGTCGCCAGTCGCGCTGAAAACACCGAATCAGCCCGCTGCAGACAGGCAGGTTTGCGGACGTGGTCCGGTGGTCGTCAGTCACGCGGAAAACACCAAATCAGCCCACTACAGACAGGCAGGTCTATGGACGCGATCCCGAGGTCGCCAGTCACGCGGAAAACACCAAATCAGCCCGCGCCTTGGCAACAATCCACTGTACACACACCCACACACACACACACACACACGCACACACACACCGTCGTTTGGCCTCTTCTCTGTACAGCCACCTTGTTCCACACTACGAAGATGCAGAGGACACCTGACCACCAGACCACTATGCTGGAGCTAATCAAGTTCTCACCATTTAAAGAATTCCTGCCCAGAGGTAGGGGCTTCTGAACTGCCGTCCCACTGCTCCTGGTCCACAGGAAGGGTATGCCCGGCCACCAACCCTCCCACTGCTCCCAGAACAGAGGAAAGGGCTTTTGGGCTGTCGTCCATCTCACTGCTCCCGGCCCAGAGGTAGGGGCTTCTGAGACGCCTTCCCACTGCTCCTGGTCCAGAGGAAGGGGCTTCTGGGCTGCCAAATGTCCTGCCGCTCCCAGCCCAGAGGAAAGGGCTTTCAGGCCACCATCCCTACTGCCACTCCCGGCCCCTGGCCCACCTCTTCCAGCTCAGAGAATGTGAGCCGCACAGACGCCAACAGCACACCCCCTGCCCCCCCAGTCGAAATGAGAAAACATGTAAATAAGTCTCAAAAAGAGACTTCCAGATCAACTACAGCAACTCCAAAGGGAAATGAAATGAAACACTCTGATAACCAACCACCTGGACCCACTGAAATGGCAACAAAAGGGGATCTGGAAAAAATGAAATCAGAAATAATTTCTCAGATATAAGGAGAAATTGTGCTCCTAGTGCAAGACATGATAAATAAATCTAGAGAGGAGCTGAGGAACATGATGGAATCCCAACATAAGAAACAAATGGAATCCATAAAACAGATGCAAATAGATTTCCAGGAGATGAAAAACTCCATTGAAAGTCTACACAGCAGAATGAGCCAATGTGAGGACAGAATTTCAGACACAGAAGATAAGATTGCAATTAGTGACCAGGAAAAGAAAAATTGCTTCAAAATTATAAGGGAACATGAGAAATCAATCCAGCAGCTGCTAGATGATGAAAAGAAGAATAACATAAGACTGATTGGGCTCAATGAAGAAACAGGAGAGAGTGGAGATGACATAAAAAAAATCTCTTCACAGAAGTAATTGCAGAAAACTTCCCAAGGAGGGGAAAAGAACTTGACACACAGAGAAGTGAGGCATATAGGACTCCAAATAGCCTTGAGCAAAAAAAATCTACACATAGGCATATAATTGTTAAGATTCCAGAAACTCAACAGAAGAACAAAGTTCTCCAAGCAGTCAGAGAAAAGAAACAAATCACATACAAAGGAAAGCCCATCAGAATGACAGCAGACTTCTCAACGCAAACCATCAAGGCAAGAAGAGCTTGGAGTGACATATTCCAAGCCCTAAAAAAAAACAGCCTCCAACACAGATTGATGTACCCTGCAAAACTATCTTTCAAAATGGATGGAGAAATAAGATACTTTCATGACAAAGAGCACCTTAGGAACTTCGTGAATACCAAACCAGCACTCCAAAGAATTTTACACAATATCCTAGGAACAGACATTGAAGATCACAACCCCAGGAAGCAAAGCAGAATGAACCCATCTGGCATGACAAGAAATTAAATGTAAAGGGGGAGAACCCAACAAAAAGAAAAAGTCATGGCAATGATAAGTCAACACTTTTCAGTAATAACCATCAATGTTAATGGTCTCAATTCACCAATCAAAAGAAACAGATTGGTAGAATGGGTCAAGAAGCAAAATCCAACAATATGCTGCATATAAGAAACACATTTAATTCAAAAGGAAACTCATAGACTGAAAGTTAAAGGGTGGAAAACAATACTCCATGCAACAGGAACCTGAAAAAAAGCAGGAGTAGCTTTCCTCTTTGCAGATCAAGTAGATTTCAAACCAACACTGATTAAGAGAGATGAAGAAGGACACTACATCCTTGTAAAGGGAAGAAACCAAGAGGAAGAGATGGCAATCATAAATATATATGCACCAAACACTAGTGTACCCAACTATATAAAACAAAAACTAATGGACATGAAAAGTCATATATGCACTAATACAATAGTAGTGGGGGATCTCAGCACCCCACTGTTACAAATAGATAGATCAACTAGACAAAAAATAAGTAATGAAATATTAGAACTCAATCAAAGTCTCGAACAAATGAACTTAACAGATGTTTACAGAGTCTTTCACCCCACAAAATCAGAATACACATTCTTCTCAGCTGCACATGGGTCATTCTCCAAAATAGACCACATACTGACACATAGAACATGTTTAAGTAAGTGCAAAGGAATTGAAGTTATCCCCTGTATATTATCAGACCATAGTGCAATGAAATTGGAGATCCATAGCAAAAGAAACTTGAAAAATTTCATAAACATGTGTAAGTTGAACAACACACTTCTGAATAACCAATAGGTCACAGAGGACATTAAAGAAGAAATCAGACAGTTCCTTCAATTAAATGACAATGACAATACAACATATCGGAATCTATGGGACACAATGAAAGCAGTCTTACGAGGGAAATTCACAGCAGTGAATATGCATATTAGGAAAACAGAACGAGCTCAATTAAACAACCTGATGCTGAACCTCAAGCTTCTAGTAAAAGAAGAGCAGGACAACCCCAAAGCTCATACAAGGGAGGAAATTATAAAGATCAGAGGAGAAATCAATGCAATGGAGACTAAGAGAATGGTACAAAAAATCAATGAAGCCAAGAGTTGGTTCTTTGAAAGAATCAACAAAATTGACAAACCTTTAGCCAACCTTGTCAGAAAAAGGAAAGAAAAGGCCCAAATCCATGCAAGTAGGAATGAAAAGGGTGAAATTACAACAGAGCCAGCAGAAATCCAGACGATCATCAATACCTATTTCCAGAACCTATATGCCAATAAGATGGAAAACACAGAAGAAATGGACAGATTCCTAGATACATATGAATCACCATAGTTGAATGAAGAAGACCTAAAAATTCTAAACAACCCAATATCAACCAATGAAATTGCAAACATAATTAAAAACTTAACAACTAAGAAAAGCCCAGGTGCTGATGGCTTCACTGCTGAATTCTAGAAGACATTTAGAGAGCAACTACTGCCACTACTGTTTAAACTCTTCAATGAAATTGAAAGGGAAGCAATACTCCCAAATTCATTCCTGGAAGCAAGCATCACCTTGATCCCCAAAGCAGAGAAAGACCCAACCGAAAAGGAGAACTATAGGCCAATCTCACTAATGAACATAGATGCAAAATTCCTTAATAAGATAGTGGCAAATAAAATGCAGAAGATCATCAAGAAAATCATACACCCTGAAAAAGTAGGATTCATCCCAGGGATGCAGAGATGGTTCAACATATGCAAATCAATCAATGTAATACACTATAATCAATAGAGCCAAGGACAAAAACCATATGATTATCTTCATGGACTTAGAAAAAGCATTTGACAAAATCCAATATGCATTTATGATAAAAACCCTACAAAAAATTGGACTAGATGGTCTCTACCTCAAACTGATAAAAGCCATTTATGAAAAACCAACAGCCAATATCATACTAAATGGTCAAAAACTGAAATCCTTCACACTAAAATCAGGAACAAGACAACGATGTCCACTTTCACCACTCAGTTCAATATAGTTTTGGAAACATTAGCCAAGGCAATTAGACAAGGGAAAGAAATAAAAGGAATAGAAAGGAAATGAAGCAGTCAAATTGTCATTATCTGCAGATGACATGATACTCTATATATAATACCCCAAGAACTCCACCAAAAGTCTTCTAGACTTAATAACCAAATTCAGTCAAGTAGCTGGATACAAGGTCAACACACAAAAATCAATAGCTTTCCTCTACACCGATGACAGACTCACTGAGAGAGAAATAGGGCAAATAATTCCTTTCACAATAGCATCCAAAAAACTGAAATACCTAGGAATCAACCTAATGAAAGAAATCAAAGACCTGTTCTCTGAAAACTATAGCACTCTGAAAAGAGAGATTGAAGATTATATCAGAAAATGGACAGACATCCCCTGCTCCTGGGTAGGAAGGATTAATATAGTGAAAATGGCCATACTTCCAAAACTGCTATATAGATTCAATGCAATACCAATTGAGAACCCAGCAGCATACTTCATGGACCTTGAGAAAACAATCCAAAATTTCACTTGGAACAAGAAGAGACCCAGAAGAGCAAAAGCAATTCTAGGTAACAGAGACATGGCAGGGGGTATCACAATCCCCAACCTGAAACTATACTACAAAGCTACTGTGATAAAAACAGCATGGTACTGGCAAAGAAACAGACCTGAGGACCAGTGGAACAGATTAGAAGAAGTGGAAACAATGCCAGACACACTCAGCCATCTCATCTTTGATAAAGGAACCAAACACCCTCACTGGAGGAAAGATAGCCTCTTTAATAA
Source organism: Heterocephalus glaber (assembly GCF_053883595.1). Lineage (NCBI taxonomy): Eukaryota > Metazoa > Chordata > Mammalia > Rodentia > Bathyergidae > Heterocephalus > Heterocephalus glaber. The sequence continues at coordinate 8,778,257 of NW_028258324.1, read as the reverse complement.
ATGGTACTGGAAAAAGTGGGTTTCAACTTGCCAAACATTATAACTACACCTATATCTCTCGCCATGCACTAAACTAAAATCAAAATGGATTAAAGATCTAAATATTAAAATAGAAACTCTGAACCAGTTGGAACAGAGGTTAGGTAGAACTCTTGAAGACATTGGTGTAGGAAAAGATTTTATGAACAAAACCTCAGTTGCCCATGAACTAGCACAAACAATCAGCAAGTGAGATCTCTTCTTATTAAAAAGCTTCTGCACAGCAAGAGAAACCACCAGCAATGTGAAAAGACAACCCACAATGTGGGATAAAATCTTCACCTGCTCTTCCTCAGGCAAATGTCTACTATCTCGAATCTATAAAGAACTTAAAAGATCAGACCTCCCAAATTTAAAGACCCAATCTGAAAATGGGCATCTGAAATGAACAGACATTTCTCAGACAAAAAAGTAGAAATAGCAAATAAATACATGAAAAAATGTTCAATATCACTGGTCATTCGAGAGATACTAATGAAAGCAATGCTGAGATTCCACTTCACTCCAGAAAGAATGGCTGCTATCATGAAATCAACCAATAACAAATTCTGGCGGGGCTGTGGGGAAAGAGGAAGCCTGCTCCACTGCTGGTGGGAGTGTAGACTGGTGCAAGCACTGTGGAAATCAGTATGGAGATACCTCAAAGAACTAGGACTGGAAGTCCCATTTGACTCTGCTATTCCACTGCTGGGGATCTTCCCCAAAGAATTAAAAGAATCATATCACAGTGATATATGTGCACCCATGTTCATAGCAGCACAGTTTGTGATAGCTAAAACTTGGAAACAGCCCAAACGTCCATCAACTGGAGACTGGATAAAGAAAATGTGTTTTTTTTATAAAATGGAATACTACTTAGCCATAAAAAGTGAGAAATTAGAGACATTTATAGCTAAAATGGATGCACATTTAGGCAATACTCTAAAGTGAAATAAATAGGACACACATGTATAAATACCGAATAGTTTCTCTGGTGTGAGAAACTGAAAGTGTAAATAAGGTCTAAAATGTATAATAGGTAATGTGAAATAGGAAGAAAAAGGGCACAGGGGAAGGTAGTGGGAGGGTTAGGGGAAAGGATAGAATGGAATGGGATTAATATGAGAAAATGAAAAAATAGGAACAAAATCCTTGTAAATAGGGAGGAATGAAGGGGTTGAAGGGAGGGCTGGGCAAGGGTGAAAAATAAGAACCAAGAGAGCTTATGTAAAGGTGCAAATTTCCAAAGATGAATGTCATTATATTGTATACCTAAAATGTACCAATGATTAGAATGAATAATCGATAATGCAAAATAGGAAGAAAGGGTCCAAAGGGGTAGGGGTAGTGGGAGGGGCAGGGGAAAGGAAAGAAGGGAAAGGAAAAATGATGAGAAATGGAAAAAATGGAAATAAAGTCTTTGTAACTAGGGAAGGGAGGGCTAGGAATGGGGAAAAAATAAGAACCAAGATGCATCATGTAAAGGTACAAGTTCCCAATGAGAAATGTAATTGTGTTGTATACCTAAAATGTACCAATAAAAGAATTAAAAATGAATACTTACCCACATAACAAAATGGGTAAGACTCATGGACATGATATTATATGAAAGAAACAAAAAAAGACAATATACTGAATTATTTCATTTGTATGAACTTCTAAAATAGACAACGTTAATATAAGGTAAGAAAAAATTAAGACAGTGATTCCCCTCAAAGTTGGAGCAAGAGGATCAAGAGAGTATTGGGAAAGAGACAAGAATTTTCTGGATAGATTAAAATGTTCCCCAGCATGCTAATGTGTATATATTAGTCTGCCAAGGCTACATAACAAAAATACTACAGTCCAGGTGGCTTAACCAGCAGAAATTAATTTCTCACAGCTTTGGAGGTCGGGAAGTCCAAGATCAAAGTTCTGGCAAGGCAGGTTAATTCTGAGGTCTCTTGTCTTAGCTTAGAGTCAGTCGCCATTGCTCCTTGCCCGTGGGATGCGGGTAGAGGAAAGAGCCGGTTCTCTTTCTCCTCTAAAGAGAACACCAGCCCTATGAGATTAAATATCCATCCTCATGACCTCTCTTAACCTTTCTTACTTCCTTATTGTTCTGTCTCTAAATGCAGTCACATTGAGAGTTAAGGCTTCAACTATGAATGGGTAGGGAGGAAGAGCTAAGTCAGTATGGTTATATAAATAGATCTATTTGTCAATATTCATGTAACTCACCTAAGGAATGCATTTATTAAGTGCTCATTAGGTAGAAGATGCTAGGTACTATGGTGGGTTTAGCTTACATGGTCACCAAAGGTTTTTTGAGCATGTAAATTCTTTTTTTTTTTTTTTTTTTTAGGTACTGGGGATTGAACTCAGGTCCTTGCGCTTGCGCAGCAGGTGGCAAAACCACTGAGCTAAATGCCCGGCCCTGAGCATGTAAATTCTAAAAGCATGTTTAGATCATAAATGCTCTCTCTCTCTCTCTCTCTCTCTCTCTGCATGTATGTGTGTGTGTGTGTGTTACTGAGGATTGAACCCACAGCCTTCATATTGAGCTGCATCTTTACTATGTATGTATTTATTTAGAGATAGGATCTTGCTAAGTTATTGAATTGACCAGGCTGGGCTTGAACTTGCAATCCTCCTGCCTCGGCTTCCCAGGATGCTCGGATTACAGGCATGTGCTACTATGGCTGGCTAATTTTCATCACTTTTTAAGCTTTATATCTTGGGTTTACTGTTCCTACTTGTGGGCATAAGACTCAACAGACCAGAACAGTAATCATCTTTCAGTAGATTTGTTTTCTGCCAAAGTTGGTTTAGTGAGATTTCTGGAAGATTAATATGTTAAAGAAAATAGATGAAATATGGAGAATTTTTTGAAATGAAAGAGCTCTATTTCAAGAAATAAAATAAAATACTAATACAAATGAGCAAATATAACAACGATTTTCAGTATGAAAATTCAATAGATGATTCTAAAGATAGATTAAACTCAAGTTTTAGTGAAAGTAAAGATAGTTCATTATAAAATATTAAGACTGGAGTACGATGGGAATAAAAGAATAGAAAGTGCAGAAAAAAGGTGAGAAATATATAGAATAGAGTAAAAAGGTCAAACTCATTTTTACTTAAGGAGCCAGAAAAGGAGGAAATAGAAAAGAAGGCAAAAGCAATATTTGAAGAGGGATTGGCTAAGGATTTGCAACGACAACAAAAAAGCAATCAATGTAAAATATCAGGCCTTAGGCTAAAGAAAATCTAAAATTCCAAGCAGAATGCAAAAAAAAAAAGTTATAGTCCAACTGCTGAAAGTGAGAGATAAAGAGAAAATCAAAAACCGGCCAGAAGGAAAAAGGAGCATTGTCTCCCAGGCCTCAGCACCAAGAATTACAGCTGACTGTTATGTAGAAGCAATGAAAGCTACAGAATTCGTGGCACAGCATGTTTAAGATTCTGGGAAAAACTGCCAGCCTAGAATTCTACAGTCAGCAAAAATATCCTTCAGAAAAAAAGTGAAATAAGAAGACTTTAGGACAAATAAAAATGGACTGGTAGACTTTTACTGAAAGATAATACTACTGCAAGCTTTTCAAATAAACAAAAAGTACCCCAACTGGAAGCAGGGAAATGCAGCAAGGAATGACCAGCAACAGGAAGGGTAAAAGGGGTATGAATATGAAAAAATATTGACCTTCCAAAAATAATCTTTTATAGGATTTAAGGTAAGTATAGAGTTAAAATACATGACAACAAAAGCAAAAAAGTTGAAGGTGGGGTAAATGAAATTTAAGTTTTAAATTCTTATATTATCTGAGAAGTGTTAAAAGTTTTAATTCATGATAAACTCTAACAAACCAAGGACATGTTGAAATGCATATCATAACTATTAAAATTTTCAAACATAAATGTGTAACAACTTAACATGGAAAGGTGAAAGAAATGTTAAATTAAAGTGACATATATAATTTTTCTCTTTTCCTTTTTAAATGGAAGCAGAACTCTGGCATCTTTTGGTTTATTTGGATAGTGGGGGGGGAGGAAAAAGGAATTTAAAATTAAATCACAACTGTGACAATAATATTTGTCACTTATGTAACTATTGTATTTAAATCCATGAAGTTAGAGAAGAAAAATTACCCAGGATAAAAACTTTGTGATAGCGTTTGATAATATATAGAAATTATTTCTAAGGAAAGAAGAGTAATTTCAAAAACAAAGCTAGTTCTGGAGAAGCCAATTTGCTCTAAGAAGCTGAAACATTCAGAATAATTTAATGCAGAGGTGAAAATGACAAAACCTACTTTTTAGGAGATGAAGGGACACCAGTTTTATTTCTTAAGGTGATAAAGGGTCTTGTTTACTCAAAGGATGTTTGTTCCTAATTCAGGGAAATAGTATTTGATAGATGTGGTTTTATCCTCCGAGACCTCACTGTAGCAACATTCTGTGAAATTCTACTAGAATTAAGAATTTGTATGACTTTAGTCACTAAATCTTCCATGTAGAGTTCATGGAGAGGTTTTTACTAGAATGTAATTATAGCAAATCTCTTAAAGAGGGTGGGTTATGATCTGTGTGCGCACACACACACATACACACATACACACACACACTGGCATGAACTAGCTTATCACAGATTTTCACATACTGAAATTTCATGATAATAGATATTTCTCTGATGAATGGCCACCAATATATTTTTAAGAAAGCGTTCTAACTAATTAGCATGGAAATTTTTAAAGACTATTATTCATATGTTTCTCAGTATACTTAAACTGCAAACACATAATTCATCATTACTGACAATTAAGGTATCATTATTGTTAACATAGATTATGTTAGTATCCTACGGCGATATCAGAGACAACAGGAGTGCCAAAGGAACTAGACTACTGTTCTGTTTTTAGTTCTTTTTTAAAGCCTCCTAGTTTTTATAGTTTTCCTTCTTTTTCTGTTGGCTCCAGTTCATCACCACTGCCATCACCTTTCCCAGGATTTTCTAATCTGTGTAAATTTGGAAGCCAACGTCCAAACATGGTAGATAGGATCTTCAGGGAGGCTTTAGATCCTTGGGTGAATGGTGGACACAGAAAGTGCACACACTTTCACCAAAATCACTTCTTTCCTTTGCTACTTTTGGGTTTTGGGTAGAATTTCACAAAGCTTAAGTTTCCCTATAAGTGAACCACATGGAAGTAAAAACCAAATGCTGGTTGATGTTTAACCATGATGCATGAAGTGTCAGAACTCACTTCTGTCTAAACTTCAAAACTGACTCTCCCGGGAAACTTGTTCTATGTAGTTCCCAAAAGCAAGGGGGTGGGCTCAGTTGGGAGACGAAGGAGAATGGAGCTGAGCCACCATTAGGAAGCCTGCTGAGAAAAGCTGAGTCAACTTATGCCACCTCATTTCATTCTCACAGCTGGTCTGTGTGACACATATTGCAAGGCTTCATTTTACATTTAAGGGGAAAATCTAACAGGAACAAAGCAAGAAAAAGCACAGAGAGGTAAAGGAACTTGCCAAAATCCCACTAGAAAAGAGCAGACAAAGCCTGGTGTGTCTCCTTTTTTTCCTCCCACCATGTCAAAGCTTTGAGAAGTAACTGGAAAAGACCAATGCTGGGAAATGTACTATAGTGGAAACAGCTCCAACATTTGGGCAAAATTACTATGGCTCTGTAAATACACAGATAAGAACAATAGCATAATAATGTAAAACCCTCTAAAGGAAAAGTGAACAATATTAAGTAATAAATAGTATATCTAGGAGAAAGGAAGTATAAATTTAAATGAATCTGAAGTTTCTATGAAAGCGATATTTTTACACTACCCCCACGGGAAATTGTGGGTAACCACTAAGGAAATTAATCTGCGTGAGGCATACAGCAAAGCAAAGACAGTGGACTTGAATCTCTGGAAATGCTTGTGATTGGGAATCACATAAATTTGCATAAATTGGCTTGGTGGAGGTGGTTAAATCCCATTAGTAAATCACAAATGTGACTTATTTGATTTGGAGAGTAAACAGAGTAAGAGAAAAGACTGTAGCTACCCTTTTCTGAGAAAGGTTAGAAGAGAGGCTTTCATCAGGTATATTTTGAGTTATAAACAAATGTCCAGTGGAGAAGTACATTTGACAACAGGCAACATAAAAGAGGACAAAAAGGTGAAGTCCAAGAGTGAGAGGGCGAAGTGAAATATTACTCATGCATAAGCAGCAGCTGACCTCACAGCTGAGGATAGAGCCACTCCAAACCCAGACACACTGGGAGAACAGCAGAGGATATAGTTTTGGGGCTACTCCTGAGTCCTGTAGGAGTTGATAAAACATTAATTATAGGTAATAAAAAGTGATTAAGCATCCCATTCCTTATGTGCTACACCCTGTAATTTTATACTACCAATTAATGCTTTGTTAAGACTAAAACTGTATTCTATTCTGGTTATTTTCCTCTGCTATGAAAAATAACTTTTTTTCCATTTTCAAGGTAGTGGTTTCTGTTTTGATTCAATTTGGCTTGAGTCTTTTATCATCTAATAAGTGACATGTAGGAGACAACACAGATGCTGCTAAGAAGAAATTGAAAAAGATACAAATAAATGGAAAGCTACCCTGCATTCATAGGAATTAATACTGCTAAAATAGCCATACTATCCAAAGTGTTCAGTAGATATGATGGAATGTACATGAAAAATCCAATGGCATTTGTCACAAAAAACCCCACAAAGACCCTGAATAGCCAATGCCATCTTGAACAAAAAGAACAAATCTGGGGACATTATATATACTGATTTTTAAATCTGCTACAAAGTTTGAGTACTCAACATAGCATGGCACTGGAATAGAAACAGGAAAGAAATCAGTGGAACAGAAAGGAAAGCCCAAAAATAAATTAATGGGTTTATGGTCAACTGGTTTTTAACAAAGGCAGCAGGAACACAGAACAGTCTCTTCAATAAATGGTCCAGAAAAAAGTAGATATCCACATGCGAAAGAATGCAATTATATCTTTTATATACAAAAATCAACTCATATAGGGTTAAATAAAGACTAAATTATAAGCCCTGAACATGTAAAATTACTAGAAAAGAACAGGGGAAAAAACCCCGTGACATTGGCCTGGGCAATAATGACGTTTTGGGCAGAGCAGACAAAAGCCAAAATAGACAAACAGGGTTACATCTAACTAAAAAACTTTTGTAGAGCAAAAAAAAGAAAAAAGAAAAAACAACAGCATGAAGAAATAATCTATGGAAGGGAATATATTTGTAAACTGTACATATGCAAAATATATAAGGAAATCAAATAACTCAATAGAAGACAACAGGTAAACTAATTTTAAAATGAGTAGTGAACCTAAGTAGACATTTCTCAAAAGAAGACATACAAATTATCAACAGTACATGAAAAATGCTCAACATACTAGTCATCAGGGAAACATAAATCAAAATCACAACAAAGTATCATGTCATACCTGTTAGATCAGTTATGATAAAAAAGATTCAAGATAAGTATTGGCAAAGATGTGGAGAAAAGAGATTCTGCACACACTATTGGTAAAAATATAAATCAGTACAGCCATTATGGAAAACATTGTGGAGATTCCTCAAAAAATTAAAATAGAAATACCATATGATCCAGCAGTCCTACTGCTTGGGTGCATATATATCCAAAGTAAATGAAACCAGTATCTCAAAGAGACAGCTGCACTCCCATGTTTATTGCAGCATTATTCACAATACCTATAAAATGGAATCAAATGTCCACCAATGAATGAATGAATAAAGAAAATGTATTGTATATACACAGAATACTATTCAGCTTTTTAAGAGGGATATTCTGTCATTTGTGACAACATGGATAAACTAGAAGACATTATGCTTTATGAATTAAGGCAACCACATAAATACAAATGGCACATGACTTCACTTATACATGGAATCTTAAAAAAGGAGATGTCATAGAAGCAGAGTAGGATGGTGATTATTTAGGGCTAGAGGCAAGGATGAGGGAGGGGAATTAGATGTTGGTCAAAGGATACAAAATGCCAGTTAAGAAGAGTAAGTTCAAGAGATTCAAATATGGTGACTGTAGTTAATAATAATGTATTATATTTTTGAAAATTGCTAAGGGAGTAGATTTTAAGTATTCCATACCACACATATACAATAAGCATATGTTAAGTGAATTGATTTAGCCATTCCATAAAGTATACATGTGAGATGTCAAAACATCATATTGTACATGAATATACACATTTTTATTTTTCAACTTAAAATTAACTGTTTAGAAAAAGAAGTCTGATATTTCCTACCTTTTGACCTGAGAATCTATCAGACCATCTGCCATCTCTGTGGAATACTCTGACTCTGGTGCAAAATGGAACAGCCAGATAGCCAGTGAAGAGATAATAGTTTTAGGACAATGATGTGTACCTAAGGGTGCAGATACACCAGTGATTTCCATGTCACAGAGAGGCTGAGTCTTGTTGGATTGTCAATCAAAGCATCTTTTAGTCTACTGCGGATGAACTACATCTGTCTGGCCTATCAAATTTTTCCTTGGGGTTACCCTACTAAGTTACTCAGGGAAGAGAATCTAACTAAGTGAAAGTAGGTTTGGGGGACAGATTTTGGTGTCTATAGCTTCTGTGAAATGAGGAACCACTATTATCTCCATTTTCAGATGAGGAAACCAAGGTAGAGATCACATGACTTGCACAAGATCCTGCTAGAATCTAAGCAATGGAAATTATACAACCATTTGTTCCCTGTCCCTCCTCCAGGTCCTCTTCCTGATGGAGCATCTGTATCAGATCACCAGGATGTGCCCACCTTGACCTGTGAACATAGGTGTTCATTCTGCCCATAGTGCCTAGAGCAGGAGTGATAGCTAAGACTGCATAACCCAATGATGAATGCATGCCTGGACAATCTCAGTTAATGTGTTAAAAGCATGTTTCCCTGGAATACATAGTGAAATGGTCTTTCAGTTGTTTTTAGCATAAATAGTATTCAGTTCTGCATCTGTACTGAACTAACAGCCAAAGTTGTTTAACTTTATTCCTCAGAAAAATATGCTTCAAATAATAAATACAAGATTCTTAACCTGACTGCTAGAATACAACTTATTTATAAATTTAGACTATAACTCATAAAAATTCCTATTAATATTATGATAAGAAATTTTATAACCATGAAAAAAACTTATCTAAAAGATAAACCCTCCTAGTTTTAAACTCTTAAAAAGTTAGTGCCAATTATTGTTATCCATACACTACTTGTGAAGAAATACAGTGGGTAGGGGGTTTCTGACAACTACAAATGTCAACTGGTTCTTTTATCTTTGGCTCATTTAAGTCAGAAAAGGCTCATTCTTTCTTGAATCTATACCATTGTGAAGAGGACTTCCTTTCTGTAGTAGTTGAACCACTGTGATTCCTTCCCTGCTTCCTGGCATGTGGGCATTGAGTATGTGTAAGAAAAAATAATTAGTCACTAACCATAGCCCAGAGTGGGTACTGACCACCAGATTTAGCATGGTTGGTTTCACAGATGAAACTAAGAGTTTGATCAGTTCCATAATTGAACATGAGGCTGAAGTGGAAAGAGGTGGAAGAACAACCCTGAATTTGAGAAACAAAAGGACACGGCTCAACAAGTAAGAAATAAATAGATTTTTGCATCCTAGGACTGGTTCTGCTCCAGAAAGAGAGAACTGCTTCATTTGCTAAACAAATAACCCAAACATGCAGTATACTTTATACAGTAAATATATTTGCTATCCTACTCTTAACAAAAACCACCGTAGGTTTGTTTGGGTTTGTTTTTGTTTTCATTTGGTGATACTGGGGATGGAACCCAGGGCCTTTTCTTTGAGCTCAAGAGCTGGGATTACAGGCATGTACCACTATGCCCAGCTTGCAGTTATTTTTAAAGCATGGCTTTTGACATGTCTATGCATTTACTTAGCCCAAGGTGAAACACCACATGGCAACTATATCTTTAGAGGACACACTTTATTTTTTTGAGAGCATCTTGCTAAGCTGCTAAATTGCCCAAGCTAGTCTTCAATTTGTGATTCTCCTGCCTCAGGCTTCCAGAGTGCTAGGATTATGGTCTTGTTGCACTGCAAACCATATCACACATTATTGTTCTCTACAAGGGCCAGTTAACTTTGCTTTGGCTTAATGGTTCCTAAATTAGTACCTGTTTCAGAATCAGGTGCAGATTTTAAAAATTTCAAATATGTAGGCCCCACTCATAGATATTTTGATCCAGTGGAATTGACATGAATTTCAAAACTCTACAATTTTAACAAGCTTCACAGGCAATTTGGAAAATTTTCCAGGGTTGGGAACTACCACTCTAGTTTAGGGATCAGTAAACCACAGCCTCCAAGTTAAAGCCAGCCTAACACTTGTTTTTGTAAATAAAGTTTTATTGAAATGCAGACACACTATTCTCCAGGATATTATGTAGGGCGGCTTTCAGGCTATAATGGTAGAGTTGAATAATTGTGACTGAGACTATATGGCCCACAAAATATTTATTATCTGGTCCTTAATAGAAAAGGCTTGCTGAACACTGTGTTTGCCTGTTTCATAACTAATTCCTATGTGATTTTTTTTTGTCATGGAAACTATGTAAGGCAATGTATATCATCAGTAATGAAAACAACACCTGAGCCTCATTCTTTTTTTTTAATTGGTGCATGTTTGCAGTATATAATAATTACATTCATCATGGAGAGTTGGTACATGTGCATAACTCATCTTAATTCTTTTTACTTCCCCTTCCCTTTACCTTTCCTCTTCCCTCTCCTTTCCCTCCACTCTGTCTACTTCATATGAGAAAGATGATCTTTTTTTATACAGAATACCAAATTATGTAACTTTTCCTGAATTATACTGACCCCAAGTGGTAAAAATGTTTCATCACAGATGCTTAAGCTAAGTAGCTGTCCTAATCAGCTACTTGGCTGTCCTCATGATAATTCCTGAAATTGTAGTCATCTTTAGGAACTTTGTTGGAAGAGATTTTGGAAGTCAGAGTTTACTTGGTAAAAAAGAACATGAATAAATGACCTGAGAAAAGGTCAGCAATTTTCATGAGGACTAGAATCACCTCCTTACACAGAGTTCCTTTCTCTTCAAAGACTGTAGTCCTCAACATAGCATTTCCAATTTGATCATATATTCCAAGGTGATAAATTTTCTCAGAGATATTGTGACTACTTGTGATGTCACATCTGTCTCTGAAGTTGAAGTGCAATGCTAGTGATAAGGTCAAAAATCCCCAGTGCTTTGGGAGCTGGGATGAAGGGGAAGAGGCTCAAACAGGAACACACGCTGAGCTGCTTACCAAAGGGGCCCACGCCCATGTTGTCAATAAGGAAACAGATGGCAGAGCTGAGACCATTGGTTTTTCAGCATTCACTACTAATTAAAATTCTCTGTGGCACCTTTAAAAAAATAATGATGGCCGGATCCTGGTCTCCGGAGATTCTGATCTAATTTATATAGGGTAAGGCCCAGACAGCAGCCTTCATTTTTAAGTTCTCCAGGTGACTGTAATGTGCAACCTAGGTTAAGAATAATTATTCTTGTCAGGCATGGTACACACCTGTAATCCCAGCACTTGGGAGGCAGAGGCAGGAAGATCGCCACAAGTTCGAGGCTAGCCTGGGCTACACAGTGAGTTCAGGGCCAGCCTGAACCACAAAGCAAGACCCTGTCTCAAAAAAAACAATAAACAAGAATAATGATTCTCCAGTCTCTCTCAAATTTTAAGGTATATTCAAATCACTAGGGCAGGGGAAGGGAACAGTTTTAATCTGCAAACTATAACTCATTAGGTCTGTGGTGGCACTTGAGAACCTGATTGCTAATAAGCTTCAAGATGATGGTGATTGTGCTGTCTGTGGACCATGCTTTGAGTAGCATGGATTTGGATCATTCTTGGCCACCATTTTTATGCAACCTTTTTGGTTCTGAGATCTTAACAGGCATAAGTATCATCTATGCTAAGGCTTAGATCGTCATGTGTTTGGAAGGTGACTATATTATGGGGGCATTGTAGCTGATTTGCTGTTGGGAGGTTGGGTCTGGTCAGAAGAGGCTGGCCACTGGGGTGTGCCCTAGAATGGTACATTTCCCTTCCCAGCTCCTACCTTGTCTGTTTGCTTCCTGGCCACCATGAGGTGAGCAGCTTTCCTTTGCCAGACCATTCACCATGCCTTCCTGCCTTGGAGTTGACCAACTGTGGACTAAAAGTGTGAACCAAAATAAACTTCTCCTCTTTTAAGTTGCATCTGTCATATATTGTGTCTTGGTGATGAAGAAATAATTAACGCAATCTGGGAGCTAACTAAATATGCAAACTTGGAAGTTCCGGTCTAAGACTTAAATTCACTTTATCTCAGTTATTAACAAGCATCCCAATTCTGCAATTCAAAGGAACAAATATACAATAGCAATTTTATGATTTCCTGGGTCAGGAATTTGGGCAGAGGTTGTTTGAGTGATTCTGCTTCCTGTAATGTATACTGAAGCCACTTAGCATCCAGCTACTGAGCAGTCTGGTCTGTGAAGTCCAAGATAGAGTTACCTCTTGTGCCCTGGTAAATGTGACTAGAAAGCTTGGCCCAGCCCACACTTGTCACCTGGGATGTCAACATATGAGCTCTCTCATCTGGTAGTCTTGGGGTTATAGATTTCTTTACGTGGTGGCTCAAGGCTCCCAGAGTATTCCAGGGCACTGAAAGTGGCCACCATTCTCTCCAAGCCTGGACTTAGAAACTGTCACAGTATTATTTCTGCCACAGTCTACTGCTCAGAGTAGTCACGAGCGTCACTCAAATTCGGGTTGAGGAATCATAAACAGGCTGGCTTCCTGGGCAGGCAGCCCTATGAAGAGCCCCATGCAGCCTTACAGGGCCCCACACAAAGAAGGGCTCCACACTTGGCTTAGTGCGTTGCTGTTGTTGTGTTGAAATTCTTTACAACTTTTGAACACTGGCACTACATTTTCATTTTGCGGTGGGTAACACAAATTGTTGCCTACCCTAGTAATAAACTTCACCTTTAAATGGAAGAAGGGTTAAGAAATGTGATCATCCTTACTCAGCCTCAAGCCACCTGCCAAAGATTCTATTCCTTACTCTATGTCTATGTTCAGAGTTACCCTTTCAAAATGCAGTGTGAGATAGGTGAGTTAAATTCAGCATAAAGAAGGAAAAGATACTATGAGACTGGAAGCAGAATAAACTTTACGTTTTAGGATTAAGAAACATATTAAAAACCAACCACACTATTACACTGAGTCTCTGCTAGTAGTCTGTATCGGATCACTGGATCCCTTGGTTTGGGCTCTTGGCACTGGCCAGTAGTTATACAAGGTCAGTGCACATGCTGATGTATACACAGGATACTTGATGAGAAACCTAGTGATCGCTATTGAGGAAATGTCTCCAGGAACTCAGAAACCTAGATTTGTGTTCTAAAGGTTATTAAGGACAGCAGTGACAACTAGTCCATATGATTTTTGAGAACTACAGATGGAGCCAGTGCTCCTTGTTGGCACGAATTTAAAAATCTGATTGTGTCTAAGGATTGTCCCTGGGGGTCTCAGGTTATAAAATTTTTCTTGGCTCGCATGTCTTGCTGGTCATTCTCTCTACTTGCATACTAAGAGACATCCCCTGCGGGGACACAGTAGGCACGAAGTACAGTATTTCTCACCTTTCCCAACTGCCTCTGGAATTAGAACCAATCCCAGGTCTGGGACCGTGGGAGCCACCAAAGAAACAGCAATGGCAGAGGTGGAGCAGCTGGGATGCAGGCCCTTGCTCACAGTGACGCCCGTCCGCCAGGAAGTCAAGGCGTGGGCAGGGACAGCGGAGCAAAGGCCCTGCGGGCCCCGCCCCACTCCACTGCCCCGCCCCGCCTGGCGCCCCGGCCTGCCAGTCCCGCCCGTCCCACCCACTCGCCCGCCCGCTGCGATCCTGCCGGACCCTGTGCTCCAGCTCTTCGACTTCCCGGCTGGAGAGTTTCGGCGACCACCCGCGGCATGGGCACAGCTTCCTCGCTCGTGAGCCCTGCGGGCGGGGAGGTGATTGAGGACACGTATGGGGCGGGCGGCGGCGAGGCCTGCGAGATCCCGGTGGAGGTGAAGCCCAAAGCCCGCCTGCTGCGCAGCTCGTTCCGCCGGGGCGCTGGGGTTGCGGGTGCCGGGCCCGGGTCTCTGCCCCGAGCGGCGGGCGGGGGCGGCTTGCTGGGCGCCAGCTTCAAGTCCACGGGCTCCTCGGTGCCCGAGCTGGAGTACGCGGCGGCCGAGTACGAGCGACTCAAAAAGGAGTATGAGATCTTCCGGGTCAGCAAGAACCAGGAGTTGTTGTCCATGGGCCGCCGTGAGGCCAAGCTGGACACCGAGAACAAGCGGCTGCGGGCCGAGCTGCAGGTAACTGGCCGGGCGCAACCAAGGAATCCACCCTGTCCCCTCTCCAAGCCAAGTCCTTTGCAAAGGCGCGTGGAAAATGATCCTCATTTTGAATGATCATTATTTTCTGAGCCTAAGTTTAACTCTATCAACTCCCCTTCTCTTTTTCAATTTCTAATCCATTCTTTCCGACACCTTGAAGCAATTAGCCTGAGCATTGGGAACCCGCAGATGCTACTCCGCACGAAGTAGACCAGGAAGTTCACACACCCAGACGCTGGTGACCTCTGCTGAAGCAACCTGAGAAGTCATCCTAGGAGTGTTGCTCCCCCGCCCCGACCACCTGGGATGTACAGACCTCCAGCGGGGGCTGACTGCTCAGTTTCTTTTGGAAGCACCACAACTGTAGGGTTTCAGTGATCTTGATAGGAACTGTTCTGGAAGCCTCCTGTTCTCACCATCTTAACTGCTGAGGCTGAAAACCCTCCCTAGATGTAGTCAAATTCCCTTAGTCCATTTGGTTAGTTCACTCAGAGCAGTTACCACAGGCTTTCCATTTTAGTATCTCTTAAGGTAGCATATAAGCAATAGGTTGCTTTACTGTGAGCAAAATTCTGAGACTGTGCTATTGGTTTGGGGGCCCCTTTGTGACGTTTGTTTACTCTTCTTCTTTACTAAGGGGGAGACTTCTAGACACCCCAGGTAAACCTTAAAAATTGTACTTTTTTTTCTCATAAAGATAAGAAAACTGAGGTGTAGGGAAGTTTAAGAGCTGACCAGTATTTCAAAGAAGAGGTATCAATCTCTATTATTTTAGTGTCCAGATGTCTTCATTTGCTCTAGTTCAAGCATGTTTGCATTTTTTCCATTATGTGATTGAATAAAGTAGCAACATGCAGTTGAGAACTGATAAAATAGTAGATTATTAAAATTCTAGAATATATAACAAATGTAAGAATGTAAAATCTGGAAGAAAGTTTTTATTAAGCAATAATAAGATAAATTATTCCAGGCGCTTCAGAAAACTTACCAGAAGATTCTTCGGGAAAAAGAAAGTGCTTTAGAAGCAAAATATCAAGCAATGGAGAGAGCAGCTACGTTTGAACATGACAGAGATAAAGTTAAAAGGCAATTCAAGGTAAATTTCTTACAGTTTTATCCTCAGAGTGACACAGTGTATATTATATAAGTTTATATAACACTGTGATGAATAAGTATAATAATGTAGAATTCATGGAAAGTTCTAAGAACTGGAATAAAGCACTTCTTACATTTTTGAGTTGGACATGATAAACTTGAGATAGTTTCAAAGAAAAGATGTAAAAGTGAACATTTTGATAGAGCTTTTGAAAGAAAGGAAAGCAGTGTTCTATGTTGGAAATCTTTTAGAAATGTTTGGTGATGCTGTGTGTAAAAGAACACTCCTGAGAAGGAGGGAAGTAAAAATTTGTTAAACATCATGTAGTGCCCATGACAGTTCCACAACACACACATCCATCCTGCCAGAATCCCAGTGGGCTCCAGTTAGGAAATAGTAAGGGACAGTTTCTGAGATATTCATCCTACAAAAGAGGAGATAGAGGACCAAATGAATATAATTGTAGGAATGAAAGGTGTTGCTCTTTAAAGTTGATGACACAACCTTTTGATTATGAAAAAGGACTCAAAATTCTCCTTTTAAAAAGATTTTTAGGGAGACCAAAGAAAATGAAATTCAGGACTTACTGAGGGCCAAGCGAGAGCTGGAGAGCAAGCTTCAGAGGTTGCAGGCTCAGGGGATCCAAGTATTTGATCCTGGAGAGTCGGATTCAGATGACAACTGTACGGATATTACTGGTAAATTTTTTTCCTGATTATAGTATGCTGAGCTGTCATCATAGCTATAGTGATATTGTAGAGCCAACTCTGGATTCTGCTCTGTGCCTTTTACTTGTCTATATTAGCTAGGCGGTTGCTTAGACTGCTTTTACCGAGTTGCACTTCTTAGTATCTCTGCTGCTAGGGTACCACCTTTCCTTAAAGTATGTGACGTAATAGGCTCAGGTTCTTTCTCTCATGTTGCTCTGCCAACCCAAACCCATGGCTTTTCTTGATGATCCAAGAGCTGTGACAGGACCCACCATGACACCTGCATTTTAGTCAAAGGGACACAGGAAGGGGAGAACCATTGCTTTCCTGGAAGGCACAACCTGAAAGATACATGGGTCACTTCTGCTCAAGTGCCCTTGTCCAGAGCTATACCTAGGAAGATTGGAAAGTGTCATCAATAGTGAGGGAGACATGTGTCCAAATAAAGTCTGAGCTTCTGTTTGCAGAGGAAGAGGAGAATGGATATTGGAGTTAGTATTCCCTGTGGCCTTATTTTTACACATAATGAGGTATTCTGTGCAACTGTCATTTAGAATACCGGCATTATATTTCACTGAGTGCTTTCCATTTGTAGTTTTGTGAGCTATTCATAAAGTTTTTTGCTTTATAATTAAATGTACAAAATGTATTTTTCTAGCCATAAAGAAGAGCCTGAAATCACAGAATGAAAGAGGTCACTATATTATTTATAAAAAGATTAATAAAGTATGACTAACACTGAAAAAAGGAAAAGATTCTGTATGCAGAGAAAAATATCACTTTATAAGGCACTGTAATGCTTTCTTACAAAATGATGTACTTTGGAGTAAAATATAGTACAGTGGACCCTCAAGTTACACTTGGCCTGACATACAAACAACTTGGGCTAATTAGGTTAATGGAAGATTAATCTTCCTCTTGTTATCTATAACATGTATCCAGGTAAACATTCAGATCTCAGCTGTATTGACTTACAACCTACTTGAGTTACAACCAGGCCTTGGGCACCAATCAAGTTCATAAGTCAAGGGTCCGCTGTAACTGATGACTCTTTTTTAATTTTTGTTTTAGTCCCATTGGAATCGACAAGTGTCCTGGGACTTTTATTGCTAACTTTTGAGAAAAAGATGAAGTTATTCTTAATGACCATGAGCAACTGAAAAAAATGGTCCTCATGATTGTTTCAGTGTCAGCATGTCCAAATGTGTAGTGTTTCAGAGCAATCATAATTGTCTTGGCAAGTTCACAAAAAGAATTTAGTATCTTCCTCCAGGTCTTTCTTCTTCATATTTTGAGTTTAAGTTGAAGAAGGAATGCTTCAAGGAATGTTCCCATATGAGATTCAAAAAGCTACAAATAGTAAACTTAGTTTTGTCAGAGATTTGGCCCAAAACAACAGTCCACTTATAGTTAGTTCAGGATGCCATATAGGTAGCCTGGAAAATATGATTTATTAGGGAATCATATGTTGTAAGTAGCTGTTGATTCAAATGTTAATTTTATGGTACTGGGGAGTTGAAAAGGATGTACTCCCTGTGCAGACAGTTTATATCCTAATGGACTGCAGCTATTAATTATTAGTGTATTAGGAACAATCTGTCTTTAGTTCTTTCCTTAAGATCTTAATTGATACATAAGATATAGTTAGAAATGGTTTTTATAATTTTATGTGAGAGTTTTTAGCTGCCCTCTTACTGTAATTCCTTTTTTTTTTTACTCTTGTTTCTTTTCTTCTTTCCCTTTTTAATTCCTTCTTTGAATTTGAGATGATAACCAGAATTATGTTAACTAGAACCTTGGAATTTTGTCAAAAATTGGTGGCAAAGTACTTTTAAAATTATTAAATATTTCTTGAATTTATAATATTGTAATGTTTTTAACATGAGAAATCCTGCTTAATATTTGTGGTGAGTTTTTGGACATTCAGTAAGTTGACTTTCACAAGCTACAAATGTCGTGCTCTAACAGCATCTGGAACCCAGTGTGAGTACTGGGCTGGTGGAGCCCTGGGCAGCGAACCCTCCCTGGGGAGCATGATCCAGCTTCAGCAGTCCTTCCGAGGCCCAGAGTTTGCGCACAGTTCTGTAGATGTGGAAGGCCCCTTTGCAAATGTCAACAGAGGTAATGCATGCTGCTTGCCAGTTACCTGCCTGGTGGTAGTGACTTGATGTTTTATAATCTTGCGATAGTAGAGCTTCCATCAGCAAGGCCTGAAGTTTGAAGTCTGGGTTCCTTCCATGGATGCCATTACTGACCGGGAGTGATGCAGCTGCAAATTCATGTGAGAATCAGATGCCAGCCAGCCTGGCCAACCAGGTTCTGGTACCTGTGCATCTGCGCCGAATTCTTCGGCATTTTAGTTGAGCAAGAGGAGTTTGATGTAGATTAAGTGAGAAACAATAGGTTTTAGTTTTTCTCTCTGCTTCTTTGACAGTGTTGAAGGTTAAAGCATGCCTTGGAGAAAATACAAAAAGCCCTGTTAGATCATATAATAATATAAATCCAAAGAATTTGCTTTTTAATTTTATATAGTGTTCAGAAAAGCTGGAAGAATCTGTTCAGAATTTCAGTATCAGTGTAGACCTACAAAGTTATAAGTACCTCTACTTTTTCTTAAAACTGAAAGTTATTTTTCTTTTAGCAAAATGAGAATCATTTTTTAAATTGTGCATTTTATTTAGGCAAATATATATTAAAATTTTCATATTCAGCTAGATGTGGTGGCACATGCCTGGACTCCTACCACTTGGGAGGCTGAAGCAGGAGGATCATTCCAGGTTTGAGGCCAGCCTGGGCTACATAGTGAGTTCAAGGCAAGCCTGCACTATGTAGTGAGATCCTGGATCAAAACAAAATTTTCATTCTCATTAAACCAGTGTAAGGCTGCCTTTCATTTTATATCATTTGTAAACTTGCTTGAATCTAGTTCAAGAAAAAGCAGGTAGAATAGTAGATTATTCTGGGAATGCTGACTCCTGTGAAGGAGCAGCCTAACTGCACAGCTCGTATGAGCTTCAGCAGTCTTGATAGGACGTTTGACTATGGTCACATAGTCCTGAAATCTGACTAGAACCGCTGCTACCCCAGTGAAGACCATTGGTGACAGTTGCTACTTCTAGTCCCAGAACAGAATTAGATGCTAGAGAACTGTTTCTCTTCGGTATCATTCTAGGAGCTATGTCAGTGTGAACACGAGATCAGTTCCATTCAATATGCCCGTTGTGTGTTGTCACTTTTTTTGAATCATCTTGTCAAATGTGTCTGGTAATTTTTCATGAACTTACGGAAATTTTGTTTTCAGATGACTGGGATATTGCTGTAGCTAGTTTGTTGCAGGTTACTCCCTTGTTTTCACATTCTCTGTGGAGTAACACTGTCAGATGTTACCTCATTTACACAGATGAAACCCAGTCTGAAGTGGATCTTTTCCTAAAGGTGAGGATATTTATAAATTCTGTATTCACTGCTCTAAAATGTAAGTTAATTTTATATCATATTCAAGTTACTATTGTATTTAAACCAAGAAATTTACTACTGACTCGATGATACATCTTAAAGAACAGGAAGCATCTTGGGCTTCTCTCGAGAAAATCTTGTTCGCTATTACAGTATATGCAAAGAAAGATCGATGGTGAGCCAAGGTGTTTTGTGTTTTAACTTTTTGAAGGTAGCATTCTTAGGATAGGAGCAAAAACACAAGAAGATTCTAACTAGATATAGTTGGTTGTGAATATCAGATTAAGGTATTGGAACTTTTATGTTTTTAAGTATTTCATTGCATATTGTCCAGGAGGTTTAAGACCCTCACTGGTCAGGCCTAAGTTAGTTACCTCTGCTAGTTCTATCCTTCAGACTGTTTTAGGTAATAACAAAGTTTAATCCTTGTCATGTGTGTTTTTTTTTAATTTTTCGAGGCAGCCTTTGGAGTTATTATAAGGTAGGGGTCAGCTGACCAAAGCCCGCTGCCCAGTTTCATATGGCTCACAGCTAATAATGGTTTTCATATTTTAAATAGTTGAGGAAAAAAACAAAATAAAACAGAAGAATAATATTTTATGATGTGAAAATTATATGAAATCTAAATTTTAAGATCTATAAATAAAGTTTTATTGGAACATTAACAAGCTCATTCATATATATATATATATGTATGTGTATTTATATATATTACGTATACGGTAATATGTCTGTGGTTGCACTATAAGACATTTCAGTAGCAGAGTAAATTGTGACAGAAACCAAATAGAACACAGGTCCTTGCTAAAACAGCCAATTTGTTAAGCAGTTATTTTTGTGAAGATACTTGCCATCTGACCCTTTGTACAAAGTTTCCCTATCACTGTTCCAAGTGAATTTTAAATAAACCTGCATGTTACAAGCTAAACTTACTGTATCAGTATCCTTCAAGTGATTAATTTATTTAGCTTTCCTTTGTGATCTTTCTTAATTTGGGTAAAAATAAAAAAATATGAAATAAGGACAGTTTGAGGGTATTACAAATTTCTTACATAATAATCATTACCCAGTAACTTAATTTATCATGGACCAACATATTTTTACCAGATATCTGTCTGTTTTAATATTCTAATATATCATGGTAGAAGTTTCATACTATATATAGATCTATGGATCTGTTTTTGTTTTTTCTGCAGGGGAGGGGGGTTGACACAGAGACTTGCTATGTAGTTCAGGCTGGCCTAGTACTTGTTATGTAGCCTAGGCTGTCTCTCATTTGTGGCAATCCTCCTGCCTCAGCTTCTGGAGTGGTGGGATTACAGGCATCCACCACCACACCCAGCCGGATCTATATTTTTCATTCTTTAGAACAGTAAAAAAATAATTTACAATAGGTATAGCAAAAAGAAGCAAATGCCAAAACAAAATAGTCTAATACTTTCTCCTGTTGTTAGGATTATAAAATAAATCATTTTCTGAGCTGGAAAATAGCCATGTTGTTAATTGACTATTATGTTTGGGTGGGAGAAATTAGCCTTTTATTTTTGGTTAAAATGTGATTGTTATTTAAAATTTTTTATATTGGAAAATACCCAACACAACCTGTTCTAAAGTTTGCCTTTTAAAGTAGTATGAATCTTACTGTAACTTTGGTTAAGTACAATATGTTTTTATATAATTTAATTTGTTTATAGGACTATTCACCGAAACTTAAAAGAATGTGTGAGACAATGGGATATTTTTTCCATGCTGTTTATTTTCCAATAGATGTTAGAAATCAGTATCTCACTGTAAGAAAATGGGAAATTGAGAAGAGCTCTTTAGTTATTTTATTCATTCACTCATCTTTACCAAGGTAAGTTTTTTAAAAAGTCTATAATTTACTAATGGCATTAGCTATAAGTAGAATTAAGATGACCAAATCAACTTCAAAGAAAAGTTCTACTTCTTTTTTCTTTTTTTTAATTTATATATATATTTATTGGTACATTTTAGGTATAAAATACATTTACATTTATCATTGGGTGTTTGTACTAGAACATGATGCATCTTAGTTTTTATTTTTTCTCCCATTACCTGTGCACCCTTTACCCCCTCCACCCTTCTCTAGTTACACAGAGTTTGATTCCATTTTTTTTTTCTTTCTCATAATTTTTCCTTTCCCTTCTTCCCTTTCCCCTTCCCCTCCCACCATCCCCTAACCCTTGGACCTTTTCTTATTTCAAATTATCAATTACTCATTTTAATCGTTTTCATCCTTATTTACACTTTCAGTTTCTTACACCAGAGAAACTATTCGGTATTTACACATGTGTGTCCTATTTATTTCACTTAAGAGTATGGCTGCAATATGTATCCATTTAGCTATAAATGTCTCTAGTTTCTCATTCTTTATTGCTGAGTAGTACTCCATTTTATAGAAAAACTATATCTTCTTTATCCAGTTTCCAGTTGATGGGCACTTGGGCTGTTTCCAAGCTTTAGCTATTACAAACTGTGCTGCCATAAACATAGGTGCACATATATCGCTGTGGTATGATTCTTTTAATTCTTTGGGGAAGATTCCCAGTAAGGGAATAGCTGGGTCAAATGGGACCTGTAGTCCTAGTTCTTTGAGGTATCTCCATACTGATTTCCACAGTGTTTGCACCAATCTACATTCCCACCAACAATGGAGAAGGGTTCCTTTCTCTCCACACCCCTGCCAGCATTTGTTATTGGATGATTTCTTGATAACAGCCAATCTTTGTGGGGTAAGGTGGAATCTCAGTGTTGTTTTCATCTGCATCTCTCAAATGACCAGTGATGTTGAACATTTTTTCATATATTTAATTGCTGTTTTTACTTCTTTGTCTGAGAAATGTCTGTTCATTTCAGATGCCCATTTTTGAATTGGGTCTTTGAATTTGGGGGGGTCTTACTTTTTTCCATTCATTGTATATTCTCGATAGTAGACCTTTGTCTGAGGTATAGCTGCTAAATATTTCTCCCCACATTGTAGGTTGTGTCTTAGCTCTGTTGGTGGTTTCTCTTGCAGTGCAGAAGCTTTTTAATACAATGAGATCCCAGGTGTTGATTCTTGTGCTAGCTCCTATGCTACGGAAGATTTGTTCATAAAGTCTTTTCCTATGCCAATGTCATCAAGAGTTCTACCTAACTTATCTTCCAGCAGGTTTAGTGTTTCTGTCTTAATATTTAGCTCTTTAATCCACTTTGATCTTAGTTTAGTGCATGGTGATAGGTATGGGTCTAGTTTCAATCTTTGGCAGGTTGAAATCCAGTTTTTCCAACACCATTTATTAAATAGGCTATCTTTCCTCCAATGAGGGTAGTTGGCTCCTTTGTCAAAGATGAGGTGGCTGAGTATGTCTGGAGTTGTTTCTGTATCTTCTAATCTATTCCACTGATCCTTGGGTCTGTTTCTTTGCCAATACCATGCTGTTTTTATCACAGTAGCTTTGTAGCATAGTTTCAGGTTGGGGATTGTGATACCCCCAGCCATGTCTCTGTTGCCTAGAATTGCTTTTGCTATTCTAGGTTTCTTCTGCTTCCAAATGAATTTTTGGATTGTTTTCTCTAGCTCTGTGAAGTATATTGTTGGAATTTCAATTGGCATTGCATTGAATCTATATAGTAGTTTTGGAAGTATGGCCATTTTCACTATATTGGTTCTTCCTACCCAGGAACAAGGGATATCTTTCCATTTTCTTATATCCTCTTCGATCTCCTTTTGCAGAGAGCTGTAGTTTTCAGTGTAGAGGTCTTTTGCTTCCTTTGTTAGGTTGATTCCTAGATATTTCATTTTTTTAGATGCTATTGTAGAAGGAATTATTTCCCGAATTTCTCTCTCAATGGGTCGGCTGTTTGCATATAAGAAGGCTGTTGCTTTTTGACTCTACTGAATCTGTCAATTAGGTCTAGCAGACTTTTGACTGAATTTTTTGGATCTTCTATGTAAAGTATCATATCCTCAGCAAATAATGACAGTTTCACTTCTTCCTTTCCTATCTTTATTCCTTTTATTTCTTTCTCTTTTTTAATTGCTGTGGCTAATGTTTCCAGAACAATATTGAACAGGAGTGGTGATAGTGGAGATCCTTATCTGTTCCTGATTTTAGCATGAAAGTTTTCAGTTTTTGACCATTTAATATGATGTTGGCTATTGGATTTTCATAAATAGCCTTAATCAGGTTGAGATAAAGATTTCTCTTCCAAATTCCTGCAGGGTTTTTGTCATTAATGGGTGTTGGATTTTGTCAAATGCCTTTTCTGCATCTATTGAGATGATCATATGATTTTTGTCCTTCATTCTTAATATAGTGTATTACATTTATTGATTTTCGAATGTTGAACCATCCTTGCATCCCTGGGATAAATCTGACTTGGTCAGGGTATATGATCTTCTTGATGACCCTCTATATTCTGTTTGCCAGTATCTTGTTGAGGATTTTTGCATCTGTGTTCATTAGGGAGATTGGTCTGTAGTTCTCTTTTTGGGTTGGGTCTTTCCCTGGTTTTGGAATCAAAGTAACACTTGCTTCCAGGAATAAATTTGGAAGCCTTGTTTCCCTTTCAATTTCCTTGATGAGTTTAAAGAGTAATGGCGATAGTTCTTCTTTAAATGTCTTGTAGAATTCTGCAGTAAAGCCATCAGGACCTGGGCTTTTCCTTGTTGGTAAGTTTTTTATTACATTTTCAATTTCACTCATTGTTATTGGGGTGTTTAGAATTTCTATATCTTCTTCATTTAACTTTGGCAATTCGTATGTATCTAGGAATCTGTCCATTTCTTCTGTGTTTTCCATTTTGTTAGAGTACAGGTTCTCAAAGTAGGTATTAATGATTCTCTGAATTTCTGCTGGATTTGTTATGGCTTCACCTTTTTCGTTCTTAATTGCATAGATTTGAGCCTTTTCTTTCCTTTCTTTGATAAGGTTGGCTAAAGGTTTATCAATTTTATTTATTCTTTCAAAAAACCAACTCTTGGATTCATTGATTTTCTGTATCGTTCTCTTAGTCTCCATTGCATTGATTTCTGCTCTGATCTTTATAATTTCCTTTCTTGTAGGAGCTTTGGGTTTGTTATGCTCTTGTTTTTCTAGGAGCTTGAGGTTTTGCATTAGGTTATTTAACTGAGTTCTCTCTGTTGTCCTAATACAGGCATTCACTGCTATGAATTTCCCGCATAGAACTGCTTTCAGATTCCTGTATGTTGTACTGGCATTATCATTTACTTGTAGAAACTGTCTAATTTCTTCTTTAATTTCCTCTGTCACCCATTGGTTGTTCAGGAGGGTGTTGTTCAATTTCCATGTATTTGTGGGAGTTTTGCAGTTTCTTATGTTATTGATCTCCAATTGTATTACACTATGGTCAAATAATATACAGGGGATAACTTCGATTCTTTTGCATTTACTTAGATATGTCCTATGAGCTAGCATGTGATCTATTTTGGAGAATGACCCATGTGCAGCTGATAAGAATGTGTATTCTGATTTTGTGGGGTGGAACAGGAACACTGTAAACATCTATTAAGTCCATTTGTTCAATAGCTTGGTTCAGTTCTAGAATTTCATTGTTATTTTTTTTTCTGCTTGATCTGTCTATTTGTGATAGAGGGATGTTGAGGTCCCCCACTACAATTGTATTAGTCCTTATTTGGTTTTCCATGTCCATTAATATTTGTTTTGTATAGTTGGGGGCATTCATATTTGGTGCATATATATTTAAGAGTGTCATCTCTTCCTCTTGGATTATTCCTTTCACAAGGATGTAGTGACCATCTTTGTCTCTCTTAATTAGTTTTGGTTTGAAATCTACTTTGTCTGCAAATAAGATTGCTGCGCCTGCTTTTTTCTGGGTTCCTGTCTCAAGGAGAACTGTTTTCCATCCTTTTACTTTCAGTCTGTGAATTTCCTTTTGAGTTAGGTGTGTTTCTTGTATACAGCATGTTGCTGGGTTTTGCTTCTTAATCCATTCTGTCAGTCTATTTCTTTTGATTGGTGAATTGAGGCCATTAACATTGATAGTTATAATTGATAGATATGGACTCATCCTTGTCATGATGTTTTACTGTTGTTGGCTCTTTTATTTCTTATTTTCCCCCCTTTCACTTTAGTGTCTTACCTTGCGTGGTGCCTTCTCTCTGCCGGGCCTCATGGAGTTGTGACCTTCATTGTCTTTTTCTAGGATATTGCTTAAAATTGTTTGGAGTGCTGGTTTGGTGCTCATGAAGTTTCTCAGGTGTTCTTTGTCATGAAAGTATCTAATTTCCCCATTGATTTTGAAAGATAATTTTGCAGGATACAACAGTCGAGGTTGGAAGTTATTTTCTTTTAGGGCTTGAAATACTTCACTCCAGGCTCTCCTTGATTTAAGGGTTTGTGTTGAGAAATCTGCCGTGATTCTGATTGGCTTTCCTTTGTAGGTGATTTGTTTCTTTTCTCAAGCTGCCTGTAGAATTTTGTTCTTCTGTTGGGTTTCTGGGATCTTGACTATTATATGTCTAGGTGTAGATTTTTTTGGGTCATGGATGGTTAGAGTTCTATATGCCTCACTTATCTGTATGTTCAATTCTCTACCTCTGTCTGGGAAGTTTTCTACTATTACTTCTGTGAACAGTTTTTTATGTCAATTGTACTTTCTCCTGTTTTTTCGTGGACTCCTATGTGTCTTATGTTATTCTTCTTTGCAACATCTAGCAGCTGTTGGATTGATTTCTCATGGTCCCTTACTATCTTTAAGAAATCTCTGTTTTCATGGTCCTTAGCAGCAATCCTGTCTTCTATATCTGATATTCTGTCTTCAGATTCTCTTAGTCTGCTCTGCATGCTTTCAATGGAGTTTTTAATTTCTTGAATATCTGTTTGAATCTGTTTCATGGATTCCATTTCTTTCTTATGTTGGGCGATCATGTTTTCTATTTCTTTCTTATGCTGGGCATTCATGGTTTCCAGCATGTTTCTGATCTCATCTATTTTCTGATCTGTTTCTGCTCTAGAGCTTCTAATCATGTCTTTCATTCTGCTCACCATATCTGTATTTATCTTGGGGATTATTTCTGCTTTGAATTTTTCCAGAGCCTCATGCATCTGCTTTGTTACTTCCTGTGCTATCAGTTCAGAGGTCCAGGTGGTTGATTATCCGACTTTTCCACCTCATTTCCCCCAGAATTTCCTTTTTGTGGGGTGAAAGCCTGCGTTTGTGCCTTGCTTAAGTGTCTTCTCATTTTTGTTTTTGGTACTGTCCTTGGTTTAATTCCTGGGTTGATATTTCAAGATTGCTTGATGTAGGTATCTTTATTGCTTGTGTTTAGAACCCTTGTGGAATGATTGCTTTTCAAAGGTGTCTTCTAGATATAGCTTGTGTTTGACTTTTATTTTCCTTATACCAGGTAGGAAAATGACGGAGGCTATTTTATTTTCCTTATACCAGGAAGGAAAACTAATTAGATCAATCACAACATGTTAGCCCAAAAGACATAGTCAGCGATACCATACCATCAAACACAGCTTAGAAAATGACAATTTGTGGTAGTTATTAATCTATCAGTTTTAACTATGTGAGTTAAATTAAAACCGAGGACCAACCTAACATAAGTTTATAATGAATAAGCTCTTCATTATAGCATCTTGCCCCTTTGAGTGGGGAGTTAAAAGGAGTTGGGGAGGGAGGAACAGGTAGAAAGAACAGGTAAGATTAGCGGTGAGGCCTGAAGACACAGAAAGATTACACAAACTCTAAGAAGTTGTTGAAGGCAAGAGAAAATGGCAGAATGAAAGAACAAAAATGTGAATAGAATCACCTAACAGCAACAGGGAGGTTAGATACCAAATTACTTTCCTTTAAACCTAATGATAATCAAGAGAAGGAAAAAGAGAAGAAAAAAATAATAAGGGAGAAATCCAAATTCAGTGCAGAAAGGAACAAATGGGAAGATGAGGAGCAATGTGGGACAGCCAGACAATGAGAGAGAGGGGAAAAAAAGATAAAAGAAAGAAAAGTAAAACTTTGAAGAGTAGAGAGAAAGTAAAAATTAAGAATTGAAAATAGGAGAAAAAAAAATTTTCTTTTTTGCAAATAGCACTAGAAATTATGGGCCTCCTTCAGGGTATGTCTCTGCTGTCACAGTAGGCAATGTAGGAATCCATGTGCATATACGAGTCAATGAGTCTCAGCAAGCCAGCAGCAGACCAAGTACAGTGGTCTGGTGTGCCTTTATTGTAGAGATTCTCTTTACTTTTCCACTGAGCTTCAGTTTTTATCGAGGAGCCTGAGAAGCCCTCTTTCTGTTACTAACTTCTGCTCTATCTCGTGGTGCTCAGGACAAAGGTCTTTATAATCTCCTGTGCCTCTGTAGTGTGGGACCAGGTAGCAGAAAAGCTAGAAGGCCAGAGGCCCACGGTGGGGGGCGGGGATTGGGCCTTGAAAGGCGCCCTCGGGGCTAAACGGACCTCACCGTGGCGTGGGCGGGGCCCGGTTCGGCCACATAGTTTCAAGCTGCTCCTCTCACCTAGCCCGTCCACCTTCGAAAAGTTCTATTTCTTACAGTAAAAAACAATATGTGAAGCCAGGCATGGTGGTCCAAACCTCTAATCCCTGCACTCTGGGAGGCTGGCAAGTTTGAGGTCAACCTCAGAAACTTAGCAAGACCCTGCCATAAAAAATAAAAAAAGGAGTGAGGATGTAACTCAGTATAAGCTTTATTACTACCAAAAAAAGGCAAAAAAAGAGAAGAAAAATAGTGTATGAAATTCAATAAATTGTATAACTATAGTACACTTAAAGAATTAAAAGTTTTAGACTATGGGAATTATTTATAGGTCATATGATAAACATCGTTATTGTAAAGATCATTTTAATCAGGAGTCAGCCAAGTTGTTTGCTTTTGTAAACAAAATTTTATTGGAAGAAACTCATGCTCATTTATCTATATATTCTCTGGCTGCTTTCATAGTGCAACAGCAAATTTGAGTAGTAGTTAACGACAGAAACGATATATCTTGCAAACCTTAAAATGTTTACCATCTTGTCTATTACTGAAGAAGTAGATGATGGCTTATTTCCATAATCAGTATTTTTTTAATTTATATTTTATTGATACATTTTAGGTGTACAATATAATTACATTCATCATTGGAAATTTGCACCTTTACATAATCTCTCTTGGTTCTTATTTTAACCCCTTCCCCTGCCCTCCCTTTAACCCCTCCATCCCTGCCTATTTACAAAAACTTGGTTTCCATTTTTTCACTTTCTCATATTAATTCCATTCCCTTCTTTTCTTTCCCCTACCCCTCCCTCTTCCCATTCCCCTTTGCCCCTTTTCTTCCTATTTCACATTATCTATTATACCTTTTAGTCCTTTTTTACACTTGCAGTTTCTCACCCCAGAGAAACTATTCGATATTTACACGTGTCCTATTTATTTCACTTAAGAGTATCACCTCAGTGTGCATCCATTTAGCTATAAATGTCTCTCATTTCTCATTTCTTATGGCTGAGTAGTACTCCATTTTATAAAAAACCCCACATTTTCTTTATGCAGTCTCCAGTTGATGGGCATTTGAGCTGCTTCCAAGTTTTAGCTATTACAAACTGTGCTGGTATGAACATGGGTGCACATATATCACTGTGGTATGATTCTTTTAATTCTTTGGGGAAGATACCCAGCAAGGGAATAGCTGGGTCAAATGGGACTTCCAGTCCTAGTTCTTTGAGGTAACTCCATACTGATTTCCACAGTGGTTGCACCAGTCTACACTCCCACCAGCAGTGGAGCAGGGTTCCTCTTTCCCCACAACCCCGCCAGCATTTGTTATTGGTTGATTTCATGATAGCAGCCATTCTTTCTGGAATGAGGTGGAATCTCAGCATTGTTTTCATTTGCATCTCTCAAATGTCCAGAGATGTTGAACATTTTTTCATGTTTATTTGCTATTTCTACTTCTTTGAGAAATGCCTGTGCGTTTCAGATGCCCATTTTTGGATTGAGTCTTTAAATTTAGGAGGTCTGATCTTTTTAAGTTCTTTATAGATTCAAGATAGTAGACCTTTGTCTGAGGAACAGCAGGTGAAGATTTTTCCCACATTGTAGGTTGTCTCTTCACACTGCTGGTGGTTCTCTTGCTGTGCAGAAGCTTTTTAATAAGAAGAGATCCCACTTGTTGATTGTTTGTGCTAGTTCACTGGCAACTGAGATTTTGTTCATAAAATCTTTTCCTACACGAATGTCTTCAAGAGTTCTACCCAACTTGTGTTCCAGCCGGTTAAGCATTTCTATTTTAATATTTAAATCTTTAATCCATTTTGATTTTAGTTTAGTGCATGGTGAGAGATATAGGTCTAGTTTTAATCTTTGGCAAGTTGAAGCCCAATTTTTCCAGCACCATTTGTTTAAGAGGCTATTTTTCCTCTAGTGAGGGTGGTTGGCTCCTTTATTGAAGATGAGATGGCTGAGTGTGTCTGGAGTTGTTTTGGCATCCTCTAATCTGTTGCACTGGTCCTCAGGTCTGTTTCTTTGCCAGTACCATGCTGTTTTTATCACAGTAGCTTTGTAGTATACTTTCAAGTTGGGGGTTGTGATACCCCCTGCCATGTCTCTGTTATCTAGAATTGCTTTTGCTATTCTGGGTCTCTTCTTGTTCCAAATGAATTTTTGGATTGTTTTCTCAAGGTCCGTGAAATATGCTGCTGGGATTTCAATTGGGATTGCATTGAATCTGTATAGCAGTTTTGGAAGTATGGGTATTTTCACTATGTTGATCCTTCCTACCCAGGAGCAGGGGATGTCTTTCCATTTTCTGATATCATCTTCCATCTCTCTTTTCATAGTGCTCTACTTTTCAGAGAAGAGGTCTTTGATTTCTTTTGTTAGGTTGATTCATAGATATTTCAGTTTCTTGGATGCTATTTTGAAAGGAATTGTTTGCCCTATTTCTCATTCAGTGAGTCTGTTGTTTGTATAGAGAAAAGCTATTGATTTTTGTGTGTTGACCTTGTATCCAGCTACTCTACTGAATTTGGTTATTAAGTCTGGAAGACTTTTGGTGGAGTTCTTGGGGTCTTCTATATAGAGTATGATGTCATCTCCAGATAATGACAATTTGACTTCCTCATTTCCTATCTTTATTCCTTTTATTTCTTTCTCTTGTCTAATTGCTGTGGCTAATGTTTCCAAGACTGTATTGAACAGGAGTGGTGATAGTGGATATCGTTGTCTTGTTCCTGATTTTAGTGTGAAGGATTTCAGGTTTTGATCATTTAGTATGATATTGGCTGTTGGATTTTCATAGCTTTTATCAGTTTGAGGTAGAGACTGTCTATTCCAATTTTTAGTAGGGTTTTTATCATAAATGCATGTTGGATTTTGTCAAATGCTTTTTCTGCATCTATTGAGATGATCATATGGTTTTTGCCCTTGGCTCTATTGATATAGTGTATTACGTTGATGGATTTGCATATGTTGAACCATCCCTGCATCCCTGGGATCAATCCGACTTGGATGAGGTGTATGATCTTCTGCATTCTATTTGCCAATATCTTATTAAGGATTGTTGCATCTATGTTCATTAGTAAGATTGGCCTATACTTCTCTTTTTCAGTTGGGTCTTTCTCTGCTTTGGGGATCAAGGTGATGCTTGCTTCCAGGAATGAATTCAGAAGTATTGCTTCCCTTTCAATTTCATTGAAGAGTTTAAACAGTAGTGGCAGTAGTTGCTCTCTAAATGTCTTCTAGAATTCAGCAGTGAAGCCATCAGGACCTGGGCTTTTCTTAGTTGTTAAGTTTTTAATTACATTTTCAATTTCATTGATTGATATTGGGTCATTTAGAATTTTTAGGTCTTCTTCATTCAACTTTGGTAATTCATATTTATCTAGGAATCTGTCCATTTCTAATGTGTTTTCCATCTTATTGGCATATAGGTTCTGGAAGTAGGTATTGATGATCCTCTGGATTTCTGCTGGTTCTGTTGTAATTTCACCCTTTTCATTCCTAATTGCATGGGTTTGGGCCTTTTCTTTCCTTTTTCTGTTAAGGTTGGCTAAGGGTTTGTCAATTTTGTTGATTCTTTCAAAGAACCAACTCTTGGCTTCATTGATTTTTTTGTATCATTCTCTTAGTCTTCATTGCATTGATTTCTGCTCTGATCTTTATAATTTCCTCCCTTGTATGAGATTTGGGTTTGTCCTGCTCTTCTTTTTTCTAGAAGCTTGAGGTTCAGCATCAGGTTATTTAATTTGGCTCACTCTGTTTTCCTAATATGAGTATTCACTGCTGTGAATTTCCCTCATAAGACTTCTTTCATTGTGTCCCATAGATTCCAATGTTGTATTGTCATTATCATTTAATTGAAGGAACTGTCTGATTTTTTCTTTAATTTCCTCTGTGACCCATTGGTTATTCAGAAGTGTGCGGTTCAATTTCCTTGTGTTCATGAAATTCTTGCAGTTTCTTTTGCTATTGATCTCCAATTTCATCACACTATGGTCTGATAATATACAAGGGATAACTTCAATTCCTTTGCACTTACTTAAACATGTTCTGTGTGTGAGTATGTGGTGGTCTATTTTGGAGAATGACCCATGTGCAGCTGAGAAGCATGTGTATTCTGATTTTGTGGGGTGGAACACTCTGTAAACATCTGTTAAGTTTATTTGTTCAAGAGTTCGATTGAGTTGTAGTATTTCATTACTTACTTTTTGTCTAGTTGATCTATTTATTTTTGACAGTGGGGTATTGAGGTCCGCCACTACTATTGTATTGGTGCATATATGACTTTTCATGTCCGTTAGTATTTGTTTTATATAGTTGGGCGCACTAGTGTTTGGTGCATAGATATTTATGATTGTCATCTCTTCCTCTTGGATTGTTCCCTTTACCAAGGATGTAGTGTCCTTCTGTGTGTCTCTTAATCAGTGTTGGTTTGAAATCTACTTGAGCTGCAAAGAGGATAGCTAGTCCTGCATTTTTTCGGGTTCCTGTTGCATGGAGTATTGTTTTCCACCCTTTAACTTTCAGTCTATGAGTTAATTAAGTGTGTTTCTTGTATGCAGCATATTGTTGGATTTTGCTTCTTGACCCATTCTGCCAGTCCATTTCTTTTGATTGGTGAGTTGAGACCATTAACATTGGTGGTTATAACTGATATGTATTAACTTATCATTGTCATGCCTTTTTCTTTTTTTTCGATTCTCCCCCTTTACATTTAATTTCTTGTCACACCCAATGGATTCATTCTGCTGTGCTTCCTGGAGTTGTGATCCTCATTGTCTTTTCCTAGGATATTGTGTAAAATTTTTGGTGTGCCAATTTGGTATTCATGAAGTTCCTAAGGTGCTCTTTGTCATGAAAGTATCTTATTTTTCCATCAATTTTGAAAGATAGTTTTGCAGGGCACATCAGTCTGGGTTGGAGGCTGTTTTCCTTTAGGGCTTGGAATACATCATTCCAAGCTCTTCTTGCCTTGAGGGTTTGCATTGAGCAGTCTGCTGTGATTCTGATGGGCTTTCCTTTGTATGTGATTTGTTTCTTTTCTCTAACTGCTTGTAGAACTTTGTTCTTCTGTTGAGTTTCTGTAATCTTAACAATTATATGCCTATGTGTAGATTTTTTTTGACCATGGCTAGTTGCAGTCTGTATGCCTCACTTATCTGTACGTCAGATTCTTTTCCCCTGCTTGGGAAGTTTCCTGCCGTTACTTCTGTGAACAGTTCTTTTATGTCATCTGCACTCTCTCCTGTTTTTCATTGACTCCAGTCTTATGTTGTTCTTCTTTGCATCATCTAGCAGCTGCTGGATTGATTTCGCGTGGTCCCTTACAATTTTGAAGTAATTTTTCTTTACCTGGTCACTAATTGCCATCTTATTTTCTATATCTGAAATTCTGTCCTCACATTGGCTCATTCTGCTGTGTAGACTTTCAGCGGAGTTTTTAATCTCCTGGAAATCTGTTTGTATCTGTTTTATGGATTCCATTTGTTTCTTATGTTGGGATTCCATCATGTTCCTCAGCTCCTCTCTGGATTTATCAATCATGTCTTCCACTATTAGCAAAATCTCTGCTGTTATCTGAGAAATTATTTCTGATTTCATTTTTTCCAGATCTTCTTTCATTGACATTTCAGGGAGACTCATTTCCCTTTGGGGTTGTTGTAGGTGATCTGGAAGTCTGGCTTTGAGACTTATTTCCGTGTCTTCTCATTTCGATGGGGGGGAGGTGTTGTTGGCATCCATGTGCCTCACCTTCTCTGTGCTGGGAGCGGTGGTACGGTGGCCTGGAAGCCTCTTCCTCTACACTGGGAGCGGTGGAACGGTGGCCCAGAGGCCCCTACCTCTGCACAGGGAATGGTGGTACGGCAGCCCAGAAGCCCCTTTCTCTGTGCTGGGAACTGTGGAACGGAGGCCCAGTGGCCCCTTCCTCTTCACTGGGAGCGGTGGAATGGCGGCCCAGAAGCCCCTTCCTCTAGGCTTGGAGCAGTGGAATGGTGGCCCGGAGGCCCCTACCTCTGCGCTGGGAGCGATGGTGCAGCAGCCCAGATGCCCCTACCTCTGCACTGGGAGCAGTGGAACAGCGGCCCGGAGGCCCTACCTCTGCACAGGGAGCGGTGGTACGGCAGCCCAGAACCCCCTTCCTCTGTGCTGAGAGCAGTAGAACAGCGGCCCAGAGGCCCCTTCCTCTATGCTGGGAGCAGTGGAATGGTAGCCCAGAAGCCCCTTTCTCTGGGCTGGGAGTAGTGGAATGGTGGCCTGGAGCCCCCTACCTCTGCACTGGGAGCAGTGGTACAGTAGTCCGGATGCCCCTACCTCTGTACTGGGAGTGGTGGTGTGGCAGCCCAGAAGCCCTTGCCTCTGCACTGGGAGCGGTGGTACTGCAGCCAGGAAGCCCCTTCCTCTGCAGTGGGAGCAGTGGAACGGCGGCCCGGAAGCCCCTTCCTCTCCTCTGGGAGCGGTGGAATGTCAGCTGGGAGGCCCCTTCCTCTACGCTGGGAGCCTCCATAATCAATATTAACCTTCATGTTTTCTTTCTTTGGATAGAATTGGAGTACAGTGGTACCTTGGTTCACGAACTTAATCCTTTTCATGATTCTGGTCACACAATTCATTCCATGATACTGGTTGCAAGTTAGTATTGTGGAATGAATTCTGTGACCACAATTGTGGGAAGAATTATGTTCATAAACTGAGGTACCACTGTATATGAACTTTATATGTTACATATATACTTGAACACTGACATAGGTGTTAAACCACAATCTTTTTTTTTTTTTTTTTTTTTGGTACCAGGGATCGAACTCAGGACCTTGCACTTGCGAGGCAGGCGGTGGAACCGGCTTATAATCTATAATGGTGTGAGGAGCTTATTACTGACACCCAATAAAACGAACAATTTTCAGTTGTTGAAATTGCTCAATTGTTCAATTAATACAGTGTGTGTATAGCATGCTGATGAATCTTTCTGCAAATAAAGATTTTTAACCAGTTAGATATATAAAAGAAAAACTAAGCTTAAGAAGAGATTACTTTTTCTTTCTAGATTTTGGTCTAATTGGATTTAACCCTTTCAAAGCATTTCTCTTTTTGACTTGTGGACCAACTCTGACTTCAACAGTGTACAGAGTAGGCCTTATGTTGTTTCACTAGTTTTCCTGCATTGTCAGCCATCATTGATCCTTAAGACTCCACCCTTTGTGCAGGTGGGCTAGGCACCAACTGGCAGTGAGACTTCACCCAGAGTGTGTCTAGGCCTAGGGAGCCCTTCAACTTGATTGCCTTCTGTCTTAGTTACTTTTCTCATTGCTGAGACAAAATGCCCAATGTCCAAAGTTAAAGAAGGAAAATTTTATTTGGCTCACAGTTAGGTTTCAGTCCAAGGCAAGGTGGCATGGCAGACAGGCATCACAGAAGCAGTTCATGGCAGACAGAAGGTAGCAAAGCAAGCAAGCAAGAAACAAGACAAGCCTCCTTCTTATATTGTCCCGTATATTGTATCCATGCTACCAGGGATTAGGGCAGTGCCAAACCAATCAGTGGACTGATTTAGTAATCACCCACCCACCCTTAATCCTAGCATTGCACTATGTGAATCAGTCAACAAACTCTAGGTTCAGCCACCTCTGAAAAAGCCCCACCTATG
This sequence comes from Heterocephalus glaber, assembly GCF_053883595.1. Lineage (NCBI taxonomy): Eukaryota > Metazoa > Chordata > Mammalia > Rodentia > Bathyergidae > Heterocephalus > Heterocephalus glaber. The sequence goes on along the minus strand of NW_028258324.1, from coordinate 8,742,367 downwards.
AGTTTGTGAAGCTTTGGGGAAGTATCTAGACACAAGCCATAACATCTTCAGTTGAGTCTAATTTTCTTTTCCATTTCATTTCCTTTTCTTCCTGTTTTTATATTTGCTACGGATACATCTTGTTTTATTGGTTAATATTTAGGTAGTATTTTATCTTACTTGACAATATGCCCTTGGTTACAACATCATCTTTTTAGTTTTTATCTTTAGTCTTTGAAGCCATCTTGTTTTTTCTTTACCTAAAAAAAAAATGTATTTTGGGCCAGGGATGTAGCTCAGTGGCACAGCACCTGCCTGACAAACATGAGGCCCTAAGTTCAATTCCCAGTACCAAAAAAGAAAGAAAAAAAGAAAAGGAAAAAGAAATGTATTTGTTAATAAAATATTGCACATTATTTTGACATTTTTAACTTTTATTTTTGCCTTCTTCATTTTAAACTTTTCTTAATGTTTCTCCTCCCATTTCCTTCGTATTTTATTTTGTTATCTTATCATTTGTTTCTTTCATTGATGTCAAGAAGTGTGGCAGGAGAGATGGGCCTTTGTTGTTGGGGCCTTTATTTCTCTCAGGTTTCTTCTTACCTCTCCTGATGGCTCCCCCATCTTTCCCAAAAGATGAAGCTAGAAAAATTGCCCCCAAACAACTTGAGAGCTTTATGGAGAGACACTTTCCTGATCAAGTTATTCTTTATATGCAGATGGAACCCACAGAGTTTCTTAAAGAAACTCTTTGACACTTAATTCACTCCAAATATAAGAAATCCTGCAGTTAAAAATTTGTGATCTTTGAGTTATGAAATGATTGGATTTGGAGCAATCTTTGCAAGGATCATGGTTACTTGTAGGAGGGGAAAATAGGTAGGAGGTCATACTTAGTGAGGAACACAGGCTGTGCTTCTCTACCATCATTCTGCAGAGAAGGTACAGTAGAAGAGAAGAAATTGGACTGCCACTGCTTGTCCAAGTGCTCTTCTTTTACGTATTTAATCTGCATGGCAGAATCAGGAGAAATCTTATAATGAAGGATGCAGACTGAAATACAGAGTGTCTAGGAGAGACTGGCTAAGTGGGAATATTTCAGATGAAAGTCTCAAAATAGGACATTCTTTGCTCTTGATTGGCCTTCTTTCATCATGTCAGAACCCTTACTGAGCATCCAGGCTTACTGAGAATGCTTGATCCTGAAGAGGAGAGAAGGCAGCTTCTCCCTTCAGATGGCAGTCTCTGGTCTTGGCAGCACAGAGGGGCAGCTGCAACTGGTTTTCTTCAGAGAATCACCTGTCTTTCTTCAAGGTAGAAGAGCTCCCTCTTGGGAAGCCATCAGTGCCCAGAAGGTAATTGTGTCATCATTGGAGATTTCTTAGGCATTATTTTTGGTTTTCTTCATTTCTTTTTTACTGGATTCCAGTACAGTTTCCTCATAGACTTTAGTTAAGTGGGAGCTCTTGGTCTCTGGTTGAACTTTCTTCATTACTGTCAGCCCCACTATTTCAGTTTTTCCTCCAGTCTCACATAGTGGCATTTCCCCAGTAGCTCCTCCTCCACGTTTGTCCACTCAAGCCACTTTCTGACTGGATCCCACAGGTCACATTGTCAGCATGGCTGCCATGTTCTCTGACTTCATCATTATTAACTCTGGACCTTTTTATTTAACCTATGCACTTCCCTTCTACTAGAGTATTTGGTTCAAGCTCCAGAGAACCACATCATTTCTTCTGAGCCCTGTGTATCAATTTTGTAGGGTATGGTTTTGAAAAACAAACATAGGTCTGAACAGAAGGTCCACTCTCTTCTCTCAAAGCAATCTCGAATGGACCATTGAAATTGCAAACTTCTGTAGAACATGGTCAGGATAAGTATAACATGGACAAGATCTGTGGATTGGACAGATGGGATCATCACTGATATATCTAATCATTTTCTTCCTTTGTCTTTGGGGTTAGTACTTCAATTTAGAAATTTTGAATCATGTAATAATATACATACTCAAATTTACCTCTCTAGACAACTTTCATTTAAGGTTCCTTGTAAGGGAAATTGGTTGCAATGCTCCCGTGGTGTAGAAAAACCCAGTAGATTATTAGTTCTAAGATTTTTCAAGAACATTTGTAAAAATTATAATTATGGTTCCCTGTAGCAAAGTTTTAACTTTTTTAAAACCTTTACTGCAAATTGTTTGCTAGCCATTTGAGCTTCCCTAGTGACCCTCAGGTCTTTCTTGTAGTAGATATTGGGTGTAAGGACTCAGGTCAGAAAAGAGCTACTAAAATTATCCCTTTTAGGAGAACATCACTTGTTCTGCAGCTGAGCCTTTCCTGGACACTTGTCATTGTCATAAAACCCCAGGATTGGCTCTTAGGTTGCTTGACTAACTGCATTGTAGCACAAGAGATGCCAATTTCCATTCTAGCCTTTTGTTGGAAGACTGTGAAGAAGCTTTTCTGAAAAACCCTGAAGGAAAACCACGATTAATTTATCATCGTTTGGAGGATGGGAAAGTCAGTTCCGACTCTGTGCAGCAATTGATTGGTCAAGTGTGTAACCTCAACAAGGCCAACAAAGCCAAGGTAAAATTCCCAGGATTTTTCTTTTAAGAACATGCATAGCAGAGGCAAGAGCTAGAGCAAAGGCCCTGAGCTGTATCTGAGCCTGGGTGCTTGGTAGGGGAAGGAACCCAAGGGCCTGGACCACAGTGAGTAAGGGCAGTAGCAGGAGGTCCTGCAGAACCTCAGAGATGCTATAAGGATTTTTTTCCCCTTGAAGTGAGTTGAGGAGCCACAGGAAGACTTTAAGCAGAATGACAGGGCCTAACATGATCCTGTAACAGTGATCTCTTTGGCTGCTGTGTAGAGGAAGACTGTAGTCTGGAGAGTCATGGACAGAGTCTGAGCGCTATTGCAGCCATCATGGTGAGAGGCTGGAGGCCCAGACCAGAGCCACTGTAGCAGAGATGATAAGATAGGACAAAAAGATGAAATCTTTTTGCTCGTTTGTACCATTGTTCACACTAAATCACTTGTGTGAGCTTGGCAAAGTTACATTACTTGTCTCAGTTTCATCTTCTGTAAACTGGGGGCAGTGATAGCATCTCCCTCATAAGGTAGCTATGAGGATAAGTGAGCTTATATATGCCAAGAGCTAGAATGGTTGCGACACATAAGCACTCTAAAGTTGTTTACCACTACCACCTGCTCCTCCTGCTGTTACTGTGTTTTCTTGTTATTGTAAAACTTTGTATTTTTCCCAGATCATTGATCATTCAGGAGATCATGCAGAAGGAGTATATAAAACTTACATTTGTGTGGAAAAGATTATTAAACAGGTAAATATGTGTCTCTTGTAAGATTTCACCTAAGATATTTTAAGACCATTTTCCATAAAATTGACTTTTCCAGAGAAAACCACCTATTCTTTTGAGAGCGAGCAATACCTGAGGAGAACACCGTTGTTTCTGTTGGGAGTCCATCCTGTGATGTGATCAGGAAAAATGTGCATTTTACTCAATAGAGAGGCTCTCAGATTCAATGTGCACTTTGGCCATTCATGTATTAGAAAAGTCCTGCTCGAATTATCTCACTATATATCCCTAACAGCAGAGAGGGATGGAAACATATCTCCAAGAGGATGAGCATGGACCACGGAGGTATATAGAACTGAAAGCTTCTATGAAGTCTCATTTATTATCTCAAAAATGTATGTGCATCATATATTCTGCTTGACATGGCTGTGTTTATTTTTAATATATATCATTGTCAAAATTATGTATCAGCAAAATAGTAATAGCTATGACAAAAACAAGAAACCCATCCCCGTGTTCATTCACGTAAAATGAGCACAGTAGGAAGACGTGTCATGTGTAGCCTGTGCTTGCTCATCTGGACTGATGCCTCCCCCGCCGAGAATGAAGGTTCTTATTTGAGAAGTAAGGGGTTAGATTACAGAGAGGCAGTTTATTATCATAGTAAAACAGTGAGCCCAAAACATGATACAACATCTGGCAACATATTTTGTACAGTGCTCTCTGGTAGAAAAACTGTCATTATCAACTTCGATCTTTACAACAGTCTTGCCAATTTTAGGACCAAGATAAGTAAAATGAGTTCAGCAAAATGAAACTGGTCATATTTACCATCTTTAATGCTTAATGAACAACATATATTCAGTGATTTAATATATTTAAGACTAAGTATGACAGCAAAGATACTTGCTATCAAGAAACTCCATGTTAGTAATTAAATTTTTATGGCGTATTTCTTCACTGTCAGCACAAACTTTACGATTATTCAATACCCAGATAAAACCACAGATACTGTGTAGCTTTTTTCAGACAACAAATCCCAAATGAGTCAAATATCCCTTTAGTTTTATTTTGAGTAAAAAATCTTTGTTTATATTTTACTATTATTTGCCTTTATTTTTAAATGAGTATTTTTGTAGTTAAAATTTTATTTGTATACATATCATATATAGGTAATAGGTTTGGACTTGTGTGCTAACCTGTACCCCATGGTCTCTTTTCTTCATTCACTTTTGTGTGCTTATTCTTGGGTGTTCAGGACATTCTGGGCTTTGAGAACACAGACCTGGATACTAAGGATTTGGGCACTGAAGAGTCCATTCCAGAAGAGGATGATTTGGGGGATGTTCTGTGGGACATACATGATGAGCAAGAACAAATGGAAGCTTTTCAGCAGGCCTCTAATTCAGCCCATGAGTTGGGATTTGAGAAAGTAAGCTTTTGGATTACTGTATTGTTCTAACAAATACCAGTCAGCACTTACAGGCTGTATGGTGCTTGTGTTTTCACCTAAGGATAGTTGAGATTTATGATTGTTTTGTCTGCTCTTAGAGCTTAATTGTCCATGTCGAGATGTGCATGCATTTGTATCATATGAAAGATAAGTGAGAGTCAAGTATACTTCTGGCCACAAGCACTTTGGTTATAGGTTAGGATTTGTCAACCATAGGTACATTGTGCCATCATCTGCAACTCACTCAGACCAGAGTTAGGTTAGCTAGGAAGCTTGGTAAGAATCATAAGACTGTCTATTCTTCCCATTTAAAAGAACCAAAGTCTCAAGCATTCAGAAAACATATAATAGGCAGATCAGTCTTTTATTGATCTACCAAGCATCCCTAAATATCTAAGCAAATTAACAGATCTTGATGCATACAAAGAAATATTTAATATTACAAAGTTACTGTAATAACTAATGTTTTAAAGAATATTAAGGAAGCTAACATTAACAGTTGTATTATTATAGAACTTTAATAATTTAGACTGTGTTCATGTCCTGATTCTGTCATTTTATAACTGGGTTTTGATCAGATCACTTAGCTACTCTAAATTTGACTTTCTTCTCTAACATATTAGTACCTACCTTGTAAGGATTTGGCAGAGTATGGGAGGATTAAGGGAGATGATGCGCATGAAGCTCTTAGCACAGTACCTGACACAGAAGAACCATTAAATTAGTAGTTATTTTATCAGAGAACTTTATCTGTGATGTTTGGATTATGGTCTGCCCAAGAACACACAGAGAATAGACTATATGGATCTGGGATTTGAACACTGGTCATTTGGCTCCAAATACTGTGCTTTTTCTTCCACATCAAGGGATCTTAACTTGGGAATTATAGATCTGTAAGTGGACTTTGTGTGGACCAGGAGTTAAGTTTTTAGGACTTATGAAGTGATGTATCAGTGAAGTCCTTCCTTTGTTCCTTCAGAGGCATCACTGCCATCAGAATTATTTGAGTTCCTGGGCAAGTTATTCTCTACAGTATCTAGATATGATAAGCAGAAAAATGAATTGAAACACTGTTCCAAATAATCATTTCTTAGAGTTGGTGGAGAATTTGGCTGCTTTAAAGCTAGCCACAAGGTGGTGTTGTGGCACATGCCTATAATCCTTGCACTCTGGGAAGCTGAGGCAGGAGGAACACAACTTTGAGCCTGGACAACCTTTCCTCACCTGATTCTCTGGAGCAGATTGGGATCCCCGAAGGGCACAGAAGAACCTTTATAAATTAAGGCGGTCTCCATGACAAATGTTCTTCTGAGTAGGAGATCTAGGATGCCTGCCAGGGCCCCCAAGTCCTTTTGCAGCACTTCCTGTGGTTCAGGGCTCCACTTTAATATTGTTACCCTTTTGGAGCATTCTGAATGTTGCAGAAGCCCACAGGGATCTGAAGTGTTGTCCTTCACCATTAATTTACAGCACCGCTGTTGGAGAAGAAATTGGGGCCTATGTCTAGTTTACGGCCTCTACTGTATTTCATCAGGCATCAAAATAAGCAGTCATGAAGGCGCTGTGGACTAATAGTGGAGTTTGTTTTCTCCTGCAGCTTTTCTCCAGTTTTGTCAGAGGACCAGCAGAAGTGACTGTCTTTATTATTCTGAGAGACATGTGCTTCCTCAAGACTTAAATTAATTTTTATTTCCAGTATTATCAACGCCTTAATGATCTAGTGGCAGCACCAGCCCCGATTCCACCCCTTCTGGTGTCTGGAGGACCAGGTTCTGGAAAGTCCCTTCTTTTATCCAAGTGGTATGATGAGTATGGTTAAGTCATTTTATCATCCTCATGGTTTGAATTATTGAAGTCCTTCCCACGATGTATTGCATGTCTGCCTTCCTGCATGGCCTGTACTAAACATTAAAAAAATGCACAGAGGAGTAAATTGATGGGTTCATGCCCAGAAGTGTGTAGAATTTAGATGTCAGAGAGAAGATAGAGAATGAGAAAGGAGCAGAAACTCTGAACATTCACTGTTGTGTAGATAAGAGACCCAAGAGTGCCATCTAAGGGAGTGGTCAGTGTGGCATGGAATTAATTAGAGGGATGCACTTTTATTCCCAATTATTGACTTCGTCTTAAAAGTTTCAGTGAGATTTTAAATATTTAAAACAATACAAAGAGTAAAACAGATTCTAAAAAAAATCAAAATTAAGGTTAATCTTAACTATGAATGTCAATTTACTTCTTCAGATTATAGACTAAAGTTCATATAAACTAGGGCCAGGGATTTAGCTCAGTGGTGCCGCTGCCTGCCTCGCAAGCACAAGGTCCCGAGTTCAATCCCCAGTACCAAAAAAAAAAGATTAAAAAAAAAAAGTTCATATGAACTAATAAACTTTTATTTTTGTTATGTAAAAACAAGTTGTAAGAATATTTTTAATTCATAATTACTTACATTGACTAGTTAGTTTAGGTCAGTGGTGGCAAGCCTATGGCATGCATGCTACAACAGGATGTTTATATCGTTCAAAGCTCTAAAAGGTTTGCCATCGCTGGTATAGGGCATTGTTCCCTGTTTATTGCCCTTTTAAAAATATACTTAGAAAATAGTATTTTTATATCTAATAAATTTTCTAATCATATATTTTAAATGAAAAGTTAATGCTTCTTTTACTAATACCTTCATCTCCAGTATAAACTAGAGTACATTAACACCAATTTGTAATTAAATGAATCTATGCTTTTAAAAGTTTATTTTAAAAAAATTCTGAAAATGGAGTAAAATCAAATCTCCGTATTTATTCAAAAGTGACTAACCATGTAATTGCTGACAAGAAGCATTTAATTCATTGTGAATTTTTTTTTTTTTTTAAGCTAAAGGAGCATAGTCAGTCTTGTAAAAGTCCTGTGTTTTTCTTTCAGGATTCAGTTGCAGCAGAAGAGTTCCCCTAACATGCTGATTCTTTCTCATTTTGTGGGGAGGCCCATGTCAACCAGCTCAGAATCCTCCTTGATTATTAAACGGCTGACTCTAAAGGTATAGCGCACCGCCTTTTGGAATTTTCTGAATTTTATTTAAATTGAGAAATTGTTGGGACAAAGTATTAGTAATAAATGTTCATTATTACAAGTTGAGCATCCCAATCTGAAATCTGAACTGCTCTAAGACCTGGAACTTTCTGAGCACTTACTTACCTGACAGCACAAATGGGAAATTCTACATTGACCCTTTAGGGCAGTGATGCAGCCACACTAAAAATACTATACAGGAACCTTTAGGCTATGTGAGAAGGTGAATATGAAAGATATTTGAGTTTCATCTTTAGATTTGGGTTCCATTCCCAGGGTCTCTCTTTATGCATGTGCAGATATTCCAAAGTCTGAAAAAATCTTATTTACCTACCTTTGCTGCCAAGGATTTCAGATAAGGGATACTCAACCCATAGTCATTTGTATTGGTTTTGTATAAGATTACAAATAGTTGGTATTATCATATCCTCTTGGGGACTCAATTTTGATTTAAAAAGTAGGGCTAAAAGTGTTTCTCACCAGATGGGACAAAGTGTGACTACTGTGATTCGTGTTTGTTGTCATCTCGCAGTTGATGCAGCACTCCTGGTCAGTGTCTGCTCTGACGCTTGATCCTGCTAAGCTGCTGGAAGAATTTCCACATTGGCTGGAAAAACTCTCTGCTCGCCATCAAGGCAGCATCATCATCATCATTGATTCTATAGATCAAGTTCAGGTATGGTTGTCACTTTGTCATGTGTCGTTGTACTCTAGTAGCTACTTAAGTCATACCCTTGTGGGAAAAAGCATTGATGCAGTTTCTTTCATTTCTGCTTAATTTCTAGAAAGGAAGCATGTGGAAATTTTTTTAAAGTACTATATTCCAGTAGACACTAGTATCTTATTGGGAAAGACCAACTGAATTTACATAATTGGCAAAAAGTACTTGATACATTTTTAGGACTTTGACATTTCCTTAAGTGTCCCAAATTCAAATTGGTGATAGTAGTGTTTTGCCACTTAATTCTTTTAGAGCCTAAGATAAATCATCTAAAAATAAGATTTTGATCCATAATAAGGGAAACTGAAAATTTCATTTTAATTGAGGGAGGTCTTATTAGATTGTTTTGAAATATATTGACTAATAGATTGACTTTTGTATTTATATTTTTAAGCAAGTTGAAAAACACATGAAATGGCTCATAGATCCACTGCCCGTGAATGTCAGAGTGATTGTCTCTGTGAATGTGGAAACTTGCCCTGCTGCCTGGAGGTACAGTGCTCACTTGAGTTCCTGCAGACTACATAAAATGTTTGGAGGGCAAACAAGAAGGTTTTTGATAAACGTTTGTGTTTTTCATACAAAAGGCACTGATGATGAGGATAAATGAATGAGTTCAAGAAAGTGATAACAACCTTTAGGATATGGTGAGAGGTTAGGTCTGAGATGTAAGGGAAAAGGAGAAAGCTAGGCTAATGCCCCCAAGTTGCTAACATTCAGAACTGAACTAATTGTGATTTCATGAGCTGAAATAAGAAACCCAAAGGACAGACAGGTGTGTAGGGGAAAGGTGTTAAGTTCAGCATTTGAATTTGGTTATTTTTAGTTGCCAATTATAGATCTAGGGAACTAAGCCTAGTGGGCAGTTGAATTTATGGGTGAGAAAAACAAGGGTGGAAGAGGGAGAGGGTGCAGCCTGGGAACAGTAGTCTAGACACCCGTTAACTTGAAATGTAAGCTCACATCAACAGCCCTCAAAAAAGTGATACAAGGGTTGAAATCTATAGGGTAGTGTTTTTTTGTTTGTTTGTTGTTGTTATTTTTGGTTTTTTGAGACAGGGTGTTGCTGTGTAGTTCACACTGGCTTTGAACTCACCATGTAGCCCACCCAGGCTGGCCTTGAACTCAGAGATCTCCTCCTCCCTCAGCTTCCTGAGTGCTGGGATTGTAGATGTGCTTGTAGGACAGTGTTTTTTAATCTGTTTTTTACTACCTTAGAAGCATGTTGGACATTTTTTTCTAATCAGACTTCCCTAAAGGAACTTAATACTACTCATACTTTGAATATCAATTTACATATATAAACAGATATGAGTATATTTGTGCTTTATACATAAGAGTAATATTTTTTCAGCCGCCCAAGAAATGTTTTTTGCTACTGCGTTGAGAATGCATATTGTAATAATTAAACTTTAATTGCACTATATTAAACTTTAATTACACTGTAAATACTAGTGGGCAAAGACTGTCTTGTACCATTCCTCCTAAGTACCAATGCTTATGTTTAATTTTACTGAATACAGAACATATAGCTAGAAATACTCTACCACTTAGCTGCCTAATGTATATGCTGTTTAATTTGTAGCAGTCTTGTGATTAATTGGTGACAAAAATAATACACATTAGAATAAACTGATAATTAATATGATCAGTGGAGATTAGCTTTACTTATCTTTATAAAGTCAGTATAAAAAATTAATTCCTGGAGTGTATTTATCTTATAGGTAGATTACAGTCCTTCTGTATTATTAGAATTTCATTTTTCTTTTCTTTAAACAAAAGGTTGTGGCCTACACTTCATCTCGATCCCTTAAATCCGAAAGATGCAAAATCTATTATAATTGCAGAATGCCATTCAGTAGACATTAAATTGAGTAAAGAGCAGGTAAATATTTTTAATTTTGATGCTATCTTCACTATCTACTTTCCTATAAAATACATGATGTAAAATTCAATACAGTAGCTCTGTTGTTACAAGGAAAATTGGACTTTAGTAATTACCTTGATGAATGCATTCCCTCTTTATGGCAGATATAGAAGAAGCAGTAAAAGGACTTGGGGCTTAAGTGTACTGTGTAACATTAAGCAGGTTTCCACATTGGCGGGACCTGCTGGCTGCAGGGGTGGGTGGCCTGAAAGTGGCCGGAATCCCCAGACACGGCGCAGGGACACAGGAGAGGCAAGAACAGCACTGTTTCTGCTGGGATATTTGCCACAGCTCAGTAGTGGTGACTGCTTAACTACAGGGGTTTCTGTGTTTTGTCTTCTTGTTTTGCTGCAGGAGAAGAAGCTAGAACGACACTGTCGTTGTGCTGCCACCTGCAATGCCCTCTATGTCACCCTTTTCGGCAAAATGATGGCACGGTAAGTGGGAGTCATTTTCCACAGTGTTCTCGAGTTTCATGTTTGCTGCAGACTAATCTCCCACCCTGTAAACTGAGAGTTGCTTGTTTTAAGTTTTCTCCTGCTTACCCTAATAGAGGAGCTAACATTCCATGAGGATGTGACTTAACTGCTGAAGACAGAGCAGCCTGTGAATTGCTAGAACTTCTCTTGTAGATTCATCTGATTTTCATTACACTAACCTTTCACTACTGGGGTTGCAAAAGGAGGCTGTCTTTGCCCTCATTTGAGGCCATCTCTGAGTGTCCTTATCATTTGCTGAGGCACTCCTAGCTTTGGATATATGGAGGAGACCACTGAGGTGTAAGAATATTATTTCAGGTGTCCTTGAATATCAGTAAGTTGGTAGGTAGGTAGGAATTTTTATTTGTCTCTGTTCTCAAATCATGATAGTAGAGTACTTCTGTCTTAGAGATCCACTAGTAATCTGCCTTAGATAAACATTAGAATGTTTCACTACTTTTATTTCTTTTTCAATACAACTTCACTCTACTGTATCTGTCCTTAACTAGAGATAGAAAAGATGAAAATTTTTTTGGTATTCATCACAATAGATTAAAATCCTAGCACACTTATTTCCAGACACTGAATCTATTACTTTTGTCTATTAGTTCTACATTTTTGTCTTAAGCACCAAATTTGAAATGAAAAGAAAAATCTAAAACTTTAAATTTCTGTGAATTTTCACCATCCCTCCCTCTGTGAAGTTGTGGTATGGCATTCTGCACGATCAGCAAGCAGTAAGTCAGAGTGCACATTATAAGAGGGACTATGGACCACTTTTGTTCATTTTTTTCTTCATATTTATGTTTCTAAAAGAAACTACTAGTAAATACTATGCAATATTTTAAAACAAACCCTCTACTTATTTTTTTTTAGTTTAATGTTTTCAAGATTCTAGCTCTGCATTTAAATTGAGTGGTTAACTACTTCCTGTGAGTGAAGGTGGCATCCTTCCAGGTGATAAGAACCACATCTTAACCACTTTTTTTTTTTTTAATTTTTACACTTTATTAAATTCTTTTATTGGTACATTGTAGGTATACAACACAATTACATTTCTCATTGGGAATTGTACCTTTACATAATGCATCTTGGTTCTTATTTTTTTCCCCATTCCTAGCCCTCCCTTCACCCCCTCCACCCTTCCCTATTTACAAAGACTTTATTTCCATTTTTTCCATTTCTCATCATTTTTCCTTTCCCCTGCCCCTCCCACTACCACTACCCCTTTGGACCTTTTCTTCCTATTTTGCATTATCAATTATTCATTCTAATCATTGGTACATTTTAGGTATACAATATAATGACATTCATCATTGGAAATTTGCACCTTTACATAATCTCTCTTGGTTCTTATTTTTCACCCTTGCCCAGCCCTCCCTTCAACCCCTCCAGTCCTCCCTATTTACAAAGATTTTGTTCCTATTTTTCCATTTTCTCATATTAATCCCATTCCCTTCTGTCCTTTCCCCTAGCCCTCCCACTTCCTTCCCGTGTGCCCCTTTTCTTCCTATTTCACATTTCCTATTATACATTTTAGTCCTTATTTACACTTTCAGTTTCTCACACCACAGAAACTATTCGGTATTTACACATGTGTGTCCTATTTATTTCACTTAAGAGTATTGCCTCAGTGTGCATCCACTTAGCTATAAATGTCTCTAATTTCTCATTTTTTATGGCTGAGTAGTACTCCATTTTAGAAAAAACCCACATTTTCTTTATCCAGTCTCCAGTTGATGGGCATTTGTGCTGCTTCCAAGTTTTAGTTATCACAAACTGCACTGCTATGAACATGGATGCACATATATCACTGTGGTATGATTCTTTTAATTCTTTGGGGAAGATCCCCAGCAGTGGAATAGCGGGGTCAAATGGGACTTCCAGTCTTAGTTCTTTGAGGTAATTCCATACTGATTTCCACAGTGCTTGCACCAGTCTACACTCCTACCAGCAGTGGAGCAGTGTTCCTCTTTCCCCACAGCCTGACCAGCATTTGTTATTGGTTGATTTCATGATAACAGCCATTCTTTCTGGAGTGAGGTGGAATCTCAGCGTTGTTTTCATTTGCATCTCTCGAATGACCAGTGATGTTGAACATTTTTTCATGTATTTATTTGCTATTTCTACTTTTTTGTCTGAGAAATGTCTGTTCATTTCAGATGCCCATTTTCAGATTGAGTCTTTAAATTTAGGAGATCTGATCTTTTTAAGTTCTTTATAGATTCGAGATAGTAGACCTTTGTCTGAGGAAAAGCAGGTGAGGGTTTTTTCCCACATTGTGGGTTGTCTCTTCACACTGCTGGTGGTTTCTCTTGCTGTGCAGAAGGCTTTTAATAAGAAGAGGTCCCACTTGTTGATTGTTTGTGCTAGTTCATGGGCAACTGAGGTTTTGTTCGTAAAATCTTTTCCTACACCGATGTCTTCAAGGGTTCTACCTAACCTCTGTTCCAACTGGTTCAGAGTTTCTATTTTAATATTTAGATCTTTAATCCATTTTGATTTTAGTTTAGTGCATGGTGAGAGGTGTAGGTCTAGTTTTTAATCTTTGGTAAGTTGAAACCCAATTTTTCCAGCACCATTTATTAAAGAGGCTATCTTTCCTCCAGTGAGGGTATTTGGCTCCTTTATCGAAGATGAGATGGCTGAGTGTGTCTGGCATTGTTTCTGCATCTTCTAATCTGTTCTACTGGTCCTCAGGTCTGTTTGCCAGTACCATGCTGTTTTTATCACAGTAGCTTTGTAGTATAGTTTCAGGTTGGGGATTGTAATACCCCCTGCCATGTCTCTGTTATCTAGAATTGCTTTTGCTTATTCTGGGTCTCTTCTTGTTCCAAATGAATTTTTGGATTGTTTTCTCAAGGTCCATGAAGTATTCTGCTGGGATCTCAATTGGACTTGCATTAAATCTATATAGCAGTTTTGGAAGTATGGCCATTTTCACTCTATTAATCCTTCCTAGCCAGGAGCAGGGGATGTCTGTCCATTTTCTGATATCATCTTCAATCTCTCTTTTCAGAGTGCCATAGTTTTCAGAGAAGAGGTCTTTGATTTCTTTCGTTAGGTTGGTTCCTAGGTATTTCAGTTTTTTGGATGCTATTGTGAAAGGAATTATTTGCCCTATTTCTTTCTCAATGAGTCTGTCATTTGTGTAGAGGAAAGCCATTGATTTTTGTGTGTTGACCTTGTAACCAGCTACTTGACTGAATTTGGTTATTAAGTCTAGAAGACTTTTGGTGGAGTTCTTGGGGTCTTCTATATAGAGTATCATGTCATCTGCTTAACCACTTTTATGTTCCACAGTGCATAGTTAATTTCTTGACATATAGTAAGTCTCAGCATGTTTATTGAATTAAATTTAATGCTGTATTCGAAAGTAAACTGTGACTCTAGCAGTCTCACAAAACTACCATTTTCCTGTATTATGTTTTATTCAATTGTGTTACCAGATGCAGTGCAAAATATAGGGATCACATTGTCTTTATCCACCCCAAATTTTTCATAGATGTTGGCAGCCTATAAGAAATTAAATCTGTTCTCAATTCCAACAGTGCTGGGAAAAGAGGCAATTTAGACAAAACCCTTCATCAGTGCCTGCAGTGTCAAGATACTGTTTCATTATATAGACTTGTTCTACACTCCATCCAGGAGTCCATGGCAAGTGATGTGGAGAAAGAGCTAATGAGACAGGTAAAGTGTAATAAACTTAAAAAAGGAAGATTAGTTGGCCTTGTTCCAAATTACGTGAACTGAAGTAAATAATTCCTTTCAAATTTGTGTTTTACTATGTTTCAAGCATATACAGGAATCTGGAAGCTATAGTGTGCTTGCTGATGTTTGCTTTTTTATAATTATCATCGGGACTTCTCATCTGTTCATGGTCATTGATTAGCTCTGTTTCTTCTTATGTAATTTGCTGGCCCAAGTCCTTTAACCCATTTTTAAAGTCTTCATTGTATTCTGTCCATGTCTGTGGCTGATGTTTTCCTCATGTGCCCTTGCCTGAGAGAATAGCCCTTGGGAGGTGAGGTGCTATATTTTAGGTACACTCTGTCCTACTCTTGTTTAATGCCTTTTGGACAAGAGGGTTTTATTGTAAGAAATCTTTCTCGATTTAATAAATCATTTAAATTATAAGTTGATAAAAAGTTAATAAGCTGAAAAGAATTGCGGAAATTTTAATTACTGTTAGTTACTTACAGAAGTGTTTTGTGATCACTGTTCATTTGTTTTTCTAACTAGGTTCTCTGCCTTGTCAATGTTAGTCACAATGGTGTGAGCGAATCAGAACTGATGGAACTCTATCCTGAAACACCCTGGGCCATCTTGACCTCCCTTATTCACAGTTTACACAAAATGTGTTTGTTGACCTATGGTTGTGGCTTGCTCAGGTTTCAGCATCTGCAGGTAAATTTTAAGCATCTTTTACATTTTATTTTGTACTTTTAAATGTCAATACAGTACATTATCTCATTGTATATTATACTATATTACTTAAATGTTTCAGTTACAAAACAAAGTTAAAATTTTGCATTATAGTTTTTTTTTTCAATGACTAGGTTAAGTTATAAAATTTTTCTAAGATTATGTTATGTTGTGGTATCTTTATGAGGTGACTGTTACTTTGAAAGATAGTACCTGCAGGGTGTACCAAGTTTTAGAGATTTGCAATACAACCTTGTTCTTATAGTTCACAATACTGTATTATGCATTTAAAAGTTTATTGAAAGGGAAGATAGATCTCATGTTCTTATCACAATAAAAATTTTAAAACGAAAAATAAAAGCCAGTCACAAAAGACCAACACACACACACACACACACACACACACACACACACACACACACACACACACAGCTTCTTTATTGGAAAGAAGAAAAGGTTTTCAATTTTATGCTTCAGTTTATTGCTGATATGATTATGTATGTGTATTAAGAGCTGAGACTGTGTCATCCTCCTTTTCCACCTCTGCTCTTCACAGCTTCTTAGCAGTCTGACCTTGGGCAAGCTCTGATATGGGGAGGCTTTGCTACCTTACCACGAGGTTGTAAAAAAAATTAAGATGGTCTTTGTGAGATATCAGGCTTGATGCCTAGCACATGGTAGTAAATCTTTAGGAGCTGTTGATTAATATAATTCTTATATGCAGTGCTACAGTTGAGATGCAGAGTAGGTCTTCTTCCACGTGTGCTGTGTTACATTTGGAGATGTGAAATGTTTGTAACTTCACAGCCTTTCTTTATTGTATATCACTTATATATAATTTACTGTTTTTAGTAACTTTTCATTCCAATTTTCTGGGATTTTAAAAATATATTAACTAAGGATCAGAATTAAATTGTGTTTTCCATTCTTAAAAATTAGTACAGGAATTATTTTCTAAATAAGCTTATCACATAAATATATCCTTAATTTTTTAAGAATAGTCTGATAGGGCCAGGCATTTAGCTTACTTACCTCGCAAGTAGAAGGTCCCAAGTTCAATCCCTGGTACCAAAAAAAAAAAAAAAAAGTCTGATGACAATTTTGTGATATACAACTATAAAAAGAAAAAGAAAAAAGTCATAATATCTAACACTGAGTTTGTAAAAAGGAATTTATAATTATTTCAGTCTTATAATTTATAATTTTTTCACCCTAGGCCTGGGAAACAGTGAGACTTGAGTACATGGATGATCGCACTATTATTTCTTCATATAGGCAAAAGCTAATCAGCTATTTCAACTTGCAGCTGAGGTATTATTAATGTTTGAGTTTTCTTGTGTAACACTCTTCCTTTGTGTACTGATTTCTTGTTCTTAGCTTATTGCTTAAAATACAAAAACTTAATTATTACAAAAAAGAGTAAATCTTTTCCCTATTCTGTTAATGTCAAAAGGACAAAAGATGATTTCATAAGGAAGTCTTTTAATGTCATGCAAATGGTTTAAACTTGAGTGAAATCAATGCAGGATCATTTTATTATCTATTTTATTCCACTTAAATAGTTTAAAATATGCGTACATGTATGTTAGTGTGTATATTTGGGTACTTGAGGGTTTTCTAAATAATGTAATTTTAGGGGAATACCTTCAGAGTATGGAGTCTTGAAGTCCTGAGATTTTGATTTCTCTTACTGCCTTTCAATAATGTTTTATCTTCTTGCCCATAAATTAAGGTGCAGGGAAGAATTTGGTTATGATTATTTATTTATTTTAATAGATTGGTCAAATTTCTGATTTTGACCTGAGTTTTAGATTATACTTAGAGATGTATGTGAAATAATACCCCTTTAGTGTTTGTCTGAAGTCTTTGAGGCTTGCTTGTTATTGGAAGGTGTCACTCAGTGTTGTCTCCTCCCTACAGTCAGGACAGAGTGACCTGGAGAAGTGCGGATGAGCTACCCTGGCTTTTCCAGCAGCAGGGAGCTAAGCAGAAGCTGCACAATTGCCTTCTCAATCTCTTCGTGTCTCAAAACCTTTACAAAAGGTCAGAAATATATTCCAGAAATCTCTTTCCAGAAGGACAAACCTGAATGTGTATTCCATTTAACAAAGGAAAAATGACATTTTTAATTTAAAAATTAGTCTGGTTTCAGTGATACCTGAAATACAGGAGAAACTCTGAGACAATTTATGGCTTATGGCTAAGATCTTTGCCCAGGAGGAAAATAACAAGAGTATTGCTGCTTTGTAAAACCGAAGCAGGAGAGATAAAGGGAAAGCTTTTTTCTTATTCTTGCACTTCAGCACGTCAAAATCTAAACCTCCCAGAGAGGTGTTTCACGAATTCTGCTTTTCAGGGCCTTCAATGTCTCAGAAGTGTAACCTTTCAGCCAAACTGGGCTCCTAATGGAATCTGACCTGTGCTGAATTTAAAGAATCAACCATGGGCTGGGAATTTAGCTCAGTGGTTCCACTGCCTGCCTCGCAAGCGCAAGGACCCAAGTTCGATCCCTGGTACCAAAAAAAAAAAAGAATCACCCTGATTCATAAATGTATTCTGCTTGTCTCTTGATATGTTTTAGGTTGTCAGTTGCATAACTACCTTTCTATGAGCCAGCTTCTGACCTACTAAGCCTCAGGAGAGGGTTTTGCTTCCTCATTTAAAAATGTAGACATTTCTTCGGTTGGGTGTCATGGTTCATGCCTGTAATCCCAGCACTTGAGAGGCTGAAGAAGGAGGATTGCTTCAACTTTGAGACCAACCTGGGCTACATCATGAGTTCAAGGCTAGCCTAAACTACAAAGCATGATCCTGTCTCAAAACCCAAAAGAATAAAAAAAAAAAAGTAGACATTTCTAATAAAATAACTACATAATTTGTTTTGTTCCTGAATGAACACTTTCAAATTTCCTTGTACCTCTTAAATTATTTCTGATTCCATTCCAATTTTTCAAGATTCCCTTGAGATCAGATTTGTTCATTAGATTACCAGCTCTCCTGTCCTACTGAATATCATCTGCAAATGAGTACACTTACTTTTATCACTCAGTTCCTTGACAAAAATACAAAATGGATATTCTATATGGCTGTTTGCCTGTGTTTTGTTGGTTTATTCTGTCATTTTTGGAGTGAACTTAGCAGTTGACTGCACGTCACGAAATGTCTGAAAGGAATTCAGATGAATTTCCAGTGCTGGGTAGTCATGGTGATATTGATGATAATAGCCCGCTCTGTGGAGTACTCACTATGCGCCAGAATCTCCTCACAGCAACACCAGGGCAGGTCGTGTAGTATAGTCCTTTCTGCAGAGGAGGCGGTGAGATGGAGAGGGCAGATGACCTGCTTGAGATCACACGGCCAGGAGTGGTGGGACTCAGAGCACAGTGCCCATCTGGCCCCACTCCAGTGTGCTTGCTTGACTACTAGTAAATTGTCAATAACTTGGTATGAATTCTGGCATTTTCATTCTATAGTGGATTCTAAAGTTTGTTTTTCATTAAATTGCCATTATTTGTTGAAACAGAGGACACTTTGCTGAGTTGCTGAGTTATTGGCAGTTTGTTGGCAAAGACAAAAGTGCGATGGCAGCAGAATACTTTGATTCATTGAAGCAGTATGAGAAAAACTGTGAAGGCGAGGAGAACATGATTTGCTTAGCTGATCTATATGAAACGCTGGGGCGATTTCTCAAGGACCTAGGCCTTCTCAGTCAGGTAACCTAACAGGAAGTTAGAGACAGGGTGGGTTTTCATGCTTTCTCTGTTCTTCTTCTAAGGTGGTAACACAGCTTCCATTGGTGGTGCTCAGACCTTTAATACCTAATAGGTAACAGCTCTTACAGCATTCTGCTCACTTTCATCAACCTCTCACCTTTGTCCTCAGGCTGTGGTGCCTTTGCAGAGGTCTCTAGAAATTCGAGAAACAGCTTTAGATCCAGATCACCCAAGAGTAGCCCAGTCCCTTCACCAACTGGCAAGTGTGTATGTGCAATGGAAGAAGTTTGGCAATGCAGAACAACTATATAAACAGGCCTTGGAAATCTCAGAAAATGCTTATGGTGCAGACCATCTGCATACTGCTCGTGAACTTGAGGCACTTGCAACTTTGTACCAGAAACAAAATAAGTAAGATGGAAATCAGTAACGTTCTGATTATATGAAGGGGAGTTAAAGTTTTTTTAATGTGCTTATGTGCTGATGTGCTTGGGATTGTGTACTTATACCCTCTGCATCATGTTCAGGTAATTTCTTAATCTGTGTGTTCTGGGGTAGGCAGAGAAAATTAGAACTACAAGATTCATTTCTAATTGAAGATGCATGGAGGATGGAGCATGGACTTCAAGTCATACAGTCTTGGGTCTGAATCTGCTCTTTTCCTGGTTGGCTTTTGAGTATACTACTAATACAGGGCCAGCAAAATACTGCCCATAGACCAAGTCCATTTTTGTAAATAAGATTTTATTGGAACATGGCCATATTTTTTCATTTATATATTAATGTAACAGTTGCTTTTGGGCCAGGGATTTAGCTCAGTGGTTCCACCACCTGCTTTGCAAGCACAAGGTCCCAAGTTCAATCCCCGGTACCAAAAAAACAAAACAATAAAAACAGTTGCTTTTGTGCTTCAGTGGCAGAGTTCTTAGTTGTGACGGATCACCTTCCAACTAAAATATTAACTATTGAGTCCTTTGCACAAAGTTTGCCAATCCCTGGTATAATAAAGACACTTCAGGATGAGAATATAGTCCAATAGTAGTACTTGCCTGTTAGGCAGACGGCCCTAGGTTCAATCCCAAGCATTGTGAAAACAAAGGCTTTTAAAAAAAGTTTTCACATCTGTCAGGCACTCAGTGAATAGCATCATTTTCTCTACAGAAAGTGTTTTTCTTTCTCCATCACAAATGAAACACAATGAAAATTTTTCTTTTAACTTCTACAAATGTTGTTTCATACAACTTATGTGCAAATTTCACATATGTATTTAACCAAAAATTAGCCTGTGTAGAAAATGTGTGTAAACCAAAATTTTAGATTTTCATTTAATTAAGTTTCCCCTTAGACATTAAGAATGAGTTAATCACTTAAAACTAATTAAATGTCGATTAAAAACTACTTTAAGACTAGATTTATTTTGTTTTGTTAGACTGTCTTATGAAGATTTTGTCGAAAGTTTTGAACTACATAGACTACCACAAGAATATTGTTGTATTTAATAGCCAAGACAGACATTACATTATGTAAAGAGTACTTTTATTTCATTGAGGGATACTTTGTGCTTCTTTTGTTTGACTTAACATGCTTTTTTTTTTTTAAGATATGAACAAGCTGAACATTTTAGGAAAAAATCCTTTAAAATTCGTCAGAAAGCTACAAGGAAAAAGGGCAATTTGGTAATGAGAGCTTTCTTTTGTTTTATATTTTGAATCAGGGGAAAAGAACATCTTTGAATATCATAAGTGCATGAACTTCATGTTTAAGAGCTTTAGATTTTAAAGTGACTTCTAGAAAAGCACTGATTAATTTTTTTATTTAAAATGTATTTAAATATTAATATTACTAAAAATACAACTTAGTATCCTTTTAAAAAAAAAATCACTGGTCATTCGAGAGATGCAAATGAAAGCAACGCTGAGATTCCACAGCACTCCAGAAAGAATGGCTGATATCATGAAATCAACCAATAACAAATGCTGGCAGGGCTGTGGGGAAAGAGGAACCCTGCTCCACTGCTGGTAGGAGTGTAGACTGGTGCAAGCACTGTGGAAATCTGTATGGAGATACCTCGAAGAACTAGGACTGGAAGTCCCATTTGACCCAGCTATTCCCTTGCTGGGTATCTTACCCAAAGAATTAAAAGAATCATACCACAGTGATATATGTGCACCCATGTTCATAGCAGCACAATCTGTAGCTAAAACTTGGAAGCAGCCCAAATGCCCATCAACTGGAGACTGGATAAAGAAAATGTGTTTTTTTTCTAAAATGACACTACTCAGCCATAAAAATGAGAAATGAGAGACATTTATAGCTAAATGGATGCACATTGAGGCGATACTCTTAAGTGAAATAAATAGAACACACATTGTAAATACCAAATAGTTTATCTAGTGTGAGAAACTGAAAGTGTAACTAAGGACTAAAAGGTATAATAGATAATGTGAAATCGGAAGAAAAGGGGCAAAGGGGAAGTGGGAGGGGTAGGGGAAAGGAAAGAAGGGAATGGAATTAATATGAGAAAATGAAAAAATGGAAACAGTTTTTGTAAATAGGGAGGGATGGAGGGGTTGAAGGGAGGGCAGGGGAAGGGGGAAAAATAAGAACCAAGAGAGTTTATGTAAAGGTGCTAATTTCCAATGATGAATGTCATTATATTGTATACCTAAAATGTACCAAAAAAATAAAATTTAAAAAAAAGTAGGACTGTGAAGGAGTAGGACTTTCATTTGAAAGTTAGACTTTGAGGGGCTGGGGATTTAGCTCAGTGGTGCCACCGCTTGTCTTGAAAGTTCAAGGTCCCAAGTTCGATCCCTGGTACCAAAAAAAAAACAAATGAAAGTTAGACTTTGAAAATTGAAATCTAAAGCTACTTTGATTCTTTTTTATAAAGAGTCAAAAAAGAATAAAAGATTTAACATTTTAGATTAAGATGTGAAGGCATTCTTCCTTTGGAGCGCATACACATGCAAACACACTAAGTTGTGGATCATATTTAAATATAGCACATTTGTTTGTCTTAAGATGCTCTGTACATTTTAAGAGCCTATTATTTATAAGTGTTTATCCATGGTGTTAGTAATTATCTGCAAGTTAATTGTTTCCTAATTTTTTTTAAGCATTTTGAGATACCAGACTGATCAAAAAATATAGTACGTATAAAAAACAAAAAAATACAGTGTGTGTTTAAGTAAAATTTATTTCAAGAAAAGACAAGTTGTCATTAGTTCCCCTCAAAATACTCTCCCTCATTTCAAACATAACTTATCCCATTGTCCTTGCCACTTTCTGAAGGAGTCTGAAGTCCTCTTTTGTGAGTGCCTTTACACAGTGTGGTCAAAAACAAAGTGAATGCTGCTGAGTGCCATCTAATGGGAAGGCAGGCTCATAAAAACATTATAATGTGTCCTTATCTACCTTATTTGCTTAGTCTGGCACCAGGAAACTTCTGGATCTTACCCATAGTCAAAATGACCATAAAAGGTAACATTTTGAATCAATTCAGGATATGAAGGCAGCCATGAGAGTGCAACTAAAGATACTGTAAAAGAGGACTTGCAGAACTGCTTCAGAAAGTAGCAAGAACAATGGGATAAGTGTGTTTGAAGCAAAAGTATTTTGAGGGGGTATAATAGCCATGTATCTCTTATTGTAATAAGTTTTAAAAACTTAAACATTCACCATATTTCTTGATCACACCTCATACACTTTGCTAAAATCTCATGTAATCATTTTCACAGACTAGTTTTTAATGAATTTGAGAATGTGATGCCATGAACTCAGTGTACTACTTAAAATAATTGTCCTCTAGATTAAAAAAAAAAAGGGTGGGGGGAAGATTCTTTAGAACCCCTGCAAATGGTTTCAGAATCAAGGCTGGCACTCACTCAGTGACTGTGTTAACATTTATGCTTGCTCCAGCATGGATTTGCCCTTTTACGCAGACGGGCCCTGCAGTTAGAAGAGCTTACGTTGGGTAAGGACACACCTGATAATGCCCGGACCCTCAATGAACTCGGTGTTCTCTACTATCTTCAGAATAACCTAGAGTGAGTACCATGGTGTTCATAATGAAACAAGTTTCCATTTTGTGTCTTCTTAGATGTAAAACTGTTTCATGTGTCTATCAGGTCCAACGCTAGATAATATTATGCCTCATTTCATGTGTGATGTCAGGTTATGAACATGCCCATTTTAAAGTTATATTTTCTCTACTGATTCCTTTTCATGTTGCTTCTGGACTAAAAAGTTATTCTACAGCTTCCCTAGTATGTTTTATATATTTGTGAAAAGTTAAGTTCATATAGAGACCTCACAGAAGAAGAAACTCAAACTAATGCAGAACAAATAAAAGAATATAGACAGCTGCTAAGTTTTATTTTTTAATTTTATTTGGATAAAGGACTCAAACTGGCTTTACATTTATACTTTCTGAAAAAGAAGTGTTTTTGGACCTCTTTAGAAGCTAGAAACATCTAACAAATTTGAAACTTAGGATGTCAAAAAAAATGCGACAAATATTTAGCCTGTTTCACAGAAGATTCTTTCATTAACAGTTATTCAGGGACTGGGGATTTAGCTCAGTGGTTTTGCCACCTGCTATGCAAGTGCAAGGACCTGAGTTCCATCCTCGGTACCCAAAAAAACCCGAACTTATTCAGTACAAACTCTAATCTTTTTTTTAACTTGGGTGTAATCATTGTAAAGGAATCTAACAAGTGTAAAAAGGTTGTTTTGTAAGATATCTGTGGCTTGCTGTTAGGGGAAGTGGGGTGAAAGCAGAGCAGTCATCCAGACTGTGGGAAGCCAGGGGCAGGAAAGGAGGAGTGTGAAAGCAGGCAGCTCTGGATGAATCTAAGAATAAAAACGTTCAGGTCTCTACTTTGGGGCTCAGGACTCTGACTGCTGCTAGAGAATAAATTGTTTAAGCCATTTTGGGGCTTTGTTCACAGAACAGCTGACCAGTTTTTAAAGCGTTCCCTAGAGATGAGGGAACGAGTTCTAGGACCTGATCATCCTGACTGTGCCCAGTCTCTGAATAATCTGGCAGCTCTATACCATGAAAAGAAGCAGTATGACAAAGCGGAGGAACTCTATGAGAGAGCTTTGGACATTCGGAGACGAGCCTTAGCTCCGGATCACCCTTCTTTAGCATATACAGTGAAGCATCTTGCAATCTTGTATAAGAAAATGGTAAGTAATCCTTCTCAATCTTGCATGCTTATATTATGTCAGTTAACCCTGAGTTACGGTCAGCAGATTAGCTTTCTGACGGATAGGTTGTTTGATATGAGCTTTTTAAAAATCATGATAATTGAGTTTTTAAACAAGTACCTTAGAGCATTTACAAATATTGTGGAACCCTTCTACATTCTTGGAGGAAACGTAAACTATTACAGCCACTGTGGAAATCAGTATAGAGATTCCACAAAAAACTAATGCTAGAAATTCCATTTAACGCAGCTATTCCCCTTCTAGGTATCTTCCCAAAAGAGTTAAAGACATCATATTACAATGAAGCATGCATAACCATGTTTATGGTACCACAATTCATAATAGCTGAATCTTGGAAGCAGCCTTTATGTCCATCATCAAATGAATGAATAAAGAAAATGTGGTATTTGCATACAGTGGTGTACTACTTTGCCATAAAAATGATACACTTGAGTCATTCACATGGTTTCTCTTATAAAAAAAACCTAAAATATAAAGAAAGAGCAAAATATAAGGTAATGGAATAGGCAGGTCTTTCAAAAAAGGGAAGGGAATCAAGAGATGGAGGTAGAAGAAAGGAGAAGGCAAAGGGAATGAAAAAAGAATTAAGATGTGTTATGTACATGTACCAACTCCCCACAAGGAGTGTAATCATCATTACTACAAACATGTACTAATAAAAAATAAAAACAAATAATATTATATCAGACTTAACGAAATTAAGGATACTGATTTGGTTTTGTGAAAATACATTTTGAATACACACATCTATTCTTCAGCATTCTAACTTAAACTTATGTTACATTTCTGAAGTTCTAAGTTCCGCATTACTACCTTTTTTTTCCCTCCACAGTATTACCTTTGCTGCCATAAACATAACAAATCATCCAGTTGTCAGGCTTACAGACAGTACCTTGGTGGTTGACTTTACAATTTTATTTCTCTCTTTGTTGACTTTACCTACAATTAAATGCCATTCTTTGCCAGAGGAATAAAGCTTGGAATGTTTATATCTGTTCTTAAAGAGAAAAAGCCGAAGAAATCTGCTTTCAGCAACTGCAGTTACAGAGCTGCATAGACTAAGCCCTTGCTTGTGTGGTGCCGTTGCTGACAGTCCTGGCAGTGAAGCTGATGTTTTAGTAAGAAGGGTACCTTGTTGCTCTCTCTGCACAGCTTGCCAAAAGAAAATAATTTTAAAACTCCTAATGGGAAGTAAATTTTTATCCAATGTCATCTGTAAATTGAGTTCTATAGCACATCTACTTTAACATATTTACCCTTTTCTAAAAACAGTTAATGATGAGGAAGCCTAAAGGGCCTTCCACATTATCAGAGGAATGTTTTTATGCTCAGTATAGCTTTCCTTACAGATTCCATTAGATTTTCAGTTGGTTCAACCATTGATCTGGGAGAAAATGTCTCTAGACTTTTTCTCTCAAAACTACTTCTTAATACAAAATTTTATTTATGGGAGAAGCTCTGATTGATAGTGCTAATTTCTGTTAGATTGCACTTTTGTTTTTTAGGGGAAACTTGACAAAGCTGTACCTTTGTATGAATTGGCTGTTGAAATTCGGCAGAAATCCTTTGGCCCAAAGCACCCTAGTGTAGCTACTGCCTTGGTGAACTTAGCAGTTCTTTATAGCCAAATGGTAAGTTTCCATATTTTAACTCTTCATAAATGAATGGTTTGAAGGTATAAAACATGAATTAATAGCATAGTAAAAATAAAGAAATTTTAAGGTTATTATTTAATGCTTCCTTTTCTAATACTTGAGAAATTATTGAAGTTAGATTTATAACTTCAGTTGGTGCTTCTGTTTAGTTCAGAACATAGGCTTAGTTTTTTAAATTCTGGAGTGTCCTTTATCTGTATAATATCTGTTGTGTAGTATCTACCTGTGGTACCCATCAGGCAATAAAGAAATGAGTTAGCCTGCCTTGGAAGCAAGAGGTCCTGAGTTCGATTCCTGGTACCAATGAAAAAAAATTTAATTTTAATTTTAAAAAAGAAACGGGTTGTGCTAAGTGTTGGCTTGAGGCCAATGAATATTAGCTAGATCTAAAACTTAGATTTTGACTTTCTCTTTTATTGCTTCTCCTATTATGATTATTTGTAAATTATGCTATTCTCATCCTTTAGGAGTGGATAGTAACATTTTTAAAGTGTTTACCAAAATAGGTCATCTTAAGTAGAATACACTGAGTAATTTCAGAAACACAGTGAGTTTAAAGGAACCTTGTTAACTTTTTTTTTCATAAGAAAAAGCACATTGAAGCCTTGCCATTGTATGAAAGAGCATTAAAGATTTATGAAGATAGCCTGGGTCCGATGCATCCTCGAGTTGGAGAAACATTAAAAAATTTAGCTGTGCTTAGGTAAGAATTATCTCACTTTCTTCATACATCCCAACTCTTAGACTAGCACTGATTCATCACAGAAAAGTACAAAATATTTATTGCTGGATATCCCTTCTTGGAAGGGAGAAAGGTGGCTTTTTGCAGGTCTGCTTCAAGAGCTATTGAAGTCATGTCCAAAAGCACAATGGAGGCTGCACAGCGTATTTTGCAGAGGTCTATATCATGGCAAATAGTGCAGGGCAGCTTACACTTGCAGGTAACTGGCTCTGGAAGTAATGTGGGGATTTTGCTATCTTCAGAGCTAATCTACTATTAAATATATATTGAGTTTTGCTTGCTCATTTGTGTTTATCTCAGGTTGCAGATAATAACTTGTTAGCAGTTTCACTGCATCCATTACAAAATGTTCTTAATGATGTACATATGAGACATAGAATGTTCCACAGTGCAGACAGAAAGGAGAGCTTTTGGGTCTCTTGTCTATGGATCTGCTTAAGTGAATACACTGGGTAAAAAGGGGGAAAATGAGCAACTATTCACAACTTGTTTTTCTGTATCCCATAAGGTCATTTAGAATTAAGAGCTTAAAATTCTCTTTTTTTCTTCTAAAAGCTATGAAGAAGGGGATTTTGAAAAAGCTGCTGAACTGTACAAAAGGGCAATGGAAATAAAAGAAGCAGAAACGTCACTCTTGGGTGGGAAAGCTCCTTCGAGACATTCATCAAGTGGAGACACATTTAGCCTAAAAACAACTCATTCTCCTAATATTTTCCTTCCTCAAGGACAAAGGTAACAGCACCAGTTCTTCACAAATGTACCGTAGGATAAAATAAACATTTGGAGCATTAGAATTAAAAACTTAATATTTTTAAGAAAATTTATTTAGGGCCTGGGATTTAGCTCAGTGGTTCCGCCACCTGCCTTGCAAGTGCGAGGTCCCGAGTTTGATTCCCAGTACCAAAAAAAAAAAAAAAGAAAATTTATTTTTACTGAGTGTTATATAACTGGTATTTCTGTGACATATTGATTTTAAATTGTGATTGTGTCACTTGTATGGAGTCCGTGGTTGTAGACACTTTCGCGCTCTTAAGATGACATAAATGGACAAGAGGAGTGTGCAAGTCTCTAGTTTGCCAGAGCTGGCATAGCAGTCAAGAGCAGGAGTTGAACTCCCTGGTTCTTTTCTGTCAAATATAACTTCAGCCTTGGCAAGTTCATTCCTTGTCTTGTTTCTTATCAGTGGTTGGGCCTAGTTTTCTGTCTCAAAGGAAAGTTTGAAGAATTAAATGGATAATGTTCGTGATAGGTTTGAATTGTTGGCAGTAAAACAAATTAGTCACGAGAATTTCTGATTGCTGCATTTTCTTACTCTTTTTTATGCTACTTTTTCATCAGCACATTGGGCCCAGGCCCCTGCTATCTGTGCTCTCTACATTGTATCTTATTTATTACTGTTATGTTGGCTGCATAGTGTGTAAAGTCATCTGTGCAGTAATACAGCAAGCTCTTCAGCATTCTTTGACCTTTCCCAAAAATGTACATGGTTGGGCTGGCCATGTAGCTTGGCAGAGTGCTTGTCTGGTGTCCACACGGTTCTGGGTTTGATCCTTAGTGTGCATGCACATGTGCACACACACACACACACACAAAGATAGGGCATTCTCCTCTATCTTCTTTCTTAAATGGCTTAAGTCTCTCTTCATTTACCTCAAATTCAAACTAGTCTACCATTTTTGTCCTGAAAATTAAGTGTTTTTATAAATATTACATTTTGAATATTGGTTTTATACCATTTATGTATTTATACATAGTAAATTTTTCATCATTTTAATATTTGTAAGATTCTAATGTGAACTTTTAAAGTGCATTTTTCTGTTTTGAAATAAAAGTACAATTCCAAGTTCTTTTTACATGAAGGTTACATTTTGCATAATTAAAGAAATACATTGAACATTTTTTTAAAAGACTTGGAACGCTGTCAACGCTGAGTAGTTTGCTCAAAGTGAGAAACTTCCGTGCAGCGGTAGGATGCTGATTCCTGTCCTCTGAGGCTTTGCTCTCACAGGTTGTCCATGAAACCAGTGTCAGCACTGCGGGTCATCCTAAATATTCATGCTCTGAGGCCCCAGACCTGCTAGGCAGGATCTGCATTTAGCTGGATTCATATGCATATAAGTTTGAGGAGCACTGGTAAAACTCTATACTGGTAATTTAAAAACAAGATCTTATGAAATGATCATCCTTCTTTGTCCTTTTGGGGTAGGTAGGTTAAGAGGGGGAGAAAGACAAAATAAGACCAGAACGTATCTCTCTGGGTTTGACAGCTGTGAAGGGTACACATAACTGAGTTCCCAAATATACCAGATACTGCTTTGAGAATAAAGCTGTTAGAGATTAAAATCTGATTATTTGGTGGTATAATTTAATGTATTATAAGTATTATATTACATGTACTGCCATTAAAAACCTGCTTTAGGAAATAATCTGAGGCTAGTACTCTAAAAGAACCTGGAAAAAAGTTTAAGACTAATATATACTTGGCCAGGCATTGTGGTACATGTTTGTAATCCCAGCACTCTTGAGAGGCTAAGGCAGGATGGTTACAATTTTATGTCCAGCCTGGGCAATTCAGCAAGACCCTGTCTTTAAAATAATAAAATAATAATAATAATAATAATAATAATAATAATAATAGAGCTAGAGATGTAGTTTGGTGCTTGAAAAACATTCAAAAATATTAAAAACTTCTAACATTATTCAAAGTGACTTTAAGGTAAAAGTTAATCATGGCTATAGCTGAGGGATGATCACTGTATATTTCAAAAGAATTAATGTATATAATAAAAACTATACTTGATCTATTTACTGAACTACCAATATGTATGTTTTCATGAGAATGCCTGCTTATAAAGATAAAAGCTGTAACAGGTATCTCCATGTATGTATAATAGTTGAGGTTCTCAAATAAGTATACTATATTCATTAATGTCCATCTTCAAGACAAAAAAGAAAGATAGCTTGTGGAAAACTCAAACCTGAATTGATTGCCAGCAACCAAATTTTGCTAGTTAAATTCAGTCTTCAATACTTTACAGAAAGGAAAATATGAAAAAGAAAAATGATTTGGGGGAAGTCAACCCTTGCTTAATATTTACAAATAGCACCTTTTCCTGTTGGTCAGTGTATCTGTGGGTATCCAGAGAGTGCTTGTATGAGAAGAAATCTATAAAACATTATTTCTACATAAAAAATTTTAGCAGAGGCATAAGTTAACTTCTCAATAATAGAATTAAGGTGGAATGATTTATTGTTCAGAGTCTCTGTGCTAAGGCAATAAAGGGACTGCTTTTCCATCTTTCCTATTAGAATCAATAGTATTTAAAAATCTGGCCAAACTCCACAAGTTTATTTAGTAATGCACAATTCGTTGATGATCGATTTCTCATAATCAGCTATCTATTTATACAAGTTTTTCTGATATGCAGACTGTCAACAGAACACTCAAGGTTGTGACAGTACCTGTCTCTATATTTTTGTCTGGTAAAATAATCCTGGTTTTAAATGAAAGATATTAGAAAGCGAGATTAAATTAGGTAAAATTGGGTGCAGCATATGTAAGATACCAGCAGGGATGCAGTGCCAGTTTAGAGCAAATAAAATCTCTAACAGATTGACAGTTCTGTATACTGTATTAAGAAAATTTAATTGTAAATAAAGCTTTACCAAATGTATCAGTTTCCAAAGGAGAATTATCAACTCAACAGCAGTCCTCCTGCCTCAGCCCCTGAGTACTGTGATTACAGGCATGTGCCACTATACTTGGCTTGCATTTCATTTTTAAAATTCAAAACATTCCTAGTAACTAGAAACATTTCTAATAACTAGAAAAAGATATTCTACAATTCAATTACATATATATATATATTCATATTTAAACTCAGGGCCTAGGGTAGCTTAGGCAAGTGTTGAAACCCTGAGCTATATCCCTAGGCCTATTTTTTTGAAGACAGGGATGCGTTACGTTGTCTAGGCTGGCCTCAAACTTGTTGGGGTTTTTTTTGTTGGTTTTTTTTTTTTGGTACTGGGGATCAAACTTGGGACCTTGCACTTGTGAGGCAGGTGCTGGAACCACTGAGCTAAATCCCCAGCCCTGGCCTCAAACTTGTGATTCTCCAGCTGCAAACTCCTGAGTTACTGAGAGTACAGGAATGTGACCTTGTGCCTGGCTAAATATACTATATTTTAAAAAATGGTAAAAGACTTAATAAGGCAAATTAGGAAAACAACACCTTTCACAATAGCATCCAAAAAAATGAAATACCTAAGAATCAATTTAACGAAGGAAGTAAAAGATCTCTATATTGAAAAACTACAGTACTCTGAAAAAAGAGATTGAGGAGGATATCAAAATAAATATCCCTTGTTCTTGGGTAGGAAGAACCAATATAGTGAAAATGGCCATACATCCAAAATTGTTATACAGATATAATGCAATCCCAATCAAATTTCCAACAGTATAGCTGACAGAATCAATCCTAAAATTCATTTGGAACTAGAAGAGACCTAGAATAGCAAAGGTAATTCTAGGCAACAAAAGCAAGGCGGAATCACAATCCCTGGCTTGAAATTATACTACAAAGCTACTGTGATTAAAACAAAACAACCCCCCCCCCAAAAAAAAACCCCAGCATGGTACTGGCAAAAAAAAAAGACCCAAGGATCAATGGAACAGATTAAAAGATGCATAAACAACTCCAGACATACTCAGCCCCTTATCTTTGACAGAGAGTCAAACACCTTCACTGGAAGAACGACAACCTCTTTAATAAATGGTGCTGGAAAAACTGGGCTTTCACCTGCTGAAGATTAAAAAATTGACCCATATCTTCCACCATGCACTAAACTAAAATCAAAATGGATCAGAGATCTAAACATTAAAACAGAAACACTAAATTTGCTGGAAGATAGATTAGATAGAACTCTTGAAGACACTGGTGTAGGCAAAGACTTTATGAACAAAACCCCAACTGCACAGGAACTATCACAAAGAATCAACTGGGATCTTATCTTATTAAAAAGTTTTTATACAGTAAGAGAAACCAACAGAGTGAAGAGACAACCCAAAAAATCCTCAAAGACTACTATCTAGTATAGAGCTTGAAAAAAATCAAACCCCCCCAAAATTGAAAGGCCCAATCCAAAAATGGGCATCTGAAATGAATAGACACTTCTCAGATGAAGTAGTAGAAACAACAAATAAATATATGAAAAAATCTTTATCGCTGGTCATTCGAGAGATGCAAATTAAAACAACATTGAGATTCCATCTCACTCCAGAAGGAATGGCTATTAAGAAATCAATAACATGCTGGTGGGGTTGTGGGGAAAAAGGAACACTTCTCCATTGTTGGTGGGAGTGTAGACTAGTGTAACCATTGTGGAAATCAGTGTGGAGATTCCTCAAAAAACTAGGATTAGAGGTCCCATTTGACCCAGTTATTCCTCTTCTTGATATCTAAGTCACTAGGGTGCCCTGTCTAAGTTAGAACTTTTAACCTCCTGCCTCAGCCTGCTGGGTGGCTGGGAAAATAGGCATGTGCCACCACACTGGGCTTCGATGACTATGTTTTCATTAAGATTTACAACTGCCTTCAAGTCTTTTGAGGTCATGTGTTTTAGGAGAGTATAGTTGTGGGACAGGCGGAATAAACAATACCTATACTATTTTCCTAAAGCATAGTATAACAATTCAATCAAAACATATACATCAAGTAATGTTGCCCTAAATTTTATTAGTTTTGAACTTTTTAAAAGTTCAATAATGGGATTAAACACAAGAAAATAAAATATATGCCAATCCATTATCTACATATTCTTCATCTTGGCCATGAGGTCTTCCAAGCTTTCACCAGAATCTTCCACTGTAACTTGAGGTACAGAGTCTTCTTGCTGTCAGCATATGAGGGAAACACAATGAGAAGACAGCCATATAAAATTCTTTATGGTTAGAAATATAAATATAAAGTAAATTGTCTAATAAATATGCCTTGTAGTTTTTAGGAGAAACAATCCTTGAATTTCCCCACCAGCATTTGATTTATCAGGAAGTAACTGTAATATTCTTGACATCTCTACTGAAGTATGTTTTTAATTCCATAAAACTATACATATTTATAGGGCACTATGTGATGCTTTGATACATATACACATTGTATAATTTTCACATCAGGGTTAGCATATCTATCTCCTGAAACAGTTACCATTTCTTTGATGAAAACATTCAAAATCTTTTAGCTTTTTGTAATACAGTACACAGTACAATACATTAGTATTACCTATAGTCACCCTACTGTGAAATAGAACAGTCAAACTTATTTCTCCTGTCTAACTCTAGCTTAGTAGCTGTTGACCAACCTTTCCTTATTCTTCCATTTACTCTCCCCAGCTCTGGTAACCATCAAGTTTTGTAGATTCTACATATGAGTGAGATGCTGTCTTTGTGTGCCTGGCTTGTTTCACGATAACCTTCAATTCCATCTGTGTTTTCACAAATGACAGGATTTCATCCTTTTATGGCTGAATAATATTCCATTGTGTATATATGCCACACACATATTATTTATCCAATTTAGCCAAAAGATGAGTTAGATGGATTCCCTTTCTTGGCTATTGTGAATAGTGCTGTAATAAACCTGAGAATGCAGATGTCTCTTCAGCATACTAATTTCATTTCCTTGGAATATATACCCTGTAGTGGGACTCCAGGGCAATATGTGTGTGTGTGTGTGTGCGCGTGTATAGTTTAATTGTTTGAGGAATTTCAATACTATTTGGATAATAGCTGTACTAATTTACATCTCCACTAACAGAATGTAAGAGTTCCCTTTCTCGCACATCCTCACCAGGACTTGTTAATCTTTTGTCTTTTTTATAACAGCCATTCTACATGAAGTGAGGTGATACCTCACTCAGTTTTGATTTGCATTTCCCTGATAAGAAATGTTGAACATTTTTTTAATATACCTATTGGCCATTTGTATGTCTCTTTTTTAGAAGGTCATGTAGATTCTTTACTAAAATGGTATTGTAGACAAAACTATATATAGAAACAATGTTTTCATTTAACCAAGAACTATTGATCCATTAATGAGTAAACAAAAGCATTTTATTTCTATGTTTTCAAAGAATTTAAAATGAGCTCTTTGCACCTCCATATGAACACTGAATACCTCTCTTATCTTAATGTACAGTGTACAGTATCTAAAACAGAAAACACTTCCTGGCATTACAAAATAGATTGAAAAGATAAATACACATTTTCTCTTATCTGATGTTTACTTATGAGTAATTAGATTTTAGAAGTACCTTTTTTGGAATTGTATATGCCACTGTAATTCCTTCAGGTAACTCAGGAACTGGACCTGAAGAATTTTTCAGCTCTTCTTCTGAAACCTCAGATACCAGCTCAATACCTGTAGAAATAAATTTGATCCTATAACAGTTTTGAAGAAACTTCATAAGCAATAATTATTCAAAATTTGCAAAATCGTACATTTCCCAACCACTTCAATTTATAAGAGAATTCCTACCCCACTCATTATCCTCATGTATTATCTTGTCCTCCTCTTGAACAGCCTCCTGTTTAGGCAGTGCCACCACCTTTTTCTGTAGAAATCAAACAGTACCAAAGTATTTTCACTCTTTCTCAGGTCTCTGAAGCATTAATTAAGAATTCAGACAATTTGTAATTTACTAAAAGCAACAATATTCATTTTTTAATATGATGAATAAATTAAAACAATAAAAATCCAGAATCTATTTGTCTTGTATTTCAAATGTGTTTCTTTTTTTAAAAATTTATTGTCTTATGCAATCCAGTCCCTCATGGGACTCTTCTTGGCTCTCAACGTTTTTGAAGAGGGGAATCAGGCTCCCCAGAAGCAAGCTAAGTACCCAGGGCCGGGAGATCCAGGGACAAAGAGCAGCAGAGCCCACAGTTTGTAAACTGCAAAAACAGCATAGGGTATTCTCCAAGGGGACTCCTTCCACAAAGCTCAAACACCCACTGTATCACCAGAGTGGTTGCTCAGGTGCCTTTTGGAGAAGGGGCTGATTACTTAAATCCCAGACTCAGAACAACTAAAAAACAACTCCACTTCAGGGCTCCCAGTGTTACCCTCCCACAGTGACTTGGTGAGAGAGAGCCATGGGGATAGCTGCAGACAGGCAGCAGGCTAGAAAGAGATCCCCGAAGAAATTTAAACTCAGGCCAGGAAGGACACACACCCCACCCAGAGTGGTGAGAAGTCAGGCCCAGCTTGAGTTGTGCTCAGAAACAGCTGGGTCTGAAAGTGTGTGGTGGCATTAAGTACTTGAACCCTTCGCTGCTTCCTACAGCCAGCACAGATTTGAGGTCTGATTGCCTTCCCTATCCACCAACATGAGCAAGGACATGTTTTGGTGTAGATAGTTGCCACAGTTGAGGGGCCTCTGGAATGGGGGCACACCTCACAAACCCACAGGCTGAATGGTTGAAAGGCTAATTGAAAACAGACTTGCTCAACTCCAAATCTGTAAATCCTAAAAGGAAGAGTACACATTAATAAAGTGCTAGCTGAGGTAAACAAAATGATACAAAACATGAATGACCAGATAAGCAAAGAACTAGAGTCCATAAAAAAAGGTTCTAAACAGAAATCCTGAAGAATAAAAATTATATTGAAAGTGTGGAGCCCGCTGCAGACAGGCAGGTCTGCCCACACCCTACTGAGGTCCCCAGTCCGCGGAAGACACCGAATCACCCCACTGCAGACAGGCAGGTCTGCCCATGCCCTATCTAGGTACTGAGTCCCACAGAACATGCTGAATTAGTCCACTGCAGACAGGCAGGTCTGCCCACGCCCTACCGAGGTCCCCAGTCCGTGGAATACGCCGAATCAGCCCGCTGCACACAGGAAGGTCTGTGCATGCCCTACCGAGGTCCTGAGTCACGCGGAAGACACCGAATCACCCCGCTGCAGACAGGCAGCCACCTGGTCCCACACTACAAAGACGCAGAGGACACCAGACCACCAGGCAAAGGTAATGAGTCCCGCTGTTCCCGGCCCAGAGGTAGGGGCTTCTGAGCCATCGTCCCACTACTCCTGGTCCAGAGGAAGGGACTTCCCGGTCACCATCCCTCCTGCTGCTCCCAGCCCAGAGGAAAGGGCTTTTGGGCCACCTTCTGTCCCACTGCTCCTGGCCCAGAGGAAGGGGCTTCCAGGACACCATCCCTCCCACCACTCCCGGCCCAGAGGGAGGGGCTGCTGAGCCACCATCCCACTGCTCCTGGTCCAGAGAAAGGGGCTTCCCGGCCACCATCCCTCCCGCTGCTCCCAGCCCACAGGAAAGGGCTTTTGGGTCACCATCCCTACTGCTGCTCCCAGCCCCTGTCCCACCTCACCCAGCTCAGAGGAGGTAAGCCGTGCAGGTGCTAACAGCCCCCAGCCCCAGTCGAAATGAGAAAACACGTAAATAAGTCTCAAAACCAGACTTCCAGATCACCTACAGCAACCCCAAAGGGAAATGAGATGGACCATTCTGATACTCAACCACCTGGACCCACTGAACTGGCAACAAAAGGGGATCTGGAAAAAGTGAAATCAGAAATAATTTCTCAGATAACAGGAGAAATTGTGCCCCTAGTGCAAGACATAATTAATAAATCTAGAGAGGAGCTGAGGAACATGATGGAATCCCAACATAAGAAACAAATGGAATCCATAAAACAGATGCAAATAGATTTCCAGGACATGAAAAATTCCATTGAAAGTCTACACAGCAGAATGAGTCAATGTTAGGACAGAATTTCAGATACAGAAGATAAGATTGCAATTAGTGACCAGGACAAGAAAAATTGCTTCAAAATTATAAGGGAACATGAGAAATCAATCCAGCAGCTGCTAGATGATGCAAAGAAGAATAACATAAGACTGGCTGGAGTCAGTGAAGAAACAGGAGAAAGTGCAGATGACATAAAAAATCTCTTCACAGAAATAATGGCAGAAAACTTCCCAAGCAGGGGAAAAGAGCTTGACATACAGATAAGTGAGGCATATAGGACTCCAAATAGCCTTGATCAAAAAAAATCTACACATAGGCATATAATTGTTAAGATTCCAGAAACTCAACAGAAGAACAAAGTTCTCCAAGCAGCCAGAGAAAAGAAATCACATACAAAGGAAAGCCCATCAGAATCACAGCAGGCTTCTCAACACAAACCATCAAGGCAAGAAGAGCTTGGAGTGACATATTCCAAGCCCTAAAAGAAAACAGCCTCCAACCCAGATTGACGTACCCTGCAAAACTATCTTTCAAAATGGATGGAGAAATAAAATACTTTCATGACAAAGAGCACCTTAGGAACTTCGTGAATATCAAACCAGCACTCCAAAGAATTTTACACAATATCCTAGGAACAGACATTGAGGATCACAACCCCAGGAAGCAAAGCAGAATGAACCCATCTGGCATGACAAGAAATTAAATGTAAAGGGGGAGAACCCAACAAAAAGAAAAAGTCATGGCAATGACAAGTCAATACGTTTCAGTTATAACCATCAACGTTAATGGTCTCAATTCACCAATCAAACGAAATAGACTGGCAGAATGGGTCAAGAAGCAAAATCCAACAATATGGTGCATACAAGAAACACACTTAATTCAAAAGGAAACTCATAGACTGAAAGTTAAAGGGTGGAAAACAATACTCCATGCAACAGGAACCCGAAAAAAAGCAGGAGTAGCTATCCTCTTTGCAGATCAAGTAGATTTCAAACCAACACTGATTAAGAGAGACAAAGAAGGACACTACATCCTTGTAAAGGGAAGAATCCAACAGGAAGAGATGACAATCATAAATATCTATGCACCAAACACTAGTGCACCCAACTATATAAAACAAATACTAACGGACATGAAAAGTCATATATGCACTAATACAATTGTAGTGGGGGACCTCAACACCCCACTGTCACAAATAGATAGATCAACTAGATCAAAAATAAGTAATGAAATACTAGAACTCAATCAAAGTCTCGAACAAATGAACTTAACAGATGTTTACAGAGTCTTCCACCCCACAAAATCAGAATACACATGCTTCTCTGCTGCACATGGGTCATTCTCCAAAATAGACCACATAGTCATAGAATGTGTTTGAGTAAGTGCAAAGGAATTGAAGTTATCCCCTGTGTATTATCAGACCATAGTGTGATGAAATTGGAGATCCAT
Organism: Heterocephalus glaber; assembly: GCF_053883595.1. Classification (NCBI taxonomy): domain Eukaryota; kingdom Metazoa; phylum Chordata; class Mammalia; order Rodentia; family Bathyergidae; genus Heterocephalus; species Heterocephalus glaber. Next base: position 8,704,445 of record NW_028258324.1, on the reverse strand, counting down.
AGCAGAAAAAACTCAAAATATTTCATGAACATGTGGAAATTGAACAACACACTTCTGAATAACCAATGGGTCACAGAGGAAATTAAAGAAGAAATCAGACAGTTCCTTCAATTAAATGACAATGACAATACAACATATCAGAATCTATGGGACACAATGAAAGCAGTCTTACAAGGGAAATTCATAGCAGTGAATACGCATATTAGGAAAACAGAACGAGCCCAATTAAACAACCTGATGCTGAACCTCAAGCTTCTAGAAAAAGAAGAGCAGGACAACCCCAAAGCTCATACAAGGGAGGAAATTATAAAGATCAGAGGGGAAATCAATGCAATGAGGACTAAGAGAACGATACAAAAAATCAATGAAGCCAAGAGTTGGTTCTTGGAAAGAATCAACAAAATTGACAAACCCTTAGCCAACCTTGTCAGAAAAAGGAAAGAAAAGGCCCAAATCCATGCAATTAGGAATGAAAAGGGTGAAATTACAACAGAACCAGCAGAAATCCAGATGATCATCAATACCTACTTACAGAACCTATACACCAATAAGATGGACAACACAGAAAAAATGGACAGATTCCTAGATACATATGAATTACCAAAGTGGAACGAAGAAGACCTAAAAATTCTGACCAACCCAATATCAATCAATGAAATTGAAAATATAATTAAAAACTTATCAACTAACAAAAGCCCGGGCCCTGATGGCTTCACTGCTGAATTCTACAAGACATTTAGAGAGGAACTGCAGCCACTACTGTTTAAACTCTTCAATGAAATTGAAAGGGAAGCAATACTCCCAAATTCATTCCTGGAAGCAAGCATCACCTTGATCCCCAAAGCAGAGAAAGACCCAACCAAAAAAGAGAACTATAGGCCAATCTCACTAATGAACATAGATGCAAAAATCCTTAATAAGATACTGGCAAACAGAATGCAGAAGATCATCAAGAAGATCATACACCCTGATCAAGTGGGATTCATCCCAGGGATGCAGGGATGGTTCAATATACAAAAATCAATCAATGTAATACACTGTATCAATACAGCCAAGGACAAAAACCATATGATTATCTCCATAGATGCAGAAAGAGCATTTGACAAAATCCAACATGCATTTATGATAAAAGCCCTACAAAAAATTGGAATAGATCATCTCTACCTCAAACTGATAGAAGCCATCTATGACAAACCAACGGCCAATATCATACTAAATGGTCAAAAACTGAAATCCTTCACACTAAAATCAGGAACAAGACAAGGATGTCCACTATCACCACTCTTGTTCAATATAGTTCTGGAAACATTAGCCACGGCAATTAGACAAGAGAAAGAAATAAAAGGAATAAAGATGGTAATGAAGAAGTCAAATTGTCATTATTTGCAGATGACATGATACTCTATATAGAAGACCCCAAGAACTCCACCAAAAGTCTTCTAGACTTAACAACCAAATTCAGTCAAGTAGTTGGTTACAAGGTCAACACACAAAAATCAATAGCTTTCCTCTACACCAATGACAGACTCACTGAGAGAGAAATAGGGCAAATAATTCCTTTCACAATAGCATCCAAAAAACTGAAATACCTAGGAATCATCCTAACGAAAGAAATCAAAGACCTCTTCTCTGAAAACTATGGCACTCTGAAAAGAGAGATTGAAGATGATATCAGAAAATGGACAGACATCCCCTGCTCCTGGGTAGGAAGGATTAATATAGTGAAAATGGCCATACTTCCAAAACTGCTATATAGATTTAATGCAATTCCAATTGAGATCCCAGCAGCATACTTCATAGACCTCGAGAAAAAAATCCAAAAATTCATTTGGAGCAAGAAGAGACCTAGAATAGCAAAAGCAATTCTAGGTAACAGAGACATGGCAGGGGGTATCACAATCCCCAACCTGAAACTATACTACAAAGCTACTGTGATAAAAACAGCATGGTACTGGCAAAGAAACAGACCTGAGGACCAGTGGAACAGATTAGAAGATGCAGAAACAACTCCAGACACACTCAGCCATCTCATCTTCGACAAAGGAGCCAAACACCCTCACTGGAGGAAAGATAGCCTCTTTAATAAATGGTGCTGGAAAAATTGGGCTTCAACTTGCCAAAGATTAAAACTAGACCTATATCTCTCACCATGCACTAAACTAAAATCAAAATGGATTAAAGATCTAAATATTAAAATAGAAACTCTGAACCAGTTGGAACAGAGGTTAGGCAGAACTCTTGAAGACATCAGTGTAGGAAAAGATTTTATGAACAAAACCTCAGTTGCCCGTGAACTAGCACAGACAATCAACAAATGGGATCTCTTCTTATTAAAAAGCTTCTGCACAGCAAGAGAAACCACCAGCAGTATGAAGAGACAACCCACAATGTGGAAAAAAATCTTCACCTGCTCTTCCTCAGACAAAGGTCTACTATCTCAAATCTATAAAGAACTTAGAAAGATCAGACCTCCCAAATTTAAAGATCCAATCCAAAAATGGGCATCTGAAATGAACAGACATTTCTCAGACAAAGAAGTAGAAATAGCAAATAAATACATGAAAAAATGTTCAACATCACTGGTCATTCGAGAGATGCAAATGAAAACAACGCTGAGATTCCACTTCACTCCAGAAAGAATGGCTGGTATCATGAAATCAACCAATAACAAATGCTGGTGGGGCTGTGGGGAAAGAGGCCCTGCTCCACTGCTGGTGGGAGTGTAGACTGGTGCAAGCATTGTGGAAATCAGTATGGAGATACCTCAAAGAACTAGGACTGGAAGTCCCATTTGACCCCGCTATTCCACTGCTGGGAATCTTCCCCAAAGAATTAAAAGAATCATACCACAGTGATATATGTGCACCCATGTTCATAGCAGCGCAGTTTATAATAGCTAAAACTTGGAAACAGCCCAAATGCCCATCAACTGGAGACTGGATAAAGAAAATGTGGGTTTTTTATAAAATGGAGTACTACTCAGCCATAAAAAATGAGAAATTAGAGACATTTATAGCTAAGTGGATGCACATTGAGGCAATACTCTTAAGTGAAATAAATAGGACACACATGTGTAAATACCGAATAGTTTCTCTGGTGTAAGAAACTGAAAGTGTAAATAAGGTCTAAATGTATAATAGGTAATGTGAAATAGGAAGAAAAGGGCAAAGGGGAAGGAAGTGGGAGGGATAGGGGAAAGGACAGAAGGGAATGGGATTAATATGAGAAAATGGAAAAATAGGAACAAAATCTTTGTAAATAGGGAGGACTGGAGGGGTTGAAGGGAGGGCTGGGCAAGGGTGAAAAATAAGAACCAAGAGAGACTATGTGAAGGTGCAAATTTCCAATGATGAATGTCATTATATTGTATACCTAAAATGTACCAATGATTAGAATGAATAATAGATAATGTAAAATAGAAAGAAAAGGTCCAAAGGGGTAGGGGTAGTGGGAGGTGCAGGGGAAAGGAAAGAAGGGAAAGGAAAAAATGATGAGAAATGGAAAAAATGGAAATAAAGTCTTTGTCAATAGGGAAGGGTGGAGGGCATGAAGGGAGGGCTAGGAATGGGGAAAAAATCAGAATCAAGATGCATTATATAAAGGTACACTTCCCAATGAGAAATGTAATTGTGTTGTATACCTACAATGTACCAATAAAAGAATTTAATACAAAAAAAATCCAATATCCTTTCATAATAAAAACTGAAGAAAATACATATAAAAGGACTTTATCTCAATCTGATAAAAGCCATTAATGACAAACCAACAACCAACATCATAGTAAATGAAGAGAAGCTAAGGCTTTCCCTCTAAAATCAAGAACAAGATAAGATGCCCACTATCACCACTACTGTTTAATACAGTTCTCAAAACATAAGCCAGAGCAAGCATGCAAGAGAAAGAAATAAAAGGGGTATGTATAGGAAAAGGAGAATTCAAATTATCATTATTTGCATATGATATGATCTGCTACTTAGAAGGCCCCAAAAACTTTACCGAAAGATTCCTAGGATTAACCAAATTCAGTAGCATAGCAGTATAGAAAGTCAGCACTCAAAAATCAATAATGTTCCTATACAGCAATAACAAACTCACTGAGAAGGAAATAAAGAAAACAGTAACTTTCACAACAGCATCAAGAAAAATGAAATATTTAGAAAGTAACCTAACCAAGGAAGTGAAAACTTCTACAATGAAAACTATAGTACTCTGAAAAAGGAGATTGAAGAGGACATCAGAAAATGGAATGATATCTCCTGTTCCTAGATAGGCAGGACCAATATAGTGAATATGGCCATACTTCTTAAACTTATATACAGATTTAATGCAATCCCAATCAAAATACAAATAGCATTCACTTCAGAACTACAGAAAATCATCCTAGTTATCATGTGGCACCAGAAGAGACCTAAAATAGCAAAAGCAATTCTGGGTAACAAGGGCAAGGTAGGAGGAATCACAATCCAGACCTGAAGTTATACTATAAAACTGCAGCAAAAAAAAAAATAGCATGGTAGTGGCAAAACAAACAGGCATGGGTAAATGGAACAGAATACAATATGCAGAAACAACTTCAAATATATTCAGCTAACTAATCTTTGACAAAGCCACCAAAAATTAAACAGTAGAGGGAAGATAGGCTCCTGAAATAATGGTGCTGGGAAAATTGGCTATCCACATGCAGAAAGATTGAATGTAGACCCACATCTCTCACCATGTACTAAACTAAAATCAAAATGGATCAAACATCTAACTATTACAACAGAAACAATCTGCTGGAAGATAAAATAAGTAAAATTCTTAAAGACACAGGCATAGGCAAGGACTTTCTAAACAGAACCCCCCACTGCAAAAGAGATAACACCAAGAATTAACAAATGGGATGATATCAATTTTAAAAAGCTTTTGCATAGCAAAAGAAGCAACCAGTAGAGTGAAAAAACCTATTCAATGGGAAAAAGTTGTGTTTGTTTTTTTTTGGTACCAGGGATTGAACTCTGGACCTTGCACTTTCGAGGCAGGCAGGCAGCGGAACCACTGAGCTAAATCCCCGGCCCCATAATTTTTGTTTTGCATTTTTTTTTTTTTTTGGTACCGGGGATCAAACTCGGGACCTTGCACTTGCAAGGCAGGTGCTGAAACCACTGAGCTAAATCCCCGGCCCTGGGAAAAAGTTTTTACCAGCTATTCCTTGGACAGAGGACTAATATCTAGATATATAAAGAACTGAAAAAAATTCGACTCTCTCAAAAGACTCAAAATATGAGAAACTGAAATGAGCACATACTTCTCAGAAGAAGTACAAATGGCTAATGAATACATAAAAAAATGTTCAACATCACTGGTCATTAGAGAAATGCAAATTAAAATTATACAAAGATTCCATCTTAGTCCAGAAAGAATGGCCATAATCAAGAAATCAGATAACTGCTGGTGAGATGGTGGGGGAAAAGGAACCCTTCTTCATTGTTGGGAAAGTAAACTGTACAACCATTATGGAAATCAGAAAACACTAAAACAAGAAATTCCATTCCCAGCTATTTCCCTCCTAGGTATCTTCCCAAAGAGTTAAAGACATCATATTATTTATGTTTATAGCAGGACAAATGACAGTAGCTAAATCTCAGAAGCAGCCCATGTGTCGATCAAAAATACAAAGAAAATGTAGTCTTTATACACAGTGGAGTATTACTCTGCCACAAAGAAGGATAGGCTTGAGTCATTTGTAGGAAAATAGACGCACCTTGAGACCATAATGTTAAGTAAATGTTAAATCAAACACACAAACCTAAATATCACATGGTTTCTCTTATATGAGAAACTCAAAATATAAAGAACAAAATAAAAGATAATAGGTAAAGAGATGGAGGGGAAAAGAGCAGGAAAAGAAAAATACAGCTTGGAAGGAAGGGAAGGGCAGAGGATATAAAAAATTAAGATGTGTTGTATACATGTACCAACTCCTCACAATCAATGTACTCATTATGTACTAAAAACATTTACTAATTTTAAAAAAAGGCAGCATGTGACAAGAGCAAAAGAAAAAAGCATCACACACAAAAGAATATGATCCCTCAGATAGTGTGACAGATTGACATGTACCTTATATTCTTCTTGCTGTTTCCTGCAGTTTCTGTCATCACACTGGGGATTTGGCTTCATGGACATAGTAGGAAAAAAATCCTGCATTGCATTGTACCCAAGGTAAAAACTAACAGTCCCAAAATTTAACAGGAACCTAGAAAAACAAATCATGGTAGACATATATAAAGAAATAAAACTGTAAAAATTCTAGAAGGAAGTGAGCTTTTAAAACATGATTTGGGAGTAGGTAATAATTTTTGTAACATGTAAGCCGGAAAACAGACCTTTTCTCTCTTGTTTACAGAGCCTGGCTCAGAGAAGATACTTTCACATTTGTTGAATGAAGGATGGAAAAAAAATATTAATCTGTTTTATTAATTGTAAAATGCACCATTTTTTAACTCCTAATAAAGATAAAATGCTGGCAATTATAAAAATTAAAAGGTTTTAAGAAACACACTGATTTTAGAAATATTAAAATGTGAGGAGTGTTTTTAAAATCTCTGAAATATTAGTACTAAATCTACTTAATATTTTTAAGTTAGTTATTATGAAAATTATATAAAGTATACAATCTTGAATGTACAGATCAATAAAATTTTTTTTTTTTTGGTACCAGGGATCGAACTTGGTCCTTGTGCTTTCAAGGCAGGCGACAGAGCCACTGAGCTAAATCCCCGGCCCCAGAGCAATAAAATTTTGTCTTCCACTCCTAGATCAAGATATTGAGCATTTCCAGCATCCCAAAATCTCCTTTGTGTCCCCTTCCCTCTCAAATGTGATTCCCTTTAAAAGCTTCTGTATAGAATAAAAATCATGAATAAAACACAAATGATGGAAGGCAAAATATTTACAAATGCATGCTTTTAATATACAATTTAGAAAAACAAAAGAACAAAGGGTATTTTAAAATATAATTCACAGAAAAATATAAGTGCCCAACTCTTTTTATAAATAAATGGAAATTAAAATGAAGTACCCATTTTTTGTTAATCAGATTGACAAAGCCTAAAGAGCTTGATAATATCAAATGTTTTTAAAGGTATGAGTGACCAGGTACTCCTACACTATCATGGGAATGAAAGATCCTTTTACAAGGGAAATTGGGTAATATTTGTTGAAATAAATTCCATTTATAAAGATTTTTACTGTACAGAAACCCACTACTCAATGATACAATGTAAGATGCTTGAAGGATTGTTATTAAAAACCACAAAAAAATGTAAGTGGACTAAATGTCCATCAACAGAAGCTGGTTAAACATTTAACATATCCTTAGGGAATACTTTATAGTTTCCACACTATAAAATGTTTGGCTTATATAGGACCTACCAAACTTTGTCCAGGCTATTTGCTCTGATATGACATAGCCCTAGACTGTTGGCTTCAGAGTTCTTTTTTTTCCTGGTACCGGGATCAAATATGACCTTGCACTTGCAAGGCAGGCATGACATCACTGAGCTAAAGCCCCAGCCCTTCAGAGTTCTTATGTATACATTTACAATTTCTTTGCAGGCAGCTGACATTTATCACTGTTATCAGGATGCTTCCTTATAGGATGTTGCAATTTATTATTCTGTGAGGCTTAGGAAATATAATTAAACTTATTAAAGTTGTACAGTGAGAAAAAAATAGCTTGAGTTAGGATCTCTGCTTTTAATGGAAGTTGGCTCACAAACTGACATAAATATTAGCTGCACAGAAACTTTTTTCTTTCTTTTTTAGCTATGGTTAAAAAGTGTAGCTGTGGGGATCTGTTTTTGGATAACAAAAATATTTCTCTGATGAATATTTACTCGTGTACATTATTTTTAGTAAGAATTAGGCTAAGATAGTGGAAGCAAATGTGCTTATGCCTAAGTATTCACCTACTGGTCAGGTCTGCAGAGATTTAACTCATTTGATGAAATATAGTCATGTATCGCAGAATGACATTTCTGTCAATAACAAACCACATACACTGCTGTGGACCCAAAATATTATATAGCCTAGTATCTATAGCCATCTTAGTTTGCATAAGTTCATTCTATAATGTTTGCACAATGATGGAATAGATGCATTTCTCATAACATATCCCTGTAATTAAGCAATGCACGACTGTAAATACACCAGGATCACTGTAATGTTTAACAAGAGCTATGCACGGAATTACTGACATTCATGTACACATACACATGTGTATTAATGTATGTGATACTAATGTATTAAATACATTGATATATTTATGTATAATAAAAAGTACATATATATAATACACACATCACATATAAAATTTGAAAAATAACATTAAATTTTAAAGTCAAATATTCAGCTGGCAATTTCAATTTTTGAAATAGTTCATGAAATATATTTACTTTTATCAAAAGCATGCAAAACTATTCAGAAAAATTAGCCCTGACTTACTTTAACACATTTTGTACCAAGATTCCTGCAACAACTCCCATAGTGGTTGGAAGACTGGCTGCACAAACACCTTCTCGTTTCAGAGTCTTTTCATCAATATTTGCAGCAACCACAAGTGGTGGCGCACACTATACAAAACAGAATAAAGAAAACAATTTCAAGAGAAATAGAGAAAAGAATGAGATGTTCCAAGTAGTATTCCATCACATTTGAGTTTGTTTTCCGTTAAATTGCAATACACTTTCAATTCCCCTTAAAATTCTATTACCTAACAATGAAAAATGATCCAAAACAAATAATGCATACCGCAAAACAAGCAGATTCTCCAGGAATAATGAGCTGGATATGCCCTGAAACCGCATTTTCACTGACCCCAGATTCCATCCATGTTTGCCCAAGTTCATTACAAGCCTTAATAGAAATAGGTGAAAACACAAGGAAAAAAATGAAAAAGCACAAAATAATTTCACTAAGTTTTTTGTGAAATATTAGGTTGTAACTGAATAGCTCACCAAGAGTTTCTAAAATTTCCTGGATGAAAAAAGACTGCAAATAACTGAATTTTCTGGCAATTACCACGCTCTATTAAAGAGCAAACTGTCAGAAACTCAAAAAGCAGACAGTAAATAGCTACCTATTAAATTGAACTGTAGTTTGGAAAAATTTATTTTTCTAAAATTTCAGCAACAAAAAAAGCAAAATATCATTTAAAAGTTAATTTTTTTTAAAGATTTTTATTTTTGAGAAATTATGTTTTTAGTCAATGTATTTATACATTTATATAAGGTAAAAAGTTAAAGCCAATAGTGATCAAGAATACATTTTACAAAATATTCATGTGTTTTAAAAATCACACATCAGAAGTATTTGCTATTTTCTACTGTGTAAAAGAAAGGGTTATGCTAACGTATGTCACAGTAACAAGGCTAGACAGGTCCCACAGTTATCATTAATTTTAAAAGTAGGCTAAGAAAACATTAAAAATAAAACACAAAAATAGGTTTAAATTCAGAACTGCTTGTAGGTTGGCAACTGTATACTGATAGAATATACAGGAAAAAAGACAAGTCCATAAGTGCAATATCTTACATAACAGGAATACTCACTGTATTTATTGCCATTCGAGCTTCAAAATTGTCCACACAGCTAAGAACTAGATCGATGGGCTTTCCTTCTTCTAGCCCACCATTACTAGTTTAAAAAAAATGTTTTTTCAAAAGTCAGGAAACAAAATACATTCTAATAGGACTTTATTCAGTTTTATTCTTTCATTACATGATACAATATAAATATAGCATAGTATTTAATAGTAATGATCCTATAAATATCAAGTGTTGATAATGGTTAACATTACAAGGGTGAAGGATGTACAGTCTATTCAGAAAAGTTACAATTTCCCAGACTTATTCATACTCACCACTGATGTAAATTTAGTAAAACTTAATCAAATGCAATTTATTATTTCCTAAAAGAAAATCATTTTCAGAGAAAAATGCAATCTAGAACACAGAACTTAAATTTAGGCAGCCTTTGTTAAATTGTAATTTTCAGGGTTTTTTTTTTCTTTTTGCTTATTTTTTTCACTGTTTCTTTGGACGGTATTTTTTACTGGGCTTCTAATACATAAAAATTACTATTTTTAAAAACAAAAGTATATGTAAATCTGCAAATTCACAGACTTAATAGTTTTCTAATACTCATTTAGCTGAGCTGCATATTCTACAAAATATTCATAAGTAAAAGTTTTACCTTATTCTATCCATAAAATGTTGAAAGTTTTCTACTGTGGTTATATTATAGTTGTGTACTTCAAAAAGAACATCAGGATTAATGTTCCTAAGAGTGAAAAAGGAAATAATTTATAAAGCAGTTAGTAGTAAGAATGTAAGAAAAAGCAGAAACAGGCTGGGGATTTAGCTCAGTGGTTCCAGCACCTGCCTCACAAGCGTAAGGACTGGAGTTTGATCTATGGCACCAAAAAAAAAAAAAAGAAAAAGCAGAAAGGAAAGCATTCAATAAACTCAAGAGTATTTAACATACTTTAAACAAGTGGAATTCAAGCCATTCAAAGAAAATCCAAAATCTTGTTCTACCTCTTTTGTCCCACTTCAAGGACTAGGTTTAAAAAGGTATAGAATGTCATGAAGATTATGAAAAATTTGCTGCCCCAACCTGGATCAATCTGTGTGAAGGACTACTTCTGGTAGCTATTGTTCAGCCTGACAAAAGAGCTTCTTTGTTCCCTATCCAATTGAGTACATGGAGGTTGGGCCTCTTAATATACTTATACTGAACTGAACAGGTGCTGGCAAACTCTGATCCTTGACCAAATCTGGCCAGCCACTTGTTTTTGTACAGCCTTTGAGCCATAATGGTTGAGAAAAAAAAAAAAATCAAAAGACTATTTCATGACATGAAAGTAATATAAAATTCAAATTTCAAAATCCAAAACTATGTTTTATTTGAGCAAAGACTTGCTCTTTCATATTTGGGTTATCTATGGCTGTGATCACACTACAACCCCCATAGTTAAGCAATGGCAATGGTGACCATATGGCCCTCCAAAGCTAAAATATATACTACATACCCCTACAGAAAAAGGTCCAAGAGGTAAAAGAATTCTTTGCACAATTGAAATCTGCATTTTTACAGTGAAAAGTTAAAGTCCATTTATACATTAGGTCAACTCACACTATATATACAAAATAAGATTTCACTGAATATGGTCATTAATTGCAATTCCATGTACCTCAGAGTATGTTCTGCTGCTTGCACTTTACTCAATCCTGCTTGATGAGGTTGGAAGAAAAGTCTATTCATATTGGCCAGTTCCACCTTGTCATAGTCAAAGAGCAGCAACTAAAACAAAAATAGTAGTATTTCAATGGAAAACATACTGAAAACTAAAAATAACTAATCATAAACAGGTAGACTTTGTACTTGATGGGTTTAATAGTTTGATAATAACATTAGCCAACTCTAAGACACTAGGTGCCATATATTAATTCACTGAATGTTCATGTGAGGAAAACACATAGGTACTATTATTCTCATCCCAGAGATGAGGCAACTAAAGCACTCATGGCCCAGAGACCACTCAGCTAATATGTAGTAAAAACCGGATTCAAATTCAGGAACTCTCAATCCAGCATCTGTCCTCTAAACACAATGCTGTGCTGCCTCTAAATGGATTCACTGTGAAATTAATGCGCATTTCATTCCAATTTTAAAAACTTGTGCCAAAATCCTACTTCATTTGTATTTCTTCAAAAAAAAGTAAAAAAGAACCCTTTGGATAAATGAAATCTTTAAATAAGATTTTAAAAATGTAACTTAAAACAATAGTACAATCCGACTTCTTTTGTATAACACAATACATACCCATGCCTAGGCTAAAACATTATACCAAAGAGAATTACTAACCAACCAGTTGATTGTCTCCTGCTATATTTTTAGGCTTATATTAAACAATATTTGTCACATACACTATTTCAAATGATCAGAAGATGACATTTCTTATCCATAAGAACACATTAGAGCCAAGGATTTCCAAGATCCCTTCCTTATCTAAAATTCTGTAGTGTCTAATGTAATTCTCAATACCCTAAATTTAATAATTAAAAATAGAATTTTATTTGATATAGAAACATAAAAAAATTAACACAGTCCATAACAACACTCAAAGGCCTCTTTTTAATATCTTGCTAGAAAATACATATATCACTATGCCTTCTATAGGGTTCTAATCCTACTTAGTCTCCAAAACATGGTTTACTTAAACTCATTCAACAAATATTTACCAGGTAATGCAGAGTATTAAATCTGAGTTTCTGCCTCATTACTTGTTCATAAGTTGCAGGAAATCAAAATTTTAGAATTGAAAGTATGAGTTGTTGAATCCCACTAATTAGCTTTGATCGCTGATAAACCACTTTGATACTTGAGGCCTGTATTTTTAATCTGTAAAACAAAGCACCTGATCTAGATGTAGTGATACAGGTTGCTCCAGATGCTTTCTGTGATCTGAAATTGGCTTTGGGTCTCCCAGACTCTACTTCCCTGTTCAACTTCATCAACTTCTTATTAATCTGTTTTATAGATTAAAGAGTCCCTGGAACTCATCTGCTTAGACTCTTAGTTTACAAACTTGAGTGCACACTGGGATCACTTGGATAGTTACTAAAAATATAGATGTTTGGCCAGAAATTTAGGTCAGTGGTTCTGCCGCCTGCCTCACAAACAGAAGGTCCAGAGTTCAATCCCCGGTAGCCGCCACCCCCCCCAAAAAAAAAAAAATAAATATATATATATATATGGATAGATGTTTGCATCTCAACTCCAGAGATTCTGATGCTTCCTATCATGGAGTACAGTCTGGACATCAGAATTTTTTAAACTTCCCAGTTAACTGTAATTAAAGCAATAACTGAATAATTAATATACTAGATCTTTGCTACTTAAAATATGATCTGGTTGAGCAGAATGAGTATCACTTGGAGTTTGTTAAAAGGCCAAAAGCACTTTCCCAATTTTAATATACAGTGGACCCTCAAGTTATGACTGGCCTGGCATATGAACAACTTGGGTTACAACTGGAATTTCAGTTTTGACTTACGAACAGTCTTGAGTTGCAACCTGAATGCCAGCCGCTTGTGCTTCCAGATGGTCTCAGATACAGATTTAATCCTTAAAACTTCTAGAAGGAACATTACATCCTTTCCTGTGTGGGGTCAACTGAGAAATCCTGGGCCAGTGTCTCTCTAAGGACACTGAGATCTGCCTGTGTATAGGAGAGAGACTTTGAAGGCTGTGTAGAGGAGCCGGAGTCTTCATTGACCAACTTGAGTTACAACCAGCCCCCAGAAACAAACTGAGTTCGTAAGTCAAGGGTCCACTGTTAAACTGGGGATCTGGCTAATGATACTTTGGGAACATGACTTGGAGTAGCAAAAGTCTGATGGGTTTCAAAGTTTAGCACCCTGAATGTCATCAGGATCACCTGATAACATAATGGCAATTACTAGGACTACCTGACAGAACATCAAAACCACTGAAGTAGGGTCTGGCAATCTGTGTTTTAATAAGGGTTCCTGTTCTGGTAACATAATCATGATTTCAATGATCTCTAACATCCCTGCTCAATCAGCCAGGTACTAAAATCAGCAATATGCAATGTCTGGCCTGACTTTGTAAACCTCACGAAAAAAATCAAAGTTTTAATAAACAATTTTTGTATTTTGGTGTTATTGTTTTTATACTGATGAATGTGTGACAATTTTGAAACCACTTTAAGAGTTTGGGTGGACCAACATATTAAAAAGCATCCATTAACCATATGGAAAAAAAAGTTTGCTTTATCAAAATGACAAATTAAGGCATACAATTGTGGAAAGCTTATTATTAAACCACTTTGTATCTAACATTATAGACTTTGGCTTTATAGATATAAGATTGATAGATTGATTTCTGGTATAAGGTTACTTCTCCTTCCTATACACAATCCAAATAAATTTTAAAAAGAATTAAAAAAAAAAAAAAATGAACCAGGCATGGTGGTACACACCTATAATCCCAGCACTCAGGAGGCTGAGGCAGGAGGATAGTGACAAGTTCAAGGCCTGCCTAGGCTACATCATAAATTCAAGGCCAGCGTGAACTACATAGCAAGGCCCTGTTTTAAAAAAAAAAGAAAAGCACAGCAAAAGAAATCACTAATAGAGTAAAGAAATACCCATTTCAATTTTAGTTAAGTGCATTGTGAGAGATAGTCGTCAGAGTTTTAATCTTCAGCATGTGGAAAGCCAGTTTTCCCAGCATTATTTATTAAAAGAGACTCTTCCAGTGAAGGGTTTGGCCTCTTTGTCAACAATAAAGTGGCTGAGTGTGTTTCAAGTTGTTTCTGCACCTTCTAATGTGTTCCACTGATCCTCAGGTCTGTTTTTGTTGCCAATACCATACTGTTTTTATCACAGTAGCTTTGTAGTATAATTTCAAGTCAGGGATTTTGATGCCCCTACATTGCCTTTATTGCCCAGAATTGCTTTTGTTATTCTAGACTTTATCAATTTAAGTCTTCTTTTCTAAGATTCTATATCTAAGAGACTTAAATCTAAATTGTTTATATATTACCCCAACCAAAACATTCTTGGACACAGTCCTTGTTTAGCAACAGTATCAGCTTTCATTTGGAAGAGATATGTCATAACTTTTTGGGTGAAAGAACAATCTGAATATACACCACAAATCAACAGACCATTAGTAATGAGGAAGAAAAGGTCCTTAATTTGTACCTGATTTGCTCCAGGGGTGAATTCTCTATATGACAGGCAAAGAGAAATATTTTTACCTTACCAATGCCACATCTTGTCAGCATTTCAGCAGTCACACTACCAACTCCACCAACACCTACTACTGCTACAGCAAAGGTACGGATTTTCTGTGAAACACAAATTCATATATACATTGGTTAATAACTCTTCATCTAATTTGTCACCAGAAATTACTTTCATTTACTGAAATCTTCAGAAATGTTGAAAGGTTTATCATACCTCATAGTCGCTTACAATTCCCATTCGTTTCAATGCCATCAGGCGGCTTAGAACAAAGAAAAAAAAGGTTTTAATGCTTACAGTGTTAGTTAATAGTGATATAAACATACATCAACATGGAAAATAAACAAAACTCTTCTGGTATCCCTCCTTTGAAAGGAAGAATCTGTCAGCTAGTTTTTATCAGATGAAACTAAATTACTGCGTAGCTTTAAAAATAGATGGTTAAAAAAAAAATAGATGGTTATGTGGCCCCCCAGGTATAGCCTGTGAAACAATTTTTTAAAAAGCTCCTTCTGTGTTCTAATTTGAAGCCAAGATCCACGTGTACTGACTTAAATGTTAAGGGCCAAAGTGAAATTTAAACATAGACATTTAATGTTAATGCTCAATCTCCATCATCAGAATAAGCTCGTGGCTAGAATTCTATTCACTTGTTCCCTCTCCTCTTAATGGATGTCTATTTTTAGTAAGCACCTACTGTATGCCAAGGACTCTCAGAGGCACTCTAGCTAGTTACTGCTAATCTGCTCTATTCTCTTAAGTTTTTAAGCTTTATATGTGTGTACAGTTTAAAGCTATACACATACGTGTAATTTTTATTTGCTTATACTAAAGGAGTCAAACATCTACTAGGCTTGTTAGAAAATTCAGTAGTCCTCTGTTCCAGCTCCCCTTTCCTGTCTTCGCTAATTTTCAGCCCTATCATCATCATATCTCCAAGGTATATGCTAACATTATTATTTATTTTCAGTCTTATGCCTTATCTGAAGATTTTACTCTTACCATCCATCCCTACTAAACACACACACACACACACACACACACACACACACACACACACACACACATCCCTATCCCATCAGCTTCCCAATACTGTTCTATGATCATCTTGGTTCAATATTATCCATTCACAACTGAGAGTGCAGTATTTTAAAGCCTCTCCTTCCCCCCTACTAACTCCATTCTTCAAGGTAATAACTGTGTCTTTCCTTATTCTTAATTTCCTATGTATTTTCACTTACTAAATCCAAAATCTCTTCATTGGTTCTCTAAAATCCCTTTAGATACATACAGTCATATGCATGAGTTCTTCTATCAATGTCATATTTGTGTGTTTGGGGTGGGTACTGGGGACTGACTCTAAGGCCTTCACGCTAAGCTTCATCTCTAGCCCTCTTTTTTGTAGTACTGGGGATTGAACTCAGGACCTTCCACTTGCGAGGCAGGTGGCAGCACCACTGAGCTAAATCCCCAGCCCTCTATCCCTTTCTAAAAAGAAAAAAAAATGTTTTAAAGACAGGGTCTCACTAAATCACCTAGACTTGAGATCCTCCTTCTTTGGCCTCCCAGAGTAGTGGGATAATATGTGCAACTCAATGTTTTATCTTCTTCTTCTTTTTTTTTTTGTACTAGGGATCGAACTCTGGACCTTGCACTCACAAGGCAAGCAAGGTGCCACTGAGCTAAATCCCCGGCCCTCAATGTTTACCTTCTTAAAGATGAACATATCTCCTAGAATCTGATACAGCGTTTCAGCCTACTATACATATAGCTCCGTTCCTGGGATCTCCCTTCATAATTATACTACAAATTTTGATTTATCTCATATTAATCTCATGAGTCTTTGTATCATACAGCTCAGTGATTCTAAAGTGTGGTCTGTACAGCAGCACTAGCTCCTGAGAACTGACTAGAAATTCAATTTCTTGGGTCTCATCCCATCTTCTAAATCAGAAATTTTGGATGTGAGGCTATCGTGGCTTTTCTCCTGATAGCCCATCCTGTGTCCTCCAGGGTGTACTGTTATCTTGTTTTTTCCTCTTTTACTTGGCCCAAGCTTGATCTGTAGAGCCAGTTTCTCTCTCACTCTTCACTTTTACGTTTTTAAATAAACTTTGCTACTGTTAAAAAAAATTTTTTTTAGATGTGGAGCCCATTTTAACAAGCCTTCCAAATAATTCTGATGCAAACTATAGTTTGAAGCCCTCTGCTATAGGTTATTTCTCAATTTATTCTCTTATGATTAGAACATCTTTCAGTAGTTTTACAAAGAGAACTACCAAGGTAAATTGTGAGAACATGAATGCTGGAATTTAATAAAAATTCTATTGTTAATAAAAACGGTAAAGAGTAGGTAAATTATAGAAAGCCACAAATACATAAGTAACTCACAGTTTAACTAGATATATAAGTCTAAAGTTGGGAAAAAATTTTCCCTTAAAATTTCTAAGTTATTACTCTAGTGACTAGTTCTAGGTAGTTATATAGTATTTTACAATGTGTCTTATGTGAATCAATTTTCATCCATTGTGTTGAGTTCTTTTTTTTTTTTTTTTTTTTGCAGTACCGGGGATTGAACTCAGAACCTTGGATTTCCAAGATAGGCACAGTGCCACTGAGCTAAATCCCTGGCCCTTATTGTGTTGAGTTTTTGACGGACCTTTTCAAACTAAGAAACTTACATTTTTGAGTTCTGGGAATTTTCTTTAAAAATTAGTTATTTTCTTGCTTGCTTTGTTTTTCCTGGATTTTTCTGGCACTGCTATTATTTGGAAGTTGGTCCCCCTGGACCAGACCTTTATTTCTACTTTTTCTAGGTCCAATTTTGCATTGTTTTAGTTTTCTGTTCTGGGTCATCTTTCAACTTTATTTCCTAATCCTTCCATTGAGATTTTCATTTCTGTTATCATCTCCATTCACAAAGAATTCTTTTCAGTCATCTGTATGATGCTTTTTATAGTACCTTGTTCCTAGTCCATTTATATAATAACTTTTCTTATATGAGGATACTAATAGTAATTTAGAGGAATGTGTTTCCTATCCAAATTACTATTTTTATTTTGTTTCTGTCATGTTAGGAGATTCAGCCTTTGTTTTAATCATATTTAAGAGTGGAACAGTAAGAAAGTAAGGATTTGGGCAGTACTTTTTGATTTTCAGCTTGTAGGGCAATCTACCCAGGACCTTTAATGGAGAAATCCATACTGTCAGTGTCATTGAATCTTTCTGGCTCTATGAGATTTCCCAGGGAAGAACTTTTCTTACCCCAGAAACAATGGCAATCACTAAAAACTCAAAAACAACAAATACTAGTAAGGTTGTAGGGAAAAAGGAAACATTCCACCTTGTTGGTGGGAATGTAAACTAGTTCAGCACTATGGAAATCAGTTCTGAGATGCCTCAAAAACCTAAAACTAGAAATCCTATTTGACTCAGCTATACTTCTTTTGCATATCTTTCCAAAAGAGTTAAAGACATCATATTACACTTAAATATGCACACCTATGTTTATAGCAGCACAACTCTTAAAGTCAAATCTTGGAAATGGCCCATATATGCCTAGCAAAAGATGAATGGATAAAGAAAATGGAGTACTGTATATAAACACAACGAAGTACTACTGAGCCATTAAGAAGGATAAATTTGAGTCATCTGTAGGAAAATAGATGTAGCTTGAGTCCATAATGCTGAGTTAAATCAGACACAGAAAGTTAAATATTGCATGGTTTCTCTTATATGAGAAACCCAAAGTATAAATAAAGAACAAAATAAAAGACAGATGATAGGAAATAAGGAGATAAATTTTGTGGAGATGGGAAGGGGATCTGAGGATGGGAGGAGACAGGAGGGAAGCCAAAGTAAAAATGATAAAAATTTGATATGTATATGTACCAATTCCCCATGATGAATGCATTTATTATGTATCACAAATATAATAAAGAAAAAAATTTTAAAGATTTTTCAAACTCCAACTGGAAAGGCATTTATTCCTGGCAGTAAGCCAGGGCAGTTAAGTTGACAAGTGTGAATGTATAAGTATTCAGTGTACTTTCATGTGACGTCATTTATCCCTTGATTCAGGCATAAATATCTGCCCCAGTCTTACTCTCTCCAATAAAGAAATCTCTAATCTTCTGTACTGATAGGGAAGGGCATTTACTCAGCCACCCACAGTGGAGTAGGAGCCCTTGAGCCTTGTGGGGTTTTTTGTTGTTGTTGTAAGACTTTCAACCAAAAGGTTTTTAGCCATAATTTAAACCCTTCTAGAAGTACCTATGCCTATTCCCAAGTCTTTTGGGGGATTAAGTGTAAGCTGGATGCAGGCTTCAGATTCAACTTCTTAGAATCTATTAAACCAGTCTTGCTTCACTTATCCCTTTCCTAGTTTCCAAAATTATGTCACTGTAACCTTCAAGTATAGGAATCAGGCCTTCTTCTTCTAATTATTAATAGAAACCTATTGTTTTCAATGGGGGTTATTCCTTTTATAAAAAGTTCCGTGAACGTCAGTTTGGTGAAGCTGGGTAGAAAGTAGTAATAAAATTCCTGTGATCCATCTTTACCTTAATGCTCCCTTTAATCTTTACAAAGAACTCTAAGAATGTATGCTCACCCCACCCCCTTACAAATCAGGGGAAAAGATTCAGGTTAATTTACTGCCCAAGCCCATGTAACTGGCCAACAATATTCAGAGCTATGCTTCTGAGTGGATTTGAAACTAGGTGTTCTAATCTCAAAACCTCTACTTGGCTCTCCCCCATTTCTCTACATGCTTATAGTTATAGTCTATCAACATAATTCAATTATTTGTGTTTTTCATTATTCCACACCCACTCAGTCTTCCAACTAAAGCAAAAAGACTTTAGGTCAGGGAATTTATATTTCTTTTATATCACCTGATGAAATTAAATGGTGTGGAGAACATACAAATCCATTTTCTCTATTTTCTACTTAGCCTGTACTTTCCCTATCATAATTTTTACCACCTTTATTGTAACTGCATATTTGCTTTCCTGTTTCTCTCACATTCATCTAGTAAACTTTGGAGCGAAGAGACTATGTGTATTTTGTATCCATGGTGTCTGTGTACAAGAAATACTCATTAAGGATGGTTGTTGATAAAGAGGTGTTCAATAAATGTCTGAGCTAGACGAATGACAATTTTAAAAAGACTAAATTTTCATATACTAGCAAACAGATATCAACTGATATCTCTTATGTGGCAATTTTTAAAAAAGAAATAGTGGAAATGAGATAGAAAATACTACACATTTACACTTGAGTTCTGAAATTTGTGATTATGTACAATGTCCTTTGTATTTCAACTTGGAGCAAAAATTTAAAAGTTTTCATTTTAAATTTGTAAATTTAAAAACGTTTAAAGATGTCAAGTTGGAATAGTTTCCACTTATTCTAATTAAAGATACCAGTTTATGCTTCTTCAATCTAAAAATTTTGGAACATTACCCCTTTGTATTTGGCAATATGGTTAAAATAGTGCAACCTAACACTGCCATTGATGCTTTACATGTCAAAACAACTAAGACCTTTTTTAAAAAAACCAAAACATTCATGTTTTTTAAAGGGAAAGAGCAACAACAATAACCTAATCGTCCCTACTTCACCTATGTTAAAACTATCTAGTTTTTAGCCATTCTATTGAATGATTTTTATTTTAGACACGGTCTTGCTAAATTGCCCAGACTGGGCTCAAATTAGCAATCCTCCTGACTCAGCTTTCCAGAGTGCTGGGATTATAAGCATATGACACCAGGCTGATTTACTTTTACTGGAGAGACAGTTCCATGTGAATTTTGGATTCAAACAAATATAGCGTCAGTTGAGACTTTATTACTGACTGCTGTATATATAATCTAAAGCAGCTCTCTACGCTTCAATTTTCTCACCTATAAAATGGAATAAAATAATAGCAATCATATAGGGCTGTGGTGAGAGGAGACCATGTGCTTAGCACATAATAAAAGCTCAATAATTGCTTTCTACTAAATGCAATGAGCAAGTCTTGTACAAGGCTTACCCATGTGCAGTCACTATTCTAAGAACTTTACATACACTGGCTTTTTCAAACTTCATATCTATGACAGAAGTAGACAATACTACAATGCCCTCCTCACAGGTAATAAACTGAGGCAGAAAAGTTCAAAACTTGTTCGAGTTTACCTGTCTACTAAGAGAGCTGAGATTTGAATTCAGTCAGTCTGGCTTTAGAACGCATGGCCTTAACCATTGCACTACATTCTGCCTACTGAACTGACAAGCCTTCGGAAGAAAGGAGAGGGCCAGGCAGGCCTGGTAAAGTACAACACGTTAAGGAGGACCCTAAACTCTGGTTAGAGTTAACCTTGCTCCCTGCCGCCCTGCCCCTATCTAAGATGCTGATAAGCCTGCATGAAACTCGAAATTTACGCTTAGCGGGCTTTACATCTGATTTGACCTTACTGTCAGTGTTATGCAGAACGAGGTGGGCTAGGATGGGCAAGGGCGACAGGAAGCTGAATGCAAGTCGACAGCAGGCACAGGAGCAGCACCACATGGATGGCTCACTCGGTTTGTTTTTAAGAGAAAGAACATTTTAGGACTAGCATTAAAGACCATTAAAAATGGTCTTAACTGTTTTGGAACGGGACGCCCAGCCTACGGAAGGAGGGGGCGAGTGGGCGGGACAGGGAGAGCCTCAGTCGGGACCCTCTGGAGACCTTCCTGCCCGAGACTAGCGACGCCAGTCACCTGTAGGGATTGGAATCCACCACCTCGGCGCTCATCTTCTCGATGCGGACCCGGCCACCCCCTACGTCGCCGTCTCCCGGGACCCGCCGACTCCTCTCCTGGGCGAGTTCCCTCTCCAGCTCCTGCACCCGCTGCTGCAGCCGCCCCACAGACTCAGCCATGGCTGGGACCCCGCAGGCCACCGCTCCCAGCCCAGGCCGCCGCCGCCGCCGCCCCACGCTGCTCGGCTGGGCCCAGGAGAGGACACAGGAGGTCTCGGCCCCGGCCTTCCAAGCCCCAACAGCTAAGGAAGCGGCCCCACGGCCTCGCAGACAGACACGTCTCCCTCACACCCGCCGGCCTCCCAAGGTCCCACTTCCGGTGCGTCGCCTTCTTCCCTCCCCCGGCAAAAACTCGGTTCTCTTGGCTTTCTTCCTTGCTAGATCTGCTAAAACGGGCATTAGGAGAACCAAAGTCTAAGTATCTAAAGCAGGCGGACGGCAACGTTGCCTTTCTAAGTAAGCAGCTAAGAGAAACACCTGGATCTATTATTCCTGGGCTCACAGTCTGACGGTCTCTTTTCTAGAACGGACCCTATTGTCTTCCGCCTGAAGCTTCCTTAAATTTGGGGGCGAAGAGGCCTCTGCGGCCTTCTCCAGTTGCGACGACTGTGGCTTTGCTATCTTTAAATTTGAGGTTTCTGACTCTGACAGAAAATTCTGAATTGGAACGCACACTGGACGCTTCGGGTATCCCGACTTGAGCGGGAGATTCAGCTGGTCTGCGTTGCTCAGCAACGGCTCCGAGAGCTTCTGTTACTGGCTAGGGCTGGCCCCGACCCGGCTTCTAGCCCCAGATCGAGGTTAAAGGTTTTGCCACCTGAGGGACCTTGGCACTCTGGAGCTGTGGGTTGCCCTCTTCGCAGACTAGCAGCGGCGGCAGTCATGGGGAGAGATGGCACAGGGAGAGAGCCCGACACCGCCGAAGTGCTGCCCCAGCACAAGTTCGACCACAAAGCCCTGGAGACCTACCTGAACCGGCATTTGCCTGGCTTTGGGGCGCAGCCTGAGACTACGCTGAGCATTACACAGTACAGGTATCGACGCCAGGCCTCACCTCCAGCAGAAACAAATCCGTGCTTTGGGCTTTCCTTCTTTTCGCCCTGGGTGGGTTCCAATTTTCCCCAGACCCAGTATGTTTCCTGCAGTGAGGCACCTTGCAGGAGAGCTTCTGTTGCCTGTCCCCTGCATTCCATTCCGTTCCAGTCTCAATTCGAGGGCAGTAATGAAAGCACTATAATAACATTTGCCATTCCACTAGGCAATGGAGTCTTTCTTTTAAAATGAAATTATGTGCCTCGACCTTTTGTGCTACAACCGTTTAGAACTTGAGACCATATTCTGAGACGCTGGTGTAATTCCCTGTAATTGGCCGTATTCCCAGGAGGCAAAATTAATGGTTCCACCTGGACGGTACAAATCTGAATCCTAGGCCATTCACTTAGCAAGTTACAGCAACACTTGGGCCCCAAGTTTTTTTTGAAGCGAGGAAATTAAACTGAATGAGATGATCCTCAGAATACCGTTCCTCACCGCGAATCTAGCTTTAGCCTGATGTTTCACAATAGATGATATTTTTTAAAACTTTATTTTAAGTGACGTTTTTATGAAAAGGAGACTACAGAAAGAGTCCTGGCTTTTAGAAAACTGTATCTGCCACTTTATGAGAGTTTAAATATGTTGTATAAACTCTGAGAACAAGTTTCCAAATTTGTAATACTTGCCTATTTTGATTAGTCTTGGTAATGAAATGAAGGTAGGTAGGTAAAGGGTTTAAACATCACAGCAACACTGGATTCTGGTGGCTTTTTATCACTGGCATTTATATTCTTTAGTGAAAATGGAAGTAGTAGTAAAGGTCAGATGAATGGAGTGGCTGAAGCTTTTAGCCTAGAAAACTGGTGTTGTAAACAAAGTAACAGATTAAAGTTCAAATTTCAGCTATTGCTGTGGAATTTGAATAGATTGTCCTTTAAGTATCAAGTCCTCCTTTGACAAAAAGGAATAATTATATTCATATTCTAGATTTTTGGGGCATTACCTAATTGAAACTGAATGTTTAATAAATGAAATTAGTTGTGGCATAAAAATTACTTCCAAAAATAATATTTAACTTTAATTTAACATAGATGTATAAAACTATAGCTCCCACAGAGACATTCCAAGACACATGAAAAAGTTTATAAAAATTGAAAACACATTAGTTCACAAAGAAAGGCTCAAATATTCTGAAGTACCTTTAAAAAAAAAACCTACATTTTGAGGGTGTGTCAAAAGTTTAACAAAAGATAGCTAACAAATACATGTTTTAGAAATTGACTCATGAGTTAAAGAGCCAGTAATCTACACAGATATAATTGTTTATGAAAATTCAGTATACAAATCAATTACATTTCTATACATTAGGAAAAAATTTAGAATATATTTAAAAAGCTATAATCAATAAAAGCATCAAAATATAAATTACCTAAATATTAGTCCAATTAAATATGTACAAGACCTTTGTAGAGAAAATGACAAATTTTATTAGAACTTTGGAAAGAATTCTAAAAATTGAGAGATGCCATAGGATGAGTAGGAAAATTCAATATTGTAACTCTTTATTTTTTTATTTACTTATTAATTTAAGGATTCAGTGCAATAGCAGTCAAAATCTTAATTTTTTGTGTGAATAAAAAGCTAAATTTTTACATTCGAGAACCAAGGATTAACAATAATAGAAACACTCCTAAAGGATAAAAGTGGTAAATTTGAATTAAGGTTGCATGCTATTAGCACAGAGATAGACACACCAATGAAAAAGACTAGAGAATTCATGAAAAGACCCACATATTTATAGGACTTTGATATATGACAGTGCTGGCATTGAAAATCTGTGGTTGTTGTGGATTGTATCTAGATGTCTCCCAAAGCCTCATGTGGTCATAGAGCTTTTTGGTACCTGGATCTAAGGTTTGTGCTGCTGGGATCAAAGACATGATGCTGGGATTGATTCAAAGTGTGATGCTGAGATTAAGGGTGTGTGATTACTAAATTAGTCCACTGATTGGTTTGGCATAGTTCTGGGTATGAGTTTACCCATCCTAACTAGGGCGTATCTGCCATAGAATATAAAGGGAAAGAAAGAAGGTGCTATTTTCCCCTATACTTGGTGCCTTCTGCCTTCTGCTTTCTGTCTTCTGCCTACCATGAATTGTTTCTCCTCTGCAGTGTCCCATTGCAATGCCACCCTGCCTTGGAGCCAGCGGATTATGGATTGAAACCTCTACAACTGTGAGCTAAAATAAATCTTTCCTCCTTTAACTTTAAGTATTGGATGTTTTGTCTCAGCAATGAGAAAAGTAACTAATACAGTGGTGTTTGGAGTCTTTTCAAGAAATTTTAATAAGATAAGTGTTATGCATATGAAAAAAATTGAAGTTAGACGCCTCACTCAACTTCACACAACGTCAGGGAGATAAACGACTTGAGCTTTAAAGGCAAAACTAAATATTTGAAAGGTGTATGTGATCTATATGCTTTTGAATTAGAGAAATTATTTTTAACAGTATAGTAATGAAAGTGAGTCAGCTAACAACTGTATACAACAAAACATAAAAAACAGAGAAATAAAAAACATATTGTTTAAGGAGAGAAACTTTAAAAAAATGGTAAACATAAAATTCAGGATCATAGTCACTCTGAAGGGGAAGACACCAAAAGGCCTTCAAAGATATAGGATAGTTTTCTCAGAGAGTGAAAACATTATGCTGTTGTTCCTTACAGCTTATACATTTCCTAAAGATTCTTTTTTATTTTTTTATTTTTTTTTTTTTTGCAATACTGAGGATTGAACCTAGAGCCTTTGCACTGAGCTACATCCCCAGCTCTTTTATTTTGGACAAGGTGTTGCTAATTCACAAAATTGCACAAGCTGAGATCAAACTTGGGATCCACCTGCCTCAGCCTTCCATAGTGCTGAAACAAAATTTAGTTTTAATATTTGCAAAAAGCAAATCATATTTGTAATACAAAATATTGAGAATTAAACAATAATTAAAGCATTATAAAGCTTGACAGTACAAAATTTGTGACAGCAGCTGGGTGCCTACTGTGTATCTGGCACTGTCCCATCCACTGGGGATATAAGAAGAAACTTGGTCTTCTAGAACTTCTGTTTGAAGGAGACAGATAATAAAATCAATTTCTAAATATTACACTGTACTAGAGGTTGATGGGGGAAAAAAAGAGAATAGCATACAGTGCTGTATAACCAGAAAGAACCCATTTTTGCCCTCCATTCGGCCCTACATCAGAGTCCAGTCCTCTGTTCTCAAAAGAGCTATTTTAGCAACCTGTAACTTCACATCCTTAACATTCCTTCTCATGTCTTTGGATCCAAGGCACTGGTCCTGTCCTCTCTGGCATCTCTTCTCCCTCCTTCTAAACCACACTTTTCCCTTTAAAAATACCATGACCCTTCCTCCTGGTTCAGATCTTCCTTTGTCTTGCCACTGTCCCTCTTAACCATGTACTCTGATCTAAATAAATTCTTGTCTCTATTTTTATTTGGTCTTGGTAAATTCTTTTATTACCCCTGTCACCATGCCTCTGCAATTAAGTCTCACAAGGTGTCTTAGTTACTTTTTGTGTTGCTGAGACAAAATACCCAACACTTATAGGAGGAAAAGTTCATTTTGGCTCACAATCTGTAGAGGTTGCAGTTCATAACTGGCTGGTTCCAAGGCAGGGTGGCATTGCAGTGGGGCATCATGGAGGAAAAACAGTTCATGGTGGGCAGAAGGCAAGAAGGCAGTGAAGTAGCAAGCAGAAAGCTACAAGCCATGGCAGCTGTCTTCTTTCTGTCCCTTATGTTCTATCCAGGATACATGCCCTTAAGATGGGTAGCACTTACACCCAGGGTGGGCCTTCCCATTATCCACATCCAGAACTATGCCAAACCAGTTAGCAGACTAATTTAGTAATCACACACCCTAAATCCCAGCATCACACACAAGATCCAGCCACCTCCAAAAAGGCCCACTTATGACCACATGAAGCTTTTAGAGAACATCTAGACACAAGCCATAACGTAAGACAAATAGTAAATGTTTGAGGGCATGGCAGGAAAGCTTCATTGAGAAGGTACATTCATTCAGCAAAGACCTGAAGGAAATGAAGATATGAGCCATGTAAATATCTGTGGACAAAGAGTTCCAGACAAAGGGGACCATTAGTGCAGTGGCTCTGGAAGGGGACTGTGTTGAGTTATTGAGGCAAGTGTGGCATAAGTAGTATAAACAAGGGCAGTGGGGTCCCTCTGGATTGTTGTGAGGACTCTGGCCTTTACTTTGACTTATGATAGGGAGAGGATAGAGGTTTTTGAGCAGAGGAGGGAAGTGATTTGTCGTTTTTAGGGGAAGGGACAGTACTGAGGACTAAACCTAGGGCCTTTACACTCAACTACGTCCTCAGACCTCTGTTTTTCTTTCTTTTTTTTGAGACAGTCTTGCTAAGTCCCTAAGTTGCCCAGGCTGGGCTCCAACTTGTGATGTTCTTGCCTCACCCTCCCAGAGTACTTGGATTATAGACAGTCACCACCACTCCCAGCTATGACTTTTGTCTTTAAAAAAAAAAATAAGAAACAGAATCTCTGTATTTGGGGTTGAGAGTTGACTGACGAGGGCAAGGGCAGAAGCAAGACTCAATATTATAATGTTCTAGTAGATAGATATTAGTGGCATGGGCCCACATGGTAGTATAGAATAGGTGAGAAATATAGTCTTGGTATATTTTGAAGGACATATTGATTAGATATGGGGTAGGAAAGGAATAGACAAAGAATATTCCATTTTTGCCATAGTAACTATAAGTATGGAATTATCTTGAAATGGAGAGATGATTGTAGAAAAAACAGATTTGAGGGAAAATATTAGAAACAGTTTTGTAATGTTAACTTTCAAGGTGGCTTTTAGATGTTCAAGTGAGTATGTACAGTAGCAGTTGGATATGAGTCTGGAGATCATGGCAGAGGTCTGGACTAGACATAAATTTGGTAGTTACTTACATAGAATCAGTGTTTAAAGCCAAGAGATAAAAGAACTCACCTAGAAAATAAGTCTACTTAAAGCAGAGGTTTAGAGATACCTCCACAGTACCCCAGTATTAGGAAGTTAAAGAATTAAGAGGAACCTACAGAAGTGGATAGGAGTGGTCAGAGAAGTAGGGGAGAATCATAACTTATATTGATGTCTTTGAAAGCATAGTTTTAGTGTAAAGAAGAGAATGAAAGTTTGAAATTGGTTTAAGAGGAAATAGAAGGAGGAGAATTAGAACCAATAGCATTTTTACAAAGGGAACAGAAATTTTAAGTGGAAGGGTAAATGAGGCCAATAAAAGGCTTTAAAAAAAAAAAAAAGATCACGCTTGTGTGTTGATGGCAATGGTGTAGAATTTGCGCAGAAGGAGGCCTGGGACAAAGACTCTGAGAAGGCAAGAAAGTCAGGGACCCAGTTCACAAAAATAAGACAGGGATATAAAAATTCTTCTATAGACTCTGGAGGAAAGATAATAATATATGGGTACCAGGTGATTGTATGAAATAGGTATAGTAGTATAAGCTTATGGAAGTGCTCATCTGATCACTGTATGCGCTCACTGAAGTAGGAAGCTAAATAATTAACTGAGAGTGAAGATGGAAGAGGTGTTAGAGATTTGAGGATAAATTATGGAATAGTCATTTGAGAGTATGGGAGAATCAATGGGCTAAGGAAATAAGATTGCCAAATGGGGTTCCCTTTGAAGTTCATGCCGTTACTGTGAAAAAAAAAGTACTTAGTAGACATTTCTGAGGCCTTACTCAGATCCTGGTTTTCTATTATTTCTGTTCACACTGAGCTGTGCTGGGTTTGCAATAGCCAGCAAGTGTCACTCTTTGTTTTTGTTTGTTTCTTTTCTTTCTTTTCTTTTCTTTTTTTTTTTTTAGGAACTGTCCTTGGGCTATTGGAGCCTCCTTTGTCCTGAATATTGTGATGTTTGAGATAGCCCTTAACCAATTCAGAAGTATTAAATCTCCATCATCCTCACTTCAGAGATAAGACAACTCTTGAGTGTACCTGACACATAGTTCTTATACCCCAACCCCTATATACATATCCCCTGAGATCAGGCTTACACTACCCTCTAAGCAACTTCATCTTACAGCATATCCTTACTTGGCTTTCTCTCTGCTTCCTCCAATTCCTTATTAGTTTCCCAAGATTTCCTTTTGTCACTTGTACTGACGGAGCCAGCCGTCACTAGACGAACAGTACCTGAGGAGAGGGGTGAGGATTAAGAAGGACAACACCAATTCGAGAAAAAAGGAAAAGGAGAGGGAGAGCCTTCTCCTTCCCCCTTTATTGAGCCTTTTTATATATCCCTCTTCCTCACCCACAGCCTCCCTCCCTTCCTCCCCTCATGACCTGGTGACTCGTTTTTACAGAGAAAAGGTCAAGTATATCTTTACAATTCCGGGAATGTTACTTTTTTGTCTAGCAGACATAAAAATTCTTATTATTTTCTTTAACAGTCAATATCCTTATTTTTGTACCAGTTTCATATCCTGGCTCATTATATTATCTGACTCAAGAATCTCAAGAGGCTCAGGAGTCTTTCAGGGTTGTTTCAACCCTTCGCTCTCCACATTGTACACATTTTTTTTTCCCCAGGGTCTGTTTCTCAGGAACCTAACCTAGAATAAAAATTATGGTTGTGCATTTCTTCTTCCACCTACCTTTAGTTATATGGCTGTAGGTAGAGAATTGAATCTAAGAAGGAAGATAATTTTGCCAAGCAGATACCATAAAGCGAGAAAAGAAGTGTACTAAAGATGTACAAGGGAGCAGTTAGATAATTTTTACCACTACATTTAAGCTAGTCAAGGAAGGAGATGATGAAGAGAGGTGAGACAAATGTAGGCCCAAGAACTGAAGGATTGTTGGAACCAAGGTACTAACAGAAGTGATTGGAAAAATAGGAGATCAGAGACAGAAATGCTTACAGAGTAGGATTATATAGTGCTTGAATTGTGGACATTTACTAGGTTCCAGGGCCTAATAACTCAGAATGAGTGCTGACGTAGTGTTCAGCAGGAACAAAAATGGATGGAGCTGACCGCTTTGAGTGTTAGAAGGGACATGTATGGGGATCCTGAAAACATTAATAATTAATGTAAGAATAGCATTAAGGAGAGTAATTGTGAGTCAAGCTGCAATCCTCAAGAAATGAGGAGGAATGATCTGAGAGGTAGTGAGTGACTGAAAGTAGAGTAGAGGGTGTCAAAGTCTTATGACATGAGATTCAAAGGTGGAAGGCATTTAAACAGTAGGAAGAGCAAAAAGTCTAGAAGTGACAGTAAGCATCAGGAAGGATACATACTCCATCTCTAGGCCCACTGGATGGCTAATGTGGGAGAAACATCTACTACTTAGAAAGCTTGTAGAGGAAACAGGGTCCTCGTGGAATATTCATGATTTAGAGCAAGAGGGTGAACGTTCTATTCAGAGAAGATATTGAGAGTATATGGGATTGTGAAAGAACATGAGTGCCAGGGGCCAGGGGTACAGCGGAAAGACATCAAGAGTTAGGGTATTGTTGAGGAGTGGGAGAACAAGACAAAATAGGGAATATGCAGACCCTTTTGGGAACTATGATACAGTAGATGCGTGGTGATAGGGATTTGGGACTTCTTGTCTTAATAACATAAACAAGGATGGAAAGCACAGTGTGACCAATTCTGGTGGTCTCAAGGCAGCAGTACTATTCGTGAGAGGAAATGGGAATCAGTAGGTATTTGGGGCTAAGGAAGGACAGTCTTCTAGCAATGCACTAGACTTTTTCCCCCAATGGTTCCAATTTTAAAATATTTTGTTCTATGACATGAATTGCATTTTCTACTTACTTAGCATATGGGTAAAATGCACTGTCTGCTTTTTCCCTATATATAGTCAGATATTCAAAACATCTAGTGATATATTACATAGCATTTTAAGTAGGATTTTTTAAAAGCCACCAAAATAACTTTTTACAAATCAGAGTCCTTCAGATGTCACAACTCTGTTCATAGTCCAACTTTTTATTGTGTTTTGGTTGGCTTCGTTTGTTTTTGTAGTCATGGTTCCAGTGGAAGAACCCCACCCCCAAAGATGTGCACACACTCCCTAGGAAGCCCCTAGTGAAGTACCTACATTGGTGCCTGCTCTCTGGCCACTGTGATATTGGGGGGGGGGGGGGTGGGCCTTCTCCAGCTCTATGTGCTGGTGTTAAATTATTTTCTCAGTTATCTGATTCTTGACTAGCTGATTTATAATTCCATTGCACTTGTCAAGAGCTATCTGGTAGGCTTCATTTGGGATATCTCTCGTCTTCTGCCGTGTCCTGTTAAATACATAGAATCTGAGCAATAGGGAATGTTTCACCTCTTTGTCTCATCTTCACCTATGTATGCTCATTGTTTTCCATGGTCAAACATCACATCATTGGGCTTTAAATCTTTCTCTCCTTTCCTGATCTCTTATCTACAGCAGATATCTTTGAGATGCTTTGGCATCAGTATCATACTTTCAACCTGCAGAAATCTAAGGAGTGCTAGAGGGATGCCTGTGAGTTCAGATTTGCTAAACAGAGCATTATCCTTCATCACCACTCTCTCAATTTCATGAACATGAATGTGTACACCGAACTGATTGTCAAAGTAGATGGTAAAGGTCTGAGGCTCCTTGGTATAAACAGTCGCATTATACTTGATCAGAATACTCATGACTGTACCATTCTCTTCAATACCAACAGAAAAGGAGTTATATCAAACAGCAGCAAATCTCAATATTTTCAGATTTCTTTCTGGACAAGAGATAGTATGACTGCTATATAGCTACAAACATAATGGGCTCTTATCAGGGTGATTTTGTTTTCAATTCCTTTCTGTTAAAAAAGGTTTTGTAGAAATTTTTCTGCTTGGAGATGCAAGAAAAGTCACTGATAAGATGATTCCACAATTCTGTGCTTATCTGTCATGATGTGGTGCCTTGATCTTGGACTTCTAGGCTCCAGAACTGTGAGAAATGAATTTTTGTTTCTTATAAGCTACCTAGTGTTTGGTGTAGAAGCCTGAGTAGACTTCTTGTCCTAGAGAGGACACAGGGGGAACAGAGGAAACTCTAGGCTGCTGCATGATTGCTGTGAGATTCTGCTGAAGAAATTCATTTGCTATGGCCCTGCCAGCATACTGCATTTCCTGTCTTTATATGCTTCTAAGTGAACCAGGGCAAAGGGTGACTGTTAAGAGTCTTGTAAGATTGATATCTAGTCAAAGTCATCTCCAACCGAGCATTCCTGGCTGCATACCTCAGTGTAAAGATTCTAAATTTGTTAATGGAGGTTGGACAAATCAAAAGTGTCACCTTTTAGGTTATAGGTGAAAAAATTACTTTTAGCACCTTGTTCGAGTCCTCAAGACTAGTTATAACCATTGGCTCAGTGACATTTCTTACAGTGAGAACATCCATAGTCCAGGCTACTTGAAGTCCTGGCACTTGGAGTGGTTAAATTTAGCCACTGTTGTATTGATAATATTGGTGATTATCATCCAGTGTGAGGAGGCTTCTGCCTTTTTGTTGTTGTTTTATTAGAACTCTGGTAAATATTTCTTCAGAAGAAAAATTTTACACTTTTTTGGTTGTTTTTGAAATAAAAGTAATATAAAATTCATAATTTTAGCAGTTTTAAAGTATGTACTTCAGTTGTTTTCAGCATATTCACAATATTATGCAACCGTCAACACTATCTAATTCCAGACCGTTTTTGTCACCTCACAAAGAAACCTCATGCTTCCCAATTCCCTCCTTCTACATCCTCCATCAGCCATTAATTTTTTTTTTCAGTGCTAGGGATTTAACCCAGGACCTTCATACTGAGCTATATCCCCAGCCCTGTTTTTATTTTTTGTTTTGAGATAGACTCATTACTTTCTGTCATTGTAGATTTGCCTATTCCAGGCATTTCACAGAAATAGAATCACACAATGTGTAGACATTTGTGAATGGTTTCATTCACTTAGCATGTTTTCAAAGCTCATCCAGGTTCTAGCATGTATTAGCATTTCATTCCCATCATGGCTAATTAATATTTTATTGTGTGGATGTACCATAGTTTCTTTTCACTTGCTGATAGACATTTGAGTTGTTTCCAATATTTGTCTATTATAGTGCTGCTGTGAACAAATTTATGTACAAGTTTTTGTGTGAACTTTAAGTTCTCTGTATATATACATAGGATTGGCCTTAGTGGATCATATGGTAACTACATCTTCAATAAGAAGCTTCTAGTTTTCCCTTTATATTTCACTGATCATTTACTATCATGAAAGATCAGTGCTTCATAAATGGCTAGAGAACTACCTCATCAAAAATGCATCCAAGGGCCGGGAATTTAGCTCAGTGGTTCTGCTGCCCGCCCCGCAAGTGCAAAAATTTAGCTCGCGGGGCGGGGGATTTAGCTCAGTGGTTTCGCTCCCTGCTGCGCAAGCGCAAGGACCGGAGTTCAATCCCCGGTACCAAAAAAAAAAAAAAAAAAAAAAAAAATTTACCTCAGTGGTCCCGCTGCCTGCGCCGCAAGTGCAAACACCGGAGTTTGATCCCGGTACCAAAAAAAGAGAAAGGGAGGGAGGGAGGGAGGAAGGGAGAGAGAGAGGGAGGGAGAGAGAAGGATGGAGGGAGGGAGGGGGGAGGGAAGAAAGAAAGATGGATGCATCCAATCAGTCATTTGACATTTAAAAAAATGTTTGCAAGGATCATTGTCACCTGAGTCTTGGCAACATCACAGCTAAATTGCCCCATGTCACTAGAGACAGCATAGCTTGAGGTGGTGCTATTTCCTGACCATTGGCAATT
This sequence comes from Heterocephalus glaber, assembly GCF_053883595.1. NCBI lineage: Eukaryota > Metazoa > Chordata > Mammalia > Rodentia > Bathyergidae > Heterocephalus > Heterocephalus glaber. Next base: position 8,670,935 of record NW_028258324.1, on the reverse strand, counting down.
GCCTCCACTTTCCTGTGATAAAAGCCACTCATCCAGGAAGAAGAGATGGTACCAAGATCAGTCCTCTCTGGTAAGAATGCTGGGGAGAATGTGCCTGGCCTGTAGCAGAGAGATGTAGACACTGGAGCTGCTGCTGCTTTCTTGCTTCTCATTCTTATTCTTTCTGGACAGAGGGTGGAGTCCCGAGGAGAAACTTCAAGGTTACTTTTTTTCCATTTTTACTCAATACTTCTGGAATTGAATTTTCCATTTATTTAGTTTAGGGTCTCTTTTATACTATTGAATTCTCCAAAAATTGGGAAATTCTTAACTTCCCATATTAGGAATAAAAGTATAGATCAAATAGTTTCATTAGCTGGGTTGTATGTCCTTAGACCATGTAAGAATATCTGTTCACCTGATGGGGAAAGCCAGTGCCCCATGCCTGTGAATTACCTAGGGCACCATTGTATGGGCCTAGCTACCCTCTCTGGAATTTCATTTGTCTCCCATTTTAGAGACCTGTATTCTGGTGCTAGCCTTGATGACACCTACAGAGGTTGTCACTCCAGGAGGGCAGAGGGCACTACTGTTCCAGCATCCATTAATTCTTTCCTAACTGATTTCCTACAAGCTCTTCCCTCAGCCTTTATTTAGGTACATGTAGGCATTGATCTAGGGGTGCTTCTGATAAAACATGATTTGCAGTTAGGGGTGAGGTCCACACTCCTACCCATGGGGTTACAGATTCCCTAGCTGCCAGTATGTTGCTATCTGTGTTTTTTTGTTGTTGTTGTTTTGATTTGAGGGTGTTGTTTGTTTGTTTTTGAAATACTGGGGATTGAACATAGGGCCTCACATATACTAGGAAAGCACTCTACCACTGAGCTACACCCAAGCCCTTCTCCTTTATTTTAGATTTTATCTTGAAAAATGTCTCACTAAGTTGCCCAGGCTGCTGCTGAACTTGAATCCCCCTGCCTCAGCCTCCCAAGTAGCTGGGATTACAGGCATGCACCACCACATCCAGCTTCGCCATCTGTTTTAACATCACCCAAATGCTCATGCTGTGATCTGCTGATAGCATTCCTGTTGGCTTTTCAACATTGAGATGGATTTATTTTCTTTTCCTGTTTCTTCTAGAATTTCAGTAGGATTTCAGGAAGAAAGAAAACATATTTTTACAGTTAACTTTTTCTTTGCTTTTATCTAGATCAGGACAGTCTAACCCAACCTTTTATCTACAGAAGGGCTTTCAAGCATATGTACTCAGGAAAAAACCACCAGGTTCACTTCTTCCTAAAGCACATCAGGTATGGCATATAAATACAATGTAAATTCTTTCAGATAAGAGAATTCTTTCATGATAAATGACTTTTATATACACATAAACAATTTAAATTGTTTTTAAAGGTGATTATATAGCTATTAAACAATAGAATATTCATCTTATTTCTAATTAAAATTTCACTTGAATTGTATCCCTTTTTGTTTTAAAAAAGGACTTGAGGTTCAAATCTAGGGTATCTTTAGGCTACTAATCTTGAACAACACCCCATCCTCTCCTGGGTTTGATTCCTCCCTGCACACTTAACTAGAAGTATAATCAGCCAATGAGTAGTTGTCAATACTAATTTCTAGATGTTTTGTCTCTGTTACATGTTTATTGTATTCAATAACAATATCTACTTGCTGTATTATTTTAATATATTTGCTGTAATAGTCCTCTAATCTGGCAATAAAAAGACGTGAATAAGCATTTTATAGCATTCTCTAAATATTAGACTTGTCAGTGAGGATTGTAAATGTTTTTAAGAACTAAGTTTTTCTAATTACCCTGAGTTGATCACTACTCAATGTATACATGAATTAAATCTCATAAATCTGTACAAATATCATATGTTGATCAAAAAATGTTTAAACCAAGTTTTTATATTTACAAAAATAGGATTATCTATGGAAATCAAAGTCCTGAGAACATGAAACAGCACTATGCATATTTAGGGTATTATTGTACTCATGCCTAACAGGTGTTTGCCAGGCCCAGCTCTCTAGGAAACAAACATTGTGAGATGGGATTAATACCACAATATAGAAAAATGTAGATATTGACTTTTTGGTCCCATTATATTCCCAGAAACATATAATTTGGGTGCTTAAGATTTTAAAATTGGGCAACTTTTATTAAATCTTAACATGGCATGGCTAAATGAGGATCTGCACCCATCCTCATAGATTTATGCCCAAGTAAACAATAATAAAATGTTTATAAACAGTAATACTTGGTTCTCTTCTTGATAGCATCCTACAAGAACACATCAGAACATAATATAATGTTCTCAACATAAGTATAGGTCTAAGGATCTAGAATACTTTGTTACTTCATTGATTTTCCCCAAATCTGCATTTTAAAAAGCAGTGCTCCTACTTTGCCATCCACTTTGTACCTGTTAGCTGGGGATGTAGTTCAGTGGTAGAGTGTTTGTCTAACATACATGAGGCCCTGCGTTCGATCCCAGCACTACACACGCACACACACACTGCCTCTGCCTCCCTGACTTCCTTATGCTTTTGCCCTACTCATTTCCTGGCACCAGGGTGATTATAAACATTTCCTTCTATAGCCATTGTCAATGCTGGTTTTTCTCTCCCATGGACTTGGGTTTAGTTATTTTCCTGTTGCAGTTATTGCAGAAGCAACTGCTTTACTCCCTGATGTAAGGTGAACCGAATGGTTTCCCCTCTCCAAAATGGCCAGTCACCATCGCCTGAGTCTGGAACAAGGTCTTTTCATGTAGATGAGCCATCCTTTCTTGGTCTGTACCACAGCCCTGCTCTTGTGGCCCTGTGATAGGCCCAGGGATCTGCCCAGGCTAAGGAGACCAGTTTCTTCTACCTTATTTGGGCTCCGGCTTCAGGACCTGTTTGCTTCTAGTTGCCTATTTTCCCAGTAGTTATGTTGAGGTCCACAGCATCCCCAGGTACCAGGGAGGATCCTCAAACTCCTGCCTTGGAAGTTCATGCCCCCTTTGATCTCCAGAAAGGGAGGGTACTTTTCTCTTCCCATCACTCATCTGCCTCCCCCAGCTCCTACACCCGACTGTGGTTGAGCCCTGAAAGAGACTTGTCTGAACCTTGTTGGGAGATATGAAAGAATGAGAGCAAGCCAATTAGCAGTAAACTGCTGAGAACAAAGGAAAGATTCAGGTGAACACCTATGAAATACTCTGGCCATGAGGCAGGTGATAACTAAAGAAAAGGCTAGAAAAATAAAGGACGGCTGCCCTGCCTTGGAGCCTGCTTTCTAGAGCTAGATCCACCTTCTATGTTAAACATTAGCTTAGGACCAGGACACCCAGATCTAATTATAATGGGAAAAGTAACCAGGGAACTTAGTTTACCACAGTAAGTCTCTTGTCCAACCCATCCCTAATTACCATGTCATTGAGTATGCAGATTTGACCCAACCTCAACCCCTTGGCCTTTGGACCACCCCACACACAGAGGGGCTGAGTTAAACTGGTCATTGGCAGGAGTCTACCTCAGTCCAAACTCTCAATCACACCCTAAACTCTAAGGCTTAAAACCCTTGACAGCAAGCTCCTCTGGGTCTGAACTCTTCTCGCCGACCTACTCCTACCCTGTGGAATATATCTTGCTTTTGATCTTGGGGCTACTTATGGGTGTTATGCTCAATTCTTTGTTTAGGACATCAGAAACCTGCACCCCAGCCTAGCAACAGTCAGAAACTATTGACTTCACATGTCCAGAGCCAGGATTAAACCCCATCCAAGTGGCCATCCTTTTACCCTAATTAAATTATTAACTTTTTAGAGCTGGTCTAATTTCTAATTATGATGATTCCATTTCACTGTGAAAGAAATTATTACTGTCATCCTCTGGATTATTGATACTATTTTACAACTGATTTCTACTCTTAGTTAATGTTAGCTCATAAGTAGTAACTAAGTTTCTGTTTTGATTTTTAATAATCCACATGCTGTTTAGATTGATAGAGAATTTAAAGTCCAGAAAACCTTGTTTGCCATTGGATTCCCTGTTCCCAACCCTTTACTGTACTGCAGCGATGCGTCTGTCATTGGAACAGAATTTTATGTGATGGAACATGTGCAGGTGAGTTAATTTTATTTTGTTGTTGCTTTATTTTTAACTATGAAGTTAATTATACTGTTTTATTAAATGGAATTTTATTATATTTATAAATGATAATTTATTCAACATTTTAATCTGTTTTGCAAAGACTTAAAATTTTGTTTCAGCTTATGCACACACAATGAGGGAGAACTGGAATGAGGAACAAATTTAATAATTAGGGCATATTGACTGATTCTTTTTTATTATTCATTAAGTTTATTGGTACATTTTAGATATACAATATGATGACATTCATCATTGGGAATTTGTACCTTTACATGATATATCTTGTTCTTATTTTTTCCCCATTCCCCTGCCCTCCCTTCAACCCCTCCACCCCTCCCTATTTACAAAGACTTTGTTTCTGTGTTTTCCTTTTCTCATATTTATTCCTTTCCCTTTTTTTATTTCCCCTATCCCTCCCACTTCCCCTTCCCCTTTGGACCTTTTCTTCCTATTTCACATTATCTATTATACATTTTGATCCTTGTTTACACTTTCAGTTTCTCATACCAGAGTAACTATTCAGTATTTACACATATGTGTCCTATTTATTTCACTAAAGAGTATGGCCTCAATGTGCATCCATTTAACTATAAATGTCTCTAGTTGCTCATTCTTTATGGCTGAGTAGTACTCCATTTTATAAAAAACCCACATCTTCTTTATCCAGTTTCCAGTTGCTGGGCACTTGGGCTGTTTCTGAGTTTTAGCTATTACAAACTGTGCCACTATAAACATGGGTGCGCATATATCTATGTGGTATGATTCTTTTAATTCTTTTGAGAAGATACCCAGCAGGGGTATAGCTGGGTCGAATGGGACCTCTAATCCTAGTTTTTTGAGGTATCTCCATACTGATTTCCACAGTGGTTGCACCAATTTACACTCCCACCAACAATGGAGAAGGGTTCCTTTTTCCCCACAACCCGACTGATTTTTAACTTTTCTTCTAGGTGGCAGTAAAGAGCTACCTATAATGGCAATAACCAAATGTCCAGAAGGTAGGGAGAGAAACTGACCACCCAACAGAAAAAAGATTAAACCATTAAGAATAAATTTAAATTGGTTTTTAAAATTTTTTTAATAAAATTCAAGCTGGGAGTAGTTTGTCCTTTAAGTTCATCTTTGCATATGCTTGTATTTTCCCTTTGGCACATACACTCTTGTACATATTTCACAAATGAATGTATTTCTCATGTATTCCACAAAGTATTGATTTCAGTTGCCAGACATTTAAATTGCCTGTTATAATCACTTCCATAGGGTCGAATCTTTCGTGATTTCACACTTCCTGGAGTTAGCCCAGCAGAACGCTCAGCCATATATGTGGCCATGATAGAAACTCTGGCTCGGTTACATTCCTTGAACATACAATCATTGCAGCTGGAAGGATATGGAACAGGTATAGGGTACTGCAAAAGACAGGTAATGCATCCATATAAAAAACTACTTTTTTAAGTTCTTAAAAATACATATTCTGTATATTATTGGTCAAAATAAAAACCTAGTGTGTAGTTTTCTGAGACTTTGCTATTTTAAAATTATCCTTCAGATTGACTTTTTAGCATAAAATAATTTTATTCCCTAGTTAAGGTTTATGCAGCCAAAGGTTCTGTTTCAGATTCTTCACTTAATTTACCAGTATATTTTCTACCTAGCTTTCTGTTTCTTGGTTATGTTAGCAGACATTTATTAAGTTTTACTAAGTGTTTAATTCTTGAGTACTATGTTAAATATTTTTTTAAATGGGAATAGATTCTTCCTCCAAATGAACTGTGATCATTTTTGAGAGACTTCTACATGAAGCTCATATACATGAAATTTGAAAATGGTATAATTTAGTAATAATTATTTGATGCTTATCACAAGAGATGTACCATCCAGAAAGTGGAGACTGGTATGTCCTTGCATAAGGAATGCTTCCTAGGAAAGGTGTGTCTTACAATGACTAAGGAAAGATAAAATTTAGAGTGATAAGGAAGAGATGGTGAGCATTTCAGTCAAAGGAAAGCAAGACCAGACATGTATGGGCATGTTTCTCTTTGTAAGCATGTCATTTGCGGGCTGCTGAGAAAAGAAGGGAACTAAATTTTACAGTGCACTTATTATAAGCCAGGTCCTGTCCTAGGTGAGCTGTGGTCATTTTTTAATCTTTATGGCAATAAAGCACAGGTATTATTACTCCCATTTTGCAAGTGAGGAAACTGAGGCTTACTGGTTTAGACATAATTTAAACAAGGAATACACAAGTATCTAATTTAAACCTTAGATATAATTTAAACCTAGGTCAATATGACTCCAAAGATAAAGATTTTTGCTTATTGCATTAAGTTGAGCAGAGATAGATTAGAAAATGGGAGCTATAAATAATATGGCTCCACTCATTAGAGGACTCTTGAAAATAGATAGATTTGCTTACTTTTAATTCTAAGAATGATTGAAAGCCTTTGCACTACACATATCTATAGTACATTTAGAAGATTCTGTGGGGGCCGGGGATTTAGCTCAGTGGTTCCGGCGCCTGCCTTGCAAGCACAAGGTCCCAACTTCGATCCCCGGTACCAAATAAAAAGAAAAGAAAAAAAAAAGAAGAAGATTCTGTGGGTATTCTGTGGTAAAGGGAATTAAAATTTTAAAAAACTCTTCTCCTCCTAAACTCCATATTTCCATTCTCAGGGTTTATTTATTTCTTGTGCCTCTTCCCGGAAATTTCCTAAGTGTGTGTCTTCCACAAAATAATTCCTCAATAAATATTACAGCCCACATCTCTTGATGCCTAAGTCAGTGTTTGTGTATTCTTTTCCTGATAAAAAATTAAGTAAAATGAAACTAGATGGAAGAGAGTCTTAAATGTTTAAGATTTTAGCCTGATGTGAGCTTCACATACAGGTATTTTTCTTGACCACTTTAGCAGTAACAAAATTTGATATAATTAAATTTGTTTAATTTTAGAATTGCTGAATTTTACATTTTTCTTTCAGTTCTGTGACTTTTCTTGTTTGTATCTTTCAGGTATCTACCTGGACAAAGCAGTATCAGGCTGCAGCTCATCAGGACATCCCTGCCATGAAACATCTATCTGAATGGCTCATGAAAAACTTGCCAGATAATGACAATGAGGAGAATTTGGTTCATGGAGATTTCAAACTCGATAACATAGTTTTCCACCCTACAGAGGTACTGTTACTGGTTACAATAAATTGAGTAGGTCTGATTTTCAACAAGTACAAAGTAGATATTCTATTCCCTCCACCCCAAGGACTGAAGGAGCCCAGCTCAACCCCAGAGTTCCCCTTTAGCTCATGGCTGTCTTCAGGCTCAAACTTCTAGAAATGAATCCTGCAGGTTTTCTAGCCTACGTAGCTGCCTATCTTTAAGGCATCTTATTGACTACTTAAAAAGGATTTGGAATTTTTATATGCATGTCCCTGTTTTCAAAGGTTTTTATCTACTACTTAGAATGTCAAGATTATCCATGCACTTGCTCTTTTTTCTACTCTGTTTACATTTCTTTGGTTTCTTTTGTCACGCATCATGAAGAATTTTTAATTTGTTTATTATAAGCTCAGAGAAGAAAGAATTCCAGAAGCCTCTTTTGAGGCTTCACAAGAATTGCATAAGATTAATGTAAACTTAGTCTGTGTAAATGTACTCAGTGTATGCTTCATAAAGATACAAGCAAATCAAAGATTTAGTTTCCTGAATCTTGCTTCTTAGAGGAGTATTTTGGGGGTTCATTAGCTTTATTACGATGCTAAAAAGGTTTTTTTACAGCGAAAGGAGTTACTCTAAATTTATGTATTATATTTCTGGGTTTCATATTCCTTCTCCTAGGAAAAGTACAGGGGAAAATACCATTATAAATTGCATTGTCATAATTCAAAGTAATACATCAACTGAAAGGCCAAGAACACCTTGAAGTGAGCACACTTACAAGCAGAACAGAAAACTTTTATAGAAAAGTTAGTTTGGATATTAAAATTATGTATAGATAGATACTCAGTTTACGGTGGGGTTGTTCTAATAAACCTATTATAAGTTGAAAATGCATTTATTATACCTAACCTACAAATACTGTAGTTTAGCAACACTGTGCACAGAGTAATGGTTGTTTACCTTCATGATGACCTGACTGCAGCTCACTGCCAATGCCTAGCATTGCAAGAGAGAAAGTATTATACGGTTTATCACAAGCCCAGGAAAACATCAAAATTCAAAATTTGATTTATGGTTTTTACTTAATGCATAAGGCCTTTGCATTATGATTAACTCAGAAAATCTAAATCTGGCCAGTATGGTCATATACACCATAATCCGAGCTAATTGGGAGGCTGAGGCAGGATGATTGCAAGTTCCAGGCCAGCTTGATGAGACCAAGTCTCAAAATAGAAATTTTAAAAGGGCTGGAGATGTAGCTCAGCACTTTCTCATTTCAGTCCCCAGTACTACACACCCTTGGTTCAATCCCCAGTGCTGCACAAAGAAGGGGGGAGGGGAAGGAGAGGAGGCTTGGAGAAAAGGAGAAAGAAGGAGGATGCTTGTGTATCTTTTGGTTAATGGCACTAATAAATTCTAAACTTTTTCTGTATTCTTTAGAGAAATATTAAAATATAAGTAAATCTTTCATAATATGCACTAAAACAGTTTTGGAGGAGATGGAATTAGGATTTATAGTTATATATTTCTGTAAGGTTTAAGGTTTTTTAAATTTGTTTTTTAAAGCAACAGCAGTGTTTTATTTTTATCACCAGAAGACACAACAATTAAGAAATAAAACAAAAGTAGTTTTGGATGACAAACCTTCCAGGAATTTATGAGTTAAGTCAGTACAAGGTTGCTAAAGGGTAGAACAAAACAAAAACATATTACTTGGTTTTGAAATCTCTGGTTAATTATTTGTAAAGTATTTGAAGCATGTTTGAGTATTTTAGTTATACAACATGCTCACTGCAGTGTTTGAAAAAGAAACCCTTTTCCTGGAAAATGTTAATGATATTTTTTCCAAATGTAAAAAAACTGATGAAGAAATGTATAAGCTTTTGGAACTTTATGTAAAATCTGAATGTTGTCATTTCAATTTGAAAAACATTTAAGTAAGAATATATAAATGCAAAAACCAAGATACATCATGTAAATGTACAAGATCCCAATGATTAATGTAACTGTATTGTATACCTAAAATGTACCAATAAACTTAATTTAAAAATATATATACATATAAATACAAAGCTAATTCATCTGCATTCATTAATGTTCAAAATATACTTATAATAATAGATGTAAGTATCCTGCTTCTTCTAAAGTCATCTGACTTGCAGACTTTTGTATATTAATTTATGAAGAAAAAAATATATATATAACTTGTACTTTTAATGGATTTTTCATTTTAATTTCCTCATTGTCTCAACATCAGTGTAGATGGAGAAAAGCATAATTAAAAAGTTTAATTTTATAGCTAGAAAAGACGGGAATTTTTTTAACCTTTTCACTTTATAGACATTTTAAAAATATTCTCAGATAAATGCTCTTTAGTGGTTGGCTTAGTCCGTTTGGACTGCTATAAAACAGTACTATAAACCAAGTGACTTAAAAAACAAACATACATTTCTCATACTTCTGGAGGCTTCTAAGTCCAGGATGCAATTGCTGACAGAGCCTAGGTCTGGTTGAAGGCTCTCCTTCCTGAGTCCTCACTTGGTGGAGAGTGGGAAGGAAGCAGTTGGGGAGAGTGAAGGGGGCAGGGAGCAAGTTCTCTCCTGCCTCTTATAAGGGCACTAATCCCATCATGAGAGCTCCACCCTCATGACCTCCTTACCTTCCAATGGCCTCACTTCTCAATGCCATTTACTGGGGGTTAGCATTTCAACATATGAATTTGGGATCCACAAACATGCAGTCCACAATAGTGGAAAACTGAGGATTTGAACTCAGACCTGCAGACTTCTGATGTTGTATACTTCCTCTGCACTTACTACTTCTCATCCACTGGAACTGGTCAGCTCTAGTGATCTAGACATTGAAGTCCCTTGTCTTCAAGTATATCCTCTTTATGTTTTATTCCTTTATTTCTTTATACCTCTTTTGAGATGCTATAAGTTTCCCTGTTCTTACTTTAGACTCTAAAGTAAGAGTCTTCATGACTTCAGTTTGCTTCTTACCCTGCAGGGGCACATGGTCATAATCCATTATTTCAAATGCTACCCTCTTTACTATCAATTTAATTAATGGTTTTAGATTGTGTATATATGCAAGTAATATGAGAATTATGAAGTTCCCTGACTGTAGGTCACTTATTCCAGAATCTTTTTAGCCCTTGACATTATGCACTCTCTGAATTTGAGTCATGCTGAATTTGCTGCATAATTTCATCTAAACTCTAACTTCATCTCAGTAAACTAGGTGACTTTTAAAATTGCTTTTTTCAAATCTTCTCCATTCTTCTCCAGCCTTCAAGTTGCTGGTTCCCTTCTAGTCTGTCACTCTCAGCACAGGGTCTTGCCTTCCACTTGACTTTTTCCTCCTAGTCACCTTCCAGCACAGCTGCTTTCTAGGCATTACATGTCCCTTGAAGACTTCTTGATATTGTAGAAGACTTCAGCCCTCTACACAATATCCTCTTCAGGTGGATTGGTGGGTGACATTTTTATTAAACCTCATTGCCAAAAAGTCTCTCTTGATCAGCTGGGTTGTTTATAGTCTGCATACACTACTCTTAAGTATTGTATGGCCATGCTTCTTGCTTTATTTTGTCAATTAGAAAACTCATAATAAATTTTACTGCCTACCTTAACTACATATGACCTATGACATTCAATTTTATGTAAAAATCTTACTCCTAACATCCTATTTATTAAAAGTTCTATTGTTTCATTCCCTGCTTCCATATACCATTTATTCTGAGGAATTGCATGCTTCTTTTGCTTTGAAAAGTAATTCACATACTTAATAGAATTCAATAGTGTGAAAAACACAGAAAAAAATAAACTCTCTGTAGAAGATAATCAACAAAATGAAAAGCTTTTCATTGTGCTGAGATTTTGGAAAAACTATCAAAAATAATTTTAGTAAGTTCTTCACCTCCACAAAGATGGATAATATATGTTGATCTCACCCACTAGAAGTTATGCCAAGCTTTCTATAGCCATGAAGACACATAGGTGTTGACAGGATTCTAATTATTGCTAATTAATGAACACTAATTTATGCAATTTGATGGACCATCAACTTTTCTGACTAACCATTGTTATTAATTACTTAAATCCGTCAGATATCTTAAAACTTCAGAAAACTAATTTTCATTTAGAAATAAAACATTTATGGTATAAAGAAATGTCTCATCTTTAGGTGTTAAGAACATAACAAATAGAATGCTATAAGAGAAAAATGCATCTGTTTTTAATATAGCATAACAATGTAGGTAGTTTAGTAATTTATAATGTGCCATAACCACAGAAATAAAAGGTTTTATAAAATGAAGTCATGGAGAAGGGACTAGCCAGGATTTTCCATAGCAAATTTTTATTGCGAGCTCTGTACTCACTGAAAACATGTTGACCACCTACTATGTGGCAGGTGATTTGGTAGTAACTGGTTAACAGGACAGATAAGCTATCTGCCTTCATTTATTGTCTCTTTACACTAACCTTATATAAGCCATGTATTTTATGGATGAGAAAATTGAGGATCTGAGGGGTTACCTTGTCCAGACTTACATAGCCAGTAAATGGCAGAGCTAGCACTTAAATATGGGTCTGCCTGTTTCAAAGCCCATAGTTTCCCGCAAAGCTACAGTGAGAGGAATAAGTTTGCCAGAGAGGAAAAGGAGTATAAGCACACAGAGTTCATAGAGGCATGAAACCCAGTAATTTGCATTGCCCAAATGGGCTGTACTGTTTTATCTGGCTTGGATTATGTGCCTAAGTTATTACAGCAGTCTCCTCCCTGGCTCCCTAGAGTCTATCCAAATCATAGTGTCTAGAGGAGCCTTTCAGAATCAAATCATGTCCTGTCACTCCTCGGTACAGAAATCTCTGTGCCTCATTCTTCTTGCCTCAGTTCATTGAAATAGAGCTATTGCTATCAACCTGATGTATCCTTCCATTGCATATTCATTGATAACCTTTTTCTTTAAACAAGATGTTGTGACAAAAGGGTTAAAATTCTAAGCAGCAAAGCTTCTCTGTTGACACAGCCCAGCACATACTGGGCAGTCATGAGACACTGCCTGAATGCTGACTAAAACAGCACAAAATAAACATAGATATAGGACCTATTCACTCCTCCCACCAAGCCCTGACCCATCTTCCCTCAAAGAGTTCATGTGTGTGGATCACCTAATCTGAAACTAGAGGGGCTTCTGTGAGACCTGAGCAAATGGCCTTGTCAATTGGCAACTTGAATGTACAGCTTGAGATACAATACAGGTGTCCCTAAAAGATCAGCCAGAACAGGTGACCCAGAAAGAGCATTCCTGAGATATCTAGATTTGCTGCCTAGGGCTGGGGATTTAGCTCAATGGTGCCACACCTGCCTCACAAGTGCAAGGTCCTGAGTTTGATCCCCAGTACTGGAAAAAAAAAATGGTACATAGATTTACTGCCTAGACCCTTTTCCTATATTCTGAGGGCTTTATAAAAACCCTAATCTCTTAACCCTCATGACATGACTCCTCCCTTGGCAACTTGCCTGCTGTCCCTCTTGACAGTATACTTTTCTTATTCTGATCTTGGTATATTTCTTTTTATCATCCACATCACTGGCCTCCATGCGCCATCACACATGGCACAAAACTAAGATCATATTGTATGTACATACTATTCTGCAAATTACTTTTTCCTCTTGTATTTCCATTGTTCTGTGTTTTTAAAGTATGTATATATAAACATATACCTTAAAATATATATACAAAAATATATATATATATATCCCCTTGGTGCATGTTGTTACAAAATAGAGTGAGGAAAGCTTTCTGTTCTATTGGTTCCAAATTACATAATGATTTTTTATAATAATTTGTTGTGTAACGGTAGATTTTGTGTTCATATAGAAATTATCTTTTGTAGAAATTATGGTTTTTTATCTGCAGCATGAAATAACTTATTTTAAAAATATTATTACCAACCTTGTGGAACACTAATCTCAGCCCCTTGGGAAGCCAAGACAAGAAGTATTTGAGGCCAGCCTGTACCCCTTAGCAAGGTGCTGTCTCAAAATAAAACATTAAAGAAGTGTTGAGGCTATAGCCCAGTGCTCCTTGGATTCAATCTCAGTACCAAGGGGGAAAAAAAAGTATTACTGCCATATTGGTATAATATTTTTTATGCAGTTACATTCATCACTAGAATAATTACTTAATTAAACATGGATTCATTTTTTGTTTTTGTTTGTTCTTTTTTTTTTTTGAGTCAGGTTCTCGCTATGTAGTTCAGGCTGGCCTTGAACTCACTATGTAACCCAGGCTGGCCTCCAACTCACAGCAGTCCTCCTGCCCCAGCCTCCAAGTGCTGAAACTACAGGCTTGTGCCACTACGCTTGGCTCTGTACATAAATTCTTGACATAAAATTACTTATTAGAATTTCTTCTTTGCTATAGTTACTCCCAGGTGAGCAGTTCAGCTGCTTTTGCCTTAACTCATTAATAGAGATATTAAGGTTGTATAAAGTAAAATACAGAAGACCTGATGGCCAGTAATGAAACCAAAGGATTTGGTGCTACCTAATCAAGGCTAAATTGGTTATTTCATAAATGAGACGTGCCACTTTCAGTAGACTGTAATCTATGGCTGCATACTGGCTTTTAGTGGAAAACATGATTTTGAATGAATCCTGTCTCATCTGTATTCTTATTTTAATTTTTTGAATTTTAATATGTTATATATCTTTATTTTTAATTATAGGCTCGAGTTATAGCAGTACTGGACTGGGAGCTGTCAACCATTGGTCATCCTTTGTCAGACTTAGCTCATCTTTCGCTGTTCTACTTTTGGCCAAGGACACTTCCAATGATAAATCGAAGTTCTCATATCCAGAAAAGCATAGGTACAAGAGCATTATGCTTTTTAAATTGCCCTTAATACAACGTTGTCTTCACTGTTGTCAAAACTAAAAAATTATATTACCATTTTAGATAGTTTTTTTCCTTGAAAATGTTTCTAATTCATTTTAATTTTTTGAATTTAACATTCCACTTATAGTAACTAATGATGAAATATCCTTTGTATATAATGTTCTTTTCAGAATCGATATTTAGAAAATGTTATGTTGTATGGATTATGGTTATTATATTCTTACATATATATGTTCTATTATAACATTTTGAAATATTTCTCATGATATTTTTAAAGTTATTTTATATGCTATTTTTGTAGGGATACCGTCAATGGAAGAACTGATTTCAATATATTGCCGCTGCAGGGGGATTAATCCTATTCTTCCTAACTGGAATTTCTTTCTTGCCCTTTCGTATTTTAAATTGGCTGGAATATCACAGGTAAATAATTGTTTTAAATATGCATTTTACCAATTTTTACTATTGTTATGTTAAAAATATTTTCTGGTCTATAGGGTGTTAATATTTTGTTATCCTTAGACAATTCTGCATTTCCTAATGATGAGTAAGTAGGTATGGATAAACCTAGATTATGCAGAATAGGACTTTTTTTTTTTTTGAGACAAGGTCTTGCTATATATTTCAGGCAGGGCTTGAACTCACTATGTAGCCCAGGCTGTCTTTGAACCTACAGTGATCCTCTTGCCTCAGCCTCCCAAGTCCTGCAATTGCAGACATGTGCCACCATGCCCAACTCCAGAATAAAACTTTATTAAGAAAAAACTTGAGTAGCAAAATTTATTACCACTTTTTTGTACAATAAACATAAAATGGAGAGTGAGACAAAGATATATAATGACAAAAATAAAGAAAAATGTGAGAATTGGCCATTTCCTGAATATCCAGTGTACAAACTAAGATCTTTTGATCTTTGAATCTCTGTCTCAGACTAAAAAGCTCTTTATTAATCAGGGCCAATGATGAGGGAAGAATTCTCAGAAGCTGGTGTAGTACCTAGCATGTTGTAGTCTTTAATATGCTTACATGTAAATAAATGAGTACAAATTTCCATTTTCTATATCTTATCCATGTGATTAATTTTGAGAACAAATCGAGCATAAATTTTTTTCCAATTACATTTTAATCTAAACAAATGCCTTCTTTATATTAATCTAGTTTCCAGGTACTTTGAATCTTAATGAGTTTAAGAAATTCAGATGATTCCTTAAGACTAAGATTTAGGAGTACAGTAAATAAGAGATTCTAGAAAGAAGGGGAATGGGAAAAGAAGGAATAAGGAAAATTATGGTTATTTTTCCCTGACCTCAGAATTTATACTATCCATGAATGATTGCAGTGTCTTCTAAGAGATGATTATGTTAATAGCTTTTTCTGTGTTCTAAGAGTTGATCATGTTGCTAGGCATGATCACACACATCTGTAATCCCAACACTTGGGAGGCTGAGGCAGGAATCTCCTGAGTTTATGGCTAGCATGAGCTTCCTCAGGAGTTCCAGGCCATGTTGGATTACATAGTGAGAACTTGTCCCAGTGAAGGAAGGGAGGGAGGGAGGGAGGAAGGAATGACAGTTGGTCATATTGAATGAACAGGTTTCTCAAAATAGGTACATTTCTGTATCGTCAGTTTTCACAAATCAGATACCAAATAGGATTTACATTTAAAATGGTTTTCATCTCAAGTAAAAGTTTGACAGTGGTTATGATTGAAGTTAAAATGTATATCATTAGCTACATAGTACCTGGAAGTACAGAAATGGAGAATTATGAAAAAGACTGAGCATTCAGCTAACCCTGTTCAAAAAAAGACACTTCTACCTAAATTAGTGGTCTCCAGATGAGATTAAATACTAGAGGTCATCTCATTGCTTTCTTTGGTTTTACAGTATTTTTTTTTTTAATCTCATTCTCATTTCTTTAACTTTCCCCTCACTGTGAAGGGAAGGCAGTCGTCATTAAAGATGATGTATCTTGCAGGTTTGGTGTCTTAGGTAACTTCTGAGATCATTTTCAAGTTTGGTTTGGTTATCAGTTACACTTCTGCTGGATGAGAGTGTTTTAACTACCTGATATGAGTTGATTCTTCAACTTAGAGGAGTATAGTTACCCTTGCATGTAAGTTTACAGTACTGATAGTCTAATTTACATCTTCACCCTGTGAATCTAGTCCCCCACCTTGCTGAGAAACTGTATTATATAGTTGACTGATTATATAGTTGAAGGACAATTTTCAATGAATTTTAATTACCCTGTTAATTTACTTATAGGGAGTATATAATAGATATCTTTTGGGAAATAATTCATCTAAAGATAGCTTTCTCTTTGCCAATACTGTACAACCTCTGGCAGAAACCGGATTACAACTCGCAAAAAGGTAAGAAAAATGGATTCCTTGAGTAACTCAAATGAAACCCTTTATTAGCTATGTTTCAATAAGTTCATGGAGGGTATATTCATTCAGTTAACAGATTAAACAGTGTATATTCATTTACTTAACAAATAATTATTAGATATGTGAAGGTTATAAACTTAGGGGATAGAAATTATATGTGTTGCTCATGCCAGAATTGCTATTGCCAGTCATGGTGGTTTTTGGTAAGTCTCTTATATGCCTAAAAATAAATTGACTTGGTTGGAGGGGTAGTTCAGTAGAGCATTTGCTTAGTATGTGTGAGACCCTGGGCTCAATCACCAGTACCATAAAAAATAAAAATAAAAAATAAATTGACCTGTAATATAAAAACAAATTTCCATATTTATGATTAAAAGTAGTTTTTGTCAATTTGAATGTGTAACTTTTTAAAGATACAGATAAAACTCTCAAATATTTCCTCTTAGTACTTAAAGTTACTTTTATGTGCCTGTTTAAAGTTATGTTATATAAGATTACTTATCAATTTACAAATACTGCTTTCTCCCAGTCACATTTCCTGAAATTTTATTCAGACATTTCAGAAGTGTCTGAAACACATGTCTTCATCAGTGGAGCATTCTGAGGCATCTAACAACCTTTGTCAGTCATACTTGCCTTACTCCCTGAAGGCACAATAATGCTGACCCCAGAAATTTTGCCTAAGCTACAAGTACCCATGGCATAACATTATAGCAGTTGTTTTTCACAATTCATCTTGTATACAGATATTTGTGATCTTTACAACATAATAACCAACTATGTTTTGCTTCATATTTTACCTTTATCTTTTTGCTTGCTTCCTCGTTTGTTTGTTTGTTTCTTGAAACAGGGTCTCACTATGTATGTATGTATGTATGTTTGTTCAAGACTTGCCTTGAACTCTCTATGTAGCCCAGGCTGGCCTCAAACTTGTAGTAAGCCTCCTGCCTCAGCCTCCGGAGTGCTGGAATTATAGGAATGTACTACCATGCCTGGTATACCTTTATCTTTAAAGGTCTCTATAACATTCTGCAGTTGTATTTGTGAAGCATATATTAAGAATAATAATTAGGTTTGTATAGAATATCCTCAGTGCCTCATGTAGTGATTATGACACTGGGCTTCAATAAAGATTCAAAACTGTATTTTTCCCAGATAGTGATTTAAGCATTAATGTTCCAAAAAAATGATTCCACATTTATCTCATAATATGAAAGAAAAAAGTCTAAAACTGTCTGAGGAATATTTTGGGGGAGTGGGGAAGACTTCATATTATCTTCAGAAATATATATAATGATTTTGCATATCTTTGTAACCTTTTTTTTTTTGTAAAGAACATTCAATACTGCACTGCCACTGCTGGTTGATAGTACCAAACATTTGTTTGTACAGACTAGAAAAGGCCAAGAAGTTCTTACTAAAGTGAAGCAGTTCATGAAGCAACACATCCTTCCAGCGGAGAAGGTATTATATAAACAATGTTTTTATGCTAAGTTACTATTGGTGAATACTTCCGTTAAGTCTCTGCTTGTGGAAGAACCATGGTGTCATTTTCTTTGTAACCAACCCTTACTCAGGCTGCCCTCCTAACTTGTCGCTGAGCCCAAGAAATTCCAAGCTGCTAAAGTATGCCAGGGTGTGTGGGGCGGGGGGTGCAGATAAGTTTGTGGAATTAAAACTAAACCAAAGAGAATCAGCACTTGAGAGCCTGAATCTGTTGGTACAAAACATTATCTTGGGCACCTTTTCCTAGGACAATGGCTTTCAGCTTTTTTTCTTTTAAATGAATATGGACCCCTTTGAGAATTTAATGAGAACTGCACACTTCACAAGATGAATGACATACCAAAAAAATTGTATATATTATTTGAAGCTGTTTGCTAGTGCTACCCCTTCTTTCTCCCATAATCTACTACTTTAAGGTATTAAGTTTCAGTAATTCAAAGAGAGTAAGGAGGCAACATGATGTGTTCCTTCATTTAATTTACAAATAATTATCAGATATCTTATGATAGATTAGGCACTTGGGGAGCAATTGAATGAAAGAACAAGAGAGACGGGGCTTATGCTCCTATGGAGCTTATATTTAGCAGGAAAGAAAGGTACTAAAAATAGTCAGTGGGTGTCAAGAAAAGATAAAAATATCTTATGAAAATTATGTCAAGCTGGGTGTGGTGATGCACACTTGTAATCCCAGCACTTGGGAGGCTGAGGCAGGAGGATCACTAAGTTTGGGGCCAGCCTGGCCTGCATAGTTCAAGACCAGTCTGAACTACAAAGTGAGACTATGCCTCAAAAAAACAAACAAAAATAAATAAATAAAGGGAAAAAATTGTATAGAGATCTATGTGAGTAGAACACTGGTGTAGAAATTGTAAGAGTTTAAATAAGCACTAATACAGTAGTAATGGGGGACCTCAATCCCCCACTGTCACAAATAGACAGATCATCTAGACAAAAAATCAACAATGAAATACTAGAACTGAACCAAGCTTTTGAAAAAATGGACTTAATAGATGTCTATAGAGTGTTCCACCCCCACAAAATCAGAATATACATTCTTCTCGGCTGCACATGGGTCATTCTCCAAAATAGACCACATGCTAGCTCATAGAACATGTTTAAGTAAATGCAAAGCAATTGAAGTTATCCCCTGTATACTATCAGACCACAGTGCAATTAAACTGGAGATCAGTAGCAAAAGAAACTGCAAGAACTTCACAAACACATGGAAATTGAATAACACTCTCCTGAACAACCAATGGGTCACAGAGGAAATTAAAGAAGAAATCAGATAGTTTCTACAATTAAATGATAATGCCAATACAACATACAGGAATCTATGGGACACAATGAAAGCAGTTCTACGAGGGAAATTCATAGCAGTAAATGCCCATACTAGAAAAACAGAGAGCTCAAATAAACAACCTAATGCTCAACCTCAAGCTCCTAGAAAAAGAAGAGCAAGACAAACCCAAAGCTTATATAAGGGAGGAAATTATAAAGATAAGAGCAGAAATCAATGCAATGGAGACTAAGAGAATGATACAAAAAAATCAATGAATCAAAGAGTTGGTTTTTTGAAAGAATAAATAAAATCAATAAACCCTTAGCCAGCCTTGTCAAAAAAAGGAAAGAAAAGGCTCAAATCCATGCAATTAGGAACGAAAAAGATGAAGTCACAACAGATCCAGCAGAAATCCAGAGGATCATCAATACCTACTTCAAAAACCTGTACTCTAATAAAATGGAAAACACAAAAGAAATGGACAGATTCCTAGATATATATGAATTACCAAAGTTGACAAAGAAGATATAAAATTTCTAAATACCCCAGTTACAATCAGTGAAATTGAAAACATAATTAAAAATTTACCAACAAAGAAAAGCCCAGGTCCTGATGGCTTCACTGCTGAATTCTACAAGACATTTAGAGAAGAACTATTGCTGTTACTCTTTAAACTCTTTAATGAAATTGAAAGGGAAGCAGTGCTTCCAAAGTCATTCCTGGAAGCAAGTGTTAGTTTGATTCCAAAAGCAGAGAAAGATCCAACCAAAAAGGAGAACTATAGGCCAATCTCCCTAATGAACATAGATGCAAAAATCCCCAATAAGATACTGGCAAACAGAATACAGAGGGTCATCAAGATCATACATCCTGATCAAGTCGTATTTATCCCAGGAATGCAAGGATAGTTCAACCTATATAAAACTATAAATGTAATACACTATATTAACAGAGCTAAGGACAAAAACCATATGATCATCTCAATAGATGCAGAAAAAGCATTTGACAAAATCCAACACACATTTATGGTAAAAACCCTACAAAAAATCAGAATAGACAGTCTCTACCTCAATCTGATAAAAGCCATCTATGAAAAGCCAACAGCCAACATCATACTAAATAGTCAAAAACTGAAAACCTTCACACTAAAATCAGTAACAAGACAAGGATGTCCACTATCACCACTCCTGTTCAATATAGTACTTGAAACATTAGCCACAGCAATTAGACAAGAGAAAGAAATAAAAGGAATAAAGATAGGAAATGAAAAAGTTAAACTGTCATTATTTGCTGATGATATGATACTTTACACAGAACACCCAAAAAAATCCACCAAAAGAAATTGTAAGAGTTTGATTCCCGTCAGTCCCTGCCACAGGTTAAGTTAGATGGTCTTGTGTTAGTTGGTCTTGTTTGGCCTATTTCGTCATCTGCATTGTGAGAGTAGGCCTGACTTCATGTACAGTAAATTCCCAATCTAATTTCCTAGGTTGCTGAAAGGCTAGAGCTAGACTGGCAAAATCAAATAAAGAACTTTAAATCAACAAAAATATTCAGAGATGATACATGTTTGTAGGACAGTGCTGTTATTTGAATTATATGAATAATATATTTTTAGTGAATATCTGGCTTGAAGTGAACATCTCTCAGAGAGTAGGCCATGGTTTCTTTTTAAAATACTTACATGTGGGAAATCTTTCTAAAATAATCACCTTCCATGTGCTGTGATTTAGATATGACTGGATATTTCCTGTTCTAGTTAGTATTTTTCCTGTTTAGTTTTAAAAACTGAACTTTTGGATAGTAAAAAGGGATTACAGGCTGGGCACAGTGGCACACATCTATAATCTCAGCTGCTCGGGAGGCTGAGGGAAGAGATTTATAAGTTTGAGACCAATCTGGGCAACTTAGTGAGCCCCTGTCTCAGAACCAAAAGAGCTGAAAAGGCTGAGGATGTAACTCAGTAATAGAGTGCCCCTGGATTCAATCTCCAATACAAAAACAAAAAGGAATGAAACAAGTTTAGTTCAAGATGGTGATGAATTCAACATTTCCCTCCCTCCTTCAAATAAAATCCCATTGAATTAACAATAAAGAAGTTTTTGGAAAATGGAATAAGTTGGTAAAAGCATGAAAGCAGGAGAGAGGACACACCAGAGTATTAAATGTTTTGACAAAAGAGTGGAAATTAGATTGGGAAGGCACAGTGTGTCATATCCAAGAATAAAGCATAACAGAAGAAGCCATATCTGAAAGTAATTTTGAAGTAAGAGAAGGCTGTAACACAGGTAGTAACTACTTTTCACCTATGATTGGCTAATGAAAAGAGGAAGAAAAACCATGAAGACTGTTTAAAGAGTTAGCAGGGGGGCTGTTTGGGTTGGTCTGTCATAACCCTGCATAGCAATAGTATTTGCCCCAAACAGAAGGCTGAAACAGTACTCAAAAAAGAAAAATAGCAACTGATCTGTTCAAAGAAGCCAGACTTCAACTTGAGGTTAGTAGGCTAAAGTAGGACCCTTCATGATTTGGCTTTTTCTGTTTCAGGATTGTGTTTTTGTTTTTCTAGTGTGTGTAGTGAGGGGTGGAGACTCCAACTTGTCTTTTAGACTAATTCCTACCTGGTCACCCTAAAATGAAGCCTGTCTTGGCACACTGTTGCTTACAACCAGCCCTTTATTCAGTGAGCTGGCCTCAACTAGCAGAGGAAACCAGACAGGTTTATTCTTTCATTCATAACCGTTAGTAGGCAGGCAAGGGAAGCCACAGCACAGAAGATAAGGGTCGTAGGATAGGTTGTGATGCTCCACTGAACTTAGTATCATACAGCTATTAAAACATGTGCAACAAATTTGAAATAAAAGAAAACAGAGCTTTAAAGAAAAGATTGTCCATATTTGTGCCACAAGGAAAGACACAGTCATGTTATCTTTGCAAATCTTTCAAATCTGGGACATAATCCACATCTGATAATGTGTGCTTTTCTTCCTTTAATAACTTCTACCAATGTCTGTAAAAATGTATCATTCTGAACAATACTAATCCCTTGCTGTGGGATATATACATTGGGAATGGTCTTGGAAAAAAGGAAATAGCTTTTACAAAATGAAAGGGGGAGGGCGGGGGATTTAGCTCAGTGGTGCTTGCGCCTACCTCTCAGTTACAAGGTCCTGAGTTTGATCCCTGGTACCACAAAAAAAAAAAAAAAATGAAAGGGGGAAAGGGGGAAACCTATATAAAACTCTGTCAAGTATGATTATAATTTGAGTTTACATAAAACAAAATAATCATGTCTAGAAAATGAGGTTGTATTATACAACATACTAACATTTTCACAGTATTTCTTTTGCTACTAAGACTCTTAATGACTTTTTATTTATATGTTTAGATTCATGAAACAATTCTGTTGCCTTTTTTTTTTTTTTTTTTTTTGGTACTGGGGATAGAATTCGGATCCTTCCGCTTGCATAGCAGGCAGCAAAACCACTGAGCTAAATCCTTGGCCCTCTGTTGCCTTTTTGAAACTCCTTGAATACCAAAAGATAAAATCATAACTCACTATTTTTAAAAATGCTGAAAGTCAACTCTTCCTATTTAAAATTGATAAATCATCCTAAAATAGCATGTAAAACAGGAACTAGCAAGATAATATGTTGTGGAGAACACACTTTTACATAGTGGTGACATTAATCATACTTTCCTTCTGAGTCTAATAATGTACTAGGGGGAGAGAACTGTTGATTTTTAAAGTTTTTTTGCATTTTGAGACAGAATCTTGCTATGTTGCCCAGACTGGCCTCAAACTGCTAGGCTCAAGCCATTCTGATGATTCAGGCTCCTGAGTAGCTGGACATACAGGCTCATGTCACTGTCTCTAACTAAATAAATTAGTTTTCATACTTTAAAAAGTGTTCATTTGTAGTGAGGTATTTTATTTTATTCTGAGTCATACTTGGCCACATATACCTTCAAATTTATTTTTAAATTTTTATTAGTACATGTTTGCAGTACATAATGATGGCCTTCATTGTTGAGAGTTGGTACATGTACATAGTATATCCCAATTCTTCACTCCTCCCATCATCCCCCTTCCATCTATCTCTTGGTCCCCTTCCCATTTTCAAAATTATTTCCCTGTTTCCTATTGTCTATCTTCTATTTTGCTCTTTAAACTGTGTATACTTCGGGTTTCTCATGTAAGAGAAACTATGTGATATTTAAGCTTTTGTGTCTTATTTATTTTACTTAACATTATTGTCTTAAGGTGCATCCATTTTCTTACAAATGTCTCAAATTTATCCTTCTATATGACAGTGTAGTACTCCACTGTGTATAAATACCACATTTTTTTATCCATTTATCTATCTACTGATGGACATATAGGCCACTTCCAAGATTTAACTATTATAAATTGTGCTGCTATAAACAGAGTATGAATGTGTTACTACAGTATGATGTCTTTAATCCTTTTAGGAAGATATTCAGAAGAGGTATAGCTGGGTCAAATGAAATTTTTATTTTTAGTGTTTTTGAGAAATCTCTATAATGATTTCTACAGTGATTGTTGTAGTTTACATTCCCACCAAAATTGGTGAAGCTATTTAACCTCACAGTCTCACCAAAATTTGTTATTATTTGATTTCTTTCTGTTTCTCTTTCTGTTTCTTTCTTTCTTTCTTTCTTTCTTTCTTTCTTTCTTTCTTTCTTTCCTCTTTCTTTCCTTCCTTCCTTCCTTCCTTCCTTCTTTCCTGGTACTGGGGATCAACTCAGGACCTTATGCTTTCAAGACAGGCACAGTGCCACTGAGCTAAATTCCCAGCCCTTATTTGATTTCTTGATGATAGCCATTCTTTCTGGACTAAGATGTAATCTGAATTGTTTTAAATTTGCACTTCACTAATGGCCAGAAATGTTAAACATTATTTTCATATATTTATTGTTCATTTGTGCGTCTTTCTCTGCAAAGTGTCCATTTATTTCATTTGCCCATTTTCTAATTAGGTCTTTTATTTGACAAGTTGTCTAATTTTTTTTTTTAGTTCTGTATTCTATATTTTAATCCTCTGTCCAAGGTGTGGCTGGCAAAATCTTTTTCTTTTTCTGTAAGTTGCCTCTTCACTTGGTTATTTCCTTTGCTGTTCAGAAGCACTGTAATTTGATGTGATCCTATTTGTTGATTCTTGTTTCTTCTGCAGTTGTGGCTCTGATCAAAAAATTGTTGCCTATGCCTATGTCTTCAAGGGTTTCACCTATTTTTATCTTTCAAAAGATTTTAGTTTTTCTGTTTTAATACCTACGCCTTTGATCCATTTTTTATTTTAATGCACAGTCAGAGATATAGGTCTGGATTTAATCTTTGCATGTGTATAACCAATTTTCCCAGCACTATTTGTTAAAGAGGCACTTTTTCCTCCAGTTTGTTTTGGTCCCTCTGTCAAAGATCAGATAGCTGAATGTACCTGGGGTTGTTTTTGTATCTTCTGTTCTGTTGCATTGATCCACATGTCTGTTTGGGGGCCATTACCATGCTATTTTTATTACTGTAGCTTTGTATTATAACCTGAGATCCAGGATTGTGATTGTGATCCCTCCTGCTTTGCTCTTGTTACCTAGGATTGCTTTTGCTATTCTGCTAGTGTTCTGGTTCCATATGAATTTTAAGATTTTTTTCTAGTTCTGTGAGAAATACTGTTGATATTTTGGTTGGGATTGCATTAAATCTATCAATTTTATAGTATGGCCATTTTGATAATATTGTTTCTGTGTATTGAAGAACGGGAGTTATCTTTCCATTTTCTAATGTCTCCTTTGACTCCTTTCTGAGAATATGATAGTTTTTGCTATAGAGGTCTTCCACTTCCTTGGTTAATTCCAAAGTATTTAATTTTTCTTGACATTATTGTGAATGGTATTGTTTTCCTAATGTCTTTCTCAGTGAGTTCATTATTGGTGTCCAGAAACATTATTGGTTTCTTGTGTGCTGATTTTGTACCATGTTATCTTGTGAGAGGTGTTCTAGTTCTTTGGTGCAATTTTTTTTGGTCTTCTATTTGAAGAATCATGTTGTCCATGGATAGGATAGTTTGACTTCTTCCTTTCCTATACATATCCGTTTTATTTCTTTGCTAGCCTGATAGCATTGGCTAAAATTTTGAGTACTATATTGAATTGTAGTGGTGACAGTGGACATCCTTTTCCTGTTCTTGATTTTAGAGGTAAAGTTTTCAGTTTTTTCCCCCATTTAATATGATGTTGGCCTTAGATTTCTCATAAATGGTTTTTATCAGATTGAGATAAGGTCTCTATACACCTATTTTCTGCAGGGGTTTTTTTTTAATACCATGAATGGATATGGGCTGTTGTCAAAGGCTTTTTATGCGTCCATTAAGATGATCATGTGATTTTTGTCCTCCCTTCTGTTTATGTGATATTTTACATTTATTGATTTGCATGGCTTGTAGTTTTTTTTGTTGTTTTTTTTTTTTTTTTGGTACCGGGGATTGAACTCAGGTCCTTGTGCTTGCACAGCAGGCGGCGAAACCACTGAGCTAAATCCCCGGCCCTTTTTTTGTTGTTTTAAGTCCTTGTTTGGTTTGGAATGAAGGTAATGGATGTGTCTAGTAATAAGCCTGGTAGTACTCTTTTCCCTTCTATTTTATTAAAGAGATTGAGGAATACTTCTCTTCAGTTTTCCCTGATGTTCTTATAGAATTTAGTGGTGAATCCATCAGGTCATGGGCTTTTCTTAGTTTGTAGGTTTTTTTATTACTACCTCAATTTCATTACTTGTTTTTGGATTATTCAGGGTTTTATATCTTCATGAGTCAGTTTTACTAATTCATATGTATTAGGAATCTATCCCTTTCTTCTGGATTCTCCAATTTGTTGGAGTACCGTTTTTTGAAGTAATTACTAATAATCTGGAGTTCAGCAGTGTCTATTGTGATTTCACCTTTTTCATTTCTAATTGCATTGATATGGGTCTTTTTTTTTTTAAGATTGGCTAAAGGTTTATCTACTTTATTTTTTCAAAGAACCAGGTTTTCAATTCATTGGCTTTTTTTGTATTGGTTTTTTAGTCTCAGTTTCATCAATTTCTCCTCTAATCTTTATAATTTCCTTCCTTGTACTAGCTTTGGATTTGAATTATTCTTGTTTTTCTAGGACCTTTAGGTGCAGCATTAGGTTATTTATTTGAGCTTGTTCTGTTTTTCTGATGTAGGCATTAATAGCTATAAACTTCCCTCTTATGACTGCTTTGTGTCCCATAGTTTCTGTTATGTTGTACTGGTGTTATCATTTGATTCTTTTGTGACACATTGATTACTCTACATTATATTGTTTAATCTCCATGTGTTTGTATAATTTCTGTGGTTTTGCCATTGATTTCTAGTTTCATTACACTATGATTTGATAATGTATGTATGGGAAATTTTTGATTATTTTATATTTGTTTCAGCATGTTTTATGGGCTAGTATGTAGTCTATTTTGAGAAAGTTCTGTGCTGAAAAGAATATGTATTCTGTTGTTGGATGGAATATTCTGTAGATATCTATTAAGTCCATTTATTCAAAGGTTTGGTTCTGCTCTGCTATTTCTTTGGTTGTTGTTGTTGTTGTTGTTTTGTCTAGTTTAACAACATGTGATAGTGGGCTACTGAGTTCTCCCATTATAATTGTCTTAGGGTTTATCTGATCTTTTATATCCAGTAGTGTTAGTTTATGGAAGTTTGGTATGTCAGTGTTAGGTGTATATATATTTATAACTGTTCTCTCTTCCTATTGAATTATTCCCTTAACCAGTATACCTTCTTTGCCTCTTCTGATCAGTTTTGCCTTGAAGTCCACTTTTTCTGAATATAGGATAGCTATTCCTGCTTGTTTGGGCTCCCAAATCAAGGGTGAAATATTATTTTTTGTCCTTTGATTTTTAGTCTATGAATTTCTTTTTGGATTAAATGTGTTTGTTGTATACAACATACCACTGAATTTTGTTTTTTGATCCATTTTGCCAGTCTGTGTCTTTTGATTGGAGAATTCAGACCATTCTCACTGTTATTACTAAAAATTATTGACATCCCTGTCATTGCATTATCCTCCTGTTGCAGATTCCCCCTTTCTTCTCTTTTGCTTAACTGCTCTCCGTACCTAGTGTATTCATTCCATTAAGCTTTTTGGCATTATTGGCTTCATTGTCTCTTTTTAGGGTATCCTCTAGAATTTTTTTTCAAGTGCTACTTGGTGGTGATAAATTTCTTAAGGTGTTCTTTGTTGTGAAAAGTCTTTATTTCTCCATCAATTTTGAAGATGGTTTTGCAGGATATTTTAATCTGAGTTGAAAGTTATTTTCTTTTAGGATTTGAAACACTTCCCTCCATGTTTTTCTGGCTTTAAGCTTTATGTTGGAGTGTGCTGTAATTCTAATAAGTGTACTTTTTAAGTTTTTTCCTAACAACTTTTAAGATTATTCCCATGTTTTGGGGATTTTTGATTGTGTTGTATCATGGAGAAGTGCTTTTCTGATCATGGTTATTTAAGATTCCATATTCCTCACTTACCATGTGTTATATTCTTTCCTCATATCTGGAAAGTTTTCTGCTATTATTTCTATAAATAGGTTTTTGTATGCCATTTGTGCTATCTTCTGATTTTTTTACTAATTCCAATTGATTTTAGATTGACCTTTGCATCATCTAGCAGCTGTTGGATCCATTTTTCATGTTCTTAGGTTGTTTTTAAGGTATATCTGTGTATATAGTCACCTGCATCAACCCTATCTCCTACTTCTGACACTGTGTCCTCACATTGATCATTTCTGCTACCAGTACTCTGAATAGAATTTTTTAACCTCCTAGATTTCTGTTTGATACCTTTTCATGGACTCTTAATTCTTTGGTAAACTGGTCATTCATGTTTTATATCATTTTATTTAGCTCAGCTAGGTTTTTATTGTCTTCTGTAAGATCACTGATCATTTTGCTTATTAAGTTGTCTATTTAGTTATTTTTAACTCACTGAGCACTTTATTGATCTGGTTTTTCTTTGTCTCTTTTTTTTTATCATTTCATATAATTCAGCTGTTTGACTTTTGAATTCCTCCACATTGATGTTCCATGGATCAGCTTTGGGGGAGTTGGGAGATTTTGGAAGCATTTGTTCCATAACTTTTTGTGTTTCTATTGTTTTATGTGTGTGTGTGTGTGTGTATGTGTGTATGTGCGCACGCGTGTTCACAGTTGAGGGTGAATTATAGTAGAAAGACTTTGTTAGAGATCCCTTTAATTAGTATCTGCCTTCCCATGATGTACTCTGGGCGTGGTTAACTATAGGCTTTTGCCTCTTCCCCAAGATCAAACACTTCCATTAATATAAGAAGGGAGGGCACAGTGTAATTGGCCCAGTACCCAGTTCTCCAGAAGTGCCTCAGTATTCTTGGTGACAACAAGGTAAACCAGATATTTGTATACAATAAAAGACAATTAATAGCAACAACTATTCCACCCTGGGAATGGCAATCAAATCAACAACAATAAGAGATTCAAATACAAACCACATATTGATGTACCATAAGAACCAATAAAAACTACTCTATACTTCCTGAACAATACAAAAAATATCTACAATAATATAAACACAAAGACAAAGCAAATATTAATATATAGTAAATATCTACTAAATGCAACTACTATACCACTATTAACAATAGAAAATAATTCAACAATAATAATAGTCAACTAAATATTTAAAGATTAATAATGCTTAATGGTAAGCCAGGTGTAGTGGTGCATGCCTGTAATCTCAGCACTTGAGAGGCTGAGGCAGGAGGATCACCTTGAGTTCAAGGCCAGCCTGAACTACAAAGTGAGACCCTCTCTCAAAAAACCAAAATAAATAAATAAAATAATAGTAATACCAATAAAAATGGAGGGAAGTGGGGAGGGGAAAATGAAAGAAGTGAACTTGGAAAAATAAAGACAAGGTGGAGGCAGGCCCTTCCAGAGCATGCCCAGGGCGGTGGTGCGCGGTGGTAGGCCGTTGGGTGCGCTTGGGCTGTCGTGGACGCCACCAAGGTCACCATGCAGCTGACAGTGAAGGCGCTCCAGGGCCGCGAGTGCAGCCTGCAGGTGCCCAAGGATGAGTTGGTGGCCACGGTGAAGCAATAGGTCTCCGAGAAGCTGAAAGTCCCTGTGTGCCAGCAGCGGCTGCTGTTCAAGGGCAAGGGCCTAGCAGATGGGAAACAACTGTCCAATTACAGCATTGGACCCAATTCCAAGCTCAACCTGGTGGTGAAACCTCTGGAGAAGGTGCTACTGGAAGAAGAGGCTGCTCAGATTGGGGCTGAGCCCCCACCTGCGCCTGTCTGGTAGCTGGCCTCTGAAGTCCTGGCCCACCACTTCAGTGCCGCAGATGTCAGCAGGGTCCTGGAACAACTCCAGAGGGATTATGACAGGTCCTTGAGCCACCTGACGCTGGATGACATTGAATGCTTGGCCAGCTGCTTCCTGCAACCAGAAGGCACTGAGGCTGTAGAGAAGGGATTCCCCAAATAGCATTCCTGGATGTCAGGGAGGAGCCCGAGGCCAGACCACAGCTGCATGTTTCATTAAATGTGTTCTCATGTTGCAGTTTGGCTGCTGATAATAACAGCTGGTGTGTGCCCCAGCTCTCGCTAGGTGTCTGGCATCCCTCACAGCCCTTCTACCTGGTTCTCTTCCACCTCACAGCAGAGGTGAGACGGCACGGTGGAGGGGCCCAGCAGCAACATGAAATGCCTGGTGTGAGGAGGAGCAGGTGCGCTGTGAGCAGGGAGGGTGGGCTTCAGTGCACTGTGATTACACCCTGTGTGACCATCCCAGGCCTACAGGGAGACAAATGGCCACTGCTGCCCAGTGCAACCTCCTGACCTCTGCTGCATCTGGGAGAGCCCTTGGCAAACCTCCTCGGAGGCCAGGTGCCTGCCATCCTGTGTCCCCTTGGCTGCTGCAGTCTGTGTAGCATGTCTTGATGAAGGGGCAGTGATCTAGGGGCTGGGGAGTCGGAAAGTCACACAGCCCTGTGCCATGACTTGGAGCAAGTGACTGTACCATTTGGGTCACCAACCATTGAGTCTGTGCAGCGAGAGCCACTTCTCCAACCTGAATCCCTTTCTTTCCTCCCTCCCGGCCATGGGTGGGAAGTCTGCGGGGACCTTTGACCTTATGTTCAGTGACAAACCGAATCCAAAAGTGAAGCCATAGCCAAGCATGGGCTGGACAGGGGGTGTCCTAGCCCTCGGGGACCTGGCTTTTCTCTGGGCCCCTTGTTCGGCTTCTCCTCCTGGAAGTGGGTGCTTCTCACTTCTTTGGCAGGCAGATGACTCAGCGGGACAGCGTGGTGCCTGGCACTTCCCCTGCCTTGTATATGCACTTAGCAGGCCCCTCACTGCCTTCAAGGGACACTGGGTGCTGAGAGGGAGCGGAAGTGTGAGCTGGAGGGTGTAGGGTCACCGATGCCAGTGCTCTCATCAGCGCGGGTCCCTTGGAGGAGCCTGCACCTGCCTGGACCTTGGTGAGGTGTCCCTGGGTCCCCATGCAGGGAAGGTGACAGACCTACTGGGGATATCATGCAGCAGGAACCCACTGAGATTGTAGCTCATGATGCTTTACAGTCAGGGAATGTATTCTGAGAAGAACACTAAAGGTGTGTGTGTGCAGGAAACTGAGCCACACAGAACTCTGTTAGCAAGGCTGCTTTTGGTTGCTAGTAATCGGTTTCACAATACAGGAAACTTCCTGATGACACACAGCAGATGAACAATTTGATGAGATTCCCAGTTTCTTCCACCTCCCTCTACTTTCTCCAGTTCCTGCTTCATCCCAGGCCACCGCCTCCAAGGAGCACTTGTTTCAGTAGCATAGCTTCTGTCTCACATGCCTCCGCAAATAAACGCTATTGTTTCATTGGTCAAAAAAAAAAAGTCAAGGGGGAGACAAAATAAGATAAAGAATCCTATTAAGAAGTAAAGGAAAATTAATACAATTAGATAAAAGTAACAGAAAAGAACAATCAACAAAAAAGAGCAAGAGAAAAAAGAACAAGAAAAGATCTCCTCCCACCAAGCCGCCAAAAAACCAATGAAGAAAAAAAGAAATTAGTCCAAAAAATTCTGTGTATTTTTGTTTTGTTTTTGTACTGGGGATCAAACTCAAGACCTTGTGCTTTCAAGGCAGGCATGGGTGCCACTGAGCCAAATCCCAGCCCTTCTCTGTGTTTTTGAATGTGTATTTTCTTTCCGGAGTCTGTAGATTGGAATCCGTCAGATATGAGGGAGGGATACTGAGTAACTATTAAGTTCCATTTTTTTTCCACATTCATGTTTTTGTGTGTAAATGCTGAGTTCTTCCCTGCCTTTCTTGCTGGGTGTGGTTGGTCAATGGTGTCCCTCCTAGGGCTCTGTTCACTCCCCAGTTTCCATGACCCTCTGTTTGCCCCATATCATGGCTTTCTCCTACCTTTATAGCCTGTGAGTTTGTGAGACACCCTACTGCTCCAGGCAAATGTCCAAGCCAACATGTATCTCTGATTACACTGGCAGATTGGGAAAGCAAACAGCACTGTGCTAGGTATAGGCAGTGTGGCGCAGGGCTCAAGAAGTTTACTGGATTGAATGTCAGCACTTGCAGAACCAGACACCTCTGAAAACTACACATGACTCACCTAGTTTCTCAACTCAGAGGACACAACCCTCATTTCCTTCCTGGCCTTAGCCTAAGCTGCTCAGAGGGTCTGTGTCTACCCTCTGCCCTTTCTACAACTGTCTCTTGTGGCTGTCACCCATCTAGTCACTGTGGTAGGGTAACACCAGAAACTCTGAAGGTGACCCCAGAAACCTACAGCTGTTCTATAGTTGTTCTGTAGCTGAGTCTTAAACAATTAAACACTTTCAAATATGACAGGTGCTGCACTGGATTTCTTCTCCAACCCTACTGTGTCTTGTGGAAGGAGTTCCTTTGAGAGTAAAACCCTGTACTGTTTTTGCAGTTAACAATAACCATGAGCTTTTCTTGGGGCTAGTGCCGCTAGCCTGGTCCATTGTTTCTCTTGCAGCTGCTGACTCTCTCTGAGATTACCTTGTGTTAGTAGAGTCAGGTCCTCCTTGACCACAGTACATTTTTCAGTTTTCTCAATGGATAGACTTTATTATATGAAGCATTAAATGCTAGCATAATTTAAATTTCTCATAAGTATATTATAAAGAGGTATTCAGAAATGAGGAAATTTTAAATGTATTGCATAATATATTTATTACCAAACACACTACCATTGACTATTTCTATTGCAATACAAAGGATGGAAATAATAAACATCCGCAAACAGGAAATCTTCCAGTTTAACTGTCTTCCTGAGAAAAATGACGAGAGATATTCACCCTGCTGCCTTTGAAAGTGCAGGCCTTTGCCTTCTTGAATTCTCAGTGTACATAGCAGTACTATAAACTAGCCATTCTTCAACGAAAGGAACATTTCAGTACATTGCTTATTGGAGTGTTTCTTTGTAGAAGATGTGATAACATGGGTGAAGGGTTTTGACACTGCTCATAGCCTTTAACCAATAATTATACCGGCCTAAGTGTAGAAAAAAATAATAGGCACAGAGATGTTATATTAGTAAAATACTGGAGAGTGCCAGTATAGTCCTATATTTTTGTTGTATCTTCTTTTAGGTGCACAAATTAGAGGTTGTTATTTTATCTCACTAGCTTTTAATTTAGATTTACCCACATATTTATTTAATTATTCCTTCTTGCAACTCAGATGTTTCTTCTACAATCAACGTCCTTAGAATCTGCTGGCAAACTTTTTTCTTGTTAATCTTTACTTGTCTCTTTTTGGGGTGGGGGGGCAGAGAGTGGCACAGGAAGAAATAATGACTTCATTTCTTAGTAATACTTTTATTTTGCCCCAATTCTTGAAAGAAAGTTGTATTAGATACAGAATTATAGGGTGATAGCTATTTCCTCCTAGCAATTAAAGACATTATCCTACTTCTTTTTGGCTTCATTTGTTGCTATGGGAAGTCAGTTCTCATATTAATTATTTAATTATCAATAATCTTTCTATTTTTTCCCTTCCTCCTTTTAACAGCTTTTCTTTTTCTTTGAAAGTTTTACTGTTCTGATTTCATTGTTCTTTCTAAATTTGAAGACAGGTATTTTCTTTTACTTTGTCTTCTACATCCTGAATAATTGCTTCATAACTTTCTTCCAATTTTTTTTTTAGTTGCATTTAGACAGCTGTTCAGCTCTCCACATAACAACAGTTCTGTAATTACAAAGTGTGTCGGAATTGCCTAAAAGTTCTTACACACACACACACACACACACACGCACACGCAGTCTCACTGAAGTAAGATAAGGCTCGGGCTCCTGTTTTCACCATTTCCCCAAGGCTACTAATACTCACCAATGTTTGAGAACCACTGCCATAGAGTTTAATTACTGAAATTTTCTTTTCCTTTGAGTTGCAGTCTGTTCTTTTTCAGATTTTCTGTCGATTTCGATAGTCCTTTGTCATACTTTTAATTTCTTCCTTTATTCTTCAAGTCTCTTAAACATAAATATTTCATATTCTACATCTGATCATTATCTATAGTCTTTGGGAAATGTGACTGTTTTGTTGGATTATTGCTAATTCTTGATTAAGGTGGCCTGGTTCCTTTAGTCATTAGTAATTTTTCATGGTGAACT
Organism: Heterocephalus glaber; assembly: GCF_053883595.1. Lineage (NCBI taxonomy): Eukaryota > Metazoa > Chordata > Mammalia > Rodentia > Bathyergidae > Heterocephalus > Heterocephalus glaber. Next base: position 8,636,827 of record NW_028258324.1, on the reverse strand, counting down.
CACTTTCCTTGGAATGCAGTTTTATCTGGGGGACCTCTTTAAGGCTTTTGCTTAAAGCTCTTTTTTTGCAGGAGAATTTGTTTTTGTTTCTGCCAGGTGTTTGAGGGGCTGTTTCCAGTGATATTAATTTTTGGCTTGACAATTTAGGGTCACATAGGTCTTGAATTCAGATCCCAAACTTGGGTGAAAGTAGGCTTTGGGTTAGGAATGTTTCTTTTACCTATTCCACCAGAAATAAGACTCATCTGTGCATCTGCAATCTCCCTGGTCTGTCTTTGAGGGGCTGGGGATTTTTGTTGTATGTGTCTGTTTGTTGTTTTCTGTTTTTATTTTCTACTTAGATTTTATCCATCAAGCATGCTGGATTTGGTGGAGGACAGAGGTGATTCTGAACCTCCCTCTTGCTGTGCTACTTGGCTTTGTCTCCTGATGCCTTGCTGTGTAGCCCGTTAAAGCCCAGGTCTGAAGCTAACATAGATCGGATACCATGGCTCAAAGTTTTTTCTCAAGTCTTCCCACACATCTGAAGAGTTGGGCTTAGTTCCAGGCCTTTTCCCTTCAGCTCAACTATGCATTATCAAATGTCTTTTAGAATTACTTTAAATATTTTACCTAGTCTTTTTATTTGGGTGATATCTAGTGTGCCATAGTGTGGAAATGGAACACCCAAATGAATGTGAGATTATTACTGTCTAATATTGAGGCAGCATAATTTTGCGAGTAGCAGAACTTTAGACTTTTTATTATTTTGTGTCTGGCTTTAAAAAGATATATTACTGATTTAATATCAACTTTAAAAGTTTCTTCACCTAAAAATGTTTACATAGGATGGTATCTATATGACATTGTTTATTTTGTATTAACTTGAGCTAACTTTTTTTCTGTTATTATTTTAAGGAAGTTTTTGAGTACTATGTTCAAAATGAAAATTCAGTGAAGAGGTGGAAACAGCCTTCAGTGATTGATAAACTCAAGGTAAGAAAACCTTTAACATTGGAAATATCATTACAAGTGCTTTTGCACACCTTAGCTTTTGTTATTGCTGTTATGTATGTAAAGGCTAATTATATCAGTAATAACTTTTTTAAAAGGAAATTTAAAAATACAATCTATAATACATAAATTGGGCCATATGGTACTCTATTTATGGCATGTGATGAAGATAGCCTCCTTATCTGTTCAGAAAAAAAAGATCAAAGCTACTTATTATCATCCATTACTAAATTGAGCCTGAAATCAAAGCCGGGTATTGGAGGCCTATGTAGCTCAGTGGTAGAGAGCTTGCCTAGCATGCACAAGGCTTGGGAGCACAAGGAGAGGGAGAGAGATTTGGGAGAAGAGAGGGAAAGAGAGAAAGCAGCATTTGTCTCATATGGGCCTAATCCATATTTCATGTTTAAAATCTTGTCAGCAACACACATAAAATCTGAAATGTATAGGGGCAACCCACTTTCTGGGTGTACCCTCCTGTCCCTCTCAGGCAGGAGCTATCTTTCCCTCAGTAAATATTCCTTACTCTTTAAAAAAAAAAATAAATGTATAAAATAAGTTATAATTATAGGCATAATTATACTCAAATGTGGGAGATTTTATAATAGTTACAATTTAACAAGAAGTTCTAAAGTAAGCAAATGTAATTTTTCAGCCAAAACTAAGGAAGCCTGGTTAGAAAGACATTACCATAACAGTTTAAAAAACTGTTGATTTATAATGAATTCAGTAGCCTCTTGGTTTTACAAACTGTAGAATAGAGTAACTCCATAAGTATTAAGTTATTTCAAGTCATCACATTGTGGTCATTACACTTTGGCATGTTCATCACCTTCACAGGAAATGGCCAAAGCAGAGGGCCTCTGGAACTTGTTTTTGCCAGCTATGAGCGGTCTCAGACAGGTGGACTATGCCTTGATTGCTGAAGAAACTGGGAAATGCTATTTTGCTCCAAATATCTTTAACTGCCAAGCACCAGGTTACTACATTAATTGAAAACAGAATTTTCTCCAATATTTTGAGTAGTGTTTAAATTTTCTTGATTTTATTACAAGAAAGTTTTTCTACACAGTCTACATAAATTTTACTCTAATTTTACTTTTCAGTTCATTTGATTTAATTGCAAAAAATAAGGTTGATTTTTTTTTCATTGGGCTATTCTTTTGTTAAACATCATTACCTTATGAGTATTGGTAAGTAGAAGTAGCCACCAAAGGTATTGGTTATATAAGGATCTTGATTTCCTGATTAGGGATGGATATTTCCACAACCTGTTGGAATGTATAGAGTTCCAAATCTTTTGTTAGCTTCACTATCTTTCCATTCCTTCACCAGTTATTTATTGATTACTTGCTATGTGCTAACGATTCTTCTAGGTCCTGATAGTGTATCAATGAATAAAATATGCTACAGTAATACACAAAAAATACCCCTGCCTTCAAAGATCAAATTCTAATAGAGGGAAAACAAAAATAACAAATAGAGGGAAACAAAGATAATAAATGAGTAAATTATGCAGTTAATCTGAAGATGAAAGGTACTTTGAAAAGAAAAAGCAAACAGATCAGGATATAGGAGCTCTGGAACACTGAGGGACAGAATATGGGCTATAATTTAAAATAAAGTGGTCAAGATTGGCCTCATTGATAAAATGGCATTTGATTGACTTAGGCTGATATGTAGGGGAGAGTTATCATAGCAGAGGAAACAGAAAACTCAAAGATCCTAAGGCAGTGATGGTGAACCTTTTAGAGACCGAGTGCCAGACTGTGAACCCCAAACCCACTTATTGATCACAAAATGCCAAGACTGCAGTTAAGCCTGAATACAGTACTGAGGTTTTACTTTAGAAGAAACAACTCTACATTAACATCTGGGCCGGGGATTTAGCTCACTGGCAACGTACCTACCTCACAAGTGCAAGGTCTTAAGTTCGATACCTGGTACCAAAGAAAGAAACATCAACATCTTTTGTCCTAAAAGAAAAACACAATAACATTTGTGCCACTGGTTGGGCCATCACTGCCATAAGGGGAGAATACGATTGGTGTATTACACGAATAGCTAAGAAAGCCAGTGTGCTAGGGGAAGAATAGTAGAAGAAGAGATTAAAGATTAAGGGCTTCCTGGGCTGGGTAGTTATACTTTCAAGAAGATGAGGAGCCAATAGGGATTTTGAACAGAGTAGTGACAAGATGGGATCTGTTTTAAAAGGAGCACTTTGGCTGCTGGGTTGAGAATTGACGAAATGAGGGAAAATAGGAAGCAGGAAATCTGTTTTGGGTATTCTGGTAAGAGATAATGGTGGTTCAGCAGTGAAAAGGGGTGATTAGTGGAAAGATTCTAAATATATTTTGCAGACAGATCCAAGAGGAGCTCTTGATTAGATATAGGGGTTAATGGAGAAGTCAAGGATACCTCCAAGGACTTGTGACAAATCAGAAAGATGGGGAAAGGAGGGAGTAAACCTGGAATGTCATCTGTAACAAGTGTTTTCAAACCTGGATTTTCAGACTTGCTTAAGAACCTTCAAGAAATATCCAAATTCCTAGGCACCATGTTACAGATTCAGATTTAGTGCATCTAGAGTAGACCCTTGCAATATCTTTTTCCATCCAAGGTACTCTGGTTATTTGGATGCTACCAGTTAAGGACGAGTGCTTGTTTTATAGTAGGATGATTATGGTACTATATCCAATAATATTCCTGCAAAAGTTGGGCCTCAGTATTGCCTTTTATGCTTATTGTATGACAGTAATTCTATGGCTCTCCCCAAGCATTAATGCAGTGTTAATCTGCCAAAAAGAGTTATATGCAACCATATTGGACTTCAGAGAGAAAATATAGTCTAGATTTAGCAAAGTAGCTTCATATTAGACTCTCATTTCTTTGCCCCTATTCAGATAGTTCATAGACTTCTGCCGATGAGGAACTTGTCCCTGACATGGTTTCCCTTCCCTAAACACTGATATATCAAATTACTGCTTGTAGTACATTGTAAGAAACTGTCTGTAGAGTTTCTAAAGATTTCATTTCAATTGTGTGAAGCTAATACACGAAACTACAGGGCTGGGGATTTAGCTCAGTGGTTCTGCATGTGCCTGGCAAACACAAGGTCCTGAGTTTGATCCCAGGTACCAAAAAAAAAAAAAAAAAGAAAGAAACTACATAGGTAGTGTGATTTTTGTGGAAGGGGAAATAAACTGGGGGTAGTGTTCTAGTTTAAATTGTTTTATTGCTATTCATAGTAAGAAATATATTTTATTTTGACCCAGTATGTAGCATATGTAGTTGTTTGTGTATGTTCCTGGATGGATGGATGCTGCATGGATGGATGGATAGATGAGTGGATGGATAGATAAATATGCCTATATATTACTGAAAAACTTCATGAAACATCACTTTGCCTTATTATCAGATGTTTTCCACTGAGTTTAATCCAATGTTTTTATTTTATTCTATTTTCCTTTCTAGAGGATGTGAACCATATTCTTTTAATCATAATTATACTCATGGGCCATATCATGACAAATAATGCTGTAGAAGATTTACTTGCAGATGCAGCTCTATCACTATTTTTTCATTTGACCTGTGAGCTCTCTTGTCACTAGATGTTCATGGATTTTTTTCTTAGGAGTAAAATTTCATGAGTCTATCAGTTTGCCATTCAAATGATATTGCAAGATTATTGAAGTTTTTTAAATGGGCAGGAAAACACATTTTCTTTGACTAAGGAATTAGTTGGAACTCTCCTAGCCAAATAAGAGGTAAAATTGGAAGTAGAAAAATAAGTGTTTTCTTCTTGTACTGGAGTTATCTTCATGAAGCCCTTGAACATTGTGTTTTGGAGCATTTCCAAAGAAGATAAGGAAGGAAATCTAATTGAGGCTGATGAAATACTTTGGGAGGCTTCTTAAATATAAAAGATTAGCTTCTGTGTAACTTACCCAAATCATTTCCCAAATACTGTAGCTATAAAAGCTTATGGGAAACATAGTCTTCCAATTTGTCTTTTGGTTTTTTTTCACCTTTCAGTAAATCACATAATAGTAATTAGAAATAGTAATTTCAATCCCAAATCTACTACTGGAAAATTTTATAGCTTTTGGGCTGATTATTTTAAGTGGGAAAAAATTACTTTGTTAAAGTAACTGGACTTATTTTCCCCACTCATACATTATAACTTCGCTAGCTTCTCAGAATAAACTGATAATTTGAGGAATTTTTATTCAATAGTTAACTTATTTGAATTATAATAAACAATATAAAATGAGCAAAGAAAGCAAACAGTGAGTTTCATTAATTATAACCTAAGGCTTATTTTCTCCCGCACTTAAAAAAAAATTAAGCTTGTGTTAATCTACCAGGAATTTTGTGCATCTTAATATAATATTGGTTGTTAAGAGTGTCTTAACCAGGCCAGGGATTTAGCTCAGCGGCACCATGCCTGCCTCACAAGTGTAAGGTCCTGAGTTTGATCCCTGGTACTGGGGAAAAAAAAAGTGTTTTAACTGAGCACAAACGTGTCTTGAGTTTACTTAGATTTATCTCAGTTTCCATAGGCATTTCAGTAACTATCCTTGGCATCATGATAAGAGGCGATACTGAAGCACTTTTCCTCAAATCTGAAGTAATAAGTTTTCCAGGGAGTGGTTTTAGATAGCAGTTTTAGAGATTTGGATAGCAATGGAAATCATAGAGGCATGTGGAGTATTTTGCTTATGGCACACATAAAGCATTCTTTTTAGCTGAGAAAGATACCGTGGTGTGTCATGTACTGAAAAACATGGATCTTTGAAATTATCACTGCCGTTTTATGTTCAAGGCAGGGATTCTGGTCTGTCATCTGCTTAAGGGAGGACCTAATACTTTTCTAGGTGGTCTGTCTTGCACAAAGGTAAGAGTGACATTAGAAGCAAAAAGACAACAATGCTATGCAAGTTCAGAGGAAGGAGGTATTTTGGACTGGGTAATTGAAGATTCTTGGAGAGTGACTCATAAACATTAATTTACTTTTGAATGACTAGGAAACTTTGAGCAAGAAGGCCTGACCAAAACAAACATGTTGAAGTTAGAAACCACAGAGTAAGTTTGAGGAGCTGGAGTCTTGGGAGGACATGTAATATGAATTGTTCTCTAAGGGCACTGTAATTACTCCCAGCAGGAAATACAAGATTTGCAATATAGCTAGCAGGCACGGTTTAGGCCCGTGACTTAGACCTTATTAGAACCATGCTTTGCTAGGATGAAGTGGGCAGGAGTCTGTAATTCAGAACAAGTTAAATTAATATGCACTGAGTGCCATGTACTTATAATTATTTATGGCATGCCTTCATTGAAAATTATATTTAATGCATGTTTCAGAATATTTGTTAGCAAACATTTTCTCAAAAGATGCATGCCTGTATCATCTACATAAGTTATGGATTTCATAGTGGCCAACTTAAATGTAAAACACATGCTTTTTCTTCTTATGTGTAGACACGGGGAACATGGAGGTGCTGCACCTGTATGGAAGTGAGGAACAGAAGCAGCAGTGGCTGGAGCCTCTTCTTCTAGGGGACATTACCTCTGCCTTCTGTATGACAGGTAAAGGCAAATCACCATCCTCCCCTCACATGATCAGGCATCCTGAAGTTACAGGTGAGCTGAAGAAGTGTGGGATGTGGCTCTAGCTTTCACTCACATTTGTCCAGGGCCAAAAATGTGAATATGTTTGTTTTGAATCTAGTTTTAATTTCTGGCATTTTTAAGTATGCAGAATAAAATTGTCCTCCTCTTTGGGAGGATATCAGATGTTTTCTGGTAGCCTCCTTTAACATTAGCAGCAGAGTACCCCTAGTCTCATAATCTTTTAACTTGCATTTTTTAAATTGGTGTCTTTGGATATTTAAGATTGTTTTGCTGGGATATAGTTCAGCAGTGCTGCGCGTGCCTGGCAAGTGCAAGGTCCCAAGTTCAGTTCCTGGTACCAAGAAGAAAAAAAAGACTAAGATTGTTTTTACTCTGGTGTATGAGATATTCATCTTTGTGATAATTTTATAGTGATTTAAAATACTCAACTCTTCCATAAGTCTAGAAATACAAAATTTTAACCATGGCTGGACACATGGCTCAAATTATAATCACGTGGGAAAATAAAAGTGGGAAACAATAAAAATGGCTTTGCTATAATTTGTACATAGAAAACAGTGGTTAAAAATTCTTTAAAAAACAAAAATTATCTTTTCAGGATTGAGTATAGAATTAAACTGAATATAGTTTGGGCATAATTTTTAATGCTTTTAATAATAGCCAGATTTTATTGTTTTCTATAACAATTTATAATAAGAAAGCTGATTTCCACTTAACTCAGTAATAGGCATTATTGAACACTTGCAGTGTAATGTATTCTTTAACTGTGAGTTACAAAGTAAGTACAGAGTGCCCTTTCTCAAAAAAAAGTCTCAAGTTACAGAAATAGAATACATGAAATATCTGAATGACCCATTTAAAAGGGTAACATATTAATAAGTGCAGATTATTGCAAGAACTAGCTAGTTCTTAAATGCCATACAGTTAAGCAGTTATTTAGAAAAACTTTCTGGAGACCATGAGTGTTGAGCAGACTATAAAGAATGTAAGGTATATAAATTGAGGAATACATTCTCAATGGAACCTGCAAGGCACAGTGAGAAATTGTTTAAGAGAGTAAACTGTATAGTGAGGAAACTTGGCTTGCCAATATTTAGTACAGATTTCCACTGAGGGAAGTAAAAGACAATATTTTTAATCTACATTTGATGTTTAGAGAAATGACTAAGTGACTTGTGTCCTGAGTTAGACATCAAGGTGGGAGTTGAGAATTCAGAGTACTGATCCCTAGCATTCCACAGACCTCATTCATTTTCTCATTGAATATTTATTGAATACGTACAATGTGTAGGTTAGGGGAGGACCAGAGAAGATAAAGATGCCTCTGTCCTTGGTCTACATTCCTGAATCTAAGCCTCTTTTGCAAAACAATGATGTCTACCTGCCTATAAATTCAACATTTCTTTATTTATAGAGCCTGATGTATCTTCTAGTGATGCCACAAATATTGAATGTAGCATTGAAAGAGATGGAGATAGCTATGTAATTAACGGCAAGAAATGGTGGAGCAGTGGTAAGTGTTCAACATTAATTTTTTATTCAACAGATTGATCCTCAGCAGAATAATGCTGTGATTCATAATCATTAGTTTCATGATCATAATTCTTTAAATTCTGCCTTTGAAAGCATGTTCAGATTTAGAAATAGAGGAAAAATAATTTTTAAAAGATAAGCACAACACATTATTAAAACTACATGACTGTGGGATGTAGGGGGTAGCTCAGCTTAGCATGCACAAGGCCTTGGCACTAATAATAATAACACTAATAATAATTTGTGGTACATATTTTCACTGGTTAAAAATGTTTAAATGAAAAATAAGAAACTTTATACATAAGATAGCATTTGTTGGCCAACTCTCACCAATAGACTTTCATATTTTATAACTTTGGGAGATTAAAAAAAAACCTGGAACTCATATACTTATAATTATCTGATAATTGCTCCTAGAGTGTATATCAGAAACCTTATATTTATTAAGATAACCAGTTATTACAAAAGAAATTTGACATCATAAACAACCTATGTGTTTAGGAACTTACCAAAAATGTATGAAAGGACCAAAAAAACCTTATGGTGTTTTGCTTTTTGGGTTGTGGTTGTCATTCCTTCTGTAATTTTATAAAATTACTTACAAATTAAGAAACAAAAAAGATTAACTTTTGCTGTACAATTATCCAAGTACAAAAATTATGCAGAGAAATGTTTATTTACAATTTAGAAAATTAAAAATGATTATAAATGCCTCTTAAGCCCCTTTATGAATAGGTTTTAGATTGCCTAACCTATAGCCTTTTTTAAAAAATTACTTTGTTTTGAAATTATTATAAATCACAGGTAGTTATGAAGATAATACAGAACAATCCCAGGTATCTTTCATCCATTGATGAGCCTGATGGTTTATCTGACATAATTAAGGCATAGTATTAAAACCAGGAAGTTGAAAATTGGTACAATGATTGGAGAATTCTGTAGCATTATATCACACATGTAAATTTGTGTAACCATTACTGTAATCAGGGTACAAAACTATTCCTTCACCCACAGAGGTCTTCCTCTTCATAGCATAGTGCTTTTATTTATGCCTATTACTAATACTTTCCTATATTGTTATTTTAATTTTCATGTTTTATACATGTATTGTTCCCTCTTTTTTTTTTCTTTTATGTTCCCTCTTCCTGACTTCTGTCCTCTCCCTCCCCTCAGCTTCTTCTTTGTGATAAATTACACAAATAGTGTTTGATATCTGAGTTTCACAATAATGTAAATGTTTTATCTGAAGAAGAAGCATCATCCAAGCAAAAGACAGAGCAGTTTTACATTTAAATGGTAAAAGAACTTGTTGGCTCTGTAGGACCCTCTGAATCAAAAGGAATCTCCTCCACATTTTGTCTCTGTCTTCTCCAGGATCCATATTTCTTGGCCACTTTCATAATATAGTTTTTAAAAGAGGCTCCCATGAAAACATATAGGACTGGGTTGAGGCAGCTATGAAAGAGTGCAATGCTCTCTGTGATTTGGATGGCAACATCCATGCGTTTGCTCATGTCACAGTCAGTGATCAGGGAGTAGATGATGTCTATGGCCCGGCAGAACTTGACAATGTTATAAGGCAGCTGAGTAACAATAAAAACTATAACCACTGTGAGCAGAACTTTGAGGGGTTGAGATTTTTTAATATTAGGCATCTTCAGGAGTGTCCTTGCTGTAATAAAGTAGCACACCCCCATAAAAAGAAAAGGAACCACAAATCCAATGCAGATTTCCAGCATTTGAATGGATGCTTTCATTGATGTTCCTAGGTGGTGGGGAAAGATAGGAATGCACCTGCTATTGTCATTTACTGTGTAAAAAACCAGCTGGGGTATACTCAGCAAAATGGCAGCCATCCAGACACAGAAACAAATGATCCAGCAAGGTTTTCCCACTCCTGATTGGCTGGGGGCTTTAGTTACAGCCCAGTATCTGTCTATGCTGATACAAGCCAGAAACTGCATTCCTGAGACAAAGTTTACTGTGTATAGGGCTGAAGTTACTTTGCACATCATTTCCCCTAAGACCCACCCATGAGCAGCATTAACTGCCCAGAAAGGCAGAGTGAACAGAAGGAGTAAATCAGCCACACCCAAATTCAGGATGTACACATCTGTCTTGGTTCTCTGTTTCTTGTAATAGGCATAAATTGCCACAACTACGGAGTTGCCTGCAAGTCCAATGATGAAAGCTACTGCAAAGAAGGCAGGGAGGAAAACTTTTGCAAAATTTCTGACCTCTTCTTTTATGCAGATCACTTCATACTGACTGTAGTCATGAGTGCTGTTCATTTCATTTTCCTCGTAATAGTAATCTGTTGACTGGTTCTGCTCCAAAGCCATGGCTCCAATCTAGATAACAAAAAGAGCACAAGATACTAATACTACTTAACGGGAAGCAGCTTTTGCCTCGCATGTGTTTTGTTCTTTCTCTAGAGAACATATTATTGCTGTAGCATATGTGAGCCTGAATCTGCCACTCTTTGAAAAGCTTTAATGGGAGCCACATTGGAGTGTATCCCTAAGATTTGTTACCTGTCCTTTATTTTTACAAGTCTGTGGGCAGAGCTGGGACTTACACAGGGAGGATGAATAGTACATTTGGAAACTCTCTTCATAATTAAATCCTAAGTCAAATTGAAGACTTTTCTGTAAAACAGTTTTGGGGGGGGGGCGGTTACTGGGGATCGAACTCAGATGCTTGCGCTTGTGAGGCAGGCAGTGGAACCACAGAGCTAAATCCCAGCCCCTGTAAATGTAGTTTTTAAGATAACAAAAATTTAGTCAGATTTCAAGAGGAATAAAAAATGCTCTGATTTTAACATATATACCTTAGTGAATCTTACAGAGTATATCTGCAATAGAGTAAATTTTAAAATCAAAATAAATTAATAATTTTCTTTTCAAAAATACTTATTTTTCATTTTTATGTTATTAATTTATAAATTTAATTTAAATAAGTTAAATTATTTGTACCAAATTTCACTAGTTGGCTTTTATAAAACAAGACCTTCTTTAATCAACCTCCCTCCAAAACTTGACACTACTCGCTTTTTATAAACTATTATTGGTAGCACCATCAACACCCTGGACCTCTAAGCTGTGAGCCTAACCATTCTTGACTTCTGTTTTACCTTCACCTCTGATTTTCATAAGTTAGTCCATAAGTTCTTTACCTTCCACATAGGTCTTAGTTCTGTCTCCCTCTTCCAGTCTATACTCTTGGGTTCATCTCAACAGTTTAACTCTCATGTTTCTTCCTGGCCTACTGCAGTTTTGTCCTAGCTGGAATCTTGTTGTTATTCCTCCTCACCACCTCCTTTTGAAAATCATTTTTCTTATTGCTACCGGTGTTCTATTTCTAAATTGCCAATCTGACAATCCCCTGGTTAGCTCCCTACCTGGAAGACATATTGCTTCACCTGCAAGACACAATCCAAGTTCTTAGCCTTGATACCCAAATCTCCCTCCATAATATGGTATCACCCACAGCTACTGCCACCTCTCCCCACTTTGTGCCCCACACTGTAGATAGTAATATGCTGGTTTGCCAGACACATACCATGCTATTGCACCTGTCTACATCTTGCTCATTTTGCTCTTTCATCACTCTTTCCCATCTCTCCCTTGAAGAGCTCATTGCCGCTCAATTAACTTGATGTCACTTCCCCTGAATGCTTTCCTGATCACAGACATACCTTCCAGAGAATTGTCCACATTTTATGAAAAAGATGTGCTTCCCCAATTGCCTTGTGCCCCTAGGTGGTAAACTCACCAAAGTATGACCTGTTTGATTTGTGATTATAATTAAAGCTAATTAGCATGACTGGCACACACTAGCTGGTTAGTAAGTCTGTGTCAAACTGAAGGTTTTGGCAATAGGTAAAAAGCTGTTACTCTAGTATGGATGATATATCAGGAACCCCCTGTCTCAACATTAAATTATTGTACTGTATTTGCCAACAGCACCCCATAGTATTATGATAAGCTTGCACAGAAGTTCCAGGCTTTACAATATGTATTATAATGACTGTCAACATTTTTATTATATTGCTCAGTTTTGCTTTTTTCTTTAGCCTTTCTATCTCCTTGGGTTAATTTTGTTCTTTGAAGAAACTCAAATAACCTTATAGGGTCAGTCATGAAAATAATATTTTTAAATGTGCTAATTTATATGGTTTATTTTCAAAAGAAAAGCCTTAAACTTGCTAGCCTTTTTTTTTCACTCTTTTAAATTTTTTTTAATTTTTATTGGTACACATTTGTAGTATATAATCACTACATTCATCATAGGCTAGCGTTTTTTCAAAGAGTAAAGCAAAGTCAAGGTTGTCTCTTGAGGAAAAGTCCTGTAAAAAAATTGCTTTCATTGTGCAAAAACCAAGTACCAATGATTTAAAATGACTAGTCTATCTTTAAAGTATTTGAAAAATTCCAACCCAGAAGATTACTATAACCTTATTTTTATGCATTAAGTGTTAACACAACATGAACTTTGTTCTTTCTTTGTTTCATAACAAATCATGAACCTGATGATAAAGAATAATATGACCAAATAATGTAAGATATTAAGGAAGAATATTTTGAAGTAATAATTAATCATACTAAAATGTGAGTAAATAAGAATAGGAATGGAAATTGTTTGCAGAAAAGATCCTTCTGGCAGATATACATGTAAGTGTTTTTATAATGATTATAAAAACAAAAAATAGTGTTTATTAAAAAAGCAGAAAAGTAATATAGCAAAACCTGTTTTCTCATTAACAAAGATTTATGCATAATGGTATTGAAAATAATATTTTCTTGCTATATTCAAAATTTTAAGGTTGAAATATACAGCTGTTTTTAAATAGCTCTTTTTGTACATAAAAATGTTTAAACTTTTATGCATCAAATCTCCCACTGTATGGGTAAAAATACAAAATCTTTAGGCTTTAACAATATTATATCCAAGGCAGAAGGAGGAAAGAATGAACCAACCTGTTTTCGGTGGGCAGAGAGGAGCAGTCGTGAGTGCAGAGGAAAATCAAATGACTCTTCTAACTCAGGCTGCTTTTGTTTTCGTTTTACACTCCGCCTTTATGTTGGATCCAGAGGACTGTCCTGAAATTTAACCTTCTGAGCATGTGAGCTTTTTATGGAAAACCACCCTATGAAGTTAAATCTAAGTTCTTAAGTATCCTAGGATACACATTTGAAAGAATTCCAACTTGTTTCCAAAACCACAGGTCTTTCAGGGTTTCCACTTAGCTGAGAGAACAAGAAAGGGCTTGCAGCTGAGCAGCTGACTGCCAAGGAAAAACCAGATTCTCTCAGGAGCATCCAGGCAGCCAAGCACTTACTGGCAGCATTTAGAGAAATACTCTCTCAAGTTGTTTTGTCTAGGAAATAAGGCAAAAATGATTTGAACTCAGAAAATTACCTTTTTTTTTTTTTTTGTACCAGGGATTGAACTCGGGTCCTTGCACTTGCGCAGCAGGCAGTGAAACCACTGAGCTAAATCCCCGGCCCAGAAAATTACCTTTTTAAAGACTAAACTATCACAGGCTAAATTATGAGTAATCATTAACCACTTAGAGTTGAACTTAATCATTTTATACCAGGCCATTTAATATTTTACTTAAACTACCAGACTCCTGGTATCATTGTACTCTTTCACCTAAGATCTCTCCTGTGCCTTTCTCCATGGCTTTAAACTCTTGCATTATTGTAAACTTTTTCTTCAAAGACCAGAATACATACCTTCAAAAGGCTTCTGTCTGGGAGGCTATGTAGTTCCCAGGCTTCCAAACAAATGAAAAAGAAGGAGAAATTTATGGTCTACTTGAACTTGACTCTTCACATTTGCATGGCTGTTGCCTTATTTATTTTCTCATGCAAGGCCAGCCTCAGTCTCCACCTGCAGAAGTTATTTTAGACCCATGCCATTTTTTTCTCCAGCTCACTGGGCTAACCATTTTTGTTAATTCACACAAAAGCAGTTCGTTATAGCTTGCCTTCATCTTCTTTATCTCCCTGCAGTACAGTATGTGTCTGAACCAATTTCTCCTCCTCCTTATCCTCCTCTGTAGACAGAAGAATCATCAGCATGCAGTTAAACCAGCTCAGCACCTAGATTTGTAGCATTTGTTCATGACGTAAATAGTTCCACCATGGCCAGTTTCAAGCTTTCAAAATCAAGTCACCGTATGTAAAGTTGCTATGAGATGGACATAATTAGCACTGCTGAGCAGGGTCTAGCACATTTTCTCCAAAAGAAGCCTCTCTTTCTACCCTGACTGATCATTCTTCCAACCTCTTTCTGCCTTCTAAAGGACATTGTTCTTAGCATTTTTATCCCTGCTTTGGCTGGATTATCTGATCTTTCCCCTTCTCTTACATCTCATTTTTCTTGACCATCTGTATATTGGACTGGAGGAAATAAATAACCCACTAAATTCTTTTTTTTTGGTACCGGGGATTGAACTTGGGTCCTTGTGCTTGCGCAGCAGGCGGCAAAACCACTGAGCTAAATCCCTGGCCCTAACCCACTAAATTCTTATAGCAACCCACAGAGGCCCACAAGATCCGCCTTTCCCCTCTCTCCCTACTTCTGACCTTATTTCACATTTTACTACATCAATCTCCTTGCTGTTTCAGAACATACTAGGCATGATCCTAATCAGGCTTTTTGTGCAGGCTCTGCTGTCTGCCAGGAATGTGTTTGCTCTTGATATTTACAAGCTTCACTCACTTTTTTCTTGCAAGTCTTTGCCCATTCACCACCTGCTCACTGAGGCAAGTCCCTGGCTACTCTGTTTAAAACACCCATCACCCACCTGTTCTTAACCATAGCATTTATCATGTTCTAATGTTCCATATCGTTTATATTATACCATTTATATTTACATTTCTGTCTCTTCTCTCATCCAATATTAGAATATAAACTTCATCAGATCAGGAACTTTTGTTTGCTTTGTTACTGATGTACTCTAATCCTGAAACACAGTAGGTGCTCAATAAATATTTTGAATTAATAAAAATCCTCCTGTGCCTTTTATTATCCCATTTTACTTGTCCTTGATGCTATACTTCTCTAATGACTGATCTATAACTGTAGCCTTCAATATAGCTATACAGAACACAGTACTGAACTGCACATATTAATACTCCTGCCTAGAATACTCTTCCCACTCCATTTTAGATGCCTAGCTCCTATATAGGTCAGATTCAGGCCTGACCTTAATATTGATTAATCCAGGAAGCCTTCCATAATCCTTCCAGATTAGATCAGACAATATCATCTCTTCCTTCACGCTTACAATACCATCTCTCTCTATTGTTGGTGCTTATAAATTTTTTTTTTGTCTTTCATGACTATCTTGTACCCTGCTGCACTCTCAGTATTTACCTTGGAATCTTAACTCGTAGTGCCAGCTTACTGAATAGTAAGTATGTACATAAATCAACAAATCAATCAATGTTTAAGTAACTTATCCTCCACCAATATATAAGGTTAGCAATAGAACTGAAATTTTGATTTCACATCTTTAGTTTTAGACTTTATGTTTTATCATGCTATCTCTTACACATTTTAGTATTCCATGATCCCATCTATTATGGAATCTTGAAACTATTTTATATTTTAAAGTATCTTTCCTTTCCTGTGTTTATCCCACCCCAAAAAACCACATGCTTTCTTGTAAATTGGACTCCTATCTTGTAAATCAGTTAAAGTGCTATAATTACATCTTTTGAATTTGCAAGTCATTGTCGTTTTTACTCACGCAAACACAAACCCAGCCCTTAGGGCATACAGGATATCAGGACTGAACTGAGCTGCTTGCTTCTCATTTCATAGAGTGAGTTCCTCCTATGTATAAATCATGGTGGAACTAGCTCACTAGCCATATTTTTTTTTTGTTCCTCTTCACACAGAACTAAGACAGTTGGTGATAAAAGGGGAAATGTGCAAAATTTGAAGGTCATGTAGCTTGAGAAGATAGGTAGAAGCATCACTTAACTTAGGCAACTTTTTAAAGTACTTACTTGATGTTTCTTTAGTGCCTTTTTTCTGTACCTCTCTTCATTTTTTCTCATAACCTGAGAACTGAGTCACTGTGATTCTAGTTTTCTATAAATGTAAATCAAGATGATTTCCTGTCTTAACAATGTCCCTTGTTCCTAAAGAATCTTTCTCCTCACATCCAATTTTCATCTTTCCTTTTATAGTGTTACCAGTGACAGATATTTGATAAACTACATACTATATTACCACAGAGAATATCACTTGGGGTATATATCGAACACAACTTAGATAACTATAATTTCTCCTTAGCATCTATTTTATGTATTGAATTCAGACTGTAACAGTCTTTCATATCACATTGTTACTTAAGGAAAGTGTGTATTATTCTAAACTCACTGTAAATGGCATTTTCAGTAGCTAAATAATATTTTATTGCATGATTTATCATAATTTGCTTTACCATTCTATAACTGAACTTTTAGATTATTTCTAGTGTTTTATTGTTATAAAAAATAGAGAGGTTTTTTTTTCTGGTACCAGGGATCGAACTCGGGTCCTTGCGCTTGCGCAGCAGGCGGCGAAACCACTGAGCTAAATCCCCGGCCCAAGAGCATTTTTGTAGATATTGTCAGAGTGCACTTAAGGTCACTAAATTGTTTTGAGGAACGTGACTAAACATGTATGATTATCCTTTTTTTCTTACACCAAAAATAGTGTTCATACTGTTCACATTGAATAATAATCCTGGAGTTCTTTCATATCATTGCACAGAAAGTTTCCTTATTCTTTTTAAATGACTTTCGTTATTTGAATATGCCACAGTATATTTCAACAGTCTCCTATTGGTGGACATTGGTTTACGTCCAACTCTTTGCAAATGCAAACAATACTACTCCAATTAATAATCTTGCACATCTGTCATTTCATACAAGAATAGCCATATTTCATATTGACTCCCAGTTGGTTTGTTTTGTTTTGTCTGTTTTTCTTTTTCTTGAAGTGTTTGAACCCAGAGCCTCATGTATGTGAGGCAAGTGCTCTACCACTAAGCCATCTCCTCAGCCATATTTCTAGGAACAAGAATTTGAAGAAAACCCATTTCATTTATGTTCCATTGTTATGGGCCTTCCAGAAATGGATCACTAGGCATTGAAGGGTTAATTCTTATTTCTTCTTTTTGAATATTTGTTCTTTGCTTGTCTTTACACTGATTTTCAAGTATTCTTTATATTCTGAGGATATAAGTATTGTAAATATTTTGCCATGAATGTTGAAATATTTTTCATTTTTTTGCTTTTTAATTTTGTTTTTTTAATGTATAACAGTTTTACATAGACAGACCAATAGACCATTTCTTTTGTCTTCATTTCTAGTTTTTAAAGTTTGAAATACTTTTCCATATAGAGATCTAATAAATGTTAACTATTTTTCTTCTCTTTTTTATGGGTTAATTATTTAACTTTTTATAAATTGAGCTCTAATCTACTTGGATTCTTTTTAATGTGGTACTGGGTAGTAAATCCAGAGTCTTCACACTGACCTACATCCCCGTCCCTTTTTAAATTTTGAGACCTAGTCTTGCTAAGTCACTGAGTTGGCCAAGCTGAGTTTGAACTCCCAGTCCTCCTGCTTCAGCCTCACGGTTTTAGGACTACAGGCATATGCCATCACACCAGGCTATTTGGGATTTTTTGACTCAGGCATATTCTATCTATAGTATGTGGGAGCAATAGCAGAAGCATGTAACATTTATTGAATATTTATTATTTAGACATAAGCTCTCCTGCAGGTAGCTTCAGTGAATGTCAAAAAGTATTTCTTTCCTCCCTTAAGCATAACACGTGAAGAATGCATAGGATTTTCCCCTTAACTGTGGGATTGTATAATAAACATTTCTTGTAACTTGAAATTTTATTGTGAAATGGTACTTAACTAATAATGTTTTTTATTTCACTTTAAATTGTTAATATTCAAGTTACAACCAAAAGAAGTTTAGGTATTTTACCCCAGAAATTCAAAGATGACAGAAGAAACAGCCTGAGACTGTGGGAGGCGAACAGCGCTCCATATTAATGTAATTTGTTTGCATTACCTTCTTAGTTGCTTCAGCCCACACTCATATGCAGTGGTCATCTTTTTTCAGTTGCCTGCCTTCCTTCTGTTGGGAAATGACTTTGATAACCATGTGGTTTTAAGAGCCTTGGAAGTTAAAATTCATCGGCAAATAATATCAGGAAGATATAATTTTTAGCCTGACTTAATCCTGGCATGTGGACAGCCTTGAAATTCCAGAATCTGAATTAAAAACAAATCCATTTTATATGCCATCTGTTTTCATTCATGAAGGCCTATAACAGCAGCTATGTTGAAATGTTCTCTGGACTACACATATTTCCTCGAATATATTTCATTTCTGAAATTCTGCATCCTGTTCATTAACTAAAATGATGTACAAGAGCAAAACTAATCTGTAATAGAATGATGTTTCAGCTGTTGTACTTGCCAAATTCTGCTTATAGGTAAAAGGAGATGATGTATTTGTAAGGGTTTTTTTCTCTCATTTTTCTGAAATGTCAAGGTTAAACAAAACTACTTTGAATTTTATAAGCTATTCATTCACCCTTAATTCCCTTATGTAATGATCACAAAAAGAGCCAAGTTAGATGTTTCAGTTTTGAGAATCTGAGTTGTTCTCCATGGTAGATTAAGAAAGTCAGCATTAAAGGATCATTTGCTTTTTTGTGTGAGTTTCTTCAAAATTTACTTGCTATCTGAAATCTATTGGGCATGTATTTAAGTTTGTGGTAACAATTTTTCCATGATAGAACAAGGCAAAAATGATATTAGGAAATATTAGAGAAAAAAATTAATGTATTCTGAGGAATAGAAAAAGGGGACTTTGGGCCAGAGTTCAAAATTACCTGCTCAGGTCCATTTAGAATATTCTAGATTATTTCCTTGCATAGTTTTCTCCATTTATAAGGAATGATCAAAAATATAGTAGAAGTGTTCTAGAAATCCTCTTTAGTGAGTGTCTTCATGAGGTGTGAGCAAAAATTCAGTAAGCACTGTTGCTGAATGTCATCCAACAGAAAGGTAGCTCATAAAATATTATGGTGAAGGGCCGGGGATTTAGCTCAGTGGTTTGGCCACCTGCTGCGCAAGCGCAAGGACCCGAGTTCGATCCCCTGTACCAAAAAAAAAAAAAAAAATTATGGTGTGTCCTCATCCACCTTATTCACTGCATCTGGTACCATGTGACTTCTAGCTCTTCCCCAAAGTCAAGATGACCACAAAAGGTAAATGTTTTGAATTCACTCAGGTTAGTGAGGCCATAACAACACAACTAGAGACATGAAACAGGATCTCCAGAACTGCTTCAGAAAGTGGCAAGAACAGTGGCTAAATGTGTTCAAAGTGAGCTGGAGTATTCTGAAGGGGATTAATGGCAATGTGCCTTTTGCTGCAATAAATTTTTTAAAATTTAAACACCCACTGTATTTTTCCATCACACTGTGATACGTCTTCAGTGAGACTAAAAACTCTATGAAAGCTATAGTGGTGCTCTTATTTTTAAATAAATCCAGACACTGCATCATTTCCTTAACACAATATTTCAGTATGTCTCTTAATAAGGATTCTTTTAAAAATATGTATGGGATGGTCATTAAATTAGGTGAATGTTGAAGTAAACCCTATACAGTTGTTTGTGGCTTTGCAATTGGAAAACCAACTAAATAGTAGTTTCTTGGAGGGACCAGGTACTTAAACTTATGGCAAACATGAAATCTACTTTTTTGCACAAAGGGCCTAATGAGAAATCCTCACAGACTCCCGACATGTGATAAATAAATTTTTGGATTAAAATTAGAATGACTATTGTCAAATTTCTGATGCTTAATAAATTAATAAATGAGAAACTAGTCTTTCTGTTTTCATGTATGTGGGTATATAAAATATTTTACTTGATATATAAAATTTATCTTCTATGTGGCACATAGTTGTATTAGACATATATTTCCCAGCTTTTCTAGCATACTGATGTCTGAATGGTAGGAATAGGACAGCCATCTTTTTGTCTTAAGAGTCACAGCTGTTTTGTGTTTCTTTGACTACTGGTTATTTGTGTGCAACAGCTTTCATTAATGAACTTCAATCTTGTCCTTGCCTAATCATTTTTCTTGAATGACATAGTGGTGTACAAAAAGCATTATTATTTTAATGAATAAAAGATTTTTCTCCCCATTTTTTTTTTTTTTGCCAGAGAATACTTGGAAGATGATAACCTTCAGAGCAAAATGTCAAATGAGAAATTTCCTTTTATAATGTATTCTGCTCATTTCCCCCCTGTTTTTAGGAGCTGGGGATCCCAAGTGCACAGTTGCAGTTGTTTTGGGAAGAACTAAAAGTACTTCTGTGTCCAGGTAATAAAACAATTCTGATTGAGAAATCTATGTAGAAATGATTTATCTTAGTTATTTTTCTCACTTCTGAGACAAAATACCTGACACCCAAAGTTAAAAGAGGAAAGGTTTATTTAGCTCACAGTTCGTAGAGGTTTCAGCTAATAATTGGCTGGCTCCAAGGCAAGGTGGTGTGGCAGAGAGGCATCACAGAGGACAAATAGTCCACAGCAAGCAGGCAGGCAAGAGCAAGCAAGGGACAACCACAGCTCTTTCTATGCCTTATATCTTACTCAGGCTATTTAGGATGGATAGCTCTCACACACTTAATCCTAGTGCCCATGAGCCTAGCATTGTACCATGAATCAATTCCAGCATCACTCTAAATCCAGCCACCTCTGAAAAACCCCACCTATGACTTCATGAGGCTTTGGGAGCACATCTAGACACAAGCCATAACATGATTCAATCTTTCCTTCTACCCATTTAATTTACACACAACACTTGAGATCACAAATCATAATAATGTAAAATATATTTTGTAATTAAATATTTGCAGATCACAAATATTTTGCTAAAAGAAAGATCTGGAAAACATTCTACAGAATGTTGCTGTGCACTATTCCATGCAGAATTTCTGGCCTTAGGAAGTGTTACTAAATCATCAAGCTCTTTGGATTGGATGATTAAACATAACGTTTTTCAGAATTGTCTCTGATATTGAAGTGATTAGATGTTTAGACCAAAAGCGAGAGCCTTGAAATGTTTTTATATACCCTTTCCCAGTTACCATTGTTGAGTAGTGAGAGACCCCAAACAACTTGCACTTCTTTTCAAATCATTATTTTTGTTCCAGATCATAGCCTGCATCAGACTGCAGTAGGTATGTCTTTTACACAGCTCGCATTCCAGTTACTGTTGCCTATGTGACTGGATGCTAACAACAAGAAGAAAATTTCAACTCATCATAACATCTGTTTCATTTTTCCTCTTAGCAAACTTTTCCTAACACTATTTTTTCTTTTCACTAGACACAAACAACACAGCATGATTCTTGTTCCAATGAATGCACCTGGAGTAGAATTAATAAGGCCTTTGTCAGTTTTTGGCTACATGGGTAAGTACAAAATAAGAATGTCCAAACATTAGCAAGCAGAAGACTAGAAACTGCAGTAGCATTGAAAGGAATAGATAGTATCTTTTTTTTTTTTTTTTTTTTTTTTGGTACCAGGGATTGAACTCAGGTCCTTGTGCTTGCGCTTACACAGCAAGCAGTGAAACCACTGAGCTAAATCCCCCGGCCCCAGTAGATAGTATCTTAATGTAAGAGATATATTCTTAGGAATCCCTTTGCCCCTGGCAACTCTTTTGACATGCAGGTGGAGTTCAGGATAAAGCAGATAAAGGGGTGGTAGTGCCCCATCCTCCCCAGTTTTGTTTACTGTTTGTGAACGAATGGGTTGTATTCAAGGAACAGCAACTCTAACTGCCAGTCTTCTCTCTTGTTCATGAATATGGATTAATGAAGCAGATACAGATAAATTAAATCAAGGCAATTCACAATAAAATTCAATTTTTGTCTCTATGTTCAACTTTTCAATTAACCTATGAGAGCTGTTAAACAGTAAGTTGGGTTTAGTGCAAAGCATTTTCTTTCTTCTGCTCTTGGGTATAATTTTTAAGAAGCAAGGTTACTTTTGTTACCTACCACACAGTCTGTTGGGTCCATGCTCCTCAGGTCATCTACTCAGCAAGAATTTATTTATAGAGCACTGAGTACAGTTCGAGGTTCTTGAATACATTAATAAAATCAGTAGACTAGGTTTCTTGCCCTTCTGTAGCTTACATGTTGCTGGAAGGAAATAACTAGAAACATGTGAGGAGGTAAATTATATAGCATGTCAGCAAGTGATACATGCTATGAAAAAGTTGACTGAACTTCACGTTCTTTTTCTCCATGGTTTTCTCCCTTTTGTTGAGTGTGACTGAATTGCATATGTTTAAAGTGCAGAATAAAACTTGCAGCTTTATAAAATGTTTGACATCATAACCTTCTGTGAATGTAGCTTTAGGATGTGCCCACAGGCTAAGTGAGGGGACAAGATGGGACAAACAAGCTCACAGGAACAGGTTACACATTGGAAGTTGTTGGGCTACACAGCGACATTCTGAAAGACATGCAAAATGAATTTAGAAGACAGGTGCAAATACCTGCCACTGCAGAGCTACCTTTCAATTTTCAGTACAAAAAATCCACCAGCAACTCTCTAATTCCTTGTATCTAGGGCCAAAAGAAACAGTGTGGGGAGGGCTGATCATTAATTCCTATAGGAAAATGGTGTAGAGTTAGCATGAGATGATCATTAGAATTTGCTGAGGAGGATGAGTGATGCAAAGAGAAGAATACAGATGGGTTCCCAGCCTCACTGACTCAAATGCCAGCATTTTCAGGAGTAACAAGTGGGACAAGGCAAACAGAGTAACACCTGAATGACTGTACCATCTCTGCTTCCTACCAGTGCTAAGCCTCCTCTCCCCTTTCCAGCAGGCCCTTTGCATCTTCAGGCACTGATTTCCACAGTGATAAAATAAGAAGCTTGAATATAGGACTCACTTTCAATTTTTTTAAACATTGAATCTTTATTCCCTGCGCAAAATTCCTTTGGGATCCCATAAAAATTTGAAGGAAAAGCAGTAATAAAATAGTCTTGTTAGAGCCATGAAACCCTTTTCCCATAGCTCTACAATTTCAGAGAATGAATTAGAAAAACTCTGAATTCAATGATTTATAAAATTTTTTCTAACTTGAACAGTTGATAAGTTTACAGGACTGCTGGGTACTACATGTTCAGGGCTAAGATATACCTAGGAATGTCGTGACATATGGGACTTTTAGATCCTAATTTCTTTGAGTAATTATACTCCTGAAGGTTAATTATACATGACTCTTTTTTGGTCAACTCATTTGTCTCTTTAACATTTTATTTTCTATTCATAGATTATTTGCATGGAGGACATTTTGAGATCCATTTTAATCAAGTGCGAGTTCCTGCTGCCAATTTAATACTAGGTGAGATAAATTTGGTAAAATTGTTCTCTAGTCTTGTATATTAGTATAGTAGTTTTAGGACTAAATCTGGAAAAGATATGCAATCAGCTTTAATTTAGATACTTTTTATTCTTGTTTCCTTTATTTATTAAGAAAACATTTTCCATTTTGTGGATTTTCTTACATGGTATGCCAAGATTTTATTTACATGTTAGATGTGGTTTTATATACCACATCAATTAAAAACATAGCTAAATATAAAAGCTAACCAATTCAAAGCAACACATTTTTCCTAAGACATGATCTGTAGACCTCTACTTGTTTTAAGAAAACTTCAATACTTTCTGACTTTGTCTTATATACAATAAAATAATGAATAACTTCAAACACTTTCAGTGCTTGAAATGACTCCATCCTCTCATTTATTGGACTCCTAACCGACCTTCAAAGAATATTTCAAATCCTAGCCCTTTCAGGAAGGTTTTGTGTTTCTTAGCTCATCCACTCAACAAGCCTGATACCTGCCGAGCCCAACAGCCACAGTCGTTTACAGTCTGGCCCTCCTTTGCCTTTCTCGGTCCCTCTCTGTGTCTGTAGCCCTTGTCCTTGTCCCTGTCAGGTAAAAGGGCCGAAGACCAAGACCAGACCAGGCCACAACAAGCCTTTATTAGGGGAATAGATCTGCTGGGCTGTCTCTGAACAAAGGAGAGACAAAAGCAATATGGCCGGGGCAGGGAGAGTCTTTTATAGAGACTGGGGTGGGGTTTGTAGGGGCAGAGGTGGGGTTGAGTGAGGTAG
This sequence comes from Heterocephalus glaber, assembly GCF_053883595.1. Taxonomy (NCBI): domain Eukaryota; kingdom Metazoa; phylum Chordata; class Mammalia; order Rodentia; family Bathyergidae; genus Heterocephalus; species Heterocephalus glaber. The sequence goes on along the minus strand of NW_028258324.1, from coordinate 8,612,413 downwards.
TGACTAGGGAATGGAGGAGCCGGAGATGTCACTAGGTGGTAGGAGGTGAGCAAGTATTAAGTTACCTTCTAGGGGGGAACAGGGGCATACTGCGAAGAAGGGTTTATTCTTTGGTGGGCGCAACCATCTTGGCATGATGTCACACAGGGGAGGGGGCAAGGCACCATAGGAAGAGGGCAGCTACTATACATAATAGCTGCTGAGGTGGTGGGAGACCTATCAGTCCCTTCTTCTGGCTTCTAAATTTCTAGGTAGGGACTGTGTCTTAGCCATGATATAACTGTGCAGCACTAATAAAGTAGCTTATGTACAGTAAGCACTCCAAAGACAGTTCTAAATTTGATTGAAATGTTTAATGAAGGCGGCTTTAAAAAACATAGCAATCAACATTCCCATAAATGCGTAATGAACCTTAGAGAATTGGCTTTTTCCTCACCAGAAGGCTATTTTTATTGAAAGCAGCTCATCTTCCCAAAATTTGTATAAATAACAAAAGGAATGGGCCATTTTCATGTTCTTTCTTTCTCCCAGGTGAAGGTAGGGGATTTGAAATTTCCCAAGGCCGCCTCGGACCTGGCAGAATCCACCACTGTATGAGAACAGTTGGTGTGGCAGAACGCACTTTGCAGATCATGTGTGAGCGGGCAGCACAAAGGGAAGCCTTTAAGAAGAAGCTGTATGAACATGTAAGAGTGATTTCTTATTGGAACTCACTGTAGCCCTGTATGCAATGTTATGGAAATCTCAGAAAGAAATACACAGAGACACAGAATTTGGATAAAATAATAAAATTTCTTCTGGCAAGCAGGTGGGAACACCAGAAACCAGTCTGGTCAGTATCTGCGCCTTTTGTTCCCTTTTGTTCAACGTTTCCCTTTTTATATCCTTTTTAGCCATTATCTCATCCGAAGTGGTCTTTGATGTGTAAATACAATTCTAGTTACTATTTACAAGTCACAGACACAAGATAGGCCATATACATTGTAAATTCACCCTGGCTTGGTAACTTTGTTAGGTTAATGAAGTTACTGGTTAGAGTTGGATAATTGTCACCTTAAACTAGGAGTTACCTGAAAAGCAAATCTTAAAAGAACACATTACTTATTTTCTTCTACAACTACCATAATAGTCAATCCATTAAGTTATCTAAAACTTTTCTGTATCAACAACACTAACCTTAAGCAAAAATGTTAGTGGGAAAGAGATTCCCCCTGCATGACAAAGGTGATTCTTTCCCATAGTGCAGTGGTGGCAAACCAATGGCACGCGTGTTATTGTGTTTTTCTTTTAAGACAAAACAAGTTAACCTAGAGTTGCTTCTTCTAAACTAAAACTTCAGTATTCGGGTTTAATTGCAATGTTGCCACTTTGTGATAAATAAGTGGGTTTTGGGCTGCAGTTTGGCACTCGGTCTCTAAAAGGTTCGTCAGTGCTGCCATAAAGCATACCCTGTCTGCATTTAATATAGTCTGATGAGAAGTGTTTACCTTTGTGAAGGGTTAAGTAGCTCCAAAGTACTGCCATTTTCGAGCATGCAGAGTGTAGGCAGTTGCTTCCGTTTCCTAGACCCTCATTCTCTACAGCAGCTGGTACCTTAAAGCTCTTTCTGGAAAGGAAGAGGCTATCCTAGGAAGGGGGACTTGTCTTCTCCTTTGTTTTCTGGAAGGAATTAGGACAGATAAGTGGAAGCTGTATAAAAGCAACCCAAAGCTCTGGGAAAGCAGGAATGTTCTGTAAGAGAAATTTTAAAATGGAATGGAGTGCTTCAAAAAACAGTTTCTTGTTACTGAGAAATTCAAGTAGAAATCCCACCAACCTTTGGTGGGATGTTCATAACTTTTTGAATTTTCTTCTGTAAATTATATTCTATAGAGTCTTATTTACAAAATGCTATACACAGTTATAGTAGGCAATATAGTAAAAATTAGTAAATACGTATCAACAGGGAAAAGGAGGTATCATTTCAGACTTCCTTGAAAAGCTTTTCTTAGGAGAAAATGGAATAGCCAAACCATCCCCTACAAAGGGCTTCTAATTTTTTTTTTTTTTTCTGATACCAGGGGTCAAAATCAGGACCTTGCACTTGCAAGGCAGGCGTGGGCACCACTAAGTTAAATCCCCAGCCAGCTTCTAATTTTGAAGAAAGCAAGAACAACTATTATTAAATATTTAATATTTATTATTATTACCATGTTAGTATTAATTCAAACTTGTGTTGACAGAATTGCATTTGTATTTGCTAGACAAGTGTATTTTAGTACATTGATTCTCTTGTAAAATACATTTATAATCTTATAAAATTTTGCAAACCAGGTATGGCAACACATACCTGTAATTCCACCTCTCTGGGAGACTGAGGGAGAAGGATTCCAAGGTGGTTTCTGTCAACTAAGTGACTTGGCAAATCCCTGATTCGAAAAAAAATTATTTGCAGTATATGTTTTACAGACTAAACTCTTCCAGGCTATGTTTGCTTCTTGTAAAGTATTACATGCTCAGTGTTAGTAATAATAGCAATACTTACTAATGCTAATATTTTGTAAAGTACTTATGCTCATCCAGTATAAAGTTGATTAATTTACAACCCTGTTCTGAAAAGAATATAGCCAACTTTACGACACTATACCTGGAAATAGTTTGTAGGGAACCCATTTAGTATATGGTAAGGGGGAAGGGTTCAGCTCTTTATGGGCAAGGAGGCTCTAAGAAAGTGTGAGCTTTTGAGGTCATAGATGCCACTTTTTAAAGAAACTGGGATAGTCAAATTATCCCCTAAGGCTACAGTAGGGACTAGAGAGTTGGTCAGGGCTCCCACTGACCTGGGCTTCTTCCCTGTTGTCTTTTCAAGCCTGTAGCCAAGCATGCCCTGGAGCAGGGTAAGGGAGGACACAGGAAAGCTGAGGCATGGGCAGCCTGAACACATGAAGCTGTGTTCATGAGTGAAGTGTCAATGCTGCACCAGAGAGAAATTTCTCTCCAGCCTTATAAAGTTAATGTATTATGCAGAACAAGCCTGGGCTTTTTAAAAAATATGCCTCTCTTCACTGGAAACTTCATATCTGGCATAAATAAAATGACCTGGCAGAAGCAAAAAGAGATGAATGAGCATGTCATAAACAGGCATCTGGGCCAGCTTTTCTCCCCCAATTTGTGACTTCAACATTCCATTTTCCTGAATTCAGAGACTCCATCCAGCTATCTGATAAATTACTGCAGACTCTAAAGCATAAAGTTCAGTCTTAGTAAATAAATTTGGCAGTTTCCTAGAGCACTCAGTTTCTACCCACTTAAAGCTGTTTGGCAAAATCTAGGGTCTTTAGAGACACAGCTGAAAACATGTTCTTTATTCTGTAGCTAAGAAGTAAGTGCACTTAGAGTCTGTTGAAGTTATAACTACCCAATTTTGCATCCGTCAAAAAAATATTCATTGGCTGCCAGCACTCTGTTTGAAATTGTTAATTTAGAGCCAACTTTAAGCCTCGAAGGCAGTGCTGTCCAGCAGAAATACACATTAAACCCTAAATGTAATTTTAAATCTGCTTTTAGTATAGTCACATTTTTAAAAAGTAAAAAGAAACAGATAAAATTATTTTTATTTATTTATTTATTTATTTTGGTACCGGGGATCGAACTCAGATCCTTGCACTTGCGCAGTAGGTGGCAAAACCACTGAGCTAAATCCCCAGCCCTATTTTTAAAATTTTATTTAACCCAACACAGTAATACCTTGGTTCATGAATGCTTCTGTTTGCAAGCAATTTGGTTCACAAACAAAAGTGTTTGACAAAAGTTTGCTTCTGTTCACAAACTCCACTTTGGGTGACAGACACAACCACGGCCATCCTCCCCACACAAACACAAATGCAGCCATTTTCCCCAAAATCATAAGACTAAGTTTGTAAACCAAGGCACCAGTACCCAAAATGTGACCATTTCAATATGAAATCAATATAAAAATGTTACTAATTAGATATTTTACATTCTTTTTTAGTAATGATTCTTTAAAACCTGGCATATATTTTATACTTCTAACACACTTCACTTCAGATTGGGTATATTTCAAATGCTTGGTAGCCACATATGGTTAGCAGTTGTCATATTGAACATCACTGCTCTAGTGAAAACCTAATCAAACATCCTCTGCTGAGAAAATGTCCCAGAGCAAATAAAACCAAGCATAAAAATAGCTGGGGAAGGTTAATGTGGCTTGAATCGGGGCCCTGTAATTTTCTGCCAGCCTAATTTACCTAACAAACATTATTCTTCATTTTAAATAATTCTGTTTAAAATTTGGAACCAAAAAGCCTATTTTCTTTTTTCAATACCAAGGATTGAACTCAGGACCTTACACTTGTGAGGCAGGCGTGGCACCACTGAGCTAAATCTCCAGCCCCAAAAAGCCCATTTTGGCTAACCAGAAGCATTTAGTGTGAACCCTAGGGTTCAGTGCTGAACTATGAATGAGTTTTTATTTGTGAGATTTATGGTGAGGTTTGTTTTCCAGTTTCTTCCAAATACCTCCTCACTTCTAAATTCTGGAAACGGGAGAAACCTCAGAGAATGTTCACTATGCTAAATAAATGCTAATTTGTGGTTTTTTTTTCTTTTATGGATCATGCTTTTAGTGTTAAGTCTAAGAACTCTGCTTTACCATATATCCTGATTCTTTTCTCCTATAATTCTTCCAAAAGTTTTACATTTTACATTTGAAAGTGTGGTGCATTTTAAGTTAATTTTTGTATAATGAATGGGACTTGGGTCAAGGTTTTTTGTTTTGTTTTGCCTATAGATGTCCAATTGTTGTTGAAAGGATATTTTCTGCTATTGAATTGTTTCCCCTATTAAATTGGTTTTGGTTCCCTTTTATGTCCTAATTATGTGTCTCTTTGCCAACAGTTTCACTTACTCCTCATGTAGTCATATAACTAGTCTTGAAATAAGCTCTAATGATTCCTTTCATTTTATTCTTCCCTTTCAAGTGTTTTAGCTATTCTAGTTACTTTGCTTTTCTATATAATTTTTTATAATAATCTTGTTTATATCTGCAAAAAAAATCTTGCTAGGATTTTGATAGGAATTATGTTAAACCTATATATCTTTGTAGAAAGAATTGATATCTTTACTGTATTGAGTTTCCTATTCTGTAAACATGGTAGAGAACACCTCTCCATTGATTTAGCATTCCCTTTCCTGTCATATCTAGAACTTCAGCATACATGTCCATATGCCTTGTCATACAGTCATGAACCACATAACTATGTTTTAATGATGGAGTGCATATATGATAGTGGTCTCATAATTATATTGCTCAGTCACATCACAGCTGTTTTAGTTTGTGTAAATTCCCTCTATGATGTTCACATACAAAATCACTTAACACATTTCTCAGAATGCATCTCATAGTTAAGCAACTCATGACTTTATTTGCACATAAGTACTTTTTAAGCAATTATAAATGGTATTGTATTTTTAATTTCAGTGTCCATTTGTTTTTTTACTAGTATTTATAAATTCAGTTGATTTTTATATGTTTATCTTATATACCGTGACCTTGATGAACTCACTTATCCTTTCTAGAAGTTTTAGTAGATCACTCGGGAGTTTACATAGTCAATCATGACATCTGCAAATAAGGGACAGTTTTATTTCTCCCTTTCTCTTGTGTATGCCTTTTCTTTTCTTGACTTGCCTTTTGTTGAATAAGAGTGGTGAAGGCTGATATGCTTACCTTGTTCACAAACTTAAGGAAGCATTAAGCATAACATTAGCTGTAGGTTTTTGAAGTTCAGTTCTTCTGTACAACTAATTTTCTAAGACTTTTTATTATGAGAGTTAACAACTTGACAAATGATTTTTCTTCATTAAATTATATGACTGTAAGGTTTTTCTCTAGTATGTTAATTTGGTGAAGCATATTGATTGATTTTCAAATACTGAACCAGCTTTGCATCCTTGGAAAAATTCCACTTTGTTATGGTGCATAATTCTTATTATATATTTCTGAATTCTATTCGCTAATTTTTTTGTGTGCTAATATTTTTGACATACAAAAATTATAAATATTTATGGGACACCATGTGATGTTTTTGTAAATGCATACATTGTATAATGGTCAAATCAAGGTTACAGGTAACCCACCATTGCCCATCTCTCCTTTACTCCTCCCTACTCTTCCCAGCCTCTGGTAACCACTATTGTGTGGTTTGCTGATATTTAGTTAAGGACTTTGCCATCTGTATCAATGAGGTATATTGATATGTAATTTCCTTTTTCTTATTGCCTTTATATGGTTCTAGCATCAGGGTCATACTAGCTATACAAATGACTTGGGAAGTGTCCCATTTCTTTCCATTTTTGAAAGAGATTGTCTAGAATTGATACTGATTTTTCTTTGAATGTTTGGTAGAATTCTCCTGTGATACTGATTGGGCTAGGAGATTTGGGGGATAGAGTAGGATGATAAATTTTAAATTCAATTTCCTTAATATTTTATATTGGATGGGTTTTAGTAGCTTGTGCTTTCAGAGAAAGCGATCCATTTTCTCTAAACCATCAGTTTTATGTGTTTAGAGTACTAGAGTATGTGTATTCTGTTATCAAGGTCTTTTTTTCACTGGTTTCCCCTATTTTGTTGTCTATTTCCCCTACTTTTGTTGTCAATGATCAAAGTGGTTATTATTTTCTTTTGCTGTGGGGGTATTTTACTGTTCTTTTTATACATTCTTGTGGTGATTACATAGATTTTTGAGATACTTTCCCTCTTATCTAATGTATGGATTTAGTGCTATAAATTTCCCTCTCAGAACTACTTTACCTGTAGCCTGCAGAGTTTGATATGTTCTATTTTTATGTTCATAGAGTTCCATGTAGATGTTCTATCAGGTGTTTTTTTTTTTTTACATTTTTTAGCAGTTGTGTTGTTTGCTGCGTACACATTTATGATTGCTATGTTTTCTTGATGGGTTAACCTTTTTATCATTAATATAATGACCATCTGTTTTTCTTTGCTCTGAATTCTACTTTATCCGACATTTGATTAGTGTTTGCATAATATATATTTTCCTTTTGTGTTGCTGTTTTACTTTCACCATGTTTCTATCATATTTAAAGTGAGTTTCTTCTGAACTTGAACAGATGAGTTATCGCAGAGGATATAGAAATAGCAAATAAACAGGCCAGGGATTTAGCTCAGTGGCACCACACCTGCCTCAAAAGTGCAAGGTCCTGAGTTCAATCCCCAGCACCAAAATAAATAAATAAATAAATAAATAAATAAATAAATAGCAAATAAACACATCAAAAGAGGATGAACAGTATTAACTCTTAGGGCAGTGCAAATCAAAACCATAATGAGATATCTCTGTATACTGTTATAATGACTAAAGTACTGGGGGGTTTTTGTTGTTGTTGTTGTTATTGTTTTGGTACCAGGGATCAAACTCAGGACCTTGTGCTTGCGAGGCAGGTGTTGGAACCACTGAGCTAAATCCCCAGCCCCTAAAGTACTGTTTTTAAAAAATACTGAAAATGTGTCAGCGATTTGGGGAAGAACTGAACTCTCATAGACTGCTGGTTTGAATGTCAAATAGTACAGCCACTTTGACACACCAGTAACATCTTATAAACATTTACCAGTAACCACATAATTCCACACCAGTTATCTGCTTTAAAAAATGAAAATGTAGGGTCGGGAATTTAGCTCAGTGGTTTCCCCGCCTGCTGCACAAGCGCAAGGACCCGAGTTCAATCCCCGGTACCAAAAAGAAAAAAGAAAAAGAAAATGTACATCCATACAAAAAACATATACAAATGTTTATAGAAGCTCTGTTAATAATCCCAAGCTAGAAGCAGCCTAAGTGAATGGGTAAACAAACTGTAATACATCCCTATACTGGCATTCTACTTAGCAATACAAAGAATGGACTCTTGATACACAGAACACTTTGGGTGTAACTCAGAGGCATTGAGCCAGTCTCAAGAGAACTGATTCTTGGATGATTTCATTTACTTAACATTCTGGAAAAGGCAAAGCTATAGGGATGAAGAACCTGTCAGTAGTTGCCAGAGGTTAGGTGGGGTGGTGTGACAAAATGGGTCAACACTAGGGAGTTTTTTGGGGGGAGACAGAAGTGTTCTGTATCCCATTTGTGACTACACTGATCTACATGTGTTACATTCATAGAACTGTCAACCAGATAAAAAGATAATTGTACATAAATAATAACACAATAAAGGGCTCCTGGACCATCCCCACACTGAAATTGTGCCTTGAAAATATGCAGTTGGACTATAACCAGTGCCACCATAACCAGGTTTAGTGAGAGCATGTGACATAGTATTCAGGAGGGCTGATAAGTAATTTGGCAGTAGGACAGTTGCTCAGTTTAGCAATGTTGACCTTAGTAAGATATCCAAATAAATTATCTTTCTGAACAAATACAGTTTCTTTCTAAAATGTTCCAGTTCTAACTGTAATATTCCACAGGTATCTGGCTAGACTGGTACAAATCAGCTTGTGCATTCGACTATATATATAGTGGGGCTTGTCAACAGTTGTTGGCCTAGCAAGTGTTTTCACCAATCTTCAAGACTGTGTTACATGTGGATGTCAGACACCAGCTTATCTCCTTCTTCCCTTTGTTCCTATACAGGAGGTTGTGGCCCACTGGATTGCTGAAAGCCGCATTGCCATCGAGGAGATCCGCTTGTTGACCTTGAAAGCTGCCCACAGTATAGATACTCTGGGCAGTGCTGGTGCTAGGAAAGAGGTGAGGCAGCCCTGGTTCATCAACTGTAGAGGCTTCTTCAGGTTTTCCCATCCTTTGGGCATTTCGAGTTTCATGGCACCTTGAAAGCACTGAGAATGTTAGAAGCCCCATGTGATTTTTGGTTTAAAGACTATAAATGAGTCTGGTATTGTGATGCATGCTTATAATGACAGTTGGTAGGCTGAGGCAGGAAGATTACAAGCTTAACGCCAGCCTGAGCAACTAATTGAGACCCTGTCTCAAAGAATAAAAATGTATGTGTGCCAAATCCCCACAATGAATGTAGTCATTATTACATGTACTAATGTAGCCATTACAAACATGTACTAATAAAAATTTTTTATTAGCAAGTCTTATAAGTAGCTGGAAAAGAAAGAAAAAAGGGCTGGAATGTAGCTCAGTGGCTTATCTAGCATGCACTAGGCCTTAGATTCAATCCCTAGTACCACACACACACACACACAAATTTTTTTTTTTTTTTTTTTGGTACCGGGGATCGAACTTGGGTCCTTGTGCTTGTGCAGCAGGCAGTGAAACCACTGAGCTAAATCCCCAGCCCTACACACACAAATCTTAAGTGTCTATCACTTGCTAGCTTTCCTTTCACTGTGCTACTTTAGGAAATGATTTTTGGAATCCAGAATATCTTCAGCACTCTTGAGATGCAGCAAAGAGTGAGGAAGTACTAGGCTGTCCACAGATCTGTTGTTAATAGTAACCACTATACCACTTTCTGCTGGCCTTGGACTGTGGGCAAAGTATTTAACCTTTCTGCCTTGGGTCTGGATTCTCGTGGAGAGTAACCTAAATGCAAAGGATGATTCTGCCATGCAGTAAATGTTTTATGAAGGGCTCCTGTTGTCCTCTGCCTTCTTGTGATAAGCTTATATGAATCAAGGACATAATCATTTAATTCTTAAAAACCCATAAAGTTGCTAAGACAAATTGACTAGTGGAGCCCTTAAACTGTTTTTATGACTGTTTTTATGAATGTGATGAATGTGACCTATGAACTGCCTGAAATCTTTTTGGAAGGAAAGCAAGTTACAAATAAAAGAATAAAATATGATTTGGAAGAGCTATCCCTTTCTAAAAAGTCTGTATTGACTGAAATATGGCCATTAACTGCATTTCAGCAGATCTCTTTGTTGCCTGTTCAGTGGTGACTTGGGTGTGGGAAAGTTTTCTTGTTTCATTTTGCAGAGAAAAAATATAGATTATATCAAATTCTGGCACATTGTGTATAGTTCTAAGAAAGAAGCATTCTTTTCATATCCTGCTTATATAGATTGCAATGATCAAAGTGGTTGCTCCCCGGGCCGTCTGCAAGATCATTGACCGGGCCATCCAGGTGTGCGGCGGTGCGGGCGTCTCCCAGGACTACCCCTTGTCTAACATGTGAGTAGATGGCATTTCAGAATAGCTACTTTTGACAGGCTTGGAATTTTAAAATCTATCGATGACATACATACCAATATGTGTCAAATAAAAATGAAATAAGATTACAGATGCTTTGACACTAATTGTTTAGGAAGAAAATAAAGCTAAGAACTGACTTTGAAATGTAACTGAAGGCTAAATGAAGTGATATAGGGTTGATGTAGAGTTTCCAAGAAATAGTTGCTGTTATGAACACAGTCACCATCTCACTCCTTTGTGCTCACTTGTACACTAAAGCAACCCTCTGAGGGTTCCTACAGACACAGTGTGGAGTTTCACCCAGAAACAGGAAGGAGGAGAGGGGCACAGAGACAGCCAAGGGGAACCCAGATCCAGAATGTGTTCACTAGGACAGTGTGCCACCCGCACAGGGGCAGCAGCTCCATTGGCAGCAGTGCATGCTGTGACCATCCTGTGTCCAGGTTTTGATTACTGGAAGACAAGGAAGATTTGCACATTCCCCATCTGTCCATCTCCACACACGGTCATAATGCCACCTTATCTCTCACAACAGAGGTAGAGTCATGTACCCCATCAATTTCTCACCTTAAGAAAGAACTAAATACGTACTGTCATGTCATTTGCTGCCTGTGGCTTACCTAAAATATCTTAGTTACAGCAACTTCTGGAAACATATAGCAAACCCCACTCACTGTACCTTGCCATTTAAGATTCTACTTTCTGACGTTGGGAATTTCACTTTATTAGTAACTCATATTAACTGTACATCTTAATGGGGTTAAGTGCAGTGTTTCCATACATGCTTACAGCATGCACTGATCAAATCCAGCCACACTTTTTCTACCTCTTTCCTAGTCCCCTTCCTAATTCTTATTAAACAGGATTTTATTTTCAACTCAACCCATTTTAGTTTCCAAATATGAGAGAGAACATGTGGTATTTGTCTTCCTGTATCTGTCTGGGTTTTTTGTTGTTGTTGTTGTTGTTGTTTTGTTGTTGTTTTGAAACTCAGGACCTTGTTTTTGAACTCGGGACCTTGTGCTTGCCAGGCAGGCAGGGTGCCAGTGAGCTACATCCCTGGCCCATATCTGTCTTATTTTGACTTAATGTCCACCAGTCTCATTCATTTTGCTACAAATAATAGGATTTCCTTCTTTATGGATGAATAATACTATGGCATTGGGTATATAAACCACATTTTCTATATCTACTCATCTGTTAGTGGACACCTAGCCTGTCTTTATCTTAGCTGTTGTGAGTAATGTTGCAGTAAAAACATGGACATGCAGGTTTCTCTCTAGTATGCCACTTTCATTGCCTTTGGATGTACACCCAGAAGTGGGATTAGCTGGATCATATGGTAGATATATTTTCAGTTTCTTGAAGAAACTTCACACTTTATAATGACTGTACTAAATTTATATTCTCACCAACAGTGTATAAGAGTTCCTTTTTCTTGATACACTTGCCAGTATTTGTTATATTTTTTCTTCTTTATGGTAATCCTAACTAGGGTGGGATGATATCCCATTGGAATTTTGATTTTTATTTGCATTTCCCTGGTGGCTAATGATATTGAGCATTTTTTTCATAAATTTGTTGGCCATCTATATTTCTTATTTTGAGAAGTAGCTATTAAGATGATCCATTTTTAATTGGGTTACTTGGTTTGTTGTTACATTTTTGAGTTCTTTTTGTATTCTGGATACTAACCATCTGTGAGATAAATAGAGTTAGTAAATATCTTCTCTCATTCTCTTTGAGTCTTTACTCTGCTATGTGTTTCCTTTGCTGTACCAGGCTTTTCAGATATAATCCCATTTGTCAGATTTTGTTTTTGTTTCCTATACTATTGGGGTCCTAGCCAGAAAAATCATTACCTGTACCAACATCTTTAGGTGTTAGTCCTTTGTTTTCTTTTAATAGCCTCAAAGTTTCAGGGTTTGCATTCAGTCTTTACCTGATTTTGAGCTGATTTTTGCACAAGGTGAAAGATAATAGGGGTCTAGTTTCAGTCTTCTGCATGTGGATATCTAGTTTTCTCAGCTCCATTTTTTGAAGAGGCTGCCCTTTTTTCAATGTGTGTGTTGGGGGGTTGTTTGTTTGTTTGCTTTGCCCCTTTTTTGAGAATTGGCTGTGAATACCTGTGTTTACTTCTTGGATCTCTGTTTACTTTCATCGATCTGTGTATCTGTTATACATTATGCTGATTTTGTTACTATGGAAATCAGATACTATGATGCCTCTAGCTTTCTTCTTTTTGCTCAAAATGGCTTTGGCTATTTGGGGATTTTTTATGCTTTCATGTGCATTTTAAGATTTTTTTTTTTTTAGTTCTGTGAAGAACGTTATTGGTATTTTGATGGGAATTCCACTGCATCTGTAGATTGCTTTGGGTTGTGTGGGCATTTTAACAATACTTACTTTTCCAGTCTGTGAACATGAGAAGTCTTTCCATAGTTTGTGTTCTCTTCAGTATCTTTTGTCATCCTTTGTAATATATTATTGTAGAGATCTTCTCCACTTCCTTGGTTAAATTCATTTGTGCATTTTTGTAGCTATTGTGAATGGTGTTGCTTTCATTATTTCTTACTTAGGAATCATTGACATATAGAAAAGCTACTGATTTTTGTGTGTTGATTTTGTGTTCTTCTACTTTACTAAATTTGTTTAGCAGTTCTAATAGTTTTTAGGGAGGAATTGTATAGAGCCATATCATCTGCAAAAAAAAAGAGATAAATCTGACTTCCGGCCTTTTTATTTATATGCATTTTATGTCTTTCTCTTGCCCAAATACTCTGGCTAAGACTCCTAGTAGTATGTTATAGAAGAGTAATGACTGGATGTGCTTGTCCTGTTCCTATTCTTAGAGGAAATGCTTGTGGCTTTTTCCTATTTAGGGTAATATTAGTTGTGGGTTTGTCAATATAACCTTTATTATGTTGCAGTATGATCCTTTTATACCTAATTTATTCAGAGCTTTTTGTTATTAAATTTTATCAAATGCTTTTTCTGTACCTGTTTAGATGATAATATGGTTTTGATCATTCTGTTCATATGCTGTATCATGTTCATTGATTTGCATATTGAATCATACTTGCATTCCTAGAATGAAACTAACAATCATGGTGTATGATATTTTGATGTGCGGTTGAATTTTTATTTTCTAGTATTTTGTTGTATGTATGGTCATCAGGGATATTGATTTATATGTTTTTGTTGTGTCATTGTCCAGTTATGGTAAAAGTGTAATGCTGGCCTCATAGAATGACTTTGGAATAGTTTGAGAAAAATGGCATTTCTCCCTTACATGATTGGTAAAATTCACTAGTGAATCTTGGATTTTTGTTAGGAGACTTTGTGTGTGTGTGTGTGTGTGTGTGTGTGTGTGTGTGTGTGTGTGTGTATGTGCCCTAGGGATAGAACCCAGGGCCTCACATATGCTAGCCAAGCACTATACCACTTAATTATACCACAGTCCCACAAACTTTTTATTAATGACCCAATCTCATTACTTGCCATTAGTCTATTCATGTTTCTATGCCCCCTTCATTCAATTTTGTTAGGTCATATTCCTGTAACTATTGATTTCCTTCTAGTTGTTTTGAATATTCTTTGTTCCTCCTCTGATTCATTTTTGTGGGTGATGGCTTATGGTATTAAAATGTTAGATTCTTTTCTGTTTCTCTTTTGTGTATCTACTCTTCTGATATGATGTTATACTTTCACATGCTTTGCAGAGATGGTAGTTATCTTTCTTTCGCCTCTGGGTATAGTATCGCTGTGAGTATCTTTTCCAAGGCTGGTCTGGTGGTTATATGTTCCTTCAGTTTTTGCTTGCCTTGAGAGCAAAAACTTATGCTCCTTCATTTCTTAATAGTCTTGTGGTGTATAGAAATCTTGGGTAGCAATTCTTTTCTGTCAGGGCCTGGAATATGACGTTCTCTTCCCTCCTAGCCTTGAGGGTCTCTCCTGAGAATTCTGCTCTTAGTCACTTAATAGTGACTTGGTGCTTTTCTCTCACAGATTTTTTAATTCTTTCTTTGCCATGTATTTTTTTTTTTTGGTACCAGGGATCGAACTCGGGTCCTTGTGCTTGCACAGCAGGCAGCGAAACCACTGAGCTAAATCCCGGCCCTTTTGCCATGTATTTTTGACAGTTTGACAATGAAGTGCCTTGGTGAAGATCTTCTCTAGTCATGTTTATTTGGGGTCCTATAAGCCTCCTTTATATAGATGTCCGTATCTTTCTCAAGATTAGAGAAGTTTTCTGCCAGGGGTTTTCTATGCCCTTTTTTCCTTGCATTCAGGTAGTCTCAAAATGTGGATATTTGTTCATTTAATATTGTCCCAAAAGTCTTGAAACTCTTCATTCTTTTTGTTTGGTTGGTTGGTTTGTTGGGATTTTATTTTGTTTTTATTTTTAATCTGGCCAAGATATTTCAAAAGATCTGTTGTCAGATTCAGATATTCTTTTTTTCTACTTAATCTCTTTTGTTGATGGGGCTTTAAACTGTATTTTTTTATGTGACTTACTGAGCTCTTCATTTCCAAGATTTCTTTTTCGAGATCTCTGTTTGCTGAATTTCTCACACAAAAACCTGCATTGTCTTCCTGATTTCACTTAACTGTTCATCTGTACTCTCTTGGATCTCATTAAACTTTCTAAAAAAATACTCATTCTTTTAACTTCCCCATCAGATATTCCATCTCAATTTCTTTGGGATCTTTGCTAGAAAGTCATTATGTTGTTTTGAAAGTGTCATATCATGTGGCTTTTTCAGATTTTTTTGTGCTTCTACATTGAGATTTGTGCATCTGTTGTATCAGTTATATCTACAACAGTACTAGTCAGGTTTCAGTCGCTATGACAAATAACCTGAGTAAATCAACATAAAAGAGGAAAGGTTTGTTTTGGCTCAGACTTTCAGAGGTCTCAGTCCATGGTTAGTGGGCTCTATTGTTTTGGGGCCTTTAGCAAGGCAGTACATCATGGCAGAAGGGCATGGTGAAACAATGCAGCTTATTCTTGGTGGGCAGGAGAAGGTAAGGAGAAAGGAAATGAAGGAGAGAGAGGGATGAGATGTGCCCTGCAGAGGCATGTCTCCAATGACCCATCTCTTCTAACTGGATCCCACCTCCTCCCACTTGCATCACCAGCTGAGGACCAACTCGTTCACACATGAGCCTGTAGGGCCATTCCAGATCCAAACTATAACAACCACTTTTATGGGTTGGTCTTTGTAGCAAGTGGCTTTCCCCTGGAATATGTCTTGGAGTGTGGGTCTGATGTGCAATATTGGCTTTAGTCCTAGCTGGGCGTCCATAGTGTACTTTCCCTATAGATTCCTTGGGTGTAGTTAATGACTTTGAGCAGAGTGTGTACTGTGTCGAAGTCAAAGAAACCTACTGCTTCTGTGGGCCATGCAAGAGTGGGTACATCCTAGCACTTCAGGCAGTTGTGGTGTTGACAGCAGTAAGTGTTCTCTCTCTGACTTCTCCTACTATGGGAATAGTGTTCCTACTGGGCAGTGGGAATTTCCTCAGGCACTGTTGATTCTAGCTCTGCTACTAGCAAGGCATCTAGCACTGGTGGCCACAGCAGGGGTGAGGGCCTGGAAGAACTGGTCTTATGAGTCAGTGGTTCACAGCCAGTTCCTGTATGGGGAGAGGTGGTGGCAGAACAAGGTATGGAGGCATGGCAGTGGCAGGAACCATGGGGGTGTAGGAACCTTGATGTTCCTCTCCGCTTTAGGGACAGTGGATACCTGAGCATAGTGGATGACAGACAGAGCCAAAGCTTTTTTCACACAAACCCTTTATCTGAAGTGAGTGCCTGGGACCAGAACTGGCTGAATCCAGGTAGTGTTTCTCCAAGCCTTCTTTTACTTTGTGCATCTGGGGACAGGGTGACAGCTGTAGCCACCAAGTTGCCTAAAGCACTGTTGGCATGTCCTTTGCACAGGAGATCAGCAGGAGCCATGGTGTCCCCTCCCTTCCCCATCAGGAACAAGCACCTGAGCATGGTGTGGAGGGAAGGGTGTGGGAACAGTGGAGCACCCACCTTTAGTTCTGCCTCAGGCCCAAGGCCACGTGTCTGACTCACCCTCGATCTCAGTGGGCAAGTGGTCTGATCTCTTGGTTCTCAAGAGTGGCTTATACCATTCTCCTCTGTGTTGTGGCATCTGTCCACCTAATATGCAGGTCCCCAGTTGGGGTTAGGTCATAGTCATTCTGCTAGACCAAGTTGGGCTCACAAGCAGCTATCCCCCAAGCCAGAGCAGTGGAGGCCCAGAGATGTGAATGTGCAGGGGTTTCTGAGCCCCAGAGCAGTCCAAATTCTGACAGTAACTCCCTTCTCAACATAGCTCCTGGTACAGAAGCCTGGAGTTTTCTCTAGTAAATAATGTGAAGTCTTTTTCCAAAGCAAGTCTATGCAGACTTCAAGTTACTTACCTAAGTGGGCTGCAAACCTGTGAGGCTTATAAAACCTCTAGTACTTAGGACTGGAATGCCAGCATGCATTCTGGTAGAGTTTACAAGGGTGCTTCCTTTCACTTTTACCTTGCAAAGGAGAGGCTCCCCTCCTCTGGCTATGTATTAGGGTGTTTTGTTTCTCTTACTATGCTCTCTTCCCACAACTCTTAATCCTCCGAGGTCCCAGTCTCTCGCTGATTTCCAACGTTCTCTTTGGTCACTCATCTCAGCATGCAGCTTTATTCCTGTACATTGGTTCTTTGTGGAGCAGGAGGTGAGCATTAGGCACTCTATTCAACTATCGTGAAACTCCCATGTTGGGAGCTTTGAAATGGCATCTTGGAAGCTCTTTGGCTTTCTTCCTTGATTTTCACTGTACTCTTTGCCTTATTCCCACCTTGGTGGGATTAGTATTGTCATGGTTTAGAATTTAAACCATGAGTTTAGAGTTTAAATTTCCTCTTTGATAAATTCTGCAATCCCTGCTTGTTTGGTTTTTTCCCAGGTATGCCCTAACACGAGCTCTGCGCTTAGCAGATGGACCTGACGAAGTCCACCTCTCAGCAATTGCAAAAATGGAGCTTCGGGAACAAGCCAAAAGATTGAGAGCCAAGATGTAAGAGAGTAGCACTGCCATGTCCAGAGGCCAGAGGGCTCCTTCCTTCAACCTTAATCAGCTCCAACATTTGAGTATCCTAGAAGTTTGAGCAAAGGGTAATTACTCACTTATAAAGATTTTTGGTATCTATTTTGTTCAGCGGATTTTGTAATTTCAAGAGTCACACAGCTATATGTTAAATAAGAAAGACCATAGCTATTGTCTTTAGCTCTAGTACTTCCATGGGATAGCATCTACTCTTTAAATGCAAATTGTGACCAGATCATGGAGTAAATTGAGAGCTATTTCTAAAGCACAGGCATAGAAAATTTTCACTTTTTGATTGTCAGGACTTATTCAGGCAAGTAAATAACTCCAAAAACATTTCCTCTTGCTTTGAAAAACATATAGTTGGACCACTTTTTAACACTGGTTTTTCAGGTTTAACACTCTGTGGTAATATTTGCACTGGAAAAAGATGCAGGATTGATTGGGTCATTTTAGAATTCATTGACATATAAGACTCTTTATAATCCAATAGAGAACTCTGATGTATTAAATCTGAATGCACTTTAAAACTTACAGGGAAACACCATTATTACGAGAAAATTTAAGACTCATTTAAATTATTTTTAAAATGTTGAGAACAGTGAAGAGTTTCAGGTAAAAGAAGTACTTTCATTTTAAGAGATAGAAGACAGTCTACTCTGGAAGACACCCTGTTAACAGCAGTGCCCTATGCAGACACCCTCCTAGCTCTGGCCCAAGCCGCAGAGCTGCTGGCTGCAGGTGACTTGTGCCACTGAGCAGTTCGAGTTTTAATTTTTAAAAATTGTAACTTAAATATTGATTCATAACTCAGTTACTGGAAAATCTTTTAAGGATGCTTGGAATAAAGTAGATATGTCAATTCACTTTTTCATATGTAAGATTTGTGAAATCTAAATACAGATGAAGTATTTTGAATCAAAATTTGGTATCCAAATAAAAATAGAGTAAGTATAAAATATACACCAGATTTTGAAAATTTATCATGAAAAATGTAAAACATCTTATTAATACCTTTTATATTGATTACTCATTGAAATTATATTTTTGAAATGTTGAATTAAATAAAAAATTTATTTAAATTAATTTCACCTGTTTCTTATTACTTTTTTTTAGTGTACATGCCATGGGAACTGAAAAATTTTAAAATCTTCAAATACATTTTATTCCTAAAATGGTTTTTTTTCTTTTGGTACCGGGGATCAAACTCAGGTCCTTGTGTTTGTGAGACAGATGGCAAAACTACTGAGCTAAATTCCTGGCCCTAAAAACTTTTTTTTTTTTTTTTTTGGAGAAAGCACATATATCAGATGAAAAGGGATTCTTTGTCGTGATTTACATTTCTTGGGGTGAGCATGGAAGAGAGAAGCAGAAATCTGACAAAGCCCTGAGCTCTGATCTTCATGCTGTGTGGGCTTTGCAATATCTTTTAACTTCACTATACCTCATTATTCCTTCTATACATTGGGATTAATTTTTTAATCCTAAAGGCCCATTACCTACCTAGGATTTGTTGTGAGGATTACTAAAGCTGTGGAGAAGCACCTTGAAATTTATGGAACACAACAAAGATTTCCTTACAAGTTCTCCTTATTTGAAGAAGATAAAACTTTGTAACCCAAACTATTTTATCTTATTGCTAATTTTAAGTTGTGATTTAGAAGAAATAAGGACTTTTAGAGATAATCAGAATTAAAGGTTATGTCTGGTTCTCATAATCTTGTGGTAATGTTCTCTGTCTTTGAGGAAAGCTGGCTGAATTGGTTGTCTCAATTAATCATGTCATGTACCAAGCCACCCCTATGGTAAGTTGCCCCATGTGATTCATACTTACCTCTTTCTCTACCTTTAATTTAATTTATTCAGGTAAAGTCATGTTTAACACAATCATGAAAGGGCTGAAATTCGTATGTCTCACTGCCAGGCGGTTCTGAACCACCAGTGGTACATGCATGACTGTCCCATCGGTGGCATGGGACAATTCTATCAGGTGATACAAGCTTCCTGATGGGACTCTGGAAGTGGGACAAGCCTGCAAGAACTTGACCTGTTAAAGGGTTTTTTATTTGAAAGGGAAGGACTTCTCCAGATTATAACACGAGAAGATAAAGGGCCCTTTGCCCTGGTCACAGTGAGTGAATAGACTGACTAAATTCTTGAGCTTCTGGCCAGTTCCAGGGTTCTATCTCCTCAACCTGTCACCAGGAGTCATTGAGCAATAGTCTACCCAGGATGGTCTGCTAGGATTGCCATGTGTTTGAAGCAATGTGGTTTTAAAATGAGAACTGGCCTTTTATAATAACTACATGGCAAGAAGGGAAGGAGAGAGCTCACCATTTAGGGCTTTACCCATCAAGGCCTCTCCAAAATTGACCATGGAATTAGTGGCAGGAGAGGAGGAGCCTGGAGATTGTAGGACAGGGAAGACACCCTGGAGCCCCAGGCCGAAAAGGTCAAAGTTTTTCTCCAGCAAAACAGGATGCACAAAGGAATAGCTGTACTCATCCAGGAGAGTAGCCACTTAAGGACGTCTGATACTGGACATTTTAAAATCTGGGAACATGCAATTATGGAAGATCTGATTTTCTTATCAACCTGAGGTTATTTATAAAGGCTTCCCAAAAGCAGGTTCACATCACCCCAACAAGTGTGGTCCACTTACCAGGAATATGCTCATATTTTGTTAAAGAGAACTAAAATGGGTAATGCACAGCCAAATCCAACATGGCATTTGGGTGCTTAATGAGTGAGTTGCATGGGGCTTGTCAGAAACCATTTTTCACCCTGTTGTTAAATCAAGCTACAACACTGTCTGAGAAGTTCACAAGGCACGCATTTCTTACCCAGGCTTTCTAAGGGATTTAAAGTAGAAAAGTTTTTAAGTAAAGGATGTTGTCAAGTGGATTGTATTTATGAAAATGTCTTGTATGGCTGCTAGACGATGCAAAGAAGAATAACATAAGACTGACTGGAGTCAATGAAGAAACAGGAGAGAGTGCAGATGACATAAAAAAAATGTTCACAGAAGTGATGGCAGAAAACTTCCCAAGCAGGGGGAAAGAACTTGACATACAGATAAGTGAGGCATATAGGACTCCAGCTAGCCTTGATCAAAAAAAATCTACATATAGGCATATAATAGGATTCCAGAAATCCAACAGAAGAAGAAAATTCTACAAGCAGTGAGAGAAAAGAAACAAATCACATACAAAGGAAAGCCCATCAGAATCACAGCAGACTTCTCAATGCAAACCCTCAAGGCAAGAAGAGCTTGGACTGATGTATTTCGAGCCCTAAAGGAAAACAGCCTCCAACCCAGATTGATGTGCCCTGCAAAACTATCTTTCAAAATTGATGGAGAAATAAGATACTTTCATGATAAGGAGCACCTCAGGAATTTCATGAATACCAAACCAGCACTCCAAAAAATTTTAGACAATACCCTAGGAAAAGACAATGAGGATCACAACCCCAGGAAACCCAGCAGAATGAATCCATTAGGCGTGACAAATTAAACACAAAGGGAGAGAATCCAACAAAAAGAAAAAGTCATGACAAGGCTTTTAAAACTTTTGACTTCATCTCCCTAATGAGTGTATAATTCAATCTTATTATTGTACTGATTAGTATTTTTCTGATTCTAGAATTGCATTCCTTGTGCTATACTGGCTATCATCTTATGTCTACATTTTAATTGGGTTGTCTATTAAAGAGCTCTAAGAATTCTTTATATATTCTGCTCATAGGTTATATGCATTGTAAATATGGTCTGTTTAAGGACTACTTTTCATTTTAATGATGTCATTTAAAGTTCTAAATTTTGATGGAATCTCATTTATCAATATTTTTCTTTTATACATCATGTCTTTTGTATCCTAGGTAGTTCTTGCCTACCCTGAATTCATAAATATTTTCCCTTATAATTTCTTCTTAAAGTTTTATACTTTTAGGCTTTCTTATTTAGGTTCATAGATCCCTTCAAGTTATTTTCATGTATGGAAAAAAAGGGTTGAGGTTAATTTTTTTATGTACAGATACCAGGTGTTTTAGTGCCGTTTGCTGAAGACACTATCTCTTCCTCGGCTCTTGAATTGAATTTATATTCTATAAAATGCTAATGTTAAATAATCTTTCAAAACTCAGTGGACCATATATATGTGGTTCTATTTCTAGATTCTCTGTTTTATTCCAATGATCTATATGTCTTTCCTTACACCAACACTGCCTTGATTACTGTAGCTTTAGAAGAAGTCTTAAAATTGGGTGCTAAACATCTTCCAACACTGTTTTTGTTTTTGTTTTTGGCTTTTCTGGGTCCTTTGTACTACTACATAACTTTAAAATTTCAATATCCAATTCTTCATTTATAGCAAGTATACACAGACCTGAATTTTTATATATAGCTTGTGTTTTCTAATCCTGCTAAATTCAAATACAAGTTCTAGGGGCTCCTAGAGATTTCTTAGTATTTTCCCTGTAGATGATCATTTCATCTACGTATAAAGATTTTGCTTCTGCCATGCCAATCCTATCCTACTTGTGTCATTTTATTGCCAGACTATTTTGGTTTAGACCTATGTTTCAAAGTTTAATGGACAGATGAAGAGTAGGTATATATGCCCTTGTTCCCCACTTTAGGGATAAAGCATTGTATCGTCTCCATTCATAGGAGTTTCTGTTGGAAGTATGGAGTACATGGCTTTGATCTGTTGAGAAGCTTCTGTTCTACTTCTAGTCTCCTGATAGCTTTTACCATGAACAGCTGTAGAATTTAGTCCAATACTCTTTCTCCACCTAGTGACAGGATCATATGGCTTTCTCCTTTCCTCTGTTAAAATGATTGCTTTTGGGGGTGGATCTTCCAATGCTGAACCAACATTGCCATCCCTATAATAAAACTTTCTACATACTGCCAGATCTGACTTGTAATAGTTTGTTTTATTAAACAAATTTCTATCTATGTTCATACTTTTCTCTTCTATTATCTTTATCCAGTTTTAGGATTAGCACAATGTTGAGTTCCTAAAATGAGGGGAGAAGTGTTCCTTCTTTTTTCTGCTTTAAATGTTTGATATAATTTATCAGTTAAAATGTTTATGAGCCTGCTGTTGTCATATAGGTAGGTTTTCAAGCTAGGAATATACTTTCTTTAATAGGTGCTATTCAAATTTTATATTTCCTCCAGAGTTGGTTTCATTCATTTGTCTTCTAAGTTACTTCTTAGAAGTTGTCAAATTTATTTCAAAAAAGATTTTTGTAATATGCTTTCTATACCCTTTTAAATTCTGTAAAATCTGTGGTAATGTCTCCTAGATCTTAATATTGTAATTTTAAAAAATGTATAACTGATATTGTGTAACAGGAAGAAAAAGTCTAAAAGAGCAGAGGAATTGGGAAGGGTAGGGGAAGGAAAAAAGGGAAAGGAAAAAATATGAGCAGAGGAAAAAAATGGAAACAAGGTCTTTGCAAATAGGGAAGGGTGGAGGGGGTGAAGGGAGGGCAAGGGAAGGGGAAAAAAATAACCAAGAGACTCATGTAATGGTACAAGATCCCAATGATGAATGTAACTGTATTTTATACCTAAAATGTACCAATAAAATTAATGGGGAAAAAATAAAAATAAATTAAAAAAAAAAGAAAGAAAATGTCTGCTATGAAAAATATCCTATTTCAGGCAAGTTGGCCGCCTTGCCTGGTTTCCCTATTTCATAATGGGAAGAAGATGATCCCTCCCTAAAGAGAAGAGGGGAGGGGAGAGGGGCAGCAGATTAATCAGTGGGTCTCCCCTTAGCACTCCTGGCCCATGTCTGTCTGTGACACGTATTCTCCACTCTTTCTTTGGCCTGGATTACTGCAGTAATCTCCAGCCAGACCTCTAGTCTGTTTGCACAACAGAATGGCCAGCTGTAGTGACTGCTCCAATGTTGCCTTGGCTTCTCTCTGTCTTCCTTAGACTGATCACAGAGTCCTTGCTCGGCTGACAAGGTTCCATCTGTGCTGCTCCCTGACACCAGTCTGATCTCACCTACCTGGCCTGTTCTGTCCCGGGGTCCTCACCGCTGTTCTAGGCCTTGGAGCCTTGAGATCTACTGAGAAGCCACCTTCCATGAGCGTCCTTTCTTGACCACTGTGCTACCCTAGCACCGTGTGCTCCGCCTTTCTCCGCCTCCTCATCTGCCCATCTGTTCTCATGCCACTTGCACTCTCGTGTTTCATATCAGTTATAGTTTATTTACTGTCTGTCTTCTTGCTAGAAGAACCCCACATTTTCCCTCCAAATTCACGCATCCTACTTTTTTATGTACTAGTGTCTCCTTCGTTCCTGGAACCAGACCTGACATCATCCCTCTATGCTCGTATTTAGGGGTAAAGATAAGGCAGAGAAAAGCACTTGGTTCCCAGAGCTTATGAGGCATTTTAAAAGAGAATGAATGAGTAGATGAACAAGTGAATGAGATGCTCTCCTGATTCCTGGTTTGCAGCAAGCAATTCGGGAAAAAGTCAGCATTACAGATCTACAAAGAGAACAGAGCTAAAGCCTGAGCCCCAGTGATGAACTTTCTCCTGTTGTTCACTGCAGTCTAATCAGCCAAAGATACAAAGGGAAGTCAGGATACTTAAGAGAAATAAAATCATTTCTGGTGATTGTTAGAGTTTTCCAATTTTCCAAATAAGCAGGATTCTGGAAAGTGTCTCCTTTAATAAACACCAGACAAAGAATGTTTAGGATTTATGGTCCTACCATAATATTTTCCTTTTTAAACACCTCTTTCTCATTGTGATGATGTGTTCTTTGGGAAGAAAACCCATACACATTTTAGTGTGTGTGTGTTAGTGATAAGTTCTGTGAACAAAGGCTGTTCTGTGCCTTATCTTCAGCACCAAATATTCACAGAAGTAAAGGGTGATGATTTGTCCTGGAGAAGTGCCTGCTGTGGGGACATACTCCATAAATACTGGTTAAAATGAGAACAGCTGCATGGAAGGCAGCTTTACCCAGCCTTTCCACACCTACTGAGTTGATGGCTGGTTAAAATTTCCTGATGATGATTCTTTTATTTCACTTTTTAAATGAGTGAAAGTGGAGATCACAGACACCTCCTCCCTCTACTACCTTCACTCTCTGACTCCAGTTTCTTCCCCTCTTTTTCTTTGCTGCACACCAGCTGCACTGGCCTTCTGCTGTTCCCCCATAGCCCAAGTGCTTTCTTATCTTGGGGCCTTTGCACAGCGGTATATGTTTGCCTCGAAAGCTCTCTCCCTACTTCATCTCCTCAAGCTCTTCTCTTTTCCTGCAAATGTAAATGTAAGCTACCAGGTATTTCTTGTGTGATCAACCCATCCATATCTCTAAACAGTCGTAACACATATGTGCACACACATACACACATAGGTACACACATATATTGCCCTCCTTTGCTTTGGTTTTGTTCGTAGAATGTGATACACTATATATTTTTCTTTTACTTATTGTTCCCTCCTCTTCTATTGAAAGTATACTTTAGTAGAGAGGAGTTTTTGTCTGTTTTGCTTGCATGCCTAGAAGCTGTAATGATGCCTGGCATATGCATATTAGGTCCTCAATCCATGGTTCCTGAATGCATGAATGCACTCCAGCTGCAGGAGGGCAGGGATTGCAGGATATTTGACAAACCCCTACATCATACATGCTTTGACATTGGTCAAGCAGACTTAAACAAGACCTACAGAGTTCTTACCCTGATCAGAATTGCCTGGGGAGCTCCATGTAAACACTGCTCCAGCCTCAGCCTTTGTAGGTATAACTCCAGTGGTAATCACATTCATCAGGATTCCAGGGAAATGGGAGTCAAGGGTAGAGATTGCTTCCTAAAAAATCTTGATCAAGTCAGGGTGTTTGGCTGCAATCACTAGGAAGAGACTGGCTAAGGTAAGTAAAAGGAATCTGATGGGTAGGAATGGGAAGGAAAGACTAAGGAGGGCTGAGGATCTCACCAGGACAGCCAGGGACATACGTCTTTCCAGTGGGACCACAGCAGCCAGAATAAACTGAAGAGAGAGCCACCCTTACAAGGTGACCTCCATTTGACTTTGTCCATCAGCTCTCTGATCCTTGCCTATCCTCCTTGGCTCTGAGTGGGCTGGATTCAGGTTACAGGCCTGCCCCACAGCTGCCCAGGAAGAAGGAGGCACCCAGCACTCACCTGCACCTCCACAAAGAACTAAAGAATCAGGGTTATAGGTGCATTTTGAAGTGAGTGACAGTGGGACAACACTGGAAATCAGCAAGAGATGAAAGCTTGGCAAGATTCAGGGACCAGATATAGAGACCTGGGACAGCGGCATAGTAAAAGGGAAAAATTCTGCTATCTACCACCCTGGCTCCAGAGGGAGAGGGAGTCTCTCTACAGGGTTAAGGTTGAAAGGGATCCTATCAGAGAAGATGCTGGCAATCCTAGCTACTGGGAAGTTCCACAAGGCTATGTGGCTCAGTAGTAGAGCACTTGCCTGTCATCCTTGAGGCATTGGGTTCAACCTCAGCACTGCAAAATAAATAATAAATTAGCAAATAAAAATAAACAGTCAAATAGAAAGTCCCACAACCTTCATAGGCTTCCAGGCCACTTTGATAAGTAACCTGAAATCTACTCAGTAAACTTGCTTTCAAAAAGTATATCATTTTCCAGTGAACCCCCAGGGTGCTGTGGCCAGGTCCAATCTTGAGAAGGGAGAAATTGTCTGAATTTGGACTGCTCTAGGCATCAGAAACTCCTCCATATGCCTATTTCTAGAACTCCTCAGACTTTCCACTGTGCTGGCTCAGGGAGCAGCTGCCTTCTGAACCCAACTTGGTCCATCAGAGTGACTATGACAACCCTACTGAGAGCACTACAGGAGATAGGTGTTGCAACATAGAGAATGAAGGGTGCTCACTTGAGACCAAGGGCATCACCAGCCACATTAACTCCTGTCATTGCCAGGACTAAAGGCAGGTACCCATGCAGTTCCTGCCTTCTCCTTCCTATGCCACACTCATGGACCAATTATTGACAGGGTAGGGAAGAACAGGGAAGTTACCACTGCTTCCTGACCAAAGGGATCATGCAGAGGACCCTTGAGTGACTCCATGGCTCCAGCCATCACTCAACTCCAAGGTACATATGGTCAAAGAGGGCCCCAAGAGAAACTCTACTCAGTTCTGGCAGTGGTCCTACTCTCACACAGGCACTTCATCACAGAGAGAGGAACACCAAGGCTCCTGCTGCCACCAAACCTATCTAGTTCTCACCACAGTCCTTTCTGCCACCACCTACCCTGACCACACACTGCTGTTAGGACTGGGTGTAAGGGCCACTTGGGGTGCCAGGATTTCCACTATAACCTCTCACAATGCAGTGTCTGGCTCCACACCACTGACTGGTCATAGCATAATGCTTTTAGCCTCTCACCACTGTTGGAGCTACCAGTGCCAGAGCCATTGCTAGAAGCAGAGCTGGCATCCATAGTGTCTGAGGAAATCCCTAAAGGAGTCACTATTCCTTAGTAGGAATAGCCACACATTTGAGCACCCCATACCTACTGCTGTCTAAGTCATACCTGCTTGAACTACTGGAGTGTCTATACTCTTGCATAGCCCACAATGGGTTTCTCTGACTCCAACATGGTACTCACTGTGCTCAAAGTTATTCATCATAGGAAAGAAGCTATAGGGAAATTACACTTTTGTGCCAGATAGAATCAAAGTCAATGTTCCACAACAAACCACAACACATCTTCAAGGAAAAGCAGCTTACTAAGAAGCAACCCTTAAAATCGGCAGATATCTGAATCATCATATATACAAATCTCAATGTAATAGCACAAGAAATATTTTTAAAATATGAAAAAGCACAAATGCCTCCAAAAGAATATAAAATAACTTTTCTGCAACACATTGTAAAGAAATAAAAATGCATGAAATATCTGATAATTTAAAGGAATGATTACTTAAAAATCTCAATAAGAACGAAGATAATATAAATAAATAGGCAAATGAAATTAGGAAGACATGAATATGGATATGAATGAGAAATTAAACAGATAGAGCTCTTGAAAAAGAACCAAACAAAATCTTGGAAATGAAAAGCTGAATAAAGCAAATGAAAAATATAGTCAGAAGCCTCAATAACAAAAGAGATCAAGTGGAAAAAGAACTATCTGAACTTGAAGACAAAACCTTGGAAATATCCCAGACAAAAGGAAAAAGAGTAAAACAAGAGAATGTCCAAGACATTTAGGACACCATTAAGTGAACAAACATCCACATAATCAGAATACCCAGAGGTGAAGGGGATAATGGGGCATAGAAAATTCATTCAATTAGATAATAGCTGAAAGCTTACCTAATCTTGGAAAAGATATGGACATCCATGTACAGGAGGTTTATAGTACACTAAATAAACATGACCAGAAAATATAATCACCACAGCATATTACAGAGAAACCCCCAAAAGTACAAGGCAAAGAATAGATTTTTAAATCAGCAAGAAGACAACTCATATTTTAAGGGAATCCCCACTAGACTAACCGTAGATTTCTCAGCAGAGACCTTATAGGCCAGAAGGGAATGGAAAGAGGTATTCTGAAAGAAAGAAAATAACTGTCAATAAAGACTACACTATCCCCTTTACCAACAAAGAAGATTTCTATAAAGGCTATCCATCAGAAACGAAAGAGAAATAAAGATCTTCCAAGATAAGAAAAACAGGGAATCCATGGCCACCAGACCAGCCCTGCCTAAAATGCTTAAGGGAGCCCTACATCCAGAAACAAAAGAAAGATTACAATCATGAAAACAATATGAAAGTATACCTCCCACTAGAAGAGTAGATACATAAAAGAGAAATAAACAATTAACATTACCAATACAGTAAACCAAACCACAAAAATGAAAGAAATAAAAAGTATTGAAAACAACCAGATGAAAATCAGAACAACAGGAATAATCTTTACCTATCAATGATAATCTTGGATGTAAATAGTCTAAATTCTCCAATTAAAAGATAAAGAGTGTCTACATGGATAAAACAGAAGACGAATAACATGCTTCCTACAAGAGACACTGTAAGGGCTAGAGATTTAGCTCAGTGGTTCTGTCGCCTGCCTTGCAAGCGCAAGGACCCGAGTTCGATCTCCGGTACCAAAAAAAAAGAGACACTGTAAAAATATACACAGATTGAAAGTAAAAGGATGAAAGATGATATTCTAAGCAAACACAAATCTAAAATGAGCAGAAGAATTATACATTTATTTGATAAAACAGACTTTAAGATAAAAACTGTAAGAGACAAAGTCACTATATGATCAAGGGATCAATTCAACAAGAAGATAGAACTGTACATCTATGTGCACCTAATGTCAGAGCACCCTATTTTATTAATCAACACTATTAGACCAAAAAGAGAGTGCCTCCAATACAATAAGGGAGATTTCAACACTCCTCTTTCAAGGGACATATCATCCAGACAACAAATGAACAAAGAAACAGAAGAATTAAACTATAGATCAAATGGACTTAAAAGATATTTACAGGGGCCAGGGATTTAGCTCAGTGGTTCCGCCGCCTGCCTCGAAAGTGGAAGGACCTGAGTTCGATCCCCGGTACCAAAAAAAAAAAAAAAAAAAGATATTTACAGAACATCCCATCTAACATCTGCAGAATACACATTTTTAATCGTCACATGGAACTTTATATTTCAAAACAATTTATTAGACTAATTGTTTTAGTTACTTTCTCATTGCTTGGAAAAAACACCCAGTTAAAGGAGAAGAGGTTTATTTTGGCTCACATTTTGTAGAGGTTTCAGTCCATAGCCAGCTGGTTCCAAGGCAGGGCTGCATGGCAGAGGGGCATTGCAGGGGAGAAACACTTCATGGCGGGCAAGCAGGAATCAGCAAGAGATCAATGGATAACATATATATGCTTCCAGGCCAGAGCCACAGTGACCCACCTCTTCCCACCAGTCTTCACCTCCCAACAATACACCCAGCTATAAAGCCATCAGCAGACTAATCCATTATCACACACTCATGATCCAATAACCTCCCAAAGCCCCACCTATGAACACATGAGGCTTTGGGGAACAATAAATAATCTATAACACTCATAAATTCAGAAATTGA
The DNA here is from genome assembly GCF_053883595.1 of Heterocephalus glaber. Classification (NCBI taxonomy): domain Eukaryota; kingdom Metazoa; phylum Chordata; class Mammalia; order Rodentia; family Bathyergidae; genus Heterocephalus; species Heterocephalus glaber. Next base: position 8,582,980 of record NW_028258324.1, on the reverse strand, counting down.
AATCATGCCCTTTATCTTTACTGACATAATGGAATAAGACTAGACATCAACAACAAAATAAATTTAAAACAAAATACATGGAGTCTGAGCAACATACTTTTGAATAAACAGTGGGTCACTGAGGAATGCAAAATTTGAAAATTTCTCAAAATAAATGAAATGGGAAACACAACATATCAAAACTTGTGAGGTGCAGCAAAAGCAATACTAAGAAGGAATTTATAGCAATTAGTCCCTATATGAAAAAAATACATAGAGAAGGGTATTAGGGGCAGAAAAGAGGTAAGGGAGAGGGGGCTAAAGGGATTAAACATGACCGAGAAATGTTGTATGCATGTAGGCATATATGATCCCCAAAAATGAACATCACTATTATATATTCCAAACATATACTAATAAAAGAAAAAATACATGAAGTGGTGTAATGTTAAAAAATAAGAAAAATTTCAAATAAACAACATAGAAATGCATCTCTACAAGTTAGAAAACAGTAAAAGGGAAGAAATAAAGATGAAAGCAAAAATAATGAAATAGAAACCATAAAAATACAAAGTATCAATGAAACAGATCTTTGAAAAGATAAAATAGGGTAAAGATAAAAATGTATTATAGATATTAGGAAGTAGGAAGAAAATTTTCAAATGGGAGCGGGAAACAAGGGAGTGAGAGGGTAAAGGAAGAAAAGGAAAGAGAAAAAAGAAAATAGAAGGATACTGGGGATTTAGCTCAGTGGTTTCGCTGCCTGCTGCGCAAGTGCAAGGACCCGAGTTCGATCCCCATACCAAAAAAAAAAAAGAAAGAAAATAGAAAGAAAAACATTAAAGATAAAATAAACAAAATCTTGAACCAAGAAAAACAAGACGACCTAAATAAAATTTCAGGTAAAAAAGGAGATAATGGAACTTACTGCACATAAATACAAATGACTGGTGGTAAAGGACTTCCAGGAAGATGGTGGAATGGTAAGCAGCAGGTGTTGCACCCAGCGAGAAAGAACCAACCAGAGACCGATATTAAATCCACCCAGGAGTTTATTACCGGCCGGGACCGTAGCCAAGCATCGGACTCGAGTCCAGACTGGGGGAGATTAACATATTTTATACACCTTTGAGGCCAGCAGTTTCTAGGCCCCCCTATGGGATAGAACTAGCAAAGCAAGCAAAAGGTACAGAAGCTGAACGCCCTGTCGTTAGAACATTTGTAAAACGATAGTTGATTAATTGTTGCTTCTAAGAGACTCTCTAAGGGGAGGAGGTTTCTAAGCTTCCGCCTTCTGAGTTCATCTAAAAGGCAGGCAGGTAGGTCAAGCAGCAATATGGAGTCTGTCTTGCTAACTAGGGTCCTTCAACAGTGAAACAGCCTTTCCAATATTTGGAATCCAGACACTGGAATATAGTAATATGAGGAAGAGAAAGAGGAGGGAAGTGGATCCCTGGGACCTAGCAAGGATCTGAAGTAAGAACTAGAGCCCACAGGGAGAGTGAAGAAAGGGACCACAATGCAGAAGAGGGAGCTGGCAAGTGGTGTTTTCTCCTTGAGCCCCAGCTCACAGAGTGGAGGGGGTGTGTGGGTGGCAACTTGAACCTGCAGAGGTATGGTGACTACTAGTGACTCTGGAGGCCTCTACAGAGAAATACACCAGTGGAATAGAGCAGTGGATGTTGTGGACCCCAGTGGCTGATGAGTTATTCAGGTTCAGATCCCCCCCAGGAGCGGATGATTAGTTGGTACCCATTTTGGAAAGGGAGCAACAGAAATCAGAACTCAGAGCAGCAGCAGGTTGGCTTCATGTAGCAGCTCTAAGTGTCAGAGTGAGGCACAACTGAATTCAAGCCAGCAGGAGGTCAGGGAGATGAGTTCAAGCTGGCAGGAGGTACTTCGAGTGTTGCAGGCCGAAAAACTCAGGTCACAGCCAGAAACGAGAAACAGCCTGAACTTTAGTGGAACTAAAGGCTCAGGTTTGCTGAAATCATCCACCACTTCCATAACTCCACTGCTGGATTTCTGGGATCAATCAACATGTATTTGGGCCCTGTCTGCCCGCTTTGTCAACCAGTGATAGCAGAGACATGCCCTGAAGTGGATATTTCTTTTTCTGCTTTTCTTCCTTTGCTTTTTAAAAACTTTTTTCTATTTTTTCCTCTTTTTCTTGTTTGTTTGTTCTTCTTTTTATATGAGTGAGAACATTGTTTCTAGTTTTTTGGTGTTGTTTTGTTCTGTTCTTGTTTCTGTTTCGTCTTTCTTTCCCTCCTGTCTTCTTCACCAGTTCCCAAAGCTTATGTAATCTTCCTCTGTCCTCCAGCCTTCTTTCTAACTCCTTTCTTGTCTTCTCTTTCTCTATTTTTTACACTAACTCCTTTCAAATTTTCTCCCGAGGGTAAAATTGACATATTGAGGGGATATTTACATAATTTTCTGGTTGGTTTTAGGTTTGGCTATATCACTATAAATCCTGTTCATACAGTTAGAGGTGGAAAAATTAATTACCACAGTTTCTCACTTTCTAGAGTGTGTTTGATGCTATTGTTATTATTGATTGTATTATTTTAGCCAAGGTGACATAACTGTTCTACTCAGTTTTTCTTCCTTGTATGCCAAGACTGAAATTGCCTGAGGGCCATAAACAATACTATAGGCTAGTCCCAAAGAGCCAGGATCTAGGCCAAGTGGGCAGTAATTTCTAGGATTAGGCAACAGCCTCAAAACTCAAAAGCCAGCTACACCTGGAAGACATCTCTGAGAAGTCGTCATTTCCTAAGGGTTCCTGATACCAACAATAAAGATACCTACCATAAACAGTTTATAAGAATCCACACAGTTAAACCAAAAAAAATAGAAAATGAGAGGACATGGAAGCAAGGTGCAACCCCAGACTTTCAGCTCACCAAAGGTGAACCCAGTGGGGCAATAAGGTAGAACAATTCAAAAGCCACCCATCTGGACTCTCTGAAGTGAAAACAGTAGAAGTGATTTACCCCAAGGCATATACTAGTCAGGATTCCAAAAATTCAGTATAAGAACAGACTATTAAAAGCTGTTAGAGAAAATAAACAAATCACTTAAAAAGGAAAGCCCATCAGAATTACAGCAGACTTTTCAACATGAATGCTTAAGTCAAAGAGAACTTGGGGTAACAACTTCTAACCCAGATCCATGCACCCCACAAAACTTTCAAAATTGACGTAGAAATAATATACTTCCATGACAACATCTGAAGAAACTCATGACCACTAAATCAGCACTCCAAAATGTTCTGAAGGACATTCTAGAAAGAGATAAGGAAACCTACCACTCCATGAACTCCAACAAAATTAATCTATCAAGCAATGCAAGTAATTAAACAGAGAGGAAAGAAAAAGAACCAACAACAGAAAAGTAACATGACAAGAATAAGTCAATAGATATCAGTTATAACCATCAATGTAAACGGTTTCAATTCACCAATCAAAAGAAACAGACTGGAAGAATGGATCAAGAAATACAATCCAACAATATGCTGCATATAAGAAACACATTTAACTCCAAAAAGAAATTCATAGACTTAAAGTCAAAGGATGGAAAACAATATTCCATGTGACAAGAACCTGGAAAAAACCAGGGGTAGCTATTCTATTTGCAAACAATGTGGATTTCAAGCCAAGATTTATTAAGAGAGACAAAGAAGATCACTACATCCTAGTTAAGGGAACAATCCAAGAGGAAGAGATAACAATCATAAATATATATGCGCCAAATACCGTGCACCCAACTATATAAAACAAATAATAACAGACATAGAAAATCAAATAAGCCCTAATACAATTGTAATGGGGAACTTCAATATCCCACTGTCACAAATAGATCAACTAAAAAATAAAAAATCAATAAAGAAACATCAGAACTGAACCAAATTTTTGAAGAAATGGACTTAATAGATGTCTACCAAGTATTCCACCCTACAGCATCATAATATACATTCTTCTCAGCTCCATACAGGATGTTCTCCAAAACAGACTATACACTAGCTCATAGAACATGCTTAAGTAAATCTAAAGGAATTGAAATTATCCCATACATATTATCAGACCATAATGCAATGAAATTGGAAATCAAGAGCAAAAGAAACCTCAAAAACTTCATAAACACATGGAAATTAAATAACACCTTCCTGAACAACCAGTGGGTCACAGATGAAATTAAAGAAGTAATCAGGCAGTTTTTACAATTAAATGACAATGCCAATACAATATACCAGAGCTTATGGATGCAATGAAAGGAGTCTTATGAAGGAAATTTGTAGCAGTGTATTCCCACATCAGAAAAACAGAATGAGCTCAAATAAATAACCTAGTGAAGAGCAAGTCAACCACAAAGCTTTTAGAAGGGAGGAAACTATAAAGATTAGAGCAGAAATTAATGCCATAGGGCCGGGGATTTAGCTCAGTGGTTTCGCCGCCTGCTGCGCAAGCGCAAGGACCCGAGTTCAATCCCCAGTACCAAAAAAAAAAGAAATTAATGCCATAGAGACTAAGAAAACAATACAAAGAATCAATAAATCAAAGAGCTGGTTCTTTGAAAGATTAAATAAAATTGACAAACCCTTAGCTAACCTTATCAAAAAAAGGAAAGATCCAAATCCATGCAATTAGGAATGAAAAGAATAAAATCACAATGAATACTGAAGAAATCCAGAAGATCATTAATACCTACACTTTGAGAACTTGTATTCTTATAAGATGGAAAGCACAGAAGAAATGGACAAACTCCTAGATATATATGAATTACCAAAACTGAATCAAGAAGATATAAAGATTCTAAATAACCCAATATGAGTCAATGAAATTGAAGATATAATTAAAATCCTACCAAAAAAGAGAAGCCCAGTTCTGACGGATTCAATGCTGAATTCTACAAGAAATTTAGAGAAAATCTAATGTCACTACTCCTCAAACTCTTTAATGAAATTGAAAGGGAAGCAATACTCCCAAATTCATTCCTGGAAGCAAGCATTACCCTGATATCAAAACCAGAGAAGGATCTAACCAAAAAAGAGAGCTACAGGCCAATTTCTCTAATGAACACAGATGCAAAAATCCTCAATAAGATACTGGCAAACTACACCATGACAAAATAGGATTCATCCCAGGGATGCTAGGATGGTTCAACATATGCAAATCAATAAATGTAATACATCAAATTAACAGAGCCAAGGACAAAAACCATATGATCATCTCAATAGACGAAGAAAAAGCATTTGACAAAGTCCAACATCCATTTATGATAAATCCTATAGAAACTTGGAATAGATGGTCTACATCTCAATCCAATAAAAGCCATCTATGACAGACCAACAGCCAACATCATATTAAATGGTCACAAACTAAAAGTTTTCACCCTAAAATCATAAGCAAGAAATGGAGAAAAAAAGAAGCAAGATATATCGTATACAGGTACAAATTCCCTATGATGAATATTATCATTACATATATCTAAAATGTACCAGTAAAATAAAAAATAAATAAATAAATCAAGAACACGACAAAGATGTCCACTATCACCACTCTTATTCAATAAAGTTCTGGAATCATTAGCCAGAGCAATTAGACAAGAGAAAGAAATAAAACAAATAAGGATAGAAAAGGAAGAAGTTAAATTATTATTTGCAGATGACATGATATTCTACATAGATGACTCCATAAACTCCACCAAAACACTTCTAGATTTAACAACAAAATTCAGTATCATATCTGGATACAAAGTCAACACTCAAAAGTCAATAGCATTCCTGTACACCATAATAAACTCACTGAGAGAGAACTTACGGAAACCACACCTTTCACAATAGCACCTAGAAAAATGAAATACTTAGAAATCAATCTAACATAAGAAGTAGAAGACCTTTACATTGAAACCTACAGTACTCTGAAAGAGAATATTGAGGGCTGGGGATTTAGCTCAGTGGTGCTGCACCTGCTTTGCAAGTGCAAAGTCCTGAGTTTGATCCCAGGTACAGGGGTGGTGGTGGGGATCAAAGAAGATATCAGAAAATGGAAAGATTCCTTGGTCAACTGAAGCCTCAGGCTCCTCTACACAGCCTTCAAAGTATCTCTCCTGTATACAGGCAGATCTCAGTATCCTCAGAGAGATATTGGCCCAGGATTTCTCAGTTAACCCCACATAGAAAAGGATGTTCCTTCCAGAACTCTTTAAGGGTTAAATCTGTATCTGAGACCATCTGGAAGCACAAGCAGCCAGTATTTGGGTCATAACTCTAGACTTTAGCTGTAAGTTAAAAACTAAAATTCTGGTCATAATCCAAGTTGTTTGTATGTCAGGTCAGTCATAACTCGAGGGTCCACTATATAAAGATCCCAGAAATAAACCCATTTATCTACAGCCAATGGGTTCTTTACAAAAGGGGAAAAAACACACATTGGAGAAAGGGCAGCCTCTTCTAGAAATGATCCTGGGAAAACTGAATACCCACATTCAAAAGACTGAAACTAGATCTTATATCTCACCTGTGCAAAAGTTAGCTCAAAATGGGTCAAAGACTGAAATGCAAAGCCTAAAGCTCTAAAACTATTAGACAAAAACATAGGGCAAACACTTCAAGATGTTGGTATAGGCAACGATTTTCTGGATAGGGCTCCAATAGTAGAGAAAAGCAAAAACTGACAAATGGGATTACATAAAACTGTAAAGAAGCTGAACCAAGAAAATATAAAAATCCTGAATAATCCAATAGTAGTCAATGCAATTGAAAAAGTAATATGAAAAACTACCAACTAAGAAAAGACTAGGACGTAATGGATTCACTGCTGAATTGTACAAGAACTTTAGAGAAGATCTAATGTCAATACTCCTTAATTGAATTGAAAGGAAAGGAGTATTCCCAAAGTCATTCCTAGAAGCAACAATTAGTCTGATTCCAAAACCATAACAGGACCTAACCAAAAAAGAGAACTACAGGCCAATTCTTAATGAACATAGATGAAAAAATCCTCAATAAGATACTGCCAAACAGAATGTAACAAAGCGTCAAAAAGAGCATACACCATGACCAAGTAGGATTTAATTCAGGGATGCAGGAATGGAAAAACAAATCAAGAAATGTATCACACCACACAAACAGAAGAACAAAAATCACATTATCTCAATCGATGTGGAAAAAGCATTTAACAAAATCCAATATCCATTCATGATTTTTAAAAAACCTGAAGAAAATATGTATAGAAGGTCTTTATCTCAATCTGATAAAAGCCATCTATGACAAACTAATGGCTAACATTATATTAAATGGAGAGAAGCTAAAATCAGGAACAAGACAAGGCTGTCCACTATCACCACTCCTGTTAAATATAGTTTTTGAAACATTTGACACAGCAATTAGACAAGAGAAAGAAACAATGGGGATATAGACAGAAAAGGAAGAAGTTAAATTATCAATATTTGCAGATGACATGATCCTATACATAGAAGACCAGAAAAACTGCACCAAAGGACTCCTAGACTTAACCAAATTCAGTCACATAGCAGGATACAAAGTCAACACTCAAAAATCAGTAGTATTCCTATACAACAATGATAAACTCACCAAGAGAGAAATGAGGGAAACAATGTCTTTCAAAATAGCACCAAGAAAAATGTAATACTTAGGAATAAACCTAACCAATGAAGTCAAAGACCACTATAATGAAAACTATTCAAAAAGGAGATTGAAGAAGACATTGGAAAATGGGAAGATATCCTGTTTCTGAATAAGCAGAACCAATGTAGGAAAAATGGCTATACTTCCAAAGCTTTTATACAGATTTAATGCAATCCCACTCAAAATACCAATTACATTCCTCACAGAACCAGAGAAAGCAATCCTAAAACCCATATGGAACCAAAGAGACCTAGAATACCAAAAGTAATTCTAGGAAAGTAACAAGGGCAAGGTAAGGGGCATCACAATCCCAGACCTGAAATTATTCTATAAAGCTATAGTGATTTAAAAAAGAAAAAAGCACCATGGTATTGGCAAAAAAACAAACCAAACCAAAACAAAACCAAACCAGACTTTTGGATCGATGGAACAGTATAGAGGATGCAGAAACAACTCTAGGCACACTCAGCTACCTTATTTTTGACAAAGTGGCTAAATCCCTTTGCTGAAGGAAAGATAGCCTCTTTAACAAATGGTACTGAGAAAAGTGGTTATCCATATGCCAAAGGTTGAACCTAGACCCATATCTCTCACCATGCACTAAACTAAAATCCAAATGGATCAAAGATCTAAATATTAAAACAATCTGCTTGAAGACAACTCTTGAAGACATAGGTGTACCTAGCCCCAGTGGCACAAGAGATAATACCAAGAATCAATAAATGGGATCACATCCAATTAAAAAGTTTTTGCACAGCAAAGGAAACCACAGACTGAAGAAACAACACACAGAATGGGAAAAAAAATTTTTACCAGCTACTCCTCAAAGAACTAATATCTAGAATATATGAAGAACTCCAAAAGAATTAGACCCCCCAAATTTAAAGACCCAATTTAAAAAATGGACATCTGAAATAGATACTTCTCAAATGAAGAAGTACAAATGTCCAATAAATACATGAAAAAATGTTCAACATAATGGCCATTCAAGAAATGCAAATTAAAACAACACTGAGATTCCATCTCACTCCAGAATGGCTACCATCAAGAAATTAACCAATAACAAATACTAGAGAGGCTGAAGGGAAAAGAAACCCTTCTTTATCATTAGTCAGAATGTGCACTGGTATAACCACTATGGAACTCAATATGGAGATGTCCTAAAAAAACTAAAATAGAAATCCCATTAGATCTAGCTATTCCCCTTCTAGGTATCTTCCCAAAAGAGTTAAAGACATCACTTTACAATTACGTGTGCATACCCATGTTTATAGCAGCAAAAATCATAATAGCTAAATCTTAGAAGCAGCCTATATGTCCATCAACAGATGAATGGATAAAGAAAATGTATTTATTCATTTATTTTATGTACTTTTAAAATTTTATTGGTACACTTTAGGTATACAATATAATGACATTCATCATTGGAAATTTGTACCATTACATAATATATCTTCATTCTTATTTTTTCTCCATTCCCCTGCCCTCCCTTCAACTCCTCCACCCCTCCCTATTTACAAAGACTTTGTTTCTATTTTTTCATTTTCTCATATTAATTCCATTCCCAATTATGGATTTTTTATAACCCACTAAAAATTATAAACACTTAAAAATTATAGCAGGCAACAAAACTCCATAACCAAAGTAAACAGACAAATGACAAACCAGGATCCTTATTTACACGTTCAGTTTCTCACACTAGAGAAACTATTCCATATTTACACATATGTGTCCTATTTATTTCACTTAAGAGATGGCCTCAATGTGTATCCATTTAGCTACATCTCTAGTTTCTCATTCTTTATGGCTGAGTGGTACTCCATTTTATTAAAAAGCCACATTTTTGTTATCCCGTCTCCAGCTGATGGGCAATTGGGCTGTTTTCAAGTTTTAGCTATTACAAACAGTTCCACTATAAACATGCAAATATATCACTGTGGTATGATTCTTTTAATTCTTTTGCAAAGATACCCAGGAGGGGAATAGCTAGGTCAAAGGGAACCTCCAATCCTAGTTCTTTGAGGCATCTCCATACTGATTTCCACAGTGGTTGCACCAATCTATACTACCACCAACAGTGGAGAAGTGTTCCTTTTTTTAGACGGTCTTGCCAGCATTTGTTATTGGTTGATTTCATGATAGCAGCCATTCTTTCTGGGGTGAGGTGGAATCTCAGCATTGTTTTCATTTGCATCTCTTGAGTGACCAGTGATGTTGAACATTTTTTCATGTTTATTTGGTATTTCTACTTCTTTGTGTGAGAAATGCCTGTTAATTTCAGATGCCCATTTTTGGATTGGGTCTTTAAATTTGGGAGGTCTAATTTTTTTAAGTTCTTTATATATTCTAGATATATAGACCTTTGTCTGAGAAACACCAGGTGAAAATTTTTTCCCACATTGTGGGTTGTCTCTTCACACTGTTGGTGGTTTCTCTTGCTGTGCAGCTTTTTTTGTGTGTGTGTGTGGTACCAGGGATCAAACTTAGGACCTTATGCTTGTGATGCAGGCAGCAGCACCACTGAGCTAAATCCCCAGCCCAGATGCATTTTAATAAGAAGAGATCCCACTTGTTGATTGTTTGTGCTAGTTCACATGCAACTGAGGTTTTGTTCATGAAATCTTTTCCTACACCAATGTCTTCAAGCATTCTACCTAACCTCTCTTCCAGCCAGTTTAGTGTTTCTGTTTTAATATTTATATCTTTAATTCATTTTGATTTTAGTTTAGTGCAAGGTGAGAAATATAGGTCTAGTTTTAATCTTTGGCAAGTTGAAACCAAATTTTTCCATTTATTAAAGAGGCTATCTTTCCTCCAGGGTGTTTGGCTCCTTGGTTGAAGATGAGGTGGCTCAGTGTGTCTGGAATTATTTCTGCATTTTCTAGTCTGTTCCACTGGTCCTCAGGTCTGTTTCTTTTCCAGCACCATGCTGTTTTTATCACAGTAGCTTTGTAGTATAGTTTCAAGTTGGGGATTGTGATACCCCCTACCTTGTCTTTGTTGCCTAGAACTGCTTTTGCTATTCTAGGCCTCTTCTTGTTCAAATGAATTTTTGGATTCTTTTTTCAAGATGCATGAAGTATGCTGCTGGAATTTCAATTGGTATTGCATTGAATCTATATAACAGTTTTGGAAGTATGGCCATTTTCACTATATTGGTTCTTCCTACCCAGGAGCAAGGGATGTCTTTCCATTTTCTGATATCCTCTTCAATCTCTTCTTTTAGATTGCTATAGTTTTCAGAGTAGAGGTCTTTGATTTCTTTCATTAAGTTGATTTCTAGGCATTTCATGTTTTTGGATGCTATTTTGAAGGGAGTTGTTTCTCCAGTTCCTCTTTCAGTGAGTCTGTTGTTCGTGTACAGGAAAGCTATTAATTTTTGTGTGTTGACCTTATATCCAGCTACTCTACTGAATTTGGTTATTAAGTCTAGAAGACTTTTGGTGGAGTTCTTGGGGTCTTCTACATAGAGTATCATGTCATCTGCAAATAATAACAATTTAACTTCTTTGTTTCCTATCTTTATTCCTTTTATTTCTTTCTCTTTTCTAATTGCTGTGGCTAATGTTTTCAAAATTATATTGAACAGGAGTGATGATAGTGGACATCCTTGTCTTTTCCTGATTTTAGTGTGAAGGATTTCAGTTTTTGACCATTTAGTATGATACTGGCTGTAAGTTTTCCATAAATGGCTTTTATCAAGTTGAGGTAGGGTTTTTATCATGAATGTCTATCGGATTTTGTGGAATGCTTTTTCTGCATCTATTGAGATGATCAAATGGTTTTTGTCCTTGACTCTATTAATATAGTGTATTACATTTATTGATTTGCATATGTTGAACCATCCCTGCATCCCTTGGATGAATCTGACTTGGTCAAGATATATGATCTTCTTGTTGACCTTCTGCATTCTGTTTGCCAGTTTCTTATTGAGGATTTTTGCTTCTATGTTCATTAGTGACATTGGCCTATAGTTCTCTTTTTTGGTTGGGGTTTTCTCTGCTTCTGGGATCAAGGTGATGCTTCCAGGAATGAATTTGGGAGTACTTATTCCCTTTCAACTTCACTGAAGAGTTTAAATAGTAGTGGCAATAGTTCTTCTCTAAATGTCTTGTAGAATTCAGCTGTGAAGCCATCAGGACCCGGGCTTTTCTTAGTTGCTAACTTTTAAATTTCATTTTGAATTTTGTTGATTGATATTGGGTTGTTTAGAATTTTTAGGTCTTCTTTGTTCAACTGTGGTAATTCATACACATCTAGTAATCTGTCCATTTCTTCTGTGTTTTCTATCTTATTGGCATATAGGTTCTTAAAGTAGGTATTGATGATCCTCTGGATTTCTGCTGAGTCTGTTGTAATTTCACCCTTTTCATTCCTAATTATGTGGATTTGGGTCTTTTCTTTCCTTTTTTTGATAAGATTGGCTAAGGGTTTGCCAATTTTGTTTATTCTTTTGAAGAACCAACTCTTTGCTCCACTGATTTTTTTGTATCATTCTCTTAGTCTCCATTGCATTGATTTCCCCTCTGATCTTTATAATTTCCTCCCTTGTATGAGCTTTGGGGTTGTCCTGCTCTTCTTCTTCTAGAAGCTTGAGGTTCAGCATCGGGTTGTTTAATTGGGCTTGTTCTGTTTTCCTAATATGCGTATTCACTGCTATGAATTTCCCTTGTAAGACTGCTTTCATTGTGTCCCATAGATTCTGATATGTTGTATTGACATTGTCATTTAACTGTAGAAACTGTGATTTCTTCTTTAATTTCCTCTGTGACCCACTGGTTATTCAGAAGTGTGTTGTTCAATTTCCATGTGTTTATGAAATTTTTGCAGTTTCTTTTGCTATTGATCTCCAATTTCATCGCACTATGGTCTAATAATATACAGGGGACAACTTCAATTCCTTTGCACTTACTTAAACATGGTCTTTGAGCAAGTATGTGGTCTATTTTGGAGAATGACCCATGTGCAGCTGAGAAGAATGTGTATTCTGATTTTGTGGGATAGAACACTCTGTAAACATCTGTCAAGTTCATTTGTTCAAGAGTTTGAATGAGTTCTAGTATTTCATAGTTTATCTTCTGTCTGGTTGATCTATCTATTTGTGACAGTGGGGTATTGAGGTCCCCCACTACTATTGTATTAGTGCTTCTTTTTCATGTCCATTAGTATTTGTTTTATATAGTTAGGCGCACTAGTATTTGGTGCACATATATTCATGATTGTCATCTCTTCCTCTTGGATTGTTCCCTTTATGAGCATGTAGTGTCCTTCTTTTTCCCTCTTAATCAGTGTTGGTTTGAAATCCATTTGATCTGCAAATAGGATAGCTACTCCTGCTTTTTGGGGGGTTCCTGTTACAGTTAAATACTCACATAGAGTATTGTTTTCCACCCTTTAACTTTCAGTCTATGAATTTCTTTTTGAATTAAGAGTGCTTCTTGTATGCAGCATATTGTTGGATCTTGCTTCTTGATCTATTTTGCCAGTCTATTTCTTTTGATTGGTGAATTGAGACCATTAACATTGATGGTTATAACTAACATGTATTGACTTATCAGTGTCATGACTTTTTCTTTTTGTTGGATTCTTCCCCTTGTGTTTTTTTTTTTTTTTTTTTTTGCATTTAATTTCTTGTTGTGCCTGATGGATTCATTCTGCTGGGCTTTCTGGAGTTGTTATCCTCATTGTCTTTTCCTAGGATATTATTTAAAATTTTTTGGAGCACTAGTTTAGCATTCATGAAATTCCTCAGGTACACTTTGTCATGAAAGTATCTTATTTCTCCATCAATTTTGAAAGATAGTTTTTGCAGAGTACATCAATCTAGGTTGGAGGTTGTTTTCCTTTAGGGCTTGAAATATGCCACTCCAAGCTCTTCTTGCCTTGAGGGTTTGTGTTGAGAAGTCTGCTGTGATTCTGATGGGCTTTCCTTTGTATGTGATTTGTTTCTTTTCTCCAACTGCTTGTAGAATTTTGTTCTTCTGTTGGGTTTCTGGAATCTTAACTATTTTATGCCTATGTGTTGATTTTTTTTTTGTTCATGGCTAGCTGGAGTCCTATTTGCCTCACTTATCTGTATGTCTAGTTCTTTTCCCCTGCTTGGGAAGTTCTCTGCCATTCCTTCTGTGAACAGTATTTTTATGGTGTCTGCACTGTTTCCTGTTTCTTCATTGACTCCAATCAGTCTTATATTATTCTTCTTTGCATCATCTAGCAGCTGCTGGATTGATTTCTCGTGGTCCCTTGCAATTTTAAAGAAAATTTTCTTTTCCTGGTCACTAATTGCAATTCTGTCTTTTGTATCTGAAATTCTGTCCTCACATTGGCTCATTCTGCTGTGTAAGTTTTTAATCTCCTGGAAACCTATTTGCATCTGTTTTATGGATTCCATTTGTTTATGTTGGGATTCCATCACATTCTTCAACTCTTTTTATCTGTGTCTGCTCTAGATGTATTAATTATGTCTTGCACTATGGACACAACCTCTGTTGTTAGCTGAGAAGTTATTTCTGATTCCATTATTTCCAGATCCTCTTTCATTGCCAGTTCAGAGAGTCCAGGTGGTTGAGTATCAGATTGTTCCATCTTGTTGCCCTTTGGAGTTGCCTTAGGTGATCTGCAATTCTGGTTTTGAGACTTTTTTACATATCTTTGCATTTCAACAGATGCAACCTCCTGTACCTTTTTGGGGGCAACTTTTTGCTCACCCAGTGGTCTTCAATTCTCAGCAAGCCACTGAGTGGCCTTTTCCCTGCTGCTCACCACTGCACCAATTCCTGGGTTCAGAGTGGTGGCCTTCTGGATCCCTGGACTGTCCTGTTGTCCAGGTGGGGTTCTGGCTGGGGCCTGTGCACACTTGGGATGTATCTAGGTGTGCCTCTGTCTAGGGCCTGGCCTCCTACATAGCTGTTGTCTGGGAGGGCCATTAGCTGGGGGCTGTGCACCCCAATCACTGGTGTCTGGGTGGGCTTCTGGCTAGGGTCTGCATGCACTTATGGATGGTATCAGTGCAGGTCTCTGGCTCTTGCTTGTGTGCCTATGCAGCTCTATTTCAGGCTGTTCTTTGGCTGGGGCCTGTGGGCCCAAGTGGCTGGGGTTGGGGTAGGGCCCTGTCTAGACCTGCCTGCAGCCTTGCTGCTCAGTATACACCAGCTTCTCACTGGGATCTGTGTGCATTTACCAATGATATCAAGGCGGGCTTCCGGATGTTACTTGTGCGCCTGTGCTGAAAATGTATTTATAGACAAAGGAATACTACTCTGCCCTAAAGGAAGATAAACTAGAGTTATCTGTAAGAAGATGGATGCATATTGAGACCATAATGTTAAGTAAATCAGACACACAAGCTTAAATATAGCATAGTTTCTCTTATATGAGAAACCCAACATATAAAAACAGTGCAAAATAAAGGACAGACTAAAGGAAAAAAATTATTGTAACCCTGCATGTACAATGTATCTACATGTATTTTGATTTAGTATAATTGTTTTATATGGTTTTTGGTTGTTAGTCTGGTTGTTAATCTCTATTTATAATTCACTTGATAAAGACATAAAATAAATGAATCTGAATCTGGTCAAAAAGTGTTTAGAAAAGAAGTAGAGGTGATAGGGGAAAGAAAAGTAATTGAGATGTGTTATGTACATGTGCCAACTCCTCCCAATTAATATAATTATATACTGCAAGTATTTACTAATAAAAATAAAAATTAAAAAAAGAAAACCATAAATCTTGACACAGCAAAGGAAACCATCAATAGAATAAAGAGGTCACCTACAGAGTGGGAGTAAATATTTGCCAACTATTCATCTGATAGAGCATTAGCATCCAGAATATACAGTATAAGGAATTCAAACCTTAACATTTAAAAAAGTAATCTAATTTTAAAATAGGCCAATGACTTGAACAGACACTTCTCAGAAGAATAGAAATGTCCCAGAAGTATAAGAAAAAATGCTTAATTCATTAGCCATCTGGAAATTCATCTCAGCTCATCCTAGTTAGTATAGCTATTATAAAAAAAAAACTTGTGAAGATGTGTATGAACAAAAGGAACTCATACACTTTTGGTGGGAATGTAAATTAGTACAGCCATTATGGAAAACCATGGGGATGTTCCTCAAAAAGCTAAAAATAGGCCTACTATATGATCCAGATATCCCACTTCTGGGTATATCTCCAAGATAAATGAAATCAGCATACTCAGGATACCTGTACACTCATGTTTATTTCCACACCATTCACAGAGCTAATATAAGGGTTCAGGCCTATGTACCCATTAACAGATGAATGGATAAAGAAAAATATGACACATGTGCACACATACACACAGAGTGAATTATTATGAAGAAAATGTGTATATACACAGTGGAGTATTATTTAGTCATAAAGAAAAATGAATGAATTCCTATCATTTACAGCAAAGTGGATGGGATTAGAAGACATTATGTTGAATGAAATATGGTTGACACAGAAAGACACATGCCATATGTTCTTTGTGATTTGTGGAAGCTAAAAAATATATCAACCTGAATGTAAAATATTGATTACTAGAGATTGGGAAGGGGGTTGGGTAGAAGATAAAAAGTGATTGATCATTGTATGATACATTCATTTATGGAAATATATTGAACTCCATTTATATGTAAAATTAATATGCTAATAAAGATTATTACACTTAAAATTATGTAGTGACATTAAAATATTAAAAAGTAAAATTAATTTCAATGCACATACATTTTATTTAACATAATATATCCAAATATTTCAACATGCAGTCCATTAAAGTTTATCAATAAGACATTTTATGCCTTTTTCCTCCAAATTCAGTATATTTTACAGATACAGCACAACTCTATCTAAATGCTAATTTTTCAATGGAAATATTTGATCTGTAGAAAGTTAGCCATGTAGATTTTGAAAAATTTACAGTTAAATCAGTAGGTTCACACACCAAATTGTTCTAAACATTCTTAAAAGTTTTCAGAAATCTTAACTGAACATAAGTTTTTAATTTATTTGTTAACTAAATTAAAACATAGTTCCATACTTACACCAGACCCATTCCAAGTGGTCCAGAGTCACAGCTGGCCAGTGAGGAGCGCAGCCCAGCCCTTTGGCTTCCACAGTGTGAGGGGTCACCAGGATACCCTCTCACTGAAATCACAGTCAGGGAAAAGTGCTGGGGGAATTGTTAGAAATGGGTGCTGATCAGTCAAAAAAAAAAAAATGCCCACCAGTATAACTAAGGGAGAGAGAGATTTTATAGCTTTTATGCTTTTGTCCAGTGAAAGAAAAAATTTAACTATTGTCTATCTCCTGTATTTAAGAAAACAGACAAAACTCATCTTGACAACAAATCACTAATTTACCAAACATACTGTGGTACACTTTCCTAAAGATCATTTGAGGGAAAACTGGTATTTGTTCAGAGTGACAAGGATTCCACCCAGAAATAAAATTGGCTCTAATCCTTAAGGATTCCCTCTAGCTCAGTGCAAATTAATAATGATCTTGTCATGGAAATGAGGAAAATATTTTTATAAAAGTCAACACTATTTATTTTTCCCAATCCACTCTACATCCGAAAAATTACTTATACTGGAGTTTCTGGCTTCAGAGGAAATGGTTCCCTAATGGCTTATTTGCTGCATTTCATTCAGTATGGACCACCACAACTCCCATCTCTGTGTCCAAGATGCTAAACTAACTTTCTAATATTAAGCAACTAAGCAATGAAATGAGCCCAGAGAGGTCTGTTCAGCAGATGTGAGGTCTGCATAGAAGAGCAAGTTCTCCTTCTCAGGAATGCTGAGAAGCATGAGCTTCCTGCTGCTGCCTCCTCTCTGAGGCATGGCTTCCACTTCTCATCGCCTGGATCTGAGGGCCCTGGCAGTCTCCTTTGGCTGAGGTTCCATTTTAAATTCTAAATTCAGTTTAAATCCTTCTGCAACAGCTCTAATGCAGACATACATAATTTGGCAAGCAAATCCATAGTTCACTGTGACCATCACATGGTAAGATAATTATTATTTTATTCTCTTTTTAAAGATAATTATTTTATTCCCCTCTTTTCCTAGCAAACATTGAATCAAAAGTCTTCTGGAAGAGAAGTTCACAGAAGCTTTAACATTTTGTCATATGTGGAACAGGAAGACTGAGGGATTAAAATCTTTTCTTGCTGTTCATGCTATCTTTGCTGGCTCATAATTCTTTAATCAAATCAAACAAATTTCTTACTTCTGTCTGACTGAAGTAACACAACCTTAGACCACATGGAATTGAAAGAAGAGGAGATTGGGTTGGGGATTTAGCCCAGTGGTTCCATTGCCTGCTTCGCAAACGCAAGGACCTGAGTTTGATCCCTGGTACCAAAAAAAAAAAAAAAAAAGAAGAGGAGATTAATTTTAGAGCAGAGACTGAGGAAATCTGCAGTCACAGGGAAGTCAGTAAATCCTTGTTGAGGCCTGTGGGGGATGCACAAGAGACAAACCCCATTGTACTTGTCTTCAGGAGGCAATTCATCGAGCTGACAGTCCACTTAATCTAACAGCCCCACCTTTCCTTGGCGTTTACAGCCTTGGGGAAACAAAACAGCTGTAAATATAAAACAAAGGAAAAACATGTTCAAAATTTATCTTTTAAGATTTCATTCCCACTGTTGACGCTTGAAGACAGTAAGCAAGATGAATCTGAAGCAATTTCAACTGAAGACTCTAGAAGTAGGAAGCAGAAAAAGCACAGGCAGCATTTCACTAGGGAACTCCAGTCCTCGTCCCAAATGGCTGAAAAGCATTGCCAGCATTGTTAAAAAATATTCAAAGTGAGAGAAAACGGGCCAGAGCAGGAATTTGTAATTTTGGAATCCAGCCCTCACAACACTGACTCAGATACAGCCCCTGGCTCTATTAATGTCAATTGGAAAATGCTCCTGTTTCCTACTATAGTCCATTTTGTATATGAATTTGGATTATTTTTCAATCATAAGAACTGATTTATATGAGCACAGCTTTACTCATTCACCAAATACTTAGTGAGGTGCACTGCTAAGATCTGGGGGGAGCCAAAGATGAACAAGATAGGGATAATCCCTGTGCTTGTGAGATGGGTCAGTTAAACCAAGTGCTCTAACAAATGGAGTCAAAGGCGCCTTCCAGACTTGAAAAAATGAAGAGTGTGAGTAGAGAAAAATGCTCCAGAAATAACATATATGTGAAGGCTCAGGGGTAATAGCCTGGAAAGGTCTCAAAACTGAAAGTTTACTAGTGTTAGAATGACGGCAGATAGCAAGAGGGAGTGTGCCAGAGAAAGAAGGGGCCAGATCATAAGGCCTTCATGACACACCATAAGGAATTGGGCTTGGTCCTAAAAGCAGTGGGAAATCCCTGACGGGTAAGAGAAATACTACTCCATGAAGAATAGGTTGGACTCAGACTATATTAGAGAGGCAGGGAGCCCTGTTAGAATTTGCACTGATCCAAGGAAGATGTGCTTGAAGCATAGATGATAGTAGGTGCACTGGACTTAAGAAATATCTAAATTTATTATTTAGAAATATCTAAATACAATTAATGAAAAGTGGTGTGGTGAGAGAGATGTTAAAGTCAAGGGTGACGCTCATGGCACTGGCATGACAACTGCCTATGTTAGTTTATTCAATGGATTTTGTAACTTTTTTCACATTTAAGTCTTTGCTATACATAGCTGAAATGTATGTGCATGTAAGAAATGAGGTAGAGAAGGATCCAAGATGACTTGATAGAGGTGTCCTGCTTATGGTTCTGCCACAAAGAAGAACGAGGAAAAGAAAAGAAAAACTTTTGAGGAGAATGGTTAAGGGAAACACTGGAAATTAGCTAGCAAGTGATAGGAACCCTAAACAACATGGAGGGTCAGAAAGGCAAGACAAAGAAAAGAACAAGCAAATTTCAATTTCAACTCTGTCTTCCTGGTTGTAGAGGGGAGAGAGGGGAGTCTCCACACTGCTGGGAAAAAGCCAGAAATTCTAATCAAAGCAATAGACCAGCAGTCTTAACTGCAGAGGTCCAGGGTCCTCATAGGCTTTAAATTTAGTTTGGAGCTCTGGCTGATCTAAGAGTAACTGCTCCAAAGAAAGAATAAACATTGGACCTCACCCATCCAGGTTTTTTATGTCCCTCAGTGGAGGGCCAGTCTTCATATAAATCTTGTATATTTCATGTTAAAGTTTTTCCTAAGTACTTCATGTTTTTGTTGTTATGGGTAATATTTTTTTTCTATCACATTCCTCACACATCGTTTGCAGGTACAATAGTTCTTTTTTAAAAAGTTATTTTATTAATATTTTATTTCCATTATTATTTCAGATGGGGTCTTGCTATGTTGTACAGGCTGGCCTTGAACTCTTGGACTCAAGCTATCTTCCTGCCACAGTCCCCAGATAGCTGGTTTTGGCATGTACCACCATGCCTGGCTTGTTTTTGTTTTTGGTTTTTGACACAGGGTCTTGCTATATAGTTCACTCTGGCCTCAAACTTGCAGTGATCCTTTTGCTTCAGTGTCCTGAGTGTTTGAATTATAGGTTTGCACCATCATACCACAACTAGTTATGAAAAACATCAGTGGAGCCTCCCTCCTCTTCCACCATGCTAACGTCCCATTCCTACAGGCAACTACTTAAAAGCATTTTAGCTCATCTGGGAATGCAGATTCACTATTTTTTTTATTTTTGGTACTGGGGATCGAACTCAGGTCCTTGCGCTTGCGCAGCAGGCGGCGAAGCCACTGAGCTAAATCCCTGGCCCATTAAGAGTGCTTTCCTAGTACATCAAACATGGGTTTGATGCTTAGCATCACATAAAACCAACCAAAAAATTTACCCTGATTAATAAGCATGGCTATCTAAATAATTATAATATTGCTGCTCACCTCCCAACATTTTATTCTGAGAAACTTCAACCTCTCAGAAAAGTTAAATGGCTGGATACTTGAAATCCCAATACTTGGGAAGCTGAGGTAGAAGGACCACAAGTTTAAGACCAGCCTGGGCTACACTGAGAATGTCTCAAAAAAAAAAAAAAAGGTACAGAAAGAGTAAAGAATGCCTGTATACCCTTAATAGACTCCCACTTACTTTCTATTTCTGCCTTCCTCCCTTCCCTCTCAAGTTCACTGCAGATGTTATATCACTTAACCATAATACAATAATCACACTTGGGAAGTTCTCTTATATATTTCATTTTAGGATTTATTCTTAATTGTTTAGTTTTAATCACTATTTCCTAGTTTAGATGAAAATTCAGCTTTCATATCCTCCCAACACTAAACTTACACTCTCACACATACTTCCTGTGTTCAACTTCCCAATACAAACACTGGCATTATAATTACGTAAGTACTGTATCAGACAGAGCCTTACCTTACCACCATCATATGTACTACATATGTATTATTTTGCTGCCCAACTTCTTTAAACTCTTATGTCACGTGTGAGGTTAGCCTCCTTCCTTTCAGTATGTTCAAATAATAGGTTACCTATCAATTTCATCTTGATAATTTGTTTCCAGAGGCTCTGAGTTGCTCCAGTCTAGATAAGTTGATTTCTAAGCCAGTGGCAAAATGTTGTCTTCAACACTGAGGAACCCTATCTTCTTTTCTTGTTAACCTATGGTGAAGATTGTCTTTTTAGATCTTCTTAGGAAAGCATTCACTGGAGATAAATTTGAGACTTTATGTGTTAAAATGTCTTAATTATGTCCCCTCACTTACTTGGCAGTTTGGCTGAAAACAGAATCCTAAATTAGGATTTCATTCCTTCCATATTTTTTTTTCAGTGATATTGAGCAATTCAGTGCTAATCGGATTCTTTTTCCTTTCTCAGAAATGTTCCTCCCTTCTCCTGCCACACCCTGGAAGCTTACAGGATTTTTTCATGTTGCAAATTTTTACATTGATCTGTGCATTAGTAAGGATTTGTTGTCATCCACTAGGCTGCGTACTTTTTTTCTGGGAGTGTTTGAATGTTTTGTCTTCTGCCCTTTTTTCATAACTGGTATTTTTTTTTTTAAATAATGGGCCTCCATGTTTACTTTTTGACTCCTATTTTGCCATCTTTATTTTTTTACTCTGCTTCTTAGCAAGTTTCTCATCTCTCGGTATTTCTATTACTTCTCCCTTCTGCTGTAGCTATTTTTAAAATTTAAAAGCCCTGATTTTAACTGAAAGAAGGATTTTATTTTAAAGTGGTATCCTGTTGTTTTGCAGATGTTTTTTTCCTGAGGTATTAATGACAGGTTTTCCAGTGTTTTCTTGTCTTTTTCCAAATGGTTCTCTCGTTTGGCCTGGTTCATGTTTCTTTTATGCATGGAGGAATACACCTCTTAGCTATCATATTTAAGTATGACTTCAAAGGCTTTCCACCATGCTAAGCTGCTGTAGGAAAGTCCCTGTCACAGGAAGGGCGAGGTATCATTCAGTTCTGTATCAACAGATATAAAGTTTTCTGCTCCCAACTTTACAGACACTTGGATACTCTGAACTCACCTTGATTTTAGGGCTCACAAGATAGTCTCAGGCCAATTCTTACGTTCAACATCAGGAACTATCATCCATTTCCTATGTTGAAATGCTGGGGAAACTTGATATATGCAGACAAAAGGCTGTTTTGGATCATGTGAAATAAAATATGAGACTGGGGATTGAGCCTAAGTTTTAGTTGAAACAATTTTCCTGAATTTATGCAAAACTAGATATTTACAGAATTAATTCCATCTGACCTTTCCTTTGAAGATAGATGACTCATTCCTTCAATGACTCAACCCATGTCTTCATAAACTTTTCCCTGAAATAAAGACCAAGGGTGTGAGGTTTCTCTTCTCCTGGTCACGGACACTGGATAGAGGCCAGAGAATGAAGCAAATGTTTTTTGCAGACATTAGACTTTATATACATTGCCACTGAATAACTTCTACACACGACAACCACATAACCTTGTTATGTAAACCATGTACTTTCCAATGTAAAATATTACACATAAACATTTATTATTTATTTATATAAAACTTTCCATTAAGAGTTCAAGGTCCTTCTTTTCTTTTACAAAGTTATTTTCCTATGTTGAGGATTTGTGAAAACAATGGCAGTGGACACATTTTTTTTTTTCCTCCTGTAAGTTTGATTGCAAAATTGTTTTAAACTGGTCCTTCTACTTTCTCTATTCACAAGTCCTGGAGCAACCCCATTTACTCTTTGATTTTGGAAGTTGGTGGACAGTCAATAATCCAGATGTGAAGTTTTTTGCTTTAAATACAAAGCAACATTAAATAACATATGTAGTAAAAACTAGCAGTAGGAAAGCACTGATGAACAAGACAGATTCCTGGATGTTTCTGCTACAAGGAAGGAGACAGAGATTAATTTTGTGGTAAACCCCATTACTTGAGGGAAACAGTATCATAATCCTGAGAGGTAAGGTGGTTCTAGGGTTAACTGGAGTGAAAGCTCAACTAAATTAAAAAAAATATATATTGAGTCAGGGATTTGGATCAGTGGTTTCGCCGCCTGCTGTGCAAGCGCAAGGACCCGAGTACGATACCCAGTACCAAAAAAAAAATTTTTAAATATGTTCTTTCGTACATTTTTGCAGAGGACCTACATACCATTCTTAACACCAAAGTAAGATTTCCTACTCAGACCAACCCGAGATTTTGTCCAAGAAATTCATGACCAAGGTCAGAAACCTAAACAGAGCAGGTTCTGTCCAATGAGCTACCATTTTCCTTCCTCCACAAGGGTTCACAACACCCAGTTCCTAAAGACCAGATGCTCCCATCCACAAAGCCACACTTTCTAAAAGCTATTTTCTCACTGACCTACCCAAAATGGCCATGAAGCAGGTGTTAACAACCTCCAATTAGAGATGAGAGGCCCAAGATCACACGATGAAGGCCAGAACTGCTGCCCATGCTGGCTCCAAGACAACTTACTTCCTTTCCCCTGCTCTCATTTAGCCAGACTGGGTGACATAAGACAACAAATTTAGACAATGAATTTGGCTCAGCCATTCAGGGTCGATGTCAACAAGGATGAACTATTTATTTACAACAGGCATGTCTAACCCACAGCCCTGAACAGCTAATAATTTGGCCCCACAAATTGTTATAAACGTTTAACATTAGTTTGTGATTTTTAGCAATTCTTTTCCTTAGTTCCATGGTGCTTGAGCATGAACTACGTAGGCACACTACATAGAGGTGGGTACAATACAGTGCTAATTATACCTCCTGCACTCACCAGTTTATACTGCTCTCTTTGTAAGTCATAGTAAAAAATACATAAAATTAAGTTTTGTTACTTACATACATTAACTAGGTAGCCCAAGCATGCTAAAAGATTGCACATTCATGATTTAGAATCAACATCTTGAATATCTGCAGTGATTCTGATAAAAGCTGGGCAAAGTTTAACATATACTTTCTAAAACTACAAAAATGGAAACATCCCAGAAGCCACTTAGTTTCCTAGCTACAACCCAGTGCCTACCCCAAGTTTTGGCATTTGCTGTGGACTAGCCACGGGGTTTGCTTCCCCAGCTTCAGGACAGGCACGCAGTTCAGTTTCTCAAGCTATTTGAGCTGAACTGATACCAAGTCTGATTACTATTGTGGTGATTCTGGTTCATCAGTCCTAACGTATGAGGAAGCTCCCCCTTCACTGCTATTCCTGCAGCCAATACCACAGCATGAGCCAGCTTGGGCTGCCATAACAAAACATTATAGGCTGGGTTGCTGCGTTGTTACTTTCCCATTGCTAGGACAAAATATCTGGCACTTTATTTTTCTTTTTTCCCATTAAGTTTATTGGTACATTTTAGGTATACAATACAGTTACATTCATCATTGGGATCTTGTACCTTTACATGAGTATCTTGGTTCTTATTTTTTTCCCCTTCCCTTGCCTTCCTTTCACCCCCTCCACCCTTCCCCATTTGCAAAGACTGTTTCCATTTTTTTCCTTTTCTCATATTTTTTCTTTTCCCTCTTTCCTTTCCCCATACCCCTCCCACTTCCCCTGCTCCTTTAGACCTCTTCTTCCTATTATACAATATAAATTATACATTTTTAAAATTATAATATCAAGATCTAGGAGACAATACCCCAGATTTTACAGAAAAGGATATACAAAGCATTTACAAAAATCTTTTTTGAAATAAATGCAACAACTTCTAAGAAGTACCTTGGAAGACAAATTAATGAAACTAACTCTGGAGGAAATAGAAAATTTGAATAGCATCTATTAAAGAAAGTATATTCCTAGCTTGAAAACCTACCTATATGACAATAGCAGGCTCATATACATTTTAACTGATGAATTATATGAAACAATTAAAGCAGAAAAAAGAAGGAACACTTCTCCCCTCATTTTAGGAAATGAACATTGTGCTAATCCTAAAACTGGATAAAGATAATAGAAGAAAAAGTATGAACATAGATAGAAATTTGTTTAACAAAACAAACTATTATAAGTCAGATCTGGCAGGATGTAAAAAGTAGTTTTGTTATAGGGATGGGAGTGTTGGTTCAGCATTGGAAGATCCACCCCCCAAAAGTCATCATTTTAACAGAGGAAAGGAAAAAGCCATATGATCCTGTCACTAGTTGGAGAAAAAGTATTGGACTAAATTCTACAGCTGTTCATGGTAAAAGCTATCAGGAGACTAGAAGTAGAACAGAACCTTCTCAACAGATTAAAGACATGTACTCCATACTTCCAGCGAGAACGTCTTATATTAATGGAGAAGATACAGTGCTTTCTCCTTAAGGTGGGGAACAAGGACAGATATGCTTACTCTTTACCTGTCTATTAAATGTTGAAACCAAAAAAAAAAAAAATAAATAAACAAAACAAAACAAAAAAACCCAAAAAACAAAAAAAACGTTGAAACCTAGGTAGGCCCAAGCAAAATAGTCTGGCAATAAAATGACACAACTAGGATAGGACTGGCACGGCAGAAGCAAAATCTTTATATGTAGATGAAATAATCATCTACAGAGAAAATACTAAGAAATCTCTAGGAGCCCCTAGAACTTGTATTTGAATTTAGCAGGATTAGAAAACACAAGGTATATATAAAAATTCAGGTCTGTGTATACTTGCTATAAATGAAGAATTGGATATTGAAATTTAAAAGTTATGTAGGAATACAAAGGACCTAGAAAAGTTAAAAAAAAAGTGTTGGAAGATGTTTAGTACCTAATTTTAAGACTTCTTCTAAAGTTACAGTAATCAAGGCAGTGTTGGTGTAAGGAAAGACATATAGATCATTGGAATAAAACAGAGAATCTAGAAATACAACCACACATACATGGTCCACTGAGTTTTGAAAGGTTATTTAACATTAGCATTTTATAAAATATAAACTCAATTCAAGAGCTGAGGAAGAGACAGTGTTTTCAGCAAATAGCACTAGAACACCTGGTATCCATATATAAAAAATTAACCTCAACCCTTTATTTCCATACATGAAAATAACTTGAAGGGATCTATGAACCTAAATATGAAGGACTAAAACTATAAAACTTTAAGAAGAAATTATCAGGGAAAATGTTTATGAATTTAGGGTAGGCAAGAACTTCCTAGGATACAAAAAATATGATGTATAAAAGAAAAATATTGATGAGATTCCATCAAAATTTAGAACTTTAAATGACATCATTAAAATGAAAAGTAATCCTTAAACAGACCATATTTACAATGCATATAACCTATGACCAGAATATATAAAGAACTCTTACAGCTCATTAATAGACAACTCAATTAAAAAGTAGACACAAGATGATAAATAGCCAGTGCAGCACAAGGAAAGGTGTGCAACTCTAGAATCAGAAAAATACTAATCAATACAATAACAAGATTGAATTGTACACTCATTAGGGAGATGAAGTTAAAAGTTTTAAAAGCCTTTTCATGACTTTTTCTTTTTGTTGGATTCTCCCCCTTTGCATTTAATTTGTCACACCCAATGGATTCATTCTGCTGGAGTGCCGGTTTGGTATTCATGAAGTTCCTGAGGTGCTCCTTATCATGAAAGTATCTTATTTCTCCATCAATTTTGAAAGATAGTTTTGCAGGGCACATCAATCTGGGTTGGAGGTTGTTTTCCATCAGGGCTTGAAATACATCAGTCCAAGCTCTTCTTGCCTTGAGGGTTTGCATTGAGAAGTCTGCTGTGATTCTGATGGGCTTTCCTTTGTATGTGATTTGTTTCTTTTCTCTGTTTGTAGAATTCTGTTCTTCTGTTGGATTTCTGGAATCCTAACTATTATATGACTATGTGTAGAGTTTTTCTGATCAAGTCTAGTTGGAGTCCTATATGCCTCACTTATCTGTATGTCAAGTTCTTTTCCCCTTCTTGGGAATTTTTCTGCCATCACTTCTGTGAAGTTTTTTTATGTCATCTGCACTCTCTCCTCTTTCTTCATTGACTCCAATCAGTCTTATGTTATTCTTCTTTGCATCATCTAGCAGCTGCTGGATTGATTTCTTGTGTTCCCTTACAATTTTAAAGCAATTTTTCTTTTCCTCCTCACTAATTGCAATTTTATCTTCTATATTTGAAATTCTATCCTCACATTGGTTCATTCTGCTGCACAGACT
Organism: Heterocephalus glaber; assembly: GCF_053883595.1. Lineage (NCBI taxonomy): Eukaryota > Metazoa > Chordata > Mammalia > Rodentia > Bathyergidae > Heterocephalus > Heterocephalus glaber. Next base: position 8,555,718 of record NW_028258324.1, on the reverse strand, counting down.
TTTGATGGAGTTTTTAATCTCTTGGAAATCTGTTTGGATCTGTTTTATGGATTCCATTTGTTTCCTATGTTGGGATTCCATCCTTTTCCTCAGATCCTCTATTTTTTTATCTGTGTCCTCTCTAGATTTATTAATCATGTCTTGCACCATGAGCACAATCTTTGCTGTTATCTGAGTAATTATTTCTGATTTCATTTTTTGCAGATCCTCTTTTGTTGCCAGTTCAGAGAATCCAGGTAGTTGAGTATCAGACTGTTCCATCTTATTTCCCTTTGGGGTTGCTGTAGGTGATCCGGAAGTCTGTTTTTGGGGATTGTGTATGTTTCTTCTCCTTTTCATGGGGCAGGGGTGATGCTTCTGGTATTGTGCAGCTCACCTTCTGTGCCCTAGGAGCGTGGGATGGTGGTGGGGGAGCTTCCTTCCGGGTGCTGGGACCGGCCCAGCTTCTGTGCCCTAGGAGCTTGGGATGGCGGTGGGGGAGCTTCCTTGGCACTTTCAACCTAAAGAGATTTATATTGGCTCATGGTTTCAGAGGGTTCAGGCCATGGTTGGCTGGCTCCAAGATGGAAATTTCATGGTGAAAGGTTATGGCAGAGGGAAGCTGATCAATCCATGGCATCCAGGAAGCATAAAGAAAAAAAGGAGCTGGGGGCAAGCGCAAGGACCGAAGTTCGATCCCTGGTAGCAAAAAAAAAAAAAAGGAGCTGGGGGCAAATATATGTCAAGTCACCGCCCCATTACCTAATTCTTTCAAGCAGGCATCACCTTCCTAAAGCACATCCAGCTATGACCTCATCACTGGATCAATCCACTGTTGAAGAGTGTTCTCATGATCTAATTACCTTCCAAAGGCCCACATCTGACCACAAGAGTTTGGAGGAACATTTTAGTTTGAAACCATGACAGTGGCTTAAACAACACAAATTTATTCCCACAGTTCTGGAGGATGGGGAATCAAGATCAAGGTGCACAAGGTCAGTTTCATTCTAAGGCTTCTTGTAGCTTTCAGGCAAATAACTCATGAGCTTTGTGCATGTGGGCAGGCAGAGGGGATAGAGAAGAGCTTCTCTGCTATTAATGCTTCTCTGCATTAATCCTATTATGAAGGACCTACCTCATCTAACTGTAATTACTTCCAAAATATTAACACACCAGGACTTTGGGCTTCAACAAAGAATTTGGAAAGGTCATAACTATTCAGTCTGTAATAACTAGCTTCCCTGAAATCTTTGTCTTTCTCCCCTCACCAAAGTGGCATGAGTGCACTTGCTGTAAGTAAACAGTATAAAAGGATTTATCATTTAAAAATACAACTTATTTAGCAATTCACTGGACAGAAAACAGCTTCATCCAATTCCTTTTAATATTGGTTTTTATCTTATTTCAAGGAGACTGAATGTCACATTTTTTCCCCAGAAGTTGCAAACTGGACCAAGACCATTTCATAGGTACATTTTGTTTGGCTCATTTGGTTTTAAAGACTGAACAGATTGCTTATATTTAACAAGCTGATTTCACAGGCAAATTCAGACTCTGCTTCTCTTCAACATGTCACCATTTGGCAGACCATGACTACTCCTCCAAAACCCCCATGGAGTCTGCCCCTCTCAACAGCATGGGCCCTTCCCCTTCACTCATTTACCTCTGCTGTCTGGCACCTGGAGGCCATGTTTTCAGCCCTAGTTTCCTCACATAGTCATAGAAGTTGGTCACTGTTGTGCAGTTGGTCACCTGAAATCGTGCTTCCCAAGGAATTCTGTACTCTCTAGCTTTGTGAAAACAACTCCAAACTCTAATGTCTACATTTTCTCTATAATGACAAATTTCTCTATGACTATATGAATCGTCTCTATTTTAGTTTCTAGAGGGAACTCCTAAGATGACTGAATCACTAAGCATCCTTCTAATTTTCGAAGCTAATTTGTCTTGTTCCAGATCTCGCTTCTTGATCCTCATCTGTTGGTAAATAGGCAGTAACTCAAAGTAAAAGATGTTTTGCTGCATAGGAAACAAGATGGCCTTTCTTAAGATTATACCCATCTGTGAATCTGGAGCCAAGGAATAACATACCAACAAGACCACTGATGATATACATGAATGCATTACTCCATCATCTCTACTTTGGGAAATGATAAATCCGAGGCAAATTTTTGAATTAGTGATTTGCAATAGGAGCAATTTAAAATTATAGTCTTTTGTTTTGTTTTCTTTTTTGCAGTGCTGGGGATTAAACCCAGGGCTTTGTATATTTGAGGCAATAGCTCAACCATTAAACATTCTACCTGTCCTTACACATCACCTGTAGAATAACCTTGGTTCTTGCTTTGAAAGGCAACTTGGAGGTCTGGGTATTTCCTCATTCTTTCAGAAGCATTTTGAGGCTGGGTATGTAGCTAAGCGCTACAGTATCTGCCCAGCATGTGCATGGCCCTGGATTTGATTGCCAGCACAAGGTCAGGGACTGTTTGTGTATGTTTGTTTATATTTTCTTACAATTTGCAGTCAAACAAGAAAATTTATGTGCTGATATCTAGTATTTGAAATATCCTCTGGTTCTTTAATTTTCTAAAAATAACAGAATGTCACACACATAAAGGTACTAACACCTGACTTATTCATGAATATTATATGGAAAAATAAATAAAATGCCACCTATTTCTGGAAGCTTAGATGTGGTTGAATGTAATACAAGGAATTAGGAATGAACAGATATGCCAATCTAGTTCTCTACATGAAGAGTTGTGAATATGAAGTAAAGTATGTGTTTACTAATGCTACAATACCTGCCTTAGAAATAAAGACAAATGAGGTCTTCAAACGGAAAAATTAAACTAGAACAAATATATCTCATTAACAAACCAGTCAATTCCCTTTATTTTTAAAATTTTATGTACACATGTGAATGATCTGTATAATGTACATTCAATATAGAAAGCTTTATATATTTGATAATGTATAGAACATTTCACAATTACACTAATGTCTTACATAACAGCTTGACAACCAATTTTTTTTTTTTTTGCACAAGCTCCTTTTCATTCAATTTAGTAAAGCCAGTTATACATACCAATGTGTACTGTGAGCTCTCACAGGGTTAATGACTGAGGATACCAGTGACCAGGTATAGGGACAAAAACCTCATAATTATGGATGGTGGGAAGAGGACAGCCCTGAAGACCTGATGCAGAAGACTTTCTAGGGACGAGTGACAGCCCAATTTCTGTAGACTGTAGGTTAAGCCCACAGTCACACTAATTCAAAAAAACATTATAAAAACTAGGAAGAAAGTTTTGTCTTTTTGATTCACAGTTTTGTAAACAGATAAAAAGGAACAAAATGTGCTTACATACATCAAGGAAAAATATTCTTGTGTATACACTTATGTTGATCCACAGAGAGCTTTCTCATAATGTGATACCATTAGAATCATTGACATTTTCCCTAAATAAAAAATATAGTTGTAGAAAAAGGAATAACACTGTCATGAAACCAGGAGAAAGGCAGTAAGAGTTTGCTTCAACGTATCAGCTTGAGGAATGTGGACTCGGCACTGGCACTGGCATTTATAGTCTTTCATGAGTATTTTCAAGTCTGATAGCCAAGGTCACCTGCCTCATGGTCTACAGGAGGTGGCAGGTTAGACATGACTGATGAGGATGTACCTGCAGTAAGGTAGCCAGCAACTCCAGGTCCTGCAAGAGAGAAGGAAAAGACATCTAGAAAGCACAATCACATAAAAACACTGATCTTTACAAAAGGACACAGTCTCTGGTCAGATGCCCTAGCAAAAGAAACTGATAATCAATGAGAATTATCTAAATGTACAAGTGTACCTCAAAGACAGATACATGGCACCATTTTTATAATTTGCCTTTACTATGTGATAAAGTTAAAAATCATTTCAAAATTTATGCTGGACAATAATAACACTGGTGCAAAAATATAGAAAAAATTTTCCTTCTCATATCTGGGAAGTTCAATCTTTGAAAAAAATTCTGGGCAATGAAAGCACTATGTCAAATGATGGGAAAAAAAAAATCAAACAAACTCCCAAAATGAAAAACCCTGCACATTCAACCCATCCAAAAGTCATACATGATGAAATTCTCAAACACTTCAGTTAACATTCAAGTTAAACTATTTTCATTTGGTGCAAAGAAATGCTGTTCTAACAAGTTAACACCAAATGAACAAGGGTTGCTACACCAAGGTCTCTGAGAAAGAAAAGGAAGGTTCTGGACATCCATCTCTCACAGGGCAAAACAAGAATGCTCTGAAAAGAGGTATCAATATTTTAGTATTATATATCTTCTTTGATGCTAACAGTCTCTATTGCATGAATATGCTACACATACACATGCTAGCATTTATCAAGATACATCCTATGTGCATATTAATGGGTTTAGCAGCCCCCTAGTTTAAACACTGCACAGACATTTAATTACATCTCAGAAGCACTGCACAAATTTTAACAAGTAATTGCAAGATAAACTGTAGCATAATACTGCATACTGAGCAATATTTTTAGTTGAAATTGTAGGAAACATGGCAAATGACTACAGGACACTGGAATATCAAAGGGTTAGGACTAGAAAGGCAGGGGAAGCAGCATGCATTTAGCAAAACGATTCTCTACCTGCTTCAGAGAGCTACACAGAAGTTAGCAAGCTGCCTGGCAGAGCGGATCTAAAGCCCACTCCTGAGGTGAAGGGGGCTGCTGCCAGTTAGAAGGGAAGGAGAGACACCTGAAGGGGAAAAAAGAAATATAAGCAGCAAGGGAAGTTGTGAGGAAGTGCAAACAGCAGAGCAGTCTGATGAAGGCTAAGGCATAACAGGACTAATGTAAGACAAAAGGTCATGATTCAGATTTGTCTTGCTTCTCACCTTATGAGCACTTGTACTGTGGATTTCTGAAAAGGCTTGTATAGATACTGTATGTGTGGTTACACTGCCAGAGATGATTCAGCTTGCATGAGTGGTAACAAAAGCCAACCAGAGTACCCAGGTACTTGGAGTTTTGTACTTACAAAACATATAAAAAGGATGTCCCTTTTTAAGGTACCACAGGGGCCTGCACCTATCAACACCACCTTCTACCATGTAAGGCCAGGCCTTACATGGACTACTCAGACAAAAGATTATGAGGTCAACAAACCTGCCCAACAAGGCGGTATATAGCATCAACCTGTTATTTTATGTCCCACCAACCAATCGTTGTCTAAATAATAGGCAGAGAAGAGATTACTACAAAACTACTATATAGGGCTCAAAAAAGATGTAGTCCTTCTGAGTAAAATCTCAAACACTCCAGGTTGGTATGATTCCTGAGCAACTGTGACTGTGGGCTCAATTTAGTTCATACCAAAATGGTAGTTTTTGAGATTAAACCATGAATACTACACATACAAGGTGAACTAATGCTATAATTTTCTAAATGAGTGCTAGGGCACCCTGGGCAAATTAATAGAGGTACTGCTGGGTATTTTAAAATTTGAAACAGCAACACTTGTTCACCACCATAGTCATACAAATAACTACTTTCCAGTTACTGGGTATAACTTCATAAACTTGTAGGTATTTCTTTTGGCCTAGGCTGGATGAAAAATGTTACTGAGACAATAAGGGCATTGTGAACTGAGAAAATTTGAGAACTTCTAGGTTAATATCTAAATCGTGAAAGGATAGGCTTAGAAGGAAGAAATCTAATTCAAACCCTATGATTTGCCTCTTAGGAAAAGCAAATCAATTTTTGTATATTTCTGCAAATGAAGTCTGAAATGTTCACCTGCTGGCCTCTGGTTTCTCCTTGATGACACATCTGGATTCTTGGGGCCAATAGGTACTGCCTGGTCATCAGGATGCGACAAAGTAGTTATGTTCTCCAGAGAAAAGTGGGAAGAAGGAGCAGAGGTGCCAGAGCACATGGAAATATAGTACAAGGATACTGAATTTCAGACGTATGGGAAAAAATGGAAAATTAAAGAATCCCACAAAATGAAATTGGCTACTCTGATGAATTATATTTATGAATAGTTCATCTCCAATTTCAGCTACTAAAAGCATTTTCAATTTGGGGTCCTTTTTCCCCCCTGCTGTTTTTATTGTTGCTACTGATTTCTGAGTGAGGTAATTTGAGGGTTTTCTCTGCTGAAATTATTTCTATAGGGCTCTGAGCTTGCTGGCAAGGTGCTCTTCTAGAATTTAATAAATGGCCAAGTAATTGTGGGCCCTGGATAAGGAGCAGCCACAGTGTAACTACATGACAGGATAAACCCAACTAAAGTACTTTTAAATACGCATTTGTCATAAAACCAAACAATATTCCAGTCTAGAGAACCTATGGAAATAAGCAGTCTCACTGTAATTTATCAACACTTGAGTGACCCTACCTAGGACTTTTGAAATTTTATCTCAAATCTTGAGCATGTGACAAGTAACATTTGCTCAGTGGTCAGCTAAAGCAAAATCATAAAAGCATCTTTGGTCATTCTCATCTTAGTTTGAAGCAGTTATCTTTCCTTTTCTCCCCTATTTCCTAAACAAATTCCACTCAGCTTGCCACATGTACTAAAAAAACACCCCCCCCCAAAAGGGAGGAGGTTCATTTGCAAACTGACAGGAGAGGAAATGGGCACAAACTGTTTTTTGATTAGGAGCGTCACAGGTACATTTTAATTAAAATTCTGATTCAACACAACACTGAAAATATCCTATGGAGTTTTACATAATGGGATTTTACCATTATAAGTACTTGTCCCTTTTTACTAAATTCACAACACATAATACATCAGTGGAAAAGTTCAAACACAAAAGACTTGGCAACCCAAGCAATGAGCTTGTATCAATGCAAGTAGGTATTAACTCAGGAAACAGAGGTAGTCCTTTCAAAAAGGATTGACTAAAGCAGGTAGAAAAATCTTCTATAGCAATGAACATCTCAAAAAAAGAATACCCTATATTTATGATGTGCCAACAACTGGACAGTTGTGAGGGCAACACAGCTCACAGCTAGTTCCAACTGTCCCACGTGGAACTGACTGCAGGCTTCAGCAACAGCTTTCAGAATGACATGGTAACATCAGGTTCTGCCAGGCTGAGGTTTATACCATCTTCCCTTTGGCTGTGCTTAGTTAGAAGCTGATGCCCTTTGAGACTGCCAAAGGAGGTGAATAAATCTGTAAATTTTTTTTTCCCTATCCTCTTTCAATCCCTACAGCTTATCATAGCAGCTTCTTAACATTCAGAAACTACCACAGGGATCCAAGTAAAACGAAAGGCATAGAAAGGAAGCCTGTTACTCCTCTACTCTCATAGTAGTAGGAAATTTGGATGGGTGAGGAGCAAAATAACTAGGAAATTTGAATGGGGTGAGGACCAAAGGAAGGTCAGGTCTCTGAAGATAAATGTCTCTCTCTTCTATAATCTACAGACCTGCTGGCCCAAAGACTGTCAATTAAGTCTAGGACACTTGTAGTTTTTTATTTCAAGTCAATGAATGCTAAATGCAAGGGAGAACAACAACAAAAACATTAGAAAAGGCATTCCTGGAGAGAAATTTATAATCTACACAATACTACTTATTGATCAGCTTCTAAATAAATCTACTCTTAGCTAAGAAAAACAAGACAGATATTTCCAATCACACCATTCTTCTATACAAAGTAATGAATGCAATGCCATGAAATATGGTATATGAACTTCTGGAAACATTGTCAAGAGGTAGTTTTCAGTGTGCCTTGTAAGAACACACTTCTTGCCTGGAAACTATCACTTCATCCCAAATTTGAAAGACAGATGCAGGGCTGAATAAAACCATAGCTTAGGTATTTCTCTACAGAAACCAGGAACAGGAGATGGAAAAGTGAGAAGGAAAATCTGTGGAACTCTCTTTACACACACAGGAACAATGGCCAAAGTATCACATATTTATAAATTCTAGGGCTCTATTCCAACTAATAGTGAAAGAAAAACAGTACTGTAGCAACAAAGTCTAAAAAGAGGGCCAGGGATCATGGCTCAGTGGCTCTGTGCCTGCCTGGCAAGTGCAAGGTCCCGAGTTTGAGTCCCAGTACAGAAAAAGAAAAAAAAAGAAAAAGAAAAAGAAAAAGTCTAAACTGAAAAGCAGATGAAACTTTTTCCAAAGCATTTTTCAATATGCAAGATTCAGTCTTTGTGATTTTATAAATTTCTATATCTATAGTCGGGACTATGAAAAAATTAACACTGATATCAGAAACACCAGATATTAATTTTCTTTCTTTTTTTGAGACAGGGTCTTGCTATGTAGTTCAGGCTGGCCTTGAACTCACTATGTACCCCAGGCTGGCATCAAACTCAAGGCAATCCTCCTGCCTCAGCCTCCCAAGTGCTGGGATTACAGGTGTGTGCCACCATGCCCAGCTAGGTGTTAATTTTTTCCTCTAGATTTATCTAGATCATATATCATTTCTGGCTAGAGGATGTAAGGCTAACATTTTTTTAATATATTACTATTTTAAGCAAATGGCAAGAAATACTTTATATTCTTTTTGTGGGTGTTGATGTTTTTAGAGTACTGGGGATTGAACCCAGGGCGTTTGCACTGAACCACAATCCCAGACCTCCTTTTTTTTGAGACTGAGTCTTGCTAAGTTCCTAAATTGCCCAGGCTGGGCTCAAACTTGTGGATCCTCCTTCCTGAGCTTCCCAGAGTGCTGGGACTATAGGTAAGTGTCACCATGCTCAGCCAAAAACCACCTCATATTCTTAAGGTTCAGTTCAAACTGAAAACTTTTATACCAAACATGTATTTTATCTTTATATAATGTAACAAAGAGTGTGGCTTTGCTCTTAAACAGAAGCCAATATTAAAATTATCTAAAATTATTTTGCAATAATTTGTCAGATGGACAAATGTACTGAGGTCAAATATGTTCAAATATTTTGAACCCTAGTAGTCATCAAACAGCCTTTCATTTATGATGCCCACATATTTCCCCCAGGGGAGGACAAATCTTAAATATTTAGTGAGACTACAGACTAATCAGGAAATTAAGAAAAATATTTTACATATGATTACATGTATCTACAACATCTTTATTAATTTGGCAGAAATGGCATGATGCTACCATGCTTTTGATATTGATTTTCTTAAACAGTATTTCTCCATCGTTTTTACATGATCAAGACAAACATTTTAATAAAGACATGCTCCAAATATAACGTACACCACCATTCAAAACTGAATCAAGTATGTATTTCAGTTAATACACATTCATGCTGTCCAAGGCTACAAACAGGTCTACTATATACTCACAGCACCTGCAAGAAAGGTCAGCCAGAAGCCTAGGAAAATACTCTGAATTCTATTTTATGTCTATTCAGGACAAAAGTAAAGTCAAAGTGGCTTCTACGAGGTGCCTTAGGATGAACAATTAGGTATAACTTACCTGTGAGGTATCCTGCTGTTTGTGAGTCAGAAATGAACAAATCATGTTTCTGATCTTTGAAGGCACTCCAGACTGAAGAACGAGATAGGATTTCATTCACCTAGGAAGTAAAACAACCTCTATTAGAGGTTTATGAACTCAAGAGAATGATGCACAGCACACTTGAGGAAAAAAATGAATATAGACAGCATTAGAGTATCATATGCAAAATGGGTAAATGATGCTCTGTGAAATATATACATATCAGTACGCATACTAAGATGAAAGACAGCACTGTGTATTCCAACACCTACAGCTTATCATAGCTGCTTCTCACATTCAGTAGCTATCATGGGGATTCAAGTAGAAGGAATGGCATAGAAAATGAGAGATATCTCTGTGACACAAGTAAACATGTTTAGGAAATACCAACACAGAGGATGCATTTTCCAAATGAACATTCAGTTTAAATAATTTTTGAGCACCTTTTATCTAGTAAGCACAGTGAACACAATGACAGTCTCTTGACTTTGAAGTTACAAGGAAAGCTCAGGGAGTCTAGTAAGGTAGTGCTACAAAATTTACTGGTAAGCATTACAGATGTACATGGGGACCATGTGAGTCCAAGGGATGCAGCTGCCCAACCTTGGAAAGAAGCAAAAATAGGAGTGGTTAGTTGTGAAGGTGGTAGAAGCAGTCCTATTCTGGAATGTATTGTATTTCTCTGCTTCATTCCTTTGAGACTGGAAGGAGGGTGTCAGGGTTACCCTGCTAATTTCACTACCAGGAGTCCTCAGGCAGAAAAAGAGGAGAACTAACTGCCTGCAAATGGTACACAAAAGCGCCCTTGCTTAGTGTTCATAGCAATCCCTCCTAAAACAAACAAACAAACAAACACCCTGAAATACTTTAAAAAGGGCTGAAGGGGAGGGGAATGGGGAAAAAAAAGAATCAAGATATATTATGTACAGGTACACATTCCCTATGATGAATATTATCATTATGTGTAACAAAAGTGTACCAATAAAATTAATTTTAAAAATAAATCATTTAAAAGGATTAAAATAAGAATATCTACTGGGAACTAGATTTAATAGTTTAACCCTCCTATCTTCTGCTTTTAACACATTACAATGACTATACATGACATTTATATCTCTAAAACTGTTTATATTCAATAAATAGCAAAGTATAGTATATATATATGTGTGTGTGTGTGTGCTATCAGTGGTATTTAAAAAAAAAATCTTTTGGTCTTTCTCCATATCTGACTGTTGTAATACTGGCTTCATTAATCAGGAAACCTAAGAGCATGTGAAGACTCTAAAAAAGAAATTTTTTGTGTGGTATGTTAAATAAACATATATAATAATGTGTTACATAATAATAATATGTTAAACAAAGCACTATCTTTAGTCTGACCACTTCCTTAGAGCAAAAAAACCTAGGAAGTGGTCTCAGCGATGACTATGCCAGTCTCTGCACACTTCCCAGAGGAGACTGATGTTCAGATTTTTTTCAGCAAATAACACGACTACAGTGGAACCAGAATGCACTCTGCTGTGCCATCTCTGACTGTAAAGGACAGCTTCCTTGTCTGGGCTGATCAAGTCCTTTCACAGTAAATCGAACTAATTAGAGCTACCCTCAGCCACGGCCCTGGAACGTGAAGCAGCACTTGTGGCAAGTGACACAGATCACCAAGATAAACTGAGTGGTAGCTGGAGGCTTGGAGAGGTGGGCTCAACAGTATAGAGAGGCCGAATAGAGGCTGATCAAATGTGTTATGAGCATACAAGCATTAGAGATTATAATTAGAAATAAAGCTGGAAAATGTAAAAAAAAAAAACAAAACCTTTAAAAAACATACTAGTTAATGATTACAGCAACATATGCTGCATATGTTGCATTTAAATGCATTCAAATGATTGCATTTTAAATGATTCACTTTTTTTTTTTTTTGGTACCGGGGATCGAACTCAGGTCCTTGCACTTGTGGGGCAGGCGGTGGAACCACTGAGCTAAATCCCCGGCCCACATTTTAAATGATTCAAATGTTGATACTGATAGACATGACAATGCTATTGAAATGCTTATTTTCTTGAAACATACAATCCTAGTGGATTTACTAAAGGAAAGCTTTAGCTGCAGCAAATTTAAACCTATAAAAGACTATTAGGACTTTTAACTTTTGAACCCTACTGCTAAAAAGAGCCATTGAAAAGACCTTCAGAAGATTGCTGTTCAGAAGTTCAATTATTAAATTATCTAAGTGGAGGAGCAAATGCTTTGCCTATCAGTCTACATATTAAGTTATGCTCAATGATAATACAAGTATTATTAGAGCACCTGGAAGGTTTCTGGGAGTGGAGAGTGTTAATGGAAATGTGTAAACTGGATTGTCCACAAAATCAAATTACTAAAATACTAAACGCAAAATGAGAAATTGTCACAGAAAGCAGAGAAAAAGGAAAAGAAACTGAGATAAGAAAATGGGAGAAAAAGAGACCTACACACAAGGTCTATCCAGAAGAAGCAATCAATGTGTAAGAGGAATGCCTGAAACAGAGGACAAAGCAAATGATGGTGAAACAAGGAATTAATTGAAGAAAGCTGTACAAAGTAGGCCTATAAATGGAACAGGCTCATCAGGTAGCTTTAAAATTTAACGAAAAGAAAGCAACACCGAAGTGTTATAAGTACCCAGACGGAGAATGCAAGTTACATATAAAGGGGCGAAAGGCAGGCTGACTCAAGATTTTTCCTTTGCAATTCTAAATGCCAGAAGATAATACAACAGTATCTACAGAGTTTTGAAGGAAAATGACTTTGAGGCAAGAATTATATATCCTCTAAGTAATTATTTCTGTATGAAGGGAACTGGAGGACACATTCTCAGATTATCTAGGGGTTAAGAACCTTCTCTGACAAATTTGCTGAATGGTTTACTATAGCCAACAGAGAACATGAATTAAAAATAAAGAGTAGGTAAGCATTAAAAGTAGTTAAACAGCCTGAAGTCTAAAATTGTTACATATAAGGTAATAAAACTGCAAAAACAGATTTGTAAGGCAGATCTAAAATTTTCAGTTTAAGTAGTTTTAAACTGTCAAAGAGCATACCAAACATTCAGTGTATTGGGCAGATACATATTGTTTTATTTTTTGCCATGTAGTATTATAAAGACAAATGTTAAGTAATCCTTCAGTTAAAAAAATAAATGCAGCAAAAAAAAAAAAAAAAGAAAGAAAATATTAGTAGGTGGAAACAAATCAAATATTTATAAATGGCTGAATGGATAAACAAAGTATTATATATATACACAATGAAATATTATTTAGACATAAAAAGGAATGAAACATTGATACATGCTACAAAATGAATGGAACTTAAGAAACATGTTAAGTGAGAGAAGTCAGGTATAAAAAGTCATCTACAGTATGATTCCATTTATGTGAAATACTCAGAATAGGAAAATACAGAGAACAGTTTAGTGGTTGCCAGGGGTTGGGGGGCAAGAGACAGTGAGAGTAAATGCATAGGAGGGATGATGGGGTAATGAAAACATTTTGAAAGTAGATAAAGGTGGTATTTGTACAACACTGCTAATATGTGCTAAGTGCCAGTTAATTACTCAGCATAAAATAAATTTATGCTATGTAAAGTTCACTTCAATAAAAAGAAAAGACCATTAGTAGACAAGGCATACACTATACTGAAGGAAGAACTCAGAGGCAACAGGTCTGAGGTTAACATATGCATGTAGCTGAAACACATTAATACATTTCTAAGTCATAAAAGAAAAAGGAAACCAACACTTTACAAATACTAACTATGGAGAAGAAAACTAAAATGAAACAGTCTTTTAAAATAGCACATGAGATGGTTAATGAATGTGGTTAACACTACCCATCAGTAACTCTTAGAACTTCAAGTTAATCTTAACCAGTAATACGTGCTGAATATTGTTCCACACTCATAAATTTCAACATTTTTCCGAAAATCCACAACATTCCATGACTATCCAGAAAAAGAATCCTCCTGACTCTGTAGAGTATGCAGTTTGTGCTTTTCTGTCAGTTATAAGGCAGCTATACACACATTCATCCTTGGTCTTCAGTTCAAGTTGCAGTCAACAGAATCACACTTCACTATAATCAGCAGATTGCCTCTTGCAGACTCACCTGTTCTCCATACTGCAGGCTTCGAGTCATAGCCTTGAGAGCTTTCACAATCTGAGCCTTAGTGGCAGCTGGGCTATCCAGAGTTTCGAGGCCTATGCCTTCAAGTAATTTTAAGAGGTATGGAACCAAATCTGCTTTCAGGGCCTAGAAGCAATATTAAACATATATAACCATATTGAAAAGATTGTAAACTATTCACTAAAGGTACAATTTCACTCCCAGGACTATACCTGGAAGAAGAGCAATCTACTTTCACAGTATTTTAATGCCAGATAGATTTTTGTTTAAACATCTAATGATAATGAAATTCCTATTTAATGAGACTGTTCTGTGCCATCATCTGTTCTAAATGCTATACATCAATTATTTTACTAGTCCCAGTACCTATTAGGGACTATTACTATTACAAATGGAATAATTAACGTCGAGAGGGAAGAAACATGTTCACAAGCAGAGAGGTGGGCAGTAATGGAATCTGGATCTAGATCTAAGAAAGTCAGAACCTGAGCTTTTAGGTAGTATACTGAGCTACCTGTTCAGGAGCCATACTACATAGGCAACATCTCTGAAATACCTGAATATTTTTCCACGTTGTGCTAAAATATCAGCTGTTTATAGTCATCAATCTTTTCATATAAACCTAATGAAACCTGGCATGACACAATTTTCACTGGAATTCAAAGGAAAGAGATGAAAGTAACTGACAGTGAATGTGAGGTACTCTGTGAGGTACTCATAACTTTTACAGATAAGGAATGTGGGCATTGCAAGGTTAAATATCATGCCTGAGGTCAGAGAGACATCAGGTGGTATACTAGAACTCATGTTCTTTTCAATCAAAAGTTTGAACCTCAGAGCATCTACTACCTTTGAGATGGATCTAATACTTTGGCCTGTTTAAATGAGGGAGAGTAAGGTGAGGGGAGGATAGCAGGAAAAGGGGTCAGGAAATAGGAGGTCCAGATCATAAAGATGTAGATTCTTGTCTTCGGGCTAAAAATTTCAGACATCATTTTGCTATCTGGCAGGTTAATGAGAAATCATAAAAGAGTTTTTAAGACAGGGTGACCAAAGTTAATACTTTAAAATATACATAAATACACACATGCATATATACATATATTTACACACATATGTATATACATATACATGTATTTACATACATATGTATATATATACATGTATATACATGTAGAATACGAAGTGAAATTATGATACAAGTATACAATGTGGAATGATTAAATCAACCTAAGTAGCGTATCTATTGCTTTTAATATTTTTCATTATGAGAGCATTTAAAATACCTAAAATTTACTCTTAGCAGTTTTGAAATATACATTATTATTAACTATAATCACAATGCTGTGCAAAAAAAAAAAAAAATCTCAATTAAGCCATTACTCCTAGCCAGGCATGGTGGCACAAGCATGTAATTCCAGTAGTCTGCAAGGCTGAATTAGGAGGATCACAAGTTCAGGCCTAGCCTGGGGAATTTAATGAGACTCTTAAAATAAGTTACTTTTCTAAACTGAAACTTTTACCTTTGATCAATACCTTCCCATTCTTTCCACATCACTCTGGTAACCACCATTCTTCTCTCTGCTTCCATAACGCTGACTGCTTTAGATTTCATTTACAATTGACATTATGTAGTATTTGTTCTTAGAGTTTACTTTAGATCACTTTTGCAAGTTTTAAAATTTATATTTCTCATTCTTTCAATATCTGTCTATACCAACACTCACAAAATCCGATTTTCATTTGGGGAACAGTTCCTTTGAAAAGGACAATAAAGATCGTGGAATGCTCTAAAACATGACTTAAGAAACAAAGGGATGAATAAATAATGACTTTTTCCAAAGATGACAAAGCAAACTTTGCAAAGCAACCCCAAAATGGCCAAAAACCTAAACATCACAAAAATACTTCCACACTGGTAAAACTTTGGCAACCGGTCCTACTTTTTTTTCCTCTGTGTACATATACAACCATGTGCATATGTAAAATGCAAAATGAGACATGAACAAACTCGTAAGTTATCTCTCACTGAACTTCAGTTCTTATGCCTGGTATGTTCGTTTTTCAAAAATGGTAATGAACCTAGAAATTCACTTACTTGTGCAACTAATTCACTCTGTTCCTTCTGAAACATTCGATTAATTGCTTCACAGGCTAGACCAACAGTATCTGCTCGCTTTTTCATACCATTCATCAGTGGGCCAATAGTTTCTAAAGATGCCATGGCTCGAACACACAGCTAAGTGCACAAATCAGAAAGGTTATTTGTAGTAGTAATATTGTACATAGATAGTATATACCATAACAACAGAATTTTAGAAAATCTACTTCCAAGTTTAATAATGAACTAAGTCAAATTCTCCTATTAATTATTAATTCTTAAAACAGTTAAAATTATATAAAGTATCACGTGGCTCATATGTGAAAAGGCACATGGTAGAAAGGGATTTATACTATAACGTGTGTGAGTTCAGAACAGGGAGCATAAATGCTTGAGCTACAAGATTCTGAACAGTACCTCATTTTCAGACAGGGCATGGATAACCCGAATGGCACTCTTAGGAATGGCATTGTTTCTGTGATTCATTGCCTGGATGATTTTGGGAAGATGGCCCAATGGTGGGACTTGATCTGCCAGCTGAGGCTGCGCATTGAACAGACACACTGTTGCCATTGTCAACGTTTCCAGAGTTTCCCCCTAGAAAATACAGAACAAAGCAACCAAAACAAACTATAAAATACTGAAGTCCTCAATATCTTTGGAAATAATGTGTTAGGAGTTCAAAATGTCTAAGTGATGATCCATGCAAACTGATTCATAAATCCTAAATGAAAAATAAACTCATTTTCTTTGATAATAGGTACAAATGCAAAGGGCTTAAAAATGTGCTACCTTAACCTAAACTTCTTTTCACTAGGCCATATATATCTCATTTCTACTGCAGGAGTAAGACATCATTTCCCAAAAGATATTACTAGAAATGTTTATAAACAATGTGATGGATATAACAGTGCCAGAAAACAGTAATAATACAGGAGAATGCTGAAAAAGTGAAATATTTTCCAGTTCTATTAAAAACCCTACTGCAGGTTAAGTATCCCCTAGCTGAAATGCTTATTATGATCAGAAGGGTTTCAAAGGTTGGAGAGTTTTTGTTTGTTTTTTTGGTTTTAGAACACCAGGATAAACTTTGTCAGCTAAATATCACTAACCAAAAATCCAAAATCTAAAATACTCTGAAATTTGAAACTTGACACTGACATGACATTCAAAAAATTTCTGATTTTAGAGCATTTTCAATTTTCAGATTAAGGATGTTCCACCTGTATTTAACATGTCTGGCTGCCATAAAGCACTTTCTATTGTGGATACTGGACTGCAAAGACCCACAGCTTTTACTCTTACATGCACACATATATATTCCTAACCAAATACTTCTTAAATGAACATGGAGATTAGGATGCACCCAAAAGGAAAGGTGACATAGGAATAAATTGTTATGTACTCTCCCTTTCTAGGTTTCAGCTTTTAAGGACTTTCTTTCCTTCTCTCTCTCTTTTTTTTCCCCAGAGTGGGGGTTGGGGGGGCAGGCTAAGGATTGAACCCAGGACCTCCACTGTGCTAAGCGATGCATCCTCCTACACTAGTCCTGAGGATTTTCATTTTCCAAGCAAATTATGAAGTTTTAAGAGAATGTGATTGTGTTCAGTATGTTTGGCAAACTCTTTGAAATGTTTTGTTGAAGACTGAAGCTTACATGAGGACTGTTCTTCTCAAGGAGTTCAGTTAATTTTTCCAGTAGTTCAATAAGAAATTCTCTAGGCTTTCTTAGAACCCAAGCTGGTTGTGCAATAAAGATCCTCAAGAAAACTCCTCCAACAGCCAGTTCACCCTCTGCTTCTCCAAACACCACCGCAAAATCCTCAGGCAACTTTAAACAGAGAATCATGTAAGTCACTTAAAGTTATTATTTGCACATGGAGCAAGTCCTACCAAAACTATAACAGTATCCATAGATAACCACTGATAAAATTATAATTATGTTTTATGTCTCTTAATAAAGCTCAACAGATTTTTATGAATTACATAAAAAATGAGTGGTCCTACTTTTATGTTTGAAGTTTTATTTCCCAGAGGAACATGCAACTTTCTTAATGACAAAACGATTATAGGCTGACATTAAACTGGCTCAGGAGGAATTAAAAAACAAAAAACAAAAAACTGTATTTTACCTTCCAGTTTATATCAGGGTTGTCCTGCTGGCTTCTAAAGTGCCTGGGGAAAGGAGGTTGGGTGGGGTGGGGAGAATATTAAACTTTAGTCACAAAACACTTTCATTAACCTTTAGAATAAGTCTTACAGAGGGATAAGCAGAGTGGGAAAAGTTTGCCCTCCCCAGTGATTTTATCTAAAGGCCTGAAGTTATTATCTTTTTCTTTACTTACTCTAGCATCATTTCTCTCACTGTTGTAGACACTTTATCTCTGGAACTATCATTCCAAATTAACTCAGGATTTTCATGTGTTCCTTCAAAAATATGTACAGCAGCTTCAGGATTGTCTCTCATAGCATCCATGAAAACGCTAGGCAGAAATTTCATTAATGTAATTCGAACCTACAGGAGGAGATTTGAGAAAGAAAACAAGATCTATTGGAAACATCTCAATATTTGGTGTGCTTTTCACAATTTTCTAAGATAGATTATTATTAGTACAATTTGTGTTGTGGCTGACGTGGGAAATTATTACAGTACTTACAAGCTCTGGAATGGGAGAAAAGGTTCATCCAATGGAACTTTTAACAAGATTTGTTATGACCTGGCCCTACTGATCTAACAAGCTTCCCTTCCATTCCTTGACTCATTTTTAAGAAATATTAAGAAATTCAAAAAAAAAAAAAAAAAAGAAGAAATTCAGAAGCTCTGGTGTGTAAAGTTCCTAGAGCACCCCCTGCTGGGCCTTGCATGTGCTGCTGCTACTTTCTAGAAGGCCTTTAGCTGGCTTGTCCTTCCAACACTCTCACTTCCTCCCACACTCATAAACTTAAGCTCTTCTCTTGCTACCTTTGTGTCTTGCAAGTATTTTTTAGTGTATTTATTTTGCTCTACTCTGTTTTGTGTTATACTGTGCCTTTTTCCAAGATATATGAAAAGTAGCTTAAGAAAACACATCTACAGCACACACTACACACACACTGAAAATGAGTGTGAGACATAAGAACAAAAGGAAAACAAAGGGTGGGAAGGTGGGTATTTTACTTCAGGGCCTCATATAGTCCACCATGTCAAATTCTGTGCCCAAATTTTAACTTCTGGAAACCTTCCTTGAACTGGTCTGTCTTGCTCATTGTTTTATCTCCTCAGCTCTTGGCACATAGCAGGTGCTGACCTATTTGGAGATAAGTTATCCAGAGTGACTAAGGTAAGTGAGTGGCCCCAGGACTATGTTTCACAAAATGAGTTTTGTTCATTATATTGTGCTGCCATTTTGCTATACCTGGCCAATTTTACTGCATCTTTAATAGAACTACTTGTTTTAGTAGTTTTTATCAAAATCATTTTCCAGAAGATACTTGGACATTTAATTATAAGCCAACTTAATTCTTTTGCTGTTGGTAAACACTGAGAACACTGCTTAAGGCATTCTACATGAATTTTAGGACATATATATCTGATACATTTTATTGTATATTACATTCCAGTATTTTTAACTAGTAACTAATGTATTGGACAACTAATAATCAATCTTCCATTTTAAAATATTTTTAATGCTTGAAATTAAATTATCTTTATGGCAAGAAAACTAAATTTGAAGAAATAAGCTTTCTATAACCCAACCACTTGTATACTTATAAGCTGTATCTGCAAGCTGTCAGTACAGAAATCTGTTGACAAGTTTGATAAATTTCAATTGTCTTAGATTTTAGACTTATATTTATGAATATTCAGTTTTTATAAAAGCATACTTCAGTTTTACTTAACTGTCTTAACAGTCTTCTAAATTTATCTAGTCTACTATGATTGGATACTTAAAACAAAAGGCACATTAAGTTATTCAACTATCTCCATCTGTACAAATCATAAAGTCTCATCCTATTAGGTATCTTAGAATGCTTGTTTTGTCATCAAATTTAATGTACTACCCAAGTCTACTCATTTGTAAAAAGTGGTATTAAACCAAGCTTACAAAGACTTTTGAAGTATTTCAAGTGCTAAGAACTATACAAGGTGATCATTCACGAGTAAACTACTAAATACTTGTGCAAAAATTGTACATACAGCAAATTCTTTTACATAAATCTTCACAGTTATGTTTATGTCAGCCAGCTATTCTAGAACAGGGGCTGGCAAAGGAGGAAACAATCTATTCTGCCATCTATTTTACATATAAAATTTTACTGGAACACAGGTACATCCATTTGTAATATGCCATCTATGGCTGCTTTCTTATTACAAAAGAAGAGTTGAATATTTGTGATAGAGACCATTTGGCCTACCAGGGATAAATACTACATGGCCCTTTACAGAAAAAGTTTATTGATCTACCTACTATATGCTACATGCACAAAATTAGCTCAAATCAAAGACTTAAATATAAGAGCTAAAATTATAAAACTCCTAAGAGATAAGATGTATAAATCTTTGTAACCCTGCATTAAACAATGGTGAGATATACATACTGTATATATATATATATGTAATAAAAATGTAATTTATAATAAAAAAAGATGAAGGGGCTAAAGCTGTAGCTCAGTGCTAAGATTACTTGCCTAGTATGCACAGAGCTCTGGGGTCAACCTCTAGTATCAGATAGATAAGACTTTATTAAAAAAATCCAAAACTTTTATGTTTCCATGGACAACATCAAGAATATGGAGCAATAATTCATAGAATGGGAGAACTATCTGCCAATAATATATATGACAAGGAACTAGTATCCAAAACATATAAAGAACAATTACAACTCAATAATAAAAAGATAAATAATCCAACTTAAAAATTGGCAATGGATGTGAATAGATATTACAGACAGCTAAGTTAGTTATAAATTATTATAAGGCAGTTGGACAAGGCTGGGGCCTTAGCACAGAAAACAACTGAGGTACATTCACTGAAGGTTAACATTAAAAAGAGAGAAACTACTACACCCATATATTTCCCCTAGGGATGAACAGCAGTAACTGATATTTTAAATAGACACCTTAATTGGGGACTAAACCATCTCTAGTCCCTTTCTTCTGGGAAATCTATGTATGCTTGCTATGTGACTAACTTCCCCATTTTATCTCCATTTAATCAATATTACCTGGACGACTGTACTTGTAATCTTATTGGTTGATCATGGTTTTGTCCCACCTCATGCTCACCTTGTGATTTTCCATCGGATCTTATAGTTTTGTCTCATTTTCCACCTGCCTCACTTTGTGGCTTTGCCTCATGAAACACCTTTGAGAAGTGCAGTGGGTAGGCAATCCACTTTAAGGTCCCCTTTTGTCTCTCTCAGGCAGAAGCTATCTTTCCCTGAATAAATTCTTCCTACTCAACCTCCTTTGTTCCTAGAATTCATTTTTCGATTTTAGAGAACATGAACTTGTGTTCAGATACCTAGAAGGTTGGGAGTTATAGTTCCCTTACATTATTTGGTGCCCTATATCATAGGCATATCTCTAAAAAGAAGTTGTACAAATAGTCAAGAAGCACATGAAAAGATATTCAACATTATCCAGGTTATTCAATCAGGAAATGCATATCAAAATAATGAGGTTCCAGTTCACACCTATTACGATGGCTGTAATACAAAATACATATATGAACAAATGTTAGGGTAGCAGAGGAAAATGAGAACTCTTATAGACTGCTGGTAGGAATGCAAAATGGTGCAGCTACTTTGGAAAACAGCTAAACAGTATTATTGATCATGTGAGCCAGAAATTCCATTCCTAATGAAACAAAAACACATGTTCACCCAAACACTTACATACAAATATTCAGAGTAATATATATATATATTTTTTTGGTACCGGGGATCGAACTCGGGACCTTGCGCTTATGAGGCAGGCAGCGGAATCACTGAGCTAAATCCCCCGCCCTGTTCACAGTAATATTATTCAGAGGGCCAATAAATACAGACAATTTGCATATCCAAAAGCATAAACTGATAAACTGTACAGTGTTATTTGGTAATAAAAAGAATGGAATACTAATACTTGCTTTAATATGGATAAATTCTGAGAATATGAGGCTAAGTGATAGAAATGAGTCACCAAAGACCAAACATTATAGGATTCCATTTGTATGAAATGCCAGGGTAAGCAAATCTAGAGAGACAGAAAGTAAACTAGTATTGCTAGGTCCTGGGGAGGAGAGAGAATAGAGACCAGTGAAATAAGAGAAAAACCAGCGTGGGGTTATGGGGTTTCTTTTGGGGTTGAAGAAAATGTTTTAACATTCTTTATGGTTGCTAAATCTGCGACTACGAAAAGCCACTGAATTGTATGGTAGGTCATTTACATCTCAATAAAGCTGCAAAAAAGGAAAAATAAAAGTTTATAGATCTCAGCTCTAGAAGCTTTTGCTGCAAATAAGGAACATCTGATGTTCTATTTTTCTTGTACAGAAAATTTAAGATTTACCTTGGTAATATTTGTCCCTTAAGTATTTCAAAGTCCAAAAACTACTACTGAAGAGCTCAATTCTAGTATATACTTTAAAATCAAAAATGATATTTAAAACATCTAATAGTAGGCATTACAGTTAGGTGCTACCCAACTCTGGTTTTAAGAAAATTCAAAACTAACTGCCAATATTCATTATTTTGAGGATCATTCTACAGGCATTCAAATGAATTCCCTTGTCTCAACAACCTTGTGTTAGATGATTACTTATTCCTAAAGTAAAACTGTTTTAGGTTCTATGACACATTCTCAATACCTAGACTGAGAGCTCAAACAAAACACAAAACTGTTATATAAGTACCGCATGCTAACCGATTGCGCCACTGGAGCTCCACAAAACACAAAACTGAACCCAACTTGTTTTACTGATGTAAAAAATGTTTACTTGCCTTGAACTTTTTTCAAACTTAACTTTATATGTTTGCACAACATGTACAAGAGAAGCCACCTTTAGCTTTAGATAGAGGTCAGCTGCCTGTAGCTTTTTTCTTACTTAAAATACTTGTGAAGGTTCATTTGAAAGCAATCATTCACAAACACCAGACCAGGAAGGCTCCAAAATAATCATGTGGAAAGTGGGTTAAGAATACAAATTCCTAGGTCCCACCCCAAGTTTACTGAATCAGTCTCTGGAAATAGGGCTCATAGGCATTTACTTCAGGACTCTTCCCATGTCTCTGAGGTGCTGTTTGCTGGGCTGGCACAGAGAGTGCTTTGGTAAACATTACTTCTGTGAATCTGATTTAATAACAGGATTAGGGGACTGTGATTACATCTGTATGTGAATAAAATTCTACTCAAAAGTAATTGTTTTAATAGGTTCCTGATCTCCAAACTGGAGGTTTCAGATATCATGTGGTCATCTTTAAATTTGGAATTAAGGATCTCCCTCTAGAGTGGGAAGGCAGAGGTGCCATTACCTCAGGTCCCCATATGGCCTCACTTCCTGCTGGTATCATATCCTTACTGATTCAGGTGTGGAATGTAAAAGACACAGATCATCGTCTCCCTCATTAGCTACTTCCAAAAGACAATCCTCAGTGTCACAACCTAAATATGCTTTTGATAACAATCCTCTGTCATAACCTAGATATGTTTCTGATCTCTCTTTAAGGGAGATGAACAATTTATCACCACAATACACAAACACTCTTTAAGACTTCTCAATTCTGGTGCAGGCATTCTTAATTAGTTTTCTCATATGTAATATACAGCAACAACTTCACATATGTCAATCTTCCAACTTTCACATCAAATCATTTTATCTGAACCACCTCAAATGAACTCCATGAAATTAGTATCACACTTCATGAAATGAATATCAAACAGACTTCTGATGGTTAATTTCTTTCCAAGAACTTATTTTGTGCTCACCTTTGGACCTATTAGTTTATCCACTGTCATTTTGGCAAAAAGTTCCGCTGTCTGGGTTCGAACCTGAGGATGTGTTGAATTGCAGAACATATCCAATAAATAAATCAAAGCTCCTATGAAGCAAAAAGCAGAACAAAAAAACCCAACTAGTGTTTATGTTATATGCAGAGAATATGAGTTTTCTAATCAGAATTTCTTTTCAATCTTATTTCAAATCAATGCACTTAGATTTTTTTTTTTGGAAACAGGGTCTTGCAATATAGTTCAGGCTGGCCTTCAAGTTATGGTTATCCTTCTGCCTCAGCCTCCCAAGTGTTGGGATTATAGGTGTGTACTACCACATCTGGTCAGTTTTTTTGTTTTTGTACCAATGATCAAACTTGGGACCTTGCGCTTGCAAGGCAGGCGGCCAAACCACTGAGCTAAATCCCTGGCCTCTGGTCAGTTTTTTTTAAAATCTAAGGTCCAGGCTGCCCTTGACCTCCTGGCATTATGGAATCTTCCTCAGCCTCCTAAAAAGCTGAGACTATAGGAATGTATCACAACACAAGCCATCAGTTTAACTATTTTACTTGCAATACTTTCAAAGCATTCTTTCTAGTTTATCAGACTACAAAGCAGCTAAAAATAAACCTCATTATATTGAACATGACTCAATAAGAACTATACATTACCCTTTGCCATCGCTTCTTTGATTATCTTTGTACTTGATGCCAAAGCATAAAGAGTTTCCAGAACAAGCTGCCGACCTGCAGAGTAAAAAAACATTGCAAGGAATACATCTACTCATTAATTTACATTTACTGGGCATCAACTCTGGGCCAAGCTCTTACCTAGATGTTCTACACAGGGTTTCATGTTTAATCTTCACAATAACAAGCACAACAAGCACTATAATGGCTACATTATGAGTGAGGAAATGGGTGCAGTTTACCCAAACCAAGGTTTCACAGCTAGTGAGCGAGACAGCCCATACTCTTTACCACAGTATTATCCTATCTTCCCACTTCACTGTTTTACTACACACTCAACTGCCTAAAATCCAGATGATACCTATTAGGCATCTAAGATTTTTACCTGGTTATGAGTGTGGACTTAGGGAAACAAGGAAGAAGTAGCAATTTTAGGACATAACAGCATCTTTCTGGACACAGCCTGTGTACATCTCACCCAGTTGCTGCAATATCTGGACTATTGGACTTTGCATTTCTAGAGTCAAATGGGAATGACAGACAGGAGCCCAAAAGAATAAAGAACTGGCAAAGAAGAGAGAGGCTACAAAGTACTAGGCTGAGGCTAAAATAATAACGTTCCCCTGGCAAACAGTGGAAGGCTGAAAACTTAGTTTAAATTATAAATGATGGCAGAGTAGGCTGAAATATCTAGATGGTCAGCTACTTTATTTGTAAGATTAAAATATTCACTATACTATACAAATGAGATACAGATTTCTACTTTCAAAGTATGATTTCTGTAACATTTTTTACTTTACCAACTAGTTTAGTTTTGCATTGTTTGAAGTGTCACAAAGTTATTGAAACCCAATAATAAAAAAACACTAAGTTTGTAGGCATAATAAAAATAATCTACAAATGACTTCACACTCGCTATTTTAAAGTGCTATTTCAAAGACATCATTTATTCAAGAAAAAAATTATTAAATGAATTCCACTAAATTTGCTGAATATAAAGAAATGCCAAATATGTGGAAGGTACTGGGAAGATGAATGAGAATGGGGTCCTACTTTCAAGGAGGTAAACAGATATGCGGCATCCAAGAATTTAGCAAAGTTGACTGAGCAATGTATTTTAGTGGTTAGTGGTTAAGGGTAGAATTATATTGTGACTGCCTGATAAACTCAATATTTGTGTTTTTTGAAGAGCAATCTCAAGGATGGTTCTAGTGCAACAATCTACTAACTAGACAACCACACAGATTCTGTTGAACCTGCATCAGTACAGGCTGAATTTAAGAAATCAGGCTCATGTGTTTTTTTTAATCATCTTGATGGTAAGAGTTTCTATCAGTATCAAATCAGTAAAAGACAAAGTATACAAGATTAAATTATAAACTGAATACCAGGTAACTTTTTATATCTTCTAGCATCTAAGATCCATTGTGTTGTTTTAATAAATTGTAACTCTCAATTATTCATGTGTAGATTATTATACTTAAACTGAAAATTCCAGGTATTTTCCTTTTATTGTTACTTTGCTCAACCTCAAGTTTCCACTTTCATATGAGAAATGCAAGATAATTTTATTAACTTATGTAAAATATAATTAGAAAGATAATTCTTGTGTAAGAATACTGCTTTAACTATTCCAAAACAACACGCATGACATTTGTCTAAGGCTTTATATCAATTATGTGACAGCCCCCTTCCTGGACTGTTCATGCTTTACTTTCCAAAATTCCATTTGTGAATATACCTACTTGATGGCAATGAATGTAGAAGGGCCAATAAACTAGACAAAACCATTGATTCTGCAATATTGTTCACACAATCTTGATTAGATGTCACTATATTCACAACCTGAAAATTAAGCAACAGGATGTTCAAAGTTTTGGAGATAATTTTAGATCTTCATCAAGTAAAGTAATATAGACTTTTCCAAAGTGAGAAAAATGTTTGGAAGACAAAATATTTAATTTTTAGACAAAAGTGTAATTTTGAAAGACTGTCTTAGATCTTTTAAGAAGTAATACCTTAAAGCTTATAAGCAATCTTCAGTCTTGTATCAGTACATGTTCCAGAGCTATTTCCAACCACAGATGTGGGATAGGGGAGGTCAGGAAGCTAATGGTCCTTATTACTGGAATTTTCTTATGCTTTTACAGGAAGAAAGTGCCTGTGTTTAGCACCCAGCAGAACTGATTGACTCTATCTTTCCATTATAAAGAAATAAGTATGTCTGTCTTTTAATGATATGTCTCAAGTCAAGCTTTTAAAATACACATCTAAAGACCAGTGTCAGCATCTCAGAGCAATGTTTTCTAGATTTAATAATGTTCATTTTAAAAGTTAGAAGATACTTAAAGGAATTAAGCAGGGAAGCATGTTTTTGTATTAAAAAGTACATGCTTGTTAAGCCTTCTGAGCAATTTAACTATTATTCTATTTAAAATGTGCTTTATGCCACAGGTATTCTAAGAGCACATTACATAAATCCTCGTTAAGTCATTCCTGTACCCATTACTGAAGTGTTACTCTTCGTAACAAACTGTGTTACAGTGAGCAAGATCATATGAAAAATGTCCCTGAGTACTCACTCTGGGTTGCCTGGAAAATGAGCCACCTGTGAGTACGAACTCCTTACTTTTGTCAGAGGAAAAGCTGCACCCAGACGGTGTCCCATTGAGCCTCCAACTCCCCCTGGACTTTTGAGACTCATTGGGTTTGGGCAGCTGGCTTTCCTAGGCAACACTTAAAAACAGCAGCACATCAAGGTATCTGTAACTCTTACTGAAAAGGTTTCTCTTACACTATACCTTTGGGAAGGGAGGGAGAGTAACTGAAAGGTGAGAATAGTGTCAGTCCTCTGGAACACAGGCCTACAATGCACAATCAGCAGAGTGCCCTGGCCTCAATGTGTCCCCTTGTTTCACTGATCTGTAGCTTGGAAGCTTCCCCAGTAATCCTACTCCTTAATCTACACCACATGATATTGTACAATGTACCCCAAGCCCTGATGCATGACAGATAATGACCATAGAAGGAAATCACTTTGAAAGATACTAAGCAACATTTGCTTTTCCAAATTATGTTAATTCAATTTTTAAAAAGCTTCTAATCTGGCTTACCTGGCAAAATGAAAAACTATGACTGCTTCTATTCAACTTCTAATAATGATTAAGGCTCAAACTATACAGAGTAAGTAGTAAAAACCATAATATGCCTTGGTACAAAATACTTTTACCTCTAAAGCCAACTGCTGCACTTGACCAGCTCCATGGACTCGAAGAAGAGAAAATATTAACTTAAAGTGACCAATGCATTCACTTTCAGAGCCTAGGGAACAAAACGGTCATTCAAGAG
The DNA here is from genome assembly GCF_053883595.1 of Heterocephalus glaber. Classification (NCBI taxonomy): domain Eukaryota; kingdom Metazoa; phylum Chordata; class Mammalia; order Rodentia; family Bathyergidae; genus Heterocephalus; species Heterocephalus glaber. Next base: position 8,528,021 of record NW_028258324.1, on the reverse strand, counting down.
ATGTTCTAAATTATAGGTCTCTATAAAAATGATACATAATGTTGTTTACTGTTGTTTATGGATTTTAACATTAATTTTATAGGTACATTTTAGGTATACAATGACACTCATCACTGGAAATTTGTACCTTTACATAATCTCTCTTGGTTATTTTTTCCCCATTCCCCTGCCCTCCCTTCAACTCCTCCATCCCTCCCTATTTACAAAGACTTTGCTTCCATTTTTTCATTTTCTCATATTAATTCCATTCCCAATTATGGATTTTTGATAACCCCTTCTAAACACTTATGACATGGAGTATCCCTAGGCAGAACTAAATTTTGTTGTTATTGTTGTTGTTTTTTTTTTTTTGGTACCGGAGATTGAACTAGCAACCCAGCAGAATCACTGAGCTAAATCCCCAGCCCAGGATTTATTTTTTTGGTACCGGGGATTGAACTTGGGAACTTGCACTTTCGAGGCAGGCGGCGGAACCACTGAGCTAAATCCCCAGCCCTGCTGTTGTTTTGAGGCAGGGTCTCCCTTTGTAGTTCAGGCTGGTCCTGAATCACTAAGTAGCCCAGGCTGGCCTGGAATGGGCAGTGATCCTCCTGCCTCCTCCCAAGTGCTGGGATTACAAGCGTGCACCACCATGCCTGGCTCAAGGCAGAAATAAATCTTAACAGGCAAAAAAGTAAAATACTAGAGTTACTTAGGTTTATTTTGTTTTCATTTCCATCACTCTAGCACTCAGGCTAAAAATAAAACATTTTTCAAATAAACAATGCAAATATAGTTCAAAAATCTAAAAAGGAAGGAGGTAATTTTACTCCTTTTCTCTAGACCTTAGTGCTCCTCTCTTCAACCTAATTATATCTTGGGAGAGCTTGACATCATTTGGCTTTTAAGTAAGATTGATTTGGAACTCTGAAACTTGAAGACTACATTACAAACTGATTATTAACATACAAAGGACTCCTTGTGAAAAATACATGAAATGAAATGGTATTTCCACTCCTATCCACTTTAAGCCCTAATCCCATGCATCCATTGCCATTTTGTTAATAAAGCAAAAACATTAAACAATAAGGTCGTATTCAGTATATACTTCCTTCTGTCATACAGTATTAAAACAGTGTATTCTGTAGTCTTTTCAGGACTAAGACTGCTTCAATTTAGAATCTAAAAATATTCTACAAGTATGTTGCTCTTAAGTTCATTTTCAAGCCATTTAAATCATAAGAATTGTCATAAATCTATCAATGAAACACAGACCATATCTATAAATTACAAAGGTACATGTAATCCTAATATGTAAACTTTCTCAAGTTATCAAAATTAAATTTCAACTTTTACAAGTTCCAAATCAAAGTTCCTGTTTTGCTAGATTCATACCTGATGCACAACTAGTAACGTTCTACTATGCCAACTCCAGACAATAAAAAAACAAGTTTTGTTTGGACTTAAAACATGTATTTAGTAATATTTCAATGTACACTCTGTGAATGAGTAATTTTCCAGCATTATTATTTTACTTCAATAATTTTTGGCTATAATGAAGTCAAGATTTTAACAGTATTTTAATATACTTTTCAGAGTAAATAAATCCCTGACATACAATGTTTAGTGTCATTTAAAAAGATCAGTTTTCAAGAAATTTAAATGTCAGTTGTATTGTTTTAGGTTTTACATTCTGTATTTGTTATCACATTAAACTCATCAAAATTACAATTAGAAACTTAGAATTTTATTTCTCCATCTCTGTAGAGACACACAAGAGAGAAATATTGTTGGAAAAGTCCTCTTATAAATGTTTTAAGAGAGGGATCACTCTCTTAATTATTTCAATTTTAATTCAAACACAACAAACTTTAGGTAATTTTTCAAAAGCATGAATATAGTACCTGTATCAGTGATGACGAACCGATTAGAGCTTTAAATAACAGCCAGCCAACTGCGGCATGTGTGCCATAGGTTCACCATCACTGACCCGTATGCATAGCACTGTGTTAGGGATCAGAGAAGAGGCAAAAAATAGATAACCTAATAAATCTAATTCAAGTACTCACACTTGATATGCCAACTTATGTCATCAGTGTGAAATTTTATATCAAATTATTCTTCCTTTTCAATTGATTCAGAATCACTTTCTCTGAAAGTTATGAATTCTTTTAAAAATAGTGCCTTAACCTCTCTCCCACTCTATTATTTATAGGAGGAAAATATTATGTGGCCAGACCCCTTCAATATTACAGCAAGTATGATATAGCCAAATATAATTTTCCCAGAGTTTCCATAATATGGAGAACTGGAATTTTTAGGGCTCTTCTGTTGTAAGGGTCTTACTGATTAAGAGTATAACCACATACCTGGATTATATTTTATGACATTTCTCAGAGCCTCCAAAGCCATTTCTACTCTTGGCAAGCGGTCTCCATGTTGCTCAGATTCCACTTTCGCGGCATGTGTGATGGCCATGAATGTGTGCAGATACTGGGCCTGGGAGCCTATGAAATCCAAGAGACTTGCAGCAAATACTTTTGGAACCTAAGTCGAGCAGAGAAACATTTAAAAACAGCTATCTGCTCAAGAATAACCTATTACGAAGACTTTATAGCCAAAGAAAAAACTTCAAACTATGAAAGTGAATAAACACAATTACATTATATACACACATAAATATACTTATGCTTTAAGGGAAAAGGGACAAGAAACAAACCCAAGTGCAGTAAAAAGAGTTTCTTGGTTTTAGGAGATCTTACAAACTTCCAGGAGTACCTTAATATGACAATTCTAAGATTAGGGCACCTTTTCCCCTTACTAGTCAAAGTTAAATGTTAGCATGTGCTACACACTGGTTATGTTTTTGGAATAAAAAATTCTATGTAGAGAGTATAAATTCAAAGAACAGTTCTCAAAGGGATTTCATAAATCACCTCATTCTGTTTAATAGCTGTTTATATATATTTTTTTCTGTGATAAGTGATACACACTATGGCTTAGTAAGCTTCTTTTTTTTCCAAGAGCAAACTCTAAAATAAAGCCTCACTTTTTCCCTCTTTCCAATGCAATCAATCATCAAATCCTCTTTGCCACCAAGGAGGTTGTATCCTATATCATTCCCAAGCATTATGGGGGAAAAACCCTAAACAACAACAACAACAACAACAACAACAACAACAACAACAACAGAAAAACCTCATTTGCCTCTGGAAGAAATTAGGGATCATTACAAGATATGACCTGATGAAATTCCAGTCATTTTCTTAAGAAACAAAAAATAAAACAAAACACCCTCTTTTGCTTTCAATTTGTATTTTTTTCTGATAACTGGCCAGAGAAAGCATTCTGTCTGGTGGTCTGATATTACACATGATGTAGAATACTGAGGAAGTTCAAGTCCTGTACATGGCACAGCAGGGGAACATTATACATAAAATACAAAGAACAGCAGGCAAAAGGTAACTTCTTATTCATGAACTTCACAAAATTCAATTTTTAAACAATTAAGATCATAAACTATCCATGGTCAAACCATCACATACTTACCTGGGTTAATTTATAAAACATTTGGCAAAGAAGTATTATTTCGATGTATATAAGTACATAAACTAGTAGCTTTCAGTAGCAAACAATCAAAGGCATTAGACAAAATTAAAAACTTACCTCTAGTTGGAAAGTAGGGACTTCATTATACACCCTAACAAAAATCTCTCCCACAATTAATTCTTTGGCATGATCACTGTAGACAAATTCTGATCCATAGGTTTTGTCACAATCACCCTTTTAAAAAAATGAAAATAGACTGTTACAAGTGACTAAAAGATGCTGGGGGTGGTGATGCATGCCTATAATCCCAGCACTTAGGAGGGTAAGGCAGGAGGATCACCAGGAATTAGAGGCCAGCCTGGGCTACATAGTGAGTTCAAGGCCAGCCCACAATACAAATGTGACCCTGCCTTAACCATACCCTCACATCCAAACAAAAACAAAAACAAAAAACCTACTAAAAAAAATGTTTAAACAAGTAAATAAGACTCAATAATGTCAGGTCTGTAAACCTATCCCTGTTCAGTTTAATAGATAAGTACCTGTGGTGGGATACATGTCACAGCACACAATACATCTAGTAGTATGACTCTGAAATAGGTATACAGTTACAATATTTTACTCCAAAGATTACTAGTGTGACTCATTATAAAATTTGAAGAGATCACAGAAGTGAGCCAACAGAATGTCTTAAGCCAGGGTTTGCAGACCAACTATGGACATTTATTTCTTCTCAGTCCACTCAGCACACATTTGGCACATCTGGACTGGGTTTTTAAAATTATGCTAATGAAAGTGTTAAAAATGTCTCTGAATAAAAAACAGACAGTAGTAGTATACTGCCTGAAAAAAAAATCAAGAACTATTCCCATTTAAGGAAAAAGAGAAAGATAAGACGAACAGGAAAAAAATAATTCCCATGAAGATTTCATTGCATTCATAAGGAATTTAGGTTGTACAAAATTAACATGTAAAAGAATATAAATTGCAAAGTGCTAAAGAAAGAGATGTTACTAATTCTAGTAAAGAATAGATGTAAATATGTAAAGCTTGCTCTCCCTAGGTCTGTGATTGAAAATTGTATCTACGGACTTCTTTATGGTTAAAAAAAAATTGTGAATAATTTGGTATGTAACTGTAGTTAAAATAATAAATTTTAAATAAATAATTTTAAACTAATAATTTTTAACTAATAAATTTTAAAGCTAAAAATGTACCTGTCTTCTAACCATGAATACTTAACCACAGAGCCAACCATGTAGGTTCTGTATTATCTAGGCTTTCCTCTTAAGTATCCTATTTCTTCACCTCACCCCCATGGCCTAATAGTTTTTTCACTAGAAGGTGGAGAAATAGGAGAAATTTTTAATTTTGATATTGGAAAACAAACTTTGATTTACTGGAGGTTCAAGTGAACAATTAAAATAAGAGTTCTTGGCAGAAAAATTAATTAAAATAGAAGATACTTATATGTAAGTAGTAGCAACCAAAAAATCCTAATATATAATTTTGTATCACAGAATGCTATTGTATGAGATGGGAGTTGAGGGACAGGAATGTAAAATGAATTAAGATGTATTATGTAATGTACTAACTCCTTATGATTAAGGTAATCGTTATGTATTGCAAACATATACCAACAAAAAAAAATTTCAAAAACAGCACACTGTTCTTAAATGGGCCAACGGGAGGCAAAAAGCTATGGTCATCAAATTCACAAATAATGAATTTATGTTTCATAAGGACTGTTACATTTCCAGAGTCTATCTTATAAAACAATTATATACTTTTTTAATCATGTTTTCTTGTTGTGACTCAAGAAATTCAAGTAGTTCTGCTCTCGTAGAATTGTTCCATATCAAGTAGGGGTTCTCTGTGTTGCTGTTAAGCATCTTCAAAATCTAGGAAACAGAAGAGTACTATATTGTAACATTAAAAAAATGACTGAAGTTAGCATTTATTTCAAATATTTACTATATGCCAAGTACTGTAACAGGTACCTTAAGTATAACGGATTTCAGTAAGTATCACAATAATTCTAACAAGTTTGTTGACACTATCCATTTCATTTTTGAGAAAAACCAAAGTTGTATCAAATTATATGTCACAGGACTCATAACCAGCAAGTGGTGAGACTGGATTAAAATCTGAGCCTGAGAAAAGTACGTGCAGTGAAACCTGAGGCCTAATAGACCAGGTAGATCATTAACACAGCCTCTGCAAGGCCAGCTCGGGTCTTAGGTCTGAGAGAACCCTGAAGCCCATGACCCAGTGTGGCCACCATCCACCAGATACAGCCCTCTGCACCTTCCCACACATTAGACTTTATGGTTTAGACTAAGGTACTTTTTTCTTACAGAATTTGGGATCAAGTGTTCATTAGAAGTGTTACTCTGTCAAAATATTTATTCATTTGTATGACATGGTAGAGGCCCATGGATATAGCTGACCATTTATATTTTGTAAATATTACCTAACTTTACATGACCTATATCATACTATTTCTGTATCCTCCCAAAAAAGGTAAAACTTGAGTTTGATTTCATAATTCTTAACATTTGTTCTGCCATGATAAAAATTCAGTATTTTACATTAAAGTATTTAACAAGCTCTCAGTAAATACTTGTTAAAAATTACAGCATATTTTGAATATATACATATTATATAGGTATATTTCAAATTTGAAAACAAAATCTAAATCTTTATGAAACATATCCCTATGAAGGCAAATAAAATTTATGGAGAGAAACCTGGCCCAGGTTTTTGTGGCCACAACCTGATTCAAGGCTGCACTAGGAGTTCTGAGGCATAGATGATGCTTGGCCATCCAATGCACTTCCCCCGTGTTTAGCGCTCCAGAACTTTAAAGTATAAACACAGACATCTGATTATTTCCTTAAATGTTTGAATGAAAATCTTTTTACATTTCACATTTACAGAGCTATAAATTAGGAGAAAAGAAGAAGGAGATATAGTTTCCATCTTACACAAAGCTAAATCCCTTTTCCAAAAGGTGAAAGACTAGTTAAGTAAAATGACTTAAAAAAATATGATTAGGAAAATCATACTTAGAGACCAGGTAGTTAAGCATTTTATTAAATTCATACACAGCTTGTGCTAAGATTTAATTCTGAAATGCTGTAAAAGTTTTAGGGCTGTAGAATTAAGCACCAACTTGCTGGTATTTCTGGAGAGTATCTCAGTAAAAAGTTATCACGCTAGTGGGCACAAGGTCCAGGAAAGAACAAAGCTAGACTGGCAGCTAAAACTCTTGCCTATTACTCAAGGGCAGTGAAAAACACGGCCCGCACTAATTCACAGACTCAAGCAGCCTAGCTCAAGGAATAAATAAGCTGTTTACATTCTAAAAATACTTTACATTTTCGAAACCTGAGGATTTTTCCTTACAAAAGTAATACATGATCATTAGAGAAAACAAAAGAAAAATCATCTACTATTCTGAAATTAAAGGACAACTACAGTAAACACTTAGTATAGCTCTACCAGTTCACCAAAACTGGGATATGTCCTCCTCTTTTAAAAATCTTTTAATGTGTTTATTTTACTTAAAATATTCTTACAGGGCACACAGTATCATATTTAGTGGACTGCTATAATTTATCCACTTTAATGCTATAACACTTCCCCACTCCCACTGTGCTGGGGATCAAATCCAGGCCTTGCAGATGCTAGGCAAGAGGTGTACCACTAAGCCACATCACATCCCTGCCCTCATGCTATATTTCTGACTCAATGATCTTCACAAAAGAGAACAAAGAAGTTGGAAGATATATCTATGTATATGTGCATTATGTGGTTGTGTATGTATGTGTACGTATTTACTTTCAGGATTTCAATCTTGAGTCTGAATAACTATAGATTATGAGACAGGCATGAATTTTATGGATTACACCCGTAATCTCAGCACTGTAAGAGGCTGAGGCAAGAGGACTGCAAGTTTTAGCCCAGCCTGGGCAACTTAGGGAGACCCTATCTAACAAAAAAAAAAAAAAAAAAAAAAAAAATTTTAAAAGGGGTGAGTTGGGATGTAGCTCAGCACAAATATTCTGGGTCCAATCTCTAGTACCACAAAAAAAAAGAAGAAAAACAGAACCAGACTCAGTCCTTTGACTTCTAGTACTCTGCCCATTGTAAAATATCATTCCCAGATTAGTTTCTTGTGCTGTTCTTTCATGACTCAATTTGTTAAAAATCAGAGTGGGCTCCACAGCTGAGAAACATAAGGTTAATTAACTCCTAAGAAAGCTAAATTTTAAGAGATGTTGTCATTAGCACTGACTTACAATAAACAATTTCTTGGCTGAAATAACAAGTGATATTTTTAATGTTCAGGTTTCCTAGAGCAATCAGTATTATTTTGTTTCTTTTGCAATTTAGAGGCTCCTGCACTTTTCATCAAAACTCAGCCTACTTCTGTAATACATACCTCGGTAGTACTAACCACAGCAAGTTTTCTAGCAACATAGGGTGTCAGCATGCCAGCTAAACTTTTCCTTACAGATGGATTTTCTGGGGTGACTTGATCTTCAGACAGATACCCTCCAAGGCGACTTAGAGCATGGACACTTAGTTTGGCAAGGCTGTTAGCCACTTCCTATTATAAAAAAATTAAGACATCAAAGTAGATCTGTTATCTTACATAGGTAGCCAGTAACTTTATGGAACCAAAACTATATATTTTTAAGAAGAAAGCAAAGAAAGGTACAAGAGCCCCAAACTGCTATCAGAAAGCTTATATATTTAGTCTTTACTTATAGGAAAAGCAATCAAAATCTATGTACTCATTTATTCCCAATATGACAACTCACATTATCACATTTAGAAGTAGCATGGGGAGTAGGTGACAAGTAGGTAGACTTGCCTGTTAGAGGAACATGCTAACATTATGAGCAATGAATGAGAATAGGAAAGGCAAGACAGAAAAAGTATCTATAAATATCAGGTAACTACTCAAGTGTTTGTGGAGGCTAGCCCTCATAAAGTTGACTGAACAAAAATATTAAATTATGTCTAGTATGTGCTTTTGAAAATTTCCTTGCCTTGAATAAACTTAGTTACTATCTTTTTATTTTTTTAAGTCCATGTTTGCCATCATGAAAAAATATAGTTATCCTCCATGGGTTTTGGATAGCTAAAGTTTCACTTCGCATTAAGTAGCAACAACCTCCCTGGGTTTGGGTTCAAATTTAGCACTAAAGCAATTTGCCAGTTACCTGCTGGTTTGTTTCCTCACTTTTCTGAATGCCACTTTCTTCTAGTGTGTAGTCATAATTAAAAAGATAACCAAGCAGATGCCACAAAACTCCAGCCTGAAACAGGTGTGTCTGCAGCCAGAAATCCACAGCAAAAGAACTGACACATTCTACCCCAAGGGCAGCCACCCGTGGAATACCCTGAGGGGAAAAAAAACAAAACACGAATTAATTTACAGGTTAAAAAAAGATCCCAAGAGAAACTGGTTGTGAATGTATGTCAAGCTGGCTATCTTATTTTGCAAAATATTTAACATGTCTCTTCTTACGTTTTCAATTTCAACTTAAATCTTAAAGCCTAAAATAAAGGCCACGCGTGGGGGCAAATGCCAGTAATCCCAGCCCTTGGGAGGCTGAGGCAGGAGGATAATCAACCAAGAGATTAAAGTCAGCCTAGGCTAAATAGTGAGTTCAAGGCCAGACTAAACTACACATAGTGGGACCCTTTAAAAAATAAAAAAAAGTCTAAAATAAAAAGATACCAAGTTGGTATTTTTGAGACTATTGTCCAAAGACTTGGGAGTATAGCTTTCCTACTTCCAGTATTTTTAGCTTTTAAAAATACCAATAATGCATCAATAGTAACTCACGCACTAGTGATCTTAAGTACATCCCTTTTGTGCAAGTATAAAAAGATTTAACTTCATTAGATAATGAGTTTGTATTCTTAAGGGCCGGGGATTTATCTCAGTGGTGCTGTGCCTGCTTGGCAAGCGCAAGGTCGAGTTCGATTCCTCGTACTGGGAAAAAAAGTTTGTGTTCGTACTAAACAGTTCTAAGACTACCAAGTAGATACAGATGAGGAGGTATTTCATCAGGTTCCTTATGGTCCAGTATTAGCACTTCATTCCTCTTCTAGTCAACACAACTCACCCTGCTCTGTTCCCTACACAGTCTCTCCTCCCAGTCTCATAGCTCTTCCCCCAATGGTTTGGGGGGTAATAGTATGCTCTGAGATCTTAAAGCCTTGCCCACCAAGCAGTGACTGAATGAACTCTTAAGTATAGGTTTTACCTGGACTTTTATTAGCTTTACTTAGTCTAGCTTTCTCTATTTTCTCTCTGCCTCTCTTCTTTAGAAATTAGGTGAGAACAACTTCCTTTATATATGTTGCTCTAGTCTTACTTTTTGTGGGTCAGCCTAGGAACAAAGCCTTCATCTGCAGCAGATTCTGTGAAAAATGCTTTGAGATTCAAGCAGTTTACTTACAAATAATTTTAGGAAAACAATCTGGCTACTTGACAAGGAAACCATTGCTAAATGCATCCAGAAATAGGACCATCAACTCCACCTTGCCAAAGTACAGCACCCGACAGAGATCCTTGATGATGCCAGGCATTTCTGTGATCTTCTCTCGGCACTCTTCAAACTGAGCTGCCACACTATAGCATTTACTTATGTGACCACACACCTGCAGACAACACAATGGGGGGGGGTGCGGTTCACACATGCATTCTTTACGTAAAACACAGGAGAAACCAAATCAGTAGAAATCTGTGAATCATGAAAATGGCATATATAATGCTCCACAATTAAACAGATATTATGTTACTAGTTTTTCATAGTAAGATTTCTCACAGACTGGCAAAACATGGGGACTATAGCCCATGGCACTATGCAAGCATGACCTACTTTTTGTATCAACAGTAACCTAAGAATGTTTTTTTAAAAAAAATTTTTAAAGAGATGTAACATGAAACAAAAGAATATATAAAAGACTATATAAAACCTGGCCACCTCAAATATTTAATCTCTGGGTCTCTATTTAAAAAGTTTGCCGGGCTCTAGATTAAGGTATTTGTCTCTAGCTTTTTCACATGGCAGAATATCACAATTCTATTTATATAAAGTACTTCAAAACAGGATGACACTCAAAGCCAGTATTTCTGAGTACAAAAAAATTAAAAATACAGTATAACTTTTATATCCTAAATCTTGCTAGCATCAGGACTACATAAAAAGACATGCTCTCTAATCTTAATACATTCATGATGAATTTTCTATCAAAGAATTCAACTATTATAACCTTAAAAAGCTGTCAATAAAAATACAAATATGGGAAGGAGGTAGTGAAGAAAATTACAGAGGTGGGTGGAAGACATGTGAAACAGGAGTGACAGAATGACAAATGTCTGAAGCGGTTATGGAGACATCAGGGTCCAGTATACTGTATTGCTCTCTAGCATAACAAAGAAAACAGTGAAGCTAACACTTCATAAGTGATTCCTAAAGTGTGATACACACATTGGCATTACCAGCACCACCTAGAGGCTTGTTAGAATAGCAGATTCACAGACTCAGGGCCAGAACTACTAAGTTAAAAACTCAGTAGGGCAGAGACAGAAGCTGTTAATCCATGGTTTAATGAGCTCTCCAGCTGCTTCTCATGTATGTGAAAGACTGAGCCATGGTCTAGTGTAGCTGTCTGGGAACCGTACATTTTAGCCTCACCTGTACTGACATATCACTTGGTTTACTAGAGCGATTCAAGACGGCCACACAGCGACTAAATGCCTCCTGTAACACCTGCAGGGAAAGAAGTTAGCCATGAGCTTTCCATTTTGAAACAGAAGCCTGAAAGCCCTTTTCTGGCAGGAATAAACAACCTTTTTAAAAACTGTTATTTATTTATTTTTTTGGAAAGCACTTTTTCTTTTTTGGTACTGGGGATCGAACTTGGGTCCTTGCACTTGTGAGGCAGGTGGCGGAACCACTGAGCTAAATTCCCGGCCCTATTTATTTACTTTTTGATTAGTACATGTTTGTAGTACATTTGTCATGGGGGAATTGATACATGTACATAACACAGCTTAATTCTTTTAAATACCTTTTAATATAAGATATTTGGTACCTAAACTTTGGCTCAATTAATACTTATTAAATAAACAAAAGCCTCCTAAAAGTTCCTTTAAAAAAAAAAACAAAAACCTTCCCAAAATCTACCTTGCAAGCAACGTAACGTTTCCAATTTTGAACCCAATATTCTCTAATTCGTGTTATAAAATAAAGCCTCATTTCTACCTTTAGTTTTATCTAGAATATAGAGCATATTGTGTTATCTACTGGAGTAAGTTAAAGGAAAAACTTCCTCAACTGCATTTGTACTGGGTGCATTAACCAAATGTCACTTAATGTACACCTGAACTAGTGTAAAGGTAAGGCCAGCGGTCATTCTCTTACCTCTATCCCATTCTCCCTCCTGAGCTCCTCAGCATTGAGGGCTGAGCAGTTGACAGTGTGGAAAGCCAGCTCCGCAGCTGCAGGCAACAATGGGGATTCTTTTGAGAAAAGGAGAGCATCTGAAGTTTCCATCGTTATAGTCCTAATCAGCATGGGGTATCCCGCATATTTGTAAGGTTGCAAATCTGAAACAATCAAAGATTAGGGTTAGAAAAACAAAAACAAAAGAAACAGATCATGTCATGGCTTTAAATGAATTTTGAGACTATGTTCAATTATGTTGCCTTAAAAAAATAAAAAATAAAATTTTCAACATCTTGAATGTCTCCTAACTTAAATTTGAAAAAATAAAAAAGAAAGTAAAAAAGAAACTTAAACCTCTTATGAAATGCCTTAGACTTTTCCTTTTTTTTTTTGGTACTGGGGATCAAACTCGGGACCTTGTGCTTGTGAGGCAGGTGGCGGCACTAGTGATGGACCTTTCCTTTTTAGAAAACACGTTTGGTGGATTTCTCTAAAATGTTTCCAATTTTTAAAAAACAGTATTTGCTAGTATATGAACTCTACCTGGTTTTTATTGTTTGAAGAATACCTACTTTCTGTTATCCGTGTCTGTGTGTTTTTCTTTTCTTTTCTTTTCAGTATTGAACCTAGTGACTTTGGCATTGAGCTACACACACCTCTACCCCCTTTATGAGACAGGGTCTAAGTCACTAAGTTGCCCAGGCTGGGCTTAAATTTGTGATCCTCCTGCTGTAGCCTCCCACAGTGTTGGAATCCCAGGTATGTGCCACCATACCTGGCTTCTTTGTAAGTCAGCAAGAAACAGAAAATGTATCAGAAATTGTATTAATGTTCACGATACACATCTTTTTAAAAGAAGAAAAGATTTCAAGAAGGTATTTTATTTAAATGAGTGAATATTTTATACTCATCTTTCTGGATAACAAGTATACTTTTCTTTCTGTTTTACCAGTTAAAGTAAACTTTTGAAAATATTTAATTGGTTATTAGAAATACAAAACAGAAAGTTAATAAACTGTATTTAGCTAATTCCATGTTTTGATAAGTAAATTAAAAGTTAAAAGTGGCAGATGTAGGTGCAAGGTTAGTTTTTATAAAAACAAAAACAGTAATGTATTAGGAATATGAAAATTAATTGGCCATTATTTTATTGTGATTTTTTTTTTTTTGGCCATTATAAGTAGCTCTGTAATCCCATTTGAAATCAGAAAGCCTTTTGCCTTTTGAGGTTTACCAATAATTTATCTTAAATTAAAAATCATTTCTAAGATGGATTAAAAATAAAAGTCTTTCAGAACTGGTCCCAATTTTCCTCCTCTGACACATACACACATACATACATATATACATACATGTGGTAAGAGAAGAATGAATTATAAACCCTATCAATTCAAGAACCACACATCAGAATATGAGTATAAATCCCCTGTGTGAAGAATAGAAGACAGCTTTGATAACAGATAAACTAGAACTGTATGCTGTAACTAATATAGTTATTAGCCACTAAAAAGTAATTAAGGGTTTTGAAAAATACTTCTAAGCTTGTTCTTAGTAGTCACTGTCACAGAATTATAATGTTTTCTATGTGTTCTGTTCAACTCATACAAAAGTGAATCAATCACTGTTCTCCTTAAAGATCAAACTACTAAATTTTCAGGCTACCCTGTGCAACGATACTTAAACGGTGTCTTCAATTACCCAACACTTTCCATGTTTATCTCAGATCTATCTCTCTTCCTTCTGTCTTCCTTTCACTGTCCTCTCTTCCTTCTCCTCTAACATCATCTTTCAGCAAATGAATCTCCCACTTTCTGCTGTATGCCAAGTTCCATTCCCAAGCCAATCGGCATTTACTATATGGATTCCAACTCCCATGTCCTCAACAAAGCATTCAATGTTTTCAACATACTCCTGGTTTTCTGGGCTGCTACTACTAGGACTACCACAATGACCTTGCAAACATGATAGAGAACATTACCCAGAAATCACACTATTTCATCAATGCCAGTGTCCTTCTAACTGTCCCACAGGACTAGACAGTCTTGTGAGCCACAATAGGAAATGGGGTATGTGAGTAATAGCATATGATCATTTGAAAAGTTTCTACTGCTTTTTTAATACCTAAACATCCTTGGTGTTTTCAACTTTCTGAGGCTTTTGGAGTTAGAACAGGAAAACTACTCTTTTTTCGTATCAAAAACATAATTCTAAGAATGTTTTGCAATAGGAGAGGCTTCTGGGCCGTTGTACCACCCCCAACAGCACAGAGGAGGTGAGGCGCTCCCAAGCGCACAAGATGGGGCCTTCTGAGAGGCGGTACCACCCCTGTCAGCACAGAGGAGGTAAGCCGCAAAGGCGCCAGAAGCAACCCCCCACCCCATTGAAATGAGAAGACACATAAACAAGTTTCAAAACCACACTTCCAGATCACCTAAAACAACCCCAAAGGGAAATGAGATGGAACACTGTGATACTCAACCACCTGGACTCTCTGAACTGGAAACAAAAGAGGATCTGGAAAAAATGAAATCAGAAATAATTTCTCAGATAACAGAGATTGTGCCCATAGTGCAAGACATGATTTAAAAATCTAGAGAGGACACAGATAAAAATTTAGAGGAGCTGAGGAACATAATGGAATCCCAACATAGCAAACAAATGGAATCCATAAAACAGATACAAACAGATTTCCAGGAGATTAAGAACTCCATTGAAAGTCTATGCAACAGAATGAACTAATGTGAGGACAGAATTTCAGATATAGAAGATAAGATTGCAATTAGTGACCAGGAAAAGAAAAACTGCTTCAAAATTGTAAGGGAGGTCCAGAGATTTAGCTCAGTGGTTTCACCGCCTGCTATGCAAGCACAAGGACCCGAGTTTGATCCCCAGTACAAAATTGTAAGGGACCACAAGAAATCAATCCAGCGGCTGCTAGATGATGCAAAGAATAAAAAAATAAGACTGATTGGAGTCAATGAAGAAACAGGAGAGAGTGCAGATGACACCAAAACACTGTTCACAGAAGTGATGGCACAAAACTTCTCAAGAAGGGGAAAAGAACTGGACATACAGATAAGTGAGGCATATAGGACTCCAAGTAGCTTTGATACAAAAAAAATCTAAACGTAGGCATAAAATAATTAAGATTCCAGAAACCCAACAGAAGGACAAAATTCTACAAGCAGTTAGAGAAAAGAAACAAATCACATACAAAGGAAAGCCCATCAGAATCACAGCAGACTTCTCAACACAAACCCTCAAGGCAAGAAGAGCTTGGAGTGATGTCTTTTAAGACCTAAAGGACAACAGCCTCCAACCCAGACTGATGTACCCTGCAAAGCTATCTTTCAAAACTGATGCAGAAATAAGATACTTTCATGACAAAGAGCACCTTAGGTTAACTTCATGAATACCAAACCAGCACTCCAAAACCTTTTTGAGAATATCCTAAGAAAAGACAATGAGGATCACAACCCCAGGAAGCCCAGCAGAATGAATCGGTCAGGAGTGACAAGAAATTAAATGTAAAGGGGGAGAATCCAACAAACAGAAAAAGTCATGACAATGATAAGTCAATATGTATCAGTTATAACCATCAATGTTAATGGTCTCAATTCACCAATCAAAAGAAATACAGTGGCAGAATGGGTCAAGAAGCAAGATCCAACAATATGCTGCATAAAAGAAACACATTTAATTCAAAAAGAAACTTATAGTCTGAAAGTTAAAAGGGTGGAAAACAATACTCCATGTGACAGGAACCCAAAAAAAAAGCAGGAGTGGCTATTCTCTTTGCAGATCAAGGAGATTTCACACGAAAATCTGAAACACTCTGGTCCCAAGAATTTCAGATAAGAGATACTCAACTTGTATGTACAAATCTGTTGTGAACATGTATTTTCATTCCTCTCAAGTAAAAACTTAAGAACAGGACTGTTGGTTCTTAACAGTAATACAAGAAATTTCTATATTGTTTTCCAAAATGGTTTCATCATTATACATTCACGTTAGTAGTATTAGAAAGTTCTAACTGGTTCATACCTAAGCTGACATTTGTTCCTGTAAAACTTTTAACTTCATCTCCCTAATGAGTGTATAATTCAATCTTGTTATTGTACTGATTAGTATTTTTCTGATTATAGCGTTGCACACCTTTCCTTGTGCTGCACTGGCTATTTATCATCTTCTGGTGTCTACATTTTAATTGGGTTGTCTATTAATGAGCTGTAAGAGTTCTTTATATATTCTGGTCATAGGTTATATGCATTGTAAATGTGGTCTGTTTAAGGATTACTTTTCATTTTCTTGATGTCATTTAAAGTTCTAAATTTTGATGGAATCTCATTTATCAATTTTTTTCTTTTATACATGTTTTTTGTATCCTAGGAAGTTTTTGCCTACCCTAAATTCATAAACATTTTCCCTTATAATTTCTTCTTAATGTTTTATAGTTTTAGTCTTTCACATTTAGGTTCATAGATCCTTTCAAGCTATTTTTATGCATGGAAATAAAGGGTGGAGGTTAATTTTTTATATACACATACCAGGTGTTCTAGTGCCAATTGCTGAAAACACTATCTTTTCCTCTGCTCCTGAATCGAGTCTATGTTCTATAAAATGTTACTGTTAAATAATCTTTCAAAACTCAGTGGACCATATATGTGTGGTTCTATTTCTAGATTCTGTTTTATTCCAATGATCTATATGTCTTTCCTTACACCAACACTGCCTTGATTACTGTAGCTTTAGAGGAAGTCTTAAAATTAGATACTAAACGTCTTCCAACACTGTTTTTTCTTTCCTTTCTCTTTTTACTTTTCTAAGTCCTTTGTACTCCTACATAACTTTAAAATTTCAATATCCAATTCTCCATTTATAGCAAGTATACACAGACCTGAATTTTTATACATACCTTGTGTTTTCTAATCCTGCTAAATTCAAATACAAGTTCTAGGGGCTCCTAGAGATTTCTTAGTATTTTCTCTGTAGATGATCATTCCATCTACATATAGAGATTTTACTTCTACCTTGCCAATCCTAACCTAATTGTGTCATTTTATTGCCAGACTATTTTGGTTTGGGCCTAGGTTTCAAAGTTTAATGGACAGATGAAGAGTAGGCATATCTGCCCTTGTTCCTCACGTTAAGGAGAAAGCATTGTATCTTTTCCATTCATACAAGGCATTTTTGCTGGAAGTATGGAGTACGTCTTCGATCTGTTGAGAAGGTTCTGTTCTACTTCTAGTCTCCTGATAGCTTTTACCATGAACAGCTATAGAATTTAGTCCAATACTTTTTCTCCAACTAGTGACAGGATCACATGGCTTTTTCCTTTCCTCTGTTAAAATGATGACTTTTGGGGGTGGATCTTCCAATGCTGAACCAACACTGCCATCCCTATAATAAAACCACTTTCTACATACTGCCGGATCTGACTTCTAATAGTTTGTTTTGTTAAACAAATTTCTATGTTCATATTTTTTTCTTCTATTATCTTTATCCAGTTTTTGGATTAGCACAATGTTGATTTTCTAAAATGAGGGGAGAAGTGTTCCTTTTTTCTGCTTTAAATGTTTGATATAATTTATCAGTTAAAATGTATATGAGCCTGTTGTTATCATATTGGCAGGTTTTCAAGGTAGGAATATACTTTCTTTAATAGGTGCCATTCAAACTTTATATTTCCTCCAAAGTCAGTTTTATTACTTTGTCTTCCAAGGTACTTCTTAGAAGTTGTCAAATTTATTTCAAAACAGATTTTTGTAATATGCTTTCTATATCCTTTTAAATTCTGTAAAATCTGTGGTAATGTCTCCTAGATCTTGATATTGTGATTTTTAAAATGTATAATTGATATTGTATAATAGGAAGAAATGATCTAAAGGAGTAGGGGAATTGGGAGGGGTAGGGGAAAGGAAAGAAGGGAAAAGAAATGGAAACAAAGTCTTTGCAAATAGGGAAGGGTGGAGGGGATGAAGGGAGGGAAGGGGAAAAAAATACGAACCAAGATACTCATGTAAAGGTACAAGATCCCAGTGATGAATGTAACTGTAT
Source organism: Heterocephalus glaber (assembly GCF_053883595.1). NCBI lineage: Eukaryota > Metazoa > Chordata > Mammalia > Rodentia > Bathyergidae > Heterocephalus > Heterocephalus glaber. The sequence goes on along the minus strand of NW_028258324.1, from coordinate 8,509,959 downwards.
TTTAGATCTAACATGTACCAGCAAACTTAATGGAAAAAAAAACTAAAAAGAATCTTTTGCAATAATAATTCTAAACCTATTAAGATACACTATAGAAACAAGTTTAACATGTTAGGCTTAGCTGGTAAATAAATTAAAGCTTGCATTAACAAATTCTTTACCTTCTTTATGGCGGTTGAAGAGGATGCTCTGTGTTTTCAGAATTAAAATTATATTTTCTGGATCTGGCCCATCCACTATTTTTGTTGATTTGGTACATAAAAATTCATATGCTTTATTTACTTTTTCAAACATATCCTGTATATAAACAAAAATATTTTAATTTTAATTTGTAATTTCTCAAATCACAATACAGTTAGTTTGTAATTTACAAATAATTTCTTTAGTTATTATTTTTTTGCATTAAGGAATTCATTCCAACTGTAATCTAGCTGGTATACTGCTGGTGTAAAACTATTTTTTTCCAAATAGCTATCCAATGATCTCAGTACTGTTTCAAAGTTCTTCAAATAAAAATTTAAAATATATCATGTTGGGAATTTAGCTCAGGGGCACCATGCCTGCCTCACAAGCAAGGTTCTGAGTTCGATCCCTGGTACTGCAAAAAAAAAAAAAAAAAAATTCTTGTCACTGTGTCATATTAAACTCAAAGTCACTGAAGAGTCTGAGGTAACAGAAAAATTATGGTAAGAGCTTATTGTTAATTGAGCACTATGCTAGGGACTGTGCTAAATGCCATTATTATTTTTAAATCCTTAATGCAATAGAAAGCCAAGGAAGAGTTTGGAGTAGAAGTAATGTGGCATAATTTGCTTACTGAAAACAACCCTGGTGCAATGGAGTGAGTGATCAGAGGTATAAAAAGTAAATGGTGGGCTGGGGATTTAGCTAAGTGATTCTGGCGCCTGCCTCGCAAGCAGAAGATCCCGAGTTCGATCCCTGGTACCAAAAAAAAAAAAAAAAAAAAAAAAAGGAAATGGAACAGGGGCTGGTAATTTAGCTCAGTGGCACCACCCCTGCCTCGCAAGTGCAACGTCCAGAGTTTGATCCTTGGTACCAAAAAAAGGAAAACAACAACAAAAAAGTAAATGGAACAAAACTAAACAACTAAAAGAGGGGGGAAAAAAAGGAAAAAAAATTAAAAATGCCATTATCTCATTTCATCATCAAAACAGCCATGTAATGTGAGAACCATTTTTTTTTTGTACCAGGGATCGAACTCAGGTCCTTGCACCTGCACAGCAGGCGATGAAACCACTGAGCTAAATCCCTGGCCCGTGAGAACCATTTTTGTATCCATTTTGTACAATGAGGATACTGCAACTCAGAGACAGTAACCTGCTTAGAAACATAGTTAATTGGTGGCAGCATTAAGTCTCATACCAAGGTCTGACTCCAAAGTCCATGCTCTCACGGCCCTATGTGATCTATACACTGATTTTTGTGTCAGTTTCACACTGGTTTACTATTATAACTTTATGAAGTACTTTAATATGACAGGTTAAGCCTAGCAATTTAACATGCAACTTGAAACTTTCTTCCTCTTGATTTTTCTTTCAGATGAATTTTAATTGCTATGAGGTGCTCAAAACAAAATAAAACAAAACCCCAGCTTTTGATAAAAAATGTTTTATCCATACAAAACTAACATCTTTCTAATGTCACTTCTTCATTTTCAGGCACACTGGGTCTGTTTTCAATTAGTTCTAGTTTTAGTGGTTCTTTTATCATTTCATCTTTTACTAATTCTCATTGGGACAAGGTAGGATCAGGGAATGCTAAAAGCATTCTATTTTTGTTAAGATGATATGAAGCTGGATGTCATTTGAAAAAATGATATAAATACTCAAAGCAATCTGGATCATCTCCAAATCAATTAAGTTTTCTCTTATTACTTTTAATTATTCTTGTGATTGCCCAGTGGAGTTAATTCATATATAAGGACAGAGAATATTCTCATGTTATTAGTCACAAGGGGAGACATCTGCTGAATTGAGGAAGCAGTGTTCCCACAAAAAACATGGGCATCTGCCTAGAAGCTTATTAAACATACACTAAATATATATTATGAGGCAGATTCTGGAACAGAAAGTGGTATCTTTTCTCCTTCTAAATAATAAAAGAGCAAAAGGCAGTCAACCCAACAGCCCTAATTCCAAAGGCAGTACATACCCTCCCATCTGGATTCTTATCAGGGTGGTATTTTTGTGCAAGTCTGAAGTAAGCCTTTCTAATCTTGCTCTCATCATGCCTGTTAAGTAGAAAAATTGTTTTATGAGTACAATAAGATGTATGAAAACATTGTTTTAAAATTCTTATTTATGAGGAATTGTGTGTAATCATATATTAGGTATCAAATTAAACCCCCTAAAACTTAAGATTATTTATGTTATATTTACAAATGAATTATCCACAAATGTTTTCTATGCAAGGTTATCATTCCTTTTAAATTACAAAACTATATTTGGGATTTAAAGAACTAAGAAATATTTTTAAAAACTAATTTGCCAAAATGTCCAAAATACCAATTCAAATTCTCCAATTCTAAGTTACTATACCAGTGTTCCAAAAAAATGTACCAAAAAGTTTTAGTCTGTATTTGAGAAAATTCCTTTTAAACCATTTTTCTCTAATATAACTAGTCTATTCTAAAACTTCACTGATAGATTACTACAGTAAATATGGATTCTTTCCAAACATATTTAGTATTCTAGACATACTCTTCTTCATGCATAACACAAGTTCCAAGAGCAAGGAGAGAAACGATTAATAGAGTAACATGTGACATAACAGTACCAGGCACTCTGCATACAATGCGTCAATAATAAAGAACAGGGCCGGGGATTTAGCTCAGTGGTTTCGCCACCTGCTGTGCAAGTGGAAGGATCTGAGTTTGATCCCTGGCACCAAAAAAAAAAAAAAAAAAAAAAAAAATAATAAAGAACAATTCTACCAGCAAGAATAGAAGAATGCAATTTGGTTAATAAATCTGCAATACATAAAAGGCATATAAATATAATCTTACATGTTATTCCTACAGACATGTGAATCAAAGAATAGGCGAAAACATTAAAAACAGTTGGTTTAAATATAATTTGTTGTTTGATATTAATATTTTAAGGCAAGGGAGACATTTGCTATTCTAACCCTGAAAGTAACTCACGGTCCTTGTCCTTGAGGCAGACTAAGCACTTCATAAGCATCATCTATTGACATGGTAGGTGGCTTCTTTTCTACTTCTTTCTTCCAGGCATCAAGAGTATCTTTAAGAAGCTTAACCTTAAAGAAAGAGAATTAAAATTTATAGTTAATAAGGTAAACTATTTCAGAATATAATTTTCAAGTTATAAAATACTTGTGCTGTATTTATTTATTTATTACCAAAAAAAAGAAAGCAAGCAGGATACCATGGTATACTTCGCAAAACAATTTAACAATAACTGATAGGCTGGCACTCAAATAATGTAATGGATAGCAAACTCAATGAAGCTGAGCAGTGAATGAGAAGACATCTATTATTTATTTCATGCCTACATGCCACGGAGCTCATTACTTTACAGACTAGCAAATTTAATTCTCATGTAAAATTTCAAGTACACACCAAGATTGAGATAGCTACATGTTTCCCAATCAATAAATGGGGTGCTGGATTGAAACCTAGATCTGATTAAAACACCGTATGTTTTCTACTGTATCTCACGTTAATCCTGAGAAAGTACCAAAGGCTACTTGTTGTAATTTGGTCACAGTATTGTAAACAGGCAGTGACTTATGGTTCACTGACACTGTAAAATCTTTTGGTAATGATAATGATATAACCTCTGCTACAGGAACAGAACAACATGGGCACCTAGGCCTACTTTATTCCAGGCTCCTATATGTATCCATAGGCTCAGACAAGAGGGGTTCCAAGGATACCCTGGACAAGCAGACAGCAAATAGTGTTATACACACAAGCACTTAATGCCTTTCATATGTGCTAGGAATACTCACAACCAGAGCCGGTTGCCTCTATTACTATTACAGCACTTTAGAGATGAGAACTGAGGCTTGGAGAACTCAGACAACGCAGTGAATGTTAAACAGTTATTAACGGCCAACCAGAAGCTCTATCTCTGACTGCCTCCTTCTAATAATGTCCATCAGCTTAACCAATCTGCTATAAAAACAAGCCTGTTACAATACAGAACTGTTATATGTATGAAATTAAATGTTTCAGCTCTGGCACAAAATATCAAGATTGTAAACTTCTCAATACTCCCTCAAAAAATTCTCAGAGATTTACCCAAATATATTACATTTCACTCACAGTTATACTGTGCTTATGTAGAGAGAATACTTATGGAAGCACCATTCTTTTTATCACTGGAGGAAAACAGAGCCCTAGAGGCTGTTTTTATAATTTAAGAAGGCACAAAGTAGATTAACTTACCGGGTCTTTAATTGGCCAATCTGGAAACCGAAGTGTATCACAAAGTTGTTTGAGGTAATAAATATTACAAAATAGTTCATTTTCTAACTGTGGATAGTTAATAACTGGGATGGGACAATATTGATAAAGTGCTCTTGTATTACTCTGAAGACGAGGTGTGAAATCAGCAAGATGAGCAGCAATCTTCTCTATCATGAGGCGCCTACAAGTATAGAAACCATTCAAGCATTCCGTAGGAACTATTTTACTTTAAAGAGAAGGTTAAAGTAGGTAATCATGCAAGATAACTACATAGATCTTCTTTAGGATAACTCAATTATTGGCTTCAGATGAGAGCTTCAAAGCATGCTACCCGAGGTAATATCTTACTGTGTAAAAATACTGAAAGGAAATAAACTTATTTATATTTGTAAAGAAGATCTGAGAAAAAAAATGACTGACATGTTCAGTCCTTTCTATGGAAAAAAAAAAAATCATCCATTAAAGGTCAACTGACAGCCAGGGAACTCAAGCTTGCTATTACTCCGAAAAAGCTCACTGCGTGGTAAAAAGTGGTACTAGGCCTATGCTTATAAAAAGCTCTATTAAGGCAATTTTGTCAAATCATGTCGAATAGAAAAAAGCTCAAGGCTTTCTCAAAGCCCATCACTTGATTTAGAAACAACTACTGTCACTTTAGATTATGATACTAATGAAAACATTTCTATTCAACAGAAGCCAAACCAGATGGCAAGCACAAAGATTCTAGTATAAAATACATTTAACTGGTCATTTACCTCATTTCACTGCTCCAGATTGCTTCTGGAGTATCAAATTCTCCTAGAAAAATCTCAGAAAACTTCTCAGGGTCATAATTTTCTAAGTAACAAACCATTGCTTCAGGTAAGATGTGCCCAAGTATACTTCTCTGAAAAATATCTTGTCCTTTTGTCTTTAAAAAAAAAAAAATTTAATCAGAAACACTAAAATTATCTTTCACTTTTCTGATAAAAGAATTACGATTAGAGAATATTTTACAAAAGGAGCACAAATAGAACAAACTGCTTCTATGCTTTAGGAAGTTAGATGGAAACACAGTAAAACGTAAACTTCAAAGATGTCAGGTACAAACTGGCCTGAACTCCAAGGCAGAAACAAAAGTCTCTAGCTTTGAAGCAGTGTTAACCTTCTTACATGTTAGGTGCTGTTGCCAAAGCTATTTGGGACAACTAGCCTTTAACCATTTGCAACCACAATGAACAACAGAATGTTGTCCTGTGAAGATTTATATCAGTTTTGTTATATTATATTATTGGCTACAGTTCCAACCTTCATCTGCTTCTCTTTTCAAAAACAAGTCCAGAAGATCTAAAGACCTTAAATGTTCTCATGAATTATGATTAGGATTTAGATGGTGAATTTCTGCTCAGAGTAATTATAATTAACTATAGTGATTCATCCATATCCTTTGGACAAATGCGTCAGGCTAATGATCATAATTTAGGATAGTCAATTTTTAAACTCATTTCTTTACCTAATGGGAATAAAATACAAATGACTGTAAATGCTTATTTTCTTCTAGGCAAACTTAAGATGTGTTAACTTCTCTAAGATAAGAAAGAGACAGGAAAAAACACACCTAAACTACATTAAGGTAATATGATTGGAGACAACATTTTAAAACTTTTTTATATTTTCATTTTCTACATGTATAAATCTGTGGAAATTATGCCATTGTGGGCACCACTATTAGACAAAATGATTACTTTTAAGGGCTCTGATAGCTTCTCTACACAACTTACAGTTTGGCCTAGTTTCTATTCTCAAAGCAGTACATATAAGTACATATAACAGTCCTTGATTAGTTTCCTAAACTGTGATCTGGTTTTGGTTTATTTTCTGCTTTTGATAAAATCCAAAAGAAAAAAAATCAATACTCCATGAAAAGCCTAACAAATATTGAAATACCCTTCAGTTATGTTTTAACAAAAATCTCTTTTCAACATGTAATGTTTTAAGCTGTGAAGCTACCTGAATAGAGTCTTGTCTGTTTTCAGATGCTTAGTTTTCTTCCTCAGTAAAATAACAAGAATACGAGAGCATGTAAAAAACTGAGTAAGTTCAAAAAAGAAACCTTTTTCCACCTTGGGATCTGCACATAAATGCTGAAGTGTTACTGAATGTTAGCCAACTACACAAGACTAAGGTACATTAATAAAACATTTGTAAAAATCACTAATTTAAATCTCATTCAAAGACATATTCACTGAGGTTATCAGGGCATAATTCATAATTGGACATTTATTTTCAATTTAAAAATACAGGTTAAGCTTCCTATATGTAAAGTACTACAAAGAATGTTAAACAAACAAACAACACCTGCCCTCTCAAGCCCTATAACCTAAGTCAATACATACAGCTCAAGGAACTGTACAGTGCCAAAACAGCTGAGTGTCAAATATTCAGAGGATTAATCTGGCTTACCTCCTCTGACTTAAAAGCCTGTTTGGTATGTGTGTATTTCAAAAACCTAGAAAGAAAAATAAATTACCTGTCAGATACAGGAACTGATCTGGGTTTAGTGACCTAAGTTTTTAAAGACTAAATAAAAAAGGCAACTCATAAATCATTCTTCGATTAATTTTTGACTAAGACAATAACTTAAGTGTTCTAGAAAGATTTAAAAAATATGTAATAAGCTATGTAACAATATGAAAAATTACACAATTTTTAAAAAACAATGTAAAACTGCATGTTAATAGTTAGATGATAAAATTTTTAAGATGTGGTAGAATCTTATAATTTTGAGTAATTTTCTCCCCACTCTTCTGTCCAATATTTCAGATATGTATTTAAATAGTTTTTTAAATGAAAACTTAAAATCAATGATATATTCACAAAAATTCAATTTAATAAATCTGCCCATGTGTAATTCAAATAAATATTTTAGATTGATTGTCCTTAAAGTTATTACCGAGCAACAGGAAGCACATTGGAACCTGTGTACATCATGATAAAGAAAAACGCTCCACTCAGATACAGACGAGGTAACTGCGGGTTATCTTGCATGATATGATATAACAAAATAGCAACTTTCTCAACAAGGATAGGGTCAAAGGTCAGCAGGAGCTATAAAAGGGAGTAAAATGTTGTGGTTATTAAAAGTTTGCAAAATCATTCATTTTAGGTTTACATATTTTATATGCTGAGATTACCTCTTTAAATAAATTACAAAAATCTGTGGGATTCTGTATGTTTATCAATTCAAGAGATCTGAAAAATGATTCATTCTATAATATTTAATAGAGACAAAATATAAATTGAGAATTTGTAAAAACATACTTAGAAAAAGTCAAAATATACTTGATGCTAGTTTTGTCAAGATGTTGCAGGTAAAACTACTACTTGAAAATCTTCCTAAATGGGCTTTTCTATTACCAACAAAACAAAAACCCAGCCACCTACTGAATTAATTTCAGTACATCTGTGTTGACATGAGAAATGACCTGAACACAAAAAGCGAAGTGAAAATCAAGTATCAGTGGAATGGCATTAAAAAGTAGATCTACACATGCAACTTAAAGGCAAGAGGTAACATCAAGAATCAACAAATACAATTACATCAAATTTAAAAGATTCTTCAGAGCAAAGGAAACAACCAACAGAGTGAAGAGACAATCTACAGAATGGGAAAAAAATTTTGCCAGGTATACCTCAAAGGTCTAATATCTAGAATATATAAGAAATCAAAAAAATGAGACCTCCTCCAAAATAAAATACCCAATCAAAAAATGGGAAACTGAAATGAACAGATACTTCTTAGAAGAAGCAATACAAATAGTTAATACATACATGAAAAAGTGTTTAACTTCTCTGGCCAATAGAAAAATGCAAAATAAAACAACACTGAGCAGTGGTTCTGCCACCTGCTTTGTAAGCGCAAGGTCCCAAGTTCGATCCCCAGTACCATAAACAAAAACAAACAAACAAACAAAAACACTGAGATTCCATCTTACTCAGAAAGAATAGCTATTATTAAGAAATCAGCCAGGGATTTAGCTCAGTGTTCACCGCCTGCTGCACAAGCGCAAGGACCCGAGTTCAATCCCTGGTACCAAAAAAAAAAAACAAGAAAGAAATCAAATAAATGCTGGTGAGACTGTGGGGAAAAAAGGAACCCTTCTATATCATTGGTGGGAATGTAAAGGAGAACAACCACTATGAAAATTAGTACGGAGATTCCTCAAAAAACCAACAACAGGCATTTAATTCAACCCATCTGTTATCCTCATAGTTATCTTTCCAAAAGTTAAAGACATCATATTATAGTGATATATGCATATCTACATTTATAGCAGCACAACTCATAATAGCTAAATCTTGGAAGCACCCTACATGTCCACCAAGAGATGAATGGATAAAGAAAATACGATATTTATACACAATGGAGTACTACTCTGCTATAAAGTATAAATTTCAATCAGTTATAGGAAAATGCATGCACCTTGAGATCAGAATGTCTGAAGTGAAATAAATCAGCCACACATGCTTATTCTCAAATTAGAAGGGGACCAAGAGATGGAGGGAGGGGAGAGAGAAGGGACAGGAAGGAGACAGGAAGAATTAATACTCCCAACAACAAATGGAACCATTATGTACTGCAAACATGTACTAATTAAAAAATTTTTTTAAAGGTCAAGAGACTCAACTAGTACCAGAAGCACCAGTCAGTATGTTTTACTATCACTACCAAAATGTGTGGCCTCTAGAAATATGAGACTGAAATACTGAAGGGAAAATTGTCACGGATCTGGGCCAATAATCACATAGAACTGCTATGAAAGAACACTGGACAAATGTATGAAGTTTTATGTATCAAATTTAGTAAGTGTGGTATTTCAATTTTCTTTAAACATTTATTTCCAAAGAATCCCTAATGTTTGGTCAAATGCTATCAGTAAAATTAATGGCAATACTACTACTAATAATGATAATGAAAACATCTAAGGACTTGCTCATAATTAGAGGGTCAAAGTTCTGGACTCATGTAAGTATGAAGAACTATATAGCTTTTTTTTTTTTTAGAACTATATAGCTTTTGAAGAAGTTAAGCTGTCACTATTTGCTGACGATATGATACTTCTCATAGAAGACCCAAAAATCTCCACCAAAAGACTTCCAGACTTAATTCACAGATTCTGCAGAGTAGCTGGATACAAGGTCAACACTCAAGAAACAATAGCCTTCTTGTATACAAATAACAGACTCTCTGAGAGAGGAATTTGGGGAACAATTCCTTTTACAACAGCATCCAAATGAAGTATCTAGGAATCAATCTAACAAAGGAAGCAAAAGACCTCTACACTGAAAACTACAGCACTCTGAGAAAAGAGATCTAAGAGGATATAAGAAAATGGAAAGACATCCTTTGTTCCTGGGTAGGAAGAACCAATATAGTGAAAATGGCCATACTTCCAAAACTACTATATAGATTTAATGCAATGCCAATTGAAATTCTAACAATATACTTCACAGGGCTAGAGAAAACAATCCAAAAATTCATTTGGAACCAGAAGAGACGTAGAATAGCAAAAGCAATTCTAGGCAACAGAGACATGAGGGAGTATCACAATCCCCAACTTGAAACTATACTACAAAGTTACTGTGATAAAAACAGTATGGTATTGGCAAAGAAACAGACCCGAGGATCAATGGAATAGGTGAGAAGAAGCAGAAACAACTCCAGACATACTCAGCCACCTCATCTTTGACAAAGGAGCCAACCACCTTCATTGGAGGAAAGATAGCCTATTTAATAAATGGTGTTAGAAAAACTGGATTTCAACCTGCCAAAGATAAAAACTAGACACCTATCTTTCACCATGCACTAAACAAAGATCAAAGTGGATTAAAGACATAAATATTAAAGACAGAAACACTAAGTTTGCTGGAAGATAAGTTGGGTAGAACTCTTTTTGTTTTGGTTTTTTTTTGGTACGGGGAATCGAACTCGGGACCTTGCACTTGTGAGGCAGGCACTGGAAGCACTGAACTAAATCCCTGGTCCAGTTAGGTAGAACTCTTGAAGACACTGGCATAGGAAGAGACTTTACGAACAAAACTTCAGTACATGGGAACTAGCACAAAGAATCAACAACTGGGATCTCATCTTATTAAAAAGCTTCTGCACTGCAAGAGAAACCACCAACACAGCTAAGAGACAACCTACAATGTGGGAAAAAATTTTTAGCAGCTGTACCTCAGACAAAGGACTACTGTCTAGAACATATGAACAGAAAAAAATCAGGGCCCCCAAATTCAAAGACCCAATTCAAAAATGGGCATCTGAAATGAACAGACATTTCTCAAAGAAGTAAAAGCAGCAAATAAATATATGAAAAAATGTTCAGCATCACTCGTCATTCAAGAGATGCAGATGAAAACACTGAAGAGGAGGTGAGACAATCCCGGCACCCAGGAGAAGGCTCACGGGCTGCCATTCCACTGCTCTCAGGGCAGAGGAGGTAAGCCGCAGGGTGCCAGCAACACCCCCCCTACCCCCGGCCATGGAAATGACAAGACACATAAACAAGCCTCAAAAACAGACTTCCGTGTCACCTACAGCAACCCCAAAGGGAAACGACATGGAACACTGTGATACTCAACCACCTGGACTCTCTGAACTGGAAACAAAAGAGGATCTGGAAAAAATGAAATTAGAAATAATTTCTCACATAATGGCAGAGATTGTGCCCATAGTGCAAGAAATGATTAATAAATCTATAGAGGACACAGATAAAAAAATAGAGGAGCTGAGGAACATGATGGAATCCCAACATAGGAAACAAATGGAATCCATAAAACAGATACAAACAGATTTCTAAGAGATTAAAAACTCAACTGAAAGTCTAGGTGGCAGAATGAACCAATGTGAGGACAGAATTTCAGATACAGAAGATAAGATTGCAATTAGTGAGGAGGAAAAGAAAAATTGCTTTAAAATTGTAAGGGAACACGAGAAATCCATCCAGCAGCTACTAGATGATGCAAAGAAGAATAACATAAGACTGATTGGAGTCAATGAAGAAAGAGGAGCGAATGCAGATAACATAAAAAAACTGTTCACAGAAGTGATGGCAGAAAACTTCCCAAGAAAGGGAAAAGAACTTGACATACAGATAAGTGAGGGATATAGGACTCCAACTAGCCTTGATCAAAAAAAATCTACACACAGGCATATAATAGGATTCCAGAAACCCAACAGAAGAACAAACTTCTACAAGCAGTGAGAGAAAAGAAACAAATCACATACAAAGGAAAGCCCATCAGAATCAAAGCAGACTTCTCAATGCAAACCCTCAAGGCAAGAAGAGCTTGGAGTGATATATTTCAAGCCCTAAAGGAAAACAGCCTTCAACTCAGATTGATGTACCCTGCAAAATTATCTTTCAAAATTGATGGAGGAATAAGATATACTTTCATGACAAAGAGCACCTTAGGAACTTCATGAATACCAAACCAGCACTCCAAAAAATTCTAGACAATATCCTAGGAAAAGACTATGAGGATCACAACCCCAGGAAGGCCAGCAGAATGAATTCGTTGGGTGTGACAAATTAAATGCAAAGGGGGAGAATCCAACAAAAAGAAAAAGACATGACAAGGCTTTGAAAACTTTTAACTTCATCTCCCTAATGAGTGTATAATTCAATCTTGTTATTGTACTGATTAGTATTTTTCTGATTCTAGAGTTGCACACCTTTCTTTGTGCTGCACTGGCTATTTATCATCTTCTTGTGTCTACTTTTTAATTGGGTTGTCTATTAATGAGCTGTAAGAGTTATTTATATATTCTGGACATAGGTTATATGCATTGTAAATGTGGTCTGTTTAAGGACTACTTTTCATTTTCTTAATGATGTCATTTAAAGTTCTAAATTTTTTTTTTTTTTTGGTACCGAGGATCAAACTTGGGTCCTTGCACTTGCATAGCAGGCAGCGAAACCACTGAGCTAAATACCCGCCCCTAAAGTTCTAAATTTTGATGGAATTTCATTTATCAATTTTTTTCTTTTATACATGTTTTTTGTATCCTAGGAAGTTTTTGCCTACCCTAAATTCATAAACATTTTCCCTTATAATTTCTTCTTAATGTTTTATAGTTTTAGTCTTTCACATTTAGGTTCATAGATCCTTTCAAGCTATTTTTATGCATGGAAATAAAGGGTGGAGGTTAATTTTTTATATATACATACCAGGTGTTCTAGTGCCAATTGCTGAAAACACTATCTTTTCCTCTGCTCCTGAATTGAGTCTATGTTCTATAAAATGTTACTGTTAAATAATCTTTCAAAACTCAGTGGACCATATATGTGTGGTTCTATTTCTAGATTCTGTTTTATTCCAATGATCTATATGTCTTTCCTTACACCAACACTGCCTTGATTACTGTAGCTTTAGAGGAAGTCTTAAAATTAGATACTAAACGTCTTCCAACACTGTTTTTTCTTTCCTTTCTCTTTTTACTTTTCTAAGTCCTTTGTACTCCTACATAACTTTAAAATTTCAATATCCAATTCTCCATTTATAGCAAGTATACACAGACCTGAATTTTTATACATACCTTGTGTTTTCTAATCCTGCTAAATTCAAATACAAGTTCTAGGGGCTCCTAGAGATTTCTTAGTATTTTCTCTGTAGATGATCATTCCATCTACATATAGAGATTTTACTTCTACTTTGCCAATCCTAACCTAATTGTGTCATTTTATTGCCAGACTATTTTGGTTGGGCCTAGGTTTCAAAGTTTAATGGACAGATGAAGAGTAGGCATATCTGCCCTTGTTCCCCACCTTAGGGAGAAAGCATTGTATCTTCTCCATTCATATAAGGTGTTCTCGCTGGAAGTATTGAGTACATGTCTTTAATCTGTTGAGAAGGTTCTGTTCTACTTCTAGTCTCCTGATAGCTTTTACCATGAACAGCTGTAGAATTTAGTCCAATACTTTTTCTCCAACTAGTGACAGGATCATATGGCTTTTTCCTTTCCTCTGTTAAAATGATGACTTTTGGGGGTGGATCTTCCAATGCTGAACCAACACTGCCATCCCTATAATAAAACCACTTTCTACATACTCCCAGGTCTGTCCTCTAAATAGTTTGTTTTGTTAAACAAATTTCTATCTATGTTCATACTTTTTTCTTCTATTATCTTTATCCAGTTTTTGGATTAGCACAATGTTGGTTTCCTAAAATGAGGGGAGAAGTGTTCCTTCTTTTTTCTACTTTAACTGTTTGATATAATTTATCAGTTAAATGTTTATGAGCCTGCTGTTGTCATATAGTAGGTAGCTTTTCAAGCTAGGAATATACTTTCTTTAAATAGCTGCTATTCAAATTTTGTATTTCCTCCAGAGTTAGTTTCATTAATTTGTCTTCCAAGGTACTTCTTAGAAGTTGTCAAATTTATTTCAAGAAAGATCTTTGTAATATGCTTTCTATATCCTTTTAAATTCTGTAAAATCTGTGGTAATGTCTCCTAGATCTTGATATTGTGATTTTTAAAATGTATAATTGATATTGTGTAATGGGAAGAAAAGGTCTAAAGGAGTAGGGGAATTGGGAGGGGTAGGGAAAAGAAATGGAAACAAAGTCTTTGCAAATAGGGAAGGGTGGAGGGGGTAAAGGGAGGGCAGGGGAAGGGGAAAAAAATAAGAACCAAGATACATCATGTAAAGGTACAAGATCCCAATGATGAATGTAACTGTATTTTATACCTAAAATGTACCAAAATAAACAGTGGGGGAAAAACAAAAAAAAACAAAACAAAAAAACCAGATTCCAACCTCACCCCAGAAAGAATGGCTGCTATCAAGAAATCAACCAACAACAAATGCTGGCGGGGGTGTGGGGAGAAAGAAACCCTTATCTCCATTGTTGGTGGGGGTGCAGACTGGTGCAACCACTGTGGAAATCAGTATGGAGATACTTCAAAGAGCTAGGGATGGAGGTCCCATTTGACCCAGCTATTCCCCTGCTGGGTATCTTCCAAAAAGAATTAAAAGAATCAGGGCCGGTGATTTATCTCAGTGGTTCCCTCGCCTGCCTTGCACCCGTAAGGATCCAAGTTCAATCTCTGGTACCAAAAAACAACCAAAAACAACCCCTACAAAATTAAAAGAATCATATCACAGTGATATATGTGTACCCATGTTTATAGCGGCACAGTTCGTAATAGCTAAAGCTTGGAAACATTTCAATTGCCCATCAACTGGAAAGTGGATAAAGTAGGTGTGGTTTTTTTCATAAAATGTAGTACTCAGCCATAAAGAATGAGAAGCTAGAGACATTTATTGCTAAATGGATGCATATTGAGGCCATACTCTTCAGTGAAATAAATAGGACACATATGTGTAAATACCGAATAGTTTCTCTATTTTGAGAAACGGAAAGTGTAAATAAAGATTAAAACGAATAATTGATAATTTGAAATAGGAAGAAAAGGTCTGAAGGGGTAGGGGAAGTGGGAAGGGAAAGGGAAAGGAAAAATGAGAAAAGAAAAAAATGGAAACAAAGTTTATGTAAACAGGGAAGAGTGGAGGGGGTGAAGGGCGCACAGGTAATGGGGAAAAGATAAGACCCTAGATACATCAAGTACAGGTAGAAGCACCCAATGATAAATGTAAATGTATTGTATACCTAAAATGTACCAATAAAAGAATTTAAGCAAAAAAAAAAAAAAAGAACTATATACCTATATACCTTTTAAGTAACTTAAACTTCTCCATGCTTTGGTGTCTTATCTGTTCAATAAGGTATTTAAATTAAGTGGTTCGTACTTTGATATATTTTACAAAGGAAAAACTGAGAAACAGTCACATAAGATTTTCCCCAGTGTTAAGGGCAACTATAGCTCAAGATCTGATATTATGAACTGGGTGTGATAGTGCACACCTGTAATCCCAGTACTCAGAAGGCTGAGGCAGGAGAGTTCCAGGCCCGCCTGGGCTACACAGTGAATTCAGGATCAGCCTGGACTACACAGTGAGGCCCTGTCTCAAATAGAAAAATAAAAAAGAAAACTGATATTATGGAGATCAATGAGGCAAAAAAAAGCATGTCAAGTTGTCACTATAACAGAAAACCTAGGACATTCACTCTATCTTAGACCACTGAGAAAATTCTGAAGCTATATCAGATGGTTATAACTGCTCCTAAAGTTTAATGAAATAAAGAGATCCCTTTCTAACTAATGGAAATACTATTTCTGAAAATTAGAACAGCCACCTGTGTTTCAGAAAGATTACAGTCTCCAATATATCTTCTCCTAGGAAAAACAAAAACAATTTCTAAAAAAAATTTTTTAGAAAAAAATTTGAATATTCAGTATTAAAAACATAGGAGGTATACGCGATTTAAAAAGTTAGACTGATCAATAAAATTCTCTCCAATTACTTTGTTCAGATATTACTGAACACTTTTGGTTAATTAAAATACACATTCCTTTATCTCTCTTATGATTCAAGTTATGACCACATTTCTTTAACAGTTTCCCTTTTCTGTCATTGTAATTCCTTTTTTCTTTCAGTTTCATAATCTTGGAAAAATGTTTGAGATGCCGGTTTTCTTGGCATGGTACTGTATCTCCATGTTGAGGGCCTAGCACAGAAAACAAACTCCTCTTTGTAGCACCTCACATACACAGTCACATGGTCTCTGGGGGTGACTGGTTTACTATGTTCTTTTACTTAAGGGTGTGAACAGAAATGCCCACAACAGACAATTTTAAAATGCTGGTATGATTCAATAACAAAAGATGGGGAAAAGGTAGTAACTGCATTCTTGTATGCAAAACTCTTTTTTCATTAGTGACTGAGATGCTTACAATACATGAATATAAAAATATAAACTGAGTTACTCTCCTCTCTCTTTTGACATCAGAGCACAAATGGCAGGTACGAACAGCACTAATTACTGGCACAGATAGGACTTAAACTCAATCTATGTGTAATTAATGTCAAAAAATTAGATTTGAGGGAAATAGGAGGGAGGGGTGAAGAAGGGCAAGTAAAAAGGATCAACATGCATTATGTGTATGTACCAGTTCCCCATGACTTGTGTGTTTATCATGTATTGCAAGTACATACTAAAATTTAAAAACTCTTTTTAAAAAAAATATTTAAACTAGAGCCAGAGATTTAGCTCAGTGGTGCTGCCACCTGCCTCACAACCGCAAGGTCCTGAGTTCAATCCCCGGTACCAAAAGAAAAAAAAAGCTAAACCTGACAACAGAGTAATTGATACACAGGAGGGAAACATACAACTGAAATTTCTGGGACCTGACTGATTTGAGTTTATGCTAATCTGAGTTTTAGATACCTTAACTCCAAGAGAATAGAATAAGGTAATAAAAGGAAAAGAAATTAATATATTCTATACTATTTGTAGCTACATAAAAATGCTTTCAGTCAGTTGCTATCCATGAAAACAGGTAACTGAGAACAGTCAAAATGTAAGCCACATGCTAATAAGAGTGCTATGATTGACTGTTAAATATAAACTGCCATGTCCACACCTGTGTCCTCCTGGTGTGCTTCCCACCAGCTCTAACATCAAACTATACCACAAACGAGTCTGTTATCTGTCAGTTATTAGAATGGTGTAATGTGTAATTTTTAGATAATAAATAATGCCCTTTTAGAATAACTCTGGAATCTGGAGACTCTTCATTTTTGTTCCTGTATACAACTTTCTACAGTATATTCAGAATACCAACTCTATTAAGAGTGTGTTAAATAAATGTAATTCAGAGTTCAGGCTTTTTAAAAATGGAATGGATTATAATGAAATAAACATGAGGACTCATAATAAAATTAGAGAAAATAATTCTTAAAAAGCACAAGGACCCAAGTTTGATCCCCAGTACAAAAAAAAAAAAAAAAAAAAAAATCTTGTTTTCAGTTTGATAACATCCAAGTAACTTACCTGAATAATATGGGGAAGGCAAGTGCTGTCTGAGAGTAGTCTTTTTACTCTGGGCAAAGGCCGAATGATGGCATTATCTTGATCCCTAGAAAATATTTTCTACGGTCAACATTTAATACGTTAATTAAAATTTGTATGTTCAGAGCATATGACATTCTACTAGGCATGAAGCAGGTTACCTTACTTTTTGTTAATGAAGACTAAGCTCTCACACAGCTGGGAACATGATTAGGTATTTTGGTTTAAATCTATTTGGCTGCTTAATATGACTTCATTTCCTTCCATAAGATTTCCTTGAAAAACAGTACCCTAGAAGAGCCAAAGACTCTTGTTTACTATTTGATTAAACTGTGTTGTCTAACACACTGTCAGAGGATAGTCCCCCCAAAGGGTACATCAAACTTTGTCACATAAATTTAAGCCTTAATTTAACCAAGATCAGTATTTTCTAAATACAGCGTTACTTTTTTTTTTGGTTCTGGGGATCAAACTTAGGACCTTGCGCTTGTGAGGCAGGTGGTGTAGCCTTACTTTTAATGCTATATTCTTCCTAAATGCTAAATGTTTGGTTTTTTTTTTTTGGTACCGGGGATCGAACTCGGGTCTTCGCGCTTGCATAGCAGGCGGCGAAACCACTGAGCTAAATCCCCGGCCCCTAAATGTTTGGTTTTGTACCTAATCTGATTTTTAAAGAGAACTGGAACCATGAACAACTTGTTATAAAATACATAGCCTATTTTTCAGGAACATCAAAAGATATCTTTTGTATAGTAATAAAACAAAATGACGCATATGTAATTGTTTTATTAAGACTGAAAAGTTCCATGCAAGGCTCATAATTATGATGTGGCAGGAGACCAAATCCTCACCATCCTCACCAGTCAAGTGGGCAAGAAGTGGGCCTAGAATTGCCTTCATAACAGGAGTAACTAACTGAACAAATCAGGACCTGGCAGTCACCACTGATTATGGATTGCACTTCATTATTTCAAAACTACTATACCTAAAGTAGCTAGTAGGCCTCAATTTTGTATTATTACTTGAAATTTCCCAGAAAGGCTGCTTTTCAGCTACTTGATCAATTTGCAAAATATACATTTATATGTTTCAAAAAGTTCTGAAGGCCAAAGCAGCACTCCCTAAGGCTACAAATGACACCTTTCTTTTAAACTGTCCCCGCCATCCCACAACATTACTGAGGAAGTATCCACACAAACAAGCAGAACAAGATATTTTAGAGTACCCTGTTAATCATGAATACATTCATTACATTTTACCTGCTTGGAAAATATCCACACATTGTGATCAACATGTTCAATATAAGGGTAGCAAGGTCAGTTTCATTCAGTACAGCCTGTCCACTGGCTAACAGACACCATTTAAGCTGGGGTATTGCCTGAAGTGGTCGCCATCCATCCATGCCTTGAGCCCAGCATCTGGTCTTTGCATTTAACATTCCTTTGATCCACAATTCTTGCATCTTAATTGATGAAATGCATCATTATTACAAACAGACAAAATAAAATAGAAAATTTGCCGAGGTTTTCTATATCAGAATAAATACATAAGAAATAATACACCATGAAATACTAACACAGTAATATACTATGAAAGAAACATGCAAATTCACTATTTAAAATAAATCCTGGGGCTGTGATAGGAGGATCACAAGTCTGAGGTCAGCCTGGGCAACTTAGCAGGACCCTGTCTCAAAATAAAGAAATGAAAGAAAGAGGAAAGAAAGGAAAAACCCATAAAAACCCCAAATTTTCATTGACAGGCTTTCAAGAAGGCTTGGTCCACCATAAAACTATCTATGGCCAAATTCCAACTAAGCCTAAATAGCTGAGGATAAGAGAATAGGATCAAATTTTGCAGATGAAGAGGAGAACTGCCCTTCATTCTTGGACTGAATGGCACTATTCAATGAATTTTACAATACATGTTAAAATTTATTTGTTCATACCATATGGAAGCATCAATGTGAAAGTCTCATTGTATAAAATTCATTTAAAACCCAGAGTGTTATTACCATAACAACAGCTCTTTTTGGGTAAGAAGATGGATGATACTGAGGCTTCAATTGAGCTATATTTCAGCTCTTTATTTTTTTATATTGAGACAGTCTTACTAAGCTGCTCAAGCTAGGCTCCAACTTGTAATCTATTGCCTCAGCCTCCCAAAACTTATAAATAAGGTTTGATTTTGCATTGATGTGTGGTTCTTCTGAAGTGCAAGCCATCTTTCATGTGGAAATGGACCCACAGGGCCCTTAGTAGCTGATGTTTAGTAACTCAAGTCAATTTTAAGATATTATACACCTCTATGTATGCCAAACAGGATGCCCTAAGAAAGGAGATGCTCACTAAAAGTTTCTCCAATACACATACCTCATGAAATCCATACGGGCCACTCCTTTCCTTGTCTGCATTGCCAAAATACCATTCCTTTTCACTCTCTCTTTTCATGTCTGGAGCAGCTTCAATTACATTGCTCTAAGTTTTTAGAAGATACTAGTTACTTTTGAAGGCAGCAGTCATAAAAGCAGATGTCATAAAACAAAATTATACATTACCAAATTTGGCAGTTAAATCCCTTTAGTAATTCAGCTAAAATTTTAAATGACCTTATTTTAAAGAGTCAGGGATTAAATGCTTAACAGTCAAAAAAGCTATTTCCTTATTAAATGACATTTGAAGTACCTACATAGTTTCCTAAATTTACTCAGCAATCTAAGCTAAATTCAAATTAATAACTTTTAAATTTAAATTTAAATAAATTTTAGCAAGGAAAAATACTGCAATATCTAACTAGTTATTTAAATAAATAAATACCATTAACATTAAACCACAATCCTTAAAATATTAAAAAGATTTTGGGGGGATATAAAACTCAATCCAACTAAGAGTTTCAATAAGCATCTGAGATCAAAGGCTTGAAATGCCAGCAAAAAAGTTTTGGTGGCTCAGAACTCTTAGTTTTAAGTATATAAGAATCTTTATCACTGTTAAACTGATGTAAATTTAAAGTTGCTTCTATATATAATTTTAGGTTTTCCATAAAGTTTTCTCCATAAATAGTGAACTGTTACCTAACTTTTGATGTGTAAACAAGTTGCAAATCACTAATAAGTAGTTGAGTCTCATCAATCGTAGCTTCAGTCAACCACTGACAGACAACTATTCAAATATGTTCAAGATGCAAGCAGCAACTAATTGAACTATCTCTATACCCTACTTCCATTTTGTATGTCACTTCTTTTCTCTGGCTATTCATATAAGCTAGCTATGTGGTGTGGCAGAGAATTCTGAACCATTTTTAGTACTGTCTGTTGTCCAATTCCAGGAATGCAGATAAAGCCAACTGGATTTGTTATCTGAATCTCTCTTAACATTACAGATCATTCTTATAATTTTCCCTATCAATGTTTAATGAGGATAGAACTGTCATGGAATCTGAGTATTTTATTATAAGATTATTTTGAAATACCCCGATGACTATCAGCTTTCAGTTAGACTCATATATAGCAACTGGTTAAGAACCTAACACTTATGGGGTTTAACTGACTCTGTCACTTTAGCAATATACTTAACCTTAGCCTCTCTGTTCCTAAGTTTCCTTTATGTAAAATGGGAAAATGATGGTAATCACCTAGCAGAGCTGTTGGGGCATTTGAAGTATAAACATAGAATGTGAACCAGAACAGTATCTGTATACTATAAAGGAATATAATAGGCATTATGATTACCATCATTTATAGCTGCTATCAGAAAATAGCACATTGTAAGTATTCAAAAAGCACCTTTAGTTTCAGGTAAGACAAAATCTAACAAGATACATCTTCTTACACCAAGAAATTAAATAAAACATCACTCAAAAAATTAAAATGATCTAAGTTTAGATCACACTGCCTCAAAATAATGTTAATGATGTAGTCTCTCTCCTCTCTCTCCCCTCTCCTCTCCCCCCTCCCCTCCCCCCTTCTTTCTTGTACCAGGGATCAAACTCAGGACCTCTCCAGGCAGGTGCTGTGCAGCCGATCTACATCCCCAGCCCTGTAAATCACTTTATTTATTTTTTTTCTGAGTCACTTTAAATGACAAAAGATAGAACTGGAAAAAATAGAACTGGATCATTACCCATTCTGGATTGTTCTCATGATGATTTCACTTTTTTGGTGTGAATTAATCTCCGAAGTACCAGTACCATTATAATTATTAGAGAAATACTTTATTGACCACTCATGTTACCATATTTTTAATTACTGATTTTTTTGATCCTAAAATTGTATTAAAAGAACGTTAAGGCTTGTAAATCCTAGATAAGCAC
Source organism: Heterocephalus glaber (assembly GCF_053883595.1). Lineage (NCBI taxonomy): Eukaryota > Metazoa > Chordata > Mammalia > Rodentia > Bathyergidae > Heterocephalus > Heterocephalus glaber. Next base: position 8,488,235 of record NW_028258324.1, on the reverse strand, counting down.
ATACTTGCAGTGGTACTGTGGCTCGGCTCACGTGGAGATGTGCAAGGGTAAGCAAGTCCACAAGGATTCTAATTCCATTTGAATCCATGAGATCCTTCACATTTTTCTGAAAGATGAAAACATTTTTACATAACCTAAAATCTTTCTCTTCCATGAGTACTACTATTTAAAAGATTCTAAAAGAATATTTGGAATTTCTTTGGAAATGACTGACACAAGTAGCATTACTTTTTTTTTTTAAACAGTCTCATTATGAAGTTCAGGCTGGCCTTGAACTCCCAGTGATCCTCCTGCCTCAGCCTCCTGAGTGCTGGGATTACAGGAATATGCCAACATGCCTGGCAGCATTACTTTTTAATTTTCAGAATATTTGTTTACAAGGAATACCAATTTAGATGGATTAAAAGGGCAGAACTATGTTATAAATATATTTCATAACAATCTACTTAAATATGTTTGGAGTAAAAATTCTCCTACAAAAATAATAAAGACTGATATGATAAACTCTGGTTCTACAATTATCCTGTCAAAGGGTTTTTTTGGGGGGTTAATAAACAGATTGTTCTATAATCAGAAATAAACCCCTGCTATATTAAAAAATTATTTTAGGGCTGGGGATTTAGCTCAGTGGTTCTGCTGCCTGCCTCGCAAGCACAAGGTCCCGAGTTCAATCCCTGGTACCAAAAAAAAAGTTAATATTCCAGTTTATTTTTGAAAACAAAAACAATTTTTTAGATGTTGAGAAGAGACTATAATTTAAAATTTTCAAGGACTTAGTGATTACATTTCACTTAAAAATATTTGTATTACTTGCTAAAACTGAGAGTAAAGACAAACTAGTATTAGTATCAAAATTTGGAGAACTAAAAATCTGCTTGAAGTTCAATTCAACATCATACAATTATGTTTTAATGTTATATACCACAACTACAAATTCTTCTTTATAAATTCTTCAGTAGGTTCAGCCTGAACCTACTGAAATGTCTTTTTTTGGGGGGATACTGGGGATTGAACTCAGGTCTTCGCACTGGCCAGGTGAAATGTCTTTAAATATAAACCACAAAGTTAGGTGACTCTTCATTTTATATCTCCAAATTACTTTTTTACCACCAAAATGTATACTGAGAAACTAAAAAACTTTCCATTTTATGTCAGGTATTTATTTTTCTTAAAATTTAATCCAAAATTTAATCTAATCTCCTAAAGAAAAGTCAGTAACGATATCATCCCTCATTATTCTCTCCATTCAGAATTTTATTGCCATTAGTTTATCAGGCCTCTGTAATATTAGGACAGAATATTAAGAGAATACTGGCAAAATCTTTTTCCTTCCTAAATTTAATACACTCACAGTTTTCTTATCTAAAAAACAGAAAAGAACCATCTCTAGATAATTAGCTCACATCCAAACTTATCTTTACATACTCATATAATTTGGAAATGATAGCATACTTATGCAAAAATACTGTACCTTATTAAGGATCAACTTGTTCAGGAAGAGGATCAATCTATCTCGTTCAAGTTTATCTGTGCACTATTAAAATAAGTGTGAATTTAGTCAAAGTGAATAGAAACACAAATTAAGACATTACCTCACCACTTCACAAAAATCAACCAATACCTAAGAAATAATGCCATCTTTTAAAAATTAAGAAATTGAGAAGTGTTTCACAACTATGTCTTTCTCAAAATTATCTAATTTCTCTAAGTTACACAGAATTTTAAGTCATTAAACACATTAATGTATAGTTTTAAGGAGATGTGTAAAAATTAAATTATATTCTTGAATTAAAACTTTAAAGAATTGGTAACCAATTTTTCACATAAATGACACTGTGATGAACATAAGGAGAAATACATCTGCTTAAAATATAAATGCTATGTCATAAGCCATCCAATTCACTGAAGAGTGAATTAGAATTCAAAAGTGCCAAGTTGGCTTAAAAGCAAACTATAAGGATTTCTCTCCTGGTTATACTTCTTCTTAGATATGTTTTGTGACCTTACTATGAATCAGTTTTCTAATTTATAAACCATAACTCACAATTAGGAAACTATAAAGGTACAGGTTGCTATTTTAAAAATTGGTGCTCTATAAAGCAGGAATATAAACACAAATAAATGAACAAAGTACCTACTTTACAATAAAAAAGTACTACTCAAATGTGCTATAAAAATGAACAAATCCCCTCCCCACCATGCTCAAGTGTTAAAAGGCAAACTGTATAAAAATGTGTTAAATTTTCTTTTTTTTGATTATCATTGTACTGTAGTTTTTTCCAGTTTTACTATATCCACACTTTTAAATTTAGTATGCTAGTATCATTTATACTTTTTCCAAAATGGAAAACCATAGGTACATGAAACTGTCAGTCATTATTTCTTTTACATATCTTTAAATTCAAAGACTGGCAAACAGATCACTAAAGGTATTCAAGAGCATCAAATGAAAAAAACGAACTGACATAGACCACTATTAACCCATTAATCATTTTCCTATTCATACAACTTAGATTTAAATAAGTATAACTCATGCCAATTTAAATTTAGTTTTGAAATATAAGTTCTACTCCAGGGACCTTATCATTAGCAGTCTCCTAAATGATATCCTTACCCTCTCTAACATTCCAGTAATATATCTTGTATCTGTAAAAGGTCCTATTTCTTCATAACATCTGCCATAAACAATAGCAAGGGCTTGTAAACATAAACACTTCATGTTTACTTTTGGAGTGAGCAGGAAGCGATGATACAGTTCATTGAAAAACTCATACCTAGATTTAAAAAAGAAAGTTCAGTGATATAAGTAACCATGAAACCAATAGTAAAATTAATTATAACAGGATATGAAAAGTAGCTCACGATCTCTTAATTGATCCACTTTCTTCATTCTCATCTTCCTCTAGTAGTAATCTCAGGTAATAGTCTCCTATTTTGATTTCCTCTGCCAGGCATTCATATTTAACCTTTATTAATTCAATCAAAATACATTATTTACAACAGATTTTTGGCAATCTCACACAATCATTTCTCATAATTCTTTGTGTTCAAAGTTAATCATTTCTTAAAATAACTAGTAATTTATTATTACTAACATGACTTACTACTTCACTTAAATTGAGTTGGAACCACACACTACACTTGTTTCATGACTGTAAAACTTGCTAATAAAAGCTATCACAGCATTACAGTGTCAATTAAATCAGCTTCATTCCCTCCTGGGTTTGCCATAACCAAGTGGAGTAGATGGTCCTGTGGCACACAGTCTATGAAGCACATGGAGGTTTCTATAGGCCTTCCCTCATCCCCAGTTCTACCTCTTGCTGATGGGCCCAGACTTAAAATGACACATTAACCACACTGTATATTTTTGTAAGGCACCCTTCCCTGTGTGTCAGACAATAGGGGATGGAGAAGTCCACACTTAGGACTTGAGCAGCAACATAAACCTTGTACTCACGATGCTCTTCTCAAGGAAAGATTATTCACAATTCTTGTTCTAAAAGCCTGAAACAACTGATTTGTAAATATATAAACTATATAAAAATACATGTATAAATATTTAATCTCCATTTCACTTTGGTTCTATATTTGAGCATTCAATTCATTAAATTCCTATTGATTAAGCATATACTATGTGTCAGGCACTATTCTATGCAGTGAAAATTTAGCTACAAAGTCAAACAAAGCAGGAAAATGGGATAGGGATAGAGAACACATGTGTATATATGTGTTTCTATAAAAGGGGCTCCCTTTTTAAAGAGAGTAGCCAGGGAAGGACTATCAGATAATGACATTAAAAAAAAAAAAGGCCTAAATGAGGTAAAAATAAATTATGAAAGTACTCGGGAGGAGGTAGATTAACCTATGCTGAAGTTAGTTCAAGCAGAAAGATCTTGAGGCAAGAACATTTGATGATTTCAGGGGAGCCAGTGTAGCTAGAAGTAAGAGTGGAAAAACAGTATGAAATGAGATCAGAGAGCAATGCTTGGGGGTGGGGGCAAAGGGGTTACACAGAATCCGCCTTCTAAGATATTTTAAGAACTCAGATTTTCACTAAGTGACAAGGGAGACCAACAAGCAATTGTGAGCAGAGAAATGATATGAACTACTTCTTAAAACCAGGATCACTTTGCTCCTATGCTACCAATACAGGGTGGCAAGGGTGAAAGCAATGGTATTGCCCGATGGTGAAGAGGACTGGGTTCTGGATAAATTTTGAAGGCCACTGGGTAGAATTTGTTGATAAGCTGGATTCAGAGTATAAAAGATGATTCCTTTTATACTCCAACAGGCTTTTGACTAGAAAGTAAGAAGATAATCTAGGGAAAGAACACCCCTCTGGAGAAAAGTTCTAGATAATTACTACGGCTCATATATCCAATTATAGGAAACAAGTATGCAGTGTAGTAAAGAAAATCTAAGCTAGAGACAAAAACTGGGAATCCATCAGCAAAAAACACTGAGATCACTGAGGCCATGAATATAAATGAGAAGTCCAAGGACCAGTCCTTTGGAGTCAGCCAACAGTTAATGGTCAGCAAGATAAGGGGAAATGAATAAAGATGACTGAGAGGAGTAGACAATAAACAAGGAGAGGGCCGGGGATTTAGCTCAGTGGCACCACGCCTGCCTTGCAGTTCCATCCCTGGTACCAAAAAAAAAGAAAGAAAGAAAAATCTAGGAGCAAAGATTCCCAAAATCAAAGTAAAGCAAGCTTTTTTAAAGAAGAGAGAATTATTAAGTGCTTTAGAAATAACAGCTGGCTTAAAGGTCAAAGCATGTAGCATACTTATATTTTCAAATTTATACTTGTTTTAACAGTTTAAATCATATACAGTCATGCACAATGATGAGGATACATTCTGAGAAATGCAGTATAGGGCGATTTTAACCTTGTGTAAACATTAAAGCATAGATAACACCAATTAAGAAAGCCTCAACATCACTAGACCATAAAACCTTTTTTTTTTAAGACCATAAAATCTTACAGTTATTAATTAAGTTATTAAGGAACATGGCAAAACAGTATTTTAATGAAGAATATAAATGTCCTGCAAACGGGGGGGGCAGGGGGGGGTTTTGCAAAGAACAGATCTGTAAGGTACAGAATCAAATATATTAAAACTCCTACATGATTCTGAGATAGTTTTCCAGTATTTCCTCCACATCACTAAAAATAAAGATACAAGCTATGCAAATATGAAAAAACCTTCAAAAATAGTACATACTTTATTTCTTAAGATTAATATACTATATGGCCGGGGATTTGGCTCAGTGGTTTCACCGCCTGCTGCGCAAGTGGAAGGATCTGAGTTCGATCTCTGCCCCCCCAAAAAAGATTAATATACTATAAAAACTTAACTTTACCTCAAATTCATGGTGATTCCAGGAAATCACATTAGTACTACCAAGCTCTCTATCAATATTAAATGTTCTCATTTCAGATTCAAGAGTATCTTTCAGTTCTTCTCGTGTTTTGAAATTCCAAATAAGGTTTGACCTGGCATGATCTTGACTAAACCTATACATATATATGATCAGAAAATAGTACGAAACAATGAACATTTAAAAGAATCTACAAATGCATCTTAAAATAAGCAAGAAACTTGTAGGATTATTAAACTTTAGTAAGAAAATAAAATCTGTGTAAAGCAAATACAGTAAAATGTTAATGGCAACATCTCAACGATACACAGAAATTCTTCCACCTTTTCTGTTTTAAAATTTTCAAAATGTTCAGAAAACAATGAACAAACTTTATAAAAGCTGTGTGAATTTCAAATGCTGAACTGATACTTCAATTTCAGTTATGTGCTAATAAAGTTTGAGTTAAAAATTATTTTTAGCTATCAAATTTCGGGTTGGGGATTAGAACTTCTGGACTTTTGGCTATGAAGCATGTGGGATGAGCAACATTCTATATTTGAACCTTAAGAACTACCCAATACAATACTACAAAAGGCCAAGTTATGACTGAACATTTTCAAAATATCTTCCTTGTACTCCTGGGATAACTTAACTATTAACAATAAATCTGGGCCCGATTCTGAACTGAGGCTGGATGGGCTTCACCTCTGCTTACTATCAGTCTGCAATCCTCCTAGAATGTCTCATTTCAGAGTTCCAAGGAAGTTGGGGGACAATTGAGGGATCCCTGAGGAAAAAATCCAAAGCATGTAATTGAGGATATAGTATAAACAGACTATATACTTTAAAAGTAGGGGTGGAAGTTTTCAAACCATGAATTTTCCTTCATTAGGCAAGGTATAATGAATATATCAACTTACAGACCTGCTGCTGTGAGATACCTTAAAGAAATTTTGCAAACTCCTAAAATATCTATGCCAGTATCTTTTTGTGTGCATGTTAGGGGTAGGGGATAGAGTTGAAGGGGGTTACCATGTTTGAAAGGTTGATAAAGTGTTTGAGGTCAATTCATTTGCACACTTATTTTTCTCAAGTCTCATGTTTTTATCATCCGCCTCTTTTAAATCTCCATTTTCTTTTAAATCTCCATTTCCAAAAAAAGCTCAAAGTATGCAATATTTCTACACCATAATGTATTTTAAATAATCATGTCTAAGCCTTAAAGCTTAAAACACTGTTAAAAGCTTTAATTTTATGAAAGTATATTTACTTAGTATTTTTATGTTTTTGAGATAGAGTCTTGCTCTGTAGTTCAGGCTGGCCTTGAACTCACTATGTAGCCCAGGCTGGCCTCAAACTCATGGCAATCCTCCTGACTCCGCCTCCTCAGTGCTAAGATTGCAGGCGTGCACCACTATACACAGCTTGGAAGCATAATTAATTAAACTAGTCTTAAGAGTTATATAACTTATACTTGACAGCACAAAAATATCTGTGGTGGGGCAGGGATGTACCTCAGTGTCACCGTGCCTGCCTGGCAAGCACAAGGTCCTGAGTTCGATCCCTGGTACCTACCCACCCCCCCAAAAAAACCTGTGGCATAAAGAACTGTTCCTGGAGAAGGAAAACATGTCATGATTCCTCTAATGGAAGTATCAACTTAGTCTGTCTGAAAAGAGGTCTAAAGCTTACCTATAATAGAAGAGATCCCAATTTGCTTCAATTTTTATTCTTTGTCTTCTCTTTCGAAGAACTACTGGCTTTTGATTTATGTTCTGGAAAAAAAAAAACCAAAAACTAACTAGTGCTCAACCTGAAGCCAACAAAGAGACTCAGAAGATCACCACTTTATATTATAGAGTGATGAGAAAGATTACTTCCATCAAATTTTGACAAAAACACTAATGAAAAAAAATCCACAAAATATAAATGATATTAAATTATATCACAATTGTTTGCCAGCACATTTCTACAGTGTTGATCAAATATTTTCCACATTGCCTAAAGTTATAATGATCAATAGTAAAATTTGTAACAGTCAAAAACAGTAACTGGTTTCAAACATTTACATGCAGTTAATACAAATACACGAAAAAACAATAAATGCAAGAGATTATAAGTTGACTGCTACTAAAGCCAAGAGGAGCAGTTAAAATTGAAATAGCTAATAGAGAAAAAGCATTTACATTCAGACACATGTGAAGTGAGACTTTTTAAAACAGAATATCAAAGATGACTCCACATGCCAATTTAACACATTTCACACATGTAGCAGGGACTTAAAACTCACCATATTGTTTCTGTCCTGAATTTAATTGTAAAAAGGAAAAAATGAAAAATTTTTAAAGAAAATAAGAAGAGTATGAGCCTAAGTTAGCTGAGCTACATCTATTGCACAAATTCCATAAAAATGTTATCAATATAAGTTATCTGGCTGGGCCAGGGATAAAGTATACACACACACACACACACACACACACACACGCACGCACACATATATGTTATCTTTTAAGACAGAAAAAGGCCCACTTGCTTCTCTAAACCCAAGATCCGAATTTCCAGGCACTCATAAACCCTTTCAGAATTCAACACAGCTATGGCCCCTCTTCTAGAGATAGGCACATATGCAAGGTTTCCAATTGGAGATTTCAAAGATTCCTTGGAGTCCATACATGTACTAGGGGTAAAGAATCTCTGCTCCAAGTGGAACTGTAGGTATTTCAGACATGAGAATTTTAATCCTCAATAAGACAGAAAAAAAAGCATAAAGTAGTATAGATTAAAACAGAAAAGCCATTAAGGGGCAAATTGTATGAATAAAGCAAGAAAACAGACTAGATTACAAAGAATGTAGATAAAATGAGTAGTAAATTTGAAAAAGAAAATGCTATTTGAAATATAAAACCTATTGGTTATAATAGGAAATATTTTCTACAAATTTTAATTGTGTACTATCACAAAAATTAATGCAAGATGACTTGAATAAACTATACAAATAATTCAGATCTATCTTTTTTTGGTTTTCCTTTGGTACCGAGGATCTATACAAATAATTCAAAGTTTGGTTTTCATAACAAATCTTTCCTTAAAACTTATCAAGAACTACTTCCTTCAGTTTTTTTGCCTTCAGGACAAAAGGCTAGCAGTCTAGAGTAATGATAAAAGAAATGCCATACAGAAAGAAAACAACTATCCATAAACTAAGCACACAAAATTAGAGACACAGGGTGTCATATCAAACTAACCAAATAAAAAAAAAAACTACCATTAATCCAACACAGATCTGCTACAAATGGAACTGACTTTATAAACATTCTGATCACATTAGAAATGCAGCTCACTCCAAGACTAGACAGTTAATCTTGACAATGGGTAGTTTTCAGATTAAAGCACATAATCATTCCATATTCTGATGTTAGTGTTTGTATGAGTAGTCACAAAAATTACTCACGGTTTCCCAAACAATTTAAAGATAGTTACTCAAAAGAAAATCAACTGATAGTTCCAAGAAGCTTCTTGACCAGCATATTCACCACCATTATTTGCTCAAAATTTTAGGTAATAGTCCATTTGCAAACAGTACCAACATGCCAATATAACATTTTTGTATTAAAAATAATTATTTTTTTCTCTGACTTATCTATAAATAACAGATATGCTGGAATAGGGACTGGGCTCAGCGGTAGGGCACCTGCCTAGCATGCACAAAGCCCTGGGTTCAATCCCCAGCACCACAAAAACTAAAAAGAAAAATAGCAGATATCCCTGTTTCTGGTTAAGTGGCTTTATGTTTAAGCTTATGCTCGATGAATGTTACATATGAAACCTGATGCTAAAATTTACTTGCAGTATGACAATTATATTCAATAGCTTGAAGCAATTGCTACTATAGAAAAGTTTTAATTACTTCAATCTAGAGGCTTATGTTTTTGTTTTGTTTTGTTTTTTGGTACTGGGGATCGAACTCAAGTCCTTGCGCTTGTGAGGCAGGCGGCAAAACCACTGAGCTAAATCCCTGGCCCTAGAGGCTTATGTTTTAATAACTGTAAAAATCATTTATACCATATCTACAGATTCTTCAGTTGTTCAAATGTTATAGCAATATAATCATGACCGAATAGGTGTACAGTGCTTTTATTATTATCTTGCTTGTATATCAAAGCAACATTATTAGAGAAGGGTGGTACTGTTACTCTGATTTTAGAAAATAAGCTCTGAAAACCTGTAATTTGGGTTAGTAAGTGATGGAACCAGGCTCAGGTGTTGGTTAACCAGCTCAGAGTTCAGTATTCTCTTTATTCTAGTCACTTGGGAGCCTGTTTACTGATTCCTTATATTGCATATATCACTTACACAAAGTAGCATTAAGCTACCATGTCCAACTGCTTCCATTTTCAACTACTCCACAAAACATTTCAGATGGAAGACAATGCACTACTGAATTAAGTTCTGTAGCACACACTACACAATGAAAAATGAGACTAAATCATTTTAGAGCAGAATGCAATTTGAGGGACTAATACTGCAAAATTTAAATCACAAAATAAATTTCAAAACATGTGACTCATCTCTAAAACATTCATCTAATTCTGAGTAAAAAATGAAAAAAAACTAAACAAAAAGGGCATCTTATTTTTATAAGTACAAAACAAAATCCAGAAGGAGGAATTTCATACATAAGAAAAATATGAAAACTGGAAGGAAGAAAATTTAACAGTAATTCTATATTAAATATCTAACTAAAATCCTAATGATTAATTCCTAAAACTATGAAGTAGGAAAAATGTAAAATTATGCATCAGAATTAGGTGAGATTCACTTTTAAGCTTCAGGCATTCAGTCAGAAATAGCTCAACATCATCTCTGTGAAGAGCAGCAACTACAGTCAGAATAAAGTCAGAGAAATGCTAGAAGTTTGGAGGCAGATTTTATTGTTACCTCTTTTTGAGCAATGCCCATCCTATCCCTCCAGTGCATCAACACAAGGTCCACTTTTTCCTTCGCAAATTTTTCAACTTCTTTAGCAGCTTTCCCAGCTAGTCTTTGCCACTCTGGAACTTTATTAAATTTTCCATACTGGTCCTGTAAAATAATGTTGAAATCCATCACATACCTATTTACAAAGTTATTCGACAACTATATATAGCTGAGTCACATTATCTATTTCAAAAGGTAAAATAAATATGGAATCTTAGGGTTCAGATAACAAAGTGAAAATTTCTACAATAAAATTTGTTAGAAACATTAATTATTTTACTTAGGTTTTGAGGTAACTTTTTTCTGAGGGGTTGCAAGGTACAACTGGGAAATGGATCCAGACAGAAGAATGACAGAAAAAGAATACATATATGAAATAATTATGAGTATGTCATGAAAGGTATTTAAGTGATTTTCTCAGAAACAGACCAGCTCTAATAATATATAACTCAATATTTGCTTCTACCAACAACATCAGGTTATACGTAAAATACATTACACATCTGAAATTTAAAATAAATTCACTCCTGAATGCGCCAACAGAGTTGGCGCATAAACCACCAATACTTATAAAATTAGACTGTGGTAATAGCTGCACAGCTCTAAAAATACTACAGATTAATGAACTGCACACTTAAAACAGGTAACCTTTATGGGATGTGAACTTTACTTCAAAGAAACTATTAATAAACCAGACCCAGTGGTACAAGCCTGTAAATCCAGCACTCTGGGAGACAGGCTGAAGATCACAATTTTGAGCCATACCCAGGCAACTTACCAAGACCCTGTCTCAAAATAAAAAATTTTAAAAAGAGATAGGGATGTAGCTCAGTGTGATCCAGTACCACCAAAATATTAATATTAATAGTAATAATAATAATAATAATAAAGTATTATTACTCAATTCAGTGAGTTCTCAATTTATTTCTAAAATTTTCAGTTTTTTAGAGAAGAGTCTATAATAGCACTCTTAATCCTGAAAACCCACTTAGGACAATCATATTTACCATTGCTATTTTCAAGTTATCTCTAACATGCATCCGATCAGCATCCTTCTCAGGAACTGGATCTGAGCTGTCCAAGTACGCCAACAAGCCTGGTGGCTAAAAAAACCAAACAAAAAATCCATTTTCAAAACAACTGAAAAAAAGAAATTTTGGCCATTCAGGCTAACATTTATCTTATGTTAATCTTTCCATAAATATCTTTCTAATTACAACCAAACAAAAAGTGTCTTTAATAGTACAAATAACATGATTAAATTTTATTACATAAGAATACAAACTCTTGGCAGTTTCTCAATTAACTTACCAAAATGCGTTTCAACAAGTTTGTTGCAGTTGCATTATCAGCTGTCCAGAGACCCACTAAATGTCTACTTAGCTGTCTGAAAAAAGCAGACGTTGAGAAAGGTTTGCTGCTTTATCTCAGCTAGAACAGAAAGGAATTTTTAAGAACAAAATATCAAATAAGAAATATGGCTACAGTAAAAAAAATTCTGATGTTAAAAATTACTAAATATTTGTATTTTAATGTGGAGAAGTTTTGAGATATTTCAAATACTAATATTTTGAAATTTTCTCCAAACTGAAGAGCTTTTCTGATAGCTACACTAATTTTCAGTGGATTAGAACAAGTAGATTTTTTTCTTATCCATTTAAAGAAAGCAAAAATGTTATAAAAACAACTGGATTTGGTGATACAATTAATTCGTACAACAATAATATTCTGGCATTATGTGAAATTCTGAACACAAGCAAAAGTCAACAATTATATGTTCTAAGAAAACCTTTCTTGACGAGGTCAGAGATAAAAATATTTTCAGTTTTAGAGTATAGACAAAACCTAAAAGCCCTTACAGCAAATTATCCTGCTCATTCCACTTAAAAGCTATAAACATATTTTTGGTTTAATGTGAAAGTCTAAGATCCATTCTGAATCTGTGAGTTAGTTACTAATGTTAATCCCCTGACAATACTGCCTCCTATACTGAAAGCTCTTCAGCAGCAGGAACCCTATGTTACCACTGACTGTTCTAGACTTTGGTGAACTTTGAACATTTAATGTCAGAGTAGTCCTAAGGGAAATAACTGAACAACTATCTACAGATTTACACATATATTCCCAAAATAATACTTAGTAGCAAAACCCAGACTGTACATTGTTTTCTTCAAATTAAAATGTTTTCATTAAGCACATTAATTAATCACAGTAGGGAATTTAACTGATTATGATAAAGAGGACCATATCAAGCAAACATCTAGCAGCACACAGGTTTAATAGAATAAGATAGCAGTCTCTATTTTAATGAGAGATGGGATCTAGTACTGCTTACACAGTATGAAGGAAACAATCTTCCTCATGTTTCTGTCCTCTCAACCAAGAGAGAAAACTACTTTTGTGAATAACATAATGAGGGAACCAAGCAGCATCTTACACTAGTATAAAAACTATTGGCAAGGCAGTATGTGACAAAGAATAGAAATTTATAATACTAACAGAAAGTGAATATAAATCAGCAGTTTATGCTACTTTTCAAAAGTAAAAATTATGACTCAATATATTTATGATACTCATTGTTTTTAGTAAGACTACAATATGGTATGCTTATGATAGCTCAAACAGTCACATATCAGGAAACACAAAAGTCAAAACCAGAATTCATATAGGTTGGAGTAAAGGGATACTAATGTTTCCATACATTTGAATAATTACTGTAAGAAAGATGACAATTTACCAAGAGGGAAATTGGTTTTCAAATTGTTTTTATAAAAGATTTAGGATAAGCCTAGTTGATATTGAAAATGTATTTCAGGTTTTCTTTTATAAGTAGCTAAGTGACCAAAGGTATTTAAAAATTAAAGGTTCCCACATGGAGTTATATGCATACAAGATAGTCACAGGAAACAAAAGAAAAGGCTTGGACATGGGTAGGTACTCTTTTCTATGTTCCAGTCCCATGACTGGCTGAACCTGATAAAACAGTGGGATTAAACAAGGAACAGTACCTGTTCCCCACCCCAAATTATGTACAGGCAGGAATCATCATCATGGCAGCACAATCCTTTTACAAGGAAAAGAAAAAAACAAGGTGGATCAAAAGAAAATGAAACATTTGTGTAATCCAAACATCTATTCAGTTTGTTTTATGTAATATGTAAATCCATAAATATCTAAATTTATGTAATATCTAAATAGCAGTTAATTTACAGCAAATTAAATTCAATAACCTACCTATTTGTAAGCATCCTTTGATCTGAACTTATTGTAAACATCGCAGTATGCAAGTGTCGAGGTAAGGCACCTTCACTTAGCGCAAGCTCCTGCATTTTTGTAGCAATTTCTTTGTCACCTTCCTTTGGAAAAAGGGTAAGATGATCCCTAAAGCAGCAATCTAAAACAAAGCTATTCCAGCTTTAAAAAACTAATTTTACATTTTTAAACAAAACAGTCATCCAGTATAGAATAAAAAATTTAAAATGCAACTTCTAATTATCCAAAAATAATAGTGGGGTAGTAGTACAGGTAATTTTTAAGGTAGTATTTGCTTTTGGAATGAGGTTCAAAAGTTTCCACATGAATTTTCCTTATGAATGATGCTTTACTAAATTTAATAGTAAATTAGGTTCATTCCTTGGTTCTATAACAGCCAACAAAGGAAAAAGGTGACTCAGGGAAATCAGCAATTCCTACAGAAGGCATTTACAAATCTGGCTTGCTATAGTTGCTACATACTCATTTTCATGGTGAAAAAAATTCTTTTTTTGTTTTTTAAGATTATGGGACATTTGGGGTGGTTCTTTTCATTCTGATTTTTTCTTATAAATAAGACAATCAAAAGTGATTAAAGAATTACAAATTAAGCAATGTGATATTTAAGAAACTGCTGAAAAGAAAAAGATACACTAGTGAAAAAAGTATAAGGTATAAATACAATTTATATCAAAAGAGTATGTATTATCTATATAGTGTGTATCTTTACATATGTATCTTTGAACAGCATACAAGTCTGAGGTGAAATTCACCACTCTGGTTGGTATAATTTTATGTGATTTATTATTTGTTTTTTCTGTACATAAAAATTTTTCTTCAAAGAGCACATACAGCTTTTAGAATCAGGCAAAATAAAATACTTTCCAGTACTTACATACTGTATAAAGTCTTTTTGCAGATATTAGCTCTAATTACTAGGTATGAATCTAACATGTGGTTTGTACCTGAAGCCAAGTTATACCTGATGATACATATTTGTGTACATAATGAATAAATGGCAAATATTATAGGAAGGGTAACATATTGGTATACCAAGGTCAGGAGTACACTTTTATTTGACTCGACAGTCCTAACTGTCCTTGGCTACCATAAGCTATATAAAAGTCAAAGATGTGCTGCTTAATTTTGGAAGTTAAAACTGAGCATAGAACCCATTAGCTAGAGGGTAAAAATGAGCATTTGGTAGTTTATGTGCACTAAAAACACCAAAAAACCCCCACAAAACCCCCCAAAAACAAAACAAAACAAAAAATCCAAAGACAAAAATCAGAACAGCCAGGGATTTAGCTCAGTGGTGCTGTGCCTGCCTCACAAGCGCAAGGTCCTGAATTCGATCCCCTGTACCAAAAAAAAAACAAACCGAAAACAACTCCCCCTCAAAAAAAAAAAACCCAAAAAAGAACAAAGCAACAAAAAAATCTTTGATGGTCCAACCATTTCAATACCTGTATCTTTTTGTTTAAGGGATACTTTAGGGTATACTAACTGCTTGTTATTTTGTTGTGACCTATATCTGATGTACCACAAAAGCTGAGTTGGTTGGGGTAAACATTTAAATTTTATCTAAATTGCTACTATAACAACAAAAGAATTAAAAAGCCACTCAGATGTGATGTCATTACAAATGGGGGGGCAGTATGCAGTTAATATTCATAATCATGATCTTATCTTTTAAAAAGCCAAAACAAACTACAAGAAAAAGTACCTTCATGATCTAATATAAAGCTCGATTACAAATGTACTTTAACATAAGGAACTTTTTCTTCCCATTATTATTTGATACCACATTGCTATGAACTACATTAATATTTTTATATGTAATTCAGTAGCTTAAGATTTCAATGCTTTCATCATCTCTCAATGAAAGAATAAGAGAAAAAAATGCTAACTTAATTTTAAAGTAAAACAAGTCATGAACAAATTTATTTGCTCTATACTTAATAAAAACTCTTATTTGTTGATTTTTTTTTTTTTTTTTTGGTACTGGAGATCGAACTCGGGTCCTTGCGCTTACATAGCAGGCAGCAAAACCACTGAGCTAAATCCCTGGCCCAACTCTTATTTATTATTAAGGAATATTTCTGTAGTTATAAAATTTCTTAAGATTTAAATTACTTAAAGAATTGCATGTTTCCCATAAAAGAATGAAAGGCAATTAAAACAATCAACATTCAAGAAACTTTAAAATTTCAAAATTGTTCTCTCACCTCTATTATAGCCTTCATAACCAATCCAGCTCCCTTTATAATTGCCATGGAAGGATGCTATAAAATAAAGGAGAAAAAGTATCAGTGAATAAAACAGACTTTTTTCCAACACATTTACCTTTTGCTCTTAAGGAGAAATACCATTTTATGCAAGATGATGGGTCACAGGAAAGGATATATCTCAAAGCCAGATCAGAGTGTGGTTAAATATTTTAGGTAATCTTATAGTACAGCTTTACAGATACAGATTTGCAAACAGAGTTTATATTAGTAGGATACAGGTGACACATAAGTAATTATTATTTTTAGAATGATACATACTGTTTGTAGTAAAATAACAAAAATATAAAAATTTACAGACAAATACATTTACACAATAAGCCCTATAGTATTACACGGAATAACACATTTTCCATTAATGGCCCAGCTAAATCTCATCTTATTCAGAAATCTGTAAAGAAAAAGGGAATTTTGGGCCTACTATAGGAAAACGAGTTTTTCACTACATTTAGGATGGGAAAGATCAGCAAGGTAGTCAAAACAGCGGTCAATCTCCATCAACAGGGCTCTACATCAAACACCAAGAAACCTGGGAGCTAAAATATCTTAATGCCACAATACTTGCATGTGTCATTATAATGGAAGCATATACATAATATTTTAAAAACAAGCTGACCCAAATAGGGGTAGGTCAGTGGGAGAGCATTCACCCGGCGTGCAGAAGGCGAGGCACAGGCGTTGATGACCAGCATGCAAAAAACAAAAACATAATCTGACCCAAAAAGTGGTTCTCTTAGATTGTTATCAAATAAGAAAAGCACAAAGTTTTACCTGAAAGAGTTTAAAGAGAGTTCTTCCATTGGAGGCTACCATCTCTAAGAGCATATCGAACTGCTGCCCTTCAGTTGTCTCACTGTATGGAGCACAGAGGGCGAAGGTAAGGAAGTCCAAGAGTGAACTAATAACTAGGGCACCAGTCCCATGATCCTGAAACAAGCAACATGCTGCCTTAGGACTCAGAGATAGGGAACTTTAGTTAAAGCACACCAGTAACGTGTTCCTTTCCCTTATTCTCTATGTCGGACATAAACACTGACTTTCATTTCTCAATATGAGGCTCAAATTTTGATGATTCTAAAGTAATATTTCCTTTGCTAATGTGGCAACAAGTCCACTGTCAATAACCCTCAAAGAAATATAATTAAAATTCAGCCAAACTTCTTGAGAATAACTGAGATTCCTCAAATGTGTATACTAAATAAGATGTATACTTAAATAAGAAAAAAAAACACCCTTTTACCGATACTTGAAAACTCTGGCAATTTCTTCATGTTCTTATAGATGTTTTAGAATGTTCATCTCCAAAACAGTTACCAATGACTCAGGGACTGGTAGTCAGTTACAGTAAAAATTTTTAAAGAACAGTTTATTTCACAATGACATTTTTAAAGAGAAGAATAAAAAACCTGGAATATCACTGTAGAAATTTAACAGCTTTACAACATATCATTCTCAGATCAATGGATACAGTACTGAAATGAAGTAGTTTATCACAAAGTATTTTATCATTTTATCGTTAGCAATACAAAAAGTTCATGTGCATTTCTAGAATATCTTTCAATAATGTTAATAATCATGAAAACAGGTTTAATTACAACTTACCACATGGGAATTAAATTTCTCCAGTAAGTTTTCCAGAAACTTCTTTGAAGAGAGAAGAGAAGCTTTGTTTAGCTGTTCTTGTCTTAAGTCATAGTCATCATGCATGGGCTATTGATTAAAAATAGTAATTCACAAGCAGTGTCATGTGTTGGCATTACAAAAAATCATTTATAAAGCATATTCATTATACACTGAAAGAATAAAAACCATAGGCTTTAAAAGTATAAAGCCAAAAAGAAACTCGTGATAAGACAAGCAGTCAGAATTGATGGTTTCTCTTGAGTTTTATCAGATTTTATGGATAATCTGGCTGACAAGTAACTGGTTATATTATCATACAAGATATTCTTTCAAAAGCCACACACTTCCTTATTAAAAGGCAAATACCCCTACCTTCTTGAATTTAAATTTCAGATGACAAAAGTTAACATTTAAAATCAAGTATTAAAATTAGTAACATACTGCTTTATCTTAAGGTGATTATCTTTTGACTGCTGGGTTAACTGGGTACAAAAGCATTCCAACATTATGGTTAGAAGCAGTTCAGATCCTAATTTCATACTGACTCTAATTGGGAGACTATAGGCAACATTAAGTTACTTTATCTTTCAGAGTCTCATTTGCCTCAGCTGTAAAACAGGATTAACAGTAATTATCTCATAGGACTATGACGAAGCTTAAACAAGATGATCCATGTAAAATTCATAGCCAATACCTAATATGTGATAAGGACTCAATGTGTTCTAGTTATCTCAATTCTTTAATGAAATTATTTGTGGTAAAGATAATAAATAGATAAACTTTAATTCACTTTTGGGGACAAATACAAGGTTCTATACAAGTGATTTGTTATATACCACTAAGCTTACCTAAAATATTTCATACAAGGAAATATTCCAGATGGTTCACGTGAAACATAAATCAGCAACTACAAAGATATACTAAACAACTATCCTTCCTTCCACACAGACATCACCAATTCAAATAGCTGCTGAATATGTCCCCTCTCTAGCCCGTCACTGACATCATCTTAGCACTCATTTCTAACATAATTTGATCTACCTGCTTCCAAGTTCACCTCTACTCTATTATCTACATACCACACAGTGGGCTTTCGGCAAGTCAGTTCTGATCTTGTTCTACTCCCTTGCTGAAATATCTTTCACTAAGTTTTTCCTTACTAAAGATAACACTCTAGCTCCTCTAATTAGAAGGTTTTTTAAGGAGTGTCTCTGGGTACATCTCTAGCTGCCACAATTACCACCCCATGCAGACTATTTATTTATTTGTTGCTTCTTAAGCATGTCTTTATGTATACTATTTTCTGTTATAATAAAGCTTTTCCAGAACTGAAGGATACCTGCCCATCCTTTAAGATTCAGAACAAATATAGTAGCTTCTAGAAAGACAGAGTACTTCATCATACTTGCACAACCAAACAAAAATTCAGGGCTATTTTTTAGTAATCCCATGGCACTACTACTTTCTATTATATACAATATGCCTACCTTACTAGATTGTCAGCAATTTGAAGGAAGGAAGCCACTGTGTCTTAATATTTTCATATTTTTAGCACACAGAACACTGTCTGGTATATAAGATGTGCTAAACATTTTCTGAACAAATGGCTATGAGAGCAGTCTGGGAAATACATAGACTTCATTATTAAAATGAAAATCATGGTGTTTGGAAACTAAAACCTCCAGTCAATTTAAGAAAATCATTTCCTTAAGAAAATTACTACTCACACACATAAGGGCACAAAGCATATCAACTGCTGCATGGATTACTCCATTGTTGCTCCTCTTGAGTGCTTTTACTACCTTCACTCCTAGACGTTCCCGAAACCTTTTGGAATAAAAAACCACCACATAATAGCAATAACAGAATATGTGTTACTAAAATAGGCTATCTTAATTTTCCACTGAAGAATGGCAGTAATTATTTTGATCCACATTTACAGAATCATTTTTTTAAGGTTAACCGAAACTATAAGACAAAGAGTCAGCGATATTACTAGTGAAGTGAGTAGAGACTAATAGCCCTCATCAGAACTGCTCACCTTCCTTTTTCATTTCATCTTTCTTTTTCATGAAGAAAAACTACCAAATCACTATATAAAAGGTATCAGGGTTAGTCAGACATAAAGAAATAACATATTCATTATTTTCTATTTTTGAGTTGTTTAAAATGTCTAAGAGACAAAGGACTATTATCTAGAATATATAAAGAATTCAAAAAAAATCAGATACCCCCCCCAAATTTAAAGACCCAATCCAAAAATGGGCATCTGAAAAGAGACTTCTCAGATGAAGTAGAAATGGCAAATAAATATATGAAAAAATGTTCAACATCACTAATCATTTGTGAAGTGCAAATTAAAACAATGCTGAGATTCCATCTCACTCCAGAAAGAATAGCTATTATCAAGAAACCAACCAATAACAAATGTTGGCGGGGTTGTGGGGAAAAAGGAACCCTTCTCCACTGCTGGTGGGAGCGTAGACTGGTGCAACCACTGTGGAAATCAGTGTGGAGAGTCCTCAAAAAACTAAAACTAGAGGTTCCATTTGATTCAGCTATTCCTCTTCTTGGTATTTTCCAGAAAGAATTAAAAGCATCATACCACAATGGTATATGCACACCCATGTTTTCAAGTGGCATAGACTGCAATAGCTAAATCTTGGCAACAGCCCAAATACCCATCAACCATCAAATGGATAAAGAAGATGGGTTTTTTACACAATGGAGTACTACTCTGCCATAAAGAAGGATGAGCTTTAGACATTTATAGCTAAATGGATGGACCTTGAGACCATGTTCTTAAGTGAAATAAATCAGACACACGTTTAAATACCGTATTGTTTCTCCGGTGTGAGAAGTCAAAAGTGAAAATAAGGACTAAAATGTGTAACAAATATTGAGAAAGGGGAAGAAAATGTTCAAATGGGAAGAAGAACAAGGGAGGGGGGAGACAGAAAGGAAGGGAAAAGAAAAAAAGTGAAAATAGAAAAAATGGAAACAAAGCTTCTGTTCAAAGGGAGGGGAGGGGGGTTGAGGAGGGGGCAGGTCATGGGAAAAAAGGGGCGGCATGTACACTCAGAGGTGCAAATTCCCTATGATGAGTATTATTATGTATGCCTAAAATGTACCAATAAATGTTGTGCTATTAAAAGAAAATCTCTAAGAGAAACTAAATTCAAAAAATAACTTACTTTGGAAGCTGAGTAAAGGCCAGAAAACCAGCTTTGGAAGCTACAAGCCTCCTCACAGCCTGGAACTGACTCTCAAGTTCTGCATTTGAAGAAACAACATCCCCCTCTTGGGACAATAATGCTGTTATAGCGTTATTGATCAGTTTCTCTTTGTTTTCTGAGAAGAGACCCTGGGTGAAGGAAGAATTTTTCAGAAAAATGTCTGTACCAAAAGTTAGTAACAATGAACAAATCATGATACAATTTATCTTACATCCTGTGTCACTGCATGAAGAACTCCACTGTATGAAATATTAGCATTGAACCGGAATACAGCATCTGCAAAGTTGCCATCTATAAGATTTGAAGGTTCAAAAAGAAGATTTAGAGGCTTGCATTTCTTAAACTGTTATCAAGTAGATGGATGGAAATATGACATTAAAATTAATACTTACTTGGAGGAGTAGCTAAGAATCTGAGATGAAGGCTCTCTACTTCTTCATCCACAGGCATGCTGAGTAACCCCCATCGTTGGCCTTTTTGGGTTGGTGTCATTTTTACACAAACATCTCTATTACCAGAGGCTCTTACTCCATCCAGCAAACTTGCTAACAAGGAATCTCTAAAGAAGGTTAGAAGTAAAAAGGTGTCAGGATTGACAGTAAAAGACAATTGTGATTCAGAATGCAGCATAAGCCCTTCAGTAGTAACCTGCTTGGGGATGTATTCTGGTCCAACAGGAAGTACAAAGCAGAGTTTTAAGACAAAATCTGCTGTACAAATACTACTGCCTCACCTTGCTGCTATGTGACCTTGTATTTAATGCTTCTGGTTTTGGCCTTGTTTAAATATTAGTTTTTTTGTTTTTGGTAGTGGGGATCGAACTCGGATCCTTGCGCCTGCAAGGCAGGAGGGAGAACCACTGAGCTAAATCCCCAGCCCTAAATATTATCTTTAATAACCAGCTTTACTTGGGCCTAACATGGAAATCCCAAAATTCACTCAGTTAAAATATTTAACAAATTTTAGTAACTTTTCTTTTGGTGGGGGGGGTGTAACCAGGGATTGAACTCAGGACCTTGAGCTTGTGAGGTAGGCATGGTGCCACTGAGCTAAATACCCATCCCTTTTTTTGGTATTTTTGAGACAGAGTCTCACTGTGTAGTTCAGCCTGGCCTCAAACTTGCAACAATCCTCCTGTCTTCACCTCTCAAGTTCTGGGATTCTAGGCATATGCCACCACACCCAGCTACAAATTTTAATAAATTTATACTGTTGTAAAATCATCATCACAATTCAGCTTTGATACACTTTCATCACCACAAAGTTTCCTTGTGCCTATTTGCAAAACAACAACAAAACCTCCTCAGTCCCAGGTAACCACTGATATGTTGTTTCTACAGTTTTGCTTTTTAAACAAATTTCATAAAAACAGAATTATCTAATATGCAGTCTTTTGTGTTTTGGTTATTACATCACATGCTTTTGAGGTTCATCCAAGTTGTGACGTGTACTAAGAGTTGGAGCCTATTGTAGAGACATACAAAATTTTGTCTACCCATTCATAAAGTGTTGAATATGTGGATTACTTCTGGGTTTTGACTAGTATGAAATACTATTTTGAACATTCACATGCAAGTGCTTCTGTGGACATATATTTTCATTTCTCTTGGGTAAATAGCTAGTCGTAGAGTTAGAGAGGTCATGTGGTAAGTATATGTTTAATCTTTTAGGAAACTGCTAAAGTATTTTTTAAAATGGTTTTCTTCTCAACAAAAATATAAGAGTTCTAGCTTCTCCTTGCTAACAATTGGCACTGGCAGTCTTTTTGATGTTAACTATTTTAGTGGATTTGCGGTAGATTTAATTTTCATTTCCTTAACAACTCATGATTTTTCCATTTTACTTACCATTCATATATCTTCATTAGAGAGGTGTCTATTTGAATCTTTTCCCCATTTACTATCCAGTTATTTAGTGTTGAGTTGTAAGAGTTCTTTACATATTCTAGAAAACTGTCCTTTATCAGGTTATATTTTAACACTTTCTCCCTATTGGTGGCTTATCTTTTCTTAATGTTCTCCAGTTTAACAATCTGATGAAGTCAATCAATCTGAACTGTTTTTGGTATTTTATCTAAGAAATCTTCTCCTAACTCAACTCAGAGAAGTTGCTTTACTTTCCACATGTAAGCATTACAGTTTTAGGGGATAATGGCACTTTCTTCCTAGGGCTACCATCTGGATTAAACAGGATACTGCTCATAAAACACTTGACAAACTGAATAGTGAGATATGAAAAATTGAGCACTGAGATCGTTCCTCTAATACTTCTGCACTTCTTTTTTTTAAAAGCTATTCTCTCTCCTTAAAATAACAGGAAAACATCTAACCTTTTCCTTAAATTTCCAGTCTTGTTTATCCTAGAAAGCTAAGATTTAAAAAAAAAAAAAAAGTTACTGGGGCCGGGGATTTAGCTCAGTGGCACTGTGCCTGCCTCGCAAGCGCAAGGTCCTTAGTTCGATCCCCGGTACCAAAAAAAAAAAAAAAAAAGTTACTGCTTGGTACTATAGGAAGATAAAGAAGGAAAGAGGGAGGGAAGAAGAAGGGAAGAATAGATGGAAGGATGAAGGGAAAAAGGGAGGGAGAAATCTCAATTAAGATAATACTGTATACAGTGGCAAAATGTACTAGAACTGTGTGGACTAAATTTAAAAACCAGTCTCAGTCCAACTCAATACAATGGTATGAAAGAACCATCTAGGATGTAAGAACTGCCACTCTCACAAAGTACACAAAGGGAGATACAGACATACACAGTAAAACAGCAATTATACGTGTGGGCCTCACAGGGGCTTATGAGCTGTAACAGATCACAGGTTTTCACAAGAATGGCCATGTTAGAGTAACATCAATAATTCTAGAAAATTGGTAAAGTGTATTTATATTAAAAGAACTTGCTGTTATCTGAACAACTTAATAATGCTATTTTAAAATACTTTGAGAGCATTAGTTATACAAATATACTTTATTTTCATCATTTCATTTAAAATCAAATCACCATTTTTACTGACGTTAGGAATTTGAAAACTGAAGGTCATTTTAAATATGCAACAATGTCTTCCCAAGATAAATAATTTTACAGTTCTACAGTACAAATCTTTATCTTTCTTCTCTGCTCAAGCACTTTGTCTTGCACAGGCTGGGATTTCAAAAGTTGGATAAATTAACAATAAAAAATACAAATACCTTTCTGTTGAAGAGTATTTCCGAACTTGTCCTTTTATAAATTCAATGGTAAAAAGTTGTGGATTTTCTGAGTCACAAACCAATGCAAATACCTTTTGAAAACAAAGTTTAGTTTTATAGTACTTCATTATAAAAACTGCACATCATTTAGTTTACAAAGACAGTATTTAAAATAAGAGTGTAACTCGTTTACAATATCAGAGTTTACAAATTGCTTAGTCTCAGTTTAAGAGTTGCATAGTCTCATTCAAATTTTCATTTTATTTCCCCTATATGGTGCTGGGGATCAAAGCCAGTCTTGTTCATGTTAGGCAAACACTGCACTCTTAGCCTTTCATACAATTATTAAATAAAAAGTTCCACTCTATGTATTTGGAAAGTAACTTTTGCAATCTTTATTGTTCTAAAATCAATAAATAGAAGTATGTTAAGAATTAAATACAGATTCTGCATATTTTCCATTCTTTAAGAATGAGTAAATATTAAAATAGAAAAGTATTCAAACTTATCAATAGGAAGAAATCTCATGTAAGCTAGTGCTGAAACTTACTTCTCCCAAAGGTTTCAATGTTGCAATATTATAGGTTGCTGGATCTCGTTCTACTAGACATGTTTCTGTAAGTGCTAGAATCCTTTTCACAGGTTCCTTCAAATACACAGGAAATTGAGACATGTTAGAACTTTATTAATGAAGCTGTCAAAATGAGATGAACAGATTCTTATTTTCCATACATTGGTCTTACCGAATGTCTAGGTGATATTTTTTGGACCACAAACTCGGCTAAAGATGTGATGGATTCATCAGTGCTATATTTTCCAAAGCGAAGATTCAAATATTGCTCAAATTCTAAAGGTTCTTTCCTGATGCGCAATGAAATACCTATGTAGTTGCCGGCATGGTCTATTGCGCTTTTGATTATCTCTTCTCTTTGCTCTGATGCAAATAAATGCTGCATAAATTTTGAAATTTATAAAGACAAATGTTTATGAAACAACTAAAATGTGATTATATTTAACTCACAGGAAAGATTAAGTTAGCATTCTAGTGGAAAAAAAAAAGTTGAAGTTATTAGAAGTAAATAAGCAGTGCATTGTAACTGAAAGACTCCTACTAAATTGAAACCACCATAAAGTCTGGGATGTGGAGCTTTGCATTCAACTCACTGAGCAGAAATTATCTCATATATATATTTCTAACAGTGGCCCAATGAATTCCAGCCAAGCCAGCGAAGTGATAGGTGTTATATAAGGCAGCTCTGATTTGTTTTATATACTGGGTTTCCTTACAAGATTATGTTGAAGAATGTTTAACTGTTGACCAGTCAGTGCCCTACTGATGTTACAAAACAACCTCCAGCTATATTTACAAAGGATAAGGTACATACTGATACTAGCAAGGAGGCTAGAAATGCAAAAAGGCAGAGCAGAAATACCCCACATAAGAAAGACTGTTCTGCCCAGAATCCCAATAGCTCCTTGGAGAGAAACATTGGATTATACAGATGATGTATAAAAATGTGTTTTATTCCTATCAGCTCATTACAGTTGCCAGTGATGCAGAAGGTTAAAAGAATCTGTTCTGGTATCATATTTATAGTGAACTGACTTACTTTAGCTAGTTTAAAAGAGAATACAGAGCTGTCTCTCAGTATCTGTGAGGATATGGCTTGGTTGAATAACTGTGATACAAATCTATTGTTAGAGCCTGAAAGACCACATTTCTGAAATCTGGCTTGTTTTCCACCAAGAAGCTAATCATTGCAAATTTCTCCTGCCCAGGAAAAAGACAGCCTTTGGATAACACCAGGACAGCACACTTTAGGCTGCTTTAGGGTGGAAAAAACAAAAACTAGGTTTTTCCTTTGGGCTTTCATTTTTTAACTCTAAACTCAGAGGTAAGAGAATATCTATTTCTGTGTTCCTAGATTAGGGAAACTTGGATGGTATCAATCAAGTGAGGAAAAAGTGAATGCTAGGGTAGAAACAGACTTATACATCTGAAAAACAAATTTTCTAAACCAGATTATCTACTGCCTCCTCAATCTCATCTTTCTATTTATTTTCCTTTGGCTACAATCTACCCTCTTATGTACCTAAAAGTTCTAGGCTTGCTTTGGCTCTGATGTCCAGAGAAGGGTATTTTATGCACAAAATATTAAATCTTAGGGGAGTATTCACAGGCCACTAAGGCAGCTATAGAATTAAAATTCTCAAGAGAAAGAAATCTTATAAATAAGGTCAATTTGGTCAATTTAGAGAAACTCTACATTGTTTAAATTTGAGATCTGGGGTTTAAATTTTATTAAGAAAATAGGATATTTCAAAAGTTCAGCTTCTAATACCAATTAAAAGCAAGTCCTTGGCATTTTAAGTAGTTTTTGCTATATTCCACAATTTACTTATAACTGAGACTCTAAGTCAAAAATATGCAATGAATTCCAAATGTCAAGTTTCGATGAACACTCATATTGCATATTACGAATAGCTTGACAAGAACACTCTTTGTAAAAATAAAGAGATTTTACATTACAAAAGCTTAGGAACTTTGAGGTAACACATTAATACACGTACCTAGCGAAAAACAATAACTACAATCAACATTTAGTGAACACTAAGCCACTATGTAAAGCATTTTTCATAAATTAGTTCACCTAATCTTCACACACACACACACACACACACACACACACACACACACACATACACACACACAGAGACAAATAACATGATATGCATACTGCTCTCTTCATTTTGGAAGACAGCAAATAGGTTCCAGTTCAGGTACCTTTGACACCAAAGCCTAGACTTTTAATACCATAGGATTCACATGAAATTTCAAAATCAAGTCTAAAACCTCTTTTCTTCAAATCATCATATCCTTTAAAAAGTAATACTTACCAATCTACTAAACCCTCCATAAAGTATACAAAATCCTCCTTGATAATCAGAGAGATCTACAAAGCCTTCAATATTTCTATAGTCATAAGAACAGAGTACTCTGTTGGTTGCAGGATTAATTTGGTCAAAGCCTCCAGGAGTTATTTCCAATATGACAGGTTTTCTTGTATCACTCCAGTGATGCTTATAGCAGTTATACCTCTAGAGAGAAACAGTATTACTTTTAAGTTCATATTTAAGATTACCATAAAATATTTACAGCTATTTTCCAAATGCTAAAACATTTAGTTGGAGGTAGAGGAGATATTTACTTAAGAATGCTCTCTCTAGCAGGGTGTGGTGGCACACCTGTAATCCTAGCACTCAGGAGGCTGAGGCAGGAGGATCACTGTGAGTTTGAGGCCAGCCTGGGCTACATAGTGAGTTTGAGTCCCCCCCAAACTACATAAGGGAGATCCTGCCTCAAAAAACTAACCCCCCCCCCAAAAGCAAAGAACACTCACTCTAGCTGAGGATATAGCTCGGTGGTAGATCATTTGAACAAGGCTCTAGGTTCAATTCCCAGCATCACCACCAAAAAAAAGAAGAAAAAAAAAAAATCACTCTAACTTAAGATAGTATGTTCTTTTTTCTTCGCAAAGAGCAAAGATTTGGGGTTACAATATTTTGTGAAACAATTTTAAGCCACTCTTATAGAAATCAAAAGAAAAAAAGAGAATGAAGCCAGGCATGGTGGCTGATGCTTATAATCCCACTCACTCATGAGGCTGAGACAGGAAATTGAGGCCAGCCTGGGCATCACAGTGAGATTCCATCTCACATTGAAAAAAAAGAAATCCTAAATAGAAATGTATTCTGAAATGCTGAAAGAGTTTTATTAGGAAACAGATTTCAACTTTTGAGGAAGCATTCTTTTAATCCATGATACCAAAAAGTCCCATTTCAGGAAATTACAATATTCAATCAGAACAACAGACTGGCTCCATACATTAATATATATATTTTCTTTTGCATACTAAAAGAAAAAAACAAAAAATTCGGAAATCTAAATGTGACCTTCGGCATTTTTAATCAAACCACTGAAAAGTTAACTTTGAGTTTTGTTTACATGAGCAAGTTAAACTCCATGTAGATGATAGCATTTCCTTCATGAATTAAAATTTATATAACAAAATTATTAATATATTAAAATTATCATATATTAAAATTCAGTATCAAATGATTAGAATGATCAATATCCATTTACTATCTAGACAGATTGATTGACTGACTGATGCATGCAGTACTAGGGACTGAACCCAGGGGCTCTGCACTGATCTACGTCCCAGATCCTGTTTTTAATTTTTGAGACTGGGTCTAAATTGTGAAATTTCCTAGATTGAACTCAAACTTTTTTTTTTTTTTTTTTTTGGTACCGGGGATTGAACTTGGGTCCTTGCGCTTGCCAGGCAGGCAGCAGAACCACTGAGCTAAATCCCCAGCCCAAAGGGTTTTGTTTTTTGTTTTTTTAGGGGCTTTTTTTTTCACTTTTCTTTTTTGGTACTGGGAATCGAACCCAGGGCCCAGTGCTTGCCGGGCAGGCACTGCACCACTGAGCTAAATCTTCGGCCCCCAATTTTTTTTTTTTCTGGTACCCGGGATCGAACTCAGGTCCTTCTGCTTGCAAGGCAGGTGGTGGAACCACTGAGCTAAATCCCTGGCCCTTGAACTCAAACTTTCAATCCTCCTGCCTCAGCCTCCCAGAGTGCTGAGGTTACAGTTGTGTATCACCAGCATATCTGGCTTCTAGTTTTACAGTAAAAAGAAAAGAAGATTTAATTAAGGTTGCATGATGTGATGCAGAAGAAATTAAACTGAAAGTAAAGGAAAAGTGAGGCAGAAAAACGTAAGGATTACAAAGTGTCTGATGTGAAATGAATATCCCATCTACACTCAAATACCAGTTTTCTACCCATCCATAAGAAGAGGAATCCATGGTAAATTATATAATTCTTAAGGTAAAAATAAACTGGTTGCTCAAGAATATAACTACTTCTGGTACTGAAATAAATTCTCTTCTAGGTGTTCAGCAAAGAAGGCATTAATAAATGAACAAACACTTCCACAAATATTCCAACACTAAACTCAGCAATGACAGTCACAGGGTCATATCACATCATGTCCCCTCGGCATCACTGATCCATGGTGACATATAGAGAGCACAGTTCCATGAAAAATTTCTAAAGAAAGACAAAAGGGCCTACATCAGCCAAGAATATATATAGATTGCCATACCTCTTGTAGAAATGGAAAGGCCATAAAAATGGTAGTTTTTCAAACTAGGCTTATTTCCATTCCCTAAACCCACTCCAAACGAAATTGTCCATTCCTTCCAGCAGATAATCAACTGCCATTAATGAAATAATGAAAACAGATCATTATCTTTACAGACTGTAGGGGGCAAACCTTAAGGAGTTTGACAGAGTCTGATTCAGATTCTGACTTAAGAGTCTGTCAAAGGCAAATGGAGGCCTCAGGCTACATTCAACTCATGTAAGAGTAGTTATGTCAGCACAGCATTTGGGGTAGAACCTAAGCATTTTGGAGGAGTGGTAAAGGTATCACTTTGAATTTCTTACTCCTGCTATAAAATTAGGTGAAATATCCTTCAATCTTCTAAAAATACTGTTTCTATCTCAAAGTTTGAAAACTATTAAATGACTATTTACTGATATAAAGGAAAGCCTAGAGACAAAATCTACATACAGAATGTTTTTCCACATAGATAAGACATACAGAAAACTTACCTAATATAATTAAAATAAGCACACCAAGTTATGATTTATAGAAATTTGGTTGTGGCTCATCAGGAAAAAGAAACAAGGAGCTTGCCATTAAAATACTTTAAATAGCTCATGGCCAACCAGCCAATTGCTAGAGTTGAAATCAGTGAGGCTCTGGGATACAACAAGCAGCAGAATATCAAAAAAAAAACACACACAAAAAAAACAAAGGATGAGGGTTTAACATGTTCCTGATAGCTTGAACCACCAGTGGTACATTCATGTCTGTCCCACTGAGTGCCTGTACCACTGGTGGTATAAGTAGTACAGTCATAGATGAGATGGTCATGCATGTACTGTACCACCAGTGATTCAAGCTGCCTGGCTGCAAGACATATAAATTAGAGCACTGTCACAAATGTGTTAAAAAAGGGGAATAGTTTTGCCAGCATATTAGAATTTAGTTTCTGCCTTTTGCCCGAAGCCAGGGCTCTGAATAGTACTATAAGTTTAGACAGTACTTTATTCTCAATATAAAAGTAATACCTGCTCATGGTAAGAAATACAATATTTCAAGGGAGTAGAGAAAGCATGCCTTCTTCCTGAAAGTTACTGATTTAGCTTAAATGCTACTGCAACATGATGTACAGAGGGCCTGGGAAAGTTAAGATTCCAGTAAGTAGCCCTGAGTTCCCCAAAACTGTCAGTGAGCCATGCCAAGCATTAGTACAGGCCAGATCCAGTGCAAGAACATGTAATAAGAGTTTTAATATGCCTAAACCTTAAAACTTTAATGCTTTTGAAATAAGAACCTCCTACACCAAATAACAACTGCTTGTTCCAACAAGCATTATCACCAGTATGATGCTTATTGGTATTTCTGCTTAGAATACGGAGTAAGGACCACCTGAATGATACTGCATTGTTTTTAATGCTCCATAGTTTTTGTTGTTGTTGTTTGTTTCCCTGATGCTTTTCCCCATCTGCTAAAATTGTCTTAATTTAATTAAGGATTATTTGAGGTTCCTGATAAAACTACATTCATCTCTCTATCACATGATAGCAAGAAACATTAAATTTATGTTTCTCTTTTCCCTTATCTTTGCCATAATAGGAAGATACAAGTTATGGAATGATTTCTACAATAAAGGGCAACATTTTAAAAAATAAAAATACATGTTAATAGTTGTAAAATACTTACTCTTCCTGTGATCTTTCCCTCTGAAAAATCTGTTCTAAATCTCTGAAAGAAAGCACATAATCACAGTTTATGATAACAGATTGGTAAGGAAGACTCCTGGTTCAGCCCTTTCTACCTAAAAGAGATAAAAATCACAAACTGATTAACTTGTTTACTAAAACCTGTTATTTACCACTTACCAGTCTAATTATTTAAGTATAGGATGACCAAAAATTGCATATATTTTATTAATTTTATCAGATAACAGGAAATACAAAAATGACAATTTTATCAAATTTATTCAAGAATTGACTGGTTGAAATGACACTGAGCAACGCTCAGAATAGTCAGTACATAAATATGTTGCTCAAGATATTTGAGGTAAACAGTTAAGTGGTTAAAGTCATATGCAATTCAATAAAAAGTTTGGAACTTTATTGAAGAAGAACAGATTAACACATTCACAATGGGACTGTAATTTGTATGTCTAGCTGCCAGATAGCTCTGATTTGAATTTGATCATTCTTGCCCACTGCATAACTGTCCCACTGGGAAGCTTGTACTGCTTCCCAGAGGGCCTTTGATTACAATAACGCAAAGAAAGATGTTGATTTAGTAGACAAGATATCATTAAATTATAGCTCCTTAAGGAAAATATTAAAATGGTATTTTAAAAATGTAATATAGTTAATTTGTGGTACAGCAGTTTAAATGCATATTACATACATCAGCAATTGGGTACTCAAAAGATTTCCATGTTAAAATTTAGAGAATTATTGATAAACTATTTATGAATATAAATTTATTTAAATTAACTGAAATAAATGTGATTATTGTAATAATTTTAATTTGTATGAATAGCATTAATATCTGTATCTGGGCAATAATTATTCAGATTCAAGCAACTGACTTGCTTTGGTCCATTTATAGGTGTTCTATTAATTTTATTAGTACAAAGATCAGTAAAAGTGATTAGATCCAGGCTAGGGATCTAGCTCAGAGGCACAGCACCTGCCTTGCAAGCACAAGGTCCTGAGTTCAATCCCCAGTATTGGGGGGGCGGGGAAATAATGCTTTGTCCTGCATATGCAATTAAAAAGGCTAATAAATTATTAAATGTAAGGGATTTTCCAGTCTTGCTATAAGAGAAAACAGAAAGTTTCACAGTATCAAGTTAAAGAAGCTAAGAAAAACTAAGCATAGTAGATACAGGAACAGAGAATATTAGCATCTGTTAATTTAACTGTTTCAGTTAAAAAACTGAATAGAGAAACTTAGTTCATGAAGATGGAATATTTCTTACCAATGCTTCTGTAAGAAGTTCTGTTCTGTGTTCTGTAGAAAATTTTAAAGTTTCGGACTTCTTCCCACTGCCTTTACGAAATGTGAGATTGAATTCTGTTCCCTGTCCTTTTCCAACAGGGCTAATGCTACAAATATCTCCGTAAGGCCACTAAGAAAAAGAAACGGATTCTTTAAACTACTGCTATGATATAATAAAATGCAAAAATTATTTCTGTTACTGTAATTTCATACTCACTGATTAAATGAGCAAAATTTTGCAAAATACTGGAGATCTAGAAGTAATGTTATAGCAATTCTATAATTCAAATTATTTATGGTCTTTTAGTCATCAGAGATGACAAAAATCTGTAGTCCAATATTAATGAGTGACATTAATCTAAAGTAATTAAAATAAAAGTGAATAGAATTAAGGAGTAACATTTTATGATTACTCATAGAACCACTTAAAAAAGGATTCTGGGACTGGGGATTTAGCTCAGTGGTTCTGCTGCCTGCCTCGCAAGCACAAGGTCCCGAGTTCGATCCCCAGTACCAAAAAACTAACTAACTAACTAACTAAATAAATAAGAATTCTGTAAAACACACCGAAGTTACAATTAAAATAAGCTAGAAAGGGGCCGGGGATTTAGCTCAGTGGTTTCGCTGCCTGCTGTGCAAGCACAAGGACCAGAGTTCGACTCCCGGTACCAAAAATAAAATAAAATAAGCTAGAAAATCTTTAAATATGTTTACTTATACAGTTAGTTTTACCTTGATAAACAAGTAAGCTTCTTTCTATAACAAGTATTTTATACCAATTATACTTGTAACGTGACTAAAATATGCCTATACTAGTAACAGTATAAAAATTTAATGAATTTACTAATTTTACATAAATATAATGGCTACTACAGAGTAATATGTCAGAAAGTTGTATCTGAGAGCCTAGAAATAACCATTTTTTTGGTCCTAAGCACAAAGCATTATATATAAGCATATTAATCTCAGATCAGACTTTTCTATTCTAAAGTACTGATTTCACACCAGGGGTAATGCGCCATATCCTAGCTTTAAGAATTCAAGGAGGCGATCCCCGGTACCAAAAAAAAAAAAAAAAAAAGAATTCAAAGAGGGTTCTTACACACACCTAACAGTTTCTAACATACTTACCTGATTTGTTACTTCTAAGGTATTTGGATTATATGTAGTAATTGCATGGGTTCCAACTGAAAAGACACGCTTATACCTACGAAGAAACACAAGTACTTAAATTTATTTTGTTTTAGACAAATGAAAAAAAACACAACAAGAACATTTCAGTAGAGATGTGTTGTTGATAGTAGCTTAGTTACATATCCTCGCATTTTTTTATGTTCTGAAATACTGGTATTAAAATACACACACCACTACTCACTTTACTGTGAACTATTAAGATTCCTATGTAGAAAAGTGTGATCTATGCAAGCAACCTTGTGATGTTAATATAGATAAAGCTGGCAAAGCACGAGCTGCACATGCTAAAAGATTCCAAATGAGAAATGTTTACTTTAACAAAAAACATTCCATATTACTAATCCTTTCAAAATATCCTTTCAACAAAACCATGATGGAAGAAGGAAGAGCTATGGCCTGCAACTGGCTAGTCATAGCTATATCCTGGAATCATAATAATTTTTACTTAAGCAAATACCTATTGCATTTAATTGCTGCAATTTTCTAGAAATAAGAACCCTATACCACAAGCAAGCAATTTTCACTTCTCACTCTACTTCCTGTAACATATCTGAACAAGAAAAACCATTTGGGTATCAGTGATCCTTCAGAAAGAGAGGAATTTATAATACTAAAAGTGGAAATTGAATTAGAATAACATTAAAAACTGAAGAATTAGTTTTCTGGATATAAAATATTAAATCAGGTAAAACATTAGTAAGAAAACAAAAAAACAAGAAATTCACAACACTATATACAGAAGAAATACAGCGTATGACTATGGTGATAAATTTGAATATTAAGAATAAGTCAACCACAGTCTAGATATGGAGATGAATACTTCTACTTCTAGCACTCACAAGGATTAAGCAGGAGGATAGTTCCAAGTGTGAGGCTGGCCTGAACTGCCACCACACCCAACTTATTAGTATTTTGACAGATTGCAAGTTTTATTAATTTTCATTGTACAGGGCTTTTATTTCTTTGGTTAAATTTATCACTATAAACTTTATTTTTTGGCGCTATTGTAAATGAGACTGCTTTCTTGGTTTCTATTTCAGATAACTGGCTATTAGTATATGGCAACAATGTTTTTAAAATGTAGATTTTTGAATCCTGCAGACTTGCTGAATTCACTTGTTAGTACTAATAGTTGTTTCAGGAGGGCATTTTTTGGGTGGATTCCTTGGAGTTTTACATGTATAAGGATCATGTCATTGGCAGTCACAATTTGAATTCCTCTTTTCCATTCAGATGGCTTTTTTCTTTTTTTCCCTACTGATTGCTTTGGCTAGGACTTGTAGTGTCATATTGAATGAAAGTGGTGAAACTAGGCATATTTGTTTTATTCTACATCTTAGCTTTCAGGTTTTACTCATTCATATAATGTTAGTCACTGTCTGGCTTATACATATATGGTCTTTATTATGTTGAGGTATATTCCTTGTATACATAATTTGTTCACTATTTTCAGAATGAAGCACTGTTAAATTTTATCAAATGCTTCTTCTGTATTGAGATGATCACATAGTTTTATTCTTTAGTCTGTTGATATGGTGTATCACATTCATTTATTTTTGTATGTTAAACCATCTTGCGTCCCTGGAATACGTTTCACTTGATTATAGTAAATAATTTTATAACGTGCTACTGAGTTGGGTTTGCTAGTATTTTGTTGAAGATTTTTATATCTATGTTCACCAAGGATCCTGGTGGTAGTGTTTTTGTTTTCCTTTTCTTTTGTTATGTCCTTTTTAACATCTTTTCATATAACTCATCTAGAACAGTGCCTTCTAAACAAACTTTCTGATATGATGGCAACATTCTATATCTTACACTGTCCAATATAGGAGCCATAGGAAGCTAGTGAGCATTTGAAATGTTGCTAATGCAACTGAATTTTACATTTAATTTAAATTCAATTAGCGCTGGGGATTTAGCTCAGTGGTTCTGCCGCCTGCCTGGCAAGCACAAGGTCCTGAGTTCGATGCCTGGTACCAAAAAAAAAAAAAGCCAGAGGAGTCCCTAATTTAAATTCAATTAGCTTAAACTTAAATAGCCACATGAGGTTAGTGGCTACCATATTTGAATAGCACACATTCTAAATCCCACAACAAAAGAATCCTGGAGTTACATGTACATTAGACCTAAAGTACTGTCATGACTAGTAGTAAACTCAGTCATCTTTCACACAAATACTGAGCTCTGATGCTTCCAAAGAAGAAATCTGTAAGATAAGAAGAGTTTTACTTTATCTTCATCTTCCTTCCCACTCTCTTTCCTTTCTTCCATAAGCCCTTTCCATTCTTTTCCTTTCCTCTTGAATGGCAGCTGGATTTCCCCTTAAAGTTAAGGCAAATATTTGTAGGTTTACCTTAAAAGCCCCCTTGGATAAGACACTGAAAACTGGAACATTATGAATGGAATGTTAGTCCCAACATTTGGCAACTAAAAGATTTTCTTCTTTATCTTTTGCTAAATTAAATCTCCAGTGTCCTACATCAAGAACAAAGATTCACGGAGGTACGTGTCTTCTTTATCTTTGAAACATTAGCAACTACCATAGTATTCAACACTGATTACAACAGATGCTAAATAAATGCCAAAGAGGTAACAACACCAATCCATCCAATTACATGTCATGCACTCAAAACTATGACCCATTAGTTTACTCTGATCGTTAAAGGAGAATGTAAGTCAGACAGTAACAAATTTTACACCAATTTATAAAGTTCAAATTTTTATGAATGGAAATATTTAAATTTTATGTGCTATCTGCAAAGAAAATGGTCATTTATAAATTATAATAATTGAATTTGCTCTTCCATGGATTTGAGGTGAGTGCTGGATAATCCTTAAAAATCACACTAAAATAAGTTCTGATTTAAAAAGTCACATAAAATTAAATTACAAAAGAAAATGACCAAAAACAGAATGCATACGAAATTTATGATAGATGATGCCACATACATAATGTGAAGAAGTATGGATGCAAGTACTTTTTCTCCCTAAGTAAAAAAATATTCATTATTGATTTGAAATATGACACTTGTTTCCTTTCTTTCTTCAGGAACTTAAAATTTACACATACCATTACCAGTCTATAAGGAATCGATATTTTCTTATTACGTTTTCATAATTCACAGACCATTGTAATATAATAGCTTATTTATAAACATAATGTTTTACCCAGAAGCTGTAATGTTATTCAAAATCAGAAAATAAATGCCAAGGACAAAGTTTAGTCTTTGTTGGTTTTTTTTTTTTTTTGGTACCAAGAATGAAACTCAGGGCCTCCCGCTTGCCAGGCAGGTGCTGTGCCGCTGAACTACATCCCCAGCCCAAAGACAAAGTTTTTAAGGCAATTGCTTTGTCTATGGGGGCATTTTATTCCCGTAGCAGTTGGTGGTAAAGAACAAGGTTTTAAAAGTGTTAATGACAGTGCTGGTAGAAATCACGCTATCTGAAAGCAAGGGAAGGGAAGTGAAGCAAAGGCTGAGGATATAATTAAGTACTGGATCTGACAAGAGAAGCTTACTTTTTTGGTAATTTTTAAATTTAAAAAATATTAACTGATAAAAAAGTACAGATAGTAACAAGGAACCATGTTATGTTTTGATTCATGTATATATCATGTAATATTTAAATCAGGGTAAATATTTTATTCCCTTAAATATCATTTCTGTGTGGTATAATTTTTCAAAATTCTTTTGTCTAGTTTTTTGAAATGTATTGTACATGTTATCTGTAGTCATCATATGGTACAATAGTAGCACAGGTGCTCCTACCTAACTCAATATGAATTTATCAATACATAGTATTTCCCCTTACCCCTTACTGTCCTTGGCATCTGGTAACCATTGTTCTATTTTAAACTTCCATGAAATGAACTCTTTTAGATTCCACCTATGAATGAGCACATATAGTACTTGTCTGTGTCTAGCTTATTTCACACAGAAGTTTCACACACATAGTGGGACTGCTAAATCATATGGTAGTTCTATTTTTAATTGGGAGGACTTTCCATAATGATTATACTAATTTACATTCCCAGTGTGCAAGGGTTTCCTTTTCTCCACATCCTTGCCAGCATTTATCTTTAGTTGTTTTAATAATGGCCATTTTTATTGGTGTGAGGTGGTATCTCACTGTGGTTCTGATTTATATTTCCCTGATTACTGATATGAACCATTTTTCAGGTACTTAAGATTTTTAATAGAATAAACTTATATTTACATTAAGATACTGTTATTTTAATCTCTGTAAACAAAAACATTACAACATGTTAATATTTTCTAGTCTATGAATACTGTTTTCCCCTTCAAAACAATTTTTTACAACATGATTATTTTCATGTGGCCACGTTTTAACTCAGGGAGTGGAGGGAGGCAACTAACATAGCAGATCAATACTGCATTAAGTATTACCACTGACTGACCCAATATTACACGAGCCCCTAACACTGTGCTGGGTTCAATAATATGGCAAGATGGTCCTTTAAAGAGTTTCTCCCTAAGGAGAAACAGACACTTAAAATAAGTGTCACAGTGGTAAAAGCTAAGATTCTTGTCATTGTCTTAAAGTTAAGTTCAGACCTGGATATTTAACCAGTTCATATTAATTAGCCATCTACAAGTGTAAATACAAAGATATACCACAAAACTATTGGGTTACCATCACAATGTCATACTCTTCTGTACGGAAAATTTTCTCATAATAGAGAAAATTCAAGAGTACTTTTTGTTGGTTTAAGGAAAAGGTTTATTATAAAATAATGGTTCTAACGCTCTTGAGATCATAACAACTTTGTATATTACTGTTAAAGTTTAAAACCCTCAATTCTTTCAATGTCTTTAAAAAAAAAAACCATCTAATCAGAGTAGGCAGAGGGTTTTCATGTCAACCAACCCACGCCTCCCAACAGCTTAAACTTCTATAATATCAAAGGTATCACTGGCTGGTTTAAATTATTAATTACTTGTGCAAGGGGACTAATTTATATTTTCCCTTAAAAGCAATTCTATTCACTTCCCATTTCTGGAGATATTGACAATAGTTCCTAAGAACTAGACTAATATATGTATCACAAAGCTCACCCTTGAGTCAAAGTTCTATCTTTCAGTTGAACACACCTGATTCTTCCTCCAGGAAGGATACCCTCCGCCACACTTTTGAATTTTTCTTAAACAGCCTAGTTCTGTCAACCATTTTATAAGTTCTAGCCACCAAAACCTTTATGATCCTCACAGAATACAGGATTTTCCCCCTTTATTATTAAAAGTTTGAGAATCCAGTTACTTGAAGTAGAATTTTAGTTCATTTAGTAACAAAATTAAGGATGACAACTACAAGTTTTCTCAAAGAGTTAGGAGATCAATGGTAGGCACTGCTAAAGGAGACACAATGGCTTAACAGTTAAACCCACAACTCTGGAGTCACACTAGTGGGTTCAATGGCCGCCTGGACTACTCACTGGCTATGTATTCTCTAATAACTTGCTCAACTTCTCTGAGTTTCACTTTCCTCATCTGAAAGATATGAATAATAAAGCTTACTTCATAATGTGAAAATTAATAATCCATGTAAGGTGTTTGGGACTTATGTGCCTGGCACATAAACAGTACATAGATGATAGCTATGTCTACTGCTATTTTTCTGCTAATTGAATAAAGTGAGGAAGGGGAAGAGATCCCAAAGCTCCAATTGAGTAACCAAATTAATTATAATTAGTATCATCTTGTTTTAAGTAGCCATGACTGCTTTAGCACATTCATGTTTAAAATACAAAACAAAATGAATGGGCAGACATTTACTCATTTATTTGGCCATTTATTTGGCTTTATCCTGGGATATTCTGATTCTGGTCAACACCCACTTTCACCTAAGAGGGCTCATTCATATCAGAAGTTGTACTCCTCAGAAAAAAAAGAGAGGAATGCATATGACATATTCTGCAAATATCTGTCTTTCTCAATGAGAAAGATGCCATACTTCTCTTAGAAGAAATAAAGGGCATTCCATAAAATGTATACTGTGAAGCATTATCCGTATTTTCCCAGCTAAGATGAAGCTACTTTTTAATACAACATTGTATGTAAAATGAGATTTTTATTAAGATGCAATACAATTTGCATTTCTGGATGGAAGATATTCAAATCCAAGACTGTCTGATAATAGCCACCAGGAATTAAACAAAGCAAACACAAATAATTCAGGTTGGACTCATTTGAGGCTCAGAGACTAGCAAGGTCAATAGCTAGGATAAAACAAGGAAAAAAGCTCTCACCTCTCAGGGTTCCTAAGGTTATTAGAATTGGTGAGATGTGTAAATGCTAGACACTAAAAGAGATGGGTATGCCTTTTGTAGAACTCGATTTATATATATAAGAAAAGTATTAGAAATTTACTGCTTCACTTTGCCTCAACTCTTCTCTCAAGTTCTGTATCTAATCATTACATAGACTGTCTATGAATGTAGTGAGCAATTTCAGACTGCTCACCTCTGTAGTCTAATGAATAGGATTAAAATCCTGTTCAAGCAGCTGAGGCAAAATGGGTCAAAGAGTGGTTGGTGGTCATGGTCCTGGAGGTGGTAAGAAAGATGACAAGGACAAGAAAAAGAAATACAAACCTCCTGTACCAACTAGAGTGGGGAAAAAGAAGAAAACAAAGGGACCAGATGCTGCCAGCAAACCGTGACTGGTGACACCTCACATTTGGTGCCACTTAAAACTACTCAAGTGAGAGAGAATTAAAGATTATCTTCAC
The DNA here is from genome assembly GCF_053883595.1 of Heterocephalus glaber. Lineage (NCBI taxonomy): Eukaryota > Metazoa > Chordata > Mammalia > Rodentia > Bathyergidae > Heterocephalus > Heterocephalus glaber. The sequence goes on along the minus strand of NW_028258324.1, from coordinate 8,448,200 downwards.
ATGGAGGAAGAATTTATTAGAAATCAGGAACAAATGAAATGATTAGAAGAAAAGAGAAAAGGTCAAAGATGGATGATTTGAGGGGGACCTCAATGTCAGTAGGAACCTTGGAAGACATCACTGATGACAATCATGGCATTGTGTCTACATCTGTGGGCTCAGAACACTATGGCAGCATCCTTTCATTTGTGTCATCCTTTCATTTCTGCTGGAACCAGGCTGCTCAGTCCTGTTAAACCACAAGGTGCATGCTGCGATCAGGATGCTGATGGATGACACAGATCCTCTGGTCACAATGATGAAGGTGGAAAAGGTCTCCCAGAAACCTATGCCAACAACATCAGTGGGTTGGACAACCAAATCCAGAAGATTAAGGAATCTGTGGAGCTTCCTCTCGCCCATCCTGAATACTATGAAGAGATGCGTATAAAGTTCCCCAAGGGAGTCATTCTCTATGGTCCACCTGGCACAGGTAAAACCTTGTTAGCCGAAGCAGTAGCAAACCAAACTTTAGCCACTTTCTTGAGAGGGGTTGGCTCTGAATTTATTCAGAAGTACCTGGGCAATGGGCTCAAACTTGTATGAGAATTATTTCAAGTTGCTGAAGAACGTGCACCATCCATCATATTTATTGATGATATTGATGCCACTGGTACCAAAAGATTTGATTCAAACTCTGGAGGTGAGAGGGAAATTCAGTGAACAATGGTGGAACCTGTTAAACCAGTTGGACAGATTTGATTCATGGGGAGATGTGAAAGTTATCATGGCCACAAACCGAATAGAAACTTTGGATCCAGCATTGATCAGACCAGGGCACGTTGACAGGAAGATCAAGCTCCCCTGCCTAATGAAGACTAAGAAGCATATCTTTCAGATTCATACAAGCAGGATGACATCCAGTGATGTAACCCTGGACAACCTGATCATGGCAAAGGATGATCTCTCTCGTGCTGACATCAAGGCAATCTGTACAGAAGCTGGGCTGATGGCTTTTAGAGAACGCAGAATGAAAGTAACAAATGAAGATTTCAAGAAATCTAAAGAAAATGTTCTTTAAAAGAAACAGAAAAGTACTCCTGAGGGGCTCTCTCTCTAGTGAACCACAGCTGCCTTCAGGCAAGTGGTTGGGACTTTTTTCAACCCCTGAGAAAGATGAGGTTCGGGAAGGTGCCCTGAGGGAGACCACGCTACAGTTGATTTTTATTGGCCAAACATGGCATGTCTTCTCCAGTACAATCCAGTACGATGTGTAGGGTGCCTACTGGATGGTCTTTGTCTGTTGTCATTGTGCCGCTTGCTCTCTGCTTCCCAGTAAGTGTGCTCTTTCACACACACACACACACAGACACACACACACACACACACACTCTCCTGTTCAAATACAAAAATGCTACTCAAATTCAGAGCATTTGCTACTATATATAAATGTTAAGATAACCCATAGGTAGATCTTACTTGCAATTCTCATACAGAAAAAAATTAACTTCTATTACTCTTAAATTTTCCAGAGTGACTCTGTACTTCTGCTTTAATTGAAACATCTGCACCTTCCTTCCTGTTTCAAAAGGGTTGCTTAGGGCAAAAAGGATAGTTTTTCATGAAAGAAAATGCTCTCCCCTGAAATCTACTCCCCTTTTTTGCTCCTCCCAGAACAAACATTAATTATTTATGTACTTTGCAAGGAGAAAAAAATAACAAAGCACAGAACAAAAGCTACTTTACCAGACAAGGAATCTATATATTTGATGAGTAGATCTGTATTAATAAAAGCATATGGCCAGGGATTTAGCTCAGTGGTTTTGCCGCCTGCTGCGCAAGCCGCAAGGACCCGAGTTCGATCCCCAACGCCAAAAAAAATAAAAATAAAAGCATATGCTTCACTACAAAGTGAAACATAACATAACAATTACAAAGGTAACAAATAGGTCATATAAATACCTCCAAGGGAAATGGCTGGAGATTTTTTTTTTTTTGGTACTGGGGATCAAACTCGGGACCTTGAGCTTGTGAGACAGGTAACAAGGCAGGTAGTGGAACCACTGAGCTAAATCCCCAGCCCATGGAGATGTTATTTTTAATGTAGGCATATGAAGAGGAAAATACTTATTCATCTTTGTCATCATCAATAACATTTTTCTGAGTGTCAGGGTTGGGTTAGCAACATGTATATAGCCATAAAGTCTCAAAACTGAGGCCCTAAGCCTCCAAAAATCCACATGCAAAATTTGTTACCTAGAGACATATTTCTATAGAGAGGGCTCAACTGACAACTCTGAAATAAAAGAAAATGTTTAACAGTGGCCATTTATTTTTACATTAATATCGCTGAGGAGTACTTTAAACTTAGATTAGAATTGGAATATAAAACAGGTAACTATAGTAAAAGTTTCAGTACTATGCAATATTTACACAATCCAATGAAAGAACGAGCATTACTTGGACAATGTAGAGTCTTACAGGAGATATTAAGTCAAGGTGTGTACATTGAAAGCAACAAAATATTACTGAGTGAAATTTTTAAATATCCAAGTAAGTGGAAATAGCCCATGTTCAAGGTTCAAAAGAGTTAACACTATTAAGGTAGCAATAGTTTCCTAATTGATCTACAGATTTAGTACAATCCCTATTCAAATCCCAGCTGTTTGTTTTTTTTTTGTAAAATTAACAACTTACTCCAAAATTTACATGAAAATATAAAAGACTGAGAATATTCAAAATAATCTTTTTTTTGTTTTGTTTTGTTTTGTTTGAAACAAGGTCTTTATTATGTAGTTGAAGTGTTCAGGCTAGCCTGAACTCCCTATGTAGCCAAGGTTGGCCTTGAACTCTGAGATCTTCATTCAGCAGCCTTCTAAGAGCTGGGGTTACAGGCAAGCACCACCATGCCTTACTTTCAAAATAATTTTGAAAAAGAATAAAGTTGCAGACTCACACTTCTCAATTTCAAAAAAGTAAAAATCTGCACTAATCATGTCACTATGATACATGAAGACAGGCATAAAGATCAGAAGAGTCCAGAAATAAGCCTTTATATTTACTGTACAGTCAAATGATTTTTGGTAAGTGCTATAAAAGAATTCATTTGGGGAAGAAAAGTCTTTTCAACAAATGATACTGGTACAACTAGATATTCATTCACATGCAAAGAAACACAATTAGATTCTTCACAGAATATACAAAAATTAACTCAAAATTAAAGGTGTAAAATTCTAAAAGGAAACAGAAGTAAATCTCTGTGGCCTTGGACTAGGTGATGATTTCTTAATATGAAACCAAAAGCACAACTATCAAAAGAAAAAAAAAATCACAAAAACTATATTTCTTCAAAGTAAAAACTATTGAGAGTCTGAAGCAGAAGGACAGCAAATTCAAGCCCAGCCTGGGTAACTTAGTAAGACGCTCTCTCAAAAAAATTTTTTTAAATTTATTTTAAAGTGTTGGGGATAGCTCAGTGCAAAAGACCTGAGTTTACTCCCCAGTACGGCAAAAATAAAATAAAAATAATTTAAAACACTGTGCTTCAAAGACTAACATTAAGAAAGTGAAGACCAGTCACAGTGGAATATATGCCTGCAGTCCTTGCTACTCAAGAGGTCAAGGGAGGATCACCTGGGCCCAGAAAGTGAAGACATAAGAACCCTGTGGAAAGAAAAAAAAAAGAAAGAAAGGAAAAGAAAAGAAAAGAAAAGAAAGGAGAGACAGAAAGACAGACAGACTGAAAAGACAATCCACAGAATTAAGAGAAAATAATTGCAAATCATACATCTGACAAGGGATCTGTATTCAGAATAAATAACATCATTCAACAATAAAAAGACAAACAGCCCAATTTGAGAGTGGGTAAATGATCTGAATAGACAGTTCCTCAAAAGAACATATACAAATGGCCAAAAAGCACAAGAAAAGATATTCAACATCACTGGCCATTAGTGAAATGAAACTTAAAATCACAATGAGGTACCATCTCATACTCACTAGGATTCCTAAAAAGAGACAAAAATAAATGTTAGTAAAAAAAAAAGAAGCAACTGGAACTCTCATACACTGATGATGGAAATGGAAACTGCTACAACTACTTTGGAAAACAGTTTGCTCCTGAAAAAGTAAACTGGAGTAATCATATAATCCATGGACTCCACTCCTTAGTATATACCCAAGAGAACTGTAAATACAGATTCATCCAAAACTTGTACATGCCTGGGCATCCAGGCATGGTGGCACACGCCTGTAATCCCAGTACTCACAAGGCTGAGACAGGAGGACTGCTGCGAGTTCAAGGCTAGCCTAGGGTACATAGTGAGTGCAAGGCCAACCTGAAGTATAGAGCAAGACTCTGTCTCAAAACAAACATGAATGTATACAGCAGCATTATTCCTAATAGAAAAAAACCCCACAAATATCTATCACCTGATGAATGAACAAATAAAATGTGGTATAGCCACACAAAAGAATATTATTTGGCAACTTAAAAAAAAGTGAAATACTGACACATGCCACAACATGGGTGAACCTTGAAAAAGTTAGGTAGAAAAAGACAAGTCAAAAAAGACTATTCTGCTTGGGTGTGACAGCACATGCCTGTCCCAGTAGTCAGGAAGCTGAACCAGGAGGATTGCTCGGAGTTCAAGGCCAGCCCAAACTACATTGTGAGACTGTCTCACACATGTTGCAGAAATCTCGGAAAGAAATACACGGAGACATGGAATTCGGATAAAATAATAAAATTTCTTCTCTCCAGTGGGCAGGAATGCCAGAAACAGATCTTTCCCTTTTTATATAGGTTTTTTTAGTCATTATCTCATCCCTAGTGGTCTTTGATGTGTAAATATAATTCCAGTTTCTATTTACAAGTCACAGACACAAGATAGGCATATATACATTGTAAATTCACCCTGGCATTGCAACTTTGTTAGGCTAATGAAGTTACTGGTTAAAGAGTCAGATAACCATCACCTTAAACAAGGAGTTATGGGGAAAGTAAATGTTAAAAGAACACATTACTTATTTTGCTTCTATAACTACCTTAATATTCAATCTATTAAGTTATCTAAAACTTCTCCCTATCACACACACACAAAATAAAAATTAGAAGACTGTTCTTTATTATGCCATTTATATAAGATGTTCCAAATAGTTAATTACAGAGACAGAAAGTAGATTAGATGCTGGGTTAGGGTTAGCGGAAACACAAAGTAACTCCTAATTTTTAAGCACTCTTTAGAGAAAGTATTTTTTGAGTTATTGAGCTGTCTGAAAAAAGTCTAATCCTTAACAACTGATTCAAAACATTGTTGCTTGCCAACCATAAGTACATTCATTCATGGACATTCACTCAAAAAGTGTATACTGGAGGAGACCTAGCCGGGGACCTAGCTGGTGAGGACCCTGGGCACGCCCAACAGCCTCTAGGCTTGGCCATCTGCTGTGGGCAGAGCAGATGCAGGCTGAGTGCACCCTGCTCAGTCTGGCTTGCTCTGCCCACTTTCGACCAGGAGACCTAGCCAGAGACCTAGCTGAGCACAGGGGAGCATAAAGGCCATTGTCCTGAGCTGCAGTAGTGAACAACAGAGAGAGAGGGCCTCTCTCAAGCTCCCTAATGAAAACTGAAGCCCACTGGAAAAGTGAAGAGAATCTCTGCAATAAAGGCACACCAGACCACCATACTTGGTAACTTGGAGGACTCATCACCTCCCATCGGAACCTGGACTATCTTCAGGGGAAAGGCAGCTGGAACCTGCAAAAGAACCTTGCACGGTTCAACCCTGCAGGGAGCTCAACTTGGGACTTACAACCAGAAATCTGCCTGAATCTCACGGGTCTGTGACTGGCTTACTGAGACTCATTAACTTATAACTGCACACCACTGCCCACATTGTCTACTGTGACAGAAGAGACATACCCTGAAGGAGTCCCTTCATTTTCATCTTTTATTTGTTATTTTCAAAATTACCGGGGTTTTTTGCTCTTATTTTTAATTTTTTTCTTCTTTGCTACTCTTTTAAAATTTTTATTTTTCCTTTTTTCTTTCTTTTGTCTGTTCTTCTCTCTCTGCTTTGTTCCCATGCTGTCCCACATTGTTCTTCATCTCTCTTTGTGTTTGTATTCTGCCCCTAATTTTTATTTCTTCTTTGTCTTTCTTTTCTTCTCTTTCCTTCTCTTGCTTGTGCCTTCTGGCCTCACTGTTAACCTTCCCCTATACTTCTACTTACCTATTCCTCCCTCCCCAACTCCTTCTAACTCCCCATCTCGAACGGTAAAGTTGCTATATTGAAGAGTTTATTCACTATAAACATATGTTGGGTTGGTCCTTGACTATGATTTAATTCATATAGTTATGGGTGACAGATTAATAACTACCACAAATTGTCCCTTTCCAAGAGGTACTTGATGCTATTGTGTTGCTGATTAGATCAATCACAACACTTTAGCCCAAGTGATACAATCAGTTATCCTTCCTGGTATAATGAAAATGAGACAGCCTCAGAGCCATTAGAGACTCAAAACCTAAAGCCCAGCTATATCTGGAAGACACCTCTGAGAAGCAATCATTCCATAAGGGTTCTAAATACATCAACAAAGATATTTACAATAAGCAACTTCAAAGTAGTAACCCAGGAATTAAACCAAGGACAGTACCAAAAACAAAAAAGAGAAGACATTCAAGTAAGGCACAGACTCAGACTTCCACCCCACAAAAGGCAAATTCTAGGGGAATCAAGGTGAAAAAGTCTGATAATCAACCACCTGGACACCCTGAACTGATAGCACAGGAAGTAACAAAACAGATGAATGAGGCTCTAGAAAAATTCAAAACAGAAATAATTTCCCAGATAACTACAGAGATGGTGAATAGAGTGAAAGACATAATTAGAGGCTCTAGAACAGAAACAGATAAAAACAAAAACAGATGTGGTCAGAAACATGCTGGAAGCCATGCATAACCAGCATAAGAAAGAAATGGAAACCATGAAACAGATTCAAACAGATATTCAGGAGATTAAAAAATCCACTGAAAGCATGCACAGCAGATTAAGGGAATCTGAAGATAGAATATCAGATATAGAAGACAAGATTGCAGTTAAGGACCATGAAAACAGAGATCTCTTCAAAATAGTAAGGGACCACGAGAAATCAATCCAGCAGCTGCTAGATGATGCAAAGAAGAACATAAGACTGATAGTCCATGAAAAAACAGGAGAAAGTACAATTGACATAAAAAAAATGTTCATAGAAGTAATAGTAGAAAACTTCCCAGACAGAGGTGGAGAATTGGACATACAGGTAAGTGAGGCATATAGAACTCCAACTAGCCATGATCAAAAAAAAAAGATCACAGCAGAAATCAATGCAATAAAGACTAATAGAAAGATACAAAAAAAAATCAATGGATTAAAGAGTTGGTTTTTTGAAAGAATAAATAAAATCAATAAACCATTACCCAACCTTATCAAAAAAAGGAAAGAAAAGGCTTAAATCCATGCAATTAAGAATGAAAAAGGTGAAGTCAAAACAGACCCAGCAGAAATCCAGAGGATCATCAATACATACTCTGAGAACCTGTACTCTAATAAAATGGAAAACACAGAAGAAATGGGCAGATTCCTAGATACACACAAATTGCCAAAATTAAATGAAGAAGATACAGAAATTCTAAACACCCAAATTACAATGAGTGAAATTGAAAATGTAATAAAACATTTACCAACAAAGAAAAGCCCAGGTCCTGATGGCTTCACTCCTGAATTCTACAAGACATTTAAAGAAGAACTATTGCCATTACTCTTTAAACTCATCAAGGAAATTGAAAGGGAAGCAAGGCTTCCAAATTTATTCCTGGAAGCAAGCGTTACTTTGATTCCAAAACCAAGGAAAGACCCAACTCAAAAGGAGAACTACAGACCAATCTCCCTAATGAACATAGATGCAAAAGTCCTCAACAAGATACTGGCAAACAGAATACAGAGGGTCATCAAGAAGATCATACACCCTGACCAAGTCAGATTTATCCCAGGGATGCAAGGACATTCGTAAATCAATAAATGTAATACACTATATTAACAGGGTCAAGGACAAAAACCATATGATCATCTCAATAGATGCAGAAAAGGCATTTGACAAAATCCAATACCCATTCATGATAAAACCGCTACAGAAAATTGGAATAGAAGGTCTTTATCTCAACCTGATTAAGGCTATCTATGAAAAACCAACAGCCAACATTATATTCAATGGTCAAAAACTGAAAACTTTCATGCTAAAATCAGGAACAAGACAAGGATGCCCACTATCACCACTCCTGATCAATACAGTTCTGGAAACATTAGCCACAGCAATTAGAAAAAAGAAAGAAATGAAAGGAATAAAGATAGGAAAGGAAGAACTTAAACTGTCATTATTTGCTGATGATATGATACTTTACATAGAAGACCCAAAAATCTTGGCCAAAAGACTTCTAGACCTAATTGACAGATTCAGTAGAGTAGCTGGATATAAGGTCAACACTCCAAAAATAATAGCCTTCTTATACACAAATAACAGACTCACTGAGAGAGAAATTAGGGAAACAATTCCTTTTACAACAGCATCCCAAAAAAATGAAATATCTAGGAATTAACCTAACAAAGGAAGCAAAAGACCTCTACACTGAAAACTACAGCACTCTGGAAAAGCAAACTGAGGAGGATATAAGAAAATGGAAAGGCATCCCTTGTTCCCGGGTAGGAAGAATCAATATAGTGAAAATGGCCATGCTTCCAAAACTACTATACAGATTTAATGCAATGCTGATTGAAATTTTACCAATATACTTCACAGAAGTAGAGAAAACAATTCAAAAATTCATTTGGAAGCAGAAGAGACCGAGAATAGCAAAAGCAATTCTAGGCAACAGAGACATGGCTGGGGGTATCACAATCCCCAACTTGAAACTATACTACAAAGCTACTGTGGTAAAAACAGCATGGTATTGGCAAAGAAACAGACCTGAGGATCAGTGGAATAGGTTAGAAGATGCAGAAACAACTCCAGACATACTCAGCCACCTCATCTTTGACAAAGGAGCCAACCACCCTCAATGGAGGAAAGATGGCCTATTTAAGAAATGGTGTTGGAAAAACTGGATTTCAACCTGCCAAAGATTAAAACTAGAGCCATGTCTATCACCATATACTAAACTAAGATCAAAGTGGATTGAAGATCTAAATATCAAGACAGAAACACTAAACTTGCTGGAAGATAAGTTAGGTAGAACTCTTGATGACATTGGCATAGGAAGAGACTTTATGAACAAAACCTCAGTACATGGGAGCTAGCACTAAGAATCAACAACTGGGATCTCATCTTATTAAAAAGCTTCTGCACTGCAAGAGAAACCACCAACAGAGCTAACAGACAACCTACAATATGGGAAAAAATTTTTAGCAGCTGTACCCTACTATCTACAATATATAAAGAAGTGAAAAAAAATCAGAACCCCCAAATTCAAAGACCCAATTCAAAAATGGGCATCTGAAATGAACAGACATTTCTCAGACAAAGAAGGAAAAGCAGCAAATAAATATATGAAAAAATGTTTAACATCATTGGTCATTTGAGAGATGCTGATGAAAACAACACTGAGATTCCACCTCACCACAGACAGAATAGGTTCCATCAAGAAATCAACCAATAACAAATACTGGCAGGGGTGTGTGGAGAAAGGAACCCTTCTCCATTGTTGGTGGGAGTGCAGACTGGTGCAACCACTGTGGAAATCAGTATGGAGATACCTCAAAGAACTAGGGCTAGAGGTCCTATCTGACCCAGCTATTCCCCTGCTGGGTATCTTCCCAAAGGAATTAAAAGAATCATACTACAGCGATATATGTACACCCATGTTTATAGTGGCACAGTTTGCAATAGCTAAAGCTTGGAAACAGCCCAAGTGCCTATTAACTGGAAACTGGATAAAGATGTGGTTTTTTATAAAATAGAGTACTATTCAGACATAAAGAATAAGAAACTAGAGACATTTATAGCTAAATGGATGCATATTGAGGCCATACTCTTAAGTGAAATAAACAGGACACACATGTGTAAATGCTGAACAGTTTCTGTAGTGTGAGAAACTTAAAGTGTAAATAAGGATTAAAATGCTTAAAACAAATAATTGATCATTTGAAACAGGAAAATGTCCAAAGGTGTAGGGGTGGTGGGAGGGGAAGGAGAAAGGGAAGAAGGGAAAGGAAAAATTATGAGAAAAGAAAAGCAAGGAAACGAAATCTATGTAAAATAGGGAAGGGTGGAGGGGGTGAAGGGCGCATAGGTAATGGGGAAAAAAATAAGAACCAAGATACATCATGTACCGGTACAAGCACCCAATGATAAATGTAAACATATTGTATACCTAAAATGTACCAATAAAAGAATTAAAAAAAAAATGTATACTGATCACTTACTACATGGCAGCCATTCTGGCAAACTCTGGACATTCAAAAATGGATAAAATAGAATAAAATTCGGTATTAACTGGAGGAAAATGAAATTATTAGAACACAGGAGGGGTATGTAAAATAAAATAACAGCAGATGGTGATAGTTCAAAACCCCACAATTATACTCAAATTAAAATGGGAGAAAATTACAAAATAAAACAAAACAACCCAGGACCTGATGGATTCACTTCTGAATTCTACAAAACCTTTAAGGATGCCATATCCTTAAGCTTGTCAAAGAAACTGAAAAGGATAGAGTGCTCCCAAATTCATTTATGAAAGCCCTGATCCTCAAACCAGATAAAGACCCAACTAAAAGGCCAATCTCTTTAATGAACATAGATGCAAAAATCCTCAAGATATTACCAAATAGAATGCACCACATTATCAAATAGATCATACACGATGATCAAGCAGGTTTCATCCAAGAGATGTGAGGATGGTTCAACATATGTAAGTCAATAAATGTAATACATCACTTAAACAGGACAAGGTCAATAAACACATTATCATATCAACAGATGCAGAAAAGGATTTTGACAAAATCCTACATCCCTTCATGATAAAAACCCTGAGGAAAATAGGTTTAGAAGGACCATACCTGAATATGATAAAGCCTATTTATGACAAACCAATAGCCAGCATTACACTAAATGGGGAAAAACTAAAAGCATTGCCCGTAAAGTCAAGAACAAGACAAGAACGTCCACTATCATCTTTTCTATTCAATATAGTATGGTACTTGAAACATTAGCTAGACCAATTAGGCAAGAGAAAGAAATAAAAGGGATACATATAGGAAAGGAAGAACTCAAATTATTATTTGAAAATGACATGACACTCCCCAAAGACCCAAAGAACTCCACCAAAAAAACTCTTAGAATAATCAACTTGAGCAAAGTAGGATACAAGAACATATAAAATTCATTACCATTAATGTACATCAACAATGAATAAGATAAAAAATTATGAAAATACCATTCATAGTTGCTTCAAGAAAAGTGAAATATCTAGGAATTACCTAACCAAGGAAATCAAAGACCTCTACAAAGAAATGTACAGTACTCTGAAGGAGATTGAAGAGGGCATCACAAAATGGAAAGACGCCCCTTGCTCCTGGATAGGCAGAGCCAATACTGTCAAAATGGCCTTACTCCCAAAACTATTATACAGATTAAATGCAGTCCCAATCAAAATACCAACAGCACACTTTACAGATATAGAGAAAACAATCCTAAAATTCATACAGAACCAGAAGAGATCCAGAAATAGTAAAAATAATTTTGGGCAATAAGAGCAAAGCAGGAGGTATAGCAATACCTGACTTTAAGCTATACTACAAAACAATAGTGATAAAAAATGGCATGGGACTGGAACAAAAAAAAGACACATGGATCAGTGGAACAGAACTGAAGATACAGAAACCTCTCCAGATTTATTTAACTATTCAATCTCTGACAAAGGGTCCAAAAAGCATATCTTGAAGGAAAGACAGCCCATTTAACAAGTGGTGCTGGGAAAATTGGTTATATGTTTGTAGAAGAATGCAACTGGACCCTTATCTCTCACCATATACTAAATTAAAATTAAAATGGGCAAAAGACCTAAACATTGAAACAGAAACAAAGCTTCTGGAAGATAAAATAGGTAAAACACTTGAACACATAAGTGTAGGAAAAGATTTTCTAAACAGAACTTCAATCACACAAGAAATAGCAAGAATCAACAAATAAGATTATATCAGACTTGCCAGGGATTTAGCTCAGTGGTTTTGCCGCCTGCTGCGCAAGTGCAAGGACCTGAGTTGGATCCCCGGTGCCAAAAAAAAAAAAAAAAAAAAGATTATACCAGACTAAAATCAATCAGTGGAATGAAGCGACAACCTACCAAATGGCAAAAATTTTGCCAGCTACTCCTCAGAAGACTAATATCTAGAATTATACAAAGAACTCAAACAAACTAAACTACCTAAAATTAAAGACCCAGTCAAGAAATGGGCTGGAGAAGTGATCTGACACTTCACAGAGGAAGAAATACAAATGGTCAACACATATGAAAAAAATGTTCAACATCTCTGGCCATTAGAGAAATGCAAATTAAAACAATGCTAAGATTCCATCTTACTCTAGAAAGAATGGCAATCATTAGGAAATCGAATAATAACAAATACTGGCATGGCTGTAGTGAAAAATGAACGCTCCTGCATTGTTGGTGGGAACACAAACTACTACAATCATTATGGAAATTACTATGAAGATTTTACAAAGAACTGAAATTAAAAATTCCATACAAGCTAGCTAGTCCCCTGCTAAGCATCTTCCCAAGAAAGAGTTTAATGCAATACATGCATACTAATATTTATAACTGCACAACTAGTAATAGCTAAATTCTGGAAGCAGCCTGTATGCCCATCAACAGATGACTGGATAAAGAAAATGTGGTATTTATATATAATGGAATACTACTGGACTATAAAGAATGACATATAAATAAAATAGATGCACCTGGAAAATATAATGTTGAGTGAAATAAAGCAGATGCACAAGCTTAAATACCATATAGTATCTCTCATTTGAGTGAGGCAAAGTTCAAACAAAGAAAATGACAGAGGATGGTTAGAAAGGGACAAGGGGATGGATCTCTTGCAATAGTGAAGTGGACCAAGGGAACAAGAGTGAGGGGTGAGGAGGAGGGATAGGAGAAATGAGAGGAATAAAGATGTGTCATGCATAGGAAGCTAATAACCCCAATTAATGTAAACACCATATGTTATAGCATGAGCTAAGACAAATATCAACAAGTATGAAAAAGAGAACTGGGGGAGCCAAGAAGGAGGGGCGGGAGTAGAAGGGAAGAGAAAGGGGATTAAAAAAACAACAATCCCCAAAATAAGCTGTAACATGTACATGTAACCACTCTCCAAGATGACTACAAACTGCATGAATTACAAACATCTACTAATAAAATTTTTAAAAAGAGAAAATTAGACTTCTTACTAACAAAATAAAGGAAAGTCTACAAGTTCTTCAACTACATCTGTTACACCCGGGTAAAGACCTCAAAACAAAGATTAATATTAAAGATCAAAGGCTTCACCAAATTCAGCCTGACTTCTACCACTTTTTGGAGCCACTATTCACCAATATTCTAGTTTTAATCTTTAATCCCTGCTTAACTTGGTCATAAAATGCAGCTTAAGCAGCAATGACTTGTTAATGTCCTTGTTCTCCTTTTCAGACTATTAGTGGCTGATGCTTTGTCAAACAAGAAAATCTACCTTCTATGTGTCCTTTAGATCAGTCCAAGTGAGACTTTTGAACTCTGGCTAGGCAGGGTCAGTGCCTGAAGCAGCCATAAAACAGCAGACCTTTGGCCCCCTCTGTATCCCTTAAGAAGAAGGTATCAAAATCTTAGGTGGGGAAATTAGGTAGGATAGAAGTAATAAAGATAGGTAGAAAGAACACAAGGAAAATCATCTGAAAATTGTACTTTTTTTTAGGTGGGGAGGGTTTGAGCCAAGGTCTCCCTTTATAGTTCAGGCTGGCCCTGAACTCCATATGTAGCCCAGGCTGGTGTCAAACTTGCAGTGATCCTCTTGCCTCAACCTCCTGAGTGCTGGGATTACAAGTGAAAATTGCACTTTTAAGACAGGGCTGGGGATGTGGCTCAGTGGTAGAGCACTTGCTTAGCATGTGTTGGGCCCTGGTTCAAGCCCTATCACTGTGAGACATTTTGAGCTAGGCCTGCTGGTGCATGCTTGAAATCCCAGCACTAGGGAGGCTGAGGCAGGAGAATATTAGAAGTTTGAGGCCCACTTCACAGTTCAAGGCCAGATTGAACTACATAGCAAAACTCAGTCTCAATAAATAAATAAATAAATAAATAAATAAATAAATAAAATTTAAAAAGCAAAAATTTCAGAGCAGTTATTCAAGGTTATCCACATCTATACTCCCTAGTCTTATGATTCTTTTCTTCCAGGCCCATGTCACCCCAAATCCTTTAAACATACTTTAAATCCACAAATTAGCTTAGTGGATAAGGTAAAGTGGAGAAAACTGACCTCAAGAAGTAAAACAGACTGGGCCCAGACCTTTGTCTTATAAAATGAGCCATCAATTCACCTATAAAACGAGTCATCATCTTTCTACCTGTGGGTTGGCCATGGTTTTTCTCCTGTAAACCAAGCCCAAATTTTCTACAGATTCACAAATTTCAGATTTCCACACCACAAAACATAAATATCTCCAGCTCTAGACTATAGTGTGCCTCTCTCTCAAGGGCCTGAACTCTATTTCTTTGTGTACTTTTAGAATTGTTTAATAGATTAGGGATTGAGATTGGAAGGACAAGGTGTCTCAGCCCGGGTCCCTCTGTGAACTCTGAGGGTTTTAAGATCCCTAGGGAGCACACTAGGACACCCCAGAACCTGGACATGGACTCAAGTTGTAGACAAACTGTGAATATAAAGAAGGTAGTCAATGTGGAGAAACCTTCAACCAGACACCAGAGCATGTTGTAAAGAAGAAAACTTCCACTGGACTATCACCCTGTGAAAGCTATTTATGTGGAGAGGCCCTCATTAATCATTCTTCCCTAAATGTGCCATATGGAGCTCACACTGTATGCAAACCTAATGAAAATCCGGGATGCGGAGAGAAGCCTTACAAACATAGAGGCAAAATGAGAAAGCCCAAGGCTTTCAGAAACTTGAAAAGACTGAAACTGGAGAGAAATCTTATGAATGTAAGCAAGTTGTGAATGGCTTTACTCATTCCACTTCTCTTCAAAAACACGAACACATTCAGAGTGGAAAGAAATGCCATGTATGTAAGCAATGTGGGAAAACCTATGTAAGTTCTAGTTCCCTTCAAATACATGAAAGAATTCACACTGGAGAGAAACCCTACCTCTGTAACAGTTGTGGGAAAGCCTTTGGTCATTTTAGTTCCCTTCAAAGACATGAAAGAATTCATACTGGAGAGAAACCTTATGTGTGTGAGCAATGTGGGAAAGCCTTCACTGATCACAGTTTCCTTTGCTATCATGAATGGTTTCACCATAGAGAGAAGCCCTATGCATGTAACCAGTATGGCAAAGCTTTTATTTGTTCTGGTACATTTCGACAACACGAAAGGATTCACAATGGAGAGAAGCTGTATATGTGTATACAGTGTCAGAAAGTTTTTGTTTCTTACAATGGCCTTTAAAGCCATAAGAAGATTCATACTGGAGAGAAACCACGTGTATGTAAGCAATGTGGGAAAGCCTTCACTCATTCTAGTTCCCTCCGATACCATGAAATAGTTCACAGTGGTGAAAAACTCTATGTATGTAAGCTGTGTGGGAAAGCCTAGAAGTGTTTAATAAATCCCTTTATGCCTTTAAAAATGGGTACATTAACAAGGTTTTATGGTTCATAAATCATATCTGTAAGCCATTATTTTAAAAAGTTTCAAGGTATGGAGAGAAGGAATTGTGCTAAAATCACAGAAAGTTCTGCTCCAAACTGTTACCAAAAAAAAAAGGGAAAATGAAAGACTGCCTTAAGTCTTAATCACTATTCTCTAAGAATAGTTTTTAAAAAATGTTTCCAGATTATCATAATTTGACAAGCTCACAAAGCAAAAAGTTTGTTGGAAATCTGTCAGTATCCTACAATATATTAAAAACAGAAGTTATATTATGATGACTATAACAACGTATCATGTGAGGAAAAATAAGAATCATTTATTTAAATATACAAGTTTCAGACTTCTGGGAAAATGCCAGAGTGATAAGGAACAACTTTGTCTCCAAGATGTAGGGATCCAGACACTGGAAAATAACTTGAAGATTTAAAAAAAAAAAAAGGAGCAGATTCCCAGGAACCAAGAAGGATCTGACAGGTAACTAAAGCCTACAGAGAAACAGAAGAGACAGAACACAACATGGAGAAGGGAAGGGGCAGTCTATGCTTTCTCCCTGGCTCCCAGGTCATGGCTCATGGGAAAGGGAGACCAAATCTAAGTAGACAAAGTAAAAGCTGAGGACTCCAGGGAGCTTCAGGGAGAAATGGGGCAGGGGAACGGAGGGCGATGCTGTGAGCAGCGGGAGAACATGAGATTTTGCTTCCACATGAGTTCTTCAATAGGCAATAGCTGGTGAGTGGCTCCAGTCCAAGAGCCCACCAAATCCCAGGAAAGAGTGCAACCGGGAAGGGGTTGTTTGAACCCAAGACTCAGAGCAGCTGTGGGACAGCTTCACTTTAGGGCTTCCAGGTTTATGTTCCTGCAGTAAATAGGTGAGATACAGCCACGGCAGACAGACATGGTGAGGGAGACAGTCATAATGCAGCTGGAAACAGACCCCCCCAAGGGGTTTGAGTTAAAGGGCACAGTGCCCACCCCCTTGGCCAGAGACCAGGCTCAGCCTGAGTTGCTCTGAATTTGAGTCATGACAGTGATGCCCTCACCCTAACCTACTGCATCCTGGTGTCTGCACCCAGCACATGTGAGGTCTGACTGACTTCTTTATATCAATGTAAGCAAAGACATGTCTTGCCTGGGACACTGCCCCAAAATTGTAAATCCCAGAAGAAAACCACACCTTCAACATCACAAATTTCTCTTTTTTTCTTTTTGTGAGAGTGTGCATTGGTTTTATTGTTTTGTTTCTGTTTTGTTTTTTCTTCTTTCCTTTGCTCCTTTCTTCTTTACCAGTTTACTGAGGTTTGGGGGAATTTCCTTTATTCCTTTTTTGTTTACCTCTTTTCCTTTTAAAATTTTTCCCTTTTTAATTTCTCTCCCTTTAATTTTTTCTAATTTTTACTCCCTAAATTTCTTTTTTCTCTTTTTCTATTATCTTCTATTTACTGTCAGTTTTTTTCTCTTAACTATACCTAATTCTAAACATCCTCCGACTCCCCAATAGGACTCTGTGTACCATACCACTTCTCTTCCTCCTTCTCATATCATACAGTTTAAGGTTTCAAAATTTCTTCTTGCATTTTCCCATACCCAGGATCTATACCTTTAACATGTTCATGATGGGGCCGTACAACCATACCTGTCACACCTGGCAGCTTGTACCACCTGATGGGAGTGTCATGCATATACCACCCGTGGTTCAAGCTGGCCAGAATGTGTTAATAGTATAACCATAAAGCTTAATACTTAGTTAACTATAAAATTATTGTTCAATTATTTTCTACCATTAGTGGAGATATACCAGTAGCTATCACATTTAGTACATATCAGCTATAAGACAAGACCTAGGTTGTCTTAGCATTTACATATTAATTGTGGATTTCTTCTCCAGGGATAAAAGTGGTACCTAATTGATCCTTATGTTAATATGGAATTTGTCTTGGACAGTACTACTGTAGCTGATTTGCTTGGTGTTACCAGGATCGCATAATTGTTTCTATCTCTCTATAAGCCAACATTCAGATTACCTTTGTGACATAAACAATACTAGAGTTTGTTCTCAGAGAGCTCAGGGTTGGGCTAATTACACTGTATCCTCCTCTCCTAAATTAACCAAAGTGGCCCGATCTTGGGGCTGAGGCAAAGGACTAGTTAGCCACATCCAAAGTACATGACAAAAAAGTGACTAAAGAGATCTCTATTCTAGACACAAAGTCTTTACACTAAGTAACCACTAGCCTCAGCACAAAACAAAAACAATAGAAACATGAGAAGATAAGGCAACAAAATGCCTCCACAAACTCCCAACTCTCACAAAGCCAATCCAGGGGGTACTGAGGGGGAGAATAGCATAAACCACACATCTGTGAATTACTCAAAAGGAAAAAAGAGCAGGATAGAAAACAGATCAAAGATGTTTTCAGTGGGGCCACAAAAGATGTAACTAAACACATAATGGAATAATCAAAAAGGTGCAGGAGTTTATAGAAGACACTAATAAAAAGCTAGATGAGCTAAACAAAAGATAAATGACCAGTTTAGCAAAGAATTAAGAGTTCTTGAAAATGTTTCATATAGCTAGATTAAAATTTATACTGAAAGTATGAGCAGCAGAAGCAACCAATGGAAGAACAGAATTTCAGAACTAGAAGACAATGATGCCTTCAAAAATGAAGTAGTCAAATCAAACTTAACAGCAACAACATAACATGAAAAATAGATCCAACGGCTGTTAGATAACAAAAGGTTAACTAGAATAAGTAAAAAATCACAAGATAACACAAATGGCATAAAAGATTTATTCACACAAATAATGGCAGAAAAACTTCCCAAACACAGGGAAAGAAATAAACAAAGAGATAAATGAGGCATATAGAAATCCAAATAAGGATGATCAAAAGAGAACCTCTTTGTGCTACACTATACTCACAGTACCAGAAGTCCATTACAAGAAAATCTTGAAAAGCTGTTAGAGAAAGGCAAACACATATAATCACACATAAATCATATATAAAGCTAAACCAATTATGATTACAGCAGACTTCTCAATACAAACATTAAAGGCTAGGAGAGCTTGAAATGTTTCAAGCCCTAAAAGATAACAACTTCCAACTCCGACTTATATAAAACTTTCCTTCAAAATTGATGGAGAAGTAAGGTATCTCCACAATAAGGAGCACCTCAAGAAATTCATGACCACCAAACCAGCATTACAAAAAATTCTCAAGAGCCAGGGATTTAGCTCAGTGGCACCACACTTGCCTAGCAAGTGCAAGGTCCTGAGTTCGATCTCCAGTACTGGGAAAAAAAAAATTCTCAAGGACATCCTACAAAGAAACAATGAAGTCAACAATGCCAATAAGTCAAAAAAATGAACACACTAGTGGGATGAACAGCTAAGCAAAAGGAAAAAAGTATAAGGAAAACAGCAACAGGAAAATAATGCAATGACAGGAATAAATCAGTACCTTTCATTAATAGCTCTCAACGTGAATAGTCTCAATTCCCCAGTCAAAAGACACAAACTGGCAGAATGGATCAAGAACCAAAAGCCAACAATACACATTACATAAGAAATATATTCAATTCAAAAATAAATCCACAGACTAAAAACCCAAGAATGGAAAAGAATATTCCATGCAACAGGAACCTGAACAAAAAAAGCAGGACTAGCAATTCTAATTTTAGATAAGTGAATTTCAAGCCAAAACTGATGGGAAGAGACAAAGAAGGTCACTACTTATCAGTTAAGGGAAGAATCTAACGTGAAGAGATAACAATTATAAACATATAAGCACCAAATACCAGCAGCTCTGGACATTAAAAAATCAGATAAACACCAATACAATTATAATGGGAGACCTTAATACCCCATTGTTACACACAAGGATGGATCAACTAAAACAAAAAGAAAAACCAGAACTATCAAACAAATGGACTAAATAGGTATCTACAGGCAGGTGTGGTAGAGCACGCCTGTAGTGCCAGCACTCTGAAGCAAGAGTATCACTGAGAGTTTGAGGCCAGCCTGGGCTACATAGTGAGTTCAAGGTCAGCCTGAACTAGACAGCAAGATCCTGTCTCAAAAAAAAAGTCCTCAATAAGATACTGACTGACAAACAGAATGCAGTAAATCATCAAAACAATCATATACCATGAATGACCCAGTAGGATTCATTTCAGGGATGCAGGCACGGTTCAACACACGCAAATCAATAAATGTAATATACCACATATACAGAATGAGGGACCAAAATCACATTTTCTCAAGCATTTGACAAAATCCAACATCCAATCATGATAAACACCTTAAAGAAAGTATGCATAGAAGGTCTTTATCTCAATCTGATAAAAGCCATCACTGACAAAACTGATGGCCAATACTGCATTAAATGGAGAGAAGCTGAAAGCTTTCACTCTAAAATCAGGAATAAGGGCAAGGATGTCTGCCGTCACCACTCCTATTTAACACAGTTTTCAAAGCATTAGCCAGAGCAATTAGACAGGAAAAACAAACAAAAAGGATATGGAGAGGAAAGAAAGAAGTCAAATTATTATTTGCAAATGACATGATCCTCTACATAGAGGACCACAAAAACTCCACCAAAAGACTCTTAGAATTAATGACTAAATTCAGTAGCATACTAGGATAGTAATTAACATTCAAGTCAACAGCATTCCTGTGTATCAGTAACAAATTCATCAAGAAAGGAAATCAGGGAAGTAATACCTTTCACAATAGCATCAAGGAAAATGAAATACTTGGGAATTAGCACAACAAACAAAGTAAAAGACCTCTCCAGTGAACTATAGTACTCTGAAAAAGGAGATTGAAGATGGCAGAAAATGGAATGAAGGACTGGGGATGTAGCTCAGCAGTGCTGCACCTACCTGGCAAGCACAAGGTCCTGAGCTAAACTGGGTGTGTGTGTGTGTGTGTGTGTGTGTGTGAAATAACATCCCATTCCTGTATAAGCAGAACTGATATAGTCAAATTGGCCATACTTCCAAAACTGTTATGCAGATGTAACATACTCTCAATCAAAATACCAAGAGTATTTCTCACAGAACTAGAGAATGCAATCCTAAAATTCATATGAAACCAGATGAGACCTAGAGTAGCAAAAGCAATTCTGGGCACCAACGGCAAGGCTACGGACATCACAATCTCTGACTTCAAGTTATACTATAAAGTTACAGTGATAAAAACATCACGGTATTGGCAACCCCCCCCCCACACACTTGTAGATCAATGGAACAGAATAAAGGATACAGAAACAACTCCATGCATCCTCAGTGACCTTATTTATGACAAAGGGTCTAAATCCTTTCACTGGAAGAAAGTCAGCTTCTTTAACAAATACTGCTGGGAAAACCGGCTATCCACTAGCTGAAGATTGAACCCATATCTCTCACCATGCACTAAACTCAAATCAAAATGGATCAAAGACCTAAATATTAAAACATGTTAGCAAACAAAACAGGTTAAACATCTGAAGACACAGGTGTAGACAAAGACTTTCTGAACCGAACTCCAGTTGCACAAGGAATAATACCAAGAATCAACAAAAGGGATCACATCCAATTTAAAAGCTTTGCACAGGAAAGGAAACCACCAATGGAATGAAGAGACAATCTACAAGATGGGAAAAAACTTTTGCCAACTATTCCTCAAAGGACTATTATCTAGATTATATAAAGAACTCAAAAAAATTAGACCTGCCAAATTTAAAGAACCAATCTAAAAACTAGCATCTTAAATGAATAGACACTTGTCAAATGAAGAAGTATGAATGGCCGATAAATACATGAAAAAATGTTCAACACTGCTGGCCATTTGTGAAATGCAAATGAAAATAATACTGAGATTCCATCTCCCTCCAGATAAAATGGCTATTTACCATCAAGAAATCAAACAACAAATGCTGGGGTCGGGGGGTGCTTCTTCATTGTTGGTGGGAATGTAAAATGGTACAAACACTATGGAAATCAGTATGAAGATCCCTCAAAAACACTAAAACTAGAAATTCTATTTGACTCAGCTATTCCCCTTCTAGGTATCTTCCCAAAAGAGTTAAAGACATCAATGTTTACAGCAGCACAATTCATAACAGCTAAATCCTGGAACCAGCCTATATGTCCATGGATAAAGAAAATGTAGTATTTATACACAATGGAGTACTACTCTGCCATAAAGAAGGATAAATTCAAGTCATTTGTAGGAGAATGGGTGCACCTTGAGATGAAAATATTAAGTAAATCAGACACACAAGCTTAAATATCACACAGTTTACCTTATGTGAGAAATCCAATATATAAATAAAGTGAAAAATAAAAGACAATGGGGAAAAATAAGTTATTGTGATCCAGGATGGCTGATGTATTTAAAAGTGTACCTTGATTTATTATAATTGTCTTATGTGCTTTATATGTTATTTTGGCCTGTTAGTCTGGTTGTTAATCTGTTCATGATAATTATCTTGATAAGGACTTATAAAATAAATACATGTGCTGACAAAAAGAAAAAAAAATTTTTTTAAACAGAGCTGGAGAAAAGGGAAAAAACAAAAGAACTGAGGTACATTATGTACATGTACCAATTCCCCACAAGGAATTTAATCATTATGTGGTGCAAACATGTACTAATAAAAGTTAAAAATAAATAAATACACGTTTCTTTACGTCTGATCCAAAGCACTAAAGACTCATACTACTGTTTACGCCAATTTTTGCAAAAGTCAACAAGCATCATTCATTTAATACTCAATGTGCCAAAGGCATAATTTAAAATCCATGACTGGGTGTGATGGTGCATGCCTGTGAGTCCAGCACTAAGGAGGCTGAGGCAGGAGAATCTGCTGTGAGGGCAGCCTGTACTACACAGTGAGTTCAAGGCCAGCCTGAACTACACAGTGAGAACCTATCTGAAAAATCCAAAACAAAACAAAAAAATACTTAAAATCTTTCATATAATCCATAACACTTCATTATCTTTATAACACTTTAGGGAGAAGGAATCACCATCCATTTTACGAAAGGCAACGAAGCATTTATACCTTGGTCTAACTAGGACAGCTACCCAAAACAAAAGAAGCCAATGCACTCTCTTCTCAAATAAGTAAAAGGTCAAATCCAATTATTTTAAATTTCACTACAGGTTTTTTGAAAAGCTTATACGGGCACATGCCTGTAATCCCAGCACTCTGGAGGCTGAGGGAGGAGGATTGTTGCAAGTTTGAGGCCAGCCTGGGCTACATAGCAAGTTCAAGGTTATCCTGAGCTATATAGCAAGACCCTGTCTCAAAAAAAAAAAAGAAAAAAAGCTTATATGGAATACCAGAATTAATGATATATTTGCTCTGATAGTCAAATGATATAAAAATATGATTACACACAGGATACACTCTGGATAATAAAACTGTAGTGTTAATGTTCTGCCACTAATGCATAATCTCAAAAATCATTGATAACAGCCAAAAAGAGTACCTAGCTGGTTCACTTCCTTTTTAAATATCTTTTGATTCTTACAAAACTCCTTCCTAAGATACAGAAAACCAGAAATGTCAAAAGAAAAAAAAAAACAAAACAATAATCTAAATGTATGTATCTAAATGTAGTATTTGTGCTTAAAATATGCACATAACGCTTTTCAATAATCTAAATGTAGTATTAATCTAAATGTAGTATTTGTGCTTAAAATATGCACATAGCGCTTTTCAAAAGAGAAGAGCTGAATAGCTACTAAGTTGTGTGGTATTATTATTATTTTTTTTGGTACCGGGGATAGAACTTGGGAACTTGCGCTTTCGAGGCAGGTGCTGAAACCACTGAGCTAAATCCCTGGCCCTGTGTGGTATTATTTAAGATATTGAAATAGAGTAATGTTTAAAATGCTACTTTAGAGAAGCACAGAAAAATAAAATCAACAGCAGTACTTACTTTCCCCTCCATGAATGCTTTGTTGTATAGAAACATGCCAAATCCTTATTTTCTCTAATTATGTTCATTTTGTGCTAAATCCTGTAAGATAAAAGTATAGATATACTTAGTACAGTGTTAGATGCTCTTAACTTTTCTTGAATGTCATATTCCAAAGATACAATATGTCTCTCACTTTCACATCTCTACAAAACCATAAGGTTTTTAAGGACAGTAGTTTGTTCAATGCTCCCATAGCCTTTAGCACCCATACTGTGACTGTTCAACTGGTCTCCCCCAACCTGTCACCCTCCTATCTGGAGTGGTTTCTCTTTGTTTTTGGTACTGGGAATCGAACTCAGGACCTTGTGCTTGCCAGGCATGGCACCACTGACCTAAATCCCCAACCCTGGAGTAGGTTTCTTGAAGACAAAAATTGCCTTCAATCAACATCTTAATGTATGGAACTGAGTAAAAAATAGTTAGATAAAGAAAATGAATCTCACATTGCCAAATACAATGTTTTAACATATTAAAAGCATCTGAAACTATTTGCCAGGCATCAAACCAATTCCAAAAGGTTTTTGCAAAGCCAATCACTTTGTTATCACTGTTACTTTAAAGGGGATCTTTTGTACACAGGAATTTAAAAATAATTTTCTCATTATAAAAATAATGCACGTTCACAGTAAGAAATCTAAAATCTTCATAAAGTTAGTCATTATCCAACCTAGCATCTAAAGGTGATCATTCTAGCTTCCATTCTTACATTTAGAAAAATCATGTTTTTTATTTTGCAGGGTGTGTTGATGCATGCCTGTAATCCCAGCACTCAGGAGGCTGAGGCAGGTGGATCGCTGTGAGTTCGAGGTCAGCCTGGGCTACACAGTGAGTTCAAGACCAGCTTGAATTACAGAGGGAGACTGTCTCAAAAAAACAAAACAAAAACTGTAGGATACATACCACACTGCTAATACTGCCAAGAAAATATATGGAATTATGGTTCACTTAAACTTGGCTTACACACCTTTTATATACCGATTTTAAAATCAGGTATGCTTTTCATAATTAATAAAAATAATTTTCATCCAAAAACATTAATGTAACATCTTTTGAGATACAATATATACACCATAAACTTACTTTTAAAGCATACAATTCCATGGTTTTTAGTATACTCAGAGTTCTACAACCATCATTATTTTTAGAACACTTTCATCACTCCAGTAAGAAGCCCTGTTAGTAGTCACTCACAGGTTTCCTATCACTAGAGATTCACTTCTTCTAGCTACACTGCCAAATAATATTGTATGGATATACCACTTTTTTTTTTTTTTGGTACCGGGCATTGAACTCGGGACCTTGTGCCTGCAAGGCAGGTGGCAGAACCACCGAGCTAAATCCCTAGCCCCTGCATATACCGCATTTTATTTACTCATCAACTGACTGACATCTGTGTTGTCTCTACTTTTTAGTTATTACAAATAATGCTAATATGAACATGTGTATACAAGTTTTGCGTGAACATGATTTCTTTTGGTATACACCTGAGTGGAAAAAACATTTTTAAACAGCTTTTATCTTGAAATTGCTTTCTTCGTTTTTCCTGCTTGTTTTTAGACTATTAGCCAGAGACTTTGTACAAATGCTCATTCCCTAAATATTCATATGGTTTACACATTCCTCTCCTTCAATCTATGTTCAGATGTCACCTTTACATTGAGACCTTCCCTTAACCACTGTGTTTCAGACTATAACGATTCTCCTCATTCTATATTCCCTATTTCTTTATGCCCTTACTCCTTTTCTCTGGATAGCACCTTTCATACTTTAATGTGCACTTTATTATATATTATTCACCTAATCCCATTAGACTATTCAGACAGGGGCAGTCTGTTTAGCTCACTAATGTATCTCCAGAGCCTACAAGTCTGCCTGACACAAAAGGAGCCTTCAGTAGAATAAAACGTAGCAATCTCAGGGCAATTCTGATGTCCACTTCAAAATTGATACTCTGATAAGAGGACCCCAAGAGATTTATCGAATTTTCTGCAAAAACATCATTAATTCATGCTCTGAAGCATGCCAGAACCACAAGTAACATCAAGTTTAGAGAAAGCTTTATTGTTACCAGAAAGAAGACATTTGTTATACAATCAACTGACAGATTACTAATAAATATAGAGACAGCCAAATGCAATCCTGAACATTGGTTTGGTACTTTGCTTATTTCTGGATTTTGTATCTTGGATGACATAACAGCCAACTGACATTTATTAAACCTGACAAACATCTCTTCCTTTGAATCACCTGCTGTAAATACTGCTAGGAAAAAAATAAAACCTAGGTAGTATCTCTGATTCATCAAAAAGTGAAATATATAGGAGTACAGATGACTATTTACATATCATAAGTGAAGACTGGAACAATAAAAGAGAAAGATGAACAGAAAAGGTAAATGACTGATACTGAAGAATGGAGTTTGGATTCCTAATCCATTTCTTAATCAAAAGGACCACACCAGCAGCTTATCTTCAGCAAAGTGAGAAGATATGTATGAGAAAGAGACAGGCAGATATCATTAAGGGACTTTAAAAGGCAATGCAGAGAAAACTTTTTAAATGATAATAAAAACTTTTTAAATGACAACTGTAAAGAACTTAGGACATGACCTAGAAAGAAAAAGATCCCTAATAAATCCACAAGTGGAGAATAAAAGCAGAATAATTGTGCAATTAATAACAAAACATTTAATTTTTAAAAATAAAACACATAAGAGAATGAACTCATGGGTATCACTGACTTGGGGTATACATTATTCAAACAGACCTTTTGGGAGAGGAAATAAAACAAGCTTACATTAAGAAGGTTTATCCATACTTTTTGGAGACTCAAGTTCATAAAGAAGAAAAAAGCACCAGACTTCAAGAAGATTTTAGGCTAGGATAAATAAAAGGAGAAAGAAGGAGAAAACATAACAGTAATATAAGTCAACTACTAACCATCTTGTCTGTTTAAAAAAAAGGAACAAAACTATATTCCTGATGCAGATTAGAATGATGACAGAAAAACACAGGAGGATTAAAGAATCACTTCAATTCAGGATAGCAGAAATTTCTATGGCCAATTTTCAGCACACCTGATAATTTTCTCTGTCTTTAATGTTTTACAAGGCAAGAAATGAAACTGCTACTTTGCATTTAATTCTGAATTTAAAAGAAGGCTTGTAAAATGGAAAGGCACTTTACGACGGAGAGGGAAAAAAAGAAACAAAAAACCTGCTCCTCTATATGAAAAGCTTGCTTTCAACCATGTTATACTTAGGGGTATATTTTAGAGGTATGCGAGGCAGTAGACAGCCACTTTCATAGCCAAGTCACCCCATAAATTAGACAGTTCAGTCCTATTATTAGTGTTTGCATAACCTCAAAATGGAAACCAGTGTAATGCTTTGTATTTTGAACACTCAGCAAAAGCTATTTTAAAACTGAGGAGGTAAGGTGATCCTAAATCTAAAATTTATGACAAGTCCTAAGGGCAGGGCATTTGTTATGCATTTCATTTTGTCCAGTAATAACAATGTTATAGGTATGGTGATTCCTATTTTATGGATAAGAAAATTGATAGAGAAACAAGAAATTGACAGAGAACACCTGTCCAGGGTTCACAGAAAGTTAAATGGTTGGAAAGGCCTTGAGCCAACCTGTTTAATTCCATACTCTATGTACTTAACCTGAGCATTAATACATTCCTTCAACTCTAAGATATAAAATAAATGAATGCGGACTACAAAGTTACAGATTTATCATTTGATAAAACATTCCTGAAATAATTTAGAATTAGTTTCAATTCTTACTTTTACCTGGGAAAATGGACACCTGATAGAAATCACTTTGAAATGCATAATTTTGAGCCGGGCTTGGTCATGCACACCTGTAATCCCAGAACTTGGGAGGCTGAGGCAGGAGGATCACTGTGAGTTTGAGGCCAGCCTAGGCTACATAGAGAGTTCAAAGCCAGCCTGAACTACAAAGCGAGACCCTGTCTCAAAAACAAAACAAAACAAACAAAAAAAATACACACACAATTTCAAGCAAGGAAATGACCATACTCAATCCAGGAATAAAGAAAAAGGAAATCTCCAAAGCTGAAATACTTTACCATCTATAAACTTGCAAATATTTTCATCTACAGCTATGCTTTAATTTTTTTTAAACAAGCACGTGAAAAATAAACAGAATGACAGAAATTTACCACTGGAGCTTTTAGAATAACCAGATTGAGATCTGAGGCTGGAACCTATTTCCCAGCAGTATATTAACCTCTCCAAGTTTTTAAATCTATGTTCTAAGGAAAACCTCAACTACTTTTTGATAAAGTCACTTCATCTGAGAGAGGAGACCACCCCTCCAATTGGAATTGGACAACTATGGGTTAATTGGGTAACTATTCTCTTTGTAGAATGCACCTGAGTAACCATGACAACTTCTGTAATCTGTCACCAAAGGAGCATAACAGACTCCAAGTCCTGCCAGAACTCTGCTCCCCCCGCCCTGGTGCTCTGCTTTGTGTAAATCCTGCTTACTATATTACCAAGAAACTCCAAAAGAATTAAGCTTCATAGATGTAAAGAGAGATATATAAAGAAAAAAAGCTTCTATTCGGGGCTCTTGAGACTGACAGGAGTCACCTGCTGAGCTGTCAGCATTTATTAAAAGATGATTTGCAGGGCCGAGGATTTAGCTCAGTGGTTCCACTGCCTGCAGCCTGCCTCACAGGCACAAAGACCGGAGTTCGATCCCCAGGATCAAAAAAAAAAAAAAAAAAAAGATGATTTGCTCCTTCTTCGAGTGTCAGAGTGGTCTGCCTGGGAATCTCACACAGTTTCCTCCTGCACATCCAATGAATAGCAGCTGGCCTGGAAAATGCATTAACTTTTTCAGACCATAAAGGTAATTCTACACACACAGGTATGTCATTACAAGGATAATGGCAATTCTCAAAGACCCGGAAATCACATGAAAAAAAAAATAGGGTAAGAATATCCAGTACTGGTCAGGCGAGGTGGCACATGCCTGTAATCCCAGCACTTGGGAAGATGAGGCAGAAGGATCACTGTGAGTTCAAGGGCAGCCTGGGGAACACAGTGAGTTCAAGGCCAATCTGAACCACATAATGAGACCCTGTCTCAAAAAACCAAAAACCAAACAAAAAAGAATATCCAGTACTGACTCTACATCATTAAAGGTAAGAACTGGAACAATTTCAAGAGAACTACTGGAAGATGACAAGGCAAGTCTAGGTGCCCTCCAAGTACAGAATTCAATCTAGGAAGACTTTGGTAGCTGCCTCCTACAGCAAAGATCCTATACCTGCTAATCTATACACACTGTTAATTAATGACCATCACAAGCAGCTAATTAACACAAACAGTGAATGTTAATATTCAATCTACCACTGATATAAGGGTGGTAAATTTTTAAATTATTATTTATGGCCAAAGATAGGCTAGTATTAACTTTTATGAGTTGCATGACTTTAAACAAGCTTCTTCTCTAAATTACCCATCTGTAAAATATGGACAGTAATAACTGCTTCAAAGGGCTGTGGAGACTAAGTGAAACAATTCATATAAAGGAATTAGGTATTGACTCAGAGCAAATATTATGAGATATATTAACTAATATTAGTAATTATTGTATTTTAAACCTACTATCCCAGGATATTTTCAGTATTTCTAATATCTTTATTTTCAAGTATACTTTTAAGGCATTTTGTGGGGAGAAAGTTTTAATATTAAATTACTTGACTCTTTCTAAATGTTTTATTAATTCCACATTCCAACTCTTCTGCTATTCCATATACAGTAATTCTATCTGCTGTTTGTTACCTGGCTACCATGGCTAACGACAGTTCACCATGGTCTGAAAATATTAACTGGAAAGTCCGGCAATTAAACAATTCACAAGTTTTGAATTACATACTCTTCTGAGTAGCATGATGAAATCTCATGCTGTTTTACTCTATCATGCCTGAGATGTGAAGCATCCCTTTGTCCAGTGCATCCATGCTATATAGTCTACTAGCCCCATTATTCACTCAGTAGTCCTCAGATTGAATGTCATCCGGTCAATCAGGTTCTCAGGCTGACTGTCAACAATATAGCAGAGTTTGTGTTCAAGTAACCCTTACTTAGGAGCCCAAAGCACAACAGTAGTGACAGTGGTGTGTCTGGGTAGATTGTGAAGGCATGCCTTGGGGGTTCAGCCTTCATCCCTTCAGTTTTGGTACTCTTCCCTTGCTTTCAGCTATGATGAACTAAGAAGCTTTGCTCTACCATGGTCTACTATCATGACGTCTTTGCTTTGAAGCCAGCCATGAATGGTCTGAAACTAAAACCATGAACAAATTAAACCTCTTCTAGGTTGTAGGCGTTGTGTATTGTATCTCAGCAACAAGAAATCTAATACACTGCAAAACTTTTGGCCACAGTGAACTAATCAATTAAGATGAAAAAGAATTAAATTTGTGTATAAGAAAAAAACATATATAGGGCTCAGTACTATGAGCAGTTTTGTTTACCTAGTGGAGATACTGGAACACACAGATAAGGGGGAAACACTGTATATCACCCAGAATTTCTACCTTCAAAAATTAAGTTAATTTGCACTCATAGTTCTTAACCACTCAAAAATAACTATATAGGCATATTTCTTACTAGATGGCATACATGAGGGCATTTTTTCATTATTTTAAAAAAACTTATCTTTCCCACAAGATATATCATGTACAGGTACAAATTCCCTATGATGATGAATGTTATCATTACGTATATCTAAAATGTACCAATAAACTCCTTGCTTCAAAAAAAATTAACTGAAAAAAAATCTTTTCCACAAAAAGGTTTTTAAAAAGAAAAAACAAGCTAAACCAAGGTAATCATGATGGACAAAAGTGGTTTTTTTTAAGTTACCTGAAGTCAACTGTAATTTACCACTTATGTTTCTCTATTCCAATTGTATCCCTACAAAATACTATTATAGGCCAGTGTTGTTTACATTTTAGATATCCCCAACTTGGGTGTTTGGAATCTCAAGTACTAGGAATGTTTCCTTCCTTTTATCCAAACTAGTGTCTTTAAATTTGTCTGGTGCCTATTAACTACAATTTGAGAAACTTTTGGGGGAAAAAAGAAGCTTTACTCTTTAAAATAAACTTAATTAGTAAATACTTCATATATACTATATACATATATATATATATATATACACTATATACATATATATATATATATATGCTAAAAAAGTGGTTTAAGTATCTGCTTATAGGCAGATACTTTTTTTTTTTGAGACAGGGTCTCACTATGTAGTTCAGACTGTCCTTGAATTCACTATGTAGCCCAGGCTGCCCTTGAACTCACAATGTATCCTCCTGCCTCAGTCTCCGAAGTGTGGGATTATAGGCATGCACCACCATCCCCAGCTCTTTCAACAGAATTGTACTAAGGGCTAAAAAGTCAAATTCAGGGCAACACAAATACTGTATTTTGGCCAGATGTGCCTTTTTCAATGAATTCTACTCCTTTATGCTTTCAGATAACACAATATTCTTTTATTCTCTTAATTACTGGCAGTAATGCTGGCACATCTATTTATAATCACTTATGGATAAAATTAGAATGTTCCTTTTAAAAGATACATAATTTTGACACAAAAACCAAAGGATTTGAGAGTCTACTGGGCAGAAGCTTACCTCAAACTGACACTAAGAACAAAAGTAGAACGAAGTGACCAACACCAGAAGCATAGCCTGTGGCAGATTATACTCATGCTTATAAGCAAAAGAATTTGACCATACAGCAAAATTAAGTATAAGTGGATGGCTTGCGTTAAACTCAATAAACTCATTTAGCCAGGATGAATGAATGCACTTAGAAAATAAATACAATTAGAGAATGTAGGAGTTAATGTTAGGAGTTAATGTACAGAAGGCTATTTGTTTAAAGCATGCATTTCTTGTGATAGGTCTCCCACCACCTCAGCGGCTGTTATGTATAGTAGCTGCCCTCTTCCTATGGTGCCTTGTCCCCTCCCCTGTGTGACATCATGCCAAGATGGTTGCTCCCACCAAAGAATAAACCCTTCTTCCCGGTATGCCCGTTCCCACCTAGAAAGTAACCTAATACTCGCTCACCTCCTACCACCAAGTGACATGACAGGCTCCTCCATTCCCTAGTCACTACCTCACTCAACCCCACCTCAGCCGCTACAAACCCCACCCCAGTCTCTAGAAAAGAGTCTCCCTGCCCTGGCCATATTGCTTGTCTCTCCTTTGTTCAGAGACAGCCCCTAATATTAGGGATCTAATTCCCTAATAGAGAATATCCTTAGGGATCTATTCCCCTAATAAAGGCTTGCTGTGGCCTGGTCTGGTCTTGGTCTTCGTCTTCGGCCCTTTTACCTGACAAACTGGAAGTAATTTTTACACAAATATGATGAACAGGTAAGATACTACTTTTCTCACTTTGAGTCCATAAAATGTATGGACAGAATTTACTCTGCTCATCATTAACCTTATTTTCATGTGAATTAAAATCATAGGTTTGTCTTGAAATGCATGAGATGGACTAATGAATGGGTAAAAACACGGACAGATTTGTGATAAACCAAGTTCAGTAAAATGGTAATTTGAAAATCTTGAAGGGCCAGGGATTTAGCTCAGTGGTTCCAGCGCCTGCCTTGCAAGCGCAAGGTCCTGAGTTCAATCCCCAGTACCAAAAAAAAAAAAAGAGAGAAAAAAAAATCTTGGACATGGGTTTTGGGTGTCTAACGTAAAGTTTTTTCAACTCGGCTATAGGTACAAATTTATAATATGTTGAGGAAAAGTAAGAGTTGACTTCTGATCAAAATCCTCTACAATGAAAACATTTTACCTACTATACTATGAAAGGAAGGTAAAGGCTAACTGTGAGAATAACTAAAGGGAGAATCTCTTACACTGGCTTCTTAAAAATCTAATTTTGTTCATAAATGGATTTAAAATTTAAGTAAATGCATCACTAAGTTAATACTGTTTCAAATAACATAAATGGCTAACAAACTGTTAATTTTTATCCAGATTTAAAAGCTACAGATAAACTGTTTTAGATAAAATGTGCTGTGTACAGAGGAAACTGCCATGTGAACTTTAACCGTTTTGGTTTTTTCCCCCTTAGAGACAAGGTCTCTGTGCTGCCAAGGCTGGCCTCCAACTCCTGGGCTCAAAGAATTCTCCTGCCTCAGTCTCTGAGTAGCTGACATACGCACGGTAACACATACAACTGTTTTTTAATTTTTAATTTTAATATATGATTCAAGTACAGATAAAAGTACTGCCCTCTAAATGAACAAATCAGTATGCATAATGTATATAACACAGTATCCACAAACTTAAAACAGCCAAAAAAAGATCATAATTCAAGGTTTTAGCACATCTCATTTTAGGCTCCTGAACTTTTTTAAGAGTTTGATTCCTCCAGACTTAAGTGTCCTCACAGAATAAGAAAGCCAGTGGTGACATCAACTTTCAACTGGCAATCACATCGCCAAATAATTGCCTCGAAATTTGAACACTGAAGCATGTGTATCTCCTCTACATCAAAGTTAACTTTTAAATAATTCCACTGTCATAGATTAGTCAAAATAATTTGAGAGCTCCCCTGTTCTACTTTAAAAATTTATTCCCTTCCAACTAAAAATTGAGTATTCATGAAACAAAAGGGCAAAAGAAATTTAAAAAATACAGGGGCCGGGATGTAACTCAGTGGTGCCATGCCTGCCTGGCAAGCACAAGGTCCTGAGTTCGATTCTTGATACTGAAAAAAAAAAAAAGAAATTAAAAAATACAGTGGACCTTCAAGTTACAACTGGCCTGACAAAGGTTAATGGACCTAATTCTGCCTCTTGTAATCTATATATAGCATGCACCTAGGTAAACATCCAGGTCTCAGTTGTATTGACTTACAACCAACTTGAGTTACAACCAGCCCTCATTGAGTTTGTAAGTCAAGGGTCCACTGTAACTCCTAAGGCCAGGGATGGTGGCGCACATCTGTGATCCCAGCACTCAGGAGGATGAGGCAGGAGGACTTCTGTGGGTTCAAGGCCAGCTTGAGCTACATAGAGACCCTGCCTCAAAAAACAAAAACAAAAACAAAAACAAAAAAGGTAACTCATAGGGCTGGGGATGTAGTTCAGCACTGCCTAGCAACTTAAGATGCTGGTTTCAATTACCAGTACTGAGGAAAAAAGAGAGTAACCCCCAAACCTAAAGAAACATTTTAGCATTATCTCAATGGGAGGACAATGGGAGGAGAGGTGGTACATACATACAATGGCAGTTAATTGTATTGGTCTTTTTTATTCAGCAGTATAAATCAAATACCAGAAATAAGGTCTATCTTTTCTATTTTAATCATATATATGCTGATATTACCTCAAGAAACAGATCTTGAGACAAAATAAACTTTTAACTATTTAAAAAAAATAGTAGGATATGGTGGCTCATGCCTGTAATCCCAGCACTGTGGAAATTAGAGGCAGGAGGATCACCAAGTTCAAGCCCAGCCTGGCAATTTATACTTTAGTAAGACCTTTTTTCAGAATTAAAAGTAAAATAGGGATGGAGACAACTGGAGACTGGATAAAGCAGATGTGGTTTTTTTTATAAAATGGAGTACTACTCAGCCATAAAGAACAGGAAACTAGAGACATTTATAGCTAAACGGATGTACATTGAGGTCACACCTTTTTTTTTTTTTTGTACCACGGATGAACTTGGGACCTTGCACTTGAGGCAGGCACTGGAACCATTGAGCTAAATCCCCTGCCCCTTTGAGGCCATACTCTTAAGTGAAATAAAGAGGACAGACATGTAAATACTGAATAGTTTATCTGGTGGGAGAAACTAAAAGTGTAAATAAGGATGAAAATGTATAACTGATAATGTGAAATAGGAAGAAAAAGTCTAAAGGGTTAAAGGAAGTGGGAGGGGTAGGGAAAAGGAAAGGAAAAAAGGGAAACAAAGTCTGTAAATAGGGAGGGGTGGAGGGGTTAAAGGGAGGGCAGGGGAATGGGGAAAAAATAAGAACCAAGATACATCATGTAAAGGTACAAGTTCCCAATGATGAATGTAACTATATTACATACCTAAAATGTACCAACAGACTTAATGAAAAAAAAAATAGGGATGGGGATATAGCTCAGTGCAAAGGTTCTGGGTTCAATCCCCCCACCAAAACAAAAATTCCCATTGGAGATGACTTTTCCCATTCCAAAGCTTTAGAATACTTTCAAATAGTCACCTGAACATTTTTCTTTAGAAACGTGTTCATTTAAGCCATTTCTTGTAAATAATAGTGAAGATTTCCATGTTTTACTTTGTTACACATTCTTCAAACTTCCTGAACCTATTTTCTATTTCAATTTATCTTTGAACCATAACTTGGCTTTTGCAAGAACAAAGTATACTAGCTTCATAAACTCTTCTTTAGCTCAGAAAGACACTTAATACAGCTCTATTACAGTAAATAGGCCCTAATGGGCCAAAGAGATTTTCAGCAGCCAAGTTGAAACTTGCTATTCTTTCTGTAACTAAAGTTAATGTGTAATGGAGGACCAAATTTCCTAAACCTGTAACAAACACAATTGGAAGAAAGTTTTACAGTAAGCATCCAAACATCTACACATTCACCTCCATACTATTAAAAGAAAATTTAAATTGTTACAATTTCCCTTTCACCCCATACTAAGTAGCAGTAACACCAGTTTCCTGGTTTGTTCTTTCTGAAATACTCCTATTACTGATATCTCTCCCACAGTGCCTTAGAGCTTACAAGACATTTCCAAATTACCAAAAAAGCGGGGGTGGGGTGGGGTGGGGGTGATGATATATGATTCCACTTTTTTTTTTGAACTCAGAGCTTGGCGTCATGGCACGTCTATAATCCCAGCACTAGGGAGGCTGAGGCTGGAAGATTATTCCAAGTTCGAGGCCAGCCTGAACTATACAGCGAGACCCTGTCTCAAAAAGCCAAAAATAAATAAATAAATAATAAAACAAACCCCAAAAGCGCTAAGGTTTAGAAGAAATATGGTTTATCTACCCTAAGACAAAATACATTCTGTGTCTTGACTAAGAATACAAATCAGAAATCTCTATATAAAAGTTTAGATTTTAGTATAATTAATATAGAATTTAAGAAGTATTTCAGAAAGTCTCATATTCAGGACCTTAGTAATCTTTCCATTAAGCAAATTCTGGCAGCTATTGTTGACAAAAATCAGAGCTTTAGAAGAATTGTTATAGACTACTTTAAGAGTTTTGTTTTCTGTTAATCAAAAAAATCAAACACTAAGCCAGGTGTGGTGGCGCACGCCTGTGATCTCACCACTTGGGAAGCTGAGGCAGGAGGATCTCCATGAGCTCAAGACTAGCCTGAACTACATAGAAAGCCCAAAGTCAGCCTGAACTATATGAGACCCTGTTTCAACACTTCCCTCCAAAATCTAATGCAGAGATACTAACAGTAGGCACATGCTAAACATGAATACTGTTCAGGCAGTGTGGTCTACTACAGGCAACAACAGAATGCTGAAATCAAAATCCCACTGCTTTTTTATGTTGCTTCAGAAATCCCTCATCTTCACAAGTATTAGTAGAACAAGTATTAAGTTGCTGAATAAAGTTAAGCATCTGGAAAGAACTACTACAAGGTATATGTTTATCTTTATTGGCTGAATCTCATTTATATGCATCTGTTCAGAGGTAACTGTATCCTAAGCAGAAACAATCATTTATAACCATATTGGCTTAAACTATTTGCTACAAGTATTCCCTACATCAGTGATTCTCAAAGAAGTTTCCATGATTAAGAATCACTCCACATAACAAGAGGTATTACTGATTGGCACATGCTGAGCACATGAACACTACTTGACAGAAAAATGTTATTTTAAAACACTGAATAAAATTTCCATCTAAAATATACCTCAACTGGGGCAATATGACTGGGAGCACTATTAGCATTTAGTGGATGAAACTAGATATCCTTCAATGTATAAGACAGTCCCACAGATTGAAAAATTGTCCTAAAGTACAATTTTCAAATGTCCATGTGGTAAAATACCTACTTATAATCAACTCCTCCCAGAATTTATTTTAAATACAAAATAATAAGTATTAGTGCCGGGGATTTAGCTCAGTGGTGCCACCACCTGCCTCACAAGCACAAGGTCCTGAGTCCAATATCAGGTACCAAAAAAAAAAGGTATGTTTTGCAGAGTTTAATATATACAGGTTTCCTAAGAATGCAATTATCAGGTCAGGCATGGTGGTGCACACCTGTAATCCCAGCACTGGAGAGGCTGAGGCAAGAGAATTGCCCCAATTTCGAGGCTAGCCTGGGCTACATAGTGAGTTCAAGATCAGCTTGGACTGCACGGCAAGAATGTCTCAAAAAAGAAAATAATCAAGAATAAAGAAAAGCCATCAAGTAAACTGAGATTTTATTTTCCCTTGTTCAGTTTAAAAACAATGCTAATAGTAATTCTACCTGTGGCATTTGAGTCACAAGATGATAAACATACCCATTCAAATTTGTCAAAAATCAAACTGATTCCATGGAAAGGAGCAAGTCTCTGACAACTGCTTATTTCAGCATGATCATAAATATTTATATATTGAAATGCACATAGTTTTGCTATGCCTTTTTGGTAATGTGAAATTATTCCAACAAGATAAGAGTACTGAAAAATTTAAGCATGATGCAAATTTCACATCTGCTTATGTGCAATTTCCTGAATCACTAGGAAACACCAGGTGAATGCAGAAACTGTAAAGGCTAAACTGAGCTGCGTAGGCATTCACAAAACACACATCTTAGGAGATCAATGGATTACCCATTCAAATATGTTCTTAAACTCCATTCAATCTTGTGACTCTCCTGCTTCCAATGCTTCACAATAATTCATGTGATTCCTTCCAGTGGAACCTTTTTCAAGAAAAAAATACCATTAATTATCATAGCATGTAACCACTAAAAATGTGCAAAAAGTCTTATTTTTAAATTCCTTTTTTAATGTGTCACTGAGGAACTTTTTGAGTTTTATGATCCTAACCAATTCCTCTCCTAAGTCTTGTGGTTTCTTTTTAATTTTGCATAAAACAGTGATTCTTAAGAATGACATGTCTTGTGACACAAGTGACTATATTTTAACATAAAATCCTTTCAATTTTACATACAGGCAAAAATGAGGGTTTTTAAAATTAAAGATTCAGAACATTATGTCATTTTAATAGCCAAATCTACCCATTTTTTCTTGTGGTGTCATACATAAAAATCAAAGTTCAAGGAGATTTTTCCCTGTTTTTCCTCAAACTATAGATCTTGAAGAACTCACTGTTTTCATTACACGATATAATGTGCCTTAAAGTCGTCACTGTCTACTAATATAGTTATTGTAACAATCTTTTAGTGTTTCATGGTTTATCTTTGTCCATCCTTTTATTTTTAACCTGTCTTCCAGCAAGTTTCTTGTACACAAAGGATAGTTGATTTTTCTTTTTAACTCAATCTGATAACACCTTCTAACTAGTGTGGACACATTTAAAGCGATTGTTTTACATCTGTTCCATCTGTTGTCTACTATTGTCTCCTTTTCTGTGTTCTCTTATATTAAACAGGTATTTTTAAGAGTTCTATCTTCTCTATTGCCTTACTTGTATCTTTTATATATTTTTTTAGTTGTTGTTCTATGGTTAAAATACACATCTATACTTAACCAGTCTAACTTCAAAAAATATATTGATTTATGTGGAGCACAATGACCCTATAGTATCCCCCATCCTTTGTATTAATGTTTTACTTTCTACTTTTACATATATGTTCACTGTTTTCCCTTTACAAAAGCCTTTAGAACAATTAAAAATCAGAAAAAAGTAAATTTTGGGCCAGGGATTTAGCTCAGTGGTTCCGCCACTTGCCTTGCAAGCGCAAGGACCCAAGTTCGATCCCTGGTACCAAAGAAAAAAAAAAAAACAGAAAAAAGTAAATTTTATTCTATTTTCTTTTATTGCATTGCCAGTAGTTTTCATTTCTATAGACTCAAGCTTATCTGTGTGAAGAATTTCTTTTAAACATTTCTTATACAGCATATATACTGATGTTTTCTTGGCTGTTTCAGTGTATCTTTATTTCATTTTTATTTGAAAGATGTTTTGCTGGGTATAAATTTGGGATTGACAGCTTTTTCTTTCAGTAAAGTTGTCACTCAGTCCTCTTCTTGCTTGCATTCTGTTGTAACTCTTATCCTTTATTCCTATGCTCTTTTTCCCCCCCCTACCTTCAAGGTTTTCTCTTTGGCCCTTTTTTTCCTTTAGTTTATATATAATATGCCTATATATTTTTTGCACAGGTTTTTAGTGGGTTTTTTTTTTTTTTGCATGGGTTTTTAGGTGTTTATTCTGCTTGTATTCTGTAAGCTTGGATCTTTGTTTTGACACTAATTTTGGAAAATTTTGGTATTTCTTCAAATATTTCTTCTATTCTCTCTTCTGGGATTTCAATTATGCATATATTAAAATGACTGGTTCTGGTGGGTTTTTTTAAACATGTTTTTGTGGTGCAGTTGGGAATTTCTACTGACATATTTACAAGGATTCTTAGCTATGACAAATCTACCACCTCAAAGGTATTCTGCATCTCCTTACTGTTTTTCACATCTAGCATTTTTTTGATTCTTTGTTTTTCTCTGTTGAATTTACCCATTTCATCCTGCATTTTGTCTACTTTTCTGTTTCAACTTTTAACACAGTCAGTTTAAATTCCCAGTTAGATAACAATGTCTATGTCAACTTGTATGCATTCTGACAACTGCTCTTTCTTTTGGGAATTTCTATTTTCTTTTTTTTATCTTTTCATATGCCTCTCAATTTTTTTTTTTAACTAGACATGTGGTATAAGATAGCTGAGATGGACTGTAGAAGACTAGATAATTAAGGTCCTGGCCTAACTGACCTTCTCTGCAGAACAAAAGAAAAAAACAGCAAACTCTTCTTGTTTGGCAATGTGCAGGCATACTGGCTGGAATGTTGCAAGTTCCAGAAAAGAGTCAATACAGCTGAGATCTGGATATTTACCTGGGTACACCCTATAGATAACAAGAGGCAGATGAATCTTCCATTAACCTAATTGCTTGCTCCCTTGTCTAAGTGAATAAAAGCGAGGTGAGCCAAACACTTAGGGCTCTTTGCCCACTACAGGCAAGAGCTCCCAGTCCCCTCATTCTAAATTATCTCTGTCTCTGTGTCTTTAATCTCCGTTCACCCCCTCCAGTTAGATATTCCTATCAGGCTGGTCTCCTGCATTGGAGGCATCTTTGCATAATCTTGTGCCTCTTCCAGTAGATTTCTGTGATTATGGTTACTTATTCAAAGCTTCTTAGCATGGTGGTGGGGGTTAGGGATGCAGTCTGCTGTTCTGATCGAGGTTCAGTCTAAGTCATATACTAGGTCTCTGGATCTCAGAGGTACAGCCTTCTTGTTTCTCCGGACCCTCCCCTGACTGCAGTTTTGGGTTAAGGGCCTCTCTCCCCATAATATTCTTTCTCTCTTATTTCATCTCCCCCAGCTCAGTGAATTTTTACCAGTAGGGCCAACAAGGATGCCCTTCCCTCCACAGATTGGAGGGAAGTTTTGTTCCAGAAGAGAAAGCAGAAAATTGAGCAGTTTCTTGACCCTCTAAAAACTTCTCTTGATATTTCCCTCCACTAGGCCTGCATAACAAGATACTCCCTGGGTTGGGCTGTTTCCAACCTTTTGTAGGCATATAACTAGCAAAGTTTGTGGATAAAGAGCAAGACAGTGCACTCAGTCTTCATCAATTTGTTAGCTACTCTAAAAGAACTCTTCACAGCTGACCAAACCGAAGGAAGCCAATTATGCATATTTTAAATATTACAATTATTTGGTATAAAAAGGGAATCTTCAAAAACCACTGCTGTCTGTCCCGGATGCAGCTCAGTGTTGCCATGTCTGCCTGGCAAGCACAAGGTCCTGAGTTCAATCCCCAGTACCAGGGGAAAAAAAATAAAAACAAAAAAAGCCCAGTGCTTACAATTATACCTAGACATTCAGTGGGCAATACATAAAGCAGAGGTGTCTGGCCTTTAAATCCTGAAAGCCTGATTTACCTACCTCCTTTTTGTTGCTATTACTATTCTTGTGTGCCTTGACCTGTGTACAGTGCTTTTGTCACCCTGGCAGCTTTCTTGGGCTGTGTTATACCTTTGTTGGCATAGTCCTGCCCTGAGCACAACTTCCTGTGATTGTAAAGAAATGTATCAGCTGACTACTTACTAAACACAAATTAAATAAAAGAGCCAGGCACGGTGGTACATGCCTGTAATCCCAGCACTTGGGAGGCTGAGGCAGGAGGATCACCTTGAATTCAAGGCCAACATGGACTGCATAGCAAACTTTGTCTCAAAACAAAACAAAATAAAAGGGAAGCTTTATCGGATCTGATAAAGTTGAAAAAAACTGAATCAAAAGCTTATTTCCAAACAACTCTCCTTTAGCCACCTTCAAACTATCACCATTTTAGAAAAAGAGGAATATCCTCCGTAAGTGGAATACAAATACTGTTATTTTCCAAAAACTGAACTCTAGTCTTTAAGGTTATTTACATTCTTGTTTCTTAATAACGGACTCTTTTCTTCCCTAATATGTCTACTTCCTGCTTTCAAACGAGTACAACACAATTTCTAAATAAAGACCTATGTTCATTGAACATATTGTAATATTAATAGCCCAGGTCACGCTTGAGATATAGCTGCTTAAACACTGTTTCACATTTAAAATATTAATATGGTTTTATGTTATAACCTAAATTAAGCGAAACAACGAAGCACTTTGTAGAAACCAAAGAACTGAGATCCAGTGTTTTCAGGATACTACATGTCTGACTAGTTCCTATAAATTTTCCTTTTTTTTTTAAAGGAAGTCCTGTTTCATATTCCCATAAATCCACAGATGACTGGTAATATACTAGAAAACCTGACCCCTGTGAATCATTTCCTCAAACACTGTAGATGGTACTTTCAAGCATAGAAATCTACCAAATCCATAAAATGAGAAAGAAAATACTGTGAAAAAAGGCAATCACTAGGAGCAGTTCCTGAAGAACTATCTTGAAATTTTACCAGTTTTCGAAGATGCTTTATTCGAAAACGCTCAAAATAACTTTACTGAATAAAACCTTTCACAGAGGATCCAAGAGCTTCTTCAGGTAGACTCTTTTCAGGGGAGGCAGGGTGGGGTAAAGGAAAAAAAGAGAGGGAAATGGAGAAATAATTATTTTGGAGACCACCAATGTATTAGGGGAGATTTTTTACTCCTCTCTCCCAGCAACTGATAGAGGAAATAATTTCAGGACAAATGTGATTAACACCATACAATAAGGGAGAAATTTAAAAGACAATCTTCTCAGGTGTAGTAAGTCAAATCTGCGTTTATCAGCCACTTTCCGAGGGATCAAAGTCCTATTTCCCCCACTCCAAAGGGTACATTCAGAGGTGAAATCGCAGCAGCTAAAGAAAGACTACTGTGAATAAGTTACCTTGCAGGAACGAAAACTCTAGAGGGGAAAAACTTGATTTTGGAAAAGGGAAAGACTGTAAGAGACGACGCAGCTGTTTCCAACAAAATGAAACAAAGCTAAGCAAAGAAACTCTAAGCGAGAC
This sequence comes from Heterocephalus glaber, assembly GCF_053883595.1. Taxonomy (NCBI): domain Eukaryota; kingdom Metazoa; phylum Chordata; class Mammalia; order Rodentia; family Bathyergidae; genus Heterocephalus; species Heterocephalus glaber. The sequence continues at coordinate 8,405,622 of NW_028258324.1, read as the reverse complement.
GCAGGCAGAGAGAGGATCGCTGACCCAACGAAACAAGTGGCCGGCACCCAGCCGGAAGGGTGCTAGGGCTATGAGTCTGGAAGGGAATCCCGAGGGCGGAGCCCACAGGGGCACTTGAGGTGTGTAGATTAAGGATGTCCTACGGGAGCAGGGGACCTACCTACCCTCGGTGGGCAGGAAACAGGAAAATGAGACAAAAAGTGGGGTGGGGCCGAACAAGCAGGGCTGTGGCCTGGACAACTGTCAGTCAGAGAAGGGGTGGCCCGACGGAAGGACCAGCAGTCCAGGGGGAAGATAATCCGCTTCCCTTAGCGGCGGCGGCCAAAACACCACCACCCTTTTCCCGGCCCTGAAACTCTCCAGTCCCCGCAGCGTGAGCAGAAAGGGGGCAGAGTCCCAAAGACTAGCGCCCAGAGTCGGCTTTACCTTTGCGGGAGGCTGGAGAGGCTCCAGCCCGGGCTCCTCCCGCCGCTGGTTCTGCGTCCAGAGAGGGATGAGGCGCCCTCCGGCCTCCTCCCTGTCACCACTTTCCCTTCACGCCGCTGGGGCTGTGCAGCTCAGCTGCCGCGGGTTCTCGGTGCCGCCGCGGCGCTGTCTCCCCGCCCCCTTCCGCCTCTTTCCTCTGCCTCTCAGAGGCTCACTCTGGAGGCCGCCATCTTCGCCCAGGCTTCGAGCACCGCCCTCTAATACGCCTGCGTTGCCACCGCCCAGGCTGTCACGAGACCCAGTCAGCTGATTTAACGCTTCCGCTTTCTGTCCCTCCCCTTTCCGTTCAATTCCCCGCCCTCGCTGTTCCATTCGCTCTCTTCCGGGAAATGCCAAGTACAGCCGGCAATCGCACAAGCGCAGAGTACCGAGGTCGGCCGTGGGTTCTGGAGACCACTCTGCGTGTGTGGGGTTGAGGATGACACGCGGCCAGGACCATGCCCCTGGGCGTGTTCTCCAAAGGACACTGTCCTTCTGTGTGAGGAAGGAAGTAGCTCTGTGGCTCTGGATTTTCGCTCTTAGTTGCACAGAGTCCGGGTATGAAGCATTGCTTAGCTCTAACCCTTAACTTCGAGTGCCGTGGCGCATCCTCAAGACCCGTTTGGCTGCATTGGGAGCCAGCCGGTTTACTCTACCCAGACGCCTAGAAGTACAGCTGAGCAGAGTTTAAGTTTTGGGTGGTCTAGGAAGTCGTGGAGACCAAAGCCTCAGAGCTGCCTCAGCCTTTGTTAGTGGGAATTCTGGACGTGTCATAGTGATATTTCCCGTTTATTGTCTACTGATCACGTATATGGTTGGCGTAATACTGCTTAATCCTCCAATGCTCTGAGATAGGAATTATACTCATTTTGTAGACAAATTGAAGTTCAGTCTGAATAAAAGTAATTTGACTAGATATTGTGTCCCTGAACCTATGTTGAGAGCTGGAAGGTGGAATCAGAATAGCGAAAAGAAGGAATACAGTATTGGGAATAAATGAGGGTTCCGCTGGGAATTCTGTGTTATCTGTACTCGGTGGTTTAATTAAGAAAAGTCAGTGCCTCCCAGACCTGAACGGCAAAGATCACAGTTAAAAAAAAAAAAATCAATGGTTCTGCAGCCCCCGCCCCGCGCCCACTAGGGATTGCACATGGCCTCATGCGTGCTGGGCAAGGTTCTACCGCTGAGCTATATCCCCAGACCTTGAGTTTTATTTTGGGAGAGGATCTCACTAAGTTTCCCAGCTGACCTCAAATTTGTGATCCTTCTGCCTCAGCCTGCTAAGTAACGGGTTACAGATGTGCACCACCAAGGTTGGCTCTGCTACAGGCATAAGACATACAGTGCAGGGTGATTTGCACGGATACATTATTTTGAGGGTTAAAGTTCTCTGATAAGGAGTTTAATATACTTTGTGTATAGCAGTCCTGAATTTGTAATGTCTTGGGGTCTCCTTCAGTCGTTGATTTCCATATGATGATTGCAGGATGAAAAGTGGCTCTTATAGTTTGCACCTTGATTTTATTGACCTGTTGCAGAAAAAGACCGTTTGTGTTTATCCTTGGAGTAGATTTTCCTGTACTGCAGCCGTGCGATAAGGTGCATGTAAGGGTAGATATCAGGAATATCTGAGTGTGAAGTATGAAGGGAGGAGAACAAAAAAAGTCGGGGGCTGAGTTAAAGGGGCCTTCTCAGCTCATCCCATGGAAACAGAAACTTGTGTTTATGTGGCTTTTTATGGGTAACAAATCCTTCCAGTAATCTCAGAAGTAGATGTGGGTTTATACAATGGAAGAAGCCAGCCCAGACTGCCCAAGAGACTTATTTGCGCAAGGTGACTGCCAAGATACAGTCACAGGACCCCTAACCTCAAAACCAGTGAACTACTAAACCTCCACATTGTCTTTCTGTTCAATATGCAGGACCAATAAAATAAATTCTCAGAATCTTGAGTAATATGAACTGCCTCGGTAGTGGAAAATTTCCAGTCTCCCAAGACAGCTTTTCTCATTCCATTTATGGAAACCACTTTCCTTGTATTGGTCCAGTTCAGTTTGCCCTTTCTTCCATGGGTAGCATTTTCCCTTTTTTTCTTCTGTCCTTTTCCTCTTTTATGCAGTTTTACTCTAAGTGCAGCACTTACTCATTCAGATACTCACCCCTTCCCACTGCCTGTCCCTCTACCCCAGCCACAGATTCTCATAGGTCTTTGTCTCTTTGCAGTACTGGGGAGATTAAACCCAGGGCCTTTGCATTGAGCTATACATCCCCAGCTAATTTTTTGGTTTTTATTTTGAGACAGGGTCTCACTAAATTGCCCAGGCTGAGCTCAAACTTGTAATCCTCCTACCTCAGCCTCCCAGACAGTGGGGATTACTGGTGTGTGCCCCTGCATGCAGCCAGATTCTCATTCTAATAAGCCACGTTCCTAGAGCTTTCATCTGCTGTTGACAAGATGTGTCCCAAGCCTTTTTACTGCTCCCCTCCCTGGTTGCTCTTAATGGGATTTGTACAAATTTGCCAGTATTCTTAAAACACTAGAGCTAAATAGGAGTCAGGGAGAGTAGGAGGACTTGGCTCTTTTCCTAGTCTTCTGTTAAATTCATTTTTGCCCACACCCTGCTCTGTTTTTAAAAAGTGGCAAATTCAAAACACATTCAAACTTTTCTATCTGAATTTATCTTTTTATTCAAAATCCAAGTTTGCAGTAGATTTTTCTAATACTTTAATAGTGCAGCTACATCAAATTTACAATCCAAATTATGTGGTACACACTTGTATTTCACAGCTTTAAGAAATACATTTTACAGCTTTTTTGGAACAGTAGCTTTTATCAGTCTCCTAAATTAGCATTCAAGGCAGGTGAGGTTTAAGATTTTAGAAACCCCACAGGCAAACAAATTGCTGCTAAATTGACCTTCCTAAACCAGACATGGTGGTGCACACCTGTAATCTCAGCACTCAAGAGGCTGAGGCAGAAAAACCAGCAGGAATTTGAGGTCAGCTTGGGCTATATAGTGAGTTTAAGGCCAGCTTGGACTACACAAAAAGAGATAGTGTCTCAAAAAAATAAATACATAAAAGAAAAAAGAAAGAAAATAGTCTTCGTAGCCAGACATGGCGGCCCACACCTGTAATCCCAGCTTTTGGGGAGATTGGGGCAGGAGGATCACAAGTTCTAGCCCAGTCCAGGCAATTTAGCAACTTAGTGAGATCCTGCCTTAAAAAATAAATAAATGAAATATAAATGAAAATAAATGAATAAATAAATTGACCTTCCTAGTGATTTTAATTCAAGATCCAATATAAGTCCTGAAGAACTCTTTGCCCCTCCACAATAGTTGAACTGTTTTAATAGTTGTGAGGCTACTGGATAGTTAAAATTATGTGGAAAAAATGTACAATGTTGTATTCACTATTTTTACTGATACATGCATTAAATTTTAAAACTATTCAATGATATAGGTTGGACATTCTTTAATTGGAAAATCTGAAATCATAAATGCTCAAAAATCTGAAATTTATGTTAGCACTTTAAAAGTTTCAGGTTTGAAGCATTTCAGATTTTGGGTTTCTGAATTAGCAATGCCTAACTGATAAAAATCTGTACAGATTCTCCAAAATCCTAAAAAAAAAATCTATAATCTGAAACACTTGTGGTTGAAGCATTTCAGATAAAGGATACTTAACCTATGCTTATTGAAGCATGGTTAAGAATACTTTAACCAGGACCATTGCAGTGGGTTCTTGCAGTGAGGGAGAGAGCTGTGGGTCAAGTGAATAACCAAGGAGAAGTGTACAGGTGGTGGCTGGAAAATTACTAAATAGTAGTCCCCATCTGGGTGAGTGGTATGCTGGCTGAACCCACCTGATAGAGTTCTTGCTTAAAACAGAATAGGGTAATGAGATAACACCTGGCGGAAGGTGAGCAATGAGGAACCTAACCAGGTATCAAGGATGATGAGATACTCAGGATGAGGGTGTTCTGGCTAAACTGATTTAGCTTGACTTTTTTTGCTAAAACTGATTTTTACCAGGAAGTGCACAGATGGGCCTAGGAGTTGGTTCAAGAGCCTAATCAAAGTTCAGCCAAGCAAGAATCTTTATTCTGTTGTGCAAATGATAATATTATGAATATGTTTGATTAAATAAAATACATAATTGAAATTAATTTCACTTGTTTCTTTTTTAAATGTAGCTGCAAGAAAACAAAATTCTGTTATGTCTCTCTTGAACAGTGCTGTTGTCAGAAACTCTTGTGCAGACACACAGTGTCAGAAAACACTTCAGTTGAGTTGGTGACATAATAGCCCACAGAATCATTTGTGGTCATTTTTTGTCTTCAGTTGTTTTCCTCAAAGTTTATCTTGCTCTGTAGAGTGATTTTTTTTTGCACTCTTCCATAGTAATAATTGTATAAATTTACAATGGACAACATATAATAAATTATGATATGAGGATTTATTGACATATATACATATACTTGCTTATGTATAGTTTCCACTCTTCTTTTTTTTTTTTTGAAAGTCACAGCCTGCCTTCCCTTGTCACTGAGACCTTCCCCTGGGAAGGTCTATTTTTTACTACTCTAATTTTTATTATTAATGTGAGCTACAATGTCTTTTTAAATAGTGTAATGATGTTTATATATAAAAGATTTTGTACTAAAAACATGCTTTCATTTAATTACGGGAAACTATATAGATTTGACCATATTATCAAAGATGGATGAAGACAGGAGAAAGTACATATTCCGTGGTTTAAAAATTTTAAACTATTATTGAAATTTTAACTGATTGAAGAAAAACCCTGTGGTCTCTTATTAAAATTAACCCAACTGTTCTTTTGCAATATATATATATATATATATATGAATGAGATTTTTAAATTCATATATTCTTCCCAGTTCATTCAAACATTTTCAGTATTACTATATTTGAGAAAAATCTAGAGCCTTTCATATTTTTCCATAAATGGTTTGCAAGTGAGCAAGAGTTCCAAATCTGCTATGAAATTATTAAGACATTTTTAGTCATCATCATTTGAAGGTGTTAGACCAGTGAGAGAGAACCAACCACAGACCAATATTAAATCCACACAGGAGTTTATTACTGGCTGGGAGCCCAGCCGAGCACTGGACTCCAGCCCCAACTGTGGGGAGGCAAACATGTTTTATACACCTTTGAGGCCAACAGTTTCTAGGACCCCCTGTGGGATAGAACTAGTAAAGCAAGCAAAGGTACAGAAGCAGAATGTCCTGCTGTTAGAACATTTGGAAAACAATAGTTGATTAATTGTTATTTCTAAAGGGACCTTTTAAGGGGAGGAGGTTTCTAAGCCTCCTCCTTCTGAGTTCATCTAAAGGACAGGCAGGTGGGTCAAGCAGCAATATGGAGTCTGTCTTGTTAACTAGGGTCCTTCATTCCCCACTGGTTCTTGTAACTTAATCAAATCTTTGATTCCTGTATTTACTCTTTGGATTGTTTTTTAAAACGTCTTTTAAAATCTCATAATTTTGTCTCAACACCATCAGTTTAACTGCATCAACCCTCTGTCTAACATATTTAGAGCATTTATAATGCAAGGTCCCACGAGCAAAAGCAGAAGTGAGATAACTAGGGGGCCTGCTACAACAGAAACTAGGGTAGTTAAACATTAGCATAGAAGCAACAGGTTTTTTTTAGGGCTACACATAACCCTCCTTGTTTCATGAACAGGAGGTCAAGTCCCCTTTGATTTTGCAGGACCATCTCAGCTAGGGAATCAACCTGGTTTTGTAATCTGGAGATCGAGTCTTCCAGGTGACCCAAATCTCTGGCTACTTGGTGGCTTAGGGCTTTAAATTTTGTGTCCTGAAGGATCAGGGAGGAAGTTCCAATAGCTGCTGACCTGGCTATTCCTAATCCCACCAGAATGGGCACTAAAACAGGGGAAGCCTGTTTACTCCTATAGTGTTCAGTGGTTAGTCCTAGATGTTCGCGGCCCCCTTTTCCATTATAATACAAGACTTGTGGAAAAACATACACAGTGACACAAAATAAAGTGGCAGATTAGGTAGCCAAGACTGGTTTGGGAATGTATTTAGTCAAGCCCTTGGTGCAAGGAAACCAAGAATATCAGGACCAGGTCTCCTGGCTTGAAACCATGGGGCTGGAATGTTGCAAAGGGTTTTCCTCAAGCCTATTGTATTGTAGCCTGGATCTCACTCTGAAGAATCTGTAAGGCTTGAAGAGACTGAAGTAAAGAAACAAAAGAATTCTGTTATCTGTTCAAGGTTTAACTTAGGGAGGAGTGGTGGTGGCCTCCCATACAAGATTTTAAAAGGGGTAAACTTGTCAACATATGGGGTACATCTAACTCTTAAGGCTAGAGGAAGCAGATCGGGCCACCTACCACCAGTTTCTAGAACATATTTAGTCAGGGTTTCTTTCAGAGTCCTATTTATCCTTTCCACTTGTCCTGAACTTTGTTGGCAATAGGCACAGTGTAACTTCCAATCGATATGTAGTGCCTTCGCCAACAATTTGGATATCTGTGCCGTGAAGGCAGGCCCATTGTCGGACCCCAGGTAATGAGGGATGCCAAATTGGATAACTATCTCCTGGAGCAAAACCATAGTTACTATGTTGGCTGATTCTCCATGAGTAGGGAAAGCTTCTCCACAACCTGAGTAGGTGTCAACCAATACCAGTAAATATTTCAACCTATTGCTGGATTTTATTTCAGTGAAATCAAGTTCCCAATGTTCCCCTGGCTGTCTTCCCCATAGTCGATTACCTTCACTCCTTGGTCTCATCTTGGAGTTTACCTGTGCACACACCTGACACCTGGAACTGATGTCTTGGACCATAGAGGTCAGTCCTGGGATTGAAAACTTAGAGTCTTTTTAACTTTGATTCTCCCAAGTGAGTGAGTTAAGTGATGTAACTGATGAACAAGTTGTCACCCCAGGGCTCAGGGGAGACAAATTCGTTTGTTTTCCCTTTCCACCAGCCTGAGTCCAGTTTTGTACCCTCTCACTTTTGGTTTTTCTCTTCCTCTTCTAGGGTATATGTGGGTCTTTCTGGCAGGTAGCCAATGGGTTGGATGGGCAGAATGTCTATTGGCCCCACTGGTTCTCTGGCCACTCATAATGGCCAACACAATTATTGCCTCCAATAAGGCCAAAATTTCTTCTTTATTTTTGATAGTTTTCCCTTCTGATGTCAATAGCCCTCTCTGCCTGTAGATGTCGCCATGCACATGGGCAGTGGCGAATGCCTACCAGCTGCCAGTGTAGATGTTTACAGCCTTGTCTGGACCTAACCTTAGGGCTTGAGTTAACGCTATTAGTTCATCCCTCTGTGCTGATGCCCCCTGGCTTAATGCCTGTGCCCAGTGTACTTGTCCTTTTGGACTGACTACAGCTGCCCCAGCTTACCTGACTCCGTCTTCCATGAAGCTGTTTCCATCGGTGAAGAAGGTCTCATCTGGGCATTGTAGGGGAACATCAGTCAGGTCTGGGTGGTTGGTGGTGGAAGTTGTCGGAGTGTCCAGACAGTCATGGAGGGGTGCACACAAGTCAGAGTCCAGGAGTAAGGTGGTTGGATTAAGGGCCGTTTCTTAGGCAAACTTGATGTGTGGCGCATCCAGCAACAGGGCCTGGTACTGAGTCAGGTGGGCATTGGAGAGCCATCATTTTGGGGCTCCTCTCAGCAACGTCTCCACTGCATGGGGTGCAGTGATGACCAGGTCCTGTCCCAGGCTGAGCTTATCTGCCTCTTTGACCAGCAGGGTGGTGGCTGCAATTGCCTTCAAACAGGTAGGCCATCCACTTGCCACAGGATCAAATCTTTTAGACAGGTAGGCCACAGGTCTGTTCCAAGGCCCTAATGCCTAGGCTAGCACTCCTTTGGCTATGCCCCCTCATTCAGGCACAAACAACTGAAAGGGCTTGGTGACATCAGGTAGAGCCAGGGCTGGTGCTGACACTAAGGCTTTTTTAAAGCCAAAAAGGCAGCTTTTTCTTTTTCTGTCCAGAGGGACTGTCTCTTGTGCCTGGAGTGCAGCAATAGTGACTTTCCCCAGTTTCTTGGCTAGGACTTCCTCGGGGGGGCATCATGGTTATCATAAACTTTTTGGGCTATGCTCAGGAGTTCAGTCCTATTTTTTCCCTCAAATCCTTCCAATTTCTGTAATTTCTTTCTAATGTCTGGGGCCAACTGGGAAACAAAGGCCAAATTTAAAGCTGCTGTATTTTTGGGAGCCTCTGGGTCAATAGGAGTGAAAACTCTATAGGCTTGCAAGAGTCTCTCTAAAAATGTAGCTGGAGACTCTGTTTTCCCCTGGTGAACCTCACTTACCTTATTTGAATTAGTGGGCTCTCTGGCAGCTGCCCAGAGTCCCCCTAATAAGTGCTGGCAGTAGGTCCCCAGCCTCCTCCTACCGTCATCATCATTGGGGTCCCATTCAGGGTGCTTCGACGGAACCGCTGCTTCAGCCCTGGCTGAATATCCCAGGGTTCCAGGAGTAACACTGGGATTTGGCCCCAGGGCCTCTTTGACTGCCTGTTGATAAATGTGGTCTGGCTCCTCAGTGGTGAACAGGATCTGTAAAAGCTGCTGGCAATCATTCCAAGTTGGATGATGGGTATGGAAAAACAGACTCAAGAAGAGAGATTAATGCCTGAGCTTTCTCAGAGAAGGGGGGATTTTGATGTTTCCAATTGTAAAGATCACTAATTGTAAAAGGGACATAAATCAATCCTCCCCTGGGCTCTGTCTGTTTTAAAGGAAAAAGGGAGGAGGAAGACAGGGCTGATGGGCCATAGTCCTGTACTGATTGAGTGCTGAAGGTCGATCGGGACCTGTGGGGCCCCGACTCCCATGACCACATTTCAAACCTTGCGAGCAAAGTGCATAGAATAAGTTCCCACGGGGGGCCAACCAACTCTGAAACTGGGCCATTCTAATTGACACAGGGTTTGTAATTTGCCTTTAGAAAATTTCATGCCATATTTATCTTTCCTGTCTGTGGAATAAATTTTTTTGAAGTTATTCAAAGCACAATCAAGTGGAGTTCCTTCTGTGGACTGTGAGGAACCCATAATTTTAGCCTGTGAAAACATAAAAGGCACACAGAGCAAGCAGACAGACAACATTAAACAGACAACAACAAACTTTGGCCAAGTAAAACCTCTGGGGCCGAATGGATATGGGCCCCAACCCAGGGAGTTGCCCTTCTGAGGACTCCAACCCAGTGAGTCTGCTTGCTGTCGTGAAGAGAGTCTAGAAAGGGGAACCTGTGCCATGTTGGGCTTCCTCCTATCTACCCACAGTGCTTTCCTGATAAACTCCTGTGGGTCGGTTGATCGGAGATAGGGCCCAACTGGGACTGGCCTACCCAGAGCCGAAGAATACCATCAGGGTGGCCTCCCCTTCCACAGACTGGTGTCCAGAGGGGCCAAACACTGCCAATGTCCAATCCTGGTCTCTCCTAAAAAGAAACAATGGCTCCAAGATAATAAGCTCCAGAGCAGCTGGCTATCTCTCTGGGCCCTCCAAGAATGTTAGACCCAGCAAGAGAGAACCAACCAGAGACTGATATTAAATCCACACGGGAGTTTATTACTGGCTGAGACCCAACCTGAGCATCGGACTTGAGCCCGGACTAGGGGGAGACAAACATGTTTTATACACCTTTGAGGCCAACAGTTTCTAGGCCCCCCTATGGGATAGAACTAGTAAAGCAAGCAAAAGGTACAGAAGCAGAATGTCCTGCTGTTAGAATATTTGTAAAACAATAGTTGATTAATTGTTATTTCTAAAGGGACCTTTTAAGGGGAGGAGGTTTCTAAGCCTCCTCCTTCTGAGTTCATCTGAAGGACAGGCAGGTGGATCAAGCAGCAATATGGAGTCTGTCTTGTTAACTAGGGTCCTTCAGAAGGAAACATAATGTGGTAAATATATCAATGGCAAGTCCTTATTCTCTTTAAGCCTTAGTTTGCTTATTAGTAATCAGGATATTGATACCTACCTGAAGACATTTGTAGAAATTAAATAAAATAACTTATATAGAGCTAAGTTATGGTTACTAAGAATTCAAAAACTTAGTTCCCTCACTATAATTTATATCAGAGTCTCCAGCTTGTGTATATAATTCTTGTGCTTCAGTTTTCTTTAAATAAAACAAAACTGCTATGGTTTTTGTAATCAGAAGACTAACCACAAGATAAACAAACATTTATATTGTATTAGAAAAAGAGAGGAATTCAAGTGTTAGTTCTCAGTAACTATATTTGGGTACTTGTGAAAAATCAAAAATAGTTCATGCCAAAAGGTGTCATTTTAAAATTTTTACAAGAGAACACAGAGAGTTGACTTGCTAAATTCACAAATGAATGTTAATAAAACAAAAAAGACCCAGATTCATGCAATTCTATGTTACAATTTAACATTTAAGGAGTTGTCTTAGTTACTTTTCTCATTGCTGATACAAAATACCCAACACCCACAAGTTAAGAGAGGAAAGATTCATTTAGCTCACAGTTTTTAGAGGTCTCAGCCCATAATTGGCTAGCTCCAAGGCAGGGTGGCATGGCAGAGGGGCATTGCAGAGAAGATACAGTTCATGGCAGGCAAAAGACAGCAAAGCCAAGGAAGGGACCTTAGCAGCTTCTTTCTGACCTTTTTATATTCTATCTAGGCTACCAGGATTAAGGCAGGTGCCAATCCAATCAGGGGACTAGTTTAGCAATCACACACCCTTAATACCAGCATCCTTAATCCTACCATTGCACCATGAATCAATTCCAGCATCACACACTCCAGATTTAGCCACCTCTGAAAAAGCCCCACCTAGGACTGCATGAGGCTTTGAGGGGACATCTAGACACAAACAATAACAGGAATAAACTAAAACTTGACCATGAACTTCTTAGAATGCCATGGTTTGTTCATACATAAGTCAAGTTGAGTCAGTGAGTGTCAATAGAAAGTTTTACTTCCCACTTATTTTGTTAAAACTCATTGCAAGTAGAAGGAAAATGTCTATTGATCCTTGATAATAACTTATTCATAGTATACACATATGAGAACATAAAACTTCATTATACAGTTAAATTATTGCTGGCTTTGAGCTTATAAAGATGATCATGAATGCTATTTTCATGTAAAACTTAATTTTGTCAAGAAAAATTAACCTTTTTCTTCTTATTCTGAGCAGAAGTAAGGTGATAGACACATGTTTAACATAAAGAAAAGTAAAACTAGGGCCAGGGATTTGGCTCAGGGGTGCCACCCCTGCCTCACAAGTGCAAGGTCCTGAGTTCAATCCCCGGTACCAAAAAAATAAGTAAAACTAATAAAGTAACAATATTTCAAGCTCAACTAGTTAGCTTATAAAGTTACTGACTCTCAAACCCATACTGTAGGTTTTACCAAAAAATAGCAAATCAATGCAAACCAAAATAAATTTTCCTAGTTATAAATGCAATTTGAAAAAGATCTTACTAATATGAACATTATACATATTGTACTAATCATTGCAGCTACCCAATTTAAAAAATGTTATGGTTGTCTTGGGTCTATTTATAAATCCCCCTGGCAGATGACATTGGAGAGTTGAAAGTAATATCATATGCTACAAAGAAACAAAGGTTTAGATATAGTAAATAAAGTATCACTCTTTTTCTTATGTATAATTATCTCCTAAAAATGTATTCCCTTATTGGGGATATATTTTTTTTTCTGTTGTAATTGTTTTACCTTGAGGTTCAAATCTCACTTTCACCTTAGCTACTTAACCTTTGAGCCTCAATTCCCTTATCAATGGACGAATGTAATAATACACATCAATTACAGTTGTTTTGAAATAGGTCTCAGCATATGCCACCTACTTTGGAGCTAATATCCTTTAAAGTTATATACATAATAATGTACATAATAGAAAAGAAAACTCAAAAATGAGACAAGAGAGAAATAAATTATATGTACCAATTCTTACCTTTCATAGTTGGAGGTAAATTAATACTTTTGAAATTTTAAAAAGTAAAAAAGAGAAGGGCAGAAAGAAAATAACTTCCTTATCAATAGTGATAGCATGGTCAACTTGGACTGCACACTACAGTGGCTCATTAATCTTCTCTAACAATTGTGCCTCAGTATATGCTCCTATTTCATCAACTCATCTAGTTGTGGTACTAGCTGAAAGAGGAATATGTGCCATCTTTTGAACAGCAACTTCTCATAAAAGTGCAGGACAAATGTCCTTAGCAGCATGCAGGATAAACTCTTCCTCAATAATAAAGGGTTTCTTAGCATCTGCAGTGGGGTTAGCCACTAAGAGTTAGTTTTCAGTGCAGACACGTTTGATGAAGTGGTAGCCAGTTTCTTCTGTTCTTCCTGTTTACATTTTTTTCTATGAAAAATTTCAAAGTCTCATCTTTTAATACAAGGTGCTTGGTCTCCATGTAGCAAAGCAGTTTTTGTTTGTTTGTTTTTTGGTTGTTTGAGACAGAGTCTTGCTATGTAGCCCAGGCTGGCCTCAAGCTCATAGCAATCCTCCTGCATCAGCTTCCCAAGTGCTGGGATTATAGGTGTGTTCAATCAAGCCTGGCCTTTTTTCTTTTTTCTTTTTCTTTCTTTTCTTTTTTGGAAAGCAGTTTTGAAAGTTTCATGACTTCACTGGGTAGCCTGTTTCAATGTATTATACAAAGCAGCCTTGAGATTGTGAATTGCCTGTTGCAATGAGTTTGTGATTTAAGTAGAACTCTTGTATTTTATCTTAAATGCAGCTTTCTTTTTGTTGGTAGTCTTAGAATCTTATGCTGTTTTATCATTGAGTCTTTCTCCCTTTTCAAGGAAGGTCTCAAGGGACTTTTTTTTTTACTCATTTTGGCTAAAGTTAGTTTGTCTGTTTACCAAAACTGTGATAGAGATAAGACAAGTGTGGAAAAGAGGCACAGATAGAAATCATAAATAAAATAATGGACAAGATTTGCACAGACTAAAATATGTGTTGGATTCTGATTTAAAGCTTACCACCAGATACAGCAGTACAATTGAAATACATCAACTTACTTGCCATTATAAAGCTTGCCACCAGACGTAGCTTGTCACTTTCCAGTCAATGATAGTATTTTGATATGAGTCTGAAAGCACTGATTTATTATGATTTCTGTGCAGTGAAACCTCTCTACTAATGTTAATCATTATTTGCAGTTGCTTCCTAGCCCTAGCATCACCACCTCAGCTCCACCTCAGATCATCAGGCACTAGATTCTTGTGAGGTACATGCAGTCTAGGTCCCTCCCATGTGCAGTTCACTGTAGGGTTTGTGCTCCTTTGACAATCTTATGCCTCCACTGATCTGACAGGAGGTGGAACTCAGGCAGTAACTCAAGTAATTTGTAGTAGATATAAAACAGAGTAAGTTTTGTTCACCTGCCCACCTCTCACCTGCTGCTATGTAGCCTCATTTTTAAACAGGCTATGTTAGTTACTTTCCTCTCGCTGCTGAGACAAAATACCTGACACCCAATGTTAAAGGAGGAAAAGTTTATTTAGCTTACAGTTTGTGGAGGTTTCAGTCCATAACTGTCTGGTTCCAAGGCAGGGTAGCATGGCAGACAGAACTTGCAGAGGTGAAACAGTTCATGCCACCCAGAAGGTAACAAAAACAACAAGGGAAAACTTCACCATATCTTTCTTCCCCTTTTATCTTAACCAGATTTAAGGCAGGTAGCATGACACCTTTAATCCTAGTGCCCTTGAGCCTTGAATTGCATCATGAATCAATTCCAGCATCACACACTCTAGATGAAGCCACCCCTGAAAAAGCCTATGATCAAATAAGGCTTTGGGGGAACATCTGGACACAAACCATAACTTAGGCCATAGACTAATACCAATCCAAGGCCCAGAAATTGGGGGCCTCTACTCTACATCATTACATTTCACTTAATACACAAGCTCTACTAACCATGATTTCCTCTTTCTTAATCATTCGGGAGTTATTTCTGGATATCATTTTACTAAAAATTTGTGTTAGAGATTTTTAAATGAAGAAAAAACAGTGGCGCAACTCTTTCATGTTTTGCTCATAGTGCATTTTCTCAGATAACATGTAAACCTGAAAACTTATATTTCATTCTCATCCACATCATTTTTTATAATATCACATAATCCTTTTATTAAAAATTGACCAGTAAATTATCTCTTCAAACATATGAACTGTCTGTAATCATATCATTTTAAATAACAGAAAGTAAGATTTGTCTATATCTGTAGTCTTCCTTAGTTCCAGCCCACCTGCAGCCTAAATGAAAAGAAATGGAAAGTGGGCCAAGGATTTAGCTCAGTGAAGAAAAGAAAAGAAATAGAAAGTAAGTGGTCTAGTTCTAGTGAAGTGAAATCAAATCAAATAAATTACGAGGAGGGTGTCAAACTGCAAAATGATCTAAAATCAACTGAAATTAAACTGCATGGGGTTGAAGTTGGTGAATAAAGAAGAAATTTTCACCTTTTCCTGCCTATTAAAAGCAAAGTGATTGTTTCTTAGTGTTTGAGTTAATTTATTATATTATCAGTTGACTTGAGCCTATGTAGCATCAGGTAGATTAAGAATTCAGATTTTGGAAGCTGTTGGCTCTTTGTTTTCTTGTCCTTAGTTTCACTTTTTAACTTATTCATCTCTTAGCCCATTTGGTAAATGATGTCTTGAGGAAGAGGATAAGGAGAAATTTAGCCCAATATTGGGACTAATCTCCCAACATTTTCTGTACTGCAAAAAAAAAAAATAAAAAATAAATAAAAATGAACCTTAATGGGATTTAGCTCAGTGGTTCCACCGCCTGCCTTGCAAGCACAAGGTCCCAAGTTTGATCCCTGGTACCAAAAAAAAAAAAAAAAAAAGAAGGACTTTAAATGATCCAAGCCCCTGGCCCCTGTCTTACTGCTAAGAAAGTTTGCCTAGGTGACTAGATAGACAGCAGGAATGTCTCAGAGGCTTCTCTCCCCTAGGGCCCAGGGAAGAATCTCTCCAAACCACATACTTAACTCTACATGTCTCTAGAGGTAATCTCTTTTGCAAGCAAAAAGTGCTCTAATTTGACTGTTAACCTATTTTCCTCAGTCTCTTTCAAAAAACTAGAAAGTAGTGGTTTAGATGTCTCACTATTGGTTTTGCTAGCAATGTTTCCTTCTCTAAACTTGATAGTTATGGCTAAAATAAATTGTAACTTGTGCTTTAGGAGTACCTATGGGGATAGGAACTGGAGTTTCCTGGGAAGATAAGATCACACACTGGTAAAAAGGTAGACAGTCCAGACCAATTTTATCTTCTGTGTCTCTCTCCAGATGGCAGCCACCCACCCTGGAATGGAATCAACTTGGAGTACATCTCAAGGGCATAGAAATCAAGTAAAGAGTATAGGGATGACATTCTCTCTTGGATTTCTTCTGGGGAACTCAATGTCAAAGTCCCATGGTGTGTCTACCCCCTAGAACCAAAATAGAATACAGAGGGAAATATTATGATGCTATTTCACAACTGGAATCATACTGTAAGAGAGAAAGCAGTCAAAATTGCCTTATGTTTACATTAAGAAGTAGTCCTTGGTTGTGTTCAAATGTAAATGTAAGCCACAAGAAAAACCAGATACCTGGCCCTTAAGGCATTCACTACTACTGAGTCTGAGGCTTCCCCTACCCACCCTTCACCCTTTGGGTACTGAGGGTGGGCTTCTGGGCTAGCCCTGATTAAAGTTTCTATGGAGGTATATCTATCCTTAGCTAATTTGTTCAGGCCCCTCGAAGACAATGTCCCTTATGGGAAGTAAATGGCAAATACAGGACTACTCTAGTTTGTATGTCCTAAGACAGATCAAACAAATGAGACCTAAAAAAGTTTTTAGACAACCCTAATGAGTACACTGAGGTCTTTAGAGGACTCACTCAGACTTGTGAACTAGATTAAAAAGATGTAATGTTACTCTTAAATCAAACATTGACTGCTAATGGGAGACACGCAGCATTACAAGCTGCTGCTACATTTAGAGATAAATAGTATCTTAGTTTTAGAAGGTCAGAAGACAGGCAGCCAGGGGAACAGCTGGTTCCTACTAGAGACCAAATAGTCCCTATACAAGACCCCCACCGGCCTGCCAACTAGACAGGAAGGTAGAACAGAAGTTTTTCAGACATGTATTTTTTTTTTTTTTTAGTATAGGGGATCGAACTCAGGTCCTTGCGCTTGCGCAGCAGACATGTATTCTTGAAGGTCTAAAAAAGATGAGAACTAAGCCCTTCAGTTATTTTAAATTGTTGACTATCAGGAGAAAGATAAGGACATCCCTAGGTCCTGATTTGATAGAAGGAAATACTGTAGTTTCTCCCACATCACAGTCTTGCAATATGTAGATGGTATACTGTTGTGTGCCCCCTCAGAAGAGCTCTCTAGCCAAGACACCTGTGCTCTGCTAAATTTTCTAACAGATAGGGGTTATAAGGTTTCTAGATCTAAAGGACAAATTTACGGCATTGAGGTAAAATCTTTGGTCCTAATCATAGCTAAGGGAACCTGAAGACTGGGTGGAAGAAAGAAGTAAACCAATTCTCTCCCTCCCATAGCACAAGACTATAAAACAGCTAAGGGGATTTCTAGGAATTACAGATATTTGTTGCTCTTGGAGAGCATGAGAGAACCTTTTCCACAGAATCCTACATCTTTGGTGAGTCACCCAACCTCCTGAGCAGGGATGCCAGAGGACAAAAATTAACAAATGTACATTATGCCATAGGATGGTCACCAAGAAAGAAAAGTCTCCCACACTTTCACTGAAAGCAATATAGTCAAGCAAGGCCATGACCCATCCTGAAAACTGACCTGAAAGAGGACAAAGGAGCTGACAAAGGAGCTAAGAGGTGTTATACATGGTTCAAAGCAATGCCCAAGGAGGCTTAACTGACCTTGACAGATAGCAAGAAGTTAATTTGATTGACACAGGTCTCGATTTAACTTGGTTTTAAACACCTAGTAGAAAAGTATAACTAAAGATATTAGGTTAAGACCATAATAATAAAGCTAGATATAAAAAGCGCCTCCAATCACTGACCCCTTCTAGCAGTTTTGAGCTACACTGGTAGCAGACCACTGTTATGGGTAATTAAATAAAATTACAATAAAATATATAAGAGCTCAATAGAAGAGTTAAAATTTCTTAGTTGCCCTTCAAATTATCTCTATCTTTTTACAGCTAAGACTTGTGAGACTTAGGACAAAATATCAGACTTATAGATAACCTCCACCAGTAAAAGCGGTTTAAAAGCCAGCAAGTTACAATCGTTATTCCAGTCCCTTAAGAATAGTTTCTAAATGTGGCTCTTTCCCCAACCTGACTTTTCATTCTAGTGCTCATACTTTGATTATACTTGCTCTTATTTTTTAAAAAATGTGTTTATTCTTGCCTAGAGACTGTCAAACTCCAAGCAATCATGCCAATTGAACTAACAACAAATGTATTAGATTCCTTTTACTGGGATCCACCAGATCAGCTTTGTAAAGAAACTTTGTAACTGCTAAACTACAACATGACTTCTATCTGAGGCCCATTAGATTAGCTATCTGGAGAGAGCCTCTGACTGCAATCTTTCCCACATCGACCCCTCTCAGCTTGAAGGAGTTAGATTAAAACTATACCCTTTCTCCCCTAACTGCAGTTAGAGATACTTCTTCAGAGGGGCGAATATTGCAGACAGGTAAGTTAGAAAATATTATGAGACAGTTGAGCAGGGCTGGGCCCTCAGCATAGGAAACATTGAGGCATATTCGTTAAAGGTTAATATTAACAAAAGAGAAACTACTACACCCACATACTTCCACATACGAGGGAGGAATAGCAATTATCAATATTCTAAATAGACCTCAATCACCTTAATTTGGGACCAAACCATCCCTAGCTAGCCCTTACTTCCAGGAAATCCATGCATACTTGCTACGTGACTAGCTTCCCCATTTGATCTCCATTTAGTCAATATTACCTGGGCAACTGTACTTGTAATCTTATTGGTTGATCATAGTTTTGTACCATCTCATGCCCACCTTATGATTTTCTATTGGATCTTATAGTTTTGTCCCACTTTGTACCCATGTCACCTCATGTTTTTGCCCCATAAAATACCCTTGAGAAGTGAGGAGGGTGGGCAACCCACTTTCCAGTCCTCCTTCTATCTCTCTTAGACAGAAGCTAATCTTTCTTTCAATAAATTCTTTCTATTCTTAACCTCCATTGTTAGAATTCATTCTTCAATTTTAGAAAGCATGTACTTGTGTTTCAGCTATCTAGCAGGTTGGGAGTTATAATATTTCCCTTGTCTGGATTATTTTGCTTATTAGATTACTTGGTGCCTTATATCAGGATGGGGCAAGAATTTTAAGTACTATGTTCAGTCAGAGTGACAAAAGAATTCATCTTGGCAGAGTTCAGACTGAAATTGGACTGGAACTACTATGACAAAATATGATACTGTCATTTTCCTTTGATGAACAAAAAGTACAGTCAGAGCCTATGCTTAGGGAAACAGCATTGGGCAAGTTGCCCAATCTCTCTGTGCCTCAACTTCCTTATTTGAAAATGAATAAAAATATTACATACTTCACAGAGTTATTATGAAGATCTCTATGCATAACTAAAGTACACAGAAAAGCACTTCAAATATAGCAAGAGTTGAATAAATGCTAATGTATAGGGCACCAAGTAATCCAAATAAGGGAAATAATCCAAATAATAAAGGGAAATATTATAACTCCTGGGCTGCTAGATATTCAAAATGTCGTGTTCATGTTCTCTAAAATCAAAGAATGAATTCTAGAAACAACAGAGTTTAAGAGTAGGAAGAATTTATTAATAGAAAGATATCTTCTGTCCAGGAGAGACAGAAAGGGGACCAGAAAGTGGGTTGCCCACCCACCCCACTTCCCAAAGGGGTTTTATTGAGCAAAGCCATGAGGTGAGGTGGATACAAGGTGGAATAAAACTATGGTCAATTAATAAGATGCTATGAAAATTCACAAGGTGGGCATGAAGTGGGACAAAACCATGATCAACCAATAAGATTACAAGTATAGTCATCCAGGTAATATTGATTAAATGGAGATCAAATGGGAAGACAAGTCATGTAGCAAGCATACACAGAATGAACATGGAGTTTCAAGAACAGAAATGGACTAGGGAGATTTTAGTCCCCAATTAAGGTGATTGATATCTATTTACAATACCAATCATTGCTCTTCATCTCTAGGGGAAGTATATGGGTGTAGTACTTTCTCTCTTTTTATAATGCTGACCTTTAGTGAATGTATCGTGATTGTTTTTCGTATTGACTCCTTGGCTGGCCCTAACTGCCTACAAGATATCTAATTAGCTTAGCTGTGTGCAGTACCAATATTACTAGTGTTACTATTGTAATTATAATTTGTAATGACATATCAATGATATTAGACCCAGATTCCTAAAAAATTCATGTTTAAAAAGCTGATTCTATTTGAAATGTTCTTTGATTATATATTTTTAAAAATTCTCGCTTTCTGAGATGTTGTAAGAATGAGAACTGGATAGGATCAACTATTCCATGTGTCTGAGGGCCTGTATGCACATTTATAGACACATGTATAATGGAAATATATGTGTTCATATATAATATCTGTATATGTATATATAGTTGATGTTTTACACAATAGTAGGAAACTACCTGTGATAGTTCACTGATTGTGTCAACTTGAGTAAGAAACACTCAACTAATGTGAATCAGCATAGTTCTGGGTGTGGCTGAAGGGATTTAGTGAAGACAGAAAACCCAGCCTGGGTCTGAGTGAAACCAACCAATAGGGTTGCTGCCTGAATGGCATAAAAGGGAAATGAAGAAGGAAGGCTCATTTCTGTTTCTTAGGAAGAGCTCCAGTCTTCACCTTCACTTTGGATGTCCATCTCCTGCCTTCCAGCACAGACTCATTAGCCTCCCATTGCAGACTCTTTGGCCTCCTCGTAGGGACTTGCACAGGACACTACACTAAGTTCCAGGCCTTTGGATCCTTCTGATCTCCAGTGCACAGACAGCCCTTTTACAGTTTTATGTCTCCTTATTTGTGAAGGCCAAAAGCTATTCCCTTGTACATATGAGCCATAATTTATTTTGTCTCCTATTGATGAGGAGTTTTTTTTGTGTGTGTGTGACACTGGAGATTGAGCCTGAGGCCTCTACATTGAGCTACATCCCCAGTCTTTTTTAAATTTTTGAGACATGATCTTAGAAAGTCACTAAATTGCCCAGCCTAGGCTTAACTTTTTTTTTTTTTTTTTTTGGTACTGGGGATCAAACTCGGGTCCTTGCGCTTGCACAGCAGGCAGTGAAACCACTGAGCTAAATCTGCGGCCCTAGGCATAACTTTTCAATCTTCCCCGCCTTAGCCTCTCAGAGTGCTGGGATTATATACATGAATCACCATATCCAACTTGATGAACATTTAAGTTGCTTCGAATATTTTGCTTTTACAAATAAAGCATCCTTGAAAACAAGTCACTTTTTTTTTTGAGACAGGGTCTCACTGTGCAGTTCAGGCTGGCCTTAAACTTACTGTGTAAACTTGAACTTGCAGCAATCCTCCTGCCTCTGCCTTCTGAGTGCTGGGATTACAAGTGTGCACTACCATGCTCAGCTTGAAATAGGTCCTTTCAACCACACAAGAATAACTCTTAACTTTTTGTTTTAATCATTCCATTTTGTTAGTCACTTTTCTAATTGCTGAGATGAAATATTGGCCACTCAAAGTTAAAGGAGGAAAGAAAGGTTTATTGTAGCTCACAGTGTGTAGAGGTTTCAGTCCATAGTTGGCTATTTCCAAGGGAGGGTGGCCTGGCCAAGGGGTATATTGGAGGAGAAACAGTCTGTGGCAAGCAGAAGGGAGGGACCAGCAGTAGCAGCAGTGGCAGCAACAGCAGCAGTAGAAGGGATCCTGGCTTTCCCTTTTATCTCAAACACTCTACAAACCTTTTGGGTAGTGCCACCCATACCAGGTTGGGGCTTCTGTCTTCAGTAAATCCATTCAGCCACACCCAGAATGGTGCTAATTCCAGTCAGTGGACTAATTTAGTACCACCTTCTTAATGCCAGCATCACACAGTGATGATCTAGCCACCTTCCAAAAGCACCCCCTATGAGTGCATGAGGCTTTGGGAAGATATTTAGATGCAAGCCATTACAGTAGTGTATTCTTATAATTATTTTAATTCTGTAATATGTATATGCAATTATCAGAGACCTCTGCATTAGGTTCCAATCTCCTGCTTAGAGGTACCGTGCAAGGTTGAGAAAAAACCCTAAAAGACAGAACTAAAGAAACAGAGAAACTGGAGAGCCAGGATGACCAATGCTGCTTATCCAGCAAAGGCACTAGTCAGTCCAAGCCACTAATTTTTATTGGTAATCAGTTGGGGTAAAGGTGAACTATGTGCTAAAGGGGAACTACATGTGAGGAAATGCAGCCATGCAGTTACTATGGATGCTAATGTAAGCAAGCCTTGTAAAGCACAAGACAAAGTATTCTCAAATTAGGAACAGAACAGACAAAATATAGGGTTGTAATTAAAACCTTATCCTTCTAGTTAAGAAAGCTTTAATTGTGGGAATGGAATTTGGGAGCGATTTACTCTGACCTTGGGAAGTAGGATTTGGCTGTATTCACTTCTCAAAACAAGTCAGTTGAGGGGTTAATTCTTCAGAGCCTGCACTGTTTACAGCCTGCTCTGGGCATATTCAATATTGTGGTCCCCTGCATGCAATATATTTAATTTGTATAATATATTATATACTATATATTCCAAGCATGTAGCTAAAATAAAGTACATGAACACAAGGGTAATGTCTGGAAAAATTTTCTGTAAATAACCCAAATTTGTTGTTCTTTTAAGTTTTAATCCTGTAATCTAAGTGTTTTATCATCTCTTTAATGACTATGGGCTCCAGTCACGTCCTAGTCTAGATCTTCAGGCTATCTTGGAGTTGGCCTTATTGGCTACATTCCTTGATCATCTCTCATATCTTATATTTTATTGTTTTTTAATCTCTGGAAATGGTAATTTTTTTTCTTATTAACTCTTTTAAAAGTGGGGAAGTTGTTCTAAGCATTTGGAAGATCGAGATATTTCCAGCAGCAGTAAAGGAATGCTGAATAATTCAATATAAATATCCACTTGAAAAACAAATTTAAATGCATAGGAAAAAAGATTACATTCAATTTGCATTAAAAAAGCATCATAAAGACTATCATTTTACATATTATTTCCATACAATTTGTATATACCTATCATAAATTATTATTTATTATCTCTTTAGCTCTCCTCATGTTATTCTGCGACTTTTAAAGACAAAGAACACAGGCATAAAGACCTTGTATACCTATTTTCCTCAGGTTTTTTTTTATATCATGAATGGACATTGGATTATTTTTGAGACAGGGTCTCACTGTATAGTTCAGGCTGGTCTTGAACACACTATATAGCCCGGGGTGGCCCCAAACTCATGGCAATCCTCCTGCCTCTGCCTCCTGAGTGCTGGGATCACAAGTGTGCACCACCATGCCCAGCTTGGATGTTGGATTTTGTCAAATGCTTTTTCTCTTTCTATTGAGATGATCATGTGGTTTTTGTCCTTGCTTCTGTTTATGTGATATATTACATTTATTGATTTGCATATGTTGAACCATCCCTGCATCACTGGAATGAATCCTACTTCATCATGATATATGATCTTTTTGATGATTTGATGCATTCTGTTTGTCAGTATCTTATTGAGGATTTTTGCATCTATGTTCATTAAAAAGATTGGCCTCTAGCTCTTTTTTTCTGTTGGGTCCTTTAACTAGTTTTGGAATTAGGGTAATGTTTGCTCTCAGGAATGACTTTGGCAGGATTGCTTCTCTTTTGATTTCATTAAAGAGTTTGAGGAATATTGGTGTTAGATCTTCTGTAAAGTCTTTGTAGAATTTGGCAGTGAATCTGTCAAGACCTGGGCTTTTCTTGCTAGTTATTTTTTCTTCAATTTCATTCACTGATATTGAATTATTCAGGATTTTTATATCTTCTTGGTTCAGCTTTGATAATTCATATGTATTTAAGAATCTATTAATTTCTTCTGAATTTTCCATTTTATTAGAGTACAGGTGCTTAAAGCAGTTACCAATGATCTGGATCTTGGCATAATCCTTTGTGATTCCATTTCTCTAATTTCTAGTTGCATAGATTTGGGTCTTCTCTTTCCTTATTTTGGTAATATTGGCTAAGGGTTTGTCTATTTTGTTTAATCTTTCAAAGAACCAGCTCTTCAATTCATTGATTCTTTTATTTTTAGTCTCAAATTTGTTAATTTCTGCTCTGATTTTTATTATTTCCTTCCTTAAACTAGCTTTAGTCTTGGATTGTTCTTGTTTTTTTCAGGACCTTAAGGTGCACCATTAGGTTATTTATTTGAGCTCACTCTGTTTTTCTGATGTGGGCATTCACTGCTATAAACTTCCCTCTTAAGAGTCCTTTCATTGTGTCCCATATGCTCTTGTATGTTGTACAGTCATTATTGTTCAGTTGTAGATACTGTCTTATTTTTTTCCTTGATTTCTTCTCTAACCCATTGTTTATTTAAGAATGTATTGTTTAGTTTTTATGAATTTGGATAATTCTTGCGTTCTCTTTTGTCACTGATTTCTGTGCTATTATTTGCTTACATGCATGGAATAATTTCAGATTTTTACATTTACTTAAGCTCTCTTTATTGGCTACTATATGGTCTCCTTTGGAGAATGTTCCATGTGCTGCTGAAAAGAATTTGTATTCTGTTGTTGGTAGGAATACTTTGTAGAAATCTATTAAGTTTGACAGTTTTGTTCAACTCTGATTTTTTTTGTTGATATTTTGTCTAGTTGATCTGTCTATTTGTGATACTGCGGTATTGAGTCCCCCCCACTCTAATTGTATTTATGTTTATCTGATCTTTTATGTCCAATAGTATTTGTTTCATAAAGTTTTGTGTTATTGTTTGGTGCATATATGTTAATAATTGTCATCTCTTCCTATTGAATTGTTCCCTTACCAATATGTAGTGACCCTCTTTGCCATTTTTGATCAGTTTTTACTTGATGTTCACTGTGTCTGAATATAGTATAGCTATAACTTTTTTTTTTCACTCTCCTATTGCATGGAATATTGTTTTTCATCCTTTCATTTTTAGTCTATATGTTTCTTTTTGAGTAAAATATGTTTCTTGTGTATCTCATACCATTGAATTTTTTCCCCCCAGTACCAGTGATCGAACTCAAGACCTTGCACTTGGAGACACAGCTAAATCCCTGACTCATTGAATTTTATTTTTTCCATCTATTCTGCCAATCCTTGTCTTTTGATTAGGGAATTGAGATCATTCAGATTGAGAGTTATAACTGATACTTATTCCTGTCATTGCCTTATTTTCCTGTTGTTGTCGCTATCTTTTCCTTCTACTTAACTGCTCATCCAGCTGGTGTATTTATTCCATTAGAATTTTTATCATTGCTATTGTTATTGTTATCATTGTCATTGTTAATTTCATTGTCTCTCTCTAGGGTATCTTTGAGAATTTTTTGGAGTGCTGATTGGTTGGTCATGAATTTCTTTAGGTCTCTTTATCATGGAAATATCTTATTTCTTCATCTTTTTTTTGAGACAGGGTTTTGCTATGTAATTCAGGCTATCTTTAAACTCACTATGTAGCCCAGGCTGACCTTGAACTTGTGGTGATCCTATCTCAGTCTCTCGAATGCCGAGATTACAGGCATGTGCCACCATACTCAGCTTTCTCCATCAATTTTTAAACATAATTTTGTAGGATATGTCAGCCTGGTTGGAAACTTGTTTTCTTTTAGGCCTTGAAACATTTCACTCCAAACTTTCCTGGCCTTTAATGTTTGTGTTGAGAAGTCTGCTGTACTACTAATAAATGTATCTTTATAAATGATTTGTTGTTTTTCTCTAACCATTTTTATGTTTCTATTTTTGTGTTAGATGTCATGGATTTTGACTGTTACATGCTGTGAAGAGATTCTTTTCTAATCCTGGCTATTGGGGCTTCTAAATGCCTCCCTTATCTGTATGTTTTCTTTTTCCTCATTTGGAAAATTTTCTGCTATTATTTCAGTAAAGTTTTTATACCATCTGTGCTGTCTTCTGATTTTTGAGTAATTCCAGTTAATCTTAGCTTAGTTTTTGTATCATCTAGGTCTTGGCTCCACTTTTGATCTTCTCTTGTTTTTAAGGTTTGTTGTAGTCAGGGTTTTCAAGGGAGTGGATTTAATACAGGATACATAATTTATAGGATTATTTTATAACATTCACCCCAAAAGTCAAACGCAGAGGAGTGCAAGAGATCTTTCCACACATTAGACATCCAAAGAATTCAGCTGAGGGCCTGGAGCCCATGGCAATGTACTGTGTAAGTCCAGCTAAAGGCCTAGAGCCCAAGGCAATGTCCTCCACAAGTCCAGCCAGAGGCTTAGAGCCCACAGCAATGTCTCATGGAAGTCCACATTGAGGATCTGCACAAAGCAGGCCCAAAGATGAGTGGTGGAAGCTAGAAATCCTGCACCAGTGGGATGAAGGATTTGTGCCACCAGGCTGAGGATCTACCCTGGAGCCGGGAAGTGACACTCAAAGTGAAGATCAGAGCTCCCCTGATGAGATCAGTGGCCATTCCCAGTGACAGTGAGGAACTGAGGTCCTCCTTCTCTGATGAGACCAGTCAAGTTCACATCAGGAAAACCATTGGCAGAAAACTTTTCCAAGAAAATCAACAGCAAACGATCTTTCTCTCCAGTTCTCTTTTTATGCCATTGGCAACAATCCTTAGGTGGGTCTTCCATACCCAGCACCACACTGATTAAGTTCAGCTGGGCTTTCCAAGTTGACCATCAGTTAATCCACCACACTCTCATTAATTGGTCACCAAGCCTGTCTTGTAGTTCTGATATTCTGTCCTCACCTTGGTCACTTCTGATGCCCATACTTTTGAAAGAAATTTTAACTATTGAATTTCTATTATGAGCCTTTTTATAGACTCTGATTCTTTTCTATGCTGGTCATTCATGTTTTGCATCATTTTGTTTAGCTCCGCTAGCTTTTTATTAGTGCCTTCTGTTGACTAGCTGATTATTTTATTTTTCAAAAATTTTGTTTTGTTTAATTTGAGACAGGGTCTCACTACATAGTTCAGGTTGGCCTTCAACTCACTATGTAGTTTAGGCTGGCCTCGAACTCCTGGTGATCCTCCTGGCTCAGCCTCCCAAGTGCTGGGATTACAAGCATGCACCACCACGCCTGGCTGGTTTTTTTTTTTTTTTTTTTTTTGCCAAGTTTCTGTTAATTTAAATCTTCTATGAGCTTGCCAAATGCTTTATATCTCCCCTGATAATATTTTGAGTAATTTATCTGTGGCTTTTGGTTTCCTCCCCTTCAATGCACCATGGATTAGCTTTGAGAGAGCTGGGAGTTTTCAGAGGCATTTTTTTTGCCTGCCTTCTTATTTTTTTGTTTGCTTGTGTTGATGTTTGCAGGTTGAAATTAGTGGAAAACTTTTTTGTTAGTATGGAAACCTCTTTAGTTAATGTCTACTTTTCAGTGGGGTCCTCTGGGCATGGCTATATATTGGCCCTTTCCTCTGTCCCAGGATCTATCCAGTTCTATTTACTTGGGATAGGAGGTTGAAGCATGTTTGATCCTGTATGTAGGTCTTCAGGAATGGGCCACAATAGTGTTAATGATCCTAAAGCAATCAAGATATTGTCATCCCAAGAAAAACAATTAATGGCAACAACTATGTCACCTGGGCTATAATAATAAAATCAGCATCAATTTCAGCATCAAAGACAACCTGAATTTTGGCAAACCTCAAAGACAAATAATGTACCACCCTTAACCATACAAAAGACGTCTATAATTATAATATGAACACTAAGACAAACACATATTGACCTACAGTAAATATTAACTGGAACAATTTTACCTCTAATAAAAATAGAACAGTATGCAACAGCAATTGCAGAAAGTTAACTAGCTATGCAGAGATTCATACAACTTAGTAGTCATACTTGTAAAGGTACAGAGGTTGGGGAACCAGGGAGTGAAAAAAGTAAAACTTGAAAAATTAATCAATGGGCTGTGAGGAGGAAGACAGAAAAGTGAGACAGGGCTTCTATGGGAGAGTAAAAGGAGATTAATAGTATTAGAAAACAGCCACAGGAACACTCAAATAAGAAAAAGAAGAAAAAAAATAGAACAAAATACAAAAAGAATAAAGATAAAATGGAAGCAAAAAAAAGTTGAAAGAAGAAAATAGAAAAGGAGAAAAAAGAAAATAAATCCAAAAAATTGGAGAAAACCCCCAACCCCCCAAGAAACCTGATGAAAGAAAGAGAAAAATAATAAAAACTAAAAAGAAAGAAAGAAAAAGACCTAGTCAAAGAAAACCTTCCTGTATGGTTTTGAATGTGTGATTTCTTTCCACGATCTGCAATCTTGGAATCAAGCCAGTCACAATTTTCTATGCTTGGCTTTAGGCCATATAGGTTTTTGAGGCACCCTCTCTGCACTACAGGCCTTTCTATCCATTCACCCCTCCTAAGCCAAGTCATGTCCTTGATCCTGTGGGTAGATGGGAAATGCAGCAGCTCTTTGCCTCTGTGGGATATAGGCCACGGGCCATAGGTTCAAGTGGACTGTTGGACTTAATGTCAGTTCCTGTAAGGTCTGGCTGCTCCCTACAGAAGGCAGAGTCAGTATGCTTCCCAGCCTGAGTTTATGCTTCCCAGCGTGAGCTTATACTTCTCAGGGGTTTCTAAGTCTGTCCCATTCCCTCTTCGTGCTGGTCTCCTGTGCTTGTCTCTCACCCAGTCACTTTGGGAGGGTAACACTGGAGTCCCCGAAGTTGTTGACAAGGTCCATACTTTCTCTCTGGGTCTGCTGGATTTCTTTTGTTGGTTTTGTTATTGTTGTTTGTTTGTTTTTTGAGACAAGATCTTGCTATGTAGTCCAGGCTGGCCTTGAACTCACAGCAATCCTCCTGCCTCAGCTTCCTGCTTTCTGGAATTATAGGCATTTGCCACCACACCTGGCTTTGCTGGGTTTCTGGACTTACTTTCTCTCCCTGGGTATTGTCCTCATCTAGGATCAAATCAGTTGGTCAGTCTCCGCCTCAGCTGTCCTGTGCCAAGAGGAAGCAAAATGTAGAGATGTTGGAGTTATTGGATGGTCATGCCATGCAGCCAGTGTGGGCCTGCTTGCTTGTGTCAGGGGCCATCAACAAATATTTTTAAAGCACTTATTTTGGGGCCAAGTCCTCTTCTAAATATTGAGGATGGAGCCTTGAACAGGAAAAATGACTTTGGAGGGAGTCCAGTAGACTGATAAGTGAACTAAATAATTTCAGCTAGTGCTAAGTGCTATGAAGAAATGAAAACAAGGGAAGATGAAGAGGGGGAGAAGGTTAGAGGCAAAGAGAAATAAAAGTTCTCATCTATCCCTTTTTTATGTTCCTTTCTGCAGTTCTGACCACAGAATTTAAAACTATGAGAAAAAACTTTTCCCCTCAGGGTTTGGGGACCTTAATTGAACCTCAAACTATACATGTGGTAAGATATCCCAGAATTAGATTAATATAATCCTCTCCCTCTAGTAATATTTCTTTATGCAGACCAATGAAAGTCCAAATGCTGGCCCACTATTAAGAGAATTTGAGTAATTTTAAGCTAAATATAATGTTTAAGGTTGAAGGAGTGAGGTCATCAGACTGTGGATAAGAAATCCAGATTTGCTGTTTTATTAATTCATAAGCAACATAAACATATCAAGTAGGATGGGTAAAAGGGTAAGAAAAACCCTTAAAGAAAAGAGTGTCTATTTACTCTTTTTTGTCATTCATTAATTTTACTGGTACATTATAGGTATACAATTCATTATTGGGAATTTTTACCTTTACATAATATATCTTAGTTCTATTTTTTCCCCATTTCCCTGACCTACCTTCAACCCCTCCACCCTCCCTATTTACAAGGTACTCTTTATTTTTAAACCAAAACATATTTGCATTTTGAATCATATTTTTAAGCTGCCTCAAACACAAGTCTGCACAGAACATTTATGACGGTAGATGGCAGGCTCTACCCATAGCCTAGTGGCTGAAATTTCAGAGCAACTTCATGAACACAGTCATATATAGTGTCATGACTAGGATACATGCTGAAGAATACATCATTGGTCAGTTTTTTCATTGTGCAAACATCCTAGGATACACTTACACACACTTAGATGGTCGCTTACTACACATTTAGGCTCCTATGCTGCAAATCTGTTCAGCATGTAGCTATTCTGAATACTGTAGACAATTGTAATGCAGTGGTGAATATTTTTATATATAAACATAGAAAAGGTATAGAAAAATATACTATGTAAGATAAAAATGATGTATGTATATAGGGCACTTACCATAAATGAAGCTTGCTGGATTGCAAGTTGCTCTGGGTGATCATAGATAGGTAAGTGGTGAGTGATAGTGAAGGCCTAGGGCATAACTGTATACTGCTGTATTCTTTACATACACTGTAAACTTAGGCTATACTAAATTTTTCTTCAATAATAAATTAAACTTACCTTACAGTAACTTTTTTATTAGTACATATTTACAGTACGTACTGAGTGTATTCATTGTGGGGAGTTAGTACATGTATTTAACACATTTTACTTTACAAGCTTTTAATTTTAAAAAACTTTTTGACTCATAATACCACTTAAAATACACATTGTGTAGTTATATAAAATGTTTTATTTCTTTATGTTCTTATCCCATAAACCATTTTGTTTTAATAGATCTGGACCTTTAATTTTTCCCCCACAGTAAACAAAACAAACATTTTATCATTATTAACTTTGGTATATCAAACTGAAGTCTAAGAATATGATAAAGTCTGACAGAGAACCATTATGTAGAAAAAGACTGAATTAAAACACACTGTAATTTTTAGGTTTTTTTCTTGTAATTATACATTGACATCTACTTATCTGACAGCAGCACTGCTGAATTTGAGGGTTTTTTCCTCCTTTTTCTAGGAAGAATGCAGAAAGGCAGTATTATCTTTGGAACAAATTAAGAAGATAGTAGAAAATAATAAAAGAATAACTTCTACATATGCATTTTTAAAGGGCAATAAATAAGTATACATTATAGAAACTATACCTCAAATGTGCTTTCTAAAAATGACTTGGGGTATACTGTGTTTTTTATTATTAGACTATAATACAGCGTCACTATTATCTGTTTTGGGAAAAACAGAGCTTAAGGTCTGAGTTTTCTCCTTCACTGGATAGCAAGATATCAAGAGTAAACCTGGAAGGAGGTCAGTCTGTTTAAACCTGGAGAGTTCTGTAGCATATCTGATTACTTGTCCAACACTAGAAGCTTTAACAATTTTCTGGTTAAAAACCAAGACACACACATGCACACGTTAGCCTAGGCCTACACAGGGTTAGGATCCTCAATACAACGGTCTTCCACCTTCATATCTTGTCCCCTAGGAGGTCTTGAGGGAAGTAACATGCGAGAAGAAGTGATCTCCTCTGATATCAACGCTTGTTGGAATTTCTCCTGAAGGATCTGCCAAGGCTCTTCTTGAGCATGTCACTCTTTTCAGAAATTTGTCCATGTTTTTTTTTTAATTATGGCTTTTTTTTGAAGTAGGTAATGTACCATGAACATTCCTCTCCACGAATGAAAACTTTTGGTGTTGGGGGTCTATGTTTTCAGAACTTTTGAGGAGCTTGCTGAGGTCTGCAAAAGTTTCTGCTAAATTCCTCACTGTGAATTTTCTTTGGTTTTTTCCTTCTCCTGCAGTTTCTTTTTCTTGCCTCTTCAGATAAACATTCTCCCTCCAGTTCCAACAACCATTCCTTCATCAATAAGGAAGCACCTGTAGAAGCTCTTCAGTGTCATCATGCCTACACCCAGGTTAAAGTTGTTTGCCATCTCAACTACACTCATGCTGACTTTTGCAACCTCCTTGGCCTGATCAAGTCTTTTGAGATCATGGACAAACATCTTAAGTATTTTCTTACAGATGCCAGGCACATGCTCCTTGGTGACATCATTCCTAGTACATTCCAAGCTATCGATACAGTCACAGGTGTTATCATTCTTCCAGAACTGCATCAAAGTCTTGCTGTCTGCCTCAGTTTGCAGCAATAGCCTGGGCAAAGGTCCTCTTCAGGCAGTGGGCATTAAAAGCTTTTCTAATTGCTCAAACTGGTTGGATCCAAATGAGGTGTTTGAGGAAAGAAATAGTACTTTGATATTTGGATGAAGATAACCAACAAAAGGAAGGTGTGTAGAGCATGATCAACAATAAGCACAATCTTGAAAGGTTATTCTCCAATCAGTACTTACTCATTTCCCTGCATGGCATCTCAAGAAGACATCTTGGAAGAGCTGCTGGTTTATCCATGACTTCTTATTATTCCTGTAGGAATAGTGTGTGTGCACAAAGAGCCTGGGATTCTCACTGTACCAGATCAATTTGTACCCTGCAACACTGCCCCCAAGCAAAGTTGTTATCTTGTCCTTATGAGCCTTGAAATCACTGACTTAGCTTCTTTATGGATGAAAATTCTTGTCAAGCATCCATTTTCAAAATTAGGGGATTTCATCCATATTGACAATTTGGTCTGGCAAGTGATTCTCTACACAATCAACTTATCTAGAGTTTCCCGGGGCCGGGGGTTTAGCTTAGTGGTTCTAGTACCTACCTCACAAGTGCAAGGTCCCAAGTTCGATCTCTGGTACCAAAAAAAAAAAGAGTTTCCCAAAATTCTTTAGCTGCTTTCACATCAGCACTCACAGACTCTCCACTCATATTCACATTATGAAATGAATCATGTTACTTGGAATGCTTAAGCCTTCTAGAATTAAGCACTACATACAACATTATAATTGAGCCCACCTTTTTTTCTGACTATCACAGATTTTTTCTTGTTTTGGCTGTGGTCATCATAGTGCTGAGATGGATATGTGTCTGTTTTTGGTCTGTAATCTGGGTCATTAGAATTTTTCCTTACTGATATAGCCCTTTTCAATTTTTGTTAGTTTCTCTCCCTTCAGTGAAGTAGGTTCCTTAACAGCTTCTGTCAGTTTGTTCTCATTCTTCAAGATGGTAGCTATGGTGGAATGGGACATGCTTGAGAGGTGAGGAGTAAACATCACCGATTTTCTACCTTCATCCTTCTTAGTCACTTTTAATTTTATTTCCTTTACATGGAGTAAAGGAATATTGAAATGAATTAGAAATGGAGACAAACTGTCTTTCCACAGAGTGTAAAAGGAGACATTTGAACTTTCAAATAAAATAAAATGCCTATCTATCTTATAGTTTAAAAATAGCTCTCTGAGACTTAGTGAATAGCAAAATAATACTAGGCAACAGAGACATGACAGGGGGTATCACAATCCCCAACTTGAAACTATAGTACAAAGCCACTGTGATAAAAGCAGCATGGTACTGGCAAAGAAACAGACCCAAGGATCAGTGGAATAGATTAGAAGATACAGAAACAACTTCAGACATACTCAGCTACCTCATCTTTGACAAAGGAGCCAACCATCCTCACTGGAGGAAAGAGCCTCTTTAATAAATGGAGTTGGAAAAACTGGATTTCAACCTGTTAAAGATTAAAACTACACCCCTATCTTTCACTAAGCACTAAACTAAAATCCAAGTGGATTAAAGATCTAAATATTAAAACAGAAACACTAAACTTGGAAGGTAAGTTAGGTAGAACTCTTGAAGACATTGGCATAGGAAAAGACTTTATGAACAAATCCTCAGTAGCATGGGAACTTGCACAAAGAATCAACGACTGGGATCTCATCTTTTTAAAAAGCTTCCGCACTGCAAGAGAAACCACCAACAGAGCTAAGAGACAGCCTACAATGTGGGAAAAATTTTTACCAGCTGTCCCTCAGACAAAGGTTTACTATCTAGAATATATAAAGAACTCAAAAAAATCAGACCCCCCAAATATAAAGACCTGATTCAAAAATGGGCATCTGAAATGAATAGATACTTCTCAGACAAACAAGTAAAAGCAGCAAATAAATATATGAAAAAATGTTCAACATCACTGGTCATTCAAGAGATGCAGATGAAAACAACACTGAGATTCCACCTCACCCCAGAGAATGGCTGCTATCAAGAAATCAACCAATAACAAATATTGGTGGGGTGTGGGGAAAAAGGAACCCTTCTCCATTGTTGGTGGGAGTGCAGACTGGTGCAACCACTGTGGAAATCAATATGGAGTTACCTCAAAAAACTATGATTAGAGGTCCCATTTGACCCAGATATCCCTCTGCTGGGTATCTTTCCAAAAGAATTAAAAGAATCATACCACAGTGATATATACACACCCATGTTTATAGTGGCACAGTTTGCAATAGCTAAAACTTTGAAACAGCCCAAATGCCCATCAACTGGAAACTGGATGAAGTGGAGTACTACTCAGCCATAAAGAATGAGAAACTAGAGACATTTATAGCTAAATGGATGCATATTGAGGGCATACTCTTAAGTGAAATAAATAGGACACACGTGTAAATACCAAATCGTTCCTCTGGTGTGAAAAACTAAAAGTGTAAATAATGTTCAAATGGTATAATTGATAATGTGAAATAGGAAGAAAAGGTTTAAAGAAGCAGGGGAGGTGAGAAAGGTAGGGGAAAGGAAAGAAGGGAAAAGAAAAAATATTAGAGGGCCAGGGATTTAGCTCAGTGGTTCTGCCACCTGCCTCGCAAGCAAAGAGTCCCAAGTTCGATCCTCGGTACCCACTCCCCCAAAAAGAAAGAAAAAATATTAGAAAAGGAGAAAATGAAAACAAAGTCTCTGTAAATAGGGAAGGGTGGAGGGGGTGAAGGGAGGCCTGGGAAATTGGGAAAAAATAAGAACCAAGATACATCAGGTAAAGGTACAAGATCCAAATGATGAATATAACTGTATTGTATACCTAAAATGTACCAATAAACTTAATGAAAAAAAATAGCTCTCTGAAATCAGATCCTGGTAAGGTGGAATGGTGTAGACCAGTGGGGGTGAACTTAGGACACAGAGGGCTGTTTGTATCATTGAGAGCTCTAAAAGGTTCACCATCCCTTGTATAGACAATGCATAGTCTCCCAGGGAAGTAAAATATCCTTTTTATACAAATGTTCCCAAATTTATTCTTCATTCAAAAACTTCTTTTAGGTCTTCTAGTTTCTTTGCTTTTTCAAATAAATGTTAGAATCAGCTTGTATTTACAAAAAAAATCCTTCTTGCCTTTGATGTCACCGTAAATCTATAGTAATTCAATTTGGAAAGCATTTATTTCTTTGTTCTTTCAATTCAAGAACACAAAATATTACTCCATTATTTAGGTCATTATTGATTTTTGTTTTTGTTGTTGTTACCGGGGGTCGAACTCAGGTCCTTGCTCTTGCAAGGCAGGCAGCAGAACCACTGAGCTAAATCCCTGGCCCCATCGTTGATTTCTTTTACCAGTATTTTGTAGTTTTCAACATACATACCTTGTACATGTTGAGATTTAGACTAAAGTAGTTAATTGTTTGAGCTATTGTAATTTGTATTTCTCAGTAGCTAAAAACAAGAATTACCAACAAACCCAAATTTTGATGTGAATTGGGAACAACTGGAATTCACATTCATTGTTAATGGTGGGAACCCAAAAATGGCATAGCCACTCTGAAAAAACTATAATTTCCTATCAAGTTAAACATAGTCATTGTAGGACCCAAACATTTCACTCCTGTAAGTGCTTTAAGAAATGAAAATGTATATCCACACAAAAATCTATACACAAATGTTTTCCATACCCCTTTTCTTTAATTGTCCGTGACTGGAAGTAACACAAATGTCCTTCCATAGATGAATTAGATAAACTGAATGTGATATGTTCATATTATGGAACACTACTCAGCAGTAAAAGTGACAAATTCTTTATACATACAACTTGGATGAGTCTCAAAGACATGCTGGGAGCAAGAAGTCAGTCTCAGAAGGTTCATTGTGTTGTTCCATTTATATGACTCTTGAAAGAGAACAAATTAGTGGTTGTCAGGAATTATAGCAGGGGAGGAGGTGATTATAAAGAGATTTGGGGGGGGTGTTTTGTATTCCATGTATAACAGTGGATACATGGATCTATACATATGTTGCATATATTAAAATTCCCAGAAGAGTACACAAACAGAAAAAGCCAATTTCCCTGAAAATAAAAATCTAAATGATATAACATTCCCTTCAAAAACTCTAGATGAAATGGAGGAGGTTGGAGCCAAATTATTTCTTCTTCCAATTAGAATCATCAACTTTTGCTCAACTCTTTGTCTTATCCACCAAAAAGAGTCATTGAATGGGTCTCAGAAAAAAGTTTCCAATTGATACATGGTTCAATAAAGATAGCTTTATACTCTAAAAAATAAATGGTAATCATTAACTATTATTTGATATTCATTTCTATTTATACAATTGAGACCATTAACTATGTCTACCATATTAAATGAGAAGCTGTCACTGCAATTCTTCAAAAACTAATTAACTCATTTAATAATGGACAGTTTAATCAATGGACACTTAATGACTATTCAGTATAATCTGTGTTCTACCAGCCCACTTATCTAACTTCAATCTGTAACTAAATTTCAGACATTAATTAAATTTCAAAAGACTTGCTCTTTGCAAAGTTACATTTGTATTTTTTGTATCAGATAAGACTGACCAATAAAACAATTTTGAACTGAATCTTTTGTAGTAGTTACTATATTTCTCCATAGTTATTCAAGCACTCATTTTGTTTTATTCATTGTATTTGTTGGTATTTTCTGTTGCTCACATGCACCTAAAAACAGATTTCTCTTTGTATGCATTTAGAGAGTTTTTAAAAGTGCAACTTATATTATTCAGAATGAACTAAATTTAGTGCTGGAAATAGAAGCCAGTTTACAGAAGGACCTTCTGTCACAGAATAGTGACATGACGCAGCAGGTCCCTGCTTTCCAATATCGTATCTTGCAAATGAAAACACGGAATGTGATTACCTATGTGTACTTCATCTCTGATTGCAGGAGCATATGAGGTAAATTATACTAAATAGAATACTAGCTACCACAAGTGCATTAGACTATTTATATATGTTCTCTCACTGAATTTTCACAGAGAAATTATGAAATAAATATCATAAATAGAAATTTTACCTACAAAAACTTGAAATCCTGCAGTTAAATTCCAGCTCTCACACCCTAGACCATGATCTTGCTGCTCTGCTCCAATCAAGATTGCTACCGCTACTTTTCTGTGCCATCTGTTTATCTCACCGATGGTCTCAGCTGTCTCAGGCCGCTAAGCTCTACCCTTAGTGGTAGGAACTTACTGTTATTATCCTGAGAACTTTTGATGGTCACATAATTGATTTATCCAAAATCTTACTGCTGCTTGAATTCAACACCAATCACTTTATTTTTGCTCTAGTTCAATTACTCATTTATTAAGTCAGACTTGGCAACTGAGACTTTGATGCATCCCTTTGATCTCCTTGATATCTCTATCCTTCCTCTTGTGCTTTGTGTCAGCTCCACCGCTCTCTCTCTCTCTCTCTCTCTCTCTCTCTCTCTCTCTCTCTCATCCAACTTGAAACTCACAATCCCTTGACTTTTCTAATACCAAATTCACCTTTTTATATGTTGAAGTCTTTCTTGGTGTGGCTTCTTCTTCCTTTGACTCAAGACCATTAGTCATGTCCATTTCCCACCCCATGTTCCTCTTTCTATTCTTCATTGTTACTTTTCTACTACCCAGCATCCCAGGAATTCTTACTTTATCTTTCTATATCACTAAGTGCTTTCAGGAGGGTTATGAATGGCCAACTGCCAAATCCATCATTCAGGACAATTTTCAATCAGCAGTGTTTTTTTCTGTGTGCTGTCTTTTGCTCATTTTTTCCTAAGTTCTATACCTGCTGGTCTGTAAAGGAAAGCAAAAGAACCACTGTTATGTGTGTTGCCATTTTTTCCTGGTTTGTTATTTTTTTATTCATTAAGTTTATTAGTACATTTTAGTTACACAATATGATGACATTCATCATTGGGAATTTGTACCTTTACCTGATATATCTTGTTTCTTATTTTTTTCCTCAATCTCCTGTCCTCCTGTCAACCCCTCCGCCCCTCCCTATTTACAAAAACTTTGTTTCCGTTTTTTCCTTTTCTCATATTTATTCCTTTCCTTTGTTTCCTTTCCCCTATGCCTCCCACTTCCCCTTCCCCTTTGGACTTTTTCTTCCTATTTAACATTATCTATTATACAAATTAAAAGAATCATTCCACAATGATGTATGTGCACCCATGTTTATAGCAGCACAGTTTGTAATAGCTAAAACTTGGAAACAGTCCAATTGCCTATCGAGTGGAGACTGGATAAAGAATATGTTGGTTTTTTTGTAAAATGGAGTACTACTCAGCCATAAAGAATGAGAAAGTAGAGGCATTTATTGCTAATGGATGCATATTGAGGTCATACTCTTATGTGGAATAAATAGGACACGCATATATAAATACCGAATAGTTTGTCTGGTGTGAGAAACTGAAAGTGTAAATAAGGATCCTGGTTTATCATTTGTCTGTTTATGTTGGTTATGGTATTCTGTTGTCTGCTGTAATTTTAAATACATATGTAGTTTAATTTATTAATCTTATCAATTATAAATTTTAAGATTTAAAAAGGCTTTTGGTACTCCAAAATTGTGTGTAATCTTACACATTTTCTATATATAATTTCATTACAAATATGAATATATGATTCATCTTAAAATTACTTTTTGGTAACATTTATTCATTCAAAGTAGCTAACCTAATCTTTTGGAACTTAATTCTATCTTTTCTTTAGTGAAATACCATCTTTATCATTTATTAATTTTTTATATATATTCAGTGGTATTTTAAAATTTATATTCTTTTCCTCTTATTAGTCTGTCTTTTCATAAACCTGTACAAAACGGATTCAATTCCTGTAGAGTTCCAAAAATCATCAATGTGCTGTGTAAATTTGTTTTATGCCATTATGCCATTAATAGAGAAATAATGGCTTTAATATATATATATATTGCATTTATTTATTTGGATTTTTGAAACAGGGTCTCATTATGTAGTTCAAGCTGGTTTTGAGCTCACTTTGTAGCCCAGGCTGGCCTTGAACTTTTTTTACAGAAAAAACCCACATCTTCTTTATCCAGTCTCCACTTGATAGGCAATTGGACTGTTTCCAAGTTTTAGCTATTACAAACTGTGCTGCTATAAACATGGGTGCACATACATCACTGTGGAATGATTCTTTTAATTTGTATAATAGATAATGTTAAATAGGAAGAAAAGGTCCAAAGGGGAAGGGGAAGTGGGAGGCATGGGGAAAGGAAACAAGGGAAAGGAATAAATATGAGAAAAGGAAAAAACGGAAACAAAGTTTTTGTAAATAGGGAGGGGCGGAGGGGTTGACAGGAGGACAGGAGAATGGGGAAAAAATAAGAATCAAGATATATCAAGAAACTAAGATATAAGCCAGCACATGCCTATAATCCCAGCACCTAGGAAGCTGAGACAGGAGGGTCACTGCATCTCTTGACTTCCCATGAAGAGGCAATATATTATAAGAAGCTTCATCCTTCTTGTTCCTCTGTTCCTTATTTTGGAAAATTGGATGAATGCATTCATTTTTATCACCCATAAGGAGTACATGTTATGTAGTGTGTTAACTATTATTATTAAGATGAGTAAATTAGCATTCCTGTCCTTCCCTGCATTGCCTTTTCCACTCCTTTATCTGCTCTTTTCCCCACTTTGACACACACAAAACTCTTGGTAGCCTTTATCATCTCCTTCATAGTAGTAATCCTTGCATATTTTGTCCACTGGTTGAATCTAAAATTGAAAATAGCAACATGTCATATTCCATTATTATGACTGTGTTAGCACTGTTTATTAGCTTATGATCTCAATGTTTTTATTTTATCTTTTGCTGTGTGCTTTCATCAAGTCGCTGAGATTGTCCATGTTCTGCACACATATTTCATCCATGGTAAGGGATGCTATGTAATTGCTGAAGACATGTGTCCCAGAACCATCTGACTTATCACCTTTGGCCCAGCTGTTGCTCTCTGGGCTGGAGGCCAAGCTGTCATCCTGAGTTTTTACCCTGTTTTTGGATTGCTGTCACTGTTCTTGGCTCTCAAGTTTTTACCTTTCTTGAGCTTTGGCTGGAGAGCATTTTATGTAATTTCTTTAAAGACTGCATATGAAATAAACTTTTGGAATTTTCACATGCCCAAAAGTGGCTTTATTTTACCTTCTCTCTTGATTGAAATTTTTATAGGGTTATACCAAATAGTCTACAATGTTAAGTTTATAATTATTTTTCTCAGAAAGTTGAAGATATAGAATCTAGGGATTCCATTTAAAAATTACATCTTTTTTTTCTTTGTAGGACATATTTTTCCCCTTCTAGAATCTTTTAAGGTATTTTTCATTCCCAAGATGTTCTGAAAATTTCTTGAGAATTTCCAGTTTGATATTTTTTTCTTTAATTTGACTGTGGTCATGGTTACATGAGTGTATACAACTGTCAAAAGTCACCATGGAAAGCATCATGTTGAATTGTGCCATCAAGCAGAAGAAATCCTGGAATGCTTAAAGCCTGTGCTACAGCATTCAACACTAGATTATACCATTGTTTTATGTGTTCATGTGTTTAATGTTCTGATTTTCTTCCACAGCAGGAATCCTTTAAGGCAATGGAAGCTTCTGGCTTTCTGGTGCAGCCTATAAACTCTCTTTCCAGAATAATGTTTTCAAATTTTTAAAATAAAATATGTAGAGTATAAATGAAACAGATAAACTGAAATGTCATTACCAAAGTGTTGAAAAATAAAATAGTAATAGAGGAGTATTTTGATTCTTTATGAACACTTTAAATGAAAGATCCAGTGAGAGTTTTATAGCTACTATAATTTTATAGTACATTATTGATGAGTATAAATGATACTGAGATATTTATAACAACGTAATATGCTGTGAAAATATTTGATTTCTATTAGTAAAAAAAAATCACAAACACTGCCCAAAGTGTAGTTTGAAGATTGGGGGAAATGAAAATATAATTTCTCCCTTTTAAGTTTGCAGACCTCCTGCATTCCTGCATGGAGTGTCATCTACAAATCCCTTAGAGTAGAAGCTCTTCAAGGTATTCAGACTCCCATGTTGTAAAGATGGAGGCAACAGCATTTCCCACCATTAATTCTCCTTCCCAGTATGACTTTGATACTCCCTCACTGAGAGGTGGTGTCTATTTCTCCACTCCTTTTAATGGGGTGACTCTGACCAGCAGAATGTGTTAGCAGGATGCTCTGCCAGTTCTGAGCATAGCCTTTAATTGATCTGTCAATTTCTGCTTCTTTCCTCAAAGAACCATGACACCATGCAAACACAGTGGTATCACCGGAACCACCATGCTGGGAAAGGAACAAGACAAATGGAAGGCCCTGGAGCATGCAATGCCATGTGAAGAGCAAAGGACCTCAAGGATCACTGAGGCACCAGACACCAGAGTGCAGAAGTCATTTTAGAAGTGGATTCCTTCATCCTAGCTGCCCCAGCTGATGCCATATAGTTCACAGATGAACTACCTCTCTATTGTCTTCCACAATTCTCGAGTCATAACACTGTTAGCAAATAAAATGCTTGTCTTAAGTCACTAAATTCTAGGATACTTAATTGAGAAGCAAGAGGCAGGACAGAGTTCTATCTGACTGTGTTGTGCATGTCTTTCACTGACTCCTTCACATTGATTGCTAAGCTGACTGTCATAAAAGAAGGGCTTGGGAGTTGTTGACATTGAATCTTGCATAGCATTTTAGTGTCAGTAAAGAATTACAAGGAGTTATATCAATGGACTCAAAGTATACCATGCAGTAAGGGGACTATGGCTGCGAGCACCTCAGGCTACTACCCAAGACCTCAGGTCAGCCCCAGGATGCTCCCCAAATCCTTACTCTTGAATTGTTCTCCAAGACCCTCAGAGATTATACTCTCTCTAGGAAGGAGTATGAGAGGATTTAGAATGTAAAAATGTGAGTTAAAATGCTGTAACTGTACTGAAAGCAATCTTTGTGCATATGAATCCTTTGACTGGCTCTGAGGCAGACCTCATGGACCATTCTTGTATGGTGGTGGTGAGCAAAGGCTCTGATGTTACTGTGTTGTGATTAAAATCTGCTCAGAGGGCCTGCTACATGACTAGGATATGTGACTTAATTTTGC
Source organism: Heterocephalus glaber (assembly GCF_053883595.1). Taxonomy (NCBI): domain Eukaryota; kingdom Metazoa; phylum Chordata; class Mammalia; order Rodentia; family Bathyergidae; genus Heterocephalus; species Heterocephalus glaber. The sequence goes on along the minus strand of NW_028258324.1, from coordinate 8,363,710 downwards.
TATGCCTCACTTCCCACATCTGTGAAATGATAATAAAATGGCATCATTCTTATAGGAATCTAATTGAGGTTTAAGTGAATCGATACTTCTGGAACATTACCTGCCACTATGCTTGCAATTGGTTCAAGCAGAATTGTGGAAAGAATTAAGTTCATGAACTGAGGTACCATTGTCATTTTATAGTCATGTTCTTTGGCTTCTGGAACAAGGTTCTTATTTTTTTTTCCAGGTACTGAGGTTGAAGCACCTTTTGAGGAACTTATAATGAACTTTCAATACTGGTCAGTTACTATTACAGAATTTGGGAGTGACTTTATTGAACAAAAATGAGGAGGAATCTGGTAACTCTTAGGGGGTTTCAGCACAAAATTTTTGATAGGTGAGGCTAAGCAAAGACAGGAATCTTCAACAAACATCTGATTAATTTATGTGTATTAGATTATTAACCTGGATAGTTTAAACACAAAATGTCCTTCATTAAAATTAAGAGTATTAAATCTTTCCTTCACATTCTGTTGCACCTACATAAGAGAAGCCAAGCTTGTGGTTATGTCTGTAATTATAGCAGTTCAAATTAATTAATTAATTAATTAATTTTCAGAGCTTCAGTTTTCCTGACAGTGAAGATTAGTAGAGGGGAAGCAAAAATATGGAAGGCTGTGTGTCATCCTTGCACAGGGCCATGCTAATCTTCTCCGTACCATTCCAATTTTAGTGTATATGCTGCCTAACTGAGCAAGGGGCAGTTCAAATTTAATCAAGAGGATTAGATGTTTTGTGCATGTAGAGCTACTTCCCAAATCTTTTAGTTGTCTGTGAATTTGAAATGGCCAAATAGGAATCTCATTGTTGTGAATACAGTATAAAAAAATCACTTTCAGTAAGCAGTATCAAGCTTGAGATTATCAAAATAAAATATTCCATCTGGGTGGGACTTATGGTTTTAGCAGACATTTTCTTTCAAGGCATTAGGATCACATAAGTGACAGATATTTTGCATAGAAAATAAAATAAGAATGAGATGTGATTTTCTAACTGTGAGAATCTTTCAAAGAACGTTTTCTTATAGGGAGGCAAGGTGGTTAGTGGTTTAAAAACATAGCTCTTGGAAGAAGAAAGCTTGGATTCAGCTCCCATGCCTATTGCCTTCCTACCAGTGAGTGGAGGCAAATTACCTGGTCTCAGTCTTCACGCCTGTAAAATGGAAATGTTGTTACTATTAGTACCTGCCCCACAAGAGTAGTACATACAAAATGCCATAAAATATTTGTTAAATGAACAAAATATGCTAAATTTATCTGTGAACCACAAGGATTTTTCATTAATTGCCTTAACGAATTAAGATTGTTTCAAGTTCAAAAATTCCTACCACTGCGAGTACTTTTCACATTTTAATGGAGAGAAACTTAGAAATTATCTATATTTCTGTAAAATTCTTAAATTATGAAAATAATAATTTCCTAATACTGTATGTTTTTGCTTTAGAACATCACTGCACTAAAAGCATTATAAACTCATTTTTCATCTTTTTCTGTCTGTCAGTCTTTCAGAAGACCAATGGGGGTGATTTTGTGCAGGATAAGCCATCATCCTGGGTAGGCCTTCAGGAGACCAGGAAGAGAATCTGTATAGGCAGAAGGAAGGTGTTGAACAAAGTGATTGTGAGAAAGGGCTCTTCATTTCCATTCTGGAAAACCTGCTTTCTACTCTGACCTTGGGCTGGCTGGACCCTGCTTGAAATTATCCAGTGACTGCAGTGTACCTGTTCACCAGCAGCCTGTTTAATTTTGGAGACATTGCTATGTCAGCATCTTCGAGATCAATGCAACCTGGGCCCAGGAGTGGCAATTATTATTATTTTTTTGTACCAGGTATTGAACTCAGGGCATTGCGCTTGCCAGGAAGGCGCCGTGCCACTGAGCTACATCCCTGGCCCTATAGTTGTAAGAAACAAGCTGAGAGATAGCAAGAGACTGTCAGAAAGATAGCTACCACCTGCATTTAACATTATTGTATTTGAAATTATTCTTGTTAACAAGAAAACAAATCTTTATAAAACCAATATTTTGCTTTAAAAAATTCTGTCTGCAATATCTATCCTCACATTAAATTGGTAATAGCTTAAGCTGGTTCTACTGTAGACTCTGTCTTCATATTTTAATAAATTTTATTTTTTAATCATCCTTTTACAGTGGACCTTGTGCTTAAATCCAGTTTTGTTTTTTTTTTAATAAAAGAATGTTGGGAATGTTATATTCTCTCAGAAACAAATTCTCAAAGTAACAGTTTTAATAAAATCTCTAGTGTTCCTGTTGTTCTACCAAATGAAATTTCCATCATTTTAGTAACAGTTGTTATTTCAAGATATAGTATAAGAAGATTGAAAGGAAAACATACACTTTGAAGCATATACAGATAATTCATGAAAAATGACATCTAATGTTTCTTTTAACAATAAAACTCAGAATAATAATGCTTTGGCTAAGAAGGATAAATTCCTGCCTTTTTTCACTTAATATATTATTTAACGGATACTTATAAAATTTTTACTTTGGGCCAGGTGCTATTCCTTACATATTACCTATAAGAACCCATTTCTTTCTCATACCAATACTCTGAGGTAGGGATTATTGTTATCATGCATATTTTATAAATAAAGAAACTGGGAAATAGAAAAATTAAGTTACTTGTTATGGCTAGAAAGTGGCTGAGCTGGGGTTTGAACATTTTATGCAGTTTGGCTCCAATACCTTATTTCTTTCTGGTTTTTGCATGTATGATTGCCTTAGATGGCTTTCTGTTGCTATAACAAAGTACCTGAGGTAGAGTAATTTACAAAGAAGAGAGTTTAAGAGCTCCCAGTTCTGGAAGTCCAAGAGCATGGTGTCAGCACCTGCTCAGCTTCTGGTGAGGGCCTCCTGGTGTAGAGGCAGCAGGTACATGTGGAGAGACAGAGAGAGGAGAGAGAGGGGAAGAGAGGGAGGGAGAGAGAGAGGAGAGAGGAGGAGAAGAAGGAGGAGGAGGAGAAGGAGGGGGAAGGGGAGAGGGAGGGGGAGGGGAAAGAGGAAGAAGAAGGAGAAGAAGAGGAAAAGAGGAGAGAGACAGAAGGAGGCAGGCTTACTTTATAACAACTCATTGTTATGGTAGCCAATCCAGTCCCACAAGAGTGAGAACTTTCTCTCCAGAGAAAAATATCAGTTCCTTGTAGTGACCTAATCTTTTCTTGCAGGTTCCAATACTTGTCTGCACAGTTACTTTAGGAACCAAGTCTCAACATGCATATTGGTGGGCACAAATCACATCCAAGTCATAGCAATGAAAATGGCTAATGACTTGAGCATAGAGCTAATGGTGTTGAATAAAGTTCTCCATCAGTCACTTCACTAAGAACAGTTACTTTTAACATAGAAGTATTCACCAAAAATTTGCCTTCAAATTTTAATATTTAATTATAGACATAATATATAAAAAGATACTGCCAAATAGAGGAGTGGCAAAAATACATTTTTAAAGGCTGAAGGATAGCTGGGCATGGTGGCACAAGTCTGTAATCCTCGCACTCAGGAGGCTGAGGCAGGAGGATTGCCACAAGTTTGAGGCCAGCCTGGGCTACATAGTGAGTTTCAGACCAGCCTGGACTACACAGTAAGAACCTATCTCAAAAAAAAAAAAAAAAAAAAAGACTGAAGGATAGATATACAAGTTTTATCCCCCCTCATTTTATTTATTTCAAGTATAATTTTCTTTGTACAACTTTTATGAGAGAAATTGAAATAGGAATAAGAGGCAGCAACAAATTGTTTGGAAGATGTAACAACAAAAGATCATGTGTTAAAGTCTGGCTTTACTTTTTTCTGTGATGTACTAAAGTTACTATTTGCAATTGATTTTTTTCAGGGAAGTTATTGTTTTAGACATTTTATTACATTGTAAGTTTATTTTTCCTATATTTGGGCTCAGAAAATATTTATGGTAAGCATATTTCTATTCATTGAATAATAAAATTAGTTGTTTTGGGAACCAGGACTTGGGAATGGTTGTTCTTTTTCTCCTCTTTTTTCTCCTTCACCCCTTTCTTTTACTCTTCCTTCTACTTTTTGTGACACTGGGGATTGAACCCAGGGCTTTTGTGCTGAGCTACATCTCCAGCTTATTTTTAGATTTTTTTTTTTTTTTGAAACGGACTCTTGCTAATTGTTAAGTTGACCAGGTTGGACTTGAACTTGTGATCCTCCTGCCTTAGTCTCCCAGTGCTGGGATTATAGGTAGATGCCACCATGCCTGGCTGATATTCTTGAAAAGTCATCACTCTTTGTTCTCAAAACCATTTTATTAGCTCTTGATTATTTTCTTCAGGTAAGACTTACTAAAAATGTATTTTAAGAGCTCATTTCTCACTTTTGTTTCTAAACAAACAAAAATCCTAATGTCTATATAATTAAGGTACCTCTGACTTATGTCACAGAATCTTGAAGAAGAGGAACAAGCCCACAATTTCCACTTACCCCAGGGATTACTGCATGTGACGGTGCCAGTCGTCACTAGTCGAACAGTACCTGAGAGGAAGGGAGAGGATGAAAGAAAAACAAAACCTCTGAGGAAAAGGAAAAGGAGAGAGAGGCGGAGGAGAGACCCCTCTTCTTACTTTATTGCCCTTTATATACCTTTTCCATAACCCCCAACCCCTCCTCTGTACATAATTCGGCGACTAATTATTTTCCAGGGAAAAGGTCAAATGTATCTTTACAACTCCGGGAATAACATTCCCTTGCATTACAGACATTCGAACTCTTTCTATTTAACCACTCTCGTTACAAGTAACCATCCTTGTTTTTGTGCCAGCTGCATATCCAGGATTCATTATGTTCTCAAGAGACTCAGAGGTCTCTGAAGGTTATTTCAATCTTTCGCTCTCCACAATTCCCCCTTTTTTATTTATTAGATGACCGTGCCTGTCTTAGGTGAGATCCTAGGACAGACTCCTATACCCGTCATTGGGCAGAGAAACTTCCCTGTCTTAGGTTGGTAAGAGATTCTCCTGGTCTCAAACCCGTCATTGACTAACTGGCCTCTTGCTTAGGGGTGATCAATTTCTGATAATGCAACTGGACAGCCATCATTGAGAACATGGATCAAATACACTGGCCAAATATAATGAAAAGAAGAAACATAAGTAACAATCCACCTGCCAACAGCCCAAGGCCCATCACTATTTGTTTAGCAAAAAGTGAGGAAGGCACCAAGGTTTTCAAGTAGTCATAAAGGGACTGTGTCAACTGTGCAGGTGACAGACTTGTTTTTCTTGTTTGTTGAATACTCAATATTTGCTGATGGAGCTTTACTAGGTCGGAGGTTTTATTGCCATGCGACCATGCCCCTTTTAGATGGTCCTGGATCATTTGCCAATTATAATCTGTCACATTATAAGCTAGTGAAGTGACACAAATCCAACGATATTCTGCATGGCACTGTAAATGGTTTCTATGTTTGAGAGCTTCAAGGGAGCGTCCCAAATATACTACCGTGTCAAAAAGAGCATTCAACTTTTCTTCCATTTTTACATCAATGTCTTCCTGTAACTCTAAGGCTTGAGACACATTCATTGAAAGATTATCTACAAAAGTTGCGGTTTGTACAGACTGAGATAAAGCAACTGTAGTGGTAGATAAGCTAGTCAGAAATGCTATAAAAGTGACAATTCTGGCTACAATCATGCCGGCCACCCTTTTTTCTCTTTTTAACAAACCATTTAGACTCTCCAATATTTGAAGTCCTTTTTCTGCATACCATGGTTCTGAAAGGTTAACTGGCAACATTACAAAAGTGGGCTGATGAATTATTAAAACATTTTGATACCCAAATTTCACACAATTTGACAATATACAATTATCACATACTACATCAAATTGACAAGTTCCATTTTCATATTCAATCTTAAAACCTTCCAATAATAGTAAATAGGGCCGGGGCACACAAGCCGTAATGTTTCCCTCCAACCTGGAATCTGGTCCCACACCAGTCCTTTTTATTCCTCCCATAGCAACCATAAGTTTCCATATCATGGGCTGAAAAGGGCCAGAAGGCACTTGCCAAAGTCCCACAGTCAACTGCTGTTCTGTGTTCGCCCCACCTTGACAATTGTCCAATTGGGCACTCCAATCCTGTAGCACTTTTTGTTGATCAATGAAGTTATAGATGGCCGGCCGGTCCACTCTACATCTGGCCCATGGTATGATCCTGTTATTGGTGGGTGTCTTATTCATACATTGGAAAATTCAAAATGCAAAGGGTATCTGAGGAGACAAGGGGTATAACTCCCCCTTTTTTATTTTTTGAAGTTGATGTTTAAGGGTATTATGAGCTCCTTCAACAATCCCCTGTCCCTGGGGATTAAAGGGTATACCAGTTTTATGTATCAGCATGCAAGTGTGCCTATTTTTATAGGTGGCTGGAGCATAAGAGAAGGGCAAATACCCGAATCAAAAGGTTATTACCATAAACAAATATGTTGGAAGACCCACATAATTAGAGGGCATGAATACATTTTGAACACCAGAAAAGGAGCAGCAATAAATATCACAGTTACATAAAACCTTATGTTCTTCACTGTAGTTTGGTACCAAAACCATCTTTTTAATAACACTCTCTTTTTTATGGCACAGAAATTAAGCTTTTGAAGATGACCAATGCGGACATATTACAATAACATATTTAGAACTTAACCAATGTAAACATTTTACAATAACATATTTAGTGCTTAAACATCAATGATAACCAATGTAATCAATTTATAACAACATATTGAGACAATATTTGTTGTGGTGTGTCTCCCGTAAGATTATAAAAATTACTAGGGGGTCCCTTTAGTGAATTAAGACCAGAATAATTATTTTCTGGGTGGCCACTTTTTTATTCCCCAAAGGGAGTACCCACAGTCTCTATTTTGACAAACAAAGAATAAGAAGATATATATATCTTCTTATTTTACAACTGCTTATTGCAATTTGATTATTGCATATAGGTGACAATACACATTACTTTTATAAAATAAATCTCAGTGGCACTTTGATCAATTAGCAACCTGGGAAGGAAGGCATGCCTTTAACTTAATAACATTTATCTGTAAGCCAATTTAACAATAGGTGAATATCTTTTTTTAAAAAAAAAATTTTCAAAAGGTGAAAAGGAAAAGAAAAAAAAATTGAGCTCAACTGTACAAACAGACAAACAACAGACAACAGACAAACATATAAGACAATTTATAAAATTAGAGTGCACTCAAATATATTTAGCCAAATTGAATCGTAATATCCTTTTTATGATTATTAGATTTATAATTGTATGACTGGTCAAAAACTTTGGAATAGTCAATTAACAGAGATCTCTTGAAATTAAAATCAGAAGGAATGAAAGCGCTTTTATATCTGTAAATATAAAAAGAACTCCAAGTCCTTGATAAGGAAGTAGCGAACTCAAACAGGACAGAGTATTTGGAACCCAGCCAGATCCTCCCCTCTCTCGGCGGCCGCCTGTAAAGTAGCCTGCAGGGCCGAGAGAGGGCGGGGCGCTGGGGATGAGAGTCGTGGGACCGGAGGGGAACCTAGCTGAGGATCGGGGCGGGCAACCTCAGGAAAAGGGTCAAGCCCTGCCAGGACGCTGGGCTGAAGTGACCGTTTTTTCAACAGCGCTTGTTCCTTTTGTTTCCATTTTCAATTAAACCATAACATATCTAAGGGATTTGAGGGATGAGTATTTTCAGATTTATCTTTTTATCTTTTATTTTCATTTTTTTCAGTAAGAGCTATTAGAGAGAAGGGAGGCCATTCCTCATAGTTATATTTAGTTGCCTCCTCCCCTAAATCTGCGGCACCAGAGGGGTCGAGGGGTTCATCTAAACCTTCCACAAGAGGGGGGGCTGAAGAAGGGCACTCAATTTCTTTATCTATATTTGGAATGTTCTCCCGGACTAGAGGCAACCGCGTCTGTTTGTGAGTTACCCACTAAAGTCCCTTGACGAGGATCTAAGCTCTCCTTGATAAGACCCCAAAGGCTAAACACATCAACAGGGAATTTGGAAGGCCCTTTCTGATCATAATAATCTTGTAATTGTTTTCCGACTTTTAGCCAAAGTTCCAAATTAATTGATCCCTCCTCGGGAAACCATGGGCAGATTCTCTCCACAAATTCTGAAAAATGACATAACTGTTGTTGCCCTACCTTAGCTCCACGGGACCGAAGCATCCTTTTTAATATCTGAGCAAACAGCATCTGACTACTAGTAGTCCTTATACCTTATATCACCGCCCCCTACTTATCCGAGCTCACAATCCGGCGGCGTCCTTCACCTTGTCCTCAGTGCTCAGGTCCCTGTTCGGGCGCCACTTGTGACGGTGCGAGCCGTCACTAGTCGAACAGTACCTGAGAGGAGGGGAGAGGATGAAAGAAAAACAAAACCTCTGAGGAAAAGAAAAAGGAGAGAGAGGCGGAGGAGAGACCCCTCTTCCCACTTTATTGCCCTTTATATACCTTTTCCATAACCTCCAACCCCTCCTCTGTACATAATTCGGCGACTAATTATTTTCCAGGGAAAAGGTCAAATGTATCTTTACAACTCCAGGAATAACATTCCCTTGCATTACAGACATTCGAACTCTTTCTATTTAACCACTCTCGTTACAAGTAACCATCCTTGTTTTTGTGCCAGCTGCATATCCAGGATTCATTATGTTCTCAAGAGACTCAGAGGTCTCTGAAGGTTATTTCAACCTTTCGCTCTCCACAACTGCACAGTTCACCACAGGATTTCTCAAAGGAAGACCAGAGACAACCTGTAGCAGAGTCACGTGTGATACTTGTTAGCAAGACAGATCTCTACAACCACTGTGGGCTCCCTGAATCAGAAGCTCTGGGATTGGGGCCTGGGAATCTGAACAGGCACCCCAGGAGACTCATGTGTACTCAAATCTGAGAAGTTCTGGTTTAGTTATAGAACTATAGAAGTCTTTGTAACCAAAATACTTCAGGTGAGGTTTCACTCCAGCTTTCTTTTTTTTTCTTTTGTGGTACTGGAGATTGAACTCAGGGCCTTAAACATGCTAGGTAAATGTTTTATCACTGAGTTACATCTCCAGCCCATTTAAAAATTTTTATTTTGAAGCAGGATCTTGTGAAGTTTCCCAGGCTGGTCTTGAACTCTCAATTCTCCTGCCTCAGCTTCCCAAGTAGCTGAGATTATAGGTATGCATCAGCACTCCTGGCTGAGAACCCTCCAGCTTTAAAGTGACCAACACTGGTATGGTTAACAATAACAGTGATATTATTTAGGTCAATCAACAGGTAACCACAGAGGGTCTAGTTGGATCTGCCAAATGTATGTTCTTGAACAAAAGCCAGAAATTAGTCTTAGAAATATTGTGCAAAGTGAACTGAGGAAAAAGGGGAGAAACTATGTGCTTTACAACCAGAAATGTGGGGCTGGGGTATGGTTCATTAGCGTAGTGCTTGCCTACCATGTGCAAGGCCATGATTTGATCCTCAGCACCACAAAGGGAAAAAAATTAATTTTCTCCCTTAAAACCATAAATACGGTGCTGAGGGGCAAAGCTTGGTAGTAATTGTAGAGAGGAAGAACCAAATCCTTGAAGCACTCTGACAGAAAAATGTCTAAGGTCCAGATAAGGAAATCACCTTGTTGTGACACCCATAAAGGCAGTGGCTGTAAGTGATTCGGTGCTGCACTCCCTATGCGAAATAATGAAATCTTTTTGAGTTAAGATTTTCTATGAAAAGTATGATTACAATTGAGGATCCTACTGAAGGCATGTGGTGAATAATGTTTGTGAGATTAAATTATTTACAGGCGGGGGATTTAACTCAGTGGTGCCACACCTGCCTCACAAGCACAAGGTCCTGAGTTCAATCCCCGGTACAAAAAAAAAATTTAAATTGTTTACATAGCTTTATATCTGTCTTCCCCAATTCACTGAAAGATTTTGCTGTTTTTCTTAACTTTGACAGACAAAATTATAGACCTTGTTGCTAGAAAACCAAATCCAGGATTTCCTGTTTAGAGATAAAAAGATCTTTTGTTGCTAATTTCCCTTCTTCCCAATGTTTTACTAAAAAAAATAAAATTAAAAAGATGTTAAAAATTAGAATGAAATCATAACAGTGTGGTTCTTCCTAGTGAGCCAGAGAAACTTGGAGCTCTGCCTTTCACACACAGCCCCAGGGAGCTATGGACTATCTGTCAGGGTGACTAATTAGAGAACACATTCTCTCCCAGCTGGTCAGACCCTGCTAGCTGCATGTACGCAGAGCGGCTGTCTCCTAGAAAAATCCGGACTAGTGTTCTCTGTGGAAAAGGGTGCTCCTTTGGGAGGACTCCTACTGAGGCTCCTGTACCCCAAGGGAGAGGCAGAGCAGACACTGAGGGACCAACATCGCAGACATGGAGGGGAAAATGTAAAAAAACCTAAGGCCATTCCACCTGGGAGTTGATACATAAAAGTACTCACAACAGAAAAGAGTACATTCCTTTTATCTTCTGGTGTGTTCCAGATGACACAAACTTCCTCCTTTCACATTACTGGGCCTCTGCTGCTGTGACTTTCACTTTCACATAGATCGGCAAAGCAGCCCTTCCCAGTCACATTAAAGCATCCACTTCTGACGATGGCTTTGTATTCCTTCAGAGGAATCCTTCCACAGATAACATCTATTAAATCAATCAAAACATAAAAGGCAAGTAGTGGAAGACACTTGGGAACAATGGAAAGCAGATACTGGAGGGAGTTAACATGGGAAAAAACCACTGAATTTTATTTTTCATGGCTTTTGGCATGAGGGCTGGCTCATGTTGCCTTGCAGAGGCAGAGGGTATGTGTGGATGGCTAAAACCCAGATTAAAAAAATACATATTCTTGGTGGCTTGAAGTACCAGGAGACCGTTTAAGACATACATAGCCTCTAAAAAGTGAGAAGAAAATCCCACAAAATTGATAGCCAGAGAGTGAAGCTCAAACTCTGCATATAAACTGCCCCTACTCTATGGGTGACCCTCATATCTTGAACTAACCATACACAGAAAAAACTCCAAGCAGCCTCATGAGGTCTCAAAGACCTGAACCAATATTTGAGCTGTTGCCTGTGGAGAGCGAAGGGTTGAAACAACCCTGAAAGACTCCTGAGCCTCTTGAGCCAGATGAGAACATAATGAACCAGGATATGAAACTGGCACAAAAACAAGGATGTTGACTTTTAAAGAGAGCAATAAATATAGAAAGAATCTGAATGTCTGCTAGATAAAAAAGTAACATTCCCGGAATTGTAAAGATACGCTTGACCTTTTCTCTGTAAAAATAATTAGTCACCAGATCATGCGGTGAGGAGGGGAGGGGGGCTGTGGGTGAGGAAGAAGGATATAAAAGGGTCAATAAAGTGGGAAGGAGAGGGCCCTCCTCTCCTCTCCTTTTCTTTTCTCTCGAATCGGTGTTTTTTCTTAATCCTCAACCCTCGCCTTGGGTACTGTTCGTCTAGTGACGGCTGGCTCCGTCAGTTGCCTATTTCAAAGAGAGAGTTTTTAGTTTTTCAGACAATTTAACTGACTGTTTAAAAAAGAAAAACTTTCTAGAGGAGTATTATATAATCCAGAATCTCTATAACATCATTCCCAATATCTAAAACACAATCCAAAATCATTCTATATAAAAAAATAGCAGGAAAACTAAGAAGATAACCCTTAGAGATATTCAAGAGGAAGTTGCATTAATAAAATAAGATGGCACTGTAAAAAAGAAATAATCAGTGACTAGGAAGCCAGGTGTAGTGGTGCACATCTGTAATTCCAGCACTTTGGAGCCTCAGGCAGGAAGCCTGAACTACATAATGAAACCCTGCCTGGAAAAACAAATCAAGAATTCTTAGAAACAAACAAACAAACAAAAAGAACAATGGATTTGCTGAAAGCCAACTTGATATTCTGGAAAATAAAATCCAAGAATGTAGAAAAATAAGATAAAAAAGGTAGAAAATATATGAAAAGGTTGAGGCATGGAGGATAAATCAAGGAAATTCAAGTTCCAGATCATAATTTCCCTGAGTGAAAGAAAAGCAATTGTCTTTAGGTTGAAAAAGTCTCAGGAAAGCTATACAAAATTAGAAAGCAAGTAAAAAACTAAGCACCCTTGCCTAAATACATGCTGGTGAGATTTCAGAACTCCAACGATAAAGAGAATATCTTAAAAGATTGAGGAAAAACAAAATAAAACATATTGCATACATTGAAATGAGAATCAGACTGATAGCACACTTCTCAGCAATTTCTATGCTAGAAGGCAATTTTATATTATTTTTAAGTTTTCAGGGAAAATGATTTTCAAGCTGAATTTACTCAGATTACTGACTGGTAAATGAGAGGGAAAATGCAGAAATATTTGTAGAATCAGAGAGCTTATTGTTCATACATCTTTATAGAATTACTTCAAGAAGGGCCAGGGATTTAGCTCAGTGGCACAGCGGCTGCCTCACAAATGCAAGGTCCTGAGTTCAATCCCAGGTACAGGAAAAAAAAAAAAAAAGAATTACTTCAAGAAAATGAAAATACAAATAAGGGGACACAATGAGTTATAAAAGTGGGGAAAGATGTGAAAATTTCAGGAAAAAAGGCTATAGCTCATAAAATTGCTATTCAATAGAAGAGCTAAAACCGAACACTGTCGACAAGATTGTCTCTGTGATTGAGACTGGGTGGGAAGGACTTTTACTCTTATTTTATACTCTTCCAAAGTATCTGCACTTATTTTTGTTTTGATTACAAAGTACTTGAAGTCTAAAATTTGAACTTTTAAAAACCATACTCTCAAAACCTAGCAGCATTTATTTTCTAAGTCTGTTATCAAATTCCTTCTTAAGACATTTAAAAAGAAAAATGAATTACTCCATATAGTTTAGGATAATTTAAAAAAAGATCTGGGCTGCTGCTGTTACGAAAGTTTGAAATAAAACATTGCAGAAAAACCTTTCACCAGTTTAGTCACACACAAAATACAAAGTATAGATAATAAAGATGATTTTTATTTTTTCACAGTAGCATAAAAATGGATTTTATAAATAACAAAGAATACATTCTCCTGCTTTAAGAAAGTTGTCATCTTTTGACAGTATGTGATGTGATAATGCTAGTCACCAGGATGTGGTTACTGAGATTTGAAATGTGGCTAGTGCAAATGGAGATGTGCTGCAAAGGTAAAATGCACATCAGATTTTTAAATAGTAAGTATGAAAAAACCCCATAAAATATTCATTAACATTTAAAAAATATTAATTGCACAATGAAATAATATTTTAGATGAATTTGGCAAAACACAATTTCATTGTTAGAATTCATTTCGTCTTTTTATCGTTTAAAAATATGGCCATTAGAACATTAAAAGTCATATACATGGCTTTTATTTGCAGCCTGCATTCCATTTCTATTAGATAGCCCTGATCTAAAGTACCAAATTTTGCATCTATTGCACAAACGGGTTTCTGGTAAGAGTTTTTGTGTTGTTTTTTGAGACAGGGTCTGGTGATATAGTTCAGGCTGATCTTGAACTCACTATGTAGCTGAGGCTGGCCTCGAACTCATGGCGATCCTGGTGTCTTGGTCTCCAGAGTGCTGGGATTGCAGGTGTGTGCCACCATGCCTGGCTTCTGGTAAGAGTTTTTAAAAGAACACAATTAACTCTTTATCTTTCATTTACCAAGAAACTTCCCCAGCTATGAAGAAAGAATCAATGTTAACAATATTAGAACAAGACAGAAAAAGAACAGGAAGTTGGGAAGATAAGAGACAAGATTGAATTCAAGGAGAAGAAATGCCAAGCTTAATATAAAAAGCTGTTGATTGAACGACTTCGAGTAAAATGTTTCACTCTAATACTTGCACTCTTTTAATTGTCCTTTTCATAATGATATTCTCTTAATACTTTCTTTGTGCTGTGTCATTATCATCAACATAATGATTACTGCCTCATTTGGATGCTATTCAAAGGCTTCTGTAGTGGTTCAAATGCCAAGGAATACATTTAAGAGCAGAGACAATCTCAGCGCTAGCCATCACCTTTCAAACATTGTTTATCATGATGGTAACTGGACTTACTACATCTGATTCATCTAAAAAAGCAAATCTTATCAGTAGAGAGAGTTTATCTTCTCTTTTGTTGAAGTTGGATGATTAGCATATTTCCTGAAAAATTTTACAGCACATTTGTGATTTTTGCTTTAGCCCTTTAGGTCATTTGTCACTTGTAGTTTTTCATTCTGCCATGAAATATGAAAAAACAACTACCGTATTTATCAACAGGATCACTCTGGAGATGGTAAATAGCTAAGATGAGCCTGAGAGCTTTCTTTATAATACTCATAAGAAACAGCAGAAGGAAGAAAAATGGAGGAAAAAACCCCCTCAGAACCAATAGAAAGTAGAAGTCCTTTAAGCCACTGACAATATTAAAACATGATATGGAGAAAAGGTTGTGAAAGATTTTACTTTTACATTCTTCAAACCCCATATGAGATTGTTATTGGAGTCAAACCCCTTGATAATCCAATAGGATTGGACAATTTAGCATCTAGGTTAGTGACTAGCAAATAGCAAGTCCTCTATCAATGTTTGTTGAATGAATGAGAAAATTCATCCCTTGTGGTTTATATTTCAATTTTTAAGTCTTATCACTTATTAGCATAAAATATTATGGCTTAATTACCAATATGGCTGGCTACTTTATCAAGATAGCAATTTGTCCTTTGTCCTTGCTGATGTGGAAGTTTTCCCTTTTCCCAAGTTAAGAATGCAGTCAGCCACCTCTCCTCCCCAGCCCTTTCTTGGCTTTTGTGTTACAGCAGGAATCAGAAGTTGTCAGGCAAGAGAAAACAACTTCTGGGCCTGAGGATGTGGTTCAGTGATAGAACGTCTAGGGGTATGTGAGGTCCTGGGCATAATCCTCAACACAAGAAGGAAGGAAGGAAGGAAGGAAGGAAGGAAGGAAGGAAGGAAGGAAGGTCCTTTTTAGGTTTTTGTTTGCAATAGCTTTGGCTCAATGAGAATTATTTGCAAAATAAGGGTTATAGAGGGAGGTGCTTGGCATTTAACAGGCAGAAGCTATGGGTTTCAAGAGGAGAGGAAGATCCAAAAGATAGGGTGAGGGTGGAGGGGTTGGGGAGATGGACTTCTGTGCTGGGCAAAAATATTAGCAACTGGATTAGGCAGTCCCCACATGGTGAATCCCAACAGTGTGTGGTCTTGGGAGCTATGGCACAAATGTCCTCTGCTTGTCTTCAGAAAACCACATAGGTAGACAGTGAACTTATTGGAGACCAGGATGGAAAAAGGCATAGAGGACCTTTCTCTGACTTCTACTAGGTACACTCTGGGATCTCAGTCAAATGTGAAGGATAGAGAACTCTACTAAGAAATGAGATTGAATTTCTCACCAGTTGAATGGTTGGATGTTCAAAGATAAAAC
Source organism: Heterocephalus glaber (assembly GCF_053883595.1). Classification (NCBI taxonomy): domain Eukaryota; kingdom Metazoa; phylum Chordata; class Mammalia; order Rodentia; family Bathyergidae; genus Heterocephalus; species Heterocephalus glaber. Next base: position 8,348,201 of record NW_028258324.1, on the reverse strand, counting down.
TGTTTAGAATAAATTTTAGTAAGTGTCATTGTAGTAATCTGCAATGGCACCATCTGTGAAAGTGCCTGCTTGGGCAATGACCTAGCCATAGCATACAATGAAAAAAAAAATTGCTCACAGAGCATGAGAACCAGATGAGAATTTTATGCCCATCCAGTCCTTGTTCTTCCTTGTTAGATTAAGAAGCCAAGGTTGAAGGTATAAAAGAATTTGTTCCAACTTGTTGGCCAAAAGCCAGTGAGGCATTGAGGCAAAGGGCTGACTCTCAGTCCACCTCACCACTTAGAAAATTCAAATAAGATTGAGGATATAGCTCAGAGGTAGAGAGAGCACTCACTTAATATGTTTGAGGCCTTGGGTTTAATCACCAGTACCAAAAAAAATTAGATATATTTGTGGCAATTAAAAAAACATTTTATCATGGCCAGAGATGGCCCTTATCAATGTAAGAACTCACAATTTTAAAATGAAATAAAGAAATCAAATTGTATAAAAATATAACTCTGATAATGGAGGTTAAAGTAAAAGAACCATGGATTTTCCAGTTACTCTCCAACATTGAAATTGTGAGAAATGACCTGAAAAGTTCATATTAGTTTATGAGAATAAAACACCCCTTCAAAGGCATTTAACATATAAATATACATATATGTGTGTGTTAAGTACACATACAGGAGTCTGTTAACATTAAACACTGGGTGGGAACTGCTTCTGAGGGCTATGCATGAGTGTGTATGCATATATATTAAATCTACTTAATAGCTAAGTAAGTTTATTTATAATTTCTCAATGTGTCTGTTTTTAAAGGATCATCTTATTTAATACCACTTCTACTCTAACATTTTCCAGTATCTAGTCTTGTCTACTCTATGTCTTTGTCCCACTTTCTCATCCTTTGCTTTTTGCAAAGGGCTTCTTAGTTCTCTCTGGACATCTCTGTCAGGGAATACAACTGTTCTCTACAGAAGAGCTTCTTTCTAGCCACTGGAGCAGCCCATACCCTTATTCAGTGTTGAGAAGACCTAAGTAACCTGTTGGTCAAGCAGCTGACCCTGGGTAGCTGTGGGTTCAGACTGTGCTCTAAGTAGGTCCAGAAAGGAAGTGTGGGCAGAGCAATGCCCAGTGGCAAAAGCTTGTGCTTTGAATCCTTCAAATGCTTCATTGTTGGGAGGTCCTGTATCACTGGAGGTTGGCCCTGCTTGTCTGCAGTTGTACATCCATCAGTTCAGATGTTCCTGTAGGACTCTCTCTGCCAGCAGGGCCCATGGCGGACGAGGACAAACAGCAGCACCATTAGGACTCCAGACACCAAACAAAAGGCAATGGCGAGGATGACCCTTAGAACTGTGGGAAAATAGGAAAAGCATTAATGTAAAGTAGTACACTAAGAAAACAAGAAGATCATGTGTCAGTGCTGATTTCTGCCTTAATTATAAATCTCAGAGGAATTTCTGAAGCAGCCTTGAAGTCAGTGTGGTGCAAAGAGCACAGGACCAGGAGTCAGGAGATGACTTAGGTTCCAGTTCAGCATGAGGTTTGGCCCTTGGGCCCCAGTTCCCCTCTGAAAAGGGAAGGTAATTTACAAATATTTCCAAAGTTCTCTTATAGTGTTAACTTTATGGATTTTTCTATAGCTACATTACTAATTGTTCCTGGCCAGAAGGTCAAAGAACAGTTTGAATACTCAACTGCAATCAATTGAAGCTAAAAAATAGAATCTGTCCATTTTTGAATTTTATTTTCAAGCCAATATATTTTAGAGAAGAACTTTTGAGCATGTGTTGACTGTGGGAAGCATTTTTAGCATAATTGTGCCCAATTATTGATTTGAACCTCTCTATTCCTTTGATAATCAGTCACAAGAAGATAAATGGATGTCATTCTTAAAAATGAAACTAATTCATGATTTCATTCAGAAAATTACTCTTTCTATGCACATCCTCATCCACTACACTATACACATCCTAAATACCTGTGTGTCTCATATCCAAATGTAGTGTATAATTTCTCATTGTAAAAATATAGGGTTACTAGTTGGCTTGGGCAGAGGTAGAGCAAACATCTCTGTGCAAACTCTACTGCTCCATGGAACACAGATGAAAATCATTGATTTAACCTAATGTTATCATTGTAGAGAGGAAGGAAATGAGAAGCAGAGAGGTTAGATAAATTGGTTGAGGTTAAGCAGATAATTTTATTGGGTTTGAATATATGGGAAATTATCAGTCTCATGATTTTAAAAAGCATCTACTTACTAATGACTTCCAAAATTAAATTCCAGTTCTGACCTCTCTGTCAAGCTCAAGACTCTTATATCTAATGTTCACTTAGCACACAGTAGTCCTCCCTTATCCACAGTTTCACGTTCTGTGGTTTCAATCCACACAGTTACCTGTGGTGGCCAATCACTGATGAAAATATTAAATGGAAAAATTCCAGAAACAAATAATTGTTAAGTTTTAAATAATGCACTGTTCTGAGTAGTATGATAAAAATCTCATGCTATCCCACTCCATCTACTCAGAAGGTGACTCATCCCTTGGTCTAGTGTATCCACACTGCCTGTGCTACTTTCCCATTGGTCACTTGGGAGCCATCTTGGGTATCAGATCAACAGTTGTAGCATGGCAGTGCTTGTTTTCAAATACCTTTATTTTATATCATGTATGGTTTATATCTAGATGTCCCCCAAGAGTCTTATGTGCTTATAGATGGGGCTTTTGGAAGAGAATTGGACAATGCAGGTGCTATAGCTAACGTTGTTAGGAAGCAGGATCTGGTCAGAAAAGGCATTACTGGGAGTGTGACCTGAAAGTGTGTATTTTTCTTCCCTGTTTCTCCCTGTTTTAGTTACTTTTTCACTACTGGGACAAAATATTCAACACCCAAAAATTAAAGGAAGAAAGGTTTATTTTAGCTCATAGTTTGTAGAGGTTTTAGTCCAAAGCTGGCTGGCTTCAAGGCAGGGTAGCATGGTAGTGGGACATGTCGGAGGAAAAACAGTCCATGGCAGAGCAGGCAGGAAGCAGCAAGCAGCAAGCCTCCCTTTCCCTTTTATTCCATTCAGGCTATAAGCCAATTGGTTGGTGCTTTCCCATATCCACACCCAGAACTATACTAAAGCAATCAGTGGAGTAATTTAGCACACACCCTTAATCAATAATCACATACCCTAGATCCAGCCACCTCTGAAAGTGCCACCTATAAGTGCATGAGTCTTTGGGGGACATCTAGATACAGGCCATAACACTCCCTTCTCTCTCTGCTTCCTGACTGTCATAGCATGAGCAGCATTCCTCCACGCAGATCCTTCCACCATGCCACATATGTGGTTAAACTTGCTGAATGGGATTTAAACTTCTAAATTGGGAGATAAAACAAACTTCTCTTCCTTTAGGTAGTGAGTGTTGCGTATTTTGTTCCAGTGATGAGGAAAGTAGCTAAGACATTTAAAATAGTGTACTGAGTGGTTGTGCAGGCAATTTAGATATGCCAAAGAGAAGCTGAAAGTGCTTCCTTTAAGTGGAAGGCTGAAAATGCAAAGGTGGGGGGAGTGAGTGAGCAAGAACACACTCACATCACTTTTATTTTAGCAGATTGTTATAAAGGTTCTATTTTATTATCAGTTATTTTTGTTAGTACGTGACTATGCCTAATTTACAAGTTAAACTTCATCAGACGTATGTATGTATGGACAGGAAAAAGGTTGTATATATAGAATTCTGTACTGTCTGTGGCTTCAGGTGTCCACTAGGAGCTTAGAAAGTATCCCCCATGGATAAAGGCAGCTACTGTATTTCCTTGCACACCTAATAGACATTTCAATCTCAAAGAGTCCCAAACTGAACTCCCAGGCTCCTATCTCCCCCCTACCACCAAATCTGTACTTCCACAGCCTTCCTAATCCATTTGAAGATAATTCCCATCTTGTGTTGGTTCAGAACAAAAGCTTTCAACTTGTCCTTGACTTCGTTATTTCTCACACATCCTATACTTGATCTGTCATGAAATCCTGTTGGTTCTATCAAAAAATACATCCGTAAACAAATGACTTCTCTTCTCTGCCCCCACTCTGTTGTGAACCACTAATGTTTGGCAGGATCACTTCAAAGGCTTCCTGACTTGTTACCTAGCTTCTGTCCTTTTTTCTTTACAATTAAAAAAAATTTATTTTATTTTAAAAATTTTTCCTTATTGCAGTCATGGTCTAAACACAAATTTTTAAACACAGAACTTAAATGACTTAAAGCCAAATCATATCACTCCTCTGCTTAAAATAAAGCCTGCAAAGAATGCTCCTCTTAAGCAGAATAAAAGCTAAAGTCCTGATGGTGACATCTTATGGGCTCTGCATCACCTGGTCCCTAATAATCCCTAAGATTTCCTGTCCTCCCACTCTCCCCTTACTCCTTCTTCACTGGCCACATGGTCTGTCCTGCTGTTCTTCAAACATGCCATGCACTCTCCTTGATACTCTTCCCACAGATCCTTACATTGGGCCATTCCCTTACTTTCTTTGGTGAAATCTCCTTTCCTCAATGAGGCCTTGACATTTAAAAGTACAATTCTCATCACCCTCTAGCTTGGCATTTGTTATCCTCATCTTCCAACACACTTATTTATTATGTTTTAAATTGTTTTCTACCCTTCTCTTCTTCTAATTGAGTATAAGTTTCAAGAAGATAGGAACCTTTGTATTTTTTGTTTATAGGTGTATCCAGCCACTTAGAATAGAACCTGGGACATAGTAGATGCTAATAAATATTTGTAGGAAAACAAATGACAGAACTCAGGGGTTGCCAACTTGCAGTCTAGTGTTTTGCTCATGATGCCAGGATATTTCTTAATTATCATAAGAAGGTGAATATTAGTAAAATTGGGCCCCAGGGGTGTCACTGGGACTGCAGATGGAGTTAACACAAAGTTGGAAATAACTGAATAGAATTGAAGAGGGGATGAAGTAGAAATGAGAGATGAAAACAGACACTAATGGTTCTTAAAAATTGCTTTTCATGGCTGATTTTCTGTAGTTAGAAATTTGTTTGCAAATTTTTATTGGCTATGTTGTCATAGCAGTCCCATGGAATATGCCTTCCTACTCTTTATCATTCCTTCTTCCTTTCCTACACATGTAGTAAACATGAATCATGTGCCTGGCAAGCTGTGCCAGATGCTGAGGTTCCATTATTTCTGCTCTTGAGAAACTCGCTGAGTAGTGGGAGAACCAGACAGGCTATCATGACGTAGAGTGACAAACACTAAAACTGAAGTGTAAAAAATGTGCTACTGGACAGAGAGAAAGTTACAATCAACAGAGTATGTTCTATTTGGAATAGAGTTTGGAAAGTATTCTAGATTTGAGCTGGCCAATGAGATGAGTAGGATTTTTCTATTTGGCAGAAGGAATTGAACAAGGGTAGATTTGGGAAATAATGGGCACTTACACACATAGCAAGAGCATAGTCTTCAGGGAAGAGAGACTAGATGTATAGATTGGGGCCCAAATTTTAGGCTTCAAGTTTTCATGGGGCAAATGAAAGTGGTTAGCAATTATTATGCATGAAAGTGACATGGCCTATTTTGTGTTAAAAAAAATAACTGTTGAAAGGATAGAATGGTGGGAATATGGTAGGCTTAGCAAGGAGCTATTGAAAAATCTTTGATAATTTGAAGACACAGAACTGGAGTTGTGGAAATGGAAGCACAGATGAGGGACTCCAAGGACACTCCTGAAGTAGAATTGACAGGCAGTAGTGACAGATTAAATATATTGGTGAATGAGAAGCTACGGGTAAGACAATCTCATGGGTTTTTTCTTGAGCGATTGAAAAGATGATTCAACAGTGAACTGGGATTGGGACCTTAAAAAGGACTGTACTGGATTGGAGTAGAGGAGATAATGAATTTCATTTTCCAGTGGTATTAAGATGAGCTATTGTCCTGATAGAGATGACCAATAGGTAGCTGGAAAATAACAGGTCTAGAATTCTACACTTAGATGTGGAAATGAGGACTGTAGATGTAGAAAACAGAGGTCTCATGGTGAATGTGGAAGGAGGAAATCAAGTACAGGATTTCAGCACATGGTCATTTAGGGGGTTGATGGAAGGCATCTATCCAAGGGAGCCAAGGAGAACAAAGAAAAGACTCAGGGGAGCCCTCTCTCTCTTTCTTTCTCTCTGATTTTACTTATTTATTTTTAAGTTATATTCTTCCTTGTAATGTAAAAGATTTTAGGAGTTTGGCAGAGTAATGTTCTAGATGCTGAGAAAAGAGAGGGATCAGTTGTATCTTACCGAAAAAGAAGTCTAGTGCAGGGAATGACTGAAAAGACATCCCACTACCTGGGAACAAACTGATGCTGAAGGCAGTGTGATTTTTGAAAACCATATGGGCAACTCTTTTGCCATGAATCCTCAGGTCTCATCTGCCCTACTTCTTCCTCCTTTGAATAAGTGTGCTCCTCTCTTTCATTCACTTTAGTCGTTGGATTACTGGAACAGCCTTTGAACTGCTCCCCCTGCCCTCAGGCTCCCTCCTCTCCAATCCATTCTCCCCAGAGCAGTCAGTCTTCCTAAAACCAGAAGCCAGTTTTGGCATCAGACCTTTGCTCAAAACTTTTCAGTGACCAGAACTACTCACCTTGACATATGAAGCACTTAACACCTGTCTCTCTAGACTCAGCCCTATGCACACACCAGAATTTTTCCAGTCTCTAAAATGCCCCCTATTGTGTTTAGCCTCATGACTTCTATACATTCTCCCTTTTGTCTATCACATTCTCCTTTCTCCTCACCTTCATTCACCTGGCTAGTTCCCTTTCTCCATCAAAATTCCATTCAAACATCACTCCATTCGAGAAGCCTTCAGAATTAGGGTGATTATTCTCACTGCTGCCTGCATGGCCTTTATACATACTTCATCTCATACTTCACAGTGGAGGCTTGTTTAATTCTTAACCCCTGTCTTCCTTATTTGTCCTCCTATCTTGTCCCCTCAGCTGTGCAAGGCTCATGGGGACAATCTGCTTCTCTGCTGCTGTTTCCCTCACAAACAATGCTTGGAACAAAGGCACAAGTTGAGTACGTATAGGTGCTCAATTGTTTATTAGATATTCACATACCTTGACCCACCAATCCTAGTTTTGGATGTTCCCTAAGGGAATAGTGCACAAGACAGTGTAGTATAGAAAAAAATATATATAATTAAAGCAAGGCGTGGAACAGTGTTCTGTTTGATTCCTGGCCTTACTACTTGTGACATGTTACATTCAGATTCATTTTTCTTATAAAATGGGCATGTTGAGTCTTGTTCCACAGAAAAGGAAAAGAGACTACTGGGTTAGACACTGATGACTTTCAAAAGAGAAGTTTAGAAAAGATGAGATAAGAGTAGACATAATTTTGCAGAATAATTAAGAATTAAGAACGAAATGTGGAAGTAGAACTAGAAGGGATAAATCATTAGCTTAAGAAAATTAAGATTCTGTGGAGATGGAAAGGGGACTTGAGGAAGGAGGGACAAGGAAGGGCAGAGGGTGTGAGGGTACAAATGATAAAGAGGCAGTATGCACGTGAACCAGTCCCTCAAGATGAATGCAATTACTATGTGTCACAGTCATATACATAGTAATAAAAAAATTTTAAAAAGAAAATTTGTACAGAAGAGAATAAGACGGTGCCAGCCCTTGCTAGTATTTTTAAAGAGAGAACATTTGGTCATTTTCATAGGTAGTACAGAGGAAGAAAACGAAGCTATGTAAGGTCTCATTGAAGTCCTGTGGAAACTGTAGGAATGAATCACACTCCAGTGAGAAGAGCCAGTCTGCTCAAGGAAGAGCATGCTTTCTGGAACAGCAGAAGGAGGATGTTAAAGATACTAATACATTTTGAGGTAGCGAGAAGAGAACTTGAAAGTTATCAGTGGATTATCTTGGTTACTAGATTAAAGAAGACATAGTGGAACATGAAGTTTGGGAAAATGAAAAGACCTTCCCGCAGTGAGTAGAAAAAAGGTCCAATAAGGGTGAGCACATTTACTAAGCAGTGTTGAAGGACTCAGCTGAAGCTGGAATATAAGTTTCAACATTCATAGGTGAAGTGGTGACAACAGGCTTGGCTTGTACTTCAATTTTCTTCATCACTTCTTGGCAGATCAGAATGAAAAAAATTATGTGACTGATTTAACCAGAGGTTGGATGTTGGTGTGGTGGGTGGGATGTGGACTGGGTCATTATTGTGATTGTCAATTTCCTTGGTTGACCAGATCGATGTACCCTGAGAAACTAGCTTTCAAAATTGATGGAGAAATAAGATACTTTCATGATAAAGCACACCTCAGGAACTTCATGAATATCAAACCGGCACTCCAAAAAATTTTAGACAATACCCTAGGAAAAGACAATGAGGATCACAACCCCAGGAAACCCAGCAGAATGAATCCATTGGGCGTGACAAATTAAACGCAAAGGGGGAGAATCCAACAAAAAGAAAAAGTCATGACAAGGCTTTTAAAACTTTTAACTTCATTTCCCTAATGAGTATATAATTCAATCTTATTATTGTACTGATTAGTATTTTTCTGATTCTAGAGTTCCACACCCTTCCTTGGCTATTTATCGTCTTCTTACATCTACTTTTTAATTGGGTTATCTATTAATGAGCTGTAAGAGTTCTTTATATATTCTGGTCATAGGTTATATGCATTGTAAATATAGTCTAAGGACTACTTTTCATTTTAATGATGTCATTTAAAGTTCTAAATTTTGATGGAATCTCATTTATCAATTTTTTTCTTTTATACATCATATTTTTTGTATCCTAGGTAGTTCTTGCCTACCCTAAATTCATAAACATGTTCCCTTATACTTTCTTCTTAAAGTTTTATACTTTTAGGCTTTCATATTTAGGTTCATAGATCCCTTCAAGTTATTTTTATGTATGGAAATAAATGGTTGAGGTTAATTTTTATATATGGATATCAGGTGTTCTAGTGCCATTTGCTGAAAACACTATCTTTTCCTCTGCTCTTGAATTGAGTTTATATTCTATAAAATGTTAATGTGAAATAATCTTTCAAAACTCAGTGGACCATGTATGTATGGTTCTATTTCTAGATTCTCTGTTTTATTCCAATGATCTATATGTCTTTCCTTACACCAAAACTGCCTTGATTATTGTAGCTTTAGAAGTCTTAAAATTAGGTACTAAACATCTTCCAACAGTTTTTTTTTAACTTTTCTAGGTCCTTTGTACTCCTACATAACTTTTAAATTTCAATATCCAATTCTTCATTTATAGCAAGTATACACAGACCTGAATTTTTATATATACCTTGTGTTTTCTAATCCTGCTAAATTCAAATACAAGTTCTAGGGGCTCCTAGAGATTTCTTAGTATTTTCTCTGTAGATGATCATTTCATTTACATACATAGATTTTGCTTCTACCTTGCCAATCCTATGCTAATTGTCTCATTTTATTGCCAGACTATTTTGGTTTGGGCCTAGGTTTCAAAGTTTAATGGACAGATGAAGAGTAAGCATATTCTGCCCTTGTTCAACACCTTAAGCGGAAAGCATTGTATCTTCTCCATTCATTGTATCTTCTCCATTCATTCTCGCTAGAAGTATGGAGTACATGTCTTTAATCTGTTGAGAAGATTCTGTTCTACTTCTAGTCTCCTGATAGCTTTTACCATGAACAGCTGTAGAATTTAATCCAATACTTTTTCTCCCACTAGTGACAGGATCATATGGCTTTTCCCTTTCCTCTGTTAAAATGATGACTTTTGGGGGCGGATCTTCCAATGCTGAACCAACACTGCCATCCCTATAACAAAACTACTTTCTACATCCTGCCAGATCTAACTTCTAATAGTTTGTTTTGTTAAACAAAGTTTTACCTATGTTCATACTTTTTTCTTCTATTATCTTTGTCCAGTTTTAGGATTAGCACAATGTTGATTTCCAAAAATGAGGGGAGAAGTGTTCCTTCTTTTTTCTGCTTTAAATGTTCGATATAATTCATCAGTTAAAATGCATACAAGCCTGTTGTTGTCATATAAGTAGGTTTTCAAGCTAGGAATATACTTTCTTTAATAGGTGCTATTCAAATTTTATATTTCCTCCAGAGTTAGTTTCATTAATTTGTCTTCCAAGGTACTTCTTAGAAGTTGTCAAATTTATTTGAAACAGATTTTTGAAATATGCTTTCTATATACTTTTAAATTCTGTAAAATCTGGGGTAATGTCTCCTAAGTCTTGATATTTTAATTTTAAAAATGTATAATTGATATTGTGTAATAGGAAGAAAAGGTCTAAAGGAGCAGGGGAAGTGGGAGGGGTAGGGGAAAGGAAAAAAGGGAAAAGAAAAAATATGAGAAAAGGAAAAAAATGGAAACATAGTCTTTGCAAATAGGGAAGGGTGGGCAGGGAAAGGGGAAAAAATAAGAACCAAGATACTCATGTAATGGTACAAGATCCCAATGATGTAGGTAAATGTATTTTATATCTACAATGCACCAATAAACTTAATGGGGAAAAAAAATTTCCTTGGCTGAGGGGAGGACTGGGAGTGGGAGTGAATTACTGTATTGCATACCAAAGCAAGTGCCAATGTCTTCATGTTTGAACAATGAGGTATGGCAATGGGAAGATAATGGTCGTAAGAGTGAAATAATTATTTTAATCAGATGGCTTCATCCTTGAGAGAGAAATGGTGGTGCCAGAAGGGATATTATTGAGGAGGGGCTCTTTACAATAACGGAGAAACAAGACAATGCCATGATGATTATGCTGAAAACAGATGTTAAACATATAGACAGGTTGGCACATACCTATAGCTAGTGATTTGAGTTTTTATAGAGCTGATACTTTTGAGCATCATTCACAGCTACTGTCTTCTATTTATTGAACAACTGAGTTCCAGGCTGCTCTCATCTGGGTCCAGCCATGAAGAAGTCAGGTCAAGTATGAAAAGGTGAACATATATTTTATCAGCAGATACTGATAGAAGGTACCTGGTTCTGCTAGAAGATTCAAAGAGGGAAAAGATGTAGAAACTCATGGTTGAATCCTGAGCATGTGGATATGTACTGTAGATTTTCAGCTTCCCAAGGAAAATGAGGGGAACCTGAAGCTTTTTCCTCTTGTGAAATAATTTTAGCTGGATATAAAGGTAGGGAAAGCACTAATGAAGAAAATCTGACAGTATTAGTAAAATTCTAGAATTGAAGCATTTTGAAAAACAATATTATTGTTTTCAAGTAACATACTATAGCACACTTACAAATTTTTTTGGCAAAGATTGTGGTTAGTTTAATTGATATGATGTGGCTAATTTGGTCTCCTAGGTAGTTGAAAACACTTTTAATTGTGGGAGAATTTCATGGTGGAAATCCTCTAAGGAGAGGGGCTGTCAGGCATCGCCTGGATGCAGGACGTGTTTTTGTCTTGCTTCCTGAATTGGTTTTCTCAGGGCACCCTATGTGTCTTGTATTTTACTTTTTTCTATAAACTGCAACAATTCAGCAGTTAGAGCTATTTTTTCAAATAAATCTGGGACTTCAACACTTTTATTTGCTAAATTTGGTGGTCCTACTAAGAAATAATTCAACCCCTACAGCTTTCCACGCTTAAGGGAGCTCTATTGTATCTATGCTAAGGCAAGGTCACCCAGCCCAGTGGTTGCTTCCTGCTCAGGAATTTTCAACACTGAATAACAATCCAGCTTCCTGAATATTTCACCTGCTGCTAAAAGAGAAAAATAGATCCAGGGAGGAAAGGTAATGAATTACATGTTAATTAAGTATATATTTATTGAGCACCAACTGATGCCCAGCACAGGCACTTCTACAAGGTCAGATAAAGCAGAGAACATAACAAATAAAATCCATGCTTACTTATGGAACTGACATGTTGTCTTATTAGAAATGACCCTTTGAATGCACCCTGTGGGAATCTCTTTGAAGTGTGAAACTTCTGCTGAGTAACTCCCCTATTCTTTCAGCTTTAAGCCAATAGGATGTTCGGAAAATGCCTTTCTAGTACTGTGCAGGACATTATCAGAAAGCTCCGTCCAGCCTGAATTCGCACAATGAAGTTGTTGCTTCCTCAAGAAGCCTTGTCTGGTCTTCCTTACTTACTCACTTTTCCCCCAAACCTGGGTAACTCTTGTTCCCATTGCAACCTATGTAGTCATTAAACATAACCCTTGTTATTCTGTGTAATATGTATCTCTTTACTTCCTTACTACCTCGTGAACTTCTTGAGGGCATTTTCTTAGCCAGTTCCATTATTATTTTTTTATTTTTGGTACTAGGGATTGAACTTTGGACTGACCTGTATCCTCAGCTCTTTAAAATATTAAAAAAATTTTTTTTTCACGGCCGGGGATTTAGCTCAGTGGTTCCACTGCCTGCCTTGCAAGCACAAGGATCTGAGTTCAATCCCCGGTACCAAAAAAAAAAAAATTTTTTTGAATGCTGGGCATGGTGGCCTGTAATCCCAGAACTCAGGAGGTTGAGGTAGAAAGAGCACCAAGATCAAGGCCAATTTGGGCTACAGAGTGAGTTTAAGGCCAGCCTGAACAGCATAGCAGACTTTGTCTTAAAAAACATTTTTTAAAAAAATTTTGAGACAAGGTCTTTTCTAGTTGTCCAGGCTGGGCTTGAACTTGGGATCCTCCTGCTTCAGCCTCTTAGAGTTCTGGGATTACAGAGCCCGCTCCAATTTAAATAGATGAGGTAGAACCATTCAGAGTTTAGGCCTTATTTGAAACAAGTTCAAACTACATTTTCAATGTAACATGTTCATTTAAGCCAGTCAAATCATTTTACTTTATATTAATACACAGCTTTCTGTTACATTAAAACAAAACCCCCAAACAAAAGAGAGACCTTGAAAACTTCCTGCAGGAATTTTATTCTAATTAAATACACACACACACACAAACTTTCAAAGTTCATTCTAAAAGTAATGCTTTTGAACTTCCTAATAATGCCTTTATTCACTACTTTACATTTGGCTTACTGCTAAGAGAAAGTTACAAGCATGGACGATCACTCCAACAACAAATATTTCCTTGGAAAATAACACAGAGAAGCACATCAATCGATGTTTTATGTCAGTCATTTCATGACCAACCAGGAGAGGGAATGCTCTTGGTATAGATTCTGGCATCCAGTAAAAACCATCTTTAGAAACCATCTCATCTTTATTCGTAATGGAAACATAGCATGGTGTTTTCTAGACGAGTTGCATCTGCCACATGGCAAATCTATGGGGCTCTAAAGAGTGTCATTTGAACATGATTTCTTCTGCCACCATGAGCAGTTTCAGTTGGATCTATGAGTTTGCTTAGGTTTTCTGAAGATACCAGAATATTTTGTCCTCTGAGCAGATTTTAGAACATACTTAGCATCTCAGTATGTTTTGAATTGGAGGCAATTAGAACATTCTCACATTTCTAGTTTTGTTTCAGTTTGGTATGTGTCATTGCACATCTTCTCTTAAATCAACTTTAGATTCAACATCTAAAACATTAGAGCTTTAAGAGAAAACCACATAATGCCATATCTCTGATACATTGTGCCTGAATATCTTGCTCTCATCCAATTACTCATTTGCTATGGTGCATATAGTCCAAGAACTTTTGTATGTATTACGTACATTAAATCTTCCTAGAAAGCTTGATTTTGGTTTCTTAAAATGGAACATGAATATTTTGGGGCCAAAAAACACAAATAAGCTTTTATTGTTCAGTTCTGCTACCTAGTGTGTTTAAAAGTAAATATAGAGGGGCCGGGGATTTAGCTCAGTGGATTTGCCACCTGCTGTGCAAGCGCAAGGACCCGAGTTTGATCCCTGGTACCAAAAAAACAAAAAAAAAGTAAATATAGAAACAATTAGCATCACATTCCCAGTGAGGAAAGCGTTTCAGTTATCACCACTGTATTTTATCTTTTGCTCTCCTTGAGAAAGACTGGAACTGATGGATAAGTTGGTCTTTTGCCCATTAGCCTGGGATTAAACCCTAGATTATAAATTTCCTTTGAAATCTGCTCCACTTTAGACATTTCAAGTACATCCTCCTCAAGCAAAAACTAGAAACTCTTAAACAATAAAAGGTGCTATATGACCAATCATGGAAGTGCCATGAATTTTGACCTAAGCTTTATACCTGATCACATTGAGGTTCTTTTATATTAACACTGAACAAACAACAAAAAAACAAACAAAACAAAGAAATTAAGGTTGATGGCAATTCTGGGCAGGGCTAGGTAGAGAGGTAGAAGTTGCTTGAGGTTAGAGGGGGCGTCTGTACATACAATTATCACCCACAACCCATTTCTTCCTAAACTGAGGCTAACAACCAGAATACATTCTCAAAACAGCATTTCCTTTGAGAAAGGGTGCTCTGCTCTTTCTGTGCAGCTTGGCGTGTATGGGTATACTAATCCATCATGTCCTCAGTACCTTGATGGTTGCTTGTGATCATGCACTCCGTGGACCAGTCTTGGGGTATCACAGGGGTAACCAGCTCATCAAACTTCTCCAGAGGACAGCTGTGGGTGCAGCCCGGCAGTGTGAGGGGGTGTGGCTCGTGCTGGGTCTCATTCCGATAGTACATCTCCACAAAGTACTCACTGGTGTGGAAAGGCAGAGGAGAGAGCTCCTTAGTTCTGCGATGTTGAATGGCCACTGAATTTCTTTCCACTCGAACTATACCATGTCACTTGAAGGACTGGTGGAAGAGCTTACAGGAACAAGAAGAATTTAGCCAATTTATGTGTGAAAATAGGGGAGACTGAGGCAGGTGGGACAGATTTGAGGATGGAAATGGGGACTTGGTTTATTAGGTAAACAGGGAAATGAGGGAGACAAACAAGATACTTAAAGAACTGAGAGGAGATAGTTGGGGGAGCTGGGCATGTCTTTGATGAGGCTTTGAATGCGAAATGATGGGCAAGTGGGGGGTCATGGGTTTCCCCTCTTACTGTTCTTTTTTATGCTTCTCATTTACTCTTTTTTCCCTCTTTTCCTTTCTCTCTCTCTCTCTCTCTATATTTACTTTCCCTGACTGTACATCCCCCCTCCTTAACTAGGCCATAAACATGAAACTGAGTAAGATGTGCTGTTGAGTATTTAGCAAGACTTTATTAAAAAATTATCCCTCAGAAAGAGGTGGCTATATATTCAACTCCAGTGTCACATTAAGGACAGCGTCCTTGACCTTTATTTCAAAAAACAAAGTGCTATTTGGGGACGATCTAAAGGCTTACATCAGTCTCAGTAAAACCAGTGTGAGTTGCTTGTGGAAGTCATTTGCCAAAGAAGTAGGAGAGAAATTCAAGTGGGATTAATGATCTTTCTTGGTGTAGTAACCTCACAATTTCAACTCTTTAATGTTGTTATAAACAAGTCAGTTGTTAAAAAGAGCGCAGTGGTGCACACCTACAATCTCAGCTATTCTGTAGGTTGAGGCAGGAGGCCAGCCTGGGCAATTTAGCAAAATAAAAAATAAGAGAGGAATGGGGATGTAGCTCAGTTGTAAAGTGCTTGCCTAGCATGTATGAGGCTCTAGGTTCAATTCCCAGCATGGCAAAAACAACATGAAACTCCCCATACTATATAAGCATAATAATGCAAATATTTACTTAGATGTGTTTTTAAAAACTTTCCTAATATATGAATGAGTACATATTTATGTCTTGGGATAATTTTTCCAGTGAAACATCTTTTATTTCAAGATAATGTGGCTGAGGCCCCATTAAATAGTCCGTTGGTATCATGGTTCTTTCCATAGAAGAGTGATGCCCCAGAAGTAATTACTTTTCCCAGATTCTTTGCCACCTGGTGGGATCAAGTGTTTCATTTTAGCCAATAGAAAGCAACCAGAAAGGATATGTGCTCTTATTGGGCTGGGGTGGTTGTTAAAATTAGTGGCCTTCTCCACTCTCTCACTTCTTGCTATAGTCTAGTGAGCTCAGCATGATTGGGGTCCCAGGGAGGGGGACCACATGAGAACCACACCATGGAACCCTGCACGGACCTAGTGACCAGCAATACCTACACTAGACTGTTAGATAAATGAGAGATTAACTTCCCCTGAGAATGTGAGGTTCATTTATACAGAAACCAAAATTACCCTAAAGTAATATATCTAGAAAGCAGCTTTAGGGGTCTCAAAATTGGCTCTAGTGGGGAAGTCACAAACTAAGATGGACATGAGGAATTTGGATAAAATTTCCTAAAATGTAAAAGTGAAAAAAAAGCAGTATTTTTAGCTGAACAAATTACTTTATATACCTTGTGGTTTTATATTTATGTAGTAAAAATTATAGGTATATATTTACCTTATCTACAGCCTTAACAGTTTATATGTTTAAGATGGTTGAAAATCTAAAACATTCTCCCTTCCATCTCGCTCCTTTTCTTCTCATAGAGAAAATGTGGAATAGACAGGTGTGTGGCACATGCCTGTAACTGAGTACTCAGGAGAATGAGGCCAGAGGATTGCCATGAGTTGGAGGCCAGCCTGGGCTACACAGTGAGTTCAAGGTCATCCTGAACTACACAGTGAGACCTTGTCTCAAACAAAAGAAAAGTGGGATCATCTTATAGTCAGCATCATCTCATAAGCAAGTTAACTTGGATCCTCTTTGCTCCTTTGCTAGTCTTTATTATGAGGGTCTTCTCTCCACTCTGACTCCAGGTATTTGAGAGCAAGATTAGCTAAGACTACATTTTAGTTCTACCTCATTGTGCCTGTCATCCACTTAAAGGTTCAATAAAGGAATTAACTACCCTAACTGCAGAACTTACTTTCTTTGTAATTATTGATTGAGAATGAGGTCTCTGTGTTGTTACTCTTCTACTCTACAAATTCAGGGACCCAAAAACTTACATCTATGGTTGCAAAATGATTGCAGTGCCCTCTGGTTAAAAAAAAAATTATTTACTGAGAATTTCAAGATGGTGACAGTAGAGAACTAAAACAAGCACAGGATCGTCTAAATGTGGGACTTGTTTGACTGCACACTCAGGTTGGCCCTGCCTACAGCTGTTGTGAATGCCTTAAGGGGGAGGGAAAAATATCTCTCTAACCCACTCAGAAACAAAACTGTGGGGTCATTATCTTAACCTGGACCCTTCTTTGATTTCTCCACCAACCCATGACCTTTCTCTTTCCAAAGAAAATTCCATTGGCACAGCAGATGCAAATTCTTAGTGTGATGTTGTTGATGACAACTAGTTCTTCCTGGTTTGCCCCAGACTATTTCCATTTCAACAATGAAATTCTTATGTTTCAGATGCCTCTCAGTTCTGGGTAAACTGGGACACCTGCCCTCTCTGACTTTGATCTTTCTAATGAGGTCAAGCTAGTCATCAGGGGAGGGTTACATCAGGCCACAAGGAGGTAAACATTACTCAGAAGTTGTGCTTTAAGAATCTTGACTGGTAGATATTAGTCACCAGAAGAAGCATGGCTATGTTAGAAGTCTTTGAAAGACTATTATTATGTGAGCACTAAACAACTTCATTTTTCTCTTGGCATCCTTCAAGGTATTTTTTTTATGCAAGAGAATAATTTAAGACTGCATAGTTCTTAGAATACCTCAATTTTTTAAAAAAAGAAAAATCTAATTTTTGTCACTAAGGATGCTTCTCTCAAATTTTTCACTTGCTATGCATGTACATTACTTCCCAATAAAAGACTTCATGGAAACAAAAAAGAGCCATGACTAGCAAAGATATTGTTACCACCATTCCTCCCTCTGAATATAAAACCAAACCTAAAGACAAGACACAATCCTTAAATCTACAATAACAATAATAATAACAAAGCCTGGGGTGACAATGACACTGACTTTCAAAAGCACTTCTTAGGCACTTACCCCTTCTCAAGATACAATTCTATCAAGTGACAGGAAGCATAAGGAGGTAGGATTCCATTGTAAACATCCAGCGCCATTTGTAGGCCACTCACAGTAGTGTCATGCTGTAGAGATAAGAAGCAAATCATTTTTGATCTTTATCCCTGGTTCAGATTTATATTCATTAGGCATCAGCACTTGAAGAACACCATGATGGTTTCTGATTCAATTAAATTTCCAATACTCCCGAAATCACTTGATAAGTAAGAAAGGGTAAGAACTATTGTGGATGAGCATCTGTTGTGTCCTACTTACTATTTCCATTTAAAATATGAAGAAAGTGAGACCCAGAGAAATTAAATAACTTGCTTATTGTCATATAATTCGAAGATAGAATAAAGCAAACTTGATTCAAGTCTTCCGGTTTTAAGTCCTATATCTTCTCTAGGAAGAGTATATCTCTGCTTTTGCTTATTTCATTGATTTTCATTAAATTTTAAAATATTTTGGAACATTGTATGCTAAACTGTATTTTTAGCATAATATTTGATTTAAAATCTGTGGAATAGTATATAAAGCCATAAATGTGGGGGGGGGGCAAAAATACGAGGAGCTAGAGTATATCTTAAAAATAGTTGTAAAGTTAAATGTTTGCCTCAGAGTGACTGGAAGACACAGGGGAGTGCTTTCCAATTTCCACATCTGTAAAATGGGGATAACATTTGACTGCCTACACTGTATGCCAACATAGATATATTCAAAAGGGCTTAGAACCAATTTAATAAAGTTCAGAGAGTTATAGATATGACTTTCTAGAAATCACTCAACAAGTTAGAACTGTAAAACAGAATAGAAACTTAAAAAATAGGGCCAGGGATTTAGCTCAGTCGTGCCGCTGCCTGCCTCACAAGCACAAGGTCTCAACTTTGATCCCCAGTACCAAAATAAAAGAAACTTAAAAAATTGGCAGAATCAGCTAATTTCAGGCCCACCTCTCTCTAGAAAGTATTGCACCTGCTCCCTCTGTGGGTTATTCTTTATTCCATTCTGTTTAGAGCCATTGACAATAAGCAAACTTCCCTGTATCTTCAGTTACTGTTTACTTTCTTGCATGAATGAAAACATGGCTTTCTCTTGCCAAAGCACAGCTCTTCTTGTAACCTGGCAAATCCCTCTTCCTTTCCTGTTGTCATCCTAGTTTTAGGCCTCATCCCCATTTTTCTAGACGTAAGCTTGCTATACAACATCCTGTTTCTGATTTCCAGTCATGCTGTAGAAGTAATTCTTTTGTTTTTTTTTTTTTAAGACAGGGTCTCATAATGTAGTCCAGGCCGGCCTTGAACTTACAGGAGTGTGCCACCATGCCTGGGTAGGAGGAATAATTTCTGAAATATGCCTCCTATCCTGTGATCCTGCCTGCCTCCCCTGAGCAAACACCTAAGGACTTCTCCCTGGTTTCATTGTTCTTCTACATTGCCTCCGAGAAACCTGCAGGATAAGATAGCCCTTAAGCTGCCTTCCAGGAAAGACATGCTGACACTCTGTATCAAGTCTGTCTAATAAAACTTTCAGTGATGATAGAAATGTTCTATGTCTGTGCTGTCCAATTCAGTAGCCACTGGCTGTATGTGGCTATTGCACACTTGAAATGTGACTAGTGCAATGAGGCACTTTATTTTTATCTACATAATTATAATTACTTTAAATTGAAATCGCTACCTGTGATTGTGAGGTTCCATACTGGACAGCATAGTTAATGTCTAACATAGTTTCTCCACATAACATTCCTGGCTTTCCACTTCTGCCCTAAAAATTCCCTTCATGTGAGGAACTACTTATTAACTAATACCTTCCATCTTGATGTGTTGATGGTCTAGTCCAGGATGCCTCTGTGCTCCTCTTCCCCAACCCCTGCAGCAGATGGAATGGTTACTTTTCTGAGGCACCAAAGCCTTTGCTTGTATGGCATTTCTATACTGTTTTGTATGGTGTTTGTCTGTTTGTTTTCTTTTTTGGCAGTGCTAGGGCTCAAACTTAGGGCTTTGCTCATGCTAGGCAAGCAGTCTGCTAACTGAGCTACATCCCTATCCCTATTTGTCTCGTCAGTATCAGTGTTAGATTGTAAATTCCTCAAGGGCCAGAATGGCACATTCAATTCTGAAAGCTTTGTGCAGGCACCTAACGTACTCTGGGTGCTGAAGACACAGAGATGAGGAAGACAAGGCCCCACATTCCAAGACGTTACACACTTAAACAAATGGATGTTCAATGGAGACAAAAATACTTACCGCAGAGTACATGACAAATTTTTTGTACTTTTGTGGCTGAGTTGCACTCTTCATGTGATTCAGGATTTCATTAATCATGACACCTTAAAGAGGATAGATTAACAATGCAGGTGATTGGAACACAGGCTTATATTTTAGTTTATGAGCTTTTTGTCTGCTCATAATTGAGATTCTCCCCAGTGATTCAATGAGAGAAGTAAAGACCTAATTTTGTTTGAGCATCTGTAGTGTGTAGGTAACATGACATACACAAACGATTTTACTGAATCCTCAGCTTGTCTCTCATTTTGAGTTAGGGAAGCTGAAGCCTAGGTAGATATTAAGTGCTTCAGACCTCTGGGAAATGAGAGCTGGATTGCTGGATACTCTACCAGGTTTTGATAAAGCTCAAGTTAGGAGGGAGTCTAATAAACTTGGAAGGAATTCCGGATGGCCTTTTCAGATCACAAAGACAGTGTTTAGCAGGGATCTTCTCCCAAGCAGACCTGGAACAATGGCAAGGCATGTACTTCTACATTTAGCTCCCATCCTCTTTAGGTCAGACCTGTAGGAGGCCAGGGGAGAAAGCAACTCTCCAAATGTGTGGATCACGGGCTATTTTCTATGGGCCATTTCCTCAGGTTACCCTGGGGTCGGAACTAAGCAGCAGCAAGCGTTTTAGCTTTCGTATACTGCCTCTGTCATTAGGAGAGGGGGATATTTTGGCCTTCAAATCTAAAGACCTAACTCTTGCTGCTCCTGAGGCAATGAAAGGCAGAAACACAAATCACACTCTCCATCCTATTTGCAGACACTGAAGATGGCACCTCATAGGGCAATCGTGTATTTTTTTTTAAACAATACTGGGGATTCACACTAAACTACCACCCAACCCTCTTTTTAAAATTTTTAATTTTGAGACAGAGTATCACTAAATTCCTAAGGTATCCAGGATGGGCTTGAACTTGAGATCCTTCTGCCCCAATCTCCCAGAGTGCTGGGGTTTTGTGTGTGTATGTGTGTGTGAACATACCTGGCTGCCGGAATCTATTTTGAGGCCATGCTGCCTCAGAGACTCCACAACTATTTGTGTTTATGAATTTCAAAAGAGATTCTTTGTGTCTCCAGTGATCTCTCTACTATACATGGGTTCCCCTAGCCTGAGAATGACCAGTAGTGTTTATTAGCTTTTGGTAATAAGCAGGCATTGGTGTTAATTGTCTGTACTACCAGACTCCAGCCCACTCAGCAAATTCAAAATGAGCAGCTATGATGGGCCAGACACTGTTCTAGGTGGATCAGACATGGTACCTGCCCTCAAAAAGCTCATTAAATTATAAGAAGAGGGGCTGCACACCAATATGCACAATATATCTGCAGTGGCTGGATTTTCCTGGATTGTGAATAGAAGAAACTAGATGTTAGATCTCTAATGGGTCTAAATCTCCCTGCCACAGAGAAAGTTGTCCTCAAGAATACTTAGGGATAGGGCCCAGGGATTTAGCTCAGTGGTTTTGCGACCTGCTGGGCAAGTGCAAGGACCCAAGTTCGATCCCTGTTTCCAAAAAAAAAAAAAAAAGAATACTTAGGAACATTAGCTTGATCTTCATGCCATCTTGGTACCAAATTCTGTTGCCAAGTGTCTAGAGTCATGACAGCCATGTGTAGTTAGCAACTTGCCTTTTATCAAGAGGCATCTTTGGGCAGATGCAGCCTTGGTAATGATTATGGTATCAATTCTTAGAAATGGGGTATTATCCCCAGGCTCTGACATGTCAATATTCTGTCTCATAGATGGGGAAACTAAGACTCAGGCTCAGCAACTTACCTAAGATTGTACAGCTTGTAAGCAGGAAGGCTTGGTTTTGAACCCAATATGTCAAAAATCCTTGCACATGATCACACTGAAGACCACACTGAAGCATAAAATTAACTTCTAAGTTCCCTGTGGCATCCTTACTAAATTGGTATAAACTAGACAAAACATCATTATCAGAAGACATAAAGTTCATGTCCTTCATTCCTGAGCTACAGTAAAGTTGGCAAGCCTTTTCTATTTGCCAGACAAAGGCCAGATGGCAACTGTCTTGGGCTTAGTGGGGCATAAGGTCTGTTGCTACTTTTCAATTTTTCAGTGGTAGTGTGAAAGCCATCATCAACAAGGCATAAATGAATGAGTGTGCCTATGTCAGTAACTTTGCTTACAAAAGTAGGAGTGGGCTGGATTTGGTCTGTGGGCAGTAGTATGCCAACCCATGGTCTACATCAAGAGTGGATAGATATATGTTCCTAAGCAACTCTTGTGTTTGTGTGTGCCTTACTGAACGGCATCACCCTTGAAACCAATGAATGGAGCACAAGTTCTGGCAAAGGTCAGAGGAAGCCAGTCTTCTATTCTGTGTCACCCATACAATGGATGTCTTCTGTGCAGTTCTGTGTTCAGTTGCTTCATCATTCAACAAGCATGGACTTGGCAAATCCCTCTTGTCTAGCCAGATCTGAACAATAGGCTGAGCTTGAGCTTTGGCAGAATCATGCAGGAAACAGTTTCCTGGCTTATCAGTGGCACTGGACCTCCTCTGGAAAGAAGGGCAAGTGAGTCCCCATAAATGCCAGCTTTTAGAATCCAAGATCAGAGACCATCTCAGAGAGGAACTCTTATACACAGAACCGAGCTTAATTCCTTTCTTGGATGGGGAAACTGAGACCCAGAGAGGGGAAGTGGCTTCCCTCAAGTTAACCTCTAGTGGCTAAAGGGAAAAAAAGGACGAAACAGGAACAAGCTGTTATGACAATCCCCTTCCTTATTTATACATGTGCACCTTGGTATCTAATATTAGATTACTGTCAACTCCTGTTTTGTGTAAGGCATATTAAGATTTATTAAAATGAAGATTTTAGTTCAACTGGGGTCTGAGATTCTGCATTTCAAGTTAGCTGCTAGGTGATGAGAGTGTCACAGGACAATGGGACTACACTTTGAGAGGCTGGATTCCTGAGTTCACTGTGATGAGTTTGGTGGAAACAAATCAAGAGTTCCACCTTTGCTGTCTGACTGGGTAGGACTGAGCCTTAGGCTAGTGCCTGGGGTGGGGTGGGGGCAGAGATGAAGCCCAGCGGTTATGTGGCTACAGACGGCCTCTGCATCTTGTGTTGTAAAGCACATATAAGATTGAGCTTCTTCCTGGGCCTGTCTTCTACACAGAGTCTGTATACTGCCTGGTAATTATGCCAACTTCTCAGGCCCCATCTAAACCTCCTCTTTGGATGTGCTCCCCTCCTCAAGGGCTGGGGCTTGCTGATCATGCCCTCAGTGGGGAGAGAGGACTTGAAGCTTTCTAACAAGTCTTCCTCTGTGCTTCACCAGCAGGACTCCTGTAACAGTAGGTCTGCAACCTTCTCATATCATTAATGACCACTGCCCTGAAGGATTAGCTCCAACCTACTTTGTTTATCTCACATGAATTTGCTCCTGACTCACCTGGTTTCATACCTCATTAGCTGTTACATGCAGCCCTGCTGTCCTAGTTGTACCGGACTCCTCCTCTGCTTGGTGATTTGAATTTTTTCTCTAATTACACAGCCCCAAGTGAACATTTTCCCCATCTGCCAAGCCCCCACAATGCTCTTATGCATTCTTTTAGGGTTCTGATGAACCTGTCCTGACAGGTGGGGAGCGGCACCTGGTGTCCTCAAAATGTCTGGAATGCATTGTTGACCTGACTTGGAACCTCTCCCTAAGGCTTGGGGTTTTCACAATTAGGTCAATCTTTCACATACTGGACCTTCTCTTGCTGTTTGTCCTTAATTAGTATTAATGCCTGCATTAATCACACCTGAGCCTCACACGCGCTAGTGTCTTGGTCTGGCCACTCAGCAGCCCTGATATCTACCCCGTCCTGTCTGGTCCTGGCTTCTTTCTTAAAACTCACCTATCTTGGTTACAAAGACCTCACATCCTTCTGCCCGGGTCTGCCTTCAGGATGGCAGGGTGTCCCATGCCACCAAGGGCCAACTCTGAGAGGGGGCATCACTAGTAAATAAATATCGTTACATTTCATCACCAATAACCTTGTCATAACTTGTTGATTGCAACAGGCATTAATTTACAATGCATAATTGGCCTGAAAAATACGTTCTATTACTTTTAACAATGCTCACTACCCAGGGCTTCAGGAAAACAAGCCGCTTCTGTCAAACCTCCCACTTGAAAAATTCATCTTATAAACTACCAATTGATTTTCCTGGGACTTAGACACAAATCATTGATTATTTCATCTGGAAGACATGGAAAGGACCATTTAGCTGTAGTCCAAAGCTTTCATTTTCCAGATGGGAAAATTAAGGGCCAGAATGAGTAATATTGATGATTATAGGAATACAATGTTTACTAATAGTATATTAGGTTCCAGATGCTGTCTGTTCTAAGCTTTTTGGGTATATATATTCATTTTAGTCCTTACTACCTGTGAAGTAGGTATTACTATTGTCTCCCTTTTGCAAAATGGAGAATGGTGCAAGAGTTATTGGCCTATTTGAGGTCACTCCATGGATTTGTGGTAGGACTGGAACACAGATCCAGATCAACCAATCATAAAGCTAATACACTTCTCACATTTTAAAACACTTACCCCCTTGGAGTCTAGATTTCTCTTTCTGCTTATGTATTCCATAGAGGGACAAGAGGGATAATTCTGATAATTCTCTCAACTTAGTCATTGTGTCCTTTGTGGCCCAGGAGGGTAAAGTGAAATTGTGAATACCCTGTAGCAAATAAAAAAGAGGAGAATATGTATATATTTTTTATTTATGACTATCATTTTTGTTGACTTTAAAAAGATTCTCCAGCTGGGTGTGGTGGGATACACCTGTAGTCCCAGCACTCAGGGGGCTGGGGCACGAGGATCACCCCAAGTTTGAGGCCAGCCTGGGCTACACAGTGAGTTTGAGGCCAACAAGCAAGACCTTGTTTCAAAAAACAAAATAAACGAACCCACCCTCCCCAAGAAAAAAGATTCTCTTTCATCTCTAGGAGCTACTGGGGCCAGCCTTTCTTATCCTACCATTTCTTTGTAAGAATTTACATTATGATATGTATAATTTTTCAAAGGAAAAAAATTACAGAAACTTTCTCCTTTCTACCACATCCTCTGGCTTAATTCTGAGTCAGTGTGTGATTTATATTTTGCAGAGTACGTGTACAGTAGGGCAAGGATGTACCACGTTCCTTTATGAAAGGTTTAGAAACCTTTCTATAAGCCTGTGGGAAAGGTAAAGTCCAGCAGAGTTAGATGACACTTCCTTAAAAGCCAGATGAGGCCAGTTAAGAAAGGGAATGTATTTCTGGAGCCTTCAATAACATATGCCTCGCCCTATGAACTTCTAGTTTCCTGACTCTGGGACATGGTAAATAGTAGGGCAGGTAGAGATTTTGCACCAGTATTCACTACCCATTAGGAAGAGTTGATGAGGATTCCCCTACTTCTAAGGCCTTCAGGGAAGGGAGAGAGAGATCATAAAAGAACACAGCAAAGTGAAGTGATAAGGAGAAATAAGCAAGAGGGATGTGAGAAACATACCACATTACATGACCTCATTATGGAATAGCTCAGATTAAGCTGGAGCAAGGAGCTGGATGTGTAGCTCAGTGGTAGAGCATATACTTAGCATGCCTGAGGCCCTGGGTTTAATCCTGAGAATAAACAAAATGGACCACAACAAAAAGAAAGAAAAAAATAGAATGTAAGTAAGAAATATGTTCTTGTCTTCATTGAAGACCTTTTATAAAGGTAACAAATCTTCACTGAGACAGATGCTGATAATCAAGGTGAAGATGCTGAGAGAGCAGCAGCATGTGGCTGGGTCAGTAAGCTGCTATGGGTGGGAGAAACTGTGTCATCTGTTACTAGACAGAGCTGGGAAAGAAACTTCTTCCCTCTGTGCACTCATGATGAATTCAACTCAGAAGTAGCTATGAGTCAGATGAGTAGTCAGAATTTTGTCCAAGGTTCTAGGGTCCTGGTTGGGAAAACAGGGATAGAAAGTACTTCTTTCTGCCAGAAATGGAACCTGGTGAGCAAAAACCACCATATATCTTTGAAAAAACAATACTAATTTAGTAACAAAGATTATTTCAAATGCATCACACAGCAAAAAATGTTCTGACCTGATACACCAATTTTAATGGCTTGACTTATAGCTGTCTTATTTATTTCTGTAACCAGAAATTGGGCAATTCTTCTCTCCTCTTTTGTGTAACATTATTTTTTTCATTAAAACCCATGACAGAAAACCAGCATTCCTGAATGACTGTAAAATAAGTAAGTGTCAATGTACAGAAGAAAAGCAATTTTGTTTGCAATTTTCTAAAGGGTGAAATCATAAATAATGGAAAAAAAAGAGAAGTCAAGATTTTCTGGACTATAAAAGGAAATTTTGAATTATGTGTCAATATTAAAGTATGCGTGAGCAATAGGCAGATATATAAAAAATAGAAGAAAAATGTATTCATCTGTTTCAAAATAGGAATAAATCATAAAATCAGATTGAAAATTAATGTTTGATTTTTTTCTTTTACCTCACAATATAAAGGATCGTAGACTTTACTCCAAATTTCAAAAAGGTCCCGGCCTTGAAATCCTGAAAATGTTGGCAAAGTTTTTATAAAATCCTGGAACAAACACAGAGAAAAAATATTTCTATATAAATTTTTATATATTTGTCATCTGAAACATACAGTATTTTGATATTTTGGAATGGATCTCTGCTGTGAGGAGCTGTCCCGCGCATAGTAAGATAGTTGCATCCTGGCCTCTACCCAATCCATGTTAGTGGCATCCTAATCTTCTAGCTGTGACAGCCCAAATTGTCTCCAGACATTGCCAAATGGTCTGTGAGATGTGAATTTGTTCTCAGTGAGAATTGCTGTTCTTCACAGAAAAGTGCACCAGTAACACTGGGTATGATAACGACAGGCAAAGAATTCTTGCACACACACTAATTTATTGTTTCTCGCTAGTACATGAAAATTGCGTGTAAATGCTGGCTTACTGCTTCATGTTCCTTGGGATCTGACTCAAGTGCTCTGCCTCAGACTCTTTTAGAAGTAAGTGAAGAGTAATTAATATATAAATGAATGTACCAGGTGAAAGGAGAAAGCAGAGCCCAGGCCAAAGGTCCCCAGGAAAGCACAACAGGATCTAGACCTGGTCTCTGGCCAGGAATGAGAAATCTGGATGAAATGCAAACATTTCACTAGTTTCTGTGTTCTTGGATTGTCATAATGAGACTCATACAGCTATCTGACTGCTGAAATTGGCAGCAATTTCTGGGAAGACTTTTGGAACATATTGCTTGTCTCATGAATACATTATCTAGGAAACTATATTTTGCCAATATTAATCGCAACAGACATCCATAAAATAAATAGAAATAATTGTTAAAGAGCTTCCTCTCCCCCAACCCCCAAACATAAAAGCTCCAAGGCCAGATGATGTTATGGAAGAAGAAATTCTCCCAAGATTTTCAAGAGTAAACTGTTTTAATGCTATGTGAACTGTTCTGGGGCACAGAGAAAGAAAGAAAACTTTCATAAATACTGACAAAAACTGCCCAGAAACTAAAACTATAGTTCAATATCACTTGTAAACATCAGTGCAAAAAACCTAAGTAAAAATTAGTAAGTTCAATATCACATTTAAAGAAAAGGGTTTGATTTGAGAATAGCTGAAAAATTTTGATTTTTTTAAAAAAACACTTGAAAACAGGGAAGATGGATACTTCCTTAATTTGATAAAAATATATGTATTGGATTTTGGTTAAAAGCCAGCATGATTAAAAGGAGGGAAAAAAAATCTATAATCAAGAATAAGCCAAGGACACCCACTACCAATACTACCATGTAATCATGTACTGTAAGTACTGACAAATGCAAATAAGCAAAAGACAGAAATCAGGGGTGTAAATATTAGAAAACCAGAGTGAAACTGTCATTAGTTACAGAAACTATAAACTTGGAACAAACTTATCAAAAAATATAAAGACTAAGAAGAAAATCCTAAAATCTTAAAAATAACAGGAAAAATGGGGGAGGAAGGGCTTGGAAGCGTCAGCTGCGTGGAGGCACCCCACGCCCCTCCCCTGAATATAGTGTTGACACACGGCGAATCAGCCCACGGCAGACTGCATGTCTGCAGACACCGTACCAAGGTCGCGAGTCGTGCGGAACACGCCGAATCAGCCCGCTCCCCGGCAGCAATCCACTGGACAAGCCCCCCCACCACGCTCCTCTGGCCTCTTCTCTGTAAAGTCACCTGGTTCCACACCACAAAGACCCAGAGGACACCGGACCATCAGACCACTGTACTGGGTAAGTTGGAGTCACCTTCACCTCCCATCAGGACCGGGACTACCTTCAGGGGAAGGGCAGCTGGAACCTGCAATACAACTCTGCAGAGTTCAACCCTACAGGAGGACAGGGAGCTCAACTTGGGACTTGCAGCCAGAAATCTGCCTGAATCTCAAGGGTCTTCGACTAGCTTGCTGAGACGCATTGACTTATATCTGCACACTGCTACCCACGTTGTCTATTGTGACAGCAGAGACATACCCTGAAAGAGGCCCTTCATTTTCATTGTTATTTTTTATTCACAAAATTAGTATTATTAGTTCATTTTTTTCTCTTTTCTTTTCTTTTGCTCCTCTTATCTTTAATTTTTTTCCCTACTCTTTGCAAATACTTGTTTTTCTCTCCTTTTTTTCTTTTCTTTTCTTCTTTCTTTTCTCTTTCCTTTCTCTCTCTCTTACACTCACTCTCTTGCTCTCCCACATTGTTCATCTTCCCTTTTTGTCCCTGTTTTGGTCCTCATTCGGAGTTCTTTATTTTCCTATTATTCTCTTTTTCCTTCTCACCTGTGTCCTCTAGCCACACTGCTAACCTTCCCCTATCCTTCTTCCCATCTGTCCCTCGCTCCCCAATCCCTTCTAACTCCCCATTCCAAAGGGTAAAGTTGTTATATTGAAGAGTTTATTCACTATATGTTGGGTTGGTCCTCAATCTTGATTTAATTCACCAGCTAAAGGTAATAGATTAATAACTACCACAAAATGTCATTTTCAAAGATGTACTTGATGCAGTGGTGTTGCTGATTGTATCACTTGGGCTAAGGTGTTGGTATTGATCTAGTCAATGAACCTTCCTAGTATAAGGAAAATGAGATAGCCTTAGAGTCATGAGAGACTCAAAACTTAAAGACCAACTATATCTGGAAGACACCTCTGAGAAGCAATCATTCCATAAGGGTTGTAATTACAAGCAACAAAGATACCTACAATAAGCAATTTCAAACTATCAACCCAGGAGTTAAACCAAGGACAGTACCAAAAGCAAAAATGAGAAGACATTGAAGCAAGGCACAAACTCAGACTTCCACCCCACCAAGGGTAAATCCTGGGGGAAATGAGATGGAAAAGTCCCATAACCATCCACCTGGATACCCTGAACTGATAGCACAGGAAGTAACAAAACAGATGAATGAGGCTCTAGAAAAATTCAAAGCAGAAATTATCTCTCAGATATCCACAGAGATGGTGAGCAGAGTAAAAGACATGATTAGAGGCTCTAGAACAGAAACAGATAAAAACATAGATGAGCTCAGAAACATGCTGGAAGCCATAAATACCCAGCATAAGAAAGAAATGAAAACCATGATCACCCAATATAAGAAAGAAATGGAATCCATGAAACAGATTCAAACAGATATTCAGGAGATCAAAAACTCCATTGAAGTATCCACAGCAGATTAAGGGAATCCGAAGATAGAATATCAGATATCAAAGACAGGATCGCAGTTAGAGACCATGAAAATACAGGTTTCTTAAAAATAGTGGGGGACCACGAGAAATCAATCCAACAACTGCTAGACGATGCAAAGAAGAATAACATAAGACTGATAGGAATCCATGAAAAAACAGGAGAAAGCACAATTGACATAAAAAATTTGTTCTCAGAAGTAATAGTGGAAAACTTCCCAGACAGAGGTAGAGAATTGGACATACAGATAAGTGAGGCATATAGAACTCCAACTACCCATGATCAAAAAAACCCCCACTACATCTAGACATATAATAGTCAAGATCCCAGAAACCCAACAGAAAAACAAAATCCTACAAGCAGTTGGAGAAAAGAAACAAATCACCTCCAAAGGAAAGCCCATCAGAATCACAGCAGACTTCTCAACACAAACCCTCAAATCAAGGAGAGCCTAGAGTGAAGTATTTCAAGCCCTAAAAGAAAATAACTTCCAACCTAGACTGTTGTATCCTGCAAAATTATCTTTCAAAATCTATGGGGGAAATTAGATACTTCCACAACAAAGAACACTTGAGAAATTTCATGAACAGCAAACCAGCACTACAAGCAATGCTAAACAATATCCTAGAAAAAAGCAATGAAGGTCACAACTCCATTAGGCCCAACAGAGGGAAGCCACCAGGCAAGGCAAGAAGCTAAAGGGAAAGGGGGAAAAATAAAAAATAAAAGAGCCAACAACAGTAAAACATCATGACAAGGATGAGTCAATATCTATCAATTATAACAATCAATGTTAATGGCCTCAAGTCACCAATCAAAAGAAATAGACTGGTAGAATGGATTAAAAAGGAAAATGCAACAATATGCTGTATACAACAAACACACCTAACTCAAAAAGAAACTCATAGACTGAAAGTAAAAGGATGAAAAACAGTTCTCCATGACACAGGAACACAGAAGAAAGCAGGGGTAGCAATCTTATTTGCAGACAAAGTAGATTTCAAACCAAAACTAATTAATAGAGACAAAGATGGTCACTATATCCTTGTGAAGGGAACAATCCAAGAGGAAGAGATGACAACCCTAAATATATATGCACCAAATATGAATACCCCAACTATACAAAACAAATATTAATAGACATGAAAAACCAAATAAACACTAACACAATTGTAGTGGGGGACCTCAATACCCTACTATCACAAATAGACAGATCATCTAGACAAAAAGTTAACAAGGAAATTCTAGAACTGAACCAAGCTATTGAACAAATGGATTTAATAGATGTTTATTGATTGTTCCACCCCACAAAATCGGAATACACATTCTTTTTGGCTGCACAAGGGTCATTCTCCAGAATAGACCACATGCTAGCTCATAGGACATGTCTAAGTAAATGTAAAAGAACTGAAGTTACCCCCTGTATATTATCAGACCATAGTGCAATAAAATTGGAGATCAATAACATAAGAAACTGCAAAACCCCAACAAACACATGGAAACTGAATAACACTCTCTTGAACAACCAATCGGTCACAGAAGTAATTAAGGAAGAAATTAAACAGTTTCTACAAGTAAATGAAAATGCCAGTATGATATACAGGAATCTATGGGACACAATGAAAGCAGTTATATGCGGGAAATTCTTAGCAGTGAATGCCCATATTAGGAAAACAGAGAAAACTTAGATAAATAACCTAATGCAGAACCTCAAGCTCCTAGGAAAAAAAGAGCATAATGAATCCAAACCTGGTACAAGAGTGGAAATTATAAAGATCAGGGCAGAAATCAATGCAATGGAGACTAAGAGAACAATACAAAAAAATCAATGAATCAAAGAGTTGGTGTTTTGAAAGAATAAATAAAATTGATAAACCTTTAACCAACCTTATCAAAAAAGGAAAGAAAAGGCACAAATACATGTAATTAAGAATGAAAAAGGTGAAGTCACAACAGATCCAACAGAAATCCAGAGGATCATCAATACCTACTTTGAGAACCTCTATTCCAATAAAATGGAAAACATAGAAGAAATGGGCAGATTCCTAGATACATATGAATTGCCAAAGTTAAATGAAGAAGATATAGAAATTCTAAACACCCCAATTACAATGAGTGAAATTGAAAATATAATAAAACATTTATCAACAAAGAAAAGCCCAGGTCCTGATGCCTTCACTGCTGAATTTTACAAGAAATCTAAAGAAGAACTAATGTCACTACTCTTTAAATTCTTCAAGGAAATTGAAAGGGAAGCAAGGCTTCCAAATTCATTCCTGGAAGCAAGTGTTACTTTGATTCCAAAACCAGGGAAAGATGCAACCAAAAAAGAGAACTACAGGTCAATCTCCCTAATGAACATAGATGAAAAAATCCTCAAGATACTGGTAAACAGAATACAGAGGATCATCAAGAAGATCATACACCCTGACCAAGTCAGATTTATCCCAGGAATGCAAGGATGGTTCAACATTCATAAATCAATAAATGTAGTAGACCATATTAACAGAGTCAAGGACAAAAACCATATGATCATCTCAAGAGATGCAGAAAAAGCATTCAACAAAATCCAGCATCCTTTCATGATAAAAACCTTACAGAAAATTGGAATAGAAGGTCTTTATCTTAACCTGATTAAGGTTATCTGTGAAAAACCAACAGGCAACATCATACTAAATGGTCAAAAACTGAAAACTTTCATGCTAAAATCAGGAATAAGACAAGGATGCCCACTATCACCACTCCTGTTCAATATAGTTCTGGAGACATTAGCTACAGGAATTAGACAAGAGAAAGAAATAAAAGGAATAAAGATAGGAAAAGAAGAAGTTAAACTGTCATTATTTGCTGATGATATGATACTTTACATAGAAGACCCAAAAAACTCTGCCAGACTTCTACACTTAATTGACAGATTCAGTAGAGTAGCTGGATATGAGGTCAACACTCAAAAAGCAATAGCCTTCTTGTACACAAATAACAGACTCACTGGAAGAGAAATTAGGGAAACAATTCCTTTTACAATAGCATCCAAAAAAAAGAAATATCTAGGAATCAATCTAACAAAGGAAGCAAAAGACCTCTACACTGAAAACTACAGCACTCTGGAAAAAGAGATTGAAGAGGATACAAGAAAATGGAAAGATATCCCTTGGTCCTGGGTAGGAAGAACCAATATAGTGAAAATGGCCATACTTCCAAAACTGCTATATAGATTCAATGCAATGCCAATTGAAATTCCAACAATATACTTCACAGAAGTAGAGAAAACAATCCAAAACTTTATTTGGAACCGTAGGAGACCTAGAATAGCTAAAGCAATTCAGAGCAACAGAGGTATGGCTGGGAGTATCACAATCCCCAACTTGAAACTATACTACAAAGCTACTGTGATAAAATCAGCATGGTACTGGCAAAGCAACAGACCTGAGGATCAGTGGAATAGATTAAAAGGTGCAGAAACAACTTCAGACATACTCAGCCACCTCATCTTTGACAAAAGAGCCAACCACCATCATTGGAGGAAAGATAGCCTATTTAATAAATGGTGTTGGAAAAACTGGATATCAACCTGCCAGAGATTAAAACTAGACCCATACCTATCACCATGCACTAAACTAAGATCGAAGTGGATTAAAGATATAAATATTAAGACAAAAACACTAAACTTGCTGGAAGATAAGTTAGGTAGAACTCTTGAAGACATTGGCATAGGAAAAGACTTCATGAACAAAACCTCAGCAGCACGGGAACTAGCAGAAAGAATCAACAACTGGGATATCATCTTATTAAAAAGCTTCTGCATTGCAAAAGAAACCACCAACAGAGCTAACAGATAGCCTACAATATGGGAAAAAATTTTTAGCAGCTGTACCTCAGACAAAGGACTACTATCTAGAATATATAAAGAACTTAAAAAAATCAGGCCCCCTAAATTCAAAGACCCAGTTCAAAAATGGGCATCTGAAATGAACAGACATTTCTCAGACAAAGAAGTGAAAGCAGCAAACAAATTTATGAAAAAAATGTTCAACATCACTGGTCATTCGAGAGATGCAGATGAAAACAACACTGAGGTTCCACCTCACCCCAGAAAGAATGGCTGCTATCAAGAAATCAACAAATAACAAATGCTGGCGGGGTTGTGGGGAGAAAGGAACCCTTCTCCATTGTTGGTGGGAGTGCAGGCTGGTGCAACCACTGTGGAAGTCAGTATGGAGACACCTCAAAGAACTAGGACTAGAAGTCCCATTTGACCCAGCTATTCCCGTGCTGATTATCTTCCCAAAAGAATTAAAAGAATCATACCACAGTGATGTATGTGCACCCATGTTCATAGCAGCACAGTTTGTAATAGCTAAAGCTGAGAAGTAGCCCAAGTGCCAATCAACTGGAAACTGGATAAAGAAAATGTGGTTTTTTAATAAAATGAAGTACTACTGAGCCATAAGGAATGAAAAACTAGAGTCATTTACAGCTAAATGGGTGCATATTGAGGCCATACTCTTAAGTGAAATAAATAGGACACACATGTGTACATACCAAATAGTTTCACTAGTGTGAGAAACTGATAGTGTAAACAAGGGTTAAAATGATTAAAATGAATAATTGATAATTTGAAATAGGAAAAAAGGTCCAAAGATGAAGGAGTGAAGGGAAGGGAAGGGAAAAGGAAAAGAGGGAAAGGAAAAACTATGAGAAAAGAAAAAAAAAAAGGAAATGAAATCCATGTAAATAGGGAAGGGCGAAGGGGGTGAAGGGCGCTAAGGTAATGGGGAAAAAAATAAGAACCAAGATATATCATGTACAGGTACAAACACCCAATGATAAATGTAAATGAATTGTATTCCTAAAATGTACCAATAAAGGAACTAAAAAAAACAAAACAGGAAAAATGTATGTATTCTTAAAAAAGAAGACTTAATATTGAAAAGATTCAAGTTCTTCCTAAGTTAACTTATAAATTTAATATGATCCTGAAAAAAAACACTAAAAAATTAAATTTTTTTGGATAGTTGCTGACTCAAAAGTTTACAAAGAAAGTGAAATACAGCCATATTTTAGAAAATGTAGAGCCATGAAAGATGACCAGTACTTTAGATATTAAAGCATAATATAAAGTCCTAGAAGTTAAATCCATGGTTTTGGCTAATAAGAACAATTTAATTGAATAAAAATTTCAGAAATAAATTTTGTATATAAAGGAATTTAAATAAGTAATAGCTTGAATAAGTGAAAAAAGATGAACTTTTCAATAGGGATGGGACAGTCATATAATCTGGGAAAAAAACCATAAGTAGGATATGAGTGTCACAACTAACACCAGTACAAACTGTGAATGGATGTAACACATAAATGTAAAAATGAAGCTGTAACAGAATTAAAAGAAAGGTGTGCAGACTTCCCTCATAACTTAGTAAACAAGGTACTCAAAATATAGAAGCTATCTAAGAATATATGGAAATACAGCTTACCATGCCAAAATATCATAAGCAAAGTCAATAGATAAATACATGTAACAACAATACATGTACTGCATAAAAAATGCCATTCATATTGCAGGCAGGACTATTAAAATATATAGTGAAAGTGTCTAAAATATATAGAAAAAAGAAAACCAGTAACTCAAAAGAAAAAATAATAAAGGGACAGGAATAGAAAAAAATACAAATACTTAAGTAGATGAAGAAACCCAAGTTTTTGTAAGAGAAAAGCAGTAGAGCACAATGTGGTATAAGAGTGGTAACAGTGGTATTCCTCATCTTGTTCCTGATTTTAGGGAGGATATGTCCAGTGATACCATTTCTCACTTATCAGGCTCGCAAATTCTCCCAGCATTTTCTATATAGTGTTGGCAAGACTGTGGAGAAATAGGCACTCCCCTCCAGGCCTGATAAGGATAGAAATTGATCTAACCTCTTTGGAAGGAAATTTGATAGTATTTCAAAGAGACACAGAATTTCTGGCATATTATTGCTTAGATTTTTTTGTGACATTATTCAGATTCACAAGGTACTCATATAGACTGTAAAAATGAAATATTGGAAATGACCCATATTTTCATCAATAGGGGCTGACTAAATAAATTGTGTTGCATCCACAAATTCAAATACAGCACATTTATAAAAAAGAAAGAAAGGTTGAGGAAATTCTTTGTATACAGAAATAAAAATATTTCCAAGACATTTTATTAAATGAAAAATAAAATCAACAATAAGAAAAAAATCAAAGTGCCCAGTGTTATAAACATGTCATCTTGTGTAACAAATTGCAAAACTATCAATACACTTGTATTAGCTTGTATATGCATAGAGAAACTGGAAATGATGCAGAAAATAATGTTAGTGGTTACCCATGGAGTCCTTGAGAGATTTTCCACTGTATTTCTTTTTATTCTTTTTGATTATTTTACCAAATGTATCACTGATTCAAAAGATTAGTCTAAAAAAATACGCAGCTTTGCATCTACCTTTTGTGAAGAGGAGAGTTCATAAAACAAAAACAACAAGTCTATTCTTTTTTGTTATATTTTTGTTTTTTTGAGACAGGGTCTTGCTATGTAGTTCAGGCTGATCATGAACTCACTGCGTAGCCCAGGTTGGCCTCGAATTTTCTGCAATCCTACTGCCTCAGCCTCTCAAATGCTGGGATTACAGGCATGCGCCACCACGCCTGGCTTCAAAAAAGTCTACTTTGTGTATAGAAAAAGCCCTGGTGCTTCAGGCTTGATAAAGAAGGTGATGTTAAACTCATTTGCACCTGGTTCCTGTCATGGGCATAGGAACAAATTTGAAAAAGACTGGCTTCTCTACTAGTTTGTGACCTTTTGTACAGGGAAGGAAATCAGGTAATAATGACTTCCCACATGCAATATTCTAAGCCAGTGGTGGCAAACCTGTGGTATGTGAGCTGCAGTGGGCTGTTTGTATTACTGAAATCTCTAGAAGGTTTGCCATCACTCTTCCAAGCCATTGCTATAATCAGCTGCTGACAGATATGTTCACCTCATGGTTTTAAGAACCTGAAGCTTAGCCAGGCGTGGTGGTGCATGCCTGTAATCTCAGTATTTGGGAGGCTGAGGTATGAGGATCCTGAGTTTGAGGCCAACCTGGGCTACATAGTAAAGCCAGCCTGGAGTATGCAGTGAGGCTCTGTCTCAAAAAAACAACTAAAGAAGGAGAAGCTGCTAAAGCATCACCCTTTGTCTTGCCTCTCACACTCAATGATCTCACTAAGTAGTACTACTTTTAACCTTATAAGGTTGAATCCTCTTCTGGAATTCCTCAGATTTCAAAGTCTCACTCTCAAGTTCTTGAAAACGAGGACAGTTCCTGAAAGGCAGGTAGAGCAACTGGGGACAAAAGAAAAATCATTAGACCTTAGTTAGTTAGAAGAACCTTGGCAAAGAAGCTGCTCAAGAGATGGATGAAGTGGGGAGGGAGGGAAGGGGGAGGGGATGAAAAAGAATTGTGATGTATTGTGTACATGTACTGACTCCACACATGGAGTATAAGCATTATGTATGACACACATGTAGTAATAAGGAAAATGATCTGGGAAAAATAAGAAGCTACACAAGCCTCATTAGGACTAAAGCAACCTTAATAAAAGATTCAAATGTGTTTTGAGCTAAATTAAAATTCTAAAATTGGAAGGAACAAGACAAATGGTCAGCAGGTCTTAAAATAGTAGAATATATATGCAGACCTGAAACATCTTTTTTTTTTTTTTTTTTTCATGAACTGGCCTAACTAGGAATGTGCTTTTGGTAAATATTCACAATTGGTGGGTTTCTGTATGAAAAATTATTATCTTGCTTCCTCCCCAAGCCCTTTCATTTCCAGCACTTGGTACACATCTGAGTATACCCTTCTTCCCCACAAGAATATGAGCAGTTCTGGAAAGACCCTTAAGATATCAATTAAGCATATGTTAGATTCAGTTCTTAGAAATTTGCAGATGTTAAAATGAAGGTGTATATTAAATGTATGGAAAATACAATTTAAAACCTATTGAGGACAAAATGATAACCTTAAAATGAGTTAAAATTCCATAATCTCTTGTAGTTTTAACTGTAATTTATAGGTTGGTACTCCCAAGTGTATTTTGTTAGCTGGTCATGGTTGTGCATGCCTGTGGGAGGCTGAGAGGCTGAGGCTGGAGGATCACAAGTTTAAATCCAGCCTGGGCAGCTTAGCAAGCTCTTATCTGAAAAAATTAAGAAAAGGGCTCAGGATGTAGCTCAGTGAGAAGGCCCTGGGTTCAGTCCCAAATACTACACATACACATGTATTTTGTTGCTTTGACTTTCCATCTGTCCTGTATTTCCAATCCCTGGTGGAGAGCACTGTTTGAATGTTTGGATGCTGAAGACCTTAAATTTAACATGTACAAAGCTGTACTCAACTTTTTTGTTTTAATCATATCCTCTTGGCAATTTCTTTTCTTTTGCCAATGGCAAAATTTATAAACCTGCTTTATAGGCTACTTTTATTTGTCTACTTTTGAAATGTATCTAAAATAGGCCCCTTTTGGTTATTTCCATTGTCTCTGCCCAGTCTAAGTCATCATAGTCTGTGTTTCAACTTCTGTAAGAGCTTCTATTTGGTCAACTGACATCCTTTGCTCCTACCTACATGATTAGTTTAAATTTCTTCTCAGCCCTAATCTTATTTTACTTTGATGACATGGTCTGTGCAGGCCAGAAGGTCCTCTTTGGTTGGGCCAGCCAAAACTGACTGAATCTAAGATGGCTGCCAGAGTGACCCACAAACAACCTCTAACTTCATTATAATCTCATCTGTGTGCTAACTGACACCCCCAGTGACATGTCAGTTGCTAATTGCCATGACAAGAACAAGAAAGACTCATAAAAGGAAAGAGATGGTACCTAAATTCCTGGAAAATCTCTGCTCATTCTCAGAAAAAATGGGAATATTTTCTCCCTGTGTTAGCCTATCTTTTTCCCATATTTCTTTCACCTCCTGATCCCCAGTGGGTCAAGAAGTTGATTTTCAAGTCTTTCTTCCACTTCTACTCTTGGCCAAAAATAAAAATCTTTGCTGCTCAATTGGTGTTCAGTCTGGTTATTGGTTCCATGATTCTGAGAGGGAAAAAGAATCCAGTTTGGGGTCAGAAATGGGTAACACCTTCACAATTCATTCTCTACACAGCCGCTATACTATTCCTTTTTATTTTTATCTTTTTAAGGCATCAATCAGTCATTTTGTAGTCCCCAAACTTCATTAGCTTTTCATTTTACCTGGAATAAAATCCAAAATCATCTTGGCTTACAAGAGTCTGCATGAGATAGGCCCTAGAAAGCTCTGTCATGTCTTTGTCTACTATCATCCTTCTTACTTCCTTCTGTCCCGCAGCACTGTGGGACTCCTTGCTATCTCCTAACACAGACGCTTAGGGCCTCTGTGCCAATCATTCTTTGCCTGGAACACCTCTTTCCTCAAGTCTTTCCCATTCCGCTTTGGGTCCTCCAGTTATCTCACCCCAGCAACTATCATATTAACTTGTTTGTTTTGCTTCCTCCAAGGGACTCATCACCATCTGAAATTATTTTCTTTATTATATTTTCCTATAATATATAACACCAAGAGAATGAACATCTTGTCTTTCTTGTTCCCTGCTATAATGTCTACATCTTGAACAGGGCTGGCATATTAGCAGTTACTCAGAAAACATTTTTAAAAATTCTAGTTTATTAGTACATGTGCATAGTACATAATGTTTACGTTTGTTGGAGGTAGTTGGTACACATACATAACACATCTTAATTCCTTTAGAAAACATTTATTTTATAAGTTACCTCTTATCATTTCTGATTCTGTCTCTTGTCTTACCTTGCTTTCCTTCCTCTAACATATTTTACTATTTAATTCCGGGCCTTTACTTCTTCATTCTTGAATTGTGTCTACAGTTGTTCTCTGAGACTCCAGTGTCTTTTCCTTCCAAGCTTTTGTCGAGCAAATGCTTCAGAGTTTGGCTCATCCTAGGTGTCTGATATTGAAGAATGTATGATTCCTCTCTTTTCTTACCTTGGAGGTGAGGCTCCAGTTCTCAGTCTACAAAGCTTGGAATCTCTGCCCTGTGGTAGCTTTATACAGGTCTCTGAATTCCTTCAGTGTGCAAACTGGTACTTGAAATCATTGCCAACTATCTTGCAATGTGTTTTACATGTTTCACAAATGCTGATTTTGTTTCATTGAACAGATAATAAATTGAGAAGAAACTTGGCTACATATTTCTCTTATATTTCTTTATAGCACTCAGCACAGTTCTGGGAATAACCTTGTATTGACTGGTTGATTTTGTTGGGCTTTCTTGTTTTGGACAGGGTCTTGCTATATAGTTCAGGCTGGCCTTGAGCTCATCACGTAGCCGAGGCTGGCCTTGAATTCACAATGATGCTTCTGCCCCAGCCTCCCAAGTGCTGGGATTCCAAGCATGCACTGCCATGCCCAGCCATGCCCAGCTCTGATTTTGTTAGACTTCTTAACTGAGAGGAGAATTTTGTTTTCCTTAGCAAGAAGGTAGCTGGAAATAGTAAGTAGATAATCTTGCTTGTTTCTTTCTCCCTCTCATTTTCTGTTTCTTTTCCCCTCTAATAGCCTGCATTTTCTTTATTATGTAATTTAAGTACTATCTTTCTGGATTTCAGATTAACTAGATCCCTTAGTTTACACTAGCTAAATGTGGTACTGCTATCCAGTCTTTATCTCTCCAGAAAAAGCTGTGGTAAATGTGATCTTTTTTTCTTTTTGAAAGAAAAATATTCACAAAATTTTAAGAACACTAGTAATATAATACTTCACTCCTGATTCTAAAGGAATATAATATATATAATATATGTTATATGCCTTGAGTGGAGTTGACAGGGAAGAATTGATTCTACGAAAGCATTTGGGACAAATTTCTAAGTCACTGGATGAAGCAATCAAGTCAAATTTGTAGGAGTAATGGTGGAGAAAAAGGACAGTAATGCATCCTAGAGGTCACTGGGCAAAACTTTGGGTCTATGCTGAGCCTCCCACCATGGAGAGATTTAACAGTGCTATGTTTTGAATATGTGATGTGTTGGAATTCATGTGTTGGAGCAGCATTGAGAGGCAGGGTCTTTTGGAGATGATGCATCCATTCATAGATTAATGAGTCATTATATGAGTGGCTTAGGTATAAAAGTGAGCAGTCTCTGACACATTTGCTCTGTCTCACCCTGGGTCGCTCTCTTTCATGTCATCACCCAGCAAGAACACCTTCATCAGACCCAGAGCAGCTGCTGGCACTGTGCTCTTGGACTTTCTAGCTTCCAGAACAATCAGCAAACGAACCTCTATTTTTTTTTCAATAAACAACAGTCTGTGATGCTCAGTTTAGAAAAAGAAAGTGGGCTAAAATAGATGGTCATGCCTGTCATGTGACTGCAGAGAAATTACTCTTTGTTCCAAACTATTTCCTTTATATAGCCTTAAGTGCCACACTGAGAGATTAATTTGTTACTATTTTCCCTATTTATTTACTTTTTGAGACAGGGTCTCGCTATGTAGTTCAAACTGGCCTTGAAGTCACTATGTAGTTCTAGACTGGCCTCAGACTCCCACGATACTCCTTCCTCATCCTCCCAAGTGCTGAGATTATGGGCGTGGGCCACCACATTTGGAAATTTTTTACTATTTTAAATATATCAAGTCCTCTGAAAAGGTCAAAGTGTTCATGGTCAGTCCTACCCTATGTAAGTAAATTTAAGAGTACCTCTCAGACCCATTCAGGCAGCTTGGTTTATGATACTGGTTCTCCATAGAGTCATATAGGGCTATTATTATTATTATTATTATTTTGTACTGGGGATCGAACTCGGGTCCTTATGCTTTCGAGGCAGCCAGCAGAACCACTGAGCTAAATCCCTGGCCCTAGGGAGATTATTTGTAAAATACTCATCCCTGGGTCCTACCCTCAGAAAGTTTGATTTGTTATGAGCAGTGCCCTGGACATCAGCAGTTTTGAAAACCCTCCAGGTGATTCTAATATACAACTTAGGAAAGAAGATTGCTTGGGAGTGCAAAAGGCCTCCTTTTGATCCTAAAGTGGTAGTTCATAGCCATGTGACTTTGGAACACTTTTGTTTGTTATTTAACTTCTCTGAGAACTCTTTTGCCCTTGCTGTATAAGAGTACAATACCCTTGTCCTTTGAGGTTGTTATAAAAGGTTAATGTGATGGCATATGTAGTATATGTGCTGCAAAAGCGAGCGCAATGATGTCATTTATAAAATGTTGGGCACCAATTATGCACTCAAATCTTTTTTTTCTCCTCTATCTAAGGATGCAGATTTTCATAGGCAGGAACAGTGTTTGATAGGAAGGGAGATCTTTAGATTTTCTGGAGAGAGAAGAAACTTATGTTGGGCATCAAAGTTCAGGGTACTGAAGGCGCAGCGCCAGGAGATGTGTGTGTTTATGTATGTGTATAAAGATGGGAGAGAGCGAGTTGACAAAAGCTGAAATGGTGGCAAAACAAAAGGGATGGTAGACAGTGAAAGAAAAATTCAATTCCTTCTGTTTCTTTTCTAGGGCTTTCCAGGTTCAAGGCTGTCCCTTGAACCTTTATTTAAGAAAGAAAAAGACTTCCCAGCCCAAGGCATGACCAGAATCCCAGATTCTGAGCAAGTCCGAGCAGCCTGACCTCCCTCATTCTTGGCCCATGTGGAGTCTCCCAGACCTCCCTATGTACTGACCCGGTCTTCAGAGACAGCAACTGTGTGCACTGGAATGGGCTGCCAGAGCAGGCTGGGGTTCCAGATGCTGGTGCCCACTGGGGGAAACAGGGCTGCTAGGTTTGCCAGAGCACTCATCAAAGTCCGGTCAACATCTGTGCTTTGAATATAAACCTAGAGTGGGAAAACCAAGGCAGAGCCAAAATTAGAGGAAATGTAAGATTTTTCTTTCTGTGGAGCTGACAGCTATTAGAAAAACAGCAGGACATCTACACTGAACTATTAGCAGGCTTTGAGGGAACACCATAAGTACAGTATCTGCTACAGGACAAGTAATGTTATGAGCATACCATGGGGCAAAGCAACCTAGTAGGCCAACAGTTGAGTTGACAAATGACACCAATCAAGCACTGGCTACCTGCCAAGTCATAGTATTTACACAGATGTTCATACAATTTTTAACTTACTCATATTCATACATTATTATGAAAAAATCCTACAATGAGGAGTATATTAATAAACAATATCTCTGACTGGATAAGTTATTGGAAAACAGGGAAAACATTTTTATATATGCAGAATTATTTTAGTTCTTTCAAGAGTCAAGGTGCCCATTCTTGGCTTACCAACTTACCTGTTCACGTTTATAGGACTCATTCAAGAATTTTCCGTATCTTTTCCTTAAGTATTCTCCAAGTTCATAATGCTGTTTCATTCCCAGCTATAGAAAAAAAAGTAAAAATTAGGAAAAGTATGAATCACATTATCATAGGAATTTGTGTCAACTCACTTTGTACATGTGGAGTGAACAAGGTATGCTTCAATAGTCTTACTTTAAAACACATACTTAAGTGAAAACAAGAAAAGAAAGCTGTGATTGTGAGTCAAGACTCTGACTCCCCGAGAATACGTACCCATTCATCTTTGTTAGTACTTAACAGAGACTTGCACTTAGTATTTGGTTGATAATTGGTGATTGACCTGATTTAAGTAAATGGTTCATCTCTGGATCCATCCACTCTTCCAAGTGAGGTGGGTGGACCCTGGAAGAGCAACTAAGATGCCTTTGTTCCCCACTTCACCTTCTCCTTAGATGCTCTTTAGAAGTAAGGCTCCTTGTATTTGACAAACAACTTCTAACAGGGGTCCCCAACCAGTACAGGTCCTGTTAAGAACTGGACTGCACAGCAAGAGAGTGTGGCAGGGCTAGCAAGCAAAGCATCATCTGTATTCACAGCCAGTCCCCATCATTCACGTCA
This sequence comes from Heterocephalus glaber, assembly GCF_053883595.1. Lineage (NCBI taxonomy): Eukaryota > Metazoa > Chordata > Mammalia > Rodentia > Bathyergidae > Heterocephalus > Heterocephalus glaber. Next base: position 8,304,264 of record NW_028258324.1, on the reverse strand, counting down.
TGGCCTGAGCACTGCCTTCTGCCAGAGCAGCGGAGGCACGGTGTTCTCATAGGAGCAAGAACCCTACTATGAATGGTGCATGGGAAAGATCTAGGTTTCATGCTCCTTATGAAAATCTAACGTAAAATAATAGAAAAGAAGTATACAGTGTAATGGTAACAGAAATAAAGTGTACAACATAACAATAAAAATTAAGTTCATAATAAATGTAATGCCCTTGAATCATCCTGACCTGTGGAAAATTGTCTTCCATAAAACTGGTCCCTAGTGCCAAAGAGGTTGCGGACTGCTGGTTTATAAGGAAGATTCAATCCCAATATATCTATCTGGTAAGAAATACAATTCTGATATCATCGCTTCCTAAAGAGTTACGTTTCCCCAACCCTGAGGTTTCATTCAGCTTATGGATTATGAGACATTTTCCTCCTCTTTTTGCAGGTGAAGTCTGAAAAACTCAGGTGCTGTCTTAGAAGATTTTTCTGGCTCTCTTCAGATTTTTAAACCCACATATTCTATTGTTTGTGTATATCTCTCATGTTTAAAGCCAATAAAGTAAAAAATCTGTGAAAATAGACAATTCCGTATGTGTTTCCCTGAAGACTCATCAACAACCTTCAACTGAAAATCCCCAACCAACCTGAGTGAGTTGGCCAAACCCATCTGGCCATGAGGATTCCCCAATGGGATCATTAGGAAATGTTTCAATGGGACTTCTGTCTCCGTGACGAAACACCTGAAAATAGATATGTGACAGTAAGGTCAAGAATTTCACTTGGGCGTTTTGCTTTTGCTTGTCAATTAGAATTTCTTCTAAACCTCTGATTCTCAACCTTTGCTGTCCACTGCAATCACCTGGGGAGTTTCAGAAAATTCTGAGAAGGAGGTTCCATCCCTAGTAATTTTGAACTCTTTAGCCTGGGGTATGGCTAGGACATTGGGATTTTAAAAACCTCCCCCAATACATCTCCAGTTAAGAAGCACTATTCTGGGTTGAGGATGTAGCTCAGTGATACAGCGCTTGTTTAGCATGTCTGAAGCTCTGGGTTCCATCCCCAGCACTGCAAAATATAAACAAAACCAATTGTTCTAAGGTCACTAATGCTTTTCTTGTATTTGAGGTAAGCTAGAATCAAGAAAATTACCCATTGAAGGTAGGTGATATATAAATGGAGCTACCTTTGTGTGCTCGATAAGGTAGGATCACAAAACTTATGTGACTGCTTTATTGTAGATAGACTCTGATGAGAATACACCTCCCTTAATTACCATTATAGTAATAATAGTGTTAAAATTGTACTGGTACTAAAGATAGTGGCTGTTAAGTGACATGTTGAATTTGTGACCATTTTGAGCAGTCATCTGTTAGTTTTTAGGAGGTTCGGGATAAAGGAATTGCAGATAGGAAACTTAGGTGAGTTAACTCTCAACACTTTAATAACATACATGTACATAATGCTACTTTCATTGCACATTTCCTTTTAGGAAATTTCTAAAAGGAAATGTATTTCTTTTTAGAGTAGTATGAACTTTTGAAACCTTGGTATTTTAATTCTTAAATGCTTTCAGTGTAAGATACCAAACCAAACACCAAGCTATTTTATAAGCAAAAGATAAAGAAAGAAAAATAAGAAGTACAAGATAGAGTTGATGATAGAGCACTTGTCTAGCATAGACCAGGCCCTGGGTTCAATCCCCAGTATACCAACCTAATCTAAACTGAACCAAACACAACAAGAAATACAAGACAAAGTCTATACTGATATCAGCAATTTTTTTTTTTTTGAGACAAGGTCTCACTATGTAGTTCAGGCTGGCCTTGAGCTCCCAGCAATCCCCCCTGCCTCAGCCTCCCAAGTGCTGGGATTATAGGCATGCACCACTACACCCAGCTAGCAAATATTTTTAATAGAGGAGAGGGCTGTACACATTTACCTTTATCTGAGGTGTCTGTCACTTGTACTACTGGCTAAGATGTTTCAAATGTAAGCCAAAATGTGTCCTCTTTGGAACTGTTTTACTAACAGTTCAATGGACACCGAATAAGGAAGTCTCACACTTCAGTTATTTTTGAGAAGGGATTCTGTGACAGGGAGATAGCTTTCTTCTCACACCTGGGTTGTGTGTTTGGCATCTAAAGAAAACCGATCTTTTGACTCCCTAAACCAGTGAGATATTAAACCCACAGTAGAACAGATGCAGAAAACAGAGGGATGAGTGGGTGTGGTGTCACACACCTGTAATCCCAGAACTAGGGAGGCTGAGTAAAGAGGATCAAGAGTACAAGGCCAGCCTGGACAACACAGTAAATTCAAAACCAGCTTGAAACATAGTGAGCTCTTGTCTCAAAAAAAAAAAAAAAAAAGGACAAAAAAAGACAAATAGATGGACAACGCTGCAGTAGATTGTAATAAACCGTTTCTTTCTGGTAAGGAATTATGTCATTGGAAGGTGCCCTCCAGGCAGGAAGTACAATTGTGTGTCATTGTTCTCTAGGGTTAACTTGGCGGTGATCAGGAATTACCAAGGTTAACTGTTAGTATCTTTCTTTTCTACAATCAAAATACACTGAGACTGTTCACACCCTAAGCAATTATGTAATGTACATTCCCAGATCTGGGCAATAAAAGTTGTTACGTGGTTTCAATAGATTACTAAACCCATACTTTTTTCCAGGGTTTTGCAAACTTATCACTGTTGACATTTTGGGCTGGATAACGCTTTGTTGTAGAAGATGACCTGTGCACTACAGGAGGTTCAACAGACCTTGGCCTCTACCCACTAGCTGCCAGTAGCATCCTCCTGTTGTGACAATAGAAAAGGCCAACTGACCCCTTTTCTTGTGTTTTTGAAGTGTGATTAAAAAGAAAAACTATGGTATATGCTGCTTCCAAATCCACCCCAGGAAAAGTCAGGCTCATAAAAACATGATGGTGTGTCTTTGTCCGCCTTCTTTACTAGAACTGGCACCCAAGTCAAAGATCTGGCTCTTCCCCAAAGTCAAAATGACCATGAAAGGTAAGCATTTTGAATTGATTCAGGACTTTGGGGCAGACATGATAATGTGACTAATGTCACTCATGAAAGAGGACTTCCAGAACTGCTTCAGAAAGTTGCAAGAACAAGCTAAGTGTGTTCAAAGTGAAGGGGAGTACTTTGAAGAGGATTAATGCAACGGGTCTTTTATGGCAATAAATTTTTAAAAATGTAAGCACATACCATATCTTTTGATCATACCCCATATCTTCAACTAGTGCCTGTAACAGGGTAAAACACACAAAGATAGCCTAGGTTGGGTTTCATTCTTCCAGGTTTTCAATGGTTTTCCTGCCAGCACACAAGGGCTTGTGATTTTCATCCTCATTTACCAATGAGGTGTGCTGCCTGTGCTCCTTTCTTCTTCCGGCCTTCCCTTCCTTCATCTTTCCCCTCTTTGCTTCTAGAACAGAGTATGCTCCTGGACTAGCCTGGAGTCCCATAAGCCATCACGTTGTCCTTTCAGGTTTGGAACCCAACACACACCATAAACTTTGGGCTGACTCTGGCAATCCTGGAAGGGACCTTAGCTCTTGATGCTAAACTCCTCTCTCTGTTATGCTAAGGTACACACTTCATGAATCTCTTAATGAGCAAAGATTACCATGAATGAAAGCCTATTTTATTTTGTTCTTTTAGGATCTAAGAAACAAGTCTGATAATAAAGAGGATTAAAAAGTAAAATGGAGTTGGGTGTAGTGATTCACACATGTAATCCCAGCTACTTGAGAGGCTGAGGCAGGAGGACTATAGGTTGGAGGCCAGCCTGAGAAATTTAGGGAAACCCTGTCTCAAATAAAATACAAAAGATCTGGAGGTACATCTCAGTGGTAAAGCACCACCAGGTTCAATCCCTAGCACAGCAAAAAGAAAACAAAGAAAAATAGACTGGAGAGAGTATGAAGGAAAGCCAACGGTCTATAAAAAGAATCGGTGTGAGAATACATCCTGCACTCATCAATGAGGAAGGTGGGACAAGACTAACAAGAATTTTATCCAGGACCAGGAAAAACAAGAAGCCCATAGGAAAGAGAAGTGTTGAAAATTGCATTACACTGTCCTCAAGCTGTAAATATAACAGAAAAGGCCTTACTGTTGCATCTCTTAGGCCAGGTTTCAAACTGCTACTTTATCAATGAACAGGTGACCCTGGGAAAATAATTAGGTTCTGCACACTTCAATTTACCTCTCTGTAGAATGAGAAAATCATTATTTACTAGGCAAGAGCAACATGAGAATTAAATGTGTAATATATATGTAAGGTCACCAGTATAGTACTGAGCACACCAGGATGCATTTAACATATGAGACTTACTATTAATATTTCTTACTATTATTGTTGCTGTTATGTTATTCACACATGTAACTTAGCTACCTTATATATTCCTTTCTCACTAGTGATAATTGGCATCATATAGGTGTTTATATCAGGTAACGGGCATTACCTGTTGAGCAAAAGGAAAAACAGCCCTCTCCTTTAAGAAACACCTTTATTACTTTCTAATCATCTATTCTCTACTTCTATTTAAACAAGAGCAATAATTGAGAGCTGGGTGTAATGATGCACTCCTGTGGGCCCAACACAAGGACCTGGGAGGTTGAAGCAGGAAGATCACAAACAACTTAGTGTGAAGACCCAGTAACACACACACACACTACACACACACACACACACACTAATTGATTATTCCTTTAGATTTAGGGCACTTTGATATCTTCAAGTGCCTACAGTGGCAGTCTGATTGGCTGAAATGTCTTGAGCCAAATACAATTTTCAATTTGCTTCCCTGAGAATTTGCAAAATGCATCAGGACATAACAGGGAGATGTTCCTGTATGTATCTGAGAGGATCTCCTACCTGGCTTGGCACTATGGCTCAGTGCCCAATGGTCTTCCAGCAAACATCTTGAAAGAACCTGCAGGTCCCCAAATACAACTGTGCTGTGCCTTGGCTCAGGTGACTAGAGAGCCACATAGCAAAGGAGAGATATGCCAAGGTAGTTTGTGAGCTGATGTTTTGGTTCTCCTGTGGATAGTTTTATGTGCTTCATCTCCTTAGAAGACACACCATAAATTCTATGCCATCAGAACACCTGGAGTCCAGGGTCCTTGGTGTACCAAAGACAAACTCTAGCTCCTTTCTTATTACCTGATGTTATACTAAGATAATATTAGAGGCCTTAAGGGCAAATTTGAAGATTCAAAATACCAATAGTAAAGTACCTAGCATCTGGTGAATGCTCACTCCCATTAGCTATAATTGCAATTCTACTTTAAAAGAATTGAAAAAAAAAAGAGGTTTATAGGTCTTGAGATGTTCATGCCTGTGGCCAAAGGTATTGTTCAATCATGAACAAGGATGATGAAGGCAACCAAAAGGGCAATAGTCTCTTCCAGCCATTGTCATGGAGGGTCAGCAAGTCAAAGGGTGAAATCTGCTTAACTCTTGGACTACATTTTGAATGTATATTTTTCTAGTTTGTATTAGATCGGATGCTCAAAGCTGGGAAGGAAATTCCTGAACTTAAAAGATGCGTAAATACTTCATCTTTTTGAGACTAAAAAGAATATGGAGAAAAAACTGGCATTTTAGTTTTTTGGTTTTTTTTGAGACAGGGTCCACTATGTAGTTCAGGCTGGGCTTGAACTCACTACATAGCTCAAGTTGGCCTCGAACTCATGGTGACCCTCCTGCCTCATCCTCTCAATTGTGAAAAAGGTGGTATTTTAATTAAATGGTTATGTGAACATCATAAAACACACACATGGGGTGTGTTACTCCATGTACACTACATGTATACTGATAATTACAATGATAATTACATGTAATGATAATTACAATGTTTGGGGCATTTACCAGAAAGGCTCACTTGTAAGTACTTTTTGTATATTAACTCAAGTAAGCCTCACATCAACTCCATGAGGTGCTATTATCCCCAGTTTTACTAATGACAGAACTGAGGCACAGATGGGTTAAATTACTCACCTAAAATCACACAGGGAGTATGGGGCTGAGTTGGCATTCTACCCCAGGTTGTCTAATTCTTGGGCCTGCACTCTTAACTACTGTGCCATTGTGTAGTATGGACTGTTCTAATTTCTTTGATGTTTATACCTCACATTTTAAAGTTTTCAAATGTTTAATGACTTTTACATATCCTATCTTCATCGTGTCATTATTTTTTCAGTAACCTAAATTGGAAATGGGATTATTTGGACTTTTGTCTTTTCTTTCATATTCACATTTGATCCACAGGGATTCTATTTTGACAATTTAAAAATAGTACCCATTCATTCCCAGTTCTACTGCTTTCTAATCTAATTTAGTTCTTCACAATGTTTTGTGTGAATGATGGTCACAGCCTTCCCTGTTCTCACTTCCAGCCTCTCCCCTCCTCAAGTCATACTGGAAACACATAATTGTTCCTCCCCTAAGACAAAGTAAGCTAAAATTCACAGGTGGGGATCCCTAGACAAACAAGCAAAGTAGTTACTCTAAGGTCTAGTAGAGGATGATTTTCTAAAACGTTTGTTCTTTCTTTGTTCTCTCTAAATCACACAGTTACCCCTATTAAACTGATAAGTTCTAGAATAATGATTCATCATTTAGAACTTTGGGGAGATTATGCTAAGTAAAAGAAGCAGGTAAAAAAGGTAAATATTGAGACAGAAAGTGGAGTGGAGGTTGCCAAGGGTTAGGAGCAGGGAAAAATGGATAGCTATTGATTAATGGGTACAGAGTTTCAGTTTTTCAAAATGAAAAGTGTTCTGGACATGGACAGTAATACAGAGAGCACAATATGTAAATGGACATGATGCCATTTTACTCTACATTTAAAAATGGTTAAGATGGTATTTTATGTTATATATATTTTTGATCATAATTCAAAAAACAAGATACTTAAAGATCACTTAGATTTTATCCAAAAAGTTGGAAAGCTTCCATTTTAGACCAATGATTCCCAACAGCACTTTATGGTTGAATCACAGTTCACATTTGCACATGTGTAACATGTCATTTCACCTTAAATACTACTCTGTGAAGTAAGAAACATAGTTATCATTCTTATGCCAACTTTCAATTTGGGGCCCTTGAAACTCAGCTGTTTCACTAAGTGAGCTGTGTATGGTCCCAAACCTGGCCAATGATGATGGAACTTGAATTAATGACTGTTTAGTGCTTTCCTAAGTATAACCTGCAACTTCTATTCTGGAAAATAGCACTAGAAAATCAATAATGGAATTAGACTGTTAGCTTGAGACTAGGTGTGAGAAAGAATTTGAACCATGTAATGGCACTATTTGATTTTCTGCAACTACAATTTGGAGGTTACTCATCCCAGGTAGAGACAATGTGCTTAGTGTTTGGAGGCTATATTGCTTGAGGATATCTCATGACTCGGGTAAGAATTATTCATGACGAAGTCAACCATACAGAATGAAGAGACAACAATGAGAATGAGAACGTGACTTGTCATCCCTTTCTCTATAAAACCCCAGAGGAATGAGATGGAGTTTTTCTCTCTGTCTGAAATCACTTTGTGATTTCACTCTGGCATAAGGGAGAGATTATGCTTTAAAATGGTATTTCCATATTTCTGACAGAATAATATGATGCATACATGAGATTACTTTTTTTGTTTTTTGTTTTTTGTTTTTTGTTCTTTTGTTTTTCTGGTACCAGGGATCAAACTTAGGACCTTGCACTTGCCAGGCAGGCACCAGCATCACTGAGCTAAATCCCTGGCCCCATGAGATTATTTTTAAAAAGCCAAGTGAGTGTATGTGGGAAATGAGTGGGCATACAAGGGAAACAGGACTGGCCCCGAGTAATAATTATTAAGCTGGTTGATGGGTACATCACGACTCACCATACTCACCATTGTCTCTCCATAAAGTTAAAAATAAAAATTCTCCAAGGTCTCTCTGGGGGAAAAGGGAGGGGTGGATGCCATAGTCATTTTAAGAAACAATTTACTAGATCCTTTCCTTGAGGGCCACAGTGCCTATTGAAGACTGAGTAGTAGAGAGACCTTTTAACACAGTTTGCCCCACATTCTGTCCCCAAAGCTGATTTGACTTGGGAAACCCATTTTTTCTCATGCAACACTTATTAATAAGTCATTGCTGGGTGTGGTGGTGCACACTTGTAATCCTAGCACTCGGAGGCTGAGGCAGGAGGACTGCAGTGAGTTTGGGGCCAGCCTGGGCTACATAGTGAGTTCAAGGACAGCCCAAACTACATAGTGAGACTCTATCTCAAAAAAGAGAAAGAAAGAAAGAAAAAGAAGGAAAGAAAGAATGAAAGATCCTCCCCCCAAAAAAGAATTGGGGCTATAGCTCAGTGCAAAAGTCCTGGGTTCAATCTCCAGCTACCCACCCACCCCCTCCCCCAAAAGATTATATTGTGACTATTCATAGGCAAGAACAAGAACCAAGGATAGTTTCTTGTTCTTTCTGCCAAGAACAGTTTTTCAGAGTTGGATGAGACTTATTTTTCATGGATCACAGAGCAAAAACAAGGAAATCATCTGCTGATTCTCAGTCAGATTAATATAGTAAACCATACAGGGATCTCAGACCAGCTCTCTTTTCTGAATTATATGCACACAGCAGTTTATTTCTAGTGATTAGTGGCATGGCTGTGGGTCAGACAGCTTGGGTTCTAATCCTGACTTTATTCCAGCTGTGTGACTATGGACAAGTTGCTTAAACTCTTTTTGTCCCATGTCCTCATTTATAAAATAGAAATAATAAGTTTAAAAAACCCTTTTAGAATGATTGCCGGACTTAGAAAATAAAAATACAGGATGCCTAAATATTGCATAGGACATACTTCTACTCTTTTCTCTCTTTTTTTTTGGTACTGGGAATCGAACTCAGGGCCTTGCACTTACCAGGCAGGAGCTGTGCCGCTGAGGTACATCCCTGGCTCAGGACATACTTCTACTAAAAATTATTCTCTGCTTATCTGAAATTCAAATTCAACTGGTTGTCCCATATTTTATTGCAACCCTACTTTATAAGTCCTTTGAGAGAATTATGTAACACAATCTATACTGAACTCTCAGAACAGTGCTTGGTATAGAGTAAATACCTTGGCTCTGTTCTTTTATTCTGGTTCTTCTAATAATTTGCCAAGTATTTTCCTGAATATACAATCTAACCACTGATAGTCAAATACTCTGTATAATCAATAAAAAGGAGAAAGTAATAGCTTCTGGCTTAAGTCATGAGATAGTTTGTTTTGTTAAGGGCCAAGGAAGCTGCATTAAATTGTCCTTCATTTATCATTAATGGAAGGAAGCCATGGTAGGAAAAATAATATTAGTTCCACGCAATACTTGTTAATTCCTAGATAACTAACTTTGCGTTTTGGCTTTCCTTAGGGAAGAATTACTCTGTAGTTCCTGAACACACTTTAACCAAGAGTGGAGAGGGGGAAAGGAGATTCACAATTTGATAGCCAAGGGAGGTTAGCTGAAATTGGGAGCAAAACAGAGAGGATAGAATCTACCTTATGCAGTTAACTGTTGGTTCCCTTAAAATCACAAAGAAGTTGCCACTCAACCAGCTTGCTCCAGGTTTCCAATAGGACAAGAATGGCAGACACAGTACAGTTTCCACGGTCCCCATACTTTGTTTCTACTGAACATGTTGGCAAGGAAATCATGAATCAAAGAAGTCTAGCTCACAAGTTGCCCTATGGAAGGTACATAATAAGAAGCTGTGCTTGCAGCACAAAACCCTGACAGCTGGCAAATCTTTGGTATACAAAGCAATGATGTGTTTCTCTGATCTTTTTCTCTCTTTTGTTGTTGACTCATGGTCTACTAAAGATTAATTGTACTAAGAATCATGATTTACGTAAGCGTGGTTATCAGATTATCTGCAGAAAGTAAAAAAGAAAGTTCAGAATACACCATGCTGAGGAAACAGGAATTTCATGTTTAAGTTTTAAGTAAAAGGTAGTATCTTCCAAATAATAAAAATAAACATTGAGTATTCAGACAGAAAGAAAATTTACTTATTAATCATTCCACTTTCACTGTATCGGATAAAAAATTTAAGGGACCAGAAAGAGCAAGAGAGCCTATGAAAGATAAGGAGGGTCTTGAATGAAGAGAGAGAGAGAGAGAGAGAGAGAGAGAGAGAGAGAGAGAGAGAGAGAGAGAGAGAGAGAGAGAGAGAAACAGAGAGAAACAGAAACAGGGAGAAAAAAAGAGCCACACACAGAAAATCAAAGATTCCCATATAAGTCAGTAAATCCCCTTTACTTTGCAAACCCTGTTTCCATATATTTCTTCTTTTTTTTTTTGGTACCAGGGATCGAACTCCAGTCCTTGCACTTGGGAGGCAGGCGGCAGAACCACTGAGCTAAATCCCCGGCCCTTCCATATATTTCCAAACAGTGTATTTATTTCCCTAACACGATCCATGCATTTACACCTCCCTCCCCTTCTCCTTAACTTGTCACACACACCATGGGTAGGCAAAACCATGACCTCAATGATCAACTAAATCTATATGTCAGTAAATTCTCAAAAACTCTGAGTTTAGTTTTTCTTTTGTGCTACAGAGGCTGTTTACAAACATCTGCTCCCCTTTTTTGATAAATATAAGGGGAAGGGGCTACTTAATTTTGGGGGAAAAAATCCTTGTTTTTGGTTTACAAACAAACAATCATTAAATCAGATGAAGCCAGGTTAGCTCCCACTGTATAAAGAGCACCAGTGGCTGCTTCTCCTATTTGGGTGCGCCCAAAAAAGGAACCCGAATCCAAGGCAGTTGTAAAGTAATCAAATAACACTGTTGAAGGAAAAAAAAAGAAAGAAAGAAAGAAAAAAATCAGTACAACTTTTTTCATTAGGACACGCATGTTATGTATTCATTAAGAGGAAGTTGCCAAACTCGATTATTTGCTGAGTCTTAACAGAGCCCGGTCTCTGGGAGACAACAGAAGGGTACTTGGCTTTTTAGATCCTGCTGTTATCATTCTCCTAGAAAGGAAGGAGAAAGCTCACTTACCACTGTCACAAACTTCAACTCCTTGGCTCGCACACCTCCGTCCAGCCAGAGGCCAAGCAGCAGCAGGAGGCCAAGGCTGAGGCTCGCCCAGGTGGCGCCGAGTGGGAAAGCTTGCATGCTGGGGAGAGTTTATTCTGGCAGGAGTCAGGAGGTGCTGCTCACACTTCAGAAGCCTTCAGAGGGGGAAGTAAGCTCTTTAATCAAGGGATTGACAGGGAAGGAGGAGCCACGCATAAATAATAAAAATTCCAGGAAGCTAGGGGCAGAGCTTGGCATATAAATAATGTCATGTAATTCTTGAGTTTGCGATTGCAATCTCCTATACTTCCATAAGGACTAGGAGGCTCGGAGAATGAAAGCTTCTGCTCAGGGTCACAGAGCATGGTAGAATATGTTTATTTTCCTGTTTTTACCTTACCTTTACCTTTTTTCCCCCCAATCCTGAACTTTGAACCCAGGGGCTTGTGCTGGGCCACACCTCCAGACCTTTATATTTCTTTTAAATTTTGAAAGAGTCTTATTAATTTGCCCAGGTGGGACTCAAACTTGCTTCAGCCTCCCAAGTGCTGGGATTAGAGGTGCATGCCCCCATGCCTGGTTTACCTTTATCTTTCTTTAGATGAGTTGTGGTAAAGCATTGGCTCTGTGGCTGTCACTTGGGAAAGCATTCAATCCTCACTTTAGAAGTCTTAGGCCAACAACTTTTTCTTCCTGGTACTGGGGATCAAACCCAGGACCTTGTGCATGCCAGGCAGGTGTGCCATCACTGAGCTACATCCCAGCCTGGCCAACAACTCTTATACTTTTGGAAATCCACAATTCGTAGAGGAGGTTGGGCATGGTGGTACATGCCTGTAATCCTAGCACTTGGGAGGCTGAGGCAGAAGGATCACCATGAGTTTGAGGCCAGCCTAAGCTGTCCTCAGCAAACAAACAAACAAACAAACAAACAAATCAAAACCAAAAAAATTCCATAATATAAAAAAAATTTTTTCCATTAAGTTTATTGGTACATTTTAGGTATACAGTACAGTTACATTCATCATTGGGATCTTGTACCTTTACATGATGTATCTTGGTTCTTATTTTTTCCCCATTCCCCTGCCCTCCTTTCACTTCCCCACCCTTCCCTATTTACAAAGACTTTGTCTCCATTTTTTTCCTTTTCCTATAAAAAATATCATAATTTTAAGAAGAGAAATCTGGAATAAATTGCCATACATTGGTATATTTGGGGCCTATTCCCATTGCCAAACATGGTATCTGGCTTTCTTAAACTCTCATGTAGCCAAAAAAGGTGTTTAAAAATTGAAGCAAATAAAAGTAAGAACAAGTTTATATTGAAAATTTTAGTCACATCCTAAGATATTTGTGAGTCACTTGTGGCATCTCAAAGTTAGGTCTGGAAGTCCCTCTTCAAACTTGACAGTTTGAAACACCAAGAAACCAAACAAACCCACAGCTCTATGTTATCAGTCATCAACATTGGCTATCAGCCTTTCATTCTGGTGAGGCACATGCTGGCCTCTCCAGCCATGATCTCACTGGGCACACTACCAAACATGACCTGGGCTGATGGAATTTAGCTTTCTTTTTTTTGCAGCCTATGAGTCCCATCATAGGTTAAAATAATACAGACTTGAGGTGCACTCAGGTTCTACAGGAGTTTTGGTTAGAGCTTCAGCTCCAAGGGGAGTGGGAGAACAATAGTTTTCCCATTAGCTAGTCCGTGGTTCATTACACTTACCTGGGACAGATGGTGTTTGTTGTTAGGTGATCATGGCATGCTGTGTGTGGGAGAGCCATGGTTCTTCCAGGATTGGGAAATAAGAGAGAAGAATTAGTGTGTATGTGGTAGGATTAGACATTCAAAGGACTTGTGACCTCTTTGCTATCACATCTTCCACTTGCCAGTACCTACTGCCATTTTCAGTGAGTAAGATTGTTGAGGAGATGGGTACAAGGAAAAGGAAATGAAGATTGAAAGGTTATCTAGTCCAGATACACACAAAATTGCCAAACTAATCCCTGTTGTATGCACCAGGAGATCTGAGAAAGGAAATTCCACCACCTACTCACAGTTCCCAGGCTTCATTCTGATGAATGCCCTTCAATTGCACCGGATGCCTGATTGTTTTAAGTGTCTTATTTTCATCCTTTTCAGTCTGGCTCCCTGTTCTCTGTATCCTTCCTTATTTCACCTTTGGACTGATGCCTGAAACTATTTTAGCTATAGCCTTGCCTTTCTTTTTTTTTCTTTTTTTGTTTTTTTGTATTAAATTCTTTTATTGGTACATTGTAGGTACACAACACAATTACATTTCTCACTGGGAATTGTACCTTTACATAATGCATCTTGGTTCTTATTTTTTCCCCATTCCTAGCCCTCCCTTCATGCCCTCCACCCTTCCCTATTTACAGACTTTATTTCCATTTTTTCCACTTCTCATCATTTTTCCTTTCCCCTGCCTGTCCCACTACCCATACCCCTTTGGACCTTTTCTTCCTATTTTACATTATGGATTATTCATTCTAATCATTGGTACATTTTAGGTATACAATATAATGACATTCATCATTGGAAATTTGCACCTTTACATAGTCTCTCTTGGTTCTTATTTTTCACCCTTGCCCAGCCCTCCCTTCAACCCCTCCAGTCCTCCCTATTTACAAAGATTTTGTTCCTAGTTTTCCATTTTCTCATATTAATTCCATTCCCTTCTATCCTTTCCCCTAGCCCTCCCACTTCCTTCCCCTTTGCCCCTTTTCTTCCTATTTCACGTTACCTATTATACATTTAGTCCTTATTTACACGTTCAGTTTCTCACACCACAGAAACTATTCAGTATTTATACATGTGTGTCCTATTTATTTCACTTAAGAGTATTGCCTCAATGTGCATCCACTTAGCTATAAATGTCTCTAATTTCTCACTTTTTATGGCTGAGTAGTACTCCATTTTATTACAAAACCAGATTTTCTTTATCCAGTCTCCAGTTGATGGGCATTTGGGCTGTTTCCAAGTTTTAGCTATTACAAACTGTGCTGCTATGAACATGGACGCACATATATCACTGTGGTATGATTCTTTTAATTCTTTGGGGAAGATCCCCAGCAGTGGAATAGCAGGGTCAAATGGGACTTCCAGTCCTAGTTCTTTGAGGTATCTCCATACTGATTTCCACAGTGCTTGCACCAGTCTACACTCCCACCAGCAGTGGAGCAGGGTTCCTCTTTCCCCATAGCCCCGCCAGCATTTGTTATTGGTTGATTTCATGATAACAGCCATTCTTTCTGGAGTGAAGTGGAATCTCAGCGTTGTTTTCATTTGCATGTCTCGAATGACCAGTGATGTTGAACCTTTTTTCATGTATTTGTTTGCTATTTCTACTTCTTTGTCTGAGAAGTGTCTGTTCATTTCAGATGCCCATTTTCAGATTGAGTCTTTAAATTTGGGAGGTCTGATCTTTTTAAGTTCTTTATAGATTCGAGACAGTAGACCTTTGTCTGAGGAAGAGCAGGGGAAGATTTTTTCCCACATTGTGGGTTGTCTCTTCACACTGCTGGTGGTTTCTCTTGCTGTGCAGAAGCTTTTTAATAAGAAGAGATCCCACTTGTTGATTGTTTGTGCTAGTTCACAGGCAACTGAGGTTTTGTTCATATAATCTTTTCCTACACCAATGTCTTCAAGAGTTCTACCTAACCTCTGTTCCAACTGGTTCAGAGTTTCTATTTTAATATTTAGATCTTTAATCCATTTTGATTTTAGTTTAGTGCATGGTGAGAGACATAGGTCTAGTTTTAATCTTTGGCAAGTTGAAGCCCAATTTTTCCAGCACCATTTATTAAAGAGGCTATCTTTCCTCCAGTGAGGGTGTTTGGCTCAGTTATCAAAGATGAGATGGCTGAGTGTGTCTGGAGTTGTTTCTGCATCTTCTAATCTGTTTCACTAGTCCTCAGGTCTGTTTCTTTGCCAGTACCATGCTGTTTTTATCACAGTACCTTTGTAGTATAGTTGCAGGTTGGGGATTGTGATACCCCCGCCATGTCTCTGTTACCTAGAATTGCTTTTGCTCTTGTGGGTCTCTTCTTGTTCCAAATGAATTTTTGGATTGTTTTCTCTAGGTCTATGAAGTATGCTGCTGGGATCTCAATTGGAATTGCATTAAATCTATATAGCAGTTTTGGAAGTATGGCCATTTTCACTATATTAATCCTTCCTACCCAGGAGCAGGGGATGTCTGTCCATTTTCTGATATCATCTTCAATCTCCCTTTTCAGAGTGCCATCGCTATTGTACTCTTAACTTCTATAAGATTAACTGTTTCAGACTCCAGGTGAGTGAGATCATGTGGTATATATCTTCTGTGCCTGGCTTATTTCATTTAGCCTAATGTTTTTCAGGCTCATGTAAGTTGTCACAAATAACAGAATTTCATTCTTTTTAAGGCTGCACAGTATTCACAATATGTATACATATACCACATTTTCTCTATCCATTCATCTGTTGATAGATATTTAGGTTGATTTTATATCTCAGCTATTGTAAATGGAGCTGCACTAAACATGGGAGTGCAGAGGTCTCTTCAATGTATTAACTTCATTTCCTTCAGATATGTACCCAGTAGTGGGAGAGTCAATCACATGATAATTATACTTTTAATTTTTTAAGGCCCCTCCATACATTTTTCCCTAATGGCTATGCTAACTGACATTCCCAACAATAGTGTGAAGGGTTTCCTTTTCTCCACAGTGTCCCCAGCTCGTGTCATCATCACTGACCATTCTAACTGGGGTGAGGTGATATTTCACTATGGCTTTGATTTGCATTTTCCTGATGGAAAGTGATAATGAACATTTTTTATAGGAGTAAACTTTAAAAAGGCTGTTGGCCATTTGTCATCTTTAGAAACTATCTTCTCAAGTCTTTTTTTTTTTTTTTGAAACCAGGCCCTCACACATGCTAGGCACGCACTCTACCACCAAGCCCTGCCCATTTTTTAATTGAATTATTTGATTTTTGCTATTGAGTTGTTTGGGTTCCTTTCAGATATAAATATTAATCCCTTATCAGATACATAATTTGTAAATTTTGTCTTTTCACTCTGTTGACTATTTCTCCGTGAAGAATCTCTTTGGTTTGATGTAATCCTGTTTATTTTTGCTTTTGTTGCTCATGCTTTTGAAGTAAAACTCACTGCCTAGTAAAATGTCATGCAGCATTTGTATGTTTCCCTGTAGTTTTGTAAAGTCTTACATTTAAGTCTTTAATCCATTCTGAGCTGGTTCTTAAAACTGGGGAGAGAAAGGTGTCGGGTCTTTTTCTTTTATATGTGAATATCTGGTTTATTTCTGCACTCCCTATTCTTTTCCATTTGTCTATGTATCTGTATGCCAGTACCATGCTGTTTAAGTTATTAGAGCATCGCAGCATATTTTGAAATCAGGTAGTCTAATGCCTCCATCCAGTTTTGTTCTTTTTGCTTAATCTTACTTTGGCTAGTTAGGATTTTATGATTTAAAACAATTTTTTAAAGATTATTTCCTCTGTTTTTGTCAAGAATTAAATTGAAGTTCTGATAGGGATTGCATTGAATCTGTAGATTGCTTTGAGTAATATGGATATTTTAACAATGTTGATTCTTCCAATCCAAGAGCACAAGTCCGCAGGATTATTTTGAATCAAATCTGAGAGAGTATATTGTGTCATTTATTAACATTCAAGAAACAAGCAGTGGAACAATTGTATTTTAAACTGAAATTATGGGCTTTGTTTATGGGAAGTTTCTTGATAAGTCTTATGCTTAAAAACAATAATTTTTCATCCTGAAGGCTTTACAAGGTACTCCCTTTAATTAATAGAGTTCTGACTCAAATTCATACCCACCTTGAATCCTGACTACACCTCAGGCTGAAAAAGATGCAAGTGCTGGAAAATAGCAGACTTCAAAGAGCAGCATTAGGGTGGGAAGAAGCTGGAATTGAATATGATGTAGAATGGAGCTTTGATGTCATCACTCACATTTCAGGACCTTGGGCACTCAGATACTCTGTGCCTCAGTTTCCTCTTCTGCTCTAGGGGAATAATCATCCTCACTCAATATAATTAACACAAATATGGTAGAGGTGGAGAGAGATATATGTGAAAGTGCATTTCAGATCATAAGATGCTGTGCATGCTCATAAACTTAGGGAACTTGGGGTTGTGGCTCAGAGCAGGGATTCCAGAGTCAGTCAGATCTGGGAGAAAATCCTCACAGTACATGATCTTGGACATGTGGCTCAGCTTTCCAAAAGCAAAGTTTTCAATTTCAACACCTACAAAATAATTACAGAACTCACACCTTGGGGTATTTTGCAGATTAAAAGATATAGAGCATGGAAAGAATGTAGCAATGTGTTTGACACATTTCTAGGCTGAAGGACTCCAGCCAAAATTGTGGCTGCCAAAGGGACTCTGGGGAAACTTTGCTAAGAGAATTTTTGTTCTTTCCTATTCATGTCTCTGTCTTGACATGGAACTCTCCTCAGAGCTTCTCTGAACTGTTCAGCTGGCCCCTGGGCCCCTGGGCCCCTGTGGCTTCCCCCAGGGCCCTTCAGACTAGGCCTCACCATTCTGAGGATGGTCTAGTCAGAATTGTTCTTCCAGACATAAAACTACAGGAAAAAGAGTGCCTGGGCTGAAGGTGGGAGAATTCTTGTCCTGCCCTCAGCCTTTTTGTTGTCCCACAGGGATCTTCAAGCAGCCAGTTCCAGGTGTTGCCTGAAGAAATTAAGGATTGCTGCTCTGTCACAGACGGGAATGTGGTGACTCAATTATTCCTCCTCACATTCACCTTCCTATGTGTTGCGCTACGCATCTCCAGGAAGTCCACAGCTGCGTGAGTGTGGAATTCCCCAAGCAATTTGTTTTGCTCCTCTCAAATGGGAGGAGAGTGGGAAGGAGCAGATGCCTTAGAATAAGTCTGGTACAGTTCCCACAGGGTGAGCAATAAGGAAATCAACATCAATCTGATCTGTTCTCTCCTCAGTCATTTAAAATTTAGCCTCCCAGTCAGGAGTGACATTTTATAATATTGATGCTCTTAAAATTGGAATCTTAATGAGGAAAAGCTTGCGACAGATGTGTGACTACTGCTCAAATCATCACCGAAGCATTTGGAGATTCTGAAAAGATCTTGTGATTGGCTTGGAGTATTTCTAAATGTAGTGCAATGAAGGAAGGTTTCCTTACAAATTTTGTATAAAGCTCCCCATAAACAAACTTACATCAATAAATACAGCCACATTCTCCTCTTTTGTTAGAGTAGTCACAGCCAGCCTTTTGCCATTCACACAAAACTTAAATGGGACAGGAAATGTAAAATGTAAGTGGGAATAGAGAAATAAGAGTGGGATGCTTACCCTGTTATAAGGGCTGGGAGATGGAAAGGTTGTCACCAGGATGTCATTTCTTTCCCAGACAGAGTAGAGTCCCCAGCATTTCCCAAGCCTAACTTACTAGTGATATGCTGTTAACAAATTATAAAATAAATGGTAAATTATATAATAGGTTCATAATTATTATGAGAAAATAGACTTTTTGGTAAAAATGAATTCAAGAAATCCTGGATTAAATAAAATTAAAGAAGTTACGGCAAGATTTCTCAGAGCCTTTAATATGTCACTGTGCCCTAGCCAAGCACGGTGGCATACACTTATAATCCCAGTACTCTGGGAGGCTGAGACAGGAAGATCACAAGTCTGAGCTCAACCTGGGCAATTAACAAACCCTTTCTCAAAACAAAAAAAAATTGTAAAATGGACTGAGATTATAGTATTAAAGCTCTGGATCAGTCCTCAGTATGGAAAAAATTAATCACTGTGCCTGATAAAACCTCAAGAATGGAAAGATGTTCTGAAGTGCTTCCCAAATGTATTTCACCACAAAACCCTTTATGCACAGATTAAGTAAGAAATTAGGAGAACTTCCACAGACCTCTATTTCATCATTTAAATCTCATATGTTCCAGCCAGACACAGTGCTGCACACCTGTAATCCTACCACTCGAGAGGCTGAGGCAGGAGAATTGCCATGAGCTAAAGGCCAGCTTGATCTACATGGTGAGTTTATGGCCAGCCTGAACTACAAAGTGAGACCCTGTCTCCAAAAACCAAAACAAAAAAACCTCAAATGTTTAAATTATTCTATGAAGCCAAAAGATGAACATTTAAATATAGAAAAAAGTGGGGCCGGGAATTTAGCTCAGTGGTTTTGCTGCCTGCTGTGCAAGCACAAGGACATGAGTTCAATCCCCGGTACTAAAAAAAAAAAAAAATATATATATATATATATATAATATATATATATATATATATATATATATATATATATATATATATATATAAAACAGCAAAGCTCTTCTCCATGAAAGAATCTATATACTGGATCTACTGCTTGCCAACCAAATGTCTGTCCTGTTCTTGGTCCTTTAAAACACATCCAACAGCAGCTTCTCACTGCAGTCGACAGGATGACTATTGTTCATATACAAAGGGGAAATTGGGATACACAGGCATACAGAGACAGAGGACAATGTGAGGAGACAGAAGGAAGATGGCCATCCAGAAATCAAGGAGAGGGACCTGGAAATTGGTATCTTAGCACTGGCCGCAGTGGTGAACATTAGAAAAAATTTTTGTTTGTGATAGCTAAAACTTGGAAACAACCCAATTACCCATCAACTGGAGACTGGATAAAGAAGATGTGGTTTTTTAATAAAATGGAGTATTACTCAGCCATAAAGAATGAGAAACTAGAGACATTTCTAGCCCAATGGATGCACATTGAAGTGATACTCTTAAGTTAAATAAATAGGACACACATGTGTAAATACCAAATAGTTTCTCTGGTGTGAGAAACTGAAAGTGTAAATAAGGACTAAATGTATAATAGGTAATGTGAAATAGGAAGAAAAGGGGCAAAGGGGAAGGAAGTGGGAGGGCTAGGGGAAAGGATAGAAGGGAATGGAATTAATATGAGAAAAAGAAAAAATAGAAAGGAAGTCTTTGTAGATAAGGAGGGGTGGAGGAGTTGAAGGGAGGGCAGGGGAATGGGGAAAAAATAAGAACCAAGAGAGATTATGTAAAGGTGCAAATTTCCAATGGTGAATGTCATTATATTTTATACCTTAAATGTACCAATATAATTAACAAAAAAAATTTAGTGTAATTTTTCACCTTAAAAAACCTATGTGATCATTTCAGTAGATTGAAAAAGAGCCTCTGAAGGCTAGGCGAAAAGATCCCAAGACCCCAGCTTGGGCAACTTAGCAAAACCTTGTCTCAAAATGAAAAATAAAAAAGGGCTGAGGGTATAGCTTAGTGCAGTGAGACCCTTGGTTTTCTGCCTAGAACCAAAAACCAAAAAAAAATAGCAAAAAAACAAAAACAAAAAATAAACTGTAGAAGAAATTTTGATGAATCTCAATAATATTCATAATTTTAAAAGCTGAAAAATTCCTAGCATATCAACAACAAAAAGACATTTCCTTCATCTACTAAAGAGTATTTCCAACCCTGACTCCACCCTGACCCCAAATGAGAGCCAGAAGTAACACAAGGAATGAATTTCTTACAAAGTCAGAAACAACTCAAGGAAGTCAGTCACTTTCACTCCCTCTGTACAGCATCCTACTGGGGGTTTGAGCTAGCATTCTAAGACATGGAAAGGAAAATAACACGTATGAAATAAGGCTTGCTGCAAAATATAGCATGGGAGAAGGTAGCTGGCGCCTCTCTCAGGGGGATAATTTAAAGTCAGTATCTATATTACAACAAGCCCTGAAGGCAGGGAGAGAAGAAAGACCCAAGAAAGAGGAGAGACCCAAGAAAGAGACAAATAGTCCCGTTCCTTGTTCTGCCTAACTGATTTGGCTGACAGGCAAAGGCCCCACCACCAGCCAGTCACTGGGGAGTCCTGGGATCTCCTCAGTGATCACAAGATCTGGAGACACTGTAGGCCAGGAGCCTCACTCCACCTGGCTGGCCACACACAAGCGTTCTGTGGTGCTATGGCTCCCTCCAGTGCCCTCTAGGGCTGCTTACAGTGGTCCACAGGCTGTTCCGGACCTACTGTTTATTCTTGGTCACCAATGAGAAAAGTAAAGTAATGGAGAGTAAGCAAACAGAACCTGTATGGTAACTTCACACAGTCATCTCAAGTCACCCTGCTGTCAGAGTGACCAAGCCATAACTCAAGTCCATCACTGCTGTGCTGCAGCTACAAACCCTAACCTTGAAACACAGTATTCACCAACCTCTCCTCCATCCACAATGTTCTATCCCCTTCTTATCTGTCCAACCTCTTATTTATTTATTTATTTTTTTGAGACATATGTCTTGCTGTGCAGTTCAGGCTGGCCTCAAACTCGTGGCAATCCTCCTGCCTCAGCCTCCAGAGTCAACCTCTTTACTTGATCCCCAACACACACACAAACACACACACACACCCCACATCTCTCACATACACTTGCACACTGGAAACATCTTTATGCCTCTCCTAATTCCCCTCCCTCTACCTGGAATTCTATTTGTTCCCTGTCTACCCTGAAGTTAATCTCAGTCTCTTGCCTACCTAAAGATCTCCTTTCCCTACTTCAACACTCAATTCAAATAGTATCTCCTTAAAATCTCCTGGAAAAGCCAGGTATTTCCTCCTGCAATTTCCCACAGCTCCTCCTACAACAGTTCAAATATAGCTGTGATTACTGAGTTGGGATTATTGTTTACGTGTCTGTCTTGCTGGGGTCTCAGTGTGCATTAGGGCAGGGACCATGTTTCGTTATCCCCATCTACCTCTGGCATCTCATATCCACTCCAGCTAAAGGATCATGAATTTTTCATGGACCATTGGCAAGACCTCTAACAAACTCCCACCCCTCCCACAGCTCCATTGCTGGTTCATGATGAAGACACACAAGGACTGGGTCCTCCTGAAGATGCACAATCAGCTAACCATGTGTAGGATTAACCACTTAATAAATGCTGCCATGGGAAGGTAAAGACATGTGAACCATAAATGTGTCTCTGCAGCACTCCACTATTCCATCCATCCTCCATTCCCAACCAGTAAGTATTTAGTAACAGTCACGAATCCAAAGTGGGGTGATGAATTCAACATTTTTGGCGAAGCTTTCAAGAATAAAGAATTAGATTAACTTATTTATAAACCACCTTCCTGGAGTGGTAGTCTAATTACAGTCAGTTCTCATTGATATGGTAATTAGGTTCCTGCAAGAGTCTGGTCACAATATTTTCAGCATGGTGGGGGGATACTCTTCATTAGGTTAAGGAAATTCCCTTCTATTCTTGATATGTTAGGAATTATTAAAGTTCATCAAAGATTCTTCCTTATTTATAGAGCAGATATAAATTTTATTAAGGTGGCGAATAACACTGAAAGGTTTTCTAATACTAAGTCATCATTATATATATTTCTGGGGGAAATTCATCTTGTTTCCATTATATTTTATATTCATTACTAGATTTGCTTTGCCAACTTTTGGTTTAGCATTTTTACTTTAGTAATGGGTGAGATTGTTCTGTGGTTTTTCTTATTTAACCTTGACCAGATTAGACATCAAAGGTATACTAAACTCATTAAATGATTCTCTATTTACCTGAAATGGTCTGTATAAAATAGGAATTTTTCATGAATGCTAGATAGATCTTGCTGGTCAAATTCTTGGTGGCTGTGATCATGTGTTTTGAATGACTTAATTTTTTTTCTCCTCTGACCTGTCCACAAATGACCATAGCACCATCATAGACTTTGATTTGAGGATTACAACTAAATTTTATTAAGAAAGCATATTCACCAATGTTGAATCTGTAAATAAATAGTAAGGCTTGGCTGTATCTAACAAGTGCCGGGGTGAGCACATTAGCAAAACAGTAGATTCAAGCCACATTATTCAAGGCACTATGGGCTCCTGATTGCACTATGGGTAAGAGTACTTTGATTACTGGGTGCTCAGTCATGGCTTTTACCAACCCATTAGGGAAGAGCAATTTTTTATTACTGACTTTGGCTGTACTAACCCTTCTGGATGCCAAGGTAATCTGGGCCCAGAAAAATCCCGAATTTCTCTCATTACTTATTATTTTATAAATCTGCTTGACTCACTTATTTTAGAAATTTTATTACCCCTCCTCTAGACAAAGAAGTTAATTATACCTTAAGAAATGGAGACTCTCCTGACAACTTAATTTTAATAGCAATCTGTGAGCAACGGGCAACCTGATTATGTTTCAAGTAGCACCATGCCCATACTTCAAGGACAAGAGCAATGCCTGCTCTGCAAAAACCCTTGATGCTGCCCAAGTCTGCAAATGCCTGTCCCTGACAGTATCACTCAAGACCAGAGGGAAGTGGAGTGGAACAATCTGTCAGCATATTTCAGTGCTTTGATCACTGACCTTAGCTAGAAGCTCTTCCAAGCACAATCCAGCCTGAAGCAGCATTTCCGGAAATGTAACATGCACACAGATCATCTGGGAATCTTGGTAAAGCACAATCACTGAGTCCATAGGTTTGGAGAAGGGTTGGAGACCACATTTCTAATAAGCTTGCATAGACCATTTTGCAAATATCTTCAATCACACTTGGGAATGCATCAAAATGCCTAAGTTTCAAATTCAGTGGCTCTTGATTTTGCCCTTAAAACATGCCCTTTTTAACAAGTTCACAAGAGAGGCTAATGCTGCTAGTCTCAGGATCACTTTTTGGGAATTACTAGTTGTGGTGGTTAATTGACCGATTGTCAACTTAACTGGGGAATGCCCAGCTGAATTGAGTCGGCATGGTTCTGGGCATGGAAGACCCTCTTACAGAGGCTCGTTGAATGGTATAAAAGGAGAATGGAAGGAAGAGATTTCATGATGATTTCCCCTGGAAGAGCTTCATTGCTGCTGATTTTCATTCTGGCTGCTTTTCTTCGGAGAAGCTTCGGCTGTTTTCTTCAACTGAGCTCCAGTCTTCACCTCTGCCAAGGATGGCTGCTGTTCCCTTGGGGAGAGCTCTGGTCTTCTTCTTCACCTTGAGCATCATCTCAGGGTTCTTGGTACAGATTTTTCCACCTCCAGCACCAGGCTTTCAGTCTGCCACCAGCACAGATTCTCGAGCCTCCACCACTGGCCTTTGGGCTTTCTGGTGCCAACCCTTCAGTCTTCCATTGCAGATTCCTCTGCCTCCTGATGTGGACTTGAATGGGACATTGCCATGGGCTCCAGGCCTTCAACTGGATTCTTTGGATATCTAGCATACAGGCAGATCTTTTGCACTCTTCTGTGTTTGATTTTGTGGGCAAATATTGTCAGTTAATCTTGTAAATTTCTGTGTCCCGTAAATGCTGTTTCTCTGGCAAATACTGACTATAACACTAGGTTAGACTAGCAAATTGGATTCTTAGAAGTTTGTTTGCTCCAAGATATGTACATACCTAATAATGCTAACTTTTCATCATGTTGTGAAAGAACATAGATTTACATGGAATACATATCCCTAATGATAAAATTCTCAATGGTAAGGACCACACTTTATATTCATCTTATCCAATACAAATTTGGTAGTTGTAGTTAAAACAAGCTGGATTTATAGCAATTAAATAGTAAATTGTACTGTCTTGTGGAAATCTTTACCCTTCTCAATTGGCAGAAAACTAATCATCAGCTACCAGCTGTTACTATCAATTCATTTTACAAATTTCAAAGGCCCTTTCTCTTCTGTCTTTTCT
This sequence comes from Heterocephalus glaber, assembly GCF_053883595.1. Taxonomy (NCBI): domain Eukaryota; kingdom Metazoa; phylum Chordata; class Mammalia; order Rodentia; family Bathyergidae; genus Heterocephalus; species Heterocephalus glaber. The sequence goes on along the minus strand of NW_028258324.1, from coordinate 8,279,428 downwards.
TTTTGGTAAATAAAAAGCCTTAGAAAGAAATCAAGTGTTGGGAGGGGTGCAGGGGATAGCTCCTTCACATCTTTTATGCCTAATACAGGACGTGTAAAATTGTGAGTGCTCACTTAATGTTTGAGGAAGAGAGAGGGACCGAGGGAGAGAGGAAAGGAAGAAAAAAGGGAGGAAAGGTGGGAAAGAAGTAGGCAGAGAGGGAGGAAGCATACTTTACTTTAATATGTAGGTGGGATTGGCATGTCTTCAAAATGACTAAACTGAATACCATTCTAAAGACAGAATCTTGGTTTTTAGTTGAGTCTTTACTCAGATTATGTCTTCCTAGTGAGAAAGATTCAAATGATTTCTTATAATAACAATGATAACAAATTTTAAAAGCCAGCCATACTTACACAATCATTAGCTTACACAAAACATTTCACAACCTGGTCCCTGGGGGAGGGCATAAGTATAGTCTATTCATCAAGAACCTGAACATTATCTTTCTTCTCATCCTGCTGATTTATGAGCAAGCAGCTCCATCTCTCCTATACAAAGATAGCAGCTACCAACCAACTACAGTTTGTTTACTCAGCTAAACAATTTGTCTATGGCAAGTCAATTGTCCCTTCACCCAATAACTGGCAGGTTAGCTTCCTCTCCTGGTAAGTAGACTGAAGTCTGTAAACATTTACAGGTGTCCACTGTGTTCTGGTGTTTCTGGAAGTCAAAGGGGAGATGAAAGGAGAATCAAATGTAATCTGTACCTACAGAATTTCACAGTTTACCAGGACATCAGAGCAGGTGACTAGGTGGCTTTATGTTATAATGTAGGTATGTATTTGATAGGGAAAAGTTTTAAAGTAAGTTTAGTAGATTAGCTATTAAAGTAGTTGTAAAAGCAAAGTAGGTAGTGTATACCTTTAAAAGCTTGCCTTAGCGTGTTGCTTTTGTTGTTTAAAGTGAAGGTTGTATATCTCCTTTGATCTGTAGCTCCACTATAGATAACATCCTAGCCCTGAAGAACAAAGTGGGAATCCATGAACAAACTTGTGATGTATGTGCCTTAACTGGCATGTGCTCAGGACTGTAATCAGTGACAGAAACCACCTGTGTCTAACCATTAAACAGGAATTGGAACTTTATTTACTTAACAAAGACCACTAGGGATGAAATAATGACTGACAAAAGTATAAAAGGTGATGGACAAAGAACGCAGGGCAGGGACTCTGACTGGACCAGTTTCTGGCATCCTGCCTTGCTAGCAAGTAAAGACCGTTGTTATTTTACCCGAATTCTGTGTCTCTGCATTTCTTTCCATGATTCCAGAACATATTAAGGCTAGGCGACAGAGGAAGTAATGACAAAAATACTCTCTGGAGGATCCACAAAAGACTTAGAAAAAGATGACATTGATGCTAGTTCTAAAAGGATATATGAAAGTGAACTTGCAGTCAGAGGGAAGGACACAATACATTCTAGACAGGGAATAGCAATGCAGCTTTATCATGAGAAGTGCTCTTAAAGAAAAGCAAACTTTGCTAAGCTAGAGAATGGGGTTATCAGGTTTGTGGGTGCTGGGCTTTTTCTCCTGTATCCACTTAGACAATTAAGTAGCCATTTACAGCAGTACTTGTATGTACTGTTTAACCCAGGACTTGATGACAGCAGCAACAATTCATCAGAATGACTGAGCCCAAACTGTGGAATGATTACAGTTGACTACACAGCTCCAGTAGCACGCGCACAGGCTCTGAGCCACTTAGTCTTAATCGTCCATTTGAGTACATTAAGAAACCCCTGGAGCAGTGACTAGATCATAGGGACAATGTTCTCATCAGTGGATTAATCAACTGTTGTTCATAGTTGAATGCTGGAGGAGGTGGGCCCTGGAGATGTACCTTTGGAGAGTGTCTCTCACTGGTGTTCTTTCCCTCAGACCTGTTTCCCAGCTGTCATGAAAGGGCCAGATGAACTCTACCATACCTTCAAACATGATGTTCCTGAAGGAATCCAACTGCTGCCATCTTGATCAGAGATCCCTCTAAACCATCCCTTCCCAGAACAGCTACACCTGGGGACTTATAACATTATCAGCCCTACTCTTGATAGCATTCTCTGCTCTCTGCACTTTCCCAAGCCTCGACCTTGGGCAACCATTGTGGCTTATGCTCACTCAAGCCTTGTTCTTGGGAGGTAGCCACAACCTCGTTTCACTGAACTCCCCCCTCTCCATGACCCTCCAAAAGACCTGTGTGAGAGTTGCTAGTCTGGTCTCTAGTGCCAGAGCAGTCCTTCTCAGGTTTGCTCTGGAATAAACCTGTCCTGTTGAGCTTGTACCTCTGTTTCTTTTGTTTTTTCCTAACATATGGTGGCCTATATGGGGAGGGCTCAAGGGCTCTACTCCAATATCCCCCACCTCCTCCTTTTGTGATCTACCACCCTCCTCTCCCACTTTCTCTTTTTTCCCTCTTCCTTACGAGCTTCAGAGGTCATTTGCCATTTCCTGATGACCCTCTGCTCAAGAGTGAACTCTTCATTATCCAGCCTAACACTGGTAAGATTGGGTCCTACCTGCACCCAGGAAGTATAGGTCCCTCCTAGGCCCCTGGAAGGACTCACAGGGCCAGGCTCTGCGATGAACTTTCACACACATTGGAGAAGGGATAGCTGTCCAATCTCTCAGAAAAACCTTCTCTGATGTGGCCAAGCCATGTCCACAAAAGAATCTCTGGGTCCCTAGTCCTGTTTAAAAATGCCCCAACACAAGGCTGTGGACTCCCAACCACCATCTTATCAGTTATTATCAGCTCCCAAATTTCTCAAATTCTGGAAGATACCCCTTTGTGTTGCATTCTAAAAATTCTTTCACTTTTTGGTTTAAAAGGGGATATCCAGCCTAAACATCTCATATTTTATTCTTTCATGGCTTGGCCCAGGTACAATGCCAGCCAATGGCCTGAATTTTGCATGTTTGATTTCCAAATTCTTTGTGATGTTGATAACTACCAGCAGAGAAGCAGCAAATGACAGGAGTTCCCTCACACCCAAGCTTTCTTCTTCCTCCCTCTCTCTCTCTCTCCTCAAAATTGCTCTGCCCACCCCAGAGATAAAGGAGGCTCTAAATTATAATATAATATGTCGGTTGGGTCTATTTTGCAAAAAAGAACAGCTAAAGGCAACAGAAATCAAGCTAGTAAATTATGCCAAACGGAGACAAATAAATCAGAAAAAATAACTTCTATCAGTATTTTTATAAGGGCTCAGGGACACTCATTATTGATATATCAAAAAGTGCACTCTGATTTAGATTTCTGAATGTTTGTCTGTCTTTCAATATATGCTAGAAACAAGTTACAAGAAAAAAAAAAGAAACCAGTTACAAGATGTACAACTGCTTTGAGTTCAACAATTTCTTTTTTGTTTTTGGCTCTTTTTCAGGATAGCCAAATTTATTAAAGCCTCATATTTGCTGCCTCTGGAATTCTATTTAAGTGTAAACAAACAAATTCATTTCTAACAATTGGAAACTCAGTCACAGGAGCCAGCCTAAAAAAAGGGAAAATAAAAATTTTAGGCCTAGGAAAACAAAAATTGATCAATTTACTCTTGGCTTCCAATTTGAGTGGGTATTTCTGTTTATTCAATATACTTAAAGCATTTCTTGTGCATTGTAAATTCTCAGACTATTATCATAGGTTAACTTTCTTTTCTTTCTGCTTTCTGTTGGTATTAATATAATCTTTATTATTTAAGGTTACTTGAAAGTTAGTTGGCAGCCACTCAAATTTCATAGAAAAAAATACATTTTAAAAATCCAAGTGGCAACAATCAAGTTTATAATGAAAAAGCTATAGTAAGTAGGATATAGTAGAAAATGGAGAAAGCTTTAAGAATAAAGATATATTTTGATGTGAGAGGATTTTGTAGGATAAGGTTTTTGATAGCAACAGAACTGGAAGTCTTAAGTATGTCAAAGAAATGTGTGGAGGATGAAGTTTATAGAAAGAAATATGTATATTTGCTTATTGGCTTAGTGGATCCCAGGCTCTTCTTTTGTTATAGCCATTTTAGTGAAAAGAATCATGCCATGAAAAATGTCCAAATTATAAGTCCTTTAATAACCAGCAACAATGGGCCGGGGATTTAGCTCAGTGGTTTGGCCACCTGCTGCTCAAGTGCAAGGACTCGAGTTCGATCCCCAGTACCAAAAAAAAAAAAAAAAAAAAAAATAGCCAGCAACCAAAGGGTGAGCTCTTGCTCTTACCTCCCTTTAATACCAAGCAAGCAGGGAAGCCCAGTTTTTAAAGGGAAAAGCCACACACTAGAATGTCATAATCTCATCTTTGAGCAAGCACAGAGATGCAGAAACAGGTTAGATTAAACAAGTTGGATTAAAATCCAATATTTGGGATCTGGCTGGAAATTTTTATCTTTATGGTTAGGGCTGCAGTATAACATGTCTTGTCTTTTGTTTTTAACCACAAGACATGTTCTGTCATTTGATCTCAACTACAAGGTAAGCTATGTGCTGGTTAACTAATCACTTTAAGCAAGCAATCTGGGAAGGGAAAGGGGTAAAGTTCAGGCACAGGCTATTAGGGGTTTTTTTGGTTAATTTGCTTACTTCACTTTCTAAAAGCTCCTTGTTGCTCAACAAAGACTAAGGGGGCTATGGCTCTAACTCTCAGATCATCAATCACTCCTTCCCAGGTTCCAACTCTCCTCTTTGATCTAACTTGTGCTTTCAGACAAAGCCTTTCACTCTTATTTTTGAAATTGATATTGGACATAAGCTTTTTTTGCATGACTAGAAGGGACACCTAGACTGGTCAGTGACAGAAGACAAGACAGAACTGCCTCCTTGGGCAGTACTGACCTGGTTTGTGGTACTCACTATTGCTGACTTCATAGTGTATGAAATTTGTTTCCCAAGTATACAGGTCTTCCAAGATACAAAACTGAAAAACATCTCATACTGGCGACTTCCAGGACAAGGTTATTTATGGTGGTAAACATTTATGCTCAAACATTGGGCTTTCCCTTACCTGTTTTCCATCTACTTGCAATCAGATGTGCATGCCAGTCCAGCATGAGACAGCCAACATTGTTATCCATATGATATGTATGAGTTACGACACTTAGAGATTCTCAAACACTGTGCAATTCAGGCAATATCACATGAGATACATCTTCTTAGATGCATTCTTCTTAGATGGTACTCTATTAAAGGATATAAAAATTTTTCATGTCATTTAATGTAATGATGTCATCATAATTGTTAGGCTAAAATGTTATGTTTTCAAGTCTTCTCTACAAAGCTTTATAACTGTCACCTGTTAACATTCTGCACAACCATAATTGGCAATGAAATAACAGTACCCTGGTCGTGTTATATATTTCAAGGTGCTTGATATCAATATCTAACCGTAGCATCTGGAATGAAGGAATCTGACTGCCACCCCTAATTAGAGACCCTCCAAAACCACCCCTACCCAGCATGGCTGCAACTGGGGACTCATAACATTATCAGCCCTAATACTGATAGTAGCCACTACTCCTTGCACTTTCCCAAGCCTCCTTCTCAGGCAACCATTATCTCTTGTGATCTCTCAAGCCTTGTTCTTGGGAAGTAGCCACCACCATCTTTCACTGAACTCTCCCCTCCCCATGAACATACAAAAGACCCTGTAGCCTGTATAGGAGATGCTGGTCTGCTAAATATGACTATATATAAACATGACTATAAATCCCTGCCAGAGGAAAGTAATGTTATAAGCAGAAACTCACAGGCTTTGGGGTGACATTTAGCTGATTCTACTGGATATTATGAGTGAAATCTTGGGCAAATTACCTAAACTCTCTGAACCTTCTTTCCCCATTTGTAAAATGAAGCTATAGTTCCTATCTTTTGGGATTATCATGAAGATTAAATTAGGCCAATATCTATAGTTCCTGGTGCCAGGCATGATGGTGCATGCCTATATTCCCAGTAATCTGGGAGGCTGAAGCAGGTGAATCACAAGTTCAAGACTGGACTAGGCAACATGGCAACTTAGACCCTGTCTCAAAAAATAAAAAAGGGCTGGAGATGTAGCTCAGTGGGAAGATCCTGGGTTCAATCCCCAGTATCACCAAAAATAATCATAATTAAATGCCTGGTACATGAATTTTACTTTACATTTCCTTTAGCTTTTAAATCAGAAAAAGCTATGATTTAAAAAAATAAAAGGGGAAAATCTGCCTTTAATATATCATTACCTAATGTGAAAAGCACTTTTACATGGTATATTTTTATCACCTCTAAGATGTGGCTCAGTCTTGACAGCTACTTATCAATAAAATGGAAATCTTTGACACCTACCACATAGCTCAGTTAATTTATTACTAGGTTAAAATCCTGGGCTCCCAAGTTCTGCAAAACCTGTTTGAATGACAGCTACACTTACATAAGTAGAGCCAGGATCAAATTTCTACTCCCTTTCAGAGTCACTCAACCAAATCAGCTTATCAAGGAGTGTAACCCATGTGAAGGCAGAGCCGCAAGAGTCACTGCCTCCAACCACAGTTGTACTCAAAGAAGTAAGGTTCAGCAGGAGACGTACAATAGAAAAATCAAGTATTTTCCAATCTTTTCTAGATCATGACCCATCTCCATTTACTTTCAAGCTATGTTCCACTCAGAAAGCCACATGTTTTACTTCCTTCCTCCATGTAGGTCTCTGTTCAAGTGTCACTTGTTCCAGGAGACCTCCAAGTTGTCATCATCTGATAGCACTTCTTACTTCCTTTTCTTTATCCTGATTAATTTTCCTTCAGAGAACTCTCTGAAACCTTATCATAGCTTTATGCTTATTTGAATATTACTCTATTTTTTCCATTCTGATGTAAGCTCCAGGAAGATAAATTCTTTCTCTACTTATGATTGTTATACTGTTATGATTCACTGCTGTGTACCTAGCAGCTAAAAATGGTCTGGGCACATAGCAGATGCTCAATCAATTTTTGTTAACTGAATGCTGAAAGACCAGTTTTCTAGGGCAATAATGCATATTATTTATACTATTTAGTGGGTTAGGCCTCCCTAATTTTATGAGTTAAGCACCATTATCATCATCTCCATTTTGTAGGTGAGGAAACTAAGGTTTCATAAACTTAAGGAGCTTAGCTAGGATGCACAGATTGCAAATGGAGAGATTAAGGGTCAACCTATACCTGTGTCATAATACCTGAGTAGACAGGTGATTAGGCCAAAGGAGCTGTAAAGCCACCTCCAAATCTGTGGTGTCATTAATTGACATGAAAGCACATGTAAGTATACAAATCACATTAGTCAGTCTTCTCATGGCTGAGATCCAATACCCAACACTTGTAAATTAAAGGAGGAGAGGTTTAATTTGCTCATAGTTTCAGCCCATGATCAGCTGGCTCCAAAGCAGAGACAGCATGGTGGAAGGGTATGGAAGGGCAAAGCGGCTTAGTTCCCGGAAGCTGGGGAGCAGAGCAGGGGAAGAGAGAAGAGAGGAAGGGGCAAGAGACCAGATGTAGACCCCAAGGCTGCACCTCCAGGACCCACCCAGACACGCTTAGAAATGTATGCACCAATCCCTGGGGCAGCTTTCAAAGCCAATCAAGTTGAAGCTCCTCTCTAACCACGCAAGTAAAGAATAGAGCATTCTAAATATTACAAAGTACTCTCTTGCTGGAACCTCAGAAGGAAATGGACATACAACTCACATAGAGGGTCACGGATAAAAAGGGTAGTATTCTGTCAGTTTGGCCATTGGTGTCAACATAGGCTGAACTTACAAGAGATCACTGAGAACACAGAAAAACCTCTCCCAATCACCTGATCTGTTCTTGACCAAAAGGAACATGGTAGATTATTGCTCAGAAGAAAATGAGTTCATATTGAGAGCAGAAGGATTGGATACAATTGGAACAAACAGTTCACGTGAAGACAAGAAGGAAGTGATTTGCACTGCACAAAGGCTTATACTCATGTGAGGAGGGTGATTCCAAGTTCTGGGGCAGGTTTGCTTAAGAGTGACATATGTTTTCAGAGAATAAAGGAAGGATATCTATGAAGTCTAGGGGATGATGTACACAGAGCCAGTTCTTCTTTTTTCTGAGCACTATGTGCATCTTCCTGTTAGGTCATTGTCAGTTCATCTGATTTCACTTTGCCTCACTCTGAACTATTTCCCAAGAGTAATTTTGTTTGGTTTTTCTCTTTCACCAGTACCTACCACAGTGCTTAAGGTTTAATAAATTTGGAGATAACCTTTCAAGATTGTTGTCATATAGTACAACAGGGTCTAATAATAGAAAGTTTTCAATAAATGCTATGTATTAACTTTAGAAAATATTTTTATTTAATTGTCTGGATTTAACCTTCTGCTGGGCCTTGTTAAAGCTCTAGTAATGAGTTGACTAACCATTTTCCAAGGTTAAACAAACTTAAATTTAAAAATTGATATAAACCAGGCATGGTGGCAAACACATATGGGAGGCTGAGGCAAGAGTGTCACAAGTTTGAACCCAGACTGGGCAATTTAGTGGCTTAGCATGACCCTGTCTTAAAATTTAAAAAATTAAAAAGAAGGGCTATGGATATATCTCAGTGTGAAGGCCCTGGGTTCAGTCCTCAGTGCTTCACACACACACACACACACACACACACACTCACACACACACTCAAAAAGAGATAAAGAGAGGGAGAGAGAATATGTAAGAATTTAATCCTTTAGCATATCAACAAAGAATATCAACAAATTGAAACAAATAAGCTAGAAAAAAATCACAGTAAATAAAGACAATATTTAAAGAAGTCAAATAATCAATGTGAAAATTATTTAAACCACATAAAAAAGGAATAATATTTTTCTTTTTTTTTTTTTTTTTGAGACAGGGCCTCACTACATAGTTCAGGGTGGGCTTGAACTCACTATGTAGCCAAGGCTGGCCTCAACTTGCAGTGAACCTCCTGCCTCTGCCTCCTAAGTGCTGGGATTACAGGTGTGCAACAAAAAAGTAAATACTATTAACAAACAACTCACCAAAGAAGAAATTTAAATGACTGAGAAACTAGAAGTTTAAAATAAAGCTTTCATGCTTATCAATAATTGATGAAATACCCAAGAAAACAATAACTATTTTTGTATCAAGTTAATAAGAGAGGGAAAAAGTGAAAAGAAAAGAAAGGAAAAGTATTAAAGTATGGAAATTGCACATCTTCAATTGAAGTTTTACATGAAAAGTGGCCAAAGGTAATAAAAACTGAAGTAAATTCCCTAAAAAATTATCCACATTCTGAAGAGAATTTTTAAAAATGTATACTCTTTAATTCAGTAGCTTCCATTCTAAATCTATCCTAAAGAAACAACCTGATTACATAAGATTTAAAGATAATGGAGTTTATTTCATTGTAATTCAAAATAGGAAAAATGGAAAATGTATAAATGTTAAATTGTGACACTGTAAGAAATGCCATCACTAAACATTTTTAAAATGCATATAATATCTTAGGAAATATTTAAACTAGCACTTAGAGAACTTCTAGGAATACAAAAACTATACTTGGAGTTTGAGACATGATCATGGAATTTGTTTTATTTTTATATATGTAAATAAAAGAACATATATTCTAAATATACATTTTTTTACATTTTGAATATAAGATTCTTCTAAAATCAGGATTTTTCTAAAATCAACAATGTCTTAGATTTAGTGAAATACTATTCATTTGTGATACTGTTATTTTTTTCTTTTTACCTACTTGGTAGTATTGTGGATAGCTTTTCTTTCTAATTTACTGTTTTCATAAATCTACAACAATCTTATCAGTATAATAATATTTAGAAAATAAATAAAAATAAGTAATTGACTGCCTGATTGACTACCCTATGAAAGAAGTGCTGGTGTATAAGTATCAGAATCAAACCAGTCAAAGAAGAGGAAAGAAATCTAAAATAGTATCAGTAGTAATAGCAGTTGGGACCATTAGTTGTTTTACCAAGAGCTGGAGCAGGGGTTAAATTGTGTCCCCAAAAGTCCTAACCCTCAGTGACTATGAATGTGACCTTATTCAGAAGTAGGGTTTGTGCAGATGATCAAATAAATATGAAGTCATTGGAGTGGGCTCTGATCCAATGTGACTATGTCCTTATCAAAAGGGGAAATTTAGACAGACAGACACACACACACACACACACACATGAACACCATGTGAATATGAAAGAAGAGATTTAGATGATGCATTGAGAAGCCGGGATGCCAGATACTGCCGGCAAACAAAGCCAGAAAAGAGGAGACAAATATGGAATAGATTTTTCACAATCTCCAGAAGGAACAAGCCCCACCCAAATTTTAACCTTGGGGTTCTAGACTCCAGAACTGTGAGACCCTAGGATTCTGTTAGCTAAATCACCTGGTTTGTGCTGCTTTGTTACAACAGCATCAGGAAACTAAAACGAGGGATAAGGGAGAGAAGAAAAGAAAGACAGACTAGTAAACTGAAGAGAAAGACAGACTAGTAAACTGAAAGTGTCTTGAATAAAAATAAAAAATAAAAACTCACCTAAAGTTAATATGTTATGTCTTAGTTACTTTTCTCATTGCTGAGACAAAATAACCAATACCCAAAGTTAAAGGAGGAAAGGTTTATTTAGCTCACTGTTTGCAGAGGTTTCAGTTCATAGTTGGCTGAATGAAAGGCAGGGTGGCATGGCAGAGCAGCGTCGCAGAGGAGAAACAGCTCACAGTGGGCAGAAGGCAGCAAAGAAGAGAAGCCCCAAAGAAGAGAAATAGCAAAGAAGCAAGCAGCAAACCACAAGGGATAAGCAACCACCCTCTTTCTGTTCCTTATATCTTATCCAAGCTACTCCTTCCCCTTAGGGCAGGTAGCACTCATACCCAGGGTGGGGCAGCCATGAATCAATCCCAGCATCACATCCTTTATCTCAGCAGCATACATTTTAGATTCTGAGGATTTGAGGGTGAACATCTAGATACAAGCCATAACATGTTATGTTAAAATACCTAACATAACCTTAATTTTTAAAAAAGTTGATATATGTTACCGAGGAAAGCATTTCATTCCTGAGGAGCTAATGGATCAGTGTGGACCACATGGAAGGCATTGTGTTTCCTTTTGCTGCATTAGAGATAAACTTCAGTGGCAAGATGCAAGGAAAAACAAGTGGTATTTCAAAGACTGACTTGGAAGAGAAAGGATCCTAGGCACTTGTAGAGGACTAGAGAAGATGTGAAATCAAAGCATGAATAATAATAGCCTTGTTCTTCTGCTAGCTCCAGACAGAGATGTCCTGTGTAGTGGTGGAACCCATGGGGAAAGAATCCTGGCCATGTTCCCTTAAGAGGCCAAATATTTTTACAATTCCTCAGTATTTTTGTGTTTATTTTTTAGCCCTTGTCCTATGATAGTGTTTTTAAAGGTGGATCCCAGACTGTCTTCAGCAAGAACACTTGGAGTATTTGAGATTTCAATTTCTGCCCCTCACTGCTCACCCTCCTACACACACACACCCTGATTTTGAGATTCAGGATCTCTGGGAGTATAGTCAGGAAGCTACTTTTTTTTAACCAGCCTCTCAGGTGATTTTTCAGAACAACTCTGGGGTCTAGCTGTCTTTTGTTACTGCTGTTACTCAAGTTTTAAGTTTGTATATTTGATTAATTGGTTGGTTTTATGGGAAATTCATTCCTCCACTTTCTCTACATTTCTTCAAACTAAGAAAGAATATTGAACCATCTGGAGCTTTAAAATGTAATTAAAGCTATGAATCAAGATGTAAAGAATTGTGTATCCCCCTGTTTATTTTGGAATATGAGTTGTTTTGATAATGGACATGCATAAAATGGAAGGAACATTAGAATGTACTATACTATAAAGAAAATGCTTAGCTGGACATGGTGGCACATGCCTTTTATCCTAGCACTTGAGAGGCTGAGGCAGGAGGTTTGCCACAAGTTCAAGGCCAGCCTGGGCCACATAGAGAGACACTGTCTCAAAAAAAAAAAAAATGCTTAACTTCATAATCTGGGAAAGTTTTGTCACTTTGGTAGAAAAAAAATACATAAAGATGGTCACTATACCAAAATGAATGGTATAGTTCACAATGAATATCTAATTGTCACAAATTTTTATGCAATAGATAGCCACATCTAAATGCAGAAGACAATTTAAAAAATGTAATGAGAAGAAGAAAGAATATAGTTACTGTAATGTTAGTGGGTGGTCTCCTTCTAGACATAGCTCACCAAGTAAATTTTACTAGGTTTTGGGGTTCTTGGGTCTCCTCCTGGAGTTGGTTACCAGGTTCTTCTTGTCTCAACAAAACAAAACAACCAAAAAAAGGGTGACAAAGTTTATTTGAAAAATTAAAGGTGAAGGGTAAGGGAGAAATTGCTCTACAGAGCTAACTTGGGAGCAAAAGAGAGGAAAAATAAAAGCAAAAATACAAGTACATGTTGGAGGACACAAGGCAGGCTACCATGAGGAAAAGCCACAATAGCATGCTTTCAGTGGAGTCCGGTCTTTTCATTTAGTCCATACATAACAAGAACACCACAAGAAGTCCATATAAAGGGCCTTGGGATTTATTTGGTGCATGTCTTCTGGAATCTGATCATGGTTCCTCCTCCAAACAGCTTTGCCACACCCTATCTTCCTGTCTCAGTAAGATTTGAGCTTACAATGAAAATTATAAATCAAAGTTCTCTACCACCAAAACATTTTGAAATTCTCTTTCATTTGGTCCAGAAAAAATAAAAAAAAAGATTTGTAACTAATTTAGAAAGTAATAATAAAATCATATTGCCTCAGAAACTGTATGAAATGTCTAAAGCCATAAGAAAAATTCTTAATTTCAAATATTTTTATTATTAACTATTTTTATTATTTAGATAAGGTTTCAAATCAAGACATTTTAGAAGAAGAAAGCAAAAGTAAGCCAAAAGAAGCATGAAAGAAACAAAGACAAAAACAGAAAGCAATGAATTTGAAAAAAGAAAACTAATAAATATAACTAAGAATTAAATCTTGGAAAAACAATGAAATAGGTAACTTCACTGGCTAATATAATTTTTAAAGGCAAGTACAAAAGATACAAGTTTATAAGTAAGAAAAATACCCATACATGAAGGAGATTTTAGACTGAGAGAAATCTGGATGAGATAAATTGTGCTAAAATAAATTTATACCATATATGACATATAATGAAGAACCCTAGTTACCAAGACAGACTCCATATTGCTGCTTGATCCACCTGCCTGTCCTTTAGATGAACTCAGAGGAGGAAGCTTAGAAACCTCCTCCCCTTAAAAGGTCCCTTTAGAAATAACAATTAATCAACTATTGTTTTATAAATGTTCTAACAGCAGGATGTTCCATTTCTGCACCTTTTGCTTGCTTTACTAGTTCTATCCCATAGGGGGGCCTAGAAACTGTTGGCCTCGAAGGTGTATAAAACATGTTTGTCTCTCCCTAATCGGGGCTGAAGTCCGATGCTCAGGTTGGGTCTCAGCCAGTAATAACCTCCCGTGTGGATTTAATATCAGTCTCTGGTTGGTTCTCTCTTGCTGGGTCTAACATTCTTGGAGGGCCCAGAGAGATAGCCAGCTGCTCTGGAGCTTATTATCTTGGAGCCATTGTTTCTTTTTAGGAGAGACCAGGATTGGACATTGGCAGTGTTTGGACCCTCTGGACACCAGTCTGTGGAAGGAGAGGCCACCCTGATGGTATTCTGCGGCTCTGGGTAGGCCAGTCCCAGTCGGGCCCTATCACTGATCAACCAACCTGCAGGAGTTTATCGGGAAAGCCTCTAGAGGTAAGAATCAAATGATTCTTAGCGCACTGTGAGTAGATAGGAAGAAGCCAGACACGGCACAGGTTCCCCTATCTAGAGTCTCTTTGCAATGGCAAGCAGACTCACTGGGTTGGAATCCTCAGAAGGGCAACTCCCTGGGTTGGGGTCCATATCCATTTGGCCCCAGAGGTTTTACTTGGGCAAACTTTGTCTTTGTCTGTTTACTGTTGTCTGTCTGCTTGCTCTGTGTGCCTTTTGCATTTTCACAGGCTAAAATTATGCGTTCCTCACAGTCCACAGAAGGAACTCCACTTGATTGTGTTTTAAATAACTTCAAAAAAATTTATTCCACAGACAGGGAAGATAAATATGGCATGAAATTTTCTAAAGGCAAATTATAAACCCTGTGTCAATTAGAATGGCCCAGTTTTGGAGTTGGTTGCCCCCCAGTGGGAATTTATTCTATGCACATTGCTCCCAAGGTTTGAAATGTGGTCGTGGGAGTCGGGGCCCCACAGGTCCTGATCAAACTTTGGCACTCAATCGGCACAGGACTATGGTCCATCAGCCCCATCTTCCTCCTCCTTTTTTCCTTTAAAACAGACAGAGCCCAGGGGAGGATTGATTTATGTCCATTTTACAACTAGTGATCTTTAGGATTGGAAACATCAAAATCCCTTCTCTGAGAAAGCTCAGGCATTAATCTCTCTTCTTGAGTCTGTTTTTCATACCCATCAGCCAACTTGGGATGATTGCCAGCAGCTTTTACAGATCCTGTTCACCACTGAGGAGCCAGACCACATTTATCAACAGGCAGTCAAAGAGGCCCTGGGGCCAAACCCCAGCATCACTTCTGGAACCCCAGATTATTTGACCAGGGCTGAGACTGTGATTCCATTGTGGCACCCTGAATGGGACCTCAATGATGATGACAGAGGAGGCTGGGGACCTACCACCAGCACTTTTTAGGGGGACTCTGGGCAGCTGCCAGAAAGCCCACTAATTTGAGTAAGATAAGTGAGGTTTGCCAAGAAAAAAATGGAGTCTCCAGCTACATTTTTAGAGAGACTCTTGGAAGTCTATAGAGTTTTCACTCCTATTGACCCAGAGGCTCCCAAAAATACAGCAGCTTTAAATTTGGCCTTTGTTTCCCAGTCAGTTCCAGACATTAGAAAGAAATTGCAGAAATTGAAGGGATTTGAGGGAAAGAATAGGACTGAACTCCTGAACATAGCCCAGAAAGTTTATGATAACTGTGATGCACCTGAGGAAGTCCTAGCCAAGAAACTGGGGAAAGTCACTATTGCTGCACTCCAGGCACAAGAGACAGTCCCTCCACACAAAAAAGGAAAAAGCAACCTTTTTGGCTTTAAAAAAAGCCTTAGTGTCAGCATCAATCCTGGCCCTACCTGATGTCACCAAGCCCTTTTGGTTATTTGTGGCTGAATGAGGGGGCATAGCCAAAGGAGTGCTAGCCCAGGCATTAGGGCCTTGGAACAGACCTGTGGCCTACCTGTCTAAAAGACTTGATCCAGCGGCAAGTGGATGGCCTACCTGTTTGTGGGCAGTTGCAGCCACCACCCTCCTGGTCCAGGAGGCAGATAAGCTCAGCCTGAGACAGGACCTGGTCACCACCACACCCCATGCAGTGGAGATGTCTCTGAGAGGAGCCCCAGAACGATGGCTCTCCAACGCCCACCTGACTCAGTACCAAGCCCTGTTGCCGGATGCGCCACACATCAAATTTGCCTGAGAAATGGCCCTTAATCCAGCCACCTTACTTCCGGACTCTGACTCTTGTGCACCCCTCCATGACTGTCTGGACACTCTGACAACTTCCACCACCAACCACCCAGACCTGCCTGACATTCCCTTGTAACACCCGGATGAGACCTTCTTCACCAATGGTAGCAGTTTTGTGGAAGACAGAGTCAGGTATGTGGGGGCAGCTGTAGTCAGTCCAGAAGGACAAGTATACTGGGCACAGGCATTAAGCCGGGGGCGGGGGGGCATCTGCACAGAGGGCTGAACTAATAGCGTTAACTGAAGCCCTAAGGTTAGGTAGAGACAAGGCTGTAAACATCTACACTGGCAGCCAGTATGCATTCGCCACTGCCCATGTGCACGGCAACATCTACAGGCAGAGAGGACTATTGACATCAGAAGGGAAAACTATCAAAAATAAAGAAAAACTGCAGACCAACACCTTCTGAGTATAATTAAAAAATCCAAAAATAAAATGACAAAAATAGAAACCAGCCATGCATTAAAAAGAAAAATGCGATGTAGTTAAGAGGAATTTATTAAAGAAATTTAAAGACAAAATTCAACATTAGAAGATCGAAGGAGCAAAAACATATTTCATGTCATATATGTTAAAAAAAAGAATTTATAAAAATTCCACTACCTATTCAACATACTTCTTAGTTGTAGAGACATTTATTTGTTTGTTTGTTTGTCCTCAGGGGGAAGGGATAGGTTCCTGCTATGTAAGACAAACTGGCCTTGAACTCACTGTACAAATGGCGGTGAACATTTTAGAGATGAGTGCCCAAACTACAGCTTATTTATCCCAAAGTGCCAGCACTGCAATTAAATCTGAATACTGACTTTCTACTTTAGAAAAAACAACTCATACATTAACATCTTTTGTCTTAAAAGAAAAACAGAGCCTGGGATTTAGCTCAGTGGTTCTGACTCCTGCTTCGCAAGCATGAGATCCCAAGTTCAATCCCCAGTACCAAAAGAAAAGAAGCCACCTAAAAATATGAGTGTGGTGGTCCACACATGGAATCCCAGCACTTAGGGGACTGAGCCAGGAGGATTGCCATGAGTTTGAGGCCAGACTCTGCCTCAGTGGAACAACGACAAAAAAAAATTTCATTCTTAATCACTGAACAGTTTACCCTGAGTGCCACTCAGGCAGTGTATTTGTTTATGTACTGACTATCCCAAGCCTCTCTCGGGCAGGTGTCATTTCAACCAGTTGATTCTTATATTGACTAAATTTGATGAAATTTTTATTTTTATATTTTTCTGTTACATTATCTTATAAAAATTCACCAAAAAAGATGCAATTTTTTTTCCGTGTTTGCATAATTAGACTGATAAGTGGTTAAGAGTGAGACACACATACAGTACTACACGTATCTCTTTAAAACCAGGAACAGACTAACCATTTTGCTCTGGATAAAACAATGGGAACAAAAGAATGTCACAGTACTGAAGACCAGGCCTGGTAATTATACTGCATTTCCTCTGCAATTTCACTTTCCCGCTATTTAGGACACGTATTTACCAACTTCTTGGTCCTGAAACATTTAAAACATTCCCCATCCTCCTAGATTCCACGTCCTCAAGTGACATTGTTTCTTATTTTGTACTGAGAATATAAAGGCCCTGACAATATTCACACTCCTGTACCCTCACTTCCCTCCCACAACAAGCAAATCTCCACTTCCTCTCTAAGGCTAACCTTTCCACTGAGTGCTAGGTCCCATGCCTCTCTCTGTTCAAGGATTTTCCATGAGTGCAGCTCTGGTCAATGCTGACCTGGGCTCACATTTCCAAATCAGTCCTCCACTTTCTTCTGCAAATACTCAGGACTTTCACAACAGGTACTCACTTCTTCCTTGAAATACTCTCTTCCCCCAACTTTTGTGACTCTTCTCTCTCCTATTTCCCTGCTACTCCTGATATGTTTACAGGCTCTTCTTGTCTTTTTGAACTCTAAATATATATTGGAGTGCCACAGGGCTCTGATATATCTCTCTCTCCCTCTCTCTCTCTCCCTCTCTCTCCCTCTCTCCTTCTCTATCTCTGTATGTGTGTGTTGGATATTGAACCCAGAGCCTTCACATGAGCTACATCCTCAGCTATTTTTTTTTGAGACAGTGTCTCAGTAAGACACTAAGTTGCCTGGGTTGGACTATGTGACCTCCTGCCTGAGGTTTCTAGAGTGTTGGGATTACAAGAAATATGCTTGGCTATAATTTTTAAAATATTATTGTGGTAATCTACATACCATAAATTTTACTTATTTTGAGTGTATAACAATTATTTTTAGTAAATTTATAAAAGTGTGCAACTGACACAGTATTAGACTACTTCCCTCACCCTAATAAGCTCTCCCCCCGCCCCCCCCATCTCTACTGTGCTGGGGATTGAACCCAGGCCCCTATACATGCTAAGCTAGTGCTCTACCACTGAGCTCCATCTCAGTCTTTTTTGTTCTTTTTAACAGAGTCTCGCTAAATAGCCCAGGCCAACCTCAAACCTGCAGTCCTTCTTGCTTCAGCCTCCACAGTAGCTAGGATTAAAGGTTTGAAACACCATGCCTGGCTCTCACTCACTAGTCATGTGACTTTCAGCAAGTAATTTAACCTCTTTGGGCCCTAATTTTCTCATCAATAAAAATAAGGGTTAAGGATACAAATATTCAATTTACAATGAGATTTCATTCTGGAAAAACTCATTGTAAGTTGAAAATTTGCAAGTTGAAAATGCACCTTTTCCTTTTTGTTTTGCTTTTGTTTTTGGTTTTTGAGAGAGGGTCCTATATAACCCCAGGCTGGCCTTGAACTGGCAATCTTCCTACCTCAGCCTCCCTATCTTGGACTACAGATGTACACTACCACACCTGGATGGGGAAAAATGCATCTAGTACCCCTAACATAAAGCACCATAGCTTAGCCTAGCCTATGTTAAACTGCACAGAACATTTATACTGTATTAGCCTTGTCAGGCCTACCCTAAATCAATAGGAAAAAATAAACAGGCTGATTTTAGCAAATACCAGCAGCTTCCCAATAAGTGAGGCAAATGGATTCAAAAATATGGTTTACAACCCTCTGGTGCCAAACAGTCCAGTAATTGTATACATACCTAAGCAGACCATCCAGACTGTCCTTGGGCAGCTAAGTTATAAATACATCACCCGATTCCTTAGCCCCTTCAATACCTATATAGTCTAATTCCTTTCCCATTAATTGCTAATATCTCTCCCCTGGAGTTAGCCCATCCTCTCATGAATGTAATCTCCCCCATTGTCAGCCCATCCAGACATGGATGTGATAAACTCAGTTTTTGCCAGCTAGATGCTAGCATCTCCTGATTTCTAGTCCCTGTTAACTGGAATAAACTTTTTTTTTCTCACAACGAAGAGCCTGTTTTTTGTTGACAAATGGATTCTTTATAACAAGCCTATGGTTGGTAAAAACAATCTTATGCAAGCCAATTTTATAAGAAATTATTGAATATCTCCTGTACTTTATTGAATACCCCCTACTCAAAAAATGGTGGCCACACAACATACTTTAGAGTATCACTTGTTTTCCCTCATGAACATGTGGCTATCCTCACAGCCACTGCCCAGCATGGAAAGACTGTGCTGGTACCAAGGATCACAAGCCTAGGAAAGATCACAATTCAAAACTTGGAGTGCAAGTCCATTGAATGTGTGCTGCTTTTACAAAAACCATCATAAAGTCAAAAAACCCTAAGTTGGGCCAGGGATTTACCTCAGTGGTTCCACAGCCTGCCACGCAAGTGCAAGGTCCTGAGTTCAATCCTCAGCACCAAAAAAAAAGAGAGAGAGAGAGAAGCATTGATTTGCTTGTCCTAACTCAAAAAACCCTAAGTGGAAACATTATCAATTGAGACAGCGGTAATACCTATTCATGGGACTGCTGTGAGAATTAAACAAATTAACATCTGTCAAGCATTTAAAACAGAACTAGTTACACAGTAAGTCAGTGGTTCTCAAACTTTTGGAGCAGAATAGAATCACTTGGGGCATTATTTTAAAATCTGGATGCATAGTCTATATCTGTAGCAATTAATTTAGAATATTAAAAAATTACCTAATATCTAATGACTATAGCTGACTGGATATTGGGGCCTGAGGAATTCACTCCCTTCCACCTACTCTGAGCTTGGACACCACCTTAGAAGTATTTCCTATAACCCTCAATCAAAGTACATGTAATCCCTCTTTTCCTCTCTCACTCGAAAGCCCAGAGCCTGATTTATCTCCACGGTGTTCAGGGTTTCTTTTCTGTCATCCACTTCTCGGTTCATACCTTCAATAAACATGACTGCTTTTCCCCCACCCTCAAGTGTACACTTTGCCATTCTTTGCTGACCGTACACAAGAACTTGGAATCTATCTGTTGAATCCACCACATGGTAACATAATTATACATACTTGTATATTTTCTAATTCTTAGGTAATGTCAATATGGGACTGACTGGGAAGTAGTGTAGCAACAGTGTCAGTATGAGTAAGACTAGCCTGTGTCTCCATGAAGCTTCACAATCTATTCAACATGTTTGTTGCTTACTCACAGAACCATTCCACATTTTTTCTTGCCATGAACCTAAATGTTATGGTGTACCAGACAATCATGTGCTTTATGGATGAGGCCTCTTCCTTGCTCTTAAGGATGAATGATGGCATGTAAGTCATTGTGGACCTACATCCTGCCAGTTATTCACTGAGGTATGGTGTTGTAATATAATTTGGGTCAATAAAATATAAGGGGAGTGAGTAGAGGTTCTGGGAAAGGTTTCCTTCACACACTAAAGGAGCCAGACAGAAAGTGAAACTACTTTTTTTGGATCTGGCTATTGCCATCTGCATGCTATAGTAGTATAATTCTATCATGGGAATAGCAGCTGTGATATTGTGATATAATAGGAAATATATTTTTGATCTCTGTCCTTAGTTCCTGAGGAAGCACTTCTAAAGTTCTTGTAGATATGGGTGCTGGAAGAATTTTTGTTCTACTATTTGGACTTTGACCTGGTTTTTAACACAGAATGCCTAAGACCTTTCAGTTTCCTGAATGATAGGAGTGTCTGACACAGAGCTCCTCAATCCCTGGGGATTTCCTGGGTGATAGGAGCTATCTTTTGTTTTAAAGAGGAAACTCTTCCCTTTCGGCTGGAACTGCCATCTTCCAGTAATTTGCCAAAATGACGAACACAAAGGGAAAGAGGAGGGGAACCTGGTATATGTTCTCTAGGCCTTTTAGAAAACATGGGGTTTTCCCTTTGGCCACATACATGCGAATCTGTAAAAAGAGTGATATTGTAGACATTAAGGGAATGATTACTGTTCAAAAAGGAATGCCACACAAATGTTACCATGGCAAAACTAGAAGAGTCTACAATGTTACCCAGCATACTGTTGGCATTGTTGTAAACAAGCAAGTAAGGGCAAGATACTTGCCAAGAGGATTAATGTGCGTATTGAGCATATTAAACACTTTCAAAGAGTCAAGATAGCTTCCCGGAAACGAGTCAAGGGAAATGATCAGAAAAAGAAGGAAGCCAAAGAGAAAGGTACCTGGGTTCACCTGAAGCACCAGACTGCCCCACCCAGAGAAGCACTTTGTGAGAACCAGTGGGAAGGAGCCTGAGTTATTGGAATCTATTCCCTGTGAATTCATAACATAAACTGGGGATGTAGCTCTGCCATGTAGCACCTAATTAGTGGCTGAATGCCCTAATCCCTACTTCAAAATAAAAAATCATCCTGTGTTGTAAGGATGGTTTTCTTAATTGAACAGGTGTGTGGTGCCTTTACCTCAGAGAAACAAATATTTGGAGCAGATTCTCATTATAGCCAGTTAACTGTGTCAGGTCTTTACTCTTCAGTGTTTTCTTGCTGAAAGATGTGAGGTATTGTGCAGATGTATACCCAAATGGCCAAATATTTATGAAATATTTATGTTGGCTTGAAGATCTCTGAATCACCTTGGGGACAAGATGTATCAAAATAAATGGAAGTCAGTATATGACATTTCAGTTAAATAAATTGTTTAAAGCACCCTTAAAAAAAAAAAGAAGAAACTCTTGGCAGGCACCTAGGTAGGTAGCTTCAGGATGGGAGTTAGTTGTCAGGGAAACTGGTGTGATTAAATGGTTGGAAGCTTCAGATCTCAGTGCTCCTGGACTTTTGAGGAGGGAAGAGGGCTGAGGATTGAGTTAGTCACCAATGGCCAATGCTGCAATCAGTTGTGCCTTTGTAATGAACCCTCCATAAAATTGCAAAGGACTGGGTGCAGAGAGCTCCTGGCCTGCAGGATACATTCAGGTGCCTGGAGGAATGTACTCAGCCCTCACACACACACATCCATTACCACACCCATAACTGGAGTTTTACAATTTCCCCACCTGTCTCTCAGCCAGGATGTCCCCTATTCCTTTCCTTCAACAGTGAGAAAACTGCAGTGACACCATAATGACAGTATGGCACTAATGATATTAGTGGACCCAGTTAGCACACTGCATCCTGCTGATACTGGCTTGTAAGAAACAATTGCTTTAAAAATATATATATTTTTAATGAAAGAAAAAAGAGAAACGATTGTTAAATTTTCAGGAATTTTTTCTGACTGGTTGTTATAGTTATTAACTTATACAAACTTAAAGTATATTTGAAACAAAGATGAAAATACTCAAAATTCATCACTGCCAGTTATTTCACTATATTTAGTTATTATCTGTGCTCCTCAGGGTATCTACTCTTGTATCTGTATGTAATAAATACTATATAATGGTCTATATGAAAGAACATGCTCATCTCTTTCTGACTCCTTATAAAGTAGCGTCATGTTAGTAGCTTGACATTAGCCATGGTGGAAGTATTTTCATTATGGAAATTGATAAATGCTACAAATCAGAACTTTCTTTTCCTTTTTAGAGCCAATTGTAAAGCATTTATAATACAATACTCAGTGGACCCTTTGAGTATGGTCCAACAACAGTAACCAAACTTGCAAAAGTAGCTAGAGAACCAAGATATGTTTTTAAAGAAATTTTTCACACTCAGGATATCTGAATCCAGCTATTTGTAGCTCCCTAGAACACATTATGTTCTCTCTTTCCTTCACAGCTTTTCCATGGAGCTAAATCTAGGTTAATAAGTGACTAAATGAATGTTCTTCTTCTGAGAAACTATATATAATATTCAGTGTTTCCTTCAATTCATCACATTAAAAGTGTTTATCTTTCCCACAAAAGATCATCTGTTCCTTGAGACAGGAATTTGGTCTCTTAAAGTTGGTGTTCCCAAGGACTGTTCATGGTAGAGTATCAAAAAATTTTTGTTGAATGAATAAAACATTTGAATCATTAACTTTTCCTCAACTACTGGATCTCAAGACTCCTTTACATTCTTAAGAATTATTGTATATCCTTACAAGCATTTGTTTATGTGGGTTATAGCTGTTGATGTTTGCTATATTCAAAATTAAAACAAAAATTTTATTTTATTTTATTTTATTTTTTTGGTACTGGGGATCAAACTTGGGACCTTGCGCTTGTGAGGCAGGCTCCAGAACCACTGAGCTAAATCCCCAGCCCAAAATAAAAATTTTAAACACAAGAATATACAAACACACTTCAATTTGCCATCAGAGCAATGATACCACCACACCATGTAGCCTCTGGAAAAAATCCAATGAATGAGAGAATGAGAATGGAAAAAAAATCTTAGTATTGTTGTGAAAACAGCTTTGATCCCATAGGCTTTTTAATAGATTTCAGAAATCCACTGAAGAGTCCCAGGGACCCTCTGAAGGTTCAGAGGGTCCCCTAACCATACTCTATGGCCTATTGTAATTAGTCATTGGAATGGGTTGACTCAGAATGGCATGGGTTAGGTGCAGTGACTTGACAGAAAGCATGACAATTTAGGGCTGATCATACCCATTATGTTCCAGTGGGATCTTTCAGAAAGGTGAAATAGCAACCGTTTGATGTGAGTCATTGCTTTATGGATTTAAAAATGTGATTTTAATAAACTGAAAGCATAGTACTAGGACAGACTTCACTAGGCTAAGATTATTTTTTTTACCATGGTATATACTGTTTTATTTGTAGTTGAACTAAGACATTTTTTAAGACAATTTGCATTTGGGGCAACTGATATCTTGGAATGTATTTTATGAGCCTTTATCTTATTTTTCCATAGTGTTAGTAGTAGCATTAACTTTAAAAACCTTCAGCTACAGGAAGAAACAAACAAACAATCTGGACTCTCCCCAGCTCACAGCTTAAGGGGAAGGGAACTTGGCTCCCCAGAAGCAAAGGCTCCCAATGTTGTCCTCCCTCAATCACTGGGTGAGAGACAGCCAGGGAAGACAGCTGCAGAGAGGGAGCAGGCTACAAGAGAGCTTCTGAGAAGCTTGGGCTCAGGCCAGGAAGTATGCAGGCCAGCCTCCTACAGCCAGAAGCCAGGGCCAGCTTTGCCATCTAATACTGGAATCCTTCCCCTATTGCCTACATTCATCACAGATCTGAAGCCTGATTGCCTTCCCTTTCTACCAACATGAGCAAGGATGCATATTAGCAGGGACATTGCCACAGACTAAGATAAACAGAGGGGCCCCTGGAATGGGGTACACCTCACAAACCCATGGGCCATAAGGCTAGTCAGACAAAACTATGTCTTGCTAACTTCAAAACTGCAGATCCTGGAAGGAAACCACTCATTAAAAAATACAAAGAAGGGCCCCCTCCCCCTCCCCTTCCTGGAGTAGGATTACCTCCTCCCCCTCCCCCTCCTCTCCCCGCCTCCCTTTCTTGGAGTTGGGGTTCCTCCACCTCCTCCATTTCCAGGTATGGGTAGTCTGCCTATTCCTGCCCCACCTCTGCCTCCCCCTGGGGCAGGAATTCCCCCACCCTCACCACCTCCTTTGCTCCCTGGATCAAATCCTCCACTCTCCCCACAAGTTGGGGCCAGCACTCTACCAACACAACAAGTTTGTGGATTTCTTCCTCCTCCATTGCCAAGTGGGTTGTTTGGATTAGGGATGAATCAGGACAGAGGGAGTAGGAAGCAGCCAGTAGAGCCTTGTCAGCCAATGAAGCCTCTTTATTGGACAAGAATTCAACTTCATAGTAAAAGAGAGTCCAGTCCTTCACTTATTTGGGAAAAAATTGAAGAACCATCCATAGATTGCCATGAATTTGAGGAATTATTTTCTAAAACTGGTGTAAAGGAGAGAAGAAACCTATTTCTGACACTACCTCAAAGACGAAGGCCAAACAAGTTGTCAAGTTATTAAGCAACAAAAGATCATAAGCAGTTGGAATATTAATGTCTAGTCTTCATTTAGATGTGAAAGACATACAACATGCTGTTGTGAACTTGGACAATTCTGTGGTTGACCAGGAGACTCTTCAAGGTCTCTATGAGAACAGAGCACAGTCAGATGAACTGGAAAAAAATGAAAAGCATGGCTGATCCTCCAAAGACAAGGAAAGTGCCGAGTCTCCAGACAAACCTGAACAGTTCCTTTATGAACTGTCACTAATCCCCAGCTTTTCAGAGCGAGCTTTTTGCATCCTGTTCCAGTCCATATTTTCAGAAAGCATTTACTCAACCATTGCAAACTGGAATTGTTACAGAAATTATGTGAGATAATAAAAAATGGCCCAGGGGTTATGCAGGTTCTGGGTTTGGTTCTTGCATTTGGCAACTACATGAATGGTGGAAATAAGACTTGGGGATAGGTGGATGGCTTTGGATTAGACATTCTTCCCAAGCTGAAAGGAGTCAAAAGCAGTGAAAATAGCAGAAGCCTTTTGTCATACATTGTTTCATATTATCTTCGAAATTTTGATGAGGAAGCTGGAAAAGAACAGTGTGTCTTTCCACTGCCAGAACCACAGGAACTTTTTCAGGCCTCACAGATGAAGTTTGAAGATTTTCAAAAAGATCTCAGAAAACTCAAGAAAGACTTGAAAGCCTGTGAGACTGAAGCAGGGAAAGTGTACCAGGTCTCCTCCAAAGAGCACACTCAGGCTTTCAAAGAAAACATGGAGCAATTTATTATTCAAGTTAAAATTGACCAGGAACCAGAAGAAACTTCACTGACAGAGACTCATAAATGCTTTTCGGAGACTACAGCCTATTTCTTCATGAAACCAAAAATTGGAGAGAAGGAGGTGTCCCCAGATGCTTTCTTCAGTATCTGGCATGAATTCAGCTCTGACTTTAAAGACTTTTGGAAGAAAGAGAATAAACTTATTCTACAAGAGAGAATAAAAGAAGCTGAACAAGTGTGTAGGCAGAAAAAAGGAAAATCGCTTTATAAAATAAAACCAAGACATGACTCCAGAATTAAAGCAAAGATAAGCATGAAAACCTGAACGGGACAGAAGGATGAAAATGAGTCAGTGCAACAGCTTCCACAAAATTCAGCTGACCTGAGGGTGGGAAGGAAACTACATCGTTCTGATCATTTTTCCTCTTAGCCTCTTGCATAATCTTTGTGTTTTCTAGACAGTTCACCAATTGCTGAATTTTAGTGCATATTTATCAGTGGAGACCAATGTAGAATTGCAAACCTTTTCTTCTTGTAATTGTTTATAGCGTTATATTGATAGCCCCCAAACAATGTGTGCAAGTTACAGTGTCTGTACCCACTCTGCACATGCTCAGCATTAGCCTCTAGTACCCTTCTGTGAGACTCTTCTTGTCGCGGCAGAAACACTTTGCTTTCTACTGACAGCCAGAGCTCCACATCACTGCATTTAGGTTCATGGAGAAATGCTATTTCTAGTGGATTGTTTGTATATGTTTCATGTCTACTTACAAATTTTCTATTTTAAATATCTAAGTACCATTCATATATCATAATCAATGGTTTCCCAACTCTTGGGTTGCTCTCTCTCCGTAGCTATATATTTGTGAAAGAAGATTATCATTTTTTAACTCAAGTCAGATACTGAATAGAAAAACACATAGCAAAAGAAAAAAGTTTCCTGTAAGTTATTTAACATAGATGGAATCAGAGTTTTAAGTTTAATGAGAGCCTATAAAAAGCTTATCTGCAGCAGAGGTAAATTAAATCAAGGGTGTGTCTCTCCTTAACTTTTACTTTCTACTTTACAAGGAAAATTTCACTCAATAGTTTGAAGGAATTTAAATAAACGATGCTGATACAATTGCCAAACATGACTATCATAAAAAAACCCCAGAAAAGTAAAACTGGGGGATCAACTGGATTTATGTAAAACCTATTAAGAAAACATACTTGTCTGCGTGTTTTGACATGATTGAGGTTATCATGATGAGTTACAGCAGGTGATTAAAACTAGAAAGTGAGAATATAATGATTCATTATCAAAGGAAGTCAGGAAAGGATTTTATTTTACTTTGAGGAAAAATACATAAATCTTCCACTCATTCCGAGAGTGTTTTAAAATCAGCTCATGTTATATTTTGATGTTTATATCTAACATTAATAGTTGTTTTTATTTTTATTACTATTAATGATATTAGTTGAGAGTTATGGTTGTAAAAAAAGGGGAGAATCTATTGCTTTTGCAAACCAATTATGGAAAGCTATTTTAAAAAACTAAAACAATGTTCTAAATCATGACTATGTTTGTATATATGTAAAGTATGATATCTTACCTTTTGATTCATAGTTTAAGTGCACAGAAACAGTGGTGGTTTTCTTCTATTGTTCTGTAGTTTTCCTGTCCCCTCAGTCCCATCAATGTGTATATCACCATTACTCGATGAAGTAATAGGGCATTTAACAAGATGGCTCTGTGCAATACTGTATCTAATGCTTCTATTTCAATTTTTTTAGGACATTAATTTATATGAAAATAAAATAAATAATAAAATAAAAAATAAAAATTAAAAAAAATACAGAGAAGGGCTGGTTATTTAACTCAGTGGTTCTGCTGCCTGCCTTGCAAGCACAAGGTCCTGAGTTTGATCCCCAGTATCAAAAAAAAAAATAGAGAATTTTTTTCTCTTTTTTGACTCATTTTCCTTTTTTATTTTTCTTTCTGAGTTCTTTTTCACTGTTTATTCGGGTTTGGAGGATTTTACTTTAACTATTTCCTTTCTCACCTCCTCTTCCTCCTCCTCCTCCTCTTCTTCTTCCTCCTTCTCCTTCTTCTTCTTCCTCTCTTTCTCTCTCTCTCTCTTTCTTTCTTTCTTTCTTTCCTTCTTTTAGACAAGGTCTTGCTAATATGGAGTTCAGCTCCAAGTGGAGTGCTTCCCAACTGAAACCTCTTGAGCCAGGTCTTTTCTGGCTGCATTAAGGTCAACATTCTGGATTTCTGAGCTCTGACCAGAATCTTCCATGAATCCCAGCTCACGGCATTCTGGGGCTATTTCTTTGTCCAGCATCTCCCAATCTTTTCAAACTTCTCCCACAAGCCAGCTTCCCTATCTACCAACTTGAGCAAGGATACGTATTGGCAGGGCCTTGAGCTGGCCCTGAACTCCTGGCAGTCCTTCTGCCTTAGCCTCCCAATGCTGGGATTATAGACATGCGCCACCATGTCCAGCTCTTTTTTCTTTCTCATACTACTTTCTTTTTCTCCTTTCTTTTTTCCCTCTAAATTTTTCCATTTTTATTCTCCATGTTATTTATCTTTTCTCAAGTTTCTCTTTTATCTTCTATTTTTCAGTGGAGTTTTTTCTCTGTTACCTTTAATTGTGCAAATATCATTCTACTCCTTATTATTCTACTCCTTTGTCTTACTTTTTTCTCCTCCTTCTCATCTCCCATTATTTAATTTTTTTAAATTGTTCTTTTTGCTGTAGAGATCTTTTTGCTAAGAGGTCTTTATATACAAGGTCAAGTTAACAGTTAAGTAAAGGGAAACATAGGATAGATGATAGATAGATAGACAGACAGATAGGAAAAAAATAGAGAGAGAGAATGAGAAAGGAAGTGGCCACCCTTTGTCTCCTTTGTAAGGTGGGGAGAGGTAGCCAAGATAACTTGGTTAGGATACTTGCCTGGTTTATCAGCTTTCTCTTGTCTTGTTAATTGTTCCCTCAATAAAGTTTTAACTCTTTTTGGTCCAGATTAGCCAGAAAGCCCAAAAAGACCTTTCTCTGTTTAAAGACTCCTTTCCCCTATAATAACATGTGTATTATGCTCTAGCAGAAAATTTGTTTACATTTTTCTCATGACCTACGGTTTTGTGGGAGCCTGAGATTAAGGATGATAGACTAAATTAATCTGGTGGAAGAAATTTCAAGGCAGTCTAATGTTGAGGCAGTGGCATGACTATTGTTGGGGGGATTGCTTTTAGCCACCTCAGCCTTGAAAATCAAAACTAAGTGGCTGAGCAGAATGATTTTTAAAGTCTTGAGTTTGGCCAGAAAGGCAGCTCTGGCAAGGTTGGGGCCTGCAAAGATGGTACAGGCAACTTGGTTGCTGAAAAGAAGTACTTTGGAACAGGAGCATAGGAAAAATGCCTTGTGGGAATGTGAACAAAGAAAGCTCCACACTTCACAGGCTCAAAATTGCAAAGGCGAAAGACTTTTCTTTAAGAGAGCCCCAGAGCACCATGCTCCAGAATGGCAGCAGTAAAGGGAATGGGAATTGATTTGCCCAGGTTCAGTTCACCATGCTCAGCCATCCAGACACTCAGAGAACTCTACAACTATCAGAAGATGAAAAAAGGGCTCAGCTATTGCTCCAGCTGGCAGCAGAACATGGCCTTATCCACATGGTGCTGGTTTTATGCACACACAAATGCAAGAATTCTGGGATCAGGGGGGCTTCCACACAGATTGCAAAAGAAAACCTGGGAGGCCATGTAGTTTGCCCCTGGGAGGGCAGTATGTGAAGCTGTGAGAACAAAGCTAAAAGTGCACTGGAGACTCTAGGACAGTGGTGGCAAACCTATGGCACATGTGTTATCATGTTTTTCTCTTGACAAAAGATGTTAATGTATGAGTTGTTTTTTCTAAAATAAATCCTCAATATTCAGGTACAGCCATAGTGTTTACACTTCGCGATAAATAAGTAGGTTTTTAGGTTGCAGTTTGGTACTTGGTATCTAAAAATTTCACCATTACTGCTCTAGGATGTTGGAAAAGCCAGGAACATGGATCATTTAAGAAAAGCTGCAAGGAATGAGCAAAGCCAGCCCAAGAGAGAGGCTATGAGGGCTACAACCACGGGCAGTGCCATAGAGATAGGGCCACCCAAGCCCTTTGGGGTCCACATCTCACCACAGATTGCCCCAAGTACTGGACATGGAACTTCAGAATTTAATAATAATTAGTAAATACTTGGAGAACCTGTACCCTAATAAAATGGAGAATTCAGAAGAAATGGATAGATTCCTAGATAAATATGAACTCCAAAAGCTGAACCAAGAAGGCATAGAAACCCTGAATAATCCAATAGCAACCAATGAGATTGAAGTAAAAAAAGGAAAAACTACCAATGAAGAAAAGTCCACATCCCAGTGGATTCACTCCTGACTACTACAAGAACTTTAGGTGAGATCTAAAAACCAATACTCTTCAAACTTTTAATGAAATTGAAAAGGAAGGAGCACTCCCAAAGTCATCTCTGGAAGCTGCCATTACCCCGATTCAAAAACCAGAAAGGGACCCAACCAAAAAAGAGAACTACAGGCCTATCTCTTTAATGAATGTGATGCAAAAATTCTCAGCATGATACTGCAAACACAAGGCAACATATCATCAAAGAGATCATACATCATGTCCAAGTAGTTCTCATCCCAGGGATGCAGGGTTGGTTCCATAGAGACAAGTCAATAAATGTAACACATCACATAAACAGAAGCAAGGACAAACATCACATGATCATCTCAGCTGACACAGAAACAGCATTTGACAAAGTCTAACATCCATTCCTGATATAACCTTGAAGAAAATAAGTGTAGAAAGTTCTGCATCTTAATCTGATAAAAGTCATTTATGACAAAGCAATAGCCAACATCATATTAAATGGAGAGAAGCTGAAAGCTTTCCCTATAAAATCAGGAACAAGACAAGGATGTCCACTATCACCATTACCATTCAATATAGATCTCAAAACATTAGCCAGATGTCCCTCCTGCCTTGCATGTGCAAGGTCCCGAGTTTGATCCCCGGTACCAAAAAAACCCAAAACATTAGCCAGAGGGCTGGGGATTTAGCCCAGTGGTGCTGCACCTGCCTCAAAAAAAAAAAAAAAAAAAAAAAAAAAGTTAACCAGAGTAATCAGACAAGAAAAATAAAAGGGATATGTTTAGAAAAGTCAAATTATCATTATTTGCAGATGACATGATCCTCTACATAGAAGACAGCAAAATTCCACAAAAAGACTAGAATTAATAACCAATTCAGTGGTGTAGCAGGATATGAAGTCAGCACCCAAAAATCAATGGTGTTCCTATACACCAATAACAAATTCATCAAGAGAGAAATTAGAGAAACAATAGCATTAAAAAATGAAATACTTAGGAATTAACCTAACCAACAAAGTGAAAGAATTCTACAATGAAAACTACCATACTCTGAAAAAGGAGACTGAAGAAGACATCAGAAAATGGAAAGATATCTTCCCTTCCTGAACAGGCAGAATCAATATAGTCAAAATAGCCACACTTCCAAAACCCTTATACAGATTTGTCACAAGCCCAGTCAAAATATCAATACATTCCTCACAGAACTAGAGAAAGCAATCTTAAAATTCATATGGAATCAGAAGAGACCTAGAATAGGAAAAGCAATTCTGGGCAACAAGGACAAGGCAGGGGCCATAGCAATCCTGAAATTCAAGTTATACTACAAAGCTACAGTGATAAAAACAGCATAGTATTGACTTTCGGATCAATGGAACAATGGACTAGAGGATGGAGAAACAACTCCAGGAACACTCCTTATCTTTGACAAAGGGACCAAATACTTTTGCTAGAGGAAAAATAGTCTCTTTAACAAATTGTGCTGAAAAAACTGGCTGTCCACATGCATAAGACTGAACCTAGACTCACACCTCTCACCATGCATTAAACTAAAATCAAAATGGCCAGGTGTGGTGGCGCATGCCTGTAATCCCAGCACTCAGGAGGCTGAGGTAAGAGGATCAATGGGAGTTGGAGGCCAGCCTTGACTATGCAGTGAATTCAAGGCCAGCCTGAATTACATAGCAAGACGCTGTCTCAAAAAAGCAAACAAATAAACAAACAACCCCCCCCCCCGCTAAAATCAAATAGATCTAAATATTAAAACAGAAACAATCTGCTGGAAGATAGAGTAGGTAAAAACACTTGAAAACATATGTGTAGGCGAGAACTTTCTGAACAGAACCCCAGATGCACAGGAAATAATACCAAGAATCAACAAATGAGATCACATCAAATTTAAAAGCTTCTGCACAGCAAGGGAAACCACCAACAGAGTGAAGACAAAACATATAGAATGAGAAAAAATTTTGTCAGCTACCGTCAGACAAAGGATTAATATCCGGAGTGTATAAAGAACTCAAAAAAATTAGAATCTCTCCTAAATTTAAAGACCCAATTGACATCTGAAATGAATAGATACTTCTCAGATGAAGAGGTACCAATGGCCAATAAATACATGAAAAAAATGTTCGGCATCACTGGTCATTCAAGAAATGCAAATGAAAACAACACCATCTCACTCCAGAAAGAGTAACTGCTATCAAGAAATCAACCAATAACAAATGCTAGAGAGGCTGCAGTGGGGTGGGGTGGCCTTCTTCATTGTTGGTGTGGATATAAACTGGTACAACCACTATGGAAATCTGTATAGAGATTCCTCAAAAAACTAAAACTAGAGGCTCCATTTGACCCAGCTCTTCCCCTTCTAGATATCTTCTTAAAAGAGTTAAAGACATTGTACCTCAGGGATGTGTGCATACCCATGTTTTTAGAAGCACAATTCATAATAGCTAAATCTTGGAAGCAGCCTATATGTCCATCAACAGATGAATAGATAAAGAAAATGTGGTTTTTACACACAATGGAGTACTACTGAGCCATAAAAAAGTATAAACTTCAGTTATCTGTAGGAAAATGGGCATACCTTAAGGCCATAATGTTAAGTGAAGTAAATCAGACTCATAACTTAAATATTACATAGTTTATTGTATATGAGAAACCCAATATATTATTAAAGTGCAGCTGGGCAAGGTGGCACATGCCTATAATTCCAGCACTCAGGAGGCTGAAGCAGGAGAGTTGCCATGAGTCTGAGGCCAGCCTGGACTACATAGCAAGACCTTGTCTCAATAAATAAATAACTAGGGCCAGGGATTTAGCTCAGTGGTTTTGCCGCCTGCTGCACAAGCGCAAGGACCCGAGTTTGATCCCCAGTACCAAAAATAAATAAATAAATAAATACATAAATACATAAATAAATAAAAAGTGCAAAATAAAAGACAGACCAGAGAAAAAAGTTATTGTAATTCAGCATGGACAATGTATGTAAAAGTGTACCTTGATTTAATATAATTAATTGTCTTATGTGCTTTACATGTTTTTTTGGCTTGTTAGTCTTGCTGTCAATCTATATGTATGATAATTAACTTCATAGGGACTTATAAAATAAAAATGAATCTGATGCTGGCAAAAAATTTTTTTGCAAAGGGAGGTGAAAGGGAAGGGGAAGAAAATAATTCAGATGTGTCATGTACCTGTACAAATTCCCAAATGAGTGTAATCATTATGTATTGCAAACCTACACTAGTAAAAATAAAAATTTAATGGGCTCAGGATTTAGCTCAATGGTTATGGCACCTGCCTCCAAAGCGCAAGATCCTGAGTTTGATCCCCGGTACAAAACAAAAACAACAACCAAAAAACCCAAAAAAATAAATTTTAAAAAGAATTTAAGGTTGTGTTAAAGGTGAAACGGCCATAGGACAATATTTGCCTGATTGTGCCAGTAATCAGATCCTTGCATTGAGGCATAGATGGGCTGTGGCAAAACACAAGTGCTCAATTTCCCACCCACACTTAACTGAAGTTTATGTCTATGTGATGATTTCAGAAAAGTGGGACCCTACCCCCCCCCCCCCCCATTTCCTTGATATTTCACCATTAGTTCCATTCTATCAGGTTAGTTGGTCCGACTGGGAAGAAGCAGTTTATTACAAACGGTAAAATTAGGGGCGGGGAGCAAGTCGTGAAAGTCCAAAGAATAGCTGGAAGTCAATTCGGTTCAGTCTAAAACCAAATAGATCAAAGTACTGGTTCCTTTCAGTCCTGGAGCCTCAGTTCAGTCAGCAAAAGCCGGCCCTATCTCACCCCACCCAGCATTTCCTTGTAGAGAAAACTGGGTCATTTCATCTCAAAAGGAAAAAGGAGTAGGGCCCACTACTCAGAGGGATGGCTGGGAAGCAGAGCGAACTCAGCTAGATATTCCTTTCGGCACAAAATTCAAGGGGTGCCAAAAATCTCACAATCAAAATAAGTAATATTTTACATGCAGTCTTTTAAAGAATAAAAATTCATGTTAAACAATCTATGGTTAACCAATGATCATGTTTTAAATAAAGGTAATTTTGATACTGGTTTTTTCTCCTCGTGCCTCTGGCGTCATTAAGTCTTGGCAAGGGCCCTCTTATCTGAACCTACTGAGTCAGAATTTCTGGGAGGAAAGCCCAGGAATCTATATTTTATTAAGCTTTCCAGGTGATTTTTACACATGATAAAGTTTAAGAAGTACAGGAAAGATGGTGTTTGGTGTTTCTCTCCTGCCCTCTGTTCGCTTACTTTGATGAAGTCACCACATGGTAGGAACTCAGACAGGAAGGAGCTGAGGGCCCCCTGCTGGCAGCACCCGCCATGTAAACTAGGAAATGGCTCGGGCCCAGCAGGCCCTGAAGCTGCAGCCCTGTGAGAGACTCACAGAGGTCACAGAGGTCGTGGAAGCTACACCTGGGATCCTGAAGCAGGGAAAATATGAGGTGATAAATGTGTGTTCTTTCAAGCCACCAGTTTGTGTTCATTTGTTTTAGAAAAATAAATAACTTAATATTCTAAGTTTATATATTAATATGATTAGTGATTTCCGAACTTGTTCAATCATAATGTCCATCAGTGTTGGCATAGATATAATGAATGTGCTTATTTATTAAGGATATACGTCTATTCTCTTTATATTATCTATTATAATATTGATTGTGTATTGTTATTTTCATAAGGGCTTTATTGAGATATAATTCATGTCATACAACTCATCCATTTAAGTATGCAATTCAGTGGTTTTTCATATATTCAGAGTTGTGCAAGTATCACCACAATTAATCTTAGAGTATTTAGCAGCTCAAAAAGAGACCATAGTTTACCTATGACAGTACCCTAATCCCTTCCACTAATCTACTTACTATCTCCTAAAATTTTCCTATTTTAAATATTTAATATAAATGGAACAATAACACATGTGGTCTTTTGTTGCTGGTTTCCTTCACTTAACATAATATTTTGAAGGTTCATCCATGTTGTAGCATATATCAATATTTTGCTACTTTTTGTGTTCTTTGGTTTGTTTGTTTGTGACAGGGTCTCACTGTGTAGTTCAGGCTGTACTTGAACTCACTATGTAGTCCAGGCTGGCCTCGAACTCACAGTGATCCTCCTGCCTCAGCCTCCTGAGTGCTGGGATTGTGGATGAATGCTACCATGCCAGGCTATTTTGCTCCTTTTTATGGACAAATAATATTTTACTTAAAAATAGTCTCCTGTAAAATACAATTCCACTGTAAAGCTTTTTTTTCCACTTTGTGTTAAAAAAATAAGAATAATATTTGTTACACTTTCTGATTTTTGAAAGTATTAGTACATTTCATAAATTCCCTAAGTATATACACACCACTTTAATGACATCTCAACAACACAGTCATTGGTTATATTGAGGGCTATTTAAAGAAATATTAGGGATATTTATCTAAATATTAAGCAATAGAGTATTCTATACCATATGCAAACACCCCCATACACACACACACTGATAGATTGAGGGGTGAACATTTTTTATTAGTATATGTCTCTGTACATAGTAGTTATATTCACTTTTGGGAGTTGGTACATCCTCATGCATACGGCCTCAATGGTAGAAAGAGAACTTTTCTTTTAAACCTCTCTTACATTAAGTTTTGTCTCAGAGCAGCTCATGTGATAATGGGGCTCTGATGCAATAATTGGGCTTTATTTTCACAGTTAGTCAGTACTGTCATGTGCCCAATAGTCCACAAGGCATTGAAAATAAAATAATATACTTGTAAAGAGCAAAGGAATCCAGACAGGTAAAACACAGCTTTTCCAACTGGTGAGCAGCCAGATAACTATTGATGGGTCTCAGTTGCAATCAGACTCTCCTTATTGGAGGCAAATTTAGCGCTTTCATACCTCTTGGTCTACGAAGAATTATTGTTTTTTCCCTATAAATATTTGTTCATTGTCATAGAGTCTGTGTTAAATCATCCAAAGTTTCCCCTCGGGAACTGAAGGATTAACCCTCCCCACTCCCCACCCATTCTTAGAAAGTTGTTAGATATCACTCACTCGAGAACTTCGTTGTTGGAAGACAGCCACCATCACCTTACCCTGGTCACACTACCAGTCGGAGTCAGGCTGCACCCAGTGAGCAGCCAAATGGTGTAGGAATTAAAAAGGCCTGGCTCCCCACACCAATTCAAGACAATGCCTAAGTCCCTCCCATCTTCAGAACATCTAGCAGGGTCGACTTAGGCCTTCATTAACACTGTCTTGCAGTTTAACTTCCTCCTCCACCTAGTCCTGCTTATTTATCTTCCCCCTACTGGTATTGATCCTGAAAGTACTCCCTAATAAACTTCCTACATGTAAATCTCTGTCTGGGAGTCTGCTTTCCAAAAAGCCCAACCTTCTCCAATTAGGCAGCTTCTTAGCACTGGTAATTAGAGGCTGAACACTTGACATGTGAAAAAAAAAAAAAGAGTGCTGGACAGGACTATAAGTCATTCAGCCAGTGAGTTCTACTAATCATGGAAAATTACCGACACCCTTCACTCTTAAATAAAGACATCTCAACCTTTTCTCAAGTCTCATTTTTGATGTTACTATATCCATGTGTATCTCCCAGAAGATCCTTAATTCTTCCCCCAAATCTTTTGAGTTCAAGGTTCAAGATATGTAAGAGGATTCTAACCTGGGTTTTGTCTGGGTTGGGGATCTTTCAGACTCAATTTTATGGCAGTTATGTTTCTGAAGACTCTACATGTACTTCTGGATTCTATTCCTGTCCTTATAACTTGATGACCATAGTAGAAGTTGATTGATACCTGAGAAACATAAACCCTCCACTTGTTCAGCTGAAAGTAAATACGAGTTGAGATGTATTCAATTCAAGCAGCCCTTTTCTGCCTTTCTCAGAAAACTTTCACTATTACTGTTGTTCTCTCTTGGAGGGCTAGAAGAACCATCTCTTCTAGACTAGAAGGAGGCATCTCAGAGAAAGTAGGGTCTGTGTCAGAAAGGTTTATCCAAACATACAATGTAGCATAGGCAGGTTAGAGATTCAGAATCGTTAATATCAAGAAAGGCAAGGCTAAAGATTAAAACTAGACCTGTATCTCTCACCATGCACTAAACTAAAATCAAAATGGATTAAAGATCTAAATATTAAAATAGAAACTCTGAACCAGTTGGAACAGAGGTTAGGTAGAACACTTGAAGACATTGGTGTAGGAAAAGATTTTATGAACAAAACCTCAGTTGCCCGTGAACTAGCACAAACAATCAACAAATAGGATCTCTTCTTATTAAAAGGCTTCTGCACAGCAAGAGAAACCACCAGCAGTGTGAAGAGACAACCCACAATGTGGGAAAAAATCTTCACCTGCTCTTCCTCAGACAGGTCTACTATCTAGAATCTATAAAGAATTTAAAAAGATCAGACCTCCCAAATTTAAAGACCCAATCTGAAAATGGGCATCTGAAATGAACAGACATTTCTCAGACAAAGAAGTAGAAATAGCAAATAAATACATGAAAAAATGTTCAATATCACTGGTCATTCGAAAGATGCAAACGAAAACAATGCTGAGATTCCACCTCACTCCAGAAAGAATGGCTGCTATCATGAAATCAACCAATAACAAATGCTGGCGGGGCTATGGGGAAAGAGGAACCCTGCTCCACTGCTGGTGGGAGTGTAGACTGGTGCAAGCACTGTGGAAATCAGTATGGAGATACCTCAGAGAACTAGGACTGAAAGTCCCATTTGACCCCGCTATTCCACTGCTGGGGATCTTCCCCAAAGAATTAAAAGAATCATACCACAGTGATATATGTGCACCCATGTTCATAGCAGCACAGTTTGTGATAGCTAAAACTTGGAAACAGCCCAAATGCCCATCAACTGGAGACTGGATAAGGAAAATGTGGTTTTTTAATAAAATGGAGTACTACTCAGCCATAAAAAATGAGAAATTAGAGACATTTATAGCTAAGTGTATGCACATTGAGGCGATGCTCTTAAGTGAAATAAATAGGACACACATGTATAAATACTGAATAGTTTCTCTGGTGTGAGAAACTGAAAGTGTAAATAAGGACTAAAATGTATAATAGGTAATGTGAAATAGGAAGAAAAGGGGCAAAGGGGAAGGAGGTGGGAGGGTTAGGGGAAAGGATAGAAGGGAATGGGATTAATATGAGAAAATGGAAAAATAGGAACAAAATCTTTGTAAATAGGAAGGAATGGAGGCGTTGAAGGGAGGGCTGGGCAAGGGTGAAAAATAAGAACCAAGGGAGATTATGTAAAGGTGCAAATTTCCAATGATGAATGTCATTATTTTGTATACCTAAAATGTACCAATGATTAGAATGAATAATCAATAATGTAAAATAGGAAGAAAAGGTCCAAAGGGGTAGGGGTAGTGGGAGGGGCAGGGGAAAGGAAAGAAGGGAAAGGAAAAAATGATGAGAAATGGAAAAAATGGAAATAAAGTCTTTGTAAATAGGGAAGGGTGGAGGGCATGAAGGGAGGGCTAGGAATGTGGAAAAAATAAGAACCAAGATGCATTATATAAAGGTACAATTCCCAATGAGAAATGTAATTGTGTTGTATACCTACAATGTACCAATAAAAGAATTTAACTAAACAAAACAAAATAAGAGTACAATAGTGGGTACCAGTGACGGGGAGTGGCGGGGGGGGGGGGGATGAGGAGATGGGAGAAGTTGGCAATGGCTAGACTGTTAAACAGGTGGAATATGTTGTGGTATTCTGTTGCACGGCTGGCTGACTACTGCTGACAACAAAGCCTTGTATATTTCAAATAGGGACGAGAGAAGATTAGAACACTCTCAAAACAAAGAAATGGTAAATCAACCTGATGGATATGATAGCTACTCTGATTTCATCCTTACACTTGTGGACATGTACCAAAACATCAAGTTGTATTCCACAGGTATATACAGATAGTATGTCAATACAATAAGGTAAGATAAATACAAGTGGTGAGGTGGAGGGTTAAGTAAGTAAGATTTGCCACTTGTTGATACCATTGACACTGGGTGGTGGGTACTTGGGGTCATAAGAACATTCTCTCTAGTTTTGTTTTTGAAAATTTCCACAGTCCAGTTTTTTACTATTTTTTTTTTGAAAGAAACTTGTTTCTTATAGCCAACGAGTGACATCTATGGGTCAACCAGTGGAACTTCCCTTTAAGAGGGAACAATTGCTAAACTGCTGAGAAGCAATTGCTGAAAAGCCCCTGCAGAGGACCTAAGGCATGAGATAGGCGGCAACTCAGGTACTCTGAGGGCCTAAACTTTGGGCAGTTGAGAGAAGACTTCCTGGTCACTTCCCTTACAAAAGAAGGAAATATGCTGGGTGTGATGGCACACTCCTGTAATCGCAGCACTCTGGAGGCTGAGGCAGGAGGATGGTTGTGAATTAGAGGCCAGCCTGCACTATATAGTGAGTTCAAGTCCTGCCTGAACTACATAGTGAGACCCTGTTTCAAAAGAAAAAAAAAAAAAGAGGAAGAAGAAGAGGAAGAAGAAAATATACAAAGTGGTATTAGTTTTGATTTCCAGACAACTTGCATCTAAATCAAATTAATTCAGAAATTAGCCATTACATTTGGAAATGAGGTGAACTCATTAAGAATAAGGAGGCAAATAATTGCCTGTAGGTTCAGATTTATTTAATTTCCACCATACATTTATTAGTAATAATTTATTTAGCTCTATAAATTGGACACACAGATAGGGTTTGTCTAGCCATGCTTCTGGGTAAAATTCCAAGCAGAGATTGAGTGAAAATCAAGGTCTTTGTTGCAGACAACATGGTATCTCTCTGTTGGTTCTCAAAGACCCTTTTCAAGTTCCCCAGAGGAATGTTTCTTACTCAAGATGAAGAGACAGCTCAATGTTCTCTTAGTTCCCGATCACTGACTGGACCTAAGCTTCCTTTTGACCAAAATTATGGACTCTGACTCAAGGGATCTTCATGAAAGACGGGCTTCTCTGGGAAGAGAAGGGCATAAGATGGCTAGTGTATCCTTAGAGTTGAAAGAGAGCAGAGAGGGCGTCTGGGCTTCTTGGAATAGAAGAGAGTCTAGGAGTGGTGAGATGTTTGGAACCTCTGGGATTTAAATCTGATCTTGGACAGCCCTTATAGCTCCATTTAATTGAGCCATAAAGTCTTCAAATGAACAGTGTTCGAACCTAATTGGGTGGACGGCATAGACAAGGGGTCTCTAGGGAAACAGAAAGTCTTGAAGAGAGTTCTAAAGAGGCATGGGTTGGACCTGGTGGTGTTGTACAAGCTTCATTTCAAGAACAGAGATTTCTATTTTAGTTGCCTAATCTAGGAGCTGTATTTTGTTTTAGAAAGAAACATAGCCATAAAAGTAAAGGTAGGCTTTCTATATACAGCTGTGCTGTTTCTTAAGTAGTCACCAGCCACACACTGTTATTGA
Organism: Heterocephalus glaber; assembly: GCF_053883595.1. Classification (NCBI taxonomy): domain Eukaryota; kingdom Metazoa; phylum Chordata; class Mammalia; order Rodentia; family Bathyergidae; genus Heterocephalus; species Heterocephalus glaber. Next base: position 8,238,885 of record NW_028258324.1, on the reverse strand, counting down.
GCACCTGAAATGGGACTAGCTTGAGCTGTGTAAAAAGTTGATTGGTTACATGCTTAAATGATTTTGGATGTACTTGGTTAAAAAGTATTGTTAAAATTAATTTAACCTGTTTCTTTTCTTGGACATGCCTACTAGAATATTGAAAATGGCATACGTAGTTTGCATTTGTAGTTCACATTTTAACTTCCAGTGGATGACACTGACCTAGAGCTGGAGCCAAGTTAGTGGGACCTGATGGACATCAGACCAAAAGCCAGGTCCCAGCCTGCCCAGAAGGCAAGAGAATCTCCTCATTATAAGCTCTTTGTGGCTGAAATGGTTGAGCATGTATGGACTCCTTGAATGAAGTTTTCATTTTTCTTTTCCATTCTGACAAAAACTTGGTGATTTTGGAATGATTACAAAACAACGAATTGTGGCTTATGTTTCCTGTTGTGTACATTTGTCAGTTGCATGATGACAGTGGGTTGGGACATGGTGTGGGGGGCAGGATGGGTGGCTGGAGGAGGAGAGTGAGTTGGGAAAGGCCTCAGTTCCTGGAAGCTTCTCAGAGCTGTTCTTTTTTATTTCTTTCTTTGGTTTATGATGCAAATTGATGGTGGCAGGGCAACTTTGACTATATTTTCTAGAAGCAGATGTCTGCATTAATTTAGAATTTTAGGGATCGTATAGAATGTGGCACTGGGAAATATGGAAGAAGCCAATGAAGTTTTGTCAAGCAAATCAAATCTCTGCAAATCCCCTGACTTCTGAAAATATTTATAGAACAGGGCTCTGAAACTGGGACATCTTTTTATAACTGAAAATATTTTAGGATTTCAAAATTTAGATCTAGGATGTAAACTTTTTTGATCTGCCTCCCCCTCCCACCTAACATCTTTCTGAGGTTCCTGGAAAGTAAAGAAACACCAGTGAACACAAAGCAAATAAAAATGCAGGACCTTCTAGAGGCTGTCTTGTTTGATGGTAAAAGAACGTGGTCATTCATTAAGCTGCATTTAAAATCCACGCCAGCTGTGTCAAACTGAAGAGTCAGCTCTCAGCTGCAGGATCCACTGTCTGTTAATCTCCATTTCTTTTTCTGCTTGATCTCACCACCCGTTACCCAGGTTGCCACAGTGTCCTCCCCAAATGGCATGTCACTGGATCCTGAGATTATTACACTGACGATCTCAACATGGGCCCTCAGGAGAAAGGGGTGGCTGTCCTTTCCCTTATCAGCTGGGAAGCAGCTCTTCCACCCCTTGGTCCTCCAGGAGGCATTACTATTATTATTCTGAGGACCGTCATAGCATTGGGCAGCACATGACTTTTCAGCAAGAGAACTGTTGATGATATTGGCTGGTAGAACAAGGCAGAGAACAGAGGCTGTGGCACATGACATTTTAGGGGAGGGAGAACAGGTCACTTCTTTGAAGCCTTGAGATTTAAGGTCCAGAAGGGACTGAATGTGTAGGGTGAATGGTAGGTGATGACCAGGGAGTCTGGGTGGGTGGGAAGGTCTTGTTGCTGTGTGCACTCTCCTCTTCCCATGGGGAATACTGGATTGCCTAGAAAGGGGTCTGAAACAAAGGTATTTGGCTTGGAGTTCTGCCAAATGAAGCTGGAGATTCTCTAGAAGCTTGTCATTCACTAGTCATCCTTGTCCTAGACCCCAGGAAGCTGAAGATATAATGCAACTTGCTAGATAGAGGTGTCAGCGCAAATAATATTCAGAAGTCTCAATAGACCATATTATTATTATTATTTTTTTTTGGTACTGGGGATCAAACTCGGGTCCTTGCGCTTGCAGAACAGGCAGTGAAACCACTGAGCTAAACCCCGGCTCCTAGACCATATTGTTAATTGTCAAGTATTAGACTTCAGTTTCCTTTTCCTTGTTTGCAGCCTAATCACAGTCATGTTATTCACCGTTGTGTTGTGCTTGTACTATTTTAGGATTCAGCAATTGGTGGTACAATTTATCATGGCATGTTTGTGGGGGAGGGGCAGGGTCTGGATCTTATAATGTTGGTGGTGATAGGGTTTGTTAGCAAGAAAGAAAAGGAAGAGGACTCCAGGGGCTTGGGATCTCCAGTCTTGCTTGAGGCAGAGATGGACCAACAGGTGCAGCTGCGTCAGAGAATACAGGTAGATAATTTCAGTGGTGTACTGCTGCATCATAAATCATCTTCAAATTAGTGGTGCAAACAGCTATATTATGCTTGTAGTTCTGTATGTTATGCATTTGGAAAGGGAATGGTGCGGATGGTTTCCCTCTGTTCCACATTATGTGGGACCCAGCTGGGAAGATTGAAGGTTGAGAGTGATTTGATGGATGAGGTGGGATTGATCTAGGGATGTGTTCACTCATATATCTTGTTGGACCTTAGTAAAAACTATTGGCCTGAATACCTACAAAACGACTGGTGATACAGAAACATACAGCCCCAGGTGTTCAGGATACCTCAGGAGCACACGGCAGCTGGGGTCCAAGAGCCAGAATCCCAAGAGTAGCAAGTGGAAGCTGTGTCCTTTTAAGACCTAGCCTAGAAATCACACAGCATCACTTCTGCCATCCTCTGTTAGTGTGGAAGTCCCAAGGCCCTGGTCAGAACTAAGTGGAGGGAGCATAGATACTACTTTTTGGTGAGGGAAGTGATAGAAATCTGGGGACATATTTTAAACACAATTTCTCTTCAGACCACCATTTTTTACATTCCTTCTATAAGCAAAATACATTTATTCCTCCAAAGATCCTGCAGAAATCTCATACCATTATGAAACCAGGTTCAGACCCAAGGTCCAGGTATAAAGGCGATTTTTTTGGGTGTGGTTCATCATTTCCACCTCCTGAAGTACACAGATGGACAGTTCCTCCATCATTAGGTTGTTTTAAGGATTAAATGACTCAGTATTTGAAAAGTGTTTAGAAGGTTACTTAGCAGGTTGCAAGTGCAAAAGGAGTTAAATTCAATTTTAACATATTTATTTCAATAGTTATGTATTTATTTTGATGTGCAATATAAAGAAATACTAATTTCAAGGATATTTTTGGATAGGAGGAGGCTAATGAAAAACAAATATTAAATTAATACTAGTATAGGAATTATATGGAAATGGTAAAAATTGTAACAGTGAAAACTGAGTAATTAAGGTTGAGGAATACTGTGGATGAGAAAAAAATCAGGTAATATCTAGGGTTAAAAAACTAAGTTTATTTTCTTTGGCAGTGCTGGGGATTGAATCCAGGTGCTAGGCAAGTGCTCTACCCCTGAGCTACATTCTCAGCCCCTGCCTAGTTTTCTGAGAGATTTCCCGAGACATATGACATTTACTCCTAAAACTAGAGAAGTCGGAAGAAAACCAGGATGGTTGATCACCCTCTATATAACTACAGCCTAATATTTATCCCACAGATGTTTTTTATCCCACAGATGGGAAGGGCTTAATAAGGAATGTGGTTTGGGAAATTGGCAGAAGAAATATTTCCTAATAGGGCCAAACACACAAGGTTTCCATAGGAATCATTTGCACAATTTGTTAGGGTGAAAAGAGATGTTTACAAGGTCAAGAAATACAGGTTGCTGTAATTATGGTTGTGTTTGGAAATTGAAAAGGAATCTTTGGTTGTTGGTCAGGGAGAAGTAATTTACTTACCTGATGGAGAGCCTATTGTCTGGAGCCTTGTTTAAAAAAAATTTTTTTTTAATCGAATGACCTTTCAGAGTTGACTGTATCCCATGTTTCAGGCAAATGATGTTACATCAGAGCATAATTTATCAACCATCTGATTTTTCGGAGGGGTGGGGAGGGAACATGGGGGGATCCTGGGGATTGAGCCCAGAGCCTTCACATTGAGCTACATCCTAGCCATTTTTACTTATTTTTTAAAATTTTGAGACAGGGTCTTGCTAAGTCACTAAATTTCCCAGTTTGGGCTCAAACTTGTGCTCCTCCTGCTTCAGCCTCCCAGAGTGCTGGGATTACAGGTGCGTGCACCCATGCCTGGCTGACCATCTGTTTTTATGTGATTAAAATCATTTTACAGTTATGGTTTGGAAAAGCTATCTCACACAGATTGTTATTTAAATATATTTTTCCCCCAAAGTCAACTTAATGCAACAAATAGTCTAGCAAGTGCCAATTCTGAGCTCAGTTCTGTGAGGTCATGAAGAGGAATGAGAATTGCAGTTGTTCCAAGCTTTGAGTAAGGAAAACATTACAGAAATCAGTCATCCACTTTATATTGATGGTGCCATTTATGAAGAACCTGATAATTTTTACCTGAAACTGAGGTTCACCTTATATGAAATAAGTGGACAAGATTGAGAATTTGGGGACTGACAAGTCTAAGAAGAATTTATTGGCTCTGAGAACTTAGTTCTTAGGAGTCCTGTCTTTTTTATTATAAATCTCTTCTAAAACTTGTAATACCCAGGCTCCCTCCAGGCAACATTCTCTCTAATTATAGCTTCCCTGAGTCATTGGAGGCTTTTAAAACCAGAATGCTGAGAGACAGATACATTATAAAAACAAATCTATTTCACTGGGGGTATAGCTCAGGGGTAGAGCATTTGACTGCAGATCAAGAGGTCCCTGGTTCAAATCCAGGTGCCCCCTCTGCATTCTTATTTTTTCTAGAAGAATATGGATTGACTTTAACTTTAGATATTTTCTTCTGTGCCTTGTGGCTGGTTGAATAATAACTGTTGTCCCCCGCATTTTTAATAATTGGCAAACTCCAGCCTAGGTGCTTTACATTCATTATCTCCTTCATTTATCATTAAAATTTTATAAGACATAGTGTCAGAATTTCCATTTTATATCAGAAGACTGAGATTTAAAGAAGCTCAGCAACTTGCTCCAGTTAAAAATACTATAGAGGGTATTTGGACTCAGAATTTGAACTCAGAACACATACTCTCAATAAGTTCAGTAAATTAGTCATAATGTTAAAAGTTTGTGACAAAATCCTACTAAGCGATATTCCCAATGTCCACCTAGCTTTAAAACCTTTTTGTTGAAAGAAAATCCCAGAAATTCAGTGTCAGTGCCCATACTTTTCTGTACCTTAGGGAAAGATCAAGGAATAAAATCTTTATCCATGTGACACTGCTGGGGATAAACATGAAATAGCCCAAAGATTAGGGAACTGCATGAGTTTTTCTCTCTAAAGTTTGAGGAACTTCTTCTTCTTTTTTTTTTTTTTTCCAGTACTGGGAATTGAACTCAGGGCCTCGAGATTACCCAGCCTTTGAGGAACTTCTATCATTTTCCAAACCTCATTCACTTATGCAGCTGAGTAGCCAGCCCCACATTGGGTTCCTTCATTTGGGACCAAGGCATAGGGCCGGGGGTTGGGCCCTGGTCTTGCTCTAACTGCTACCCATGATGCCGACAAGGCTGTGTCTTTATCTTGGTTTGAATAAGGCACACTGAGGCACCCATATGTACTGGAACCATGCAAGGCATGAGGCTAGCAGTGAAGAAGACACAGCTCTGGCCATCAGTCTGCCCTCAGGTGGGAAGCAGAGGTAAAATAAGAAAACGGTGATGTGAGCTGTGCTGAGATATGCCAGGTTTGATAGAGCAGAATAGGCAGTGATTACTTGTGTCTAGAGGCATGGAGGTAAAGGAAGGCTTCCTAGTGGAGCTGATGGCCAAGCAGGGCTTCAGAAATATCAACACCTCACAGATGGAGGTGAATGCAGGTGGAGGTGGTGGAGAAGGGTGGTTGTAGCTCCAGGATAGTGAAGCAGCATGGACAGAGGCTGGAGGCAGTGAGTACACAAAATGTGACATGGGGAGATGAAGTTGTAGCTGAAGAGGCAGGCAGAGATTTAGAGTTTATTGTGAAGGCATTTACAGGGAGTGATCAGACAGACTTAGTTTTCAAACAGGCTGCTCTGGGAGCAGTGGAGGTGGGATGGAGGAGGTGGAGGATACTTTGGAGACAGTGGCCCAGTCCATGCAGGGGTGGGGCTGGACTTCAGCAACACCAAAGGTAAAATCAACAGCACCCTGTGACTGCACTGGGGAAGAGGTGGGAGGAGCTCAGAGCTGCCTCAAGTGCTCTGGCCTGGATGACTAAGTGTGGTCACCAACTATGACAAGGAGGAGCCCTTCAGATGGGGAAGCAGGCCCTGGGCTCATCTTGAGCCTCTTCTGGAATCCCAGCCCCACCACCTGCTCTCTCTGTGACCTTGGGCTAGATACATCTACCACTCTCCCTCAGCTTCCTATCTGCCAATCTTTATAATAATATGAATGCTAATTTTATAAGAATTTTGTGAGAATTTTGAGAGGCCGTGGGTAAAACTTTTAGTGTGTGCTGGGAACATTGCACATGCCCAGTCCATTTGAGCTATTATTTTTACTGCAAAGCAAAACAGGGGAAGATGTAGGTTTGGGTAAGAAGATGAAAACTTTAGTTTTGGGTATACTGGGTTTGCAGTCTGAGGTCCTGTCTGGGCATTAGACTAGAGAAGCTGGGGGTGGGAACATGTGAGCCAGAGCCCCCATTGGCTGCTGGCCCCCACAGTGGCTGCCAGGCCTTGTGAGGATGGATTTATTACAGCAATAGAGATTTCTTTAACATTTTTGCTCAATCATAGAGATATACAAAATATTAAGACTTTTTAGATTGGAACTCAAGGAAATAGAAATCAAAGGTGTATTTTGGAATGAGGAACATCCAGGTTTTTTGTTGTTGTGTCAACTGTAGAATGAGACTGTTGCCCCTGCATGAGATCCCCATTGAAAGACTGAGCATGTGCAATATGCAATTCATGCACATATACCACGTTGCCTATCATGTCAGAGTTGAATGTGAACTTCTGAAATCCATTTATAAACACCTCGTTAAGATCCTCTGTTGTTCAATACTTGATGGCAGGTTCTGATGCTCAAAACATTCATTGATTTGCCCTGAGATCTATGGGGAGTTGGTGGTGGATTTTAAAAGCTGGAAAATTAGACTGAGAATATAGTACTGAGTTTAAAGTGCTGGAAGTAAGTACATTTGCATGCCCTGGAAAAAGCAGGAAGTGGTATGGCTAGAAAAGAGGGATGAATTTAAATTGTAGAGGAATCTTAGATACAAAAGATATTTGTGAGGTGTGATGTAGGTCATAAAACTGTAATAAAAATCGATCTCCACAGCAATGTAAACATGTACTAATACAAAATAAATAAAATTTAAAAAGGCAAAACAGGAATATGTGTTTCTATGAAGCTTATCATTGTCTGTGGGGGTGTAGCTCAGTGGCAGAACATTTGACTGCAGATCAAGAGGTCCCTGGTTCAAATCCTGGTGCCCCCTATAGTGTACTCTTGCTCCTCCCAGCAGCTTCATTTAGTCTTGGATTAGGATAAGGTAAGCAACGTGTCCAGAGCTTGACAAGTAAGGAGGCACTTACTCTGAGGTTTGTGCAAGTGCCTTGGCTCATTAATTCCCTCACAGTAGAACAACTGGTTCCCATAAATACACCCTTCCTCTAACACACAGTCAAATACCTTGACACCACACGCGCACACACACACACACACTTTTTTTGATATGGATTTATTTCTTCTTTTCTGTATGTACAATCTTCTTAACCAGACCCTTTCTATCTCCCTTTCTTCAAGCTTTTCATTTAGTATTGCACAGCACTGTTTGTGAATTTTAGATTTATAGAAGAGTTGTAAAAGTAGTATGCAGAATTCTCATATATCCTTCACCTAATGTTAACTCTTACATGACCATGGTATCTTTCTCCCACTATGGAACAAACACTGGTACAACACTATTACTTTAACTATAATCTTAATTTAGCCATTCCACAATGTGTATATATTTTAAAATATAATGGTGTATATCATAAACATATAAACATTTTGTCATTTAAAAGTAGTAAAAAAGAAAGTGTATCAGCAACTCCAGCTTCATTAATTCATCTTTTCTGTTTCCATAGCTTTATTCAAATTGCATGAATTTTTTTTTTACTAATGCTTTTTCTGCCTTAGGATCTAATCCAGGATACCATGTTGCATTTAGTTTTAAGGTCTTTTAATCTTCTGCAAACTCTGACAGTCTCTCTCTCTCTCTCTCTCTCTCTCTCTCTCTCTCTCTCTCTCTCTCTCCCCCCTCCCTCCCTCTCTCGTCTTCTCCTGCCCTCCCCTTCCCTTTTCTTCCCCTTCTTTTTCTTTTTTTGGTAACATTGATGCCTTTGAGACATCCTTGTCAAATATTTTGCAGAATGCCCTTTAACCTGGGGTCATTTGGTATTTTCTTATGATTAGACTTCAGTTGTGGACTTTTAGGAAAACTATTACGAGAGTGATGTGCCCTTTTCACTGCATCCTAGGGGTAGAAAGTAAAGGCTGCAACAATTTAAGGATCTGCTAGGCTGATAAAACTTCTAGGGCTCCAATGTCTGAGTTGTGTCAGGAAATACCATTTAAAGTGATAGCTGCCTTACTATACCTTGAGCACCTCATCATACAAAATGAAGCATATCACTTGGTGGACATATTTGGATTTTGGAGGCAATGTAGTTGGACGTGCTTCTCTAGTAATATTTACCAGGTAACCATAATATTATCAGTTTTTAGCACGTTCTAGAGCAGGAAAAGTGTCTGCAGTAAGTGCAGGCTATAGTGAAGGTTGGACTTCCACTTGGGCATTATGACTTAGTATCTAAGGAGTATGTGACTAAAAGCCAAGATTAGAATGGGGAGGGGGTTTTAGGAAGATATTGGTCAAAGGTTACAAAATTTCCTTTAGATAGGAGGAATAAGTTCAAGACTTCTGTTGTACATAAAGGTGCCTGCAATTAGTAAAATGTAAACTTGAACATTGCTAAGAAAGTAGATTTTGAGGGTTCTCACCACAAACACACACATACACACATGGCCTGAGAAGGAGTGCATATGTTTATTATCTTTTTTTGTTGTTGTTGTTAAATTCTTTTATTGGTACATTTTAGGTATACAACACAATTACATTTCTCATTGGGAATTGTACCTTTACATAATGCATCTTGGTTCTTATTTTTTCCACATTCCTAGCCTCCCTTCAACCTCTCCACCCTTCCCTATTTACAAAGACTTTATTTCCATTTTTTCCACTTCTCATCAATTTTCCTTTCTCCTGCCTGTCCCACTACCCATACACCTTTGGACCTTTTCTTCCAATTTGGCATTATCGATTATTCATTCTAATCATTGGTACTTTTTAGGTATACAATATAATGACATTCATCATTGGAAATTTGCACCTTTACATAATCTCCCTTGGTTCTTATTTTTCACCCTTGCCCAGCCCTCCCTTCAACACCTCCATTTCTCCTTATTTACAAAGATTTTGTTCCTATTTTTCCATTTTCTCATATTAATCCCATTCCCTTCTATCCTTTCCCCTAGCCCTCCCACTTCCTTCCCCTTTGCCCCTTTTCTTCCTATTTCACATTACCTATTATACATTTTAGTCCTTATTTACACTTTCAGTTTCTCACACCAGAGAAACTATTCAGTATTTATACATGTGTGTCCTATTTATTTCACTTAAGAGTATCGCCTCAATGTGCATCCACTTAGCTATAAATGTCTCTAATTTTTCAGTTTTTATGGCTGAGTAGTACTCCATTTTATTAAAAAACCACATTTTCCTTATCCAGTCTCCAGTTGATGGGCATTTGTGCTGCTTCCAAGTTTTAGCTATCACAAACTGTGCTGCTATGAACATGGGTGCACATATATCACTGTGGTATGATTCTTTAATTCTTTGGGGAAGATCCCCAGCAGTGGAATAGCTGGGTCAAATGGGACTTCCAGTCCTAGTTCTTTGAGGTATCTCCATACTGATTTCCACAGTGCTTGCACCAGTCTACACTCCCACCAGCAGTGGAGCAGGGTTCCTCTTTCCCCACAGCCCCACCAGCATTTGTTATTGGTTGATTTCATGATAGCAGCCATTCTTTCTGGAATGAGGTGGAATCTCAGCGTTGTTTTCATTTGCATCTCTTGAATGACCAGTGATGTTGAACATTTTTTCATGTATTTATTTGCTATTTCTACTTCTTTGTCTGAGAAATGTCTGTTCATTTCAGATGCCCATTTTCAGATTGGGTCTTTAAATTTGGGAGGTCTGATCTTTTTAAGTTCTTTATAGATTTGAGATAGTAGACCTTTGTCTGAGGAAGAGCAGGTGAAGATTTTTTCCCACATTGTGGGTTGTCTCTTCACACTGCTGGTGGTTTCTCCTGCTGTGCAGAAGCTTTTTAATAAGAAGAGATTCCACTTATTGATTGTGCTAGTTCATGGGCAACTGAGGTTTTGTTCATAAAATGTTTTCCTACACTGTTGTCTTCAAGAGTTCTACCTAACCTCTGTTCCAACTGGTTCAGAGTTTCTATTTTAATATTTAGATCTTTAATCCATTTGATTTTAGTTTAGTGCATGGTGAGATACAGGTCTAGTTTTAATCTTTGGCAAGTTGAAGCCCAACTTTTCCAGCACCATTTATTAAAGAGGCTATCTTTCCTCCGGTGGGGGTGTTTGGCTCCTTTATCGAAGATGAGATGGCTGAGTGTGTCTGGCGTTGTTTCTGCATCTTCTAATCTGTTCCACTGGTCATCAGGTCTGTTTCTTTGTCAGTACCATGCTGTTTTTATCACACTGGCTTTGTAGTATAGTTGCAGGTTGGGGATTGTGATACCCCTGCCATGTCTCTGTTACCTAAAATTGCTTTTGCTCTTGTGGGTCTCTTCTTGTTCCAAATGAATTTTTGGATTGTTTTCTCAAGGTCCATGAAGTATGCTGCTGGGATCTCAATTGGAATTGCATTAAATCTATATAGCAGTTTTGGAAGTATGGCCATTTTCACTCTATTAATCCTTCCTACCCAGGAGCAGGGGATGTCTGTCCATTTTCTGATATCATCTTTAATCTCTCTTTTCAGAGTGCCATAGTTTTCAGAGAAGAGGTCTTTGATTTCTTTTGTTAGGTTGATTCCTAGGTATTTCAGTTTTTTGGATGCTATTGTGAAAGGAATTATTTACCCTATTTCTCTCTCAGTGAGTCTGTCATTGGTGTAGAGGAAAGCTATTGATTTTTGTGTGTTGACCTTGTAACCAGCTACTTGCCTGAATGTGGTTATTAAGTCTAGAAGACTTTTGGTGGAGTTCTTGGGGTCTTCTACATAGAGTATCATGTCATCTGCAAATAATGACAATTTGACTTCTTCATTTCCTATCTCTATTCCTTTTATTTCTTTCTCTTGTCTAATTGCCGTGGCTAATGTTTCCAGAACTGTATTGAACAAGAGTGGTGATAGTGGACATCCTTGTGTTGTTCCTGATTTGAGTGTGTAGGATTTCAGTTTTTGACCCTTTAGTATGATATTAGCTGTTGGTTTTTCATAGATGGCTCTTATCAGTTTGAGGTAGAGAGCATATATTCCAATTTTTGTAGGATTTTTCTCATAAATGCATGTTGGATTTTGTCAAATGCTTTTTCTGTGTCTATGGAGATAATCATATGTTTTTTGTCCTTGGCTCTATTGATACAGTGTATTACACTGATTGATTTGTGTATATTGAACCATCCCTGCATCCCTGGCATGAATCCCGCTTGATCAGGGTGTATGATCTTCTTGATGATCTTCTGCATTCTTTTTACCAGTATCTTATTAAGGATTTTGGCATCTATGTTCATTAGTGAGATTGGCCTATAGTTCTCCTTTTTGGTTGGGTCTTTCTCTGCTTTGGGGATCAAGGTGATGCTTGCTTCCAGGAATGAATTTGAGAGTATTGCTTCCCTTTCAATTTCATTGAAGAGTTTAAACAGTAATGGCAGCAGTTCCTCTCTAAATGTCTTGTAGAATTCTGCAGTGAAGCCATCAGGGCCCAGGCTGTTCTTAGGGCCTGGGCTGTTAAGCTCTTCTTGCCTTGATGGTTTATGTTGAGAAGTGTGGTGTGATTCTGATGGGCTTTCCTTTGTATGTGATTTGTTTCTTTTCTCTCACTGCTTGTAGAACTTTGTTCTTCTGTTGAGTTTCTGGAATCTTAACAATTATATGCCTATGTGTAGATTTTTTTTGATCAAGGCTATTTGGAGTCCTATATGCCTCACTTATCTGTATGTCAAGTTCTTTTCCCGTCCTTGGGAAGTTTTCTGCCATTACTTCTGTGAAGAGGATTTTTTATGTCATGTGCACTCTCTCCTCTTTCTTCATTGACTCCAATCAGTCTTATATTATTCTTCTTTGCATCATCTAGCAGCTGCTGGATTGATTTCTCATGTTCCCTTATAATTTTAAAGCAATTTTTCTTTTCCTGGTCACTAATTGCAATCTTATCTTCTATATCTGAAATTCTGTCCTCACATTGGCTCATTCTGCTGTGTAGACTTTCAATGGAGTTTTTCATGTCCTGGAAATCTATTTGCATCTGTTTTATGGATTCCATTTGTTCCCTATGTTGGGATTCCATCATGTTCCTCAGCTCCTCTCTAGATTTATTAATCATGTCTTGCACTAGGGGCACAATTTCTCCTATTATCTGAGAAATTATTTCTGATTTCATTTTTTCCAGATCCCCTTTTGTTGCCAGTTCAGTGGTTACAGGTGGTTGCCTATCAGAATGTTCCATCACATTTCCCTTTGGGGTTGCTGTAGGTGATCTGGAAGTCTGGTTTTGAGACTTATTTATGTGTTTTCTCATTTCGACTGGGTGTGGGGGGGTATTGGCGCCTGCCCGGATTACCTCCTCTGAGCTGGGAGAGGTGGGACAGGGGCTGGGGGCAGCAGTAGGTATGGTGGCCCAAACGCCCTTTCCTCTGGGCTGGGAGTAGCAGGAGGGATGGTGGCCAGGAAGCCCCTTTCTCTGGACCAGGAGCAGTGGGATGGCGGCTCAGAAGCCCCTACCTCTGGGCCGGGAGCAGCGGACCTCAGTACTGTGGTCTAGTGGTCCGGTGTCCTCTGCATTTTTGTAGTGTGGAACCAGGTGGCTGTACATAGGAGTGGGTTGGGGGGTGTCCAGTGGATTGTTGCCAGGGTGCGGGCTGATTCGGCGTGTTCTGCGTGACTGGTGACCTCTGTAGGGCGTGTGCAGCCATATGATTATTATCTTGAGTTAGCCATTCCACAATGTGTATACATCTCAAAATGTATAAATTTTGCCATCTAAAAATAATAAAAAGGAAAGTGCATGTGGCAACTCCAACTCTGTTAATTCATCTTTTCTCTTTCCATATCACATTGAATGTATCTATGTTTTATCATTAATCACATGGTATTTTGCAATTTTTATTAAACAAAAAGTATAATAAATACATTTTAGGCATGTCTTAGGGAGTGGCTCAAATCCTTTGGGCTGTGACTCTTTCTGAGGATTTTGGCTTTTTTTTCTATCCTTGCTGCACCAGGGTAACCAACTATATGTGAGTTTTACTAGCTTCAGACAGCCAAAATCCCACAGTCCTCCCCTTCTGCCCAAACTGGATGCTTCTCCCACTCCTGGCTTCCTTCCTGCTGCCAAGTGAGAGACCATGAGACCTACCTGGATTATGGAAGTGCTGAGGAATTAATTCATGTACTGTGTGGAAAGCTTTTCATCAATGTGATGCAGAAGTCCAGGAACAAATGCTTCTCCTTGGGACAGATCTTCCTGGAATGCAGTTGTTCATAACCCTCTGGGGAGACAGCTTTGTGAGAGGAAGCAATCAGCTGCACTGACACCCACATGACCCCCAGCTTTGGAACACACCCTCCATCTGACTTCACTTTCTTTTTCTGGCTCACTTTTCTCCCTCTCACTCCTGCTCCCTTTGATTGCATTCTCTGAAAAACAAAATAGTGCACAGGCTTCTCCCTCAAGCTCAAGCTGAAGGGTCTGGGGTGCTCAGGTGTAGCAGATGTTACAGATGCTTGGACTGTTCTCCCTTTAGCCTTTACCACAATAGTTCACCCTTGCCTGATTTCAGACTACCAGCTTTTGCATTTCTTTACTAAAGGTTTTTTTTTTTGACGAGGTAGAAGTGCCAGAAGATGAACCTGAGAAAATGACCAACAGAAGTCATTGTTTAAATCTCCCAGGTTCTTTATTCTTCTGTAAGATAACTCTCAGCTGCTACAGCTTCCAGATGGGCCCTAGAACTCCCCATTGGAATTAAATTTGTTTTCCGCATTAGTAACTTGCATGGTAATCCAACCCTTATCTGCTGCCTTCGCTTTTCTGTTCCATTTCCCACTCCTCCACCAGACTGTCCCATGGCCACCTCTCACATAAAATTGCACTCAAATTCTTTTTTTTTGGTACCAGGGATCGAACTCAGGACCTTGCACTTGCAAGGCAGGCAGCCACACCACTGAGCTAAATCCCAGGCCTTGCACTCAAATTCTTGACTTAGGGTCCAGTTTGGTGGGAGCCCAAATCAAGACATCAGTTTAAGACATACATTTTCAGGCATGCCCTACTGAGGTTGCGAGTCATGTGGAACACGCCAAATCAGCCCGCTGCAGATAGGCAGCCACCTGGTTCCACATTACAAAGGTGCAGAGGACACCGGACCACCAGACCACGGTACTGAGTCCCGCTGCTCCTGGCCCAGCGGGCAGAGAAGCTCAGCCACAGAGAAGCTCAGCCGGTCCCAGCACCCAGAAGGAAGCTCCCCCACTGCCATCCCAGGCTCCTAGGGCAGAGAAGCTCAGCCAGTTCCAGAACCTGGAAGGAAGGTCCCAGCCTCCATCCCAGGCTCCTAGGGCAGAGAAGGTGAGCACCTGGAAGGAAGCTCCCTAGGGAAGGTGAGCCGCGTGGGTGCCAGAAGCCCTCCCCACCCCGGAAATGAGAAAACACATAAGCAAGCCTCAAAAACAGAGTTCCAGATCACCTACAGCAACCCCAAAGGGAAACGAGATGGAACAATCTGATACTCAACCTGGACTCTCTGAACTGGCAACAAAAGAGGATCTGGGAAAAGTGAAATCAGAAATAATTACTCAGATAACAGCAAAGATTTTGCTCATAGTGCAAGACATGATTAATAAATCTAGAGAGGACACAGATAAAAAAATAGAGGATCTGAGGAACATGATGGAATCCCAACATAGGAAACAAATGGAATCCATAAAACAGATCCAAACAGATTTCCAAGAGATTAAAAACTCCATGGAAAGTGTGTGCAGCAGAATGAACCAATGTGAGGATAGAATTTCACATACAGAAGATAAGATTGCAATTAGTGAGGAGGAAAAGAAAAATTGCTTTAAAATTGTAAGGGAATATGAGAAATCAATCCAGCAGCTGCTAGATGATGCAAAGAAGAATAATATAAGACTGATTGGAGTCAATGAAGAAAGAGGAGGGAGTGCAGATGACATAAAAAAACTGTTCACAGAAGTGATGGCAGAAAACTTCCCAAGGAGGGGAAAAGAACTTGACATACAGATAAGTGAGGCAGATAGGACTCCAGCTAGCCTTAATCAAACAAAATCTACATATAGGCATATAATAGTTAGGATTCCAGAAATCCAACAGAAGAACAAAATTCTACAAGCAGTGAGAGAAAAGAAACAAATCACATACAAAGGAAAGCCCATCAGAATCACAGCAGACTTCTCAATGCAAACCCTCAAGGCAAGAAGAGCTTGGAGTGATGTATTTCAAGCCCTAAAGGAAAACAGCCTCCAACCCAGATTGATATACCCTGCAAAACTATCTTTCAAAATTGATGGAGAAATAAGATACTTTCATGACAAAGAGCACCTCAGGAACTTCATGAATACCAAACCGGCACTCCAAAAAATTTTAGACAATACCCTAGGAAAAGACAATGAGGATCACAACCCCAGGAAACCCAGCAGAATGAATCCATTGGGTGTGACAAATTAAACGCAAAGGGGGAGAATCCACCAAAAAGAAAAAGTCATGGCAAGGCTTTTAAAACTTTTAACCTCATCTCCCTAATGAGTGTATAATTCAATATTATTATTGTACTGATTAATATTTTTCTGATTCTAGATTTGCACATCATTCCTTGTGCTATACTAGCTATTTATCATCTTCTTATGTCTACATTTTAATTGGGTTGTCTATTAATGAGCTCTAAGAATTCTTTATATATTCTGGTCATAGGTTATATGCATTGTAAATATGGTCTGTTTAAGGACTACTTTTCATTTTAATGATGTCATTTAAAGCTCTAAATTTTGATGGAATCTCATTTATCAATTTTTTTCTCTTATACATCATGTTTTTTTGTATCCTAGGTAGTTCTTGCTTACCCTGAATTCATAAACATTTTCCTTTATAATTTCTTCTTAAAGTTTTATACTTTTAGGCTTTATTTAGGTTCATAGATCCCTTCAAGTTATTTTCATGTATGGAAAAAAAGGGTTGAGGTTAATTTTTTATATATGGATACCAGGTGTTCTAGTGCCGTTTGCTGAAAACACTATCTCTTCCTCGGCTCTTGAATTGAGTTTATATTCTATAAAATGCTAATGTTAAATAATCTTTCAGAACTCAGTGGACCATATATGTGTGGTTCTATTTCTAGATTCTCTGTTTTATTCCAATGATCTATATGTATTTCCTTACACCAACACTGCCTTGATTACTGTAGCTTCAGAAGAAGTCTTAAAATTAGGTACTAAACGCCTTCCAACAGTTTTTTTTTTTTTAACTTTTCTAGGTCCTTTGTACTCCTACATAACTTTTAAATTTCAATATCCAATTCTTCATTTATAGCAAGTATACATAGACCTGAATTTTTATATATACCTTGTGTTTTCTAATCCTGCTAAATTCAAGTACAAGTTCTAGGGGCTCCTAGAGATTTCTTAGTATTTTCTCTGTAGATGATCATTTCATCTACATATAAAGATTTTGCTTCTGCCGTGCCAAACCTATCCTAGTTTTGTCATTTTGTTGCCAGACTATTTTGGTGGGGACTAGGTTTCAAAGTTTAATGGACAGATAAAGAGTAAGCATATCTGCCCTTGTTCCCCACCTTAAGGAGAAAGCATTGTATCTTCTCCGTTCATATAAAACATTCTTGCTGGAAGTATGGAGTACATGTCTTTAATCTGTTGAGAAGTCTCTGTTCTACTTCTAGTCTCCTGATAGCTTTTACCACGAACAGCTATAGTATTTAGTCCAATACTTTTTCTCCAACTAGTGACAGGGTCATATGGCTTTTTCTTTTCCTCTGTTAAAATGATGACTTTTGGGAGTGGATCTTCCAATGCTGAACCAACACTGCCATCCCTATAATAAAACCACTTTCTACATCCTGCCAGATCTGACTTCCAATAGTTTGTTTTGTTAAACAAATTTCTATCTATGTTCATACTTTTTTCTTCTATTATCTTTATCCAATTTTAGGATTAGCACAATGTTGATTTCCTAAAATGAAGGGAGAAGTGTTCCTTCTTTTTTCTGCTTTAATTGTTTGATATAATGTATTAGTTAAAATGTTTATGAGCCTGCTGTTGTCATGTAGGTAGATTTTCAAGCTAGGAATATACTTTCTTTAATAGGTGGTATTCAAATTTCATATTTCCATCAGAGTTAGTTTCATTAATTTGTCTTCCAAGGTACTTCTTAGAAGTTGTCAAATTTATTTCAAAAAAGATTTTTGTAATATGCTTTCTATATCCTTTTAAATTCTGTAAAATCTGTGGTAATGTCTCCTAGATCTTGATATTGTAATTTAAAAAATGTATAACTGATATTGTGTAACAGGAAGAAAAGGTCTGAAAGAGGAGGGGAATTGGGAGGGGTAGGGGAAGGGAAAAAAGGGAAAGGAAAAAATATGAGAAGAGGAAAACAAATGGAAACAAGGCTTTTGCAGATAGGGAAGGGTGGAGGGGGTGAAGGGAGGGCAAGGGAAGGGGAAAAAAAATAAGAACCAAGAGACTCATGTAATGGTACAAGATCCCAATGATGAATATAACTGTATTGTATACCGAAAATGTACCAATAAACTTAATGGGGGGGGGGACATACATTTTCAAATACTAATAGACATTTCGAAAATTTCACAATATATCCCATTCATGACATTAAACATTCTAATATTTTTTCCAAGACATGAGATTTAAGCAGCACATGGTATTTATCATATGAATTATCAAGATTTATGTAAATGATATGTTGTTCATTTTGGTGGTTGCCAACTTTTCCACCTGTAATCAACCCAGCATTCAGCAGAGCTAACAGGCTTTATTCCTTGGGTCAGAGTTACAAAGTAATAAGACACAGTTGTGCCATTTATACCTGTCATGGAAAGGAAATGATCCCCATGGAGATTTCTCCTAACTTATTTTTTTGTTGTTTTGAGACAGGGTCTCCCTATGTGTTTCAGGTTGACTTTGAACTCACTATGTAGCCCATTCTGGGTTGCAACTATCGGAGATCCTCCTGCCTCAGTCTCCCAAGTGCTAGGATTACAAATGTGCCACTATACCCTGCTGATTTCTCCTAACTTCTATTTGTACAGTATTTTGAAGGGTGCTAAATAGCAGGGGTCCTTAGAGAAAAATCAAAGCACTCACAATTATATTCTACTTAAAAAGAAAATGAATTGTACACAAGCTTTCATTAACCAAGGCACACATCTGTCTCATCTTTCTTTGGAAAGAAATGACAACTAAAACTTATTATGTAGTACTTGATAGATTTTGCTTTACTCTGGGGCAAATTGGGTTTCCTGCTTTGAAAGGACAGTACCTTCTTTATTGTAATACAATTAGGAAGGCTTTTACAGTTTTATTTCACCTCCCTGAAATGATTTGTGGCTAGTTAACGAACTTCTCTGAGCTCTGGGTTTGTTTTATGTGTACATTAGGGATAGTGATAGTTTCCCATTAGTAAGTTGAATATCAGAATTAAATATTATGTCACCAGTGCGTGTTACATTGTCATTGCTCTATAAATGACAGTGATTCTTATTTCACAATGGCTTCATTTTTCAGTGGTGAAAATAGAGGTGTATAGCAAAGAGTGGAGGCTAAGAAATGACATGCAGATGTCTAATTAGATTCAGGGGACCTGAATGGGTCTCTGCTCAAAGATACCTCCTCCACATATTCTTCCTGCACTAACTGACTTGGTCTCACACCCCTGCATAACCCCAGTCCTTCTATCTGAGTCCCATCAGCAGCTAGCTCAGTGCTTCTCAAAGTGGGCCAGCAGCATTGGATTCAGCTGGGACCTGGCTACCAATGCTACTTACCAGGTTGGTCCCCAACTAGACCGACTGAGTGAGAAACTCTGGGGGTGGGGCTCAGGAGTCTACACTTTACAAAGGCCCCCAGGAGATACTTATATATGTTAAAGTTCAAGGAACCACAGATCCAGCTGAGCCGTTAACCTGGCCTGCCTACCTGCTCCTCACAGAGCCAACCTTGGGGTGCTGCCTGACTTGGGTTCCTCTTCCTCTAACCTTCATTCTGAGCTGTTGCTATTGTCCCAACATGCACTCCTCTCCAGTTCTGATTTCCCCATCCCTCCCTCCCTCCCTCCCTCCCTCCCTTCCTTCCTTCCTTTCTTCCTTCTGTCTCTTCTTGTTTTCTCCTTCTTGTTCTTGCTCTTCTTCCTCTTTCTCCTCTTCTTCCTCCTCCTCCTCCTTCTTCTTCTCTCTCTTTCTCTCTCTCCCTCCCTCCCTCTCTCTTCTTTTTTGAGATGGGAGGTCTCACTATATTGCCCAGGCTAGTCTCAAACTCCTAGGCTCAAGTGAGTCTCTCACCTCAGCTTTCTGAGTACCTGGGACTGCAGGTGTCTTCAACCTCACCTGGTGCCAGCTCTGATTTTGATCTTCACCTTTGACCACCTAAGACCATGGATCCTTCATAGTATGTCATTTCTATTTATTCCTTGGTGTCTGTATGGCAGCTCCAGACAACTTAGCTTGACACAGTTCACCCCTGGTACTTTAGACCAGGAAGCCAATATGTTTACTAGGTTGCAACCCTTGCAGGTGGATGGACTCATTAGCAGCCCAGCTTCCAGGCTCAGTCCTACCCCAGGTGCTATAGCAAGTCACTTGGGAAGCCAGACAATGGCCCAACTCTTCAGTTGTGAGACACAGTAAATTCCCTATGTGTCATGTTTTCTGCCACCTGCAAATAGAAGATTCATAGCTGATGTGTCTGCTCCAGGAATTACAGGGTGCAATGTGTCTGGGTCCTATGCTTATACCCAAAGCCTAGTTTTCTTATACTCCAAATCCTCATATCAGAACTCAGCTTAGTCCCTCCACCCTTGTGGTAGTCAGCTTTACATCACTGTGGGAAAACACTGGAGAGAAGCAACTTATGGGGAGGAAAGGTTTATTTTGGCTCATGGTTTCAGAGTTGGCTGGTTCTGTTGTTTTGGGCCTGTGGTGCTACAGCACACGATGGTGACAGCACTTGGCAGAGGAGGTTCAGACCTAACTTCCTTTCACTTCTCAAAAGTCCCTTCCCCTCCCAAGAGTCCATAGGCACAAAAGGGCCCTTGGGAACACTTATCCAACTGCAGCAACCCTGCTAAGCTTGTTTCTCTCTCAGCAGATCTCTGCTGATAAGTCACAGCCACCTACCACCTCAGGGGCTGAAGACTCATGAGAGCACTAGTGAAATTCTTTTTTTTAAAGGTTAGCAAAAGAGCTTTGTGCATTAGGATCTCTTACTCTTGATTCTCCTGGCTTTTTTTTTTTTTAGCTTCCCTTCTCCAAAATAAACCTTGCTTGTTCTTTTTAAAAATGACTGTCTAGATTCACTTCTCAAGTGTAAACAGCTAAACTATAAACATCCCTCTCTCTGGCAGGAGCTGGGAGGATTCAGGACTAGGCTGACTCTGGTTTCTTTACTTTCACTTTGCTTCCGCCAGCTTCCTGAATTTCTGACTGTTGGTTTCCCAGTAGTGGAAAGAAGTGCAGTTATTCAGAAAATGTCAACACCAGTGGGCTGTTAACTTACTTGTTTCAAATCTAGGTCTGTTTCACCAATTGCAATCATTTTCAAAAAATATTTCTTTGATTTGGGTCAGTTAAGTAGATTTATTATGGAGGAAATTAACCATAAAGTATTGACATTGAGAGAGAAAATATTCTGGGAAGGAAAAGGAGAGAGAGAAAGGATGAGCAGAAGAGATAGAAAAAAATTAAAAAGGACTAGGGGTGTAGCTCAGTGCAAAGGCCCTGGGTTCAAGTCCCAGTATCCACACCCCCCCCAATTCTTTTTCTTTGTAATGTTAAATGTGAGAATATGGGGATTTTTCTTTTCTAAGAGAAATGAGTTATCTTGTTAGCATTCTGGAAACTACAGGTAGGAGTGATTGCAACTAATATCCTAAGACTAAAGCCAAGGGGTAGTTGCATTACAAGTTCTTGGAACTTCTAGCCTCTTTTTTCTGGTTTGGTACTGGGGATTGAACTCCGGTCTTCGCGCTCTCAGAACCACTGAGCTAAATCCCTGGCCCACTTCTAGCCTTTTTCCTTGTTTCAATAAATGAAGTGTTAACGTGTTCTTTCTTAACTCTCACTCAAGCATCTCTCTCTCTCTACATATATATATATATTTTATATTCTATGCATACCATATATAGACTATAGTCTCTATATATTGTCTATTGGAATCTCTCTTTATATTTAACTTTGTCATGAAAAATTTCAAATGCTCATAAAAACCAAAAAATACAAAGAATTAAAACATACCATTACCCTATTTGAGCATTTGTCAGTGTTTTGCTAATGTGTTTCATCTATTCCCCTCTCTATCCCCTTTAATTTGCATGCAGGAATATTTAAAAGGTCCCAAACTTTACGTTACCCTTAGATACTGTTTTATTTTTTTCAATTTAACATTTTCTTCCATGTCCTAATATATTGCCTTAGTCTGTTTGCTATAACAAAATACCTTACACTGGGGAACCAAAGTTTCATTACTTACCATTCTGGAGGCTGGGAGTTCAAGATCAATAAGTCAGTAGATTTGGAATCTGGCCAGAGTTCATTCCTCTCAGATGGTGCTGTCTCCCTGTGGAAGGGACAAACATGCTCCCTCCAGCCTTTTATAAAGGCATTAATCTCATTAATTAGGGCTCCAACCTTGAAGCTTAGTTACTGCCTGAATGCCTCACTTCTTAATCCCAACACATGGAGGAGATTCAATTTTAATTTATGAATTGGGGCACACAGACCTTAAGATTATATCATATATGTCTCATCTGTTACCAACATTCCACTTTTCCCCTGTTTCTTTTTGTCAAATAATAAATATAAAACTATTCTTTCCCTTCCCAAGATAATATTGCTTGTCTTTTCCTCCTCAGAGGATTCATTCCTATAGTTCATGAGCTTTTCCTAGGTCTGGCAGCCTGGTTAGGCCTCACAGTGTCTGTTCTGCCATTTTCTGTGTTGTCTATGGAGGTAGAGGGTGTGGATGGAGGTTGTGGAGGAGTATCGTGTACAATGTAGGAGTAAGGGTGGGACCAGGGTCCTCATTTTGGGCTTTCTGTTAAATTTTCATCCCATGAAAATTATTACACTTGATCTTAGCCAAACGGCTGAGAAGCGATGCCATGAAAATTATTAATCTTTTCTCTCTTCACTCCGAACTTTGTGTATCATGCAAGTTTATACTTTCTAGGGTAAACCAGTAGATCCTATGACTTAACTATTTTAATATTCCTAGGTATATGTTTGAAGATGCTGAGAGCAGTGTGTAGAGTACAGTAGTTCTCAGATTATAGTGTGCATAGAATCTGCTGGATGGCTTATGAAAACCCAGCTCCTCCCCAGACTTCTGACTCAGTTAGTCTGGGGCAAAACTGGACAGGGTGCGTTTCTACAAGTTTCCTATCAGGTATTGTTAGCAGTCTAGGGAGTACACTAGGAGGAACCACTTATACAGCAGAAACTTTTTGATTATGTAAACCTGAAGATGAATCCTTATTTTGTGACCTTGGGCAGGTCATGTAGACTCCCAGATTGAGTTTCCTTATCTGTGATCAACAAATGTTTCTTTGCCCTTTACCTTTTTCCAATAACAACTTGCTGCTTTTAGAATCAAAAGCTTACACGTATTCTCTTCACACTGTCTGCCAGTAGTATCAGAGGTGGCTCATCCTGTATCCTTTCATCCTGGAATTCCTCTCAGAATCTGCTTGCATCTGTACTGAGGTTTTTGATTGAACAAAAACAGTGCTGAGGACAGAGAATTGTATTTAGATTCCTGAAATCATCAAATGATGAGAAGATCATCCATTCACCCAACAGATATGTACTGGAGACTTACTTTGTGTCAGGCACTGGCTGACACTTTATGTCAGCTGCTGGACATACAGCAGGTAACAAGATAGACAGGCCACTGTCCTTGTGGGATTTGCTTCTTGTGGTTGAGTAAAAAGGGGAAATCATGGTAGGGCTCAAATGAAACAGGAAAAATATAGTGTTAAGTCAAGGTCAAATAACTATCTGTATTATTGTCCTGGAGGCCAAAAGTTCCAAGTCAGCTCAGGTGGGCAAAAGGCAAGGTGTTGGCAGGACTCTAGTGTCTGAGAGGGAAATCTGTCTCCTTGTTTCCTTCCAACTTCTAGAGCTGCATTCTTTGGTTTGTGGCCACTTCCCCCATCTTCAAAGCCACAGTGTGATGTCTTCAAATCTGTTTTTCCTTTCTTCTGTCACACTATTTTCTCTTGAAGGGAAGATAGCTTTAGACAGGGAAGACTGTAGACACAAGATAGAAAATGATCCAGGAAGGATGGGAGGAGAAAGTTTTACCTGCCAGGTGCTTTCCAGCCATTCTTCCTTTAATTCTTACCCTAACTCTTTGAGGGAGGTAGTGTTTTATACATGAAAAAGCTGAGGCTCCAAGTACAACTTGTCAGATGGTTAATAAGTGGTAACACCAGGATTATGATGCGGGCAGCTTTCTTTTGGAGCAGAAAGCAAGGAAAGCCTTGATACTCAAAGCATAATTGGCAGACTTGCAGCCTTGGGATCACCCACTGTCATTGAAACAGATCTGTTTTGCCTGCACATAGAATGCCAATCACTGAAATGATGAGTTTTGCAAAAGACAAAAGAGTTTTCTTTTAGTTCTTTTATTGGTACATTTTAGGTATACAATTCATTTACATTTATCATTGGGTGTTTGTACCTGTACATGATATATCTTGATTCTTATTTTTTTTCCCAATTACCTGTGCACCCTTCACCCCTTCCGCCCTTGCCTATTTACATAGATTTCATTTCCATTTTTTTTCTTTTCTCATAGTTTTTCCTTTCCCTCTTCTTCTTTCCCTTTCTACTCCCTTCACTCCTTTGTCTTTGGACCTTTTTGCCTATTTCAAATTATCAATTATTCATTTTAATCATTTTAACCCTTGTTTACACTATCAGTTTCTCACACTAGTGAAACTATTCGGTATTTACACATGTGTGTCCTATTTATTTCACTTAAGAGTATGGCCTCGATATGCATCCATTTAGCTATAAATGACTCTAGTTTTTCATTCTTTATGGCTGAGTAGCACTCCATTTTATAAAAAAACCACATCTTTTTAATCCAGTTTCCAGTTGATGGGCACTTGGGCTGCTTCCAAGCTTCAGCTATTACAAACTGTGCCGCTATGAACATAGGTGCACATATATCACTGTGGCATGATTCTTTTAATTCTTTTGGGAAGATACCCAGCAGGGGAATAGCTGGGTCAAATGGGACCTCTAGTCCTAGTTCTTTGAGGTAACTCCACACTGACTTCCACAGTGGTTGCACCAGTCTGCACTCCCACCAGCAGTGGAGAAGGGTTCCTTTTTCCCCACAACCCCACCAGCAATTGTTATTGGTTGATTTCTTGATAGCAGCCATTCTTTCTGGGGTGAGGTGGAATCTCAGTGTTGTTTTCATCTGCATCTCTTGAATGACGAGTGATGTTGAACATTTTGTCATATATTTGTTTGCTGCTTTTACTTCCTTGTCTGAGAAATGTCTGTTCATTTCAGATGCCCATTTTTGAATTGAGTCTTTGAATTTGGGGGGTCTGATTTTTTTCAATTCTTTATATATTCTAGATAGTAGTCTTTTGTCTGAGGTACAGCTGCTAAAATTTTTTTCCCATATTGTAGGTTGTCTGTTATTTCTGTTGGTGGTTTCTTTTGCAGTGCAGAAGCTTTTCAATAAGATGAGATCCCAGTTGTTGATTCTTTCTGCTAGTTCCCGTGCTGCTGAGGTTTTGTTCATGAAGTCTTTTCCTATGCCAATCTCTTCAAGAGTTCTACCTAACTTATCTTCCAGCAAGTTTAGTGTTTCTGTCTTAATATTTATATCTTTATACACTTCAATCCCCAACTTGAAACTATACTACAAAGCTACTGTGATAAAATCAGCATGGTACTGGCAAAGGAACAGACCTGAGGATCAGTGGAATAGATTAGAAGATGCAGAAACAACTCCAGATATGCTCAGCCACCTCCTTTTTGACAGAGGAGCCAACCACCATCATTGGAGGAAAGACAGCCTATTTAATAAATGGTATTGGAAAAACTGGATTTCAACCTGCCAAAGATTGAAACTAGACCCATACCTATCACCATGAACTAAACTAAGACAAAAGAGTTTTTTCAGCCAGAAGAGGCAGTCTCAGATCTGCCTCCTGCAGGTTAGATGTTAGGGGTATTTACATAAAGACTTGGGGTGGTCTGAGGCATGAGGAAAGGTGCTTGGAGTTAGGGAAAAGTGTAGTAATTGGTGATCTGCAATGCTTGATCAAATCTCACGGCTCTCCCTTAAGGTGCATGTTCAGAAACTGGTGATATTGAAGTGTGCTCTGAGGGTGGAGTTTTGACTGTCTGACATCAAAAAGCTAAGCTACCCACAAGTTTCTGATAAACTACTTAGGTAATCGTTACTGTCGTGACTCATACAAGAGGCTGTTGTTATCTGCAGCAAAGTGAACGGGAGTATATTGCTTAGGAGGATGGCCTCTACAATCGGTGATAAAAGGAAGGACTAAATGTAAGCTAGACAGTTTGTTCAGGTTTTCCCTTGGTTTTGCCAGGAACTTGTTAAAAACATAGAATCTCAGCTTCCACTGGAGACTTGCTGAAACAATTTACATTTTAACAAGAGCTCATTGATCCCATTGTAAATTAAAGTTTGAGAAGCCCAGCTGTCCAGCACCACCCTGGAAATGGTGTCAAAGTACAGTTTCAGCAGCTGTGGAAGCTTGTGAAATAATTTTGTTGTTGTTGTTAAACACCATTAGAAAGTTAAGTTTGGCTGATTAAGTCTTCATTTGGTAAAGGAAATAACAGTTAAAAAAAAAGCTCTCCAAGTTCAAGTTCATGTCTCCAGGCATAATGGAGGACACCATGGTGCATTCTAAACAGTAGTTACTTTTGTCCCTTGGGGGTTAAAACATTCGATGACTCAGCGATTTATCATCTCTGTGTGCTTCAAGGTCTTGTGTCATAAATTATACAAGAGAAGGTTATTAAATTACAACACTCTCTCCTACCTTGGATGCCGGCATTAGGCATATTTGGGTCACTGCAATCATTACTTGGTAAGTAGGGAAAATCTTTCATGATTATTGTGCTTTAAAAGATGTTTATTTGCTGAAGTCTGTGTTTGCCCCAGGTCCTTGATCCAGCTGGTACTGTATTTCTAAACTTTAGAGTACATGGTTTTGGATATGTTCAAGATATGTAAAGATACCACAGGAGATGGCTAGTAGATTAATGTTTCTCGTGGACTGCTTGGATTTTAGACTTACCTAGTGCTGGTTAAAAACATGGATCTCTGGGCCTCACCTGAAAAATAAGTCCTAGGGGTGGTACTCAGAAATTTAAATTTTTAACACGCTTGCCAGGCATTAATTATATAAGCTAATCTTTGTGAATTACCACTGTATACCACAGACTTTACCCTTGTTATTGTATGGATGAAGAATTGAAAAGAGGGAGCATTACAGGGACTTGCCCAAAGTTTCCACACTGTACGTATACTTCCATTTCCCATTTCATTTATAAGATGTCTACTATTTGCCACCTGGTAAAGTCTGCTATCTGCTATAGATGCTTGGCTCTTTAGGAGTCTTTTAGTTCTATTAGTATTTAATGAAGGCAGGGTTAGCTGATTGTGAGTGTGAAATAGGCAAGCAAGTGGTAACAAACAGTAGCTAAACTTGGAAACACTTTCTTATATTGTATTAAGTGGTTGTCTCTGGGCATACCAAGTCCCCAGAGGCTTTTTTCAAAGAGCTGACATAGTCCACGAATTACCAGCAGGGGGCAGAAGAGAGCTATCAAATGTCTTCTAGAGGCCAGGTATGCACCATGGTTGTCAATTGAGAGCTTGTTGGAGCTGAAGTCATGAGCTGGCTACTCTAGGAATGTCTGCTAATGACAACTGTAATCTGAGCAGGCCGAAACAGCTCTAAACTACAGAGCTTAATGTGAGGCAAAGGCAGTTACCCCAGCGGAAGCCAGGAGAGCAGGCTGGTGACTTTGGAGCAGGGTAAGCAGCGAGCGTGTCAGAGTGGGACTGTCAGGAAGCTAATGAGCTGTCAGGAGCAGCAGGAAGCAGTTACCCTGGCTCAGCATTCCAGGGGGCAATTGCCCTGGTATGATCAGGACACAGTAGTGCTTCTATAAAAGAACTGTATCATTAAAACTGAATTAAATTTTGATTATTAAAAATTCTGGAACCTAATTCTTTATTGAGAAATCCTTTGGTAGTGAGATCTTCAATTCTTTTTGAAAAATGCTCTTGTATGAAAAAATACCAGACAATACATGATTAAATACAGCAATTATGGTACAATCAATACTTGCTCAAAAAGTTTCAGTGCAAAGAAAGATCAATGAAGGTTTGAGGGATCAAGCAAGGCTTCCCTAAGGAAGCAAAATTTGGTCTGGGCCTTAATGGATGAATGTGATTTAGAAAGTCCAAGAGGACCATCAGGGAGCCCAGCGAGCAGCTCCATCTTTTTGCAGGTCTTCCTGAGACACCTGTCTATACTGAGTGCCTGTAGTGTGCGGTGGGCTGGAGGATAAACACATTTATTTGAACTTTGGTAAGCTGTGTTTTGGATGGGTTTCAGCATGTTCTGAAAGAAGAGTCCGGTTCTTAAAAGAAGGAATTGTATCATTCACTTAGAAGAAGTAAGCATCACCTGCATCTAAAACAGGTGGCCCACAGTAAGACCGTTTGCTGGGGAGGAGGTGGTACCTGAGGCTTTTTGGTTAAGGCGCCATCATTTTTCTCACTTCTTGTCTGGATATGAAGAATTTACTAAATTTTTTTGAATATGATAAAAAGTTTTGTTGAGAATTCTGTAATGAGAACAAGGCACAGTTCTCACACACAAGACACACATCTTCTACCCATTAATGGGCTGATAATTATCCTTTATCATTGTGGTCCAGAGAGTAGTCATGACTGTGTAGACATTCTTTGTGTACTCCACATCTCCCAAAGTGTTAGCTTTTTGCTTTTTATCCCTAATCACCAATAGGGTTTTTGTGTCTTTGATTAGAGGCTTATCTAAAATATCATGTCTTTTTCAAGTAATTTTTGTAGACTTCATGTCCTCCATGGCATTCTGCAAAGCATCAGCTTGTATTTGAGTTGGTGACATAGCAGCTCTTATTCCCAGCATAAAGTGTTTCTTAATATTATTACCAATATCATTATTTTGTTCTAAGCAACTCAAAAGATATAGCACTTGTCCACCAGCAGCAGTGGCTCTCTGGGGTTGTGATTCTCTTGGGGCTGGTAATGTGGTTGAAGATGAAATTGGAAAGGATACACCAGTCACCCAGGGAAGCATCCCAGAGACCATGAGAAACACTCTCCACCTTCTGAGGTGCTTTTAGGTAAGAGGCATGGCTATAGTTTCATGATTCAGGATAAGTCTGTGTGTGTGTGTGTGTGTATGTAGTGTGTTCAGTGTGTGTGTGTGCTTTGCGGTAATTAGTATTTATCTTTCTGCTGTGAATTTAGGAGAAGTGTTATCAATCCTTTTGGTGAATCCCCTTAGTGAATCACATTTGAAATCCAAGATGAATGTGTGACCATCCATTATTAAGGATGCTAGGACGGCTATTGGACAGAACTTCTACATTTCTTCTTGCCAACACAAGGTTACGGGAGCTCTGAGATAATAATAATCACTTAATGCATTATTTCTGGATGGTATTTCCCTTCAGGACATTCTTTAGTGTATCTGGGAATCTATAGAAAATTATTTGAAGAAGAGGAAAGAGAAGTTAGGGTTAATTGTTTGATGCTCCATGAAGCGAGAATGACAGCTAACATGGGAAGAAATGAACTATGTGGAAGCAGTTAATATCTCCAAATGGTTGAGTTTTTAGAAGTAATAAATCTGACATCATAGTTGAACCCAGATTTAGTGAGTCCAGGCCAGAAATTTAAATAAACTTTGTAGATTTGTGCTTATTTTCTGTGAATTAAAAAAATCCACCCTCTTCCTGTGTTTGTCTATGGTGCCTCTTCAAAGTGGTGGTGGTTTCGTTAGAGGGTGTGGCTTATGTGACTTGCCCATGGTGCATGGAGATAGGGTTTGTGGACTGTGAAATGGATTTTGGAACCACTGTCTGGCAGAGGGGCTGACCTGGGCTGTGCTCTGGCTCAGAGAAGTTCAAGGTCAATAATCCCTTTGGAGGGGTGTTTGGGGGTCCTCTGCTTCTGTACCCTAGTGGTCTGGGCTCTTGGCACCCACTAGGTTTCCCTGTTGCCTTAGTCCCTGAGTTGGTTCTTGCTGTGCTGTGCAGTCTGTCTGGGACTCCACTACTGTGATCCTTTCTGGAAACTCCCATGACTTTTAGGAGCTCTGGGAAGCTTCTGGTCCCATCCATAAGACCAGGAGACAGCTTTGAAAAGTTAGCTGAGGCTTTTTCTCTAATTGTTTTTCATTATCAAATTTTATTTTGAGTCAAAGGATCAGATGGGGGAAAGGGCAGAGACCAAAGAGTATTTTCATTCCAGCTGGACAGAAATCTTTTCATTTTGGAAATTCCCTCAACCCCTTTTTAGGACACTATGATGCCTGGTACTCTAATCCTAAAAGGGAAGATTGAGGTGCATCTTATTCCTCTAGCTCCTTTGTCAATTCCACCATTCCTCAGATAGGGAGGAAAAAACTTGGGCTTTCCATTTCCTCTACATCTTATCTTCTTTCTACTTTAGGAAAGCAAGCTTCATGGTGAGCCACCAAATACACAAGGAGTAGCCTCCCTGTGATATTTGCTCACTCACCATGTGGCCAGTGGACAGAGGCAGCAGCGAGATCAAGGAGTATATAAGAAATGCAGCATCTCAGGCCCTCCAAGACCCTACTGGATCAGATTCTGCATTTTTCAAATCTGCCCCCCCCCCGCCCCATGACTCATCAAGATTTGAGAAGCACAGGTGCAGAACAAACTGTGTGACTAAGCTGATGTAGGCTTAACCTTACTAAGTTAAAGGAGTTAAAGAGATTTAGGAAACCCGTTTTCTCCTGAAAAAGTCCAAGCCATTTAGTTGCTACAAAATCATTTTGATACTCTGAAGCTGAATATTAACTATTTTTCTTTTTATACTTTTGTTATAATTGTCATTAACTTTCTCAAGGGAAGTACATCTTTTTAATAGACTCTGAAGTTCAGTGTTAGGAAATGCAAAAGGGCAAGCTACTTAATTATACTGAAATAGTATCACTTTTACATTTTTTTTCCATAGGAAATCTATAGTTTACTATAGATGGTGTGCTTTTCCTCGTTTGTCAAGAGTAAATTAATAGGCTAACATTTTCAAATGTATACTTTAATAAGTATAAAGTATATAAACAATTAGGTAAGCTTGTGGAGAAGCTGACCAAGATACATAAATTAGAAGATACAAGTATCCATCTAAATTTTCTATGTTTCTTTTTTTCTTTTTGCAGAAGATTTATTAAGGTTGTTTTATATACAACTTTTCATATGTCATTTTGGAAGTCCTTTATTGTAAAGATAATTCTTTTGTCTGATGACAAACAGCAGCCACAATCATTATTCTGGACCTCCACATTGGATAAACTCCATTTCCTCTTGAGATATAAGTTTCCTTCCATACTTCTGAGGTAGCATTTTTAGTATTTCTGCAGTGTCTGGTGGACCTGGATGCATCAGCAACTCCGGTGATTTACTTCCCTTAGAATGCACTGGGTTTAGGATTGTCTCTTCTGGCAGAGAACCTTATTAATGGTGTATGTGGCTTGATTACCTGGATGACCCTGCTAGCAGATGCCATCTTGCTGCCCATCATGACCCCGGGAAGGGGCAGCTCTCCCTTTTACATTTAAAAAAAAAGAAGAAAATATTGAGAGAAGAGGTGAATGAAGTGGTTAAGCTGGTCATAATATTATTTATTAGACCTTAGTTTTTCTTGTATGGCTTTACCCTGGAATTGTCCAATTTATAGGTTGAAAGCAAATGAATTGATTTTCACCCCTATATCCATGCTTAAAGTGTGTTTCACCAAAATGCTTTAAAATAAGAATTTTATTAACAAATTGGTTTGGTAATTGCTGTGAATTATATGTTTCTCTTGGATATTTGTGATAGACATTATCATTATAAAGATATTTCACAGTCCTGCCAAGAAATCCCTCTGACCTTACCTGACAGAGTTTTAAAAACCCATTTGATCATGAAACGCTGTTTTGTGTAATATCCATTAGCATGCCATGGAACTTGTGTTTTCTAGACCATGTTTTAGAATATTCTAATCTAAAGTGAACCCTTTATACTAAATGAAATGATTGCTCAATCTATTTGTGATGTCTCTAAGCTCCACTTGATGGCTCATAACTGGTCCTAAGTACCCCATGGTTTTTCTCATGTGCCACAAGGTCAAGGGACTATGGGATCTACAGAACTATACAGGAAATACCTTCCCCTATCACTGCCCTTGTCCTAGGCCCAGCTGATGTGCCTTAAGTCTCCAGTATTTAATATTCTGCCTGTCTTATCAGCCAATGGAGTTGACACCACTGATTACTTCTTTATTCAGTTTCACCCCAGGTGCCACCTCTAAGATCTCCTTCACATAGAGAACCAAATGGTTGATAAGAAGATAGTATCTCTCACTCACAACCCAACTCAGCCTTTTAGGCTGAATTCCTGAGATTCCTGATGACTAGAAGGAGAGTGGACTATTCCCAAAGCAAATGTACTCTGATGAGTTGGCAGTGATCACTAAATCATAGCTGTAAGAGGGAAAGGTGTGGTTTTGTAAACCCAAAACAAGGACACAGAGTCTGCAAAGGATTATGGGGTCATTTCTTGGCATGATCTTAGAAAATTTTTCAAATTCTGTGTGAAGCCAGTCTAACAATTTCAGGCTTTTCTCATGATATTGTATAGATAAAGCATATAAATGTTTACTGAGTTTGAATTCTGGGAGATTCTTTCCTCTTTTTTTTCTTACAGTAGAAAGCGTCTTGTGTTGTCTGTGTTTGAAAATTATGCTTTACTCCCTGGTTGTGCATATAGCCAATTGTGTATAGGATAACATAAAGTGTGTTCTGTGGAACTAGTAGACTCTACTAGTAGAATTTGGTAGATGTTAATCAGGAAACAGTGCTGTGGCCAGCAAAACTGAGGTACTGTGGAGGATGGTCATGATGGAGTCCAGGTAGACTAGAAGGAACGTCAGAAAGCCAGTGGCTTATCAGAGGGTAGTAGAATTACATACCCATGCTTACACCATGTCTTTGTGGTAGGTAGAATGTTTTTGCCTGCCTTTGGACTTGGGTTGGGTCACATGGCTTGCTTTGGCCAATGGGATGACATGAGCAAGGCCTAAACTTTGCTTGAGCAAGAGCTCCCTCTAGATACTGTACCCCTTTAATCTGGATCCTAGAAGCCCATGTGAATTCAATCAATAGCTGAAACCAAACCCTGGCAACCCTCAGCCTGAAACAGAGGTGCCCAGCAGAGCCAGAGTACATCAGCTACATTACAGTCAACTTGCACATCAGTGAGTGTGAGAACAAATCCTTGCTGTAGGCCATAGAGATTGGGAAGTTTCTGTTAGGAAGCTATTGTGTCAATAGCTGCCCAATATACTGGGTTAAACAAAGTTAAATAGTTCTTTCTGCTGCATTATTCTTTGAAGACTTAATCTGCTAAGCACATGGTAAATCTTTAAGATACTCAGAATGAATGGCATTTGCCTCTGGGCTGTAATTTTTCAGAACACTTGCGTGATGCCTAGGCAGGAAAAGAGAATAATTAAAATTGGCCTCTAGGGGAAGGGTAATTACAGTGGTGCTTTGGTTCACAAACTTAATTCTTTCCATGGTTCCAGTGGACTATTTGGGTGGAAAAATTCATCCATTATTCTGGTTGCAATGGAGCAATTCAGTTGAGCAATTTGGTTGTTTTGTAACCTGTATCATGGAACAAATTCTGGGACCAGAATCGTGGAAAGAATTAAGTTCATGAACCAATCCAGCTCGTCCCAAGGCAATGGCCACACGGAAGTCCAGCCCAAGAAGAAAGATTGCTACTGTGATGGGTTACAAGCCAGGTAGTTATTGGGTGACAGTGTAGGAAGAATAGTTTTGGGCATGGGAGGGAAAGGTACAATTTTTGAGGTTGCTCCATATTTTACCTTCAGGAACATATCTGTTAATACATTCATTCTACAGAAGATGGACACAAAGGGCAGTATTAAATGAGGAAAAAACACTGTCTGAGGTATAGATGCTTTGGTATAAGGAATAGAAGAATGAAAATATGAAATGTGACAATAAAGTAATTCAACTCAAGACCTCTAGTTGTTGAGCTGTATACCCTTTCTATGTTTTTCTAATATATCACATTATCTTGTGAGGGTGGAATGAAGTTGCTAGCTTACTGGGAGAAGTTTCCTGCCCCAAGAGGCCTAGGATGCTATGCATGATCTTGTACTGCTTTGTAGGAGGGCCTGAGGGAAAATGCTTCACATTCTCCTGGGATACATGTTCTTCTTCCTCCTCCTCCTCCTCCTCCTCCTCCTCTTCTGAGACAGAGTCTTTCTGTATAGTTTAGACTGGCCTTGAACTTACTATGTAGCCAATGCTGGCCTCGAACTTACACCAATCCTCCTGCCTCAGCCTCCTGAGTGCTGGGATTACAGGTGTGCACCATTACACATGAATGAGTACACGTGTTCTTGAATTTCTGCTTCCTTGCTGCTCTTGCCTTTGGAGTGATAAAACCCAGGCACTAAAAGAAGGATACTAAAGAGGCTGTTTGATTCTTGCCATTGGGACAGAGGTTGGGAAAAATTTTCTGTTTTTCCAGGACCAGATCCACAGTAAATATCACAGGTTTGCAGGCCATTCAATCTCACTGACAACTACTTATCTCTGTTGTAGTACAAAAGCAGCCATAGAGGCAGGTCTGCCTTAGTAACGTTGCGAGTCATTGGAGTCGCGCGGAACGCACTAAATCAGTCCGCGCCCTGGCAGCAATCCACTGGACACCCCCCCTCCCCCCCACTCCTCTGTACTGCCACCTGGTTCCACACTAGAAAGATGCGGAGGACACTGGACCACCAGACCACTGTACTGGGTAAGTTGGAGTCATCTTCACCTCCCATCAGGACCGGGACTACCTTCAGGGGAAGGGCAGCTGGAACCTGCAATACAACTCTGCAGAGTTCAACCCTACAGGAGGACAGGGAGCTCAACTTGGGACTTGCAGCCAGAAATCTGCCTGAATCTCATGGGTCTGCGACTAGCTTGCTGAGACGCATTGACTTATATATGCACACTGCAACCCACGCTGTCTATTGTGACGGTAGAAAGATACCCTGAAAGAGGTCCTTCATCGTCATGGTTATTTTTTATTCCCAAATTAGTTTTATTATTTTTTTTCCTCTTTTCTTTTCTTTTGTTCCTCTTATCTTTAATTTTTTCCCCTACTCTTTGCAAATATTTGTTTTTCTCTCCTTTTTTTCTTTTCTTTTCTTCTTTCTTTTCTCTTTTCTTTCTCTCTCTCTTACACTCACTCTCTTGCTCTCCCACATTGTTCATCTTCCCTTTTTGTCCCTGTTTTGGTCCTTATTTGGAGTTCATCTTTATTTTCCTATTATTCTCTTTTTCCTTCTCACCTGTGTCCTCTGACCACACTACTAACCTTCCCCTATCCTTCTTCCCATCTATCCCTCCCTCTCTAACCCCTTCTAACTCCCCACCCCAAAGGGTAAAATTGTTATATTGAAGAGTTTATTCACTATATGTTGGGTTGGTCCTCAATCTTGATTTAATCCACACAGCTAAAGGTGATAGATTAATAACTACCACAAAATGTCATTTTCAAAGATGTACTTGATGCAGTGGTGTTGCTGATTGTATCACTTGGGCTAAGGTGTTGGTATTGATCTAGTCAATGAACCTTCCTAGTATAAGGAAAATGAGATAGCCTTAGAGTCATGAGAGACTCAAAACTTAAAGACCAACTATATCTGGAAGACACCTCTGAGAAGCAATCATTCCATAAGGGTTGTAATTACAAGCAACAAAGATACCTACAATAAGCAATTTCAAACTATCAACCCAGGAGTTAAACCAAGGACAGTACCAAAAGCAAAAATGAGAAGACATTGAAGCAAGGCACAAACTCAGACTTCCACCCCACCAAGGGTAAATCCTGGGGGGAATGAGATGGAAAAGTCCCATAACCATCCACCTGGATACCCTGAACTGAGAGCACAGGAAGTAACAAAACAGATGAATGAGGCTCTAGAAAAATTCAAAGCAGAAATTATCTCTCAGATATCCACAGAGATGGTGAGCAGAGTAAAAGACATGATTAGAGGCTCTAGAACAGAAACAGATAAAAACATAGATGATCTCAGAAAGATGCTGGAAGCCATAAATACCCAGCATAAGAAAGAAATGGAAACCATGAAACAGATTCAAACAGATATTCAGGAGATCAAAAACTCCATTGGAAGTATCCACAGCAGATTAAGGGTATCTGAAGATAGAATATCAGATAGAGAAGACAGGATCGTGGTTAGAGACCACGAAAATAGAGATTTCTTAAAAATAGTAAGGGACCACCAGAAATCAATCCAACAACTGCTAGATGATGCAAAGAAGAATAACATATGACTGATAGGAGTCCATGAAAAAACAGGAGAAAGCAAAATTGACGTAAAAAAACTGTTCACAGAAGTAATAGTGGAAAACTTCCCAGACAGAGGTAGAGAATTGGACATACAAATAAGTGAGACATATAGAACTCCAACTACCCATGATCAAAAAAAAATCTACATCTAGACATATAATAGTCAAGATCCCAGAAACCCAACAGAAAAACAAAATCCTACAAGCAGTTGGAGAAAAGAAACAAATCACCTCCAAAGGAAAGCCCATCAGAATCACAGCAGACTTCTTAACACAAACCCTCAAATCAAGGAGAGCCTAGAGTGAAGTATTTCAAGCCCTAAAAGAAAATAACTTCCAACCTAGACTGTTGTATCCTGCAAAATTATATTTCAAAATTCATGAGGAAATTAGATACTTCCACAACAAAGAACACCTGAGAAATTTCATGAACAGCAAACCAGCACTACAAGCAATTCTAAACAGTATCCTAGAAAAAAGCAATGAAGATCACAACTCCATTAGTCCCAACAGAGGGAAGCCACCAGGCAAGGTAAGAAACTAAAGGGAAAGGAGGAAAAATAAGAAATAAAAGAGCCAACAACAGTAAAACATCATGACAAGGATAAATCAATATCTATCAATTATAACCCTCAATGTTAATGGCCTCAATTCACCAATCAAAAGAAATAGACTGACAGAATGGATTAAAAAGGAAAATGCAACAATATGCTGTATACAAGAAACACACCTAACTCAAAAAGAAACTCATAGACTGAAAGTAAAAGGATGGAAAACAGTTCTCCATGCCACAGGAACCCAGAAGAAAGCACGGGTAGCAATCTTATTTGCAGACAAAGTAGATTTCAAAGCAAAACTAATTAAGAGAGACAAAGATGTGAAAGGAACACTCCAAGAGGAAGAGATGACAATCCTAAATATATATGCACCAAATACAAATGCCCCAACTATACAAAACAAATATTAATAGACATGAAAAACCAAATAAACAGTAACACAATTGTAGTGGGGGACCTCAATACCCCACTATCACAAATAGACAGATCATCTAGACAAAAAGTTAACAAGGAAATTCTAGAACTGAACCAAGCTATTGACCAAATGGACTTAATAGATGTTTAGAGTGTTCCACCCCACAAAATTGGAATACATATTCTTTTCAGCTGCACACGGGCCATTCTCTAGAATAGACCACATGCTAGCTCATGGGACATATCTAAGTAAATGTAAAAGAATTGAAGTTACCCCCTGTATATTATCAGACCATAGTGCAATAAAATTGGAGATCAATAACATAAGAAACTGCAAAACCCCAACAAACACATGGAAACTGAATAACACCCTCTTGAACAACCAATCGGTCACAGAAGTAATTAAGGAAGAAATTAAACAGTTTCTACAAGTAAATGAAAATGCCAGTACAACATACAGGAATCTATGGGACACAATGAAAGCAGTTATATGTGGGAAATTCAAAGCAGTGAATGCCCATATTAGGAAGATAGAGAAAACGCAGATAAATAACCTAATGCAGAACCTCAAGCTCCTAGAAAAAGAAGAGCATAACAAATCCAAAGCTCATACAAGAGAGGAAATTATAAAGATTAGGGCAGAAATCAATGCAATGGAGACTAAGAGAACAATACAAAAAATCAATGAATCAAAGAGTTGGTTTTTTGAAAGAATAAATAAAATCGATAAACCTTTAGCCAACCTTATCAAAAAAAGGAAAGAAAAGGCACAAGTACATGCAATTAAGAATGAAAAAGGTGAAGTCACAACAGATCCAACAGAAATCCAGAGGAGCATCAATATCTACTTTGAAAACCTCTGCTCCAATAAAATGGAAAACACAGAAGAAATGGGCAGATTCCTAGATCATATGAATTGCCAAAGTTAAATGAAGAAGATACAGAAATTCTAAACACCTCAATTACAATGAGTGAAATTGAAAATGTAATAAAATATTTACCAACAAAGAGAAGCTCAGGTCCGGATGGCTTCACTGCTGAATTTTACAAGACATTTAAAGAAGAACTAACGCCATTACTATTTAAACTCATGAAGGAAATTGAAAGGGAAACAATACTTCCAATTTCATTCCTGGAAGCAAGTGTCACTTTGATTCCAAAACCAGGGAAAGACCCAACCAAAAAAGAGAACTACAGGCCAATCTCCCTAATGAACATAGATGCAAAAATCCTCAACAAGATACTGGTAAACAGAATACAGAGGGTCATCAAGAAGATCATACACCCTGTCCAACTCGGATTTATCCCAGGGATGCAAGGATGGTTCAACATTCATAAATTAATAAATGTAATACACCATATTAACAGAGTCAAGGACAAAAACCATATGATCATCTCAAGAGATGCAGAACAAGCATTTGACAAAATCCAGCACTCATTCATGATAAAAACCCTACAGAAAATTGGAATAGAAGGTCTTTATCTTAACCTGATTAAGGCTATCTATGAAAAACTAACAGGCAACATCATACTAAATGGTCAAAAACTGAAAACTTTCATGCTAAAATCAGGAATAAGACAAGGATGCCCACTATCACCACTCCTGTTCAATATAGTTCTGGAGACATTAGCTACAGGAATTAGACAAGAGAAAGAAATAAAAGGAATAAAGATAGGAAAAGAAGAAGTTAAACTGTCATTATTTGCTGATGATATGATACTTTACATAGAAGACCCAAAAAACTTCGCCAAAAGACTTCTGGACTTAATTGACAGATTCAGTAGAGTAGCTGGATACAAGGTCAACACTCAAAAAGCAATAGCCTTCTTGTACACAAATAACAGACTCACTGAGAGAGAAATTAGGGAAATAATTCCTTTTCCAATAGTATCCAAAAAAATGAAATATCTAGGAATCAATCTAACAAAGGAAGCAAAAGACCTCTACACTGAAAACTACAGCACTCTGAAAAAAGAGACTGAAGAGGATACAAGAAAATGGAAAGACATCCCTTGCTCCTGGTTAGGAAGATCCAATATAGCGAAAATGGCCATACTTCCAAACTGCTATATAGATTCAATGCAATGCCTACTGAAATTCCAACAATATACTTCACAGAAGTAGAGAAAACAATCCAAAAATTCATTTGGAAACATAAGAGACCTAGAATAGCTAAAGCAATTCTAAGCAACAGAGACATGGCTGGGAGTATCACAATCCCCAACTTGAAACTATACTACAAAGCTACTGTGATAAAATCAGCATGGTACTGGCAAAGGAACAGACCTGAGGATCAGTGGAATAGATTAGAAGATGCAGACATGCTCAGCCATCTCATCTTTGACAAAGGAGCCAACTACCCTCATTGGAGGAAAGATAGCCTATTTAAGAAATGGTGTTGGAAAAACTGGATTTCAACCTGCTATCACCATGTGCAAAACTAAGATCGAAGTGGATTAAAGATATAAATATTAAGACAGAAACACTAAACTTGCTGGAAGATAAGTTAGGTAGAACTCTTGAAGACATTGGCATAGGAAAAGACTTCATGAACAAAACCTCAGCAGCATGGGAACTAGCAGAAAGAATCAACAACTGGGATATCATCTTATTAAAAAGCTTCTGCACTGCAAAAGAAACCACCAACAGAGCTAGCAGACAGTCTACAATATGGGAAAAATTTTTAGCAGCTGTACCTCAGACAAAGGACTACTATCTAGAATATATAAAGAACTTAAAAAAAATCAGACCCCCCAAATTCAAAGACCCTATTCAAAAATGGGCATCTGAAATGAACAGACATTTCTCAGACAAGGAAGTAAAAGCAGCAAACAAATATATGACAAAATGTTCAACATCACTCGTCATTCAAGAGATGCAGATGAAAACAATACTGAGATTCCACCTCACCCCAGAAAGAATGGCTGCTATCAAGAAATCAACAAATAACAAATGCTGGTGGGGTTGTGGGGAGAAAGGAACCTTTCTCCACTGCTGGTGGGAGTGCAGACTGGTGCAACCACTGTGGAAGTCAGTATGGAGACACCTCAAAGAACTAGGACTAGAGGTCCCATTTGACCCAGCTATTCCCCTGCTGGGTATCTTCCCAAAAGAATTTAAAGAATCATACCACAGTGATATATGTGCACCCATGTTCATAGTGGCACAGTTTGTAATAGCTGAAGCTTGGAAGCAGCCCAAGTGCCCATCAACTGGAAACTGGATTTAAAAAATGTTTTTTTTTTTTAATAAAATGGAGTACTACTCAGTCATAAAGAATGAAAAACTAGAGTCATTTATAGCTAAATGGATGCATATCGACGCCATACTGTTAAGTGAAATAAATAGGACACGTGTAAATACTGAATAGTTTCATTAGTGTGAGAAACTGATAGTGTAAACAAGGGTTAAAATGATTAAAATAAATAATTGATAATTTGAAATAGGAAAAAAGGTCCAAAGATGAAGGAATGAAGGGAGTGGAAGGGGAAAGGAAAAGAGGGAAAGGAAAAACTATGGGAAAAGGAAAAAAAAAGGAAATGAAATATATGTAAAAAGGAAAGGGTGGAGGGGGTGAAGGGTTTACAAGTAATGCGGAAAATAAAATAAGAATCAAGATACAGCATGCACAGGTACAAACACCCAATGATAAATGTAAATGAATTGTATACCTAAAATGTACCAATAAAAGAACTAAAAAAAAAAAGCAGCCATACATAAAACTTGAATAAATGAGTGTGGCTGACCTTCGCATAAAACTTCACTGGCAAAAATAGGCAGTGGGCTGGATTTGGTCCTGAGGCCACTGCTTCTTTGGCAAATGACGTCACACTGTGCCTTAAGAAATGCACTGTAAAGAGAACACACTTCTGAGATTTTCCCTCTACGTATTGTGCTCAGGTGCTGGTGATACAGAGTACACTATTGACTTTTCAAATTCTGGGTTTATATTCTCTTTCTCTCCTTCATTTTTTACAGAAGGGACAAAAGAATTTGTGATACCTTTGTGAGGTTAGTTGGACCTATAATAATTTTGCCCCTGAAGTATTTTGCAGAATCTCCACTTTTATTTTTGAATTTTATACAAAAGATAGAATGTTCAAAAAATTCAATAGTGCAATAAATTGTAGCAAATTAAATGTTACACACTGGTTAAAAAGCAAGTTAAAATTTTAAGAGTGCCATCATGAGCTTTGGCACCATGGTGTATCGCTTGTGGGTTAGAAGAGGAGAGCAGCAGGCATAACTGTGAACTCCACACTAATGAAACCTGTATCATCTGCACAATAGCTTTCCTGCATTTCTGTTCGTTTGAACATTTAATGACACTTCCTCGAAACATGGCCCAGATTTTTTCTCTTTCGTTAGTTGCCTGCATTTGGTTGGCCTCCACTTCTTACAGATGCCTGCAGGTAGTGTCTTTAAGGAAGCGGAAACAGGTTGCACAAGAAGTTTTGCCTGCTGTTCATGATCCACTTAATTGTCAGCTTTGCTAGATCATCCATCATGTAACCCCCAAACTTTCCTAAAGGGATTTTTGGAATCGGGAAAAGATTTTACTGTTGCCAGCATGATCTTGAGTTTCTCTGATTTCCAAGGGCTTCATTTTCACACCTGCAAAAGCAAAGAGGCCTTAGAAAGCTGTTCCTTAGCTCCATAGTGAGGAGTTTCTCCAGAGACTAGGGAAATATGAACAATGCAAGCAGAGGATTCTGGATACTAATTAAAAAAATCTCTATCTTAAATATATCCTATTGGCTCTCCTGAACTCTGAAATATAATTAGATAATTTTCTGTTTGATTTTTTTCCCCCAGACTGTGTGTGCCTTTGAATCTTTTCCTTTTGCTGCTAATGTGTGGGGTTGAGTTCATGCTTATCAGCTGGTATTTTGAAGTTGCCAAGCCATTTCCACAGTGAAAGAGTCACAGGTAACAGTCTCAATTGGGGCATTTCTCTTCTAAAAGAGAAATTCTAATTCTTTGAATTAGCTCTTGTTTTTGGTACCTAAAACAGGGAGGCCTTCTGATAAAAATAAGATGGAATCAGTTGACTCTATCAAAGGCTTTGAAAATAATCCAAGGATAAACACAAGGCAAATTGTTTCCTCAATTGCCTCTTTATGAGACTCATACCTTCAACTAGGCCATTAGCAGGCGTATGTTTTTTAAAAAGCACTTTATTTATGTCTATAACATTTCATGTAATAAATTCACAAGGTCACATTTTGCTTGCCTTGGCTTTGGCATCTGTCTTTCCATTTCACTTTTAGTACCAAGCTTGAGGAATTTACTGGTAAATTCTACTCTCTAGGTCCATAGGTCCAGAGCCAACTGTTATGCAAACCAATGAACTTATTGTATGCCTTCTGGCCACTGAGATGAGTTCTGATGGGAACACAGGTTTATTGCTAAACCAATGAAATATCCTCAGACTCTCACGGAGACACAGGAAAGAGGCAGGCGTTCTTTCCACGGGGCCTCAGATTGAAGAACATGTAGAACTCAGGGCAGCTGCTCCATGTGGCTCTCATGTGAATGCTAAGGTTAGGGCAGAACTTGGGTAACAGAGCCAACAAGGAAGGAGGAGCATCCTTGAAGCCCTGGTTAATTTATACTTGAACTCACTCCATGGAGCTTTTGATTATGTAGGACATTAAGAATTTGTTCCTATTTAAGCCTTTTGGGTTGTTTTCTGGTATGGTGAGCAAATAAGGCCACATATTCAGCTCTAGATGACCATGGCCCATGCTGTAAAGAGCTGCAATGGTGGTCCTTCAGTACTGTATTGCATGAACTGGGCAGGACACAGACTTGGCGCCTATCACAGTCTGCAGATGGTGGAAGAGCATTAGCATCTGGGTCTCTTTCCTTTCTTGCCTTTAAAATAAAAATATATCGAGCATTAGGAGATGAGACACATTCAGGAAAATTATCTTAATCTTTTGAAACTTATTTTCCTTCAGGTATGTCAGTTCTGATAGTTTTGTTTTATCTTCTAAAATAAAATCACAATTTCTTGCCAATTAAAACAAATGTTAAGAGTTCCAGTAATAGCCCATGGCTTGTAAACCTGAGTTTGAAGGCTAACATACCCCATGGCTGTGTGAAAGGCCTGCCATATCCTGGCTCCTGATGTCTGAAAAGTGAGTGGCTTCTTCCCACTGGACTCAGACAACTTGACTTTGACCCTAACTTCTCCAGTGACTTCCAGCTTGCCCAGGCTCTGGGACCTGCAGGGCTGGGTCCCCACTCCTCCTGTCCTGGAGTTGGCCTCTGTTCAGGCAGCTGCTGTCCTTGCTTTGGGTTCTGTCTCTTGTCCTCTTAGGGTTAACACTGGTGTGATCTGCAGCTACACTTCCTTCCACCCCTCCCTGAAAACTCTT
Source organism: Heterocephalus glaber (assembly GCF_053883595.1). NCBI lineage: Eukaryota > Metazoa > Chordata > Mammalia > Rodentia > Bathyergidae > Heterocephalus > Heterocephalus glaber. The sequence goes on along the minus strand of NW_028258324.1, from coordinate 8,195,411 downwards.
CCCAGCACTCCCTGCAAATGGTTTGAACTCTGCCTCTCCTGCTAATTCTGCTTCTGATACCTTCTGCCTCATTAAAAGACATTGGTATTATTTCCCTGCATACGTAGCACCAGGAGTCCTCTGACCACACTTCTTGGAAATTCCGGAATATTTTTTCACCAATAGACCAATTACTGTACTAGCTATTTCCAAAATACTACACCAACTACTGAAGTTCTGAGGGCCTAATTGAATTTACAGATTTAACAAAAACTAAATATGAGCCAGTATTGAAAAGCTTGTATATTTTACATCATTAATATCCAGTTTTAGGGTACTCTGGCAATGTTTCTCCTCTCCATTCTTACTTTTTGCAACTGGTGGGTATGAGTTCTGGTTGGCCCCTTTGGAGACAGTGGATATGTCACAGTCCCCAGAATTCTCTACTGCCTGGCATCCAGCACTATTGTGCCTTTACCTTACCCACCTGTCCAGTGTTCCTATTTGACTTTGGAATCTTTTTCCAAATTCAACTATTGTACTCATATCTAAGATATAGCATGAATGCCTCATTCTTGAGGCAGATATACTTTTTGAAACTCAATGTACAGTTCAGATTATTCATGTATTGATTTAGTTCTTCTTTATTTTTCCATATCCTGTACATATATGCCAATATGTTTTCAAGTGTAACTTGGCACATGCAATGGTTTGAATATGGTTTGGATGTTCCCTCTGAAACTCATGTTGAAATTCAGTTGCCAAAATAACAGTGTTGTTGAGTGCCAGGCATGGCAGCACACATCTGTAATCTCAGCATTTGGGAGGTTAAGGCAGGAGGATTTTTGGGAGTTCAAGGCAAGCCTGTTCTACATAGTGAGTTCAAGGCCAACAAGAACTATATAGTGAGACTGTCTCATAAAACCAAAAAGTCATGATGTTGAGAGGTGGGGACTTTAAGTGGTGCTTGGTCATGAAAACAGAGCCCTCGTGATGGATCAGGGCTGTTCTCATGGGAGATGAGTATGTCCATTCTGGAAAGGGGTTGTCATAAAGAGTCTTCCCCTCATGCACTTGCTTGGCCTTGCTAGATGCTGTCACTATAACCTTGGACTTCCCAGCTTCCAGAACTGTGAGCCAAATAGACTTCTTTTCTTTATAAATTACCCAGCCTGGGAATGGGGAAAAAATAAGAACCAAGAGAGATTATGTAGTTGTGCAGATTTCCAATGATGAATGTCATTATATTGTATACCTAAAATGTACCAATAAAACTAATTAAAAAATAAATTACCCAGCCTGTATATTCTCTTATGACAACAGAACACTAAGATAGAATTGTATGTGCTCTTTGATCAATACTTAGGACATACTACTGTGTACTACACTTTGTTTTCAAACAAAGGGTAGTAGCAGAAGGAGGAGGGTGAGGGAAACATAAACAGTAAGGGTAATAACCGTAGGCAGGCAGGCTGTCACATTTAAAAATTTGCCTGTAATCCCAGCACTCTGGAAGACTGAGGCAAGACAATCTCAAGGCTCAGTGTCAATCTCCAGTACTGAAGAAAGAAAGAAAGAAAGAAAGGGAGAGAAAAAAAAGAAAATTGGCTTCAAGTCATTCAGAGTGATGACTCCAAATAGGTAGAGTGATGAAAGTGTGTCCCAGAAGGAATTGCACCTGGAAGTCATAAGGGGTAACTTGGAAATTCGATTGACAGTACTTGTAGCTGCTAGCTCAGCATTCTTTCTTTCCTTTACATGATGTGGTCAGAAAAGGAGGTCCATGATTACTTTTACTGAGATGATATAATTCATGAAAGAAGGAAGCTTCTACTTTTCATGTTTTTAAAACTTATTTGCTACAGAAAAAGAGGGTTATCAACTCAGTCTCTCCCATGTTAAAACAGTGTTTGTGAAATAAAAGATTTAGGATATCTTGGAATCCTAAGGCTTATGTTAGAGGGAAGGACAGGGCTCCCTAGGGGCCATTGCTCAAAGTCTCCCTAGAGAGAGACAAACACATCTCATGACCAGCCAGTCAGCCAAGATGTACGTTTAGAATAAATAAGACTTCTTAAGTTCTAGTAAAAACCTGTTAACTTCAGCGCAGTATGTGGGGTTTATTATTCAGTTAAAATAGGTAGTTTCTATAACAACAGCCCTAACTTAAATAGATTCATGTTCATCTCTTGGTTATGGAGGAAACCAGTGTTTCAAAGACTGTTACATTTTTAAATCAGTTTCAAGACTATAAAAAATGTTCTGGCTTACTACTTCATAAGGGACTGAGCTTGTCTCACTAAGTCGTCTCCATGAACTCTGAATTATTATTTTGGAGCAGAACTCAGCTACTTCTAATCCAGAAACTCATTTCCCTCTGTATGGCAGTGCAATCAAATTATCTGAAATCTCGGGTTTGGGCTGAGAGAGTTAAAGTGCAAGATGCTCAGAGTATAGATGCCCATCCACAAACCTGTCAGTAGGGCAATGGGAAGAGAAGGTTCAGGATGAAATGCAAGTATCTTGAAGGCAAGACCAGCATTTCTCAAACCACAACAAAAGACCATGAGATTTACTGAAATACTGCTCTCCTTTGGAAATAATTCTGCTTGTGCAAGTCCCTGCTATGATCACATTCAGGCCTTGAGATTTTCTTGAATGAAAGGAGTCTTTAAAATGAGGTTCTTTGGAAGCTTTCCTAAGTAAGTTCTCTCAAAAAGAGCCATAGAAGGCAGGTGCAGTGGCATATACCTGTAGTCCCAGCTACTCAGGAGGCTGATATTACATGAACCCCAGATGTTGAGACCAACCAAGGTATCATAGCAAGAAAATAAAGAAGGTCGCATAGAACCGTATCAAATACTGCAGCAGTGTTTAATAAGAGGGCAATAGAGTTGAGGCTATCAAATATGAAACTTAGGAGACATTCACAATCTTGGAGAAAGCAGTTTCTACCCAGTGGTAAAGCCACTGCCATTAATTTAACTCACAATTCTATGAGTTGGACAAGCAGAGCTGGGCTCATGCATGTGTCTGTGGCCAGCTCTTGGTCAGCTCGAGGCTCTAATTCTGGGGTTTGGCTGGCTGTTGGCTGAAGCAATGGGAATGACTGGATCATATTCACTCTATTAGTCAGAAGACTAACCTGGGTTTGTTAAGGTTTACATGGCATCTGGATGGGGTTCCAATAAAGAGTGCAAGGTCTCTTCAGGTATGGGCTTGAAACTGGCACTATGTCACTGCCCTGGCATTCTATTGGCCAAGTCATAAAACTAGGTCAGATTCAAGAGGTTGAGATAAACTTTTATGGGAAGAAATGCAAAATCAAACTGCAAACAGTTTGGATGGTGGATGCAGTGGAGGGGATAGAGGCTACTTTTGCAAACAGTCTACCAAGTTGCCTTTCTGTTTCTAAGAGCAGGGAGAGAAGAGCAACTTCAAATGTAAGTTCCATTTTTTTGTTTGCATAGGAAATCAATTCTTCCCAAGGGGCTATGTCTGTCTAGGCACCCACTGAGTAAATTGGTGGCAGCACAGTGATTACTTCCCTACTGGTTGATCTTAAGCCTGTAGAGCAGGCCTCTTTGTCCTGATTACCTTGAACATACTCTGTAGACCTTCATATTTGAAATGCTTTTAGTAATTGCTTGCTACCTGAGGGAACCATTTCTGGGAGGAATGTATAACACTAGCAGAAATGAACAATACAAAGGAGGCAATCAAGCCCCCATGACTTCTCGGAATGTCCAACAAAAAATGTCTTCTCAACACTATCCCTGATCTCTTTCTCAGGAGATGACCAACAGTCCCATAAAACTGAGGTAATTAAGCAGTCAATTCCCTAGGTGATTACCTTGGCAAACTATTTGTAAAGAAGTTTGCCTTCCTCCTTCACTGTCACTTTGCGATGGGAGCTGTCTTTAGAATTTCTTTTTTATTAGTATATATTTGTAGTACACAGTGGTTACATTCTTTGTGGAGAATTGGTACAAGTACATAATACATCTCAATCCCTTTTCTTTTTCTTTCTTTCTTTTTTCTTTTTTCTTTTTTCGGTGCCGGGGATTGAACTCAGGTCCTTGCACTTGCACAGCAGGTGGTGAAACCACTGAGCTAAATCCCTGGCCCTCAATCCCTTTTCTTCATCCCCTTTCCCTTCCCTCCCTCCCCCTCCATTCATCTTTTGCTCCTTCCTTTTTTCGGTGCATGTTTGCAGTACATAATGCTTACATTCCTTGTATAGAATTCGTACATGAACATAACACCTTAATTTCTTTTTTCATCTCCTTTCCCAGCCCTCCCACTTCTTTCCCTCCATTTCTTAATCCTTTGCCCCATTGAGAAAGATCTATCTCCTTATTTCCCGTTATCTATCTTTAATTTTGCTCTTTATTTATACTTAGACCTTCTTATAGATGTACAAAGCCAATGATGACTCTGTATAGTCAATGGACCCCTTCTATGGATGGCCTTGGGGTTAGCAAATCACTGCTTCCTCTTCACAGGGCATGCAGCACCTGTAGCTTTTGTGAGAATTACAAACTAATTACAGAAGGCATATTAAGTGCTTCATATTTCAAATGCTGAAAAGATAGCTAATTGTTCCTCCCTTTGAACTTCATTTTACTATTAGTGATTAGCAACATGATTCACTCTGAAATGAGAGGATTGTGTTTTGAAGCATACTATTCATTTTTTCAAGCATAGCAAAAGGTTGGTAGCTCAGGGCAGAAGTAACTTCTTTCCCCTCCCATAGAATTAGAGCTGATTGGAAACTTCTTTCTTCTCAGCATTAGTTAATTATCATTTAGTTCTCACTGAATTAATGTATTATATTGTCCCATGCACTGGCCAAGGCAAAGAAGGTAGTGGTTCTGTGAAGCATAAATAACAACCACTGATATTCATGTAGCATCTTACAATCAGTGATGCTTGTTTATATCCATTATCTCAAAACAAACCTTAAGGAAGGTATTTTATTCCCATTTTACAGTTAAGAATCCTTAAGCTGAAGAAGTTTACATGATTCACAGTTACTTTACTAGCAAAAGGATGTGTGAGATTTTTGGCCAGGATCAGAATGATTCTAGAATTCTATGTACCTCCTTCTCCAAAACTGTGGAAGAGGGGATTAGCTGAATAAGTTTTGCTTCAGATATGCCTGGGACTGCCCTGTTCTATCCCTGGACTTCTGTGTTTGTTACAACTTTGTGCTTCTCTTTGTGATATTTGGTGATTACCATTTCTCTGCAGACAGAAGTAGAATTACAGCAGCACTAGGAAGTCAAGAAAAACTTACCATTAAAAGATATAGATATAGTTGGCCTTGGTCTTACATATTACATGAAGCATATTACAGACTTCATTGTAATATGGTTTCCCTTAAAATAGCATGGGAAGAATAGAATAAGCCTCTATAGATCTGGGCATGCTTCAAAATATTTTACATTATTAGTTCTGTAAAGAGCTGCTCTCCCTCTCCACAGTTCTCCCATTTAATTACCTTACCTCTTTTTTTTTTTTGTCTCTACAAGAATGTACAGTTGAATCCCAAACCAGAAAGTGGATATGTATTTAATATATGGGTCAATTGATATTTCTTCCTTTTTCCTTTTTGGTTCTGGAAAATGGGGTCTAGAACATCTTTATTGGAATTTTCAGAAACTGCCAATGATCTCTCCTAGATATCTGGCTCATATCCCACAATCTAACTGTTGGGCACTTGCATTTCTTTACCTGAGGGCTTTCCCTGGCACTGGAGCCCTCTTTGCCACCTACTGGGGAAGTTAGAAGTACTAGGGAGTTACCATCTCCTGAGAGCAATCCTCACTCAAGATTAACAGGAGCTGGTTGATAAATACTCCATCTCCCTTACCCCTCTGGCAGGATAACTTTGAGACGTGTGGCCTCCAGCATTGTTCCTGTGAGACTACACTCCAATTGCCTGCTGTGGGATAGCAGGCTTGACAGTGCACCTTTTATATAGTACTTTCCTTTTCACTGACTCATTTCCCCTACTCCCTCGTGTTGCTTCTTTCACCTCCCAAATAATTACTTACATTTGATTCCCGTTGCAGTAGATTCATTGTTTACTTTTGTGGGAATCCAAACTAAGAACCCTTAGTATTCAAGCATTAGAGCACTTCCCTCTGTGTTTGCTGAGTGCTAGTTCTTTCCGAAGCATGATGTTTGAAGAGCAAGGTTTCCCACATGAATTCTCCAAATTCAGTCTGGACAATCTTGCATGACCCATCTCTCACACAGAACATCTGTAGAGTACAGATTCAATAAAGAAGTCAGCTTACCTTTGTTTTTACTTTAGGATTTTCTAAGCTTTTTGAGTAAAGAACTCATTTTCTCTCTCATAGTGGCTGTTATATTCCTATACAATGTGATGGAAATTTTTTCTCTAGATGGACTCATAAACTATGGGAAGAGAAGCTGAGAACAGAATTCTGAGGCCAGCAGTTTCTTCTGTATTATAACAGATTTTTCAGAAATGATGTTAAGGCAAAATATTTTGGGTATAATCTTCCTGTAATCCAGTGTTAAAATCTTCCTACTCCTTATGTTTCTCTTCCTTCTCCTCCCCCTTCTTCTTTTCTATTTCTTTCTCTCTTTACATATCTACATATTTATAAATTCATTCATCTATTCGATTATTCACTCTTTAAGTTAACATTTGAACAATTATCATATGCCAGGAATAGTGCTGGGTACTAGGCGATGCAGTACATAAATGGACATAAAATTTCCTCCTTTCCAGAGAGAAGACTGTTTTGATACATTTTGGGTCTTATTTTAAAGCTAAAAGTATATTTTATGTCCCATCAATTTTAGGGAAAATAATTATTTTAAAATTAGATAAGAGGTCAAAAAAAGCTATCAGACTCCCAGGTAGCTTCTCTGTAGAAACTGATAATATGATCTAAAATTCATATGGAAACTGGCAGGACCCAGGATAGAAGAAAACATAGAAGTACATCTTTGTGGCACTGGACTATGTAATAATTTTTAAATATGACACCAAAATCACAATCAATACAAGAAAATATAAATTTGGCCTAATGAAAATGTAAAACTTTGTGTTTCAAAAGAAACTATCAAAAATGCACATAGACAACACACAGGATGCGACAAAAAATTTAAATCCTATATCTGGTGAGAAACTTGTATCTAGAAATATAAAGACCTCTCACAACTCCACAATAAAAAGACAACTTAATAAAAATGGATAAAAGATCTGAATAGCATTAATCCAAAGAAAATATACAAATGATAAACACATGAAAAGATGCTAGACATCATTAGTTATCATATACATTTAAATCTAGACAATAATGAAAATGCAACTTCTTACCCAATTAACATGGATATAATTAAAAGTATAATAAGTATATTGAAAATGTGGAGAAAATGGGACTCTAGCACACTTTTGGTAGGGATGTAAATGGTGTAATCACTTTGGAAAATATTCTGACAGTGTTTCAAAAAGTTAAGCATAGAGTTACTATGTGAGCCAGAAATTCTACTCTTAAGTATAGACTCAAGAAAAATTGTTCCATGTGAAGACACCATTTTCCTCCAGTCTTTGCCTAATTTTGGCATTTTTGTTGGCCTATGTTTTATTTTTTTTGTGTTTTAAAAAATTCTTTTATTGGTACATTTTAGGTATACAATACGTTTACATTTATCATTGGGTGCTTCTACCTGTACATGATGTATCTTGGTTCTTTTTTTTCCCCCATTACCTGTGAGCCCTTCATCCCCCCCCACACCCTTCCCTATTTACAGACTTTGTTTCCATTTTTTTTTCCTTTTCTCATAATTTTTCCTTTCCCTTCTTCCTTTTTCCCCTTCCCCTCTCACCACCCCTACACCTTTGGACCTTTTCCTATTTCAAATTATGAATTATTCATTTTAATCCTTATTTACATTTTCATTTTCTCACACTAGAGAAACTTTGATATTTACACATGTGTGTCCTATTTATTTCACTTAAGAGTATGGTCTCAATATGCATCCATTTAGCTATAAATGTCTCTAGTTTCTCATTCTTTTTTTCATTTTATAAAATATCATTTTAATTCTTGTCTTTAAAACTATAAAGATTATACATGATTTGAAAATGAAACTGTACCAAACAATGGCAAAAGAATCATCTTTTCATTCCTTTACTTTTGTCTGGTCACTCAAAAAGATAATATTATCAGCTATGATTGTTGTTGCTTGTCGCCTCACATTATTCTTATCCATGTATTCACCATAGTCTACTTTCCCTTCCACGAAAACTCAACACCCTTTTTCACATATTGATACTCTACATCTCTAAGGCCTGGCCGAAACACTGATATTCGGTGCCATGTCGTCTTTTGACTAACATCACCTATTTGGTATGCTTCACTGTCCCCTGATCGCCACATCTCATTTGTTGCTAGAGAAAATATGGTGATTGGATTTTTTCCTTCCACCTGTCTCATGACAGGGTCCTGACCCACTCGCCCAAGCAACTGTACCAGATTTAGAGATCTTTCAAGAACAAAACTGCTGGCTACTTCAGACTCATGTCTTACAAACTGATGAATCACCTGTAATAAAGGTCTTTGAAAAAGCATGGCTCCTATTTTCTTTTTTAACAATCTAATCTTTTGGGCTCTTCCTGACGTGCTAGCCAGCACTACCTCCACCATGGAGATCGCTTCCGGGGCATAGAAAAAGCCAGGCTCGTGACAGGAAAGAAGGCTTCTCGTTCTTTATGGCTGAGTAATACTCCATTTTATAAAAAACCCCACATCTTCTTTATCCAGTTTGCAGTTGATGGGCATTTGGGCTGTTTCCAAGCTTTAGCTATTACAAACTGTGGCGCTATAAACATGGGTGCTCACATATCGCTGTGGTATGATTATTTTAATTCCTTGGGGAAGACACCCAGCAGGGGAATAGCTGGGTCAAATGGGACCTCTAGCCCTAGATCTTTGAGGTATCTCCATACTGATTTCCACAGTGCTTGCACCAGTCTACACTCCCACCAACAATGGAGAAGGGTTCCTTTCTCTCCACACCATTTGTTATGGGTTGATTTCCTGATAGCAGCCATTCTTTCTGGGGTGAGGTGGAATCTCAGTGTTGTTTTCATTTGCATCTCTTGAATGACCAGTGATGTTGAACATTTTTTCATATATTTATTTGCTGCCTTTACTTCTTTGTCTGAGAAATGTCTGTTCATTTCAGATGCCCATTTTTGAATTGGGTCTTTGAATTTGGGGGGTCTGATTTTTTTCAATTCCTTATATATTCTAGATAGTAGACCTTTGTCTGAGGTACAGCTGCTAAATTTTTTTTCCCCACATTGTAGGTTTTCTCTGTTGGTGGTTTCTCTTGCTGTGCAGAAGCTTTTTAATAAGATGAGATCCCAGTTGTTGATTCTTTGTGCTAGCTCCCGTGCTACTGAGGTTTTGTTCATAAGGTCTTTTCCTATGCCAATGTCTTCAAGAGTTCTACCTAACTTATCTTCCAGCAATTTTAGTGTTTCTCTCTTAATTTTTAGATCTTTAACCCACTTCGATCTTAGTTTAGTGCATGGTGATAGGTATGGGTCTAGTCTTAATCTATAGCAGGTTGAAATCCAGTTTTTCCAACACTATTAATTAAAGAGGCTATCTTTCCTCCAGTGAGGGTGGTTGGCTCCTTTATCAGAGATGAGGTGGCTGAGTATGTCTGGAGTTGTTTCTGCATCTTATAATCTATTCCACTAATCCTCGGGTCTGTTTCTTTGGCCTACGTTTTAAAATGTACCTGGGATTTGTTTTATTCAGGTATGGTAAACCTGGACTTATATGTAAGAAAGGACTGTCATGAAGGAAGAAGTTTGTACTTACAGCTCCCTGGAACAAGAGGTATGGTAAGCCATATAGCATCACAGGGGGAATCATCAGGTTAGGGAGGAGGCAGAAGGGAAAGGGGAAGCCATGGGGGGAGAACTTTTATTGTGGTTTTTGTGGTTAGGAATGGGGAGGGCAGCGTAAGGAGAGGAGACAGTTTTTGGATTGGTAGCTCAAGTAATTGCAGTAGGCTCTGGGACATAGCACCTGCCCCTACCTATCTGATAACTGACCATGGGATTATGGCAGAGGATAATGTCTTGCACTGCAGAAGCCTGAGAAAAGGATGAGGATGGGAGTATGGACTCAGAATTGGTTGGTTTGTACATCAAGGGCCTTTTTTCAGACAAGTTGTTTGGTATTTCAGAATTAGCTAACCCTGGGAGGAACAGTCCCTCTCAAGTCCATAAGATATCAAAACATCCTAAAATAAGAAAAACATAATTGATATGATGAATCCCTTGCATTTGAGCTTGCTGGCTCAATACTTTAAGTTCTCCTTGGAATCCCCTGTGTGAATAGCCCCTTTGGAAAGTCCTGATGAGATGAAGCATAAGGTGCTGAATCTATCCTTATGTCATTGCTTGGGCAATGGAGAACCCAACCTGTACAGCTAAACTTACCATTTTATTTCCTCCCTAGATTAAAAAAAATGTTTTGGCCACCCAATAACACAGGGACTAGATTCCACATGTTCTGGTTGCCTTTGAGCTAGTCAATAGCATATAGCTTCCTTTAGAACACAAGCCTACTGGTTCTGGGCTAGCTTCCAGCCAGGATCATTTTGTAGCACAAGGTCAAGTGATGAAGTGTCACAGGGGATACATGGTTAGGTCTAGAATTCTTCCAGAAAAATGATCCATCTTGAGTAGACTCCTGACCCATCAATGGCTATGTCTGGCTTTGTGGTCTATATCATAGGCCCCCTAGATTAAATGATTCGAAGAAAAGGCTTCTAACAGAACACAGGATGTAATAAACCTTCAACAAATGTTAGCCATGATGTTAGATCACTTTACAGTGCTTGGCTCTTAACAGAGACTCAGTAAGTGTTAATGTACAACTACCGGCAACTCATGCTACTCTGCATACCTCATAGAATTTGTATGAATTCAAGGGAGAAAGTGATCCTGTAGGGTCTTGGTAATCTGCAAAGCACAAAATAAATGCAAGAGGAAAAGATCCATAATTTTCAAAAAAATATGACAGAATGATAATAGATATGTATAAAAGCATTTTGAATAACTGACTTCCACAAAGGCACAGGAAATGCTTAGCAGGGTTGAAAATGACTCCCTTTATTAAAACCTAACATTAGATCTGCTGTAGAATTAATAATTCTTAATGAAACAAGAAAGGAAGTGTCTATAAAATCATATGGTTGTATATTGAAGGACATTTTAAGAGGTATCTTTTGAGACATTTTATACTGATTATTTTTTACATTTTCTCTTTCATTAACTTGTTAGAATTGAAAGAGACTATTTTTAAACTTGAAAGCTATGTTTTGTTTTTGTTTTTTGGTACCGGGGATTGAACTCCGGTCCTTGTGCTTGCACAGCAGGTGGTGAAACCGCTGAGTGAACTTGAAAGCTATGTAAAAAGAATTTTCCATTGTTTTTACTGCACCCTAATTACTCCAGGGAAAGTCTGCAAGGGGCTAAGAATATTTGTAAAAATAACCAGAAATCAGTTTGTTCTTGCCTTTGCCCCTAGCTCTCTGGCAACATCTTGGTTTCCTTGAGAGGATTCTGAAGTCTCTGCTGCAGATCTCCAAGGTCTTGGATCTTCCACTGAACCTGTCTTTAGCCTTTGTCTTTCACCTCTGCTCTGTTGCCATGACCCTGCCAGGCCCTGCCCTGCTGTTACCCAGTGGAGCTGCTGCCACCACCATGGTTCCCTCCCTGTCTAAAGGCCACTGGTGCTAAGCTAGAGTGACCTGTCACCCCAGTACCTCATGCTACTGATGTCCTCCTAATGGTCCCAGGGTTACAAACAAACAACACTATATTTACTTCCTTCTTTATTGGAACTGTCTTTCCCCATGATTCAAACTCAAAGTCTACAGAGGTCAGGAAATAATCTGAGGGAGAAAGACATGCTCTTTTCATGGTTGTTTCTACACCTCTGAGCCTGGGCTCCTGACCTTGAATCACATCCCACCAGCCTCTCTCTCCTGAGCCCTTGCACTCTTTATATTTTTTCTAATAGCTCAAATCCCACAGTGAACTCTGCTTGGGATCAATTCTCAGACTCCTGCTACTTTATTAATGAAGCCCAATTGGCAAGTAATTTTAAAAAAAATCAAGCAGATCTGCCTGTTTTCTTTGAAGAAGGGCCACCTTACAAACAAGGCCACAGTACCTAATTCCCAAAGATCATTATAGTTTTGAACAGGAAATTTCCCAAAGAGTCCTTCCTGGATTGTATAGCATGTGAATCCCAACATGTTCATTCCAGCTTTGAATCTTACCTCTGCAATTTATTTACCCATGCAACCTGAACAAGATGCTTAAGTCCTGAGAAATTTATTTGTGTGTAAAATAGAGATGAAACATCTTCTTTGGGGACAATTATGAATACTAATTGTTGTATTAAAGTATTTAGTAGAGAACGTGACCCATAATGAACACTACAGTGCTAAGATATATCTTTATGAGGTTCTGAAATAACTTGAAAGAAGAGACTATTTAGGCTATAGAAACCAAGGAGATTTTTATTATTTTTGTAAAGTCAAAAGAAAGAAAATGGGTTACCTCAAAGTTCAAAATTTGACATTTGATATTTATCATAAGAAATCTCTTCCTCGTGCAAAGGGTGGGAGGGGCAGATCATCAGTCAAGGTACAACAAATAAGTTAGCTCCTGTACTTTCAATCTGGGAGGTACCTTTCTTAGGATTGCTAAATGTAGCAAATGAAAATAAAGGACATAAGATAAATTACATTTCAGATAAACAGCAAACAATTTGTTAATGTAAGAATTTGTCAAATGTGATAGAGATGTCCTATACCACTCTGACCCTTCTAAATCCCCTTTTGAACTATGTGACTTTCTACACTGGACATTTTGCCAGAAATTTTGGTGATTGGGTTTGTCTCCTATGTTCCTATCAAAAGATCCAAATTAACCCATTTTGATTTTTAATTTAGTACATGGTGAGAGATATAGGTCTAGTTTTAATCTTTGGCAAGTTGAAACTCATTTTTTTCAGCACCATTTATTAAAAAGGCTATCTTTCCTCCAGTGAGCATGTTTGGCTCTTTTGTTGAAGATGAGGTAGCTGAGTGTGTTTAGAATTGTTTCTGCATCTTCTAATCTGTTCCACTAGGCCTCAGATCTGTTTCTTTGCCAGTACCATGCTGTTTTTATCACAGTAGCTTTGTAGTATAGTTTCAAGTTGGAGATTGTGATACCCCCTACCTTGTCATTGTTGCTTAGAATTGCTTTTGCTATTCTAGGTCTCTTCTTGTTCCAGGTGAATTTTTGGATTGTTTTCTCAAGGTCTGTGAAGTATGATGCTGGAATTTCAATTAGGGTTGCATTGAATCTATATAGCAGTTTTGGAAGTATGGCCATTTTCACTATGTTGATCCTTCCTACCCAGGAGCAAGGGATGTCTTTCCATTTTCTGATATCCTCTTCAATCTCTTTTTTCAGAGTGCTATAGTTTTCAGACTAGAGGTCTTTGATTTCTTTCATTAGATTGATTCCTAGGTATTTCAACTTTTTGGATGCTATTATGAAAGGAATTGATTGCCCCATTTCTCTCTCAGTGAGTTTGTTTTTTGTGTACAGAAAAGCTATTGATTTTTGTGTGTTGACCTTGAATCCAGCTACTCTATTGAATTTAGTTATTAAGTCTAGAAGACTTTTGGTGGAGTTCTTGGGGTCTTCTATATAGAGTATCATGTCATCTGCAAATAATGACAATTTGACTTCTTTGTTTCCTATGTTTATTCCTTTTATTTCTTTCTCTTGTCTAATTACTGTGGGTAGTGTTTTCCAAAACTATATAGAACAGAAGTCGTGATAGTGGACATCCTTGTTTTGTTCCTGATTTTAGTGTGAAGGATTTCAGTTTTTGAACATTTAGAATGCTATTGGCTGTTGGTTTTTCATAGATGGCTTTTATCAGTTTGAGGTAGAGACCATCTATTCCAATTTTTTTGTAGGGTTTTTATCATGAATGTATGTTGGATTTTGTCAAATGCTTTTTCTATATCTATTGAGATGATCATATGGTTTTAAACCAGCTGGAAGAGAGAGGTTAGGTAGAACTTTTGAAGACATTTGTGTAGGAAAAGATTTCATGAAAAAAACCTTAGTTGCACATGAACTAGCACAAAGAATCAACAAGTGGGATCTCTTCTTATTAAAAAGCTTCTGTACAGAAAGAGAAACCAATAGCATGAAGAGACAACCCACAATGTGGGAAAAAATTTTTACCAGCTGTTCCTCAGACAAAGGTCTACTATCTAGAATATACAAAGAACTTAAAAAAATCAGACCTCCCAAATTTAGAGACCCAATTCAAAAATGGGCATCTGAAATGAACAGACATTTCTCAGACAAAGAAGTAAAAGCAGCAAATAAACATATGAAATAATGTTCAACATCACTGGTCATTTGAGAGATGGAAATGAAAACAATGCTGGGATTCCACCCCACCCCAGAAAGAATAGGTACTATCATGAAATCAACCAATAACAAATGCTGGCTGGGCTGTGGGGAACAAGGAACCCTGCTCCACTGTTGGTAGGAGTGTAGATTGGTGTAACAACTGTGGAAATCAGTATGGAGATACCTCAAAGAACTAGGACTAGAAGTCCCATTTGTCCCAGCTATTCCCCCTGCTGGGTATCTTCTCAAAAGAATTAAATGAATCATATCACAGTGATATATGTGCACCCATGTTCATAGCTGCACAATTTGTAATAGCTAAAACATGGAAACAGCCCAATTTCCCATCAACTGGAGACTGGATGAAGAAAATGTGTTTTTCTTTTTATAAAATGGAGTACTACTCAGCTATAATGAGAAATTAGAGAAATTTCTAATGAGAAATTAGAGGCATTTATAGCTAAATGGATGCACATTAAGGCTATACTCTTAAGTGAAGTAAATATGATACACATGTGTAAATACTGAATAGTTTAGTGTGAGAAACAGAAAGTGTAAATAATGACTTAGGTATAATAGCTAAGGTGAAATAGGAAGAAAAGGGGAAAAAGGGGAAGTGGGAGAGTTAGGGGAAAGGAAAGAAGGGAATGGAATTAATATGAGAAAATGAAAAAATGTAAACAAAATCTTTGTAAATAGGGAGGGGTGGAGGGGTTGAAGAGAGGGCAGGGGAATGGGAAAAAATAAGAATCAAGATATATTATGTAAAGGTACAAATCTTCAATGATAAATGTCGTTGTACCTAAAATGTACCAATAAAATTAATTTTGAAAAAAGATCCAAATTACAGAATGCAAGGGATAAATCATATCAAAGCCCCGAACTACAGAGTTCTTATGATAAGGAACAGTCTTCTATAATGAGGTTTTTCTGCTTAATAGATGAGATGCCGGCTGGAGGGGTTTTACTGAGTCAACTCTAGAGTATCATTACAACCCTTACCACCTAAATGGACAACTCAGAATATACTTGCTTTTGTGTCCGAAGGTAGCTCAAGAGAGCATTTGATAGATAATCATAGTTATTAATATTTGCCCCTATATCATCTTGATCTGCTAATCACCTGGAGCCATCTGTTCAGTTCCACTGTGGGAAGCTCATAGAAATGCCCATTCATCACAACTGGGGCTTTGGGAAATGTGATGGATGGCAATTAGTTGACAATATTTCTTTGGGAAGCTGCATAACTTTGTAATAGTTACAGAACCATGAGTAAATAAAGTCCCTCCCTCTTGTTAATAGAGATACAAAGACACGTGGAACTTGCTACAGTGTCTTAATTATCTCTTTAGGAAGCTACTTTTCCTGGACAGCTGTCATGTTTTGGACAAGGCCGGGTGGCCTCAGTGGAGGAAGTCATTCCTCCACTCAACACTAGAAAGATGGAAGTTGGAGCTTCCTCAGGGTCTTTATGTGGCCCACTGCCTTTCCATAGCAACAGTCTTTCTTGATTATATGGGGAAGCAGAAATTAGTAACAGAAACTGATTGAGGTGAAGGCAGGATTCTGGAGGTATTAGTCAAAGGGCATAAGATTTCAGTTAGACAAGAGGAATTAGTTTGAGAGATCTGTTGTACAACATTGTGATTATAGTTGAAAACAATGTTTTTAACAACCTCTTCGTTCCCCACCAAAAGAGCTACATTAGAATATTTTTTTTTCCTGAAATACTCTTTAACACTCAGAATCTTGTATTGATCCTTAAGGCTTTATATGATTCACTGTATTTAGTATCTGTCATCTCTTTTCTCAGTGTCCACGGACTGAACCTGACCTTGACCTTTCCTTCCTCTGGTCTGAGAAAACTTTGGACACTACTTCTATCTGCCCAGGTGTGGGTTCAAGACCCTTATTTCCATCTCAGTTTGGGGGCTCAGTCTGCTCCTCTTCCCAGTAGGGCTTTTTATTCTTTCCCCTCCTTGGCCCAAGATTCATAACTCATGAAAAAGCACAAGGTTCTGGCTCCTAGTTAACACATTCCAGTTCTTCGTGTTTTATGGACTCTGCTCCCACTGTTCCCTCAGTACCAGTGGTACCGGATGGTTCTGTGGAGTCCTAGAGGATGGAAAGCACAGTCTAACATCCTGGAAAGTAGAAAGGAGTTGACTCACCATGGCCTGCTGGCCTTGCTGCCACTTCCCACTGGATGGGATCTGAGAGATTCAAGAGGCTGAGTTTCTTCTGGCACTGCATCATCCTGAGAAGCAAAACAAGTCCTAGTCTGTAGCCAGACTTCTAAATGGAAACGAGACATTGAATTCTCTATGGACTTTGGTTTGTGGGGGAGTTTTGGTTTTGTTTCTTGGTCTTATTTCAGAAAACCATCAAAAGCAGATTATTTTTAAAGGATACGTGATCTATATGTATGTTCACTTTTTAAATGTAAATGTTTGAAAGTAGGCATTTATGTGCTTCCACAACTGACATCTGATTCAGACCTCATTGTCTCTCCCTCTTCCACCCTTCTCTTCCCCCTTTTCATTCTCTTGTATTGGTTCTAATAAATGGTTGCTTTTCAAAAAAAAAAACCAATATGTTTTATACTTGGAAAACAGCTAAAGTATATTTTAAATATTTTCATTGCAGAAAGTATATGTAAAGTCATAGTAAGACACTGTCATAGATTTTATCTGTTTGTGGCTTCACAACACTGGCTGTAATCCCCATTGCACAGATGAACATAAGTGTGAGGACATCCTCTGAAAGTAACCTTTTAGGATTAGAATTCAGATCACCTGACAATTAGAGCAGGCCACATTCTATCTGAATGCTCTGATTTATTTTTAAGGCCACCTTATAGGTGAGGAAATCTTATTTCTTCACTAATTGATGCACAATTTCATGATCCTCAAAGAAGGGTGTATTGTTATTCAGCTCAATAATTAGAAGTTACCATTGAAATGGACATATATTACAAATTATGCACCCACCTCCCTGCCAATTATTAAACAATTACCAGTGCATCATTGTTACCCCACAAGATAGGACTTCCATCTGCTGTTGGTCTATATCGTTATTAGTTCCAAAATAACCGTTTTCCCTAGTAATCCTGTGCTGTTGAATATGAGAGCATTAGACAAATGTGTCTATTGAAGACTTGAAAACAATGTAGCTAGTTTGAATTAGATGTGCTATAAGTGTGAAAAGCATACTGGATTTTCAGAGGCAATATAAAAATCATGTAAAGCATTTAATTACTAATTTTTAAAATGTTGATTACATGTTGAGATGATAATATTTTGTATATACTTGGTGTCTTATTCACTTTCTTGTTTCTGGGACAAAATACCAGATATTCAAAACTTAAAGGTGGAGAGGTTTATTTGGCTCATAAGTTTTAGAGAATTTAGTCCATAGTTGTCTGGCTCCAAAGCAAGAAGGACATGGTAGAAAGGTCTGGCAGAGGAAAGCTGCTCAAGTCACGGCGCCCAGGAAGTAGAGAGTGAAGGGAGGAGCTGGAAAGTGAGATACACCCTTCCAAATCATGCCCCCAGTGATCCAACTCTTCCAAGCAGGCACCACTTCTAATAGCATATTCAGCTATGGATTCCTCAGTGGGCTAATCCCCATGATCCCCATGATTCAATCACTTTCCAAAAGCCCTACCTCTAAATGCATGAGATTTTTGGGGGACATTATAGATCTAAACCATAATACTTGGTGAGGTAACTTTTATTAAGTTCCTCATTTATTTATTTGCTTTTCTTAATATGGTTACTGGAAAATATAGAATTATATATGGAAAAGTACATATATAACTAGACAACACTGCTAGATTGTAAGTACTGAGAACCCTGAATGTAAGTCTCGATCTCCTGCAAAACAATGGGACACAAGTGAGAGGGAAAGAACAAAGGACACATCAACAAGACTTAAAGAGAAAGCTGGGTTTTGGATCGCTCAAGGTGCTCTGGGCAACAAAGACAACAGGCACCAAAGATATCCAGTAATTATTGATTATAAGCATGGGAAGAAGGAGAGCAGGGTATGCCTTGAGGTATCTGGTGATAGAGTGAGGCACCTGGCGATTGCGGATATCAAAGACAAGGCTGTAAAAGGGAAGAATAAATAAAACATTTATAATTTAAACATTCACTGTGTATTTTCATTACATTTTGTACTTCTAATTACTAAATACAATTCAATTGCATTTGATTTACAAATGTGCGCTTCCTTTTTGTGGACTGACACATTTTTGCAGGGGGTGGACTGTTTGGCCTTTCCTGGTTGTGAGACATCTCAGATGAGCGATTTATGGAATTCATACCAGGTAGTATACAAGAGAGGTGCATTTTAATTTCTCCGTCACTGTCAGATGGAAATTCCTTTCCTTCAGTGACCAATGTTATTGCTATTTGTTGTGGCTTCCCACTCTTAAGTCTGTTTTATAGCATCTGTTAACACATTTTTCTATAAAAATTTGTCTGAAAATCACTGTGTACAGGGTCCAATTTATGGTTCTATTTCTTGAAAAAATTTGAAAAATAATTTGTTCTTGGCTCAAAAATGGTGGACAATTTGCAGTTTTCTCTTCTCATTATAGCAACACTAAAAATGATTTATTTTCCCAGTAAAAACAAGTTCGTCAGTTATTGTGAATCCCACACTTGTCCTCCTCATTGAAGATACTAATCTGAGATGATATCTCTTTTCCTAAATGAGAATAAAGAATTGTAGGCAAGTTGCCATTGGGTTACTATGGGTTTGTTTTGGCTAGAGCTTTCAAATCTCTCTTCCTTCATGTAATTATAAACATTTTCTCTTTTCTCATTTGAATGAGTGTGTTCTAGTCAATTACTTGCTAAGAGTCAGACTATTGGATATTTAAGTATCATGACATAAACAGGGTTGATTTATATGCTAGATATTATGAGTTACTTTCTCATAATCCTTGCTAACATAACCCTAATTTAATTCCTGGCAGGAATGTGATCAGCCCCAATAGAATGTTACTGATAAATGTAAATTAATCATAGCTTTCTGCTTCTCCTTTGCCAGATAATTGCTTCCTGTACCTCTTTGGATGCTAAAAGCAGAACTTTTTCAGTGAGTTAAAGGAAAGATTCTCTAACTTGGCTTTTCCTAGATATATTATTTCCAAAATGTACATATATATATGAATATTTTCTGCCTAGGCATGTGCCACCCATGGCTTCATAAATCTAACTTACTTTCATTTGCATTTAATCTGTATTCTGTTCTCTGCCATCTAAGATCTTCTAAGAAAATTTTGTTTTAGCATTTCCAAGCAACAGCAGGTAGTAGGTGAGCCTACTTAGCGTTATAATGAATATTTGCTCTACTTTTCTCTTTTATTAATTATATTGGCGTATTTAAGGTGTACAATATAATGACATTCATCATTGGAAATTTGTACCTTTACGTAATCCATCTTGGTTCTTATTTTTTCCCCATTCCCCTACCCTCCCTTCAACCCCTCTCTTTGGTCAAGAGTAGCATTCTAATAGAAATAGGAAATATGCATCTGAGCAGTTCAGTGAGCTGACTGGCCTTTAGTGCTTCATCTTTGGTTAAAGAGATGAACAACCAGTACAGTTTTCTCTTCAGACAAGCACAGCATGATGATGTCAATTTGTCAGCAGTCTGGGGGACAAACAAGAAGGAACACTCTAAAATGGTGGTCAGAAGATCTCTGTGTGATTTGATGGCATCTGGAAATGGTGTGATGAGAGGCCCCACATAGAGCAGAGCCTTGAGAGAGGTCAGTGGGGAGCAGTGTCTGTAGACCCTGTCCATTGCTGCATCCAGCCCTCCTGAGACTCATATTCATCTCTACCACTCAGAAAAATGACAGAGAAAGTCTATACATGCAGTACCTGTGGATGCCTGGGCTTTGGCCTTTTCTTCTGGACACCTGATCTCATGTGGAAAAAGGGAACATTTTTTGATATAGAAAGTGGGGGAAAATATTCTTTGGACACAAGAGGAAAATTCATTCTTAGTATTTCATATAGTCTTGATGGGAAATAGCTGACCAGTGATGCTATGGAAGGATTATTAATATTTTTGGTATTGCAGCCAGAAAGCTTGTGCACACACTGGAGGGCCAGGCTATGCCCACTTGCTCTTTTATCTTTCTCTTGGACTCCCAGGTCTTCATCATTTTTCTGATGATGGATATATCAAGGTGTATGATGTACAACCTGCCAACCTGCCTGGCATGCTAAGTGGGCATGCCTCCTAAGTGCTGAACATCACATTTTGTCCTGATGACCCTCACTTTGTTTCCAGTTCATCTGACAAAAGTGTAAAAGTTTGCAATGTTGGAACATTTTTCTCTGTTATTGAAGTGTCCCCAGATCAGGTGTGGGGAGTAAAATATGATGGAAACAGTTGAAAAATTGTGTTTGTTGGAGATGACCAGAAAATTCACATCTGTGATTGCCCAATTTAAATGTCAATGTCTTCAGGGCTAATGCTTCAAAGAGAATGTACAGATTGATTATGATATTCCTTACCTTTTAAGGGTCATTTAAAAGAAATATAGCATATATTGTAGCAAAAATAAAATTTTATAGGTGGAATATAAAAATTTTCTTATTTGATTGAAAACGTGGTTCATTCTTTAACAAATAAAGCATTCTTAATTCCAAAAAATAATATATAGGCTAATTTATTTCATTTTTACTATGAGTTTATCTTAGCTCATTGAAAAGAAAATTTTGAGTTATTACCAGTTTGTTTCTTCATTGTAAGACTTGTTTTGGTTTCTGTCTTGTACTCTGAGTAACTAATTTGAAGATAATGATGCATAGCATATTTTATTCTCTTATTATTTTGTTATGAAATTTTTTTTCATAAAATAAAAAAACTAGAATAAGAGCTATATATATATATATATGTATATATATTTAAAATTTTCTAAAAGGCCAAGAGTACATGTCATCATAGCAATAATATTGTGGGCAATGAAGTGGTTATACTGAAATATAATTCTATCAAAAATATAGTTATGTTTAATGGAAAAATAGTTTGCATTGCTTCAATTTTAAAATTTAATTAAAATTAAATGCAATTAAAAATTTAGTTTCTCTTATGCATTGACCATATTTCATGTGCTCAGAAGCCATATGAGGCCAACTCAGGCCTATTCTCTAAATCCCTGAAGGGCAGAAATTGCATTCTGTTCAGGTCTCACCTTAGTAATTGCTTATTCCTGAAACCCTTCCTAGCTCCATGCACTGCTCCAGGAGACAGTATTCACTGTGTCACCCTAGATTGTGAATAGTTATTTTGACAACATCCCAGTAGATGGCAGTAAAATGTTTTGAGCAAAGGCTGCCTTTTTTCAGTTTGTACAAAGTCCTTAAAGAAGCCACTGTGTGTGCTACAGCAGATTCTGCCTACAATCTTGTAGAAGAGGCTAGTTGCAGTTTCTTGCCTCCCTCTTGTTATTCCTTATCCTTGCATTAATCATACCTGACCAGGTTTAGAGAAGTGATAAACAGAAAAAGCCTCACACTTGGATGTGAGATATACTGCTTTTTGTTTTTTAAAATATTATTTCCTATTTCTAAGCATCTGAGGATACAGCAGCAGGGAACACCCCAGCTTTGCCTCTACCCTTGTACTCTGGTCTTTGCCCCTTACTTTCTGTAATTCATCTGTAGACAAAGCCTGCACTCTACAATGAGTCCAATTAAGGTTCCTTATATGGAGCACCAATTTTTTTTTTTAAGGGCACCAATAAGTAACATGCAGTCTTAGAGATGAGAGGAAGATTCTATACCGCATTTTAAAAAAGAAAGCTATTTAAGGCCATTAGAAGGAAAGAACAGAGAAATGAATGGGAGCTCTTTAGTGGTTTCCAAAAGAAAGAAGGTGCTGAAACACTGATTTTCCTTTTAGGCCTAATTGTCTGGACTGGGAGAACTGTATCTAACTGTGAGATCCATAAATCTGTGGGCATCTCTATGTGTGAGAGTCCATCAGAAGGAATGGAGCCTTTTATTTACTGACTCAGTGATGATACATTTCAGAAGGTGTTTGGGAAGGAGAATCTATAACCACACCCTGCAGGGCTGGGCTCCATCCCTCAACCCCATGGGTTCTGGGAGGAAAGCATATCACCCACCCCACTGATCTGTATTTCACAGATCTGACTTTATACTTGTGAAACTTCCTTTGCCCCTGCACTTTCCTAGGAATGTGTTCCCTCCTAGAAGAGCAGAATCTGTCATGAACTGGTTTGGTTCTTCCAGAATTGGGCTATTACAGATTATTTCTTGTTGATTTGTGAGTAAACTTGGTCTGTTAGGGGTGGATATGTCACAACCTGCTGCTCAGGCGAAGCTGCCCACTGACCTGGCATAGTGGAGATTTTCTCAACTTTCTCCCCAGAAGCTATGTAGCAGATAATGGCTAAAGTTAAAGGGAGCTTGTCTCATTGTGAGACATCTTTATGAGTAAGAAAAACAATTGGATGGGGAGAAAAGAAAAAATTTGTTTCTAGCATTGGTCTGCATTATCAAGTGTTGTGCATCTTTGGAGAATTTATCTCTCTAAATTCTGTTCTTATATTAAATGTGGGATACAGAAAAGGTGATTTATCAATAATTCTCTGACTCTGGTTGCTGTGTAACCTGGAAGTCATTTCCAAGGCAAATATTGGATCACTAAGAACAAGGATAGTAAATGCCTGGCGCTTTGTTGCCACACTGCCCATTATCAACCCCCACCAATCTTTCCTCTAGAATCTGATGGTGGTCTCAGAATCTTTCTCAGCACAGTGCCCACAAAGGCATGCCAGTCAGTTGAAGTTAAGCTTAAAGATAGAAACTTCTTGCCATCCCAGACTAGAAGAATGCAAGTCCTACATCTCTCCTTATAATGGGATTCTTGTTTTGATCACAGCTCCTGAAGTCCATTAGTTGTTCATTACAACAGGCATCTTAATAGACTCACTGGGATGAAATCCCATCCCTAATTTTTAGCATAAATCAAGGAAAGGATTCTGAATGTGAAAGTGAATAAATAAAATGAGTAAACAGTAACAAGAAATACAGAGGGTATACCAATATTAACTAATGATATTTGAGTGATATTAGGAAGGAGAAATCAGAACTAAGAAAAATAATTCTCAAATGTAGTCTGTAAATACATCCTCATATCTCAAACAAGGGTAAAAAAAAAATCTCCTTGGCTAATAATGTACTAGTAATTCACAATCTGTGTTCTCCAGAGATAAAATACAGCACATTCAAGATCTTATGTACTATATACTATTATGTTGACCCTCTAAATCTTACCTAGATACAGCACTATACAGCTGGTCAACAATTACTTCATGATATCAGTTTTTATTGTTGTTCTCAGACTTTATGGATAACAGAGTCTCCTAGGGAGCTTACAAAAGATGCAATCTCTTGGGCTGTATCTCCAGAGAAACTGACTTAGAGGTCTGAGTTGGTGCCTAGGAGTATGGTTTTTTAAAATTAAGTGTCTCAAATTCCTTAGGTCACAATTTGAAAAGTAGTTGTGAAATAGTTCTCTCCTGAGCTTAAACCTAGGTGTGTATGGCTTCCATTTTTCATGTAAGTGCACTGCATGGTACAATCATTTAATTCTAGGGCACTCAGTTTGTATCATATATTAAAGAGCAGATTCAAGGAGCTGCATGGTGAACAGCCGTAGTTCTTGAGTATGACCTTCAATGGCAAAAATGTTCATATATCCATGTGATAATATTGCAACTTTGGATATATTGGTTATCTGTATTAGTTAGGTTTATTGACTCTTTTTTTGTTTTTGGTACTGGGGATCGAACTCGGGTCCTTGCGCTTGCGCAGCAGGTGGTGAAACCACTGAGCTAAATCCCCGGCCCTAGTTAGGTTTATTAGTTAGGGTTCTATAGAGGAACAGAACAAATATAAAATATATGTGAAATTATACAAAGGGGTTTATTAGGGAGATTTACAGGATCAGAAGCAACAGAGTCACAATGGTTGTCTGCACATTTGAGAGCCAGAGGATCCAGTACCAGTAAACAGTTGAAGGCCTGAAAGCTCAGTGTAGTCACTGATACAAGCCTGTGTCAGAAACTCAAATAGTCTGCAATGGAAGGCTAAAGTGTCGGCACTGGAAGGCTGAAGAAACTGGAGATGAATGTCCAAGGCAATGGTGAAGACTGGGGTTCTCCAGAAAAGAAGCGTCTCTTTCTTCTTTTCCTTTTTATTTTATCCAGGCTACATGAGTATTAGTTGGTGTCATCTATACCTGGTGTGGGTCTTCCCTGCTCAGTTTGCTGACTTACATGTCACTCATCCACACATACCCAGAACTTTATTATTGCTACGAAGTTCTTACTTAAGTCAAATTGACACATCACAATTAATAATCACTATCTCCATGTGGAATATATGCAATAATAGGAAGATGTTATGAGTTCAGTAACACTTTTGAATGCATTTGTATTTCATTAACCCCAACAGCGTCTATGAATATTCAAAAGTATTGTTATGTATATGTGTACAATATATTGGTTATTTAATCTACATGTAATAGGAGACTTTATGAAGGAATTGCATGAGCTAATCCATGTATATGTACCTCACCCTACCATAAGGGGTTCTTGACACAGAAATTTGAATTGTCTGGGATGGGGAAAATCCCAAAAGATTTGGGTTTGAATTCCCAAAAGGGTACATTGTGGCTGAGTTGTGTGGTTACTTAACCCATAAGCATCAATTTCTTCATTTGTAAATAATCATGGTCAATATATTCCTAATAAATCTGACGTAAAGATTAAATGATATAATGTATGCACAGTACTTGACTCAGTGTAGACAATCAATGTTAGTTTTCTTCTCCCTTAAAAAGTTAACTAGAGAATCTGGAGCTATATGTCCCTGGCCCTTTGATTCAGCCTGTAGTCCCAGAAGGTTTCCTGCTCCATGGAGATGGTTTGAGGGACTTGCCATTAGGGCTCTTCAGTTGCTCTTTCACCCTGTGCTTCTTTCATACCTGTCATTTAAGCAAGGGACTGTAAGGGATAGTGATCCTGGGAAAATAAGGTGCAGAGCTGGAGAGGGCTCTTATAAAGTAGCAGTATCTGACACCACTGTTTTTCATTAAAAAGATCTTCAGTACTCAAGGAATGGTACAGAGCAAACACCCACCCCATCCCCTTTCCCCTGAAGAGGAACACAAGGAGTGTCACCCATAATTAGTGTGTGTCTGCTCTTAATGTTCCTAAGCCAAGCCTACAGATGGAGCCAAGGTTATTACATGCACTTGGAACATTCTTTTTTGCCTCTCGTCAGGAGATTGCAGGAGGAAGTTTGTGTTTCTCTCTTCTTCTGCAACTATTCTAGTTTGACACTGAAAATACTCAGGCTCCAGGTTTAATTTGAATATCTATGGTATAAAATTACCAGTATTCACATCCCCTACCATTTTCCTGACAAATTAATTGCCAATACAATTTTCAGAGCGGGTGTGTGAGGAATGTGGTGGGGTTGAGAGTTCAGTTCTTCAGAGGTAATTATGGTGCCCTTGGCCGGGAAAGAGCGGAGATGATGCTAGAGGAGCCTGTGTTTTGGGTAAGCAGCACCTGCTCTCTGCTGGCTTTGTAGACCTGCGGATCCGAGAAACACATATAATTTGGAGGATTTAGTGTCTACCTTTGGTACACATAATTTAACCTCTTAATCACTGTGTGATCTGTGTAGCTGCTGTGAGCTCCCTGAAACCATGTTGTCTCGTGGCTATTCTTGGCTTTTCAGATCTTTGCCCCAATTATTCTACCACATCTTCAAAATATCCAGATGAAGAAGTAAACAGAAAAAGCCTTTGAAATAGAAGGTAAATCTGGCTAGAAAGAGATTCTTCCTTTTGGCAAGGTCTAAGGGAATGCTTTTGTTGTCCTCTCTGAAAGTAACTGGTCTCACCAGAAAGACATAGACAACCATTCTGCTGGACCAAGCACCTGACCTTTTAGGAAATAGTCTCTGGTCACTGAAAAACCATTTCTCTGAAATATGCACCTTTAGATAAGATGCATAAATTCCCCTTACAACCACACAGAACAGTTGTAATCCTCCAGTGTCTAAGGCATTTGCTGTTGGAGTAATTTAAAATTTTATTGCATTCAATTGCAACACCACCACCACCACCACCACCACCACCAACAGCAACAGTAAAAACCAAGCTAAACAAATAAAAGCCAGTAAATTTTCCAAAGCTGGGAAAAAGGAGGAGTGGAGGAGTAGATGGTGACAACAAAACAGGTATAAACCCTTAAATAACTTTCTTAAACATTTTCAAGTTGTTAAAATATTAGCACCTGTATAGATTGATTTTAGTCTCCAAGATATTTTTGGAAATAAATGGTGATAACATTATTGAGAGAGAGAGAGTGAGGGAGGGAGTGAGTGAGAGAGAGAGAGAGAGAAAGAGAAGAGAGAAAGTATACATATTTGATTCCATTAGGTTTTGTTCTCAAGTTTTCTCTGTGATGTAAGTTGCTTTTAAAAATATTAAAGATTGAGTGAGGATGAGATAATATTTCTGGCACTCTAGTTCCTGGATTAATGAGATAGGAAAGAAGGGAATGAGGCTATTTGTTGGCAAAGGTTAATGTGTAAGGACTTCATCCTGTTGTCTCAATGAATTTGAATCTCATTGCCCAAATATCTCTGCTGCAGGGCTCCTGCCATGTTTCTTAGGAACCAAGCCAACTCCTTCCGACTAAGGTACTCAGCCTGCATTGGGAGATGAGGGTGTTGGTGGGACTATCTTCTCCAACACTTTTGTTTAGCAGATCAGCTGAGTAATTCTCATAGATAGACAAAGGATTTACTAAGGATTGTCTAGAAAATTAGTAATAGAGCAAGGGCTAGAACCTAGGCCTGACTTTCTTTAAAGCATCGATCAACAACTGTTATAGGAACAGTTACTTTACTTGGACACAGGCCTTGAATTCCTAATTTGGAAATCAATAAGCTGCACAAAATTCATAGATTGGTGATGCAATTTGATAGGAATGCCTAGGAGTTAACACAGGTGGATCTGGGGAAAGAGAAGAAAAGAGAAGAAACATTTATAAGCAAAGTACTCATTCTTTACAACTGCATATGATTTTCATGTCTCTCCAATGAAGTAGCTAGTATTCCTATTTTTAATGAAAAAGCATGGCTCAGAGAAGTTGAATAATTTTCCAAAAATCTTGTAGAAGGTACTATATGATTTGAATTTACAAATGCATTGTTCAAACTCCATATAGAACCTTTCCATTACTCCCCAATTCTTTTTAAAATTACATTAGTACATGTTTATAATACAGTTACATTCATCGTGGGGAGTTGGTACATGTACTTAACCCATCTTAATTCTTTTTATGTCCCTTTTCTCTTCTTCCCCTCCCCCTCCCTCTGTCCTCTTGGTCCCCTTCCCATTTACAAAAGCTCTATCCCCCTATTTCCCGTTTTCTATTCTATAGGTTGTCCCTTCACTCTGTTAGATGATTCTTTTGCTGTGCAGAAGTTGTGTAATTTGGTACAATCCCATTGTTGCATCTCTGTACTAAGTCCTGTGCGACCGTGATTCTGTTCAGAGAGTCCTTGCCTATGCCATGACTTTAAAAGTTTTACCTATTTTATTTTCCACCAGGTTAAGTGTTCCTGTTTTAACATTCAATTTGATTCAATTTTATTTTATTTTAGTACATGGTTAGAGGTATGGGTCTAGGTTCAATCTTCTACATGTGGAAAGCCAGTTTTCCCAGCACATTATTAAAGAGGCTATCTTTTCGTCCAGTGTATATTTTTGGCCCTTTTGTCAGAGATCAAATGGCTGAATGTGCTTGGGATGGTTTTTATTCCATATATCTGTTTTTGTGCCACTACCATGCCATTTTTAACACTAGAGCTTTTGTAGTATGACTTGATGTCCAGAATTGTGATGCCTTCTGATTTGCTCTTGTTGCAGAGGGTTGCTTTTGGTATTCTGAGTCTCTAAGTTCCATATGAATTTAAGGACTGTTTTTTTCCCCTAGTTCTGTGAGGAATGTTGCTGGTATTTTGATTGAGATTGCATTAAATCTGTATATTGGTTTTGGAACTATGACCATTTGGACAATGTTTTTTCTGCCTATCCAGGAACAGGAGATATCTTTCCATTTTCTGATATCCTCTTCTATATCCTTTATCAGGATTCTGTTGTTTTCATTATAAAGGTATTTCACTTTCTTTGTTAAGTTAATTGGTAAGTGTTTAATTTATCTTGTTGATATTGGAAATGGTATTGTTCTTGGTGGTACCATTATTGGTGTACAGAAACACTGTTGATTTTTATGCGTTGGTTTTGTATCCTGCTACCTTGCCAAATTTGTTTATTAGTTCTAGGAGTCTTTCAGTGGAATTTTTTGGGTATTCTATGTAAAGAATAATGTTATTTGCAAGAAGTGATAGTTTGACTTCTTCCTTTCCTATGCATAGCACTTTTATTTCTCGTGCCTGATTATTCTGGCTAAAGTTTTAAGTACTGTGTTGAACAGGAGTTGTCCTCTTCCTGCTGTTAGCGAACAAGCTTTCAGTTTTTCCCAATTTAATATTATGTTGGCAGTAGATTTGTTATAAATGGCTTCTAGCAAATTGAGATAAGGTCCTTCTATGCCTATTTTTTCAAGTTTTTAAAAAAATTATAAATGCATGTTGGATTTTGCCAAAGACTTCTTCTGCATCTATTGAGATGATTATGTGAGGTTTTTTTTGAGACAGGGTTTCACTAGGTAGTTCCGATTGGCCTTGAACTCACCAGCCCAGGCTAGTCTCAAACTTGCAGTGATTTTCTTGTGTCAGCCTCCTGTGTGCTGGGAGTACAAGTGTGTCTTACCATGCTCGGGTTTTATGTGATTTTTGTCTTTGCTTTTTGTTTATGTGATATGATGTATTACACTTATTGCTTTGCAAATGTTGACCCATTCTTGCATCCCTGGGTCATGATCTTTTTCCCAACTTATTTTTGCTACTTTTTCTAACATCAGCCAAGCCTCAAAACAAGGTCTTGAATTCATACATGTCCAACATTTTGGCATGCCATTGAATGCATTGAGAGAGGAGGGATTGTCTTGGGCTGCATGTAAAACATATAATATAGCTAATGTATATAAGTAACAAAACTTCCTACTTTTTCTATTGTAACTTATTAAATTATCTTATGAAGTAAAACAACAGTACCAAATTTAATAATTAAATAAAACAACTTACATGTCTATTTAATAACAATAAAACCCTATGTTCTTAGACATACACACACGTAGGAATATTGAAATACTATTATTGTTAATCACTGTGTTTTACTTGCTAATTTGCTGAAATGAAGTGCATGTAGTATCTGCTACACATGAGTTTTGATTTCATGACTGTGTGTTGCTGGGGCAGGAGGTGGGGTTAGCACTTTTGTTGTTGCCTATGCTGTCTGTGATCTATCAACATACAATCAAATCATAAAAATCACACGATAATGTCAAAACTTTGTGATCTTGCAGGGCTGCATTACTAGTTGTCCAGAGGTGCATGGGGTCATAGGCTGTGGGTCTGACATGCTTGGTTAATCATCCTTATCACCTAACCCAAGCATTTACAGTGGTCCTCCCAAGTACTTAGCCTTGTATGGGACATGTGGAAATACTAAGAGTACAAGCCCTTTTTATAACTGAGAAGGGCTCTGTAGCCATAAGAGCATCAGATAAGGACTCTACATACTTGCTGACCACAGTGGGCTCCTTGGGCCTGTGGCACTGGCCTTTGCCCGGGAGCCTGTTAGAATTGCAAAATCATAGGCCCCACTCAACCTACTGGATTTTACATTTAACAAGATCCCCAGGTGATTTTTACCACATTCAGATTGGAGAGGCATAGCCTGTGCCTCTCTGACTTTATTGGCCCAACACAGCAGCCTTGTTTTTGTCCCAACCATGTGCACCGGGTTTCTGCCTCACACTCTTTGGATTTGCTGTTTCTTTTGTCTGCCTGTTCCATCTCCAAATTGCTTCTTGGCTCAGCTTTGTCATTCAGATTTTGAGCAATATTGTCTCAGAAAAGTCTCAGAATGCTGACTTCTAGTAAACAGTGCTATCCAGTTATATTTTCTCATAGTACTTATTCTCTGAAATTATATCATTGATTTATTTGTTTGCGTGTTTATTATCTGTCCCATCAGAATGTTAAACTTTGTGAATGAAGAAGTATTTTAACTATTTGATTCACTGTTCTATCCCCAGCACCTGGAGCACTACCTGGCTTAAATTAGGTATTGAATTAGTACTTGATGAATCAAAAAATGAACAATGGATGGGTTTTTGCTTCTATTGTAATTTCATCATGTTGATATTGAAAGCTAAGATTATTTGCAGGCATGTTTAGCTAATCAATTACCAATCAACACAATAGAGAGGGTTTTTTTGTCTGTTGGCTGGTGTGAGATAAAATTCTTTGAAGCCCCAATTTATGAATTGTGATTGTTAATCATGATGTGTCAACTTTAATGGATTAAGAAAGCCAAGCAGAGTAGTAGAGCACAGTTCTGGGTATGTCTATGGATGATTGGCATGAAGGCCAGCAAACTGAGGGGGGAAGATCCATCCCTGACATGGGCAGCACCAGTCAATAGGCTTGCAGCCTGGACAGGATAAACAGGGAAAGAAGGAAAAGCCCCCATTTTGGAAGAGCTCCAGTCTTCATCATTCAGCTTTCCACCTCAGACTCACAGTGGCTACTCTACAGTGAGCTTCCAGGACTTTGACCTTTGGCAGGTGGTGCATTCCTGATTACTACTGTTTCTGCAGCTTCCATCTTCTTGGGCTGAGCAGCTACTGGATCATCTGGCTCTAGCACACAGAGCCGTTGTGGATTCTTCTGCCTTTGATCCTGCAGACAGCTACTGTGGACTCTCCCACTTCTGATCCTGTACCTAATACATCTCCTTGTATATATTTACTGTTTTTCCATTGGTTCTGTTCCTCTAGAGAACCATAACTACTACATGAACCAAGGAAAGGAAAGGAAAGGAAAGAAAGGAAAGAAAAGCAATAGAAAAAACAAAACTTTCTTTTTAAACTTTTGCCAGTTTCATCTGAACTGATTTTATTACAGTTGCATTTGGTGATTTTTAACTTATCTGCATAGATAATTTTTTCCCTTAATATCTTTTCAGCTGTTCCCTTGAGAAGTGTGGATGTATGCATTCTATACATGCAAAAATGTGACTGGAGACCTTTCCTGTTTATTTATAAATACCTACAGGAAAGTGATTTATTTCTTGTGTGAAAACAGTGGTTTGGAGAGAGTTCATGCATACTTTATGAGCTGACTCTGCAATATCACACTGCAGATCTTCCTGGGACAAACAGCAAAGGTAACCTCTCTGAATTCTGATGAGACATCCTGGAAGAAATGCTCTATCCCTTATTAAAGTTGAAGAAGAAAATGAGAAAAAAGATCATATACTTAAGGTGTACTAAATGACTTATAAAACAGGATCTCATTTTAAATAGCATGGCAACTCTATGTGGCAACATTACCCCATTTCACAGAATAAGAAATTAAGATGTAGAGATTAGGTCGTGTTCACAGTCATACATCTAGGAAGTTGGAAAGTTGACGCCAGCCCATATTCTTAGTACCATATTGCTGTCTCCTTGTTAGCAAAACCCTATCTTCCCTTGGTAGGACTGTTCTGTTGTGTGAGTCAGATTTTCTTCTGGCTGCAAAAAAGAACCCGAGAGACTAACAGCATCATAAAGGATTTATGAAGAATACAAAAATGATAGTGCTAAATCTTCAGTATTGAGTGGAAAGAAGTTGGTTAGCTCTGAGGGAAGGAAATCCAGAGCTAACATTATGCTTGCTTCATAGGATGATGGCATTTTTAGTCAGCAACCGGAACACAGCATATTAAAAATTTGAAGGATCAGCCAGGGTGTTTCTCACACACACACACACACACACACACACACACACACAACCACTCTCTCTCTCTCTCTCATATATATATTATTTTATTAGCCAGAAAATGACAGCCATTGTCAAGTGGAGGCCCTAATTCAGACTGGATAGTCATGATCTTATTTTGTCAATAGTGAAGAAAAGAATTTTGAGGACAATCTGATATATTCTCAAGTGACTGAAGCTTTCTTTACAGTCACCTCAAAATGTAAGAAGGGGAGGAAGGGTTGCTTGGATAGCACCTTTCACCTCAACAAATTAGGACTGTGATGGTGAACACTTTAGAGCTTTCAATGATACAAACACCCCACTCTGGCATATGTGCCATGGATTCTCTACCACTGAATTAAAGCTAAGTCCTAGCCCTCTTAGAGAGATGTTCCAGGTGGGGGTGGGGCACTTCATTTCCAGAAAGGGCCCATTTTGCATTTTTCTCTGGAAACTGAACCTCTAACTCAATCTCAGTGCCTATACAAAGAACCAAGATAAAATTTTCAGATGAATTCAAAAGGCTGCCTGGGGTCCCAGGAATTTCTTTAAATATTCCAAAGATTATTGAGCAAGAGAAGTACTGAATCTTTGTTAGGTAGGTATGATGAAATTTCCTAAAAGGCAGAGTTTGGGTAATGTTCAACAGATGGTGCTCATCAGCAACTTTTTGGAAATGGTATACCTTGAACTTTTACAAAATTACTTCAAAAAGCCTTCATGTGAGTTTAGAGACTTTTGGAAGACTATAGCTTTATAAAAAGATACATTTTTGGTCATATCCTATTCATCAGCCATTCTTTCAAAAACTAGAATTCAAA
The DNA here is from genome assembly GCF_053883595.1 of Heterocephalus glaber. Lineage (NCBI taxonomy): Eukaryota > Metazoa > Chordata > Mammalia > Rodentia > Bathyergidae > Heterocephalus > Heterocephalus glaber. Next base: position 8,162,094 of record NW_028258324.1, on the reverse strand, counting down.
AGGCAGGAAGGGAAGTTGCTTTCTTTAGTTTAAAGTTTTGGTTAACTCTAGAATCTTCCATGGTGCAGAGGGGAAAAACAAAACAAAACAAACGGAAAACAAATCCCCTAAAGAAATGGCTCTTAACCCTCTATTCTCATTTTGTTTTCTTTCCCACTTAGAGGATCTGAATGTATCCCCTTATGCTCTCTGAATACAATGTTCCAAATGTTTTTTATTTGGAGATAATTTGCTTATAAATTCAAGTCTCCTTCTCCATATAATGGATGATTTTAGAAAAGCTGGTGAGGTGCCCATAAATACTATCTCAACTCTTGATGTGACTAAAGTTCAGAGACTGCATACTTTCAATAAGATCTTTACCATGTTTCTGTGGGAAATGAATTATGAATTCTCCCCTCAGTGAGCAATATGGGCTAAAAAAATTCTGCTAACACCAATAACTCATCCAGTTGTCATTCTGGAATGTAGAAGGGGAACTCACGAGTCCTTATGCTCTGTCACTTCTAAGTGGGGAAAGATGGGCCCTTACCCTCCTAGGAGGAGCCCTTAGCATCTTCTCTATTGAGAGCTGTGGGGATTCCCTATTTTAAACCAGAAGATTATTTCCCTCAGATCCAAGTAAGTCTCCAGTTGTGTCTCTATCTTTTTTCAGTAATTGAGTAATTCTATCTTTGGCAAGTGCAGTGCCACAATAAATTATAGTGCTCTAACCACATTTTTTATCCTTTATAAAAGATAAGTGGGGTGGAGAGATTAAAGTAGAAAAGGGATAAGAATGCAGTGTAGGGGGGCAGCAGGATCAGAGGCAAATATTGGTGGTGGGTGATTTCCCCAACATCTTTTAGAAAACATGGGTTATCTGTATTATCAACTGAAGTGGCACACCATCATTTCTATATTCAGACCCTGTCTGATCTAAGCAAAGAAGGAGACTTTGAATCTCAAATGTTTCCTAAGATCTTAGAGTCTAGATTGATCTGATTCTTAGTTCATTGCCAATTCTCAGAGGGACGGAAACATTAAATTTTTTTTTTGCCTAAATTCTTTTATTGGTACATTTTAGATATACAATATGTTTACATTTATCATTGGGTGCTTGTACCTGTACATGATGTATCTTGGTTCTTATTTTTTCCCCGTTCCCTGTGCTCCCTTTCCCCCCTCCACCCTTCCCTATTTACAAAGACTTTGTCTCCATTTTTTCCTTTTCTCATAATTTTTCGTTTCCCTTCTTTCCTTTCCCCTTCCACTCCCACTTCCCCACCCCTTTGGACCTTTTTTTCCTATTTCAAATTATCAATTATTCGTTTTAATCATTTTAATCCTTATTTACACTTTCAGTTTCTCACACTAGAGAAACTATTAGGCATTTACACATGTGTGCCCTATTTATTTCACTTAAGAGTAAGTCCTCAATATGCATCCACTTAGCTATAAATGTCTCTAGTTTCTCATTCTTTATGGCTGAGTAGTACTCCATTTTATAAAAACTCACATCTTCTTTATCCAGAGAAACATTAAATTTTTGTGGCAAGTACATAAAAAACAATGTGGATCTCTTAATAATAAATTGTTGCTTCCTGATTTCCATATCAACTCACTTGGAATCATCTCCTAGATTTGTGTCTCAAGGAACAGAATTGTTGGGAACCTAATGTTTAGAAAATCATGCCTGATCCAAATGCAGTTAGAATATTAGAGGACTTTTTAGTGGTTCTTTGTGTCCTGGAAACTTTTGCACTTTGTGCTGATAATATGTATTGAGGTAATGGTAATGCTTACTGTGTGTGGTCATCTGAGTTGAAGTCATAGAGAACAGGCATATCTCCATGGCAGAAGAGCTATCTGAAGTCTCAAAAGTGTTCAGAGCACATTTTCTGGGCCCTGTGGCTCTGAGTATGGATGGAATATGGCCAGGAGGCTTAGAACTGGGCAGCTCTCCAATAACTCTTCCCAGTGTTTTCAAAGGGGTCCAGACACTATCATCCTAAATCCAGGGGACCTTTGCCTCCATTGCATCATCCTAAACTGGAAAAATGGATATTACTGGCCACACTAACTATTCTGTACATGAGCCATCTAGGAGGGTTCATCTCAGGCCATTTAGACTTTATAAACAAAGATTATGCATTTACAGAGTGATTTCGAGAAGTTACTTACCTTCCTTGAGCTTACTTTCCTGTCTCTGTGTATACATGCAATGTCAGCTTCATTGGTTTGGATAATTATGGGAGATCACCTTTGTGAAAATGTTTGAGTCAATATGACTTTAATTTCCTTTTGTGCTATCTACTCATAGGCTGTCCTTAGCATGCTCTCCCCTGAATGATTTCATGTGCTGATGGTAAAACTGAGAACCAGGACCAGCCTAGGGAGGAAGTCCAGGTGGAAAAAAGGATGCCAGAGCAGGTGAGAAAAGGAAGATGTATATGTAATGCTGGGGTACTGCTTCCTGCTCTGCACTCAAATTATTAAAGGCATATCCTCCCACCATGCCTCCAAACAGAGAGTAAATGCATTGAATTTAAGCAGGATCTGTTTATTGTTCATCTCTTTATGTTGAGAAGAAGCACCAGATTGCTGAGGTTGGAAGGTGGGACTGGGCTTCCAGCTTGTGTTTCATCCAAGTCACAAGACATCTTGGAGACTGTTAATGATCTTCCCTGTCTATATAATAAGAAGAGTTAAGTCAAGACCAGTAAGTGGATTTGGGATTACTAAAACTTTAATGTGCTTATTATCCACCCCGAGATCTGTTAAAATGAAGATTTTAATTTAGTAAGTTTAGAATGAGGTCCGAGATCTTCATTTCTAACAAGTTCCTGATGATGTTGACATTAGTGATTCAGGGAACACATTGGAGGAACAAGGGTCTAGATTTATTCAAGGTCTAAAAAGTTATGATTTTATTATGGAAGATATAGAAGGCATATCTTTGTCAACATCTGTTCAAACATGCATTCATATGTCCATCCATCCAGTCACCCGACCATCCATCCACTCAACCACACTTCCAATAAATAGCTAGGGCTCAACATATTAGGCCCTGTGCCAGACAGTGGGATTGTAGAGATGAAATATCCCTATCCCATTTAATGAGACAGACATAGAAACAAACATTTTTCAAAATACTTGACCCATATTCTCGAAACAGCTATTTCTTTCATGTCTTAAAATCCTTATCTGTTCTCTGGGTAAGTTCCTTTTATTTGTGCATGGTGAGGCTATCTTCAAATCATCACAAGGGGCAAGAAGTGGATAGACACACCTGTACTGGAAAGAGAACTGAACTCAGAGCATCTTGGAGTTCAAGTCTCACCTTGTTTATAGCCATGAGACTTTGTCACAGCTCTCTAGGGTTCAGTTTCTCTATTTGCAAAATCAGGAGAATTATTCCTACCTTGCTTATTACATGAAATTTTTTATGTAGTTTAAACTGAGATAATGAATATGCAAGGAGTTTGAAAACTTTAAAGTGATATACAGATGCAAAGAGATTTTTGGCTTGTCAAATTCACATGCAGTGTAGTGTTATGTATAATGGTGAAAATGATGAAAAATGATGTAAATATCTCAGAAAAGTTACTACCATAAGATTGGGGCCATTTGTCTACTTCTAGTCAATGAACTCTAAGCAATGATGACATATTGTCAATTGTAGGCTATGTCAATTAAGAGCCAATATACCTCCTCTATCTCCCTTCCATCCCCTGGAGCAGATAACCTAAGGACCACATGTACTACATTATGTAGCTGTATGATGGAGTCAACCCACATCTTCAAGTCATTGTTTAGAAGAAAATTTCATAGGAAGACTACTAGACCTAGATCACATATTTTTAGGAGAGGAAAAAAAGATTTTTATTATGTTAAGTTGCTTGGAATATAAGCCTATCATATGATGACTATGAATATAGTTAATGCCTTCAGATTTTCAATATATTTAGGTATATAGTCAATCCAAATACATAGAATTGTTATGTGTGTTTTTGCTATTAATGTTCTTGCTGTAGTGCAACTTTTTATTTTCGGTTTTACTTTCAACTTTTACTGTAAAGTATTGGAGGTATTTTAAAGTGTTGCTTCATATAGGTGCAGTATGTCTTTTTATCAGATACAAAATATTTCATGTTAGGCATATGGCCATTCTTATATTGATGGATCTCCTTTCCTTTCAAATAGCTTTTATGTTTTGATCTATTTTTTTATTAGTGCAAGTTTGCGGTACATAATGATTACATTCATTGTGGGAAGTTTGAAGAGAAAATAATTAAATTGTGTTATCTATTTCTTATTCTCTCTAGTATAAACTGAAATAAATATATTTATAACTGTTCCTTGGCACATGTGTAGGTAACTTTTAGAAAAGATCCTGAGAAATAGAATTTCTGAGTTATAGAACATACGCATTTCAAATATAAATAAATATTGTCAAATTGCCCTCCAAATTAATAATATGAATTTATACTTCCACTAGCACTATGAGAGTGTCCATTTCTCACACCTTAATTTTGCCAAAATGGGAAGATCTAAAAATCATTGTTTAATTTACTGATTGCTGAGTAACAAACTTTTCTAAACTTGGTGCTTTGAAATAACTCTCATTTTCTTCTCTTCCATGATTCTCTAGCTTTATTGGACTGAGCCAGGAGGATGTTCAGTCCTTGTGATAAAGTCAGGGACTGCAGCTCTTGAGGCCCTCAACTGGGCTGGAGAGACAGATGGATCAGTCATGTGGCTGCTGTTGCTGAGGTACTGGCTATCTCTTCTGTACTCCTTGGACTTCTCACAGAAGAGCAGCTGGGTTTCAGAAAAGGAAGCAGAAGATACCAGTACACTTAAGTCCTGGGCCCTGGATTCCCAGAACACTGCTTTCCCCCCAAGATATTGGCCCAAACACTCACACACCCTAGGTTCAAGGGAAGGGCAAAAGAACCGAGAATTTGTTGGTGCCTATAAGACTACTTGCACAGTTATTATATATTACCAAAGTAATAATTGTATCTTTGAGTTTGAATAAAGTTGAAGAAATGTTATCTGAAAAACTAATAAATGGGGTTTAAAGTGTTTGATTCTTGAAAATTAAGCAAATGTACTTTATGCTAATCAGGTTGGAGAAATAGAAGTTATGCTAGGGATTGCATCAACCAGAAGGCCAGTTGTTCTATTGGTGACTACTTATGAGAACATACTGTAACTTTTTCCCATTATAAATCTTTCTAAATATACACATGAAAAATAAAATGAAGAATCAGGTACAGACTCATTTATAGCCATCTATCATATATTTAGAGACTTCAAGGTTATATATAAGGAGAAACATTCAAAATAAATGGCTTAGAAGTGTTTCAAGGTCTGCATCATTCAGAGTGACAGTTCATTAATTAATTTCTGCTCCAGAGATGAGGTAGGAGGTGAAGCATATGAAGGGATTGTTGCAGAAGGGGAAGGCAGTGCGTTGGAGAAAAGTTCATAGATATCACAAGTATATCAGAGGGACCAGGAAGTCTTTCCTAGTTTGTTGTCTTGAATTAGTGACACCATTGCAATGTGACCTGTGGAATGCTGGGAAGAAATAGGAACAGAACTAGTTAGATTAAAACGGAAGAGAAAGATAGTTGTCATCTCCAACTCTTCATGGTTCCTAGAAAGGAGCCTTTCTTTCTTTTCTTTATTCTAGAGAAGAATTTATGAATTCTGTGAATTTATGGTCTTGATTGTATTATTTTAAAATTTCAAGGGATAGACCATTAAACACCAAATTTAGGGCTTCCCCAAATGTTGGTGGTATACTGAGTTAGAAATACAAGAGTTAGTCACGTGGAACATGCCAAATCAGCCTGCTGCAGACAGGAAGGTCTGTGCATGCCCTACCAAGGTCCCGAGTCCCCCGGAAGATGCCAAATCACCCCACTGCAGACCCGCAGGTCTGCCCATGACCTACCGAGGTCCCCAGTGGCACAGAACATGCTGAATCAGCCCGCTGCAGACAGGCAGGTCTGTGCACGCTCTACTAAGGTCCAGACTCACGCGGAAGGCACCAAATCACCCTGCTGCAGACAGGCAGCCACCCGATTCCACACTACAAAGACGCAGAGAACACCAGACCACCAGACCAAGGTACTGAGTCCCGCTGCTCCCGGCCCAGAGGTAGGGGCTTCTGAGCCGCCATCCCATTGCTCCTGGTCCACAGGAAGGGGCTTCCTGGTCACCATCCCTCCCACTGCTCCCAACCCAGAGGAAAGGGCTCTTGGTCCACCTTCTGTTCCACTGCTCCTGGACCAGAGGAAGGGGCTTCTGGGCCACCATCCCTCCCACCACTCCAGGCCCAGAGGTAGGGGCTTCTGAGCCATCATCCCACTGCTCCTGGTCCAGAGGAAGGGGCTTCCCGGCCACCATCCCTCCCACTGCTCCCAGCCCACAGAAAAGGGCTTTTGGGTCACCATCCCTACCGCTGCTCCTGGTCCCTGTCCCACCTCTCCCAGCTCAGAGGAGGTAATCTGTGCAGGTGCTAACAGCCCCCCGCCCCTGTTGAAATGAGAAAACATGTAAATAAGTCTCAAAACCAGACTTCCAGATCTCTTACAGGAACCCCAAAGGGAAATGCGATGGAACATTCTGATATGCAACCACCTGTAACCACTGAACTGGCAACAAAAGGGGATCTGGAAAAAATGAAATCAGAAATAATTTCTCAGATAACAGGAGAAATTGTGCCCCTAGTGCAAGACATGATTAATAAATCTAGAGAGGAGCTCAGGAACATGATGGAATCTCAACATAAGAAACAAATGGAATCCATAAAACAGATGCAAACAGATTTCCAGGACATGAAAAACTCCATTGAAAATCTACACAGCAGAATGAGCCAATGTGAGGACAGAATTTCATATAGAGAAGATGAGATTGCAATTAGTGACCAGGAAAAGAAAAATTGCTTCAAAATTATAAGGGAACATGAGAAATCAATCCAGCAGCTGCTAGATGATGAAAAGAAGAATAACATAAGACTGATTGGGCTCAATGAAGAAACAGGAGAGAGTGCAAATGACACAAAAAATCTCTTCACAGAAATAATGGCAGAAAACTTCCCAAGCAGGGGAAAAGAGCTTGACATACAGATAAGTGAGGCATATAGGATTCCAAATAGTCTTGATAAAAAAAAATCTACACATAGGCATATAATTGTTAAGATTCCAGAAACACAACAGAAGAACAAAGTTCTACAAGCAGTGAGAGAAAAGAAACAAATCACATACAAAGGAAAGCCCATCAGAATCACAGCAGACTTCTCAACACAAACTATCAAGGCAAGAAGAGATTGGAGTGACATATTCCAAGCCCTAAAAGAAAACAGCCTCCAACCCAGATTGATGTACCCTGCAAAACTATCTTTCAAAATGGATGGAGAAATAAGACACTTTCATGACAAAGAGTACCTTAGGAACTTCGTGAATACCAAACCAGCACTCCAAAGAATTTTATACAATATCCTAGGAACAGACATTGAGGATCACAACCCCAGGAAGCAAAGCAGAATGAACCCATCTGGCATGACAAGAAATTAAATGTAAAAGGGGAGAACCCAATAAGAAGAAAAAGTCATGGCAATGACAAGTCAATACATTTCAGTTATAACCATCAACGTTAATGGTCTCAATTCACCAATCAAAAGAAATAGACTGGCAGAATGGGTCAAGAAGCAAAATCCAACAATATGCTGCATACAAGAAACACACTTAATTCAAAAGGAAACTCATAAACTGAAAGTTAAAGGGTGGAAAACAATAATCCATGTACCAGGAACCTGAAAAAAAGCAGGAGTAGCTATCCTCTTGGCAGATCAAGTAGATTTCAAACCAACACTGATTAAGAGAGATGAAGAAGGACACTACATCCTTGTAAAGGGAACAATCCAAGAGGAAGAGATGACAATCAAAAATATCTATGCACCAAACACTAGTGTGCCCAACTATATAAAACAAATACTAATGGACATCAAAAGTCATATATACACTTATACAATTGTAGTGGGGGACCTCAACACCCCACTGTCACAAATAGATAGATCAACTAGACTAAAACTAAGTAATGAAATACTAGAACTCAATCGAACTCTTGAACAAATGAACTTAACAGATGTTTACAGAGTGTTCCACCCCACAAAATCAGAATACACATTCTTCTCAGCTGCACATGGGTCATTCTCCAAAATAGACCACATACTGACACATAGAACATGTTTAAGTAAGTGCAAAGGAATTGAAGTTATCCCCTGTATATTATCAGACCATAGTGGGATGAAATTGGAGATCCATAGCAAAAGAAACTCAAAAAATTTCGTAAACATGAGGTAATTGAACAACACACTTCTGAATAACCACTGGGTCACAGAGGAAATTAAAGAAGAAATCAGACAGTTCCTTCAATTAAATGACAATGACAATACAACATATTGGAATCTATGGGACACAATGAAAGCAGTCTTACAAGGGAAATTCATAGCAGTGAATACGCATATTAGGAAAACAGAATGAGCCCAACTAAACAACCTCATGCTGAACCTAAAGCTTCTAGACAAAGAAGAGCAGGAAAACCCCAAAGCTCATACAAGGGAGGAAATTAAAAAGATCAGAGGAGAAATCAATGCAATGGACACTAAGAGAATGATACAAAAAATTAATGAAGCCAAGAGTTGGTTCTTTGAAAGAATCACCAAAATGGACAAACCTTTAGCCAACCTTGTCAGAAAAAGGAAAGAAAAGGCCCAAATCCATGCAATTAGGAATGAAAAGGGTGAAATGAAAACAGACCCAGCAGAAATCCACAGGATTATCAATACCTACTTCCAGAACCTATATGCCAATAAGATGGACAACACAGAAGAAATGGACAGATTCCTAGATACATATGAATTACCAAAGTTGAATGAAGAAGCCCTAAAAATTCTGAACAACCTAATATCAACAAATGAAATTGAAAATGTAATTAAAAACTTATCAACTAACAAAAGCCCAGGCCCTGATGACTTCACTGCTGAATTCTACAAGACATTTAGAGAGGAACTGCTGCCACTACTGTTTAAACTCTCCAGTGAAATTGAAAGGGAAGCAATACTCCCAAATTCATTCCTGGAAGCAATCATCGCCTGGATCCCCCAAACAGAGAAAGCCCCAACCGAAAAAGAGAACTATAGGCCAACCTTACTAATGAACATAGATGCCAAAATCCTTAATAAGACACTGGCAAAAAGAATGCAGAAGATCATCAAGAAGATCATACACCCTGATCAAGTGGGATTCATCCCAGGGATGCAGGGATGGTTCAATATATGCAAATCAATCAGTGTAATACACTGTATCAATAGAGCCAAGGACAAAAACCATACGATTATCTCCATAGACACAGAAAAAGCATTTGACAAAATCCAACATGGATTTATGAGAAAAACCTTACAAAAAATTGGAATAGATGCTCTCTACCTCAAACTGATAAAAGCCATCTATGAAAACCCAACAGCCAATATCATACTAAATGGTCAAAACTGAAATCCTTCACACTAAAATCAGGAACAAGACAAGGATGTCCACTGTCACCACACTTGTTCAATATAGTTCTGGAAACATTAGCCACAGCAATCAGACAAGAGAAAGAAATAAAAGGAATAAAGATAGGCAATGAAGAAGTCAAATTGTCATTATTTGCAGATGACATGATACTCTATATAGAAGACCCCAAGAACTCCACCAAAAGTCTTCTAGACTTAATAACCAAATTCAGGCAAGTAGCTGGTTACAAGGTCAACACACAAAAATCAATAGCTTTCCTCTACACCAATGACAGACTCACTGAGACAGAAATAGGGCAAATAATTCCTTTCACAATAGCATCCAAAAAACTGAAATACCTAGGAATCATCCTAACAAAAGAAATCAAAGACCTCTTCTCTGAAAACTATGACACTCTGAAAAGAGAGATTGAAGATGATATCAGAAAATGGACAGACATCCCCTGCTCCTGGCTAGGAAGGATTAATAGAGTGAAAATGGCCATACTTCGAAAACTGCTATATAGATTTAATGCAATTCCAATTGAGATCCCAGCAGCATACTTCATGGACCTTGAGAAAACAATCCAAAAATTCATTTGGAACAAGAAGAGACCCACAAGTGCAAAAGCAATTCTAGGTAACAGAGACATGGCAGAGGGTATCACAATCCCCAACCTGCAACTATACTACAAAGCCAGTGTGATAAAAACAGCATGGTACTGGCAAAGAAACAGACCTGAGGACCAGTGGAACAGATTAGAAGATGCAGAAACAACGCCAGACACACTCAGCCATCTCATCTTCAACAAAGGAGCCAAACACCCTCACTGGAGGAAAGATAGCCTCTTTAATAAGTGGTGCTGGAAAAATTGGGCTTCAACTTGCCAAAGATTAAAACTAGACCTGTATCTTTCACCATTCACTGAACTAAAATCAAAATGGATTAAAGATCTAAATATTAAAATAGAAACTCTGAACCAGTTGGAACAGAGGTTAGGTAGAACCCTTGAAGACATCAGTGTAGGAAAAGATTTTATGAACAAAATCTGAGTTGCCCGTGAACTAGCACAAACTATCAACAAGTGGGATCTCTTCTTATTAAAAGGCTTCTGCACAGCAAGAGAAACCACCAGCAGTGTGAAGACACAATCCACAATATGGGAAAAAATCTTCACCTGCTCTTCCTCAGACAAAGGTCTACTATCTCGAATCTATAAAGAACTTAAAAAGATCAGACCTCCTAAATTTAAAGACCCAATTCAAAAATGGGCATCTGAAATGAGCAGACATTTCTCAGACAAATAATTAGAAAGAGCAAATAAATACAGGAAAAAATGTTCAACATCACTGGTCATTTGAGAGATGCAAATGAAAACAATGCTGAGATTCCACTTCACTCCAGAAAGAATGGATGCTATCATGAAATCAACCAATAACAAATGCTGGTGGGGCTGTGGGGAAAGAGGAACCCCGCTCCACTGCTGGTGGGAGTGTAGACTGGTGCAAGCACTGTGGAAATCAGTATGTTGATACCTCAAAGAACTAGGACTGGAAATCCCATTTGACCCTGCTATTCCCCTGCTGGGGATCTTCCCCAAAGAATTAAAAGAATCATACCACAGTGATATATGTGCACCCATGTTCATAGCAGCACAGTTTGTAATAGCTAAAACTTGGAAACAGCCCAAATGCCCATCAACTGGAGACTGGATCAAGAAAATGTGGTTTTTTAATAAAATGGAGTACTGCTCTGCCATAAAAAATGAGAAATTAGAGACATTTATAGCTAAGTGGATGCACATTGAGGCAATACTCTTAAGTGAAATAAATAGGACACACATGTATAAATACTGAATAGTTTCTCTGGTGTGAGAAACTGAAAGTGTAAATAAGGACTATATGTATAATAGGTAATGTGAAATAGGAAGACAAGGAGCAAAGGGGAAAGAAGTGGGAGGGCTAGGGGAAAGGACAGAAGGGAATGGGATTAATATGAGAAAATGGAAAAATAGGAACAAAATCTTTGTAAATAGGGAGGCCTGGAGGGGTTGAAGGGAGGGCTGGGCAAGGGTGAAAAATAAGAACCAAGAGAGACTATGTAAAGGTGCAAATTTCCAATGATGAATGTCATTATATTGTATACCTAAAATGTACCAATGATTAGAATGAATAATAGATAATGTGAAATAGGAAGAAAAGGTCCAAAGGGGTAAGGGTAGTGGGAGGGGCAGGGGAATGGAAAGAAGTGAAGGGAAAAATGATGAGAAATGGATAAAATGGAAATAAAGTCTTTGTACATAGGGAAGGGTGGAGGGTGTGAAGGGAGGGCTAGGAATGGGGAAAAAATAAGAACCAAGATGCATTATGTAAAGGTACAATTCCCAGTGAGAAATGTAATTGTGTTGTACCTACAATGTCCCAATAAAATAATTTAATAAAAAAACAAAACAAAACAAAAAAGTTCCATGGCCCTGTAGAAAGGACGAGTTAAATTTCTTTACTGAAAAAAAAAAAAAAAGAAATACAAGAATTTTATTGAAGGGCTTTATCTTTGAAAGGAAAATGGAGGGAGTGAAAGTGGGCAGGGAAAGTGTAGACTTTGATGCTGAACTGAAAATATCTCTTCCAGCCAAATGAGAAATTTGAGGTGGTGGTGGTGGGGATTGTACACTAGAGGAATCTTGCATTTGGTAGAAATGGCTAGTTTGTTTGCTTGTTTGTTGTTGTTTGTTTTTACCATGTGCTTTTCCTAATCATTGGCTAGGAGTTGACTGCAGGATAGCAAGACCTCAACTATCATTGCTTTGGTCAATCATTGGTTCAGGGTTGCCCAGAGAATAGTGAACCATTGACTTGAAAGTGAAGGTAGGCTGGGTGTTGTGGTACATGCCTGTTAACGCTTGGGAGGCTGAAGAGGATTGCCATGAGTTCAAGGTCAGCCTGGGCTCCATAGTGAGTTCTAGGCCAATCTGGATTATATAGCGAGACCCTGTCTTAAAAACAACAACAACAACCAGAACAGCAACAAAGAAAGAAAGGAAGGAAGAAAGAGAGAGGAAGAGAAAGAAAGAAGAAAGAAAGAAGGAAGGAAGGAAGGGAGAGAGGGAGGGAGAGAGAGAGAGAGAGAAAGGGCAGACCACACTCATGGCTGGAGTTATCAGCTCCACCCCAGAAAATTCTGGATAGTGAGTTCTTTTTTGGAGAAGCTGAGTAGTTCTTGTCTGTGTATGCCACATGTAGCTTAGCTTTCTTCAGGCTTTTAAAAATGTTTCTTCATGTGGCCTTGAAAAAACAAAACATTCTTGGCTATTGATTTCATTCATAGAGCCTTGTTGTTTGCAAGAGTTTCAAAGAAAGTTGAACCTATCTAGGAGAAAAGGATATTTATTACTTGTTTTGACATAGGATGGGAAGGCCAAATGTGACCAAAACTAGCAGCTGAGATGGCCACGGCCTCTTGTCTCTACTTCTCATAGAGTGATGGATTTCTTTTGGAGTGATAGAAATGGAAGCCACCCATTTCTCTCTGCTTCTGCCAACAGGGAGGAAGAAAAATTGTCTTACTTTCTGCTCAATTCTAGTGTTTAAAATCTCAAGGGGATTTTTGGGACTGCTGGGGTTGAGTGCCTGCTTCTTGATCAATCACTGATGTCAAAGAAACAAGAAAGAGAGTTGGTAATGCCCGTTTTAACTATATGATCCAAAGGAGCAATTCTCAGAAGCGGGAGTAGGTGGTAAGGCAATACAAATAGTAGCCGACCCTAATCTCCACCCTGTCCCAGCCTCAGCTTCATTTTCTAATAATTTCCAACAACAGATGTCAATTTAAAGTTGACCGAGCCCTCGATTTTAATCAGGGTCTTTGAATAACACTTGGGCCACCTAAAGTTTTATAATTAAGAGCAGTGTTTCCCAGCTCTTCTAGTTGATGTTCCATTTGAAAGAAAATGAAGAATGTCAAGAATTGTGCCCATTTTTTCCAAAATATTTACTACAGTCTTTTTATAAAACCAGAAATATCTTTAAATTTTCAAAGTATTACCTTTTATGATAATATCAGTTTTTCACACTATATCTGAAATGTATATCCACAGTACCTTTGTCATTCCCCCTCCCTTCATACACCAAGCAGTTATGGATCCTGACTGAGAATCACTTCCTTGGAGGAAGGTCTATAAGTTGGAGAAAATTCAAAGAACAGTGATTCTCCGCTTGACTGTAAAAGAGACATAGTGGTTGGATTTACTGTGTGTATGAGGATAATGGTTTAGATAAATGAAAGAGAAAAAGAGGAGATTCAAGCAACTCTGTAAAATGAGGGGATTGGACTAGATGCCTCTTAAAATATTATGAAGTTGGTATATGTTGAATTTCAAGTTTATGGTCTTTTTATTCACTCTCCCATTTCCCTTTTTATAGAATTCTCCCCAAACCATAGGAGGGATGAGAATGAGAAGAACTGGGTCTAAAAATAACCCAAAAGCACAAAGAATAACAGGTTGGGGATAGTCACATGAAGCTAGAGGGAGCAGGAAAAACATGCAACATTTACTGAGTTCCTCTAGTATGCTAAGTTTGAATTCTGCATCTTACATTGTGTTTCACTTTCACCACAATCTATGTACCAGGTAGTATCATCTAATGTTAAGGATGACGAAATGGAGATATTAAGAAATGTCCTCAAACCTCACAAGTTGGGTGATGACAGCTTTTCTTTTGCTTATCCTTGAAAATCAGTGATTAGGGATGGGAAACAGAGGGGAAACATAACATATCCAAACAGGCAGCTGGTAGAGGGGTGGTGCAAGTACTGAGATGGTGGTAGTGAGCCTCTGAAATGCCCGTCCTGCAAGACCTTCACCTTCATATCCCAACTGCTCAGCAGAGGGCCTGTGCATGATAAATATTCATTTTGGAGGTATGATCATGTGTTAGTCTGCAAGATGCTGGCATGTGGCAGTGGCATTGGCTTTCTTGCTGCATCCTAACATGGTAGAGGGGAAAAGCAAGAGAGAGTAAAACCATTTCGACAAGTCCTTAGTGTGGCAGCATTAATCCATTCATAAAAACCCTCATGACTGAATTCCTCCCCGAAGGCCCCATTTCCCAACCCTATTGCATTGGGGATTAAGTTTCTAATATACAAATTTTGGAGGCTTCTTCACTTTATTTGTCAGTCAGATCTGGTGGTTGGCTGGGACATGGCTTTTAGCTTGAATGCCTATATGTGACCCGTCTATGTGGTCTAGTCTAGGCTCCCTTGTGGTTCAGTAGCTTGGTTCCAAGAGTAAGTATTCCAAGAGAACATGGTGGATGTGAAAGGCATTTGCTATGTGATGCCACATAGCATCACTCCTGCTCTATTGGTTGAAGACATAGCAGAGTTCTACCAAGGTTCAAATAGAGGGGGCACAGACCCTATTGTTCACTGGAGGAATACCAAGGTCATAAGAGGAGCATGTGACACAAGGGACAACGTTGTCATAGTTATCTTTGGAAAACACTGTCACATATGCTCATTGCATTTTATGGTTTAGTGGATAGTTTTGTCATAACCACCATCCTTCCTGGCACTAGGCTTTTCCTGGATTGGCCCCATTGTGGCCATGAAGAGAACCCTCTGATAGAACTCATCCTGAAAACTGAATGACCAGAATGCCAGATTCACCTCTGCTACAACTAGCTAGACCTAACCTCCTCATCTATAAAGTTTGTAAGATGTTAGGACCACTGCTCCTAAATTATTAAGGAAATAAATTTGCTCCTTTGGGCATCAAGTTGAATTATAAAACCTCAAAATCTTATCAAAAGTGCTCTTTTTTCATCATCTCATGCCCTTCTGCTAGCCAGAGAGAGCAGCATTATACACCAGTGTTCTCTCTCTCTTTCTGTCTCTCTCTCTCTCTCTTTGGCATCAGGTACTGGTTTCTTGGGAGGCAATTTTCGACTGATGAGGGTGGGGTTTCAGGATGATTCAAAGAAACACACAACCTAGATCTCTCACTGTGTGCAGTTCACAATCAGTTTTGTACTTCTGTGAGAATCTAATGCCACAGCTAATCTGACAGGAGACAGAGCTCAGGCAGTGATGCCAATGATGTGGACCCACTATAAATTTAACTGAGGCTTCCCTTGCTCATCCACCTCTCACCTCTTGCTGTGTGGTCCAGTTCCTAACATGCAACATGTCACTCTCCACCTCAATATAGCCATTTACACTTGACTTAAGCTGGCTTCACTGGGTTGCTCCTCCTGAGAATCTGTAATTGCAAATGAGAGACTAGTTAGGTGATGCTTGATGTTGGTGTGGGAGATCATATAGAGCTATTATGTGCCCTATGCCACTGAAGCATAGAAGAAGGCTGCTTTGCAGAAATATAGGGGTAAGGCCTTTGTGAAGACAGAGTCAGAGATGAGGGGGATGGAAGGAGGGGGGAGGAGGGAGAGAGTGAGGGTTAGAGAGAGAAAGAGAGAGAGGGAGAAGGGGAGAGGGAGGGGGAAGGGAGGGAGGGAGGGAGGGAGGGAGGGAGAGAGAGAGAGAGAGAGAGAGAGAGAGAGAGAGAGAGAGAGAGAGAGAGAGAGAGAGAGAGAAATAATGTGAAAAAAAGTCCAGAAGCATAAGCTGAGAAGTGGGGTAAGCAATGACATTCATGATTTAATGGTGTCCTTTCAGCCTCTTGGAATACCTAGCTGTGTGTTATCCTTTCCAGTTCCAAGAAATCCTTGCAGTTTCTAGAAAATGTCCTTACTAAAGAGGCACCAAATGAGATAATATTCTTTTCAACAAAGCATACCTGATCAAGACACATGTCCCAACCTTACCTATGATGAGCTTGACATTATAACCAGATGAACCCATCCATCTTGCAACAGTCTTCCTCCCAGCCCTCACCTGGTGCTTATATTGTAGGATCCTTGAGGCTCATCCTATAATCTATTATTCTCTGAGTCTATAGAAAAGGCAAGGAGAAAGGTAAATATCAACCCTGTGATGACCATGGAGAGGGAAGGGAGCTGAGTGCAGACAGGGGAAGTGACTTCTCCAAAGCTGTACATTAATTACACAGTGGAGTAGGGATGAAAAATCATGTCTGATTGTCATCTCAGCCCTGCCTGACTTCAAATCACCCAGAGCAACCTAAGAGAAAGACAGGAGTTGATTGAGCAATCAAAGATACATCTTGCATCACTTTTCTCTGCATTTCTGTTTGTTCTTATGGGAATCAGAATCTGTGAGAATCTTTACTGCTATCAGTGACAGACAGTTTGGGTATGTTCCTGATGCAGGGAGCAGGGACAGTGGAGGAGAATAGAAGAGGGTCATTGTAGGGGTCAAATTAAATTTGTGCAAGCCCAGCAGGCCCCTGAAACTCTAGCAACACTTTGATTATAACATGCATATGCATGAAAATCACTATAAGCTTTCTCAGTGGTGGAGAAGAATAGATAAGATGTCCCCTTGAGGCCACTTCTACTTACCTGACTGATTATACTGCACCAAAAATACAAATATTTATTCTTATTCTGGAATATGTTAAATATGTACAAAATATGTGCATATTTTAAATATGTACAAAAGTGGAGAAAGTAGTGTGATGGATCCCCAAATGACAATCTTTAAAAAGCCTTGCTGCATATAGCCAAGCATGGTTGTGCATACCTATAATTGCAGTGCTCTAGAAGGCTGAAGCAGGAAGATTACAAGCTTGAACCCAGCCTGGGAAACATAGGGAGAATGTCTAAAAATTAAAAAAAAGGATTGGGGATACAGCTCATTGCTAAGACTCTCTATTCGATCCCAAGTACCATAAAAACAAAACAATAACAACAACAAAACTCACATATCAAAGCGTACAATTTGAACAGTTTGGACACACACACAATTGTGAAACCATCAACACAGTCAGGATAATGAACACATTTGTTACCCCTTCCCCCAAGCCCTTTCGTATGCTTTGTGATATCTCCTGCTGGTGGCACCCTGTGGTCTTTCACAGGTTATAGGAAACTATCCTCTGCTTTCTGCTCCAACTGACCTTAAATCAGTCAGAGCTATCTGCAAGCTAGGTGGCAAAGACAGTAAACATGGATATTATGCCTATCTCCTCTGCTCACACATAAGCTCCATTACAGAACACAACATTAAATTACTAAGAGTTTCAAAATAGCGATCACAGAGCACACAATCAGAGCTGTTCTGAGTGTGGAGCTTGTTTGATGGCACAAGTCACATGAGGGCTGCAGACTCAGACCACTGATCACTGTATCATAAATTCAGATACTGTAGTTGAGATGTATTAATCAGTGTTCTCCAGAGAAACAGAACCGAGGGGACACATACACACACACACACACACACACACACACACACACACACACATGCATGCACACATGCATGTGAGGGAGGAAGAGGGAGTTATTTTAAGAAATTGGCTCATGTAATTGTGTAACTGTCCAGTCTGAAATCTATGGGGAAGGCTAGTACGATTGGGGGACCTCAGCTTTGTGTCTTAAATTTGTCAACTCATCGGGTGAGGCCTATCCACATTATAAAGAGTAATCTGCTTTACAAAGGGTGATCAAAAAATGTAGTGAATGTTAAAAATTTTTTTTAAACCAATTGCATTAAGAGACACATTGCCAGGAACAATGGGGCATGTGCATCCAAAATGAGGGGGAATAATAACAATGAGTCTTTTACTGTAATAAGATTCATCTTACTTTATATTCACACCTTGTTGATTAATTGTGTATGGTAATTTCTGTCAAATAAAAACATGATGGTGTGTCCTTCACCTATTCACATGATCTGGCACAATGAGACTTTTGGATCCTCCTCAAAGTAAAAATAACTATAAAAGGTAAGTATTTTGAATTAATTCACGACATCAAGCTCAACCAAAGGCACTCATGAAAGAGCACTTCCAGAACTGCTTCCAAAAGTGGCAAGAATGATGGGGTAAGTGTGTTCTAAGCTGGTGGGTATTTTGGGAGGCATTAATGACAATGTATCTTTTACTGTAATAATTATTTAAATTTAAACATTCATTGTATTTTTGTTCACATCATAAATATTAATTACATTAAAAATACCTTCACAACAACATTTGGACTGGTATTTGACCAACAAATCAGAATACAAGCTTGACACATAAAATTAATCATCCCAGAAGCGCACTCTGGATATCAAGTTGCAGGTTTAAAAAGAGTTCACAAGGTTCAGTGGAAGCGTAGGGAGCAGGAATGAGCAGGAGAAGCTGAACAGTGACAGTCCTAAAGTCAGCCAGCCTTACATGAAACTCTGAAGAGGAAGGGCCTTCAGAATTTTGCCAGCTTGGAGCAGAGGGGTGCACCTTCATATGACCAACTCAATTAATTATTGGGTATGAACTTCCAGAAAGGGGATGTGACACTGGGCAAGGCAACTCTCTATGGACCAGGCATTCTCTCTAAGAGGCTAACAGCACTTCTAGCTGATGGGGAAATAAGTCCTTTCTTGGGAAAGGAGGATCAGGGTGCCATATCTGCTATACGGCAGTGGAAGCCTCCACTTCTGGTTGCCCTTCCCACTCCTATGCTCCACTCTCAACTCCGCAGACTGTAGAGTCTTTGAGTGTCAGGATCTCATTATGTTTCCTCTGTATTTCCTACACATCGATTATTGCCTGGCACATAGTAGGCACTCAAGCTCACTGGCCACCAAAACTGTAGTCAGGTTTAAGGCTGTTAAGAGGAGAGAGATTTGTGGAGCTCCTCATAAACAGTCCTTTTACTGCCACAGTGATGACCTTTAAGAAATCCCACAGACTATCAGATGAAAGTAAAAATAGCCTTTCTTGGCATTGAATAATTTGACTTCCCTGGACAAAGAGGTCATAGATTCTCTTCTTTCATGGTTTCTTCTCTTTGATTAACTAGCCAAATCATTGAGGAAAGAGCATTCAACTCTTTGGAGAAAGAAAAATGGATATGCTTAGGTAAAGGACATCTTTTTTTAATGCTGCACTTTCAGGAGACTTCCATTTGATTTTATAGAACCCGTGAAGTATAGATCTGTGGGTTGAAATTATAATAAGACAGCTAAACTCTACTTTTTGAAGGGAAATTAGATGTACCAATTATGTCTTCTGGTGTTGGGTGTCCTAATAACAAAGATATTAAAACCAGAAGCCAAGAGCAAATGACTCAGTGCTCTGAAAGCTATTTGTCATATAATGATAATACAGACATAAGTACATTTTAGTCGAACTCTGCATTTACTACCTCTGTGACACTCCACTTCATGTTCTCAACTATAAAAAAGGCAGAAAAAGGATATATGCTGCTTGATGTGAAAATCCTCTCCAAATACTAAAGTGATTTTCACTAAAGTACTTTACCCACCTTAACATAAGAAAGGACAAAAATATACCTCAGAAGGCCTGGGCTAATGAGAATTATTGGACATCAGGTGCATGTCTAATTGCCACACCATGTTTATCTAATAATGAGTAGCACAACAGCTTGCTAAATTATTTTGCTAGTAATTTGGATTCTAGATAGCATTTTTGTATTGTCTGAATCTAAATAATTTGAGTAATAAACTTACAAAGTTTTTTGGATGATAAGTCATTATCCATTGGTGGAGCCAAAACTAATTTACTTGTGTTAAGTCTACAGTTTCATGAGTTTTGACAAGTATAAACACCCATCTAACCACTACCATAATCCATAGAGAATATTTCCATCATCCCCAAAAGTTTCCTTGTGTTTCTTTGTAGTCAGTTCCCTCTTCTAGGCCACAGGCACCTTGGATATATTTTTGTCACTAAGAATAGATTTCTCCTATGTAGAATTTTATATAGGTGGAATCAGATAGTATGTACTATTTGCATCTGACTTCCTTCACTTAGTGTAATGTCTCTGAGGTCCATCCATGTGTATGGACAACTCTTTTGTATTGTATTGGATCCCTTTATTAGGGTGTACCATTATCTGTTTGCCCATTCATCTGCAGATGATAGGTAGAGGATGGCTGTTTCCACTCTGGAGGAGGGGTGGATTATGAGTAAAATTGCTACAAACATTTATACACAAGCATCTGTGTTTATATTTGTCTTGAGTAAATTCTATGAATTACTAGATCTTATGGTAAGTGTACATTTCAGTTAATAAAAATCTGCCAAATAGTTTTCCAAGGTACTTGTGCCATTTTATATTTTCATCTGCAATGCACAAGAGCTCAAATTTCTCCACATTCTTCAACACTTAGTATTGTCAGTATTTAAAAATTTTAGCTACTCTAATGTGTCTTAGGGATATGTCATTTGGTGTTTTATTTTCACTACTCTAATGAATATCTTTTTATGTATCTTTTCAAGTGCTTTTTGGCCATTTGTATATTTTCTGTTTGCTCACATATTTTGCCCATTTAAAAATTGAATTGAGATGTCCCAGGCGCTGCTTAGAGCCCCTGCCCCGTCACGCGCTCTGCTTGGCTCCAACAAACCAGTGCAAGCTGAAGAGTCAGGCAGCGTGAAGCCCCCCACTCCATTCCAGGCTCCGCCCACAGCATGGTGACAACCCAGGCTCCTTGGAGCCCCTGCTCCTTCCCGACGCTCTGCTTAGCCGCGAGGGCGCCTGCAGGTCCCAGTCCCGCCCCGCCCCCGCCTCTGGCCTCCTGGCTTTTCTGTTACCTGGTTCCACACTACAGAGGCACAGGGGATTATAAAGGCCCTTGTCCTGAGTGCCACAAGATAGAGCAGCAGAAGTTAGCAACAGAAAGAGAGCCTCTCAGGCTCCTTGATGAAAACTGAAGCTCAGCAGAAAAGTAAAGAGAATCTCTACAATAAAGGCACACCAGACCACCGTACTTGGTAAATTGGAGGGATCATCACCTGGGATCATCACCTCCCATCGGAAACTGCACTATCTTCAGGGGAAGGGCAACTGGAACCTGCATTAGAACTTTGCAGAGTCCAACCCTGCAGGAGGACAGGGAGCTCAACTTGAGACTAGCAGCCAGAAATCTGTCTGAATCTCACAGGTCTGCTACCGGCTTGCTGAGACTCATTGACTTGTATATGCACATGGCTGCCTACGCTGCCTACTGTGACAGCAGAGACATACCCTGAAGGAGGCCGATCATTTTTTTTTCCTTTTTTTAAATAGGAAAACATTTATTGGTACATTTTAGGCATACATAATGCTAACATTCATCATAGGGAATTTGCACTTGTACATGTTACATCCTGCCTCCTTTTTCCCACTCCCTCCCTTCCTACAAGCCCCCTCCCCTCCCTATATATAAAAGCTTTGTTTTCATTTTTTCCTCTATTTTCACTTTTTTGTCTTGTCCCTTCCTTTCTTCCTCCCTCCTCCCTTGTTCCCCTTCCCATTTGAACATTTTCTTCCCATTTCCCAATATCTATTATACCTTTTAGTACTTATTTAAACTTTCAGTTTCTCATACCAGAGAAAGAATGCAGTATTTAAATGTATGTGTCTGATTTGTTTCACTTAAGAGTATGGTCTCAAGGTCCATCCACTTAGCTATAAATGTCTGAAGCTCATCCTTTTTTATGGCAGAGTTTTATTCCATTGTATAGAAAAACCACATCTTCTTTATCTATTCATTGGTTGATAGGCATTTAGGCTGTTTCCAAGATTTAGCTATTACAAACTATGCTACTATAAATGTGGGTGTGCATATATTGCTGTGGTTTGATGCTTTTAATTCTTTCAGAAAGATACCAAGAAGGGGAATAGCTGGGTTAAATGAAACCTCTAGTTTTGCACTGATCTCCACCATGGTGGCACCAGTCTACACTCGCATCAACAGTGGAGAAGGGTTCCTTTTTCCCCATGGTCCCTCCAGCATTTGTTGTTTTAAAAAATTTTTTTTTCCTCCATTAAGTTTATTGGTACATTTTAGGTATAAAATACATTTACATACATCATTGGGATCTTGTGCCATTACATGAGTATCTTGGTTCTTATTTTTTTCCCCTCCCCCTGCCCTCCCTTCACCCCCTCCACCCTTCCCTATTTGCGAAGATTTTGTTTCCATTTTTTTCCTTTCCTCATATTTTTTTCCTTTCTTTCCTTTCCCCTACCTCTCTCACTTCCTCTGCTCCTTTAGACCTTTACTTCCTATTACACAATATCAATTATAAATTTTTAAAATTAAAATATCAAGGTCTAGGAGACATTACCCCAGATTTTACATAATTTAAAAGGATATAGAAAGCATATTTCAAAAATCTGTTTTGAAATAAATTTGACAACTTCTAAGAAGTACCTTGGAAGACAAATTAATGAAACTAACTCTGGAAGAAATATAAAATTTGAATAGCAGAATGTATATTTCTAGTTT
Organism: Heterocephalus glaber; assembly: GCF_053883595.1. Classification (NCBI taxonomy): domain Eukaryota; kingdom Metazoa; phylum Chordata; class Mammalia; order Rodentia; family Bathyergidae; genus Heterocephalus; species Heterocephalus glaber. The sequence continues at coordinate 8,139,187 of NW_028258324.1, read as the reverse complement.
GAAAACCTACCTATGTGACAACAACAGGCTCATATACATTTTAACTGATAAATTATATCATTTATTTATTTAAAAAAAATTTTTCCCATTAAGTTTATTGGTACATTTTAGGTATAAAATACAGTTACATTTATCATTGGGATCTTGTACCATTACATGAGTATCTTGGTTCTTATTTTTTTCCCCATTCCCCTGCCCTCCCTTCACCCCCCCCACCCTTCCCTGTTTGCAAAGACTTTGTTTCCATTTTTTTTCCTTTCCCCACATTTTTTCTTTTCCTTTTTTTCCTTTCCCCTACCCCTTCCATTTCTCCTGCTCCTGTAGACCTTTTCTTCCTATTACACAATATCAATTATACATTTTTAAAATTACAATATCAAGATCTAGGAGACATTACCACAGATTTTACAGAATTTAAAAGGATATAGAAAGCATATTACAAAAATCTTTTCTGAAATGAATTTGACAACTTCTAAGAAGTACCTTGGAAGACATATTAATGAAACTAATTCTGGAGGAAATAGAAAATTTGAATAGCACCTATTAAAGAAAGTATATTCCTACCTTGAAAACCTACCTATATGACAACAGCAGGCTCATACACATTCCTAAAAGTGGATAAAGATAATAGAAAAAAAAAGTATGAACGTAGATAGAAATTTGTTTAACAAAGCAGACTATTAGAAGTCAGATCTGGCAGTATGCAAAAAGTGGTTTGTTATAGGGATGGCAGTGTTGGTTCAGCATTGGAAGAACCACCCCCAAAAGTCATCATTTTAACAGAGGAAAGGAAAAAGCCATATGATTATGTCAGTAGTTGGAGAAAAAGTATTGGACTAAACTCTACAGCTGTTCATGGTAAAAGCTATCAGGAGACTAGAAGTAGAACAGAACCTTCTCAACAGATTAAAGATATGTACTCCATACTTCCAGTGAGAACACCTTATATGAATGGAGAAGGTACAATGCTTTCTTCTTAAGGTGGGGAACAAGGGCACATATGCTTACTCTTTACCTGTCCATTAAACTTTGAAACCTAGGCCCCACCAAAATAGTCTGGCAATAAAATGACAGAATTAGGATAGGATTGGCAAAGTAGAAGCAAAATCTTTAATGTAGATGAAATGATCATCTACACAGAAAATACTAAGAAATCTCTAAGAGGCCCTAGAACTTGTATTTGAATTTAGCAGGATTAGAAAACACAAGGTATATATAAAAATTCAGGCCTGTGTATACTTGTTATAAATGAAGAATTGGATATTGAAATTTAAAAGTTATGTAGGAGTACAAAGGATCTAGAAAAGTTAAAAAAAAAACCAGTGTTGGAAGATGTTTAGTACCTAATTTTAAGACTTCTTCTTAAGCTACAGTAATTAGAGCAGTGTTAGTGCAAGGAAAGACATATAGATCATTTGAATAAAACAGAAAATCTAGAAATAGAACCACACATATATGGTCCACTGAGTTTTGAAAGATTATTTAACAGTAGCATTTTATAGAATATAAACTCAATTCAAGAGCTGAGGAAAAGACAGTGTTTTCAGCAAATGTCACTGGAACACCTGGTATCCATATATAAAAAGTTAACCTCAACCCTTTATTTTCATACATAAAAATAACTTGAAGGGACCTATGAACCTAAATATGAAAGCCTAAAAGTATAAAACTTTAAGAAGAAATTATAAGGGAAAATGTTTATGAATTTAGGGTAGGCAAGAACTACCTAGGATACAAAAGACATGATGTATAAAAGAAAAAATTGATAAATGAGATCCCATCAAAATTTAGAGCTTTAAATGACATCATTAAAATGAAAAGTAATCCTTAAACAGACCATATTTACAATGCATATAACCTATGAGCAGAATATATAAAGAATTCTTAGAGCTCATTAGTAGACAACCCAATTAAAATGTAGACATAAGAAGATGATAAATAGCCAGTACAGCACAAGGAAAGATGTGCAACTTTAGAATCAGAAAAATACTAATCAGTACAATAACAAGATTGAATTATACACTCATGAGGGAGATGAAGTCAAAAGTTTTAAAAGCCTTGTCATGACTTTTTCTTTTTGTTGGATTCTCCCCCTTTGTGTTTAATTTGTCGTGCCCAGTGGATTCATTCTGCTGGGTTTCCTGGGGTTGTCATCCTCATTGTCTTTTCCTAGGAGATTGTCTAAAATTTTTTGGAGTGCTGGTTTGGTGTTCACGAAGTTCCTGAGGTGCTCTTTGTCATGAAAGTATCTTATTTCGCCATCCATTTTGAAAGATAGTTTTGCAGGGTACATCAATCTGGGTTGGAGGCTGTTTTCTTTTAGGGCTTGGAATATGTCACTCCAAGCTCTTCTTGCCTTGAGGGTTTGCACTGAGAGGTCTGTTGTGATTCTGATGGGCTTTCCTTTGTATGTGATTTGTTTCTTTTCTCTCACTGCTTGAAGAAATTTGTTCTTCTGTTCAATTTCTGGAATCCTAATTATTATATGCCTTTGTGTAGATTTTTTTTGATCAAGTCTAGTTAGAGTCCTATCTGCCTCACTTATCTGTATGTCAAGTTCTTTTCCCTTGCTTGGGAAGTTTTCTGCCATCACTTCTGTGAACAGATTTTTTATGTCATCTGCACTCTCTCCTCTTTCTTCATTGACTCCCATCAGTCTTATGTTATTCTTTGCATCATCTAGCAGCTGCTGGATTGATTTCTCATATTCCCTTACAATTTTAAAGCAATTTTTCTTTTCCTGGTCACTAACTGCAATCTTATCTTCTGTATTTGAAATTCTATCCTCACATTGGTTCATTGTACTGTTGAGACTTTCGATGGAGTTTTTAATCTCCTGCAAATCTGTGTGTATCTGTTTTATGGATTCCATTTGTTTCCTATGTTGGGATTCCATCATATTCCTCAGATCCTCTGTTTTTTTAATCTATGTCCTCTCTAGATTTATTAATTATGTCTTGCACTATGAGCACAATCTTTGCTGTTATCTGAGTAATTATTTCTGCTTGTATTTTTCCCAGATCCTCTTTTGTTGCCAGCTCAGAAAGTCCAGGTGGTTGAGTATCAGAGTGTTCCATCTCATTTCCCTTTGGAGTTGCTGTACGTGATTTGGAAGTCTGTTTTTGAGGCTTGTTTACATATTCTCTCATTTCCTTGGGGAGGGGGTGTTTCTGGCACCCACGTGGCTCACCTTCTCTGCCCTAGGAGTGTGGAATGATGGTGAGGGTGCTTCCTTCCAGGTGCTGGGACTGGCTCACCTTCTCTGCCCTAGAAGCATGGAATGGCATCAGGGGAGCTTTCTTCTGGGTGCTGGGACTGAGGCCCATCATTTTTATTTTTTGTTATTTGAAAAAAAGAAAAAAAATTTTTCTCTTATTTTTAATTCTTAATTTTTACTTTTTTCTACTCTTCAAATTTTTGCTTTTCTGTTCTTTTCTTCTTTCTTTTATTTTTTCCTCTCTCTCTCTCTCTCTCTCTCTCTCTCTCTCTCTCTCTCTCTCTCTCTCTCATCCTCTCACTGCCCCACATTGCTCTTCATCTCTCTATTTGTTCCTTTCTGAACTGAATTAGGATTTCTCCTTTATTTTTCTTTTCTTTTCTTTTTCCTTCTCTTGATTATCAGTAGTTTTAAAGGAAAGTAAATACAGTATCTAGCTTCCCTATTGCTGTTAGGTGGTTCTGTTCTGTCTTTGTTCTTTCATTCTGCCTTTTCCTCTTGCCTTTAACAATTTCTTAGAGTCTGTGTGATCTTTCTGTGTCTTCTGGCCTCACTGCTAATCTTTCCTGATCTCTCTACCTGTCCCTCCCTCTCCAACTCCTTCTAACTCTTCATCCCAAAGGGTAAAGTTGCTATATTGAAGAGTTTACTCACTATAAACATATGTTGGGTTGGTCTTCCATTTTGATTTAATTCACACAGTTAAATGTGATAGATTAATAACTACCACAAATTGTCATTTTCTAAGCTGTGCTTGATGCTATGGTATTGCTACTTGTAGCATTTGGGCTAAAATGTTGCAATTGATCCAATCAATTTTCCTCCCTGGTATAATGACAATGAAATAGCCTCAGAGTCACTAGTCTCAAAATCTAAACCAGCTATATCTGGAAGACACCTCTGAAAAACAATCATTCCACAAGGGTTTTAAACACAAGCAACAAATATACCTACATTAAGCAATTTTGAAATATCAACCCAGGAATTAAACCAAGGACAGTACCAAAAACAAAAATGAGAAGACATTTAAGCAAGGCACAAAAGGCTTCAACCCCACAAAAGGCAAATTCTGGGAGAAATGAGGTGGAAAAGTCTGATACTCAACCAGCTGGACACCCTGAACTGATAGCACAGGAAATAACAAAGCAGATGCATGAGGCTCTAGAAATATTCAAAGCAGAAATAATCTCACAGATAACTACAGAGATGGTGAGCAGAGTGAAAGACATGATTAGAGGCTCTAGCATAGAAACAGATAAGAAAATAGATGAGCTCAGAAACATGCTGAAAGCCATGAATGCCCAGCATAAGAAAGAAATGGAAACCATGAAACAGATTCAAACAGACATTCAGGAGAATAAAACTCCACTGAAAGCATGCAGAGAAGACTAAGAGAATCTGAAGACAGAATACCAGATATAGAAGACAGGATTGTGGTTATGGACCATGAAAACAGAGATTTCTTAAAGATAGTAAGGGAACATGAGAAATCAATCCAACAGCTGCTAGATGATGCAAAGAAGAATAACATAAGATTGATAGGAGTCCACGAAAAAACAGGAGAAAGTACAATTGACATAAAAAAATCTGTTCACAGAAATAGTAGTAGAAAACTTCCCAGACAGAGGTAGAGAATTGGGCATAAGATAAGTGAGGCATATAGAACTCCAACTACCCACGATCAAAAAAAAAAATCTACACCTAGACATATAATAGTCAAGATTCCAGAAACCCAACAGAACAAAATTCTACAGGCAGTTAGAGAAAAGAAACAAATCACCTACAAAGCAAAGCCCATCAGAATCATGGCAGATTTCTCAACACAAACCATCAAATCAAGGAGAGCCTGGAGTGAAGTATTTTAAGCCCTAAAAGAAAATAACTTCCAACCTAGACTGTTGTATCCTGAAAAATTATCTTTCAAAATAGATGGGGAATTTAGATACATCCATGACAAAGAACACCTGAGAAATTTCATGAACACCAAAGCAGCACTCCAAACAATTTTAAGCAATATCCTAGAAAAAGACAATGAAGGTCACAACTCCATGCAGCCCAACAGAGGGAAGCCACCAGGGAAGGTAAGACATTAAAGGGAAAGGGGGAAAAAATAAGAAATAAAAGACCCAACAACAGTAAAACATCATGACAAGGATGAGTCAATAACTATCAATTGTAACTAGCAATGTTAATGGCCTCAATTCACCAATCAAAAGAAATAGACTGACAGAATGGATTAAGAAGCAAAACCCAGCAATATGCTGTATACAAGAAACACACCAAACTCAAAAGTAAATTCATAGTCTGAAAGTAAATGGATGGAAAACAGTTTTCCATGTGACAGGAACCCAGAAAAAAAGGAGGCATAGCAATCTTATTTGCAGACAAAGTAGATTTCAAAGCAAAACTAATTAAGAGACAAAAACAGTCACTACATCCTTGTGAACTGAACAATCCAAGAAGAAGAGATGACAATCCTAAATATATATGCACCAAATATGAATGCCCCAACTATACAAAACAAATATTAATGGACATGAAAAACCAAATAAGCACTAATACAATTGTAGTGGGGGACCTCAACACCCCTCTATCACAAATAGACAGATAATCTAGAAAAAAATTAACAATGAAATTCTAGAACTGAACCAAGCTATTGAACAAATGGACTTAATAAATGTTTACAGAGTATTCCACCCCACAAAATCAGAATTCACATTCTTTTCAGCTGCACACGAGTCATTCTCCAAAATAGATCACATGCTAGCTCATAGAACATGTCTAAGTAAATGTAAAAGAATTGAAGTTATCCCCTGTATATTATCAGACCATAGTGCAATAAAATTGGAGGTCAATAACATAAGGAACCGCAAAACTCCCACAAACACATGGAAATTGAATAACACCCTCCAGAACAACCAATGGGTGACAGAGGAAATTAAAGAAGAAATTAGACAGTTTCTACAAGTAAATGATAATGCCAGTACAACATACAGGAATCCATGGGACACAATGAAAGCAGTTCTATGAGGGAAATTCATAGCAGTGAATGCCCATATTAGGAAAACAGAGAGAACTCAAATAAATAACCTAATGCAGAACCTCAAGCTCCTGGAAAAAGAACAGCATAACAAACTCAAACTCATACAAGAAGGGAAATTATAATGATCAGAGCAGAAATGAATGCAGTGGAGATTAAGAGAATGATACAAAAAATTAATGAATTAAAGAGTTGCTTTTTTGAAAGAATAAATAAAATTGATAATCCTTTAACCAACTTTATCAAAAAAAGGAAAGAAAAGGCTCAAATGCATGCAATTAAGAGTGAAAAAGGTGAAGTCACAAAAGACCCAGCCAAAAGCCAGAGGATCATCAATACCCACTTTGAGAACCTGTACTGTAATAAAATGGAAAACACAAAAGAATTGGACAGATTCCTAGATACATACGAATTGCCAAAGTTAAATGAAGAAGAGATAGAAATTCTAAACACCCCAATTACAATGAGTGAAATTGAAAATGTAATAAAAAATTTATCAACAAGAAAAGCCCAGGACCTGATTGAATAGAAGGTCTTTAGCTCAACCTGATTAAGGCTATCTATGAAAAACCAACAGCCAACATCATACTAAATGGTCAAAAACTGAAAACTTTCACGCTAAAATCAGGAACAAGACAAGGATGCCCACTATCACCACTCCTGTTCAATATTGTTCTGGAAACATCAGCCACAGAAATTAGAAGAGAAAGAAATAAAAGGAATAAAGATAGGAAAGGAAGAAGTTAAACTGTCATTATTTGCTGATGATATGATACTTTACATAGAAGACTCAAAAAACTCAGTCAAAAGTCTTCTAGACCTAATTGACAGATTCAGTAGAGTAGCTGGATACAATGTCAACACTCAAAAAACAGTAGCCTTCTTATACACAAATAGCAGACTCATTGAGAGAGAAATTCAGGAAATAATTCTTTTTACAAAGCATCAAAAAAAATGAAATATCTAGGAATCAATCTAACAAAGGAAGCAAAAGACCTCTACACTGAAAACTATAGCACTCTGAAAAAGGAAATCAAAGAGTATATAAGAAAATGGAAAGATATCCCTTGTTCCTGGGTAGGAAGAACCAGTATAGTGAAAATGATCATACTTCCAAAACTACTATATAGATTCAATGCAATGCCAATTGAAATTCCAACAATATACTTCACAGAAGTAGAGAAAACAATCCAAAAATTCATTTAGAATAAGAAGAAACCTAGAATAGCAAAAGTAATTCTAGACAACAGAGACATGACTGGGGGTATCACAATCCCTAACTTGAAACTATACTATAAATCTACTGTGATAAAAACAGCATGGTACTGGCAAAGAAACAGACCTGAGGATCAGTGGAATAGATCAGAAGATGCAGAAAGAACTCCAGACATATTCAGCCACCTCATCTTTGACAAAGGAGCCAACCACCCTCATTGGAGGAAAGATAGCCCATTTAATAAATGGTGTTGGAAAAACTGGATTTAAGCCAGCCAAAGATTAAAACTAGACCCATACCTATCACCATGCACTGAGCTAAGATCGAAGTGGATTAAAGATCTAAATATTAAGATAGAAACACTAAACTTGCTGGAAGATAAGTTAGGTAGAACTCTTGAAGACAATGACATAGGAAAAGACCTTATGAACAAATCCTCAGTATCACGGGAGCTAGCACAAATAATCAACAACTGGGATCTCATCTTATTAAAAAGCTTTTGCCCTGCAACAGAAACCAGCAACAGAGCTAAGAGACAACCTACAATGTGGGAAGAAATTTTTAGCAGCTGTATCTCAGACAAAGGTCTAATATTGAGAATATATAAAGAATTTTAAAAAAATCAGACCCTCCAAATTCAAAGACCCAATTCAAAAATGGGCATCTGAAATAAACAGACATTTCTCAGACAAAGAAGTAAAAGCAGCAAATAAATATATGAAAAAATGTTCAACATCACTGGTCATTCGAGAGATGCAGATGAAAACAACAGTGAGTTTCCACTTCACCCCAGAAAGAATGGCTGCTATGAAGAAAACATCCAATAGAAAATGATGGCAGGGTTGTGGAGAGAAAGGAACCCTTCTCCATTGTTGGTGGCAGTGCAGACTGGTGCATCCACTGTGGAAATCAGTATGGAGATACCTCAAAGAACTGGGACTAGATGTCCTATTTGACTCAGATATTCCCCTGCTGGGTATCTTCCCCAAAGAATTGAAAGAATCATACCACAGTGATTTATGTGCACCCATGTTTATGGCGACACAGTTTGTAATAGCTAAAGCTTGGAAACAGCCCAAGTGCCCATCAACTGGGAACTGATAAAGATGTAGTTATTGTTTTATAAAATGGAGTACTACTTGTCCATAAAGAATGAGAAATTAGAGACATTTATAGCTAAGTGGCTGCAGATTGAGGCCATACTCTTAAGTGAAATAAATAGGACACACATGTGCAAATATCAATAGTTTTTCTAGTGTGAGAAACTGAAAGTGTAAATAAGGATTAAAGTGATTAAAATGAATAATTGATAATTTGAAATAGGATATTTCCAAAGGTGTAGGGGTGGTGGGAGGGGAAAGGGAAAGGGAAGAAAGAAAAGGAAAAATCATGAGAAAAGAAAAAAATGGAAATGAAATCTATGTAAATAGGGAAGCATGGAGGGGATGAAGGATGCACAGGTAATGGGGGGAAAAGTAAGAACTAAGATACATCATGTACAGGTGCAAGCACCCAATGATAAATGTAAACATATTGTATATCTAAAATGTACCAATAAAAGTATAATAAAATATAAAAAATAAAACTTGAATTGATACTGATAACTTTTAAAAACAAAACTCAATAAAATGTAATAGTTAATACAAGAGTACATTGTTATCTAGTGTGTTTTGTTTCATTAAACTTTTGTTTTTGTGTATATACACAAGATAATATGCAGCTGCGTATTCATGTATGCATACATACACACATATAATTTTACTTGCAATCTTATGTAGTTATTATAACTATCATATTTATTATTTAGTCATACAGATATCCCTCTTAATATCTTAAGCTTATTGAGAGTGAAGTTTTCTATTACTTGTAGCTGAAAGTATTTTTGTTCAGCTTATGTTTCTGTAGTTCTTTACTGGGACAACCTGTTTGCAATCTTCTCTTTAAATTCTATAGACTTGGAATTGTGCATTTCAATAAATGTACACCAAATTTTTCCTCTTACTTGGTTGATTGCTGAAAAGTGGAAATCATCTCTACTGACATTTGGATTCTTAAGCTCAGATGGATAAGTTTGGTAGGAAAAAAGCAGATACACATAACAGAAAAGATCTTTAGGGTAGAAATACAGATTTTATGCACCTTGGAAATTATATTTATGCCCTTTACCCGATCTATAACCAATTAATTTTCAATTTCATAGTAATAATAGTAATTTTCAAGATTTTAGAGTTCATTGGCAACATTGTGCTTGATTTCAGAGCTTTGGATGGTGTTGGATTTATCTTCTTTTTCTAGTTTAAAAATTTTTGAAAAATAAATTCTCTACATGCTCCTTTAACAATAAGAGAGGAATTTTCTGATCACTCTTAGTATTTCTGTACATCAAAAATTTAAGGCTAAGGGCCAGGGATTTAGCTCAGTGGCACTGGGCCTGCCTCACAAGCACAAGGTCCTGAGTTCAATCCCTGGTACCAAAAAATTCTACAAGACTTTTAGAGAGGAACTGCTGCCACTACTGTTTAAACTCTTCAATGAAATTGAAAGGGAAGCAATACTCCCAAATTCATTCCTGGAAGCAAGCATCACCTTGATCCCCAAAGCAGAGAAAAACCCAATTGATAAAGAGAACTATAGGCCAATCTCACTAATGAACATAGATGCAAAAATCTTTAATAAGATAATGGCAAACAGAATGCAGAAGATCATCAAGAAGATCATACACCCTGATCAAGTGGGATTCATCCCAGGGATGCAGGGATGGTTCAATATATGAAAATCAATCAATGTAATACACTATATCAATAGAGCCAAGGACAAAAACCATATGATTATCTCCATAGATGCAGAAAAAGCATTTGACAAAATCCAACATGGATTTATGAGAAAAACCTTACAAAAACTTGGAATAGATGGTCTCTACCTCAAACTGATAGAAGCCATCTATGAAAAACCAACAGCCAATATCATACTAAATGGTCAAAACTGAAATCCTTCACACTAAAATCAGGAACAAGGCAAGGATGTCCACTGTCACCACTCTTGTTCAATATAGTTCTGGAAACATTAGCCATGGCAATTAGACAAGAGAAAGAAATAGAGGGAATAAAGATAGGTAATGAAGAAGTCAAATTGTCATTATTTGCAGATGACATGATACTCTATATAGAAGACCCCAAGAACTCCACCAAAAGTCTTCTAGACTTAATAACCAAATTCAGGCAAGTAGCTGGTTACAAGGTCAACACACAAAAATCAATAGCTTTCCTCTACACCAATGACAGACTCACTGAGAGAGAAATAGGGCAAATAATTCCTTTCACAATAGCATCCAAAAAACTGAAATACCTAGGAATCATCCTAACAAAAGAAATCAAAGACCTCTTCTCTGAAAACTATGACACTCTGAAAAGAGAGATTGAAGATGATATCAGAAAATGGACAGACATCCCCTGCTCCTGGGTAGGAAGGATTAATAGAGTGAAAATGGCCATACTTCCAAAACTGCTATATAGATTTAATGCAATTCCAATTGAGATCCCAGCAGCATACTTCATGGACCTTGAGAAAATAATCCAAAAATTCATTTGGAACAAGAAGAGACCCACAAGAGCAAAAGCAATTCTAGGTAATGGAGACATGGCAGGGGGTATCACAATCCCCAACCTGCAACTATACTACAAAGCCAGTGTGATAAAAACAGCATGGTACTGACAAAGAAACAGACTTGAGGACCAGTGGAACAGATTAGAAGATGCAGAAACAACACCAGACACACTCAGCCATCTCATCTTCAACAAAGGAGCCAAACACCCTCACTGGAGGAAAGATAGCCTCTTTAATAAATGGTGCTGGAAAAATTGGGCTTCAACTTGCCAAAGATTAAAACTAGACCTATATCTCTTGCCATGCACTAAACTAAAATCAAAATGGATTAAAGATCTAAATATTAAAATAGAAACTCTGAACCAGTTGGGACAGAGGTTAGGTAGAACCCTTGAAGACATCAGTGTAGGAAAAGATTTTATGAACAAAACCTCAGTTGCCTGTGAACTAGCACAAAAATCAACAAATAGGATCTCTTCTTATTAAAAAGCTTCTGCACAGCAAGAGAAACCACCAGCAGTGTGAAGAGACAACCCACAATGTGGGAAAAAATCTTCACCTGCTCTTCCTCAGACAAAGGTCTACTATCTCTAATCTATAAAGAAATTAAAAAGATCAAACCTCACAAATTTAAAGACCCAATCCAAAAATGGGCATCTGAAATGAACAGACATTTCTCAGACAAAGAAGTAGAAATAGCAAATAAATACATGAAAAAATGTTCAACATCACTGTTCATTTGAGAGATGCAAACGAAAACAATGCTGAGATTCTACTTCACTGCAGAAAGAATGGCTGCTACCATGAAATCAACCAATAACAAATGCTGGTGGGGCTGTGGGGAAAGAGGAACCCTGCTCCACTGCTGGTGGGAATGTAGACTGGTGCAAGCACTGTGGAAATCAGTATGGAGATACCTCAAAGAACTAAGACTGGAAGTCCCATTTGACCCCGCTATTCCACTGCTGGGGATCTTCCCCAAAGAATTAAAAGAATCATAGCACCGTGATATATGTGCGCCCATGTTCATAGCAGCACAGTTTGTAATAGCTAAAACTTGGAAACAGCCCAAATGCCCATCAACTGGAGACTGGATAAAGAATATGTGGTTTTTTTAATAAAATGGAGTACTACTCAGCCATAAAAAATGAGAAATTAGAGACATTTATAGCTAAGTGGATGCACATTGAGGCAATACTCTTAAGTGAAATAAATAGGACACACATGTGTAAATACTGAATAGTTTCTCTGGTGTGAGAAACTGAAAGTGTAAATAAGGACTAAATGTATAATAGGTAACGTGAAATAGGAAGACAAGGGGCAAAGGGGAAAAAAGTGGGAGGGCTAGGGGAAAGGATAGAAGGGAATGGGATTAATATGAGAAAGTGGAAAAATAGGAACAAAATCTTTGTAAATAGGGAGGCCTGGAGGGGTTGAAGGGAGGGCTGGGCAAGGGTGAAAAATAAGAACCAAGAGGGACTATGTAAAGGTGCAAATTTCCAATGATGAATGTCATTATATTGTATACCTAAAATGTACCAATGATTAGAATGAATAATAAATAATGTGAAATAGGAAGAAAAAGTCCAAAGGGGTAAGGGTAGTGGGAGGGGCAGGGGAAAGGAAAGAAGAGAAAGGAAAAAATGATGAGAAATGAAAAAAATGGAAATAAAGTCTTTGTAAGTAAGGGAAAGGTGGAGGGCGTGAAGGGAGGGCTAGGAATGGGGAAATAATAAGAACCAAGATGCATTATGTAAAGGTACAATTCCCAGTGAGAAATGTAATTGTGTTGTGTACCTACAATGTACCAATAAAAAAATTTAATACAAAAAAATAAAAAAGTACTATAGGCCAGTGCCAAACAACCAGGGTCTAGGCCAAGGAAGCAGCAACTTCTTTTCCCCAGTATACTGAGGAGGTTGGATCTTGCAACAGACTTAAAACACAAAAGCCTGCTATACCTGGAAGACATCTCTGAGAAGTAGCCATTTCCTAAGGTCTCTAAATACTAGCAATAAAGATACTCCCCTAAACAATCTACAAACATCACCCCAGGAATCAAACCAAAAACATCAACAACAACAAAAAATAGAAATGAGAAATCACTTAAACAAGACACAAACTCAGACTTCCAGCTCACCGAAGACAAACCCAGGTGGTAACAGGTAGAACAATTTGAAAGTCAGCCACCTGAACTCCCTGAAGTGGTAACAATGGAAGTAACAAAGCAGATGAAAGAGGCTCTGGAAAAAATCAAATCAGAAATAATTTCAAAGATAACTTAGAGCAACTACAAATAAAAAATAGAGGAGCTGAAGAAAATGATGGAAACAGTGAATACCTAGCATAGAAAAGAAATGGAATACATGAAACACATGGAAGCAGATATGCAAGAAATTAAAAATTCCATTGAAAGTTTCTGCAGCAGAATAAGTGATGTGAGGACAGAATTTCAGATATAGAAGACAGGATTGTGGTAATCAAACACAAAAAGAAAGATTTCTTAAAAGTGACAAGGGACCATGATAAATCAATCCAACAGCTGCTAGATGATGCAGAAAGAATAATTTAAGATTGATTGGAGTCAATGAAGGAGTACGAGATAGTGCCAAAAACATAAATAAACTATTCACAGAAGTAATTGCAGAAAATTTCCCAAACAGGGAAAAAGAATTTCACATACAGATAAGTGAGACATATAAAACTCTAATTATGAATGATCAAAAAAATCTACATATAGGCATATAATAGTCAAGATTCTAGAAATCTAACACAAGAACAAAATATTAAAAGCAGTTAGAGGAAAAAAAAAAACAAATCACACACAAAGAAAAGCCCATCAGAATCACAGCAGACTTCTCAGCACAACACAAAGCCTCCTGTCAAGAAGAGCCTAAAATGAAGTATTTCAAACTCTAAAGAAAACAACCTCTAACTCACATTGATGTTTCCTACAAAACTATCTTTTAAAGAATTTGTTTCCATATTTTCCTTTTCTCATATTTATTCCTTTCCCTTCTTTCCTTTCCCCTACCTGTCCCATTTCCCCTTCCCCTTTGGACCTTTTCTTCCTATTTCACATTATCTAATTATACATTTTGATTCTTATTTACACTTTCAGTTTCTCACACCAGAGAAATTGTTCAGTATTTACACATGTGTGTCCTATTTTTTTCACTTAAGAGTATGGCCTCAATGTGCATCCGTTTAGCTATAAATGTCTAGTTTCTCATTCTAATGGCTGAGTAATACTCCATTTTATTTAAAAATCACATCTTCTTTATCCAGTCTCCAGTTGATGGGCAATTCGGCTGTTTCTAAGTTTTAGCTATTACAAACTGTGCCATTATGAACATGGGTGTACATATATCACTGTAATATGATTCTTTCATTTCTTTTGGGAAGATTCCCAGCAGGGGAATAGCTGGGTCAAGTGGGACCTCTAATCCTAGTTTTTTGATGTATCTCTGTACTGATTTCCACAGTGGTTGCACCATTCTACACTCCCACAAACAGTGGAGAAGTGTTCCTTTTTCCCCACAGCCCCTCCAGAATTTGTTATTGTTCAATTTCTTGATAGCAGTCATTTCTTTCTGGAGTGAGGTGGAATGTCAGCCTTGTTTTCATTTGCATTTCTTGAATAACCAGTGATGTTGAACACCTTTTCATATGTTTATTTGCTATTTCTACTTCTTTGTCTGAGAAATGTCTGTTCATTTCAGATACCCATTTTTGGATTGTGTCTTTAAATTTGGGAGGTCTGATTTTTAAAAATTCTTTATATAGTCTAGATAATAAACCTTTATCTGAGGAACAGCTAGCAATTTTTTTTCCCAGATTGTGGGCTTTCTCTTCATGCTGTTGTTGGTTTCTCTTGCTATGCAGAAGCTTTTTAATAAGTAAATAAGGAGGGCTCGAGGGTAAGGGAGGGAAGGGGAATGGGGAAAAATGAGAACCAAGAAATATTATGTAAAGGTACAAATTCCCAATAATGAATGTCAGCATATTGCATACCTAAAATGTACCAATAAAATTAATGAATCAAAATGTTGATGGAGAAATAAGATACTTTCATGCAAAGAACATCTGAGAAACTTCATTAATGCCAAACCAGCACTGCAAAATATTTTAAAGAATATCCTAGAAAGAGAAAATGAGGATTACAACTCCATGAACCACAACAGAATGAATCCATCCACTAAGGCAAGAAATGAAATGGAGGGGGAGCCAACAACAGGAAAATATCATGACAAAGATATCATGACAATATCATGGCAACATATTAATTATAACCATCAATATTAATGGTCTCAATTCACCAATAGAAAAAATGGAAGAATGGATCAAGATGCAAGATCCAACAATATGCTGCATACAAGAAACACCCTTAATTCAAAAAGAAGTGCATAGGCTGACATATTCTTAAGTGAAATAAATAGGACACACGTGTAAATACCAAAAAGTTTCTCTAGTGTGAGAAATTGAAAGTGTAAATAAGGATGAAAATGATTAAAATGAATAATTGATAATTTGAAATAGGAAAAGGTCCAAGGGTTAGGGGATGGCGAGAGGGGAAGGGGAAAGGGAAGAAGGGCAAGGAAAAATTATGAGAAAGAAAAAAAAATGGAATCAAAGTCTGTGTAAATATGGAAGGGTGGAGGGGGTGAAGGGTGCACAGGTAATGGGAGAAAAAATAAGAACTAAGATACATCATGTTCTGGTACAAACACCCAATGATAAATGTAAATGTATTTTATACCTAAAATGTACCTATATATACATAAATATATATGTTAATATATTTATATATATATAAAAAGAAAAAGAAAAGAAATTTATAGGCTGAATGTAAAAGGATGGAAAACAATACTCCATGTGACAGGAACACAGAAAAAAGCAGGGGTAGCTATTTTATTTGTAGACAAAGTGGATTTGAAGTCAAGACTGATTAAGAGAGACAAAGAAGATCACTACATCCTTGTAAGGGGAGCAGTCCAAGAGGAAGAGATGATAATCATAAATATATATACACCAAATACTAGTGCACTCAACTATGTAAAATAAATATTAATGGATATGAACAATCAAATAAGCACTAATACAATTGTAGTGGGGGGACACCAAAACCCCACTGTCACAAATAGTTCAACTAGACCAAAAATCAACAATGAAATACTAGAGCTGGACCAAACTTTTGAACAAATGGACTTAATAGATGTATAGAGAGTGTTCCACACCATAAAATCAGAAAACACATTCTCTTCAGCTGCACAATGATCATTCTCCAAAATAGACCACATCCTAGCTCATAGAACATGCTTAAGTAAATGCAAAGGAATTGAAGTTATCCCCCACATATTATCAGAGCATAGCACAATGAAATTGGAGATCAATATCAAAAGAAACCACAAGAACTTCATAAACATATGGAAATTGAAAAACATCCACCTGAACAACCCATAGACAGTTTCTACAATTAAATGATAATGCGAATACCACATACTGGAATTTATGGAACACAATGAAATCAGTCGTATGAGGGAAATTCATAGCAGTGAATGCTCATATTAGGAAAATAGAGAGAGCTCAAATAAACAACCTAATGCTGAACCTCAAGCTTCTAGAAAAAGAAAAGCAAGAAAACCCAAAAGCTCATACAAGGAAGGAAATTACAATGATCAGAGCAGAAATAAATGCAATGGGGACTAACAGAATGATACAAACAAATCAATGAATTGAAGAGTTGGTTCTTTGATAAAGACCTTAGTCAACTTTATCAAAATAGAAAAAAGCCTCAAATACAAGCAATTAGGAATTAAAAGGGTGAAATTACAACAGATCCTACAAAAATCCAGAGGATCATCAATACCTACTTTGAGAACCTGTATTTTAATAAGACAGAAAACACAGAAGAAATGGATAGATTCCTAGATACACATGAATCACCCAAGTTTAGTCAAGAAGATATAAAAATTCTAAACAACTCAGTATCAATCAATGAAATTGACAATGCAAGTAAAAACTTAACAGCAAAGAAAAGCCCAGGTCTTGATGGTTTCACTGCTGAATTCTACAAGAAATTTAGAGAAGACTTAATACTGTTACCTCTCAAACTTTTTAATGAAGTTGAAAGGGAAGCAGTACTCTCAGATTCATTCCTGGAAGCAAGCATTACCTTGATTCCAAAAGAAGAGAAGGACCCAACCAAAAAAGAGAACTACAGACCAATCTCCCTAATGAACATTGATGTAAAAATCTTCAATAAGATACTGGCAAACAAAATGCAGAAGATTATCAAGAAGATTACACACAGTGACCAAATGAGATTCATCACCAGGATGGAGGAATGGTTCAACATATGCAAATCAATAAATGTAGTACTCTATATTAACAGAGTCAAGGACAAAAACCATATGATTATCTCAATAGATGCAGTAAAAGTATTTGACTAAGTTCAACACCCATTCATGATAAAAATCCTACAGAAAATTGGAATAGATGGTCTTTTTCTCAACCTGATTAAGGCTATCTATGAAAAACCTACAGCCAACATCATACTAAACACCACTGAATTTTGTTATTAAATCTAGAGGCTTTTGGAGTCTTCTGTATAGAGAATTATGTCATCTGCAAATAATTACAATTTAACTTCTTCATTTTCTATCCTCATTCCTTTTATTTGTTTCTCTTGTCTAATTGCAGGACCTAATATTTCCAGGATTATATTAAAAAAGGGTGGTGATAGTGGACATTCTTGTCTTGTTCTTTATTTTATTATGGAAGATTTTAGTTATTGCACATTTAGTACAATGGCCCCAATAAACTATACCACTTACTTGAGGTATATATGTCAGCAAACTCAGAAAGATAAGGAGGCTTTTTACCTTAGTAATTTTGGAGTAAGTGACTGATGTGATCTTTGCAAGAAACAGGTATTTAGAAGTGAAGGGAATTCTTGAACTTTGCAGCATCTGTTCAGCTTGACTGGTGAGTTTTTTTTTGTACTGCTATGAAACATTCTGAAACACAATTTTAAAAATTTAAGGTCTTATTAAATTAAGTTAAATTCTTTCCACCATATTCCCCCCCTTTTTTTAAAAAATTGGGTCTTAAGGAGCTCATTGGTTTGCTCTACAATGCCTTGTTTTGAGGAGTTTTAAGTGATTTTGGTGATGTTTCACATGCCAGAAATTGAAAATGTTTGTAGGGAATTGGTAATATAGGCAGGGCCATTATCTGTTTTAATTTTTGAGGGTAATCTCATTACAAAAATATGAGAATAAGTGACATTTAACATGTTCTTCAGACAAGTTTTGTAAATGTCTAAATTTATGAAAAAGAATCTCATCATTTCAATTATGAATAAGGGCAGTTTAATCATTTGTAGAGTCTCCAAAACATAGACCAAATTAGTGACAATATTGAGGGGTTGATCAGGAAACTATTATTTTTTTTTATCAATCATGGTTGTTTTGAAAATTGAATTCCTGTAAAATTTTATGAAGAAAGCTTCACAGCAAGGGCCACATAACATAGTAGCATAGCGATCATGATGGCCTCATTTCATTATATGACATGAAAACATTTTATCTAAATTTGTTATCTTTTAGTAGAGTGTCATCTAAAAATGTATCTGTCTATAGATGCATGTTATGTGACATTGTTTGGACTGTACCATGTTTGGGTATCTTTAAGGGTTGTTACGTGTATGACAAACAATTACATAACCATAAGCCTTAAAAAAGTATTTGTATATTTTTGCTGGCTGTCTCATATGAAATTGGCAGTATATTTTATCATAAATAGTTGGAAAATAAGTAAAGGAGGAGCCAGATATTTGAGTATAAAACTTTATTATCATGAATAATTTAATCTAGAAGTCACCTTATGATAAGACTTTTTCAGTTTTATGTCTTTGAAGATCTGTACATTTGGGAAATATAAATATATTTAATACACCACAAAGCCAGCAATAATAGGTGTTACAGTGCAGGTTGTAATTGCCCAAAGAGGCAGCTTTTTATTGATTTTTGTTATTGATAAGTTTAGATGTCTCTGCTAATCATGCAGAAAAGCTCATGTTTAGTATTAATTTCAAAAAATGAGAGTTATAGCCTTTGTCTGAAAGCACCAGTTTAACTAGAGAGGAGAGTTGCAACCTGGAAAGAAGTGAATGATGAGAATCAAGGTGATAGCCCCTAATCTTCTTCAAGCAGCAAGAAAATTTTAGAAGGAATACAGTGGTAACAGTTCATGAATGCTTTTGTTTGTTAATAATTTGGTTCAAAAATAGAAGCATTTGGAAAATTTTGTTTTGCTGCAAACTCTGCATTGGATGACAGACAAGACCACAGATATCTTTCTCACTTGAACATGAACAAGGAAATCTTTTCCAGAATCATAGAATGAATTAAGTTCATAAATGAAGGTGCTACTGTAGTTTGGGCTCAAAGTAACAAGTGTAAAGCTCAAAATAACCAAAATATATATTTCTTTTCATAAATTGTATCTCCCACAAACCCTTTTCAGCATACTTGATGAGTCTTTTGAGTTTTTGCTGCTATCTTCCCTTTTCTATCTTTGTAGGGAAAATCTTCTCATATGCAATCCTCTCATATAAAAAATTTTGTCTCTATACTTAAACACATTCTCCCATATTCTCTTTCATTCTTACTTAGAGCAAACCTATTTCTTTTTTCAACTTTATATTTTTTATTAGTACATATTTGTCATACATATCGATTACATTCATCATAGGGAATATGTACATACATGTAACATATCTTGATACTTCATCTGTCCCATTTCCCTCCCTTCCATTAAACCCTTCTGCTGCCCATTTACAAAAGCTTTGTTTCCACCTTTTCTTCTATTCTCTTTTTCCCCTTTCCTTTCCTCCCCTTTCTCCTACCCCTCTCATGTCTCCCTCACCATTTGAACATGTTCTTCCTACTTCCCAATATCTATCTTCTATTATGCTCCTTCTTTGCCCATTGAGTTTTTTACACAAAAGGAACAAAGCAATATTTAAACTTTTGTGTCTGATTTATTTCATTTAAGATTATGGTACTTATGTGCATCCATTTTCCTGCAAGTGAGTTAAGTTTATACTTCTCTATAGCAGAATAGTACTTCATTGTACATAAATAACACACTATCTTTATCCATTCATCTATTGATGAACATATGGGCTGTTTCCAAGATTTAACTATTATAAATTGTGCTACTCTAAACATAGGTATGCATCCGTCATTGTGGTATGATGCTTTCAACTCTTGAGAAGATGCCTAGGAGGGAAACAGGTGGGTCAAATAGAACCTCTACTTTTAGTGTTTTGAGGAATCTCCATTCTGATCACCATAGCTTTTTTATCAGATTACACTCCAAGTAGCAATGGAAAAGACGTCCTTTTCCCCACAGCCTTACCAGCAGTTGTTATTAGTTGATGTCTTGATGACAACCATTTTTTTTCTAGAGATGGATTTTCAGTGTTGTTTTAATTTGCATTTCTTGAATGACCAGTGGTGCTGAGCATTTTTCATATATTTATTTGCTGTTTATAATTCTTCACCTGAGAACTGTGCATTCATTTCAGGTTTTCATTTTTGGATTGGAGCTTTAAATTTGGGGTGTCTGAATTTTTGAGTTCTTTATGTAATATAGATGTAAGTCCTTTGTCTGACTAGAACCTGGTAAAACAAATTTTCCCATTCTGTGGGTTGTCTCTTCACTCTGTTGGTGGTTTCCCTTGCTGTGCAAATGCTTTTTAATTTGTTGTGATCCCAGTTGTTGATTCTTTGTAATCTTTGCTGTGTAATTGGGATATTGTTCATAAAGTATTTCTGTACACCTATATCTTCCAGAATTTAACATAGTCTATCTTCCAACAGATTCAGTATTTCTGTTTTAATATTTAGATATTTGATCAATCTTGATGTTGGTTTAGCCCATGGTATGAGAAATGAGTCTAAATTTAATCTTCAGCATATGGAAAGCCTTTTTTCCCCAGTACTATTTACTAAAGAAAATATCTTTCCTCCAGTGAAGGTGTTTGGCTCCTTTGTCCAAGATAAATTATCCGAGTGTGCTTGGAGTTGTTTCAGCATCTTCTATCCTGTTCCATAGATCCCCAGATCTGTTTTTTTGGGTTTTTTGTTGGGTTTTTTTTTTGCCATCCTGGTTTTATTATGGTAGCTTTATAGTATAACTTCAAATCTGGGAATGTGATGGCTCCTGCCTTGCCCTTGTTGCCCAGACTTGCTTTTTCTATCTAGGTCTCTTTTTGTTCCGTATGAATTTTAGTATTGTATTCTCTAGTTCTGTGAGGTATTCTACTGGCATTTTGATTGGGATTGCTTTAGACCTGTATAACAGTTTTGGAAGTATGGCCATTTTCACTACATTGGTTCTGCCTATCCAGGAACAGGGGATATCTTTACATTTTCTGATATCCTCTTCTACCTCCTTTTTCAGAGTACTATAGTTTCAATGTATAAGTTTTCACTTCCTTGGTTAGATTGTTTCCTAAGTTTTTATGCTTATTGATGCTATTGTAAAAGATATTGTTTCTCTAATTTCTCTCTCAGTGAGCTTGTTATTCATGTACAGGAATGCTATTGATTTTTGAGTGTTCACTGTATCATGCTATGCTGCCAAATTTGGTTATTAATTATAGGAATTCTTTGTTGGAGTTTGGGCTCTTCTGTGTAGAGCATCATGTCATCAGCAAATAATGATAGACCAACATCTTCCTTTTCTATCCATATACCTTTTATTTCTTTCTCTTGACTAATTGTGTTGGCTAATGCTTCCAGAATGATATTGAACAGAGTTGGTGATAGTGGGCATTCTTGTCTTGTTCCTGATTTTAGAGCAAAAGATTTCAATTTTTGATCATTTAGTATAATGTTGGCTATTGTTTTTCATATATGACTTTTATCAGATTGAGACAAAGTCTTTCTATTCTAATTTTCTGTAGTATTTTTATCACGAATAAGTGTTGGACTTTCTCAAATGCCTTTTCTGTTTCTTTTGAGATGATCATGTGGTTATTGTCCTTGCTTCTGTTAATATGTTTATTACATTTATTGATTTGAGTATGTTGAACCATTCCTGTATCCCTGGGATGTATTTTACTTGGAACTGATGTATAAACTTTTTGATGATTTGCTGCATTCTGTTTGCCAGTATTTTATTGAGGATTTTTTAAATCTATGTTCATTAAGGACATTGGCCTTAGTTCTCTTTTTTGGTTGGATCCTTCTCTGGTTTTGATATCAGGGTAATGCTTGCTTCCAGGAATGAATTAGGGAGTATTGCTTCCTTTTCAATATCATTAAAGAGTTTGAGGAGTAGTGGCACTAGATCTTCTCTAAAGTTATTTTAGAATTCCAGCGTGAATCTGTCAGGACCTGGGCTTTTCTTTGTTGGTAGATTTTTTATTACTTCTTAAATTTCATTGACTGATACTGGGTTATGTAGAATTTTTATATCTTCTTGATTCAGATATGTATCTATGAATCTGTCCATTTCTTTTGAGTTTTCTATCTCACTAGAGTACAGGCTCCTAAAGTAGGTATAGATGACCTGACTTTCTGCAGAATCTGTGGTGATTTTGCCCTATTCATTCTTAATTTCATGTGTATGGGTCTATTTATTTTTATTGATAAAGCTGGATAAAGGTTTGCCTATTTTATTTAATCTTTGAAAGAACTCATCAATTCATTAATTCTTTGTATTGTTTACTTAGTCTCAATTATACTGATTTCTGCTCTAATTTTTACGATTTCTTTCCTTGTATGTACTTTGGGTTTAACTTGCTCTTGTTCTAGAACCTTGAGGTTCAACATTAGGTTATTTTTGAACTCACTCTGTTTTGCTGTTTCAATTCTATAAATTTCCTGATTTTCTCATTCACCTGAATTTCATAGTCACCTGATTTTCTGAACACTACTAGAAACTTCCTGATTTTCTGATTCACGAATATAAATTCATCACTATCAGTTTCTCTTGAAGGACTGCTTTCATTCATAACTTCTGGTATGTCACACTGGCATTATTGTTTCATTGTAGAAACTGTCTAATTTTTTCTTTAATTTCATCTGTAACCCACTGGTTGTTCAGGAGGGTATTTTTAATTTCCATATGTTTATGTAGCTTTTATGGTTTCTTTTGTCATTGATTTCCAGTTTCATTATGATATGATAATATTCATGGGATACTTTCAATTCCTTTGAAATTATTTAAGCATGTTCTATGAGCTAGTCTGTAGTCTATTTTGGATAAAGACCTAAGTGTTGCTGAGAAGAATGTGTAGTCTGTTGTTGTGGGGACAGAACATTTTGTAGATATCTAAATCCATTTGTTCAAAGGTTTGGTTCAGCTCTGACATTTTGTTGTTATTTTTTTGTGTAGTTCATCTGTGTATTTGTGACAGAGTGATATTGAGTTCCTCCATTAAAATTGTATTAGTGCTTATCTGATTTTTCATACTCATTAGAGTTTGTTTTATATAGTTGTTTGTCCCAGTATTTGGTGCATATATACTTATGATTGCTATGTCTTCCTCTTTGATTGTTCCCTTAACAAATATATAGTGACTTTTGTTCTATCTTCTTATCAATCTTGGCTTGAAATTTACTTTGCAAATAGAATAGCTACTTCTGCTTTTTTCTGTGTTCTTGTCACATGGAATATTGTTTTCCATCTTTTGACTTTCAGTCTATGAATTTCTTTTTTACTTAAATGTGTTTCTTGTATGCAGTATATTGTTGGATCTTGTTTCTTTCTTTTGTTGTTCAGGCTAACCTTGAAATCACTATGTAGCCCAGGCTGGCCTTGAACTTGAGGCAGTTCTCCTGCCACATCCTCCTGAGTACTGGGATTACAGAGATGCACTACCATGTCTGGCTTCTGGAACTTGTTTCTTGATCCATTCTGTCAATCTGTTTGGTGAATTTAAATCATTCACATTGAGGTTATAACTGATATATATTGACTTATCTTGTCATATCATTTTCCTATTGTTGGTTCCCTTTCTTTTCCTTGTGTTTAATCTCTTGCCCTGCCTGTTGGATTCTTTGTATTGAGATTCTTAGAAATCCAATCTTTGTTAAGAATATCCTTCAGAACTTTTTGAAATGCTTGTTTGGTTGTCATAAATTTCTTCATGTATTCTTTGTCTTCAAAGTATCTTATTTCTCCATAAATTTTCTTAGAATATTGTGTAAAATTCTTTGGAGTGCTGGTTTGGTATTCACGAAGTTCCTAAGGTGCTCTTTGTCATGAAAGTATCTTATTTCTCCATCCATTTTGAAAGATAGTTTTGCAGGGTACATCAATCTGGGTTGGAGGCTGTTTTCTTTTAGGGCTTGGAATATGTCACTCCAAGCTCTTCTTGCCTTGATGGTTTGTGTTGAGAAGTCTGCTGTGATTCTGATGGGCTTTCCTTTGTATGTGATTTGTTTCTTTCTCTAACTGCTTGTGGAACTTTATTCTTCTGTTGAGTTTCTGGAATCTTAACAATTATATGCCTATGTGTAGTTTTTTTTGATCAAGGTTATTTGGAGTCCTATATGCCTCACTTATCTGTATGTCAATCTCTTTTCCTTTGCTTGGGAAGTTCTGCCATTATTTCTGTGAAGAGTTTTTTTTTTTTATGTCATCTGCACTCTCTCCTATTTCTTCCTTGATTCCAATCAGTCTTATGTTATTCTTCTTTGCTTCATCTAGCAGCTGCTGGATTGATTTCTCATGTTCTCTTATAATTTTGAAGCAATTTTTCTTTTCCTGGTCATTAATTGTAATCTTATCTTCTATATCTGAAATTCTGTCCTCACATTGGCTCATTCTGCTGTGTAGACTTTCAGTGGAGTTTTTCATGTCCTGGAAATCTATTTGCATCTGTTTTATGGATTCCATTTGTTTCTTATGTTGAGATTCCATCATGTTCCTGAGCTCCTCTCTAGATTTATTAATCATGTCTTGCACTAGGGGCACAATTTCTCCTGTTATCTGAGAAATTATTTCTGATTTCATTTTTTCTGGATCCCCTTTTGCTGCCAGTTCGGTGGGTCCAGGTGGTTGAGTATCAGAGTGTTCTATCTCATTTCCCTTTGGGGTTCCTGTAGGTGATCTGGAAGTCTGGTTTTGAGACTTATTTATGTGTTTTCTCATTTTGACTGTGTGGGGCTGTTGGCGCCTGCACAGATTACCTCCTCTGAGCTGGGAGAGGTGGGACAGGGGCTGGGAGCAGTGGTAGGGATGGTGACCCAAAAGCCCTTTTCTGTGGGCTGGGAGCAGTGGGAGGGATGGTGGCCGGGAAGCCCCTTCCTCTGGACCAGGAGCATTGGGACAATGGCTCAGAAGCCCCTACCTCTGGGCCGGGAGTGGCAGGACTCAGTACTGGTCTCTGGTGTCCTCTGCGTCTTTGTAGTGTGGAACCAAGTGGCTCCCTGTTTGCAGCAGGCTGATTTGGCGTGTTCCACTTGACTTATTTCTCCATAAATTTTGAAAGATAATTTTGGGAGGTACATCAGTCTAGGTTAGAGGTTATCTTCTTTTAGAGCTTCTAATACTTCATTCCAAGGTCTCCTTGACTTAAGGGGTTTGTATTGAGAAGTCTGCTGTGAGTCTTATGGGTTTCCTTTTATAGGTGAGTTGTTTCTTTTATCTAACAGCTTTTAGTATTTTATTATTTTAGTATTTTAGTATTTTATTCTTCTGTTGAATTTCTGGAATCTTGACTACTATATACCTCAGTGTAGTTTTTTTCTGATCATGGCTATGTGTAATTCTATATGCCTCACTTATTTGCATGTCAATTTTTTTCCATGCTTGGAAAGTTTTCTGCTATTAATTTTGTGAACAGGTTATTTTGTGCCCTTTGTGCTATCTTGTAATTGTCCATTGATTCTTAGTAATCTTATATTTGTCTTCTTTGCACCATCTAGCAGCTGTTGGATTAATTTTTTGTGGTCGCTTTGTTTTTTAGAAGGTTTTTCATTTGATGATCACCAATCACAACCATGTCTTCTAGATCTGATATGCTATCTTCACATTGGTTTACTCTGCTGCATATATTTTTAATAGGATATTTAATCTCCTTGATTTTTATTTGAGTCTGTTTTATGGAATCCAGTTTTTTTCTATATTGAGCATTCATGGATTTCCTAAGCTACTCAATTTATTTTTATCTGTATCTACTCTAGAGTCATTAACCATTTCCTTCATTATGGTAACCAACCCTTTAATTATCTGTGTTTTGTTTTTGTCAAGAGACTTGTTTGCCTATTTTCTTTCTTCAGCTGTTCCCACTTCATAAAATTCATCTGGGAGATTTTTGATTTCTTCTACCTCAATATCTCTGTGATTTGCCTTGGTTGAGTTGGGGATAATGGATTCCATCTTGCTTATATTTTTCTCATTTTGTATTTTTTTGTTTGTTTATTTGTTTTCTCCATTGATGCTTATAAATTGCTTATGGTAGGTAGCTTTACCATTAGTATTAAGACCTTTTTAGGAAATGACTACTTTTCAAAGATATCTTCTAGGTGTAGTTGGCTTTTGAGTCCATCCCATGATCTTGCTTCTTCAATTTGTGAGGGATGAAAGGTAGCTGTTTGTTTAGCCTAGCACCTGGTTCTTTGGTCCTGGACTGAAGTATTGTTTATGACCCCCAGATAATCAAAGTATGGGCATATAAGGAAGATCAATTGGTTACAATGATTATGTCACCTTGGGTAACATAGTGATACTTGGAAAATCACAAACTATGATAACTATTAATTTGTTGCCTTTAACCATAGGTACTAGATTTGTTATATAACAAAATCTAAGAGAAATAAGAAAATTATATACAGTAAATATCCATTCAATAAAGTGATTTTATCTAAAGGGGATAAAATTTAAAAGGGATAAGAAGGAAAAAATGAGCCATCAAAGAAGAAAAAGATTAGCAAAGCAGAAGGACAAACGAATATTACTATAGTAGGAAACTGGTGAAGAAGACAAGAGGGAAAAGAAGAAATACGAAATAAAAAGAACAATGTAAGACAAAATTAAACAAAACAAAAAATTAAAAACAATGGTCAGACTCATGAAAAAACAAAAGCAAAAAACCAAAAAATACAAGAAGAAGAACCAGAAGAAGAGAAAGAAGAAGAAATAAAAATCCATAAGCAATGAAAAATCTTTCTCTGTGGTTTCAAGCTTGTGTTCATCTTTTGAGCTCTACAGTTTTGTGGTAGTGTCCAATTCAGTGCATGACTCTGCTCTCTCTGGGAGGCTAAGGGGGCAGTTACAGCCCAGATTCATGATGGGTATTCCTAGAAATTCTGCAGTAGGATTGGGGTGTGTGTCGGGGGCTAGAGAACCTCAGCTAGCCTGCAGTTGGCTTAGGGTAGATGCCAGTTCAGGTACTTTCAAATTCACAGTTCAGGCTGATCTTGGCCTCTGGTCATGGGGTTGGGGCCCTAGTCATTTATCTTATAACAATCTGAGTGTCTGTTGTGATTGTGGCTCCTTGACTCTGGATTTCTTCTGTGGTTGCTTCTCACCGAGTCACTATGGATTTTTTTTTTGGTACCAGGGATTGAACTTGGGTCCTTGTGCCTGTGCAGCAGGGGGTGAAACCACTGAGCTAAATCCCCAGACCCAGTCAATATGGATTTTAACACTGGGAGCCCTGAGATGGAGCCAACCCACAGCTGCTCTGGGTCCTGGTTTCAGTTGGCCATCCATCCAAAGCATCCATCCAAGCATTGTTTCCAGGGGACACTATAGTCACTTGCACTGGAGTCACTCACCAGCTGTTGTAGCACAACATTCACTGATCAATTTCCTTGGTGTGTTACTCCCTGAAGGCCTCTGAAGTCATCTGCTTTTCCTGTGCATCTTTAGATTCGATCTTTCTTTCTCATAACATGAGCCAGGAGTTGTGAAGGTGCAGATCACCCCTTCTTTTTTCTGTATTGAAATTTGTCTCTTCACTTTTTCTGTGGGCTTCAGTTTTCCTTTCAGATCCCTCCTGGATCCTTGGGATCCACCTCCCTTCTTTTCTTCTTCTCCAAGTTGCTACCTGAAAATGGCTGGATTCCAAATCTTGGAGAAGCTGACTTGTTGCTGCTTATTGCTCAACCATGTTCCTCAAAGTCTCCCTATATTTCTTCTTATAAACTGCATCCTCCACAAACTCTTTTTCACATGCTTGAGCTCTCCAGTTCTGCTGCTTTCTTTCTCTCCTTTTTCCTACCCTGGTAGGGCAAGAACTTTAGCATATAAAATCCTTTCATATCAAAATATATTTCTATACTTAAATCTTTGTTCACATTTTCTTCTCTGTCTTACTTGCTATAATTTATCTATAACAAATCTGCTTGTAGCCCCAGCACTGAGGAGCAGAGGTGCCCCCAGAACAGAAGAGGTGAACCTTCTGGGCCACTGTACCGTAGGCCTCAGTGCCAAGGAGCACAACTGTCACCCACACAGAGGAAGTGAACCTTCTGGGCTGCTGTACCACCATGACCAGTGCCAAGGAGGTAAGCCACATGGGCCCCAGCAGCAAACATTGCCCCCCCCCCAATGAAATGAGAAGACATTTAAAGAAGTCTAAAAACCTGACTCCCAGATCACCTAAAGCAACTCCATAGGGAAATGAGATGGAAAGAGTTGATACTCAACAACCTGGACTCCCTGAACTGGCAACAAAAGAGGATCTGGAAAAAATGAAATCAGAAATAATTTCTCAGATGACAGCAGAGGTTATGCTCATAGTGAAAGACTCGATTAATAAATCTAGAGAGGAGCTGAGGAACATGATGGAATCCCAACATAGGAAACAAATGGAATCCATAAAACAGATACACACAGATTTCCAGGAGATTAAAAATTCCATTGAAAGTCTACATAGCAGAATGAGCCAACATGAGGACAGAATTTCAGATATAGAAGATAAGATTGCAATTAGTGACCAGGAAAAGAAAAATTGCTTTAAAATTGTAAGGGAACATGAGAAATCAATCCAGCAGCTTCTAGACAATGAAAAGAATAACATAAGACTGGAGTTGATGAAGAAACAGGAGAGAGTGCAGATGACATAAAAAAATTGTTTACAGAAGTAATGGCAGAAAACTTCCCAAGGAGGGGAAAAGAGCTTGACATACAGATAAGTGAGGCATATAGGACTCCAACTAGCCTTGATAAAAATAAAATCTACACATAGGCATATAATTGTTAAGATTCCAGAAACCCAACAGAAGAATAAAGTTCTACAGGCAATTAGAGAAAAGAAACAAATCACATACAAAGAAAAGCCCATCAGAATCACAGCAGACTTCTCAATGCAAGCCCTCAAGGCAAGAAGAGCTTGGAATGATGTATTTCAAGCCCTAAAGGAAAACAGCCTCCAACCCGGATTGATGTACCCTGCAAAACTGTCTTTCAAAATGGATGGAGAAATAAGATACTTTCATGACAAAGAGCACCTTAGGAACTTCATGAATACCAAACCAGCCCTCCAAAAAATTTGAGACAATATCCTAGGAAAAGACAGTGAGGATCACAATTCTGGGAAGCACAGCAGAATGAATCTGTCAGGCATGTCAAGAAATTAAATGCAAAGGGGGAGAACCCAACAAAAAGAAAAAATCATGGCAACAATAAGTCAATATGTATCAGTTATGACCATCAATGTTATTGATCTCAATTCATCAATCAAAAGAAATAGACTGGCAGAATAGGTCCAGAAGCAAGAACCAACAATATGCTGAATACAAGAAACACACTTAATTCAAAAACAAACTCATAGACTGATAGTTAAAGGGTGGAAAACAATACTCCATGGGACAGGAACCTGAAAAAAAGCAGGAGTAGCTATCCTCTTTGCAGATCAAGTGGATTTCAAACAAACACTGATTAAGAGAGATGAAGAAGGACACTACATCCTTGTAAAGGGAACAATCCAAGAGGAAGAGATGACAATCATAAATACATATGCACCAAATGCTAGTGCACCCAACTATATAAAACAAATACTAACGGACATGAAAAGTCATATATGCACTAATGCAATTGTAGTGGGGGACCTTAACACCCCACTGTCTCAAATAGATAGATCAACTAGACAAAAAATAAGTAATGAAATACTAGAACTCAAATGAACTCTTGAACAAATGAACTTAACAGATGTTTACAGAGTCTTCTACCCCACAAAATCAGAATACACATTCTTCTCAGCTGCACATGGGTCTTTCTCCAAAACAGACTGCATACTCACACACAGAACATGTTTAAGTAAGTGCAAAGGAATTGAAGTTATCCCCTCTATATTACCAGACCATAGTGTGATGAAATTGGAGATTAATAGCAAAAGAAACGACAAGAATTTCATAAACACATGGAAATTGAACAACACACTTCTGAATAACCAATGAGTCACAGAGGAAATTAAAGAAGAAATCAGACAGTTCCTTCAATTAAATGACAATGACAATACAACATATTGTAATCTATGGGACTCAATGAAAGCAGTCTTACGAGGAAAATTCATAGCTGTGAATACTCATATTAGGAAAACAGAGCAAGGTGAATTAAACAACATGATGCTGAACCTCAAGCTTCTAGAAAAATAAGAACAGGACAAACCCAAAGCTCATACAAGGGAGGAAATTATAAAGATCAGAGGAGAAAAAAATGCAATGGAGATGAAGATAATGATACAAAAAAATCAATGAAGCCAAGAGTAGGTTCTTCAAAAGAATCAACAAAATTGACAAACCCTTAGCCAACTTTATCAGAAAAATAAAAGAACAAGCCCAAATCCATGCAATTAGAAATGAAAAAAGATGAAATTACAATAGACCCAGCAGAAATCCAGAGGATCATAATACCTGCTTCAAGAACCTATATGCCAATGAGATGGAAAACACAGAAGAAATGGACAGATTCCTAGATACATATGAATTGCTAAAGCTGAACGAAGAAGACCTAAAAATTCTAAATAACTCAATATCAATCAATGAAATTGAAAATGTAATTACAAACTTACCAAGTATGAAAAGCCTGGGTCCTGATGACTTCACTCCTGAATTCTACAAGACATTTAGAGAGGAACTATTGCTACTCCTGTTTAAACTCTTCAATGAAATTGAAAGGGAAGTAATACTCCCAAATTCATTCCTGAAAGCAAGCATCACCTTGAATGCCAAAGCAGAGAAAGACCCAAACGAAAAAGAGAAATATAGGCCAATCTCACTAATGAACATAGATGCAAAAATCCTTAATAAGATACTGGCAAATAGAATGCAGAAGATCAGCAAGAAGATCATACACCCTGATCAAGTGGGATTCATCCCAGGGATGCAGGGATGGTTCAATATACACAAATCAATAAATGTAATGCACTATATCAACAGAGCCAAGGACAAAAAACATATGAGTATCTCAACAGATGCAGAAAAAGCATTTTACCTAATCCAGCATACATTCATGATAAAACCCTACAAAATGTTGGAATAGATGGTCTCTACCTCACCCTAATAAAAGCCATCTATGAAAAACAGCCAATTTCATACTAAATGGTCAAAAACTGAAATCCTTTACACTAAAATCAGGAACAAAATAAGGATGTCCACTACCACCACTTCTGTTCAATATAGTTTTGGAAAACATGACCCATGGTAATTAGACAAGAGAAAGAAATAAAAGAAATAAAGATAGGAAATGAAGAAGTCAAATTTCATTATTTGCAGATGATATGATACTCTATATAGAAGACCCCAAGAACTCCACCAAAAGTCTTGTAGACTTAATAACTAAATTCAGTAAAGTAGCCTCATATAAGGTCAACACAAAAAATTCAACAGCTTTCCTCTACATGAACAACAGACTCACTGAGAGAGAAATAAGGCAAATGATTCCTTTCACGTTAGCATCCAAAACATTGAAATACCTAGGAATCAACCTAACAAAAGAAATCAAAGACCTCTTCTCTGAAAACTATAGCACTCTGAAAAGAGAGATTGAAGATGATATCAGAAAATGGAGAGATATCCCTTGCTCCTGGGCAGGATCAGCATAGTGAAAATGGCCATATTTCCAAAACTTCTATATAGATTCAATGGAGTCCCAATTGAAATTCCAGCAGCATAGTTCATGGACCTTGAGAAAACAATCCAAAAATTCATTTGGAACAAGAAGAGACCCAGAATAGTAAAAGCAACACTAGGAAACAGAGATATGGCAGGGGTATTAAAAGCCCCAACTTGAAAGTATGCTACAAAACTACTGTGATGAAAACAGCATGGTACTGGCAAAGAAACACATCTGAAGACCAGTGAAACAGACTAGAAGATGCAGAAACAACTCCAGACACACTCAGCCACTCCGTCTTTGACAAAGGAGCCAAACACCCTCACTGGAGGAAAGATAGCCTCTTTAATAAATGGTGCTGGAGAAATTGGGTTTCAACTTACCACAGACTAAAACTAGGCTTATATCTCTCACCATGCACTAAACTAAAATTGAAATGGATTAAAGATCTAAATATTAAAACAGAAACACTGAACCAGATGGAACAGAGGTTAGGTAGAACTGTTGAAGACATTGGTGTAGGATAAGATTTTGTGAACAAAATCTCAGTTGCCAGTGAACTAGCACAAATAATCAACAAGTGGGATCTCTTCTTACTAAAAAGCTTCTGCACAGCAAGAGAAATCACCAGAAGTGTGAAGAGACAACTGACAATGTGGGAAAAAGTTTTCACCAGCGGTCCCTCAGAGAAAAGTCTACTATCTTGAATCTATAAAGGACTTAAAAAAATCAGACCTTCCAAATTTAAAGACCTAATCTGAAAATGGGCATCTGAAATGAAGAGACATTTCTCAGATGAAGAAGTAGAAATGGCAAATAAACATATGAAAAAATGTTCAACATCACTGGACATTCGAGAGATGAAAATGAAAACAACGCTGAGATTCCACCTCACCCCAGAAAGAATGGCTGCTGTCAAGAAATCAACCAATAGCAAATGCTGGCAGGGCTATTGGGAAAGAGGAACCCTGCTCCACTGCTGGTGGGAGTATAGACTTGTGCAACCACTGTGGAAATCAGTATAGAGATACCTCAAAGAACTAGGATTCGAAGTCCCATTTGACCCAGCTATTACCCTGCTGGGTATCTTCTCCAAAGAATTAAAAGTATCATACCACAGTAATATATGTGCACCCATGTTCATAGAAGCACAGTTTGTGATAGATAAATCTGAGAAACGGTGCAAATGGCCATCAACTGAAGACTGGATAAAGAAAATCTCTTTTTTTATAAAATGAGTGCTACTCTGCCATAAGAAAAGAGAAATCAGACACATTTATTGCTACATTGATGCCCATTGAGGCATTGCTCTGAAGTGAGATAAATAGGACACACATGTATAAATACCGAATAGTTTCTCTAGTGTGAGAAATTGAAAGTGTAAATATGAACTGAAAGGTATAATAGGTAATGTGAAATAGGAAGAAAAGGGGCAAAGAGGATAGGGAAGTGGGAGGGGTATTGGAAAGTAAAGAAGGAAATGGAATTCATATGAGAAAATAAAAAAGGAAACAATCTTTGTAAATACGGAGGGCTGGAGGGATTGAAGGGAGTGCAGGGGAAGGGGGAAAAAATAAGAACCAAGCGAGTATGTAAAGGTGCAAATTTCCAATGATGAATGTCATTATATCATATACCTAAAATGTACCAATAAAAGGATATGCAGTGTAAAATAAAAAAAGAACTGAAAAAAATCAGACCCCCCAAATTCAAAGACCCAATTCAAAAATGGGCATCTGAAATGAACACACATTTCTCCAAGAAGTAAAAGCAGCAAATAAATATGAAAAAAGTTCAACATCAGTGGTCAATTGAGAGATGCAGATGAAAACAATGGTGAGATTCCATCTCACCCCAGAAAGAATGGCTGCTATCAAGAAATCAGCCAATAACAAATGCTGGCAGGGGTGTGGGGAAAAAGGAACCCTTCTGCATTGTTGGTGGGAGTGTGGACTGGTGCATCCACTGTGGAAATCAGTATGGATATACCTCAAAGCACTAGGACTAGAAGTCCCATTTGACCCAGCTATTCCCCTGCTGGGTATCTTCCCCAAAGAATTAAAAGAATCATATCATAGCAATATATGTGCACCCATGTTTATTGCGCCAAAGTTATAATAGCTAAAGCTTGGAAACAGCCCAATTCCCATCAACTGGAAACTGGATAAAGAAGATGTTTTTTCTTTTTTTTATAAAATGAACTACTGCTCAGCCATAAAGAATGAGAAACTTTTTGCAGCTGAATGGATGCATATTGAGGACTTACTCTTAATGAAATAAATAGGACACATATGTGTAAATACTGAATAGTTTCTCTAGTGTGAGAAACTGAAAGTACAAATAAGGATTAAAATGATTAAAATGAAAAATTGATAATTTGAAATAGGAAGAAAAGGTCCAAGGGGTAGGGGTGGTGGGAGAGGATGGGGAAAGGAAAGAAGAGAATGTAGAAATTATGAGAAAAGAAAAAAAAGGAAATGAAGTCTATGTAAATAGGGAAGGGTGGAGGGTGTGAAGGTCACATAGATAATGGGGAAAAATAAGAACTAAGATACATCATGTACAGGCACAAGCACCCAATGATAAATGTAAACATATTATATACCTAAAATGTACCAATAAAAGAATTTAAGCAAAAAACCCCTTCACTCCAGGCTCTTCTTGACTTGAGGGTTTGTGTTGAGAAGTTTGCTGTGATTCTGATGGGCTTTTCTTTTTATGTGATTTGTTTCTTTTCTCTAAGTGCTTATAGTATTTTATTCTTCTTTTGGGTTTCTGGAATCTTAACTTTTTTCTTTTTTGGTACCGGGGATTGAACTTGAGTCCTTGCGCTTGCATAGCAAGCGGTGAAACCACTGAGCTAAATCCCCAGCCCATGGAATCTTAACTTTTATATGCCTAGTTGTAGAATTTTTTTTATCACAGCTAGTTGGAGTCCTATGTGCCTCACTTAACTCCAAGTCAAATTCTTTTCCTCTGCTTGAGAATTTTTCTGACATTACTTCGGTGAATAGTTTTTTAAAATTTCATTTGTACACTCTCCTGCTTCTTCATTGACTCCAATCAGTCTTATGTTTTTCTTTGCATCACCTAGCAACTGGTGAATTGATTTCTCATGGTCCCTTACTATTTTTGAGAAATTTTTCTTTTCCTGGTCACTAACCACAATCCTGTCTTCTATATCTGATATTCTGTCCTCACATTGGCTAATTCTGCTGCATACATTTTCAATGGGGTTTTTAATTTCCTCGTTATCTGTTTGCATCTGTTTTATGGTTTCCATTTGTTTCCTATGTTGGGAGCCCATCATGCTCCCCAGCTCCTCTATTTCTTTATTTGTGTCTGCATTAGAGTTATTAATCATGTTTTGCACTTTTTGGTCACAATTTCTTTTGTTATCTGAGAAATTATTTCTGATTTCATTTTTTTCTAGATCCTCTTTTGTTGCCAGTTCAGGGAGACCATGTGGTTGTGTATCAGATTTCTCCATCTCATTGCCTCTTGGGACTGCCTTAGGTGATCTGGAAGTTTGGTTTTGAGTCTTATTTGCATGTCTTCTCATTTCAACAGATGCTTCCTGCTGTCCCTTTGTTGAGGTGAGTTTTTGCTCACCCTGTAGGCTTCAATTCTCAGGAAGCCTCAGAGAGGCCTTCTCTCTGCTGCTCACCACTGCACCAATTCCTGGGTTCAGAATGGTGGCCTCCACTGTGCTGTTGTCCAGGGAGATTTCTGGCTGAGGCCTGTGCACGTGTAGGATAGTGTCTGGGCTTGCCTCTGGCTGAGGCCTTCCCACCTGTGTAGCTGTTGTCTGGGAGGGTCTTTGGGTGGGAGGTGTGCACCCAAGTCACTGGTGTCTGAGTGGGCTTCTGTCTGGGGTCTGGATGCAGCTACCAATGGTATTTGGGCTGGCTTCCAGCTGTTGCCTGCATGCCTGCACAGCTCTTTTCCAGACAGGCCTTTGCCCAAGCTACTGGTGCCTGGGTGGGGCCCTGGCTTGCATCTGTGCACCCAAGCCTCTCTGGTCCATGTAGGTTTCTCCCTGGGATCTGCAAAAACTTACCAATGGTATCTGGGTGGTCCTCTGTCTGTTGTTTGCATGCTTGTGCAGCTGACAGTGCTAGGAATTTAACTAAAGGTCTGCTCATACTGGCCAAGCACTCTACTGTTGAGCTAAACTTTTGAAAATATATTTTTATTAGTGAATATTAATTTTACAAATATTGGGTTTCAATGTGATATTTTCATGCATGCATTTAGTATATTTTGATCATATCCATGCCCTTGATTACCTTCCCTCACTCTCCCTTCTTTATTACTTTCCTTTCAGGCAAGGATTACTTTCGGGAGTACATCTAGCAATGAGATTGCTGGAATTTCAAGGGCATAGTCTCTTATTTCACTATCTAAAACCAGATTTTCAAATTGGCTGCACAGGTTTGTTGTTCCAATGGCTGTGTATGAAATTTCCCATTTCTGCACAAGGTTGCCAATGCTTGGCATCACTGAATTTTAAAACTTTCACTAATGTGATGAGAATAAAGAGGTATCTTCTTATTTTTTGACTTGTATTTATTTCTCTGGCTGTTGGCAATGTTAGATTTTAGGATTTTTCTTTTGTGAATTGCTAGCTTCTATTTTTTTAGCTCAATTTTTGTTGTTAGGATTTTTTTGGGTCTTTTTCATCAAATTGTATATTGTTGGAAATTTTATATTAAGAGGTGATAACTAATTAGTTTTCCTAGTTTAGTGTGCTTGTATAGCTACCTGTTTTTCTTCCTGCTGACTATGGCTTCCTATCAGCTCTTTTAATCAATGAGTTAATATAATTCCAGCCACAATGATCCTTGTATGTCTGTTGGTATGTATGGTCATATCTTAGTAAACATAAAATTTCCATTAACTTTTTTAAATGTTTGATGTTGGGACAGTGATGATATACCTCTGAGAACTCCTAAGAATCTGCTTGGTAATCATAGATCTAATTCTTTAAAAGAAATTAAGATAAAACGCTTCCTAAAATTTAAAGTATTTTTGATGTAATTAAGGATCCTTAGTACTGACTAGTTCAAGTGCTATTGCTCCATAAAGGACAAGCCTTATAAACCAACACTGAATGTCTATAGAGTAAATGATACTATTAGAAATATGTATTTCTAATATATATAATATATATTTCTATATATATTTCTAATCATATATATATATATATATATGCCATGATTTATGTTTCTCTTAAAAACATTAATTCATTTAAAAATATTCATTAAGAATCAGATGTGGATCCTGCCCTTAGGTACAGTGTAGTTATTATTCAAAGGTTCTAACCTTGGATGTAGCATCTTTCTTCCATAAGACTACTGTGGGGAGACTCTGGCCAGAGAAGTGATTGAAATGAGTGCCTAAAGATAAAGGGACCTCTGGAGCAATAGCAGAAGTCTCCTGGAATGCATAATTAAAGATTACAGCAGATCTGTAGGTCAACAGCTGAGTAGAATTATAAACAAAATTACTCTTAGAGATGTTTGCTCTGGCCATTGTGTTCCATATGCCCCCATAAACTTGCTTAGCAGACCATCCTGTTCTTTTCCTTTCCTCTGACCAAAATTCCTACACAAATGTTTTTCTTTTGTACTTTTGTTGTCACACCCTTGAGTTACAAATAAAAGGCCAAGGGTTTCTCAGATTAGTGCTGTTTTCCTGTGACTTTCTCATGGTGATGAATCTTAGTGAAGCAGCCCCTTTGAGACTCTTGGAGTTAAAGCTGAACTTCAATTCTGAGTAATTTTTCATCCTCTGAATCTCTGAAGGTGGGAGACAAATAAAATATTTCCTCTTTTAAGTTGTGGGTATTCAGTATTTGTTCTTAGTAACACACACACACACACACACACACACACACACACACTGACCTTGTGATATGCTAATGCATATAAATCCCAAGCACTTTGCCACATTGTAGGTCTTTAACTAAATTTTATTTCCTTTCTGATTCACAAGAAAAAGTAGGTTGTTCTGAAGATGGAAAACCACGTGTATACATGTCTGATTCCAAACTGGGCATCCTTCTCAGATTCATATCAGGTACTCTAAGCAGTATTCTTACTTTGACAGTCACTAGACTCTATCAGCAAAGCCTAGCCCTGGGACAGTGCTGAGCATGCAAATGAAGCCTCCCCAAAAGCTGATGAATGTCAGGAAGACAGTACTTCTGCCAACTATTGATGTGCTGTCTGTTGTCACTGCTGCTCAAGCAGCAGTACCTTTTAAGATTTTAAAACCAGAGAGCTTCAAGGACTTACCAAGGCAGAACTCACTTGTATTACAGCTTGAGATAAATGACTGGAGATTAGGACTGTGAAGAGGTTGAGTGACTTACTCAAGGGGTCTGTTATGCAGACCTGGGATGGAGTTCTAATACCATGGGATTAGAGTGATACTGAGGGAAAAGACTATGTAGCAACCTGGGAGAGGGAAGTGTTAATTCACTCATTAGGCATGATTTGAAAAAATGTCCTACTTTGTCAGTACTGAGGGACTGTTTCTGCTCCATTTGCCTGGGGTCCATTTTGCAGGCCAAAGGAAATGAGGCAAGATCAGTTTCAAGGAACATAGTACATAAAGGTTGGCTGGATAGCAGAAGTCTGCATAGCCTGCAGAAGGCAAAAATCATTAAATAAACCACACATCTAGAAGCTGGGAAACTCAAGAACTCTCTGGTCTATTTACAAATTTCCTTTGCATCTCTGCCCTGACATCTAGCACTGTTCTCTAGCTTTGACCTGAGCATTGCCCTTGGTTGTTTTAAGACTTTGAACAAGGCATAAGTATAAGAACTCTGCAACAATAACTTCAATATTAGAGTTCTCCAGAAAAATAAAACATATATATATTTATGAAATTGATATGAAAAATATACATATGTATATGAAATTGGCTCACTTGATTATGTAGCCTGAGAAGTCCCACCATCTTTCTTCTGCAAGGTAGAGAACCAGGAAATCCAGTGGTGTCATTCAGTCTGAGTCTGGATCTTGAGGACAAATGAGCCAATGATGTAAGCCTTGGTCTGAGCCCAAAGGCCTGACAATCATCAACTTCAATGTCTGAGGATGGGGACGATGGGTATCCTAGCTCAAGAGAAAAAGATTGCTGATTCAAAACCACATTGATGAGGAAGATCTTCTTTACTTAGACTACTGATTCTAATGCTAATCTCTTCCAGAAGAATTCTCACAGACACATGAAGAAATGTTGAATCAGTTATCTAGGCTTCCTTGTGCCAAGTCCAGTTGATACATTAAGTTAACTACCACAATTACAGTAGTCATTGTTATTATCATTTAAAATTCTGAGAAAGACTACATTGAGTGTGAGTAGTTCTTATTGCTTGAAGGCATTAGACAGAACTGTACAACGCATATTATACAATATGTATTTCTGGCTCTTATCTAGTATATTGGTTAGCTATCACTGGGTTACAAACAAGTACTGAAATCTCAGTTGTGTACAATAAACGTTTACTTAGGTCATATCTCTGTGACTTTCTTGGGGTGTTTCTGCTTCAAGCTGAGAATCCTGGTGGCTCAAGTCTGCTCCATTTGTTATATTTTGAGGTTCAGGATGAAGGGACAGCAGCTACCTGGAGAACACATTTTTTTCAAGGCAATGACAGGTACTGAAGGGCAAGGAGAAATATGAGAGGCCTCTGGAGGCTTGAAGGTAGCACACTGTCTCCTGCCCATATTTAATTGGTGAAAGAAAGTCATATGATCAAGTCCCAACACAAAATTGGGAAATGTACACCATTAGTGGGAATTTCTTTTTTCAAAGTCTGATAGCATAGAGCTAGGATAGAGAGAAGAGTGCAGAATTAGGGCCAACAGTTCCAGCCAGCAATCAAGCAGG
Source organism: Heterocephalus glaber (assembly GCF_053883595.1). Taxonomy (NCBI): domain Eukaryota; kingdom Metazoa; phylum Chordata; class Mammalia; order Rodentia; family Bathyergidae; genus Heterocephalus; species Heterocephalus glaber. The sequence continues at coordinate 8,099,119 of NW_028258324.1, read as the reverse complement.
AAGCCTAAATTTATAAAAGTTCTATAATATTTAATACTATCCCTATTTATTTTCTTTGCAGGTCACTTGTGATTTGCTCTACTGTATTGAGGGCTAATGTTTCTCTTACATTCATACATAGCCAGGCACAGTGGGATATAACATATCTTTGCATGTGTTATTTCTCTGCTTCAACTAACATCCAGGAAGAAAATTCAAGAACTGAAATTAAAGCGTGAAGTTCATGTAATATGTCTTTTAAAAATGTTTGTTGCTGAAGAGCAAGATGCATTCTAAAAGATGCTCAAATCATTAGGTTATAGCTTAAGAAAATTTTACAACTTGAACAATGCAATATAACTAGTTTCAAGATTAGTTGGCAAAATATGAGCACTAATTTTGAAATCCAACATCTAGTCATTATCTCTCAAGGGTAGCCACTATTCTGTCTTTTACACTATGATGAAATTTACAACTTTATATAAAGGACCTAAATCACATACCAGACTCTGTTTTTAAGCGTAATGCCTCTCCTTTATGTGGCTCCTTCAGTCTAAAATGTTCCTCTGTTTTATGCCTTTCCAAGTTCTCAGCTTTTCACATCTTCCTTGTTCAAGGATATCCTTGGCACTTTGATATATAACACTGTGCTAGCATTTGAAGATTATTTTGTCTCTAAATATCAATAGTAGGTGTTTCCTTGATATAGATCTTTCTGGCAATGGTATGACAGGAAGGTGGAGGAGTTCTTCAGATCTTCTGTATCTTCACTGATTTTTAAAATTTACTTATTCTGTCATTTTTGAAAGAGATGTGTTAAAATCTCCAGCTATAATTTTGAAGGGCGACTTGTGTATCTCTCTTGAGTTCTGTAAATTTTTGTTTCATATACTTTATGTATTTATTAGATATATTTACATATCTTCCAGACATATTGGCCTTCTTATTATTTTAAAAGATCTCTCGGTCTCCAGTGCATCAATCTGTTTACAAGAAGTGAGTCAAAGCTAGGGATATGGATTTTGGTGTCACAGTAGTGTATCCTTTCCTCTGGACCAAAGAGGTAGTCTTTCTTATATGCATGGATCAGGATTTTGGAAGAAAATAGATGATATACTTTGAATTTTCAGGTACAGAGAGTTTAAATAAGCAATTAATTTTAAAAAATCTTAGAGTTTAGGCAACCAATCAAGACACTGGAAAATGGGGAAAAGGGAAAAACTCAGAGGTTGGCAACAGGGATAGGGATTGAATTCTCTAAGCCAAAAGAGGAAAGAAGAGAGATAATATACTAGGGTCCTTTGACTTCAGTAACGACATGAGGGTGATGTAGTGATGTGAGGGTAGGCACTCAACAGGAGCTGCTGCTGTTGAGGAAGTGGCCATGACTAGAACTATGGTGAGGTAAGTAAGGAGGGAATGGGGAAAGAATTGGAACAGGACACTAATATCCTCTTACTTCTTCCCAGTCATATTCATTGGCCAAATCCAACCAGAATCCAGAAGGCAAAGGATTCTCAGCAGTGCAGACTGCAGGCTCAGCCTTCCAGGACACAGAGCAGGGCATAGTGAAAACTAGGTCTGGGGCCCCAGTGAGGAGACAGAATAATTAGCAGTGGTATTAGTCTGAGGTCAGGAAGGGGTCTCCAAATGGCCCTGGGAGTAGTGTAAATTATAGTATGTAGCACTGAGGAACTCATATTCTGAATCCAGATGGCCCAGATCTAGAACCCTGCCTCTACCACTCACCAGGTGTATTGATTCCTCACTTACAAAGTAAGCATGATAATAGTAGCTGTCTCAAGGAGTTGTTTTGTGAAGAATGAAGGAGTGAATATATATAAAACATTTACAAGACTTTCAGCCATATAGCAAGCACTACAGAAGCAGTATTTCTATTTTTCCCCCAAAATATGACCTAACCACAAAATAAGTACTAGTTGTTACCATGGTGATGGCCAGGGTCATGCAGAAGATTATGCTTCAATGTTCTCTTGCTCATTGGCTACTTTGTAATGGCAGGTTAGGCAAGGATAGGTTGATAGGAGCTGGTATTTCAAGGCCAATTATTTTTCAGCTAGGTCTTTTTTTTTAGGGAAACAGGGTTATGTTTTTATAGCCCAATGGTATGAAAGTCTTCTTTAAGGTCTCTGTCATCTGAGACATACTGCTTTAATGTTTCAGTAAACTTGAAACAAATACAGAGAAATGGACTGGCTGGTAGGATTCCAGTGTATGGGAGGAGGACAAGAAATTTTAGTTTTAAATGGTCAGTGAATCAGCAGAGTGATGAGCAGGCAGAGAAAGAGTTGCTAAAAGACAACCCAGGTATTTGGTCTACTTTATTCTTCTTGGTATATATCTATATCTATCTATCTATCTATCTATCTATCTATCTATCTATCTATATGCATATAATAATGCTAAAATAATAATTCAGTGAGTTTTACTGCTAATTATAGGCATGGAGAAACCAACAGAATGAAGTGAAAGACTGAAGAAATGTGTTATTTGTATAAAAATAATTGCCATTACCCATGTGCATTGGTTGTCATTCAAGTAAGATTATCACTCATCATAACATTATGGTTAACCTTCGATATGTTTAGCTGTGGATATCAGCATTAGAAACTCAGCTTACTATTGTTCAGATTTCAAAGTCTTTTGTCCATACTGGATGATTCTCAGTAGTTTTTAAAAAGTAGAATAGAAATATGTATATTCTATTATTACCCAGGATGCAAAGAGAATCTTAGAGGAATTTCTCAGTACATTAGGGTATTACCATTTCTGCTAAATACTGGCAACACATTTTGAGATCCCTGGAGGAAAGTTCCTTTTTTTAATCAGTGAAGAATTTTGAATTTCCAAAGAATGGTATGAACAAAAGAAGGAGCCAGGAGCGGACACTAGGTACAGAAGAGAACTCAGTAAATATTCACAGGTTAATAAATTGAGCAGCCTTGCAAGAATCATGTCCACAGTTCTGTGCCTTTAAAATGCCATTAGCCTTTTGTACTGATGTCAGAATGATGATGTATCAGGTAAACATCACCTTCTCTGCGCTGTCTCTCTAGAATTTACATATTGGTTTATTTGCCTGCAACCTGGCTCCACCACTATCCTCCCAGTAAATGACTCACAAGAACCATTCTGACTTACTCTCTATCCCACTTTCCCTAAAAATGTTTCCTTTGTCCATTAGGGATATGTTCAGCTGAAAATAAAAGACAGGGCAACTCAGAGATGTTTCAAATGAAGGGTCTGTCTTTCTCACTTAAGAGTAAGACCAGGGCTGGGGATTTAGCTCAGTGGCACTGCACCTACCTTGCAAGCTCAAGGTCCTGAGTTTGTTCCCCAGCACCAAACAAAACAAAACAAAACAAACAAACAAACAAACAAACAAAAAGAGTAAGACCAGAAGCAGTCAGTGCAAGCTTATGCAATTGCTCAAGGATGCCTTCATTCTTACTGGGAAACCCTCCATTCTCACGATTATCACCTCACAAACAAAGATGATGACTGCATCACATTATAATCACATTATAAGCAGAAAGAATGGTGAATGGTGGAGGATTATCCTTTTAGTAAGATTTAGCTTTTATTTTAAACCAGGAAGAGACATTGGCTCTGGACTGTTGCTTATATTTCATTGATTATTCATGTGCCATTGGCCTCTATTTACAAGGGAGGCTATAGTTGGCTTTATCACTACCCTGAACAAATCATATTTGTAAGAAAGAAGTAATGGGGTGGGAGTAGAAAGGGAGAGGGGAGTGAAAGTAATGCTATCTGGCAGACAATTTACAAGGTGTAGGTCAGGAATTATTTGTCATAAAATTTTAACAATAGGTTCTCTATTTTTGCTGTTTCTTAAATTTGTTGGCCATATTAGCTGACAATCAATACAAATTTCAGAAAAATAGAAGAGACATGTATTCTCTTGCTGCCTCTGTTGCTGAATGAGAAAGTGTTTTGGCTAGTGTCTACATGTCCCCTCAAAGCCTCATGCAGTCACAGGTGGGGTTTTTCGGAGGTGTCTGGATCAAGGGTGTGATGCTGGGATTGATTCATGGTTAGATGTTATGATTAAGGGTGCCTCACCCTGGGTGTGAGTTCTATCCATGCTAAGTGTGAGTAGCCTGGATAAGATATAAGCAATAGAGAGCCACGCCAGAACCCATTGTGCTGATGCCAGCAGCAGTCCCACTGGACTACACTGCGAGGGCTGCACAGTATCTGAATCTACACAGCAGAGGCACTGGAGGGGGGCGGGGTGTGTGTGGCATAAAGGCCATGGTTACAAGCTCCAGAAGATAGAGCAGAAGTGAACAACAGAGAGGGCCTCTCTGAGGTCCTCAATGAAAATTAAAGCCCACTGGGAAAGTGAAGAAAATCTCTGCAATAAAGGCACACTGGACCATCATGGTTGGTAAGCTGGTGGGATCAGCACCTCCCATAGAAACCTGGACTCGCTTAGGGGAGAAGACAGCTGGAACCTGCAGTAGAACCTTGCAGAGATTAATCCTGCAAGAGGTCAGGGACCTCAGCTTGGAACTTGCAACCAGAAATCAGCCTGAACCTCAGTAGGCTACAGCTGGCTTGCTGAGACTAATTGACTTAGATCTGCACGCTGCTACCCACATTGTCTACCAGGACAGCAGAGACATTCCTGATGGAGACCTTTATATATATATTTTTTTCTTTTCTTTTGTTTTTTTCTCTCTCTCCCTTCTGGCTCTGTATTTCTCTCCCTCTTTGTTCCTGTTCCTGTCCCATTTTGAATTGTTTCTCTCTTCTGTCCTCTCAGCTGTCACTATTATAGGAAGGTGAATACAATTTCTAGCTTCCCTATTGTCATCATTTTATTATGTACTTGTTTCTGTTCTTTTGCTCCATCTTTTCTTCCTGCCTTCAACAGATTCCCACAATTTGCATGATCTCCCTGTGTCCTCTAGGCTCACCTCTAAACTTTCCCTCTCCTTCTACCTTTCTATCCCTCCTTTCCTTCCCAAACTCTTCTAAATCCTTATCCTGAAGGATAAATTTGCCATATTGAAGGGTTTATTTACTACAAACATATTTTGGGCTGGCCCTAGATTTTGATCTACCTCACACGGTTAAAGGTGACAGACTAACTGCTGCCACAAATTGTCATTTTCTAAACTGTGTTTGATGATATTGTTGGTGCTGATTTTGTCAATTGGGCTAAGGTGTCATGATTGATCTAATCAGTTGTCTTCCCTGATATACTGAAAACAGGATTGCCTAACAGTCATTAAAGACTCAAAGCCTAAAATGTGCAACTATATCAGGAAGATATCTCTGAAAAGTAATCACTCCATAAGGGCACTAAACACAAGTAATAAAGATACTCACAATAAGAAATATTGAAGTATCAGCCCAGGAATTAAAGCAAGAAAAGCACCAACAACAAAATCAAAAAATGAGAAGACTCCTTAGCAAGACACAAACCCAGACTTCCAGCTCACCAAAGGCAAATTCTGGGGGAAACGAGGTGGAAAAATGTGATAATCAGCCACCTGGGCACCCTGAACTGATAGCACAGGAAGTAACAAAACAGATGAATGAGGCTCTAGAAAAATTCAAAGCAGAAATAATTTCCTAGATAACTACAGAGATGCTGAGCAGAATGAAAGACATGATTAGAGAGACTCTAGAACAGAAACAGATGAAAAAATAGATGAGCTCAGGACCATGCTGGAAGCCATGAATGCCCAGCATAGGAAAGAAATGGAATCCATGAAGCAGATTCAAACAGATATTCAGGAGATTAAAAACTCAATTGAAAGTATTCACAGGAGATTGAGTGAGTGTGAAGATAGAATATTAGATATAGAAGCTAGGATTGGGGTTCATGACCATGAAAAGAGAAATTTTTTAAAAATAGTAAGGGACCATGAGAAATCAATCCAGCAGCTGCTAGATGATACAAAGCAGAATAACATAAGACTGATAGGAGTCCATGAAAAAGCAGGAGAAAGTACAAATGACATAAAGAAACCTGTTTACATGAGTAATAGAAAACTTCCCAGACAGAGGTAAAGAATTTCACATACAGATAGGTGGGGCATATAGAACTCCAACTAGCCATGATAAAAAAAAAATCCAAACCTAGACACATAATAGTCAAGATCCCAGAAACCCAACAGAAGACCAAAATCCTACAAGCAGTTAGAGAAAAGAAACAAATCACCTACAAAAAATCACCCATCAGAATCACAGCAGACTTCTCAACACAAAGCCTCAAGTAAAGGAGAGCCTGGAGTGAAGTATTTCAAGCCCTAAAAGAAAATAACTTCCAATCTAGACTGTTGTGTCCTGCAAAATTATCTTTCAAAATCGATGGGGATATTAGATACTTCCATGACAAAGAACACCTGAGAAATTTCATGAACCCCAAACCAACACTCTAAATAATTCTAAACAATATCCTAGAAAAAGACAATGAAGGTCACAACTCCATTTGGCTCAACAGAGGGAAGCCTCCAGGCAAGGCAAGAAACTAAAGGGAAAGGGGGAAAAATAAAAAGTAATAGAATCAACAAAAGTAAAATAACATGACAAAGATGAGTCAATATTTATAAATTATAACCATCAATGTTAATGGCCTCAATTCACCAATCAAAAGAAATAGACTGGCAGAATGGGTCAAGAAGCAAGATCCAACAATATGCTGCGTACAAGAAACACACCTAATTCAAAAAGAAATTCACAGACTGAAAGTAAAAGGATGGAAAACAGTTCTCCATGCAATAGGAACCCAGAAAAAAGCAGGTATAGCAATCTTATTTGCAGACAAAGTAGATTTCAAACCAAAACTAATTAAGAGAGACAAAGATGGTCACTACATCCTTGTGAAGGGAACAATCCAAGAGGAAGAGATGACAATCCTAAATATATATACACCAAATACGAATGCCCCCAACTATACAAAACAAATATTAATGGACATGAAAAATCAAATAAGCACTTGTAGCAGGAGACTTCAATACCCCACTATCACAAAGAGACAGATCATCTAGACAAAAACTTAACAACCAAATTTTAGGACTGAAGGAAGCTATTTAACAAATGGACTTTATAGATGTTTACAGAGTGTTCCACCCCACAAAATCAGAATACACATTATTTTTGGCTGCACACGGGTCAGTCTCCAAAATAGACCACATGCTAGCTCATAGGACATGTTGAAGTAAGTGTAAAGGAATTGAAGTTATCCCCTATATATTATCAGACCATAGTACAATAAAATTGGAGATCAATAACATAAGAAACCACAAAACCCACACAAACACATGAAAACTGAATGACACCCTCCTTAGCAACCAATGGGTCACAGAGGAAATTAAAGAAGAAATTAGACATTTTCCACAATTAAATGATAATGTCAATACAGCATTGAGGAATCTATGGGACACAATGAAAGCAGTTTTACATGGGAAATTCATAGCAGTGAATGCTCATATTAGGAAAACAGAGAGCTCAAATAAACAACCTAATGTTGAACCTCAAGCTCCTAGAAAAAGAACAGCATGACAAACCCAAAGCTCATACAAGAGAGGAAAGTATAAAGAGCCAAGCAGAAATCAATGCAATGGAGACTAAGAGAATTGTACAAAAAACTCAATGAATCAAAGAGTTGGTTTTTTGAAAGAATAAATAAAATTGATAAATCTTTAGCCAATCTTATCAAAAAAAGGAAAGAAAAGGCTCAAATCCATGCAATTAAGAACGAAAAAGGTGAAGTCACAACAGATCCAGCAGAAATCCAGAGGATCATCAATACTTACTTTGAGAATGTGTGCTCTAATAAAATGGAAAACACAGAAGAAATGGATAGATTCCTAATACATATGAATTACCAAAGTTATTAAAGAAGATATAAAAATTCTAAACACCCCAATTACAATGAGTGAAATTGGATATGTAATTTCAAACTTACCAACAAAGAAAAGCCCAAGTCCTGATGGCTTCAATGCTGAATTCTACAAGACATTTAGAGAACTATCACCATTACACTTTAAACTCTTCAATGAAATTGAAAGGGAAGCAATACTTCCAAATTCATTCCTGGAAGCAAGTGTTACTTTGATTCCAAAACCAGTGAAAGATCCAACTGAAAAAGAGAACTAAAGGCCAGTTTCCTTAATGAACATAGACACAAAAATCCTCAACAAGATACTGGCAAACAGGATACAGAGGGTCATCAAGAAGATCATATACCCTGACCAAGTCGGATTTATCCCAGGGATGCAGGGATGGTTCAACATTCATAAATCAATAAATATAATACGCTATATTAACAGAGCCAAGGACAAAAGCTATATGATCATCACAATAGATGCAGGAAAAGCATTCGACAAAATCCAACACCCAATCATGAGAAAAACCCTACAGAAAATTGGAATACAAGGTCTTTATTTCAACCTGATTAAGGCTATATATGAAAAACCAACAGCCAACATTATACTCAATGGGGAAAAACTGAAAACTTTCATGCTAAAATCAGGAACAAGAGAAGGATGCCCACTATCACCACTCCTGTTCAATAGAGTTCTGGAAACATTAGCCACAGCAATTAGACAAGAAAAAGAAATAAAAGGAATAAAGATAGGAAGTGAAGAAGGTAAAGTGTCATTATTTGCTGACAATATACTCTACATAGAAGACCCAAAAAACTCTGCCAAAAGACTTCTAGACTTAATTGACAGATTCAGTAGAGTAGCTGGATACAAGGTTAATGCTGAAAAATCAATAGCCTTCTTGTACACAAATAAACTCACTGAGACAGAAATTAGGGAAACAATTCCTTTCATAATAGTATGCAAAAAAATGAAATATCTCAGATTGATTCATCTAATGAAGGAAGCAAAAGACCTCTACACTGAAAACTACAGCACTCTGAAAAAAGAGATTGAAAAGGATAAAACATAATGGAAAGACATCCCTTGTTCCTGGGTAGGAAGAACCAATATTGTCCAAATGGCCATACTTCCAAATCTTCTATATACATTTAATGCAACGCCAAGAGAAATCCTAACATCATATTTCATAGAGCTATAGAGAACAATCCAAAAATTCATTTGGAACCAGAAGAGACCTAGAATAGCAAAAGCAATTCTAGGCAACAGAGACATGGCAGGGGGCATCACAATCCCAAACTTGAAACTATACTACAAAACTACTGTGATAAAAACAGCATGGTCCTGGTAAAGAAACAGACCCAAGGATCAGTGGAATAGATTAGAAGATGCAGAAACAACTCCAGACATATTCAGCCACTTCATCTTTGACAAAGGAGCCAACTACCCTCACTGGAGGAAAGATAACCTTTTTAATAAACGGTGTTGGAAAAACTGGATTTCAACCTGCCAAAGATTAAAACTAGACCCATGTCTATCACCATGCACTAAACTAAGATGAAAGTGGACTAAAGTGTAAATATTAAAACAGAAACACTAAACTTGCTGGAAGGTAAGTTCTGTAGAATTCTTGAAGACATTTGCATAGGAAAAGACTTTATGAACAAAACCTCAGTAGCACAGGAACTAGCACAAAGAATCAACAACTGGGATCTTGTCTTATTAAAAAGTTTCTGCACTGCAAGAGAAACCACCAACAGAGCTAAGTGACAACCTATAATGTGGGCAAAAAGTTTTAGCAGGTGTACCTCAGACAAAGGACTACTAGCTAGAATATATAAAGAACTGAAAAAAATTAGACCCCACAAATTTAAAGACCCAATTCAAAAATGGGCATCTGAAATGAATACACATTTCTTAGACAAAGAAGTAAAAGCAGCAAATAAATATATGACAAAATGTTCAACATCACTGGTCATTTGAGAGATGCAGATGAAAACAACACTGAGATTCTACCTCACCCTAGAAAGAATGGCTGCTATCAAGAAATCAACCCATAACAAATGCTGGGGGGTTGTGGAGAAAGCAACCCTTCTCCATTGTTGGTGGGAGTACAGACTGGTGCAACCACTGTGGAAATCAGTATGGAGATACCTCAGAGAACTAGGACTAGGGGTCCCATTTTACCCAGCTATTTCTCTGCTGGGTGTCTTCCCAACAGAATTAAAAGTATACCACAGCAATATGTGTGCACCCATGTTTATAGCAGCACAGTTTGTAATAGCTAAAGCTTGGAAACAGCCCAAGTGTTCATCAACTGGAGACTGGATAAAGAAGATGTGGTTTTTTTATGAAGTGGAGTACTACGCAGCCATAAAGAGACAAACTAGAGATATTTATACCTAAATGATGCACATTTTAAGCGACATAAATAGGACATACATGTGTAAATACAGAATAGTTTCTCTGGTATGAGAAACTGAAAGTGTAAAATGGATAATTTATAATATGGAATAGGAAGAAAATTTCCAAAGGGGTAGGGGTAGTGGGAGGGGTAGGGGAAAGGAAAGAAGATAAAGCAAAAAATATGAGAAAAGAAAAAAATGGAAACAAAATCTTTGTAAATAGGGAAGGGTGTAGGGGGTGAAGGGAGGGCAGGGGAATGGGAAAAAATAAGAACCAAGACACATCGTGTAAAGGTACAAGTTCCCAATGATAAATGTAAATGTATTCTATACCTAAAATGTATTAGTAAAAGAATTTTTGGGAAAAAAGATATAAGCAATAGAAAGAGGCTCATTTGTTGTTTGGTGCTTGCTACTTTGCTTCTTCACAACTTTGCAATGTTCCTCTGCCATGCCACTGTACCCTGGAGCCAGCTAACTATGAACTGAAACCTCTATGAATTGTTAGCCAAATAAACCTTTCCTCCTTGAACTTTGGGTGTTAGGTGTTTTGTCTCAACAAAGAGAAAAGTAAATAAGACAATAGACATATTGTGCTTATACATATCCTAGAGGCCAGCTTGCTTTATGTATATACAATGACTAAAGCACACTTAGTTCTTGCTCTCAGAATCCATAGCCTAGTTGGTAGTTTCAGCTAAAGTTGTGAAGCTAAGCTAGACTCTTTACTTCTCTTTTATCTGTTTTGAAAAATAAAAGAGTACTTGACTCTGAGATATTTCTCTGTTTTGTAGTAAGTGTCAGAGACTGTAATTGGGATGCATGCTTCATCTTGCAGGTGAAAATTAATTCTATTGTTGAAGCAGAAAAAACATAAAGAGAATGACTAATCTAACATGACAATGGGAGTATAAACCCAGGCCAGATAAAGGGATCTTTCACTGTGTTATTTACCTGGACTTAGTTTCTGTCTTAAGAGTATCATTCCAGAAAAGCTCTTCCTCTTGCCAGCCTAACAGCTCAAAAACAACCAGCCCCCTCATTAAACCAACATAACAGAATAGAGTTTGAAATGGCAACATCATAATAGCATCACCTTGCATTTGAAGAGACCCTTGAGTCTCATATCCTTTTTCTGTACATATTATGTTTTAATTTGATTTCCACAATCACTTGATGAGAGGTGAGGTGTGCATTAAGTGGAACAAAGTTCAGATCTTCTCTTTGCATGTAAACAGCCTGATGCAGAATGAGTAGAACTTGGCTATTGTCACATAATGGGTACTTGCCCAACTCCCAACCCTATCCAGGAAATTCACTTATAGTATCCAATCCTATTTAATCTAGAAAGTGCAAATATTAGCTGGTAGTTCTGGTGATTTGTTCTTTACTTTTTGCTTTATTTACTTCTCTAGTAGAGTAGCATATAGTAGAGTAGTAGAGTATCTACTCATTATTCTGCTTATCTTCCTAATTTTCCAAACTTAGGATCATTTTCAAATTTCTTCTTGATCCTGTCCCTGGGTTTCAACATAGTTACTAATGTGATATGGTCCCATCTTTGCTCAGATGGATCCCACTCCTGCCATAGTGCCTTTCTCTAGGCCACCTTGCACCACCTTTATGAGGAAGCAAGTCGCATTTCCTCCTCTGTACCAACTTGCCTCCTCAGTATAGAGTCTTACAAACCACAATGCATTTCTGTTTAGAATAAAACCATGACCAGAATACTGCTTCCCTTCCAACATTTAATTATCTGTAGAAAGACAAACTTAGACTGCATCTTTTATTCACCTTGTTTCTATCCCCATAGCTCCTCCTCCACCCAAATCAGGAAGTCAGATGCATTCTCTTAATTTTGCTCAACAGTTACACAAATCGGTATCTCCCCTTTCATATAGTCTTTACAATTCTTCAAATTTGCATGAACTCTCTTCCCTTTTTTTTCTCATAAATCCCTGTAGTCACCTGACTTCTATCCTCCTAACCTCTGCCAACTGATCAAAAGTTTAGTCAATGCTTTCCTGCTGCCTTGGGCCCATTTTCTATCACTATCTTCTATTCTCCTGTCACCAATATGATTCCTGGTCCCTTTTATCTAATTTTTAATTGTTATATTGTCCGCTTCCAACAAAACTGTCTTGTAATGAGGTGGGAAACCTATGAAGGAAAAACATCCCAGATGACAGCAGGCACTTGCTGTATCTATTCTTAATTTCATTTCTGACTGCCAGCTGTCTCTACAATTTTCCTGCCTACTGTGGTTTCCTTAATTGAGAGCCCCATGCCCTATTTCTGGACCAAGTTGGCATCTCTCACTCAGTTATTCTCCAGCTGATAAGAATGGATTAAGAACAGGTGGCCAGCTTCTTTGGCCCAGAGCCAGGACTGTGTGTGTGGGGGGTGAATTTTAAAATGGAATTCCATTTCAGAATTTCAAAGTTAAAAACATCCCAGACTCCACATTGTGACCCAGAAGAAAAAAGTGTAATGCTCTATCCAGGGGTCCATGCAAAGAACAGAACTGGAGGAATGTGAAGTGGAAAAGAATTAGAGCCCCAAAGAATAAGCACAAACTAGATCCTGGAAAATAGATCCTCTATTTTCTGCTCTGCTACTAATCAACTGATATGTGATTAGAAACAAATCAGTTCAGGGCTGGGGATTTAGCTCAATAGTTCCTCTCCTGCCTCACAAGCACAAGTTCCCAAGTTCGATCCCCGGTACCAAAAAAAAAAAAAAAAAAAAAAAGAAACAAATCAGTTCAAGTTTTTGAGTCTTGTGACTGGTCAACTTAGTCTATACCTTTAAAATGCTAATAAAGAAAACAGCTAAATCATTCCATCTCTAGTTAAGGCATCAGCTATGCCTGTTTTATTATCCTCTACATCTCATTCCCACAATGTATTTGTAAGTAGTAATCATTTTTCCAGGCTATTCCCAATGTCCAATAATCCAATGTCCCAGTGTCCAAAAGAGAAGCTACCTAGTGTTTGTTCTCCCTCTCTCTCCCTACCCTGCCCCCTATTTCTCCCCTTTCCTGGCTTCATTGAAGTATAATTAAAAAATGAAAATTGTGCATATTCCAGTCATACAGATGATTTTTTGTTATATCTATATCTATATCTATATCTATATCTATATAGTGAAATTATTACCACAGTCAGCCTAATTAACACATCCATCACCTCACAGTTGCCACCATGCTGTACACCAGATCTCTTTTTATAAAGAGGCTTCCCTGCTCCAATCCACATCATTTTTAAACATTAAGCCTCTTCTCCATGTCTGTGAATAGGTCCAGCACAAGGCACTGGTTCTCAGTTATAAGTGTGTATCAGAAACTTATTAAATTAGATTCTTTGTCCCAATTCCTGAGTTTCTGTTTGAAAAGACCTGGGATGGGACTGAGAAACTGCATTCTAACAAGTTGACAGGGCATGCTGATGTTTTGCTCTACTTGCCCAGGATAACTTTTGCTATTCTGGGTTTCTCCTGGTTCCATATAAATTTTAGGATAGTTTTCTCTAGTTCTGTGAGGAATATTGTTGGTATTTTGATTGGGATTGCATTAAATCTATATATGAATTTTGGAAGTATGATCATTTTTACAATTTTGATTCTGCCTATCCAGGAACAAGGAATATATTTCAATTTTATGATGCCCTTTTCAACATCCTTTCAGAGTACTTTTTGTAGTAGAGGTCTTTTTCTACCTTTGTTAGGTTGATTCCTAAATATTTAATTATTCTTGATGTTTTTGTGAATGGTATTGTTTACCTAAATTCTTTCTTGGTGGTATCATTATTGATGTACAGGAATGCTATTGATTTTTGTGCCTTGATTTTGCATTCTGGTACATTGTTGAGTTTGTTATTTCTAGGAGTCTTTTGGTGGATTAAAAAAAATCTATGTAAAGGATCATGTTACATGCAAGTAATAATAATTTGAATTATTCCTTTCCTATATAAATTCCTTTTATTTTTTTCTTTTGCCTCTTTCCTCTGGCAAAGATGATGATAGTGAGCATCACTGCCTTATTCTTGATTTTACAGAAAAAGATTTTTTCCCCATTTAATATAATGTTGATGATTGGTTTGTCATAAATAGCTTTTATCAGATTGAGATAAAGTCTTTCTATACCTATTTTATTCAAGGTTTTTTTTTTCAAGAATGAATGTTGGATTTTGTCAAAAGCAATTTCTGCATCTATTGATATGATCATGTGACTTTTTAATTACTCTGTTTATATGGTTGTTATTTTTATTAATTTGTGTGTGTTGAACTGTCATTGTAATCTGGTGATAAAACCTACCTGGTTATGATGTATGATCTTCTTGATGATTTGTTGCATTCTATTTGTCAGTATCTTGTTGAGGATTTTTGGTCTTATGTTTATTAAAGAGATTGGCCTGTAATTTTCTTTCTTAGATGGGTTCTTGTCCGGTTTTGGCTTTCAGGAATGAGTTTGGAAGTGCTCCTTCCCTTTCAATTTTATTAAAGAGTTTGAGACCTGAATGTCTTGTAAAATTTAGTGATGAATTCATTAGGTCCTGCACTTTTCTTAGTTGGTAGGCATCTTTTTATTGCTATCTCAATTTCATTGCCCATTATTGAATTGTTGAGTTTTTATGTCTTTTTAGTTCAGTTTTGGTAATTTATATGTGCCTGCAAATCTATCCATTTTTTCAAAATTCTCCAATTTGTTGGAGTAAAATTTTTCATAGCAGTTACTAATGAGTTTCTAGATTTTGGCAGTGTCCATTTTGATTTTTTTCCTTTTTCATTTCTAATTGGTTTGATGTGGGGTTTTTTCTTTCCTTCTTTTGGTAGGTTTGGCTAAGAGTTTGTCTATTTTACTTATTCTTTCAAAGAACCAGCTCTGCAATTCATTGATTCTTTTCATTATTTTAGTCTAAATTTGCTTTGATCTTTATGATTTCCCTCCTTGTACTAGGTTTGGGATAAACTATTCTTATTTTTCTAGTGTCTTGAGGTGTATTATTAGGTTATTTATTTGAGCTCTAGTTTCTAATGTGAGCATTCACAGCAATAAATTTCCCTTTAGGAGTGCTTTCATTGTGTCTTATAAGTTCTGGTATGTTGTACTGACATAAGATTTTGATCCTAGAAATTTTTTAATTTCTCCCTTGATTTCTTCTGTGACTCATTGAGTGTTTAGGACATGTTCTTTAATATATAGGTGTTTGCAAATATTCTGTGGTTTATTTTACAGTTGCTTTCTAGTTTCATTGCACTATGATTTGATAGTATATGTGGGGATGGTTTCAATTCTTTTGTATTTCTTTAAGCAGGTTTTATTGGCTAGTACGTGGTCCATTTTGGAGAAAGTTTATTCACTAAGTCTGTTCAAAGGTGTGATTCAGCTTTGATATTCTTCAATAAGTTTTTGTTTAGAAGATCTGCATATTTGTGAAAGTGAGAATTTGAGGTTACTCATTATGATTATGTTGGTGTTTATTTGATCTTTCATGTTCAGTAGTATTTGTTTAGTGTCCTCCTTGCTTCTTCTGATCAGTTTTAGCTTGAAATTTACTTTGAGAATAGAATTGCTACCTCTGCTTGCTTCCAGAGTCCTTGTGCATGGAATATTACAATTTTGAAGAAATTTTTCTTTTCCTGGTCACTAATTGCAATCTTATCTTCTGTATCTGAAATTCTGTCCTCACATTGGCTCATTCTGCTGTGTAAACTTTCAATGGAGGTTTTCATCTCCTGGAAATCTGTGTGTATCTGTTTCATGGATTCCTTTTGTTTCTTATGTTGGGATTCCATCATGTTCCTCAGCTCCTCTCTAGATTTATTAATCATGCTTTGCACTACAAGCACAATCTCTGCTGTTATGTGAGAAATTATTTCTGATTTCTTTTTTTCCAGATCCTCTTTTGTTGCCAGTTCAGGGAGTCCAGGTGGTTGAGTATAAGAGTGTTCCATCTCATTTCCCCCTGGGGTTCCAGGTGATCTGGGAGTCTTGTTTTGAGACTGGTTTATGTTTCTTCTTATCTCAATGGGGGAGGGAGGTGTGCTGTTGGCACCTGCAGAACTCACCTCCTCTGAGCTTGGAGCAGTGGGACAGTGGCTCAGAAGCCCTTTCCTCTGGCCTGGGAGCAGCGGAATGAATGGTGGCCTGGAAGCCCCTTCCTCTGGGCTGGGCACAGTGGGACTGGGCTTTCCTTTTTGATCCAATCTGCCCATTTGTGTCTTTTAACTGGGGAGATGAGATCACATGTAGTGAGTTATTACTGAAAGATATTGATTTATTCTCATCATTGCATTCTTTTTTGCTTTTTGAAGCCTTCATTTTTTTCCATTTTTTTTAACTACTTTCCTTGTTTGATGTATTCTTTACATCTGGCTCTTTGGTTTGTTGCCTTCATTGTCTCTCTCTCTCTCTCTCTCTCTCTCTCTCTCTCTTTCTCTCTCTGATATTCTTGAGTATTTTTTGAAGTTGTCATTGGTGTTCATGGTACTCTTTGTTGTAGAATGTCCTTAATTCTTCATCAGTTTTGAAAGATAGTTTTGTGTGTTATATTGCTTTGGGTTGGAAGGCTTTTTTGGGGGTGGTGCTTGAAACATTTTACTCCAAGTTCTCCTGGCCTTTAAATTTGTGTTAAAAAGTCTACTGTAATTCTAATAAATCTACCTTTGTTAGAATTTTTGCTTTTTTTGACAGATTTTTTTCAGTTTTTAGTTTAGTACCACATGCTTTGTGGTACATGATGATTACATTCCTTGTGAAAAGTTAGTATATGTACATAACACATCTTAATTTTTTATCCCCTTCCCTTCCCCTCCCTAGCCCTTCCCTCCATGTCTTAGTAACTTTACCTTTTGCAAAAGATTTCTCTCCCTTTCCCCTATTATCCATCTTTTATCTTAAACTTTATTTATATTTTGAGTTTCTTGTATAAGAGAAACTATGTAATATTTAAGCTTTTAAGTCAGATTTACTTCACTCAATATTATGGTCTCAAGATGGATCCATTTTTCTAAAAATGACTCAAGCTTACACTTCTGTATGGCAGAGTAAGATTCTGTCTGTGCTGGACTTCTGAGATATTGACTATGTTGTTGTGGAGAGCTTACTTCTTCATCATACTTATTTGTGTTCTGTAAGCCTCACTTATCTGTATGTTGAGAAACTTTACCCATACTTTGAACTTTTCTGGCTATGATTTCAGTAAACAGTTGTTTTTTATTCCATGTGTGCTGTCCTCTAATTTCTTTCTAATTCCAAATAGCCTTAGGGTAATCTTAATATCATCTAGTAGAGGTTGAGTACATTTTTCTTGCTTTTTTTAAAATCATTTTTAAGGTTTCTTTGAATGTATCATCATGCAATTTCATTTTGTCCTTGATTTCTGAATCTCTATCTTTATTGGTCATTTCTTCAATTTATAAATTTAATAGAATTTTTAATATCTGTGATTTCTGTTTGGCATGTTTTCATGGAGTCTTTTTCTTGGGTAAATTTGTCATTCATATTTTGAGCCCTTTTGATCAGCTCTTCCAATTTTTCATTGTTCGTCCTGTAAACACATTGGTCTGTTTGATAGTTCCACTATTTTTGAGGCTATGTTCTATCTAAACTTGACAAGTTTCTTTGCTTTCTCTTTAACCATTTCATACAGGTCAGCTATCTGATGTTTGCTTTTCTTTCCATTGGTGTCTCTTGAGTCTGCTTTGGGAGAGTTGGGAGTTTTTGGAGGCCTTTTGTAGCTTTGACTTGTTCCTTTTAATTAATTAATTAATTAATTAATTAATGTGTGTGTGTGAGTGTATGTGCATACATGCTTTGAGGGTTGAAGTAAAATAGAGTGCAGAGAGTTTGTTGTTTTTATGACAATCTCTTTAGTAATTTTGGCTTTACTTGTCATGAGGTAGTATTTACCACTTCAATATTTTCAATTTAATTAGGTTGAACATTGTCACTGTGTTTTAAGGAGATAATTTCTACTAGTTACAACAGCATCAATAGAACAAAACACACATCAGTAATAAAAAAATTAAAACTTATTTTTGATAATTTAACCCTTTGTCAACTGCCTATGCAGAGTATGTTATATTGCTATTTGTGGTTCACCTGGAATGTGAAGGTAGGAGAAAGGAGAAAGGAAGGGGAAAAGAAAGTTGGTATGTCAGTAGGAATAGAGGGAAGTAAGAGAAATGTTAATAGGTGAAAAATAGGATGTCAGACTCTGTTGGAATTATTTTTATAGGTGGGGTAAAGAGGTAATGTTGAGAGGGTTTGAGAGAGTATTTGTAGAAATGAAGAGGTATGAAGATGGGTGGAATATGTTTAGAGAATTAGGGAGGTTGTGAGATTGTTATAACCTGTTGATATATTTGTTGATATATTTGTAGGTGATTTTGTTTGCATCTTCTAAGCCCAATTTTATTAAGGATTACCACAACATGCCCTTAAATGGTACCGTTTAATTGGTAGCACTGGTTAATTTTTATTCTCTAATGAACTTATATGGGCCCCTGTTATAGTTATGCCATTAGATAGGTAGGGAGGAAAAGGGAGAAAGCAAGGAGGTGAGAAAATGAAAAAGAAAAGAGAAAAAAGGAATAGTGAGGGAAGACAGTAAAAAAAATAGAAGAGAAAAACACCAAAAGAAGAAGCAGTTCAAAGGGGAACACCTTGAAAAATAAAGTCAAACAAAAGCAATGAACAAGCCAGACCCAGAAAGAAAGAAAAATAAATTAAAAAGGCAAAAAGAATAAAAAAATGAAAACCAAAAATGCAACCAAAATGACCCAAATCAAACCAAGAAGCAAAGAAACAATAACAATAACAACCAAGATAAAATAAAATTAAGACCTTCACACAGTTGTTAAAGCATTATCCCAGAACATCTGCACAGTTCCTTCTACAATGGAGTCAGTCTGATTAGGAGCAGCCAAGTAGTTTCTCCCCATGGACCAGACAATTGCCTGCTCAAAGCTACAAAGGCTGATGTTTTCTCCAAACATGTGCCCCGGTTGCAAGCTGTGCTCCTGGTGTGATCCATTGCAGACCTCAATGAATACAATTGCTTTAATTGATTTTGGGCATAATTATCATGGATATTTCTGTGTTTTCCCTCTACAAACTTTCCTTGCCTAATATCTGGCCAGAAGGCCACTGGTCCAGGTGTCATTCATCATCTCTCTTCCTGCAGACATCTGTCAGTCTCAGCTTCACCTAAAGAACCTAATGCTGGTCCCAGGCTCAGCTGAAGACCCCAAATTACCAGCTTGGGGGAGTGGGCAGAGCTTGAGCTATCTCAGGCCTTTTCAGATTTTGGAGAAACAATAGGAGAAAGCTCACTCTGTTCTGATTCTGTTGAGTCATTCACATCACAAATCAGTTCTGCTTGACTCTGCTCCAAGTATTTGCTGCAAAGCCAGGTTTTCCTCTGCCAACCCCAGCTAGATGCTAGGGCCCCCCATGGGAGCATGCTGGCAGTTGTGTATAGCACACTGAATGTTCCATGAACTACACTACTGTTGTATGTGGGGGTAATGGCAACTCATTTTTTTTCTGCATCAGGCAAGCCCTCTCACTTCCCACTGTCCTGCCATTTACAGGCACTGAGGACCATTGTTTGCAAAATGTGGGTGCATCCATTCATGATAAAAATGCTACAGAAAATTGGAAGAGAAGATATTTATCTCAACCTGATTAAGGCTATCTATGAAAAACCAACAGCCAACATCATACTAAATGGTCAAAAACTGAAAACTTTCACACTAAAATCAGGAACCAGACAAGGATGACCACTATCACCACTCCTATT
This sequence comes from Heterocephalus glaber, assembly GCF_053883595.1. Lineage (NCBI taxonomy): Eukaryota > Metazoa > Chordata > Mammalia > Rodentia > Bathyergidae > Heterocephalus > Heterocephalus glaber. Next base: position 8,079,043 of record NW_028258324.1, on the reverse strand, counting down.
CAATATTGTTCTGGAAACATTAGCCACAGCAATTAGACAAGAGAAAGAAATGAAAGGAATAAAGATAGGAAAGAAAGAAGTTGAACTGTCATTATTTGCTGATGATATGATACTTTACATAGAAGACCCCTAAAATGTACCAAAAGAACTCGGTCAAAAGTCTTCTAGACCTAATTGACAGATTCAGTAGAGTAGCTGGATACAAGGTCAACACTCAAAAAATAATAGCCTTCTTATATGCAAATAGCAGACTCATTGAGAGAGAAGTTAGGGAAACAATTCCTTTTACAATAGCATCTAAAAAAATGAAATATCTAGGAATTAACCTAACAAAGGAAGCAAAAGACCTCTACACTGAAAACTACAGCACTCTGGAAAAGCAAACTGAGGAGGATATAAGAAAATGGAAAGGCATCCCTTGTTCCTGGGTAGGAAGAATCAATATAGTGAAAATGGCCATGCTTCCAAAACTACTATATAGATTTAATGCAATGCTGATTGAAATTTTACCAATATACTTCACAGAAGTAGAGAAAACAATTCAAAAATTCATTTGGAAGCAGAAGAGACCGAGAATAGCAAAAGCAATTCTAGGCAACAGAGACATGGCTGGGGGTATCACAATCCCCAACTTGAAACTATACTACAAAGCTACTGTGGTAAAAACAGCATGGTATTGGCAAAGAAACAGACCTGAGGATCAGTGGAATAGGTTAGAAGATGCAGAAACAACTCCAGACATACTCAGCCACCTCATCTTTGACAAAGGAGCCAACCACCCTCAATGGAGGAAAGATATTCTATTTAATAAATGGTGTTGGAAAAACTGGATTTAAGCCAGCCAAAGATTAAAACTAGACCCATACCTATCACCATGCACTAAACTAAGATCGAAGTGGATTAAAGAGCTAAATTTTAAGACAGAAACACTAAACTTGCTGGAGGATAAGTTAGGTAGAACTGTTGAAGACATTGGTATAGGAAAAGACTTTATGAATAAATCCTCAGTAGCATGGGAGCTAGGACAAAGAATCAAAAACTAGGATTTCATCTTATTAAAAAGCTTCTGCACTGCAAGAGAAACCACCAACAGAGCCAAGGGAGAACCTACCATGTGGGAAAAAAGTTTTAGCAGCTGTACCTCAGACCAAGGTCTGCTCTTGAGAATATATAAAGAATTGAAAAAAATCAGACCACCCAAATTCAAAGGACCAATTCAAAAATGGGCATCTGAAATGAACAGACATTTCTCAGACAAAGAAGTAAAAGCAGCAAATAAATATATGAAAAAATGTTCAATATCACTGGACATTCGAGAGATGCAGATGAAAACAACACTGAGATTCCACCTCACCCCAGAAAGAATGGCTGCTCTCATGAAATCAACCAATAACAAATGCTGGCAGGGCTGCAGGGAAAGAGGAACACTACTCTACTGTTAGTGGGGGTGTAGACTGGTGCAACAACTGTGGAAATCGGTATGGAGATACCACAAAGAACTAGGGCTAGAGGTCCCATTTGACCCAGCTATTCCCCTGCTGGGTATCTTCCCAAAATAATTAAAAGAATCATACCACAGCAATATATGTGCACCCATGTTTATAGCAGCACAGTTTGTAATAGCTAAAGCTTGGAAACAGCTCAAGTGCCCATCAACTGGAAACTGGATAAAGATGTGTTTTTTTAATAAAATGGAGTACTACTCAGCCATAAAGAATGAGAAACTAGAGACATTCATAGCTAAATGGATGCAGATTGAGGCCATACTCTTAAGTGAAATAAGTAGGACACACGTGTAGATACTGAATAGTTTCTCTAGTGTGAGAAACTGAAAGTGTAAATAAGGTTGAAAATGATTAAAATGAATAATTGATAATTTGAAATAGGAAAAGGTCCAAAGGTGTAGGGGTGGTGGGAGGGGAAGGGGAAAGGGAAGAAGGGAAAGGAAAAATTATGAGAAAAGAAAAAAAAAAGGAAATGAAATCTATGTAAATAGGGAAGGGTGTGGGGGGGATGAAGGGCTCACAGGTAATGGGGGAAAAATAAGAACCAAGATACATCATGTACAGGTCCAAGGACCCAATGATAAATATAAATGAATTGTATACCTAAAATGTACCAATAAAAAAATTTAAAAAATGTAGGTGCATGCAGGTTCGTTCTACCCTGTTCTGCTTTCAGCTTCTCTGATTCCCTTGGTCACATATGACCCACTTTCTGGGCCTGGTAGATATGTTATAGTGGTTGTGAGCCTGTTCAGTCAGGCTGTCACTGAAGGCTTGCTCCTTCCCTCAGTCCTCTCTCAAGATGGTAGGTACACTGTGTCTGGGGTGGGGGGATGGGTATTGTGATCCAGCAGTGGTACAATTTTTCCTAACTCCCCCAACACTGGATTTTAGTCCAGCTAGATTTTCTTTTCATTTATCCTTCCATGTCAGACTATTTTTCACCCCTACCTCAGAGTATCTGCTTTTTTCAGCACCAATTTGGAGACACCCTTGCTGTTACCCCATAGGAGGCCTTCTTGTCTCCCTGTTCATTTTTTGCCAATTTTCTAATTAAATTGGGGTCTTTTGGTTTTGTTGCATTTTGTTTATTTTTAAACAAAAGATTTGAAAGTTCTTTATATATTCTATTTATAAGTTCTTTGTCAAATATGTAGTCTGTAAATACTTTCTTCTAGGTCTGTAGCTTTTGTTTCTTGTACAAAGGGTGTCATATAGGAAAAGGATTTTAATTTTATTAAAGTTCAATCAATTTCTTCTTTCATGGATCATGTTTTTAATGTTATATCTAAAACTTTTCACCTACCCCTGAATTTTTTTCTCCTACTTCAAAAAATGTTTTATACTTGTGATCTATTTTGAATTAGTTTGTATGTGCGAGTACCTAGGATTGAACCTAGGAAGCACTGGGTTATATCCCCAGCCTTTTTTTTTATTATTATTTGTTATTTTGAGACAGGGTCTCACTATGTTAGCCAGGATGGCTCCAAACTTGTAATTCTCATGCCTCAGTCTCCAGAGTATTTAGGATTATAGGCATACACCACCATGCTCAGCAGTCAAAGTTCACTTTTGACTATGTGTGTCTGACTGCTTCAAGACAATTTGTTGAAATTTCATCACTGAATTTATTTTTTACCTTAGCCCCAATCAGCATAGGTTTCCTGTGTTAGTTCTCTATTCTCATGTACTAATCTGTGCTGCCAATACCATCTGTCTTGATTATTGTAGTTATATAGTAGGTCTTGAAATTTGGTAGTTTCTTAATACTTTATTTTTCTTCAAGATTTTTTTATACTGTTCTCTATGTATTTGCAATAAATGTATTTCTGTCTATAAATATTTTCTGGGATTTGAAAGGTATTGAAATGTATAAACCAGCTTGGGGACAATGGGCTCCACTATTTGAGTCCTTCACTAACATGTCTTAATTTATTTAACTTCCTGTGATTTTTAAAATTAGTATTTAGTATATACAAATACTGTGCATTTTTTTATATCTGAGTATTTAATTTTATTTGCAGCAGTTGTACATTATACTATGCTTTTAGTTTTAGTTTCCACATATTCATTGTTAGTACATAAAAATGTGATTGATGTTTTTCCATTAACTGTAAGTTTCTTGAATTCAGCTTTTATTTCTAGAAGCTTTCTTTTGTAGATTCTTTGGGTTTTCCTATATAGACAGTTAGGTCATCTGAAAACAGGGGGAGTTTTATTTCTTCCTCTAATTTGGGTGCCTTTGATCAAATTTTCTTTTCATAGCTTCAGTACTAAAATGAATAAATGTAGTAAGAATGGCCATCCTTGGCTTGATCCTGAAGTTATGGAAAAAGCATTCAATCTTTCACCAGTAAGAAAGATGCTAGCTGTAGGTTTTTTATAAATGCCTTGTTGCCAGTTGGTTGAAGGTTCTTGTGTTAGATTCAGATGGAAATCTTGAATTAGCAAAGTGCAGCTGTGCTAGCAGCCTTGTTGCCACTGCACACAGTCCATTGACCTTTATGGGTACTGGTCTCTGTTGCTGATCTTTGTTGGCTGCTGGATCTCCTCAAGGCTAATAGTTTTTAGTGTTTATTGCTTTTTCTTTTGAGATTGCTGCTGTGTCCATACTACTCAGGATAGAAATCCTGAGAAGATTTACAGGGCCTTCTGAGCCCACAGCTACCTTAGAAATAAATCACAAGCAGATTAACAGGTCTAGAGTGAGTATTTATTTTAACAGGACCCATGTGGCAACACGAGGTGCTCAATACACCAGAGGGAGCCTCTCAGACTAATGGGCACAGTGTGAGGGGAGTGCTGCTCATATAGCAGCTGCAGGTCTGTGATTAGTCCAAATGGGTGCAGGCCTCCAGGACAGCCATAGCTGTCAAGGTAATGATTCAGTGAGAGGATGAGGTGATGTGAACTGTTTGATTGACAGCTGTTGTGTCTCTTGGAGAAATGACCACACTTAAGCTGGGGAATAATCAGGAGGTCCAGCTGTGCTCATTACAGACTACCGCAGACTGGAGGAGGTTGAGTATGTTATTAATGTGCCCAACTCCTCCTTTCCTGATATTAGCCATGTTAGGGTGTCCCGGTGCACTTCTTCAAGGAGGTAACAGCAGTGTCTGAAGTGGCAGGAGCAGGGAGGGGCACCACAATGGACAGCTGAGTTGCATTCCTATCAGTGTAGCCTGAAGGAAAGTGGCAAGAATAGGGAAGAATTGAACATTCTTATCTATCAGCAGGGTTTTACTGAAAATGTCACAGCACTCCACCCAACCATAGCAGAATCTATTCTTCTTTTGGTGGAGAATCACCAAAATGGATTATATTTGTCTTATAAAGGAAGCTACAAAGAACTTAAAATAATTGAAATCCTACAAAATGTTTTCTTTTTTCACAAAATTCTTCTCTGCCCTTAGTTTAACTTTATACTTTTTAATTAGTACATATTTGCCATACATGTTGATCACATTCATCATTGGGAATTAGTACCTGTACATAATATATCGTGATACTTCTTTTGTTTCCTATTCCCCCCTCCCTTCAACACTTCATCCCCTCCCCATTTACAAAAGCTTTGTTTCCATTGTTTGCCTCTGTGCTCTTTTAAAAAAATTTTCCCTTCCTTCCCTCTTCCTTCCTTTGTTCTCCTTCCCATTTGAACATGTTCTTCCTACTTCACAATATTTATTCTCCATTGTGCTCCTTGTTTACCCTTTTGGATTCTCACACAAAAGAAACAAAGTGATATTTAAACTTGTGTGTCCAATTTATTTCACTTAAGATTATTGCCTAGAGGAGCATTCATTTTCCAACAAATGACTCAAGTTTATCCTTCTTCATTGCAAAGTAGCACTCCATTGTATATAAATACATTTTCTTTATCCATTCATCTGTTGATGGGCATATAGGCTGTTTTCAAGACATGTATTATAAATTGTGTTTCTACAAACATGGATATGCATATATCACTGTAGTATGATGATTTCAAATCATTCAAGAAGATACCTAGGAGGGGAATAGCTGGGTCAGATAGAACCTCTACTTTTAGTTTTTTGAGGAATCTGAATACCAATTTCCGTAGTGGTTGTATCAGTTTACATTCCCACCAGGAATGGAGAAGCGTTCCTTTTTACACAAAGCATTGCCAGCATTTCTTATTGGTTGGTTACTTGATAATAGTCAATCTTTCTAGAGTGAGATGGGAATCTCAGTCTTGTTTCAATTTGCATTTCTCAAATGACCAGTGATGTTGAGCATTTTTTCATATATTTATTTACCATTTGTATTTATTCATCCGAGAAGTACCTATTCATTTCATCTGCCCATTTTCAGATTGGGTCTTTAAATTTGAGTTTCCGTTAAAATATATTCCAGATGTTAGTCCTTTGTTTGAAAAGTACTTGGTAAAATTTTTTCCCATTCTGTGGGTTGTCCCTTCCCTCTGTTCATAGTTTCTTTGCTGTGCAAAAGCTTTTTAATTTGTTGTGATCTCGTTGTTCATTCTTTGTAATATTTCCTCTGCAATCAGGAATTTGTTCATGAAGTCTTTGCCTACACCTATGTCTTCAAGAGTTTTACCTCTTCTATCTTCCAGCAGATTTGCTGTTCCTGTTTTAATGTTTGGATCTTTGATCCATTTTGATTTTAGTTTAGTATATGGTAAGAAATTTGGGTCTAGGTTTAATCTTCAACATGTGAAAAGTCACTTTTCTCAGCACCATTTATTAAAGAAGTTATATTTCTTCCAGTGATGGTGTTAGGCTTCTTTGTCATGATAAGGTAGCTGAGTGTGCTTGGAGTTGTTTCTGCATCTTCTATTCTGATCCATTGATTCTCAGGTCTGTATTTTTCCCCATTACCGGGATATTTTTATCATAGTAGCTTTGTAGTATAACTTCAAATTGAGGAGTGTGATACCTCTTTCCTTGCCCTTGTTGCCCAGACTTGCTTTTGCTATTTTAGGTCTATTTTGGTTCTATGAGAATTTTAGGATTATTTTCTCTAGTTCTGTGAGTGATACTATTGGCATGTTGAATGGAATTGCATTAAATCTGTATAATAGCTTTGAAAGTATGGGTTTTCCAACTATATTTGTTCTCCCTATCCAAAAACAGGAGATATCTTTCCATTTTCTGATATCCTCTTCTATCTTCTTTTTCAGAGTATTGTAGTTTTCAATGTATAGGTCTTTTACTTCTTTTGTTAGAGTGAGTCTTGAGTATTTCATTTTTCTTGATGCTGTTGTGAAAGGTGTTGTTGCCCTAATTTCTCTCTGTGAGTTTGTTATTTGTGTACAGGAATATTATTGAGTTTTGAGTATTGACTTTTCATCCTGCTATGCTGCTGAATTTAGTTATTAATTCTAGGGATCTTTTAGTGGAGTTTTTTGGCCATTCTATGTAGAGCATCATGCCATCACCAAATAATGTTAATCTATCCTCTACTTTTCCTAGCCATATTCCTTTTATTTCTTTCTCATGTCTAATTTCTCTAGCTAATGTTTCTAGAAGTATATTAAACAGGAGTAATGATAGTTGGCATCCTTGTCTTGTTCCTGATTTTAATATGAAAGCTTTCAGTTTTTGAACATTTAGTATGATGTTGCCCATGGTTTGTCATAGATGGCTTTTATCAGATTGAGATAAAGTCTTTCTATTCTAATTTTCTGTAGGATTTTTTTTTTATCATGAATGAGTTTTGGACTTTGTCAAATGCCTTTTCGGTGTCTTTGGAAATGATCATGTTGTTTCTGTCCTTAGTTCTGTTAATGTAGTGTATTACATTTATTGACTTGCATATGTTGAACCATTCCTACATTCCCAGGATGAATCTGACTTGGACCTGGTGTATAATCTTCTTGATGATTCTTTTTGACATTCTACTTACCAGTATCTTATTGAGATTTTTGCATATATGTTCAATAGGGACATTGGCCTTAGTTCTTTTTTTTTGGTTGGATCTTTCTCTTGGTATCAGGGTAATGCTTACTTTCAGGAATGATTTTGGGGAAATCATTTTCCTTTCAATTTCATTAAAGAGTTTGAGAGGCAGTGTCATTAGATTGTCTCTAAAGTTATTGTAGAACTCAGTAGTGAGTCCACCAGAACCTAGGCTTTTCTTTGTTGGTAGTTTTGTTTTTAAAAATTACTTCTTCAATTTCCATGACTAATATTGGGTTATTTAGAATATTTATATCTTCTTGATTCAGCTTTGGTAATTCATATCTATCTAGGAATCTGTCCATTTCTTCTGAGTTTTCTATCTTATTGGGAAACAGTTTCTCAAAGTAGGTGCTGGTGATCTCCTGGATTTTTGCAGGATTCATTGTGATTTCTCCCTTTTCATTCCTAATTGCATGGGTTTGGATTATTTCTTTCCCCTTTTTTTTTTGATAAGATTGGCTAAAGATTTGTCTAATTTATTTATTCCTTTAAAGAACCAACTCTTTGATTCGTTGATTCTTTGTATTGTTTTCTTAGTCTCAGTTGCATTAATTTCTGCTCTGATTTTTATAATTTCCTCTCTTGTATGAGCTTTGGATTTAACTTGCTCTTGTTGTTCTAGAATCTTGAAGTTCAACATTAGGTTATTTATTTGAGCTTCCTCTCTTTTTCTGATATTGGAGTTCACTGCTATAAATGTTCCTCATAATTCTACTTTCACTGCATTCCATAAGTTCTAGTATGTCATACTGGTATTATCATTTAAATGTAGAAACTGTCTAATTTCTTCTTTACTCCCCCCCCATTAAGTTTATTGGTACATTTGCAGTGTACAATACAGTTATATTCATCATTCGGATCTTGTACCATGACATGAGTCTCTTGGTTCTTTTTTTTTCCCTTTCCCTTGCCCTCCCTTCATCCCCTCCACCCTTCCCTATTTGCAAAGACCTTGTTTCCATTTTCTTTCCTCTTTTCATATTTGTTCCTTTCTCTTTTTTCCCTTCCCCTACCCCTCCCAATTCCCCTGCTCTTTTAGACCTTTTCTTCTGGTTACACAATATCAGTTATACATTTTAAAAATTATAATGTTAAGATCTAGGAGACATTACCACAGATTTTACAAAATTTAAAAGGATATACAAAGCATATTACAAAATTCTTTTTTGAAATAAATTTGACAACTTCTAAGACATACCTTGGAAGACAAATTAATGAAACTAACTCTGGAGAAAACATAAAATTTGAATAGCATCTATTAAAGAAAGTATATTCCTAGCTTGAAAACCTACCTGTATGACAACAGCAGGCTCATAAACATTTTAACTGCTAAATTATATCAAACAATTAAAGCAGAAAAAAGAAGGAACACTTCTCCCCTCATTTTAAGAACTCAACATTGTGCTAATGCTAAAACTGGATAAAGATAATAGAAGAAAAAGTATGAACATAGATAGAAATTTGTTTAACAAAACAAACTATTGTAAGTCAGATCTGGCAGGATGTAGAAAGTGGTTTTGTTATAGGGATGGCAGTGCTGGTTCAGCATTAGAAGATCCATCCCCAAAAGTCATCATTTTAATAGAGGAAAGGAAAAAGCCATGTGATCCTGTCACTAGTTGTAGAAAAAGTATTGGACTAAATTCTACAGCTGTTCATGGTAAAAGCTATCAGGAGACTAGAAGTAGAACAGAACCTTCTCAACAGATGAAAGACATGTACTCCATACTTCCAGTGAGAATGCCTTATATAAATGGAGAAGATACAATGCTTTCTGCTTAAGGTGGGGAACAAGGGCAGATATGCTTACTCTTTATCTGTCCATTAAACTTTGAAACCCAGTCCCCACCAAAATAGTTTGGCAATAAAGTGACACAACTAGGATAGGATTGGCAAGGCAGAAGCAAAATCTTTATATGTAGATGAAATGATCATCTACAGAGAAAATACTAAGAAATCTCTAGGAACCCCTAGAACCTGTACTTGAATTTAGCAGGATTAGACAACGCAAGGTATATATAAAAATTCAGGTCTGTGTATACTTGCTATAAATGAAGAACTGGATACTGAAATTTAAAAGTTATGTAGGAGTACAAAGGACCTAGAAAAGTTTTTTTTTTTTTTTTTAAAAACCAGTGTTGGAAGACGTTTAGTGCCTAATTTTAAGACTTCTTCTAAAGCTACAGTAATCAAGGCAGTGTTTGTGTAAGGAAAGACATATAGATCATTTGAATAAAACAGAGAATCGAGAAATAGAACACATATATGGCCCACTGAGTTTTGAAAGATTATTTAACATTAGCATTTTACAGAATATAAACTCAATTCAAGAGCTGAGGAAGAGATAGTGTTTTCAGCAAATGGCACTAGAACACCTGGTATCTGTATATAAAAAATTAACCTCAACCCTTTTCTTCCATACATGAAAATAACTTGAAGGGATCTATGAATCTAAATAAGAAAGCTTAAAAGTATAAAACTTTAAGAAGAAATTATAAGGGAAAATATTTATGAATTCAGGGTAGGTAAGAACCATCTAGCATACAAAAAACATGATGTATAAAAGAAAAAAATTGATAAATGAGATTCCATCAAAATTTAGAACTTTAAAAGACATCATTAAAATGAAAAGTAGTCCTTAAACAGACCATATTTACAGTGCATATAACCTATGAGCAGAATATATAAAGAATTCTTAGAGCTCATTAATAGACAACCCAATTAAAATGTAGACATAAGAGGATGATAAATAGCCAGTATAGCACAAGGAATGGTGTGCAATTCTAGAATCAGAAAAATACTAATTAGTACAATAGTAAGATTGAATTATACACTCATTAGGGAGATGAAGTTAAAAGTTTTAAAAGCCTTGCCATGACTTTTTCTTTTTGGTGGATTCTCCCCTTTGTGTTTAATTTGTCATGCCCAATGGATTCATTCTGCTGGATTTCCTGGGGTTGTGATCCTTATTGTCTTTTCCTAGGGTATTGTCTAAAATTTTTTGGAGTGCCAGTTTGGTATTCATGAAGTTCCAGAGGTGCTCTTTGTCATGAAAGTATCTTATTTCTCCATCAGTTTTGAAAGATAGTTTTGCAGGGTACATCAACCTGGGTTGGAGGCTATTTTCCTTTAGGACTTGAAATACATCACTCCAAGCTCTTGCTGCCTTAAGGGTTTGCATTGAGAGGTCTGCTGTGATTCTGATGGGCTTTCCTTTGTATGTGATTTGTTTCTTTTCTCTCACTGCTTCTAGAATTTTGTTCTTCTGTTGGATTTCTGGAATCCTAACTATTATATGCCTATGTGTAGAATTTTTTTCATTAAGGCTAGCTGGAGTCCTATATGCCTCACTTATTTGTATGTCAAGTTCTTTTCCCCTCCTTGGAAAATTTTCTGCCATTATTTCTGTGAAGAGATTTTTTATGTCATCTGCATTCTCTCCTCTTTCTTCATTGACTCCAATCAGTCTTATGTTATTCTTCTTTGCGTCATCTAGCAGCTGCTGGATTGATTCATCATGTTCCCTTACAATTTTAAAGCAGTTTTTCTTTTCCTGGTCACTAATTGCAATCTTATCTTCTGTATGTGAAATTCTATCTTCACATTGGTTCATTCTGCTGTGCAGACTTTCGATGGAGTTTTTAATCTCTTGGAAATCTGTTTGTGTCTGTTTTATGGATTCCATTTGTTTCCTATGTTGGGATTCCATCATGTTCCTCAGATCCTCTATCTTTTTATCTGTGTCCTCTCTAGATTTATTAATCATGTCTTGCACTATGAGCACAATCTTTGCTGTTATCTGAGTAATTATTTCTGATTTCATTTTTCCCAGATCCTCTTTTGTTGCCAGTTCAGAGAGTCCAGGTGGTTGAGTATCAGATTGTTCCATCTCGTTTCCCTTTGGGGTTGCTGTAGGTGATCTGGAAGTCTGTTTTTGAGGCTTGCTTATGTGTTTTCTCATTTCCATGAGGAGGGTGCTTCTGGTGCCCACACGGCTCACCTTCCCTAGGGAGCTTCCTTCCAGGTGCTGGGACCAGCTCACCTTCTCTGCCCTAGGAGCCTGGGATAGCAGTTGGGGAGCTTCCTTCCGGGTGGTGGAACTGGCTCACCGTCTCTGCCCTAGGAGCCTGGGATGGAGGCAGGGAGCTTCCTTCTGGGTTCTGGGACTGGCTGAGCTTCTCTGCCTGTGGTCTGGTGGTCCGGTGTCCTCTGCATCTTTGTAATGTGGAACCAGGTGGCTGTACAGAGGAGCGGCGTGGGGGGAGTATCCAGTGGATTATTGCTGGGGCCCAGGCTGATTCAGCATGTTCCGCACGACTCGTGACCTCAGTAGGGCATGTGCAGACCTGCCTGTCTGCAGCGGGCTGACTCTTCTTTACTTTTATCTGTGACCCATTGGTTGTTCAGGAAGGTGTTATCTAATTTCCATGTGTTTATGTAGTTTTGTGGTTTCTTTTACCATTCATTTTCAATTTCATTGCATTATGATCTAATAATATGCATGGAGTAACTTCAATTTCTTTGCATTTACTCAAGCATGTTCTATGAGCCATTATGTGGTCTATTTTGGAGAAAGTCCCATGCACTACTGAGAAGAATGTATATTCAGTTGTGGGGTGGAACATTCTGTAGATATCCACCAAGTCCATTTGTTCAAAGGTTTGGTTCAGTTCTGATGTTTCATTGGTTTTTTTTTTTTGTCTAGTTAACCTGTCAATTGTGATGGTGGAGCATGGAGGTCTCCCATTACAATTGTACTAGTGCTTCTCTGATTTTTAATATCCATTAGTTTTTTTTATATAGTTGGGTATACTGGTATTTAGTGTATATATATTTATGATTGTTATCTCTTCCTTTGGATTGTTCAAGTATGTAGTGACTTTCATTGCGTATTGTGATCAGTCTTGGCTTGAAATTCAATATATCTGCAAATAGAATAGCTCTCCCTCTCTTTTTCTGGGTTCTTATTGCATTGAATATTGTTTTCCATCATTCGGCTTTCAGTGTATGGATTTCTTTTTAAGTTAAATATGTTTCTTGTATGCAGCATTTTATTGGATTTTATTTCTTGGATTCTCCCAATCTGTTTGAGTCAAGATTTTTCTCAATGTGGCTATACAATCATTGCCATATAATTTTATTATTTAGCTCACTAGTATCTCTTCAGTTATATAAATAATTTTCTCTTTAATTTTTAGCTATTATATTTTTCATTTCTAAAATTATATTTTTAGTTCAGCAAGACCTTTTCAATATGCTCCTTTTATTTACTCACTTTTATCATTTATATATTTTAATATTCATATTATTTTGTATTCTGCATTTGATGATACAGTGTCTTTTTATACTGTAATTCATGATGGCTTATTTCTTTTTTTGATAATTTCAAAAAAATTGATAATTTCATATTGTGAGATTACCCTCAATTAGTCTTACTCTGGTGAGGTACTGAGAGCCTAGGTTGGAGTTGCTGTCACCAGAAATGTGTATGTTTATACTGGGAGCAAGTAGGCCTATGACTTGGGACCACTTTATCTTCCTCTGAAAGTCTAAGGCTGATGGAGAGGACTTAGGTTCAAGTTCCCACCTTGCTATAGATAGGTTTACTCTCCCTTTTCCAGATACCTCAAGGACATACTGTGCTCTCTCTCTCTCTTTCTCCTCTTCCTTCCTCCTGACAGGGTGTTGCTGTGTAGTCTGGGCTGGCCTCAAACTTGCCTCAGTCTCCCAAATGCTGATGTGTGCCATCTCTCTGGGCTTGGCTTTTGTTTCTTTATTGCTTATCATTCTGGTACTGACCCTCCTTTTGCCTAACCCAACTGATCTGGAGATTTGCCTCACTTTATTGTGAGCTCAGCATTGCTTTGAAAAGATTGTGTAGTTCATTCAGGATCTAATTATATTTTAATGAATTTTAAGAATATTTATTAACCATACTGAAGGAAGCAGATATCTGTTTTATTCTTTTTTTCTTTTTTAATATTGTGCCTGGACATGGTCATCTGAGTCACATCTGAATATCATAGTTATGGTTAAAACAAGAAGCTCATTTCAGATTCACAGACCAAGTGGATTGCAGATCAGCCTTTCCCCCTCACTTTTCAAAGCCATCTTGCACTGGTGCACTAAGTGTGAACACACCATTGGTCAGCTGTCTTGAGAAGGCTCACAAAAGGAAGCATTACAGAAAAAACCCAAGTCCATTTCAGAGTACAACTGGTTTTCAATCCTCCTTTGGGATAGAGAATATTAACTTTTATTTTCTGGGTCATTTTAGGAAAAAGAAAAAACATGCTGTTAAATGATCACCCTCGCTGTTCCATGCCATCCTGCAGTTGCAAGCAATCGTGACTCCCAGGTCATCATTTCTGTGGGAGGCAAACATGAATCACAGCTGGAAAGTGTAGGGACTGTTCTCTACCTTAGAGGTGTGGGTGGGGTCCTTCATTTGCCCTCCCCCAACTGTAATCTCATCTCTCTTACTAAAGTAGATATACTTAATTTTAAATAAGCCACAGAGCACTATTGAGAACTAGATTCAAGTATGTACTTCATGAAAAATCTTGAGGAAACTGCAGTTAGAGGAGGTAGATTTATTACCTGCATGGTGATTATTTTTCCAATAAGCAGATGCTGGTATTTTTGGTCTGAATCAGTGAGGTCATTTTGTGCCAATAGGTAGAATATAAGTGCAGTTTATAGCATGTCTTCAGCCAAAGCTGGACCTAAAAGACCTAAAAGACTTTTGCAATATAAATATCTTCTCATTATTAACTTATTTTTCTTTCAATCAACTCCATTTTTTCTCTTAAAATTATCCCTTATGCTAAGCAATAATACCAAGGAAGTCACATTTTGATAAGGTAGTTATGTTTGTTTCTAGGAAACATTTAATGACAACCATAATTTAATATTTGCAGTATTTCTTTACAAGATACTTAACATCCATCAGTATACCCATGGGCCCATGTTAATATGTACACAACATTTTGAGGAGGATTGACTTAGACTAGGAGTTAGCAGACTTTGAGTTTCTGGCTGTTATATAAATACCATTTTATTAGAACATGGCTAGTTATGTTCATTTTGGGGTTGTTTTGACAGCAGGGTTAATTATTCTACAGAGACTGTATGTACTACAGAACTGCAAATACTTATTGTGTGGCCCTTTGTTATGGCTTGTATCTATATGTCCCCACAGAGCCTCATGTTGTCATAGGTGGGGCTTTTCAGAGGTGGCTGAATATAGATATAATGCTGGGATTAAGTGTGTGATGCTGGGATCAAGGGTGTGTGATTACTAAATTAGTTCACTGATCGGTTTTGGATAGTTCTGGGTAGGATTAAGATTGCCCCTCTCTGGATGTGAGTAGCCTGGATGGAATATAAGGGACAGAAAGAGGGTTGTGGCTTGTCACTTGCTTGCTGCTATCTGCCTTCTGCCTGCTCTGCTTTGCTATGGATTATTTATCCTCCTTGATGCCCCTCTTCCATGCCTTGGAGCCAGCTGACTGTAGACTGAAACCTCTATGAACTGTGAGCCAAATAAACCTTTCCTTCTTTAACTTTGGGTGTCATATATTTTGTCTCAGCAATGAGAAAAGTAAGACACCCTTTAAAGTAAAGTTTATCAACTTCTGGCTCACATGAAAATTTTTTATAGGTTTTGTCCTTCCTCATGGGCTACTTTCTTGTTCTTATTCATGACCTAAGCCCCCTCTCTTTAGTAGGGAACTTGGAGATTATTCCACCTTCTTTACAAAGAGATTATTCTATTTTCTCTGAAGACCAAACTAGAGAAAATTCACTTAAATATAAGCTGAATCCACAGCTTCTAATGGTCAATACTGATGGATCTTCACCAAATATCTGATAGCTTGAAGGAAACACATCACAATGTGCAGTAGGGATTGGCTGTCTCATTATTCTCAACCAGCTGGCCAGATTCTCCCTACACTTTTTTCAGTGCATAAGAGGGCAGTGACATAAGATGAGCTTTCAAGCTTGAAAACTGACTTTGAATAAGAATTCAACATTGATGTATTTGACAATTCTAGCTCAGATATCTATATTTTGGGCAAGTATGATCGACTTCTGTTTGAGGAAAAGTTGAAAATTGTTAAAGCAGAAAAGTAATTTTCATCAGGTAAAGTAAAGGAAAGAAC
The DNA here is from genome assembly GCF_053883595.1 of Heterocephalus glaber. Taxonomy (NCBI): domain Eukaryota; kingdom Metazoa; phylum Chordata; class Mammalia; order Rodentia; family Bathyergidae; genus Heterocephalus; species Heterocephalus glaber. Next base: position 8,063,434 of record NW_028258324.1, on the reverse strand, counting down.
TGTGAAACTGTCACTGTACATTACACTGTCTGGTACTTTTCTCAGTCATTTCTTATGGAAGAGACTAAAAATACTTCTAAAAAAAGGAAGAATTGCTAATTTTGAGGACCAAAGAGAAATGGTCATGTATATGTGTATTAGCTATTTTCTGCACTGGAACTACAGTTTTTAGCCTTATCATTATGGTTGTACATTATCAAGTAATAGTATTAAACATATCTAATTAATATGTGTCCAACTAATAAGATAAAGGGGGATCAAAATTAAACATTTTCATATAGGTCTATATTTTCAGGTTGTTTGTGAATTGACTAATCAAATTATGAACAAATAGAGAAGATAATGATTTATTGGGTGATGTATGTGTGTGGGTTTAGGGTTGGGTGAATTGGAAAGTTTTCACACAGAAAGTCCAGGGTCTTGAAATATGAGAAGTTTTCCAGGTAGAGAAGCAAGAAATAGTGGTAGGATTTTTAAAGAGGGATTAACTACATTTTCACTGTCTGTCAAGTTTGCTCCGTGATACGCTTTTAGGAATAGGTCATTTTCTGAGAGCCTACTTTGTGAATCTTTTGTAAATGAGCCACTTGTTCTCAGGAAAAAGATCCTTCCTTATTTTGATGCTTTGTCTTGACTTACCAAATCACATGTGACTTCTATGACTTGGTCTATGTTGGAGCAGTGCAGGGAAGTGTTATGGTTTAGATCTAAAATGTCTCCCAAAATTCTCATGTGTGCAGAAGGCAATTGGATCATGGGATACTATACTCATCAGTGGATTCATCCATTGATGAGTTCATCAGCTCAGTAAGCTGTGAGGAGTTTGGATCTTGCCTGAAAAAATGTATTCTTGTTCCTTGCTCTTCCCTTGTCTCTCTGCTTCCTGGTTGCCATAGGTTGAACAGCTGTCCCCCACCATGTCCTTCTATTATGCTACTTAACTTGGAGCCAGCTGTCCATGGACTGAGCTCACCGGAAACTGTGAGCCAAATAAATCTCTCCTTCTATGCTATATGTGTCTGATATTGTGTTCTAGTGACAGAAAAGCAACTAAGGAAGCAAGACAGGTTCCAGTGGTATGCTCATTGACTCTAGGGTAACAGCTGTGAAGTCTGAGACAGATGTATACCTCACACCATGATTGAGCATCTTTTTCAATCTAGTCTTTGCCATAATGCCACAAACCAAAGGGTGACCTACGTCTTCCTGCCACTTCTCCATCTTCCCCCTGCAGCAGGGATAATCAGCCACGGGATGTTGGTCTTGTCTGTCTGCATCAGTGAGTGTTCCTCAGGGCTAGGAGCCCATATTTCCTACAGCTCAGAATTTACTTTTCTCTCAGGGAATAGCATTTGTCTTATGGGGGAAAAACAGGCACAGCCACTTCCATTCCGGGAACTCTGTGCAGAGAGATTCAAGATACTATGGGAGCAGTTTATGGTCTATAAAGCTTGGCAGTGCAGTGAAGAACAGCAAGGGATTTGACATAATACCTCAAACCAAAGGGTGATAGGGAACAAGGTGAAGCCTGAGTATAGCTTTCATAGTCTAACTAGGGCACATCAAGTGGTAATTTCTAGTTATGTAAATTTTGCAGAGCTATGTCTTGGAAATCTCATAAAGAAGCCTCTATTTGTCTGGCCTGTGCATCAGGGGTGGCGTGGGTTAGGGGCTCCAGCCTCTCCAGCATCGCATCACCTGGAGGAGGGCTAAAGTGACTCTGCCAGGAAAGCCTCATGGAAGGCTGGGAATAGAGAGAGGAGGCTCAGCCACAGCTTACCATACCTTCTACATGTCCTAGGAGTTTGCACCATGACAAGTTGAACTGCTCTTTACATGTTTTATAAACACTCTTGAATTCACACAGTTCATAGTCTCACTAGAAATGGAAGTGGAAGGGACCTTCGAGTTCAACTGCTTCAACTCCTTCATTTCATTTTAAGATGAAAGTTGAGGCCCAATGTGGACAACTGAATGGTCCTCAAATGGACAAAATGCTGTGCTTCTGCCCTCCTCTCTTACTCTTTCCCTCCTTTATTTTGCAAATAGATATTTTTCTTGGCAGTTGAGACATGTCAGTGAACAAAAAAGTGTGTTGTCATGAATTCTACATGCTTTGGGGGAGGCAAACATTAAACAATATACATTATAGGCAAGCTATAACATAGAATAGAATGTGTTAAATATAATGGGAAAAAAACCAGTAAAATTACTCAGGGTGGGAGAGAGGAGGAATGCAGGTTTAAATAAAGTGTCCAGGGATTTGTTGAAGAGGTGATATTTGAGCAAAGGCTCTAACAGAGTCTGCTATGTAAGCATCTGAGGGAAGAGGATTCTAGGTAGAAAGAACAGCTGGTACGAAGAGCCTGAGGTGGGAATGTGTCTGATGTTCTCCAGGAATGGTAAACAGCCCACAGAAACTGGAATAAAGCAAATGAATGTGGAATGGAGATGAGATCAGAGAAATGGCAAGTTTACAATGATCTTGTAAATGATCATGAAGGAATTGGTTTTTAATTCTAATTAAGGTGGTAAATCACTGTAGGATAGTTGAGCCGAGGAATCATATGATTTTATTTGCATTTATGAAGGATAATTCTGTCTACTGCTTGAGCATAGATTTTAAAAGAGCAAAGGGAGCAGCAGGGAATGAGGTAGGGCTCTTTACTCAGAGAGATAATGAGGCATTTGGGTATATTTTTCACACAGAAATAGTAATGTTTACTGTTGCATTTAATTTTGGTATGATAAAAAGAGAGGTGTCATGGATAACACCAGGGTTTTTGAGTTGAATAAAAAAATTAAGATGTAATCAGCTGAGATTAAGTCTTTAATGGAAGAGTTTTGAGACAGAAAATCAGTAGCTTAGTCTTGGGCTAGTTGAATGTGAAATGCCTATTGGACAGTGAAATGAAATTAAACAGAGACTGGTTGTTGAAGTCTGGAATTTATGAAAAGGCTCCAGGCTAAAAGATGTAATTTTGAAGTATCCCTTACATAAAAGCATTTAAATTTGTGAGACTAGATGAAATTGTCAAGATAGTATATAAATAGAGAAAGGGGTTACCAAGGACTCAAGCCCAGCACACTTCAATATTATTAGGCCAGAGAAAGGAGAAACTGGGAAAGAAGAATAAGACGACACAAGGTGATATGGGGAAAGCCAGGAGACTATGGTGTCTTGAAACCCAAGTGAAGAAAATATAATGAAGAAGAAGGAGGAGGAGGAGGAGGGAGTATTAAATGCTGGATCAAGAAAAATGCAGACTGAAAGCTAGTCATTGGATTTAGCCATACCAAGGGGATGTTAATATGAGAAGTATTGGTGGAGCAGTGGTGGAAAGAGTTGAGAGCAAGTGGATTTAGGTAACACCAATGGCCTCAGAAAAGTCAGAGTCCATGGGGGATAAGACAAAAGAAGCAGCAGCAGCTTTTTAAAGCCACTATGTAGTGGACTGGATGTAATACCATTCGCAAGAGCATTGGCAATCACACTAGTTATTATTATAATTATAAAAATGACAGTAATCATAACATTAGCTAAATTTGTTAGAGATCCATGTACGTGCCAAGGACTTTTACAAAAATTGTCTCTTTGATCTTGAGAACCACTGAGCAATGTAGGCATTATAGTCCTTATATTTTTAGATGTCAAAACTGTGATTAAGAGAAATTCAGTAATTTTACCAAGATTACATACCTATTTTAGAGTAGAACTGGGATGTGAACCAAATTAGATCTGATATAAGAACCAATGCTCACCCTCCTTGTGTTTTCCTCCTTGTGTTTCCCATGGCCACAAAAAAACTTCAGACCAGTCTGCAAAGATAAAGGATTTGGAGGTTTGCTGGGCTTGGGATTTTCAGAGCTGAAATAATTGAAATAGTTGCTAAATTACTGATCATTCTTTTTTGTATTTATGAGACCCAGAAAGAAAGGGCTATATTAAATTATAGAGGGTGAGTGAAATATTTATTTCCCTGGGAAGAAGAGCGTTCTTCTTAAACACTTTAATTTCCCTGCACTTTGATGCTCTGGGTCTTACAAAAACATCCCTTAAAATGTTTGCTTGAATGGATTATGATGAGTTGACTGCCATTTCATTTCATCCCTAGAGCATCTTAAACTACTCATTACCTGTTTGTAAATGAACATTCAAGAAAACTACATGAAATCTAAGTTTATGAATACATCAACCTACTTTCTATTCATTTTGCCTTGGGTACTACTTACAGATTCACCTCCATTACAATTATGTCTTTTTAAGCCAGCTTTTAAAATATTTATTTTCATCAAAGATTTACATGCACATGATTTAGAGAATCAAATAATGCTACAAGATTTGGTATGAAAATCAGTAGTGCATACCCTACCCCATTTCATTCTCCAAAGGGATATTTTCATCTCTTGTAGTGGACTGTTGATATTTACCACCATACCTCTAAAAATCATTCTCTGGCCGAGTATTACTTATTGACCTCCTGAATTGGGAAGATTTAACTCTCTCAATTTTTATATTTTCTTATCATCACCCTTCTCCTGTCCTACTACTGTATCATAGTATCAGTTAGAGCAGTACTCTGTGTTTACATTATGATAATGGTGCTTAACTTACAACTGGGTCATTTAGTATACTAAGATAAATATTTCACAGTGCTTTTTTTGTTTTATTTTCCACAGTGAAATTGTCCTGTTTATTTGCTTGCTTGATTTCATATGTGTATTTCTCTAAATTAAGCCTGAATATCCCACCAGCTGTCCAAATCATCTCTCAACATGCTATTCAGATGCATCAGGTGTTTATATTGATTTCATTTTCTTGAAGAAATCTGTCCTGGAGCAATCTTACTTGCTCCAGTATGGACTGGTTGTCTTCTGTACTTGGTACCAGATTCTATTCTGGGATTACCTTTCCCATCCCTTAGGGAATTTCAGCATTGTTCACTCTGTTTTCTGAATCACAAATCATTTTGTTTTTGGTCTACTCCTTTGTTTTGATGGAACACATTCACCTGTAAATGACGGAGAAAGGTTGTATGAAAGATAAACTATAGCTTTAGCTTTTTTTTCTTTTTCTACCTTTGTCTTTGGCTTGTTTCCCAGGGGAATCTCTCTAGTGAAGTTAGTTTTTAACTCCTTCTAATCAGCATTAGCTAGAAGACCTAAGAAAGCCCCTATTTTATTTTCTTGTCTACAGACCCCTGTCCCTACAGTTTCACTGAGGAACAGTGTTATTGGCATCTATTGGGTGGAGGCTAGAGAACCTGGTATACATGCTAGAATGTAAAGTATATCTCTGCACAACAAAAACTTATCTGGCCCAAAATATCAATTGTGCCAAAGTTGAGGAACCTTGTTGTAAAGCATCTCATGTATCAGGTAGTACCCAGAAGATCTCAATGAATGGTCAACTCTTTCTCTTCCACCACAGACTATGTTCTTTATTTGTATCTGTTTATGGGTGTCATGACATTACTTTAATAAGATAGCAAAGATAAAAATATTTTGCTTTCTTCAAGGTCAAATATTGGATAAATTGTACATAGGTGAAAATAATGGAATGGCTAGGATTTCTTCCTAAGTCACATGACTAGAGTCATATCCTTTTTGCCAGCAATAAATTCTACTCTCCGAAGAGTCACCAGATATACTCTACTAGGCTTGTGCTACATTCCTCTCTTTTTCTTCTGAGTGAGGACAGATATCTTTTGTCTTCTTGAAGCCTTTTTCTGTAAATTCACTCTATTTTGTCACAATCTGGTTTCTGAGGCAGCAGTGTTAGAGTCAGTAGAAATTATTTGCACCCTGGGAAAATGGGTGTATCACAAGGGTCATGGCACAGTGAGAATCTCTTTCTCTGAATATGCCTGAAGAATTGGGCCCCAATAGCTGGCTTTTCCCAGTCATAATGGTCACATTACTAGATTGTTTACCTTAAATAATAGTAATATTTAAAAAACCCACTTAGAGCAAATGATAAATAATCAAAAATTCATGTGACAGTGTTCTCTCTGGTTAGGAATCAATTTGCAAGAGGGAAAAAATGAAATTGATACTTACCAAAGGCATATTGATTTGATGGAATAAGTGTGAAGTGATGGGTAATCTGATTACTCAGGAAAGCTTTATATACCTTCATAATTTAGGTAGACTAGTACATTTGATCCCTGAGGAGTCAAACTGCTTCATCACTTCTCTGTATCAATCTGCCCCAACAGAATAATACACTTTACACTTTGAAATTCCAGAAGCTGAATTAGATTTGATTTAACAACACAAGCCACTGATTTGGATCTATTTCTGATATCATATTTTATGACTTTATAGTTTTTCTTCATGTGCTTCAGGCAGCAACTTTCTCCTGAAGATTTTTCCTTGGTCTACAGGCAGCTCATCAGAAGTTATCCCTGGATACACATCTTCAACATCAATAAACAAGAAATTCCAATTACCTTGGTTAGGCTCTTTTGTTCCAGGATAGATGTAATTTATCACAATTCAAGACAGTTATTCATGGTCCAGTTAAAATAGAAGAAATCTTGGCTTAGTTGGATCTCAGCTTTACCACTTACTAATTGCATAAGGATATTCACTTAGCCTCTTGATGCCTAAATTTCCTCATCAGCACAAAAAGCAAGTGTTTATCATAGGCTGAGCAGCTAGGAAAATGGGAAAGGGGAATCTTATGGGTTTGTTTGTTTGTTCATTTTGTTTTGTATTCTTTGAGACAGGGTCTTACTATGTAGTTCAAGCTAGGTTTGAACTCACTGTGTAGCCCAGGCTAGGCTCCAACTTGCAGTGACCCTTGTGCCTCAGCTTCCTGAGTGCTGGCATTACAGGTGAGTGCCATCACATCCAACTTTCATGGGCTATTAGGTAGGCAATTTCACCTACAAAATGATGGGGAAGAGATAAGCAATTGTGAATATTACCAAATAATTAGAATTATGGTCCAAGAAAAATTGACTTAAATATTATTTTGGTTGACTGTAGAAAGAAGGAAAGAAATAAGAAAAATCAGTTTTCAAGCATCTATATGCCCAACATATATTAGATATGTTCACATAGTTTCACCTTATTTAATCCTTACAATAATCTTACAAGGTAGAGAAGGTATTAGTTTACTTGTTAATTCATGTCTTGCCAGTGACTCATGACATGGCCTGGGATCCAAAGATGAGTGGGAACTATTAGATTCTTGTCCTAAGAAATGAGAGAGATGGGGTTAAAGGGATTACAAGAGAAAGAAGAAAAGGAAGGGAAAGGATGAGAAGAGAAGGAAAAGGAAAGAAAGAGAAGCGAAGGGAGAGGAAGAAAAGAGAAGAGAAGGGAAGGGAATGGAAGGGAAGGGGAAGGGAGGGGAGAGGAGAGGAGAGAAAAGAAGAGAAGAAGAGAAGAGGAGGATAAATCAACTTAGAAAACACTTGGAGAGGAATTAATAGCACTTTAGAGTTAAGAGGAAGTCGACACTCTGACACAGAGGATAGAAAGTAGGGGGAACAGAGTAAATGCCTGTGAGAAACTGGCAGAAAGGGAGAGAAGAGGGAGAATGTTAGTGGGGAGGATATAGCTCATTAGAGAGATGGGGAAAGGGTCAGTCTAGTCTCAGTGCCTGATGAAGTCCTGTTAATGCTGTAGATCTAGTCATATATTCCCTATCACACATATACTTATTCAAAGATGAAATCATTTGGCCTGCCTTTCTAGAGGTCCTAATTTGCATTATAATATTACAAACTAATGAAGACACAATAACAAACCTTTGCCAGGGGTTGAATGAGAGCCAGGCATTGTGCTTATAGACAAAGAAGCCAACTGGGCCAAGTGACTGGAAGGGTAAACTTGGGATTTTTCCAAGGGCTTCTATCTGTGTTTTTTAACAGCCTACTTGTAAATTCCAGGCTTTGCCTGGCCAGTGAGGAATGACAATGGGATTCCTAATCCTGTGGAGCTATGTATAGGATAGTGAATTGTTACTCACTAATTTACCCTCCTTTCCCATAGTGTTTATTGTCTACTCTTCCTGTTGCCCTTAATTACAAGCTTGTTCAGCAAACTTTTTAAAAAACAAAACAACTATGAGTGGTTGCAGTGTCCATCCTGGAACTTTTCCCTAACTCTTACCATGTCTGTTCTTGATCTATATACTCTGATCTCTTGGTTTCTTGAGTATAAACTGTAGCTCATCTTTGATCTTTAGAATGAATTTTGTAGCTAGACTCTGGTGTTGAAACCTTGTCTTTACCCTCCAGAATTTCCAGTAGCACTCCTGATGTTCTTTGTGCTGAAGATCCCTTGGTCACAACACCTTCACAGACTCTCACAAGAGGGAGGGACTGGCAGGCATCCTCCTAATATCTGCTTTCGACAACAGTAGTGGTGGGTCAAGAAGCCTGTAGGTGAGTTCATGTCTGAAAAGAGCTGGGATGAAGCCATGCTAGCTAGTGAATACTCAAAAACAAGAGAGACATTTGGCAGGTAAGAAGATTATCCTGGTGCCCTGAATAACTTTGGTATATGGCAGGAATCCCATATCAAGGAGGAATTGATTCATTGTTTGGTTTAGTTACTCATTCTTTTAACTGTCACACATTTATTAAATACCTGCCATGTTCCTGGAACCCAGCCTAACAAATCTCTTTTGCCTAACAAAGTTTTCAGCTGTTCTATTCCCAAAGATAGGCACTGCACACAGTGACCAGACGTGAGGCCAAGGGTGTGAACAGGAAGGCCTCATTTTAAAGCTGTGCTAGCAGCTGAGAAATTGGCAGGACAGAGAGATTTACTTTCTTTCCTGACAGCCAACTGAACTGTGAAATCTGAGCTTTTATTGAGGCAGCATGAACACCTGAATACAGTCCATATGGAAGAGCTTCTTGCTGAAAAGACAAGGCAATCAGAGAGCAGGGAGTCTTACCCTTGGTCTTAGCCTTGGCCAGCATCTGAGCCACTCTCCATTTTCAGGAAATGCATACAGGTCTAAAGTATATTGTTTTTCATCTAACTTCTAGATATAGCCTGTGTATAAAATGAGATGATATATACATAATATATACATAATATTGTGTACATCTCTACTTCTTGTTCCAGACTTTTACTATTAACATTGTGACTTGAAACCTTTTTTACATCATTAAATATTTTTAGAATATAATTTTAATGGCTATTTGCCTTCCATTTTTGGAGCATTCTATAAATATTCTTTGCATCTCTAATTATTCTTTTAGATAGATTCTTGGGCTGGATGTAGCTCAGTGGTAGAGTGATTGCCGAGCATGCATGAGCCCCTGTGTTTGATACTCAGCACCACAGACACAAAACAATCACTAGTAGATAGATTCTTAGAAGAATCTAAAAGATTGAAACTTTTTACAGATTTTTTGATTCATACTACAAAAGTTTTCTTCTTTTATTCACACTGAAAGTCCAAAATGTACTTCATCAGCAGTGCATATTAAGTGATTGGCAAACTGTGCTCTCTGCCATAGTGTGTATTAGTTAACAATTGTTTCTACAATTGCCATAGTCATTGAATTATCTATTGAAAGAAGTTCTTGTTAAATTTAGATGTTTGTTACCATTTTTTGAATATTTCCCAGAGAACAATTAAGAAAGTGAATCAGGAGTTCAGAAAGTTATCATTGCCTTCTGCATTCTCTAATGTGACTTCATCTTGCTGCCAAGAGATATAATAGATGATTTGTGTTCTTCACTCTCAGGCCCTCAGAACATTTTCTTGATGACATGCTGATTTCTCTCTTCACCTTCTGTCTGATAAAGAAGTCAGAATGTACTTGGGCATATGACATGACTGGGAGCTGCTGATTAGGATATCATGGGCCAGGAAAGGATATTATGATTTTTTTACCCACACAGCATTTTGACTGTGACTTAAAATTGACTTCAAGAAGAGTGCCCCAACTTCATTTTTGTAACCCTGCCACATGTCTTCAGTTATACCCAGGGGTGTCATGAGATTTTTTTCAAAGGCAGATGCAAATGAAGAGAGTATCATACAAATGAAGGGGAAGAAAGTATCATAAAATCAAGTCCATGGAGTAAGATTTACGGGCTCCTTGAAGTAAGATTTCTAAACTCTTGATTGGCAAATACTTCCTTAATGGCAAAGGAAATTGGGTGTTTCTACACATCCAGGTGTGTTTGGACCAAGACAGTGAAGTAAGTTGCTTAGGATGGGACCACAGCTGGAATTAGCTGCCTACTGGGATGAACTAATGGATTATGAAACAGGATTAATTATGGAAGCTGGAAAAAGGTACAGCTGGGTAACATAATATAGCAACACACATTAGATAATGTGATAATACTGGGTGGTGTAAGAGGTAGGTTTTACCAGAAAAAAAGAGATGTCATTCCCAACAGGTGAGTAAGACATGATGTGAAAACAGATAGCTATGGTGATCTAGCTCAATACAGTCAACATTTCAGGGGAGACTTTCAAAAAATTGTGTGTCCAGACATGATTATAGGACCAAGACTTTAGTTCTTATCTACCTGAAAAGAATAAAGGGTTGATGAAAGACATAAAGACATCAGGATCATAGGTAAGCTAAAGAGTGGAGGGACAGTTAACCAGACAAGGTCATGGGATTGTCACTTGATTTAGAAGAGAGAAGTTCTATAACCTGAGCAGAGTTCGAGGTCAGAGCTCCTTTACAACCCAGGTGGCAAGTTTAGGCAAGAGCTGTGGATAAGCTCCTGGTTCAGAACTGACTGGTCCTCAGGATAATCTGGCAATGAAAGGGGTCAAAGAGGCCCTGCTGTGGGGTAAAGCAATTGTGCTCGGATTGGGATCCAGGCAAATCTAACTCTAGACCTTGAAGACAATGGAGATAATATGGTTCATACAGTTTTCCCTGTCTGAAATCAGAACAGCTTCCTCTCTTTTAAATGTACAGACTTACTGTATTATAAGGACAATGTTCCATTTATTTCTCTTATTTTCCATTTTCTCATTTATCTTGCAGTAGCCAATCATTAACATCTCTTAAGGAGGATGAAGAGAGGCCTGAGAAGAAAAGGTCATAGAATTTCACTTACCAATGGTGTGCCTGCCAGGAGGTAGTTGAAGGCTGTGGGGGTACCCCATCCATTTTCCCATGAGGATATTCTTAAGAAAATAATTCATGATGCCAAAACTGTCCTCCATCATAGCACACTTAGCACTTCCACATCTATGACTAAGTTAGAAAACCTATATGCAAATAGAGCTTGGGGAAAAAAGCTCTGAGTGTAAGAGGAATGTGAAGATTGCTATTTTCCTTCATGCCAAGGTCAATCTGTGTACTCTTGAAAGCAGCTGTAGTGTTGTGCAGTGAACGGAACATGGAGTTAGAGGTCAAACAGACCTAGATTTGAATCTCAGTTCCCCCACTTATTAGCTGAAACACCTTGGTTTCCTCATTTTAATTAATTAATTTATTTATTTATTTATTTGGTACCAGGAATCAAACTCAGGACCTTGTGCTTGCTAGGCAGTCACAGTGCCACTGAGCTAAATCCCCAGCCCTAGTTTCCTCATTTTAAAATCCAACACCTGGGGCCGGAGATTTAGCTCAGTGGTTCCACCACCTGCCTTGCAAGTGCAAGGTCCTGAGTTCAATCCCCGGTACCAAAACAAAACAAAGAAACAAAAACCACCTAGCCTGCCTTCCAGGATTGTTTTGCATATTGTTTAGAATAATGCAAGTGGAAATGCTCTGTAGAGAGTGTTATGCAAAGAAAATTATGGTTACTGAGGGAAAAGAACAATTTAAATAATGAATCGTTGCTTCTACAAGCTGATCCTCCACCTTTAACTCTAATCTTTTCCAGAATCAGGACACAAAAAGAGACGTGATTTAAGGCAACAAATTACTAGAACTAATTCAAGATCAATTTTAAAGACCAATCACAGCCATAGCCATTGTTAGAAAGGAAAGAGCAAAGGAGGCTTGCAATTCAATCTCTCTCCTAATGAGGGCAATATTTCTGGAAAAGAAAGAGGGTAAGAGACATTCAAATCTTCTGGTAAATATTCTAATCACAGACTTCTTAAATATAAGCATAGTTCTTAACTATAGATTGCTTTTAGTAGGAGTCTAGGATTTTTATCATAAACAAATCTTGGTTTATGGATTTATGGACTTTGGCACCTTGGAAAGTAGCAGATAAGCTATGTCACTATCTGAGCAAAAGATGAGATGCTCTCTAAGTGTCATGAATTGCACATGTTGGTTACAGACTTATAGGTTAATCTGGGCTTGAAGTGTGGTCTGGTGAGAAAGGAAAACTTACTGGGCAGCATTAGAGATCACAGGCCTCCCCTTCCTTTGTCTGTGTCCTGTGATTATCTGTATTTTGAAATTATTAGTAAATTTTGATACTTGGTAATACCTCTGGTTCATGCTAGTCTGATTTGACCAGCTGATCCTTTGTATTATCTCATATAGTTCCTTAAAATGTGTTGGAGCCCTCAAAACGAGAATTAGTTGCTCATTACTGCCTCCAGGGAGCCCATGTTTTCATAGATACTAACACAACTGGAGCCTGGACATGATTCAATGACAAATTACAAATCTTGTGTCTCTAGAATCTAGTCATATATAGACTTCTCTTTCCTCAGCCCCTCACTACTTTTGATAGCACCTCCAGCATCTCCCTCTAGGTGGTATATCCTATCAGTCCATGACCACCAGATGTCCTGCCTCTGTTTATTATTACTTCATTAAGCCTCATTAGCATTGAGATTGAGGGATCTTCCAAAGTCTCCGAAGCCAGCCTTTTCTGAGACTGGTATTTAATCCATTGTCCTATAGGATCCTAGTACACCTGTTTTCATTTGGTTACTGAGTATCTGACCCTCATATGGATTTTTCTTTTCCCTTCTTAGGATGGGTTACTAAATTTTGGGGCTCTATATAGCTCACTTACAGGTTCCTTTCTTCATATTTTTTTATGATATGCACTGGGAAATATATATATATATATATATATATCCTAAAAACACAAGTACTGTATAGACATAAAATCTTCTACCCATCTATACTCTGTTTACTTATCTTCACATTTAAGCACTGGAGTAAAGCTTCTTGTATTAGAAAAGAGTTTTTTTAAAGCTTCTAATCCACAACATTTTTTTTCCTGCTGTGCTTTGACTGGGGAGAGATGACATTCCTAAAACTTTTAATGAATGTGCCCATTCATATTTACTGTTCTGCTTCTATGGATATGTTTTATTACAGGTGTCCTTAGTATTTAAAAAACAAGCTTGAAAGTGAAAAAAGAAGTTGCTACATGGGAAGAATGCCATCTAATTTTAAGTTTTAGGTGTATTGGGTGTATTGAAAGCTTTGGAGGGTGAAAAGTCCTCTCTAGAATGACTGAACATCTTTTTCACTATTCTTGTTGTGTCTTATGGAAGGACAGGAGTAGACAATGTGGGGGGATAGTAAAAGGATATGAAACTTGAAGTGAGACAATCATGGTGTAAGAAGACTCTTTTCCACCTAAATGCTGTGTGACTTTGGGCCATCCTGTAAGCCTTATGTATAAAATTGAATAAATATATACATTGAGGGGCTGTTAAGAAGGTCAAGTGTGATAGTGAACATAAAAGCATTTTATCAACTGTCAAGAACTACAAATAAATGTTCTTAGTTGATATTTCAAATAAAAAGGGCACTACCGTTTTCTGAGTTGTCTGTTTTATCCCTGTTTCTACCCTTGAGCAGTAGCTCTGTAAACATCTAATGTGGGAGGTTAGGCTTTACTAGGATCTTGGCATACCATCTGCTAAATGAATCCTGAGGTCTGTTAAAAGATAGCAGAAGTTCAAAGGACAAAGTCACACATATGTACAGATTTGCATGAGTGTGTGCACAAGCATACACACCCCCTCCTCCCTAAAGCTCAGAGCTATGATTTATTCAAATCATGTGATGAAAAACATCTGCTTGTTTTTCTCACAGCAATTTACAATGCCACCTGGGAAAGCAATGCTGGTGCATTGTAAACTGGTGCCTATACGCTGGCTTAGGAGTTAACAGCAACTGTGTAGTCCAAAGGGAGGAGAGAAGCAGGACACCTCCACAGAAGGGTTAGTACAGAGTAGGAATCAGGGTTTGGACTCCAAATGGCAAGGCTGTGTTGTCATCATGGAATAGATTTTCTGGAGCTGATCCTTTAATTTTGTTTCCAACTCTGTGATCTCCTGCTATCATCACATGAGGAGGGTTGGGAAGACAGTGAGTTCCCATCTGAACTCTCATAATGTTCCATTTGGTCCAACTGAGCCAGAGCAGGATCAATTCAGCAGGATCTCTGGTTGTTCAGAAAGTTGGGTATAAGGTCCAGACTAAGATACTTATTAGCCAGACCTGTATGGTTCAAATTAGATATGAGTATGTATGTGTGGCTCCACAATTCTTTGACTTTTTACTAGCCAAATCTTGGGTCTTCGCCCAAAATATGATTTTTTTTTTAAAAAGTGCTATTGAATTATGGTTGCTCTTCATCTCGATTTCCAGATATTTGGTAAAGTAGAATCAGACAGACCTTGATTCAGATCTTACAAACTGGTTTTGAGATCATGGGCAACATGCTTAAGATCTCTGCAGTGATCTTCATCTATAGAATGTTGATAAACACTTCTTGGGTTCTTACAGAACAAAGGGAACAGATATGCAGGGGTCTGAGATGGAGTAAGTGCTTACTATTGGTTAGTTCGCCCTTCCAACCCCTTTCCTACTTCAGGATTCCCTGGTTGGGTTTCCTTGGACAACTCTGCATCTACAGCTATTCTCTGGTTAGATTCTTTCAATCTCTTTCAGAGTCACCTAGACATATTTGTTCAATTGCCTTCAAGCTAGTGGAGATAATAATAGTCCTGGATGGCATGTATCTCATGGATTCACTGTAAAGTATAAATGATTTAATACAAGTAAAACAGCACAGAGGTTGGCCAGTCGTAAGTGGATATAGGTTAGCTAAAGTTTATTACTATTCTAATGAATGGGGAAGAAAGTAAGACAGACCTTGAGTCCTAAATCTATGCTACCTTACTTGTTTCCCTAGTAACACACTACAATTCAGCTGTCCTTGGTCTGGATCAGTCCTTTCTAATAAGTCCTCAAGACATTGTACCCATTCCCAGAAAATTACATCAACTAGAATTTTGTCTCTATTCTAACCTTCACTGTGTGGCTGGTCAGAGGTGGATTTGTTGAGACCATTCCTGAAGGCAGACTATGTAACATGTGTGGAAATTCTGTGCAGGGCTTGTTCTGTTTTGCTGGGCCTGCAGGTAAGGATGGGGCCAACAGTGAGGCAGGAACAGGGCAAATAAAAGGTGAAGTGACAGACTCTGGAAATTCTTGCTTCGCCAAAGGAGGAAACATGTCCTAATTTTATCCTTTTCTGGTTTTAGTTTCAGATCATGATACAGGGCCAAGTACACCTCCCCAAATACACCTACAGCAATCCAAGGACAGCATCTGACTCTAAATTACAGGTCTCTGTGCCAATTCTTCTTCTTCTTTTTTTTGTGCCAGGGATTGAACTCGGGACCTTGCGCTTGCGAGGCAGGCGGCAGAACCACTGAGCTAAATCCCTGACCCCTCTGTGCCAATTCTTTATACCCTTGTTTTCTTTATCTACTGATATTACAGGGAATAAGTTTTTTTTCTAATTATAAGAGAACAGAATAAGTAATAACACTACTAAAGAGATGAAAAAATGTCCCTGCCCAGAAATGTATTTGTGACATAAGAAGCCTGCAGCTATTTTTGGATGTGTACAGAATGGTCCTTTAAACTATAGAATTTTGCTTATAAATGCTTTTCTTCCTAGGCATTCTCTAAAATTCATGTGCTGAGAATGGAAGCATGTCATATTAATAGTGAAATAGAATTCTATTTTTTACACTGTAATAAGAAAATTACCATCTAAAACAGTATAAAAATTAAATGTATCCATTTTGTAGGCTAAGGAGGGTTTATTTTACATCACAGGGGATAGAACATTAAGGATCTGTCTTGATGGCTTCTTTGAGGGTGGAAATGAAGTTTGGTTTTCCAAAAGCATCATCTCAAAGGCAAGAAAGATAGTCAGGGGACAGAAATGTCCCTGAATAATAAACCTAATACATTGAGAAGAAATTTGAATTTGTAAGAGTTACCCAGGGAGGAATTCAGTATGTGAGAGGCAAGGGAAGGAGCCAGGAGAAAAGAGACAGTTGAGGGGAAGCCACAGAGCCAGACACTCCTACATTTGCAGGAATCCAGTGCCTATGAAACACCACCAGGAAGAAATTATGAGAGGAAAGAATGCATTTTTGAGAAAAAATGTTATAATATTAAATTTAAAGATAAATTATGAATCCATTCTATTGCTTCAAACCTTGAGTAATGTTTGCTTAACCAGATCCTATATTCATGGTGTTTTGTGTGGAATGAAGCACTCAGATGGATTTTTGGAGGGTTGATGAAGAGCAGAAAGAACAGAGCAGTTGTAAGAGGAAAGAAATATTAATATCAATGGTCATTTGAGAGATGCAAATGAAAACAACACTGAGATTCTACCTCACTCCGGAGAGAATGGCTCCTATCAAGAAATCAAACAGCTCAGCCACCATTCCACCATTCCCAGGGCAGAAGATGTGAGCCAATCCCAGAGCCCAGGAGGAGGCTCCCTGGCCACCATTCCACTGCTCCCAGAGCAGAGGAGGTGAGCCAAGTGGGCACCAGCAGTAACCCCCCTTGGAAATGAGAAGACACATAAACAAGCCTCAAAAACAGACTTCCCGATCATCTACAGCAACCCCAAAGGGAAATGAGATGGAACAATCTGATAATCAACCACCTAGACTCCGTGAACTGGCAATAAAAGAGGATCTGGAAAAGTGAAATCCGAAATAATTTCTCAGATAACAGCAGAGATTGTGCCCATAGTGCATGACATGATCAATAAATCTAGAGAGGACACAGATAAAAAAAATAGAGGATCTGAGGAACATGATGGAATCCCACCATAGGAAACAAATGGAATCCATAAAACAGATAAAAACAGATTTCCAAGAGATTAAAAACACCATTGAAAGTCTACACAGCAGAGTGAACCAATGTGAGGACAGAATTTCAGATGTAGAAGATAAGATTGCAATTAGTGAGGAAGAAAAGAAAAATTTCTTTAAAATTGTAAGAGACCATGAGAAATCAATCCAGCAGCTGCTAGATGATGCAAACAAGAATAACATAAGACTGATTGGAGTCAATGAAGAAAAAGGAGAGAGTGCAGATGACATAAAAAAACTGTTCACAGAAGTGATGGCAGAAAACTTCCCAAGCAGGGGAAAAACACTTGACATACAGGTAAGTGAGGCATATAGGACTCTAACTAGCCTTGATCAAAAAAAACTACACAAAGGTGTATAATAGTTAGAATTCCAGAAATTGAACAGAATAACAAAATTCTACAAGCAGTGAGAGAAAAGAAACAAACCACATATAAAGGAAACCCAGTCAGGATACAGCAGACTTCTCAATGCAAACCCTCAAGGCAAGAAGAGCTTGGAGTGATGTATTTCAAGCCCTAAAGGAAAACAGCCTTCAACTCAGATTGATGTACCCTGCAAAACTATCTTTCAAAATGGATGGAGAAATAAGATACTTTCATGATAAAGAGCACCTTAGGAACTTCATGAATACCAAACCAGCACTCCAAAAACTTTTAGACACTGTCCTAGGAACAGACAATGAGGATCACAACCCCAGGAAGCCCAGCAGAATGAATCCGTTGGGCATGACAAACGCAAAGGTGGAGAATCCAACAAAAAGAAAAGTCATGACAAGGCTTTTAAAACTTTTAACTTCATCTCTCTAATGAGTGTATAATTCAATCTTATTATTGTACTGATTAGTATTTTTCTGAATCTAGTGTTGCACACCTTTCCTTGTGTTGTACTGGCTATTTATCATCTTCTTGTGTCTACTTTTTAATTGGGTTGTCTATTAATGAGCTGTAAGAGATATTTATATATTCTAGTCATAGGTTATATGCATTAGAAATATGGTCTATTTAAGGACTACTTTTTATTTTAACAAGGTCATTTAAAGTTCTAAATTTTGTTGGAGTCTCATTTATCAATTTTTTTCTTTTATACATCATGATTTTGTATCTTAGGAAGTTCTTGCCTACCCTAAATTCATAAATATTTTCCCTTATAATTTCTTCTTAAAGCTTTATAGTTTTAGTCTTTCATATTTAGGTTCATAGATCCTTTCAAGTTATTTTTATGTATGGAAATAAAAGGTTGAGGTTAATTTTTTATATATGGATACCAGGTGTTCTAGTGCCGTTTGCTGAAGACGGTATCTCTTCCTCGGCTCTTGAATTGAGTTTATATTCTATAAAATGTTAATGTTAAATAATCTTTCAAAACTCAGCGGATCATATATGTGTGGTTCTATTTCTAGATTCTCTGTTTTATTCCAATGATCTATATGTCTTTCCTTACACCAACACTGCCTTGATTACTGTAGCTTTAGAGGAAGTCCTAAAATTAGGTACTAAACATCTTCCAATACTCTTTTTTCTTTCTTTTTACTTTTCTAGGTCCTTTGTACTCCTACATAACTTTTAAATTTCAATGTCCAATTCTTCATTTATAGCAAGTATACATAGACCTGCATTTTTATATACACCTTGTGTTTTCTAATCATGATAAATTAAAATACAAGTTCTAGGGGCTCCTAGAGATTTCTTAGTATTTTCTCTGTAGATGATCATTTCATCTACATGTAAAGATTTTGCTTCTGTGGTGCCAATCCTATCCTAATTGTGTCATTTTATCGCCAGACTATATTGGTTTAGGCCTATGTTTCAAATTTTAATGGACAGATGAAGAGTAGGCATATCTGCCCTTGTTCCCCACCTTAGGGAGAAAGCATTGTATCTTCTCCATTCATATAAGACATTTTTGCTGGAGTATGGAGTGTATGTTTTTGATCTGTTGAGAAGGTTCTGTTCTACTTACAGTTTCCTGATAGCTTTCACCATGAACAGCTGTAGAATTTAGTCCAATACTTTTTCTCCAACTAGTGACAGGATCATAGGGCCTTTTCCTTTCCTCTGTTAAAATGATGACTTTTGGGGGTGGATCTTCCAATGCTGAACCAACACTGCCATCCCTAAAATAAAACCACTTTCTACATACTGCCAGGTCTGACTTCTAATAGTCTGCTTTGTTAAACAAATTTTTACCTATGTTCATACTTTTTTCTCCTATTATCTTTATCCAGTTTTAGTATTAGCACCATGTTGATTTCCAAAAATGAGGAGAGAAGTGTTCCTTCTTTTTTCTGCTTTAAATGTTTGATATAATTCATCAGTTAAAAAGTGTATGAACATGTTGTTGTCATATAGTTAGGTTTTCAAGCTAGGAATATACTTTCTTTAATAGGTGCTATTCAAATTTTCTATTTCTTCCAGAGTTAGTTTCATTAATTTGTCTTCCAAGGTACTTCTTAGGAGTTGTCAAATTTATTTCAAAAAAGATTTTTGTAATATGCTCTCAATATCCCTTTAAATTTTGTAAAATCTGTGGTAACATCTCCTAGATCTTGATATTGTAATTTTAAAGATGTATAATTGATATTGTGCAATAGGAAGAAAAGGTCTAAAGGAGCAGGGGAAGTGGAAGGGGTAGGGGAAAGGAAAGAAGGGAAAAGAAAAAATGTGAGAAAAGGAAAAAAATGGAAACAAAGTCTTTGCAAACAGGGAAAGGTGGAGGGGGTGAAGGGAGGGCAGGTAAAGGGGAAAAAATAAGAACCAAGATACTCATGTAATGGTACAAGATCTCAGTGATGAATGTAACTGTATTTTATACCTAAAATGTACCAATAAACTTAAAGGAAAAAAAAAGAAATCAACCAAGAACAAATGCTGGCAGGGTTGTGGGGAAAAAGAAACCCTCCTTCACTGCTGGTGGGAGTGTAGAATGGTGTAACCACTAAAAATCAGTATGGAGATACTTCAAAGAACTAGGACTAGATGTCCCATTTGACCTGGCTATTCCCCTGCTGGGTATTTTCCCCAAAGAATTAAAAGAATCATACCACAGCTATATCTGTCCACCCATGTTCATAGCAGCACAGTTTCTAGTAGCTAAAACTTGGAAACAGCCCAATTTCCCATCAACTGGAGACTGGATAAAGAAAATGGGTTTTTTAAAAAATAAAATGGAGTACTACTCAGCCATAAAGAGTAAGAAATTAGAGGCATTTATAGCGAAATGGATGCACATTGAAGCCATATTCTTAAGTGAAATAAATAGGACACACGTGTAAATACCAAATAGTTTCTCTGGTATGAGAAACTGAAAGTGTAAATTAGGATCAAAATGTGAAATAGTAAGAAAAAGGGCAAAGGGGAAGGGGAAGTGGGAGGGGTAGGGGAAAGGAAAGAAGGGAATGGAATAAATAAGAGAAAAGAATGGAAGCAAAGTCTTTGTTAAATAGAGAGGGGTGGAGGGGTTGAAGGGAGGGCAGGGGAATGGGGGAAAAAATAAGAACCAAGATATATCATGTAAAGGTATAACTCCTCAATGATGAATGTCATCATATTGTATACCTAAAATGTACCGATAAAATTAATAAATAAAAAAAGAGGAAACATGTAAGGATGCTGCAGAAGAAGCTTAAGATGAGAAGACCAAAGGACATATTAAACTCTATGGAAATTCTCTGAAACATTGGAGAGGACAGTGAGGAGAGGAACAGTGTGGGTTCTGAACTTTGCATAGAAAAATCAGGATGGAGATTCTTGCAGTTCTCTGGTTGAAAATTAAAGAACAGATAATTTCTGAAAAGTTTAAAAATGTGAGTTCTCAGAGGTAGTTGAATTGTGTGTGTATGGGTGGGGAGGATACTTGGATGAGACAACCAATAAATGCTGATACTTTTCACACACACATTACTTGATCTTTGAGAGACTATCTTGGATATTATAAGAATGAAAGGGGACCCTAAAGCCTTGACATGTGGTTCTTGACAGTTGTAGGGATGCGAAAATGTGATATATTTCATCACCAATTATAAGGAAACCACAGACACTCAAAACATAACACAGGTTAACAAGAGAAAAATATAGTGAATTCATGCTGATAACAATGAAATTCAATGTGACATGGAAGGCTTCAGATATGAAGACCCAAATTCCTAGGGATAATTAGTTTTATTTTTCATTTTGTTGAAATGAACTGCAATATAGAAATGTGCCTGGGTAAAAGAATGTCATAATGATAGTAGATGGAAAGAGAAAGCCCAACTCTGTCGGGTGCCATATTCCCCTTGGCCTTTCTGTGTAGCAACTCCTCCTCTTGCAAATGTGCAGAACCCCTCTGGAATGAGGATCTTCAAGGGAGAAGGTGGAGAGCCTCTTTTTGGGCTTTATAGCTTGCTCTAGGGGAGAGGGGCACTAGTTTCTATGATGAGCCTTGGGGAATGGAAGTTTAATTTCATGTCTTGCTTCATGGGGGGAAGAGAGGTGGGCCCAAGAAGGTCAGAATGACTGGTTTCTGAGATTTTCCTAATGTTCTTCCATTTGAAATACTCAATATGCCTAAGTGTCATTTGGGGTGTCATGTTCTGAGCCCCACAGTGAACACACAATTACACAATGAACTATCCAGTATTGCCACATTAGAGACAATCTACATGAGCAGCACAGGTATGTCAGGTCAGGGGAAAACTAACTTTGCAGGTAAACTCAGGAACCTTTTCTTTTAAAAAAATGGATCAGTTACATTCTGCTTTTCATTGTACAACTGTATTGTAGATTGGTTTGCAAAGGCTCTTGTGTAGACTTGTGCTTTTGTACACTGCAGGGAGGCACCTGGTCAAGGCAGAGCATGGGGAGCTAACATCAACCTTCACTCCAAGAAGAAGTTGTGTGTTTCCAAGCAAATCTGAGTTCAGAGCTCTTTGTTCAGAGGGTCTTCAGAATACTCTGTTGATGGGCCAAATCTTTAAATTCAATTATTCTGTATTCATTAAGATGACATTTTTCAATCTCTTCAACTTCTAAAAACAAAAAGAGAGACCATGAAATACTACAAGATGTATCCAAGTTCTTGGGCAAGTTCTTGTGCTTTTCTTAAGGGAAATAACTGATTATTTCATGGGAGGTCTTAGAAAATGAAATTTTTCTGATAAGAACTCTTATCTATTGTTTACACTACTCATCACAGGGTAACTTACTTTAGAATTATTGCAACTTGATTTTCCCAGCCAGACTATGAGTCTTAGTGAAATGGAGCCATACTTTACACTCTGAGACTGGGAAGACAGAGAGATTTCATCTAGATAGGATTGTTGGTGGCTGCCTTGAACAGTGTGCTGAGAAAGATGGTGGAGTTGTACTAGGTCTGGCTCAGGAAGGGACTAGGGTGATCAGTTAGTGATGCTGCCATGAATATGAGAGAGTGGCATATGCTATATATTATCTAGTCCTGCTCTGGGTACTTTTTATGGGAATGAAAGAATAGATACCAAACAAACTTTATTTTGCTTCATAAATAAAATTCATGATTGCCAAAATAGTGCTGGAAGTATCACACTACCCCATCTTCCCTTCATACAGGACAAGAAAGTATATACCCAAGAACATGAGACACTCACCATTGTAAAGGAGGCTAAACTAATAATTGTGCAGTGACAACAGATGTGTACTGGGGCTACTGCTCATAAACTTGGAAAACGTATGAGAAGTTTCTTTTCAGTCCACCTGGACCAAGCAGTCCATCCATTTATGCTTGGATTATAGTGCTTATCATACTTTGTATTTGTACTTATCTGTTTTCCTGTGTCCTTCAACTAAACTTTCAGCCTTATGAGAGAAGATCAAAATCTTAATCAAGTATGAAACTCCTACTCTCAGCAATATATGCACAAAATGTGTTGTAGACTGAATGCTTGTGTTCCTCAAAATTCTTCTGTTGAAATCCTAACCCCAATGTGATAGTATTTGGAGGTAGTAAGTTGTGAGAGCAGAGTGCTTTTGAGTTATATTAGTGTCCTTATAAATGAGACCCTAGAGAACTCTCTCATTCCTTCTACAATTTCTTCTATGGCACAGCACAAAGATGGCCATTTTTGAACCAGGAAATGAGCCTTTCTATACACAGAATCTGCCAGTGCCTTGATTTTAGATCTTCCTACCCTTTAGAGCTGTGAGGAACAAGTTGTGATTGTTTAACCAGTCACTCAGTCTATGGTAGATTGTTATTGTTACCCAAACTGAGTAAAACACAGGAGGTCTTCAATTAATGTTAAATGAATAAAATTCCTGTTCCTTGAGGTAAAGTTGCAAGGCTTTTCCCCACACTATTTCCTCCCATCTTCCTAAATTTAATATAAAAACAAGGAGAGAGGGAATGATTAAAAATGGCAGAATAAAGTACAACAGCAAAAACAGCCTCTCCAGGACCTAGAATTGAGACACCGAGAAAACAGCAACTTAGCAAAGAGAAAAAATAGAGCTCCAGGAATCAAGAAAGAACTGACAGGAAACCTAGAAACCACAGAGAACTTGGAGAAACTGAAGACAACAAAGAGAAAAGAACAAAGCAGTCTGGAGCACTAACCCGAGACCCCGGGGAGGAGGACTTGTTTCCACAAAAACAAGCTAAGTCCAGAGAGTGTGGGCAGCCCCACGGAGAAGCTCCAGACCAGGAGCACTAGTCCCCAAAAAAGTCCACAGTTATTTTGATACAAGTACAGCACGGGATTTTACTCTGAAAAAGTCTCATGTGACAGGTTAGAGATGAAGAAGAAATTCACTGTAGCATCCACCATACTTGGGAGTGATATAATCAGAAGCCATTTTGGGAAAGCATTTATGGTAGAAGACTGAGATACTGCAGGAATCAGAAGTCACTGAAAAACTACATTTCAGGGTCTCTGGGTCACGCTACCACAGTGACTGGATGGGAGATGGCCACAGGAGACAGTTGCAGAGAAGAAGCAGGCTAGTTGCAGATCCCTTGAGATTAAGTAGCAGTAAGCTCAAGTTGTGAAGGTCAAGGGAAGGGGCCTCATCCTCTGTGGAGAGAAGCCAAGCTGGTCATGTGCAGTTTTCTGAGGTCCCTGGGTCTGAAAGTACTGGCATTAAGGCCAGTGAGCTGCTTGGTCCTCCTCACTGCCTACTTTCAGCACAGAGCTTGGTAATTTGTTTGCCTTCCCTATCTCTCAACAGGATCAGGGAGATTCCTTGTATGGTTGTCCCATCATGGGGTGCATAGAAAGAGGGGCCACTGGACGAAGCAGAGCACCTCACCAGTCTTTAGGCCATAAAGCTAGACAGAGATAGCAGTGACTTAGGGGACAAGCAGTAAGAGCTGCTGGATGAATGCAACCCTACAGCAGACAATAGCATTGATCTACCCCACTCAGCAGGAAAAATGGGTAAGACTTAGCATTCACACAGAAAAAAAAAAGTGGGCTTGGAAACAAAATAGGCCCTAATTGTGATTCACAAACCCCCACCCATATCTGGTGGATTCTAGTACCATAGGCCCTGGAAAGAAACCTCACACTCAGATATGCAGAGGAATTTTTAAGGTGCATTTCTCTTTTTCTTTTGCTTGATTTCATTTTTGGTTTACTTTTGTTTATTTTTTCTTACTTTTACTATTTGTTTTTATTTTGTCTTAGTTTTCTTTCTTTTTCTTGTTTGTTTCTGTTATTTTTATCTAATTCTATTAACTTTCTTTTATCCTTTAATTGTATTTTTTGTTTCACTTGTCTCTCTTCATCTTTCTTTTTTTCTTTTTCAATTCTACTTCCTCCATTTTTCCTTTCCCTACTCCCTCATTTTTATTATTATTTAAACTTTACTAATTTTAGCTATTTAGTTGACTATGCTCTTATGGAATCCTTTTCTATTGTTAATGGTGGTATACTTACTGCTTTTAGCAGATATTTACTGTATGTCAATGTTTGGTCTGTCTTAGTGTCTACAGTACTACTGCAGATCTCTTTTCTATAGTTAAGGATAGTATAGTTGTAGCTATTATTGATTCTTATGATATGACAATGTGTAGTAGTTCTATTGTTAATGATGGGATAGTTGTTTGTTTTAGTTGGTTTTTACTGTATGCCAATATGTGGCTTTTCTTGGTGTCACCATCATTACTGTGGTTCTCTCCAAATGGTGCTGGGGACCAAGCCCCCAGAAGGATTAACACTCATAAGACCCTCAAATACCATAGGAAATTAGCTTTAAAGAGATGCCACAGTAATATCAGAGATTCTCTATCCTAACTGATTTTCAACCCACAGTGCGAAAACCGTAGAAATATGAGAATGCAAGGCAACAAGATGCCTCCTATAACCCTTAACTCCCCAAATGCTGATCTCATGGACAATGAAGTAGAGGAAGTTATAGTCATGGAACTCAAAAAACAAATGGTCAAGATGTTTGATGAGATGAAAAGAAACATATAAGCAAATGCATAAGATTTTTAAATAGTTCAACAATGATTTCATTAAACAGATAAAGAATTTTACCAATAAAATTTTCAATGAGCTTATAGAAGAAACAAACAAAAAATTAATTGAGTTACACATGACAATACAAGACATGAAGGACCATTTAAGAAAAGAATTAGAAAGAATGAAAAGAAAGTATGCAGCAATACATGGTATGAAAAATTCAGTGCAAAGCATGGATAGCAAACTTGATCAACATGTGAACCGAGTGTCAGAAACAGAAGAAAAGGTAGATTCAATTATACATTAAAAATGACACTGAAAGTGTAAATTAAGTCCAAAATGTATAACAGATAATGTGAAATAGAGAGAAAAAGTTCAAAGAGGATGGAGAAATGTGGGGGGAGGGGAGAAGGGAAAGAAAAAATATGAGAAAAGAAGGAAAAAAACAGAAATAAAGCTTTTGTAAATAGGGAGGGGTGGGGGAGGGGTGGAAGGTAGGGAAGGGAAATGGGAAAAACAAGAACTAAGATATATCATATACAGGTACAAATTCCCAATGATGAATGTGATCATAATGTATACCCAAAATTGTGTCAATAAAGTTAACTTTTAAAAAATGTCAGTGGAAGCACAACCTACAGAAACCTATGGGACATAATGAACACTGTTCTAAGGGAACAGTTATATCTGTGAATGCACACATAAAAAAGAATAGAGCAACCTCAAATAAATAACCTAGTAATACATTTCAAGGTCCTAGGAAAACAAGAAGAATCCAAATCTGAAACTAATAGAAAGAAAGAAATTGTAAAGTTCAGAGTGGAAATTTATGAAATGGAGACTATATACATACACAGGATCTATGAATCAAAGAGTTGGTTCATTGAAAGGATGGGAAGGGGATGTGGGATGGCGGGAGAGAGGGGAAAGTAAAAAGGATCATGTACCATTTACCCCACAGTGAATGAATTTACTATGTATCACATACAAAACTTGTTTTAAAAGGAGAAAAATTAAAAAAAATAATGGCTGAGGGAGAATAGAGTTATTAACAAATTGTTCTTCAGTCTGCTACTATAACATCACCTTTATAATTCCAGAGGAATTTGGGGATGCTGAAGCAACTCTAATTCACTTATTTACTTCATACATTGTTTGCTCCAACTTCTCCCTTGTCTTGTGAGAGCATGGCTTGAGTATTTTTTTATTGTATTTAAGATAGGGAAACTGAATTATTCCTAGGCTGTATCTGTACACTTAAGGTTATACAACTTGCTAGACAGAAGGGGAAAACAGAACTGTAATGCAGGCTTTCAAATTTTAAAGCCAGTACAGTCATGCTTTGTTATCGATCACTTTGAAACTCATTGAATTTGATACTGAACATATTTTGATATAAAAATGTTTTCCTGGTACTCATCATTTGTTTGGTACTCAACACACAAGCTGCAATTTGTTGGTTTTGATTGTCTGTGACTTGTTACCCCTGTTTGGTACTTGTTATTGGTAGTCACTACACCACCCCGAACCAATTAACAATGAGTACCAAAGTACCACTGTACATATCTTGCTGCCTTGGTTTAAAACATATTGGTACATACCATTTGACAGCACTCTTTACATCTCCTTTGATGTATCAAGGCTGACATATTTGGTAGAAAATTATCTTAGGAGGAAAACAATTTGTGAAAATTGTGATATTCTTGAAAGATCAAAGAAGAGAGAAGGGGGATACAGGCTGCATTTTCTCAGGCCTCACTTTGCAGTCTATCTTGGAGTAGCAGAAAAGTTACAAATGATATATAAATGATGTACAAAGTAGGTTTACAATGGCTGCCTGGAGAGTCAGGGATGGAAGAATGCAAAATGGTCATCTGCACATTGGAGGCCTGGAGGTTCTAGTTGAAAGTTGAAGGCCTGGAGTTCACTGCAAAGTCTGGTGTGAGTCTGTAACAGAAAACAGAATAGTCTGCTTTTGGAGGCTGAAGAGTTTCCTCTGGAAGCCTGGAGTCTTGGAGACAAAAGTCCAAAACTGATGACGAAACAGGAGCTTCTCCAAAGAAGCAAAAAAAGAGGAGACTTCCTTTTTCTTTCCTTTTTATTCCATCCAGACTACAGGCAACTGCCTGTGGGGTAGGTCTCCCCTCCTCAATTTGTGGCTTACATGTCTATCATCCACAAACACACCCACAACTGTGCTCCATTCATCTGCTAGATGTTTCCCTAATCCAGTCAAGTTAACATCACAATTAACTATCAAAAAGACTAAGAGAACACCAGAGTTGGGAGGGTCTGCAGGATATTAAGATTTAGAGTCATGTGTAGTAATAATGGGATCACACCATTTTGTTTCACACTTTAGGGATCAAACTGAGAATCATCTCAAAATCAGATTATGAGTCCTCCTCCTCCTTCTCTTTTATTCAATTGCTTTGATTGGGCATAGGCTTTACTAATCCTTCCTTATTTAATAATCAC
Source organism: Heterocephalus glaber (assembly GCF_053883595.1). Taxonomy (NCBI): domain Eukaryota; kingdom Metazoa; phylum Chordata; class Mammalia; order Rodentia; family Bathyergidae; genus Heterocephalus; species Heterocephalus glaber. The sequence goes on along the minus strand of NW_028258324.1, from coordinate 8,035,466 downwards.
AATGGGTCATCCATTCATTTATTCATATTTCTTCACTCTCTAGCTTCTTCATACACTCAAAGGAGTTCCAATCCACATCTCAGATTCCATTGCAAGCTACTACCCAGAGATTGGGCCATGGTGATTTGCATAGCCATGAGGCTTTCTTTACTCTTATTTCAGTGGTGGTTAGTTGTCCATGTTTCATTATTGATTGGAATTGATTCTTAACTTCCTGTGCAATTTTTGGCAGCTTATAATTGTTAATGTTTTATTTTACTTTGTTTTTCTGCTCTGGGAAGACTTGCCAAGTATTCATTGATGATGTGAGAGGGTTTTCTTTAGCAGCTAAATGTGTTCAAAATACAAGATAGTAGTTTTGCAAAAGATACGTAGAGGAGAATTGAAATGTATCAGGGCCAACTGAGACTTCAGGAAGAAATGAAGGCATAGAAAAATAAGAAAGCATTGTTGTAAGGCTAAGATAAGTTAAGAATGGGGGCTATATGATCTCATAAAGTCTTAATATGAATTTGTTCATCAAATCCCACTACAAATTGGAAGTGCCACTTCTAGGACCACTAAAAAAAAGAATGATTTCATGTAGCAGGCAGTAAACATATGAAATTTGTAATGAGAAATAGTAGAACTGATACTATTTCTCTATAAGGAAAGAAGAGATATCTATGGGTGAAAACACCATTCAAAGTTATTGGGGGAAAGGAAGGGTGTTTGAGCTGAATCCTTAATCCCATATGGCTGACATCATTGAAGATCTTCATGACTTTTAGAACACACTTCTTTGGGGTCACTCAAAAAAACTGAAATCTTGATGGATAGATTGTGTTTATAAATTTGTAGTTTATTGTTGTTAATGAACTTACAATTTTGTAAAAATAGGCTCATTCTAACAGATTTTAAAAATTGAGTTTTTCAGTACAGGCTCTCAGATGTCATAATCTCTTAACTCATGTTGGAAGTAACTAAAATTTTATAGCACCTTGGTTTTGCAAGGTTTTGGGTCAGTTTCTTGAATTCAGAACTTTGTAGACATTAGTCACTGACTTCTGCCATTTAACTTTGGTATGGTGATTCAGAAACTAGGCTCTATTTTTTGTCACATGACTATTTTTTTTTTCTCCTAAATACCTAAAGAATTGTCTCTTAGTCCCCAAGATCAATAATTAACTATGATTTTAGTGACTCTATCACAGTTATTATTCTTTTCTTAGAATATTGTGTGTCCTTTCATTGTGTAAGTTGATTCTCTTTAAGGAAAACCTACTAGAATGTCTAATACATTTTCTGTCCCATTTATTCTATTTTCTAATTTTAAATAATGGTATGCCTCATGACTGGATATTCTTTTCCTGTTCTTTGTTTCTATTATCTATTTATTGTTTTAGGTCCGAATATTCTTTTCCTTCTCTGTTCACTGTGATGGAGTTTACTTTATATATTTGTAATTGTTTTCAACTGTATCTATTATACTCCACATTCCATGGTAGTTTGTTTCGGTCTTTGCAATCTCAATTTCCATTTTATCCTATTGTTTTACTATCTTTGCTTTAATTTTCCATACCAGATCCCTATAGAAAGATTACAGCATGAAATAACTGTCAGAGAATTTTATTCTAGGTTATGTTTTTGAACAATTCAAGGTGTTTCTGCCTTTCCTCTCTGACATCTCACTCTTGTCCTTTCATTTGGGTGTAGTATGTTCTCTTTTTTTTTAAATTAAATTTTTTTATTGGTACATTGTAGGTATACAACACAATTACATTTCTCATTGGGAATTATACCTTTACATGATGCATCTTTGTTCTTATTTTTTCCACATTCCTGGCCCTCCGTTCACCCCCTCCACCCTACCCTATTTACAAAGACTTTATTTCCTTTTTTTCCATTTCTCATCATTTTTCCTTTCTCTTCTTTCCTTTTCCCTGCCCCTCCCACTATCCCTACCCCCTTGGACCTTTTCTTCCTATTTAACATTATCAATTATTCATTCTAATAATTGGTACATTTTAGGTATACAATATAATGACATTCATCATTGGAAATTAGCACCTTTACATAGTCTCTCTTGGCTCTTATTTTTCACCCTTGCCCAGCCCTCCCTTCAACCCCTCCAGTCCTCCCTATTTACAAAGATTTTGATCCTATTTTTCCATTTTCTCATATTAATCCCATTAACTTCTATCCTTTCCCCTAGCCCTCCCACTTCCTTCCCCTTTGCCCCTTTTCTTCCTATTTCACATTACCTATTATACATTTAGTCCTTATTTACACTTTCAGTTTCTCACACCGGAGAAACTATTTGGTATTTATACATGTGTGTCCTATTTATTTCACTTAAGAGTATTGCCTCAATGTGCATCCACTTAGCTATAAATGTCTCTAATTTCTCATTTTTTATGACTGAGTAATACTTCATTTTATAAAACACCTCATTTTCTTTATCCAGTCTCCAGTTGATGGGCATTTGGGCTATTTCCAAGTTTTAGCTATTACAAACTGTGCTGCTATGAACATGGGTGCACATATATCACTGTGGTATGATTCTTTGAATTCTTTGGGGAAGATCCCCAGCAGTGGAATAGCGGGGTCAAATGGGACTTCCAGTCCTAGTTCTTTGAGGTGTCTCCATACTGATTTCCACAGTGCTTGCACCAGTCTACACTCCCACCAGCAGTGGAGCAGGGTTCCTCTTTCTCCACAGCCCCACCAGCATTTGTTATTGGTTGATTTCATGATAGCAGCCATTCTTTCTGGAGTGAATTGGAATCTCAGTGTTGTTTTCATTTGCATCTCTCGAATGACCAGTGATGTTGAACATTTTATCATGTATTTATTTGCTATTTCTACTTCTTTGTCTGAGAAATGTCTGTTCATTTCAGATGCCCATTTTTGGATTGGGTCTTTAAATTTGGGAGGTCTGATCTTTTTAAGTTCTTTATAGATTTGAGATAGTAGACCTTTGTCTGAGGAAGAGTAGGTGAAGATTTTTTCCCACATTGTGGATTGTCTCTTCACACTGCTGGTGGTTTCTCTTGCTGTGCAGAAGCCTTTTAATAAGAAGAGATCCCACTTGTTGATAGTTTGTGCTAGTTCATGGGCAACTCAGGTTTTGTTCATAAAATCTTTTCCTACACTGATGTCTTCAAGGGTTCTACCTAACCTCTGTCCCAACTGGTTCAGAGTTTCTATTTTAATATTTACATCTTTAATCCATTTTGATTTTAGTTCAGTGCATGGTGAAAGATACAGGTCTAGTTTTAATCTTTGGCAAGTTGAAGCCCAATTTTTCCAGCACTATTTATTAAAGAGGCTATCTTTCCTCCAGTGAGGGTGTTTGGCTCCTTTATCAAAGATGAGATGGCTGAGTGTGTCTGGCGTTGTTTCTGCATCTTCTAATCTGTTCCACTGGTCCTCAGGTCTGTTTCTTTGCCAGTACCATGCTATTTTTATCACAGTAGCTTTGTAGTATAGTTTCAGGTTGGGGATTGTGATAGCCCCTGCCATGTCTCCATTACCTAGAATTGCTTTTGCTCTTGTGGGTCTCTTCTTGTTCCAAATGAATTTTTGGATTATTTTCTCAAGGTCCATGAAGTATGCCTGTGGGATCTCAATTGGAATTGCATTAAATCTATATAGCAGTTTTGGAAGTATGGCCATTTTCACTATATTAATTCTTCCTACCCAGGAGCAGGCAATGTCTGTCCATTTTCTGATATCACCTTCAATCTCTCTTTTCAGAGTGCCATAGTTTTCAGAGATAGGTCTTTGATTTCTTTTGTTAGGATGATTCCTAGGTATTTCAGTTTTTTGGATGCTATTGTGAAAGGAATTATTTGCCCTATTTCTCTCTCAGTGAGTCTGTCATTTGTGTAGAGGAAAGCTATTGATTTTTGTGTGTTGACCTTGTAACCAGCTACTTGACTGAATTTGGTTATTAAGTCTAGAAGACTTTTGGTGGAGTTCTTGGGGTCTTCTATATAGAGTATCATGTCATCTGCAAATAATGACAATTTGACTTCTTCATTACCTACCTTTACTCCTTTTATTTCTTTCTCTTGTCTAATTGCCATGGCTAATGTTTCCAGAACTATATTGAATGAGAATGGTGATAGTGGACATCCTTGTCTTGTTCCTGATTTGAGTGTGAAGGATTTCAGTTTTTGACCATTTAGTATGATATTGGCTGTTGGTTTTTCATAGATGGCTTCTATCAGTTTGAGGTAGAGACCATCTATTCCAATATTTTGTCAGGCTTTTATCATAAATACATGTTGGATTTTGTCAAATGCTTTTTCTGCATCTATGGAGATAATCATATTTTTTTTGTACTTGGCTCTATTGATATAGTGTATTACATTGATTGATTTGTGTATATTGAACCATCCCTGCATCCCTGGGATGAATCCCACTTGATCAGGGTGTATGATCTTCTTGATGATCTTCTGCATTCTGTTTGCCATTATCTTATTAAGGATTTTTGCATCTATGTTCATTAGTGAGATTGGCCTATAGTTCTCCTTTTCGGTTGGGTCTTTCTCTGCTTTGGGGATCAAGGTGATGCTTGCTTTCAGGAATGAATTTGGGAGTATTGCTTCCCTTTCAATTTCCTTGAAGAGTTTAAACAGTAGTGGCAGCAGTTCCTCTCTAAAAGTCTTGTAGAATTCAGCAGTGAAGCCATCAGGACCCGGGCTTTTGTTAGTTGGTAAGTTTTTAATTACATTTTCAATTTCTTTGGTTGATATTGGGTTGTTCAGAATTTTTAGGTCTTCTTCATTCAACTTTGCTAATTCATATGTATCTAGGAATCTGTCCATTTCTTCTGTGTTGTCCATCTTATTGGTGTATAGGTTCTGGAAGTAGGTATTGATGATCCTCTGGATTTCTGCTGGATTTGTTGTAATTTCACCCTTTTCATTCCTAATTGCATGGATTTGGGCCTTTTCTTTCCTTTTTCTGACAAGGCTGGCTAAGGGTTTGTCAATTTTGTTGATTCTTTCAAAGAACCAACTCTTGGCTTCATTGATTTTTTTGTATCATTCTCTTAGTCTCCATTGCATTGATATCTCCTCTGATCTTTATAATTTCCTCCCTTGTATGAGTTTTGGGGTTGTCCTGCTCTTCTTTTTCTAGAAGCTTGAGATTCAGCATCAGGTTGTTTAATTGGGCTCGTTCTGTTTTCCTAATTTGCGTATTCACTGTTATAAATTTCCCTCCTAAGACTGCTTTCATTTTGTCCCACAGATTCCGATATGTTGCATTGTCATTGTCGTTTAATTGAAGGAGCTGTCTGATTTCTTCTTTAATTTCCTCTGTGACCCATTGGTTATTCAGAAGTGTGTTGTTCAATTTCCACATGTTTATGAAATTTTTTGTTTGTTTTGCTATGGATCTCCAATTTCATCACACTATTGTCTCAAAATATACAGGGGATAACTTCAATTCCTTTGCACTTACTTAAACATATTCTATGTGTGAGTATGTGGTCTATTTTGGAGAATGACCCATGTGCACCTGAGAAGAATGTGTATTCTGATTTTGTGGGGTGGAAGACTCTGTAAACGTCTGTTAAGTTCATTTGCTCAGAAGTTCGATTGAGTTCTAGTATTTCATTACTTATTTTTTGTCTAGTTGATCTATCTATTTGCGACAGTGGGGTGTTGAGGTCCCCCACTACAATTGTATTTGTGTGTATATGATTTTTCATGTCCGTTAGTATTTGTTTTATATAGTTGGGCACACTAGTGTTTGGTGCATAGATATTTTTGATTGTCATCTCTTCCTCTTGGATTCTTCCCTTTACAAGGATGTAGTGTCCTTCTTTGTCTCTCTTAATCAGTGTTGGTTTGAAATCTACTTAATCTGAAAATAGGATAGCTACTCCTGCTTTTTTTCATTTCCTGTCACATGCAGTATTGTTTTCCACCCTTTAACTTTCAGTCTATGAGTTTCCTTTTGAATTAAGTGTGTTTCTTGTATGCAGCATATTGTTGGATTTTGCTTCTTGAGCCATTCTGCCAGTCTATTTCTTTTGATTGGTGAATTGAGACCACTAATGTTGATGGTTATAACTGAAATGTATTGACTTGTCATTGCCATGACTTTTTCTTTTTGTTGGGTTCTCCCTCTTTCCATTTAATTTCTTGTCATGCCAGATGGGTTCATTCTGCTTTGCTTCCTGGGGTTGTGATCCTCAATGTCTGTTCCTAGGCTATTGTGTAAAATTCTTTGGAGTGCTGGTTTGGTATTCACGAAGTTCCTAAGGCGCTCTTTGTCATGAAAGTATCTTATTTCTCCATCCATTTTGAAAGATCGTTTTGCAGGGTATATTAATCTGGGTTGGAGGCTGTTTTCTTTTAGGGCTTGGAATATGTCACTCCAAGCTCTTCTTGCCTTGATGGTTTGTGTTGAGAAGTGTGCTGTGATTCTGATGGGCTTTCCTTTGTATGTGATTTGTTTCTTTTCTCTCACTGCTTGGAGAACTTTGTTCTTCTGTTGAGTTTCTGGAATCTTAACAATTATATGCCTATGTGTAGATTTTTTTTTGATCAAGGCTATTTGGAGTCCTATATGCCTCACTTATCTGTATGTCAAGCTCCTGTCCCCTGCTTGGGAAGTTTTCTGCCATTATTTCTGTGAAGAGATTTTTTATGTCATCTGCACTCTCTCCTCTTTCTTCATTGAGTCCAATCAGTCTTATGTTATTCTTCTTTTCATCATCTAGTAGCTGCTGGATTGATTTCTCATGTTCCCTTATAATTTTGAAGCAATTTTTCTTTTCCTGTTCACTAATTGCAATCTTATCTTCTATATCTGAAATTCTGTCCTCACTTTGGCTCATTGTGCTATGTAGACTTTCAATGGAGTTTTTCATGTCCTGGAAATCTGTTTTTATCTGTTTTATGGATTCCATTTGTTTCCTATGTTGGGATTCCATCATGTTCCTGAGCTCCTCTCTGGATTTATTAATCATGTCTTCCACTAGGGGCACAATTTCTCCTGTTATCTGAGAAATTATTTCTGATTTCATTTTTTCCAGATCCCCTTTTGTTGCCAGTTCAGTGGGTCCAGGTGGTTGAATATCAGAGTGTTCCATCTCATTTCCCTTTGGGGTTCCTGTAGGTGATCTGGAAGTCTGGTTTTGAGACTTATTTACGTGTTTTCTAATTTCAACTGGTGTGGGGGGCTGTTAGCGCCTGCACGGATTACCTCCTCTGAGCTGGGAGAGGTGGGACAGGGGGCAGGAGCAGTGGTAGGGATGGTCACCCCAAAACCCTTTCCTGTGGGCTGGGAGCAGCAGGAGGGATGTTGGCCCGGAAGCCCCTTCCTCTGGACCAGGAGCAGTGCGATGGCAGCTCACAAGCCCCTACCTCTGGGCTGGGAGTGGTGGGAGGGATGGTGGCCCAGAACCCCCTTCCTCTGGGCCAGGAGCAGCGGGACAGAAGGTGGCCCAAAAGCCCTCTTCTCTGGGCTGGGAGCAGCGGAAGGGATGTTGACTGGGAAGCCCCTTTCTCTGGACCAGGAGCAGTGGGACAGCGGCTCTTAGAAGCCCCTACCTCTGGGCTGGGAGCAGCGGGACTCAGTACCCTGGTCTGGTGGTCTGGTGTCCTCTGCTTCTTTATAGTGTGGAACCAGGTGGCTGCCTGTCTGCAGCGGGGTGATTCGATGTCTTCCTGTAGTATGTTCTCTTAAAGCCACACTATTTCTTTTCTTCTTCCTTGCTCAATGTGGACAACTCTAACCAGAGTTCCCTTTTATTCTAATAATGTGGATAGATTCTCCTCAACTCCCTTCACCCAATCAATGACTTCTTTGTCTTCCTCTTCTGATCTACTTTTTATTGTGAGTTGTACCCATTTTTCAAAAACATCCTGGAGCCCTTGAGATTTTGGAGAGTTATTCAAGAGTTGTACATAGTCTTTGGAAGACCTTAGACTTTCTTCTCACATACTACATTTGGTTGGAGCCATTTTCTCTTTGTGCAGAGGGCAGAGAGGACAGGGATATGCTCCTTCCTTGGATATGCCCTCCAAGTTAGCACAGACCATAGTTATACCAGGGAGGTAATTGTGATTGTTCGATTTCACCATTTCTACTCCCCTGTTTCTTCCCATATCTATATCTATTCCTGCCAGTAGAAGATAAAAACAAAACTAAACAGTATCTGGAGAGTTGGCTCCTCCATCAAAAAGTTCTGAGAATGAAGCGAGGCCTCCTTTGAAGATCTCAGTGCATCACCTATACTCTAAGAGAACATTTTGCACCCCCTACACATTAAGAAACACTTTTCTGTCTTGTTCTAGCTCACTATTATTGTTGGGATGGCTAGGTCTGGGTGGTTCTGGCCATTATGCCTTGCTTTTATTTGTTGCTCTCAGCCTGAGGATGTCCAAGGGGAATGGCAGGAGCTCCCCTATCCCTTGGAGTTCCTGTGGCAATAGGCGCAGGAGTTGAGTTTCTGTAATCTCCTCACAGTGCTGACTGTGCACGCTTGGGGGCTGTTAATTATAGTGCTTAGATTTATTGATTTATTTTCTTTGCCCAGAACTGATTCTGTTAAACTTCAGATCCTTCTTCACTTTCCTGGCCCAGCTGCCATTTTTAAAAGTTTATTTCATAATGTTAGTTGTAGTATGGTTCTTTTCACTTTTTAAATGAGGTATTATTATTACTACTACTATTATTATTATTATTTCAGGTGGTGGGAGATGCTAGAACCTGCCCTGCTCTCTTTACCTGTCAGAACATTTCTCCTGTTATAAATGGTTGTTTTTATTAATTTTAAAGGTGCTCCTAGCTCCTGGCTGTAGCAGCAGGGACAGTTTATTGATACCTGGCATCAGTTCCGGGTTGAGACAAGGTAAGAATTAGTGTTCTTGGTATAGTGCCCCATGGGATGGTTTAGATGCTAGGGAATGCTCTGACTAAAAGCTCTTCCATAAAAACTTTTCTCCCTCTGAGAAATTGCCACATGAAACAATAAAAAATGGCTCAACGTCAAAAAATGTTGAAAAAGCAAGAGATTTCACTCCCTTCTTTCAAATAGGATCAGATTAAATTGAGCCCCTACTACACATATATGTGTGATTTTTGGCCAAGTTCTCTAACCTACTTAAACTTCAGATTCTTTGTCTTTAAATGCAAACATATCCCTTACTATGCAGACTTACTGGGGAGAATTAAGTGAGATAGCATATTCAACTGAGGCCAAGATGTTTGATTTCAGATGATTTGCAGTAGACAAAAAAATGCCTCTGCTTGCTTCCACAAAGCTATGAAAAAAATGGAAATCCAAGCAGGGGTCTGGATTTAGGGTGACATTGCAGAGGAGAGCAGAGAAATAGCTGGATTAGAATATGATGCTTTGTATGTCTGCCCATTGAGACATTCACCTAAGAGATCTCTGGCCATGGTGACCTCTGCTGAGTGACATGAAGAGTTTGAAAAGCTCAAAAAGGGAAGGATAAACTGCCATGATGTGCACCTTGTAGCTGTGGAGACGACTCAAGACAAGTTATAGTAGAAACATCAGTGTCCTTCTCTTTGAGAGATGACACAATGGAAGCAGGTGTGGAGAAAATGCTCTTGCTCTGTGTGGTTTTTGTTGCCTTTTCCACAGGACCAGATTGGGAAAACCACTGTGTTCAGGTAACAACAAGCCTCAGCAAACTGAAGTATTCACTAACAGAATGCTAAAATCAGGAAGCGGGGGCTGCCTACTTACATTTCTGATTAACCAGTGGTTCATCACATATCCTCATTTTGTTTTCAAAACTTGACTCTATACAGATTGTCTGCTTCTTGGTTCCATAAATATACAACTCTGAATATACCATTTTCTGACATTTTGTTCTTAATTCACTTTGAACATTCTCAGCACAAAGATTGTTAATGGTGCCAAGTGGAGAAAACTGAACTGGGCTCAGAACATACCCTTAGAAAAATTGTATCTTCCTTATGTTATGGTTTCAATTTTGTCCTCTTAAAATTCTCATACTGAACTCCTAACTGCTAGCACCCCAGAATGGGGCTGTATTTGGAGCTAGGATCTTGAAAGAGGTAAATTAAAATGAAGTAATTAGTCTGGCCCCTATGTGATTGCTGTCTTTATAAGGAGAAAGTTGGATACGGACATATACATACAGAATAAAAATGATGCCAGAAATACAAGGAGAAGATGTCATCTATAAGCCAAGGAGAGCCTGAAACAGACGCTTCCTTCATAGCCCTCAGAGTAGTATTCTACTGACATCCTGGTTTCAGACCTCTAGTTTCCAGAACTATGACACAGTAAATTTCTGCTGTTTATGCCACCTGGCTTGTTGTTGTTTGTAACAGTATCCCTGGAAAACTAATACACTTAATTTCCAGCTTTCCCTCTCTGGCCTTGACTTCTCTGGCCTTGTCTCCTTTTCCCTTCTTTTTACTTTATTTGTCCTCTCTGGTATCTGTTATAAAAAGTGCCTCTTCCTATGGTGAAGTGAGAATGTCAGTGGGAGTGAAGTTGAAAGTGGGAAGGGAATCCTAATGTGTACATGAAGGTTTTGGATGGGTGTGACTGGAGTGAGAGATATTTCACTACATTTATAAAATGTATTGTTTTAAATATCAGCTTCCTGACAACAACCATTTGATACTATTTACACTACCTCCGTAAGGAAATTAGGGAGCTTTCTAGGTACCTTATGTTTGGTGATAACAGCAGACAGCATAAGAACAACAAGGATATAAAGTAAAATACTAGTACTTATGACTGAAAACTCTAATCCTTAGACACAAACATGATGGTAGACCAAATCTTGCTGTTGCTTTCTCTTTAGTGGGAGAGTAAAATTTCATCAGTTCAGAAAGAATAAAATTCAAAGGCTTTAAAAGTTATCTTTTATCCCTTCTTTCCTTTCCCCTACCCCTCCCACTTTGGAAAGGAAAAGTCACTAGAAAAGGAAAAAATGGAAACAAAGTCTTTGTAAATAGGGAAGGGTGGAGAGGGTGAAGGGAGGGCAGGAAATGGGGGAAAATAAGAACCAAGATATATCATGTAAAGGTACAAGTTCCCAATGATAAGTATAAATGTATCATATACTTAAATTATGCCAATAAAAGAATTTAAGGGAAGGGCTGGGGATTTAGCTCAGTGGTTCCAGCGCCTGCCTTGCAAGTGCAAGGTCCCGAGTTCGATCTCTGGTACCAAAAAAAAAAAAAAAAAAAAAGAAAGAAAGAATTTAAGGGAAAAAAAAATTATCTTTTATCCTTGCCTAGCATATACAAGGCCCTGAGTCCAGTGCCCAGCACTGAAAAAACAAAACACAACAAAGTAAATAAAAGGAATGTTTTAAAAATTCTCTTTCCATTCACAAATCTAGCAACAATATAATGCTTAATTTGGGTTTCCCCAAAAGCTGAGCCCAAGACAAGGATTGTGGTTAAGCATTTGATTTAAGAAGTGAGCCTAGGATGCATAAGTGAGGGAACTGGATAATAGACAGGAAATCTCAGAAAGTCAAAAATATTTATTAATGAATGGGTTACCAATGTGAACAACTGGGGCTCAGACTAACTTAAGAGGACCCAGGGTGACTAATGGAGCACACCTTAGAGTTGTCCCATGAAAGGGCAAGGAAGTTGGGATATTTACCCAGTGGTTTCCATCCTTCTTTGGTTGAGGTCTTTCTCACGAGCATTAAATGCTGGCAGACACAAATGCAAGCAGTCATCTGTGTACACACCAACAGCCTACAGGTGGTTTAAGGTTGGAAAGAGGAAGCATGAGGAGGCATGGGTATAGAAGATACTGATAACATTTTCTATGGTTAAAGTAAAACTCACAGGACACCACACATTTGAATTGTTGAGGTATTTTAAATTCATACTAAGTGATCTCCAGTATATTTATGCCTCATGAATATTTTTGAAGTCACCCAGATCTTCCATCTTCACTGCTTGGATTTATGCCACCATGATCTTTCACTTAGATCACCATTCCAGCAGGAAAAAGGCCAGCTAGGGAGGATTCATCTCACAGTGCTTAGCCATCTAGGCACTCAGACACCTCTGCAGTCACAAGTCAAGGAGGCCTGGCTACTGCTCAGTCTGAAGCTGGTGGCAGACCTTAGCATCATTTATGTGGGGCTGGTTTTACAGGCATGCAAAAGTACATATGAACAATAAGCATATGAAAACATTTTCAACACCTTTAGCCCTTAAGGATATGCAAATCAAAACTACATTGAAATTCCATTACCTGAGTCAGAATTACTATCATCAGAAATATAAAACATAGTAAATGTTGCAAGGATCCAGGTGTGGGGTAAGGGAAGGAACACTTCTGCAATGCTGGTGGCACTGTAAATCAAGATTGCCACTATGGAAATCAATATGGAGGTTTCTCAAAAAACTAAAAATAGATATACCATTTGATGTAGGTATGGCACTATTTGTCATATATATGAAGGAATTAAAGTAAGCAAACCATAGGGATACTCCATACCCATGTTTATTGTGGGAAAATTTACAATAACCAAGATATGGAACTGGCCTAAGTGCCCATCAACAGAAGAAGAATGGACAAAGAAAATATGATATACATTTATCATATGTATATTATATATATGATGGAGTATTATTCAGACATAGAAAATAATAAAATTTTGTCATTTGCAGAAAAACGGATGATCTGCAGATTATGTAGAGCAAAATAAACCAGACTCAAAAGACAAATATTGTATGTTTTCCCTAATATGTGGAATCTGAAAAAGATGACAAGACAATAAAAGGCAGACAATTATTAGACAAGACAAAGGGAAGAAAGGAAAATAGGAAGGGTTAAAGGGCAGGTAATAGGAGACATGAATACAATAAAAATATGCATTGATACCCCTGAGAAATGTGAAAATGGGAGGGGCATGGGTTAAGGGAGCAGATGAGGGGGAGGATGATTAAAGTATGCTGTATGCATATACAAGTATGCCAGAATGAAGTCCATTAATCTGGGATTATATAACCAATATGGGGAGAAAAAAAGAGAAAGCCAATTGTCATCATCAGTCAATTACACCAAGAAGAATATATTTGATTTAGATTATGTTATTGAGATTAAAAAATAAATTTCCCTTACTTTGCTCATTCTCTTCATTAAATAGATAATTCTTTACAGATATGCACATATGCATACATTACAAACTAAAAGGCAGCTAGGGAAATGACTTTGGTTTTATGCTATTTAAGTAGCTATGACATTTGCTTGTGTCAGATTTTCTTCTTGTTTCCATTTTATGGGCAGAAATTGTAGTGAAAGTAGTAGAGATCTTAGGTTTCTATAGTTCTTGATTTGAATCTTGGTCATCCCAACTTCTAGTATACAGCCTTGGGGAATATATTGCCTCTCGTTTTGCCCCCAACAGATAACCTGGGCTTATTTTCATGGTAGCTGAGTGAAAGTATGCCAGACTTGTTATAAGTTTAGGTTCAGAACTGGAAGAACATCATTTCTACTGTATTCTATTGACCAAAGCAAGTCACAAGGCCAGCCAAGATCTAAGAGGGTGGAGAAACAGACTTCTCCACTAGACAGGAAGAGCTGCAGAGACACATTGCAACGGGCATGGATATGGGAATGTGGAGGCAGGAGGAAGAGCAGGGTTGTGATCAATTTTGGAATCTTCCACACCGTCACCCCATGTTTTTGGAAGAATTTGATAAAAATATACCTGAAGGTGCCTAGGACAGTGCCTGGTGCAAGGATGCTCAACAGTGGTCAGTTTCTCTCTTCCTGTAAATACTAACAGCAAGACTAGATATATTGTAGCTCACCCACTGCACATTGCAGGAGGAGGAGGTTACAGACATAGAACAGATAAACTTTTTAATACATACCTCAGCATTACTTATACTTTTTTCAATAGGCAAATGTTTTTAAAAAAGATTTTTCAAAAGAGCAAAATTATAGGCCTTGTTTTTAGAAAAAGTAGGCAATGTGGTGTCTTTCTGTTGCTCTTCTTTCTTTTTCTCCAAGAATACCCTCAGAATGATAGGACTTCACCTTCTCTCCTCTAGAGGAACAATGTGTTATTTTGGTCTGCCTTTGATCACTGGTGATTCACTTTAAAGGCAGTACCGCTGGAAAAGTGAAGAAAGAGTTGCAATCAGAAAAATGACTATGTAAAAATGGCTTCCTCTGTCCTTCTGTCCTTGTTTCCTGGGAGTTATTTGAGTCACTTCTAAATTCCTTTGCCTTTTGAGAGCCAGTCAGGCTGAGAAGGGTAGACTGGGTCCTGTTCCCCTGGCAGTTCTCACAGATATTCTCTGAGCTCTACCAGGAGGTAACTGGAGAGTGCTTTCCTGGGTAATCTGACAAAAAGACATTTGATTTAGAAACACCAAGCAGAGAAAGTAAGGTTTTTACAGAAAAAGTAGGCAAGAATGGTGCATAATATTAAATTACAATGCTAGTAACTTCACAAAATGTATTAAAAACCTGAAATTTTATGCACAGCTTTCAACTGAACTAACCAAATTATATCCTAAGAAAACAAGAAAAAGTTGCAATTTTTTAAAAAAACTTTTAATTTGTGATAATTTTAGATTTATGGGAAAGTTTCAAAGATAATACAGATATTCCCATACACTTCTCACACATGCTCCCCTATGTTAACAGATTATATAACCATGGGCCTGTTGTTAAAGTTAGGAAAGCAGTATCAGTGTATTACTACCAAGCAAAATCTGGACTGTATTTGAGCATCATCAGTTTTTCCATGAAAGTTCTCTTTTTGTTTTGGGATCCAATCCAGGGCGTCACATTGCATTTAATTATCCTGTCTCCTTGGTATCCTCTGCTCTGTGACAGATTCTCAGTCTTTTTGTGTTTTTAATGTTGTAGATAGTTTTAAAGAGCATTCATGAGGTAATTTATAGACTGCATCTCAATTTGGGTTTGCTTCATGGTTAGGCTTGGGCAATGGATTTGTGAAATAAATACCACAGAAGTCCCCTTCTTGGCATTTTTGTCACATTGTATTGGGGGTACATGATATAAAAGCATGGTCACAGAAGCGCTGTATACAATAGTGAGAAATTGGAAACAGATGCTCAAAACCAGTATTAGTTTAGTACATATTTTGTTATAAATGTATATTGCAATATTTTCTAGCTATTATAAATTATACTGTTGATTGATATTTATAGATAGAAAAGACAGATTGCAAAGTATAGTAATTGCAAAGGATATGTAATAAGGTTTCATTTAATAACTTAAAATATCTGTTTGTATATGTGGCCTAAAAACTCTGCATACTGCCATACCTCAGCCCTGTCAAGGAGATACTTTCATCCTGGAGCCTGCCCCTGGCTGCCCCATGTCCTGGCCCATCACGATTTATTAGTGTAACCCCTCCTGTATTAGCCAGTGTCCACTGCCATACAGAGGTCAGCCATGTGACCCTTCCTGGGGCACCCTGGTCACAGCAGAAAAAGACCCCCATTAGAAGGACTACACATTTTTCAAAGGCATGTTCTACACGATGGGGCTAATGAAGCCTCCTAAATTCATTGTAAGGAATAAACAAGGTAGCATATAACCAAACAACACATATGAAGGTGCTTGTCCTAAAAGGTCAATATAGATGTTGCCAAACCAGCAGAATCATCAAGAAAACAAGGGGAACAGAAAGAGCAGGTCATATAGGGAAGGAAATCTCCTGAGGCAAATCCTGTTCTTTCTTTAAATCTCTTTCTGTATATACGGACTCACTCCTCTAGAAATAACCTTCTGCATGTTGGTTGCCTGGGATCACAGGCCAGAGCACTTCCTTTCTACTAATGTCAGTGGAAATTGACCCCCTCTCTGGTTTATGGGTGGAAATCAATTCTCAACCAGGAGACCCTGAAAATTATCTCTGGGGTTCATTATCTGTGCTGTGCTTTGCACTGGATGATAATGCCCTGAAAAATAAAAACAATATTTTGTCAGTCCCATTACCTCAATGGTGTTTGGCCCAGAGTAGATGCTCAAAATGTGCCTAGTAAATGAAATTAACAAGAACAGTCTTCCATAATATCAAAGCCTCCCACATCCCTTTCATCCTGCCTTCCTTTTTTCAATTTAAGGAGTTCTGTGTGGCATAACTGCTTCATCTTCTTTTGCCCAAACTACTCAAATTGACCACTAAGGACTTTTTCCATCTCTCTTACTCTGAGTGTGCCTCATTCCTGTTGTCAACTTTCCTTTTATTAAATTCTCAGCTCAAATGCTCTCTCCTTAGAAAAGATTTTCTGTCCCTTCTCTGAAGAGGCATCTTCCAGTTACTCCCTCTCATCATCCTTTTTAATTTCTTTGCTGGACTTACTATGATCTATAGATATTCTTTCTTTTTCTTTCATTCACTCCCCCCACCATGTTTCCCAATTTCTTTGTTCATTTTCTGAATCTCTGATTTAACAGATAACTCCATAAGGGAGGAGAGACCTTACCTGTGTGTCTGTTACTGTATCCTTAAGATCAGAGCAGTGTTCAATAAATTTCTATAAATGAATTCTACAAAGAAACACCTTACTCATTTCTCTGACCCTAATTTACCTCTCCAACTGTTCCCCAATTTAACACTAACATCAGATGATCATAGTGTTTGCTTAAAATTCTTTGATGTCTTCCCATGACCTCCAGTTCTCATATTTCCAAATGTTTAGATTTCAAAGGACAACTCTCAAAACACATTTCTTGGATTTTTCCTGTCTCATAAGTACTTTAAAAATTTACCAGTAGTACTTTAAATCTTACTTTAAAATTACAAATTCTAATGAAAAAAGATTGACAAGAATGCAGTGATATTAATAAGAAAATATGAAAAAGAGATAATGACAAAAATTAATTTATTTCTATTTTTAAAACTATATTTTTCTCCCTTCACCATGGATTAAAGAAAGTTCTGGGCCCAGAGGCCTGCCATTGAGTTGGTAAGTGCGTGCAGATCCTGGGGAGCAGTTGTGTGGCCCGGACTATGCAGCTGCAGATGGATCCCAGCCAGGGCTCTGCCCCGACCCCAGAGGCTCCTGCACACCTGCCCAAGTGAAGCCATGCCCAGAAAAGAACTGCACAGGTGCAGAAGCTTCAGCCAGAGGCCTGCCAAACCATTGGCCACAGCCAAGGACCCACCTGAAAAAGAGCTACACAGGCACACAAGCAATACCCAGAGGCTTGCCCCAATACCTCTGATAAGTGCATGGAGACCCCAGCCAAAGCCTACCAAGACAACAGGAACTGAGGTGCACAGCCCCCAGCCAAAGGCCCTCCCAGACAATAGCTACATAGGGGCTCCAGGAAGAGGCATGCCTAGGTACCATCCCAAGTGTGCATAGGCCCAGCCAGAAGCCTACCCAGACAACAGGTCAGCTCAGGAATACAGAAGGCCACCATTCTGAATCCAGGAATTGGTGTACTGGTGAGCAGCAGAGTAAGGCTGATTGGTGGCTTGCTGAGAATTCAAGACCACTGGGTGAGCAAAAAGTCACCTCAACAAAGGCTCAGCATGCTGCATCTGTTGAAATTAGAAGACACACAAATAAATCTCAAAACCAGACTTCCAGATCACCTAAGGCAATTGAAAGGGCAACGAGATGGAACAATCTGGTACTCAACCACCTGGACTCCCTGAATTGGCAATGAAAGGGGATCTGGGAAAAATGAAATCAGAAATAATTTCTCAGATAACAGCAGAGATTGTGCCCATAGTGCAAGACATGATTAATAAATCTAGAGAGTATACAGATAAAAAAATAGAGGAGCTGAGGAACATGATGGAATCCCAACATAGGAAACAAATAGAATCCATAAAACAGATGCAAACAGGTTTCCAGGAGATTAAAAAATCCATTGAAAGTTTACAAAGCAGAATGAGCCAATGTGAAGATATTTCAGATATAGAAGATAGGATTGCAATTAGTGACGAGGAAAAGAAAAATTTCTTAAAAATAGTAAGGGACCACGAGAAATCAATCCAGCAGCTGCTAGACCATGCAAAGAAAAATAACATAAGACTGATTGGAGTCAATGAAGAAACAGGAGAGAGTGCAGACCACATGAAAAAACTGTTCACAGAAGTAAAGACAGAAAACTTCCCAAATAGGGGAAAAGAACTTGACATACAGATGAGTGAGGCATATAGGACTCCAATTAGCCTTGATCAAAAAAAAAAACACAACCAACTACACATAGGCATATAATAGTTAAGATTCCAGACACCCAACAAAAGAAAAAATTCTACAAGTTGTTAGAGAAAAGAAACAAATCACATACAAAGGAAAGCCCATCAGAATCACAGCAGACTTCTCAACACAAACCCACAAAGCAAGAAGATCATGGAGTGACATATTTCAAGTCTTAAAGGAAAACAACCCTCCAACGCACATTGATGTACCCTGCAAAACTATCTTTCAAAATTGATGGACAAATAAGATACTTTCATGACAAAGAGGAACTACTCAAATACCAAATGAGCACTCCAAAAAATTTTAAACAATATCCTAGGAAAAGATAATGAGAATCACAACCCCAGGAAGCCCAGCAGAATGAATCCATTGGGCATAACAAGAAATTAAATGCAAAGCGGGGGGGGGGGGAATCCAACAGAAAGAAAAACTCATGACAATGATAAGTCAATACATACCAGTTATAACCATCAATGTTAATGGTCTCAATTTACCAATCAAAAGAAACAGACTGGCAAAATGGGTCAAGAAGCAAGATCCAACAATATTGTGCATACAAGCAACACAAGTCAAAAAGAAACACAAAGACTGAAAGTTAAAGAGTGGAAAACAATACTCTGTGTGACTGGAACCCAGAAAAAAAATCAATAAATGTAATATACTATATTAACAAAGCCAAGGACAAAAGCCATATGATCATCTCAATAGATGCAGAGAAAGCATTCAACAAAATCCAACACCCGTTCATAATAAAAACCCTACAGAAAATTGGAATAGAAGGTCTTTATCTCAACCTGATTAAGGCTATATATGAAAAACCAACAGCCAACATCATACTAAATGGTCAAAAACTGAAAACTTTTATGCTAAAATCAGGAACAAGACAAGGATGCCCACTATCACCACTCCTGTTTAATATTGTTCTGGAAACATTAGCCACAGCCGTTAGAAGAGAGAAAGAAATAAAAGGAATAATGATAGGAAAGGAAGAAGTTAAACTGTCATTATTTGCTGATAATATGATATTTTACATAGAAGACCCAAAAAACTCTGCCAAAACACTTATAGAGTTAATTGACAGATTTAGTAGAGTAGCTGGATACAAGGTCAACACTCAAAAAATAATAGCCTTCTTGTACACACATAACAGACTCACTGAGAGAGAATTAGGGAAACAATTTCTTTTCCAATAGTATCCAAAAAAGTGAAATATCTAGGAATCAACCTAACAAAGGAAGCAAAAGACCTCTATAAAGAAAACTATGGTACTCTGAAAAAACAAATCAAATAGGATATAAGAAAATGGAAAGCCATCCCTTGTTCCTAGGTAGGAAGAACCAATATAGTGAAAATGGCCATATTTCCAAAACTATTACATAGGTTTAATGCAATGCCAATTGAAATTCCAAAAATATATTTCACAGAACTGGAGAAAACAATTCAAAAATTTATTTTGAACCAGAAGAGAACTAGAACAGCAAAAGCAAATCAAGGCAACAGAGATATGGCAGGGGGTATCACAATCCTCAACTTGAAACTATACTACAAAACTACTGTGATAAAAACAGCATGGTACTGGCAAAGAAACAGACCCAAGCACCTGTGGAATAGATTAGAAGATGCAGAAACAACTTCAGACATACTCAACCACCTTATCTTTGACAACAGAGTTAACCACCCTCACTGGAGGGAAGATAGCCTATTTAAAAATGGTGTTGGAAAAACTGGATTTCAACCTGCCAAAGATTAAAACTAGACCCATATCTTTCACCGTGCACTAAACTAAGTTCAAAATGGATTAAAGATCTAAATATTAAAACAGAAACACTAAAGTTACTGGAAGATAAGTTAGGTAGAACTCTTGAAGACATTGGCATAGGAAAAGACTTTATGAACAAAATCTCAGTAGCACGGGAACTCACACAAATAATCAACAACTGAGATCTCTTCTTATTAAAAAGCTTCTGCACTGCAACAGAAACCACCAACACAGCTAAGAGACAACCTACAATGTGGGAAAATTTTTTAGCAGCTGTACCTCACTTGATCTTAGCCAAAAGGCTGAGAAGCGATTAGCAGCAGTACCTCAGACAAAAGACTACTAGCTAGAATACATAAAGAACTGAAAAACAATCAGACCCCTCCAAATTTAAAGACCCAATTCAAAAATGGGCATCTGAAATGAACAGACATTTCTCAGACAAAGAAATAAAAGCAGCAAATAAACATATGAAAAAATGTTCAACATCACTGGTCAGTGGAGAGATGCAGATGAAAACAATGCTGAGATTCCACCTCACCCCTGAAAGAATGGCTGCTATCAAGAAATCAACGAATAACAAATGCTGGCCAGGGTGTGGGGAGAAAGGAACCCTTTTCCATTGTTGGTCGGAGTGCAGACTGTTGAAGCCACTGTGGAAATCAGTATGGAGATACCTCAAAGAACTAGGGCTAGAGTTCCCATTTGACCCAACTATTTCCCTGCTGGTTTCTTCCCTCCAAAATTTAAAGAATCATACCACATAGATATATATATGTTTATAGTGGCACAGTTTGTTTCCAAACTAAAGCTTGGAAACAGCCCAAGTGCCCATCAACTGGAAACTGGATAAAGAAGATGTGGGTTTTTTTTTTTAAATAAAATGGAGTACTACTCAGCCATAAAGAATGAGAAACTAGAGACATTTATAGCTAAATGGATGCATATTGAGGCGATACTCTTAAGTGAAATAAATACGTCACGCATGTGTAAATACCGAATAGTTTCTCTATTGTGAGAAACTGAAAATGTAAATAAGGACTAAAAGGTATAATAGATAATGTGAAATAGGAAGAAAAGGGGCAAAGGGGAAGGGGAAGAGGGAGGGGTAGGGGAAAGGAAAGAAGGGAATGGAATTAATGTGAAAAAATGAAAAAAATGGAAACAATGGCTTTGTAGATTGGGAGGGGTGAAGTGGTTGAAGGGAGGGCAGGGGAATGGGGAAAAAATAGACCAAGATGCATTATGTAAAGTTGAAAATTTCCAATGATGAATCATTATACTGTATACCTTAAATGTACCAATAAAATTAATTAAGAAAAAGAAATTTCTTTATCCTTGCTCAGTATTTTGGCATAAGTGAATCATGGAATGAAATAAAAATTCCTTAATTAAGTCTTCTGAAGCCCCTTGCACTTATGCCCCAGCTTGCCTGCTTGTCTGAGTCCTGGCTCCTTTTCCTCCTGTCTTTTAGGCTCCAGATATAATGATTCAATTACTCAAGGTTCCTTGATTATGCCAGACCTTGTCTTGGTGCCTTTGCTTACAGTGTTTTCTTGGCTGCAAAGGTTTTTGCCCTAGCCTGCCTGCTTAATTTCTATGGTAACTCTTGCATTATCTGTTCTCCAGGGTTTACTTGATTCTTCTGGACACATGTTTGTCTTCTTCCTCTTTGTTTCTATTGGCTCATGAATATATCTGCTCTCTTCAACAGCCAGGTTGGATTGAAGTTGTTTATTTTTGTTCCCTGGTTGAACATAAACTCACAGAAGCAAGGGACTATGTTTTTTCATTTTTTTTAACTGCTGTGGAATGTGTGGGGTGTTAGACACTGCTATGTCTGTATGTGTCTTCCCAAATTCATGTTGAAACTTAATTTCCAATGCAATAGTAGTAAAAGGTGGAACATTTGGGAGGTGATTAATACATGAGGATTCCTCCTTCCTGAATGTGATTAAGACCTTTGTACAAGAGGCTTCACACATAACTCAATCCTTTTTGCCTTTCCTTTTCTTCCATCAAGTGAGAGCATAGCAGTCATCCTCTTCTGGGGATACAGCAATATGATGCCCCCTTGGGAGAAGATAAAACAGGGCCTCAGTTGACACTAGACCTGATATTATCTTGAACTTGGACTTGCAAACCTCCAGAACTGCAAGGAATAAATTTCTATTGTTTGTAAATCACCAAGTTTGTGGTATTTTATGGACCTAGAAATAGTAATCAGGGCAAGGAATAGAAGTAGATTGTCTAGATTTTTCTCTGCCATCTCAGGTAGCCGAGGCAATAAAATGGGATGAAGAAGCTTTCTGCATGGCCTCTTGCTTTATGACCTCTGGAGGACCCTTTTCTCTTCTTCATGGTGATAGAATAGTATACTTGAGCAAGGCAGTGCAGGCTCCAGGTTTAGGAGAAAGTGTGGTGTATGAGCCTGCACTTGCACTGAAAGGGTATAATGAGACCTTGAGATTTGGTTGACGAGTGAAAGACACCAGATGAGAATTTTGACGGAAGTCCAGATACTATTAAGATGTATACACATGTCTGGAATATCCTCTTTGCATTCACTGTTACTATAATGAGAAATTTCTATATTAGAAATAGGTAGTTGGACAGGTTCGAACAATTGTAGGACTGAGGGTGCGGTGGTTTTAAAATATATGTGTTAATTTTTAAATTTGATTTAACAAGGAATGGGTGTATAAATGTATTTATAAAATGTATTTCTTGCTTTCTTGATAAATAATGCAGAATGGTCATGAACTTCTCTGTAACAATTCAGGTCACCATAAGCATCACTCACTTAGACTCTGCTCTGTGTTTTCCACACTGCTAATTCTGCTTTTTGCAGAATGTGAGTTTAAGTTCTGCAATGGTATTGTTTTCCTTTCAGTTTCTTTTAAAATTATATATGTCTTCTTTCCATGATTTTCTCATTATTTTGAATTATCTCATAAGTTAGAATGAAGGTGTAAAGAATTTAAGCAACTTACTTTTTCCAGGGAATTTCACAAGAAAAAAACCATTCAATTTCACTGCAACTTTAAAACTATATCTCCAACTTTCACAGTTTGAATTTTTCAACTTGTTATCTTCTCCTATTCCAGACTCCTGCAAGGATGTCAGTTGTCCAATTTGAGTGTAGACCACTCTTATCCAGCCACCTTGTCTCTTGGAAATAAAAAACTTCCAGGGTCTCCAAAGTTGCCAGACAAAAGCTGGATTTTATGATGATTGAGAATGTTCCCACGCTCATAAAAATGCAGATAAATATCAGTCTTTCCTAGGGTAGAAAAAGTCAAACCTGAGGAAAAAAAGTAATACAGTGAATGGACTTAGAGCCTTGAAATAGGCAAATAGGGACCAAAATCTGATAACACTCACCAGATGAATTTCATTACATAGTTGTGGGAAGGCCAAGCAGATCTCAATTTGAAACTCATTTCTACAATTAACTAGCTATGTAGATTTTGCCAAGACAATTTCCCCAACTCTCAGTTTGTTATCTGCAAAAAGGAGAGCTGTGAATGCTTTCTTATTGGATTGTCCTGAGGGTTAAATATGAAAACATTTTGAACCCATTCAGTCAGGTTTCTAGCACATAGAACAGACTTACATATTATTTCACTTTTATCTCCACATCCATCAGTCTTTTTTCAGGAAAAGGTAACACTGCCCTTGAGCTATACTATTAAAAAGGAAATAACCATTTGGGATATTATTAATGCCCACTTACAACTTTTTCAGCCCATTTGAAATAAGTGATTAATAATCATC
Source organism: Heterocephalus glaber (assembly GCF_053883595.1). Lineage (NCBI taxonomy): Eukaryota > Metazoa > Chordata > Mammalia > Rodentia > Bathyergidae > Heterocephalus > Heterocephalus glaber. The sequence goes on along the minus strand of NW_028258324.1, from coordinate 8,011,732 downwards.
TCTTAAGATGTATATATTTTCAATTTTTTTTTGTTTTTTGTAGTGTGTGTGGTTGTTTTTGTTTTCTGTTTTGCCAATGTCTTGTTTTGAACCTGACCAAAGTAAAGAAACTTGTTTACCCAAATCCACCAGTGGAAAGTTGTCCAGGTAGCATTCTGAGGGTATATCAATCAGAAATGTTATTTGGCTGTTAGTAATAAAGTGTTGGAAAGAGCAGCTTGAGTCAATAGAGGGTTTTATTTTTCTTATACTGGTAATAATATAGTTGTCATCATGAAAACAAAGACCCAGGTTCCATTTGTCTTACTACTTAGCCTGCCTTTGTAAATGCTGCTTCATGATCACATGACAGCTGACCTACCTTCACTTTCAGGTGGAAAGTAGGGAAAGGGTAAAGGCATTAAGGTACTTGCCAGCTGAGACTTTATCACTCTGTTTTAAGATTCTCATGGAGATATGTCTAGAGTAGCATTGTACTTTCTGCAATGATGGAAATAGTCTATACTTGAATGCTTCAAGATGTTAACTGCTAGCCATTTAAAATGTGGCCAGAGAGCCAGGCATGGTGGCACACCCCTGTAATCCTAGCACTTAGGAGCCTGAGGCTGGAGGATCACTTTAAATTTGAGACCAGCCAGGGCTACATAGTGAGCTCAAGACCAGCCTGAACTACATAGCAAGACCCTGTCCCAAAAAAAACAAATACAAAATAAATAAAAATGAAATAAAATGTGGCTGGGGAAACTGAGGAAATAGATTTCTAATTTTACTAAATTTAAATGAATACTCATGTTCAGTGACTGCTATATTGGAGAGTGCAGGGTTAGACCTTTGACCCATGACTACTCCAGCTGGAAGAAAGGCTGGAAAATGTGGGCTTGAGGCTAGGCATGTTACTGCCTCCCAGAAAGTTGTGATTTTCTTAGTAAGAAAAACAAACAAACAAACAAACAAAAATAAATATGGGCTGGGAAAATAGCAGTTTCTTCAACAGAGGAATAGCTGCATGCTAACATTTCTTAAGGCCAAAGGAATGGAGTCCTGTAGGTTTATCACAGGCATGAGAGATGGTGTGCCTAGGAAGATATTGTATTGGCGAAAAGCAAAATCTTAGAGCTTGGGTTCCATTCAAGTACCTTCTTTTTATAGTGTGGAAACTGAGGCTCAGAGGGATGACTGAGAGGCTTCATTAAAACATAAAGGGAATAATCTGCTTTGAAATAATATAAAGCCAATTTGGCTGCCTTTTAAACATCACCATGGTAAAAGGTAAAATTTCAGAAAGAAAATGCTGTTTGCCTATGGTTTTTCAAACACAGGAAAGAAAACCTAGAGAGATTTTGATGCCACCTATTGGTAGACAAAAGCACAAGGCAATCTTTCATAGTGTAGCTTGGTACTGAGCGTTAGAATCAGCAGTCACATAGTGCTCTGGTATAAGAATGACAGAAAGTGGATGTAATCCCTGTGTATTAGTTCTTCCTTGACTTGTAGCATTTTAGAAGAGCTTTCTTAGAGTGTTCCTTTCTACTTTCCAGCAATACGACCCACCTCAGGGATATACAGAAATCCCAGAGGAAGACATCTCAGTCAATTCTCAAAATCTCAAGAAATAGAAAAAAGAACATATTTTAAAGCTATAAATAATCCTGGGGTGAGATTCAAGGATCTTATTTGATCCACAGTCTCAAAAATAAATTCTGTTATTTACAGCAGCCCTGTCAACTAGTTGAGTAGGTGACCATCCTACAGCTCCAAGGAAGAAGTTAAAAAAAGAAAACAGAAAACAGAATTCAATTTCAAAACAAAATGCTCACCCTGACTCACTCAGGGAAGGATCCAAGGTTTTTGATGCAGGGCACTGACTCTATGCCTATTTTTCCCCATCATCTGCCACCCTTGAAAAATGGTACCAACTGCACTGGTGAGAATCCACAGTTCTTTTTTGTTCTCTGGCTCTGATCCAGTATTTTACTTGTCACACTGATGGGTGAGATGCCTTTCATATTGGCATAGGACACAGAGCGGATGCCTCCCTTATGTTATCAGAGACCTGGCAAGCGAGTCTACTCAGATCAAGAGCCTCCTTCACAGCTTGACAACGCCAATGCCACCATTGCTCTGTGGGTTGGCTTTAGATAATTTTGACCATGGCTGTAGATCCCAGCAGCTCAGGATCCATGAAAAGGAGAATTGGGAAGAGGTGAGTGATACAGACAAAGGGATTATCATTATTAAGGGGGTTCTGGCTGGTGGGCACCTTGCTGTGGGGGCAGTGATTGAGAACATATTAGCTGGTTATGAATCTCTGCTTGTACAGATGAGCTGTTGATTTCATATGAGAGGTGGGAGTAAATTCTGCTTATATGCCCTGGAAAGAGCCCATTTGAATTTACCTTCAGTGGCATTCCTTGGGAAAAAATTCTGGCATACAGCTCCACGTGTGCTTTGCATCCTGGCTTATAGGTAACTGTTTGTTTCTAATTAGGGAGCCAAAGCCTGCTGGCAGTATAAACCATATTTGTCACAAGTTGTGGTGCTTTGTTCAGTTTGTGCGTCTATGCTTTTAACATGGGGGCCAAAGATAACTGTACTAGATTTTTCTGTATGGTCTCTGGCTTTACTTCTGTTCCATAGCCCATTTGTTATCCATTCTTAGTTGCCATCTTCAGAGCCTGCTTCAATTAACACTCCCTGTTCCCCTGGTAACTAATTGTGTCTCTGGTTTCTTCATTCTGACCACCCAGATCCTAGGTTTTTTGGTAAACATTATAAAGCTTACTTGGGCAGGATACTGTTAAACTTAAATACTAGGGTAGTAAGTAGAATGCCTAAGAGATTCCTGGAAATAACATCTGAATTCCTTTTCTCTGACCTGTAAAAAAGAGGTTTATGTTAAATGATCTCTAAGATATTTAAAGCATTTTTAACTTAAAATATGTTTACTGACTGACTACCTGCTAAGTGACAGACATTGTTCTAGGCATTGGGGTTATGCTCATGAACAAGGCAATAAAGAGACATATCACCTACTTTTATGGAACTTAAAATTTAGAATTTACAATCAATATGCAAGAAAATAAACAATGACTCTCCCCCTTGTTTCTTTCACCTTTGCAAGTTCAGCCTAATACAAACTTCAAGCTCATCTCCAAGATTACATCTTAATAAAACCTGGAGGGAATTGGCAAACAGGTGCTGGTTTTGCCCTCCCAGCATCCATCCTCCCTTTACCGGTAGGAGAGTCCTGAGGATTCCTTGGAGGAACATTCTTATTCCTTCCAGTCTGTGTGGTTCAGGTTGGGCTCCACTGGGTGCAGTGCTGTACGCACATTGTGTGCGTGGCAAGCCTGACCCATGTATTGTAATCTCATAACTCAAGGTCATGATGATTGGCTTGTGCAAAATCTCATGGCCCAAGTTTTCTCAATCAAAGCAAACCCATGGCTTCATGTGGGAGCTTCTGTGTACAGACAGGCTTTCTGAGATTCTTTCTTTCTAGGGTTCACATTTAGTGTTATCTTATTTCAGAGGTGCTTGGGGGATTACTGGAAGAAGTAAATTTTTTTTTTTTCCTTTTCTTCCGGAAGCTCTTTCCCTGCTTCTTTAAGCTCTTCTTGTGCTGGGCACAAGGGAACATGCCTGTAATCCCAGCACTCTGGGAGGCTGAGGCAAGAGGACTGCAACTTCAACAGCTGGAGCGATGTAGCAATTCAGCTTACCTGCTTAAAAAAAAAGCTGGGGATGTAGCTCAGTGAGAAGGCCCTGGGTCCAACCCCCAGTGCCATAAAAACAAACAAAACACAAAGAAAGCTTGCTGGAAAGTTCTATACAACCATCAATGAAGTCCTTGCTTCTTATCCTAGTAGTTCTCCTTTGGCCTTTGAAACTGGAAACTATGGTTGGCAAAAAAGCTCTTGGTTGATGACTCCTTCACCCACTGAGGTATCTTGTTGGTGCTTAAGTAGGGTGGGGAGGGAGAACCTCCCATCTCCTTGTGTCCTTGTCCATATTAGATTGCAATGCCTTCCATGTCTTTCAAAGTCAGAGAGAGCCTCTTATGCATTTTAACTTATGGGTTCTGAAGTACAATTTGTGATTCTAATAATACCTATGTGCTGAGAGAATTTAGTTGCCTCATTTATCCATGGTTCCAGAAACAATCAGAAACAATATACAGCAGTTCTCTCCATTGTTCTCCATTTGCCTGAATTTGATTTTGAATAAGTTTGGAATGGAAAAGTCACTAATTCCTTCTAAAGTGTGTCGCGCCATGAGACAGTGGTTACCGCTTACATAAGATGGCATGCTTACATCTATTTTTAAGTGGAGGTACGCCCTAAGCATTTCCTTATCTTATTTGGGAGAGGGATGTATTCAGGAAGACATTATGGGGTGAAGACTAGTTGTCCATTCATTTATTCATGCATTTGTTTGCTAAATTAATTCCCAGGCTTCTGCCACATGTCAGCTCGGGAGTGGACACTGAGGTTAGTGGGAGAGCAGAATCTCCACCATGTTTGGGGACAGTTGAGCATTCATCCAAGAAGTTTCCTGGAATGTGTGAAAAAAAAAAAAGTGTAACTCCCATCCTCTCCTCTCCTCACCCCCACGATATTGCCGTTTTAGCAGGGAGGAGCCGAGTCCAAGCCCTTAGAGAACTGAAGCCCCGGCCCGGGTCGGGGCGTGGCGCGGCCAGGACCCGGGTGGGGCTCGGGCTCGGGGCAGCGCTCGCGGCCGCCGCAACCACCCCCCAGGGGGCGCTCGCGCGGAGGCTGTAGAACTAGTATCTCGCCGGGTGCGGGGCGCATGGTTTCGTCAGAAGGTGGCAATCTGTGAGAAGCTGCCATCTCCCCGCCACCCGCTCTCCTCACCGCTTCTTCCTTCCTTCCTCCTTTTCTCTCCCCGCGCTCCCTGCCTCCTTCCCCAGTTCCTTCCTCTTTACTTTCGGAGTTGGCAGCACCCAGCTGCACCCCGCACGTTGCCACCCTCCTCCCCGCCCCCACCCAAGGATGGAGTCCCGGTTTCCAGAGGGACCAAACTCTCCTCTCAGCAGCTTTGCTCTCCGCGGTTGCTAAACTGACCCGGGAGGACCAGGGGGAGGGTAGTGCGAACTCTCGCCACGACCACGCAGCCCCACCGCCGACCAGCTCCACTCCGAAGCCGGACCGCTCATCCTGGGGGCGGGACCGACCGCGTCCAGAGCTGAATTCTCTCTGCACTCTCCGAGGTTGTCACACCCAGGTGCGTAAACGCCAACTCTGATTCCAGTGTTCTCGGGGCGCAGGGGTTGCAAAGTCGGTTGGGGCTGCTGCGTAGCAGGACCAACTTTTGAGATGCACTGGTTTTCGTTTGGATTCGCTTGTTTATCTTCGCTATTGTTGGAAGAAGCAGCTGCAGGCAGCCCTGAAAGCAAAGGAACTTCAATCTCTCCCGTCTCGCCTTCCTACCTAAAGTCACCTCGCCCAGCTGGGGTGGGCAAGTGGAGGGGAAGGGGGCCGCGGGGTGAGATCGGGCAGGGAGGGCGCCAGCGCCCTGGGGGAGGGGTGGTTGTTTTGGGAACCGGAAGGGGGAGAGGACGGTCCTGGCCGAAGTTGCAGCTCCCCCTCTTGACGTCCAGAAAGCTGCGGGACAGCGTAACGCTTGACCTACCTTTAGTTTGGGTGCAGCTTGCCCAACTCCTTCCCCACCCCCTTTTCCAATAATATTTCATTGGGTTTGGGACTCCCTGTCTTTAACTCTAATCAATAGATTTGCAACGCCTGCCTCGGTTCTCCTCCTGTTAAATGAAGTAGCCAGAGGCAGAAGGGGATGGGGTGAGGGATAGGGCAGGAAGGATCCCTGGGACTTCCTGTAGTACCACAGACGCCCAGTGCTGTTAGGACGGAGTCCAGGGGAGACAATCAGGGGGTGTCCTCTCCAAGTCAGGGGAGTGTGGATTACCCTTGGGTGGGAAGCAGGCTGAATCCCGAAGTACTTTTAGGAAAACCATTCCTTCCTCTTAAAGTAGGTGGGCTTTCAGGTTCCACTTCCCGTACTGCCCCCCAGCTCAGACCGCCACCAGCCGGCCTTGCAAGGTTGGCTTCTACTCCCAGAGTTTGGCAGGTTCTAGATGGGGTAAAAAGACACCCCCCCCCCCGAGATGATCCAAGGGGCACGAACCAAGGAACCAAGGTTGTGGGGGCTCAGGAGGTGGAGGCCTTGAGGATGGGGGAGATGGCCCTAGGAAACTGCCAGAGACTTGTCTGAGAAAGGCCCCTGACCCCACACACTGACCACAGATTCCTAGTAAGTTAGCGCCTTTGGGAAGAGATGCCTCAGCACCTCTATACTTTGCACGACTATGAATACCAACTCTTCATCCTTTTGCTATTTTGCTGGGACCTTTTGGTTTCTCTTGATTCACTTGGTTTTCTGTTTCCTCAACAGCATTTTGAGCTGTACAGATCCTTCTCCTATTAAGAACAAAAAAAACAACCTTAGCTTCAAATAATTTTCTGCCTTCTTCTCCCCTCTACTTCCCTCTTAATTAACAGTCTCAGTTTACAGAGACATTAGTGTTTTTTGCTTTGTATCAAAACAAACTAAAAAACAAAAACCTAATAACTTTCCTAGGGTATAGATGTTTTGAATCCATGACAGTATTTTGTAGTTAGTATTCATTGGTTAAACTGTTTAACATATCCACTGAAAAGCCAGAGGCAAAAAATAACTTTTATTTGATGCCCTTCAAGTTTAGGAAAGTCCCATTTCTTTTTATTAACCAGCAGGTAAGACAGAGCTCAGGATGGCCTTGGCTGTGATTAGATGACTTCTGATGTTTTCATTTCTCTTACCGAGCTGTGCTCCTACATTGAACTCGTTTGATTTGCTTGCCCACTTTCAAGAGGCTGACAAGGTCAATCTAGCAGATCAAGGCTCTGAGCTCAGAGTTGGTCAAAGGTTCTCACATGCAGAGAAGTAGGTAAAAATAGAGGGAGAGTTGGGAGATACAGATAGAATACCTGTGTCAATGGTGGGTAACAATAAAGGCCAAAATTTGCTCATTTATCTCTGATGGGAAGATTCTGATGGTTTCACAAATCAAACTCAAACCATATCAGAACTAGGTGATACCCCCTGAGCATTACATAAAAGGCCGTATTGTTCATAGCAGGAGTGGACATTGAATTCTGGACAGCTTTCAGTGGTTGTGTGACAAAAGCTTGCCTGTAATGGAGCCAAAGGTCTACTCACGTGTTGCCATGTGCAAACTCTTGTGGCATTAAACTCATGCCTTTCCTGTGAGTAGTCAGCCTCTCTTTTTATTCTTCCAGACACAGGCCTGGCATACACTGTGGGAACAGGCACAGATGGGGTGTAGACATGAGACAACCACTTCACTAGAACTTCTAACTATTTAAGAATAGTTGCTCTGAGATTTGTGAGTTGTTTTTAATTGTAAAAAGAGAGGGAAAGACTTCATGTTTATCTCCTACTGTCTAGTAGCAGCGTGGCATTTTGTTTGGATTATTGGTTTGTCTTAAGGGAATCCTACTTTTAAAGGTTTTAATTAAAAGTTGTCTTGTTCTAAAGTATTTCTTGATCTGCATGTGGATTTTGATTAAATGTACCTTGTTTTAGTTACTAGGAAGCAAAGATGCTATTTCCAGAAAGTTTTATATAGTATTTCAAAAAATAGAAGAAAGCTTCAGTTCTCCTCCTTAATAGATTGTTTTAGTCAATTATCACTAACTGAAAGCTTTAAGATTATCTGACTATAAGAAGTAATCAAGAGGGAAAAAGTGGGTTAATGGTGAAGTTTATTCACATCTGCATTAGAATTTTTTGAAACTCAACTGAATGTATTTATAGGCTTCGTATCATGCCTTCATCTATGTTCACTTTGCAAATTTTCTGAAAGATAATACCTTAGACAACCAGGGCCATGCATACTCACATAAAGAAATACGTTTTACATTTAGAGGTAAATGTATTGGAACTGAGCAGTCCATATTGGGTATAATCAATGCCTCACTCTTTCAGAGGAGTCTGGATCCAGAACAAAGAATGAGATTACTCTGATGATATCCACCTGACTGCCTGGGTACAGGCCTCCATACTACTTTGGAAAATCATTACATGTGTCTTTGTATTTTAAAATCAGAGATGTGACAAGAAAAATCTATATTTCATGCATTTTTTGAAGAGGAAAAGGACTAAATGTGTTCCCTATATTTGATTTTTCCATTTTTGTCTTGTTAGTATTTTAAAACAAAACAAAACCCCCTTTGGATCCATGCAGTAATCCAAAGTCATATTTCCTTGGCAACAGTAGCCAGTACACTGGAGTTACAAAATATCAAGACAGAAAATTTTAAATGCATTCAAAATAAAATGTCACATGGTTCAAGACCATTCTCCTGTGCATTAAAATGACCTTCTAGCATATAATAGAGTTGCTTTTCTCTTGATTGAATATAAATGGTAAAGAACTGATGGTAGATTTTAATTATTTTTAGGATGTCCTAAAAATCCTGTTTTTCTTTTGGAGGAAGCATTTTAGTTTAGGTTGTGATTGCAAGCCTAGTAATTAAAGTTGAGGTTACAGATTCATTCTCTGGTTAAGGCATTTATGTGGAGGTTGATACTAAGTTCAAAATCAAGCTCATTAAATGGGTCAGGTAAGATATACTGTTTTCAGTGCTCTTCAAAATAGTATAGTAAGGGGTCAATTAGCATTAAATTCACCCATGTCTGCTAAAATTTGTGGCTGCCTAATAAAAACATGGTAGTGCTTACAAGTATTTTCAGTACATTGCATGAGCTTTTTGTTTGCTCTAAGAACTACTAAATATATATGTTATATAGTACTGTATATATTTACTTTGAATTGGCAAATCCCAGGAAATCTTTTGTGTGTGTTCTATATTCTTTGAAAGCCTTTTGAGAACTACTATCTTTTATCTCAGTAAATATCGGAGTTCTGGAAGCAGGTCTGGAAAAGAAGGCAATGCTAAGGTTGTCTTTTTTGGGAAGGTATATTCAGTCCTCTGCTTTCAGTATACTCCAGTGGTTGAGAGCCCATATAAGTTTATCTGTGGTGGGCTCATTTCTAAACTGTGAATTGTAACTGCAACACTTTGAATGTATGACTCTCAGAGCTGGATGAGAGTTTTAGGGTAATCTGTTGACTTCAGCTACTTAATTTGGTAGATGTGGAAACTAAACCTCAGAGAAGTGACTTGTTCAAGATTAGGAGACACAATTAACAACCCTCTTGATTATTCTTCTCGCAAAGAGACTTGGGTTATCTGGACATAATTATCATGATGACACCAACCTCTAGTGTCCTGGGTACAGATCATCTTCATGGAATACGAGTTGGAAATAATGGGGGAGGGGTCCCACCTCCATTGGGTGTTTAGAGGAGAAGGCTTGGGACTTATTACATTCTGTCTCTTGGAGCCAGTGCAATCTTTATCCTATAGATGTGATTGAATTTATACAAAATCATTGTCTGCAGCTATCTCTGTTAATGTGCATGTTTTGTGAAGAATTACCTATGCATAGTCTTAGCTTTCTATTTTAAATGTCACAATTGAGTCAATAAAGCAAATAAAGGGATTTTATGTGTTTACAGTTCCAGAAATCCACAGGGGAGTCCTTTACTGTTTTAAATTAAAGGTCTATTAAAAAAGAATAGCTTTTTTGAATGTTGCTTTTATATCTCAGGCTCAGAACATAATGTATATAACTCCATTTTTCTTATTACATAGAAAACTAGAGACATTTCTCCTTGGAAACATCAGGGAGGAAATGCAGTATTTCAGTTTAACCCTAGACACTTTCTCAGGTTTAAGTTGTATAGGTCAAAAGACCTTCTTTATCCAAAAGATTCCAAATCTCTGTGGGGCAGTTCATTGCTTCTGGAAACAGCGGAGAAGCAGAGGCTAGTGGGCTGGTGCATAAGGTAGGGCAAGCCCTTGGAGCCCCTAAGTCTAGGACAGGTTAGAGAGTGAGCATTAGAATAGGTTGTCACTAGAGGGCGCTGAAGCACCAGCAGAGCCCACCTCTTGGGGACCAGGAGCGGGACTTCCGGGCTCAGGGATGGAGTTTACTATACCATACGCTAGAAATGTGCCTAGGTGTGAGGTATAGATGGAGCGTCAGCAGTGGACCCAGGCATGAATTATTGGTTTTTCCAGAACCTCTGAGCTCCCTGTCTAGATGCCTCACCATAGAGTAGGGCCAAAAGTTGCCTTCAGTGTCCTTTGAATCTCTTCTACTGCCTGGCTAGGTTTCTCAGTGCCTTGTCAGTCTGACTGTTCTCCAAACTGACAGACCTCTGTGAAGTTTGACTGCCTTTTGTTCACTTATACTTAGTCCTGTTTTCAGAGGAAGAGCTCTGGGTCCGGAAATACCTGGTTTGAATCTGTGGTCTACAGTTTTCAAACTATAGGTCTTTGTGTGGGCCGCTTTGACCCAGTGAGTGTTAGCCCCTGAGAAATGGGGCTCGTAATGCTTGTGAATTTCTGTGAATGACCATGAAGTACTTAAAACTACCTGGCAAATAGCGGTCTCTGTGTCAGTATTCTGGAGTTGTTCTTCCAAAATTTTATCCTTCTCCTTTGCTCTCAAATCCCCACCCCCTTTTGGGAAAAAGGTCTTATCCATTCGTTTGTTGAATAATAGTTCTTCATAGCATTTATGCCCACAGCTATGCTTGGCATTGGGGATAAACAAGAAGTTTTTATCTTTTTTTGGGGGGGGGGGTACCGGGAATTGAACTCAGGAACTCAGGGCCTTGTGCTTGCAATGCAGGCACCAGAACCACTGAGCTAGATCCCCGGACCAAGAAGTTTTTATCTTTTGAAGTCACAGGCTTGAAGAACAGTCAGCCACCTGAGAAGAAACCATAAAACCCATGGTGGTTAGTGTGAGGAGTGAGCTGAGCTCATTATTCCAGGTGGGAGATAGAGCCATTGGCTTTGTCTCAAAGAACTTAGAAGGTGATCCTTTGCAATTTCTATTACACTCAAGTGCTGTGTGTGCGTGGTTTTGTTTTTAAGGAGCCAGGTCAATGGAGGGTCATTCTGAGAAGATGAAGGAGAAGTGATAAACCTATTCAGCATTTGGTTTTATGTATATATTTAACAGTACTAATAGAGATGTGTAAACCCAATCAGCTTGTACCACTGCTCTGTATATATTAATTTATCAATATTATAATAAAATAATTGCCTAAATAGTTGATTTAATGCATTTATACAAGAAAGTGATTTGGAAGAAAATAGAAATAACCTGCCACCACTAGGAACCCTTATCAGTGAATGATGGTTCTAAAACTAAACAAATGTCTTATTTCTAAAATGTCAAAAGATGTATTTGATACAAATATCAATAAAAATGAAAAAGTAACAAGAGTGGTAGAATACGAAAACATTATTTTACATTTTAAAAGTAACAAAAATAAGGCTTTCAGCTTTTTAGCAGGTACTGGGAGTGATTTGATGTTTTTATTGTCTTTCATGCCTTTGACTCAACAGATAACTTAGAGACAAAAATTTCAGTGACATAATGGAAAAATCAAGAAAGTTTGAATTGAAGTAAAACCAGGGATGGGCACCTTAGATCCTGTGTGTTAGTGTCAGTTCTACAGATAGCCTGGCTCTCTGGAGTCACTGTGGTTAGACTTCTTTATGTTGGTGCCCTGTAAATTCCGTGCCATGATTGTGAGTCATGTTGGAGGAGAGGGATGGTAAGAGGAAAATGGTGGAAATAGTTAAATTTAGGGGCAGCTAATAACATTCATCATAGCTCCCAGCCTGATTTAATTTTAAAGAGACAGGAAAATAAATGGCTCTATGGAATCAGAGAATATGAGAATTGGACAATCCTGAAGATCAGTCACACCCTTCCCAGTTTCCAGTTGAGGAGACAACAGAGTCCTAACAAGGTGAAGTGACTGCTAAGCTGGTTGGGGTCAAAGTACACCAAAACTGGATGTTTCCTGGCCTTGTCCCGAGTTCTCCTGGTGCACGCCCCACCCATCTCTCCTCTTCAGTACCTGCTGCATAAGGCTGGGGCTCTCTATCTTGTTCATGACTGAACTCAGGCAGTGCCTGGTATCCTATAGTTCCTTAAAAAATTTTGGTAGACTGAATGGACTAGGATGTTTCTTTCTTTACTCCCTTTCAGGAAGAGTGTCAGGAAATCACTAGATTGCCATACAGTTTGATAAAGATGAATATATATTTGTGGAGTTTTATTTTAATAAGGGTTTAGGCTGTGGAAATTACAGATTTGGTTTGAACCCTGGCTTTGCCATTTAGTAGCTGTTTGACTTTGTATAAGCAACCTAACATCTTTGTATTTTATTTCCTCATTTGTAAAAGTAGGGAATGAACTACCTATATAAGGCAGAAGAGGACCTGACCCATTATAAAAATGCACCAAGTGTTGATTTTTCTTACTTTTCTACTCCTGCTCTCTGCACTTTTTGAGTTAATTATAAGGGAGATATTGTACTTTTTAAAAAGGAATTTTAATGAATTAAAATCATCTATATTTACCTCATGGAAAAAGTAAAGTTATTCAAATATATAAACATAACCACATGCAACCACTAAAAATCCATATTCTCTGGATTAAATATGATTAGTCCTGCTTTGTACATGATTTGATCAATGTCAAAGTACTAGCAACTGGGGAAGAGAAGAAACTAAATCTAAGCTTTTCCCCACCCAATCATAAGACCAGGGCTATTCCTTGGGCTCCTCTATATTGAAGTTAAGTTTTTCATACCCTCAAATGGCCTGCGTCATCTACTATGTAACAGAGATAATTTCGAATGTGTCTACTCCCCTCTTCTGGGTAGCAGCTGTACATTGCACTTCTTTTTTTTTTTTCCCCTCATTAATTTTATTGGTACATTTTAGGTATAAAATACAGTTACATTCATCATTGGGATCTTGTACCATTACATGAGTCTCTTGGTTCTTATTTTTTTTCCCCTTCCCTTGCCCTCCCTTCACCCCCTCCACCCTTCCCTATTTGCAAAGACCTTGTTTCCATTTTTTTCCTCTTCTCATATTTTTTCCTTTCCCTTTTTCCCCTTCCCCTACCCCTCCCAATTCCCCTGCTCTTTTAGACCTTTTCTTCCTGTTACACAATATCAGTTATACATTTTTAAAATTACAATATTAAGATCTAGGAGACATTACCACAGATTTTACAGAATTTAAAAGGATATAGAAAGCATATTACAAAAATCTTTTTTGAAATAAATTTGACAACTTCTAAGAAGTAACTTAGAAGACAAATTCATGAAACTAACTCTGGAGGAAATATAAAATTTGAATAGCACCTATTCAAGAAAGTATATTCCTAGCTTGAAAACCTACCTATATGACAACAACAGGCTCATAAACATTTTAACTGATAAATTATATCAAACATTTAAAGCAGAAAAAAGAAGGAACACTTCTCCCCTCATTTTAGGAACTCAACATTGTGCTAATCTTAAAACTGGATAAAGATAATAGAAGAAAAAAGTATGAACATAGATAGAAATTTGTTTAACAAAACAAACTCTTAGAAGTCAGATCTGGCAGTATGTAGAAAGTGGTTTTGTTATAGGGATGGCAGTGTTGGTTCAGCATTGGAAGATCCACCCCCAAAAGTCATCATTTTAACAGAGGAAAGGAGAAAGCCATATGATCCTGTCATTAGTTGGAGAAAAAGTATTGGACTAAATTCTACAGCTGTTCATGGTAAAAGCTATCAGGAGACTAGAAGTAGAACAGAACCTTCTCAACAGATCAAAGACATGTACTCCATATTTCCAACAAAAACTCCTTCTATGAATGGAGATGATACAAACATTGCACTTCTTGATAGGACTCCAGAGAACCCAGAACCATTTGGTACAAAAAATGCAGTCACCTCTCAGTAACCATGGGGGTATTGTCTCTAGAACTTCACGTGGATACTAACAGCTGTGGATGCCCAGTCCCTTATAGAAAATTGTGTAGCATTTGCATAGATGCTACACACATCCTTCTGTATACTTGAAATCATGCCTAAGTTTACTTAAACTATGGATACAATATAAGTGCTATATAAAGAGTTGTTATACCATTTAAGGAATGATGACAAAAAGTGTATATGCTCAGTACAGGCAGTTTTTGAAAAGGTGTTTCCAGCCTGCAGTTGCTTCAATCCATGGATGTGGAGGGCCAGCTGCACTCCCTCCGTCACCTTATGTGCATGCCTAGTTCCTCAGTTGTTGCTTTGTGTGCAGCCAACTTATTCAAAATCTCATTTACTAATCTCTTAACCCCTACTCATTTGTTGAAAGTACTCTTATTATCTTTTGATTGTTTGCTCTATATTATATGATCTAAATGAATAGGTAAAGTTATGCAGACATATTACTGCATGCAGTTATATCTATAATATATATTGCACTTGATGAATAATAAATGAGATCCTTTTCCTAAGGATTATTTTGACTATGTGTGTTTTGCTTTATGCATTGTAAATCATAACCTTTATCTTAACTGGTTGCATTTAGTGAGGTAGAATTGTTTATTGGTGAAGGACATACATTTTGAGTCAGACATTCCTGGGTTTAAATTTCAGCTCTGTTTAACCCACAGAAACTTGGTTTCCACCGATACAAAATTAAGGTTATATAGTATCTGTGTGCTATGGTAGTGATGAAGCTTGCTGGCACAAGGAAATGGCTCAAATTGTGTTATTTGGTGGCATCTCTCAAAGGTTCAAGTCTTGAGGAATTAATGGTAGTAAGTTACTTTGTTGCAGGGAAGTTGTGAAAGTTAGGAGTGTGTTTTGAAGATCTCACAAAAATAAGCAACAAAATGTGTACTTTTCGTGGCATCTGATAGTTATTTACCTTCCTTCTCCTTTCCCTCCTTACCCCTTTCTCTGTTCCAACCCCTTGCCACAAAAGGTAACTCAAGGGTTATTCCTGGATTTATCTGAGAAAAAAGTCCTCTGTTCCTTTTGGTTTCAGTATTATTTCAAATGCAAGTTATGTTTATACTGGCCCCAAGCACATGAACTGAATACAAGGTCAATCACTCCACCCTGCAAGGCCAGTGATAGACATTTATTTTAGTTGACTTTAAGAATCTCCTACCTTTGTCCAAAAAAGATCCTAAGCTGTTGGCAGTACAATATATTGGGCACTTTCTGCTGTGAAAATCCAAAATGTTACTAGCATAAAATACTTTTTTTCAGAGAGTCAGAAACCACCCATGTGTATCTTCAAAGCAGGTATTACACATATTAACATGGATTGCAATCTTCTAAAGGGCTTGTTAAAGTACAGTGATGGGCCTCCAGAGTTTCTAACTCAGTGGTTCTTAGGTAGGACTCAAAAAATTTGTATTTCTAACCATTTTCCAGGTGATGTTGATGCTGCTGGCATGGGTAGCACACTTTGAGAACCAATGCCTTAAATACCGTATATACTTTCTATACACAAGCTGTGCATTTTCTCTCCTGTGTGGTACAACCGAGAACACCATTAGTGGTGAAGAAAGAGATCTGACATTTACTGAACACCTATGATATTTACCATGGGCCAGTTACCTTACTGGCACTTGGCACATATTATCCTATTTAAGCTTTACAACCATCCTGTGAATCAGGTCACTATTATTTATTGAGACCTTCTCATATCATGCAGTGTGGTGTGGGAGGCTCTGGGCATATGGACTGAGCAAGGCAGACACAACCTTGACCTTCTCATTATATTTCAGCAGGAGAGGCGTGCTTGTGCAAATCATTGTAAGGACAATTAGTCTGATCCATAGAAAGTGGAAAATCAGAGAAGCAGAGTCACTTGTGTGCAGTTGCACAGAGATTAGGAGACAGGAGACAACTTAAAAACTGTTTTACTCAAATACATACAGTCCTTACACTAAAACAAATGTACTCAAATTTTTTTGTTCTCAGAGCTCCTTCCCATTCCTAAAACTACTGCAGATTCCAAAGAATGTGTGTTCATGTGTATAAATCTATTGATGTTTGCTGTATTAGAAAAGCTATTTGCCTTTTGAGAGCTGCTATACTAAGCCATGCTGGAAATTATAACATCTTTCCTAGACTTTGAACCTTAATTTGTTTTGATGACTTTTGTAGCCATCAAAGATAAGAAACTTCTCATCTCCTTCTAAGCTTTTTTTCCCCTAAATGCAAAGGCTTCTTTTACACCTTTGCCTAGATTTTCTAGTAATGCTGTCTTCCTGAAAAACAAAAGGCTGACCTCATTTGGAATTGCCTTTTAAATGTTTAAGTATTCATTTCTTTAAAGGAAAAGCAATAAAGTATTAATCCTGGACCAAACTAAGATATGATGACTTTATTCTTCATGAAAGGGTTTCAATTCTAGCTTAGAGCATTTTGAAAGCTAACAGCTCATGTAAGTTTGTAATGTGTTCTGCATTCAGGTCCCCCAGGACACATACCACTGCTGGGGGAGCCCAAGGTAGTGGGTGGAGGGATCACATCTGCTGCTGCATTTCAGTAAGCAAAGCAGATGAACAATTGAGCTGGAATAAGTGCTGGAGTCTTTCCTATAATGTTGGCAACTGAATTGTGTTTAACCATGGCTTAGCTGCTGAAATACTGCCCTTTCCCATCATTTTTATTCATTATCTAATGAGAATGAGAAGTTCTAGTAGATATTTTCCTTTGGCATGTAACGGTCCGTGGTTGTTCAGGCATGTTGGTGCTGTGGCTGACTGTCAGTGCTTTACAGTGTCATTAAGCTTTGCCGAGTAAAATCAACTGAATCGGAGCTGAAACAACTCAATGTGTTTCTCAATTAATGATCAGTGAATTTAGATCTCCTTTTGTTTTTGTAGAAACAAATGAATGAAGGGAGATTTTGCAGCAAAATCAGTGTGGTTTAAATGTAATAGTTCCTTAGATAACAAGTTAGGAAAGAGGGAATGAGATGGTCATCTGACTGTGGTCTTTTTGACGCCAAACATCTGAATCACTGAACAACTTTTAAAGTGTTTATCCAGATGGTTGGTGTCATGAGGTACAACCCATTACCTAAACAAGCAAACCCAAAGAAGTGTGATGTTAGATCTGTTATCTTTACTAGAAGCTGAAATTCACCACGACACCTCTCTGCCACTTGGCATTAGGCAATTTGCACGGTGTCTGTGTGTGCAGGAAATATATCTCTAAAGAGGGACATTTGTAGGAAGATCTAGGCATGAGTGATCCCATCTCTTTCTCATGGCACTGGCAAGTGCCATCTCTTTCTAATGCCACATCAAGCAGGTGTCTAGGACATGTCCCATGGGAAGCCACCTTCTGGAACCTCTTTTTAGCTGAGTTTCTTATTCTCTTTTTAAGTTATGAACTTCTCGCTCAGAATTCTAAAAATTCTGACCTTATAGTATCATGTGAACAATACACATTCTCACTTTAAATGATGACCCCTGTTGGCTTTGCAGATTGCTGTGGCTGCTTTTGAGAACCCTTCTCTCTAAAGGAGGCACAAACAGGGAAGATAGTTGGGTTCTCCAGTTCTTTTTTTTTTTAAATTGGTACCGGGGATTGAACTCAGGACCTTGTGGTTTCGAAGCAGGTGGTGGGACCACTAAGCTAAATCCCCAGCCTATGGGTTCCTCTGTTCTTTACCCACTCACTCCTGCTCAGGGGAGACTAGACCTGCTTCCTGACTCTCCATGTCTGCTCTGTGTTTGATTTGTCATCCAGACCATGCAGCCCAGAAATTGACTTGGTGCCTCAGCCAGAACACATGAATTCCTTTCTTTGGGGATGGGATGATATGAATTTGTGTAATATCATGTGAATATTGTCTTCCCAAAGCTGAGAAGAGGAGATAATACTCAATTAGAGAGGCTCAGTGCTTGGTTACTTAGATGGAAACATCTGTATCTGTTGGCCAGGATGGTCAAAGAACAGTTCTTTTTATGATTCCATTCCCTTCCTGTGTTTTATGAGTAATTCCAATAGCTGGTTACAATTGTCTAAGCACCTTGTTCTTTGGGGTTTTTTTCCCTTTATACATGTATTTTTATCTTTGATGTATTTAGAAAGGGATTGGGGTGAAATAAGAGTTGATCCAGGCAAACTTGAGATCTGCAGTCCACAAGGTCATGGTCAAATAGGATCCACTAGGTCAGGGATCAGTGAACTATACACTATGACTCAATTCTGGCATACAGAGTTCAGAACTATTTTTGTTGTTGTCTTTGTGTTCTTGTTCTTCTTCTTGGGGTAGAGTTTTATGGAATCAGAAGACTACCTGTTACCGCGTATAGCTCCTTTCATGCTGCAGTGGCAGAGCTGAGTAGTTGCGACAGAGTCTACATGGCCTGCAAACCATGTTCCTGACTCATTATAGAAAAAGTTTACCAAGCCATAGACTTGGGACACGTTTGTATTTACCCATCTCCAGAAAGGAAATATACATAGGATTCAAAATGTCCAAGGAGATAATGTTCAGAAATGTAGACTATGGGCCATATAGCTGAGTGGTAGAACTTTGTTGCTATGCATTGTGAGGAGTTTGCACACAGTAGGTACTTGTGGTATGAATGTGTACTTTTAGATGAATTACTTGTGGTCTGTGTTCCATTTCCACATTCATAAAATCAAGATATATAATGCCTAAAGAGTCACCTTTCATGGCCATTTTATACAGTAGTAGTGAGAGAGAGGATGAGGCAAACAGAAGCACCCTTGTTGACTCTGTGCCCTCATGTGCCAGAGTGACAGCCAGTCTCTTGAGTCATCATCAGTCAAACTTATTTAGCATCAGCTGGAATTCTTAGGGAGCTACAAAAAACATGACCATCTGTTGTCAGTGTCATCAAGTGTCTTACCTGAAGAGAAACAAGGGGATTTAAGAATTGAGAGCATCAAAAATTGTGCTCGATGCTTTTTCTAAGTTGATTTGTAGAGATGGGGTTAAGAAATACACTGTTTATTGCTTATGTTCAGCGGTTCTTGAGATTGTTTCCAAGTGTGTGGGTATGGTCTTGGGCACATTTCAGATGTGCAAGGTATGGGGTAACAGCACCCTTTAGTCACCTTTCCTTCATTCATGTATCAAAAATCACAGGTGGAAATCACACTTCTGCTAGTTTCAAAAATTACTCTCCAGGAAGCAGGAGAGCTATGATGAATTGATTACTTTTGGGGGATGAAAGGGGACAGAAGTAGAGCTGATCACTGACTCCTTATTCAAAGCACGTGTTATGCCTCCTTTAGGAACAGGAGTTCCCCCTGCCCCCTTGCCTGAGGAGACAGCTAGGGTTTCCATCTGCTCAGCTCCATAGATTTGACCATGAGGTTATCATTTATTAATTCAGACATTTGGGAGGGAGACACACTGGCTCTGCTGAGAGGCGAACACAGTCTCATCCTGAGCTTCAGAATCCTGGCTGCGCTAGGTTTTCCTCTCAGGCACGCCAGGCTCCAGAGTGCTGGGTTCAGAGAAGCAGTCCTACCTGGCTCCCCTCCCTGGTAAGTGACTTACTCACTTTGGCAGGATGGATGGCCGAGAGCAGGATGCGAGGAGGTCCTAACCCAGGTGGGGAAAGCATGCTCTTACACTCTTGGCTTCCATTACAGGACTTTCTCTTCCATTTGGGAAGAGAAAGGAAGGAGGACAGATGTGGGTGATCCTGGCATGATGCAGTTCGTGCTGCATTCTGGCTCTTATACCTTTAAGCTTTAATTGGGAATGGGTTTGCTTTAGTTTAGAGAGCTGTGATGGTGGTGGGAATGTACTTGATGAAGTGTCACAAGTTTGAATGACCATCTAGTGGGTAGAAGATTTGGGCTGGTGGGCTCAGATAGACAAACACAAAGGCTTGTGTTGCTTGGAGAGACCTTGACTGGTCCTCTTGGCTTAGGGGCAGCATTTGCTCCATTTTAGGGTTTTTGTTTCTGAGAGTTTCTGCTTCTTATTAGAACTTCTGAACAAACAGAGGCAGAGGATTCCTTTTTGATCTCTTAATCAGAAGCATAAGTTAGGTTAGTGTGTTCAGTGAAGTGGCATCATTGTGTCAAGGAAGAGCATTATGGCAAATTTTCTTGACCTGCAAATTTTCTGTTGATTCCCTTTATCATTCTGTTTTAAAAAGTAAATGGAAAATCATAAATATATGATTGTGAACCTTTCCTTTTTCATATATAAGTATTCTAATTTATAGCTTTATCTGTCAAATTTTTCAGATGTAGCACAAACAGATGCAATATTGCTCCCATTTGAGTCAAATTTATTCAAATTTTTGATCTGAAACAGCAGCTATGTGAGTATTTTTGCTACTTACAATGAAAAGTTTATGAGATTTCATATACAATTCAGGTAATGTGTTAAGAGTAGAAATTCCTTTCTGTAAGACATAGTATCATTTCTGCAGTTTGAAAATGAAGATGCTAATATTTGGTCTCACAAAACTGGACATAATTTAAAACTTTTGCACACTTTCTTGCCTGCTTTATTTGTAAATGTTGATCCTAGCATTGTGAACCTCAGAGCCTTTCCTATTTTCTTGTTTCACAACTCCTTAGGAATGTGCAAAAGGAAAGGTAATAAAGGAAAATCTTTTCAAGATAAAACATGATTCATAAAGGTGACAGCCATGCCATATGTGAACAGTGATTAACAGCTGCAGTGTCTGCAAACTGCTTTTTAAAAATAAAGTGGTAAAGCAGATTTTCCTATTATTTTGTGTTTCGGTGCTTGCTCAAGTATGTCGCCCTGAATTTTCTAGGCTTAATTTTATTCTGTAGCAATCGAATCACCCTTCATGTCCCAGCAGTGCTATATGGAGGCTTACTTAAATATTTTACAGATATTCCTGGTTTTTCTCTCAGTGGTGTTTTAAGTTTCATGATGTGGCATATTAAAACCACAACCTCTTCTACAGCTCCTCATTTTGTTTCTGTAGAGTGAGCCTGGATGTTTAGAGATGATAGCTTTTCTAAAGCATGCCCATTTGGAATTGGTTTACTTTAATTTAGGGAGTTGTGATAGTACTGGGAATATGCTTAATGAAGTATCAGAAGTTTAAAAAACCTTCTCCAGCAAACATAGGCTCTAGGGCTGAGGGCACAGACAGACAGACAGGCAGACAAACGGAGCCAAAGATGAGTTCACCTCTGAGATGAAAAATGGTAGGGGAAGAAAGTCCCTACTTTAGAATTCAGTTATCATTTTAGCAAAACAGGTTAATTGTAGAAAATACACTTTTATGAAATTTGGTTGTCTTTGGGAAACTGACCAATCACTTTTCCGGGCTATAGGCCTATGACAACTTGCTTTTCTTCCCCTTGAGGCATAGGGTGGCAGTTTTAAAATCTTGTTTGGGTCACAGTTCTCTTTGGGAATCTGGTTAAAACTAAGGACTCATTCACCTGAAAATCAAACTCACCTACTCATACACACAAGTCTGCCTTCAACTTCAAGGGTTGTAGATCTCCCTGAAGTTGAGATCTTCTACTTTTCCTATCAAGAACCCCTTCGTTGTCTCATCAGTGGATGTGTTTGTTTTATACAACCAACTTCTTTTTTTTAAAAAATGTACATCCATATTTATGACATTGGCATTTCTGTTGGAGGGAAAAGGGAACAGTAGGGCTGGGGAAACCTGAATCTACCCAGGCCCTTTCTTAAGTGGCCACAAAGAACAGTGCATTTGCCAGATTTGGGCATCTAATCTTCCTCTATTTTCTGGAGAACACTTTGTTTTGAGCAGCTGGGTCCTTACGGGTGGGTAGAGGAAGAATGAGGGCTGTGCCTCTGGGAGTTGACAGTGAGGGAGCATCAGCTACATGCCAGTGAGTATCCTCTAAACCCCTCCCCTTGCCCCCACCCCATGGAGCATTGAGCCCTGATTCCCTGATGGGCTGCCCAGGATGGCAGTGGGCTGAGCATGTCATGTGATGTCTTGGGACTAATGAGAGGAGACGACTTCCCAGTGCAGCTCCTGGTGGAGGACCAGTGGTGCCCCTGGCTTTTGTCCAAGTGTCCTTCGGTGCTGCACAGCCTGGGCCTTAAGATGCAGTTTTCCAGGGGCTGACATCCTAGGACCTGTGGCTCTGTGCTCACGGGAGATGGTGGTTGCTGGCCAGTAAAGCACCGCATCCGTGTTGGAAGTGATTCACACAGCTTTATGCAGTGCATTGAGGAGTCTGGAACTAGGTGTTGTGTACCCTGCTAGGCACCAAGAGCTGTTTTAGAAGTAAAAAAGGAACAAGCATAAAAATGGAAGATCCAGAGGTGCAAGGGTAAGGCTTGCCCTCCCTATTTTTAAAAATATTTTTCTCTCCTTTTAATCTTTCCTTCTACCCCCTTTTCTATCTTTACTTCCATTTTTCTTTCCTTCCATTCTTTTCTTCTCCTTTCTTTCATCTTTCCCCTTCTCACTTCTTTCTTACCATTTTAAAATCTCTTCTTCCTTTTCTTACCTTTTTCCTTCAATTTATAGACATTTTCAGTTATCTAGGTGTTTATCTAGTTATCTAGATTTTCAGTTACTAGATGTTGTTTGTTCTTAGCTTGCATGGAGTTTTGAATCCCTCTCCTTTATGACAGGTCTATCTTCATGCTACTGAGGACCATTTCTGCCCTTGTTACCATCTCCAACTCCTTTTCCCCTTGCTTTTCTTCCTTAATCTTTAATTAGCTAATATATATTGAATAACTACTATGTGCTAGTTACTACTTTAGAGAAAAAAGGTAAAACAATGATAAACTTTACTCTTGGGAAGGTTAAAATTAGATTATGAATCAGGGTACAAGTATGTGAAAAGGTAGATAGCAGTGTAATAGTCCCATGATATTGCAAAACAATAATGTGAGATGGTGCAGGACAACATGAGCGTCCTAGTTAGATGAGTGGAATGAGGAACCTTTTGATTTTCAAGAATGGGTCAAATTTGATGGGGGCTATATGAGTTTAGAAAAGGGCTAGAGAGAAAGATTATAAATGGGATTTTCAAATAGGATTTTAATACTCAGAGAAGAGAGAAAATTCTAGTCTAGGAAAGGGAACAAATGGATATAAATAAAAGCTCAATGGTGTAGGTCTTTATTCAGTCACTATCATTTTCCAAGGGAAAGTATTTTTCTTTCTTAAGGCTGATTTGAGTGACTCATCCACCACTCCTGGGTACTACCATCTTGTCTCTGATTTCTACTGAGTGCTGTTTCTTTTCAGCAGCTCAGGGGAATCAACCAGTCTACTTCTATCCCCATATACTGATTAGTAGATTGGTCACTTTGCGCTGTGAGTAAAAACATACTTTCAGTTGAAGGCTAAATTAAAAAGAGAACATTTAACCAGAATTTCTAGCTTGATGGTTGAAATTCCAGCTTTCCATTTTTTTTTTGGTCAGATCTTAGGTGAACTAAAATATTCAAAACTAATGGTTGGACAGATTGGAGACCTCATGAAGCCTGAAAATTAAGAAATTAAGAATTCCTATTTTGACTGGCCCATACCTGTATCCTTTCCCTCTCCTCTCCTCGCCTTTTTTCTTTTCTTTTCTTTCTCCCTTGCTCCCTCTCTTCCTTCCTTTTGTTGTGCTGGAGATTGAATTCACAGCCTCTAGCATGATAGGCAAGCACTCTACCACTGAACTACATCCCCAGTCCTTTATCTTCTTTTTATTGCTGTAATTTAGAATTAAAAAGATCTTAGAGAATTTCTTCACTCTGTTTTTTTCTTTGTTTGGTTGGTTTTTTTGGTACCTGGGATCGAACTCGGGTCCTTGTACTTGCAAGGCAGGTGGCGGAACCACTGAGCTAAATCCCCAGCCCCGATCTTAGAGATTTTTGTATTGTCCAATTCTATAGGACAGGAAAAGTCTCTTATTTTTCTTGTTCATTGATATATGCATTTAACCTGTATTCTTTGTGCCTTCACTGTGGATATGTGGTGTAAACTGAAACTAATTCAAATTATAAAGTTCCAACATCCTCAACCCGTGGGAGAATATCTTATTATCACTCTAGCCCATGGGTGACCCATAGATGAGACAATGTTACATATTGTGTATGCCTCTGGGTAGTCAGAGTATTGTTGTGGCATACCTCATAACCCAAGGAAATGTTGTGGGAAGAAATTTACTGATGCCTACAAATATAATTATTGTAAGATGAAATTTTGCTCAGGTGGATTCAAGTGTATAACCTGAAAATAACAGAAGTCAGTGTACCAATGCTTCTGCAAAAGTGAAGACTCCTTTATAGATAGAACATAATGGAAATGTACAATGAAATAGTATGTATTTTGAAGAACAATATCCAGTGCCTGATTAGCTCTGGTCCTAGCCTTATGTCTAGGTCTTTTGTGGAAGCGACTTGGATGAAATCCATCTGAGATACTGCATTGAAGATTCTAGGTTTATTCCCTTGGAGGCTGGCATTTCTCTGTGATTGTTCCATATGATCCTTTAAATAGTTTAGCCCTATCGGCAGTATTGCTTGGGAGATACAGGGTTGCTGAGGTCCCCTCTACTCTTGGTCTTTTGATTTTTGCCCTCAAGTAAAGGAAATAATCCCTTTATCAAATATTTGCTAGCTGCTTATACTATAAATGTTCTCACTGGTACATTTCAATTGATTATTGAAAAATAAACATTCCAACATCGTGTCACATATGATGTGTGTGTTGGGTGTGGGTGTTTGTCTAGAGGATTAGCATAAAGAATTTCTCTTCATTCTAAGGAGAGCATATGATTAATAGGGTCTATTTCGGCTTCCCTTCCCTTCCTTTATCAGGTGAAAGCTGGTTGAAAAGATTACATTGTAGAGGAAGGATGGAGGAAAATTTTCCTGGTGGTAAATACAAACTTCACTGTATGCTGTCCTAGAATGAAACTGTTAACAATTGGTTTGAGATTGCTTAACTCACTATGTTATAAATAAGGGGAAACTTAACTCAGAGATATGCGATGATTTGGGCCAAAATGATGGAGCAGATTAAATCAGGATCTGTGTATTGATTGACTCATTGCTGCTTGAAATAATTAGATGTACAGATTCCACTATATTATGAAAATATGTTAGACAATGATAAATAAAGTCAATGTTTGACCAGTAGGTCAAAGTCAATATTTGATCAGTAGATCAAATCAGTTTTGTTCCATGGTTTAACAGAATTTTGAAGAAAAATTTAAAAAATAGGAAATAAAATTGTTTTCAAGGGTACAGAGAGCTCTTATTAAAATATATAGGAACTTTAATAATATTCTTGGTTAAACAAAGTCAAATTTGCATATTATATTCTCATAACATGCTATTATGACTCAGGAGATACGTGATAGTAAGATCATGTCCAGTTGCTCAACTTTAACTGTTTTGTGAATGACAGAAGCCAGAAGCACAACATATTAAAAGAGAATAAAATTATAATTCTCTCTATAAACCATAGAATTCAATTAAAACTGTAATTAAATTACATTTCTTACTCCCAAATGTCAGTGTTAGAAAAGAAAAAGCCAAGAAAGATTTAAATAGCTTATGAATCAAAACATTTTAGGAAAAAGAGAAGGAAAATGGAAATAATATGGGCACTGAGGAAGCAAAAGTCAAGTGGTTCGGGGAACACAGTTATAATCTTTAGCCCAGTTTGATATGCCTCTCCTCCTTCTTGACCACCCCCAACCCTCACCCTCACCTCTAGGAAATCAGGATGTATTGTCCCTCTACTTCCTGAAAGTAGGATGTTGAGGAGGAGAGATGTGAGCTGGAGGGCTGGGGAGGAGGAGACTGGCCCTGGGGCTGTTAGCTCTACCCACTGGCTCTGAGGAAGCACCATTTCTGGCCGTGAGCATCTTCCTAGGGTCCTCCAGCCTAAGGTGACTTAAGAGCCAGCTTTCCTTACAGAGCCACAGGTGTGTCTTCTTGTGGCTTTTCCAATAGCAACGATTATTCTTAGAGCCCAGCTCCCTATTATGAGCCCTCAGGACTTTGTAACATTCCCCACCTTGGGAGAGTGTGATGAGGGGTGACTGGCAGCTACGCACAATCTGGTTTAGCTTCCACTTCATCCTTCCTTGTTCCCTACCTTTCAGAGTCAACACATGCATCAACCCCAATTAATTGGTTGAATTAATGGAAGCAGTATTACATAGGTAGAAGTTAAGAGCACAGGCTCTGGAGCTGCTGTGATTCCTGAGTTCAAATCCAGGCTCTACCACTGATAGCTGCATGATTTATGGCAAGTTATTCAACGTCTTTGTGTTGCAATGCCATTATTTGTCCATAGGTATTAATGGTAGAAATGGTTCCCAACTCACATTATTGTATGGCCACTAAATGACAAGCGCCTGAAAGTACTTTGAATAGTGCCTGGAATGGAGTCATCATTCCCCCCCAAAATTAGCAATTACTGTACTATTTTAGCCGGTAGGAACACTGTAGGCATAATGCTGAGAAGTACAAAATACCTTCATTATTCTAGAGAAATTATGATTTAATCCAGGAAACTGAACATTTTTCAATTATGAAGAAAGAAGTTGGTCTTGCGTTCTGATCTCTAGCAGAGGAAGAATTGTGGTATCTGACTTATGATATCTATTGTCATTTGGGCATGGATGGAGCAGAAGCTCCCTGATTCACAATAAATGATAAAGCGCCAGTCAGTTTAATCTCTCCCATGTCCTAGGCCTTGAGCAATCTGGTCTGGGTTTCATTTATGTCAAAGGAGGTAAAAAAGAAAAAAAATAGGCATAATTCCATGTAATTGCCTACATAAATACAGCGTACACAAATTCTCAAATATGCTGCTGTTATGGAGACCGTCTTTTTGGTGGTTGTCCCTTATTATCCTGGAAAAATGTAGAGAAGAGGTTAGCCTGACTAGCAGACTCTTCTAGCAATCCATTAATGCCATGGGAGCTGCCCCTGGAGGTGTATCTTAGAAAGAAGCATCCATGCCCCTTCTCAATTGGTAGCAATCTTCCCAGATGAATTCTCTTCCAACTTGGTGACAATCAAGGGTAGGACCAGAGGGAAGACTTCCCATCATTGTTATTTTGGCTCCCAATTTGTTTGTCCTGTAGCATCATCTCCAGGTGGCTTTCCTAGCCTGTGTCTATAAGCTGGGCTCAGGTTCTGTCCCCATACACCCGGCATCACGTTGAGCTTGAGTCAGCGTGGTATAGCCAAGGAGCCTAACCTAGCTTATCACCTGTTCTTTTTTTCTTTTTCTTTTCATTACTGGGGATTGAACCCAGGCTCTTTGCACTGAGCTACATTCCCCAGCCTCTTTTTTCTTTTTTATTTTAAGACAAGGTCTCACTAAGTCACTGACTTGCCTAGACTGGATTCAAACTTGTGATTCTCCTGCTGGGATGACAGGCATGTACCACCATGCCTGGCTTCACTGCCTGCTTCTAAGGGGTAGCATGCCACCTGTCTTTATGTATAAAGCTCTATTGAAGCACAGCTACACCCATGGATTTGTATGATGTTTGTGGCTGCTTTTGTGCTATACTGGCTGACTTGAGTAGTTGTGATGGAGACATGGCCTACAAAGTCCAAAAATGTCCTTCCTGGCCCTGTATAGAAAATGTTTGTTGACCCTCGATTGAAATATTAAACATGTCAATCCCTTAAGGAAGAGACAGAAGCTTTCCTGAAGTACTTTGTGGCAGAAGTCACTGGGTTTCCACAGATAGGGAAGTTCATGGCATGAAAGGGTGAAAAGAGAAGAGAGGGGATGAAGTGTTAAGTAGCACAGTTTTGACACAGGCTTCTGTTGCCTAAGCTGTAGTATGTAATAACTGCTGTAATTTGAATTGAAACTGTTCCTAATAATGTACCATATTTTTCTCATCACAAATGTTGTGTGAAATACAGTTGTATTTTTTTTTTTTTTTTTTTTTGGTACCGGGGATCGAACTTGGGTCCTTGCGCTTGCGCAGCAGGCAGTGAAACCACTGAGCTAAATCCCCGGCCCCTATTGAGTGAAATACTCCAGAGTAGGGTTAATGGTTTTCTTTGAAATGAGGCTCTGTTCTCCCATAGCTGTGCCATGTTAACTTTTTGGACTTTCAGAACAAAACTATCATTTGGAATTGGGCCTTGGATTTTTCAGCATTGATTCTGGATGATTAGATTTCTCTTTTCCAGCTACCAGAACCTCTTTACTTCCTTGCAGGTATTGGGTTTCTTTGGTTACTAGCCATGTGTAAAATGTCCACTGGAACCCACACCCTTGGCAAATTGTCTGCCATTTCCCTTTCCATCATAAAAGGGCTATGGAGAAAGACTATTAACATAGAGTATGAAATCTAGGCTTTTTGACTAACCAACAAATCTTATTTTGCAGTGAGTTAAGGAGCTATTTATTTCCATATGTGGCGAATCCTATCTGTACTAAGAGTTGTCAGAGTGATCTCAATTTTTGTGATTGTGAGCAAAACCCTTCCTAGAGCACAAGGTGTCCTCTCTGTTGGTCTGACGTCTGGGATGCATTTTTCTCAGTAGGCAATTCCCCCTGGCCCCAATCCAGACAGAACCACATGGGTTAGTCACAGTCTTTCCCCTTCCTCTTTCTGTGCTTCAGTTCCACCAGCTAGGGAGACTGAGCTAGATGGTTTCTGAGGCATCTTCTAGCTCTTTGATTTGAAGTCCTTTGGAGGCAGTCTGTGGGCTGGCTAAGCAGTTCTTCTCATGCTCTGTGGTGCTCCCCTGCTGGGTGCCTTTGAAGGCAGCAGGGAAAGCCATACACCAGGAAATCCATGGGGCTTGGAGAGAGGGGACCTCTTGGGTTGCTCTGAGGACAAGGCTCTGGAGGCTGGAGGTGATAGCATCAAGGCAAATATTAGCTGTAAAAGATTATGTGTGTCAGACCAAAGGCAGGCATGGCTGAGTCTGGCCTGATTTTGTTCATGCTTTAAAACAGTGAAGAGAAGTCTGGCTTCAAGCACTAGGAGAACAGTGATGTATGTCAGTATCATGTACTGACAGTATTTCCTTCCTGATGCAGCTATCACTGTTGTTATGCTTGGCCTCTGAAAATAGAGGCCTGGACCTGAGAGTGTCCAGGTGCTACGCTGAGCAAAGGAACAGTAATAGTTCAGGAAGGTCAACAAGGTGCCCTGTGGGCTGTGAGTACATAGCACCTTGTTAGAGCCAAAGAACCCTCCATGAAGCAAGGCATCAAGCAAGTATCCTGGAGGTCTTGCAAACTCAAGCATCAGCTCCCTCAGGTGGCCCAAATTCTTGGTATATTTTTCTGAAAACCCATGTGTTCTCATCCTGCCCAACATACTTTTTATTGAGCCATATATTCAGTACTCAGTTGTTTGTAGCTGTGTATAAACATGGTGCTAAATTCTTTCTTATCAACAGTTATAATTTAAATTTTATTTCATATTAGGTCTGCAATTGACCAAAAAAGAAATTGAGGTTTGCTGTAGTTAGCCTGTCTAAGGCCATACGGCTAGAATATTTTGCACCTGAAGGTCAAACCCAGATCTTCTGCCCAGATAAGAGTGCCTTTGCCACCCAATATGCATCCTTCGTATGTGGCTAATTTAATTGATGGAACAATAATGATGCAAGGTAGAGGAGTCCTCCTTGCCTGTTCAGAGTTGACATAACCCAAGGCTTCTCAATCTTGGCACCATTGACACTATGGGTCAGAGAGCTGTTTGTCTGGGGAGGCTGTCCTCTGCAGAGCAGGTTGAATAGGAGTAGTCCTGGCCCCTGTAACTCATTTGATGTCAGTATCATCCTCAACACCATCACTCAGTTGTAACAACCAAAAAAATCTCCAGATTTTTGCCAAATACCCTTCAGGGTCAAAATTAGCCTTGGGTAAGTGAGAATTATTCACATAACACAAATGTTAATTTGCCTTTAGAGAAAATATCTCTACATGTATAATTTAACTCTCTTCATTTTCCCCCTTTTGCAACAAGATTCTGTTATTAATTACCTGGACCCTTCTCCTTGTCTGCCTGACATCCTGGAGTGTTACCGGGAACCTTCGCCCTTCTTGGACTCTTCCCACATTTCCCAGATATTCTTTCTTTGAAGCCTGGAGCTTCCTCAGGAAATATTAAGAACCAACCAGCTATGAAAACAGTGTGCTCTTCCCGGTGCTAAGTGCCTCTGCTCAGGAAGTAAAATGCTTCAGTGGCATGAGCATATGGCATCAGTGTGGCCTCTGAAAGCCGTGCTGGACAGTTAACAAGAGTGGAGGAAGGGCAACGGGCAGTGCTGAGCTCTGAATAGTTACAGAACAGAACCTTCCCTCCCCTAGGAGAAGCTGGGCTGAGCTTCCTCAGGGATCCCAACAGCACAGAGGCCAATGCTTTGTTCAGAACGGGGCTGGTTCCTTGAAGCTATGGCATTTTGTTTTTTTAGTAAAACACCCTGCAGACCCTGACATCTGCCACACAGAGATTGAGAGTAGCCATGTGGTACAGCACCAGCCCTAATTTCTGACTGCAAAGATGCATTCTTCTGAATTCCTAGGTCAAAGGATGTGGGCAGCTCAGCAGTGAGTCACTGCACTCTGTGTGCCAGCCTTTTGAGGGTGGGAGCCATCACTTGGAGAGTTTTAGGGCACCAAGCAGCCTTGAGGATTGTTCAGAGAACAGGTGTTTAGGTTGCTTAACAGCTCAGTTTAATAATCCCAGGATGCAGAAGGTTAGACAAGGAAGGGCATTGCTTATTTTACCCAAATTTGCCTCTGAATTTTTAGAATTATGCCTACAGTGAGACATCTCCCAACTGGTTTACTCTCACCAAGGGATATTGATAATGGGTATTTTCATGGAATTCACTGTTTAAGAACATAAGTTTTTGGAGATAAATAAAATGAGCAGGAAAGAGCTTTAGAAATTAAGCTTGGTGAGCTCTTCTTCAGGAAATATACATGAGCATATCCTGAACCTTGGTTGATACTGTGCACTGTGCACATGTCTGTGAACATTCATGCCTTGGTGCATGGAAGTTTTCACTCTTTTCTCTACGTGGAGAGATCATAGGGCTTTAGGCCAGATAAACTTGTTTAAATTCCAGCTCAGTCATTTCCTCCATGCGAAGTGTGGATGAGTTACTTAAGGTTTCAGCTTTAAGTAACATTACATTGTGAAAGTTAAAGATAATGTGTTAAAAATTGCAAAGCATTTGGTGAAGATTATTATTGTCACCACAGTAGCCTCTTAAAAAACCTAAAGAAAAACTGAATCTGGTTACAGTTGATTTTTGAACAGTAGTCTGTTATACCTCCATTCACTCTTGGACTGGGTGTAGATGTTTTCTATTTGATATACTTTCTTTCAGTCTTCATTCAATAGGAATAATAAGTCATATTCCAGAAACATAAGTGATTGTCATATGACATATCTAAGGGCTCTACCTTCTCATTGATTCTACAAACACTTATTAAGCATCTACTGTGTGTCAGACACTAACTAGGGGTTAGGGATTTGTCAGTGAAAACTAATGACAGCTGTGCCCCAGGGAGTTCACATGCCAAGTGTACTTCTGAGTGGCTCCAGGAAAGAAGTCTGGCATTCAGCATTGGCTGTGTTCATTGTGAACAAACTGATGCCTCACTGCGTGCTGGGCGCTTGGGAAGTAGGATGCAGTGATGAACGGAGACTCTGGAATATGGGAATGATGGTGGGTGTGTTTGGTATCTGACACATGAGTAATTGACTGTAAGAAGAAAACACAAAATCACGACAGGCATCATGACAATCCAATAATTGTTTTAGAATACATATATGAATGAATAATTCATTCAGGCTTATTAAGGGAAGTTGACTGCATCATGCCTGAAACATAGCATGTGAATGTTCGAATGAATGAACTGCTGAGTGAAGAAAAGGACTGCTGTGTATGGTCCTGCAGGTGTCACACTGCACAACTTCAAACTATGGAAACAGCATGCAACCTGTGTGGACACTGCAGAAGCACTGTCAACCATTTAGTGCACAGTCTTGTTCATTCCTTCTAATACTATGCTACTTAAATAGTGTTTTCTCCATTTTGCAGGCATGGAACTCAGATTGTTGCCTACCTAAATTAATAAAATGAGTTGGTTGGTGAGATAGGCTCTCTATTGGAATACAGAGTTCTTGCTTAGAGAATAGGAGAAAACAGTTCCTTGAAGTTTAAACTTAATGAATCTTGTTTTTGAACCATCTGCTTAGGTATCTGGGGGTCAAGAAGGAGAAGCAAAGACACTGATATAATTGCTTTTTTAGGTCCTGGGCTTCAGGTCACAAACTCTGTAAGACCCTT
Organism: Heterocephalus glaber; assembly: GCF_053883595.1. NCBI lineage: Eukaryota > Metazoa > Chordata > Mammalia > Rodentia > Bathyergidae > Heterocephalus > Heterocephalus glaber. The sequence goes on along the minus strand of NW_028258324.1, from coordinate 7,979,448 downwards.
TTCCTGTTTTTTCTCACTTTGAAACAATGCATCATCCTTTAAGCTCTTCTTCTTCCTCTCCTCAGCAGGAGATTAGATCAAAGATCCCAGAAAAACCCCACCTGGTGCAAGTGCTGGGTGCACCATATGCATTCCTAACAAAAAATGAAGGGTGACAGATGATCGAGGAGCTGTTATTATAGCACAGGATCATCTTCCCAGTGGGGGAATTACATCCAGCTCTGGTGTGGTATTTCTTTTGTAACTCATTTTTAGTACCTCCTTATCCTTGAGGCAGTAGTAAATGGAATAATACAATGTCAAGTTGATAATAAGTCCTGCTCCACACCACCTCTTTGAGGTCTGTGCATGTCATGTCGCAGTGAGACCATGGAAATCTAGGTGCTTCAGATTGCTCATTGCTCATGAAGGCAATTTATTTCTCAAGCAGCCTTTTAACACAATAGCTCATCCTACAGAGCTATGAAAAGTGAAGGAAAGATTTACGACAAGAAAAGTTGTAGATAACAATGTTTATAATTTTGAAGTTTCGGGAAGCAGAGGATTTAGACTTAACGTTATGTCAGACGTTGAACACAATATACCTGTTTAGCAGACATCTTGTTTCTTATGTTGTCAATTTTTTCTAGGAATTTTAGGACCTATAGATGCTCAGAGATGATCCACTTATACTTGTAAACAGGCTTTACATGAATGCAGGGAGGAGTGAGGAAGAGATTTATATTGAGTTATATGTTTGATTTCCTTGAATTCTCCCAAGGATTCTCAGAGGAAGAAACTGTTAACTCAGTTTTATTGATGAAGAAACTAAGATCTTCAGAAATCACATGACCCAGGATATTATATCCAGTTTTTTTCATCTCTGCACTGATTACTCCAAAGCTCATGCTCATTCTACAATATCGTATTTTTTGACAGTCAGTGAGGGACCAATTTCCTTAATAGGAGGAACAAGTTATGTGCTAATATTTCTTTCAGATAAATAAAAAACAACAATATGTATCTCCATATCAGGTATTGTTATAGATGTTACATTCGCACACACTTCAGTGAGGAAAGTACTATTTTTATCACCATTTTACAGATGATAAATCTGAGGCCCAGAAAAGTAATGCCCTCCTGAGAGTCACACAGCTGTTAGAAGTGTCCCATTTTTGTATTCTTATGTTTTTCTTCCCTAGATTTTAAACTTCTAGAAGAAGGGACTCTCCCCAATTAATTTCTTCAGCCCTGAAATCCCCTGAAAAGTGGTTTTCCTATAATAGATATGCAGTAAACTGTGAGTGGGTAAATATCAACTGACCTTAGAGTCTGGCCTCTCTGATCTGTGGTTTTGGTGTCTTCATACATTCTGACCAGCCCTGTTTTATCAGGTGGACTGATGGAGAAGAAAGGTGTTAGAAGGCTGTTGTCTTCCTTCGGCAAGGCATATTAGCCTACAGTTATAATACAAGTATAACAGAAATGGCATATTCATTCACTTTTGTTGTTTATTGAATTAGAATAGAGAGGTCATGCTAGCTTGACAAATATCTCATGGAGTAATGTGCCTGAGTAGCTTTCCAGGAAGCTTCTTCCATTTCTAGTGACCCTAGAGACTGCCTTGGTCTTTGGTTCCACCATTTCTTCACAACGCCCCTTCCTAATCACCATGGCAGAACTGAATGCTTCATCTGTTTTGTACTACGTGTGGAAGAGACACACACCACTGCTAAAAATTAGTAACACGGCTCCAGGAAGCTACAGAGAAGGTGAAGAAGAGGAATCCTCCCTTGGGCCCAGGAGGGGAAGAAAATTGGGTATAAGTGGGCTCTAGATTACTCTAATGGTGTTGGTTCTTTATTTTATTGCTACCATTGACTCATAGAAAGGATTTCAGGTAATGGCTGTAGTACCATGAAATTTATTAAGACAATTTTCACAGATATGCAGTTCTACTAGGCATGTGGAATTAATTTCATTACGTATGCTTAACCACAGTGACTTCTGCCCAACTTTGGCTATTTGAAGATTCTCAATTTTGGTATACTGGGAACTAATTTTTTTCTTTTTTCCATTTTTTAGAGGGTATGATATTTCTTTCAAACCATCAGGAATACTGTAGTTCAGGAAATTGTTCTATTTTCTTAATATTTTGTCGAAGAAATGGCTTAACTTGAGTTCTTGCTTTTTAAAATGTCAGTGTTAAAATACTTCATGCTACAATGCTAAGTGAACTTAACAGAAAATAAAACTACATAATGATCCCAAATTTTTGGTTGGTCTCTTTCTCTTCCCATGCTCCTACACGCAATTGCATCCCATATAGGAAATTAATACATCAAAAGGTTAACAGTTATTATCTCAGAAGTGAGTGGTTCTTTTTCTTTTCTTTTCTATATATGAACTTAAATAGAAAGTATTCACTCTGTTTACTTAGCTATATTATAATAAAAAAGATACATTTTATATAGCTTTAGATAAAGAATGAATGTTTAAGAATTTTTTTTGTAATTCTTATAGAAGAGAATTAAGTGTTCATTATAGATAATCTGCTTGCGTTTCCTTTTTGAAATTACTTTAGGATTTGTAAAAAATGCTTAAAGAGGGCATAGAAGGCAGGAGGGGAGGGAGATACGTTACAGAAATGAGGGGGCCATCATTTCCATCACAAAATCCAATTTAATTAGGGTCAGCCAGTCCCCTCATCACTCTCCCTTTCTCCTCTTCCAGGTTATTTAATTTGGGCATCTTCTGATGAATGCCATCTGGCAATTAACATGCTGTTGCCAGCAAGTTGGAATATCTCAGCTTCTATGGTTCCTAGCTGTCTCCTAGCAGCCATGTCTCTTTAATCAGGACCTATATTGCTCCTTTCTATCAAACAAGATTTTTCTTTTCCAGGTTCCAATAAACTTGGATGGAGAAGAGAGACTTTCTTTGAATTTAAATTTAATCATTTTCTGGTCAGGCAATATATTAAAGACTAAAGAGGTGGCATTAGGATGACAGTACACCTGTTGGGACTGATTACCACTGATGCTTCACAGTTTATAGGGTGGTCTGATTGAGCAAAATGCCTGCCACCAAGAAGCAGGTGGCAAAGATGGCTTCCGTGGAGATAAGAGAAAGAGGGCCCTTTTCAGCAGTGAAGATCCTCACATACTTCGGTGTCTGAGTCATGAGAAGAAGGAGATCTGAACTGCCTCTTATGTTTCCCAGGAATGAATTATTGAGGAAAGTTCCTGGGATTGGCACAATATGAGCTGTGTGATAAGGCTTTTGTGAAAAAGTGATCAGACCAATGCCCTGGAACCTCCCTGACAAGAGAGCTCATCCAAAACAGATTGAAAAGTTGCTGTCTGTGACAAATGGTCAGTCTTCCTCACCCTCTTAACTCTAGAGCTTCCCTGGAGGGGGAGCCATGACATCATCTGCGCCTCTGAGTGTCAGGGGCATGTTCACTGCATGTGGGAGCCCACAGCAGCTTAGGGCTACTGGTGATGATAAATGAACAAGCAAGTTTCTTCTATTCAGAGCCCACAGTTAACTCAGTGCTTCTTGAACACTAAACTGCAAACGAATCACCTAGGAATCTTGCTAAAATGCAGATTTCTACTCAGCATGACTAGAGAGATTCTGCATTTCTAACAAGATTTCAGGTGATATAGAGCCTGCTGATCCAAGGATCACACTTGAGTAGGGACAATTTTAACTGACAGATCTTGTGTTCATGAGGTCAGGAGCCTATCCAGAAGGGTATGGGGAAGATTGGTTTCTTCATATATTCTTCTTCTTAAAATTTTATTGCTAAGGCTAATTGTTTTCATATGCACTTTGATACATAGATAACTCTTAATGGAGTTGATAAGTGGTATTTAGTTTTGTTGTTTTTACATGGGAACACAAGTATCCAAGTGGACACCACTGACTGATTTTCTACAGGCCTACCAGAACCACAACTGCTCACATAAACCCTGCATCACGTTTCATAGATCATAAGCATCTGAAGGACAAGGTAGACATGTGGTTAATAAAGACTTGTCATTCTTCACATTTTTTTGATTGTAATCTGTTAGGATGAACTTGAAAAATTATGCATTTGAGTAAGATAAGGCAAGGAAAATTGGAGGAATTCCTCTGGAACTTCATTGGCTTGTACCCCTGCTTACATCAATCCTGTTCAATTCTTTGCATGAGTCTCATGAAAGTGACAAGATGGCAACACATTAATGAGAGCCTTAGTCCCTGTCACTCCCCTTTTGAGGCTTTCTACCAAGGCATGGGTTTAATTTAATATCTCCATTTCTGCAGCAATTGGTTTTTGACCTTTGGGACTCTCCTAAGAATGCCATTGTGTGCTACTGAGATGATGGATGGGGCAAATAAGAGAAGCCAAGAAAGCAGATGTGGAGGAGGTTATCATCACAGTGATGTGGATGAAAGAGTTGATGAGGAGATTGTCAGCCTTTTTATTAGCTGGTGCTGCTGTATCTTCGATGATCTCATCCTTCAGAAAGGAGCCCATCACTCACTGGGAACAACATAAACTCGTTAAGGAAAATCAAAGTGTTTGGAAAAGTCGACAATTCTGCTGAAAAATTCTTTTCAGCAGCAGTTAATCTTAGGAAGTTAGAAAAAGGGATTGCTGCGTATTGGAAAGCCTTAAACTTCTGTACTGTAATTTGAGTGGACACAGTGGGATAATTTTAGCCTAGATTCAGCCTTTGAGTCTCAGGAGAGTCTCCTTATTTGTGGAGTGGAGGAAGGAGAAAAACTTAGGACCCATTTTTCATATGCTTTATACAGACTGAAGAAATCTATTATGGTTTAAGTCTAAAATGTCCCCCAAAGCCTTATGTACTCAGAGGTAGGGCTTCTGGAAGCTGATGGGACCATGAGCGTACTGTATTTATAAGTATATTAATCCATTAATGAGTTTATAGCTGGATATGGTGTTAGGAGGTGGGGCCTGGCTAGAAGAGGTAGGTCACTGAGAATGTGACCTGGAGGGGTATATTGTTGTCCCAGCTCTTCTTTTCTCTCTCTCTGCTTCCTGACTTGCATGGATTGAGCAGCTTTCCTCTGCCGTACCCTTTCACCATGCTGTTTCTGTCTTAGAGCCAGCCAGCCTTGGATGGACCTTCTGAAACTGTGAGCCAAAATAAACTTTTCCTCCTTTAAGCTGTAGCTATTGGATATTTTGTCCAGCAATGGGGAAGTGACTAATGTAGAAAATTGATATGGGAGAAGTGTGGTCATTGCTGTGGCTGTATCTGACCATGTGATTTAAAAGTCCTTGGAATTGGTGTGTGGGAGGAGTTTGGGAAGGTTTGGAGATGCCAGCTAGAGAAGCCCTAGAATGATATAAGCAGAAACTCTTGGTGATTATAGTCATAGCTCAGAAGACCAGAATGCTGGTAGGAACATGGACAGCAAAGGCCAAGCTCAGGAGGTTTCAATTGGGAACAAGGACTTCATTGGCAGTTGGACTAGAGGCCATGTGTGTTACACTTTGTCAAAAACTTTGTCTACATTTTTCCCATGTTCTGAGACTTTGCAGAAACTTCTCAGGAGACTAAGGGCAGTGGACTAATTGATCTGGCCAAGGAATTTTCAAGGCAGCCAAGATTTCAGGTGGTAGCATAGGTACTACTGGCTGCTTTCAGCCAGATCTATAGTGAGAATCAGGAGCATACAGCAGCATAGCCAAAAAGAAAAAAACCTATAAAGAAAATTTGGCTAATGAACAGATTAGCCCCATTAAAAATAATCCAAGAACTCTGTTCCAGGTTAATAGGAAAGATGGCCTGGAGGTTTTGAGGATTTAACCAGGCCCCACCCATCACAAGCTCAATGGTGAAAAAGGGTAAATTTGTTTGAAAGACTTTGCTTTGAGATGAGAGCTCCAGGGCACCCTGCTCACTCATGGCTACCTAGGGAAGTAGATTCCAGAGTTCAGGCATCTAGGCAGTCAGAGGTTGTCAGCCATGGGCCAAAGCAGCCTGCTGTTGCTTGAGCTGGTAGTAGACCTTGGCATCATCTGTGTGGTGCTGGTTTTTCAGGCATGCAGAGTGCAAGGTTGTGAGTCACAAAGATTTCCACCAAGATTTCAAAAGAAAGCCAGGGATCCCAGGGAATGGGCCTGTGAAAGGGTTTGAAAGTGAAGCGATACTAGACATGGATTTAATAGGGTTTAATGTTTGTCCTGCTGGGTTTTGCTCTTTCTTTTGGTCTGATTGCTTTCTATTCTGCCATTATATATTGGAAATATTTAACTTTCTTTCTGGGTTTTTTGTTTGTTTGTCTGAGACAGGGTCTTTGCTCTATAATTCAGGCTGATTTTGAACTCACTATGTAGCTCAGGGTGGCCTTGAACTCATAGTGATCCTCCTGCCTCAGCCTTCCAAGTGCTGGAATTACAGGCATGTTTCACCACACCTGGCTCTTTCTGAATTTTATAGGGGCTGGCTCACAGCTAAGAGTTTGCTTTGAGTTGCCTTGAGACTTTGGAGTTGGACTCTTGACCAGTGCTGGAATTATTAAGGCTTTAGTGACTTTTAGGGATGTACTAAAGCATTTTTCATAAAAAGATGAACATGAGCCTTCTGAGGACCAAGAGTGCAACACTATGCTTTCAATCTAAAACCTCAAAAGTTTCATGGGTTTTGAAGTTGATTGGATCATGGGGGTACTATACTTCTCAGTGGATTAATCCATTGATGAGTTCATAGCTAAATATATAGTAGATGGGGGGGCCTGGTTGGAAGAGATGGATCTCTGGGGGAATGACCCAGAAGAGTGTATTCTTGTCCCTGGCTTCTCCATTCTCTCTGTTTCCTGGCTACTATGAATTGAGTAGCTTTCCTCTGCCAGGCCCTTCACCACTTCTGCCTTGGAGCCAGCTGACCATACATAGATTGAACTCTCTGAAACTGTGAGCTGAAATAAACTTCTTTAAGGGAAAGTTACTAGCAACATCTTCAAGGCGTTATGGTAGGGTAGTGGGTTAGCTCAGTGGTAGTGCACTTGTTTAGTATGCATGAGGCCCTGGGTTTCATCTTCAGCACTGGTGTGTGTGTAGGGGGGATCTTTGCTTGGAATTATGTATTCAGGCAGATGGAATTCTTTTTTTTTAATGCTGAGAATTGTACAGCTCAGATATTTCTTATGTCCAGGACAGTAGGTTTTGAGTTTCTGCTGGAAACAGTTGCTATTCATATTTGTGATGCATTTATAGTTTTCATTTGCAGCCAAATTGCCTTTATCATTTCATCTGTGGTATATTGATTAAAATAACCACATTGCTGACATTATCTATTCATCATACTTGGACAAGATTTCCCCTCTACCCCTTTATAAAAGTGTTTTATTTTGGTTCTTCTGAATTAAGATTAATCATAATCCTCATCTGTTCAAATCAAGCACTCTTTTAGTCAACATAGTTGACCTTTTTGTTCTCTTGCAAGTAGACTAAATCATTTGGCAATCAGAATATAATTGAATTTGCTTTGCTTTCATAATTAGGTGATGCTATTCAGATCTTCAGCCTTTTCCTTCCTGAAACACTTGTATGTATCTGCAAAGAACAGAGCAGAGAGATATAACTGTATGTTAAAACAACTTTGCTTTGACTTAGCCATGATTCATTTTACTGAGGATTTGTTTTGGGCAGAGCTAAGGAAGGTTTTGAACATTTTTGTGCCTTAGTTTTCTCATCTGTAAAATGTGGATGATAACAGTACATAGCTCAGATGTTTAGGGGACTGAGATAGTAATATACTATCCATTTTTTGATATTTATCATATTTGAAATGCAATTGGCTCTGGGCTTTTCCAGTTGTTTATTCTATCTGCCTAGAGTGTTTTTCTTTCTGACACCCAAATTTCCAGCTCTCTAATTCTTTTAGGTTTTTATTCAAGAATTTCTTTCTCAATAAAAGTTTCCCTGATCTAAAATTTTATCTCCCTCATAATACTTTATATTCCTTTACCCTATTCTATTACTCATCTGAAGTTCTTATCATTAGCTAATAAACTAGATGTTTTGATTTATTTATATTGCTTTTTGGCTGTCATTACCTCCACCAGTATACCACAAGGCCAAGAAATTTTATAACCTGTTTTAACCCTAATACTCAAGGATAAAATGAATATTTGTTAAATTAATGTACTGTGCTTAGCACAGCTTAGCGTATAGTAAGTATTTAATAAACATCACCTTGTGACTGGGAGATTTCACACTGTCTTCTCTTCATTTATTACCTAAATTCTATAGCTGAATCTAATTTTATATATCTATATGGATGCCCCCCCTCCAAATTCCTCTCTGCTGGTCTCTTCCTTCTTTAAATCCCATTTTTATGATAGCATTATCTTTTTTCCCCTCTCCTATCTTGTTCCCTGATTATTTCATGTGATTTGGTCCAGTCTTCCCAAATCTTTTTTGTAGGTTTCTTATTAGCAAGAATAGATAACACACACTTTTCTCCTGCTTCCTTCAGTATCATGTTAAGAGTACAGTGGATGTTCATTGAATACTATTGCTGCATCTGTCTGCATTGAGGAAATGCTACATGACTGCAGGATTTATCATTTATTAACTAGAAGTCATACAACAAATCATATGAAGGAAAAGAAATGCCATTTTCAACCCTAACCCACATAAGTGAAATGAATTTATTTGTATAAATTGTTTGATCAGTGCTCCTCTCTATCACATTGGGGTGTTTCAGCGACATTCACTTTTTCTTGCCCAATATTTTACAATGAAAAAATTTAAATATCAGAAAAATGTAAAGAATTTTACAGTAGACATTCATTACCTACCAATGAGACTCTACCATTACATTATCAATTTGGTTGCTTTTATGTACATCTGTTTGTCTATTCTTTTATCCATTAATCCATCTTATATTTTAGTACATTTCAAAGTAATTTGCAGACATCAGTACATTTTCCAGCATATATAGAATTAGAGTTTAATCAGGACCACAGTCCTGATTTAGTTCCAGCATAGAAATTTTTTGCCTTTTCTAGAACTTCATATAAATGGATATATGCATTATATACTCCTTTCTTCATAAGGCTTTCTCCTTAAATGGTGTTCCAGAGATTCCTCTATGTTGTTATGTGGTAATTACTTTTTGTTGGTAAATGGTATTCCATGTGTAGATGCATCACCATTCCTTTGTCTTTTTACTCCTTGATGGACATTATGAGCAGATCTGCTATTCATGGACATTCGTATACAAAGGCTACCATTTGCACCTTGGATAAATGCTTAGGATTGAAATTTTTGGGTCAGAAAGTGCGGTATGCTTCTTTTTTCTCGTCAGGCATAACGAGCTTTTTCCTGTCTTATACCGTTTGCACGAGCTCTTTCCTCTAGATTCTGCTTTTTGTGTATGAAATACTTTCCCCTTATCATCACCCTATTGCCTCTTTCATATCTTTCAGGTCCTAGTTTTCCCTGAACACCCATTTTAAAGTAATCACAAGTCTCTCTTTGGCACACAGCTCTATTTTAATTATGTGAACATTTCTTACCATCTGATAATTTTGTTTTCCCATTATAATATAACCTAGGAATAGGCCTTGTCTGCTTTTGTATTGTCATGCCATGATTTAAAATTCTTTAAAATAGTTTATTTTTAAATAGTTTAGTATATTCTGTGGTCAAAATTAGCATGATGTGTAGTAGGTCCTCAATACATATTTGCCAGTGTAGTGAATATAGGAATAAATGGATGAAATCCTAAGTTGCTAGAATCTCATTCATCTATTCATCATTTTAGCCTGTATATCTGGTAGGTGATTAAATGACAACAGTTTCTCATTGGTTCAGAAACAAAATTCAAGTGTGGAAAATGTTTTTCCTATCTTTTTACATGAAGGCAGTTAATTCACTTCCTAAACATGGGGATTAGAGGCACCTATCCTATGTATTTTGATATTCAGGGAGAACTTGCAAGTGGCAAAATGGAAAACACACCTGTGAACTAATGGGAACTTACTGCCTATAGTGGTGCCAAAATATATTTATCCAAACTTGGTTTGTAGTACTCATGCTAATTAAGGGGGTAAAGGTGAAGGAGGAAGCATTGACCTTAAAGGGCTGTTAACACACACAGTGGGGTTTGTGATTGGACATGATTTTCTTGTCTTGCTCATGGATTGTTATCCAAGATGCCTGCAGCCATAGCAACAGGGGATCTTTGAAGTTCAAGGGCAGGAAAAGTCAGCATTCTTTGCTTTTAAACTTCCTGGTCTTGTAGAGAGGGAATATATACATACTTTCCTTTGTACTATGCAGGAGCAGAGAATTGGACCTACCCATCATGTAAGCTGAGATAGAGTCTTTGAATCTTGCAGTACCTCATGGAAGAAATAGAAAACCAATAGGGACTTCGTAAGATAACTGTCTCAGTTTCAGCTTCTCTTTGCCTTGGCCACTGCTGTGCATTTTGTCTTGAATCTTAGAAACAGCCTGAAAAATAGCAAGGTAGAAGTGACAGCTGCAGTTGTACATAGCCCCAAACCAAGGCTTCACACACGTTTGCATAATGCTCAGTGGAGAACTCAACTTGTTTGGATACCAGACTTAAGCAGTTATATCAGTTGTGCTTTTCATTGTCAATTCAACACTTGTATCTCTTTTCTTAATAGGAAATCCGTGCACAAATTGAACAAAACCATGTCTGGCAAATTCCTTAGTTTAAGGGAAAGGTAAATTGTTAAAATTAAGACAATCGAGAGCAGAGAGATGAGAGTTGAGGGAAAGCTTCTGAGGGCTTCTTTCTGTGGTAGGTAAAAGTCTAAAAAACCTGACATTCATCAGGCTTTTGTAAATCATTCTAATGAGGTGCATGCTACTTTGCAATGTGATATTTTGCAAAGCAGACTTTATCCAGTAATGTAAATAACCACTCTACATTTATGTCTTTTGGAAACTTGGACTTTGATCTATTCCATTACAATTTTAAAATATTTGAATTTAAAGGACTCTGAAGGTAAGGGTTCTGGGAACATGGCAGCCTGGAGATGTATCATATTACCTCCCAACTACCATTTAACTACTCCTGCTGAATTCAGTGGCAGCAGTGATTGGTAAGATGGCAGTCACTGTATGTATAATTGAGGTCACTTCTCTTGGGATTTTTGGATAAGAGAGTAAGCTCAGGACTTTGTTCCACTTTGAGCCAGATGAGTTCTAGGAAATTAAGAAGCTGATAGGCCAACTGTAAAGAATGACCTGAGCTTGGCCTGTGAGAGATGAATGGACCTTCTTAAAGGAGAGTCAAGTGTGATCTTTGAAGGGCCTAAAGGATCTTCCTGGACCCTGAGCAACTGTCAGGGAGTGAAGAGGGTGGGATTAAATTCCTGAGGCAGGGATACCATTAGTTCTTGCAACTCAGATGGCCTGGGAACAAAAAGCCTTCCTCTAGGAAAAATGAATAGAAGATCGGTGTCACCCACGGTGATAGCTACACATTTCACTATTTGCAATTCCACTATTGTCACTTTCTATTTAGGGTGACTCTTGATTGCTGGAGAGTAGGAAGAGTATGGAAAAATATAAAACTTGATTAGTTAATGAAAGTAGTAGTGAGGCCATAGGAAGGAAGCCCAAACAGGATACCTATACAGATGTCACCTAGTAAAATTCAGCAGAAGAGATGCAAGATGACCAATGCTAACAATAGGGGTATTTAGGACATTTTCTTATAAAATAGTTGCTAGATTTTTATTGGAAATTATTTTTTTAATTAAAAATACTGAAAGAGACAGTAATTTCAATTAAGAAATACAAGAATGCCTTGGAAGATGAATGGGAAGAACTACTTCAAAGCACAGAACAAGGACACAAAAAACATAAAAATAATGAGGGATGCTGAAATACTTAGACATCAGTCCCTGGATTCCAACATAGGCATTTAGAAGGTCTACAGAACAGATGGAAGAGAAATGGTTATTTTAAAAAATAATAAAAGAGCTCAAAGAGCTTGAGTCTTTAAACTGAAGATCCTTGCTGAATTCTGATTAATTTTTTAAAAAGACATATACTGGGTTTTTAAAGCTTCTGGGTTTCCAAAATATGGATGTAACTATCAAAGCTTTCAAACAGTAAGAACTTACTGGGAAAAGAAAAAGAGGATAAAACTGGCATTAAATTTCTCATCTGCAACTTTAAAAGCTAGAACATAATGGAAATAATGTCTATGGGAAATTTAAATTTTTATGTATAGAATAGGAAAAGAGATTACTCCTAGTCTGAAGGTATGTGATTTAGAAATGCTAACTGGTACACTGAGACAGAATTTCAAAGACAAATGAATATTGCTACTGATACTCTTTCTGTATTGTGCATTTTACACACACACACACGTGTGCACGTGCCTTTAATTGAATTTCCTTTCAATCTTCACTATGTTCCTTATAATTCCTTCCCAGTGTCATAGGAAATAGCTTTGAAAATAGGAATACTTGAAAATAACAGATTTAAAGAGTCTTCTGCATTATCTACTTTGACTTTCTCTTTTTTAAAGATGAGTGAAGTAAACAATGAGTTAACCAAAACTTCATAAATAATGTCAGAAGAAGCAGGACAGGAGCACAGACCTTATTTTTAGTAGAATGGTCTTTAGAGACAACTTGTGAGAAATCCTTCAATTCTGTGATCTATTCCACATCCTTCCAGTATATTGATTTGAAGCAAACTTCAGTGGATTTTTGTGTTTGGCAATTGAAGAATCCTAACTTGTTCAATGTCCACTGTTCTTGAGTTTCAGTAATGACATATACTCATTCAATCACTAGCCTGATAAAACTAGGACTCACCTTTACCTCTGATTTCAGTATCAAATTTCCTAAAAGTGTTTTTCTGCATATGACTTGCCCACCTTTTAAACTCATCAGGCAGCAAATAAAACTCAGATTGCCATTTTCAAACTTGCAGTTTTTCTAATGTGCTGTCACAGATATTGCCATTACCCCAGAGATGCAAATTGCTTCCATGCAACAGCACTCTCTTGATGCCATTCTTCTTCTCAGAAATCTGCTGTCTTTCTCTGCTGCTTGTAAGATCATGTTTACACCATGGCCTAGCATTCAAGACCCCACCAAACTTGGCCACTTCATTGCCATCACCTTAAATTTCCTTAATATTCATACCCATGACAGTCCTAGACTTTCACCTACAATGGTTTCCCCCACCGATAAAAATGTCTGTATACTGTATGGAATAAAAAAGATCTGGCTCGATGGCAAAACGATATGGGGCCCTATGTTAATTCCACTCATACTACCTGTAAGTTTCTCGAAGCTACAGTTATCTATCTGTAAAGTGTATGCTTTTTATCACTTCTAGGCCAGCTCTTTCATTTTATTTATATAAATAAAGAAAAATGAAGCATAAATAATTTTCTGGACTTGATCATTGCCATACAGCTTCCAGATAGCAGGGCAAGGACTGAGGAAAATTAAATAAATATTATATGCTGCATCCTTAAGTATACTACTTCTCAGGAGTCTCTCTGCTTGTTGATGCTTGTAGCTTTAGCATCTTCAGCTGTGAGGACCAGTCCATGCAATTGGGAGTGAAGCTGACTGGGAAGAATCATATCTGTGGAATTGGCTTCTTTGTTTAGCTATTGGAATGCTGAATGTTTAATTCAAATCCTGAATAGTCTGCCCTTTCCACTGTTAGTCTGTTGGTTAAAAACAAACTTTTAGTATCCCGGGGAGTGGGAAGATCTATCTCTATCTCTATCTATCTCTATCTCTATCTCTATCTCTATCTCTGTCTCTGTCTCTGTCTCTATCTCTGTCTCTGTCTCTATCTCTATCCATTCATTCATTTGTCTGTCTGTCTGTCTATCTATCTATCTATCTATCTATCTAAATTTATTTTTGTCCAGGCAGATGAGTAGCAAGTTGGAGGGATGCAAGAATCCATACATTTTTATATAACAGCTGTGATGGAGAGAGGGATTTGTGTTAGACCTGAATTAGAGGGAGGTATTTCCATTAAAATGCTAGTGTCTACACTTACTGTGGCCCCTCAACCCTGTTCTATCGCTGTATTATTATTTCCATGGAACACTTCATGTAGCCCTAGTTATTATCATTATTAACATGTAGGTCTCCATAAATCTTTAAACAGATACCTCGTACATTTTGGAATGTACAAAATGCTGGTGCAAACTTTCCAGGCCACCTGAATTTTTGTGCTGTTCCATTTCAGACAGGAAAAAACCATCTCGTAGAGGCATTCCTTTATTATCCCCCGCTAACTCATACCCCAGATCTTGCCCTATAGCCAGTCCCAGTGCAATCCCATGAGCCTGGGGATTCCACAGTAACACAAACCTGTGTAGTCTACTCACAGTCATGCCCTGCAGACAAGTGTGATAATCTCAAATCTGGGATCTGCAAGTGAGTAGTGACTGAGTTGAGAGGCAAGATTAAAATGCTAGGCTGCGTTGAATACTCTCAGTGCTCTCCCCTAGGCTTGGTGGCATGAGGATTTTCTTACGTGCCTATCTGTGGGTTCTTTCTCCATCTCCTCTCTTCATTTCTCTATTGTACTCTGACAGTGTCTCCTTTCATCCCTCATCTGTCTACTTTGACCATGTGCAATAATTCTTTTCCCTCCCACTTGTTGACTTTTTCATCTCTAATCTTCCTGCTTGACTTCACTTTATTTTTAATGGAATTTCTTCTCTGGTTCTCTTCTCTTTCCTCCTACTCTCTGTGTTCTTTCACAATCTCCCAGCTATAAATAACCCAAGGCATCCAACCTTTTGCTCTCATGGAGAGATGAATAATTAAAACTCCAAAGGAAGACACGTGGATTAAATCAGGCACTTAATTTCTTCAAAACACAGAGAGCATTTTATGGTGTCCTGTGCAAATGAATGAGTCACAGCCAATTACTTCAAGAGGGAAGAAAGCTGAGGTTTGGTTCGATCAACAGAGTATTTAAAAAGCCAATGCACTAATGAATGTCAGATATTGGACAGGAATGACAGTTCCAAATTTGGCAGCATGAGCCATGGAGTCCCAACTGTGACGCATGTGATGTTGACAGTTTACTTATCAGTGGTGCTGTTTCTGTATGTTTCTTTTCCATAATGAAATCCTGCATTTCCTGAGCTCCTGCTTGCTAAGTGCTCCTCAAAGGCAGTTCATTTATAGAAGTACAATAATCTGGTTGGTGAGCTGGAGAACTGAGAATCTTTTATGATTATGCTAAGGTGAGATGAATTTGTGAGACAGTTCAATAGGAAATACTTAGAAAGCAATGAATGTATTTCATGTAGGTGATGTCTCAGGACATCCTTGGGGATGGACAGTCTATAAGGAGGTCATGGAGATTTGAGTCCATGATGCTGGGCAGTTACTGGGATAAATGGTTCACACTGGCTCTTCTTGTTTTATAAGTTCTTCTTGGGTTTTATAAAGATTGCCTTGTTTCCTTTAGAATAGTCTCATTTTATAGTACCTTCTCTCACCCTGAGTCATTCTTACTTATGTAGTAGCCAAGAAAGTGCAGGTATCAGAACAGGCAGTGTCAGGGTTGGATCTGCTGGATTGTGAATGAACTTCTGGTGGAAAGTGCAGAAGCATTTTCCATCTGGATGAAGCTGACAGAGCCTTTCCATTGGGAGGCCAAAGGCCTCTCTTGGACCTTGAAGGGGAAAGGTGTCATGCAGAGACACACAAGGAGAAAAGGCTTGGATTGGTTTTAGAAATAATAAGCACACAAGAGAAATATTGGTAATTTATAGAAATATAGAAGGGCTCATGGCCCCAAATGTAATGGCTCAACCCATAAAGTAGCTATGTGTTGGAACTTCCTCAAATGAATAAGCATATGTGTGTTTGCTTTGAGAAAAATAAAATAAAAACTGTACCGTAGAGGAAATTAATGTGAGATAAAAGTTAAGAAACAGTGACATCTTAACAGTTCAACAGTAAAGAGGGCAATGCATTTTTATTAAAAATTCATTTGGCAGCAGCATGTGCTTTTGGCTAAATGTACTCTTTTCAAACATTGAGTGATGTCTTTTACCTATAAATGACAATTTCATTATAGAGCAGATTTTTTTGAACCCTATTTTATTTCCACTCTCTCTAGCCTCTCAATGAAAAAGGTCAGGCTCTTTGGGAGGATTAGGAACTAATGAAGCTAATTACTTCCCTTAACTTATTAAGAACTTATAGATAGCTTTAGGGTAGTGCATGGGGCTTTCCCAAAGAAATGAACAAACCTTCAGAAGAATCAATTAATTTCCTTTGCTTTCACTTTGCTGCCTATATGAGGAAAAAGTCGTAATATAACAGCATTTTGGGGAAAGGCTGGAGGAAAAAAATCACCGGAGCAGACCTGTTTTCAAACTTCCATGTGAATATGAATTGAGTTGCCTAGGAATCTTGTTAAAGTTCAGATTCTGGTTTAGCAGGTCCAGAGCAGCTGCCAGATGGTGCAGCTGTTGTTGCTGGTCCAGAAGCCAAAGCTAAAGAAGCAAGGAGCTGACATTTCCAAATGCAATTTGAAATTTAATGTTATCTTTAAATTTTCTTGTGTAAGTTTGTATTTTGCAAAACATGAGATGTGATCCACAAATATGGTGAATGTTTAAAATTTAAAAAATTTATTACAGTAAAAAACATTGCTATTAATCTTCCCTTCCAATACTCCACCTTGCTTTGAACACACTTATTCCATCATTCTTGCCACTTTCTGAAGCAGATCTGGAATTTCTCTTTCCTGAGTTTCTTTAGTTGCACTGTTATGGCTGTCTCAATGTCCTGACTTGATTGAAATTATTTGCCTTTCACAGTCATTTTGACTTTGGGAAAGAGCCAGAAGTCACACAATACCAGATCCAGGGACACAGTACAAAGCTTTTATGAACCTGCCTTGCCTTTGGATGGCAAGGAGCAATAGTCTTCATTGTATATTTTATCCCACTGGGCAAAGACACAACAGAACTTGTGGAACTGCTTCAGAAAGTGGCAAGAAAGATGGGATATGTATTTGAAATGAGAGGGAGTGTTTTCAGGGAGAGTAATGATAATGTGTCTTACTCTACTATTTTTTAAGTGTAAATATTCAGTGTATGTATTGATCACCCCCTACATAACCACAAAACTCACCTTACTGATACTTCTGGTCGAGATTAGATTGAATCTGCACAATAATATTTATTTTCACATTAATATTTAGTTTTCAACCTTCAGATCTTATGCATATCTGAATTTAAATTTCATCTAGATTTAGACTTCATATTTTTATTGGCATTAAAAATAGTATTTTTGAAGGTATTTAATTTCTCATTCCATGGTTAGCATATAAAAAATACTAATGATTTTTATGTACTTCCTTTATGTTATGCAACTTTATGAAATTCACTTATTAGTTCTAATAGCTTTTTTGTAGACTTTTGGGATTTTCTTTTAGGTGATTAGTCATTTTATTTGAAGGTAGATATAACATTATTTTTTCCTTTCTAATCTGTATGCAATTTTTTGTTATTTTTTGCTTAGCAAAGATGTATGATATTACATAAGAGTTCCTTACTGATTCTTTGAAACTTGAAAAATGATTGCAAACAACATGAAAGAAATCTAAAGGTAGTGTCTTAAACTGAAGGACTATTATCTATTAATACATCTTTGCATGTTATTTTCATAGTTATTGCAGAAACCTTTCTAAGGTTGATCTTTTACCTGAGAGATTTGTTTCTGCTTCTGCTGTACTTTTGAATGGTGGTGTCTATGTGAACATTCCTAATTTCATGCTAGGGAAGGCAAGAACTTGAGTTTCTGAACCCTTGCCTTCTGTCTGCACTGCTGCACACAAAACAGGTGTTTTCTGCTTGGGCAACCTACACACAAACTATACAGCAATCAAATTATATAATGAATTTTTGAAGAAAAAATTGATTACAGTAAAAGACACATTGCCATTAATCCCACTCAGAACACTCCCCTTCTCTTCAAACACACTTTTCCCGTTGTTCTTGCCACTTTCTGAAGCTGTTCAAGAAGTCCATTTACATGAATGCCTTTATGGGGTCTGATAAAAAAGTATAGTAAATGTGGTTGCAGAGCACCATCCAATGAAATGCAGGCTTGTGAAAACATGAGGGTGTGTACTCCTCCACCTTATTCACTGAATCTGGTACCCTGTGACTCCTGGCTCTTTCCCAAAGCCAAAATGACCATGAAAGGTAAATGTTTTGAATTGATTAAGCACATTGAGGCAGCCTTGATGGCGCAACTAAAAATAGGACTTCCTGAACTGCTTCAGAGAGGACAAGGCATAAGTGTGTTCGAAGTGAGGGGCAGTATTTTGAGGGGGGTTAATAGGAATGTGTCTTTTACTGTAATAAGTTTTTAAACTTGAAGCATTCACCATGTATTTGATCACACTATGTAACTGAAAAGTATTTTCCACTTCTTCAAAAACCAGGCTGATCATGGCATATAAATTATAAGTTTCCTGTGCCCTTTTTTAAGGCCTTCAACCAGGGTAGCATTTATCAATCTGCATAGCTCACATAAGAAAGGACTTATCAAATATGTTCTTCCTTTAGAACATTTGCACTACCTATATCAATGAGATTAAAGAGAACACAGCAGTGTTGTATGGACTCATCTTCTTATTACAAGGTCACGCGATTCTTTATTTTCTAGATCTGTTGTGAAGGGTCTATTCTAGCTCTGCCATGTACTGTATCCTCCGTAGTCTTTCAGCTTCCATTGACCTTTAAAAAAAATCCTTATCTGTGGACATCCTGAACAAATAAATGACACTGAGCTAGAAAGAGGAAAGGGCACAAATAATTATTCTTTTTTTTGGTTTTTATTTTTTATTAGTACATGTATGCAGCATATGATTACATTCCTCATGAGGAGTTGGACTCTAGCTCAGCATGGCTAGAATTGAAAGTACAGTAAACATGAACCACATGGGATGGCTGTATTCTAAGATTGAAGCTTCTTTGGGTTCTGCTATTCCCACAACCCTTAGGGTCAAACTTGATTGGGGGTATAACCTGTATTCTTTCACTAATCTGTGCCTTGGCTCTTGCTTATGTGGATTGGAGAGCAGAGAGAATTCTTTATAAAGAACAAGGAAAAACAGGTTGAGTTATTAAATTAATGGATATAAAGGACTTCTCTTTACCCCTCTGGCTGATATTTATCATCTGTGTTGGCCTTTATGTTCTAGTGTTCCCTTTTATTGGACTTGGGAAAGTTTTTTTTTACAGAGAAATTTGGATTTTCTTCCCAGGAAGCAAGAGTAATTACCAGTGTTGTATATGTCATATCAGGTCCCATGTCCCCAGCATTTGGGCCCTTGGTGGATAAAATTGAAGAACATCATCTGGATTCTGTGTGCAGTAACCACCACTCTTGTGTCCCACATGATGCTGGCCTTCACGATGTAGAACCCTTGGATTGCTATGTGTCTCCTGGGATCCTCCTATTTATTACTTGCCTGTGCATTGTGGCCAGTGGTGGCATTTTTAGTTCCTGAACATCAACTGGGAACTGCATATGGCTTCATGCAGTCCATTCAGAATCTTGGGTTGGCCGTCATTACCATCATTGCTGGCATGATACTGAATGCCTGGGGATATTTGTTTTTAGAAGTTTTTTTCATTGCCTGTGTTTCTGTGGCCTTACTTTATTTGGTGAATCATGCCTGGGGTGGAAACCTAAATTACTCTACAAGACAAGGAAAGAAATGAAGCTTTTTCATACTGAATGAGAAGTTCAAATGACTATGTCATCAGAACAGAATGTGCACACCATTGATTTGAAAACCTCTGTCTATATTTTTTTTTAGTTTAGAGTTTAGTCATGAGGAAAATAATGAATACAAAGTCATATTTATATTTCAGATTACCTATTTTAAAATTTGTGAGGACTGTATTAGTCTGTATCTTTTGTATTGTGTGTTGCTGAGGAATTCTACATTAGAATAGGTGAATCACCGTGAACAGTTTAGGAAATTACTCTGGAACATCCAGGTGAATAAGGACAGTTAAGTAATATAAAACAATAGATCTTGTATTGAGATAATTTTTACTAAGTACATTTTGGGGACATGGCCTTTTGTCTTACTTCAAAATACTAGGGGGTAGACGGGCTATTTCATATGGAATAAATGAGGGCACTGTACAAGGCACTCCCCTTGTGATAAAGAAAATGATAGGCATTCTCTTCACATTTACCACTAGCAGGTTGTGCTCTGCTGTAGTTAGGAGGGTACTGAGCAGTTGCCTTTTGGAGTTTCTCTTATGGAGACCCTAATCACCTGAGATAAAGTTTTATAGTATAAATTTTTTTATAGTTTTTTTTATAGACCAGTTAATAACTAAAAAGTATTCCTAAGTGTATGATAGTTGTGTATCTACATGGATAAATAAAAGAATTGCAAAATGAAAAACAAAGACTTTGGACATTTTTTTCATGTACTTATTTTTTTCATGTGCTTTCCATTTGTACTTCTTTGAGAAGTATTCATTCATTTCAGTTGTCCATTTTTAATTGAGTCTTCTACTTTGGGAGGTATAATTCTTAGTTCTTCATCTAGTCTAAATGTTTGTCCTTTTTCTGAGTAAGAAAAAATTTTCCCATTCTGTAGCTCATCTCTTCATTCTGTTGGTTGTTTCCTTTGCTGTGCAGGAGCTTTTTAATTTGATATGATCCCATTGTTGATACTTGATGTCACTTCTTGTGCAGGAGAGGTTCTGCTCAGAAAGTCCTTGCTTATACCTGTCTTCAAGAATTTTACCTATTTTATCTTCCAACATAGTGTTTCTGTTTCAATATCTTTGATCTATTTTGATTTTAGTTTAGTACATGGTGAGATATACTGTATAGGACTAGATTCAATCTTCTTCATGTGGATAGCCAGTTTTTCTAGCTCCATTTATTTAAAAAGAGGCTGTCTTTTCTCCAGTGTATGTTTTTGGCCCCATTGTCAAATATCAATTAGCTGAATGAGCACCAATAATTATTCTAATCAATGTTTTAAGAATGAATTTCCAACTCAAATTTTTATTTTATGATGCAAGATCAAAGAAATGAATGAATAATTCATTCCATATTCCATTCAATAGTTGCATTATTTTGTTGTAAAATCAAACATGCCCTTAAAAACTTCTGGAGAATACAGTTGTTACCATGTTTGCTGGGCCATTTTTAAAGAAAAAGAACTTAACACAGCATTTATTCCAAATGTAATGTGCATATTCAACATTTATTGCACCTTTATGTAACAGTGGCTGTTCAGACTTGTTATTTAAAAAAACTGGCTAGGAATCAAAGATCAACTAAGTCCTTACAACAAAAATTTTTAAAGGAAAATGAAAAGGTCTATAATATGCACAGTCACAATTTAAAGACTGAAATAGTAGGAAACAGGGAAATATAACCTTTGCAAAAGGGAAGGGGACCAAGGGTGATGAAGGGGGAGGGAGAAGGGCGCAAAGAGGATATAAAAAGAATGCAAGGCCAGGGATTTAGCTCAGTGGCGCTGCCACCAGCCTCACAAGCTCAAGGTCCTGACTTTGATCCCTGGTACAAAAAAAAAAAGAATGCAGATGTGTTATGTACATATAACAGCTCCCCATGAGGAATGTGGTAATTATGTGCTGCAAACATGCATTAACAAAAACGTTTTTTAAAAGTTAAAAAAATAGCAATTTAGAGATTGAAATGCCTCAGAAAACTAAACTAAACTAAAACAAACTTATTGTCTTTTTTTTTTAATCCTCTGAGGTGCAGGATTCTGAGCTCTCTGATTTTGGTCTCAAATTGTTCACTTTGTGCCACCAGAACTTACTCACATTGAGCTACTACCTGTTTCACAAAATTTCAATATAATTTTGATTTTTGATATTTTTGACATGCTTAAGAATGGCGTGCTTTATCAGTGTACAAAATTTTTATTTATTCTTCAGGTACCACCACTTCAAATTTCACTGTCTTTTTCCTCTCTTTCTTTCTCCCTTTCTTTCTTTCTTTCTTTCTTTCTTTCTTTCTTTCTTTCTTTTTTAAGGCAGGGTATCCCTTTGTAGTTCAGGCTGGCCCTGAACTCACTATGTAGCCATGGTGATCCTCCTGCTTCAACCTCCCAAGTGTTGGGATTACAGGGGTGTGCCATCACCCCTGTCTGTCTTTATCTTTCTTATATATATCATAAAAGAAAAAATGTCTTTCTTCTGCCTTTCATAAAAATTGGTCCTCTTTCTTTTTTAAAATATTCAATATGGTGTCTTTTTAAAAATTAGTACCATTAAGTGAAATATATCAGACACACAAACTTAAACACATGTGGGTTCTCTCATATGAAAAACTGAAAATACAAATAAGAGCAAAGTAAAGGATTGATAAAAGGAAACAGGTACATAGATCTTGAGAAGGACACCAAAAGTCCTCTTTCTTTTAGCACTAATTTTATCCTGCTTTTGATTTTTTTCTTTCTTCCCATGTCTGTCTCACTGGTATATTAGGTTACCATAAAGACAGGACTCTTGGCTTATTGATTCTCAAATTTGCATAGTGTTTTGGGTGTTCTTAGTACTCAAGAGGTATTTTTAAAAACAAGTCATTTGCAGTTGAAGCCTCTAGTGAACCACTCATGGTGTTTGTTGGGAGCTCAATGTTTTGTATTTCAGAGTAGCATTTTCTCCTGCACTACCTACACTACTTGTGTACATTTAGGGACACTTATTTGACCTTTAGAGACTGCTGTCCATTTTAAACTGTCATTTTTTGATGTTAGGCCTCATTTCAGAAGCCACCAAAAAGGTTTCTGTTACTCTAGGAGAGTTCCTCTAGGTTTCGATTCCCCTAGCAATGCATCCAGGTATGCTGCTTTCTTCTATAGTTCATGTTCATCTGCCACCCTTTATGGGGGCTTCTGCCATCATTCAGGTCAGGGGCTTTGAGGGCATCTTTAAAATACCTTACTTTGGGAAGTAAAATGGGCATGCTGCAAGCCAGCAGAGCACAGTTATAAGCAGCCTCCTAAGTGTGTGTCTTCATATACAGTGTCTCCCACTTGACTTTATGAGTCCTGAAGGGAATAAGGAGGGAAAGAAAGTATATGGAGAGGGATGATTTAGATTTCACTTTTGAGCTTTGGGGTTTCATGTCTACTCTGAAACATAAAAGGGCTTGGCATTACACTGATCTATGGTTGTACCTCTTCTAAAGCTATGCTGACCATGAAAAGGATGATCATTGCTGCCAAACTTCTTTTTTAATTTATAGATTTATTCCTAGCAATAGTCTTATATTTGGTGACTGTAATCAAAGAATAAATTTGCATGAAATGGAGATTCTTTTGGCAAGCCTGGAGAATATGGAAACAACAGTGATAGTGTATCTCACTTTTGTGAATGATGCATCCATTTTTGTAATGGTAAAAATGAGAAGGCTCAGAGTCATCTTCAATACCATCATAGGCACAGACCTAGTTCAGGGTCTGTACATGTGCCTCATATATATCTGTAAACTGGGTCCACCTCTGTCTCTGCAACTGTCTCCTTTTCCAAGCAGATAATCATCTCTCCTTTGTTCTCTAGACTAGCATTCTTTCTGGCTCCTTTCCAATAAGTTTTCCACACTGTGGTTACAGTGATCTTTTTAAAAATGCAAATCTGATTATGCCACCCCCCTGCTTAAAACCTTTCAAAGGCTTCCCATTGCTCTTAAAGATAAGACCAAAATCCTTACTGTGGCTCTTTAGGCCTTGCTTCTCTGACCCCTGCTTGAAGTTGCAGCCTCGTTGCTTACTGCTTCCCATCATTCCTCACTGTCCAGCCACATAGGCCTTCTTTCAGCAACTCAATATCATCTTGCTCTTCCAGCACTTAGTTGGGATGAGTAAATACTTGGGCACTTTATGGTCTAGTATCTGTGTGCACCAGGGGATGAGTAACATGCGTCTTCTCTGCCTTGTTCATGTCTACATCATCTACTTACAGTACAGGACAGAGACTTACTGAGACATTTTTAGTCAAGGAATAAATTTGCTATTCCTGTTACTTGTCTTCAGCAGACTTTAAAGTCAGCATGGCCTTTAGGCCCTTATTCAGGGCGTAAGGTTCACCACCTTCAGGGGCCAGCCAGGTGTCCAGAACATTATAGGTCCTGGGCAAACATCTATAGCAAATCGACTTTTAAGTCACCTCCAACACTAGTCCAGAGTCTTGGGACTCAAAGTGGGATCATTCCAATGGCATCAGCATTGCTAATGAGCTTGTTAGAAAATCAGAATCTTGGGAACCACCTGGGTTTTGCATTTTTCCCCTATGTACTGCTATTTTGTTGTTGAGGTATAGAATATGTACAAGAAATTGTGCAAAATGTTTTGAACTTTCTCATAAGTGTGCAGCTTATTGTGTTACTGGTGTTACCTCTTCCCAGATCAAATGTAGAACTTACCTAGCACCCAGCAGGTTTTCCATCTTCCTCTTTCCAGTCAATGGTCTCCAAGATGTGACAACTAGTTCTTTTATTACTGTTAATTAGGTTGTTATCATTCTACATTCTTGAACTTATAAAGTACCACTATTTTTTAATTAATATTTCAAAATTTGAGTTTTTGCAAAATACCCAGGTTAGCTGCGTGCACATCAAATTTGAGAAGTGTTGCTTTGGAATATTCATCCCAACCCCTGGCTTCACATGGCTATCAACTAACCCCCAAGTGTTACTCTCAATGATTTGGACTGAAATTCCCTTAAGTGAGGCTGGCCTTAGGATTTTCAGAAAGTCTTTGATTATAATATGCAGCCTGAATTGCAAAACACTGCTCTATATCTCCATAAGTTATATTGCACAACTCCTCCTGTCCTTCCAGTCCATGCTGGGAAAGAATAGTCACATCCTCTCACAATGAAGCGGTCTTGCCTAGAGCAGATTTTGCCTGCATTCTTGGTTTACCACTTTGCTCATCTCCCACCTTCTGTAGAACGTAGAGGAGATACACTGAAGCTGTGTGTGAGCAATGATATACTGGAGCTGCTCAGCCTGACTCATGAGAGCAGAGTGTGTACTTTTTTCCAACTGTACATTCAATGACATTGTGTTGGTCACTTGAACCTGGCTATGGTGGGAGTATTAATACCACAGAAATTGACAACCCTACCAACCGGGTTCTGTTTTCTCCCCAACCTCCTCTTCTTCCTTGAGAGCTAGCTTGCTATCACACATTCTCCATAGGTAATTACTGCCAAGGAAGAGGGCTTGCTCTAGTAAAAGTTGTTGTAAAGTGGTTGTTTTAGTAGTTCTCTAGCAGTTCTCTGAAGCTCTCTCTTTTGCTGATCTCTTACTGTTTGGCAATAAGTAATGTTGATAGGTGTAAGTAAGCGTAAGTAATGTTGGCAATTCTTCCAATACTTTGTAGGATATAAAAAGGCAAATGTGCTTAGTTGTGTTTTTCCATTCAGTGTGGCTGGAAACCCTTAGAATCATGTTTCCAGCAAGGCTTATTGGTCTTGCTTAGGCCATTGTACACAGTGCTGTCTATGATTGTGTTATGGCTTGTGCTTAGATATCCCTCTCCCCAAAGCCCCATTGTCATAGGTGGGTTTTTTCGCAGGTGGCTGAATCTAGAGTTTATGATTGATTCATAGTGCAATTCTAGAATTGAGTGCTAGGACTAAGGGTGGATGATTACTGAATTAGTCCACTGATTGGTTTGGCACTGTCCTAATCCCCACAGTACAATATAAGGGACAAAAAGAGGCTTGTCTTGTCCCTTGCTTGCTTTTCTACCTTCTGCCCACTATGAACTGTTCCTCCTCTGTGATACCTGTCTGCTATGCCATCTTGCCTTGGAGCCAGCCAAATATGGACTAAAAACTTTGCAAACTGTGAGCCAAATAAACTTTTTCTCCTTTAACTTTTGGGCGCTGGGAATTTTGTCTCAGCAATGGGAAAGTAACTAAGACAGACTGTACACAGACAAAATAGTAGCTATCAGTGATAGCTTTCATTACTGTATCTTACAGGTTTCTGTTGACTCTGGTGTCCTCTTGTAATTGATATCTATCTATCTGTCTGTCTATCTATCTATCTATCTATCTATCTATCTATCTATCTATTTGGCTTATTTGGCTTCTATTGATCATTGAATTCCACTGATTACATAGTGATTCAATGTATTTTGCAGACACAACATGTAATAAAAATATGGTGAGTGTTTGTATAAAAAGTAAAAGATTTTTACAGGAAAAGACACATGGCCATTAATTCCCCTCAAAATATTCCCCCTTTCTTTAAGCACACTTTTACCATTGTTATTGCCACTTTATGAAACATTCTGGAAGTCCTCTTTTCGGAGTGTCTGTTTGTAGTTGCTGTAGTATTCTGAACTCATTCAAAATGTTTATGGTAATTTGTGTAAAAAAAAAAGCATTAAAGCATGTCTTCCATCCATCTTATTTACTGGACCCAGCACCATATGACTTCCCCAAAGTCAAAGTGACTATAAAAGGTTAACATTTTGAACCAATTCAGGACATTGAGGCAGCCATGACCGCACATAAGACATGAAAGAGAACTTCCAGAATCTGGAGAGGGAAAAAAATTTTGCCAGCTGTTTCTCAGACATAGGATTAATATCTAGAATATATAAAGGACTAAAAAAATCAGACCCCTCAAATTTAAACACCCAATACAAAAATGGGCATCTGAAATGAATAGATGGTGCTCAGATGAAGAAGTACAAATGGCAAATAAATGTATGAAAAAATGTTCAACACCACTGGTAATTCAAGAGATGCAAATTAAAACAACACTGAAAGAATGGCTCTTATCAAGAGATTTACCAATAACAAATGCTGGTGGGGCTGTGGGGGAAAAGGAACCCTTCTGCACTGTTGGTGGAAGTGTAGACTGGTGCAACCATTGTGGAAGTCAGTGTGGAGATTCCACAAAAAACTAACACTAGCCCACAGAGCACAACATTAATTTTGTCATAAAGGCACATAAACATGGGTCTGTCAGACCCACATTTTATTATTTAGAATATTTCTATTGATGAATTATTAATTTTAATTTTGAGTTTTATTATATTAAATAACAAGTACCTAACAGGACAAAATCAGAAAAATAAAGTGTTGAATTTTTAATATTTATTGAGTGCTCAACAGCAACTGTTTTTTGGTGTACAAAGTCTAAAAGAGAACAACACAAATAAATTCTATATGAACTAAAATAAAAATACCAATAGCACTTTACAAAAAAAAAATATTTATTTCAGTTGTCACACCTAAAGCAGTTTCCACACATGACAGCAGCAAGTTCCATATACCTGTATCCCTTATACTGATAGCACATGTCTTTTGGTTTCCTGGCCTTTTGTAGGACATGCTTAACATCTAATTGATCTTGCTGTTTTGTCAGGAGTTTCTTATTATATTGTACAATGTATAGTTAACAGAAACATAAAATATCAATAAAATAAAGTATTAAATTCTTAATATGTATTTTGCATTTAGAATAGACATCAGTATTTTCACATCAGCTATGTACTTGCTTACAAAACCTATAAGATAACATCAGAAATAAATTCCTGCATAAATTACATTGAAAATACCAATATCAGAAATAAAAACCTGTGTGAACTGCAATGTAAACACAAACAAAACTCTACCACAGAAATAATCTTCACTTCAACTGTCACATCCAAGGCAGTCTTCACACATGACAACTACGTATTCCATACACAAGTATTGCTTACACTGATAGCACATGTGTTTTCTTTTCCTGTCCTTTCTTATAGGGCACAGTTGACATCTTTTTGGCTTTCCTCTTGTCATAGTAGGACTTTGTGATGCTGCTCCTACCTGCCTGTTCAGCTGTCCGCTCACCAGTGTGCTCCACAATTTTTTTGTGTAGTTCCCTGGGCAGAAACATTTTGTTTTTCCTCTATTGTAAATGATTTCTTATGAATTCCAGTCTCAATCCTCTAAAAAAGTTTCTCTGTGATATTTTTCACTTGTTATTTTCTTTGTAAACTATCAAACTATTTATGCCACACATGTTTAGGATTAAGTAAAACACAACCATTGGCCAATGCTTTCTGTTTTGGGTGACATCCTAGTTGCGACATAACTCATCAACAACATCTACTCTACCTTTGGTTTTGTTGTAGAAAGTGTCCATCTGAAGCTTCCATTTTGTCAAAGTTTCCTTGTTAATATTTCCATCATGGTGCAATATTGACATCAGCAGTACCCATTTGTTTTTCTTTGCCATATATGAGGCCAATGTAAATCTTTCTGAAATCTAAAGATTGTACTATACAATTCACTGTTTTAAAATTGCAACTTTCCATTTGGGATTTCTACTTCGTTCCTGCATACAATTCCTGCACTGTCAATTTGTGCTCTGTTTGCAAATTTCATGTTGATTGGAAACTGGTAAAGCAATTGTCGAATGTCATATTCTGATTAGATTGGGAGATGGGAGCAACAAGTCTGTTCACAGCATTATTCGATTTATTATTATACAAATAAGGACCTGATAGCTGAGTTCCAGGATAAATGTCTAAATTGAAAGCATAATAAATTTTCACACCTACAAGGGCATAAATTTTTATGCCATATTTTGACTCATCATTTTTCCATAAGTCTTTTACATTCCTGTGATTACCATGAGAAATCCTTGCTAAGTACAGCAGACTTATGAATACTTTCAGTTCAGTTAGTGAGGTGTCATAATAAATATATTTTTGAATATGGCTATTGGTGCATACAGAACATTTTATTTGCATTTCAGCCTTTGTGTATTTATTTCACAGCATCTTGTAGCATTTCATCTGTTACAATTTATAGCATTTAATATTAGCGCTGGCATTCTGTCCAATACTTTTCACTCCTGCCAAGACCTTCTCTATATTTTCAAACCTAGTTCTAGCATTGAATCTTTCCATTTTATTGCACGGCCATTTTGCAACATTTCAACTAGTCAAATATGTACTCACATTGCTGTTTTCTTCATCATTTGAATCAAGGGGGCCTGCATTCCTTGTGTCTGTATCAGTCAATTCTTGCTCCATTTCATTGTTACAGGAACTCTGGCTCACATGGCCAATGTCAAAGTCATCATCTTCATCATCATCATCATACACCCACACCTCTCTTGTTATGAAAATATGTATTTTATCATAATGGATCATTATCATCATCCATGCATGAGCAATCTGCTGATTCACTTTTGACCTCCTCCAACATTTGCAAATCTGGTTTTTCAGGTGCCATTGTACTGAATTTGGCTACTTCTACCAGAAAAATCAAAAGAAAACTTTTTAAAAACAAATTCCAGAGTAGGTGGACCCTCTATGATGTGTGAGTAAACATACACAAAATCAGTTAGATGAAGCATAATGTGGGTAAAAATCCTGTTTTGCCACTTCTGCACACATGCAAACACCTTGCTGTTCTTCATACCAAGTGAACAAATATATAGAGAGCTTCCTGTATCCCTCAGGAAAAGGTACTGAGATGCACAGCTCGCTACTATTATGATAAAGTACATTTACAGTAGAAAAGTAAGAGATGGGTCCTGTGGACCAGGTATCCTGCTTGGCAGGCTAAAGGTTCTAATTGACCCAGCTATTCCCCTTCTTGGTATTTTCTTGAAATAATTAAAAGCATCATACCACAAGGATATATGCATGCCACATTTATAGCTGCAGAATTTGTTATAGTTAAGTCTTGGAAACAACCCAAATGCCCATCAACTGAGAATGGATAAATAAGATGGGTTCATATATATATAATAGAGTACTACTCTGCCATAGAGAAGGATAAATTTGAGGCATTTCTAGGTAAATGGATGCACCTTGAGACCATACTCTAAAGTGAAATAAGTAGGGCACATATGTTTAAATATTGCATTGTTTTTCTGGTGTGAGAAACCAAAAGGGTAAATAAGAACCAAAAGGTATAATTGATTTTGGGAAGGGGATAGAAAATGTTCAAGTGGGAAAGGGAACAAGGGAAGGGGGAGGGGGAAAGGAAGGAAGAGAAAAAAAAGAAAAAAATACAAGAAAAAATGGAAACAAACTTTTGTCAATAAGAAGAGGAAGAGAGGTTGAAGGGAGGGGAGAGGATTGGGAAAAAAAGAAGACTCAAGATATATCAAGGCGCCAGGGATTTAGCTCAATGGTTCCACTACCTGCCTCGCAAGTGCAAGGTCCTGAGTTTGATCCCTGGTACCATAAAAAAAAAAAAAAAAATATATATATATATATATATATATATATATCATGTACAGGTATAAATTCCCTAAGTTGGATGCTATCATTATGCATATCTAAAATGTACCAGTAAAGTGAATTTTTAAGAAGTGGCAAGAATGATGAGATAAGTGTGTTCAAAGCAAGGGGGAATATTTTGTGGGAAATGAATAGCAATGTGTTTTTTAGTATAATGATTTTTAAAATTAACTATTGGTACATTTTAGGTATACATTATGATCACATTCATCATTGGGAATTTGTACCTGTACATGATATATCTTAGTACGTGTTTTTTCCGTTTCCCTTCCCTCCCTTCCAACCCTCCACTTTAAAAAAGTAATCATTTACTGTATTTTTGATCATGGCTTGTGAACCTGTAAAACAGCACTGATGAAGAATTTAAGGTTCTTAGTGGTTAAAAAGACTCTGGAGTCAGGGAGATGTTTTTGAATTCTGGCCCTTCTGTTCCTAGCTGGGTGAGATCATAGGCAAGTTATAATGCCTTTTAAGTTTCATGATCCTCATCTGTAAAATCAGTATTAAAAATATTTGTGGGGTTGTTGTGATGATTGATTCAGATAAAACAAGAAATGAATTAAGCCTCAAACATGATACATAATAAAAATGTCTTAGGTTGGACCTCAGGAGCAGATCCTCAGACTAGAATTTGGGTGGAAGTAGTTTGAGAAGTTGTTATTGACTGAACGTTGGTGTTTTGCATAAAATTCATATGTTGAAATCCTCATCCTAAATGTGAAGGTATTAGGAAATGGGCCTTTGGGAGGAATTAGTGCTTTTCTTAGAGATACCACAGAGCACTTTCTTGCTCTCTTTTTGTCATATGATGACAAAAGATTTTAGATAAAAATGTCCCCCCACATTCTCCTGTGTATGTGGAAGGAGACTGAATCATGAGGTGCTATACTCATTGGTGGATTCATGTATGGATGAGTTCAGTAGCTGAATGTGCTGTTTGGTTGGACATGAGTCACTGGAGGTGTGACCTGGAAGGCTTTATTCTTATCCCTGGCTTCTCTCTTCTCTCTGCTTCCTGGGTACCATAAGTAGAGCACCTTTTTGCTGCTTGCATCTATGGCATCCCATTTCTGCTGTAGCTAAAACTGTGAACAAAACTAAATCTTTTCTCCTTTAAATTACAGGTATTACGTAGTTTGTTCCAGTGACAAAAAAGTGACTAAGACTTCACATGAGGTGGAGCCTATGGAAGGCAATTTAGGTCATGAGGGTGGAGCTCTCATGAATAGGATTAGCACCCTTGTTAAAGACATTCCCATGTTTGCTCTCTTTTTGCCTTGTGAGGACACAAGGGGAAGTTGGAAACCTACAGTTTAAAAGAGGGCTCTCACCAGAACCCGGCCATGCTGGCATCCTTATCTCACCCTTCCAGTCTGCAGAACTGTGAGAAGTAAATCTCTGTTGTTCATAAGCCATCCACTCCTTGGGAGTTTGTCATACCAGACCTAACTACGACACAGATGATCCCAGAAAATATTGGTGGAAGGTGAGGAAGGGAAGGAAGGTAATCAAAGGTATATGATTAGGAATATTTACACTGTGAGCAGCTGGAATTTAGTCCCACTGGGGAACTCTGAAAAACAACCTAGAATTTAGATTTTAGGGCTATTTCATTAGAAGACAGAGGAAGCTAATGTATTCATCCATCAACTCCTGTCAGTCATTGGTTCTTAATTCCCTGACATTACAACCTTCTAAGTAATGAGCAGAGCAGGATCCAATGTCTAGCAAGCCCTGAAGCAAAAGAAGGTAATTAGGGGCTGTTGGAAGGTCTGCTGGCATGCAGTCAAGGGGGCATATGCAAGCACTGGCATCCGTGGTAGCTCAGTAAACACTCAGTAGTAGTAGCTGTATATGGAAGAGTTCTCCATAATAGAAACTCGTTAACTCATCTATGAGTTAAGTCATCACTGAGAGGCAGGATAATATAATTAAAGGAACATTAGTTCATCTAAGATTTATCATAATTCTAATATTCACAAATGTCTTTTGGCATATTTTTTATTCAGTGTGCACATTGCTGCTTTTGGGGATTAAAATTACAAAAAACTCATGCAATTTTATTTTTCACCTTTAGTGATGCCAAACAGTACTGTTGTATCCATTCAACTCTACCATGATAAAGGACAGATTTATGTAGAGACTGTACAGCTCACCAGAAAGACCACAGGATGTAGAAGGATTTGGAAATCTTTGTGAAGTCTTGGCTCAATCACGTAGCATTTGTGTGACATCTGGAAGGAGCACTATCTCTCTAGGTTTGCACTGCAAAGAAGGATTGCCTTCCTCTGTATTTGGTGATGGTGAAGGCACACGGAGAAGCAGTGCTTTGAAGTGAGGTCTTCTGGGATGCTGAGGTGTACCTAGGAGCACCAGATCTTCTGTCAGCCCAGAGAGCAGCTTCTGGCTGCTTTAGCAGGGGCTGGTCATCACTGTAGGACTTTATGGCTACCGCATATTTCACCTATGCCATCAACACTGCAGTAATCTGTGATCTAAAGATGCAGTGACTCTCCTAGGGACTTTAAACACATTGATGTAAATCAGCCGGTTCCAAGGATCCTGTGCAGTGTTTGTCTTTAATGGAGAGTGTGGCTGCCTCTTTCATTTCCTCCTGGAAAATGGTGTTGATATCAGTCTCTGATTTTCTAGAGTATTTCCTTGCCTCCTTAGACTTGTTGGAAAGAAATCAATGCAAAGTGTTAACATAACTTCATTCTTCCGTGTTTGCATATCTAAGCAATGATCATGTCAGATTTGGAGAGCGGAAGGTGTTTTTGCTTACCATTTTGTGAATTAAGTTCTACTCATATACAATGTATCGGTTTTGAATTACTAGATTATAACTGGGTAAGTATTTAAGTGGAAGACTTTAAAATGTCAAGAATTTAGTTCATTTTGTGGTCTTTAAAGAACTATTTTTTCTATAAAGTAGGTTATCCAACGTAAGTTTTTTCTTGTAGCTCCACATCAGAGCAAGTCATTTTTAACATGTACATATTGTAAACATGCAGTGTAGCATTCTAGCAAATTAAATACTCTCAGTATGATGTAAGTTAGTCCTGCCAGGATTTGTGTTTCAAGTTGTACTGCAAAATTATATACATTTAAAAAATTCTATTGATGGAGAAAAATAACTGTCTCTTTATTGTTTATAAATTTAAACACATTTGAAGTCATCCAGAGTTAATTCCCAATACTCTAAACTCAGTACCTGAGAACTTAGATATTTATAAGTTAATGGTTGTTAATCAGATTTTTTTTTTTTCTGGTACTGGGAATTGAACTCAGGACCTTGTGCTTGCAAGCCAGGTGTGGTGCCACTTAGCTAAATCCCTGGCCCTGTTAATCAGAAAATTTTGTACCCATCAAAATATTATGTGAAATTAGTATACTTTGAATATTTTCAAGTTTCAACTTTTAGAAAACAAGTTTGATGAGAAATGGTTTGCAAAATAAAAATGATGAAGTAATTAAAGATAATAAGAAATAATTGTTTTATCATTTTCTCTTTTGGGGGAAGTTTTTGTTCTCAAGACAGCATTGGCTATCACTTTAATAGAAGCACACATTTCAAAACATCCATGGAGATAATTTGGGAAGAATATTTCTGGATTGTGTATATATGTGTACACAACACAATTATATATGAAATAGTTTTATTATAAACCAATTCAAAATTTACTGAATTGTACACACACACACAGACACACACAGACACTAAAATAAATTTTGGTCTTTTTCTTTTTTTCTATCAACATGTACTTTTTAATGTACAAACAAAAAACTCAGATAAGCAAATATAAATGATGTACCATCAATGATCGCATTAAATAAAGTAAAATAGTGTAGTACAAGTTATGACCTCTTGTTGGTCATAAACTCTAATCATGATAAAGGTATAAGAGGTTGTTTATAATAAAGAATACAGTAATTGTAATTTCTCCTGTACAGAACATCAGTTTCTAAATGTACCACTTTTTTTGTGAGTTAAAGACTTACATATTGTTTTCATCCAGTACACAGAAAGTGTGCAACACATAACTGCAGATTGGTTGGACTCTTATGAATTCTGGTATTTTCATTAACTTATCTCTTATGACAAATTCATTTGCATCTTTGTAAATATTTTTTTCTAAATTATAGTGCACAGATTTGTATTTTTACAAAGATTGTTGGGGGAAAGATAAGTTTGACCCAAGTGGGTTTATTAAGACTGATAATACATTTCCTTTATTATCTATTAATTTTTAGTGTTTAGTGTTTTTGAGTGTTGAACATTTATCCTTTTCATATATTTAGAAACCAATTGTCAAACCCTTCCTTAGCCTTTATACAACCAGGCCATTTCCTTTGATTCTAACTCAGAAGTAATTTCCTTGATCATTTGTATGATTTCATTCCCCCCTGAGCTTCCCTTAATTGCTTTCCTCTTGGATATTACGCAGCCTGAAACTAGACATAATTTTTCCACAGTTACCTCAGGAGACTACTTTAGAGAAACCTTCCCTTTCCTCTCCCCTCCCCTTACCTCCTCTCCCCTCCCCTTGCCTCTACTCCCCTCTCCTC
Source organism: Heterocephalus glaber (assembly GCF_053883595.1). Taxonomy (NCBI): domain Eukaryota; kingdom Metazoa; phylum Chordata; class Mammalia; order Rodentia; family Bathyergidae; genus Heterocephalus; species Heterocephalus glaber. The sequence continues at coordinate 7,944,578 of NW_028258324.1, read as the reverse complement.
TTTCCCCTTTTCCCCTCCCTTCTTCTCTTCTCCCCTCCCTCTTCTCCTGATTTTCCTTTCACTCTCTTAATTTTTCCCCTTTTTCTTAGTCTCATATCCAAATTGCCACTTAGTATGTGGTCTCTTTTTTTGTGTATGTGTGTGTGGTTTTTTGAGACAGGATCTCACTATATAGTTCAGGCTGGCCTTGAACTCACTATACAGCCCAGGCTGGTTTTGAATTCATGGCAATTCTCCTGCCTCAGCCTCTCAAGTACTGGGATTATAGGCGGGGCCACCAGTATGTAGTCTCTTAAAGGGAAAGTAGCTTAGGAAAACTTTAACAAAATTTTTCTGTTGTCATAGTTGGGTTTTCATTTGCTTCTTTGTTTTTAATATGAGCCAAATATTTTTAAATTAAAATAATACACCATGTTCATAGTATTAAAAAATTATCTGGACAGGATGGCGTATGTCTGTTATCCTAGTAGTCTGGGAGTCTGAGGCAGGAGGATCACAAATTCAAGCCTAGCCTGGGTCACACTATGAGACCTTGCCTCACAAAAAAATAGGTAAATAAATAGATAGATAAATGACTGTAAATGTAGTTCAATGTGAAGGTCTCTGGGTTTAAACCCCAGTACCACAGAGTACCTTTACAAAAGTCTCGTACCTCTATCCTACCTCAATTCTTCTCCAGATACAGCATTTTTACCAGTTAATTGGGACCCTTTGAGATACTCCTGGAATAGAACATTACAGGATAGGAGAGAGAGTGAGGCAAGAGAAAAAAAAAGGAGAGCACATTCCTTTTTTCAGAAAAACTAACTGTGACATTACGTATTTTTGTTTACAAGTCTACTTCCCTTTTTGTCATAGTTGGGGAGTATGGCTAGGATAATTACCTTTCATGGTGGTCCCTCATCACCTGCTATATGTGTTGGATAAGTTCTGCTCACACTGGGCAAGCATGTCTATGCATGCTGAAGTACGTTTGTAACTACTTATTTACACAAACAGTAGCATTTAGGACCTGGAGTCTGTACCCTGATTTTCTTACTTAACAAAGTCCCTTAGAATACCAGAGGTACAAAGGCACCTCATTCTTTGCAGGGTTGCCTTTCATTTTTCCTCTCTAGGAACCGATGCCAGGGTGTTTATTTCTGCACTATAGGCATGCACGGCTGGCAGAGCAGCATGAGCAGATTTCTTTGGATGTGAGGCAAACTTGGCCAAAGAGGTTGAAACTAGCAGCACTGAGGCTTGTCATGGTTTGGGAATGTTTGTGCTAAAGTGTAGACTGGTAGCAGTGTAAGAGGCTTGTGGGTAGTTGGCTTCAAATCCTCACTGTCAGTGATGAGAGATGGACAAGTGTCTAGAGGAAGTCAATATTGTGCCCAGGTTGCTCATTGTGTTAGCCAGCTTTCCCTTACTATAACAAGATACCTGAAATAGTCAATTCATACAGAGGAAAGGTTTATTCTGGCTTACAGTCTCCTTGGTGTGGGATAAAAAAAACTCATGGCTGGATCAGGAAAGTGAGAAAAGAGGGGGAAGGGTCCCGGCGTCCTCTGTAAGGGTTTTACTCCAACGACCGACCAGAATACCTCTTCCCACCAGGCTGCACCCCTTAAAGTTTCCATCACCTTGCACTATTGCTCCAGGCTGGGGACTAAGCCTTTAACACACAGGCCTGTGTAAAACATTCCGATTTACTCAGTGAGGAGCAGATCCTCCTAACTCACCCCCCCAGGACTTTTTCCACTTCAGTGTGAAAGCTGTGCTTTTACCTCTGTTTCCAAGAGGCCAGCAAGGCTATTCTTTGTTATTTCTCTTTGGTACCTTGACTGGATTTTCTTGATTATAGACTCAGATTTGAAAGGGACATCTAAAAGCCATCTCTTTCAACCTCCAGAGTCCAGTTAAAATTTAACAGACAGGACGCCGAATCACCCCGCTGCAGACAGGCAGGTCTGTGCATGCCCTACCGAGGTCCTGAGTCACGCAGAAGACCCCGAATCACCCCACTGCAGACAGGCAGCCACCTGATTCCACATAACAAAGGCGCAGAGGACACCAGACCACGAGACCAAGGTGCTGAGTCCCACTGTTCCCGGCCCAGAGGTAGGGGCTTCTGAGCCATCGTCCCACTGCTCCTGGTCCAGAGGAAGGGGCGTTCCGGTCACCATCCCTTCCGCTGCTCCCAGCCCAGAGGAGAGGGCTTTTGGGCCACCTTCTGTCCCGCTGCTCCTGGCCCAGAGGAAGGGGGTTCTGGGCCACCATCCCTCCCACTGCTCCCGGCCCAGAGGGAGGGGCTTGTGAGCCACCAAACCACTGCTCCTGATCCAGAGGAAGGGGTTTCCCGGCCACCATCACTCCTGCTGCTCCCAACCCACAGGAAAGGGCTTTTGGGTCACCATCCCTACCGCTGCTCCGGGCCCCTGTCCCACCTCACCCACCTCAGAGGAGGTAATCTGTGCAGGCACTAACAGCACCCCCGCCCAGTCGAAATGAGAAAACACGTAAATAAGTCTCAAAACCAAACTTCCAGATCACCTACAGCAACCCCAAAGGGAAATGAGATGGAACACTCTGATACTCAACCACCTGGACCCACTGAACTGGCAACAAAAGGGGATCTGGAAAAAATGAAATCAGAAATAATTTCTCAGATAACAGGAGAAACTGTGCCCTTAGTGCAAGACATGATTAATAAATCTAGAGAGGAGCTGAGGAACATGATGGAATCCCAACATAAGAAACAAATGGAATCCATAAAACAGATGCAAATAGATTTCCAGGACCTGAAAAACTCCATTGAAAGTCTACACAGCAGAATGAGCCAATGTGAGGACAGAATTTCAGATATAGAAGATAAGATTGCAATTAGTGACCAGGACAAGAAAAATTGCTTCAAAATTATAAGGGAACATGAGAAATCAATCCAGCAGCTGCTAGATGATGCAAAAAAGAATAACATAAGACTGATTGGACTCAATGAAGAAAGAGGAGAGAGTGCAGATGACATAAAAAATCTCTTCACAGAAATAATGGCAGAAAACTTCCCAAGCAGGGGAAAAGAGCTTGACATACAGATAAGCGAGGCATATAGGACTCCAAATAGCCTTGATCAAAAATAATCTACACATAGGCATATAATTGTTAAGATTCCAGAAACACAACAGAAGAACAAAGTTCTCCAAGCAGTCAGAGAAAAGAAACAAATCACATACAAAGGAAAGCCCATCAGAATCACAGCAGACTTCTCAACACAAACCATCAAGGCAAGAAGAGCTTGGAGTGACATATTCCAAGCCCTAAAAGAAAACAACCTCCAACCCAGATTGATGTACCCTGCAAAACTATCTTTCAAAATGGATGGAGAAATAAGATACTTTCATGACAAAGAGCACCTTAGGAACTTTGTGAGTACCAAACCAGCACTCCAAAGAATTTTACACAATAGCCTAGGAACAGACATTGAGGATCACAACCCCAGGAAGCAAAGCAGAATGAACCCATCTGGCATGACAAGAAATTAAATGGAAAGGGGGAGAACCCAACAAAAAGAAAAAGTCATGGCAATGACAAGTCAATATGTTTCAGTTATAACCATCAACATTAATGGTCTCAATTCACCAATCAAAAGAAATAGACTGGCAGAATGGGTCAAGAAGCAAAATCCAATAATATGCTGCATACAAGAAACACACTTAATTCAAAAAGAAACTCATAGACTGAAAGTTAAAGGGTGGAAAACAATACTCCATGCGACAGGAACCTGAAAAAAAGCAGGACTAGCTATCCTCTTGGCAGATCAAGTAGATTTCAAACCAACACTGATTAAGAGAGACAAAGAAGGACACTACATCCTTGTAAAGGGAAGAATCCAAGAGGAAGAGATGACAATCATAAATATCTATGCACCAAACACTAGTGCACCCAACTATATAAAACAAATACTAATGGACATGAAAAGTCATATATACACTTATACAATTGTAGTGGGGGACCTCAACACCCCACTGTCACAAATAGATAGATCAACTAGACAAAAACTAAGTAATGAAATACTAGAACTCAATTGAACTCTTGAACAAATGAACTTCACAGATGTTTACAGAGTGTTCCACCCCACAAAATCAGAATACACATTCTTCTCAGCTGCACATGGGTCTTTCTCCAAAATAGACCACATACTCACACATAGAACATGTTTAAGTAAGTGCAAAGGAATTGAAGTTATCCCCTGTATATTATCAGACCATAGTGGGATGAAATTGGAGATCCATAGCAAAAGAAACTCAAAAAATTTCATAAACATGTGGAAATTGAACAACACACTTCTGAATAACCAATGGGTCACAGAGGAAATTAAAGAAGAAATCAGACAGTTCCTTCAATTAAATGACAATGACAGTACAACATATTGGAATCTGTGGGACACAATGAAAGCAGTCTTACGAGGGAAATTTATAGCAGTGAATACGCAAATTAGGAAAACAGAACAAGCCCAATTAAACAACCTGATGCTGAACCTCAAGCTTCTAGAAAAAGAAGAGCAGGACAACCCCAAAGCTCATACAAGGGAGGAAATTATAAAGATCAGAGGAGAAATCAATGCAATGGAGACTAAGAGAATGATACAAAAAATCAATGAAGCCAAGAGTTGGTTCTTTGAAAGAATCAACAAAATTGACAAACCCTTAGCCAACCTTGTCAGAAAAAGGAAAGAAAAGGCCCAAATCCATGCAATTAGGAATGAAAAGGGTGAAATTACAACAGACCCAGCAGAAATCCAGAGGATCATCAATACCTACTTCCAGAACCTATACACCAATAAGATGGACAACACAGAAGAAATGGACAGATTCCTAGATACATATGAATTACCAAAGTTGAATGAAGAAGACCTAAAAATTCTGAACAACCCAATATCAACCAATGAAATTGAAAATGTAATTAAAAACTTATCAACTAAGAAGACCCCGGGTCCTGATGGCTTCACTGCTGAATTCTACAAGACATTTAGAGAGGAACTACTGCCACTACTGTTTAAACTCTTCAATGAAATTGAAAGGGAAGCAATACTCCCAAATTCATTCCTGGAAGCAAGCATCACCTTGATCCCCAAAGCAGAGAAAGACCCAACTGAAAAAGAGGACTATAGGCCAATCTCACTAATGAACATAGATGCAAAATTCCTTAATAAGATACTGGCAAACAGAATGGAGAAGATCATCAGGAAGATCATACACCCTGATCAAGTGGGATTCATCCCAGGGATGCAGGGATGGTTCAATATATGAAAATCAATTGATGTAATACACTATATCAATAGAGCCAAGTACAAAAACCATATGATTATCTCCATAGATGCAGAAAAAGCATTTGACAAAATCCAACATGCATTTATGATAAAAACCCTACAAAAAATTGGAATAGATGGTCTCTACATCAAACTGATAGAAGCCATCTATGAAAAACCAACAGCCAATATCATACTAAATGGTCAGAAACTGAAACCCTTCACACTCAAATCAGGAACAAGACAAGGATGTCCACTATCACCACTCTTGTTCAATATAGTTCTGGAAACATTAGCCACAGCAATTAGACAAGAGAAAGAAATAAAAGGAATAAAGATAGGTAATGAAGAAGTCAAACTGTCATTATTTGCAGATGACATGATACTCTATATAGAAGACCCCAAGAACTCCACCAAAAGTCTTCTAGACTTAATAACCAAATTCAGTCAAGTAGCTGGTTACAAGGTCAACACACAAAAATCAATAGCTTTTCTCTACACGAATGACAGAGTCACTGAGAGAAATGGGGCAAATAATTCCTTTCACAATAGCATCCAAAAAACTGAAATACCTAGGAATTATCCTAACAAAAGAAATCAAAGACCTCTTCTCTGGAAACTATGGCACTCTGAAAAGAGAGATTGAAGATGATATCAGAAAATGGACAGACATCCCCTGCTCCTGGGTAGGAAGGATTAATAGATTGAAAATGGCCATACTTCGAAAACTGCTATATAGATTTAATGCAATTCCAATTGAGATCCCAGCAGCATACTTCATGGACCTTGAGAAAACAATCCAAAAATTCATTTGGAACAAGAAGAGACCCACAAGAGCAAAAGCAATTCTATGTAACAGAGACATGGCAGGGGTATCACAATCCCCAACCTGCAACTCTACTACAAAGCTACTGTGATAAAAACAGCATGGTACTGGCAAAGAAACAGACTTGAGGACCAGTGGAACAGATTAGAAGATGCAGAAACAATGCCAGACACACTCAGCCATCTCATCTTCAATAAAGGAGCCAAACACCCTCACTGGAGGAAAGATAGCCTCTTTAATAAATGGTGCTGGATAAATTGGGCTTCAACTTGCCAAAGATTAAAACTAGACCTGTATCTCTAACCATGCACTAAACTAAAATCAAAATGGATTAAAGATCTAAATATTAAAAGAGAAACTCTGAACCAGTTGGAACAGAGGTTAGGTAGCACCCTTGAAGACATCAGTGTAGGAAAAGATTTTATGAACAAAACCTCAGTTGCCCGTGAACTAGCACAAACAATCAACAAATAGGATCTCTTCTTATTAAAAGGCTTCTGCACAGCAAGAGAAACCACCAGCAGTGTGAAGAGACAACCCACAATGTGGGAAAAAATCTTCACCTGCTTTTCCTCAGACAAAGGTGTACTATCTCGAATCTATAAAGAACTTAAAAAGATCAGACCTCCCAAATTTAAAGACCCAATCCAAAAATGGGCATCTGAAATGAACAGACATTTCTCAGACAAAGAAGTAGAAATGGCAAATAAATACATGAAAAAATGTTCAACATCACTGGTCATTCGAGAGATGCAAATGAAAACAAAGCTGAGATTCCACTTCACTCCAGAAAGAATGGCTGCTATCATGAAATCAACCAATAACAAATGCTGGCCTGGCTGTGGGGAAAGAGGAACCCTGCTCCACTGCTGGTGGGAGTGTAGACTGGTGCAAGCACTGTGGAAATCAGTATGGAGATACCTCAAAGAACTAGGACTGGAAGTCCCATTTGACCCTGCTATTCCACTGCTGGGGATCTTCCCCAAAGAATTAAAAGAATCATACCACAGTGATATATGTGCACTCATGTTCATAGCAGCACAGTTTGTAATAGCTAAAACTTGGAAACAGCCTAAATGCCCATCAACTGGAGACTGGATAAAGAAAATGTGGGTTTTTTAATAAAATGGAGTACTACTCAGCCATAAAAAATGAGAAGTTGGAGACATTTATAGCTAAGTGGATGCATATTGAGGTGATACTCTTAAGTGAAATAAATAGGACACACATGTAAATACAGAACAGTTTCTCTGGTGTGAGAAACTGAAAGTGTAAATAAGGACTAAATGTATAATAGGTAATGTGAAATAGGAAGAAAAGGGGCAAAGGGGAAGGAAGTGGGAGGGCTAGGGGAAAGGATAGAAGTTAATGGGATTAATATGAGAAAATGGAAAAACAGGAACAAAATCTTTGTAAATCAGGAGGACTGGAGGGGTTGAAGGGAGGGCCGGGCAAGGTTGAAAAATAAGAACCAAGAGAGACTATGTAAAGGTGCTAATTTCCAATGATGAATGTCATTATATTGTATGCCTAAAATGCACCAATTATTAGAATGAATAATCGATAATGTAAAATAGGAAGAAAAGGTCCAAAGGGGTAGGGGTAGTGGGAGGCACAGGGGAAAGGAAAGGAGGGAAAGGAAAAAATGATGAGAAATGGAAAAAATGGAAATAAAGTCTTTGTAAATAGGGAGGGGTGGAGGGCATGAAGGGAGGGCTAGGAATGGGGAAAAAATAAGAACCAAGATGCATTATATAAAGGTACAATTCCCAATGAGAAATGTAATTGTGTTGTGTACCTACAATGTACCAATAAAAGAATTTAATACAAAAAAAAATTAGCAGACTGTTCTGTCTGTCTGCAGAAGAGTTTGCCAACTTCTAAGTTACTGCTAAAAATTAATGATACAATTTTTGGAGCAGGAATGCCTGTTCCTTGTCTTATCTCTCTGTCCTGCATCCCTTTTAAACAATCTGAAGTTACAGAGGCAATAATGGGTAGACAGACCTGGTCCTCCTGACATAGCAAGGGCCAGGGGAGGAACAAGCAGAGACCTTTTTTTGCTGGTGGTAACAATAATGAATCACATCACATCAGATTTGGCCCTTTTCTCATTAGAGACAGAGGAGGAGAGAGATGCTGCTCAGTCTCCTTTGTCAGCTAATTCTGCTTTCATATGAGCGGGTCATCTGTCAGAATCATTTAAACTGAGAGTCCTAGGGTGAGGAGAAGTTGGAAAGTTGGTGTCTGTGTGTGTTAGATGTGTGTATGTGCATGTTATTTATTTGATATCTACATCATGTGCACCTATGTGTGTGTATGTCCAAGCATGCACATACATTTATATGACTCATATATATGTGTGTAATAAATTTTATGATGTGTAATTGTGAAAGGATGAAGACATTAAGGGCTTCAATAAACCTTTTCCAGAGAGAAAAACATGAAACAAATGCATTAAGATCTGAGAGCAGAAAATTCCAACAAAAGCAAGGGTCTTCAGTAGGGCAGTTTCTCTCCAAATATTTCTTCTCTACTATAATAGGATTTTAATGACACCCTTTCCCCCATCTGTTTATGTGGGGGCTCTGATTGCCATGGTGATTCAAAGTATCTAGCCCAGCATTGCAGTTTAGGAAAACATATTTTGAATGGTCAAAATAAAGAGTCTTAGAATGTGGATTTTTGTGGCCAGCATCTTCCTAACCTGTGTTCAATTCTTAGAGTAAAAAAGTCAATGTTGTGCTTGGTGAACATTTTTTTTTTTTTTTTTTTTTTTTTTGACACGATAAATGCTTTTGACATCCTCACTCTTCTCAGGTAATTGTTAAATAGGAATACAGATTAAATTGACCATGGAAATAAAAATGCTCATTCTTCTACTGTTAAAACTCTAAAAAATGTTCTCTCCAAATTTCTCTGGAATCATTTCTTCTCCATGTGGGAGAAGCTGTTCAGTATAGTGATTTGAAAGCATTAATGCTGTAATCAGATTGCCTGGGTTTGAATACCAGCTCTGCCGCCGCAGGCTCTGCTGAGAGACCAGGAGAAAACTAGCCTCCAGTGAGGGTGATAATAGTATCTATCATTTAGGGTTGTACTGAAGAATAGATTAATTTTGTAACGCAAATTTATGTAAAGCTCTGAGAATCATGCCTGGTCTATACAAGGGGCTGCATAAATGTCAGACATCATCAACACTATTTCTATTTTTATTATTTCATTGATTCTTCTTGGGTAAAAGTTGACCCTTTTTCACTCATACTACACTGAGATGGACCTTGGGGAGAGGACAAACAATAAAATCCATAGAGCAGAGGCCGGCAGAACTTTGAAATGCATGACAGGAAAAATTTCAAGATCACCTAGCAATTTTGAACACATCTGAGAACCTCCAGCCCTTCTTTTCTTTCCCTAATTTCAAGATTTGATAGCTTTTAAGGTGGCTGTGATACCACCAAGAAGTTGTATGAAATAACTTTTCGCCAAGTCACAGGAAGCACTGTAAGTTGTTTTTTTTTTTTGGTACCGGGGATCAAACTCGGGTCCTTGTGCTTGTGCAGCAGGCGGCAAAACCACTGAGCTAAATCCTCGGCACAGCACTGTAAGTTTGTGCTGAATCTTACTCTGTATAATAACCAGCTGGGGATTTGGGGAGGTAAAAGTGAGTCCAGAAAACTGTATGCACTGATGGAGAAGAAAGTGAGACTTGCTTGGATTACAGACCTTTGCTATGTCCTAGTTCTCTTTTTAAAAAGCTCATGTTTATAGTGGCACAACTCATAATAGCTAAATCATGAAAGTGGCCCATGTGCCTATCAGCAGTGGATTTACAAAATGTGGTATTTATACACAATGGAGCACTTCTCAGTCATAAATTATGATAACTTTGAGTCACTTGTAGGAAAATGGATCAATTTTTACTAAGTAAAATAAATCAAGCACTGAAGGTCAAATATCACATGGTTTCTCTACTACGCAAGACCCAATGTATAAATAATTTAAAGAGCAAAAGAAAAGAGAGATGGTAGGAAACAGGGAGGTAGACTCTGGATATGGGAGAGGGATCTGGGGAAGGAGGCAGAGGAGAAGGTGGGGAGAGATGAAGCAAAATGAACAAGATGTGATTTGTATGTGTACCAGTTCCTCAAGATGACTATATTTATTATATATCACAAACATACTAATTTTAAAAATATAGAGGAAGATGTAAGGAAAAAAAGTGTGAGGAAAAGCTGACAGCTTGGGGAAGGAATTGGGGTCAAACTTGTTATACCGGTGCTTTGTGGCCAGACTTTCTGTGAGCCCTGTGATCTCAGTCTGGTAGGTCTGGGATAAGTCCAGTGAGAATGTCTGGTCCAACCTTCCCATTTATGGAGGAGAAAACAGAATCCTGGAAAATCTGAGTAGCCTGCCTAAGGTCACCTAGCGAGGGAGGGGTAAATGCAGGATTACATTCAGATCACCCCTGGCCACTTCAGAGCCACCTACAGGAGCAGAGCTGCTTTGGGTGAGTCCTCTGTACCTTTTGGCCTCTTCCCTTTGCCGGCCTCCACAAGGGCTCTGAGTTGAAGGCATGCTCTCTTGGCTGTTGATACTGCGCTACATCCCCAGTTCTTTTTATTTCTTATTTTGAGACAGGATATTACTCAGTCACTAAGTTGCCCAGGCTGGGTTTGAACTTGTGATCCTTCTGCCTCAGACTCCCAGAATGCTGGGATTACAGGTGTGCACCAGTGTGGCAGCCTTTGTCCTATAAGAACAGCAGCTTCCTGTGGGGGACAGTGTTTGTCTTTGGAGTTCTTAACGGCAAGGCCAGCATTCCGTGTTCTCAGTAATGCCATCTATTTGTTGAAAAGGACACAAATGGTCACTATGGGTCGGCATTTGTTTCAGCCCTGTGTGTTTTCTTTACTTCAGACAAATTCTGACTCTGAATGTTATGGTGAGACTCCAAGTTGGCCAGCTTAACCTGGAGAATTCATGAGACAGAAAGCTACAGACTTTGCTGTCTTTCTGAGGCATATACTTTTTGGTGGTGGTGAGAATTTTGTGTGCCAAGACAGTGTTGCAGTATAACCCTTAATATTTTCACTGGCTTCAAAGTTTCTGAGGGAACAGCATTTACTGTCCTCTGAGAAGATAGGAATTTTTTGTTTCCTTTTCCTTCCTTCCTTCCTTCCTGCCTGCCTGCCTGCCTTCCTTCCCCTCCTCTGGATAGGAAATAGGTTTCCTTAATCCTAATTCAACCTTTCAATTTATGTTCATTTTCTTCTCTTAAATGTACAATCTTTGCCATTCTCTCCTTTACCCATTTATCCAACTGTTCTTTCTAAAAACATTCATTTAATACTCACAAAGTGCTAGACACTAAGCTAAATGCAGGATGAACAAATGTGAATCACATCTAAGCCTCAAGGGACAAGGGCCAAGAGCAATTATTTGGACTAGAGAAAATTGCTGTCATTCGAAAGAGACCTGAAGGGCAGGAGCTGTGGCCTCAGCTCATCTAGAGAAATGTGACCAACTTCAATGCTCTAGAGCAGAGGAAATGCCCTTGCTCAGTTTCTGCACAGCCTCCACCCCCCCCCCCCCCCGCCACCAGTGCCTCTCACTGACTGTGTCCAGCCCATCCACTAGACACAGCTTAGTATCCCCAATGTCGCCCATCCAGGTCAGACTAATAGGGAATGCAGCAAGGATGAAGAGTGATATTGGAAGGGCAAGAAAAATATCCAGTACAGTGGAGTTTTGTCAACAAATCCAAATACCCTCTATGGTAAAGGAAGATATTTACATTTATAAAGAAATTACTGTTTTCTCATCAAAGCTTAATGTAGCAACTGAAATTTTGGGATTTACTAATATCGTAGGAAATTAGAGAAGCAGTTAGGATGCATCTGTTCCATAGTATAAGAAAGACGGTTGCCCATGCCTTGCTAGGTCTCCTGTTGAGATGTAGAATTATTTTTCCTTTAAATGACCTGGATATAGCCCAGTTGACCTTTTTTGATCTATAAACTTCAGCACTAGTGATGTTCTAGAACTTCCAAGTCTAAGTCCTAAGAACGCTTGCAGATTATGTCTCAGAATACTTTCTCCTAGGGCCTTGATCCGCCCTGTATGCAATACAGCTGCCTTGACACTACTATCTTAGCATCTCAGTTTACAGACACAGCTGAGCCCCACCTTCCAGGTGTCTGTGCTGTGAGAGCAAACGTACGAATGAAACCATCTTGAACTCTCCAGACTATCTTCCCTGACTGATAGACACCACTGTGTCACCTCAGCTATGCCACAGAAGAACCATCCATCAGAGCCCATCTCAAATTCCTGACATAGAAAAATTATGAGATACAATACAATAGTTGCTGTTGTAATTCACAAAGTTTTGAGGAGGTTTGTTAACAGTAACAGAAAGTGCAGCATGGGGAAAGATTATAACTCTCATCCCCTTAAGTTGTCTTAAAAGTTCAATTTTAAGAAACTTTAACAAATGATGTGCTCCTTATCCAAATACTTTGTCAGTAAAACAAACTTACACATTATATTCGTGTCAGAATGAGCTTTGAGGTTTGACCAGTTTTTAAGAACAAAAAATGCAACAGAGTAATGTGCAAATAGTGAGACTTACTGGGGGAAGAGACCTAATATTAATTAAGCACAGCATTGGTCAGCATACAACTGGGGCTCATTTGCCACTGTAACAAATAGTCCCTGCACCTCAGTGACTTAAGAAAAGTCCATTTCTTGCTGCAAGTCCAGCCTAGACTGGTGTGTGGGGGAGAGGGCATCTCCACTCACTGAAGTTACTCAGAGGCACAAGGTAACAAGTTTCACCACTGTGTGTCCCTACATCTTCTCCAGAGCATTGGGAATGTGATATGGCAACTCACATTTTGCTTCTTATACCTTCATTCATAGAAAACAGATGACTTTTATTCTTACATCACTGGCCAAAGCAATTCATAAGAGTCCTTTTGGTGCTTAGGGTTGAGTGTCACTTGATTGGCATTGGGATCTGCCCAGAAGGGATTGATGAAACATACTTTTGGATGTGTCTGGGTGGATCACGGAGACTGTGTCTGTTCATGGCCTTGGGGTCTGTGTCTGTTCCCTTTCCCCTTCCTTTCTGGTGCTGTTTCCTTGCTCTACTTCTCAACTGCCATGAACTGAGCAATTTTGCTCTGCCATGCCCTAGGCTTCTGCCATGATGTTCCTGGCCATGGAGCCAATGTACCATGGACTGAATCCCCCAAACTATGAGCCAAATTAAACCTCTCCTCTTTTAAATTGTAGGTGTTAGGTATGGTGTCTCAGAGATGAGAAATTAGTACAGTTCTATGTTTGATGTGAAAGGGAAAGGGAAATTTAACTAGAAGAGGGAAGAACCGGAAATCCTTGGTGGACAGCACCAATTATTACCATAAAGTATCTGTTATGGGGTATACACTTTTCTAGGTATAGTTCACTGAATTCTAACAAAAATCCTGTTTTTGTTTTTGCTTGAAATTGAAGCCAAGGCCTCCGACAAGTTAGGTACGTATTCTACTATCCACCTACATCCCCAACCCCTAGCAGAAGTCTGTTTTACAGGTCTACAGAGGTCAGGCAACATTCCATAGCCACACAACTAAAATTGAAGAGCCCAGGTCCTTAAGGCTGCTGCTCAAGGGCATACTCTGTTATTTTTATGTTTTGATGTGTTGCTTATAAACACATCTGTGTTATTTATGAATTAGAAAGGATGAAAGGAAGAGAATTTAGTAATTGTATTTATATTGGGGCCACTTTCATCTTTTTTTTTTTTTTGGTGTACTTTTTTTTGTATTAAATTCTTTTATTGGTACATTGTATGAAAAGAGCTTGACATACAGATAAGTGAAGCATATAGGACTCGAAATAGCCTTGATCACTTTCATTTTAATATGGCACTTTCTCCTCCTTGGATTTGTGGTCTGAATGCACTGAGATGATTAGTAAGTTACAGAGTCCCCACTGTGATCAGGGCATTCCTGTTGGTCTTCGAGGGATAACAAAAGATCAGAAGACAGCCTCCAATGTCCTTTCAGAGTTTATTTTACCCTAGGACAGAAGAGACAAATATCCCTTTAAGAAAAGGCTTACAGAAACTTGAGTCTACTTAAATTAATACATGGTCTGCCTCTTGATGCTTGAACAAGTTGTTTCATAAAAATGAGGATTCCTTTTGCATAGCAACTAGGAAAATCTTGGAACTTGTTTAGGTGTAAATGTATATTAATCTAAACAGTACATGGAATGGTTGAGAACAATAAATTTTTTGAATCAGTGCCTGTTTAAGAATCTTCTGAGAGCTATTCTCTCTCCCAGGAAAATGCATTTACACACTAGGAATTTTTCTTATAGTTTAAGGGGCTCCCCAGATGCATTCCCTACCACAAGCCCACATTTTAAGATGTCATGGTTTAGGTAAGCATTCAATTAAAAATGTTGAAGTTCTGACAAATATTGTTAATATTGTCTGTGTGTGTATGTGTGTGGGTGTAGCTTTCATTGGTGGCTGTCACTTAGAATGACAGTCTTCATTTTGTTTTGCTCTAGAGCATTGAGCACCTTCTCTTAGTTCATTGTTCATAGCATGTAAACTGGTCCCAGAGAGAATCTGAAATACCAAGTGTGAATACAGTAGTGGACTCTGATCTTAACTCTCAGATCTGGTCGTTAGAGTGGTCACTGAAACATGTAATCACTTCAGAGGGAAAAGGAAAGATTCTGCTCTTGACTGAGCTCCTGCTAGACACCAGACACTTGTTATGCACAGAAGAAATAGAAATGACTTATAATGCAAGAGACTTGCTATGTGACCTAGAAAAAAAGCAGGCCCTGAAGCAGTAAATAGTTGTTGAGTTTAGAATGGAAGGAGATGATTGCATATGTGTGGAGTTCTGGGAACTTCAAGGAGGCCAGTGCTTCTTGTTGTTTTCCCTGAATTGGAAGATAATTATGCCTGTATAAAGGATGGATTATTAGAACAATGCCAAGGGTCTTGTCATTCATTTGGTAGCCAACAAGAAGGAGGATTGGTTTAGGAGGCAAAGATCAACACTGATGTCTGCTTATTTGGTAAGCACTATTTTGGATGGGTTTTTGGATCAGGAATTATCAGGTTTGTTCTCATAGCATGACTGGGAGGTAACCAGAATTACTGCTTTTTAACTAGTGATGAAATTAAGGCTCAGAATGATTAAGTTACCATTTAGAGTCACAGAAGTGCTATAAAAATTCAGTCCTTTAGGATGTAAGATTTCAATTCCAATGCAAAAAGTTATTCTCTGAGGCAGTTACTTTAAAGAATTTTAGATTTAGTCTCTCTCTCTCTCTTTTTTTTCTTTCTGAAAAATTGTGTTCATATGGAGGAAATTGCCTTGGATTAAGACTCAGGTGGTCAGAATTTTAGTCCTACCTTTGCCCCTGACCACCTCAGTGCTCTGAGAGCAGTCATGGAATATTTCTGGACCTCTGTTTCCTATGTTATCTTTCTGAATTTGTCTCATCTGTCTACAAATTTGACAATAAGAAGTTACATTCCTTGTTCTTCTGATATAAATTATGGTAATGAGACTAAACTATTTGAAATCAATTCTGTGGACTGAAAAGTAAGTTAACTATACCATGAAAATAAACACTGACAGAGGATATTATCAGCATTTCCAAGCAATGCATTTCTAAAATATGATCATATATCCATATTTTTTGCTATTTAGCATAAATCTCTCTGTCTCTGTCTCTCATATGCATAAAACTGTATTGTAGGGCTCATAATTCCTTATTTTGAAGGCTATTTTTGAGTCACTTTAATGACCTGAATCTTTAGAAGTGCCCAATAGTATGGAATATTACTTGAATTTGTGGCAAGAGTTTTAGTATCTAAATGGTATATATCTTAAAATAGTGGGATTAGTCATTCAAAAGGAAGAAAGCTCTGTTAGATGTTCATATTCATAATTTAGTGTCACTGTATTCAGGCATTGTATTATATTTTAATTTATATGACTTTCATGTGAATGGACCACTGGGGGAATGAGATAAAGACAATAAAATGAGATTATCAGAAATTGTTGTTTTTTATAAAGATACCATTGTGCTTGTGTTATAGGAAGCTACACAAGTAAGCTAGATGGATATGAGGTACATATATATTTTTAAAATAGGTTTTTTTTTTTGGTACCGGGGATTGAACTCGGGACCTTGCGCTTGCGAGGCAGGCGCCGGAACCACTGAGCTAAATCGCCGGCCCTTAAAATAGGTTTTTTCATATCTCCCTACTTTCTAGTCAGATGGTATATTCGGCAGAGTTACACAGAGGTCTCCAGATGGAATTGGTACATTGCTGCTACCTCTAACATTGTTCAGCTCAGGCATATTGGCCTGGGTGATTGATCATCTGTTCTGAAAGTATAGTGTTTGAATCTTGTTCCTAAGTAATTTAGGCTGCTGCAATTTTTCTCACATGGATTTTGATTTGAAACAGCCTGTTTTTCTCCTTTCTCCTGTACCCTAGATGTCTCATTTCACTGCTTCTTTTTCCCATTATTTGATATATATCATGTCTTTATTGCTCAACCATAACCAGTTCCTCTGGATTTTAGGACTTATTACCCCAAATCCCTCCAATCTTGTTCTCTAAATTGTTGGCCTTTTGGTCTCTTTGGTTTAGGTGAGAGGACTTTAGGATGATCTATAACCTATAGTCAGTATTCAGCCAGGGAATTAGGCTACAGGTATAATTTATGGAACTGAACTTTTCCTACTGTAGACACTTTACTTGTATTTATTTCACTTTATTGATTATAAAACCATCTGGATTGGGAAGTGTAAGGGTTCTTATTGTTCACTTCATTTTCTAACAGAGGAGAATTGAAGCTTAGACAGGTACATAAGTTGTCAAAGTCACATAGCTGGTATGCAAGAGAGTTGTAATGTAACTCCGGATCTCTTATTTCAAAACATCTAGAATACTGCAGTGTTTCTCAAGCATCAAGTTCATCAGAGTCACTTGGATGTCTTTCTAAAACAGCTTCCACAGCTTTTCAATCAGGAGTTTTGGTGTAGTCTGGAAATACACATTTCCATCAAGTTCCCATATGATATTGATGCAGCTGGTCTAAGAAGCACAATGAATTTCTAGTCAGCTTGTCTAGATTCAAATATTGGACTCATTACTTAATAAGGTAAGAACTGGGGAAAACTCACTTTATATCCAAGTTAATATTACTCATCTATAGATGCCTCATAGAGTTGCAGTGAGGATTACATGAGATAAAGCATTTCAGATGTTTAAAAGAATGTTTGGAAATTAGAAATCACTCTATTGAAGTGCTTATTGTTATCATTCTTACTAGAGTACACTTGCAGGACTTCTCCAATCTTCCTCATGCTTTGAAACATCCTATGTTCTATTTTTAAGTCCTATTATTTGTTTATTCCACTCATGTCATTTTCCATAGAACTCTGAGGTCTTACTTCTTTGATAAGACTGCCTGCCCTTACCTCACAGTTTTCTTCCCCCAGCCAAAAGTGCACTTTTTAGAATCTTCTACTTCTACATTAATAGAAGTTCTAACCCTCTGGCTTTGCACTTTTACCACCTCAACTTTAATTATCTCTAGCTGTCCCCTGCTTTGTCCACCATCTGTAACAGAAGCTGCAGTGGAATCATTTGACTTTAGAAATTCCTTCTAGAATAACAATCTTAGAGACAAGAGCCTGGTGCAACAAAGCTTTGCCCTTCTGTGGAGCAAAAGTCTGTTCAACATTAAGAAGATTCTAACATTACTGGGTGAGTGAATGCCTAAATGAGGGAATGGAAGACATGAGGTCAGAAAAGCCCTACGTCTGGGGTGGATTATTTTCTATTATGGGATTTGTGACCCTCGATGAGAGGATTACACTACAATTATCCTTTAAGTACACACCTTTTTCTGTTACCATCTCTATACTCCCCTGGACAAATAATTTCCTATCCAACAGTTTGATAACAATGTTGGTAGCCAAATGTTCTGTGTGCACTTTCTCATTTTTTTTTTTTTTATAACATGGGTCATCTTCCTGGGAAGTATAGCACATAGGCCATGCTAGTATACCCTGTGCAGTATTTTCTTTTTCAAAATCCCTTTGGATCTATTTGAGAAGCAGGTGTATTTGTCCTAGGATCAGGCTGACAAGCATGGAGATATTGTTGTCCTTTGGTAAGGATTCCTTTGTTATAGTTGTAAGGGTGCTCTAGATGAATTCTGATGAGAACTCACCCAGGGGGTGAGTTCAGATAGCAGTTATTGATGTCAGCACTTTCTCACTGAGGTTTACTGTAGGGTTATTTTGCATCTCCACAAGTATAAGTAGGACATGGCATTGAATGGGGAGAGAATGTCTTTCCTGTTCCTTGGACAAAATATCCAATACTCAAAACTTAAAGGAGGAGAGGTTTATTTTGACTTGGTTTTAAATTCATGGTTGGCTGGCTTCATGGCAGGAAGGGCATAGTGGCAGGGTCTGGCAGAGGAAACCTGTTCACATCATGACAGCCAGAAGCAGAAAGAGAAAGGAGGAACTTGGAATGAGATGGGTAAGATATACTCTTCTAGGTCATGTCCCCAGTGTTCCTCCAACCAGGTCACATCTCCTAACCAGGAAGTTAGCTATAGGGCTCCATGATCCAGTCACCTTCCATAAGCCCTATCTCTGAGTATATGAGAGTTTTGAGGCTCAGTTTTTAATCTAACCCATAACTTTCCACTCCTGGCCACCAAAAGACTCATGCACATCTCTTTATGCAAAATGTATTTAGTCCATCTCTAAGAATCACCAAACACTTCCAGCAATGCTGAAAAGTCCAAGTCCAATGTGTCCTCTGAGACTCAAGGCAAACTCCTAACTGTGATCCCCTGTAAAAATCAAGAAGTTAAACACTACCAACATATAATAGCTCAGGGTAATCATTCCCATTCCAAAGGGGAGATTAGGGGGATAGAAATGAATGGGATGAAAGCAAGACCAAAACTCAACAGGGAAAACATTAAGTCCCATAGATCTATGTCTAATACTGGAAGCAGATAATGGCAAGATGTGAACTCCAGAGGGCTTGGATGGCCCCATCCCTGCACCACTGTTGGTTGTAGTTCTCATGATCTGTCTTTTGGGGTGGTTTTGCTCACTGTGGCTTTCCTCTGACATTCCACATTCTTGGCTTCTCCAATTACCTGTGGTCTCCACTACATTTCTGGTCTTGTTCTCATGGCTTCATTCACTGTCTTCTCAGGGATACACTGTCTGGCATTGGAGGCCTTTGTCTGAAATCTGGATGGCAGCCTCTATGACCCTGTAACTCTTGCATTCTGCATGCCTTAAAACCAGTACCATGTAGATAATGCCAAGGTTAGCTACAAGCTTGAGCAGTAGCCAGGCCCTCTTAGATCATGGCTGTACAGGCCTCTGAGTCCCTGAATGGCTAAGTACTGTAAGAGGACTCCTGGGAACTAATTCTATAGGTTACCTTCCTAAGCAGTGTCCTGGGGCTCCCTTCTCAAATGAAAGCTTTACAAGTTTTCACACCTGAGCCTAAAATTGGTGGCATTTTTTTTGATTTCTGAGATGTCCTCAAGGCATCCTTCATATTGTCCTGATGCAGAGAACTAATGCTAATCTTTTCAGAAACCAAAATCTCTGCCAAAATAGAGCCTAACTTTGCAGGTGCTTCCTTTCTGGTCACCCACAAAGTTTTTCAAATTATTCATCCCTGTTTTTGGTCCTGCTATTCATGATAGATATGGATAAAAATGATTAACATTACTCATGCCACAGCCTCTACATTGGACTGCCTTTGAATTTCCACCCCCAGGTTAATGAGTTTGCTGCCTTTAATTTCAATTGCTCACAGAGTCTCAGGACATGAGCAAAATGTAGACAATTTGTCTTCTAAAGCATAACACATAATCTTGAGTGCAACTGCCAATGGAGTCATAGTTTTCAACTGAAACCTCCTGAGCCTGGTCTTTTCTGTTTGAATTTCTATCAGATTTCTGATCTTCTGAGCTCTGACCAGTATTATTCATCAAGCTTGGCTTACAGAATTTTAGGACTTCTCTAGATGGCATCTCCAGACTTTTCCAAATTCTCCCTGCAAACCATTTTCAAAGGCTTCTATGCCACATGGTCAGGTACTGTCACAACTATGACCCTACTTTTCTGGTACCAAAATGTCTTAATTACTTTTTCATGACTTAAAGGAGAGAGGTTTATTTTGGCTGATGTTTACATTCCATTGTCAGCTGGCTCCGAGGCAGGAAAGCCATAGTGGAAGAGGCTGGAAGAGAAAAATGCTCATGTGGTGGCAGTTAAGAGGCAGAGACAGAAGGGAGGAACTGGGGAGGGAACTGTACCCTTCCAGGTCACATCACCAGTGATCTACCTCCAACTAGGACCTCCTTCTAATAACAAGATAGTTATATAGTTCCCTCATGGTCCAGTTACCTTCCAAAAGCCAGGTCTTCAATTGCTTGAAAGTTTTAGGGTTCATTCTTAATCTAAACCAAACGATCTTGCATGCAAGATGATTTAATATCCCATCCTGGCTCAGTGTGGCTATCACACATTGTAGAAAACAGTGGTGTCTTCAGAAAATGTTTATGTTTTGTTCTTATTATGGTTTGTGTCTCGATGTCCCCCCAGTGCCTCATGCAGTCATAGGTGGTGCTTTTTCAGAAGTGGCTAGATCTAGAATGTGTGATGCTGGGATTAATTCATGATATGATGCTAGGAGCAAAGGCAGTAGGATTAGGGGTGTGACTGCTATCCACCCTAAGTAGTTTGGATAAGATATAAGGGATAGAAAGAGCTGTGATTGTCCCTCATTGCTTTTGCTACCTTCTGCCTGCCATGAACTGTTTCTCCTCTACCATGCCACACTGCCTTGGAGTCAGCCAATTATGGACTGAAACCTCTACAAACTGTGACTTAAATAAACCTTTCCTCCCTTAACTTGTGGGTGTTGAGTATTTTGTCTCAGCAATGAGAAAAATAACTAAGACAGTTCTAGAAGACAAAAATATTATATTCATGATAAAATATATAAAAATTTAATGAAGAATATAACAAGGTTAAAATTTGGAGTTAATTGTGTTGCTTTCTCTCCCTCTTTTTCTGTCCATTTGCAAACAAAATTAAGTAATATAATGTACTTTTTTTTTTACTTCTCAACATAATGCATTTTCTTGTAATCTCCAAATATTCTTTAAGAATATAACTTAATTGGCCACATGATATTCTATTAGGTGGATATAACATACTTTTAAAAAGGGAGAGGCGGAAAGGAAGGGGGGAAAAGGAATGAAATAAAGAATTAAAATGTGTTATGTACATGTACCAACTCCTCACCAGAAATGTAAACATTATGCACTACAAACATGTACTAATAAAAAATTCTGCCTTTTTGATATTTATATAGTTTCCAAATTGTTGGTATTATAATAAATGTAGTAAATGCTCTGTATATAATAATTTCAATTAAATCATAATAAAATTATAATTCTACTAGAGCAGAGGACATAGGTATGCTTTGCTATTCTGTGAATCTCAAACTACATTTTTATATAAGTCATTCTCAAACTTAAATTTGTTTGACTGATGGAGACAGAAAACCTCGTAGAACCAACATTCATTAAAGTAATTAAATTGGTTTCACATGCAGAGGAAAGCCCATCATGATCACAGCAGACTTTTCAACACAAACCCTCAAATCAAGGAAAGCATGGGATGAGGTATTTCAAGCCCTAATGGAAAACAACCTCCAACTTAGACTGATGTATCCTGCAAAACTATCTTTCAAAATTGATGGGGAAATAAGATACTTCCATGACAAAGAACACCTGAGAAACTTCATGAATACCAAACCAGCACTCCAAATAATTCTAAACAATATTCTAGATGCATTGAGGACATCTCGGAAATCAAAAAAATGCCACCAATCCAAGTCAGATTTATCCCAGGGATGCAAGGATGGTTCAACATACGTAAACCAATAAATGTAATACACTCTATTAACTGATATGAAGGTCACAACTCCATGAAGCCCAACAGAGCAAATCCATCAGGCAAGGCAAGAAATTAAAAGGAGAGGGAGAAAAAATAAAAAAGAGCCAACAATGGAAAAATAACATGACAATGATAAGTCAATACATATCAGTCATAACCATCAATGTTAATGGGCTCAACTCACCAATCAAAAGAAACAGACTTGCAGAATGAATTAAGAAGCAAAATCCAACAATATGCTGTATACAAGAAACACACCTAACTCAAAAAGAAATTCGTAGACTGAAAATAAAAGGGTGGAAAACAGTTATCTGTGCAACAAGAATCCAGAAAAAAATCAGGGGTGGCTATGTTATTTACAGACAAAGAAAATTTCAAACCAAAACTAATTAAGAGAGACAAAGAGGGTCACTACATCTTTGTGAAGGGAACAATCCAAGAGGAAGAGATGACAATCATAAATATATACGCACCAAATACAAATGACCTCAACTATACAAAACAAATATTAAGGAACATGAAAAACAAGCACTCATACAATTGTAGTGGGGGACCTCAATACCCCACTGTCACAAATAGATCATCTAGACAAAAAAACAGCAACAAAATACTAGAACTCAACCAAGCTTTTGAACAAATGGACTTAATAGGCGTCTACAGAGTGTTCCACCCCACAAAATCAGAATATACTTTCTTTTCAGCTGCACAAGGGTCATTCTCTAAAATAGATCACATGCTAGCTCATAGGACATGCTTAAGTAAATGCAAAGGAATTGAAGTTATCCCCTATATGTTATCAGACCATAGTGCAATTAAACTGAGAACCATAGCATTAGAAACCGCAAGAACTTCAAAAACACATGGAAATTGAATAACACTCTCCTAAACAACCAGTGGGTCACAGAGGAAATTAAACAAGAAATTAGACAGTTTATGGAATTAAATGATAATGCCAGTACAACATACAGGAATCTATGGGACACAATGAAAGCAGTTCAATGAGGGAAATTCGTAGCAGTGAATGTCCATATTAGGAAAACAGAGCAAGCTCAAATAAACAACCTAATGCTGAACCTCAAGCTCCTAGAAGAAGAAGAGCAAGAAAAAATGAAAGCTCGTACAAGGGAGGAAATAACGATCAGAGCAGAAATCAATGCAATGGAGACTAAGAGAATGATACAAAAAATCAACAAAACGAAGAGTTGGTTTTTTGAAAGAATAAATAAAATTGATAAACCATTAGCCAACCTTATCAAAAAATGGAAAGAAAAGGCTCAAATCCATTCAATTAGGAATGAAAAAGGTGAAGTCACAACAGATCCAGCAGAAATCCAGAGGATCATCAATAACTACTTTGAGAACCTGCACTCTAATAAAATGGAAAACACAAAAGAAATGGACAGATTTCTAGATACATATGAATTACCAAAGTTGAACGAAGAAGATATAAAAATTCAAAATACTCCAATTACAATGAGTGAAATTGAAAATGTGATTAAAAATTTACCAACAAAGAAAAGCCCAGGTCTTGATGGGCTCACTGCTGAATTCTACAAGACATTTAGAGAAGAACTAATGCCACTACTCTTTAAACTTTTCAGTGAAATTGAAAGGGAAGCAATACTTCCAAATTCATTCCTGGAAGCAAGTGTTATTTTGATTACAAAACCAGGGAAAGACCCAACCAAAAAAGAGAACTACAGGCCAGTCTCCCTAAAAGACATAGATGCAAAAATCCTCAATAAGATACTGGCAGAATATAGAGGGTCATCAAGAGGATCATACACCTGACCAAGTCAGATTTATCCCAGGGATACAAGGATGGTTCAACATATGTAAATCAATAAATGTAATGCACTATATTAACAGAGTCAAGGACAAAAACCATATGATCATCTCAATAGATGAAGAAAAGACATTCAAGAAAATCCAACACCCATTCATGATAAAAAAAAAACCCTGCAGAAAATTGGAATAGAGTGTCTTTATCTCAACTTTATAAAGGTTATCTATGAAAAACCAACAGCTGACATCATACTACATGGTCAAAACCTGAAAACCTTCACACGAAAATCAGGAACAAGACAAAGATGTCCACTATCACCACTCCTGTTCAGTATAGTTTTGGAAACACTAGCCACAGCAATTAGACAAGAGAAAGAAATAAAAGGAATAAAGATAGGAAAGGAAGAAGTTAAACTGTCATTATTTGCTGACTATATGATACCCTACATTGAAGACTCAAAAACTCTACCGAAAGACTTCTAGACTTAATTGACAGGTACAATAGAGTAGCTGGATACAAGGTAAACACTCAAAAATCAATAGCCTTCTTGTTCACAAATAATATTCTCACTGCGAGAGAAATTAGGGGGAAAAAATCCCTTTCACAATAGCATCAAAAAAATGAAACATCTAGGCATCAATCTAACGAAGGAAGCAAAAGAGCTCTTCATTGAGAACTACACCACACTGAAAAAAGAGATTGAAGAGGATATAAGAAAATGGAAAGATATCCCTTGTTCCTGGGTAGGAAGAACCAATATTGTCCAAACGGCCATACTTCCAAAGCTGCTATATAGATTCAATGCAATCCTGATTGAAATCCCAACAGTATATTTGATCTAGAGACAACAATCCAAAAATTCATTTGGAACAAGAAGAGACCTAGTATAGCAAAAGCAATTCTAGGCAACAGAGACATGGCAGGGGGTATCACAGTCCCCAGCTTGAAACTCTACTACAAAGCCACTGTGATAAAAACAGCATGATACTGGCAAAGAAACAGACCCGAGGATCAGTGGAATAGACTAGAAGATAAAGAAACAACTCTAGACACACTCAGCTACCTCATCTTTGCTAAAGAGCCAACTATCCTCACTGGAGGAAAGATAGCCTCTTTAATAAATGGTGTTGGAAAAATTGGATTTCAATTTGCCAAAGATTATTACTAGATCCCTATCTTTCATCATGCACTAAACTAAGATCACAGTGGATTAAAGATCTAAATATTAAAACAGAAACACTAAACTTGCTGGAAGATAAGTTAGGTAGAACTCTTGAAGTCACTGGCATAGGAAAAACCTTTGTGAACAAATCCTCAGTAGCACGGGAACTTGCATAAAGAATCAACAGTTGGGATCTCATCTTATTAAAAAGCTTCTGCACTGCAAGAGAAACGACCAATAGATCTAAGAGACAACATTTTTACCAGCTGTTCTTCAGACAAATGTCTACTATCTACAATTTATAAAGAACTGAAAAAATCAGACCCCCCAAATATAGAGACCCAATTCAAAAATGGGCATCTGAAATGAACACACATTTCTCAAACAAGGAAGTAAAAGCAGCAAATAAACATAGGAAAAAATGTTGAACATCACTGGTCATTCGAGAAATGCAGATGAAAACAATGCTGAGATTCCAGCAACACCCCAGTAAGAATGGCTGCTATCCAAAAATCAGCGAATAACAAATGTTGACAGGGTTGTGGGGAGAAAGGAACCCTTCTTCATTGTTGGTGGGAGTGCAAACTGGTGCAACCACCGTGGAAATTAATATGGAGATACCTCAAACAACCAGGATTAGAAGTCCCATTTGGCCCAACTATTCTTCTGCTGGGTATCTTCCCAAAAGAATTAAAAGAATCATACCACAGTGATGCTCACTCATGTTTATAACAGCACAGTTTGTAATAGCTAAGGCTTGGAAACAGCCCATTTGCCCATTAACTGGAGACTGGATAAAGAAGATGTGGGTTTTTAAAAAAATAAAATGGAGTACCACTCAGCCATAAAGAACGAAAAATTAGAGACGTTTATAGCTAAATGGATGTACATTGAGACCATACTCTAAAGTGAAATAAATAAGACACATGTGTAAATACTGAATAGTTTCTCTGGTGTGAAAAACTGAAAGTGTAAATAGGGATCAAAATGTATAATTGATATTGTGAAATAGGAAGAAATGATCTAAAGGAGTAGGGGAAGTGGGAGGCATAGGGGAAAGAAAAGAAGGGAAAAGAAAAAATATGAGAAATGAAAAAATATGAGAAATGAAAAAAAATAGAAACAAAGTTTTTGTAAATAGGGCCAGAAGCAGGGGGTGAAGGGTGGTCAGGGGAATGGGCAAAAAATAATAACCAAGATACATCATGTAAAGGTACAAGATCCCAATGATGACTGTAACTGTAATGTATACCTAAAATGTACCAATAAACTTAATAAAAAAAAAAAGAAATTTACTTCGTTGTCAAAAATATGCTCCCATTAATTCCACATCTTTTAAATATAGGAAATACGCCAATAAAATTTGAATGCAAATTTTATTAAACCTCAGTAAAGTGGTACATGGATTGGAAAATATAGTGAATATTTAAAATTTTATTAATTATAAGACATATTGATGTTTACCCCCCTCAAAATAAAGTACTCCTCTTTGCTTCAGATGCACTTACCCCATTATTCTTGGCACTTTGTGAAGAAATTCTGGAAGTCCTTTTTTTTCTATGAGCTGGAGTAATAAACAATTTGGTGAATATTGCTGCTGAGTGCTGTTCAACAGAAAGGCAGGGTCATAAAAACATTACAATATGTCCTCAGTCCCCTTATTTACTGCATCTGGCACTATGCTACTAAATATGAAGTCAAAATGATCATGAAAGGTAAATATTTTAAATTGATTCAGAACATCAAGGCACACATGACAGTGCAACTAAAGACACTCATGAGATAGGCTTCCAGGCCTGCTTTAGGTAGTAGTAGTAAGAATGATTGCTTAAGTGTGTTCAAAGTGAGGAGGAACTTTTGAGAGGGATTAATAGCAATGTGTTGTTTACTCTAATATTTCTTTTAGAAATTTAACCATACACACCATATTTTTTATCATACCTCATATTTCAGGGAATACAGAAAAGAAGAAAAGCTACTACTTCGTTTTGTAGATAGGCATTACTTTGAATCTGAAATCAGATACTGATAGGAAGAAAAAAAGAATTCAAATTACTAATCTCATTTAGGGTCATGAAAAGATAATTCCTAAATATGATACTAGTATTTAAAAACTCTAGTATTTAAAAAAATACAAGAAGAGTTTATCTCAGGAATGAAGAAGTGAAGGATTAATCTTGTATGTCAATATACAGAACACCTTATTAATATTTGAAAAAGATTAAAGGAGAAAAATGTTAACATTGTCTCAGTAGATACAGTAAATTTTGTCCTGAGGACTGTAGGCTGAATCTAATAAAAAATAGAAGTCAAGGGCCGGGGATTTAGCTCAGTGGTGCTGCTGCCTGCCTGGCAAGCACAAGGTCCCAAATTTGATCCCCGGTGGGAAAAAAAAAAATAGAAGTCAAGGCATGATTTATAGTGTTGAAAGTTTGAGGAGCACAAGTCCCAGCAGTGAGTGTGAGAAAAGTAGGTAATATTAGACAAAGAAAAATGCAGAATACTTGGATTTCTGCACGGGCCACAATTTGCAAAGACATTAAGTTGTAAATATTCAATCATACCCCCTTAGCTAATGGGAATGTCTCCAAAAGAACTGACAGTACCATGGCAGAGCAAAAGAAAGTGGCAGCTCAGAGAAACATAGAAATCACATCATAAACTTAAATACTTATGCAGTGCAATGCAGAAGCAGCATTGAACAGAATGTAACACTTGATTAGGATAAAAAAAATCTTTTAGCCAACAAGGAAAAACAAGAAATTATATAACACAGTCAAATATGTCTATCCAAAAGTTATGGCAAAATGTATTTTGACAGAAGTTTAGACATACTCCCATTAGGTCAGGTGTAAGACAAGGATGCCTACCCTTATGGTTACCATTCCACATTCACTGGAGATCTCAGTTCTTACCACTTGAAAAGCAGTATGTGGGGCTGTATCTCAGTGGCAGAGCACATGCTTCGCATGTGAAAGGCCCTGGGCTCATTCTCCAGCATCAAATAAGTAAATAAAGAAATAAATAGCAAAAAAAGAGATTACTTTACCACATGATTACAAGGGAGATGGGGTATGTCATTTCTAGCTGGTGACCATGTGCCCAGCTAAAACAGGTGTGTGTAAAGAATGGCCAGGGCCCTGGGATGTGTCCTTACCCAAAATGAAAATATGGCAAGTGAATTCATGATTATAGTTAGTTGTCTCTGCCAAATCTATATGAGACAAAAAAAAAAACCCAGGATCTATCAACAAAAATGTAATAAGATAGCTGTTTCAAGGTAAAATGTCAACATAAAAAAGTCAATAGTGAACCCTATACTGATAATAATCAATTGGAAAATCTTAAGGGTAAGCATATAAATTACAGTAACACAAAACTATATAATACCTGAAAATTAATCTCTAAATATACTATATTCTTACAAAGATTACAAAACATCTCTTAAACACATAAAAGAAGATAGTAATAGATCCTTTAATGTTAATTCTCCTCAGATTAACCTCTAATATCGATATAATAAAATTTCTAGCAGACATTTTCATAAAAAATGTTCACTGGTGCATAAGCCTGTATTTCCCTTACCAGCCGTGGTTCAGTATTAACAAAGTAAGTATCCATAGTGACTTCATAGAACAGAACTACTGCAGAGGACAAGAATCAACCGTGTGCCATAAACACACATACGTGCTCAAGGAGGCATTTATAAGTGTTCATTTTGATGGTGACAGTGTTCATACAACCTTAATGTTCTGCATGAAGAAAATAGGTGAACACATTGGACACATAGTGGGACAACACCACAGTGCTAGCCTTTTTGTGGAGGCATGTACAATAAACAGATTAATTATGTAAAATAATATGCTAACATGTAGGAAACCCTATGGTGGAAAATAAAGCAGAGATGGGAAGATTTTAGCAAGTGAGGCCTGGAGGCCAGGTTGCTTGGAAATTTTAAATAGATTGGTTAAGGATTTATTTAAGGGTGTAAACAATAATAATGTATTTGTCTCTTCTCATTTCATAAGCTAGAATTTTCAGAATTTATTAAAAGGTAATTGTAACAGTAGAAGTTTTTTATTTCTTCCTGGTTCAGAATCTAGCAAATAGTAGATGATGGATAAATGTTTATTAAATGAATGCCTTTGATGTTTCACCTTTAAATAGGATTTCCCTCATGATATCATTTGTATTCTCATTTAGTCCTCTTAGGACATGACTCAGTGATCATAGTACTGTTCACTATGTGCATGTTGTTTTTGGTTTTTGACAGTGCATAGGCTAAGGCAGAATTATATACTTAAGACTTTTTTTTTTGTGGGCTAGGATCAAGCCCAGAGCCTTGTGCATGGTAGGCAATATTCTACCACTGAACGACACCCTCAGTCCTTTATATGTTTTAAAATTTATTATTGCAATAAAATGGACAACTATGGCTAAAAAACTGAAAAAATATTTTAGACAACGTGACATAATTCCAAGTATTGACAGAAGACACTATTTTAAACTTTCCAGTTTTCATGAGCCATTAGTGAATGGAATTTTAAAAATTCAGTCTATCCATTGAGCAAATCAACCCACATACACACATATTTTTTCTTCCTTCTCCTTTCCCTCTTCCCTCCCTCCTTTCCTTTTTTCTCCCCAATACTGGTGGTTGAACCCAGGGCTTTCTCATTGAGCTATATCCCCAGCCTTTTAAAACTTTTTATTTTGAGACAAGCTCTCATTAAATATCTAAGTTGCCCAGACTGGGTGCAAATTTGCAGTCCTTTTGCCTTGCCTTCCCAGAGTGTTGGGATTACAGGCCATTCAAGACATTTATTTGGGGGAAAATGACTGCAAAGACTAAAGAGGCGGAGAATAGGTGGAAAGAGCTTTCAGACTGCGATGCAGGCCCGGCATTTGTGAAGAGAGAGGGGAACAGAATTGGGCAGCAGAGGCCTCAGACTTTCTCTGAGGAGGTCTCCACTAGGCAGTGAGGAGCTCTTCAGTGAGCACTGCTCATCACTGTGTTGGAGTGGCTGATCTGCTCTCTAGCCCACTGGGAAACTCCCTGAAGAGTGTGGCCTCATTGGTAATCCTGCTGTGGATTTGACACCACACCGCCAGTGACACTTCCTGAAGCATGATTTTCTCCAGGAAGTTCTGGGCAGCACACCTTCATGCTCATCACAGTGTGGTACAGGACAAATCTTACAATCTTTCTGAACCTCATTTGCCAAATGGAGTTAACGTTATCTTTATCACCTGGTTTTGGGGGGCCAAGATAATACAAGTAAAAAGCATCTAGAATAGAGTATGGAATAAATACAAGCAACTGTCTATGTGCTTCCCTTGCACATGAGCAAGCTGTGGCATGGAGAGACAAGACTACCTTTCTAAAGGTTACCTGGCTAGTCAGGGGCAAGAGCAAGATTAAAACCCAGCCTGACTCCATGTCCTCCACATTTACCAATCAACCACATACTTATTTAACAGTTTATTTCCCATGTTTGGAGCTGGAGACTGCATGAACTCTCTCTGTTCAGTAAAGCTGTCCCTGGAGAAACATCTGCCAGCCTTGAGGTATGCACATATGTGGATTTTACTTAATTTCCTCATTTCTTACGTTCACTGATACTTCACAGAGAGTTGCCAAGCATCTTCTGCCATCATTAGATGCATATCAGCATGTGGAGCTTTTGGATGGATTATAATATTTTTAACATTGAAATAGTCATCTTTGAAAAATACTATCCTAAAAGGAAAAAAAATAAGACACAAATTAGTCTCATTTAAATCTCACCACTTCTATCACACAAACCTACTCAGTAGACACAGCCCAACTGGAATTAGCTCTTTTTCCCCTGGAAAAAGAGGAAGGAAAGAGCAAAATAGCAGTTACTCTGTGTCTGAGGCTTTAGAGGCCTAGCAGGCAGCCAGGTGAGGCCTGAGAAGAGCCCTGGCCATTACATTTCTCCTGCTGCTACTGCTATTGTGGAAAGTGAAATATTAATAAAACTAATTGCCAGGAGCAACCCATGGGCAGGGAAGACCTTCAAGTTGCATAGCACCCTGTGGCTTTTCAGACATTTGTCTTACTTCCTTTGCTTTTCTTGATATTACTCAAGAACACAGCAGCCTGTCCCTCCCCACCTCGAAGTGCCCACACCATGAAGTCATTTGTCAGCTTCTACTGCACAACAGTTGACACCCAGCTGTCTGCTCTGGTTTTTCCCTGCAAAGATTCTGGTTCTGGTTTTAAAAGAGAAAGGAGTTTAGCTTTGTTCTGTTTAGGAAGTAAGCTTTTGGTATCCAGTTAACCTTCTAAGAGTTGACACTAGCAAAGTGCTGGAGATTTGGTGTTGAAAAACTACTCTCTGTTTTCAAAAAAGACTCAGAGGCAAATGAGTTCCTACCCATGGTGATAAGTGAGGTGTTAGCACTGTGTATGTGGCAGGACTGATGACAGGACAATGGCCTGTGGCATGTGTGTGATAGGTATATGAGCCTGTAGAATAGCTGTTAGGAGGAGGTGTCACCCAAAGAACTTGCAGTGCTGATGAGACTAATCAGTGGCTGGTGGAGACTAGCATCACACATAAGGCTAAAGCTGCTGCAAAGACAGGAAATGAGAATCAGTGTGGTATGTCTGAGAGACTATATGAAGCATTACTAGAGTGTAAAGTATAAGGAGTGATGGGTTAGGTGATGAAACAAGAATTGGAGGTATAGGCCAAAACAAGAATTGGTTTTGTAGATTTTATCAGACAACACAGACTTCGTGAGGTCAGTGCAGGAAAGGGAAGAGAAGGCCAGTAAATACGTAGGGGAGAGAGAAGGTCATGTTGGTGACAGGAAATAGTGGATGCTCAGGAAGGACTGAAGGCTGGGAGATAGGAGGCCAGTAGAAGACTCCAGGCATGAAATAATGAAGATTAGAATTAATGCAAATGATAGTGATAGTAAAAAAAGGTTAGTGTAAGAAAGCATTTGAGTGAGAAAATGATAGCAGTGCAAGCAGTACTAATAATCAGTGGTTAATGCTACAGTGGTTATGCTATAGTAATGAGCTCTTGGATCTTTACTAGGTGCTGTGACACATAAGCAAGTGCTCTTCTCATTTATGACCACCCTATGAGCTATTACAAGCCCACAGTTCCTTACCATAAAATTTCTAAAATCCTAAAACCAAAAAGTTTTTTCAAACTCATTTGCAGTAAAATTTGACCAGACTTTTGAACTCACTTGGTGTGCGAAACAGACTTGACATAACAGGAAGCTACTTGTAGGCTTTGTTTACCTTACCTAATGTGGATATCCATATATTTTGATGTAGCAATATAAATGAGCTTTATTTCATGAGGCTACCCCAGATCCTTTAGAGGACATTACTAAATATATAAGAGATGACATAATGCTCTCTGTGGTATGACAAATTATACTTTATGTCTATTGTATTACTTTTGTAAATGTCACATCTTCTGACTCTCCATAACACATCTGACCCCCAAGGTTTCACCTAAGTGACTATGGACCTAGGGAGGCACAGAGAGGGTAAGTGATCAGTCCAGAGACACATAGCTAAGTGGTGACAGAACTAGGATGAGAATCCAGGACTTTGGGGCTTGAGAGCCTGTGTGCTGAATGAACCTTGATCCTCTCTGCACTTGGGGTAGCAGAAACAGACCCTGGAGATCATTTTGCAGATGTGGCAACTGCAGTTTCTTTTTCTTTTCTTCTCGGGATGAAAATGACTAAGGTGTTGAGGACATTAGGAGAGAAAAAAGTTTCCTTATCAAGTTTAAGCTAATGAATCTTTTGACCACAGAAAAGACAATTGGCTGATGGAAGATATTTCTGCAAATGGAGAATGGTTATCAGCTCAGAAGACTCATCAAGTAGAGGTGAAAGATTCTGGAGCTGCTCATTTTCATGGGGCTCCAATAAAACGAATTGGGATAAAATCCTGGTCTTCAGTTTTTAACTCAGTAAGATACAATATGGGTACATACATACATACCAATATGTACACACATGTACATAGGCTAGAAGGTGCACTGCCAACATTTTAGCAATAGTGGACTTTGGGTGGTAAGGTTACAGATGATTTTGGTTTTGTTTGTAAAATTTTCCAAGTTGTTCACAATGATCACTTTTTACTTTTATACTTAGATAATATGCTTTCTCATT
Source organism: Heterocephalus glaber (assembly GCF_053883595.1). NCBI lineage: Eukaryota > Metazoa > Chordata > Mammalia > Rodentia > Bathyergidae > Heterocephalus > Heterocephalus glaber. Next base: position 7,911,271 of record NW_028258324.1, on the reverse strand, counting down.
TTTCTGTTACAAATGACATTTTTGTAGGGGGGGCGAAAGCAGTTAAGACTCCTATAAATAAGAAATACTCAGCCACACAGTGGCACATTCTTGTAATTCCAGCACTTTGGGTGGCTGAGGCAGGAGGATTTCAACTTCAAGGTCTCCCTTGGAAGCTTAGTGAGACCCTAGCTCAAAATAAAAAAATAAAAAGGGCTAGGGCTGTGGATCAGTGCTTAGGCCCTGAGTTCTATCTCCAGTACTGGAAAAAATAATAATAAATATGTGTTGATTTGCTTAACTGATTGCTTTTTTAAAAGTCCCATTTACTGGGCCAGGGATTTAGCTCAGTGGTTCCAGCGCCTGCCGCGCAAGGTCCCGAGTTCAATCCCCAGTACAAAAAAACAAAAACAAAAACAAAAAACATTCTCTAAAAGTCCAATTTACTAATGGCTCATTAATACTGGAAAGTTTAAAACCATATTTTTTGTCACTACTTGGAATTGTGTCATGTGTTCTAAAATATTTTTCTTTTTAGCTATAGTTGTCCATTTTATTGCAATCACAAATTTTAAAAGGAATAAAGGGTTGATGATGTAGTTCAATGGGACAGCGTTTGCCTATCATGTGCAAAGTTCTGGGTGTGTTCCCCAGCACTGAAGAAATAAAAAGGAATAAAAAGAATTCTAGGTCATAATGAATCATTTGGGAATAATAAAGCACACATAATATTTCATAACATGAGAGAATTTGGGCAGTCTTTTGAAGTTTAGTATAATCTAATTTTACCTATATTAGGTTTTAATCAAAGAACAAAAGCCTTTTCTTCTCAAGCAAGGTGTTATTATGACATTTGACCTACATTAGGTGTAAACAATGAAACATCTGTAATCTACAGAAGGTGATCTTTTATTGAGCTCCCAATTTGCATAAGGGTGATCAGGGGCCTCTGAGACAATGGCTGGCTTAATCTTGAAATTTAAAATATTGTATCTTCTAGACCAGAAGTTTTAACTTTCTTTAAGCCTTCATCAAATCACTTTTATAATATTGTGCACTAAAGTAACAGTAAGTAGAGATGGATAGCAAATATAATCTCTCATTGGGCCTTACTTTTCTCATCTATAGCTAGGGATAAAATGACCTATTTTATAGAGATGTGCTATTAAGAGTTTAATAACCAGTTCTAAATAAAGAAGAAAAAGAAGGGCCGGAGATTTAGCTCAGTGGTTCCGCCACCTGCCTCCCAAGCATAAGGTCCTGAGTTCGATCCCCGGTACCAAAAGAAAAAGATGAGCTCTGGCTTGTAGCATTTTCTAATTTCTGAGATATAAATATTCCCACTATGGCTGATTCCAAGCTACCAATGTAAAGTTACCAAGTTACCAGTCAAAGAATGGTAATAGCATATTTCCTCCCTCATTATGTATACAAGCTGTGTAAATAATCTTAAGAGCATAGATAGTAGTAAAATATAGTAAAAATTATTAGGAAGTGATGAGCTTTGAATAATTATACCTAATTTTTAAATACCATTTAAAATTGATATAATCTAATTTTTAATAATGGCTATATTTAACAACCAACTTGCAGAATTCCTGAAAATTTAGCAGTTGGTGCTTGAAGCCAGCACAAGCCAGCTTCAGCATTCCATTCACTATTTATTACAAAGATTAAAAGGAAATCATTAATTTAAAAAATGCTTAATAGCACCTTGGAACATCATAGCACCTCCATAAATCTTAATTTTTTTCTCCTCTTCCTTCATGTTTTATTAACCTCCTTCCTCATGCTTGGAATCTGTGACAACAGCTCTAGTTCTAACACCATGTCCAAAGACATTAGCTTGATAAATTATTCAGACTATTCAAGAAAAGTTGGTGGGCATTATTCACTTGATTTCCTTCAGTCTTCTGAGAAGAGTCAGCTAGGATATGAGGAAGACATTGATGTCTGCATTCATCCTTGTCAGTGTAACTTTTCACAAACCCTGTGTACCTAGTATTCACTGCCCCTTTCTTCTGGATCAGTAGTTCCTCAGTTTTCTGGCCTAAAAGAAAGACCAGTCTTGTTAGAAATCAAGTTGACTTCATTCAGCCTCAGGGGAGAGAGTTCTAGATGCTTCTAATTGTAGATTAGAAATAATACATATCCCACAGATTTTGATTTGGTCATTTAAAAAATTTACTTTCAACTGTAAGCCATATGATTAGAGTCCTGTATGAATCAGCGTCCATATGTTTTTCTTTAAAAATAAACTTTATTATCTTTTAGATCTAAAATATAACATATTGTCAATGTAAAATAATTCTGAAAATATAAAGACAAAAATGAAATTTACTCATAATTCTGCAACTCAGAGGTATGCCATATTAATTTTTTGGTGTTTTTTTTAAAGCAAAACATTTATTGGTACATTTTAAATATAATGATAACATTCATCATAGGGAATTTGTACTTGTACATGATATATATATATATATATATATTGATACATATATATATATATCTTGTTTCTTTTTTCCCCTATTAATTTTAATGAATTACATATTCTCTATTCCTATGTCTGTGAGTTACATAATTGGCATCATACTGTATATGCTGCTTAATATTCAGCATTGATACTTTTTGATAACCATGATTAATCTAGAAGACTCATGCATTATTTATGAGTATTGTTGGAAACAAAATTTCATCAAAAGCATAAATTTACCTGTATCCCCTTTTGTATAAACCATCCTAAGTTCATCATTTAATTATGAGAAATTAAATTTCCCAATTCAAAATATTATCACATATTAAGCTTGAAGAATAGGATTAGAACACGTATATGCAAACACACATGAATATGCACACATCCCAGGGAAAGGAAAACATGGGTGCAAACTCCAGCTGTGTTACTGCCTGGCACGTCACTTTGGGGAGTTAGTTCAGTCTTTTGTGCCTCAGTATCCTCATATGTAAAATGAGAATACTCCTAATCCCTACCTGGATGGATAGAAAAAGTAAATTATGAGAAAATGTTGATAAAGTGCTTAGATACAGGAAATGCCCAATGAAAGACAATTCCCTTTACTTTCATTATTGACTTGTCTAATTCTGCTGGCTTGAAAGGAGAAGGGAGTGAGCTCCAACTACAGTAACAGTGGTCAGTCGATGAGCTGTGGGGATTCAATACTGCATAACCAGTGTTTGGAGCTGGGCCTGATGTGGAGTAAGAGCCATGTAAGTGTTTGCTGTCACATAATGCAGTTCTTGTATGATTTAGAGATTAACCTATAATTTTTTCAAGTTGAGGTAGTTTTGAGAATGAAAGGGGCCTTATTAATAATTTAGCAAAAACAATAGGTATATTCTGGAACTGTGCGGGCCAAATTGGGACAATCCTAATCTATTCTATCCACTCATGGTTATTAGGATCTCACAATTGCCTGGTTTTGTAAGTTTCCAGGTATATATAGTATCCTTTTAATAAATATATCCAAACCCTTATTTCAGGAAAGCTTTTTTGATTATGCTTTGGTTATTTATTCTTTTTCATCATTTATTTTTTATGATTAATTAAGCTTATTGGTACAATTTAGATATACATAATGATCACGTTCATCATGTGGAATTTGTACCTGTATATGATGTATATAATATATCTTTTTTGGGGGGGGGTACCAGGCATCAAACTCGGGACCCTGTGCTTGTGAGGCAGGCAGCAGCACCACTGAGCTAAATCTCTGACCCTATATGATATATCTTGATTCATATTTTTTCTCATTCCCCTCTCCTCCCTTTTACCCTTCTTCCCTTTCTTATTTACAAGAGCTTTGTTTTCATGTTATCTTTTTTTTCTCATTTTTTTCTTTTCCCTTCCTTCCTTTCCCTTTCCCCCATCCCTTGTGCCCTTTCCCATTTGAAATTTTCTTCCTGTTTCACAGTATCTATCTATTATATATTTTGGTCTTTATTTACACTTCCAGTTTCTCACATCAGAGAAACATGCAATATCTACACATGTGTCTGATTTATTTCACTTAAGAGTATGGTCTCTAGGTGCATCCATTTTAGTTATAAATGTCTCACATTTATACTTTATAGCTGAGTAGTACTCCATTGTATAAAAAACCCCACATCTTCTTTATCCATTCATTGGTTGATGAACGTTTGGGTTGTTTCCAAGATTTAGCTATTACAAACTCTGCTGTTATGAATATGCATGTGCATATATCACTGTGGTATGTTACTTACTTTGTTTCATTATTTTACTTAGTTTCAAATGGTTTTATTCATTAGAACCATGAGTATGCATAGACTGGATCTCTTTTGCTTTTATTGTTTTTTATTCTCTCTCTAATCCCATGTCTGTCTTCATTTATATCCATACATTTTCCTTTTCTTATTTCTAGTCTCCCTTACCATGATTTTTGTGATATTTTTCCTTTGGATAACCTTTCAAATGTTGTCTTTGTGACTTTTTCTTTCTATTTACTTCTTGAGTTCTAATAATACCTTTCTTCTCTTTTTGTTATTATCTTTTCTTTTAAAAAATTTTTATTTTATTAGTACATGTTTGCAATACATGAAGTTTACATTCATCTTAGCGAGTAGGTACAGGTACATAACACATCTTAATTCTTTTTTATCCCCCTTTTCCCACCCCCTTTCCTCCCTCTATCTCTAGATCCCCTTCTCCCATTTTTCTTATTATTGTTGTTATTTCTAGTTCGTGCTTATGACATATTATGTTTATATATATGGTGGGTATTCAGTGCAGGTACGTGACACATCTTAAATCTTTCTTACTTCCCTATGCTCTCAGTTTCTTGGACCCCTTCCTATTTGCAAAAGATTTGTCTCCCTATTTCCTTCTTCCTATCTTCCTATTTCCTTCTATTCTTTTATTTTGCTCTTTATTTAAACTTTGCCTCACTCATATGAAAGATACCATACAGTATTTAAGCTTATGTCTCTGATTTATTTTACTTAACATTATATTTTCTGAGGGTATGCATTTTCCTGCAAATGTCTTAAATTTATCTTTCTTTATAGCTGAGTAGTAGTTCATTATGTATAGATGCCACATTTTCTTCATCCATTTGTCTGTTAATGGACATATAGGCAGCTTCTAGGATTTAGCTATTATGTGTTGTTCTGCTGTAAACATTGGTATGCGTATACTGATGTAATAGGATGTCTTTAATTCTTTTGGGAAGATACCTGGAAGGGGAATAGCTGGGTCAAACGGAATTTCTTTCTATTTTTAATTTTTTGAGGAATCTCCATACTGATTTCCATAGTTGATGTACTAGTTTACATTCCCACCAACAATGTAGAAGTGTTCTTTTTTACTACAGCCATGTCAGCACTTGTTTGTTTGATTTCTTGATGATTGCCATTCTTTCTGGTGTAAGATTAGCCTATCTCTTTTCTGATATCTTACATTTCTGCTATGTAGTCTTCCTTAATAGAAAGGATTGTTTCATTACATTTAAAAACTGTATGGTAAAATATTTTCATCATAATTTTCATATGCCCATGACATCCTCTAGTGACCATGTTTTGTCAGGATTGTTTTCTGTTCTTTCCCACATTGAAACAATTTTTTTCTTTGCATCACTTCTGTGCCAGTTCACTTTTACTGGTTTTTAAAAAGCAAGTTGGATTCTCCTGAATTAGCTATGTGCTGAGAATTTCACTTTGCGATTGCAAAGGTCCTGGGTAGACTTACAAGCATCCCAGCCCACAGGATGTCTCCTTCCCTGCTGCTGTGCCAAGGACCCTTTCTAGTGTTTCTGTGTAGCCCCACTTCATCCCGCTGAACCTGACTCGGTACAGTGGCAGGACTACCGCTGCTGGTCCTGCTCACCTCCCCCTCCCCCATGTCCTCTCTTGCAAAATGGAGACACACCTTTTGCACGTCCAGTGAAGCCACATTTTGCTGATTCTTCCTGAAATCTATCAGTGCCTTGTTCTCTCATGACTCTGTTTTTTCATTATTTTCCTTTCCAGAGCAGCTTCTGCTTGCTTACAGCTACTTTTGGCAGCTCTTTTGTATGTTTTTAGGCTCTGGGGATTAAATTTGTCTCCCGACCTTACTAAAAATGGATTTTAAAGTTTTCGTTTATTCTCTTTGTTACTTTTATGTGATTTTTCATGAGAAGAGAAGTGAAAATGTTGACTTAGGCAGCCATGATCATATCAGAACCCTGAACATTATTTTTGTCAGAACAAAACAAAGCAAAATAAAACAAGAAAAAAATAAAACACAATAGCAATCCTAGACTGCACATTGGCTGTCCAGCCTTGATCATTCATAGGCCATAAAGGGCAATTCATACCCCTCTATCAACCCACCCATCCTCTTTCCAGATCCAAACACTGTCCCCTCTCTAAAACACAAAAAACCTTCAAGTTGGTCCTCTCTAAAATTTTCTAAACAATGAACTTCTCTAAATAGTTAGCTTTTGCAAATGTCCCTTCATCCACCTTGCCTTGGATAACATCTAGTTGAAGACCCTAAACACCTTGGAGTGCCCCTTCCTTATAGTCTCCTCAAGCAGAAGCTGTGTTTTAGAGTTACTTTAACAAGCCATTCTGTAGTTTCTAGTTAGACCCTGTCTGGCAGGGAAAGACTGCCTCAGTCTTCCTCAGCTCCTTCTCTCCTGTTACTATCTTAGAATGTCTACTTGGACATCCCCGAAAGCACTCTGGCCTCTCCTTTCCTTGAGTCTTTTCTATCTATAAGGATATTTTGCTCTTTTCTATCACATCTTATCTTTTCTGCTTTTTACTTTGGTCATCTGTACAATGTCCCTGTTTCCAACATTGCTAATTCTAACACCCCCTTTCCAGCTCACTTGGCTCAGTTGTCTCAATGATTGTGTGATCTTGTTGAGATTTTTCATGCTATTGATTCTTCCCATTTCTCTATTAGGCCCACTTGTTTCATTTTCATTCTATCTAGATTATAAACCATGAGCCTTCATTTTAATCTCTCCCTCTTTTGCAAATACTCTCATCTTCCTTACCTTTCTCCCATCCATGCCAACTGCCTAATCCTAGCTGGCTGGAAGCAAGAGAAATACAAACATTGAAGAAGGATGGTATTATTGTCAATTCATTAGTGTATATATTGTCCTTCAGTCTCCTAAAATCTCTAACTTTCTCTCTTAGCCTTCATCAAATGGCCTCTTTCAACTTACTGAAGAGACAGAAGCCGTCAAGTAAGAACTCTGTCTCTTCCTACCACCATATCCACAGAATCACCTGTATTTCCTTTTTGCTGCTCAGTGGAAGAAGTTTCCTTCTTCTGATTACCAGTCAGTCCTTCCACAGGTATTCCCTGCACAATCTCTCTAGCTTATGCAACTTAATCTGTGATCTCTAACTAGATTCATCCCAGCAGCTGCATCCATGTCATGGTGATCTTTAATCATTAAAGTACTTTCCCTTGATCTTCCATTTCTCTATGACATTTTACCACAAATTTATTTTAAAGACTTTTATATATATGCTATGTACTTCCTTACTCATTTCTTCATTCTCCCGAGTCCAGATTCTGCACCTGTTTACTCCACTCACACTGAGCTTGTTAAAGTCACCAATAGTCCTAAATTCAAATAGATACTTTTAAATCTTTTTCTTAAATTTATAGCAGCATTCAGCATAGTTCTATCAAAACAGAACTCTCTATTTTCATCTCTGGTTTCTATGTCTCTTCCTTCCTACACTATTTTATATATCTGAAAGAGGCATCTCCATAAATCTGGTTGCTCATGCTGTGAATATAGGATCACTTTGTCATCTTCATTTTTTGTTCATATACCCCACTTTTCACAAATGTTGTCAGTTTTTTGCCCTGAATATTTCTCAAATATCCCCATCTCTCCCCTCCTTTGCTACTGCCTCAGTCCAAGCTCTTGTTTCTTGACTTGGTTGCTGTAATGACCTCTTTATTGTTCTCCTTCCTTCCATACTTGTTCTTCCCCTATACATTTTCACACTGTCCCAGAGTGGCTCTGTATAAACCTGCATGATGTAAAGTCACTTGCATTTAAAATCAAAATCTTTGATACACTCTACAAGAAATGATCTGGCCCTTGACTGCCTCTCAATCTTTACTTTTTTTCCTATTGTCCATGTCTGAGCTACATTGACCAATTTAAATTACCAGGAAGCTTGGAGATTTTGCATATACTCCTTTCTTCTTGAGAACTCCTGATGACTGTATTTTACTGATTTCTATTCTACTACTAGGTTCAATTTAAATACCCCTTCCTTGGGAAATTCTTTGACTTCATTGTTTACTTCCCTTGGCCTGTAGCCAAGTGTGTGGATGTATAAGTATATACTTACACACTTGGATGCAGGCCATAAAGAAAGGTAAATGTTCTGATGAGATGTTGTAAGAGGAATGGCTGTCTCTTTTACAGAGTGGGGTTCAGGTCAGTCTTGTGCCCCACTTAATCTGTAGTACTTCGCACAGAACATGGCATAAAAGCAGGACCTTGGTGGGTACCTATTGACTGGATGATTGAAAGGAGACCCGAATTAGACTTTGCTTTGACACAGAAATATTTAGTAGCTTAATCTGTCATATAACAAATAGGTTTCCTTTTGGAATTTGATACCATGACCTTGTAACTGGACCAGGTGATTTTTTGAAAGAGGCCATTCAAGTTGGCATGTATCTACTCCTATTTATGCTGCTGTTGACCTGTGGCCTGGAGTTCTTCTGTCCTCCTACCCAAACCCAATACATAACGTGTAGGCTGTTTCTTATATTCACAGCAGCATCATTCAGAAAGTCTCTTGAACTCTCCTGTTTACTGACTGCACAGTGCTTCAGAGATCTTGTCTTTTTATTGTGGTAGCTATAGCTATATATGATTGGTGCTGACTTGTATTGTGGTGCCAAACTAGTGGAAAAAAGTAATATTTTCAAGATCAATAAACTTTGAGATGTAAGAGACAAGGGAATTGTTCCCACTGTCTTAGAATCATAGAATGTTAGAATTTGTAAGTATCTTAAAGCACTAATCTAATCCTCCATTGCATAGATAGAAAATTTCAAGCCTAGAGGAGTGATTTCTCTAAGATCACACAGTTGTGTGGCTTTTTTGTCTACTACAACCTTTATTTATCTTAATGACAAGAAAATTCCTGCTGATTTTAGATCGCTTTTCCTGGCAATTTTTTCTGAGTTGCAAAAGGGTTAAAGGTAGGGATGAAATGGGGGTGGAGTCAATAATGGTTTGGGGGTTTTTTGTAATTAGAGAAAAAGACTCAAATTCTTCATCTCTTAGAGCTGAAGGGATCTTCAGAAGTTATGTAGGCAGAGGTCCTAACGAATAGTCTCCAGACCCGTGGGTAAGATGCTTACTGTTTAGATACCAATTAGGGATGAAGAGTGGGTGATCTCTTATGGATACAGTTGCTTTTGAAAAAGAGTGTTGCTGGTAAGAACAAGGTTAACTCTTTTACTTGCAGTGGTCTGTGTTCCTCCCTGGCTTTTAATTAAATGTGGCCATCATCTTCTTCTTCCCTACAATATTTTTCTTGAGAAATATTACATAGATCTCATCCTGAGGCTGGATTCTGTTCAGGATTGAGTTTCGGGAACATATTGCAAAAGATGCTGCCAGTCTAATTGGTAGAGCAAGTTTTGTTGACTGTACTCCCCATGACTGAAAAGTCCCTGAAATTTATGGAGAGTGAGTAAGTGTAAGTTGCTTTTGCTAAAATATCAGGTAGTGATATTTCCTGTATGAAGTATTGGCCAATGCGTTGATTGGAAATATTTCTAATCAACACCCTTAGCATCCTGTGTGTGAGCTCATTCTTTCTCACCTCATAACAGTTCATCTGCCTCATCTCACCTTGGGAAAAGAAAATGCATATGATGGGAAGCAGGGATTTTGAAAGCACCTGTCTCTGAAAAATATGTGAATATAGGAGTTAAGTTTGAGAACTCTCTACTATTCAGTAAGTCCTTTGCTACAAAAGGAAAAGAGGTCACCTAAAGAAAGAGTGGCATCTCTGTTCTTTAAGTTCCTGTATGTGAGAGTCCCAAATGACCCCCCTCATGAGGAATTGTCACCTGAATTTGACCCAATTGAAAGAGGGAATCTATTCACTATTCACTCTTACTATGTGTTGAGTCAGGACTAGGGATTTAATAGGGTTCCCATATTGTTATATCCAGGTAGCATCATTCATGTTGCAATAAGTATAAAGTGTATCATCAGAAGTTGTACAGTGAGGTTTCCTCACATTTGTTATCACAATTATACAACTCTCTCATAAATAATGACACCAGTAAATAGATCCTTTGACTTCTAATTGTTTTTTAAATTGGGAGTCCCACCAGGAGATCAGAAGAAAGAATGAGGTCAGGGTATAATATTTTCCTGATTCTTTCCCTGTGAAGTTACCCTGGGCTGACACTGTTACTGATCTTCTCTAGACAGCCTTTTCTATGTAACTCTCTTTCTCTGGGTTCTGGCTACTTCTGTTATCCCTTTGGACTTAGTGTTACTACTATATTCCTTAAAGTTCCACTGAAACATACTTGTCCAAATTTGAATGGAACCATTAGTTTCCTGACTCAGTAGGATAAATTTCATGATGAAGTCTTTCTGACTATGAAGTTAAGATTCTTTCCCCAATCTCTTATTAACACCCATTGAAAGGGTCAACATTTTAACATGACTATCCACTGAGTTAAATAAAGTCACTGCTAAGGGCCACCAAGATCGTGTGTTTTAGATGCCCACTCACAATATCTCCATAGCACATCTCCAGTAGCACTTGTAGCCATGAGGACCTGTGTGGCAAGTGCATCTTATAGATGGTACTCAAGTGGTCACCCATTGAGATACAATAGAATCACAATTCCAGTGAAGAGTGCTCTGCTTCCCGACCTCACCAGGCAGTCAATGACAATAATGCAGATTCACTCAAAAGCAGTAAAGCTTTGCATCTCCGGGAGGGTTCAGTTATTTAAACCCATGTTAGGAGTACACATTTTATACAGAAAGGCTAATTAGTTGGTGAGCCTTTCAAGTAGGCAGGAGAGAGTTGGCCAAAGAAGGGACCAGTTTTGCTAAGGTTGTTATGGATGAGTGAGTTAGAACAATGGAAGTGCTTCACTCTCTGTGCCAGATTTGAGTCCATTTATTAAAGCCAGCAGCCAAGAGGGGCTAGTGCCTGGAAAGTTCTCTTGGCAATGGGAAGTGGTTTGATTTCTCCTTTTAAATCATGCTTTCAGTTGGGGAGGGCTCAAGGGCAGAGCAAGCAGACTTTTATAGAAGCAGAACCATGCCAGGTTAGTGGGAGCAAGAGGAAGTTTCACACACTAGGTGAGCTACAAAAAAAACAACTTTTGACTGTAGCAAGTGTTCTGCCAAACAGGATGTGGGTTTTGGGTGCTTTGTCCAAGGACAAGCACACAATGTTTGTAAGGCTCAAGATGGAGTTGGGTTGCCTATCACAAGGTAAGGAGAATGTAAAGAAGAACAGCATTTGCAGACACGGAGAAGGGGCAGAAATCAGACATGAGGCAGAGCTGAAATCTCTACCTACCTGGTAGGTAGGCTTTGGGTGGTGCTATATATCTCTACCAAACATATTTCTGGCTTAGGTTTAATTTATGTACCTTAACATAAAGAACCACTATCATTTCTGTATATTTGTCAATACCAAAGAAGTTCAAGAAGATCAGCCATCATGATCAAGGCCATAAACAAGAGAGGGTCCTCATGAAAGAGAACACAAGGACTGGAGGATCTGGAAAATTTTTAGAGGGTATATTCTTTATCTCTTAAACTAGGCCCAGGATTGTGATAGTAGCTTCCTAGAAACCATAAGAACCTGTATCAGTGCCATCCTTGTCCCAGCTTATATATTCTTGGATTAAACAGGAATAAAAGAATGAAATGAGAAAGGAGTTGTGTGCAGTGGGATAGAGAGCCATGGAAGAGACACCAGTGGTTATCAAGTCCTTGGTATTTACTAAGCATCTGACTTTGGCTAAGTTGCATAACCAGGTTGAGCTTCGGTTTCTCGTCTGTAATTAGGATAATATACCGCATGACCACGTACATGCATGCATGCATATACACCTCACAGGTTTGCTTTGAGAATTGCAGAAGTTAATTAAAGTGCTCAGCATAATTCCTACCTCATACTAAAATGCCCACTCTATATTAGGTGTGATTGTTATTATTGCTATTATGCAAAAAGTGAATAAAGAGCATTATTATCAGTTAGAGAGGGTGCTCACAAAACCTTGCCAAATCTTGGGTTTGGAATGGGACTGGTCCTGTTATGTAACTCATAACCATCTTGTAGATGCACTTTGTCATTCACTGTTTCAACAAATATTTCTTAAATTTTCTCAACATGTCAAGTATTGAAAGAAGTGTTAGATGTATAAGAGGGAACATTCAAAGTCCCTGCTTTGGGATGGCAATATAGCTCAGTGGTAGGGCACTTGCTGCTTAGTGTGCATGAAGCCCTGGATTGGATCCCTGAAAAGAAACAAATATCCCTCTCTCATGCAGTTTACCTGAGGCTAAGGGAGACAGGCCAGTGAACATATAATTATAACACAAGATGGTATGTGCCAGAGTCAGGACAGAGTCAGTGTGTTAAGGGTACAAAGAAAAGAAAGAAGATGGGAAATTTAACTTGGCTTAGAATGCCATTGTTGGCTTTTTGCTGATGGTAACTAGACATTTACTTGAAGTAAACAGTGCACTGAACAACAGAGTCAAGGTCATAGTTACTTTCTTGATTAATTCAATGAATGTTTATTGAACACTTCCTCCTTACCAGGCATCAAACTAGGTGCTTTAACACTCCATAAGGGCATAACTCTGTCTTTGGCAGACTTCTCTGTAAATATCTCTGGACTGATAGAATGGGAATGGGAAGAAGCTTCAACACTGAGATGTTACCAAAAATCACTTGAATCCTGGTCTTGAATCCTGTGGTGGTTTTAGTGTCTATAGGCGTTATCTGTGCTCCTTACTGACATGAATGAGTGATCACCAATTAAAAGCACCCATCAGCTCAGTGGCACCATCTAGAACACAACAAACCTTTGTGTGTATATGAGGACAAGTTTGATTGGTGAAGAAAGGAGACGATGGCAGGATATATGAAATCTAAATCTGGCTGAGCTGAGCAAATTAACCATTCCAGAGCTGGAGGAGTTGCCTCTCACTTCACTGCTTCTTTGATGGACACACAAGGCATTAGGGTGACACTCTTTGCAGCACTGTTGGAAGACTCTAGCTCTGTTCTCCCTGAATGAATCCTAGGATTGGCTCTCTCTGCTGGACCGTATACAGAACTTCGTTAGTCACTGTCAGTTCAAGAGCCAGGCTTCAAGGCTGGAGCAGCCAGCCTGCTGCTCATTCCCTTCCTTTTTTCTACATCCTGACAGAGGTGTCAAGGAAACAAAAGCTTCTTAATGACAGCTTCTCCTGGCTGATGCCTGAGGCCTAACTTTCCTCCATCTGTTCCCATTGGGACTGGCTTGAGAGTGGACAGCAGAGTGGCCACTTAAGGATGTGTCTTACCAAGGAGACCAGGCGTGGACAGAGTATGGTTTTGTTTCCTATGGTGACCACGCCTTAGGCACTCTGCTTGTACAGTGTCAGGTTTTCGGGTGAAACTAGGAATGATTTTTTATGGCTAGTCACTGCCAGGATATTGTTGGCCACTCAGACTCCTGTCTGTAATAGATGGAGGACTTGTATTGATAAATTACAGTGAAAGGGGGAGTGAGTGTCAGTAGTTTAAAAGGTTTGTTTCGTTGAATAGCTTTGGGCTGCTTTCATGATAAAATTCTAAGATTTCATGACCAAGGTGATTTAAAGAATGAAGTATAAAGCTTTTATGTTAAATGCAATCCCCAATTATATCTGTAGTTTTTGTTTTTTTTAAATTAGACTGTTATACATTTTAAATATAGTAATCTATACTTTAGATTATTGATATAGTATATATTATACAATGAATATATGCTTATTTTAAATTTTGAATATTTGAAACATTTCTACTCAGTTTGCTTACTGCTCTAAGACATAATCTTTATTGATTTTTGTTACAAAAATAATATATGCATGCCCATTACCTATAATTTAGAAAATACCAAAATGCACAACACTATTTTCTCTTAGGGTTTTATCCTTGGCATTCAATCCAATATGTTTTTGTGTGATTTTTACATACAAAGCTAATGCTACAATGAAAATAAAAAAATGAGAATACTTTTCTTGCCTACTTGCAAGATTGTCCTTGAGTAATTGTTCTCATAGCACAACCCAGCTACTTCTACCTCATGCTGCAAAGATAAAATCAGAAAGCCATGGTGGGGAAGAGGGAAAAAGGGACAGGCAAGGAAAAATTAAATGCTGGTAAATAGCCACAGGAGAGGATAAACTGTTCTGCTGAATGTATTTGGAGGATTTTGATGACAAAGATGACTTTTTTGAATAGATTCATTCATTCATTTATCCATTCAACAAACATTGATTGAACTCTCATTTTAAGCTAGGTACTATACTTAGCAATGGGATAAAAACACAAATAAGACACACCCTTGATCTCTAAGAGTAGCCAGTCTGGGTAGGGACCAGGTAAGTCACTCAGCAGAGACAGTGAGCTGTCATAAGAGTAGTGATTGAACCATGTGCATGTATGGAAGATATGTGGTGGTAAGATGGGAGGGCATTTGAGCAGCTGTGATGAGAGAACGATCTGTGTGCCACAGTAGGGGCTTTTTTCCTTAGTCCCCAAAGTACCTGAGGTCCGCTGACAGATCATAAAGAGGGAAGGTAAATGATCATTTCTGTATTTTGGTCAACAGTGTTAGAAACAAGATTTTGACATCCAGTGGTTGTGTGATCCTCCAGAAGGCAAACAAAACAAGCAAAAAGCAAGCAAATAAAGAAGATTCTCTGAGTATCAACTTGTACATCTATAATGATATTCCCATATCATTATGGGAATAATGATAACATGTAAGGTGTTGTGAGATTTAAATCATATAAATTGTGAAGCAAAGTTGCTGAAATCTAATAAGAGGTCAGCAAATGGCACTGGCTATACTTAGTTGCAAGGTGTACAGAACCTATCAGTCCAGGCTGCTCCCTTTTATTTCCCCCACTCTGTATTCTAATCACATAGATAACTTGGTGCTGGACCCCTTTTCCCACCATCCCATCTTCAGACCCACACTCCTTTGCCCAAGCTGTTCATACACCTTGCATGTTCATTTCCTCTTCCTCTTGCCCTCTTTAAGAACTGTGGCTCTTCCTTCAAGACCTGACTCAAATAGTCACCCTTCTCCAGCACAGTAAAGAATTTAAGAGATAGAAAAGAAATGGAAAATTTCTTACTTGAAGTTGAAAGACTGAGTTTAAAAGAATGGCATTAACAGTTGGTAGTAGTTTCCCAACAGAAGTTTGCAGAGACAAACTTTAAAATAGTTCATTCCCACTTAAACTAGTTGAGCCTACAATGGGGTGTGCTCCCCTGGAGGAGGGTTCACGGGTTGGAACTTGCCCCAGGGCTGTCAGCTTCTTTCTCTGTGTTCTCCTCCTTCTTTCCTGCCTCAAAAACCTCCTCTTGTTTTATTGCCATTTTAATTCTGCTTTATCCTCCAGTATCTCCACTTGTTTCTTTTCTTTGTAAGTATCTTATTTCATATTGTTCATGTCTTTCTTTTTCAAGTATATTTATTATAATTATTAGTATTACTCATTTTAAATTGTTGCTGCAAGTATTCTAATAATTCTGATTTGGTCAACAAAAAATGTTTATTGGTAATTGCCTTTTCTTTTCTTTCTTTCTTTTCTTTTTAACCATACTTGTCACCTGCTGACTTGGAAGAGAGGTAGCAAAACCACTTGGTACAATCATTTCTCATTGCCCATCCTCCCTCTTCGTGGGGTTTCTCAGTATTTTTTGTTAGTGCCTCTCATTCATACTTGCCTCTTGTTTCTATAGATTTCTGTAGTTTATTGTGGTAGAGAGAGCCCATCAACTCATTCTAGTTGGTTGTTTTATTATTTACCTTAAAATTACATTTTATTTTATTTTAATTTGGGTAATAATCTTTAAATGTGTGTGTGTGTGTGTGTGTGTTTAAAGGACCCAATTAGATAGATCATAGGATGATTTCTACTAGTCTGTAATTGATATGATACCTAATTATTTTTTCTCCTTCCTTAAATGGCATACTTGCTTTTAAAACTCACTTGTTACAGTTTATAGCTAGATGCCCCCCCACCAAAGCATCACAGGTGGGGCTTTTTGGGAGGTAGCTGGATCGTTGGTATGTGATACTAGATTATGGATATATAATAACTGGAGCGGTCCACTGATTGGTTTAGTGTAGCTGTTGTGATGGAATTACTGAAGAAAGAAGCCCAACTCTGGGTATGGCTGGCACTAAACAATAGCCTGGATGGAATATAAATGGAAAGAAGGAAGGCAGCCTATGTTTTCTGCCTTTCCTGCCTGTCATGGACTATTTCTTCTCTGCCATATCTCTCTTCCATGCTGCCCTGCCTTGGTGTCAGCTGATTATGGACTGAAACCTCTACAAACTATCAGCTAAAATAAACCTTTCCTTCTTTAATTTGTGGGTGTTGGGTATTTTGTCCCAACAATGAGAAAGTAACTAAGACACCAGTGGAACTAAGCAAATCTCCCTATTATTGGGACATCACTTGGAGATAAAATTTTCCATTGGCCTGCTGTATTTCTACTGGTCTCTTCTTTCTTCCATCTACAAATGGTAAAGGTTCAAACATTTTGTGACTTTCTGTTCAGGAAGGTGGAAGATATGTTACATGTCCCCAGAGTTCATGAAATTCTAAATAAACACAAAGTCAGAAAGCCTATGTTTGTTTCTCCACCTAAATGCACATTTTCTGTGTGGTCCTAGGAATGTTCCCCAAGCATCTGGAAACTTTATATTCTATACATTCGTAGTGTCTTAGTGCCTCCTTCAGAGGGTTGATGGGTGCCAGGATTCAAGGCATTTACATGTGTGTGTTCTTTATAAAATACTATTGGGCATATCATAATACTATGGTCTACAAATATAGTTTCTCTTCCTATTTTTCTCATCCCCAAATCAAAAGATATAATTTGTCACATAAATACAAAGTTAAAAGTTTTTTTATTGTTTCTTCAAGCAGAACTTTTTAAGCCACAGTACTGTAGTTTCTTTTTTATGCTGTGCACCAGTTGATGGGGATCCACATTTGGAGAGATGGAGGGCTCCCTCCTCTAATTTTAGTTTTGTAGAGAAGAACACTGGTTGTTTGATAACTTTGATCTAGTGTTCTGATAGTCCTGGCACAACCATGTGCATAGAGTGTTAAGCCAAGCTTGAGGAAGAACAGTCAGCTCAGCCTAGGGATGGCTCTGGGTGGCTTCCCAAAGGAAGTGAAGTTTGAGTAACTGTGTTATATGTGAATGTGTGTGTGTGTGTGTGTGTGTGTGTGTGTGTGCGTGGAGGAGTGAGAGGAAATCCTGGGAAAAGGATAGGCAAAGCACAATTATGAGATCAGGAAAGGGAGAGACTGAGAATTTTAGCATATCTTAATAACTGTAGGAAGAAGTCATGAGATTTTTGAGAGTGGTATTTTATGAAGATGAATTCATAGAAAAGTAAAGTGCACAGAAAGATCTTATAATTGGTGCCAGAGAAAAACAGGGTCTGTGCTGTCTTGAACTGTGTGTTGTGGTTGCCACTAAGAAGGCTAGAGTGCCATTTAGAAATCCAGGGAAGGGTGACTTTAGGTGGGAGCTGGAGGGGAGCAGATGGCGAGGTTGCAGCTGTGATCCTGCTGCTTGAGCTCCAGGAGCACAAGTCAGCAAGTTGTTCTGTCTCAACTGATTGGTAACACCCACGTTTATATTTATCAATTTTTTAAAGAATTTAGTCTCTTTTGTAACCAAAAAGTGTAGCTTAAGACCTTTTTTTCTATATTCCTTGTTTTGAATAGGCAGAACTGCTCTTGTCAAGATGGCCATACATCCAAAACTGATATTTAGATGTAACATAATCCCAATCAAAACACCTCACAGAGCTAGAGAAAGAAATCATAAATTTCATATGGAACCAGAAGAGAGTAGAACAGCAAAAGCAATCTTGTGTTACAAGAGTAAGTCAGTAGACATCACAGTCCTTGATTTCTAGTTATAATGCAAAGGCACAGTGATAAAAACAGCATGGTACTGGCACAAAAATAGACGTGTGGATCAGTGGAACAGAATAGATGATGCAGAAGCAACCCTAGGCACATTCAGCCTTCTGGTCTTTGAAAAAGGGACCAAAAACATACACAGGAGGAAAGATATCCCCTTTAATAAATGGTGCTGGGAAAACTGGTTATCCACATTCAAAAGATTGACTCTAGACTCATCTCTCACAATGTACTAAAGTAAAATCAAAATGGGCCAAAAATCTAAAATACTAAAACAGAAACACTTAATCTGTTATTAAATAAAATAAGTGAAAATTTTGAGCCACATGATCACAGCAGCAGCCCCACATCTGGTACCAAAATCTGTCTTAGTTGCTTTTCTCATTGCTAAGACAAAATACTTGACAAAATTGAAGGAAAGATTTATTGTAGTTCACAATTTGTAGAGATTTCAGTCCATAGTTTGCTGTCCCAAGGCAGGTAGCATGGCAGAGGGGCATCATAAAGATGAAAAAGTTTATGGCACAGTAGGCAGAAGGCAGCAGCAGCAGCAGCAACAGAAAGCCTGCCTTCTCTCTCCCTTTGTATTCCATCCAGGCTATAAGCCTATTGATTGGTGCCACCCATTATTCACACTCTCATTCCCAGTATCACAACCTTTATCCACATTCACTCACCCTAATCCAGCCACCTTTGAAACTCCCCATCGATGACCACATGAGGCTTTCGGAGAACATCTAAATACAAGCCATAACCTTCTGCCCCTGGTACCCAAAAGACTCATGCGCATCCCTTTATGCAAAACACATTTAGTTCAGCTCTAAGAGTTGCCAAAATCATAACAGTTTCAGCACTGTTGAAAAGTCCAAGTCCCACATCTCATCTGAGATTTAAGGTAGACTCTTAGTTGTGAGCTCCATATAAATGAAAAGAAAGTTAAACACTTCTAACATTCAATGGCACAAGATAAACATGTCCATTCCAAAAGGTACAAATAGAGGGATAGAAAGGAATGGGAGCAAAGCAAGACCAAAATCCAGCATCACAAACATTAAACCCTGTAGTTCCATGTCCAGCATCCAATGCAATCTGCGGGAAGATGAGAACTCCAAAAAGCTTGAGTGGCTCTGCTCCTATAGCACTTCTAGTGGTTGTAGCTCCCATGGCTTTTCTCTTGGGATGGTTCTGCTCACTCTTTGTGACTTTCCTCAGATTGTCCACGTTCCTAGCTTCTCCATTGTACTTTTGGCATCATACTCACAGCTTCACATATGTTCTGTCAGGGGCACACTCTCAGGGGCCTGGCCTCATAGTCCTTCTTCTGAAATCTGGGTGGGAGCTTTCCCAACAGCACAACTCTTCCATCCTGCATATGCTTAAAACCAGTACCACATGGTAGATGATGTCAAGGTCTGCTACCAGCTGGAGCAGTAGCCAGGCTTCCTTCTTTCTTGGCTCTAGGAGTCAAGTGCCTGAGTTGCTGAGAGCTATAAACCCAGTCCTTCAGAACAAATTCCCTGGGATACCACCATTCTGAAACATGGTTATCTGGGGCTCTCTTCTAAAAGCAATTTCTTTCATCTTGGTAACTTTGAGGCTGCAAAGGGTGAAGTTCTGCTGGTTCTTGTGATGCCCTCAGACTATCTTTTCTATTGTCCTCTTCTGAACTGCTTGACTTTGTACTAATCTTTTCAGCAGCCAAGTTCTCCCCTGTTCCATCTTACAGGCTGCAACTTTACTGGAGCTTTCTTTCTGGTCAAACTCCAAACTTTTAAAATCATTCTGCTGGGCCCTTTGCTCTTGCTTCTCAACATTGATTTGGCTAAAAGCCCCCAACAGTGGCCATGCCACTATAGACCTCCTTGAAATTTTTTCCACCAGATTAGTCTGCCATACTTAGTCTCAGGCAAAGTCTCTAGAAAAGAGCAAAATGCAGACAAATTTTTTTCCAAAGAATAACACACATGGTCCAGAGTCCAGCACCCAATGCAGTCCTTCTTCCCAACAGAAATCTCCTGAACCTGGTCTTTACCAGCAGCATTTCTATCAGCATTCTGGTCTTCTGAGCTCTGACCTTCCATCAATTTCAGTTTACAGCATTCCAGGGCCTCTTCTTCAGCTGATGTCTCCAAACCATCCCAAACTCTTTGCATAAGCATGTTCCAAAGGCTTCTGAACCACAAGGTCAGGTAGTATCACTGCAAGGACCCCACTTCTGTGGTACCAAAACCTGTCTTAAATACTTTTTTGATTGCAGAGAGAAAATACCATATGCTTACAAGTTAAGGGAGGAAAGATTTATTTTGGCTTACAATTTGTAGAGGTTTCAACTATAGTAGAGTGGTTCCAAGGCAGGGCGGTATGGCAGAGGGGCATCATAGAGGATAGACAGTTCATGATGTTGCAAGCAGAAGGTAGCAAAGCAGCAAGCAACAGCAGAAGCAGTGAACAGTAGCAGCTGAAAGCTTGCCTTCCCTCTCTCTCTTTATATTCCACCCAGGCTTTAAACCTATTGATTGGTACCACCCATACCCAGGATGGGGCTTCCACTATCCACATCCTTACTCTCAGTATCACACCCTAATCCACATTCCCACACTCTGATCCAGCCACCTTTGAAACTCCTCATCTATGACTAGTGAGGCTTTAGGGAAACATCTATATAAAAGCCTCAACACCCCATGTATGTTTTATATGATTCAAGAAAATCAGTGGCCATGGAGATTGTTGTGATCAGGATAGGTCAGATGATGCTACAGTAACATAGATGGCCAAATTACCATGCCCTAACACACTAGAGGTTTGTTTTTCACCAGGACAAGGTCTTTTTGTAACCTCAGATATTTCTCTGGAGCTGCCTTTCAGTAGTGACATAGTGACTCCGGATGTTTTGGTGTTGTTTCATTACCTCAGTTACCTCTTTGATTGGACTGGTGGGAAAGGACAGGTAGAGAACACACTCCGGCTTTTCTCTCCTCTCAGCACACGGTGGCTTTTCTCTCCTCTCTGAAACACGTTACTTTTCAGAGCTGACCACATGGTTCTGCCCAGCTTTGCTGAGGAATCAGACAAAATGTTTGCTGGGAAGATTTTACACACAGACACATGCACATGCACATTTTAACCCCTGCTTCTTTGATCCTACTATAGGAATTAAAGAGGTCACTAATAAACAAGTTATTTTTCATCTTATATCTATTGGAAGCCTTTATGGTGATCTAAATTTTGCACTTCAATAAGAATGAAACTAATTTCACCTCTTCTCTCCCTGTGAAAAGCTAATTCTTTATAGAACTTGCCCAAAAGTCTCCCATGCCCAATGAAACAGTTTAACTTATCATTGAAAACATTTATTCTAAAGTGTATGGCCTAAACTGAAATATATTAATAACTTTTATTATGAATGGATTTTTTGTTTTAGAGTCTTGATTTGTAATACTGATGTATCCTTAAGTCATGGATTTCTTAAATGATCTGAAGATTAAGCATGGAGATCATTTGACATCCTCTGTATTCTAGACCACAGGACAGGGGAAATGAATACAGAAAAAAACAAATATTTTTTGAGAATCCACTATATTGATTGTTATGTTTGGTTCTTTTATTCATCTACTATCTCTTCTAGTCTTCCCTAAAGTTTTGAGAGGTAGTTTTTTTGGAATGAGAAAACTGAGGCTCAGGGAAATTATGTCACCACTAAGAAATATCAGACATAAATTAGTCAGTGGGTGTTCAGTATGCTTTTGACTATATTCTGCCCCATTAAGTGATGTTCGTGTTATTGTCTCTAGACACAGAATATGGTATTTGTGTTTTTGCTGACTGGTCACACAGATGGTCATTTCCTGTCTTATTTTCTTAGCTTTTTCAAATTCAGACCAGGCTCCTGAGTTTAACTTCAAAGTATTTTCCATTTTACAGATGAGGTGGTGAGAGATCAGTGTAAAGCACCTGATTTCAATTGCGGCCTAAAGAAGCCTTCTTGATAAATACTGTATTGCCCTTCTTCTCTCTTCACTATACTTTGGACTAAACTATTTCTATCTTCTCTGCTCCTTATGATGACTTAAATTGGGCTTTGTCAATTCATCATAGAGCTACCGCAGACCTCCCTTTTACATCAGCACTTGTAACATCATGACTACTGAGTACTTACGCTGTGCTTTATGTCTGCATGGTTACTAGGTACTCACAACAATGCTAAGGTAGATCTTATAATTGGTTCCATTTTGCAGATGAGAAAGCCAGAGTACATCTTTTTTTTTTTTTTCCTTGCCTGTAGTTTTAGTTAGTAAACTGTGGATCTGGGATACAAAGATGCTAACCTGAATCCCTCATGGCCTGCAGTAGAGTATTAGGTGTATGATAGGTGCTCGATAGTTGACAAGCTGAATTTTAGGGGTTTTAGGGATAAAAATACCTGACCATGAGTATCTCTTTCTAGTGGTTTATGGTTATGAGAATTTAAAATATAGAAGCACAAACAGTCTGAGGGACCTAGAAATTAGAGGATGTGTTCAAGTGTTTTGGTCTAGTTGGTAGTGGAAGTAAGAATGAATTAGTGATTTCTGCCTGGAAGTGACATCATTTCTTCTTGGGAAATTGCATTTCTGAGATTCAGAAATAAAGATGTCACTGTTGAAATCCTCATTCTTTGCAATAGTTTCTGAGTGTCACCTGTGTGGAGGCAAGGAGCTCAACAGATGTGAGCAGGAAGCCTGTGTTCTGGTTGTTGGGCTAATTTGTGGTTACTCAGTGCTATTGTGAGAGTTCCAGACCATCAAAGATCTTTTGCTTCAGGTATTTATTGTGTAGAAAGGGAGGGAAATGAAAGAGAAGTGTCTTTCTGGGTAGAATGCTAGAGCCTAGCCTGACATGATATTTATTCTGAGATGGCAGCATAGATCATACTTGTTATATTTCTAGGTCTCCTGACATTTTGAGCGCCTAGTCAGTTATCCCAGTTCTTGTTTTGATTG
This sequence comes from Heterocephalus glaber, assembly GCF_053883595.1. NCBI lineage: Eukaryota > Metazoa > Chordata > Mammalia > Rodentia > Bathyergidae > Heterocephalus > Heterocephalus glaber. Next base: position 7,888,089 of record NW_028258324.1, on the reverse strand, counting down.
TGGAGATTTCTGCTTTATCAATAACTGCATCAATTTTAAAGTACTCCACACCCAGGAGGACTGTCATCAGTTGAATTAGAAGACTTCAATTCCAGTGTATTCTACCTTGAATCTTTGTTGACTAGTTCTTGATGTCTGCCAGTCAGAATTTTCCAGACATATAAACTAATAATACTATATATGTGATAATTGCTGTGAGAAGACTCTAAATGAGAATCGTGAGAACACAAATTAAGCAGTGACCAACAAGAGCATGGGGGAAGTATAAAAACTGTCAGGGGATGCAAATTAGGTCACAACAGAAGAATATATGAGTAAGAAATATTTAAGCAGGGAAAAAATACTTCTTATAATTTTTAGCCTTTCCAGGAGAGGAATAAGAAAGGCTTGAAAGTATGAAAAGGAATGACGAGAACAGAACACTTTAAATTGACTGGAAACTAATGTGCCTTGTGGATAAAAAAGCCTGGTGATTCTATGATGAGAAATTTGGGTTTTGGCCTGCACAATTTAGATACTCACAGAAGGGTTGGACAGAGTGGCCTGGATCAGATTTGAATTTAACAGTTTGGCAAACATTCCCACGTATCTAGTACCTGATTCCAGTGAGGAATTGCATATCATCTAGTATTGACATGCAGTAGATCTAGGTTGGGGAAATGAAAGAATGACTTTCACTATCTCATTTAAGGTTTGTTCCCAGGGATTTTACATATATTACTACTACCAGTTTTACTTTCTTTGAATTGCAATTTTAAATTTTTATCTATATATTCATTCGTTCATGTATTATAGTTTTCTTTATAAGTTTCACTATTTAGATATTAAAAATAATCTAAATGTCTTGTTCCTTTAGTAAGAGCATTTAGCCTTTTTATGATTACTAGTGCATATGGTGCTCTTATTTCTGCCACCTTTTATTAAGTTTTATGTGAAATTTTATTCAAGTGTGCACATCCTAGTGTACAGCTTGGTGAATTTTTACACAGCAAGCACTCCCAAGCAAGTTATAGAATATTCCTACACCCTAGAAGCCTTTCTTGTATGCCCCATCATTGTTTCCATAAAGGATAACTGTTACTGTGACTTCTGTAATTGTAACTAATGTTGGGCTATTTTTGAGCTTTATATAATTGGGATCATATGGCATATACACTGTGATTTCTCTCTTATTTGGTTCAACATTATGCTAAGAGCTTCACCCATGCTGATGTATGTTTCAAAGGGTCTTTTATCTTCACTGGTGTATGACATTCCATCACGTGACTTAATCACATTGTAGTTATTCTCATCCATTTCTTAGGTTACATGTTGCTGCTGTTGTTATTTTGTGTTTATTCATTCAGGATTGGGAAGAAATATATCGAGCCTAGTGTTTGCTAAGTGGACTAACATTAATCGTTTATTCCATTCACTGCTAGCATCTTCTGTCTCTCAGTCAATTATCTGAAGGTTTCTTTGACACTGAGTACCTGGCGTAAGTTGTTGAGTCCAGCCAGCGGAGGTTACCTCGAACATGGCTGCTCCAGGAACTCTCAGATTTAGACAGAACTTCAGCATACATTATTAATGGTTAAAAATGGTACCTCATCCACTGCACTGCTTCCTGGGGTATTTTTGTCTCAGCTCCCTGCAATATTTTTCATGAGAAACAAAATATCTTCAAGTACAGTATGCTATTGTATGTTGTCCTTTAACCTCTATTTTTCCAAAGCCTTTTCTTCTCTCTCTGTTAACTATATTCTAATGTACCCCATGAAATTTTTTCTGTGGTTAAATGAATGAGGGAAACATATACTATACCTATTATTCACGTACTAATGACTCTGAAGTAACCGCCTATAAACAAACCTCCTTTTGATTATGAAAACTTACCAATTATTTCTTTTTTTTGACATACGTGACATGTTTATTTATTTTTTCCCCATTAAGTTTATTGGTACATTTTCGGTATAAAATACAGTTACATTCATCATTGGGATCTTGTACCTTTACATGAGTCTCTTGGTTCTTATTTTTTTTTCCCCTTCCCTTGCCCTCCCTTCACCCCCTCCACCCTTCCCTATTTGCAAAGACCTTGCTTCCATTTTTTTTCCTCTTCTCATATTTTTTCCTTTCCTTTTTCCCCTTCCCCTACCCCTCCCAATTCCCCTGCTCTTTTAGACCTTTTCTTCCTGTTACACAATATCAGTTATACATTTTTAAAATTACAATATTAAGATCTAGGAGACATTACCACAGATTTTACAGAATTTAAAAGGATATAGAAAGCATATTACAAAAATCTTTTTTGAAATAAATTTGACAACTTCTAAGAAGTACCTTGGAAGACAAATTCATGACACTAACTCTGGAGGAAATATGAAATTTGAATAGCACCTATTCAAGAAAGTATATTCCTAGCTTGAAAACCTACCTATATGACAACAGCAGGCTCATAAACATTTAACTGATAAATTATATCAAACAATTAAAGCAGAAAAAAGAAGGAACACTTCTCCCCTCATTTTAGGAACTCAACATTATGCTAATCCTAAAACTGGATAAAGATAATAGAAAAAAAGGTATGAACATAGATAGAAATTTGTTTAACAAAACAAATTATTGGAAGTCAGATCTGGCAGGATGTAGAAAGTGGTTTTGTTATAGGGATGGCAGAGTTGATTCAGCATTGGAAGATCCACCCCCAAAAGTCATCATTTTAACAGAGGAAAGGAAAAAGCCATATGATCCTGTCACTAGTTGGAGAAAAATTATTGGACTAAATTCTACAGCTGTTCATGGTAAAAGCTATCAGGAGACTAGAAGTAGAACAGAAACTTCTCAACAGATTAAAGACATGTACTCCATACTTCCAGCGAGAATGCCTTATATAAATGGAGAAGATACAATGCTTATTCCTTAAGGTGAGGAACAAGGGCAGATATGCTTGCTCTTTATCTGTCCATTAAACTTTGAAACCTAGTCTCCACCAAAATAGCCTGGCAATAAAATGACACAACTAGGATAAGATTGGCATGGCAGAAGCAAAATCTTTATATGTAGATGAAATGATCATCTACAGAGAAAATACTAAGAAATCTCTAGGAGCCCCTAGAACTTGTACTTGAATTTAGCAGGATTAGAATGCACAAGGTATATATAAAAATTCAAGTCTGTGTATACTTGCTATAAATGAAGAATTAGATACTGAAATTTAAAAGTTATGTAGGAGTACAAAGGACCTAGAAAAGTTAAAAACAAAAACAAAAACAGTGTTGGAAGACGTTTAGTACCTAATTTTAAGACTTCTTCTAAACCTGCAGTAATCAAGGCAGTGTTGGTGTAAGGAAAGACATATAGATCATTGGAATAAAACAGAGAATCTAGAAATAGAACCACACATATATGGTCCACTGAGTTTTGAAAGATTATTTAACATTAACATTTTATAGAATATAAACTCAATTGAAGAGCTGAGGAAGAGATAGTGTTTTCAGCAAATGGCACTAGAACACCTGGTATCCATATATAAAAAATTAACCTCAACCCTTTTTTTCCATACATGAAAATAACTTGAAGGGATCTATGAACCTAAATAAGAAAGCCTAAAAGTATAAAACTTTAAGAAGAAATTATAAGTGAAAATGTTTATGAATTCAGGGTAGGCAAGAACTACCTAGCATACAAAAACATGATGTATGAAAGAAAAAAAATGATAAACGAGATTCCATCAAAATTTAGAACTTTAAATGACATCATTAAAATGAAAAGTAGTCCTTAAACAGTCCATATTTACAATGCATATAACCTATGAGCAGAATATATAAAGAATTCTTAGAGCTCATTAATAGACAACCCAATTAAAATGTAGACATAAGAAGATGATAAATAGCCAGTACAGCACAAGGAAGGGTGTGCAACTCTAGAATCAGAAAAATACTAATCAGTACAATAATAAGATTGAATTATACACTCATTAGGGAGATGAAGTTAAAAGTTTTAAAAGCCTTGTCATGACTTTTTCTTTTTGTTGGATTCTCCCCCTTTGTGTTTAATTTGTCACGCCTAATGGATTCATTCTGCTAGATTTCCTGGGGTTGTGATCCTCCTTGTCTTTTCCTAGGATATTGTCTAAGATTTTTTGGAGTGCCGGTTTGGTATTCATGAAGTTTCTGAGGTCCTCTTTGTCATGAAACTGTCTTATTTCTCCAACAATTTTGAAAGATAGTTTTGCAGGGTACATCAGTCTGGGTTGGAGGCTGTTTTCCTTTAGGGCTTAAAATACATCACTCCAAGCTCTTCTTGCCTTGAGGGTTTGCATTGAGAAGTCTGCTGGGATTCTGATGGGCTTTCCTTTGTATGTGATTTGTTTCTTTTCTCTCACTGCTTGTAGAATTTTGTTCTTCTGTTGGATTTCTGGAATCCTAACTGTTATATGCCTATGTGTAGATTTTTTTTGATTAAGGCTAGCTGGAGTCCTATGTGCCTCACTTATCTGTATGTCAAATTCTTTTCCCCTCCTTGGGAAGTTTTCTGACATCACTTCTGTGAACAGTTTTTTTATGTCATCTGCACTCTCTCCTCTTCATTGACTCCAATCAGTCTTATGTTATTCTTCTTTACATCGTCTAGCAGCTGCTGGATTGATTTCTCATGTTCCTTTACAATTTTAAAGCAATTTTTCTTTTCCTGTTCACTAATTGCAATCTTATCTTCTATATGTGAAATTCTATCCTCACATTGGTTCATTCTGCTGTGCAGACTTTCGATGGAGTTTTTAATCTCTTGGAAATCTGTTTTTATCTGTTTTATGGATTCCATTTGTTTCCTATGTTGGGATTCCATCATGTTCCTCAGATCCTCTATTTTCTTATCTGTGTCCTCTCTAGATTTATTAACCATGTCTTGCACCATGAGCACAATCTTTGCTGTTATCTGAGTAATTATTTCTGATTTCATTTTTCCCAGATCCTCTTTTGTTACCAGTTCAGAGAGTCTAGGTGGTTGAGTATCAGATTGTTCCATCTCGTTTCCCTTTGGGGTTGCTGTAGGTGATCTGGAAGTTTGTTTTTGAAGCCTGTTTATGTGTTTTCTCACTTCCACGGTGCGGGGAGGGGGAGGTGCTTCTGGCACCCCCGGCTCACCTTCTCTGTCCTAGCTGCTTGAGATGGCAGCGGGGGAGCTTCCTTCTGGGTGCTGGGACAGGCTCACTTTCTCTGTCCTAGGAGCCTGGGATGGACGTGAGGAGCTTTCTTCCAGGTTCTGGGACAGGCTGAGCTTCTCTGCCCTAGGAACCTGGGATGGAGGTGGGGAACTTCCTTCTGGGTGCTGGGACCGGCTGAGTTTCTCTGCCCTAGGCACCTGGGACAGAGGCAGGGAGCTTCCTTTTGGGTTCTGGGACTGGCTGAGCTTCACCAATTATTTCTTTTGAGAGTATCTATTAACACTTTTTAGAACAATAGTTTCATAGCACACTGCTATGTAGAAAACAGAGGAAATCCTACGTGTATATTATTTTCCTTTCCAGTGCTATTGCCAATTTCTGTGTCTCTCAGTGTCTATTTTAATGGGAATATGGTAGATGGCAAAACAAGCAAAAATAATCTATTGTAGATTATTGTTTTCCTGTCGTTTTCCCCTTCAGCCTCCGAGCACCATGAAGGTACCAGCCTTTTTTATCTCTGTATCTTGCAGTACTCAGCATGGTTCCCAGCACATACTTGAAGTGTTGAATAAATATTTTATGAATGAATGAATGAGATATAGCATTCTGGGACTACCGGCATTAAGGCATTTGAGTAGAAGTAGAAATTGGAGGTGTAAGAGAAGGCAGAATAGCATTAAAGACCAAATGCTGAACATCTGAGTTTAAAAAAAAATCTGACTGAATCCTGCCTTCTCCATTTTTTTGGTTATATGACCTAACAATTTGCTTATATTTTTCTGAATCCCATTTTTTCACCTGTACAGTAAAATCAGTAGCAACAGCTGCTTCCTATAGCTCTTGGAATGATTAAATGTGAGAGTATAATTCACTTAGCACAGGGACAGACACATGAGTATCCAAAAGCAATCACTGTAGTTGGCATCACTGTTGTGCTTAGTACTTTCTACCTGGTGCTTATTTGTCTAGTCTTTTGTTACCCATCCTGGAGACTGCAGGTTTTCTTGTACTCCAATTCTCCTCACATTTGATGAACATTAGAAAGCCATAGAATTCTCAGCTGCCATACACATGACAATGGCCAAATTTCTTTCTCATCTGATGATATCTCCTCAGAGTCTTGCCCAGGTACACTAACTGGATCAGTTCCACCAATATATCCTCCTGCTGCAAGAGGCCCCCTAAAGTGTCTCTGTGGTAGTGGAAAAGCCCTATTTTTCCTACCTGTTGCTAGCAAACTTTCCAATAAATATAGTACATTTTTCATGTTGTTATAGAAAGCAGTTCTACCTCCAGTGCCACCTAGTACTCTGATATTCAGGAAGTGTCACTGAGAGACAGATATAGACTCAGAGAGAAGAGGGGAGAGGGAGTGGCTCTCTGCCTCAAAGTATCACCCATATGTCCATGATGGCTGGTCACATGCTTGGTCACTGAGACAGACATGACACTTTTCTCCAATGTGTCCTCCCTTTGAAATACCCTGTTCTTTAACTCCCAAATCACACTCAGTTCACTTGATACTTCTACATAAATTCTTGTCTCTTGTTTTAATCCATAGCTGCTCTAGGGAGACCATTTGACACAAACTTATTTTCTGCTATTTTGAAACTATAGTAGAAACATGATAATACATTTCACACAAAATAATGTCATATTAGGCAGAAGTTCTAAGGAGTGCTTCAGTCCAGTATTGTCCCTCACTCGGGTCTTTCCTCATGAGCTGCTACATCCCCTTTCCATGGATGTGGACAGTAGCTATCTTAGGTTTGTCTTGTCATGCTTTCTTGTGTCTGTCTCCACTCAGTACTTTAGGCAGTCAACTGGCAAGGACAAGTGAGGGCACGTCTATGAGCCAAATTTGGACCTGTCTTAACTAAAATGTCTTAATCATTTAGCACTTCTGTATCTAGTCTCCTCCAAGGAGGGGTTTGAAATATTTATCTTATTTTCAAAAGTCCTGTTTTTATGCATTTCTTTGTTCTGAAAGAAAAACAACAACAAAAATCCCTTTTGAACACTAGTCCAGGATTATATGCCCAGCATGTCTAATATGATAGTCGCTAGCAACAGGTAACAATTTACATTTAAAGTAAGATGAAATAATGTTACGATGTTATTTCCACAGTCACATTAGTCAAAGTTCAAATGCACATATAGATTGTTTTCATCATCACAATATTTCTATTAGGCAACACCAAACTAGAGATTGTGTTCTATATCTAGAAAAGGTATTTCTTTTTACACTTTGTTATTTACCCAGCCCCTTTCCCCCAAACACTCATGTTGTCCTCTCCCAACCAAGTAAAAGTGAGTTAATGCTAGGATGTAATTAAAAGCAGATGAGACAAGTCCTAAATGAGAAGGTATAGAAGGAGAACAAGACCCATAAGTAGATCACTTATGGTGCTTTCTCAAGGAAATTGCCTTCTGGCTTTATATGCTGTCTGTAGCTTCTCTTGTTGAACATAAAAATAATCTTGCTCTTTTTGTTTTCTTTTTAAATTTGGCCACATGTATGAGACCAGAAACAAAAAGCCCATTTTGTGAACCCCCAGCTTCCTGTTAACGTGACATTAATGGACAAACCCAACCTGTGATTATATTACAAGGGGAAAATAACTGAACAAAAGAAGGCTGGGATTTGATCTTTCTACTGGGTAAATTTAGTTGCCTGAGAAACGGGAGGAAATTATTTCAGTGCCAAAATAATAAAACAGTATCTGAAATTTCTTTTTTTGTCCCATTCTATACTATAGTTGGCTTTGATATAATAAGAAAAGGAGAGGATGCAACAGAAAGGAAACAGTCATTCATATTATTTCTCTTGATATTTACTTCCTGTTTTACTTCTGAAAGTTCCTGGCAGCCTTTGTAATTATCTGGTTAAATTTATACGTGCAGTTCTTCTCCTAAAAATGGGTGACATTTGAGCACTATAAAATTAATATGAATGTGATGCTGTGGACATAATTGCTTTCTAGAAAAATCTCATCTTTGTGACTCACTGTTAGAGCCAAACTGTGAGCCCAGAAGTTCCTAAGAACATTAGTATGTCTGATTTTTTAATGCACATTTTCTCAAGAATGTGGTTTTTCAGGAAATGTGATTTCTGCTGGATTTTTTTCTTTTCCTCTCTCTGTTGTGTCAAATTAGAAAACTCAGAAAATGCCTGAAATAATAATTTATTGAATTTGCATGATTTGGATGTAGTATATTCTAGAAAAAATGTATTCATGCATATTATTACATTTGAATGCATGTGACAATTTTCATATTATAAATTAAACATATTGCATTATTAAAAATTAAAAACGTATCTTTTGGTGATTCACATAGTTTGCATCTCTGTGGTTGCCAGGTGTTGTAGCTCTACCATCTGTAACTTATCAAAGACTCAGTGTTTCATATAATCAGAGTAGGGACGCTTACTTCCAAAATCCCTCAGTTTGTTGATGAAGCTACCTTTATAAGTAGACTTCAAAGTGACTCTAGCTCCCTTGGGAATAAAGGGATAAAAGAAAAATGATTCTTTTTAAGGACGGCTAGAGCACAGTCTCATTAAGGCACACACCATACCTCAGAGAATTATTAAGATTGATATAGGGTTGAATGTTGCTTCTGTATGGTCTAGAAAGAAACTGTTAAGTAAATTATGAATTATTTTATAAGTAATGATAAAAAACACAGGCTTTGGAGTCTATTAGACCCAGGCTTACTTCTTATCTCTGTCACAAATTATGAATGACATTGAGGCAAGCTGTTGAATGCTGGGAGCCTCATCTTTCACATCTGTGAAATAGGACTGACAATACCTGACAATTGAAATAGTATTTGTGTAGTTTATTATTCGTGTAGTCAGTGGTAGTATACGTGCTGCTGAAGCAAGCACAATGTAGTCAATAGTAGGAAGGTGAGCTATTTTTAAAAGAGATTTATAGGACATTGTATCCTTGATGAGGGTCAAAAAGCATAAATATTCATGACTTTTCTCCTGAACCTCCCCACTTAGAAAGAACCAGTGTTTTTATCACTTAACTGAGAGCTAAGAGGGCTTGATCTGGGTGAGTAAAGATTAAAGTTGTAAGAAGAGAGAAACTTGAAGTCCAGATTGATTCATAAAATAAAGGGCTCTCTATGAAAGGAGAGGGGAGGGGAGGCTCTAAACATCAAGAGAATCTGGAAGGACTTCAAGAGAAGGGTGCTGAAAGTTTTAAGGAAGAGACAGAAAGAGGAGAGGTAGCTGATGTGTGACATTCAGGACAGCCTTGTGAGTAAAGAGAATCTGGGGAAATGCCTAGTTTAAGTATCCATTCGGCATTTTTTTGTGGCCTGCTTGAGCAGCTAATGCACAGGGAAGCAGCATGGCAGAATAGTTGAAGGCATTTGAAGTTCAGCATTTGAAGTTCCTGGGTTCAGGTCTTTGTCACTTCATGGCTAGAAAGAGGTTGCAGTTTTCTCAACTTCAGTTCCTTGCCTGTCAAAGGGACATCCTAATAGAACAAAGAGCTTGGTAAAAGTCATGTGAGCTTAATGGTGTAATTAAAAACAACAACAGTTTGTGTGTATTGAACACTCCCTGTGGCTCAGGCACTCTCTGAGAACTTTAAGTGGATTAATTTATTTAATCTGAAGATAACTCTACAAAGTACAAACTATTATACTCCATTCTAAAGATGATAAAGCTGAGACATAGATTGAAGCAAATTGCCCAAGGTAACACAAAGGATAGAGCTGGGATTCAAACCCAGATACTTCGGTGTTAGATTCAAGTGCCTCCCCATGCTATCCCAAAGTTCATGTACCAGCATCACATCTTAGGATAAGCAACCTGGGGGGCAGTTTGTCTTGTTGTATAGATGTTTCGTTTGTACTCAACCTTGCTGATCAAAGTGCAGCCCATAGGCCAGCAGGATCAGTTACAGCTGGGAGCAGAATCTTAGGCCCCACTCCAGATGCTTAAAACAGCAGCTGCAGTTTAACATGTTGCCCAAGTGATTTGTGATCTGAGAAGCATTGCTCCAGAATATGAACCTCTGGGTAGGTGGACTGACTCACCTCATTCATACCACCACCACTAACCGTGCTCAGCACAGTGCTTGACACCTAAGAATAAATCTAAGAGTAGGTCAAGGCGTGCTGAATAGGAACGGGATTAACAAGCTCCAAAACAATAATATCTGGTTTATCTCAGGATGAGTGGAAGGGTGTTCAGTTTGTCTACCATCCAGCACAGAGACAGGCACATGGCAGATGTCTCATTCCTACTTCCTGAATTGAGATGGAAATGCTGTGCAGTGGAGACATCAGCACAGGGCCTTCCCTAGACATACTATGACATTTAAAAAGGCCGAATAATGCCAAGGCAAGCAGAATGATGATTATGCACTTATTCTTAACAGTCTTAAGACAAGCTTTGCTCAACTGGTTTCCCTGTGAACTCAACCTGATTTCCTTCCCTCTTGAGCTGTCTATTGTCTTGGTGGTGTTTGCAACTCATTCAGAAACTAATTAAATTTCAGGATCAGTTTGTCCTGTTAGAGAGTGTGGATATGCTAAAGTGGTAGTTTTTAATAACTGAAATTATGTGAGTGAAAGGACAATTATAATTTACTTCTAAAATTGGCCAAAAGTCAGCTGTCATCAAAATAATTCTCAGCAGACATTAGTCTCTGTGAAAACAAGGTATTGTAGGAAAGGCAACAAAGAGGATTTAAACAGGCCATGGAAAATGTATTGATAATCTGTCCATATGAATCCTGTTCTCTAACAGAGTGTGAAATTGACTTGTTTACTCCACTTATCTGGGGCCATGGAAGTAGCTGATCACTCATTGACAGAGCCATAATTTGTGATCACCTTTTTCAGCAATGAGCTTCGTTGCTGGGCAAAGTCCAAACAACCTGGCTTCACTGGTCTGTGTACTACACCCAAAGTCAAGGTTAGTATCACTGTTCCCTCTGGGGAGGCCCAGGAATTCATGAATTCCAGTATGTCTGGTCAGGGCTTTCATGGGTACACGATCAGGGAGATAAGCCTGAGATCCTGCATACTAACCTGAAAAGTTGGGTATTTTATCTTCAGTAGCCTCAGTAGTCTACAAATATTTTCAATATGAACATTATGAGGGATGCAATAAGATAATAAGGAATAATCCCTGACCTAAAAGAGCATATATGTATATGTGTACACACACACACACACACACACGCACACACACCTGCTGTAGTACCTCCTGAATCAGTTTATGTTAGCTGTCTGTTGCTGCATAGCAAAATTGCCATAAATTTAGCAGCTTGAAAGAGCATGTAGCTATTGCCCCTAGTTTCCGTGGGTCAGGAGTATGACTGCAAGTTAGTTATTGTTTCAGGATCTTAAAAGGCTGCAGTCTGGGTATCAGCCGAGGTTGCTGTCTCATCTAATGTCCACCTGGGAAATTATCTACTCCCACGCTTATTTGGTTGTTGGCAGAATTCATTTCTGTTCAGCCTGTTGAACTGAAGGCCTCAGTTGCTCTTTTGCTACTGGCTACAGGCTGCCCTCTGTTCCTTGCCTTCCCAACATGGCCACTTCATCAAAGCAAACAAGTGAGAGGGTGGTGTGACTCTCTAGTAAATTATAATTGCAAAAGAGACATTCCATTATTTTTACCATATTTTATTATTTGGTTAAAAGTAAGTCACAAGTCCCACCCATTCTCAAGAAGAGGAGGTTATTCAAGGCATCTGCCTACCTCATCACACCTGACTTTTGTTCCAGCTATACTGCTCCAGTATAGTTAGTTCTCTTCAGGAAAGACATAGAATGATCTTTTTGATTTAAGAGCTTTCAGGGAAGAGATCATTTACAGTGATGTTGTAGAATTAATGGAACCAATAGTCTGGCTCCTAGTGAAATAGACCCTATTGATATTCTGCTCATATACTCTTTATCCAATTAGTGCATCCATCCCCAAATGGCAGTGACTATTGGCTTCTAATGGCTCAGAGCTGCCCTTCCTCTGGAGTATGTTTGATTGCCAAATCTGAATTTATGCTTTGTCAACCCTAGCACAACTGACACAAATGGAGCTAGAAGAGGCCGAACTCCTTTCTTTAGGGTACAATAAACATGCTGGGTAAAAATTATCTTTCAGAGCCTCTGTGGAACCAGGTTGAAGCCAGACTCCAGCTGGAACCACCACCTGGCTTTCCTTACTGCTCTTCTCTCTCTTTTTAGTTAATGAAATGCATCTGGATCCCTGCTTCAGACTTTGAGTGTAGGATAGCTACCTTATGACTGGCAAGAAACCATTACTGCTCATGAACCCAAAGGAATAAGGTGAGGGAAGAGTATTACTAAAGCCTAATAAGAGCTGCTGCCTTGGAGGCAGAGTTGCCTGACAGGAACTGTGGTCACTTCTAAGAATCAGGGCAAGAAGGGAAGAAACATGCTACTCTTTCCTCCCTTTCCCAAGTCTGCATCCCTTGAGTGTAACTTAACAGGAAACTTGCCAGTGACAAGCTGGTATTCAGCAGAGGTCAGTGTTTTATGGCCCTGAGCAGAAAGAAGGAAAGAGAGTTGATGGGAAGAGAGGAATAGGTAGCAATCAGCATAATAGTCTCATACAGTCAGACTCTTTTTTTCTCTCCTACAATTCAACCATCATATTGGTACCAGATTGATCTTTAGTAAGTGCTTATTAGATGATGTCCATTTTCTAGCTCTCAATAATTCAACTGTTTCCTATTGCTTAGAGAAATGATTTGTAGAATTTCTGGATCATATACTTCATTAATTAAAAGAAAAAACCTCCAAACCTGTGCAGCTTTACTTAAATTTACTATTATTAACTTATAATTTTGAGTACTACATAATATGAGCTATACCACTAATGATTGTGTGCATTACTCTATGTTTCAAGATGCCTCAATACTTTTCAGTTGTTCTGGGAAACTTTTGGAACATGTGATTAGATTGCCATCATTTTAAAGCAAGTGTGATGGCTGATGGAATCTGCATACCAGAAGTAGATGTGCCACCTTACGGTGTTTTCTTGTCTGCATTACTTTATTCTATTCGATCAGAAATTTCTTTAGGGTAATCCATTTATAGAGAGGGTGTAGAGAAAACTACATGCTATCACCCGAAACCGACATAATCAGGTACATGGAAAGCACAAATGTAATAACCTGGAAATGAATAACTGAGAGAAGATGAGAGTGGTGACCCCTCTGTATCGTGGGACTCCCACAGTCCCCAGCAAATACCTGATAAGTCACACATGTCATGTGATCATCTGTCATATGCACCAAGAGAGGACTTCTATGGAATACATGCTTCCCAGAGAGCCAGCTGATGCTTTGGAGAGAACACTGGTTGAAGAATAATTTACTTGTAGTGCTAAGTTGATAAAGCTGCTTCACACCTGTAGTGGACCAGACACCATTATCTTACCATCTTGTGAAGCCATGAGAAGTATGGGCCCATGTGCATGAGTCCTTAAATAAACTGCTGATTTGAACAGTAGCTGTGTGCTCTTAAGGAGAGAGTGGTATGCCCAGATTATGTGGGCCTCAAAGGTAGGTGACATTTAAAGGCTCAAGTCAAACTTTGGTCTTAAAGTAATAATGAGACATTTAAGAGATTTCCGTTTGACTGTGGGAGATAAATTATTTAATCTTGAGGGAAATCAGGTAATATTGTAATAATAGTTATCACTTTTGAAGCACCTACTATATAGCAAGTATTATGCTGATCACTTTACATATATTATGTTACATATTCTATAGCAACTCTTCATGGCAGTTATTTCTATTAGACAACTTAAGTAAGTACCCATTTTGTGTCACATAGTGAGTAAAGGAGCCAGATTTCGAACCTGGAACTGTGTGTCTCTTTGATAGATTCATTTTTACATTATGCCTTACAACTAAGCCTGGTGGTAGAGAAGATGTCCTATTCTGCAGGAAGAGCATGTGTTCTCTAGAATGGCATCAGTGTATCCAGAAGGGGATGGGCAAGAGCCAACAAGGAGAAGGACCGTTAGGAGGGTAGGGTTGAATCCTACAGACAGGAGGGATCAGTCAGAATGGTGGAAAAGCAATGTGGATTCTGAAGAGCCAGACAGCATATTAGGAAAGCAGAGTTCAGAAAGACATTGACTAAAGAGTAAGCTGTCCTTATTAAGAAGTTGATAAAAGAGAGTTCACAACATATTTCCAAACCTGTTTAAACATGAAACCATCCTCCTCCTAGCTGGTTCTTTCTTTCTCTTTGCTTTGTTATAAATTTCATTTCACGTATACTTTGTCTCCTGTGTTTCTCAAAACTTGTAAAACTAGAAGGATAATTTGTCAAGCTGTGGATTTATGATTTGTGCATTTTCTATATTTGAATAACATTTATTTTGAACTAAAAGGGAAGTATGACAGTGTGGAGATTGAAATAAATGAAGACTATTTGGTGTATCCAGTGTTCTTTCAGAGATTTGAACATTTCTCTCTCCAGCTGAGGATTTTACACGTGGCGAAAACGGTATAGAGCTGGGAGGCAGAAAACTGGCATTCTACTCCCAGCTCTGTCATTAGAATAATTATGTGATACAGTCGAGCTGCCAGTCCTCCCCAGGCTTGAATATATAATATGTGTAAGACAAATATCCCAAAGTCCCTCTTAATGTTCAATTTGGTAGAACAGAGCAGCTCTCATCCTCAAGCATAATTCCACAAGCTTACTAAAATGGAATTGCAGCTCCTCTCAGGCACAAATTCAGCTTACCTATTATTTTAGAAGTGGAGCTGGTGAATATTTTCTGGCTATAGAGTAAGTATTTTGGGCTTTGTGGGCCATGTAATCTCTGTTGTACCTACTCAATCCTATTGAAAGCAAACATAGACAGTACACAAATGAATGCTCATGCCTGTGTTCCGATAAAGCTTTACTGGTTGTGTGTGTGTGTGCATGTGGATGTGAGTGTATGTGTAATGCTGAGGCACACCCATTACCCTATAAAAGAGATGGGAGAATGTACTCATTTGAACAAGTATAGTGCCAAGCACCTAAGGAAAGCCAAATATTTGCAGAAGAAGGGAAGGAGAGAGGGCGGGATTGTCCCTATTTCATAAATGAAAAATTTTCACTGTAAGGCACTAATGCCAGGTGAGGTTGAGGAAGCCATTGCTGTTTTTCCCAATACAGAATTCTGTAAGAAGGATCCTGAATTTCACACCTGAGAGAATCTTCCAGTGTCCTTACATATTTAGTGCTCTTCAGAGAGGGAGGAGAGTATTGGTGGGCTCTGCTAGATCCCAGTGACCCTGGGCCTCCAGGAAGCAAAGTGTTATGAAGGCTGTGGCTACTGTTTCTGTGAATTCAGAATCAGAGGCTTCACGCTTTTCTTCTTTTGCCCTTTTAATTCTGAGTTCTAATGGGGCAGGTGGGAGCCTAGAAGGGAAAGGTGAGAAGAGATGTGGGCACTAGGACAAGAAATTGGGCATCGTGCCTCTCTTGTCGCTGACTTGCTGAGGGCATCTTGAGAAGGTAGACCAGGGTTTAGGGGTGGGAAATTAAAAATGTTTTTTTGGGTAGGGTGATTTAATTCTCCACTCTATCACATAGAAGAGTTGGAGTTTTAAGGAGTCATAAAAACTTGAGATGTGATTAAATTGATTAACAAATCTGTAAAATTTCACACAAGCCATGTACTTAATTAATACAGAGCTACATTACAGCTTGCAGTCTATTGCACTAATTCATTAATTTATTTTACAGACTAAAAATTTACTATGCAAATCACACAGGAAAAGAGTGTTCTTAGCCAAGTGTACCACCATCTGAGGTTTTTGTTTTCATCTTTTGATTTGTTTGTTTGTTGTTTGTTTCACTGAAACCATGCCAAGTGGGAAATGAGATAATAAATGTCTTTAATATTTGAAACTGTATGTTGAATAATTTTCTAAGCAGCAGTTGGGAGACATTCTTTCTCCTTTGACAAATATTGCAGTGATTGACACTTTTTTTTTCTTGACTAAAACAGAATGAAGAAGATGAGCAACATTTATGAGTCAGCTGCCAATACGCTGGGAATCTTTAACAGCCCCTGCCTGACCAAAGTTGAGCTGCGTGTGGCATGCAAAGGCATTTCTGACAGAGATGCTCTTTCCAAACCAGACCCCTGCGTCATCCTCAAGATGCAGTCTCATGGGCAGTGGTTTGAGGTAGGCATGTCCAACCAAACACACAGAAACATGGCTGGATGGTTGGTTCCAATTTTTTTTTTAACATTTCCTGTCTTAAGGTGGTTTATTTTGTTAAAATGGAAAATTCTAAAAATGCATATGATTTTGTTTCTGTTTATGTCATGATGTTTTATTGTGGCTGTTTTGGTACTGTGAGTATTTTGACATTTACCTTTAATTCATGAGCCTAAAATTTGTAGGGTATTTTTGTTAATTACCAAGAAATAATCACAATTTAGTCTTTATCCCATACCCAGTTGTTGGCAAAGGGAAATTGGCAGTGATCATGTCAGGGACAGGCAGGCATCAAGACACCAGGGTGGGTTTGAGTGAGAAAGCTGATATTCCAAAAGTCGATTCCAGAGACAGACTTTTGTGGCCAAAGCAGAATTCAGATTAGATTGCATTAGAATTCTGGAAATGGTAGCTCTGCAGGGGCAAGTTTTGGTGTTGAGGAGAGAAGTGACTGTTCAAATGGAATTAGCATAGTGGAAGATGTTTCTGGGCTGAGAGAGGGATCCAGGAAGACTGGTATGAACAACAGTCCTATAGAATACCTGGCCAGCTCTCTAGCTGGGAGGCAGGCTCTACTCCTGGCAGCTGGGTTGGGGTACTTATTATCCAAGATGGTTAGATGGAATGAGGAGTAATGAGCAACACTGGGGATTAGTCCTCTGCTCAGGACCAAAACAAGATGATAAGAAGGAAGCTGACACTGGTCTCTAAAATGACATAAGTTCTAAGGAACCTTGCAGATCTGATAACCAGGAATCCAAGAGAACCATGGGAACCCAACAATGGTGATGGAAGCCAGTCCTCAAGTCTGGAGCAATGATTGCAAACCCCAAAAATTGACAGGACTGAGTTGGCTGGAGACTGGAGAAAGAGGACTCTTGCCTATAGTAATTGTAAGATTTTGTAGTAAGGAGTTTAGGATGGTGGAAGAGAGAGGAAGGAGTTGAGGACCTACAAGATCATAGTGTCAGCAAGCAGTTTTAAAAGCTTTGGAAGTTGTCTGATCCATTCAGACACCTCTCAAAACTCGTGTGTCAAATATGCATTGAGAATGTGTCCTAACACACACTTTTTCCTGTGCTTGCGTAAGGCAGCTCACTGGGTAGTGGCTTGAATGGAATAGTATTGCTATGAATCATTCTCCAGAGTACACTAGGTTCTCAAATTGTCAAGAGATGACTTGGTGTTTTATTTCAAGTTAATTTTGGAAAGATTTACTCATTTTTTTGCCAGTTAAATTCCAATCCATCAGGGGCCTAGTGGAGAAAAGCTGTAGGGAAAAGCAGTGGTATTCTTTGTATTAACCATGCTGCAGTTGGCTAGGTGTTTCTCTGACTGGAGCTCAAGTAGGCATGGTGATGCCTGGGAAAGGGCAGGAATGATGGCCTTGCAGGGGACACAACATGCAGCATTTTTTCTTTTTGGAGTGAGAATTTAAAACAATACTAGCTAAACTTTATTGGTTACTTTATTGGTTAGGGCATATATTCTAAGTGCTTTATGAGAAATAATTCATTTAGCTCCCACAACAATTGTATATTATCCCCAGGTTATAGATGAGGAACCTGAGAGTTAGAAAGATTAAGGATTTGCTTAGGACTGTTCTGCTTGTAAGTGGAAAATCTAATATTTAAGCTCAGAGTTGAGTTCCAGAACCTGAGATTTTCACTGTTATTTTATATTTATGGTGAACATAGATTTCAGTCTTTGGTGGTTTGTGTGGCAATATTGCAGGTTGAACTCTACAGCGAGGTTGTATTATTTACAAAGAAAACAAATTGGATATTGTTTCTAGGTACCTGGGCTAAGTAAACAATGCTTTTAAATATCTGGTCTGAGGTGGCTGAGGGGAGAGGGACATGCAGAGGAACCCACTGTTACCCTTCCTGAGGGAACCAAGAGCCCAGTGTAATTTGAATAAGGGTTTTGAAGCCATGCTGAGCAGAGCGTGAATAGACAGATGCCATGGGTCCACCTATTCAAGCCTTCAGTACCTCCTCCTCCTGTTTCTAGACAGCTGGAAGGTATTCCTCTAGGATAGTCTCCCCTCTATGATAGAAAGAAGAATCACGTTTCCTTATATGTGTAAGTGATACCAGCCACTTCTCTGAAAGGGAGGTTGGACAATGTTGGGAAAGCAGATGAAATTCTGGAGAGGAGGTCACATGCATGAGGAATGAATTGCACATAGGTGGATTGGGGATCATAATTTCAATTCAGGCCTATCCAAGTCTTGTAAACATAAAACAATAGTGCACTGGTGTCTTAGTGTGTGATATTTTATTTCTTCTAAGTATTCTCATTGACTTTGTTGATAGATCTATCTATCCGTCTACTAAAGTGCTGGGGATTGAACCCAAGGCCTCCTGCATCCTAGGCAAGCACCTACCACAGAGCCACATCCCCCGCCCTCTCTTTTATTTTTATTTACCAAAACAAAATGGAATACTTACAGTAGAAACAGAGTCATTTTTTGAAAGTTACTGAAAGTAATTTGTCTCATAACAGTCCCTTTACATAATTCAACTATTATTTGCATATATTTCTTTTCAGTCTTTTCCTTCCAGCACACATATGCTGACATGATCTTTATTATGCATGTAAAATTTTCTTTCTTGATTGTTTTACTTTGTGCTATATGCTATTTTCCATGTTGCCGCAATAGTAATAATTGTAATTTTTACAGCTGCATAATATACCATCAAGTGGATTTACATCATCATTTTTCTTTTTTTTATTTTGAAATTGCTTCCCAAAATCCTGTTTTATTTTTTAATTATTTTGGTACCGGGGATTGGAATCAGACCTTGTGCTTGCGAGACAGGAGGTGGAACCACTGAGCTAAATCCCCAGCCCCAAAAAACCCCATTTTAAACAATACTATAATGAACGTCTTTTTGCAGAAGACTTTTTCCTTCTTTTTGGGTAAATTTCTAGAAGATATTCTGCCAAAGTAGAACTAGTAGGACAAAGGGCAGGAAAGGTTTAAGGTTTTTGATATACATTGCCAGATTGTATTTCCGAAGTGGCACTGACACATTGCTGTTCAAAGTATGGTCTGTACATGGCTACTTGTCAACGAACTTTATAGTGAGATAAGAAGCTTGTCCCACAATGTGAACTGATTCACTGCTTCATTTTTTAGAAAGTCTTTATAACTGATAATATCAGCTTACTTTCCAGCATACTTAGTTGTTCGATTGATTGATTTTCTGGTACTTCAGAGAAGTAACAACAAATTTTACTATCTTAACAGTGAATATTCACTTAGTTTGGAAAATAGAGTCCATGCCAGAAAGCTAATGGAAGAAATTTAATTCATGTAACTAGCTGTAAAGGAGTTAGAATGAGGACTGTGAAGGAACTCAGAGATTAACAATAGGAAGCTACTACTTTCCTTAGGGCTGGAAAAGTACTGTGCTGGAGTACAGTAAATATTCAGAAAGTTTGTATGCTAGGATAGGTATACACCACAGGCATTGGCAAACACTTAAAATTTGGTCTTCTCTTTCCCCAGAAACCAGTCATTAAAAATGGGCCAACATACCACTGGGCACGTTTCAGATGGAGCAGATTGTAGTATCAAAACCAAACTGGGTCATCTAACAAAAGCTGTATCCATAGGAGAAGGGCATATCTAATGGGAGTTGGAAAGCTGCAGGAGATACAGATAGGGCTGGAAATGCTGCCCTGAAGGTAGATGGGGATACCTGGCATTTTTCTTTCTGTTGCTCTCTGATTGCTTATTGGTGGCTTCCATCACGCAAACTTTGGTAGAAGCTAGTTGGCAAAGTTTCCAGGAAAAGGATAATAGAATGTACTTGACAGGACAGAAGTAAATGACCAACACATAAATGTGCCAACAACTCACAGTAACTTGTAGAATCATTCACACAGTCTTCAAGTAGTGCACATTTGTTTAGGGACAACACCTGCTTTTCGTACAAGTTCAGTGAGTGGTCTTTTCCTCCCCACACCTATGCCACAGTGAGAAGCACCTGACAGACTATTCAGATCACGTTGTTACCAC
This sequence comes from Heterocephalus glaber, assembly GCF_053883595.1. Classification (NCBI taxonomy): domain Eukaryota; kingdom Metazoa; phylum Chordata; class Mammalia; order Rodentia; family Bathyergidae; genus Heterocephalus; species Heterocephalus glaber. The sequence goes on along the minus strand of NW_028258324.1, from coordinate 7,867,679 downwards.
AACATATGTTTAGTGACGGGTCATAAACATGAATAGTGCACAAAAACTGGAATTATTGATGTGTATATTTTTCTGTATTCACTTCCTAGAAAATATCTGTATTTCTATAGAAATCTGAGTTTTATGTATAGGAATGAGAAAAAAAACCATACATGAGAGAATTCACGTTGGCTGTATGAGTTCCCTTGGTGCCTTTGTGGTAGATGGAAGATCTAGAAAATGAAGGTGGGGATAACAAACTGGAGCTAACCCGATTTGCATGAGAAGAAATTGTTGAAGAGTACCTGGGTGAGCCAGAGGCTCCATCTACCTCAGAGCTGTCCAGTTCAACTCCCTGCAATGATGGAAATGTTCCATATCCCTCTGTCCTGTAAGGAAGCCATGAACCACATGTGGTAATTGAGCACATGGAAGATAGTGTAACTGAAGAGCAATATTCTTAATATGTAATTTTAATTTATTTATTTAAATTAACATAAATTGTTTTGGTTTTGTTTTTAATTTTTATTTTTGTCAGTACATATTTGCAGTACATAATGATTACATTTCTTATGCAGACTTGGTACATGTACATTAACACATCTTAATTCTTTTTTTCATCCTCTTCTCCTCCTTTTCATTCTCCTCCCTTCCTTCCCCCCCATCTCTGGTTCCCTTTCCCTTTTGCAAAATATCTATCTCCGTGTTTCCTATTATCTAGTTTTTATTTTGCCCTTTATTTATATTTTGGGTTTCTCATTAAGAGAAACTATGTGATATTTAACCTTGTTTGTCTGATTTATTTCACTTAACATCCAAATCCAAAGCTAGTACGAGAAAGAAAATTATAAAGATCAGAGCAGAAATTAATGAAATGGAAACTAAACAAACAATATAGTGAATCAAGGAGCTGGTTCTTTTTAATTATTTTTGGTACCAGGAATCAAACTAACTCAGGACCTCAAGCTTGCTAGGCAGGCACTGTGCCGCTGAGCTACATCCCTGGCCCAAGGAGCTGGTTCTTTTTGAAAGAATAAACAAAGTAAACAAAGCCTGAGCCAATCCTACCAAAAATGGAAAGAAAGACCCCAAAAAGTACAGTTAGAAATGAAAAAGATAAAATCACAGTGGACACTGCTGAAATCCAGAAGGTTATTAGTAACTACCTTGAGAAGCTATACTCTGATAAATTGGAAAATTCCAAAGAAATGAACAGATTCCTAGATACATATGAATTACCAATTTAAGCAGCTAATATGGTTCTAGAGCATTTTTGTTCCTCTACAAGATTTGGCTAGGGTGGAAAACAGAAGAAAAGGGATTTGTCAAAATGTTACTATGAACTATTAGTTTTACAGCTTAAATTTTGGGAGCAATATATAAGTAAAAGTTGACATTATTGTTTGTGACTGCTGAACTGCTAGACTACACTTTTCTGAAGGGAATTCCAGCAGAGGAAGGGCTGGGTGATACACAGAGGAAGTCCCAGGTTACTGTAACACTTCTCACTACCTTCAGATAGGTTTCCCATTCAAAGAGAATGCATCTCCTGCTTTTATTGGCTATAGGCTTTGAAGAAGGGAAGAGAACATTTGATCTGTAGAGTGGATCATAAATGTGTTGGTCTGATTTTTAGACTGAAAACGCCTATGGTGTGGCCCTCTGTGGTGTTAATAGTAGTAAGGGCCAACAAATTAAGGGTCATTGTATCTTTGCAATCAATTGCTCTGAAATAGACAACACACTGTGTCTCTTTGCAGATCCACAGTGTTTCAGATACATGTTTAAAGATCCTGAATTTAGAGAGGATGCTTTTGTTTTTCTTCTAAAATGTGTAAATGAGATGATATTTTTACTACATGAAAACTTCCAGTACATCTTTAGTAGTAGCCATAATTTCTACTGGCAGAAAGGAGGGAAGAGAAATGTGCAACTTGGAAATAGATTCCAAACCAAGTTTCAGACCCACCTCTTAGTGTAGCCTACTTTAGGATCATACTCATTTTTTAAAAATCTCTCCTGTACATATTGCTAGCCATAAAATAATTACTGTATAGGACATGATGACTAATTTGGTGACAGTTAAATGTAATAATAATTTCTATCCAATGAGAAATAGAAATAACATCCTTCTCTCTTCTGGTGAGTAATGGTGTGCTCACTAATTGCTGAACCAAACATCTTAACCAAGGGAGATAAATGCAAACCTCTTAGAGATTCAGTACTCTCTTCCTGAGCATGGTTGGATACTCCCAGGCTCATGCTCGTGTGGCCCTTGACACAGGTCCTATGCATGGCAGAGTACTTGTATTCACTGGAAAACCCAAATTATACGCCAAACTTTCAGAATGTTGGCCTGATCATTATTACTTCTATTTTTTCATTTAATTCAAATATATGATTATTGAGCTCCTTCATAGGAAGCTCTAAGTACTGTAATTCTGAGGACTAATTATTCTTGGATCAATTCCATATGAAAACATATTTTGATGAGTCATGGGCTTTATACATTGTTGGTAATAATTAGTGTGGTTGTGTATCACATCAATTATCAGTGAACTGTAGTATGAGATTATTAATGTTTATAATAATATATCCATACAGTACCTTATATTCATAGTGTATCTCTATTTATGTTATTTCATTTTCTCATCATAATAGCCCTGTGAAAAGGCAGCAGGGCCATTTATATTAACCACAGCATCTATTGAGCACCGTGAAAAAAACATAGTTTTTGTCCTCGAAGGTCTCAGTGTTCAGTAGAACTCACTCCATCATAGGGACAGGGCTAGAGGCTCAGACAGTCAAGTGGCCTTGAGAAAGAGAGCTCAAAAGAAGGCCATGATTTAATCTCTTTCTGAATTTGTGGTCAGTAGACTGTCTTAGGGTGCCTAGTCTACCTTTATGTGGGGCAGAGCTAAAAACCAATTACTCTTCTATCTCCTCGTTATTCTCCACTTTCTTTTTTCCCTCCTCACTCCCACCTATCCAGTTGTAGGGTTTCATCGCCATATGCTCTGGCCTCCTTGTATATGTCTATGTGTGGGTTGCCCACTCCCAGAAAAGTAGGCTGTGAACTTTCTTGGCAGTTCCTTCTGGGCTGGTGAGCTCATGGGAGAGCTCTGTGAAATGAGCCTCTTTCATACTTATGACACTAGTGATCCATCACCCTTTTGTGCATTAAGCCATTATGATAGACTCCAAGAGGGTGATTTCACTTGTACCTGAGATATTCGATTTTCTATAGCTCCAAAGCCCAAATTTTTTATGGAAATGAATTAGACAGTATGGACGTAGAGATGATGAGTTAAATGAGCCATTGGTATGCTGATACCAGTTATGTATTAGTCATTTTATGTATATTTTTTCTCACCATCACAAATACTCTTCAGTAAAGGCTTTGATAACCAGATACAAAAACTTAGACTCAGGCACAATTAATAAATTACTCCCAAATCATACCACTAATAAATAGTAAAACTTGAATTTAGTTGATTCCAAAATCCACGCTCTTTCCATTTTACCAGAACTGCAGACTGGAACCTGGTGGCCTCTCTTTGGCCTGCATTCATATTTTTTTGGCCTTCATAGTGTTCTAACAAGTTTTATACTGGTTGCCAACTCTTAAAGATCGGGAAGTTTTTTATAAAACTAGATTTCTGGTTTTTTTATATAACCAGAAAGTCTGGCAATCTGGAATCTTTAATCCTTTGGCACCAGTGAGTTGGCAACAGTTCGCCGCTTCCCTTCTTCACAGAATGAGATTTGTCTCTGCTTCCCATTAGTCAGCCTGCTTCCCTCACTTGCCTTACCCAAGGGGGCCCTGGTAGCACTTGAATTTGGAACACACCCCTGCACCCCCTTGGCTTGGCCTCTGCAACAGTTAACCTCTCAGTTGTGGACACAGAGGAAAGCTGAAAAATGAAAATTAAGTCAATCAAAGCATTCCCTCTGGATATTACGGACAAACCCCATTCTCCAAAGATTTTCTGTTCACACTTTGTGGGCTTGCAGCATCTCAATGGCTAACACCTAGCATGAAAGATGATGAAAAACAACAGTTTTCTTCGGTTGTTCACAAAGTTTCCACTGTGGTTTTGCATCAAGCTTCCATTTGGGAAAACTTTGATGTTGCTTTCCACCTCCCACTTAACACATCTTTAATGAGAATAATTTTTCTCTTTAAAAATTTTTTTAAAAAAGAAAGTTGATTTCAGTAATATTAGAACTCTTACTCTGGGCACTGAATAAAAAAGAAAAGAGAACAAAACAAAACAAAACAGAAAACCAAAATGAAATCTTTCCTCCCTTTTGCCCAAGGGCATGTCTCTGTGACTGGAGACTGACAGTTCCGTGATGCATTTGGACATAGGAAAAGATGATTTCTGGGTTGTAGAGTATGTGATTGGCTTTCTTATAGTTAAAATCTCAAAATTGATAATGTTTGATATCTGAAAGCAGAATTGCAATAGATGGGAAATTCAGGCTACAAATAGAAAAAGTATTTTATCTGAAAGCTGTGTTGGCTATCAGTTCTCTTGTATATCCTGAAGATAATTTCATAGCTGGAGGGATAATGTCTGTCCTCCTGCAGAAAAAGAAAAGCAGTATGACATTGGCTTCCTTGCCTCCTTAGCCTGAAGAACTTGTAAGCCATGTTCTGGGCATTCAGAATAAGCGTTGGTCAGCAAGGGCTTTCATGATGTACTTTGATATAATTATGTACCCACGCTGGTCATTTGAATTAGGGAATTACAGGTTAAGGAAAGAACTTCAGGTGACACTTGTGATTTTGAATCCTCTGTCTCTAGCTTGAATCACCTTCCCTACATCTTGAAGGAGGTATTTCTGAAACCTTGCCTGACAGCCTGTTTTCCTGTATAACTGGACTCACTACTGGTAATCATCTGTAAGAAAATCATCTTTCCTTTGTAGTTTCCATCTATTTTATGTTTTAAAATTGATGGTAATGGTGATTTATTAATAATGATGCAATAATTGTATTAATAATGATTTATTTATTAAACACATTTGTTCAATGTACTCTTTCCTAAGTAATTTACATGTATTATTATATTTCATTGTCAAAATAATGCTACAAATTAATCTCTCTCTGAAGACTCCACATTTTATTTTTCCATCTTTGTTGAAGTATAATTGATGAAAAAAATTGTATATAGTTTAGAACATAGAAGAATTAAGTAACGTGCTTAAGGGTCGCAGAAGTAGTTAGTGGAGAGGTTGTGACCAATTGAAACAAGTCTGACTCCAGAAACTGCTCCCACTGTCTTGTCCCATTGTCCTCTGAGAATAATGAATACCATTTGGTGACTGCTGTGTACCATGTGGTAAGTCCTTACATGCATGTTTATCTAATACCCTCGACTGTGTTATAAAATAGAGACTGTGAATACCCATTTTATAGGTGAAAAAACTGACACATAGGAAAAGTACAATCTAAAGAGAAAAAATTAGTAAGCAGCGTATTAGGATATGAACTTGGATTATTCTTTCCGTCAATGCCCATGTTGTGTACATGACACTCCATGTCTCTCATCTTGTCCCCTGCCTAGGTGGAATAACTTAACACTATAGGTTAGTCTTTACAATTAACATGTTTTAATATCCTTTAGTTGTTGGCATCTGAATTCTTCTTTTCACTATTATCCTTGTATAAATCATGTACTAAATGTTGATCTGGAATATGTAGTATATTGGTATTCCTAACCTTTAGGAATTTGCTCTCTCTTGTAGAGAATAGTCATTTGTATTAAGCCTATCTTTAGACCTAGCTCTTAATCTTTCCTAAAATTAAGTCCTCATTTTCCTGGCCATGGAACACTTTGTAAAGAAAAGCTATTTCTAAGCTGGGGATTTAGCTTAGTGGTTCCACCGCCTGCCTGGAAAGTGCAAGGACCCAAGTTCAATCCCTGGTACCAAAAATATAAAGAAAGAAAGAAAGAAAAGCTATTTCTAATTTTTAAAGAAAATAATGTGAAGGTCTCAGTTCTCTTGGCAAAGTTCCCTGGTCTTGGGGTGGTTAAATAGGGTAAGCCATCTATGCCTCTTAAAATGTAGTACCAGAACTATCAAGCCATTACTGAAATCAAACCTGCCTGGTCTTCAGTTTTCTCATCTGTAAAATGTGCATCATAATGGCACTTACTTCTTCAGGTTTAAAATGAGTCAATGTCTGAAGCACGTAGGTGAGTGCCTTTATTAAGAATCCCATGGCTAGAGGCATAGCAGAGGCAGTAGATGAAGAAGTCACAGGAGAAGTGAATTCTGGAATGCTGAAGCTGTTACTATTACTGATTTTGCAGCCCAGTTTCTCCCATAGTTCCTGGCACCATTGGTCCTTGTAATTGAATGATTAGATGGATGTCATTTCCCTGGTCTGTTCCCTGGTTCATCTCCAAAGACACTTAGATTTCCAAGACCTTCCCGTTCTCATTTAAGAGAGGAAGAATGGAGTCCGTTAGAACTAAGTTACACTGTTAGACCTGTACCCTTCACATGGAACCAGGATTGTTGGTGCCTAGATAGGAAGTTTGATTTAAAGAGTTTTGCTTAAGTGTTTGTATAAAATGTACACACAGCAGTTGTGACTGTGTTTAATGGAGTTCTGAGAAGAGGTCGGAAGACCCTTTTCTACCACTCAGGAATAAGGACTCCCCCTTCCTTCCTACAGAGAGAGTAAGGCAGAGAGTGCTGCAGCTATGGTTAGTGCTGGAGTGAAAGGGGATCTCAGGGTCTCCTTTCTCTGGCTGGGGTGATAAGGGATCTCATTGTGGTTTTGATTTGTGTTTCTCAGTGGCTGGTGATGTTTATCACCCTTTCATGTACCTGTTGGCCATCTTTATATTTTCTTTGGAAAAATGTCTATTCAAGTACTTTACCCATTTTTTTTTTCAATTAGGTTATTTTTTGTTGTTGTTTTGTTTGTGCCTGAATTCAGGAGTTTCTAACACATTTTGGTAATTAATTCTTTGTCAGATATATGGTTTGCAAATATTTTTTCCCATTTCATAGGTTACCTTTTCACAATCCCACTTGTCTATTTTTCCTTTGGTTGCCTGGGCTTTTGTTGTAATATTCACAGAAGCATTGCTCAAATCCATGTCAGGAAGCTTTCCTCACTGTTTTCTTCTAGTTGTTTTAATTTCAGGTCTAATGTTTATGAGTTGACCTTTGCTATGACATGAGGTAAGGCCCCAGTTTCATTTCTCTGCTTATCTATTTCCAGTATTCCAAACTTCATTTGTAGTGAGTCTGTCCTTTTCCCAGTACATGTTTTGGCATGCTTGTTAAAGAGCAGCTAGCTGTAGATGTAGGAGCATACATGCTTAAATTTTGGGAACCACTAACTTTCAGATTTTGTGCCTATAGATTGATTTATAGTAAATGACAGAAATTCACATTTATATTGATAAAATATCACTTTATTAAACACATTGTGCTTCTATATAAGATTTTGATCCAAAGGAGAAAATATGGTTCCAGTGTCTAAAAAAAATTGGGGAAACTCAGAGAGAGAGAGTGCCATAAGAACAAAAATACTCCTGAGCAGATTTACCTCACAATTAAACTGAACTGTGGCATGACCCATGCAACTTCACTTCAATTTGAAATTACTTTGCCAGACAACTTAGGGAGCTATTGTAGCCACCTGGCTTGCTCTGAGATTAGTTTGGAAACAAGGTAGAGGTTCACCACAGATGGAATGTGTAACTTGGGAAAGTCACTTAGCATATCTGAGCCTCTCATACTACCTCATATGGTTGTGAAGACTGAATGAATGGCTGGCAGGATGATGAAGTGGCTGAAGCTATAGGCTGCAATCAGACTGCTTACAAATGTCTAATTTCCCCACATTTGCACTTTCATCATCTGTAAAATGAAAGAAACAATAAAACTTATTTCACGGGTTTATTATGAGGTTGAAATATGATGATGCTTAAGAATTACTCAGCATCATACTTGGTGCATAGTAAACCTTTAATAAATGCTCAGTGTTATCATGTTTAATGGAGATAATGCATGCAAAACTAATGTAGCTAGCAGCTCATTTAGTGCTCAGTACAGATTTTTGGTCTGCTGCTTAGCCTAAGTATTCTTTTTCCTGTCTGTTTGTGTAAAATAAGACAGGTTTCAGTAAGGAAATGTAACAAGTCTCTTAAGTTTCTACTGAGTCTTTGAGTAACCACTTTGATTGATCTATTTTGGCTCCCCTAGTTAGGAACTAAGTCCTGTTATCCTCTCCACTCTGCATTTTGAAGATGAATAGACTTGGAGCAAGTTCATTCCACTTGTCCGTGTTCTCTAATCTATAAACTCAGAATCTGAGAGAGGCCGTGCTGATAACCTACCCTTCCCATTTTTGCTTTTGTGCCACATCATCCTCCACTAGTTGGCTGACTTAGAAGAGAAGTGACATGAAAATTCTCCCCACTGGAAACTCCAGATCTTCTCAGGGTCAGTTGAAAGGCTAATTTAATATTTTATCTTGACTTGAGCTCAGAAATGTTCAACTCCCTATCTTGGACAGTCTGCTTTCAAATACTTGATATTTTAAGAGCTTCTTTTCATCTGAACATTTAGTCTCAGTTGTTTTCTTCTCAGGTGTGTGGACATATTCTTGTTGAAAGATCACAGTTTTGGATTTAATACTGTGTATTAAAGGGAGAAGGTTGACACCTTTGCCCTCCAGTTGCATCAATGTTAGGCTTTTCAAAACAACTTCTAAGAAACTGGGATGGGGAGAGTGTGGCCTATTTTAGCCTTTACTTGTTGAAGATTTGCTTCATTCAGTTTATTCCAGCTAACCTGAACTATAGCAGCTTGAAACAGCCATGTTTTTAAACTCAGGAATTCTGTATCAATAAACAGAGCACAATTGGGATAACTGATTTCTGCTCCACCATGTCCAGAGACCCAGCAGAAAGACCTAGAGGGCCTGGAGTGATATTGTGTCCAGGTTTTCAAATCAGATGTTTTCACTCACACGATAAGCTTGGACTTCTGACTGGAGCATATATGTGTGGACTTCCAGTCTTAGGAGAATAACAGACACTCCCTCTTAATAATAAATGTTAGCTTTTTGCCACATAGTTAAGCCACCAATTGTCCCTGGAAACATTAGTTATCTAAGGAGCCCATCTTAGGATCCTATGGGCCATGAGTTCCAAAGGGTGCAGGTAGGGGGACTATAGGCTTATTGACAATCTCAATTCTCATTCAGGGATCGCTCCTGGAACTGTGAAATATCCAAGTATAGGATTTGTGAAAGGAAACACTTCCTGCCTTGAATGTTAAAGTTAGGAAATCTGTACTATAAAGAAGTACACTAGGGAGGAAATACAAAGTCTCTATCCTGGATTTGAACACCATCCTTAAGAAAATGCATTATACATGCTGCTGCCACCAGATAAGGAACAAGACCAAGGAAATGTAACTCGTCTCAGCTCTTCAATATTTGCTTTTTCATTGGCTGCTCATGACAGCCTGTGAAGGTCAATACTATAATTTCCAGTGCCCATTTACAGATGAGAGAACTGAGACTCAGTGATGTCATAATAACTTTTACAAGATCACATAATCTATATGGATGGAACACACCCTCTGAAACGCTTAAATTTCCAGTTCCTTGGAAGCACCATGAGCCTCTTCTGCTATACTTGCTATGCTAAGTCCTGCCTCTGCCTCCTTCCTAGAGAGTAGTGCATGCATGGCCATGGGAGCCACCAAGTCTAAACACAATCATCTTCATGTCTTTGAAATTTTTATTTTTCTTGCCCACTCCCCCTCTATTAACTTGAAAATGTTTCCAACCACATTTCATAATTTTAATTTGTTGTCTACAACGATTCCGTGGTATAAAGCAGTTCATCCTATAAGTGAAGCACGATTCACCAACCAGCCCACAAATGGAGCAAATGATTCATTCATTCAGCATCCATTGAGTTCCTACTATATGCCAGGCATTCTTTAGGACTGGGAATATAGCAGGGAACAGCATGGTTTCAGCTTTTTTTTGCCTGTGAGGAGAATAGAAAATAAGCAATAAATGTATAATCTGTTGCCAAACAATATTAAGTGCAATGCAGAAAAATGAAGTGTGGAAAGGGGTAGAAAGTGGAAAGTGATAGATGAGACTAGTTTAAAAGCCCTGGTCAGAGAAGACTTCTGAGGAGGTAGTATTTGCATGGATGCCCAAATAGATAAGGAATGAGCCATCAGGATATATAGAGAGATATGGGAGAATAGGCAAAGGCCATGACATAGACACATGCCTGCCTGTTTAAAGAATGAAGTTCAGTTAAGCCAGTGGAACAAATTCTACAGATCTGCCATGCAACAGTGTACCTATACTTAACAGTCCTGTACTGTGTACTTAAGAGGGTCAATCTCAAGTGTTCTTATCACAATAATAATAAAAAGGAAGAGCTGGGAGGCAGGGTAGCTGGATGGCAGTGAGATAAGATTATCAGTTATTTTGCAGATTCAGCTAAAAGGCAGGCAATGTAGAGCCTTGTAGGTAATGGTAGGGAGTTTTGCTTTTATTCCATAAGCAACCGGAGGCCATTGGCAGGCTTGGAGCAGAGAAGTGATTTACATTGTAAGAAATAACACTGACTGCTTGTAACAAATGGGTGCTGGAGAGAACTCAAAGAGCCTACTGTATTTGGCCTGGTGAGAGATGTGATAGTTTGGATTAACTACGGGGTGGATGAGAGCAGTTGGAAATGAACGTTATTGCTAAATAGATACTGGGTACTTTGCTGATGGATTGGAAGTAGGGGATGAAAAAAAGTGAAGACTCCAAAATGACTCCAGAAGTCTGAGCAAAAGGGTGTATGGTGATGCATAGCACTGGGGAGCCAGTTGTTTCTATTTCTTCTATTTCGGGGCTTTATCAATAATTCTCCAGTAAACATGTGTCTAATGTTGGAGGACATTGTGTTGTATTGGTATGGTATAATTCTGGCCACAGACTGTCCATATTCAAATTCCAGCTGTATTATTCACCAGCTATAAAATGTTGTACAAACAAACTACCCCCATTTTCTCATTCATGTAACAGAAATGATACAATTACCTGCAATGTAGAGTTGTTATGAGAATTAATCATGTAGTAGTACCTGGGTGCTGCACATTGCATAGCAGTTCGCTATCAATGTTATTATTAATGTGTTTATTTGAAGTATGGGTTTTTTTTTAGAGGAAGTGTTAGGTCAAAGGATATGCACATTTTTTAAACTGTAAAAATTACCCAAGTACCTATCTGAAAACATACCAATGTAGTCCTACCAGCAAAATAATGAGACCCACTAGAAGTAATTCTTTCAAGTATATTTTGCTGTATCTAGAGTGCAATATATGGCCTCCTCAACTCTTCACCATCCCTTCTTACCCCAGTCTCATAGAATGCATATTTCCTTGGTTTAGCATGACTTAGAGTGAAGTGATAGAATCATTTCCAATATTATCTTTATATTAATGAGTATATTAAACAGTCATATAGTAAAATGATATGGCTGATAGTATAATAAAATGGTAATATAACAGGAGCCTAACTAATTTGTACACCAATGCACAGTGTGTGTGAGCTTGCATGAGAAGTGTGGGCTGAGTTTGTGTGTGTGTTAGAGCTAAAGAATGAATCCAAACATCTCCAAGTTGTCATCTTTAATTCTGAAGGATTGCTGTGCTGGATGCTGTGCCTTATTTAAAGAGAGGAAGAGAAATAGATTTAATAACCTGTCACATTATACAACACTAGAATTTGAGAAGAAAAAGCACTCTGGTATTCTTAGTGAGAAGAAAAATATTGTGACAGCTCTATGGAGAAATCTTTGTGTGAGGAGAACTGGTGGAAATTATGGTGATAAGTTAAGGATGTTAGGAAATATATTGCTTCCCTGGAATAAATGTGACCATTACACAATGTACATGCCTATTTTTTTCTCTTGCATAAAGAGAGTAAGGAAGCAGAAATTCCAATTGTTCCTTAAAAATGATTCATTCCATCATATTTTGTCTAGAGATTTCAATAATATTGTTTAACTGTGGTGGCACAAATAAAATCAAAATATTTTAGTAATATGATGGATTTGTAGAGCTTAATCAAAAGAGCTTAGCCAGGTTTGGTGGTGGAGACCTATGATCCCAGCACTCTGTGAGATCTAGACAGGAGGATTTCAAGTTCAACCCTAGCCTGGCCAACTTAGTGGGACTCTTTCAAAATAAAAAAATAAAAAAAGGCTGGGGATGTAGTTTAGTGGAGAGGCCCTGGGCTCAATCTCCAATGCCAACAACAGCAAAAAAATAGTTTAGGCTTTAATGTACACTCTGGCATTCTATAGAAACCAATTTTTACTTCAGTGAACAACAACATTAAAAAGTTGTCCGTACTTTCCAATCAAAGACCACCAAAGACACATCTATCATTAAACAAGTCAGATTTGTTGTTTGTTGCCACAAGAGAGAAGACATTTCATGAAGAAATGTGAGCCTTCTTACTAAGATAATTTTAAAGAACTTATAGATATGACTTATTAGCTGGTATTTTAGGGATGGTTTAAGAAAGATGGCTTTATTCTGGATTGGCTATTGTTGGAAAGCCAGAAAAATTCCATGACTGAATATTTAATAAATATCATCAAGAAGGGATGAGATCAAGGGTGAAGGCAAAGAAGTAGATTTCATTCATCTTAATCAGGACAGAATGATATTGGGACATTTTTGTTGCTTGCACAGTGTTGATGTTTTTGTCTGGTTCAGGAATGATTACAGAGTAGTCTTGTTTTTTTCTTGCTCTGTCTTGGACACATAGTCATATTGTGTTATCTTGGCAGTCCGTGAAAATTTTCTTTGCTCAGGAGGAGAAAGCCAGAGTTCAGTTGTATTGTGAGGCCAACTCTGAGAAGCACAAGGCCAAATAGATAGTTCCATATCAGTTCCCAGGTGTCAGTGGCTGCTTTTGCCTTGCTCACAGTGAAACCCAGAAGTTAAGCTTCTTAACAATGGGCCAACTTGTAAGCCAAGCCAAGCCAAGCCAAGCCAAGCCAAACCAAGCCAAAAAAAAAAAAATATATATATATATATATATATATTATAGTTTTGTGTCTAAAGTGACCTTTCTGGGGGGTACCAAGGATCGAACTCAGGACCTTGTGCTTGCCAGGCAGGCGCTGTGCTACTGAGCTAAATCTCTGGCCCTAAAGTGATCTTTTACTCCTCAATTCTTTTTATTTTCTAAATAATGGCCATTTATGATGTTCAATGTGCATACATTCTGTATTAATTTTTCTCCTTTTATTTAATACCAAATCCCCTATCTAATTTCTCTGTCTCCCTGATTGTCATTTAGAGGGATAATTCTCATCAACTCTTTGGAAGATATTCAAGACTTTGTTCATTTTCTACTAGCACCTTTAAAATAAATTTATTATGTACCTTTAAGTTATACAACATGATGTTGTGGGATACCTATAGTTATTAAAAAGATTTTTATGGGAAGCAAGTTAACATTTCCATCATCTTACATAGTTACGTTTTTTGGTAGTAAGAACACGTAAAATTTACTTGTTTCATATGAATGCTAATACAATATGATTTTTTTACCTATAACCCTTATGCTGTACACTAATTAGATCTCTAGATTGTTCATCCTACATATGTATCTGCTACTTTATATTTTCTGACCTGAAAAATACCCTGAGTCCATTAGTCCACATGAAGCTTTTGGAGGAGATTCTAGATCTGAACCATACAGACTTCATGAAGAGATTGCCACTTCTTTGCTAGGGCTCTCTCTAAGCCTTGTCCACAAGAGAATGGGTCTTCTGATTTTAAAGCGCTTTTGAAAAAGGGAACCTATAGTCATCCTAGGGGGCTCAATAGTTTTGAGTCATTGCACTTTTTTAGCAAAGATGGTGTTCAGTAGCTCTCAATGGGGAGGAAAAAAGGACATTCCAGAAGGGATTGCCAGTTTTGAGGGTTTCATCTTTTGAATAGAGGATAACCCTGATGCAATCATGGGCTTCAATTAGATTCCTTGTATGCTGGCATTTCCCTGTGAGGAAAAGTGGTAATATCTGATGAAATAGTTGACTTCTTTCACATTACAAGGTCTTGGGAAAGGATGAAGATAGAGAAGATTAACAAAAACTCAATGGAAACATAAGATTTTAGCCCTGTTATGCACATTGCTATCCATCTCTCCCCCATAGTATCTCACCCTCCCTTTATCCACTTCATATAACCACACTTTGGTCCCTTAGATGATCTCACACACTCTGTAGTCTGCATTCATGGACAAACTCTAGCAAACATCCAAAATCTCTCTCAAACACACATGCACATACAGATGTATTGTTAGATTCAGTTCTCAGTTAAGTTAGTGACCTTCCTAAATGAAACAGCTGTAGGAAGTCAAAGCAATAGGAAACAGTCCCAGTTTTTCTCTTGGTAGAGTCTTCCAGAATGAAAAAAAAAATCAATTTCCTAGGGGTCCTTTATTCAGGATTTAAGGGTAGGACAAGATAACTTTCATAAACTAAACACTTTTGTTACTGAATTTTTCCAGGCATCTAGAACAGTGCTTGGCACTGACTTTACACTAGGTATGAATGAGTGAGCTTTTGTTTTGCTGTATTTGAGTGTTTGAAAGATTTACTGGACAGATAAACATGGCCTATCTAGTTGTAGCACATCTATTCTTAATAGAATGTCTTATTTTCTTGACAGCACATGAGTGAATAACATGTTTTTTTAAAAAATTGTTTGAATTATCTAATTGGTGAGAAATTCTGCCAGTGTTTCCTTGGATGAATGTCCTCTGATAGATATTTTTAGATTATCTTTTTATCTTACAAATCTTAACTGCATAGCAAAATAAATTTCCATAAGATGAACACAACTGTAAAGTCAGCGTTTATAGTGAGAAACACAATACCAAAACTCCCCAGAAATCAGTCTTGCTTACTATCCTTCAGCCCATGACAGGAGCCTTCACTCTCCTGACTTCTAACAGTATAGATGTTTTTGATTATATTTGAATTATTCTAGCATCTTTAAATGAACATTACATTTGTGAGAGCCATGGTGTTATGTGTAGTGTAGTTCATTCATTCTCATTGCTGTGTAGTGTTCCATTGTATGGCTATACCACAGTTGATATCTCCATTCTATTGCTGATGAGTATTTGGGTTATTTCCAGTTTAGGATGATTGGAAATACTGCTGCTGTGGCCGTTCCTGTAGATCCTTTTGCCTGCAGATGCAGCTGTTTTGTGTAAATACTTAGGAGTATGATTGACCAATCATAGAATTATGATATGTTGGCTTTCGTAGATTTTCCACAATATTTCTTCCAACATACATTACCACTACTATTATGTGACAGTTCTGCTTGCTCATCTTCCCCAACATTTGGAATTACGTTTTTTCTCTTCTTAGTCATTCTGGTAGGTCTGTGGTATCCCATTGTGTTTGTTTGTTAATTGTTTGTGGTACTAGGGATCAAACCCAGGGCTGTGCCCATGCCAAACAAGACTTCTACTACCAAGCAACATTGCAAGGCCCTGCAGGGATTTTAATATACTTATTCTTTTTTATTAGCATATGTTTGTGATACATGATAATTACCTTCATCTTGGGGAATTGGTACATACTGCATTTTAATCATTTTTACTTCCCCTCCCCTGCTCCGCCCTCCAATCTCCCCCCACCCCATTCCCAGAACCCTCTCCAGTTTCCACAAAGTTTACCTCCCTGTTTCCTATCATCTATATTTTATTTTTCTTATTGAATTATTTATGATTTGGATTTCTCTTATAAGAAAAACAAGATAGACAAATTCACATATTTTGGGGCATTTGAGTGTCCTATTTTTTATATCTTTTTATAATAATAATTTTATTTAAGGATTTTTTTCATTTTCCGTATGTCCCCAACCTCAACAAAGTTCACTGTATAACCTATTTCATCCATAGAGTCATCACTAGAATAACCAGTAGACTTAATTTTTAGCTGTTACATTCATTTTTACTATGACTCTTTATTCATTTTTTTAAAAGTAATTTTATTGGTACATTTAAGGTATACAATATAATGACATTCATCATTGGAAATTTGCACTTTTATATAATCCATCATGGTTCTTATTTTTCCCCCTTTCCCTGACCTCCCTTCAACCCCTTCACCCCTCCCTATCTACAAAGACTTTGTTTCCATTTTTTTCTCATATTAATTCCATTCCGTTATTTTTCCCCCTACTCCTCCCACTTTCCCTTCCCCCTTGCACCTTTTCTTCCTATTTCACATGATCTATTATACCTTTTAGTCCTTATTTACATTTTCAGTTTCTCACACTAGAGAAACTATTTAGTATTTACACGTGTGTCCTATTTATTTCTCTTAAGAGTATTGCCTCAATGTGCTTTCATTTAGTTATAAATGTCTCTAGTTTCTCATTCTTTATGGATAATACTCCATTTTATATAAGAAAACCCCACATTTTCTTTATCCAGTGTCCAGTTGATGGGCATTTGGGCTGCTTCCAAATTTTAGCTGTCACAAATTGTGCTGCTATGAACATGGGTGCGTGTATATCACTGTGCTATGATTCTTTTAATTCTTTGGGGAAGATACCCAGCAAGGGAATAGCTGGGTCAAATGGGACTTTCAATCCTAATTCTTTGAGGTATCTCCATACTGATTTCCACAGTGGTTGCGCCAGTTTACACTCCCACCAGCAGTGGAGTAGAGTTCCTCTTTCCGTACAGCCCTGCCAGCATTTGTTGTTGGTTGTTTTCATGATAGCAGCCATTGTTACTGGGGTGAGGTGGAATCTCAATGTTTTTTTCATTTGCATTTTCTACTTCTTTGTCTGAGAAATGTCTGTTCATTTCAGATGCTCATTTATGGATTGGGTCTTTATATTTGGGAGGTCTTATTTTTTAAAGTTCTTTATAGATTCTTGATAGTAGACCTTTGTCTGAGGGACTAGCTGGTGAAAATGTTTTCCCATGTTGTGGGTTGTCTCTTCACACTGTTGGTGGTTTCTCTTGCTGTGCAGAAGGTTTTTAGTAAGAAGAGATCCCACTTGTTGATTGTGCTAGTTCACGGGCACCTGAGGTTTTGTTCATAAAATCTATTCCTATACCAATGTCTTCAAGAGTTCTACCTAACCTCTGTTCCAGCTGGTTCAACATTTGTTTTAATATTTAGATCTTTAATCCATTTTGATTTTAGTTTAGTGCATGGTGAGAGATATAGGTCTAGTTTTAATCTTTGGCAAGTTGAAACCCAATTTTTCCAGCACCATTTATTAAAGAGGCTATCTTTCCTCCAGTGAGGGTGTTTGGCTCCTTTGTCAAAGATGAGGTAGCTGAGTGTGTCTGGAGTTGTTTCTGCATCTTCTAATCTGTTGCACTGGTCCTCAGGTCTGTTTCTTTGCCAGTACCATGCTGTTTTTATCACAGTGGCTTTGTAGTATAGTTTCAAGTTGGAGATTGTGATACCCCCTATTTTGTCTTTATTGCCTAGAATTCCTTTTGCTATTCTAGGTCTCTTCTTGTTCCAAATGAATTTTTGGATTGTTTTCTCGAGGTCTATGAAGTATGCTCCTGGGATTTCAATTGGGATTGCATTGAATCTATATAGCAGTATTGGAAGTATGACTATTTTCATTATGGTGATTCTTCCTACCCAGGAGCAAGGGATGTCTTTCCATTTTCTGATATTCTCTTCAATCTCTTTTTTCAGAGTGCTGTATTTTTCAGAGTAGAAGTCTTTGATTTCTTTTGTTAGGTTGATTCCTAGGTATTTCAGTTTTTTGAATGCTATTGTGAAAGGAATTGATTTCCCCATTTCTCTTTCAGCGAGTTTGTTGTTTGTGTAGAGGAAAGCTATTGATTTTTGTGTGTTGACCTTGTATCCAGCTACTTTACTGAATTTGGTTTTTAAGTCTAGAAGCCTTTTGGTGGAGTTCTTGGGGTCGTCTATATAGAGTATCATGTCATCTGCAAATAATGACAATTTGACTTCTTCATTTCCTATCTTTATTCCTTTTGTTTCTTTCTCTTGTCTCATGGCTAATGTTTCCAAAACTATATTGAACAGAAGTGGTGAAAGTGGATGATAGTGCCTTGTTCCTGATTTTAGTGTGAAGGATTTCAGTTTTTGATCATTTAGCATGATATTGGCTGTTGGTGTTTCATAGATTACTTTTATCAGATTGAGGTAGAGACCGTCTATTCCAATTTTTTGGAGAGTTTTTATCATAAATGTATGTTGGATTTTGTATGATTCTATTAAGAAACTTTTTAGTATTTTAATCATTACTTACATTATCATTGATACTTTTGTATTCAAAATGTTATTCTTGACTCATAACTATTAGTCATCATCCATAGTATATCAGAGGCTTCATAGCAACCCAAACTACATCTCTGTACCAGCCGAAAATATAGCTATGTGTAGCAAAAATCTAGCCTAAAGGGTCTTAAACAAGTAAGTGCTGTTGTGTAACAAGAACTTTCTGGAGTTGGGTCAGCTATTCCATTATCAGCAGCAGGAGCCCATATTATTTTTCTGCACTTTCAGCCCCAGTCTTAGCGAGGTGTAAGCCTTTTAGCGAGCTTGTTGCCTTCTTGTTTTCATAGTTGTTGCCCATAGACAAAAGAGGTCTGCTAAGTTACCAAATATCATGCGTACATTCTAGGCAGAAAAAAATGGGCATGAACTGTACCGTCTGTGACTCCAGCCTTTTTTAATGGACATGATTTTGTCTCCAGAACCCTGGTCCACTGGTTTCAGCTTATGTCTCAATGGTCACCTATTGATCACTGTATCATTGGTTACTACTGGCTGCAGGGGGGATAGGAAATTAGTACTAGCTTTGAAACCTAAAGGAGAGAAAGGCAAGAGAAAAGAATGTTAGTTTGGTGTCAAGGGAACAAACATACAGTGCCTGCTGTAGACTTCTAGATAATTCACACACAGCATGGCTTAATCAATTGCTTTTTGGCCTTGGGGACAATACCTCTAGAATGGCTTATGCAACATGGGCAGTGCCCTTTGCTGGTGCTAGTGTCCCTCCTACCTGGTGCTCAGAGCATGATTTGAGCAATACTGTCTGTGTGGTCCTAGTTGTTCCTTCTGCTTGGTGATGTGGTGCTCATGCTTCATTAGGCTTTGATACCTTTTGTCGGTTACCACACAGTTTAACCTTTACTAAAATTGATGGTAACACACACAGATGCACACACAACCAATAAAAAAGAGAAAAAGAATGCCTCAAAACAATAAACAGCTCACTCACAAATAAAGGGCATGCTTCCATTTGGTTGTACTTGGAATTTTGTATAAACTAGATAAATGTTATTTGGTTCTGCTTTTTATTGATAAATATGAGGCCTTGTTTATCTCTGGAAAGGTAGCTCATTTCTACATTTAACTGAACTAATGAATAAATAAAATGAAAATACCAACCAATAAAAATTTAAAGTCCTGTTCAAATTTAATAAAATTTCAGATGACAAAAGGCAAAATGGTTTCTTAAATACATTACTTTTTCAGCACCCCAAAGTGATACTATCTTTCATTTAGTCATTTAAAAAATTCTGAAGTATTTATTTAGTGTCTTCTGTGTTAGATGCCATGTACTATGAGAAAAATCCATGGATTTCAGAGTTTAACAGTCTTAAGTGCAGAGCCCCAGATCTTCTGTATATTCATTAATTCAAGCCTGGACAAATTGCTCAGCCTCTCCGCCTCCTGATACATTTCAGAAGTTTGCTGCTGTGACAATTAAGTGGTATCATGTTGTTAAATCTCCTCGGTCAAGACCAATAGCAAAGTCTTTAAATATCAGTTTAAAGATCTTACATATATTCTGCGGGAAGTTTGGGTCTGATAGTAGAGATAGATATGTGAGAAATATTTGCCAATAATATACATGTAAGTCAAAATCTTTCCAACATCTCCCATTGCTACAAGGAACTCCAGATGCGAGTTTTTAATTTTAATTATTTACCATAAAGTTGTAATTCAATAATTTCAGTGGAACAACTTTGTAAATTAAATAAGCATATTAAATAGAAAAGGGAAATAAAGTAGCATCATTTTCTTTTAAATTCAATCTAATTTGTATGCAGTACTTTCATACAAATTATATTTATTTAATCTCCACAACGATTCTCATATTATAGTGTTAACTTTATTTGTAGCTAAAGAAACTAAAGCTCTGAACCTTGTGATTTTTGTCAAGGTTATACAGCCAATGGACAGGGTCATGTTACCTCCATCTCTGTAGCAGCCTTTGTGTCCTAGGAAAGGAAAAGATGTGACAGGTTCTCAAAACATCTATTTATGAATGTACCATAGCATCTAGTGGGCTGGATCTGTATCTTATTCCCTGTTTTATTCCCAGTGTTTGGCTCAATGCATGGTGATAGGGGCTCAAAAAACTTTTGTCTAACATTGAATGAATGAATGAATGAATAAATGAATTCTAAGCCATAAACCATTGAGGTGGTTTTTCAATCAAGATTAAATGGTCAAATGGTACATTCCACATTAGACAACACCACTGTGCTGTGGATACGAAAGTCTCAATAGACAGAAATGATTTGGAGGGGAGGAGCTAGACATGTAGTTTCTTCTCAAAGTTTGCCTGATGGGCCAGCCGTTGCCTTAGGAATGGCCTCAGAGGAGAGAATGAGAACAGGCAGCGAAAGAAGCAGCTGGAGAGCTAGGGAGAAGGTACATGGAATTATCACCACTGTCTTCTGCCCCCAGGCCCAATGCATATCTCATAGCCCTTGCCATGCTGGATTGAGATGATCCATTATGGTCCAATCGCTCTGTCCTACAGAGTGGGCTCCTCAAGGGCAGGGATGGGCATTTGTCAGTACTGACTTCCCAGCTCTTAGCCCAAAAGTCAGTGTTTCATAGATATTTGTGACTATGACCTGGGCCTGCAGATGTGCTAAAAGAAATGTTTTTCATGTGGCATAATTGTCTCCTCTGTTAGTGAAGTTCCAGAAACAACAGGGGCCTCTGTATAGTTCCAGGGCCCAGTTACATAGCCAGTGAAGTGCAGCTTGATCTAAAAGATAAGGAGACACAAATAAAACATCACATCTAAGAGGAAAGGGAAATATTATAGTGTCCTGAAAATAGGTTACTCTGGCTGAATCTCAGAACTTGGCTTTGCCAGAGTAGTCACTTGCATCCCCAGCTTATCAACTAGGGTCCACTCAAAAGGCAGAAACCACAATTTATTTTAAGAGAGACCATATGTCTTTCCTAATACCTAAGGATATGAAACAGCAAATGGGAAACACTAAAGTATCAAAATAGTAGCAACTGCAGGAAGCAACTTCTACCCTTGGGGCCGGGAGTAAAAAGAGAAAAACTGGGTATTAATTTAAAACTCAAATGTTTGAGAAGGAGACTACTATGTCTCTGAAAGGGGATAATGAGACTGATTCTTTGGGTGTTGGAAAACTAAAAATCAGGTTGAGCAGCTGCCAAGGGAATGAAGTGTCATTGCCAGGTGAGAAGTGCTGCAGGGGGAAGATTGCTGATGCTCATTGGGAGCAGGAAGCAAAACTAGAACAGCAACATGGTGTCTTCCTTCTTCAGCCTTGAAGTATATCTACTGAGTCCTGTTGGGAAAGGCTAACAGAGACCATGCCAAAACAGACAGTGGTTTTTAGCCTGTAGCCCCAGCATCATCAAATAAGGTAGAAGAGTGGGTTTGGAATTGAGATGTCAGAGTTTAATAATTGTCATTCCCAAGCATAAGCTGCCTGCAGATATTCCACAAGAAAGCTATGTGCCCATGTTTGCTATCACTCATGCTTAAATAATCAGATTTTATCCTGCTACTGCCAGCAGTCCTAGGTAGGTGAAAATTTTCCATGCTTGTCCGAGATTGTGATCGTTAGCATTGAAAGTGTTTAAAACTCACACCCTAACAGGCTCTGGAAGATTAAATTTTACCTAAAGTTTTTATCTTGGCTGTACCTCTGATTATCTAAGTAAGAGTCTTTGCCTCTCTGCCTCAGCCCCTTCAGTTTCTTTTGTAAAAGAACCTCCTCCATATGTCTATGGCTGGTGTGGATATTAAATAAACTGATGTACAGAAACCCCTTGAATATTTCTGGCACTAGTAGAAGCTCAATAAATACTAATTCTTATTATTTATGTAGACGTTTGCATTTTATAGGATGGAGGATATCAAAGGTAGGTAGAGTAGAATGAGATGAACCCTCTGGAAATTCGTCTTCCCACAAAATGTAGCAATTGCCCCGTACCAGGTCCTGGAGATATTTAGGCAAAAAAGCATAGTCCCGTCATGTGAGAGTTCCTAGTCTTGTGATAGTTAAAGCAAATGGAGTGACAACATATTGTGATAAGATACGCTTTTATTAAAAATTGGCAGTGTAGAACTGTATAAAATGGGATCTCTATTCATTTTCTATTCCTGTGCAAACTTTGACCTAATACCTTAATACCATAAAGCTAGAGAAATCATGTATTACCATCCACATTTTCTGTGGTTCAAGATTTAAAGCAAAGCACATCAAAGACAGTTTGTCTCTCCTCAGTGACAGACGAGGGCTTTGCTAGAAATGTGAAGGCTGAGGAATGAACTTACCTGACATCCTGTTCACTCACTCATGTGACTTGGTCACTGATGGCTAAGCTACTGTTGTTCTCAAAACGTCTACATGTGGCTTCTGTGTGGTCTGCATATGGTGGATGGGTTCTCAAGGCAATTAGAGGAGAGAGGGAGAGGAAGAAAGAAGAGAAGAAAAAAGATGCAGGAGAGGGAGAAGAGGAAAGGAAAGAAATAGGGAAGGAGGAGAAGTAGGGGGAATAGAGGCGGGAAAAGAGATAAGAAGAAAGGAAGAAAAGAAGGAAGGAAGGATGGAAGAGAGAGAGAATGAATATGAATATGAGGCAGAGCTGTATATTACCTTTTACAACTTAGTCTCAGTATTATGTGTTTACTTGACTGAACCACAGGGTGCTCAGCTACTTTGTTAAACATTATTCTGAGTATTTCTGTGAGAGTATTTTGCCTGAGATTAACATTTAATTTGGGAGATTGAATAAGGTAAGTTGCCCTTCCGAAAGTGGGTGAGTCTCATCGAATCAGGTAGATCTCTTTCCAAAGAAGTGTCAACATCACAGCTTAAGAAGAGCATGTAGCATGGTACCCTGGGATTAGGGTATAGGATGGTCAGAAGACTCTTAGAAGCAATAGTGTCTGCTGGATTCTGAATGCTTAGAAGTTGGCCAATGAAGAAAAGACTATTTCAGATAAGAGGTAAAATAAGACCCAGATGTATTAGATTATGTCTAGAAAATTGCCAATATTTCATTATTTTTCTTTTAGTGAGAAGGATCTAAACTTACCCAACTCTTCTCTTAAGTATAGCATGGTTTCTACCAGTCAGACTGAAGATATTATACTTCGGAGGACTTGGTCTGATTGAGACTACTCCACCCACTACTCCTGCTCTGCCTGGTCCCACAGAAAGTGATGAAGTGCCCTGGGTGGTACATGCCACAATGGCAGCATAATAACATGTGTCTCCAGGGCCTGGGTATGAGAAGGTGAGAAGAAGTTGTTTAGATGTCAGCAAACTGCTTCAACCACTCTTATCTGGCTGCTTTTCAGTACTCTGAAGATCATTCCCTCTGCTGATATCAGTAATACAGACTATTTTTAAACATTTCCAAGGAGACTCCTCAACCTTCTTGTATATCTTATTTCAGTCTCCATCAACTCTTTTTATTGGGACAAATCCCAACAGAGCCTTATTTTCTAACCCCAATTACCCTCTAGGACACAGGGAACAGACCCTACACTTTTGCTTTTACTTGGAGAATAAGGCACTATCAGCTGGGAAGAACTAGTTATAAATATTTTGATATTTCTGGGTTTTTCTCCATTGCTTTTTCTACTTCATCCAGGATTACTTTCTATCTCTACAGTATTTTTACCTTTTCATTCCTTCATATTTGCTTCCCCCTCAAACTTCTGTCCCCACTCTGGACTTTTAGAACATTCTCCCTGGACTATTGAAGTGATTTAATGATTGATCTTTTAACCTGTTGTTTTTCCCTAGCCCACCACACTAAACATCAATAGGACCTCTTCACAGAAGTCCTTGAACAAATGCGGGCATCCTTTAGAAGCCAGCTACTGAATACCTTTCTACCTTTTCTTTTCCAGGCTGAATGATGCCACCTCCAGAGAGGGTAGCTCCCTGTGCTTCTCTAACATTGCTTAGTGTGGTGTCTGCTACCCTGAGTCAAGTGATTTCTAAATAGAAACCTTCTGGTAGCACCATCATTAATTAGCATCATTTCTCAGAACATTTAAAAGAGGCTGGTTGGGAGAACAATGTGCTCCAAACAAAGCTAATGAAGTTCAGAAGTTGGCTGATTTTAAAAAGAAGAAAAAGTGCAGCCCTGCTGCTTAAATTTTCATGCAGAGTTCATTGGCTTTTTCTCTTCTCCTTGACTTTCTTCTCCTCTCCCTTGACCCTCTCGCCCATCATCTTCTTGTCCTCTTTATGAATCATACTGTGCCCCATTTGTGACTCCTTATTAACAGAAGTCCTTGTACCACCAGTCTGTGTTAGGACCGACTTTGTTCAAAAGATGGGTTGCTCACTGAGGGTAAGAGCTACCTCTCATCTTTTTGAACTCTATAATCATAGCACAGCGCATGGCACATAGTAGATGCTCAGTATTGAATATTTAATGACTGAATGCATGAAAACATTATTAGTGAATGGGTGGCATTTTTCCCATTTTGGGTAAGGCAGCCATATGAGACCTAAGACAGTATCCTGACGTGGTCCCATTGAGCAGCTCCGGAACAGTTGCCCATGCTGCTATTTCTGTTGAGGACTCTCTTTCTTCACCACTGGGACATGTAATCATCATGAGTAGGTTGGAGCCTAGCTGTCATTTCCTTGAGGAAACTTCCCCAATCTCCTCCCTCCAGATTCCCTTTTCCCTTCCTTCTTTCCTTACCAAGTTAAGGAGTTGTATATGTGCTCCTTTTTGCTGTTCATGTCCTGGGAGGTGGCATAATATTTTTAGTATTTGTTTATTAATTATCTCCATTCACCTTCAAATTACTAGTCCCCTGATTGAAAGGTCAACCATATCTTGCTTTCATTGTATTTTCAGTAGCAAGCAGACTGCCTGTTCTGACAAAAGCTCCCAATAAATATGAATAATACTTTGTGTGAATCATTAATAAGAGCAAGACCCTTTCTTATGGATCATGGAATAGTCTTCTCTCTCCTTTTTCTTCTCCCAACACACAGCTACAGTCCTCTGTTTAGTTATAATTGTGCTGCAAAAAGATAAAAACCTAATAAAATATAACACATATAATGCATTGTTCAAAAACCCAGAAACATCTTTTATTTATGCTTTTGTCTAAAAATATTCCATTACTATAAAATATGCAGAAGAGGAAGATATATGGTCGGCAGGTTTTTGTTAAATTATGAAAAGCTGAGCTAACTAATGGGCTTGGGCTGCCTCTGCTGCTCATTGTGAATGGGCCATCCCAGCTATTTTGAGCATTATAGGTTCCATTCATCTACTTCTTAGAAGGAAATATCATTACTATGAGAAATATGGAAAAGTTTTATCTAAAAATGACAAAAGAAATTAATAGTCCTAATATAACCCATTCTGGAATAATATTTCCTATTCTTTATGCTTCAGCTGCTCGGAGCTTTAGAGCCAAGCCCTACCAGACAAAGTGACAGTGTGAAATTCATGGGCTCATTTGACACAGTGAGAAGTAAGCCTGGTCTCCCCACCTCTTCATCTTGTGATAGTGATAAGGGTTATCCAGGTGATTGTTTTTAAAACTGAAGCTCATATCGAAAGCTTGGGGATGAAAGGAAAAATAGTCTTCTTTTTCTGTTTCCTTCAAAATTTCTCTTAAAACCTTGGCTTACTTCTCAAAGGCCCTTTTAAATGCACCTTAGTAAGATTCTTGTCATTTATCTAATATTTCTGATGCTGTGTTCTCATTTCCTCTTAGTCCTTGCTTAGATTCTTTGCAGAGAATAAAAGTCCTTCAAGGAGGTGGTATCTAACATTTCCCCCTTAATTCTGGGGGGATTGTTCTTTTTAATTTGTCACTGGAATGTTTTTCCATGTGAGGCAACATGAGATGTTCCTGAGATGTTCTAGTTCCATGTTAGAGGGATGTCTTTCACTTTACATCTGCCAGTGGTTGATTTTACCTCTTTAGAGAGAAGTAGGAAAACTGTTGGGCTTAGGTGTCAAAATTGCATTGTTCCGATATTAGCCCTATTGAAGTTTAGAGAATATTATTAAATCTAATATAAATCTAATACTTCCTGCTGATAGTGTGTATGCAGTTTTACTTGGGCTGCAAGTTTAGTTATTTAAAGGAAATAGAAGTTAATTTCCCCCAGATATTACAGAAGTCGAGAGCCTCTTAAGGGAGATTCATGGAGTCACTAGGACTCTAGATGCTGTATCCTGGGGCTATACTGTACGGTTCCTGTGGCCCAGGATCAGCCTAAACTCCCCCTGTCATTCTGCATTTAGCCCTGCAGGAATGAGAAAGGAGGACCAAAATTTGTGGCTACCTCTCTTTCTGGAAATTATAACTGCCTCTGCCAAAGCTTAGAACTACAAAGGGAGGGTAGAAAAAAAAGCTTTTATTTCAAATGAGAGTGGGTTCTGTTCCTCTGACAATAAGAAGAATGGGTATTGGGGGCTGATTACAAGTCTTTGCCACCTTTCTGTACCTGAGCCTGATGAGGATTAAATGAGATGATACACAAATGCTCTCTTATGCACTATTAAATATAGTATCATTGCCAGATTTTATTATTAAAATATCAAAGGGCAATTTTTAGATAAAGTTTTGTTCTAGAGAATTATGAGACACATTTTATGAAGAATTATTATAAGGAAAACACATCCTTCATTACCCTTTAACACAGGAGATGAAGAGAACTGAAAGATACATGTCACTTTCATTTTATAAATGACAGGATGAGCTCCAGAGGGATGTTATTTTTCCAAATCATAAAGCTGGGTAGTGGCAGATCAGAATTAAAACTCAGGATCCTTAGCAGAATATTCACTGCAAAGATTCTACCTCTCCCAGATAAAAAATTAATTGTAGAATAAGGAATGATTAAATTATCAAAGGAAGTTTTGGTAGAGAAATTGCCAGAATTTTGTGAGAACGAACCAGAGAGCTCTTTGCATATGGGGCTGGATTAATATACTTCTTAAAGTGACTGGAAGCCCAAGCTTTCTTCAATGACTAAAGTTGCAAGCCATAATCAAAGTATATGGTGAAAGTTTAAATTAAAAAAAAAAACTATTACAGAAAAATACATATTGCCTTTTTCCTAAAACACTTCTCCTTGCTTCAAACACACTTATCCTATCATTCTTGCCACTTTCTGAAATAGTTCTGGAAGTCCTCTTTTGTGTCTTTAAGAGGTATGATCAAGAATACATTGAATGAAAAAAAAAAAAAAGAATACATTGAATGCTGCTGCTGAGGGCCATCCAACAGAAAGTTAGGCCTACAAAAACATTACGGTGTTGCCTCATCCACCTTATTCACCACTTCTGGTACTGTGTAATTTTTGCCATATTTCCAATGTCAAAATGGCCACAAAAGGTAAACAGTTTGAATTGATTCCGCACATTGAGGCAGCTGTGAAAGTACAACTAAAGACCGGAAAGAGAACTTTCAGAACTCCTTTGGAAAGTGCCAAGGATGATGGGTAAGTGTATTTGAATAAAGAGGAATATTTTGAGAGGCATTAATGGCAATGTGTCTTTTACTGCAGTCAATTTCAAAAATTTAAACACTCACTGTATTTTTTGATCACACCTCATAAAATTTATAGCGGCTCCTTCAGTATTTTTTTTGGATCTTTCCTTCATATTTCTAGAGTTGATATTGGCCAACCCATGGCTACACTAGAGCTCCATTCCTACCTTGTTCTTGATTTCTGTTAAACATTGCTTGTTTTTTGGTTGCAGTTCTGAATTCAGGAATTCTGAGTATATTAACTCTCATTGCTTTTTGCCATGGTAGCTTTTCTTACCGCTGTGCTGAGAAGGTGGTGGGGGGAGTCAGCTCCTCCTGAGTGTCAGAGCCCTCTTTACAGCTCCATTCTCACATCAGGAAATCCTATTTCTGTTCTCAGAATGTGACCTTTACCTTCTTTTATGAACACTGGCAACAAGCTCTAAACACACTCCCCACACCACCAGCTGATTTTTTGACTTCTCACTTGAAGTTGTAAGGAGCTTTGCTGACTAGTTGTTGAAATCCTTGCTCTTTATGTCTGGTGCTTGGTGTGTTGTTTTACTGCCTGGTAGTATCTTTTTCTGTTGTGGTCTTTTCTTTGCCCTCTTATTTAAGATGACTTTGTCCCAGCAGTTTGTTTTCTGCTGTGTCAGGTTACATGCCACTCTCTTTCCTTATTTCCTCTGGCAGGCCTTATTAATTCATATAATTTTGCTATGCTAAGTGGGAAGCAGTTACTTTACAAAACAGCAATTACTTTCTGACTCTGCCCTCTCTCCATGTTATCCAACCTTATTACAAGTCACTTGTTTTTTCTTCTGAGCCTGAATTCTTACTCATGGGTTTATGAGACTGAAATTTCTAGGGGCTACATGATATCTATTCTTTCCTTTTTCATTAACAAAACTCTGCCTTGGGGACACGTGAGAGAAGAACGTTTGCATCCAGTCTTAAAAATTACAATTTCCAACATCCTTCATGTCTAGGACTGGCCATGAGATAGTGTTCCCACCAGCAAAATGGAAATAGAAGTCTGGATAGGGAGGTTTCTGAGAAGTTTGGGTTCCCACAGATGTCAACCTTTTCTTCTTGGTCCTTTTTCATTTCTGCTCCCTATAGATGGAGCTGCAAAAGCCATTCTTTCATGAGAAACAGGTCCAGAGGATTGGGGAGACCTCAGGCCCAGAATTCTGGACACTAACTCAATGCTAGTATATTCCTATTTCCAGAGTTCCTGTTAAGAAAAAGGAAAGCCTCTAATGAGTTTACACCACTATTTGGGGAACTCTGCTACTTTCAGCTGATCGCAGTTCCTAACTGACCCATTTATATAGCTAAATGAAGGGAGCCTCAGTGGTGGGCATGGTGATGTGCTCCCCAGACACTGCACAAGGAAAAACATGTTGCCTCAGTGCTGGCAGTGCTGTCAGCAGATGATCCAGGCGTGGCTTCAGTTTCAGACAGCTTTGCCATCCAAGGTCGTGGCCTTGCCTGTTGTGGCCTACGTTTAATAAAATGTGAGCATGTAAAGGCCTGCTCATATCAGTCCAGCTTGGGACAATGCCAAGGGACCATTTAGAGCTCTTCATAGAAGCATCAATGGCTTGTCATTGGGCCTGTGTCACAGCTTGAGTTTCCCTCCTCCCACTCCTGATTTCTGTCCTTTCCTTCTGCATGTGCTGATTGCAGAATCACACCTTAATGAACTCTGCTGCATTCCTGGTCTTCTTGAAGAGTCCAACTTGTGATACCTGATAAGCTGCTTTCCAGGCCACAGATATGTACTGGAATCCTACTCGATACCAGGCACTCTGTTATGCCTTGACTAGAGGTGGTGGTGGAGGTCAGGAACACAAGGATGAATAAGACAGTGTCCTTATTTAGAAGTAGCCCTAATTGAGCCATAGAGGCAGGCATGTAGGCAAATAATTATTATTTAGGGTGATGAGTTCAATTATATGAGTGATTACATGTGAATATAAAAGTCAGATTGAAAACTTGCCCAGAAGAGCTAAAGAAGGCTTCCCAGAGAATGTGAGGATTGAGAGGAATCTTAAAGGATGTGATAGTGTTTATCATAAAAGTAGGAGTTGAAGGGCATTTTTAAAAGGCTAGCATCATTTTTTTTAAATGCAAGAACTTAAAAGGACATGGAATTTTTGAAAAAGGCAAGTGATTTTCTGGTAGGAAGAGAGATCAGCCCACATAGAGGAATTGAGGTCAGATAGTGGAAAGCATGATGTAAGGTCTTTGGGATTGAAATTAAAGTTGTATGAGAATTTTAAGGTTGTTGGTAGATCAATTAGTGGCCAAGTAAAAGGTA
Source organism: Heterocephalus glaber (assembly GCF_053883595.1). Lineage (NCBI taxonomy): Eukaryota > Metazoa > Chordata > Mammalia > Rodentia > Bathyergidae > Heterocephalus > Heterocephalus glaber. Next base: position 7,837,504 of record NW_028258324.1, on the reverse strand, counting down.
GACAGGCAGAGACCAAATGTAAGGAAACCACTAAAGATCCTAGTAGGATATTTGGGCAGCAGAAGATGGGGGACTGAACTAGAACAGAGACCATAGGTATAGGTGATGGATTTAGGATATTTGGTGGAAGAATTAACAAGATGAGAATTTAGCTTGATGTGGGTAATAAAGAAGAAGGAGAAGTCCAAGATGACTGAGAAGTTTGTCTGAGGATATAAAGTCATGCTGTTGTCAAGAGTCAGGTTAGAGCCTGATGCTGTGGAGCATGCCCATAACCACAGGACTCAGGAGGCTGAGGCAAGAAGACCACAGGCTCAGCCTAGGCTACTTAGTGTGACCCTGTCTTAAAATAAAAAGGGCTGGGGATGTAGCTTCATGCTAGAATGCTTGTGTAGCATGCATATGGCCCTGGATTCAATGCCCAGTACAACAAACAGAAACATCTCTGGACATGAGATATAGTTTCATAGTGTACTGAAATGTGTGTCATTTGAAGCTATACATTTGAGTGATGCTTTTAAAGAGAGGATACAGAATGTAAGAAAAAATTGCAAAGGAAAACACCCCTAAGAAACATAACAAATACTGCTACGAATACATACTGCTTAATCTTGAGTAGTGTGATGATATCTAAGTCCTCACTTCCCTTCATTAGCATGCAGTATAATTCTGTTTACTTTTCTGGAAAACCCTAGTTTGACTTTATCTCTTTGTGCCTTTTTTGGCTAAAGCTTGCCCATTTTCTATCCCTTTGAACTTGAACTTTTTGTTACCATATTAAACAAAATGTTTCAGTAGTTTTCTCGTCAGGCCTAACAACTTCTAAAATCCTAGTTCTCTCTCTCTTTTTTTATTTTTATTTTTGGTACCAGGGATCGAACTCGGGTCCTTGCACTTGTGAGGCAGGCGATGGAACCACTGGGCTAAATCCCCGGCCCTTATTTCTCTTTTAATAAGATGGGATATCCCAAACTCAGCGTCATCAGAAGCAGAAAGCAGGAGGCATCTTGTAACTTTAAATTCTGAATATTTCAGTGAGGAGAGTGTTCTGCAGAAGAATCCAACTCAGTCCTGAGCACTTATTCTGTAAACTCTTTGAGAACAACTACTTTTTGGTGAAGGATAAACTCTGAGTAACCTTGTATGGGTGCTGTTTTATAATTTTACTTGATTCCTAATGTTTGGTTTTCTATGAAACTTAGTTATGTATATACATGCTTCAGAAAAACTAAAGTTTAGGTCAATGTTAATATGTTTGTGGTTCTATTTTTATATAAGGTGAAGTGAAAGTCAGTGAAGACAGAGGCAGAAGAGCATAACCAGACATGGGACCCTTATGTTTAAAGTAACAGCCTGGGAGAGCAGCACTCACACTGATGTCCAAAAATTGGACAGTGATCTTCTCAGGGATTAAAGGCAATCACTAAATAGGTGTTATTCATTCAAAGTTAGACTCACTTGTCATTTTTGAGAATGTTTTGTGTGCTAAGCATTGTGGTTTATTTGTGTTATTGTTTGCATTGCTAGGCATACAGAAGATGGTGATTTCATCCTTGTAGCATCTTCTGTGCCATAAGAATACAACCCCCATTTACTGATTAAGAAACTAATACTCTGAATTTAACTAACTTAGTCACATAACCTAGATAAAGAATTCAAATTTAGGTCTGCCTAACCACAAGTCCTGTATACATACTTTCAAATATATGCACACTGTCTCCACTGAATATCTTATTAAAATATATAGAAGTAAATACATACAGTTCTCAAGTGTCTTAATCCTGTAACTATATACATCCTAGGGGCAAGAAATTGTGGGTAATATGTAGACTTTATCTCAACTATTTCCCATTCCACATTCTTCCATTTCTTCTATGTGTTTTATAAAAATAATTAAACTGAACACCCACAATTTTTATTTTTATTTTATTTTATTTTTTTATATATATTAAATTCTTCTATTGGTACTTTGTAGGTATACAACACAATTACATTTCTCATTGGGAATTGTACCTTTACATAATGCATCTTGGTTCTTATTTTTTCCCCATTCCTAGCCCTCCCTTCACGCCCTCCACCCTTCCCTATTTACAAAGACTTTATTTCCATTTTTTTCATTTCTCATCATTTGTCCTTTCCCTTCTTTCCTTTCCCCTGCCCCTCCCACTACCCCTACCCTGTTGGACCTTTTCTTCCTATTTTTCATTATCGATTATTCATTCTGATCATTGGTACATTTTAGGTATACAATATAATGACATTCATCATTGGAAATTTGCACCTTTACATAGTCTCTCTTGGTTCTTATTTTTCACCCTTGCCCAGCCCTCCCTTCAACCACTCCAGTCCTCCCTATTTACAAAGATTTTGTTCCTATTTTTCTATTTTCTCATATTAACCCCATTCCCTTCTATCCTTTCCCCTAGCCCTCCCACTTCCTTCCCCTTTGCCCCTTTTCTTCCTATTTCACATTACCTATTATACATTTAGTCCTTATTTACACTTTCAGTTTCTCACACCAGAGAAACTATTCGGAATTTATACATGTGTGTCCTATTTATTTCACTTAAGAGTATCGCCTCAATGTGCATCCACTTAGCTATAAATATCTCTAATTTCTCATTTTTTATGGCTGAGTAGTACTCCATTTTATAAAAAAAAAACCACATTTTCTTTATCCAGTCTCCAGTTGATGGGCATTTGGGCTGTTTCCAAGTTTTAGCTATTACAAACTGTGCTGCTTTGAACATGGGTGCACATATATCACTGTGGTATGATTCTTTTAATTCTTTGGGGAAGATCCCCAGCAGTGGAATAGAGGGGTCAAATGGGACTTTCAGTCCTAGTTCTTTGAGGTATCTCCATACTGATTTCCACAGTGCTTGCACCAGTCTACACTCCCACCAGCAGTGGAGCAGGGTTCCTCTTTCCCCACAGCCCCGCCAGCATTGGTAATTGGTTGATTTCATGACAGCAGCCATTCTTTCTGGAGTGAAGTGGAATCTCAGTGTTGTTTTCATTTGCATCTCTCGAATGACCAGTGATGTTGAACATTTTTTCATGTATTTATTTGCTATTTCTACTTCTTTGTCTGAGAAATGTTTGTTCATTTCAGATGCCCATTTTCGGATTGAGTCTTTAAATTTGGGAGGTCTGATCTTTTTAAGTTCTTTATAGATTAGAGATAGTAGACCTTTGTCTGAGGAAGAGCAGGTGAAGATTTTTTCCCACATTGAACACTCACAATTTTTAAAAGGAGAGGTTTATTTGGCTCCTGATTTCACAAGGTTTAGTCCATGGCTGCTGGTTGAAAAGCAGAAACATTATGATAGAATGACTTGGCAAGAGAGTTACTACTCACCTCATGGTTTCCAGAAGCAGAGTAGGAAAATAGTGGCAGAGAAAAAGGGACCAGGGACCAATTTAGCTGTCATAGGGCTCAATTAAGCCTTGGCTTTGTGTGTGCTTATTCCTCCCCTCCTTGGGTTCTGTACAACCATTAGTCCTCAGTTAATATGGGAATGGTTTCTAAAACATTTTCATTTTTACTTGGTAGTACTTTTACTTTTGTAGGTGGAAAGCCTTAAAAACTGCTAATTCTGGTGCGTCAGGGCTTGCTTGTGGCCATCATGCTCTCCCAGATGTAACTTCTGGGGGATTTATTGTCATGCTTTGCTCTGTGCTGCAGTAACATAACTTTACAGACACAGAAGGGCTAATGATGAACAGTTAAAGACCCAACTGCCTTGGCTAACCCAGTTAATGACTGAGATTCTCATACTTATATGTATGTAACAGACAGATGGAACCCAGGAAATAGTGATGAGATAAGGGAAAAGAAATTTGGAAGTTATTACTGAGAGGAAAAGTATAGAGTGGTGGAGTAGTCATTCTATGGTTGGATTTGCACTAACATTGTCTATTTTATTAGTTTCTGGCCTCAATTCCATTGGATCAGTATCTTCACAGTTTCTTCAAACAAGGCCAGTACCTCTCTTTACATCTTTTCCCAATAGCTACTGGCATGAGGACTGCCTTCCAGTATAAAATTCCCAAGAAACTAAAGAAGTCTGGGCATCAGCAGAATCATAGACTGAATCTGAGGATCCCTCTAATCAGAATAGACTAAGTGCAGAGGTGCTTATTAGAATCACCTGGACAGCTTTGTTTTTCAGTTTTTACTATTCATTTAAATTACTTAGAGACCCTGCATATTCTGTTTTTATTGTCCTGGGTTGTGGCCTGGATGTTGGAATTTTTAACCTCTCCCTTGATGTGCAGCTGAGCACAGCAGCTTGATTTAGCAGCTTGGTGCTAAAATTGGAGGAAAATAGAATGGAAGACAGGAGCACTGGCCTGAATTGCAAATGTAAATAAAAGGAACTAACTGCAGATGCCTTCCAGTGATGAGTATTGGGTAGTGAATAGCATCTTGGGGACCACTGAGATTCCACCATATGACAGTTAAGCAAGATAAGGAGCTGCCCTCTGAGATTTGTAGTTGGCCTTCTTATAGACCTCACTGATGAAGCTACCATATAAATTAGCACATAAACCACAGAGCATTAAAATAAAAGGAAGCACCATTCATAATTATACTGGACCAACAGGCACACTCCGTGATTATCTTGGACAAGCTAGAGTGTATGATCACTCTTAGCATGCGTCTCATTTATGACTTCTGGGTCTAAGGTCACTTATTGGGCTTCTGTAAACTTTTTCTTAATGAGAAAAGTAGGAAAGGGCTAATGTTTTTGATCTCTGATAACATCATCCCCATGCTCCACCACCTTCTTTATATAGTTATTCTCAATTTCAGCTATACATTAGAATCACCTATAGAACTTCTTAAAAAATACTAAGATCTGATCCTCATCCACAAGAGATTCAGATTTCAGTGAGTAGTATCCAGACATTACTATTCTTTGGAAGCTTTCTAATTTCCTAATGTGCCATGACCCACACAACGTAGGGTCTGAAGCTGGGGAGAGCAGTGGGAGATGAAGAAAAGACAAGGATACCAAGATTACTCTTGATAGCTGGGACCAGGTGGAACCATAGCTTGTTGGGAGCTAATGGCCACCTGGAGCACCACACACTATTTATAGTGGAAGGCAAACAGGAAGAGAAGACGGGCAAATAGTGCGACATAGCCTTTGTGGCCTAGGCTTAACATAGCATGATTGTTTCATGATCAGGGCTTGCACAGGAAGGGAACAGGGAAGAATACAATGTAACTGTCTCCTGGGGCTGTACCATCCAGCGTCTACAATATGAGGAGATTTATGGAGAAGAAAGGGAGTAGGGAAAAGATAAAGGGGCATCTTCAGGCTTGGCCCTGTGGCACTAATGATTCTAATTTGAGCTATGGTTGAACAGCATTTCTAAAGAGGGAAGGCATTGTTCAAGCTCAAAGTGTTTGCATCTATTTGAGGAGAGTTGATTGGTAGTGAATGTCAACATTATAATGATTGATTTTGGTTGTGCAGTGATACTTAATGTTTTATAATCACAACTCGATATAATTTGCCTATTTATTAAAACTGTGTGACTGTTTTGTGATGGTTTAGGAACTCAGGGTCTTTATGTTGCCATAGTCTTGGGAAGAGTTTGCCTATGATTGTTTCTAAGTGTTTCACTGATATGATGACATTTGAAATGAAAATGTCTAAAACTCCTTCAATAAAGCTTTTAGCATACCATGATGTTATGGTTTATATCTAGATGACCCACAAAGTCTCAGGCACTCAAAGGTGGGGCTTTCAGGAGTGACTGGATCATAGGTGGGTGATACCGGATTACAAATGTGTGATACTGATTGGTTTAGTATAGTTCTGGGTGTGGATAATGGGAGGATCCACCCTGGGTGTGGTGGCACCAACTAATAGGCTTATAGCCTAGATGGAGTAAAAAGGGAAAAAAGGAAGGCTCACTGCATCCTGTCTGCCATATCATGAACGGTTTCTCCTCTGGCATGCCGCTCTGCCTTAGAACCAGCTGACTGTGAACTGAAACCTCTACTAACTGTGAGCTAAAATAAACCTTTCTTCCTTTATTTTGTGGATGTCAGGTAGTTTGTCCCAGAAATGACAAAATTTCTAAGACATATGACATTATCTTAGGATGCCTTCCTGCCCCATTTGTTGAAGAGTCTCGCTGGATGACAAGTAAAGGAAAAAGGTTTCCTCTTCAGTGTTTTTAGTAAATATCCATCACTGCCTCTTTGTGAGCACACTTTCTCTTATCTAAGGCTCTGTGTAGATTGTCTGTAGTTTTATGTTCCCTGGAGTTGTGTTTCTTTTGGGTAGTAGTTCATTGGAGACCAACAGAGGAGAGAACAATATACATAAGGAGAAACTCAACTCAACTGCTGTTTTCTTTAATGGATGTGGTGATAGGGTTGAATGGGAGGTGAACATGAAGCTAGGGTTCAAATGATGCTTTAACATTATCTGTGTGATGCACTTCATCTTTCTTTTCCACTTTGTATGTTGTCTGAGAATAATCATTGTCTTGATGTCAAGAATTTAACAGAAATTTGAAGATATAATTTGTGTGAAATAACTCACAAACATAGACAGTTGATTTTAAATTAATAAATATCCCTGAAGAAATGTGTATAGCTGTTCTAAAAAGTTGAGTTGTCAAGAAAAGTGACTAATTTGCATAATTGGAGAACCAACACCTGTGTGGTAGTATTTATATGGGCTACATCTGCTGTGAAGTCCCTCCCCCCTCATATTTCTTTAATTTTTTTACAACACCTAACACCTGCTGGAAATTTCTGTGTTGTTAAGAGAAATGAAAGTGGTATTGGATTTCTCAGTGGATTCTATAATATAATTATACCATGAGTGGAACTGACTGAGCAGCAGAAAGTCTGGAAGTGGTGAAGGCCATGTCAGGGTTTCTCCCTGCTTCCTCCAGAAAGTTCAAATCAGAAATCAGAAAGAACATCCCATCCTAAAGCCAACCAGCACTGGTTCTCTAGACTAGTGATGGCAAACCTATGGCACATGTGCCACAGCGGACATTCAGAGCCCTCCCTGTTGCCACAGAAACCAAGTTGCCCCAGAGAGCCAAGTCACCCCAACATCACCCCCAGCAGGTGAGCATTCAGGTTTAATTGCACTTTGTGATACATAAGTGAGTTTTAGGTTGCAATTTGGTCACTCAGTCTCCAAAAGTTTCGTCATCAGTGCTATACAGCTATGGAATGTCATATCTGAACCCTTAGAGAATGTCTGGACATTCACACTGTTTTTGGAAAATGAAGACAGTAGGGCTTAGGGGGACTGAGAAATGTTCCCAAAGTCAAAATAATAAAGGATTCTAGTTTTTAGCTTATTATTCCTTTCTTGGAATGCTGCAGTTCAGCCAATTATCAACCTGCAGGCTTCATTGACTTCTTTTGGGAACTATGCAAATAAGGAAGCATTTCCTGTGGAACAGTGAATGATAAACCCACTAGAGAAACTGCCCTTCATTTTACCTGATTTATAGTACAGGGTTCCTTCTAAGATTTTCATGGTGGAGAAAGCCACTACAATCATTTTTGTGACTAAAAACATGATATCCATTGGCCTAAAGAGTAAGTTCTCACATACAGTTTTGAAACTCTAGAATCTAGCTCTGAGATCAGCACAAAAAAAGTTTTAATAATTTTTGTTTAAAGAGTGTGGGAAGGAACATATGGATGGAAAAGCATGATTCTGGTCTTTGTTTCTGTCATTGTACAGCCCTTGAAGCAGAGTTCTAACATATATATCAAGCTGGTGTGTACACATGGCCTAGGTCAGAAGAAGCTGATACGTGTACTTGAAATGTTATGTGTTAGAAACAGTCCTACTTATTCCCTTGACTGAACACAATCATACAACATCATGGGGAAGAACATATGAGTTATGCAAGCTGGCTGGGTTCATATCTAACTGATGCTATTTGTTAGCTGTGTTATAGTAGGTACGTATTTTGTGCTTAATTTTGCACACAGATAAAATAGGGTCAGTAACATCTACCTTATGGGACGGTTAAATGCTTTAAGGCATATTAAGTTTTAAATAATGCCTGGCATGTAATGTAAGCATTCAGTAAATAAAGTTTCTTATCCACATGTGTGTTCTTCTCTGGTAAATTAGTGCAGAAGCTGGATGTGAACCTCCCACCTTGCACACCAACATAGAATCATCATCTTCTGTACAACTACAGAATGTTTGATTGTATCATACCTTTAGTTTCCTGTCTCAATCACAAAGTCATTTTGGAATATTTTGCCTTTTTATAAAATTTCTTACCTTGAATAGAGTGAGTACATGATCACTATGAAGGAAATGATTATATAAACTATATAAAGGAAAATGTTTATGTCTTTTTAGTTCTACATGTAGTGGGTGCACCTGAGATATTTGCTGACTCAAAGAGATTTTACAGATAAGACCTCATGTTTGATCATTTTTCTTTAATCTATATCAGATTATGTTATTAGAAATTCTTGCCTGTGTTAGAGGAAATAGTGTTTCAGATATAGAACCAATCTAAGCAAGCCCTATCACCTTTAATTTCAAATATTTTTCTGGTTTCAGTGTCTGTTTATCCAGTGGAGGGCAAAGATAGACAGATATATGAAACCAAGCACAGGAGGAAACAACAAATTTTATTTTATAATAACTCAGTATTTATTTATTTATTTATTTATTTATTTATTTATTTATTAGGTAGTACCAGGCATGACTGCAGAGCTAATGTTGAAATATATAGCCATATATAGATAATGAATTTACTTAGGGAGTGTCTAGAAGTGGAGGTCCTTATGAACAGAGACCCAGTCAAATTCTTCAAAATTAAACAATTGAATTTTCATCACACACATGCGCACACACACACACACACACACACATATACACATACCATTGCAAGGCTCAATTAGAAGACAAATGACTACTTAAATCAAAATAGAAATTCAGGACCCATGATTTACATAATTGTAAAACTAATGATTACGAGATGGACAATGGAACCCATAATTTTTAAAACCAAGCCTTCAAAAGGAGCTAGAATTGGAAGTAGGGAAGAGATCTTTTTCAAAAATATAAAACAGCCTTCCTGAAACATAGCAAAGGCAACTTTATAATCAGAGTGCTGTGAAAGATGAAGCAATTATTGACAAACCAAAAGCCAAAATTATCTGCTTGTACCCAGAAACTGTAAATGGGAAGTCTTACACATTTGTCTTCTTATATCAATAGGTTGGATCCAACTTTAGTGGGCACAAAACCATTGCTACTACTATAACAGTGCACTAGGGCCAGAATCTATCTCTAAGCCTGCACACTGGCCCATCTTTGCCCAACTGAGAAATCATGAGCCTTTTTTAACTGTAGTGGGATGCAGATCTTGGGACTCAGTGGAGGAAATCCAACAACTCCAAGATTAATTACTTGAGATCAGGCCCACATCAGAAAATTTTGACCACTGGAAAGTTAAACCCAGAAAAAGGCTTCTATGAAGTGAACTGACATAAAGCAATAGCTTTCCTTGAATCTCCCATTTCACTGAATTTCTGTTTCAAGGACCTACAGGAACAACATGCCCTGGTTATGGGCTTTGAGGACATATGGGGAAACATGTAACAGACAAGGATTTGGATGTATATAATTCTGTACATACACACAAAATTTTATTTGTTGGATTATGTGAAATTGTATTATTCAAAGACCCTTTTCAATTATTCTGTGGACCTTTATGAAAAAGAAGGAAAAAAAAAGAACGGGGAAAGATAGAATGGAGAAAGAAAGAGGGAGAGATGGAAGGAAGGAGGGGAGATAGGAGAGGGAGAGAAGTGTTAGGAGAGAAAGAAGGGAGAGAAGATGACAGAAACATACACAGATTCTGCTTCATGATGTTCAGTACTTTTTATTTTGGTAATGAAATGGAAAATGTAAATGTTTTACATTGGATTATAATGTAAAAGTTAGTTCTTCATCCTGAAACGAAATGCATAAGTATCTTCTTTGGGATTTCAGGAACTAGTATTTTATCTATTCTTTTTAATTGAAGCAAATTTGCATATAAAGTGGTCTTCCAAAAACACAGATCTATTCAATTTCATGTTCAGTGCATATTATATTCACAAGTATATACACTTATGTATTAACCACTCACAGCAATATAGTTTCATCACTATAGGAAGTCTGCTCATCCCTTTTTCTCCTCTCAATATCCCCCACCAAAAAAAAACAAAAACAAAAACCTTTATTTAGCTTTCTAGTCCCATAAATTATTTTAGATATTTTTGAACTTCTTTTGTATCTAGCTAGTCTCTCTCTCTCTAAATGTCTCTCTCTCTCTAAATGTCTCTCTCTGTCTTTCTCTCAACCTGATGTTTTAGAGATTTATCTGTGTCCATTATTTGGATATAATAAAATATTTTTATTCCTTTCCCTGTTTATGGTTGTTTTTACTGTTACCAGTTTTCAGCTATTATCGACAAGCCACTAAGAATGTTCTTATATAAATATTTTATTGAACAAATATTTTTGTTTCTGTTGGGCAAATACATAGAACTGAAATTGCTAGGTCACACAGTAAACACTGTGCTTAGGTTCTTAAGAAACTTAGACTGGTCTTCCAGAGTGGTCACACCATTTTCTATTCTCAGTGGGAATGAATGAGAGTTTCAGTTGCTCTACATCTATGCCAAGATTTGGTCTTGTTAGCCTTTTTATTTTAGCCATTCCAGTAGGCATGAAATGTTTATTATGCTTGTGTGAATTCATTTCTAGACTCCATTATTTTCTATTTATTTACTTGTCTATTCTTATATGAGTCTCACAGTTTCTTGATTACTACATTTGCATAATGAACCTTGAATTCAGATAATTTGAGCCCTTCAACATTCTTACTTTTCAAAGTTGTTTTGACTCTTCTAGATTATGTAAATTTTCATAGGAATTATAAGATCAGCTGAGTAATCTCTCAGAAAATTCTGCTGGTATTTTGACAAAGATTTTTTTGAATCTATCTGTATAGTGGAAATTGACATCATAACATGTGTATTATGTCATATAGAACATGACATGTTATATCTTCAAAAATATGTAAAAATTTTTCTGGACAAGTTTTTGTAGTTTTCACTGCACAGTTTATGTATGTTCTGCTAAATTCATTTGTGGATTTTTTGTTATTTAACTTATCTTTGAATTATTTATTATTTTAAAATACAATTGATTTTTATATAGCGACGTATCTTTTGACTTTGCTAATTTAGTTTCATTTGTTTAGTTTTGAAATTACACAGGACTTTCTGAGTAATCAATAATACAGTATTATATGGGAGTAATGACTGTTGTTCTCATTTCCAATCTGATTTGTTGTTTGTTTCTTTCTTGTACTGATGTAACACCTAGTACATTGTTGAATAGATGTAGTAAGATTAGAAATTTTTGCTGTATTCCTGATCTTGGGGAGAGGTATTTAGTGTTTCAGCATTTAATATGATGTTAGCCCTGGATTTGTTGTAGAAACACTTCATGACATTCTAGAATATCCCTTCTATTTCCAGTATCCTGAGAAGTTTAAACATGAATAGGTGTTTAAATTTTATCAGATATTTCTCCCCTCACCCTCATTTTTATTTTTTATTTGTGCTTCTGGGGATTGAACGTAGGATCTCTCATATGCTAGGCAAGTGCTATAACACTGGACCTACACCTCCAGCTCTCTTGTATTCTTTAATGTAGTGAATTAAAGATGAACTCCACTTAGTCATATTATATTATCCTTCTCATATATTGCTAGCTTCTTTTACATTGCTCACATTTGTTAATATCACAGGGACACACAACCATGATATTCCCCACTAGATTTAATTTCTGGAAAGGGAATTTATTTCTAATTGCCAAAATTGGTTATTGCTGTATCATATTCATAATGCCCAATAAGTACCTAAATATTTTAAGAATAAAAGATTTCATGAAGGAACAGATTAATGGATATGCCTTGTTTCTCCAATGTCTCTTTCAATGTCTCTTTGCTTAAAAAAATGTTCAAGTTTAGGTCAGAAAGCCTTATGCAGATATGTGTCAGTACATTGTCAGTACATTCATGTGGATGGTGTCACTATAGCTCCATTTTCACTCATAAATAGAGGAATCATCATCAGACAATGCAGAAGGCAGAAAGGGCCAAATCATAGTATGGGATCTCCTGCTAGCAAGAGATCTTGGACAACTCACTTCTTCTGTCCATGTGTCTGTTTTCTCATCTATAAAGTAACCAAACTGTCTGGTTCCTAAGACCCTTTGTGTATAAAATTCTAATTGTGTGGAGATGATGATTGAATTGAGGATGGGCCAGGAATAGAAACCAGGTCCTTTGGAGCTATGCTGACTATTCCTTGTGCTGAACTGCTCTGCTTTCCTCTTTTTAATTCTGTTTCATGCTAGTTGTTTGGAGACTTATTAACATTATTCAACATAGCAATATCTGTTCTTCCTCTCTTCTACCTCCAACTCTCAAGAAATGACTGTAAAATTTGACATACTGTATCAGTCTGTGCTAAGGAGGGAAAAGAAGTCTGACTTGATATGTAAACATAGTAATCTCTCCTTAAAGCCTCTCTGACTCATTTGGAGGGCAATGGTCAAGTATTTTAATACCCAAATTCTTCTGAATTACCCACCTTTCTGGGTTACCTTATAAGAGTTCACTTGCTTGGTGACTTGTCTTATATACATATTTGCATTTATACACACATGTACCTAAAGGAATCTAAAATAGTAACACAAATGCATTCCACATCTTTTAGTACCTTCCTTCTATATGTTGCTTCAGTTTATCAATCTCATACATGGTTCTGCCACACAGATTCTTTTGTTGTCTTTCACCCAAGTACAAGAGGAGGTGGCAGGAGGCAGAGCTGTGCATCATGGGACATATGCTGTTTGATTTAACAGATATCATAACAGAGTAGATAAGAACATGGCTTGTGGGACCAGTCTGTTGTTGCTTACTAAATACATGATGTGGGTTTAGTCAGCCCCTCTTCAAAACAGGAATAAGATCTCATAATATTGTTGGGGCTTCATAAGAATACAAGTAAAACACTTAAAATAATACCCAGTGTGTCCCCAGTACTTAGTTTTCTGAAGCCAAGGACCCATGTGTTATGCATGTTGTATCCCAGGTAAAATGCTGTGTTTATACATATTAGGAATTCAGAACATCGTTATTCAACAATCAAATTAGACACCTAAATGGGTATTCTTCTTCATAGCCATGCTTTTTCCATAAGATGTAAAGGAGTATTAGGGTGAGAAATCTATAAGCACTGAGTATCTTATATTGGTATATATTGGGGGTCATACTGGATATTCTACATTCTTTACCTAATTTAATTGCCCAGTGAGTTTTATAGATCAAATAATTGAGGCTTGGAGAAGTTAAGTAACTTGTCCAAGACCATACTGGAGTATGTTTGAATTCAAACTCAGTATTGTTTGCTTTCTTATATACTCCACCCTGGCCCGACAACAGAATCTCTTCAATTCTGGTAGGCATAGTCCACATTGGGAAAAGGTGTACATTTTCTTGAGGTCATAATCCTGCATCCAGGACCCTTAGAAAATAATTCTTTAAAAGCAGACTCTATCTTAGGATCTAGTTAGCATTAAGTTGATCTTAGCTTAAAAACCTTGGTCTTAGTCCTCCCCCAAAAGTGTTTTAAAAGTCACAAAAATGGAAATCATGAATTGAACTGACAACTGCAAAGTGATACTCCAGGATTAATAAAGCATACCAATCATGAATAGTACACATTGTATATGCAATAGAATATAGAATCTGTACTCACATTGAAGGAGAGATTTACAGTACTAGATGAAAATGGGGAATGCCTAGCTCTTGATGCTTGGGTTTAATTCAGTTTGCAGTTGCTACAATGATGCTGTTGAAGAAATAGGAAGGATATTATCTGGCTGTTGTTGGCTGAGAGTCAGATGGTTTCAGCTAGGCTCTTTTGCATTGTGTTTGGTTGGGTCCTCTCTGTTGAGCAAATTTCTTATACTCCTTCTGGGACCAGGGAGATAGTAAGATTTCGTTCTACTTGTGATGATGGTAAAAGCCCTAGAGGGACTCACACAAGCCCAGGCTCAGAACTGACACCATGTCCCTTCTGCTTCATTCTATAGCCAAAGAAAGTGACATGTACAAAACCAAAGTCAGGTTGTGGAGAAATATGCTCTGTGCTTCTAGGGAGAAGAACTTCAGAATCCCTTGTCAAAGGGTAGACAATCAGAGAGGTTGAATACCTGACAGAAATGATACAGTCTTGCACCAAGCTTATAGTCAAGGTGTGCTCCAGGATGTGCCTATTTGTTCTTTCAACTTTGGTTGAGCAGCTAAAACAAAAAAAGAGGAGGTGGCATCTCTGTTTGTTTCTTCTATTTTCCTTTTTTTAGAATCACAACTGACATCCCACTAGTGAGGCCAAGATGGAAAATGCCTCCTTCAATCCGCCCTCCCCTGTGGGCACACGAAGTGAAGAGTAATTTAAAATGAACAGACTGCTTGTGGATTTTTCAGAACACCTGCATCTTATTTTAGAAGCAATTGACGCTCTTGGCCTGGTTTGTGCTTGGGCAATTTAGAGTGATTAAAGAATTTTGCATTTCACAAGTGCTTCTGTGTTCAGATGAGCCAAATGGGGGTGGGCACAAATCTTCAGGGCTCTTTCTTTTTAATGTACTTTTAATTACTAATCACCTAAGAAAGTGGCCAACATGTGAATTTCCCAGTGTCCCAGTTTGAATTCATAGCAGAACAAATGTAGAAGCCTCCCTGGCAAACTCCAGCTTGCCTGGGTATTTTCCCCTTCCTTTCTCATATTTAACAACAGGAAGTCCTTGCCCCTGTGTTTGCATTTGTTCACATGGTGTAGGCTTGAAGGAAGTCAGCTTCAAACTAGTGCTCTCTTAAGTGCCCATTGTCTTTCATTGATGAGATGAAGTGGGGAGAAGAGAGACGCATGTAATAAAAGAAAACCAAGGAGATGGTGACGCAATGAGAATACAGTATTTTAGAATATTTTAATACATTTTCCCATTTTTCATTTGATTGTGACTTCAATATTCAAGTGGAAGAAACTTTTGCCTTAAGGAAGACTAGGATTATTAAAGGCATAAAGCAGTAGGAGAAAATTGTGTGCAACTTTTGATGGTCTTGAAGTCTAAAAGGATTTCCCAAATTGTGGAAATTTCCCTTGCATATCAAGACTAAGCTTGTATATCAATGATTGTAGAATTTTATTCCAGACATTCATATAGAGAAGACTCAGACTATAAATATAGAGGGATGCTATCTGACAAGAAGTGCACAGGGAAATGGGAAGGAGAGAGTTCAGGAGGCTGAAGGGCCACACCGATCCCAGATGTGCAGAACACCTGATGCATTGAGACCAGGTGCCCACCACCTCATCCAGGTTAGAAGAGTTCTGCAAAGACCACAGAGAAGGAGAACAGAAACTGAAACCCCTTCCCTGAGGCTAGGGCCACGTGAGCTTCCCTCTACTCCCAGACAAGCCTTCGAAAGGTGAGAGGGGTGGGAAGACCCTTTCAGAGAAAAGAAATGGTGAGCGTGGTGGCACACACCTGTACTCCCAGCTGCTGGAGGCTAAGGCAGGAGAATCACATGAGGCCAGAAGTTCCAGACCATCCTGGGCAACATAGTGAGACCTCATGGGGGCAGAGGGGAGGAGCATTTCATCTTGAAGAATGTTAGTTTTTATTTCAAAACTCAGAAAAAGGTGAATTAGTAGGAAGTAAAAGAAACAACTTTTTTGAGATACTGGAGTTTGAACCCAGGGCCTTCACACTGAGCTATATCCTCAACCCTTTTAAAGAAACTACATTTTTGTAATCTGATTTGAGTGAAATCTCCTCACTGCCTATTCACCTGAAGACATATATTTCTGAGAATGAAAATATATACTGTATATAGAATTATAAATATATATAGAATTAAAATATATATAGAATATATAGAGAATTTAAAAGTATATATGTATGTATAAAAGTGACAGGAGGAGAGATGTCTTTACCCTTCCATGGTATGTGGAATTGGAGTCCTTAATCTTGATGGGCAGTAAGATCTCAGCTGATATCTGAGAGCCATTAGATATCAAGAATTTGAGCATCTTTATTGTCAACCATTATACTGACATTTAATATGTTGTTTAAAATAACCTTGCAAAAAATGTTGTGGTTTAGGTAGCAGTGTTGCCATTTATAGGTGGGAAACTGGAGGTTCAGAATTGCTCTGAAAGTTTATTAAAGATAATTGTCCACTGTCTTGCTAACCTAGACTTAACTCCAAAGTAGACATGCTTTCACATACTATGTTTGATATTCTTCATAAATGTATGTTTACATGTTAAGATTATTTAGCAGCATACATTTTCCTCCTTGTAGCCTTCCTCTTCTGGGTTCTGCACCCTGGTTTTTTCTTGGTCCTCATATTTGTAGGGAGACTAGTTCTCTCTGGACATCAGTGTTTCTGTACTTGGTTCTCACTTGTGTTCCTATAGGCTGTCTCCTGTGGTCTGATGGGCACTTGTCAGTGTCCCTCAGCCATGGCAGGGGACAGGTGCATGGATCTCAGTGTCCATGCACATTGCCCCCAGAGGAACACAGTGTTACCTGGGATCTATGATTGTGGCTAGGACTTGGGCCTAAGGCCATCCATTTTATATTGAAAAATGGCAGTGGTGACACTGCTATGGAGCTGCCTTCAGGTTAGCTGATAAGAACTTCGATTATATGTGACATTTTGATATAGGCATGTTATCTCTAAGTACTGTGAGTGCCAAATCCCAACATGTCTATCCTTGCAGGTTCTGTTGTGATGTGGGAGCTATAAAACTTTTCTTTTTATTTTGTTAGTCATTCTCTGAATAAGCCTTCTCCTGTCTTACTTTTCTGTCTTGGAAATACATATATATTAAGAAAACCTTACAATTCAGTGACTGAAGCAAATATTATGTATGGTTATTAGAAGCCTACCTAGAGTCATTGATTGCATCTGGGAGAATTTGAAATTGCTTCTTAGCCTATAAATCCAAAGTTGTAAAGAAGAACAGACAAATCAGGAGGCAGCACTCCCCTTAATCCCTTGAGCTCTTGATTTTAGGAAGTAGGCCTACAAAGCATTTCTTATACTGCTGCTTTGCAGGGTAATCCTGCTATCTGCATTCATGAGTTAGCTTTCTTCATGGTTCATTGTCTCAGAATGGTAGTGCATATCATAGCAGATGTCAGAAATGTGTGCAGGTGTCTTGCTTATTTGCAAAAGGACTCCAAGAGGGGATAGATGGCACGACACTGCCCACAAACCCAGAAAATATACAGCATACGGCATGTAGAACAGGTTGGCCACACAACAAAGGTGAACTGTGCAAATAATAATGCAATGCTAATCATCCCCACTAAAATCAGTGAGACAGCTGAAATACATGAACACTTCTGCTCTATGAAGTTGTTATTCCACTTTTAGGGATCTTTGCAAAAGAACTAATGAAAAATGCAGAAAAAGTTATACTGATTATATAGTATCAGGTTTATTAATTTCTCCAGTACTTTAAAATGTTACCTGTAAGACCATAAGGGTTGATTTAGCCTGCTTTGGAAGGTAATCCTTTGATCACATTTTCTTTATTTGTAATGGTTATTAGACAATGGCAATTGTCTGCTTTTCTTATGTCACCTTGTTACTTCATATTTTTCTAATTTCCCTCAACATTTTATTTTGAAAATTTTCAAAAAAAATCTGAAAATATCAAAAAAACTTTACAATAAAGAATCATATATTTGTCACCAAGATCCTACCATTAACATTTTACCATGTTTGCTTTGTTTCATTTCTGTCAACCTTAGTGCATTAGAAAATAAATTGCAGGCATGATAATAGGATTTAAAAAGTGAAAAAAGGGGAGGTTTTATGTCTTTTTGTAGAATATTACTTGGTGTATCAAAGGAGGTCTTGGGAAGAAAGAAACAGCATATCAAATTAAGCAGTTTGGGTAACAGAGTTCCCAGAGGTGGCAATGATTCAATGCCTAGGGGCAAGTGATAGTGGGACACTAATGCCACCCCTGCCTGAAGGGGTGAAGTAAAAACATGCTCAGTAGGATTAGAGTAGAGACTCCCTCTGTGTGTGGAGGGAGAAATACAGGAAAGGAGTGGGAGAAAAAACACTGAGCTTACCCACCTCCTTTCCTCCAGTTCTAATTCTTGGGCAAAGAAGTCAGAATTCAATAGTTTGGTTTCATGGTGGAGAGCAGGATAAAGATGGAGAGTTGCTCAGGACAGGAGAATGGAAGATCTTCCAGCACAATTTTGACTTTTTTAGCTAGAAGTATTTGAGTCATTTAAGTTGCATAAATTTTAGGAAAAACAGCATGCTCACTGGTAACCTACATTTTGAAAGACTTGGAGTAATTTAAGTGAATGTCAACGTTAGGTACCCAGGAAATGTCAGTTAAATTAACATTAGAATTATGAAAATTTAAATTTAAGATGATTGAAGCTGGAAAATCTGATGACAAAGTAATGGAAATGCTCTTTGGATCAGAGGTGACTATGAGGGGAGGAGAGAGAAAGAAAACTATGTGATTGATTGATTATGCTGCAGACATTTGTTCCAGTGGGTCTCCTGTCTCATTAAATAAAATAAATTGCAAGAGCAAATGACTCTGTCCACAGCATGAGTGTGCATCTCAGCTGCACACATCTGGCCTACTGCTGGCTGACTGCCTGGCCTGCTGGCCTGCATGGCTGAGAAAGTTCAGTCTGGAGCCCTAGGTGGAGTCAACATAGGTGAATTCTCAAAAGAAGCATTTGTAACTTTGCATTTCCTTTGGATTTGGATGTCTTAATCTATTGAACAAAGAATGTATATAAGGTGCCATTTTGCTGCTGTGGGGAATACAGAAGGGCTGCCCATGAACTTCTTTTCAGTTAATGAGCTAAAATGAGGCATAAAGGACATCATCTTTGCTGGTGTCGCTGAGAGATAATTTTACCTTGGGATGATCCCACATATGGAAATATAATCACTGGTTTCTGTTTTGTCTTACTATTCTGATTCAAACCAAGGATGAAGAAGTAGAAAAGAGGCCCCTGCTGTATGCATAGCTGATACTGTACTATTTGCTGCAGTTGCCCTGTCTCTCCAAGTCTGCTCCTATATTTGAGAAGTCTATGTCTTGTGAATTTGGGAAGGAGACCAAATCTCCTCTCTCTTCTCTCGGTAGTTGAAGACTTTGTAGATTGGTCATGATGGAGCTGGATTTGACTAAACAGTTAAATGAGTCAGAGGGGACAAGAAGTACTTTTTCTCCACTGGCAGTTGCCATTGAGCAGTAATTTCTTTACCAGAATTGGTTCAAAGAGAGTTGTTAGTCATTTTTCCTGCCTTCCTCATCTCAAGAGTGGATTCCAAACCTTCTTAAAGACCATGTGAACTACCCCAATTTTTTTAACGTCACTGTTTTTCTTCTTTCTCTTATTTGTAATTATGATCCTTGAGTACACATAAATCCATGCTTCAAACATTATCATATCCTAATAAATACATGTGCACAAGCTAGGGATAATTTCACAGACAATTCCTAAACCATACTCTTAAATGGCTAATAAGCACAAAAGTGTTCTACTTTATTAATAATCAAATAAGTGTGATTTTTAAAAGAATACAATTTTTCAATTATTTTAATTGCTAATGTTTTTACAAACTATAGTAACCAGTGTTATTGAGAGTAAAGAGGAGGAATTCATTAAACTCATTATGATTGCTGGTGGAAATAGGAGCTAATGAATACATAAACCTTATGTATAAAGGATGTTGCTTCTCACAATGTTATTTATAATAATGAAAATATGAAAACAACCTACATATACAATAGAGAAGTGATTAAAAAATTGTACTCATACAATTCAATAGTGTTAATCTAGTATCAATGTGATTTGAAAACAATATTTAATTATATAGTTCAGGAAATAATATTGTTTTAAAATAAAGATATTTAACCATGGGGGTAATATTTCTGTCAAAATTATTAAAAAGTGTGTTATTATGTTAAGCTGCTGATATTACCAGAAAAAAGTTTACTGAAATGTTTACACTGTTATCTCTGGGTTATGAACAAATAGGAAGTATTTTTTCTTTATTCTTATTAGTACATACCAAGTAGTCCTCAACTGGAAAGTAAAACTGTATTTTTAAGACCATGGTCATCAGTTTCTTCCTTACAACCTACCACTCAGCCCATCTGCTACAGCTAACATCTGTTTTCTCACACCATTTCAATTTTTTTGTTCTCTCTTGAAATCGTGGCATTTAAAAAAATAATTAGCCCTCTAATATGTTCATGTAATGCCCAAGTTACTGTGCCAGTTTTTATCCCTCATTTCACCCACCTGGACAAATGCAGGCTGTGTGAGGTTTTTGACTAAACCTCTATTGTTTGACATTTAAACACCTATTTACCCGTAGCCCTGAAATTACCTACTGAACCTTGATTCTCTTTCCAGTTCTGCCTCAAGTCAGAAAATAATATTTATTCCCTAAATAGACAAGGGCAGGAGTACATTCAGTTATGTTTAATTGTATGCCTGGGATTGAAGGAAGATAAATTATTGAAAACATTAGTTCCTGGAGATAGTTATACTGCTTATGACTAAATAATGAAATAAAGAGAAATTTGCTTCTGTACTGGAGGAGTAAAATGGAGATAAGTGGCATACATTTAAAACTTATTGATGTACTACTACTCTTTCTGAGTCTGGCTTATTTTGCTTAACATGATGATCTCTAGTTCTGCCCATTTTCCTGCAAATGACATAATTTTGTTCTTCTTTATGACTGAATAATATTCCATTGTGTATATATGAGGTATAATTGAAAAGTACAGTAAATGCTTAAATTTTAAAAGAAATTATTACAGTAAAAGACACATTCACATTAGCTCCCCTGGCAATACTCCACCGCACTTCAAACATACTTATCTCATCATTCTTCCCATTTTCTGAAGCAGTTCTGGGAGTCCTCTTTGGTATCTTATGTTGTGCTGTCATGGCTGCTTTAATGTCTTAAGCAATTCAAAACACTTACCTTTCATGGTCGTTTTGACTTTAGAGAAGAGCCAGAAGTTGCATAGTACCAGATCCAGAGAATAAGGTCAATGAGAACACACCAGAATGTTTTGATGAAAGCTTACCTTTTGTTGGATGGCATTTGGCAATAGTACCCACTATATTTTTGAACACACCTCATAAACACACTTATGAAAAGGACTTCCAGAACTGCTTCAGAAAGTGGAAAGATCAATGGGATATGTGTGAAGTGAGAAGAAGCATTTTCAATGGAATTAATGGTAATGTGTCTTTTACTGTAATAAATTTTAAAAAATTTAAAAATATATTGTAATTTTTGAACATTTCTTATGTACCACATTTTTTTTTTGCCCATTCTGTTATTGGGCACCAAGGCTGGTTCCATATCTTGGCTATTGTGAATTATACCACAACAAACAGATATGCAGATATCTCTATAATATACTGACTTTAATTCCTTCAGTTATTGTTTTCCTAATTTCTTTATCAGCTAGTTCATTATTTGTATATAGAAAAAACAACTGACTTTTATGTTTTGATTTTGTATCCTGCTACTTTGCTGAATTTATCATTTCTAAAAGCCTTTTGGTGGAGTCTCTAGGGTTGCCTAAAGATAGGATCATAATGTCTTCAAATAATGATAATTTAATTTCTTCCTCTCCTAGATGCATCCCTTTTCTTTCTTTTGCCTAATTGCTCTAGCTAAAATTTAAAGTGCTATAATTGAAATAGTAGTGGTGAGAATGGATATCCTTGCCTCATTCCTGATTTTAGAGGAAATGTTTTCAGTTTTTCCCCATTCAGAATGATATTGGCTGTGGGTTTGTGGTATATAGCCTTTACTGTATTAAGGTGTGATCCTTCAGTACTCAGTTTCTCAGGGCTTTTTATCCTCAAAGGATGTTGAATTTTGTTGAAGGCTTTTTCCATGTCAATTGAGATAATCCCATTTTTAAAAAATCATTCTATTTATATGATGTATTACATATACTGATTTGCATTTTGAACCATCCTTTCATCCTGAGAATGAAAGCAACTTGATCATGGTGTATGATCTTTTTAATGTGTTGTTAAATTTGACTTGTATTATGATTTATATCTGGATGTCCCCTCCAAAGGCTCATGAACACATAGGTGGAGCTTTTGGGAGGTAATTGGACCGTAGGAGCATGATAATCATCAGTGGGTTAGCCCACTAATGAGTTTAGAGCTAAATGTTATTTGGGGAGGTGGAGTCTGATCAGAAGAGGCTGATTACTGCGGGTGTTGCCTGGAAGGGTCTATCTCCCTTTCCAGCTCTTCTCTTGACTCTGTCTGTGCTTCCTGGATGCCCTGAAGTAGGCAGTTTTCATCTGCCTAGGCCCTTCTATCGTACCCTCCTTCCTTAGAGGTGGCTCACAGTGTAGTAAACACCTACAAACTGTGAGCCAAAATAAACCTCTCTTCTTTAAGTTATGGTGTTCAGGTATTTTGTTCCAGCAGTGAGGGAGTGGCTCAGACAATTTGCAAGTATTTTAGCATCTGTGTTAAGATATGAGTCTGTAGTTTCCCTTTATTATTGTGTCTTTGTCCAGTTTGGGTATCAAGGTCATATTGGCCTTCCAGAATGAGTTTGGAACTATTCCCTCCCTCTGTATTTCATGGAATAGTTTGAGGAGCATTAATATTAGTTTGCCCTATTCTCCTCCTTCTTCATCTTTCATTTCTTCCTCCTCTTCTTCTCCTTCTCCTTTTCCTTTCCTTCTCTTTCTTGAATAGCAATGTTTTATTTTGAGAAAAAAATAAAAGAAAAATGCATAACAAAGTAATAATAGAATAACAATGGTTAATACCCTGTGTATTATTATGTTCTTTAAAGGTCTGGCAAAATTCAGCTGTGCACTCTGGTCCTAGACTTTTCTTTTTTGGTAGATTTTTGATTACTGTTTCAATCTCATTGCTTGTTTATTATTTATTTTTTTTTTTGGTACTGGGGATCGAACTTGGGACCTTGCGATTGCGAAGCTGGTGGCGGAACCACTGAGCTAAATCCCCGGCCCTCATTGCTTGTTATCGATCTCTTTAGTTTTTTTCTTACTATCCTCTTAGTTCAATTTTGGTAGGTTATATGAGTCTAGAACTTCTTTTATTTCTTCCATATTCTCAAACTTTTCAAAGTAGTCCCTAATGATCCTCCAGAACTCAGTGGTGTTTTGTATAACATCTTTTTTCTTATTTCTAATTTTATTGATTTGGGTCCTCTCTTTCCTTTGTTAGTATGGCCCAGGGCTTATTTTATCTATTAAAAGAACCATCTATTGTTTCATTGATTCTTTTAGTCTCTATGGATTGTTCCTTTAGCCTCCATTTCATTAATATCAGTGCCAATCTTTTAAATTTCTTTTCTTCTCTTAGGTTTTGTTTTGGTTTGTTCTTGTCTTTCTAAGACCTTGTGATACATCATTAGGTTACTTATTTGAGGCCTCTCTGATTTTTTTAGATAACCTTTAATAGCAATAAACTCCTGTCTTAGAAAAATATTTGCTGTATCCCAAAGATTCCAGCATGCTGTGTTCCCATTTTCATTTGGTTCTAGGCATATTTAAAATATTCCCTTGATTTCTCCAATGACCTCTTTATTGTTCAAAATTGAATTGTTCAATCTCCATGTGTTTATGACATTTCTGAAGTTTCTCTTGCTATGAATTTCTAATTTTATTTTGTTATGATCTGATAAGAAAGTATTTTAATTTTTTTGGTAACTTTTAAGGCTTGCTTTATGGCCTAAGATATGATCTATTTTGGAGAACATCCTGTGAGCGGTTCTAGTTGTTAAATGGAATGCTCCATAGACATCTGTTATGTCCATTTAATTTATGATGTAGTTTAACTCTGTTGTTTCTTTATTAATTGGGGGAAGAATCTGGATGACCTATCAGTTGGTGAAACTGCAGTATTAAAGTCACCCACTATCATTTATGTTAAGTAGTGTTTGTTTTATGAAATTGGGTACACTGGTGTTTGGTGCATATATATTTATGATTGTTATATCTTCTTGGTGGATCATTCCTTTTACAATATACAGTGGCCTTCTTTATCTTTTCTAATTTTGTCTTGAATTTTGCTTTGTCCAACATGAGTATAGTTAGTGCTGCTTGCTTAGGATTTCATTTGCATGGATATTGTTTTCCATCCTTTTACCTTCAGTCTATGTGTGTCTTTGCTACTGAGGTATGTTTCTTGTAGGTAGCAAAGTGTTGGATCTTAGTTTTTAATCCAGCCTGTCAGTCTGCATCTTTTAATTGATGATAAGATCATTTACATTCAGAGTTATTATAGAAATATATATGCTTATTCCTGTCATTTTGTTGTTTTTCTAATGTTTTCTAATTGTCAAATGCTTATCTTCTCTTTCTTTCTTGTTTGTAGGATTCCCTTAATTATCTTCTAAAATTATGGTTAGTGGTCATAAATTCCTTTAGTTAATGCTTACATTAGAAGGTCTTTATTTCTCCTTTGATTTTGAAGCTTTATTGGATATAATAATCTAGGTTCACACTTATTTTCTTTCTGAGCTTGAAATATATCTTTCATGCCCTCCTGACCTTTAGAGTTTCTAGAGAAATCTACAGTTATTCTTTTACGTTTGGCTCTATAAGTGATTTGACATTTCTCACTTGTAGCTTTCAGTATTCTTGTTCTATACTCAGGACATTTTAACTACATGTAAGGAATGTGGGTAGGTTCTTTTATGGTCATAACTGTTTGAAGTTCTAAATGCTTCCTTACCTCAATGTCCATATCTTTCCCAAGATTTGGTAAGTGTTCTAACTTTCTAAATGAATATTCAGAAAATAATAATGAATTATTATTCATTGAATAGATTTTCTTTGCCATTAGTCAGAACCTCAGCACTTTCTTGTAAACCAAAATTTTTTAAGTTGCACTTTTTAATTATGTGCCAGAGTTCTCGAATGTTTTATTCATTATTTCTTTTTAAAATATGAGTGTGATAATTCTTGAACCTTATCTTCAAATTCTAGAATTCTGACTTTTGCTTAATCTATTCTACTGGTGAGACTTTCTACTGAGTTTTTTATATTTAACTTACTGTGTTTTTCTTATCCAAGATTTCTGTTTGTTTCTCCCTCACAATCTCTGTATCTTTTTTGAATTTCACCTTCATATCCTGCATTGTCTCTCTTAATTCATTCAGGTGTTTGTTTGTATCCTCTTTAAAGTCCCTAATATTTTGCTTTGTTTTATTTTTTGAGACAGGCATTGCTAGCCTAGTCTGGCCTTGAGCTCCTGGTAATCTTCCTGCTTGAGCCTCCCAGTGCTGAGACTACAGGCATGTGCTATCATACCTTATTTTCATTAATCATTTTAAAAATGAGTCTTTCTGAGCAGAGGATTTAGCTCAGTGGCACTGCACCTCTCGCAAGCACAAGACTGAGTTCAATCCATGGTACCCCCCTACACCCCAAATTAGTCTTTCTGATTCTTTGTCCACTTCGTTACTGAAGAATTATGAATCTTTGGGAAGTCACGTTTCCTTGTTTTTTCAGGCTTCTTGTGTTTCTATACTGAGATTTGTGCATTGGTTTGATGGATATGTCTTCCACTTTTATGTGAGGGCTATCTTAGTGTCCAGCCTTCTTTTAAGGTCTCGATGTCCAGCACTGCTCAGAGAGGAGACAGCAAACCACAGTAATGATGACTACAGAAAATCAAAACAGACATTTATATATAGTAAAAACCAATTAATGTAGAAAAAAACCCCAGCAACTATAATAAAGGTTAAACTAAAGGGCCAAAAATTAAAAAAGATTAAAAGTAATAATAATAAAATAATAATAGTAAAAATGGGCAGAGAAAGGGAAAAATGAATGATGTTAAAACTTTTTAAAAAGAATGAGAAGAAAGGTGAGATGCAAGAGGAGAAAAAAACTGAACAATATCTACATAGTCTTTGGGGTCAGAAAGATTATGGACCAACATTTATTCCTGGTCAAGTTGCTATTTCATTGATTGTTCATTCATTAATTTTGTTCAATCCATCCATGAATCTCCATTTGTTATATATTCATTATTTTAAAGATTATACATCAAAGCAGCAGAAAAAATATCCTTAAGCATTTTAATCTCCTTGGACTACATCACATTCTGTGCTTCTTGACTCTTACAAGTTTTCAGTGGCATGACATGTTTTCCATGCTGAAATAAATTAAGGGACTTGTATTACAGTTAACTTTTTTCTTCGGAAGATTTGGCTACAGTTATATTAAGTATAACCTTTGGAAGGCAGACTGTAAAGAACAAAAACACTGATATAAGAGAGAACTGAATTTGAGTCCTGGTCTGCTGCTTAGATGTGACCTTTGGTAATATATTTATCTCTTTTAAGCTTCAGTTATCTCATTGTAAAATGGAGTTTAAAACACACCTTGTGGTTGTTATGAAGATTGAATGAGATAGTATATTTAAATAGTCAAGCATGTTACCTGGCATATAATTAGATTTCCACATACGTTAATAAAGATTACAGTATTACTAGAGTCATATACAGTGAGGAGTCAGTGTTCTAAATCAATTTTACAGAACTTTCCAACAAGTCTTAGTGAATAGAATTGAATAGAATAAGTAGAACTGAAACACTAAGTTTGTTTTTCTAGTTCTATTAGATGTTGCCCCAATCATGTTTTTTATCTCCCCTTATTTTGAAATGTAGTACAAAACAACTAGTAAGGAAAACAATTATTATTGTATAGTGAAGCAAATGAGTTAAAACTTACAGAAATTGTGTTTTTTTTTCAATATGCACAATATGTTTTAGTGTCATATGAGAGTCTTCTCTAAAGAACTTTGAAAAACAGAGTTTAATCTGGAATGAGAGCTGTGTAGTTATACATTGTATTATCCAGCTTTCCTTTACTGCAACAATGTGTCTAAGATAACTAACTTCTAAGGAGGAGAGGTGAATTGGGCTTCTATCTCTGGAGGTTGCAACCCATGGTTTGTTGGGCCCATTGCTTTGGGCCTGTGGTGAGGCAGCACATGATGATGGAAGACATGGCAGAAGAAGCTGCACATCTCATGACAGCCAGGAAATAAGGAGAGAGAAGAAATGGTTTCCCACAATCCCCTTTGAAGCCATATTTCCAGTGACCTAAGACTTCCTATTAGGCTCCACCTCTTAAAGGTTTCACTGCCTACCATTAATGCCCAGCCTGGGACTAAGCCTTTAACACATGGGCCTTTGAGGGGCATTCCAAGTCTAAGCTATAGCATTCATACAGGCCTTGCAATTTAAAAATAAAAATGGCAAAAAAGTGATTATATTTTTCATGTTCTATTTTGCTCATTCTCCCATTCTTTCCTGATTGAAATCAGGAAACCAACATGAATTGAGGATCTACTATATGTCCAGCATCATGAGGACTCTGGCATGGAAAGAGTCATGAGATATGGATATCATAGTACAGTCCCTAGGAGTTTATTCCAGATCTGATATTTTGACTTCAAATACCATACTGTTCCTTTATAGCTCTGTGTAATTGTCTTAGTTACTTTTCTCATTGCTGAGGCAAAATACCCGACACTCAAAGTTAAAGCAGGAAAGGTTTATTTTGGCTCACAGTTTGGAGAGGTTCTAGTCCACAGTTGGCTGGCTTCAAGGCAAGGTAGCATGACAGAGGGGCATCGCAGACCAAAAATAGTTCATTGCAAGTGGGCAGGCAAAGCACATTATCCCTCTTTCTATTCCTTATATTTTATACAGGCTACCCACCCTAGGGTAGGTGTAGCACTCATACCCTTAGTCCTAGCCAGAACTATGCCAAATCAGTCAGTGGACTGATTTAGTACTCACACATCCTTGATCCAAGCAGCACACACTCTAGATTCAGCCACCTTTGAAAAGCCTTACTTATGACTACCTGAGGCTTTGGGCACAAACCATAACACAAACTATAGCACACCAACCATAACAGTGACCTTCAGTACATTTATTCTTCCTGAGTCTCTGTTAACTATCTATAAGGAGGATATAATGACAGTAGTTAAACTGATGGCTACTATGAATATCTTATAATACCTATTATTAAAATGGTTTAGCATAAACAGAAATAATTTATTAACAAATATAACAATATAAATTTAACTTCGTGGACCTCTCAGTCTAGTGCATACAGTGGATTTGAAATAAGCAATGAGAAAATATGATGTAAGGAACATACAGAGGTTCTTGGGCTCATACATAGAGGAAAGATTTGCTTTTATCTGTCTGAGAGACTCAAGTAAAATGTGACAGAGGCCACAGAGAGTGATCAGACATTCCACATACTGTGACTGAAACATAGACTGAGGCTATGGGGAAATAGTTGTAGGAATGTGATCAGAACTCATAGATAAAGATGCAGAAATAAAAGGAAAAAGAAGCTTTGCTTTAACTAGTTTTTCTTCTACATCTGTATATTGCTTTCTTGTTGCTCACCTTCCCTATCTTCTAGCTGCTCTAATCCAGGGATGTTTGTCGGTATATTTTTAGGGTATGTTCAGAGCAGGTCAAGCAAAAAGAATCCATACTGTTTGTAAAGACTTCATGAAAAATGTCCCCTTGCCTTCCTCTTACAACACAGAACTGGAGAAAACAGACCTAGTGTCACCATTTAAACCAGATATGAAATGGAAAGGCTTTACAGTGTGCCAGAGTCATCCTTCAAGCTCTCCATGGATGCTGTATCCTTTTATTCTCATACACTCCTTCCTGCAAGGGAGACCTCATGGTCTTCATTTGCACATGAGAAAACTGAGCACTGGGAGGTAAAAATGCTGGAACTTGTGCAAGTTTCAAATTACAGGGTAGAAACAATGACCTGCTTGTCCAAGTAGCCTGCTGAGTAGCAAAGGCGAAAATAAATTCTTTTCACCATGGACATTGTCAATATGCGTTATTCCATCTTTTTAAAAATGTGTCTGAAGTGTGTTGAATTGATTAACAAATACTCATACTTGTAGTTTAAGCACTCTTTTTTTCTTTCTGTGCACCATGTCACTTTGCCCTCTTTATTTGAGCAGTGTACCCTGTGGTGTGTAAATAAGAGATGACAACTCTTATTTATGGGGGTGGAAAGGATTTGATGAAAAAGAAGCATGCATAATTCAAATAGCAAGCCCTGTCCCACTCAGTTCTTGAATAAATAATTTGAAAATTCTCTGGACTTCTGCCAAAAACTGCCCCTCCTCCACCCACTGCCTTCCAGAAATCTCAGAATCATATCCAGCAGGGTGTAGGGAGATAAGGGTGAGTAGAGATAAGATTTGTTTTCTCTGAATCTAATTATTGTCAATTGTAGCATTTTCTTCATGTTTTATGATGAATATTGTTGGGTTTAATTTATTTTTGACAATAGGCAAGTTGAGATGCAGAGCTGGTCAAAGGTATCCCAAGGTACTATTGCATACTGGTGGGAGCGATGAGTAGGAATGAGCCATTTGAGTACCAGTGTAGGGTTCAGGCCTTTGGGTTTGTTCTCTGTTCTTAAACCTTATTTACCCCATGAGCAAATGTTGTGCTTATCTCTAGTTCTTCGCATTGTGAGAGTCTTTTCAGGTATGTGTCTACTAGACCCAGGTGTTACATGTTTACTTTTAAATATATGTAAGCAGCCTAAATTTTTTGATGACAGTTCAGATGTGAAAGGATATGAGTTTGTTTTTCTATAGCAGAAAGTAATTTGCATCTGAGCCCCTATGTCTTCATGATACTGATGGTGACACTAACTTGCCTGTTACTTAGAAGTAACTTTGTCATTCATTTTATTCTGATTGTCTAGGTTAACGTAGTCATTTTGGTGTAGTCAGCTGAGGATTTAATTGTAGTCGATTCAGAATTCAAATTTCATATCCAGTGATCTTCCATTTCAAGGAGCCTCCTCTTCCTGTTCTTTTTCCAATAGAGTGCTCAGGTTCAGAGGGGACTTGTATAACTACACAGCATCAGAAAGAGTCCATCTTTTATATAGCTCCTGGATTCCTGCTCACTCATTCTGAACAGAATGTCTGTATCCACTGTACTAAGTGAAAAATGGGTGGATGCAGGCAGGAGGGAGGCAACAAAGGAGGAAATGAAGATTAAAGGAAGTTACTGCACTTCTGGAGAAGTTTCCCCAGGGAGATGACTTGACAGGTGACATCACATTCATACATGGCCCACCCAAGGTTCCTCTGAGATGGTGTGAATGCCTATTTGTGTCATTATTGCTAAAAAACAATTCCAAGTGAATTTCCTACCAAGGTTATATTGTTAACAAGCCAGAATTTTTGTTCTAGAAGCCCAACTGGGGATGCAGGGATATTAAACAGGAATGATATAAAAAGCTAGTTAATAAACACCATGAAGGACTTCTTTCATGGCAGCCAAGGACTTACGGTGGTGTCTGACTGTGTTCAAGAACCGTATCATATGATGATAGCAACTGCAGTACTAACACAAATATTTGTCCTGGTGCTTTGATGGTCTTTTGATTAGAAATCTAGGGTTAACTAGCTAGACATACCATACACTCACTGAGCAGAAATTTAAATCAAATGTAAAATTCAAATCCTGTTGATAAATATTTTGGCTGTTTCCTACTTGAGGCCAGCATTTAGCCAACGTATTTGTTAACTGAGCTGTGATTTGTTCTTTTGGATTCCAATTCACTAGTTCTGTGTCACTCTTTGGCTGCTGACAGGGCTTGCTGCAGAGGAAGTTGAAAAAAAAACTAATAATGATCCAAACAACTAATGGAATAAAATTGGAAACCAATTGAGAAAATTATAGAGGATAAAATCAGCTGAACTGGGAGTAGAAGAGATAAGGATGATTATGCTAACTCCTTCATGAAAATATTTCTTCTTGCCCTACCAGATGCAGCTTCTCCTTTTACCAGCCTATCCTCTCAAGACATTCACCCACGTCTCCTGCATGCCACATGGATTTATATATGCATGGGATTGTTTCCTCCTGACTAGACATAAAGGTCTTTGAGATTAAGACTACCTTGTCCATCTTGTAGTACATTATATGGTGCTTCACACATGCGAGATAATTGGACTGTAAAATAATACAATTATAAAGGAACTTTGAAATAGCATAATGTAACCCCTCCATTAATAGGTGACAGAATTGAGAAGGAAGATATCTTAATCTGCCTGGGGTTATGTGGCAGTGGCAACATAGTGAGCAGATGCCAGGTCTCCTCACTCTCAAGCCAATAGTCTTTCTCTGATTATATTATTACATGTTCACATATATTACACATAAACATGCTCCTAGCTGTGACAAAAATATAAAGCACAAAATAAATACATTCTACATTCCTATCAGAATAATTAATAGCTATGTTATATTTAAAATATGTATAAATACATAAAAGACTTGTAACATAGTAACATATAAAATAAAAGGTATATACAAATATGTACTGTTTATGTAAATACAATCACCATTTACTAGTTAAATATATTATCATAAACAAAATATGAATATATAATGTGTATATATATACAAATTTTTACATTAGCTTTTAAATTGATTTTACATGGTAAGCATCTACAGGTGGTATTATGTTATCTCCATCAATATGATCTTTAAAGATTACCTTAAAGATCCATTGTATGTAAACACTTGAAATTTTTTGACTCTTCTCTATGTGATTCAAAATTATTCAAAAATTGTACCATTATAATGCAAATATTTTCTTTCAAAAAAGCCTTTCTCTTCCCTATTAAAATGCAAATATATGACAGTCATGTTTTCACATAATTTTCATGGACACTTCATATTTCTCCTCAAAGGTGACTTCAGAAACCAAGTTATGAACTATTTCAAGGCTTCTAATTCATACTCCAAGATGGTTTTCAAAAAAATGTGTACCAATATATACTCCTGTTATTATTTAACTCATTTGACTAAGTTAGTATATTCAAGTTTTTAAATTTTAAAAGACATTTTTTTATTATCTGAAAACTACAAATATATTTTATTTGATCTGAATAAAACTTCTGATCAGAATTTTCCTATTTTGTCATTGTGAATTATATGTATTTACTGAATTTATGCATAAACATATGTGGATGCATATAAATGTATATATACATGTGCGCACACACACTTATATATAATAACTTAGAATTTATAGAAGCTATTACTGTATTTGCATAATAATGTCCCATTACTTGAGTTTATTTTATTTTATTGTTCTGTGAGATTTTAGTATTTTCTCATTGGGTCAAAATTTTCTATTCATGGAAGTCTTTAAGAAACATTTTAGTGTTAACCAATATAATTATTATTATAATTTTAACCTGAAATTTTAATGTTGTTTTCCTTAATTTAGCACAAAACATTCAAAATTTGTAGGGATTCTTTTAAAATATCATATTATATTCCCTACAGTGATAAGATTGCTAAATGCTTTGCTTACTTTGTCATCCGTAAGAGCTAAACTTTTTCTGTTCTATGCTGAGTTATCTCAGGTGTTTTAATAAAACTAATGTTTAAGAACTAACAGAAATACACCATGATCTTATTTGTATTTTTCTAACATACATTAACATATTGATACACCTACAGAGAGTCGATATGAATATCTGGCAATTTCATCAAATTTTTATTAAGTAAAATTTAAGGTCATGAGATTCTAAAATTTTTTGTAACATTTTGAAATAATTTTGGACTATTATAGAAGTTGCAAAAGTGGTATGGAGACCAGAACAGGCATATCAATAGAAACATAAAATAGTCTGGAGCTACAGATGAAAATGGGGTGACTGCAAATGAGCAGTCCTTCCTTCCTTTCTTCCCTCCCTCCCTCCCTCATTCCCTCCCTCTCTATTTCCCTCCTTCCTTCCTCCTTCTTTCCTTCTGTTTATTTTTGCATGTTCATATTTCTATGAATTTTGTTACCTGTGTAGATTTGTACAGCCGCCAACACAATAAGGATAGAGAGCTGTTCCATCACCCCACACAAAAACTTCCGTGTGCTATTCTATTCTAGTTGCTTCTTATCCCATTCCCAACTCTGCAATCACCAATTTGTTCTCCATTGCTGTAGTTTTGTCATTTGACAATTTTATGTAACGCAAAATGAAATTTCTCATTTTTCCCCTTGTAATAATGCTATTGTGAGCCATCTAAGTTATAGTCCATCAGTAATTTGTCCTTGATATAGCTGTGCAATATTTCATGGTATGGCTATCCAACCATTTACCACCTGGCACAAGACATTTGAGTTGTTTCCAGTTTGGAGCTGTGAGCATTTTTACATAGATTTTTGTGTAAATGTAAGTGTTTTCTTAGGAGTAATAAGTCACATGACATATCAGTTTATAAAAAAACTGCCACACCATTTCCCAGAAGGATAGTACTATTTTACATTCCCACAAGCAATGTATGAGACAGCCAGTAACTCTGCCATCCACTACTGTTGGTTTTCCTAGTGGTATTTTATTTTTTTTAGCCATTCTAGTAGGCATGTAGTGGTATTTCACTATGGTTTTCATTCTGATATCCCTAATGTCCAGAAATGTTGAAACACATTTTTCACGTGCTTTTTTCATATTAGTAAGTCTTCGATGAAGAGTATATTCAAACATTTCCCCTATATTTAAATTGAATTGCTTAGGGCCGAGAATTTAGCTCAGTGACACTGCACCTGCCTCACAAGTGCAAGGTCCTGAGTTTGAGCCTTGGTACAAAAAAAAAATTGAATTGTTTGTTTCTTACCATAGAAATTAGAGATTAGAGTTCTTTAATATATTTGGATGTAAGTCCTTTGTTGGACATATGATTTGGATATATTTCCCCCATTTGTAGCTTCTTTTTATTCTGTTAGCAGTACCTTTAGAAGAACAAAAAGTTTTCATTTTGATAGTCTACTTTATCAATTCTTTCTATAATAGATCATCCTTTTGAATTAATGTTTAGAAAACTTAGATTTTCTTTTGTAAAGACAAAAATCTTTCCTAGCTCCCCATGTATTTCCTTTCCAAGCTATGTACCTCTTGCATTTCTTGCTAGAAAATCCAGTGCTATGTTGAATAGGAGTGATAAAAGTACATTCTGGCCTTATTTCCGATCTTATAAAGAAAACATTCATTCTGTCACCATTGCATGTGATGTGAGCTGTAGGTGGTTTTGTAGATGCTTTCCATTATATAGAAGAGTTTCCTTCTGTTTCTGAGGTGTTTTGGCAGAGATGAGTATTAGTATTATTTTATCAAAGGCTTTCTGTTGCAATTGATATGATCCTGTACACTTTTTCTTTAGGCTGTCAGTATGGCAAATTGAGTTAATAGATTTTCAAGTGTTGAATCAACTCTGCAATCCTGGAATAAACCCCATTTGGTCATGGTATATTATTCCTGTTATGCATTTGCTAATATTCTGTTGATAATTTCTGTGTCTATGACCACAAATGTTGTGGTTCAAATGTAAAGTGCTGTTTTGGTCTGCCCAGCTGGTTCACTAAACAGACACCAACCTGCCTGCCTTAACAAGTGGGTGATATTTTATACTATAATCCAGTTCTGAAAGTTTGTGCTTTGTTGACTGTGGTCAGTTTCATGCATAGGCCGCTTCAGGGTGAGCCCAGAACTTAATACACAGATTGAAGGGATCTCTTCATCTAGCTCTTCTTCTCAGTGACAGTCTTCCCACTCTTCTCTTGGGGAGGTGAAGTGAGGCAGAGAGATGCTGCTTCTGCTTACATGGAAGAGTGAAGGGATGAGTAGTCCTACAGACCTCTGTTCCACTGTATTTGTAGCAGCCATGCCAGAGGAGGCAGTTACAACCATTTTACTGGCATTTGCCCTGACAGGTGCCTAAGGTATGAGTTGATAGGGCCCACTGCACCGACCAATTGGAGAATGCACTCATTGGGGAGCTGGAAGAAAAGGAACCTACTTATGCCACAGCAGTGCTGGTATGGGGTGAGAAACTGCTTCTTTTGAAGTATTAATAAGGCAATAGCTTAAGAAAGATCCTTCCTGCAGAGCCTCCTTATCTCATTCCTCTGGATGGAGGGAGCAGAATTTCCAGGTTCTTTTTTTTTTTTTAAATCAAACTCTTTAGTGGGTGTGAGTTTAAGGCTGCTCTAGTGTCCAGCTCAAGATGTACTTGGGAGAAGAATATATACAGAATTTATAACCATCTTCCTTTTTCAATGTTCCAACCAATGTCTTGATTCTATCTTTCAGAATCTTCTGTTGCTTCATGTGGATCCTGGAGTGCAATGTGGTTGTACCATCAGGACCAGAATTTGAAGTTATCATTATACCTTTAATACTAGTGAGATAGAATTTATCTGTTTATTAATTGCTATTTCTTCTTTTAGTTAATTGTTCATATTTTTTGGCAAATTTCACATGAGATCTAAATATTCATATTATTTAATATGAATACTTGTTATATTTACTTTTCATTGTTACTTGTTTATATAACTTTATTGTCAAGTAATTTCACCAGCTTTTTTCTTTTTCTTTTATAAATATATAGTTATTTTTCTACTGTAATTTCCTCTTTTATGTGCCAAGTTCAGATAAACAGTTATACCTTCTTCCATTTTATTCATTTATTTTATATTTAAATTGTAGTCCATTTTGAATCTATTTTTATCCTCTGGTGAGAGGTGATGTAGCTTGATGTTTTTCCCCTCCAAACATCTAACTAATTGTCCCAGTACTCCTATTTATTTACAGATCTTTTCTTTACTAACAGATATAATTACTGAATGAGTAAGCCCTTTTTCCTTCAAAGATGAATTTCTTTGCCACCCACACCTTCAAGCCTAATAAACTCTCTTAGATTCTAAATATGAAAATAAAATCTAGCTTCTCTTATAAAAGATAGCATAGAAAGAATCTCCTTGTCTTCACTCTCCCACTCCTCCCTCATCAGTCCACATGTAAAGGAGTAAACAAGTAAACAAAACAATAGAAATAAGAAATAATTTAAAAGGAGATAATTAAGTCTGGCTGCACCATAACACTAATAAAGGGAGAAAATGCAGAAGATAAAGGTTATTATAAATTATAAAAAGGAAATTTAAACCACAGGCTTTCACTATAGTCTGCATTTTTCTCCCTAGCCTTTGTCTTACAAAAAAGAAGGAAATGAATATTTATTGTCATCTTATCTTTTCAAAATGTGGAATTAGAATTAATTTTTCATGAAGGAGTCATTATATTTTCTTGGTTTGCACGTATTTATTGTTTTTTGTTTAATTATTCAAGTAATTTTAATTGATTACTGTAATAGCTATATGAATATAAAGATATATACACATTAGCCCTCAATTTTGCCCTGCTTTATGGAGTTGGAAGAAATTTACTCCAAATGTCAATTTCCTCTTGGTGGAATGTATGTGGAATGTATGTCACAGTGGAAGAAGGAAGCATAATGAAATGTGAGTTACAGATGTGATTGGAAAAGTTGGATGTTCTCTATGAGTCAATGTTAGTGACCTTTGCAGATTTACCTAGTTTTTCCTCAATTTTGATGACTCGTTCTTCAGTAAGTCAGCCCAACCAAATTCTACATCTTGCTTCCTTGGGCCAGCCCTTTTCTGGTATTGGTGAGATTCTTAGCTGTAGACTGAAGTCATCCATTCCCAGACAGATCTGTTCAGAACCTGTCATTTACTGTCATTCTCCATTCAAAACTAGTGAAACTTGCTGTCTTAATCCATTCAAGCTATAACAAAGTACCATTAACTTTGTGGTTTATACACAACAGAAATTCATTTCTCACAGTTCTGGGGCTGGGAAGTTCAAGGTCAGGGCACTAGCAGATTCAGTACCTGGGAAGGACCCACTTCCTGGTTCATGGATGGCAACTTTTGGCTGGAAGGTGCACAAGATCTCTCTGAGGTTTCTTTTCCAAAGATGCTAATCCTACAAGGGCTCTGCCTTCATGAATCAACCACCAAAATCCCCACTTCCTAATTTCCTAATACCATTACCTTGGACATTAAGATTTCAACATATAAAATTTTTAAAGAAAGTGTTTAGATTTTTTTATTAGTACATGTATTTTTATATGCATATAACATATTTTAATTTTTTGTCCCCTTCCCTCCCCTCCCTCCAATTTCTTCTCCTCCCTATTAACAAAAGCTCTACTTCTATTTTTTTCTTCAATACTTTTTTCTTTTAAATCCTTTTTTCCTTCCTTACCTTCCCCCTCCCTCATCTCTTGTTCCTTTTCCTATTTGAACAAGTTCTTCCTACTTGCTAATATCTATTCTCCATTTGGCTCTTTATATATAATTTGAATTTCTCTCACAAGAGAAGGTATGTGATATTTAAACATGTGTCTAATTTATTTCACTTAAGATTATGGTCTTGAGGTGCAACTATTTACCTAAAAAGTCTCAACTTATCCTTATTTATGGCAGTGTAGTACTCCATTATTTATTGAAAAAAATGGACTTCTGAATCAATAGAACTGAATAGAAGATGCAGAAACAGCTCTAGACATACTCAGACACCTAATCTTTGATAAAGGGCTGAAACACCTTCAATGGAGGAAACATAGCCTCTTTAACAAATGGTGCTGGGAAAACTGGCTTTCCACATGTGGAAGATTGAATCTAGACACATATCTCTCATCAGGCACTAAACTTAAATTGAAATGGATCAAAAATCTAAATATTAATGGAAAAACACTTGATCTGCTGGAAGATGGAATAGGCAAAACTCTTAAAGATAGGTATAGGCAAAGACTATATGAATAAAATCCTAGCTGTGGTTGCACAGGAAATATTAAAAAGAATCAACAACTGCAATTGCATCAAATTAAAAAGCTTCTGCATAGCAAGCACAACTGCCAACAGAGTGAAGAGGATCCCTATAGAATGGTGGCCATCTACTCCTCAGGTGGAGGGCTAATATTTAGAACATATAAAGAACTTCAAAATTTAGACCCCAAATTTAAAGACTCAATCCAAAAACGGGGATTTGAAATGACCAGACATTTCTCAGATGAAGTGCAGATGGCCAATGAGTGCATTAAAAATGTTCAAAATTGTTGGTCCTTCAAGAAATGTAAATTCAAGCAAAATCAAGGTTCTATCTCAAGCCAGAAAGTATGGCTACCATCAAGAAATCAACCAATAACAAATGCTGGTGAAGCTGTAGGGGAAAAGGAATTCTCCATTGTTGGAGAGGATGTAAATTGCACACCCACTGTGAAAAACAGTATAGGGATTCCTCAAAAAACTAAAACTAGAGGTTCCATTTGACCCAATTATTTCACTTCTAGATGTCTTCCTGAAAAAGTTAAAATCACCAAATCATAGTGATACATGCATACTATATTTGTAGCACCACAATTTATAGTAGCTAAATCTTGAAAAGAGCCCATATGCCAATCAACAGATGAATGGGTATAAAATGTACATTGTATTCAATATGTAAGTTTCGAGGGAACGTAAACATATAGCATCTTGCCCTCCCCCCTTTCATAACCATCCCAAGAGTTACATAAGTCTGAACTCTTTCCAACACTGACTCTAAAATCTAACATTCAAAGTCTTGTCTAATTTTTTTGTCTAATTGTTACCTAAATTATAAATGCACTTGTCTTAAGGTACAATTCATCCTGAGGCAAACTTCTCTCCGGTCATGAACCTGTTAAATCAGAGTATGTACTTCTAACATACAGGGGTAGATACAGGATAGACATTTCCATTCCAAAAGAAAGAAACTGGAAAGAAGAAAGGGATAGTGAATCCAAGTAAGTCCAAACTATAAAGCAAAATCCAGTCCTCCCCAGCTTGACTTTTGGCCCTCCAAGCCCACAGAATCATCATTTGGCTTCCCGTGGTTCTGCCGAAGCCCTGCTCCCTCAGCTCTGGACAGAAACTGGCCTGTTGAAAGCAAGGCAGCAGTTCCCACTTTTGAAGCCCAAGAAAGAGCCAGCCCTAATCCTCTGTGCACTGCCTTTGTAGTCATTCTTCCTTGGTCTTGAGGAACAGTGTGTTAGCTCTACCATCCTCTTGCAAAATCTAAGAAGTCTAACACTTTCCCTCATTCCTTTCCATCTTCATCACATTAATGGTTAGGATTTCAACATATGAGTTTTGAGAGAACATAAGCACTCCATCTACAGTCCTTGCCATGTAAGAATCTCCACAGCAAATCCCTTTTAAAGCTAAAATAGCATTGATATGTGTCAATTACACAATATAAATCAAAAATACATTAAATAAAAATTTGAACTCTTGACAGTGAGGACTCATGATGGCCTGAATGATCAAGGAGAATTGAAGTCATTGAAATTAAAGGCCAAGCATCATCTTTTTTTTTTTTTTAACCAGGTTTGATCAACATTAAAATACTTACTTTGTGCTTTTACACATGATATCATTTGATTGTCACATCTATCATGAAATAGGTCCTATTTAGTTCATATTATAGATGCGGGAAAGTGAAATTTGGAAATTATGTGTCTAACTTGAGGTAGCAGAGTCAGTAAGTGATGTGATCCGTGTTTAAATTCAGATATGTGATTGCAGAGTCCATACTAGGTACTGTATGGCATCAGTGACACAGAGGAGAGCATAGGATTAGTCCAGACATTGAATCTCACTGTGAGACAGTTCTCCCCTTAAATTCTCGCTTTATCTTAATAATATCAAAAAAGAAAGTTTGTACCCTGTGTTTCCATACCTTTTTAACATTTTATGTTCTCCATTTTTAATAAGAAAAGACCTCAGTATCAAAGCGTTGGACTCACAACGATGTCTAGCTAGACTTACAATTTTTAAATTTCTCATTATGTGCATTTTTATTTTTCTCTTCTATTAATAGCAATACAAATTTTTTCATAGTGGTAGTGATGCAAATCTTTAGTGTTTAGATATATTTAATTTTTAATGTATAAATTTAAAGAAAATCATATATAAATATAACCATTAGTGGTATAGAAAAGAATGGTATGTGGGAAATATTTTGTTGTACATGTGATGCTATAAATTCTTAGAACAGTGTTAATTTTTAGTACAATATGATGTATATAATTCTTCTCTCTAGGGTATTGCAACATTCATTCTGTGCGATAGACCATTGCATTTGAAAAATATCAGTGCCAGAACATTACAATGTTTTTCTTGCTTGAGAACTAATTGTTCTCAATTTTGAGGAATTTCCAGCAAATATATCAGTGAAGAAAATAGACAATAATTTGTAGAGTTTGCCTTTTTGAAGCTAGTAGGGGAAGAGAGACAATAAATAATACAAATAAGTAGTAGAACAGAATATGATCAGTGCTTTGAGATAGAGGATCAGAAAGCAGAAAGGTTGGGATTTTATTGGTGTAGTTGAGAAAGCAACATTTGAACAAAAACTTGAAGGTAGTAAGGTAAGGAGGGGCAACTTCCAGCCAGTACCAAGGGAGGAGAGTTCCTGGCATGGTCAGTTACATGAGGGAAGCATGAGTAGCTGGAGTAGACAGTGTAAAGCAACAGAATGGTAGGAGTGAAGCTTCCAGAGAGAAATAGAATAGCAGTGATCTAGCTTTTAAAATATTAGTCAGTTGGGTTGACAATGAACTAAGAAGAGTAAAGATGAAAGCAGGGGAACTAGATGGGAGAGTATGATAATAATACAGGCAAGAAATGATGGTAACTTGGACCAGGTTGGAGATGGAGAAGCATGACCATGTTCTGGATCTATTTTGTAGGTAAACAATTTCTTTGCAAATTGGATGTATACTGTGAAATAATTTATCAACAAGAGGGCAGTGCAAGATGAAACGTCTGAGAGAATACTATAGGAAAGGCATAAATTCACAGTAGGTTTTGGCTGTTGGGGAATCATATTTTAACAAATCTTCTGAGCTCCAAACAGTTAATTCAAGAGAAAAAAATCTCTAAAATACTTGAGGTTTGCCTCTATTTCTGAGTGAATCTAACTGATGACCACCACTTCTTGCTAGCCTCTGACATAGTGTTGAATTTTGGAGATTTGCACACACATAGGATTTTGTTAATTTTCAGATCTAAAAAAAATCATTCATTAATGGCTAGATTATAATACAACACCATGTTCTGCTGATAAATAGTCCTGCTAGCAGTGATGTATATGAAGCTATTTCAACAATATATGACACACAAATGAAACCACTTTCTCCTCATCCACCTATGAAGGGTGCCACTTCTGCTTGTATCTTCAGCATTTGTCAAAATTGCATTGGTTTAATTCCTTACTTTGTTGGTTTTTAAAAAATAATATAGTTATACTGTCATTTTATAGGATTGTATAATTAATGTTCTGGGGATTGTTTCTTGCATTTCCTGTTGCATCTAGTCCATTTGGGACTTGAATGTTAGTTCCCAGTTATTGTGACTTTTCATATTGTGCTGATAAGATTGGGCTAAAAGGGGTGAATAAACCACACCAGTGAAATGTCATTTTGAGTGATTCGGTGAAGCACACATTTCACATGATAAGTATATACTCAACTTTGGCCATGTGTCAGGCACTGGAATCATAATGATAAATAGATACCGATGCCACCTCAAGGTGTACTATTCAGGTGAATGATGATAAGCAATGCCCTTAATGGTGAATGAGAGACGTGGATGGGTTTTAAAAGTGTATTATTTGTGAACATGAAAACAAAGATATTCTGTATGAGTCTCAATAGATACACCATTTTTCAAGAAACATATCATTAATCAAACTTTTTAGCAAAAGCATTCCATGTTGTGGTCCATATCACCAACAGACAAATTGAAGTGAGAGTTCAAGAAAACACCATATGAAGTCAATAGTTCCCTTCTTCCATGTTCATCCAAGAGAAAGAAATATATTGACACAAGGACTTATAGAAGAAGGATTGTAACAACTTTACTTATAATAGCCCAAACTGGTAATCATCCAAGTGACTTTCAGCTTGTGAATGGATTAAAAAGTTGTGGTATATTCATATCATGGAATACCACTCATTAACCAAAGCAATCAAATTAACATGGATAAATTTCATAGATTTTCTTCTACCCAAAGAAAACAAATATTAAAATGTACATACTGTATGATTCCACTTAAATGAACCCAAAACAAGCAAAACTAAGCTGTCCTAAATTAGTGCAGTAGAAACTTTCTTAGATGATGAAAATATTCTATATCTTGAATATGTTATTGTTTATATTACTATATACATTTACCAAAACTCATGTACTTGTACTCCTAAAATCTGTGTAGATTTTATTGGAGGTAAATTATACCTTTAATTAAAAAATAGTGAGGGGAATAAAATTTGCAGATCAAGCAATTAGAAAATTGCATTAAACAAATTTTTAATCAAAGCAATACATGTTATATTAGCTGGTTCTACACTTAAAAGTGGTACTACCATCAT
Source organism: Heterocephalus glaber (assembly GCF_053883595.1). Taxonomy (NCBI): domain Eukaryota; kingdom Metazoa; phylum Chordata; class Mammalia; order Rodentia; family Bathyergidae; genus Heterocephalus; species Heterocephalus glaber. Next base: position 7,794,952 of record NW_028258324.1, on the reverse strand, counting down.
GTATATGACTTACCATATTAGGCTGCTTTAAACTGTTGCTTCTGTCCCTTTCTTCCTCTTTGGACTATGAAGTCACTAATTTATCTTCATAGACAACATAATGCATATCTTAAACAGTGTATTTGGAATCTGTTATGTCACCAACTTAGAAAAACTGTGCAGGATACCAATGATGACACCTTAGCTCCTGCATGGTTTGTTCTGAAACTACTGTATACTTATGTCTTGCTATGTCTGGGTCTGTCTATGTGTAATCCTTTCTTTTTTCTTATTAGTTTCCCCATTTGTTTCTACTACAAATCTAACTTGAAAAATACACTTTTCTGTTTCAGTCCCAAATGAGCATCTTTCTTTGTGATATAATTAAATAAGGCTCGAGACTAAAATTAAGCACTCTCAATCATAATAGTCATTGTAAAAATATGAGAATTCTCTAGTGGATTTTATTCACTCTTTTCTACTTGAGGGGTTGCATCATGCTCAGTTATCATGTTTAAATCATAAAATATTTTATGTCTTGCTATACTACTTGCTATATCCTATCTGTCCATTGTTGCTTTTCTTCTACAAATACATACAAAGGTGGAAGTTTGCTACATTAGGTGAGCCCATGAGACTCTCATAGAGGCCTTTATACTGATTTCTTTGGATCACTTTGTCCATGTGGCTTGCCACAGCTTGTTTCATCCCTGAGTATGAGCATATCAGTCATGTTTGTAGTGAAGCAAGTTTCCATTGGTGTTGAGGCCAATAAGGCTTGGAATAAAGGATCATTTTTAACAATGCAAAGTTTGGTTGAACATTAGATACACACATTTTAGGTAATCCAGTGTTCTTGGTTGAACACAGAAGTAACTGGGGACTCAGCTGAAAGAGCATGATGGTGTTTTCTTTAAAGTGGTCATCGTATTTTTCATTTTCCTTTCTAAATACAAGTCTCTGAGATGAGATTTTAGATGCATCTTTTTTAAAAAACTCAGTAACAAGATTGCTGAGAATGATTACAATTTTTCTGTTTTTTAAGATGTTTTATTTTATTAATACATGTGTATACTACATAATGTTTACATTTCTTGAAGGAAGTTGGTACACACCACATCTTAATTCCTTTTCTCATCCCAGCCTTCCCTCCCTCCCCTCTCCACCCATCTCTTGGTCCTCTTGCACTTTTTTGTTTGTTTTTGTACATGTTTGTAGTACATAATGTTTACATTTCTTGTGTGGAGCAATTCTCTTTTAAAATGAGATGTAACATATAACTTTAGATTATATACAGTAATCAGCAAAGAACAGTGAAGATCAGGAATTGACATCCAGAAAGAAAAATTCAGGCTGTGGAGACAGAGTTCACTGGGTTCTGATGACTAAAAAAAAGACATTCAGAAATTCTGGTATGATTAATTATATAGTGCACGCGTGTGTCTACATTTACAGCATGGGGGCAGCTAGGAAGAGCTCACAGAATGGTCCTGTTGAATAAAGTGTTTCTAATGAAGCTTAGGAGAGAATGTCAGCTTAAACAATAAGTGACATAAATCTCTTCATTTATTTAAGCTTCCTCGGTGATAAGTGACTGGTTGCAAGGGAGTTCATGTCACAGGGTAGCTGTATGCACTTGGGGACATATTAAGTCTAATATCTGCTTAGACATTTTCCTTGAGAAAGTAGTTTTTACTCCCTGATCCATATGTCTGCTTTCCTTTTACTCTGACTTGTATGATAGAAGAGAATTGATGAAAAACAGATTTACTAAAACTTTAATTTTGTTTTTTTGTTTGTTTGTTGGTATCAGGGATCGAACTCAGGGCAATGCACTTGTGAGGCAGATGCAGTGCCACTGAGCTAAATCCTCAGCTGTTTTTTGTTTTTATGAGGCAGGGTCTGGCTATGTAGTTCAGACTGGCCTCAAACTCACTGTGCAGCCTTGGCTGGCCTCTAACTTACGGTGATCCTCCTGCCTCAGCCTCCCAAGTGCTAGGATTACAGGTGTGTGCCACCATGCCTGGCTACTAAAGCTTTGAAGTAGGGAGGCAACTAAAGATAGTAGAAGTTACTGAAAGTTACTAGATAGAGTTAGAACACTGACCCTGCATAATACTACAAATTTGTCTTTGTCCTCTGAGCCTGACCTTCTCTCTCTATGTCTATCTATCTATATATCTATAGATTCTTTCCAGTCCAGCCTGACTTCCTGAGACTCTGGTTCAAACCTTTTCCCATTTACAAAATGATCCTGAAATGTTCTCTTTTCCAGTCTATGGACTTGTCCTCAAGTAGTATGACTTGTGTCCTTCAATGAGATATTCAAGAGTTTACAGCTATTAGAGACATTCATAGCTAAATGGATGCACATTAAGGCAATACTCTTAAATGAAATAAATAGGACACACATGTGTAAATACCAAATAGTTTCTCTGGTGTGAAAAACTGAAAGTGTAAATAAGGACTAAAAGGTATAATAGATAATGTGAAATAGGAAGAAAAGGGGCAAAAGGGGAAGGGGAAGTGCAAGGGGTAGGGGAAAGGAAAGAAGGGAATGGAATTAATAAGAGAAAATGAAAAAAATGGAAACAAAATCTTTGTAAATAGGGAGGTATGGAGGGGTTGAAGGGAGGGCAGGGGAATGGGGAAAAAATAAGAACCAAGGTAGAATATGTAAAGGTGCAAACTCCCAATGATGAAAGTCATTGTATTGTATACCTAAAATGTACCAATAAAATTAATTTTTAAAAAAGAGTTTATAGCAATGACCTTTATGATACCCAGAGGCCTTGACTGAAATTTTTTTCTGATTATCTGCATCCATTGTCATTGGCCTGGGAAAGGGTTTTGTGACTGCTATTGCCCTAAGCCTCCACAAAGTGGACATCTATCCTAGCTTGAACTTTGTGCTAACATTTAAATCATAATATTTAAGACAAATCAGGATATAGCCTAGAACCAGCTGATGGAGGTATCAAAAGAATGTCTTCTTGTATCTTTCTTTACTTTCACATTCTTCTTTGGGACAACCTCTGCCTTAGAATTGGTTATTCACAGAAGTTACTATGTTCTTAGTATGTTGATCAGACCTCAGAAAAATCAATATCCTCTTATCAAATGTTTAGCTACTGTTTCCAGGGCTCACTTTAAGCATTTGCTTGCAAGATCTACTTAAATGTTCACCCTTTCTCACTGTCAATTTTAAGAGTATGACTCCAAAACCTGATAAGGAATCTCATGACAGGTACCTAGTTCTCGAAACTTCTGTCTTCCTCAGAGGGTTCTGCTTCAGCAGTCATTTGGCTCATTTCTGTTCTGTTGATGGTGCCAATTTCAAATATCACATTCATGAGTGTATGACTATCGGCCCCACTTGAATAGTTCCTCCACAGCTTCCAGATTCTGAGCTGCTATAAAGAATTTTCAGGAAGATCAGACCTGTCATGCTTTCTGGTCCAAAATCTACTGACCACACCAAGCCCCTAAGCAAAGGTACTCTCTAAATCCCACGTTCTCTGGTTCCTTCCTAATTCAGATCCCTAAAGGAAACAGGTGCTCCAAATAGGTTTTCTTCTGAAGGGTTTCTGCACTAAATCTGTTTTCACTTACACAACTTGAATTTTTCCTTGCGAGAAGCTTATGGAGATTTACTTATTTGAATGTGAGTAAACCTGAGACCCAAAGACATTAAAACCTGCAGACCCCTGACTGGAATTAAGCTATGGATCTTGTCTCATTCTTTTTCCCACCATGTCCAACAGAAGGATGAGGGCAGGCATCAGTCATGTTGCATTTGCAAAGATCACTAGCATCCATTAAGATGTGACTAACATCTTTGAGGGTATACTTAAGAGGCCCTGGTTATGTTGCCTTTCAAAAGATAGTGGTTGTTTTTAACCTTTGGGTTCTAAATTTCTTTTTAAGTCACATTTATGTTGAATTTTTATGGAGTTAGATAAGACGAAAGATATGAGAGAGTAAGTATGTTCTGAAAACTTGGGGTTTTGATTTCATAGAATCATGGGGTCACACTCAGGAATTTTCAAGATTCTTATTGAATAACTAAAGTACTAAAGATCAGAGAGTTTAAATGGCCTGCCCAACTAGTTGTACTCCAGTATTTTTTTATCCCCTGAGAATTTGCCATATTAAAGATTTTCAGTATTAGGTTCTGTCTTATGCCCTCTTATTAAGGAAACAAGCTCTAATTGGTTCGTTTAGTAAGAATTCCTTATAATGTCTGTGCTAGGTGTTAAGGAGATGCAAATAATCATAAAATAGTTGCTATACCCAAATCTTATAACCTATTTATAAGTTTCATTGTGCACACTAACATTTTCATTTCCTTTTTATTTAAGTAAGAAAAGAAATAACAAGCTTTCTATTCTTGATACCAGATTGGAAACAATATTGTTTGGATGTATGGTCTTATTTAAACTCTTAAAGCATGTGCTTATCTTTAAATATTTTTGCAGTGATACAGTGATGAAAGCAATTTGGCCTTTATGCCTAACCTTTAAAGAGATTGTGGTTGCAACATGATTTTACAACTTGTTATTTTTGTATTCATTACAAAATACCTCATTACTTCAAAGCTCATCTTCCATCATTTGCTTCCAGGCAGGTTTTTAATTGCCACATACTTAGTGAAAATGCAAAGTCCTGACCTTATCTATATTCAGACATATAGTACATTTCAATCCCAATACCTCATAGTGGTGATGTCTGTGTTGATGTGACAATCTTCAAAGGCTGATTTCTGGAGTGTGGCATTGCCAAGCCTGTGGCTTTTTGGCATTGCCATAGTGAAGGCAGAGGAGCATTGGAGACAGTGTCAAATATGCCTCTGCCGTTTATAGGCTAGGAATTTAAGCAAATGGCTAACCTTTCTAAACAGTCAATGAAATAACCCATCAACCCAGTGAAAGACAGCATCCTGCAAAAGTTGCAATAGGGACTGAATAATATGTAAGGCATCTAGCATAATGCAAGGTACACAGTAGGCTTCTAGTAAATATTCATTTATTTCCTCTTTTTCTTTTATAAGAAAACTTGTGATGTTTTGAAATAAGGAAATTATTTTGGAAATCCAGTACAGGATAAAAATAACAAATTGAAATATATGAAACAAGGATACTTTCCAAACAATCTCAGGACAGCAGGAGTGAGGTGATGACCTGGATATGCGTTATGCAGCTTTAATACCTGCTGACTCTGTAAAATTGTGTCTACATAGGTGTTTGGTTTCCTGCAGAGGTACAAAAGCCAAGCAACTCCCTCAAGACAGACAAGGACATCAGTTCTGATAATGTAACAGCAAACTCATGGTCAAATTGTCTTCTTATTAAATTAATGAATTCTTAATTACTTTGGATATAAAGAGTGATGAATATGTAAGGAGGAAAGGCAGAAAAGCATTATTTTCTAAACCTTGTTCATTCATCACTTTGGAAAATGATCTAATTACATAAAGGCTGGCTTACAGGTATAGGTTTTTGGTGTGCTCAGAATAAAGCAGTCAGCCTAAGGAACTTGTAAAACTCCTTTGGAATGGTTTTCAAAGAACCAAATACTACAAAGGACTCAGGGATGACTTCTACATGGGTACACCAAATACCTTTTGTTATAGCCTGACTAGAGATTAAAAATCTAAGTAATTTACTTTAGAACTTGAAAGAAATTGTTTTATTCCACATAGTGGCCCCATACATGAACTCCATTGACTATTTTTTGGTTTTCCAAAAGAAACCTATCAAATATAAATGGGAAGCATAAGAACCTCTGAGCAGACCTAGCAGTTTGAGAAATAGAATGTACAAATGTACGTTGATCTGTGGACATAAAAATAAATGAGTAAACTATAGTTATAAGTATAGAAATTTACATTGTGGTGAACGGGTACATCCTTCTTCCTAATAAACCCCCATTTCTTTTATGAAATGTATTCTCATCCAGTTTTCCTAGTCTAAGTGGGAGAAGATTTCCATCTGCCCTCTACAGTGTAAATCAAAGGTATCATGCTCCTCTGTCCTCTCCATGGGAAGTCAAATGGATTATTTCTCTCCTGAACATCTATCATGAGGGAATGATGTAGTTATTCATCATTCTGGCTGCATCAGCCTTTGTCCAAACTGCTTACAATAAGGAGAACTAGACCTTTATCATAAGCTTGCCTTGTACGTTTCACCCTATTAATTAATGTGTTAGATTATTAGTGGAGAATTCTCAAGAGAAAAGAGAAAAAGGATTCTGGAGAGCCTGTAACCCAATATTCTCCTTCTTTTGTAGTTCCCTGGGGGTGGGGGGAGGATGAGACATGGGTTGATTACACTTTAAAATGTGAGAACACTGTGGTATAAAGGTTAAGTGAGTTGGCAAGATATGAGTCACCTTCCTCCCCACAAAAAAAGAGAACACATTTTCCCTGAGATTGTTGCTCAATTGGTGATGGACTGAGTTGATGTTGGTTAAACACAGAACTGGTGTGACAAGAAGTACCATTAAAAAGTCTGTCTAATGTAATGTCCATTCACCCTTCAGCTACTCACCAGAACTAGCTTTCCAGTTATTTTCTGCTTTTATTTTGTTCAACTGATAAGTGGAAATGAACACTACCTTGTGGAGTTTTTGAGAAGTTTAAATAAGTGTGGATTTCAGAACCTCAAATTTAAAAATTCCTAAAAGTTATTTTTAAGAACCAAACTTGTTATGATGTTCATCATAATGACTTTTTTTTCTGGACACCAGAATCTCTATAATGAGATATCTATATGGATTACATATTTAAAGGCAATAAAACAAACACTAATTGTGTAGTGTGCAATGGATATAGAGATGCAGCATGCAGATTCCCCTTCAAAGAACTCATAGTCCAACTGCTAAGATGGCTGTCTGTCAGCTTGCAGCCCATTCAAGAACTGTCTTAACTTCAGGGAGCTCTTCACCCATGGTAATGTCCTCCTATGGGCACTCCACATCTGTCAACTAACTGAGGCAGGAGAAATGGCCTGTCCACCTCAATCAACTGTCAAACAGCTCTGTTAGGCCATATTAGTTCCAGAGCCTTCCACCAGGTTAGCCAAGGTTGTTGTGGAACCTTCACCACAGCTCAACTTCAACTTCTTTCCTTTCCTTTCTGCTGACCCCAAAGATATCCTCCAGTAAATATCCAAAATGCTGAACACAGACTCTGCTTCAGGGGATCATAATCTACAGCATACTGTATTGGGTATTTTTGACCCTTTTAAGAACATTATAAAATACCTGATTTTCCCCATTGTATTGAATGAGAGAATAGATGCTTAGAGAAGTAAGAAAATTGTCTACATAATCACATCAAGTAAAGCTGAGATGCAAATCTAGTTCAGCTTGATTGCAAAGACCAAGTCTCTCAAGAAATTATTGATACATCTTCTCTTGACCTGAAAGAATAGTGTTCTCTCCCAGACAGAGCAGCTGGGGTCTACTTTGGGCAAGGTCAGAATCCTACCATCCACATCACTGCTGAGGTTGGTTTAGGTGAGATTTCCTTTTGCCTTTATTCCTTAGCAATCTTCTTTACTCCAAGTCCATGTCTATTGTTTTAGCTTAAAAATAGTAAGTTAGCTTTTACACATTTTCAAAAATTTCAATGTAATTATTTAAAAATAGGCTCCAAATTTTTGTTTTTTCTCTATTGGCAACCATGGTTGCCATGGAGTTCAAGTAATAGATTGTGATGTTTAACACTGAATTAATTACTACTTCTCACTCCCAGAGAACATCTAATTATACATATTCATGCTGAGCAGGATTTGGTTTTAAGGAAGGGGTGTGTGTGTGTGTGTGTGTGTGTGTGTGTGTGTTTGTGTGTGTGTACAGGCCATTTACTGTACAAGGCACATTTTGGGAAGGGTCTTTATAAGACTTACCTTTCCTCTTTAATTATAATTTCTGCTAGATTTGGCCTTTGGTGGGATCCTACTGTCTTCTCATACTTGTAAATGAGCATTCCTCCATGCGAATGGTAGCCTCTTTCCTTTAATTTGAACACCATGAGGCCCTAAAGTACTAAGATTTTCCTTTCCTCTCTCAGCATTGCTTTGTTGGTTACATTTATCATGACACTGTGAAATATTATTGGAAATACCCTGTCTATTTAGGAATCATAGTCTGAATCTTGGTTTTACCATTTCCTTGACTCATGGCAAGTCATATCAAGGTTCAGCTTCAACAACTTAATAAAATGGGAATGATACTGTTTACCTCAGAGTTGTTGCCAAGATGAAATTACATTTGAGGTTAATTTAGTGATGTGCTTCTTTTCTCAGACTTTAATGTAGAAGATAAGATCTTATTAAAATACAGATTCTAATTCAATAGCTTAGACAAAGTCCCCCCAAAGTACAACATCTCTCAAAATACAGGTGAGACTTAGAGCCCCCAGTTTTCTGAATTTCTTAACAGATTGCCAGTTATGTTGATATTGTTGCTCCATGGACCACACTTTGAGCAGTGAGAACTTAAATAATGCTGGGCACATATATGTTGTAAATGCTTTGGTAGGTGTTAGTGTAAGCCTTTAAATTATCTTTATCCTATGTGTTGTGGACATAAGAGCACAAAACACACACACACACACACACACACATTATCCATATAGGGAAACTAAGGCACAGGCAAACAGATCTTATAGTGTCAACAAGATACCTCCTCCATTGGATGTCTCTGCTGCTTACTGTAGCTTTGCCCTATGAAGCTTCTATTTTTCCCTTTTGTGGGCTGTTGCAGCTCCTGCTGCTACAAATGGGAGTTACCCAAGCATGGGTTGGGGAAAGAACATAAATCCTGAAGCATTTTTATATACTCAACTAATAAAGCAATTTTGTGTTTTATTGAAAAGAAACCAATTTCTTGAAACTGACAGCATGGCATTGAAAAATGTATGCCTTTTGATTGACTCATCAGGTGACTATTTTTTAAAAATTGGGTATTGGGTGTTCATTTGAAAATGGAGCCATGGTTCAAAGGCCTAGGAGATCTAAGTGGTTGAAATTGTGTAAAGTGACACGGTACATTTTGAAATTAAAATGCAGCCCCTTGCTGAATATCTCCTGGGATTTTTACAAAAAAGTTGGCAACCTTTCAGATATGGGTAGGCAGTGTTTCTTTTATTTATACTCTTTTTATTTAGGAGAGGTGGTAAAATACTTCTTATTTGAGAAAGGACTTTTCAATAGCTCAAGGGAGTGCCTCTCTCTCTCTCTCTCTCTCTCTCTCTCTCTCCCTCCCTCCTTTCAGGGATTGAACTCAGGACCTTGCACTTGCCAGGCAGGTGCTGTGCCTCTGAGCTACCTCTCCAACCAAGTGCTTGTCTCTTTAACTTCTGCCACAAACATCAGCTTCACATTTTCACATCTCCTGGGTCTCCTAACTTCTTTCCTGGAATTTCTATGTTCTGCTGCCCTTTGGTTTTTTTAGTTGTTGTTTTTTTGATACCGGGAATCGAACTCCAGTCCTTGTGCGTGCGCAGCAAGCGGCAAAACCACTGAGCTAAATCCCGGCCCCTGCTGCCCTTTGTTTTTAATCATGCATTCTTTGCTGACTTTTGTTGCTCCATTGTTTTGAATTTTGGATCAAGATTAATGTGTACCTGGCACTTTTTTTCTTTGCCATTAACCTTTACTGGCCTCAGGCTCTCCTCCCTCTTATATGCCTCCATTTGACTCGTGGCAGAGTAACAGTCATAACCAAAGTCCTACAACGAATGCCTCCGAGACCCAGCATGGGGACTCCTCCATAACCTCTCTGACCTCTGCTCTTTCCGTTTACCACCCCCCCCCACACACACAACTGCCCTCCAACCACACAGGCCATCTGGCTGTTTCCTGAACATATCAGGCACATTCTTGCTTTAGGGCCTTTGCTTTTGATGTTCTCTTTGTCTTGAACTTTCCCCTCACCCCTGGTACAACCTAGGTAACTCCCTCTGCTCTTTGCCCTTTTAAGTCTTACCTTTTCAATGAAGTCTCCACTACTCATTTATTATTGTGCACGGCAAATGATGACTCCTTGTTCCTGACCCTCCCATCCTGCCAACCCTGCTTTACCCCCCCACCCCGACTTGTGTTCAGATGCAATGAACTACATTTCCAGTAGCAATCACTCTTCACCCCTTCCCAACTTTGCTGCTTTGAGCTGCAAATTCCCTTGCTTTCCACATTGGGCAAAAGTAGGTCATCAGAAACAGCAGAAATAGAGCTTCCTAAGGAAACATTAAGGTCCTCCTATATCTTTATTTTGATAGTGGCTACACAGGTACACACATTTGTCAAAACTTATCCAACTGTACACTTTAATCAGATGCAGTTTACTGTGTAAATTATACCTCAGTACAGTTGATTTTAAAAAGAGGTCATAACTGTCAACCTTAGGTCATGAGGTAGGTAAGAGAAGGCTGGTAGTATGGGGAAGGGGTAGTAGCTAGCATTTAGGAAGGTGAATTTCTTCCTGGAAAATAGTGTGGACAAAATAGATGTGTAAAAGTTGGTATAATGCAAGTCACTGCCTCTGGCTTTGAGTGACTAGGGCTCATACCTGGATATTAAGCACATTTGCTTTGTCCTGGCTAGTTTTTCTCTTTTCTGGAAAGTTACTCTTCAAAATCTGATGATAAGAAAAACTCAGTCCAGTTGAGTTTTATATTGTTCTGAGTTTAGTTGTTTCCTGTTTCACTCCCATAAAGAGATGAGGATAACAACTTATAAACTCTGAGAACATGTGGTTTGCATTTGAATGAAAAAAAAAAAACCTTATCTTTCTTGTTTGAGAAAAATACCAGAGAAAAGTAAATGACTGAACTCTTCTTACCTTAATAACTTTCACAAAAAAACTTCAATTTAGAATGTTTCCAAATGAATCAGGCCAAGTATTTATAAGTTCTGAGATTTTCTCATACTAGAATAGAAAGAATGCTCATTGTCCAGTGCTTTGTGGTTTACCTAAACTTCACTTGCTCTGAACTCTCAGAAATCTTACCAAGAAGATGTTATCTGCTTTTATCTTGCTCCCTCAAGATGGCATCTGGCTAAAAAATATGACTCTGTAGCATGGATGCAAGAGATGAGAATTACCCCAGGAGCTCTCTTGTCCATCCCTGAGTGTCTCCCTAAGTTGGCCCCTTTACCAATTTTCATCCATTGGATTTTTTTCCCCATCTTCTTGAGTAAAAGGTATTCAAGAACTCATCTGTGACTCTTAATTTATTTATAATGTTATCAGTTTGCCAATTTTATGATACCAGAGCCTAATTCTTCATTTCTTTCTCTAGAATGTCTAGCAATTCAACTTTCTGATTTTCATGCTAAATAATTCCTCCTCTGATCTTTATACCTTATGGATATTTTTAGATTACAGCCATGTCCACCTCTGCCACCCACTGTGGCTCCCTACTGGGTCTGCTCAGCCAAACTATACATATTTAATTCTTCTTATCTTGCTTTATCTACCAGACACCAGTTTCTTAAAATTGTGTTGCTCTTCTTTAGACCTCCTCTTGATTGCTGATGCCCTGTACTCCAGCAGACATTGTCTTTCTGAGATGGCATTTGAAGGCATTGCTAAAATCTCATCACAATATTTCCTGCCTCAATTAAAAATAAGCAATACAGAAAGGACTCTTGGGAGTCATTAATGATGTTCCTCGGTTATTTCCGGTTCTCTGCCTTTTGGCCACACAGTAGGATTACATTTCCTGGCCATGACAATTAGTAGAGCATCCTTTGATTAACTCTGGCAAGTGAACTATAACCAGTGAATCACTTCCAGGTCAGTGGAAAACACTCCAGAGTGCTACTTTCTCTCAGGAACAGTGACTGTCAGTGTTCGAGATAGTGGCTGCTCTGTTCATCTGATTCCTTCAACAGAAACCTCTCTGCCATGCAGTATTGTCCCTGTGACAAGAACAGAGAATATACTCTTGTCATTTTAAAGCTTTGCAATTCAAGATCCACTTGCTACTTGTAAAATAACCTAGCCTATCTTAAGTGATAGAAGATACCTAGTTGTATACTAACTGATACAACTCTGGCGGATACCCTTACATGCCCTGTGTTTAGAGGTATCTGTCTTACATCCAGCAGCATATTATAATACAGTTTGAAGTATATGAATACAGCAAGTCTTTACTGGGTACAATAGCACATCAAGTTTTGCATTTATCTAGATCCTTTCCACTCATTAGTCAGATAGAAATCTGTTCAAGAGGTCATTAGAAGCTTTTGCTAAAGATACAAAGACTCAACATGCAGAAAAATTAAGTACTGTACCCCTTAAATCTCCACTCCAGGATTTTCAATGCCACATCAGGTATAATTAAATACATTGCATCTTAGATTCAGATCCTGTGGCAGCAGCAGAAATAAATATATGTTCTGAGACTTATCCCATTATCCAGGGCTTCATAGTATACAAATTACTTCCCCTTCCTTTGGCTGCTGTTTAGTATTTCTGTTTAAGAATAAAAAGTGAAAAACTCCTTTTGCCCCTGGAGAAATGGTCAATATGTTTCTTTCAGACTTGGATAAAATAGAATATTTTAAATATCCTACTAAACCACTTTTAAAATATTCTTACCATAATTTAATGAGACCTTAGTTCATGGTACTTTAAATTTATATGTGTATGTACATACATACATTTTTTAAAATAACATGAATGGATTTTAATATTCAAGCTGCTTCTGCTATTCTGTTCCAACTACTCTCATTTCTCTCTTTTATTTTTAATCTTTATCAATATGGAAACATTTCACATGTTCGAATTTTTGTTACCCATGGAGTTTTTGTTCTTTGTATTACACCTGCCATTATTCTATGGATTCTTTTCTCTCTTTCTACATAGTCTTCATGAATTCTCTTTCACTGTAATTGGGGTTACTTTTATAGGTTGAAATTCTTTTGGGTTAAATGATGAGGAATGGCCACATTCAAAAACAGTTGAGCAGACCATTGAATCAGTACAAAAATTTTTTAAATTTTTGAACTCTTTTTTGATGGCTGAACATGCTGATTGTTTCCAGATTTTAACCTAAGAATGTATTAACTTTAAATATTTATATACATTTATTTTTTTAAAAATTTACTTTCTTAGTGTATAATCCCAGATGTAGAATTACTGCCTAAAATATTTATTCTCTCCTTAATCCCTTTCTGGTGAACTTCTGCGTAATTTTTGAGATCCAGCTCAAGCTGTTCCCCTAGAATCCCCTGCAACACTGTGCCTAGTTTCAAGCACTCACTAGCTCTTTCCTAGCTCTGGAAATGCTGTGTCTACATGTCTGCTTTCACTGACCTCTGAGCTTTGATAGGTAAGAACAATATGTTATTCTTCTGTAGGTCACCAATGTTGCCAACAGTGCTTGGAACTGAATAAGTGCTCTACATGTATCATGGAAAAGAATGAATAAAAGATCATGTATACTCTCAGGCATACAACATTTCCAGAAGTTATTTGATATTTATCGCCAGCACTATTGGTCTCAAGGCAGAGCTCTGAAAAGTTTGAATTCATTTGTCTTTATTTGAAGAGGTGGAAAGTGTGCTTTTAGCTAATTGACAAAACAGCAGGCACCATATCTGTTTATTTTTTTCCCCCTGAGCACAGATGCCTGCCTTGACTAGATAGTCACCTTGCTTTGCATCAAGAAAATATGTGCTAAATATTTGTCTTTGACTTTTTTCCTTCCTGAGCATTTGTTTTGCATCTTTCCTTTCTACTCCAAGTTAAATCTCTTTGCTTTACTTTCATCTTAATATCTCTGACTTTGTTGATTCTTTTAATAGAGGTGTATTTCTCAGACTTCATCAGTTTTTCTCCCAGTTTGGTTAGCTTAATTTCCATTTTATTTCTTCTTGGGGAGACACAAACACTGGATCCTAATTGTGGTCCTGTATGATTTAAACTATAAGTTAGGGCACCAGAAAAAAATAATCTGTTCTTTATGGACCCAGAGACACCCAACCAGGCAATCCATTGAAATTCCTATTGAGCCGTCCATCTTTCATGGACAGCTCACTCTCTCATACTTGAATATCGAGCAGTGCCCTTCAGCAGCTCCTTTCTGAAAAGTCGTGTTGCCACCTTTGCTGATTGATAGCTGCGTGACCTTGAGCCAGATCCTTAACCTCTTTGACACTCAGTTTTCTGGTCAGGATATTTATACCTACCACATAAAGATGAAGAAGTGAAATGAGATGATGCATTTAGTATTTAATCTTTTTAACACAATATCTAACATGACATCAGACCTTCGTAAGTTTCAGTATGCTCTTTATTTTGGAATGTATTCATCTTGATTTTCTATACTAATTGTTAACTTAGAAAATCCACCTCTTTCTGGGATACTCAAAGGACTGAGAATTTTTAAATAAAGTCTGATTTGAATAAGATTTTCTGAGAAAGAATTAGAAGTAGAATTTGAATAGAAGAGGGGCCAGGGACTTAGCTCAGTGATTTTGCCGCCTGCTGCGCAACCGCAAAGACACAAGTTCAATCCAAGGTACCAAAAAAAAAAAAAAAAAAAGAATGTGGATAGAAGAAAAACATGGAAAGGTGGACTGATATGAAAGGCAGCTTTGAGTGCACAGCAGCAAATTCAATTTATACTGGATCTTCCTGCTGGAGTGAAGCCATTTACTGAGTTGTCTTTTACCATTTCTCTTTCAATGTCTGATGTTCCAACCCCACATAGTTAGATTATTTCCATGTTATATATATATATATAAAATCTACTTTATTGGCATAAAATTTACATATAAAAGGCTGTACTTGTTTATTGTATACAACTTTAGGGGTTTACAGAAAAGTACACAACCTGTGAGACCAATTATCATCAAGGCCATAAGTATATCCATCCTTTTCAAAAGTTTCCTCCCATCCCTTTATTATAATTACCACAGACAGCTAAATTAGGTAGAAATTAATATGCAATCAGAGAAGGATTGGGCCCTCAAGGAAGTCAGCAAAGAAGATGAGACACACAAAGATTTTGGCTAGAGATAAATCTGAAGAGAGCCAGGCCATAAGATGGAGATGCAATAGCCAGACCTGCAAGCCTCTCTAAAGATAAACAGCAAGTTGAAATTATAGTGTAAGTAGCACCACCTGGTCCAGTGGGCTCAGATAGACATCAGATGCATAGGCGGGTGACCAGAATATTTGGACCCATGCTCCCTTCCCTTTCCAAGAATTTCTTTGATCTTTCAATATGCCCTTGCTATGTGACACATTTCCCTATTGGATTAATATTAGCTAAGCACCTATACTTATAATCCTATAGGTTGATTGTAGTTTGACTCACATTGTATGCACATTGTATCTTTGCTGGATAAAATACCCCTAACAAAGGGCCTCAGTGGGCCACCCAGTTGGGATCCATCCTAGAAATCCAGTTCCTATTCTTCTGCTCCTTATTTCCAATACAACTCCAACTTCCTCCTTTGGTTCACAACTTCATTCCTCAATTTTGTGAGGCCACAAACTCAGCCCATCTCACATTAACAGGTTGGAAGTTATTTTTCCCCATCATGTTACTAACATTATTGTTATTATTATTATAATTAGTAATTTGTTATGCTTCTGGTAAGAACATTCAACATAAAGTCTACCCTTTTAGCAAATTTTAAGTATGAAGAACAGTACTGTTAGCTATAGCATATCTCCAGAATTTTCTATCTTGTTATAATGAAAGTTTTGTACATTGTCACCTCTCCATTGTCTTCTCTTCCTAGCTCCTGGCAATTACCATTTTACTCTTTATTTCTATGTCTTTGACTAGTCTAGATTCCACATATAAGTGAGGTCATACAGTGTTTGTCTTGCTAAGTCTCACTTATTTCACTTAGCATAGTCTTCTCCAAGTATATTTATGTTGTTGCAAATGGCACAATTTCTTTCACTTGTAAAACTGAGTAATATTCCATTGTATATGTATACCACATTTTCTTCATCCATTCATTGATGAAAGTATGTTTAGGTTGTTTCCATTTCTCGGCTGCGGTAAATATAGAGGTGTGTATTTCTCTACCAGATCGTGATTTCAGTTCCATAAGGTAAATACCCAGAAGCAGGCTTACTGAATCATAGGGTAGCTCAAGTTTTAATTTTTTGAGGAACTTCTATACCATTGTCCATAGTTTCACGATAGTTATACCAATTAGCATGCCCACCAGTAGTATTTAAGGCTTCCCTTTTCTCTGCACCCTCACTAACACTTGTTACTTTCTATTTGTTTCCTTTTGCTTTGCTGATAGCCATCCTAACAGATGTGTGTGATATCACATTGAAGTTTATATTTTTCCTGATGACTAGTAATGTCATTTTGGCCACTTAAAAAATCTTTCAGGGAGAAATCTACCCATGCTTCAGTCAGATTTTGTTCTATTTTGTTTTTGCGACTCAGTTATATGAGTTCTGCGTTCCTTGCATTTTAGATATTTACCTTCTGTAGATATACAGTTTACAAATATTTTTTCTCATTCTAGAGATTACCATTTAATTTTGTTGACTTTTTCCTTTGCTGTGCAGAAGATTTTTAGTTTTATGTAGCCCCATTTGTTTATTTTGGTTTTGGTGTCATATCCAAAACTCATTGCCAAAACAAACACCATAGTGTTTTCCTCTATATTTTCTTATAGGAGTTTTATGATTTTAGGACTTACCTTTAAGTTATTGACATCTTTAAAGAATTATATTTTATCATCTCTTTTTTTCTTCTCACTTCCTCTTCTTCCTGCCTCTTTTTCTCCTCCTTTTACTGTCCTTTTTCTTCTCTATTTTTCCTTCTTTTACTCTTCTCCCTCTTCCCAGAACTCCTTTTCAACTGTGTGTGTGTGTGTGTGTGTGTGTGTGTGTGTGTGTGTGTGTCTGTGTGTGTGTATAAGACAGAAGAAAGTTTAAGTTCAAAGTAGGAATAAAATCTGATATTCTAATTACTTGGACCAACCCCGAATGACCATTCTGTAACCCTTAAGAAACACCATCTGCTTTTTTAGCACAGTGCAGTTGTAGTTGTTTACTGTCTTTTTGTATTAAGGTTGGCAGATCTCTGTAATAATCTCTTGGGTGATCATGATCTGTTCTCACTTGTATAAGCAAACATTGTAGCTTATGATTTGTTTGTCGACATTTGATTTCTTATTAATAGATGCTCTGTTGGTTTTTCATTAGCCCTTGTGAATCTTAATTTCAGTTTTATCTGATTTTTGTTACCACACAGTTATGGTCTGATCTTGTATAGTCCGATCTTTCACTTTTCTCTTGGCATTTATTGAAGCTTTGTGGCTGAGGGGAGAGGGCATACTCATTTTCTACTCTTTTACTTTAACAAATTGCCACGAATTTGGAGGCTTGCAAGAACATAAATTTTTATCCTACATTTTATATGATATAAGCCTGACACAGACCTCTCTGGCGAAAATGAAGATGTTGACAGATCTTTGTTCCCTCAGGGGGTTCTGTAGGAGAATCCCTTTCCTAATCTTTTCCAGCTTCTAGAGCCACCTGTGCATGCCTTGGTTCATGGCTTCCATTTTCCGTCTTCAAACCAGTAATGTTATATCCTCCAGCCCTCTTTTCACAGCCTCCTTCTTCCATTCCTTAGGACCCTTGTGATTACCATCAGGATGATCCAAGCTTATTTCTCTATTTTAAGATCAAATGCTTAGCAGCCTAAATTTCACCTGAAATTTTAGATCCCCTTTGCTACATAACCTAGTGTATTAACAGATACACATGTACTGTTTGGAAAGATGCCTTTCATCAATGGGAAAACCACAAGTTACTCCTACCAAAGTTGTAAGTTCTGTTCTTTCAAGTACTAGAAAAACCATACTTCTGGAAGAAGCATCTTCTCTTCTGGAAAAATTACTATTATTTCAGAGCTTAATTACTATTGTTAACAACAAATACTTCTGAAAACATTACACAAAAAAGAAATGTATTCTCTGCAATCTTGTAATTGATGCTATCAAACTTTCAACCTTCCTTCTTCCTCCATTCCCTTCCTTTTCGCTTTTCTTTCTTTCTTGCCTTCCTTCCTTTCTTTTCCAATACTGTAGATTGAACCCAGGGCCTTCACACTGAGCTACATCCTCAGATCTTTATTATTATTGTCACTATTATTATATATTTTAAGACAGAATTTTACTAAGTTGCTCAAGCTGGTTTGAAACTTGCTATCCTCTTGCCTCAGCATCCTAGTACTAAGATTATAGGCATGTACTACCATCCCCAACTGTGTTTCTTTCTGGTTTTGGATCCTAAAAACTTATTACTAAATTTATTACTTTCCTAATAAACTATTATTTTTATAACTTCACAAATAACATGAAATAATTCTATTTAAGACATTTTAACAATTATATAAGTGATCTTATTTTTTAAAAATTCAAGTGATGTAGAGTAAAATAAACATCACCACATTTTGGTGACTTTTCTTTGTTTATTTGTCCTTGAACTCACTGTGTGACCTAGGCTAGCCTCAAACTCTTAGTGATCCTCCTGCCTCAGCCTCCTAAGTGCTGGGATTGCGAATGTGCACCACCATACCTGTGTTTTGGTGACCATTTTTAAATAAAGATTTATCTTCCACTTTTTTTTCTCTTTGTGCTCTGAACTTAGGCACACCTGTTTCCTTTCTTTCTTTGTCTTAATCCTGGGAAACCTCTGGTGTAGGTATAAGGAGCCCTGATTTAGATCTTGCTTTCATTAAACAAAATTTCAGAACCCTAAGCTTCCTCCCTTGTTATTCTTTTTCCCCAATAAATGTTTTGGTTTTGGAAATAAGTCCATGAAGACTTGCATGCCATTCTTTCTCCCTTCCACCCCACTGTATCCATCTTCAGAGGCAAGGCAATGGAATACACCACCTGCTAGAAACCAGAGCAAAAAAATGAGGGAACAACCTTTCTTGCTTTAGAGTTTGTGGCTTCTTTATATTTTTTCCTGCACCTGGGTTTTAACATTAACTGAAAAAATTGTCTGTTTTCTTGCCCTAGTCTGAGAACTGTAAAATTCCTACATTCTGATTAATATTTTAAGGTGAAGTTCATATTTTAAAATAAATGTCACTTAGTTATACGTGGAAAGATGGCATCCAGCCAACAGCAAGTTTCTCATTTACTTCCAAGACACTTTTAGGAAGACTAAAATAAAGTTTCAAGTAGAGTTTCTAGTTATATCTGGGACCTACTTAAATATGGCCAAACAATATTTAGGATTTAAGTTATTAGCTGGCATGTTCATAAAAGTAATAACTCTAGAATTTTATGATTTCTCACTATTTGTATGCACATCTGACAGATTTTATTTTCCAAAGAAGGATGTAATAATGTCTTCTACCCCAATCCTCTTCTTAAAGTATGACCTTTCTACATCATAGGTATCAAAAACAGAGCTCAGTCCCCTTTCCCTGCGACTAGGCACCTTTGTGACTTGGCCAGTACAGTGCGAGGGACACCGCGACCTCTGAGGCAGTGAAGGAACAACAACTTCTCCTAGACATATCTTAGCACATTTGCTCTTGGTACCAGCTTGCCATGCTGTGAGGAATCCTGGGCCACCTGAAGAGACCATCTGTAGGTGTTGTGGCTGGCAGCCAGCACTAACCACTGGACTTGTGTGTGAAGAAGTCTTCAAGGGACTCCAGCTCCTATTAACATCTGGCTGCAAATTCATGAGAGGCCCTGAGTGAGAATCATCCAGCTGTGCCTACCCCATACCAAGAACTGTGAGCATTAACAATAAATCTTCTTTTTAAAATGCTATTATATTCATTGCAATTTTTCAGACAAACATAAATAACTAAAATGGCACACTGGTCCAGAGACAAAACAACCCTGAATTAGAAAAGTAAAGGTTGTGGAATCACCTCCTTATAATTTGCTGATGCTAATTTTTTTCTATCCACACCTTTATCTTACTACAAATGCTTGGAAAGCGTGAACCTTCTTGAGCTACAGAGTCAAAAACATAAACATACGTATATGCAAAATTTTACTTCAAATTAGCTATCCAGAATAATATATCTATTTGGGGGACTAAGGAAAGCAAGAGTTGGCCCTTCCAGAGGAATGCATGTTTTTCTCAGTTTTGCAGCAGGTAGCATATGATTCATTCGTGGACTAATTAAATGGGAGTGAAGATATAAAAATCACAGAATGGATAAGCAGAATTCTTCCATCTAGACTCTGGTGAATGAATCCGGAAGTATTCAGAATTCTACTCACTTAGGAATCTAGGCTGCTTCTAAATATTTTCTTCAAATAGCAAGCCATCTAAAACATAGTGGTTTAAAACAATTATTTCTTTGACTCCTTATTATGTGAGTCAGCAATTTGTGCTGTGCTTAGTGGGGCAATTGTTCTGGTCTCAGATGGAATGTCTCAGGTGTCTATCCTCAACTACAGGTAAGGACTAGCAAATGACAAAGGCAATGGGGACAAGTGGGCTATGTGTCTCTTCAGCATGTTAGCTGGAGCTTAGTCACATGGCAATGGCATAGGTCCAAGTGAAAAGACAGAAACATTTAAGGTGCTCCTGTCCTAGGCTTAGAAAAGACATACTACCACTTCTACCACTCTGCATTGGCTGCAGTTTCATGACGAGCCCACATACAAGGGATGGGGAGAGCCACTATGTCTTTTCATGAGAAGAGCTGAAAAGTTACATTGTAAACAAGATTAGACACAGAGAAAGGTGAAAACATCCATTTGTGCAATCATTCAGCACTGATATTGGTTGAGCATTTTGCAGGCTCTATGAATCAGGTCCTGTGGGAAAGTCTGATTATAAGTCAGTGCAACTTGGTGCTAGATGTTTATTGATAAGGATAAAGACATACTCAAAAAAGGTCTAACTAAGTTTATGAACATTTCTTACACCACATATTCCATAGATATTGCAGTTTGTTGGCTGCTTCTTGCCATTAACATTTCCCTTTCAGGGTCCCAACTTCATTTGAGTTCTGCTTGTAGAAGCCAGTTGAGTTCCATGGAATATACTGTAAATGTCAGTAACTATTAATGTGAATGGGGAAGGAAGAGGTGATGTCAATCTTCCAAACTTCTGTGTGGTGGTGGAAATGCAGAATCACAAGTACTTTAAGTACTTAGATGGAGATTTCAAACAACTACTTCTCTGATGAGATGGATTAATCAATAAAAATTATTGTGTATGTGAGACAGAAACTGACTAGTCATATGAATTATATGTAGGTATATGTATTAGGTATATATGAGATGAGCTGAAACAAGAATTAAGAGTATAAAATTAGATGCTCAGAGATGGAGTCAGACTTTAAGAAAAACCTTAATCTTTTATTTTATAAGAATAAATTCTGTTCTTTTTTAGTACTGGAGATCAAACTCAGGAGCTCATGCATGCCAGGCAGAGTGCTATACCACTAAGCTACACCCTAGCCCCCAAATCAATTATTTATGGTGTCTACTGTCTTTGTAACCATCATTTTGGTCACCACATAATGTTCTAGCAATTAGAAGTACATAATTTACTTAACTATTTTCCTGTTAAACACCCATGTTGTCTAGATTTTTTTATCATTAGAAATAGTGCTACAGTAAAGCTTTCCCAATACAATATGTTCTCCCTGCTCTTCTATATGTCCTACCTTCTTCAAGGGGGCAGAAAATTGTCCAGTATCTTCTATGCCAAGAGCAGTGACTGGCAGAGAGTAGGTGCCTCATGATGTTTTTTGGTAACTTCTTAATGGGCAGAGTTTTCATTGTATTTTAAATTCCTACTCAGGACAGATTCCCAGGTGTCCAAGCACTTGGAGTACTTTTGTTCAAATATTTCCTTTGCTCCTGAGAAGAGCACATTTGCATGCATAGGTTTTCCTCAGTGTGAAAAACCTGATAGAGGCAGTTATCAACAAAATTTCCTTTTACTTTCATTCTCTGAGAAGAAATAAGGAACTAGATTTGAGCGGGCCTGACTGTATTAGAAACTGGACAGAGAAAGGGAAGAGTGTTAACATTTCCTGTCACTTACTGTGTAGCAGGCACTGTGTAAAGCATAGTATTTATTTATGTCATCTGGTGTCATCTTCATAACACGCAATAAATGAGTGCATTCAAGCTGTATTTAAATGGAAATCCAAGCTTCTGAGAGATCATACAACTTGCCCAATTCCAATGTCAGCCCGCTGGATGATAGTGGAGGCAGGATTTGAATTCAAATTTATCTGACTTCAAAGCACTTGAAAAATTCTAATGCCAACCTATGTTCATCCAGGTTTTCAATCTGCAGCCAGGATGTTAAAATCCCAGGCAACAACTCGAGGTGCTTATGTAGGGATGATTGTCTCTGTGCGCCGCTGACCTGTTATATAGGAATCTGGGGCTCTATGTTATCACGATCTTGTCCCTCTTTGAAAATTATTAGGGAAGGCATCATCTTTCCTTGTGTTCATAAGATATTCTGTCTTTACTATTTGATTTAGTTCTGAGCCTTGAGATACACCGAGAGGTTCAGGGTCAATTCCAAGAGTTTCCTCTGTGAGCACTTTGTGCTTTGGGGATGCTGCTAAGGGGCTCAGCTTAGATGTCATTCACAGTCTTTCTGTGAAACACTCAGTGCATTGCGACTTAGGTCTTTTCATTTAATAGCTCTTGTCAGCACTACCCTGGCCTCATCCCAGCTGAGTTCAGCATGTAACCAGCATCTACTGAATGCCTCACTCCATTTCAATTTTGGATCCCAGAAGGAGCAGTTGGGAAATTTGACAACATTTTTGCTGTATAGACCTGAAGAGTTTGTTTATTGTTCACACCTGAGACTAGAAGTCAGAGGCCTTCAAATTATAAACCTTGGTATTCTTTGCTATTTTCTACTTTGAACAATAGGCATTTCTATGGCTTTAAATCACCGTGCCCATTGGAAAGGAAATCCCTTGGACTCACTTTGACCAGGTGGCCAGAAACTGACTCTTAATCAACTTCCTTCTGGTACATTTTATGTGCTACTGTTTTTCTCTCTTACCTTGTATGTATATCCTGACGTGGCATGAGACTGAACCCTTTTTTATCCTTTCTTTTACTTTTCCTTACTTTATTTACTTGACCTGAATGGTGAGTTATTGCCATTTCATCCAGGAATCCTAGCAATGCGCCTCTCTTTCTACATTCCTGTTGGTTTTTGACTTAGTTCTTTTTGCATCCTGGCATAACTTGGTCTCAGTACCTCTAGGTCATGTAACCAGACCAAGTCCTGACACTGAGGATGTATGGGATATTTAACAGCACTCGAAAGCTTGATAAAATACTAATTAAGTATATACTACATTTTATGCTCAATGATGTTTTCCACTGCAATGTCCTGTTTTTGAAAGAGCTGACCCATGATTGGACTGTGTCTTTGCTGAGAAGTAATGATACAGAGCTGTTCAGCCTCCCCAGTTTGACTTTTCCTGATCTATGACTTTGGCAGATACTTTAGCAGATGAAATATGTAGGTTTGACTCCACTTCTGTTTCTGTTTAGGGTCAGAAAGCAACTTTTTACCTTAATTTTATAGGTTCGACTCTTTGACACTGGTGTATATGGTCTGGAGTGATTGGACAGGAATTCATTGGAAAATGCAGCAAAGTGCAAAAATAAATCTGACCCCATTTTAATCAGGAAAACAGCATGAGCTTTTTACAAAATTCTAGGCATTGCTTGAGGACTGATTGATTTGCCTGCTGTGGGCACTACTAATAGAAATAGGCCATTTCTTTCAGTGATATAGTCATCCACAAAGTGCCGTCTTAGAAATACATGTTCATGTCCCACATTGTATGGGTTCTAGATACTTTGTGTACTTGACATAAGCCCTTGCTGATATACTGTCCTTTTTCTCTTTTCTACTTTTTTCCTTACAGTTAACATAGGAGTTGTTGTTAGGGCACCTTTCTACACGTGACTCTTTCCTATGATGACCAGATCTCTTCACCCCTGAAGTAGCTCTCAATTCCATATTCTTTTCTCTTTTCATCCTCATTGAGACATCCGTATTTCTTATAGAGGGTACAGTAATTGTCTGTTTGGCATATCTAACTTTGGCCTTGGTTTTCCTCCACTGCTACCAGAGTAGCTCCCCAAAAGCATATATCATATCCATCCTGCCACTCACTTGTTTAAGACCTTCATCATGAAATTAGGGCCATGCTCTTAGGATAATATCCTAAGCTTCCACAACTGCAAACTTAGATTTCCTTTTTTGGATTTTCTCTAAACCAGCCTTCCCATCCTACACACAGATAACATCCCTGTCAGGTACACAGTTGGAGGGCTTCACACAAGGATAATATCCCCACAAAATTTGCTGAGCAAAGGATTGAAAGAGAACTTCTTTTCTCACTCATTCAATATTTTGGCAAATAATAGCTCAAATATAGTTTAGCTCTGACATCTAGGGATCTATGAAATTAGCACATTGCTACATTTAAGATTAGCACCCTAAATATTGGTTCTTTTTCTACCTGTAGTGGCTTGATAGAATGTGACAGAAAGAGCAGGGTGGTCAGATATATTTATGCAAAACCTTTTTCTGTCATTTTTATTGTTAGGCTACACCCTAAAAGCAATCCCTATTCTACCACATACCCATCCATCTAATCATTAGTAAATATTTATATTTATTGAGCAACCTCTATATCCTAGGCATTTGCAAGGAGCTGAGGATATGTAGGTTTTTAGGTGGTCCCCAAGCGTAATAGAGGTAGAAACCTATAAAAAGGTCTGCATTTACTCAGTGTCATGAGAGCTGCAATAATAATCTTAATGGTTATACTGGGGCACATACTCTCTTGGGCTGGTTAGGAACACTGTCTGGAAGAAGGGTATGAATAAACACAAACACCTGAATGAACATTAAACAGTTCATGTGAAGATCGTACCTGATGTATAAGGCTCTTGGACACTAAAGCCTGCCTTCTTTCTAGGGTTGGCATTTGTTCTTTTGATGGTAAAGAGAATGCATTAACCCTAGCTGCTGGTATTGGCTGCTCTTTGACTAAGCCTAGGATAACTTGCACATGCAAGCCATTGACTTATTATGCTGGGCGTATTTTATAAGTAGTGATATTGTATTATGTGAAGGGAGTGCAAGCTGCCATTTTAAACAATGATTGATGCAACCTTAGTGTTAATGGTAGAGCCTCAGCCATGGTAGTAGAGGGATGTAGGAAAAGGTGGGCATCATTGAAGATTATTTCAGTTTATTTCATCATATAATTTAGAGACTGAGCAATAACAACAAATTCTTTTTTAAAAATTAAAATTAAAACAAAATGCTAGAGGAGGTAGAAAATAATGATCTTTTTGAAGTTAAAGCTTAATTCTGTGAACCGGTCTTGCCCAAAGGATGGGCTCAGTGCAATGCTACAATATACTCTGGCCACCCTATTGGGAGAATTCTGAGCCTAACCCTATTTGGGTCCCTGTCTTGGGTGGGGTCCTTATGATGGTCCCAGTTGGTATTCTTGCCTTGGCCTAAAAGACAGTATTTTACCTTTAATGAGTTTATTTTTACTTTGGAAAGATGTGCTGGTCAAGCACTGTGATTGTCTGTTTATTTGTTTGTTTCTTTCTTTTTTCTAATGCAATTATATCCAGTCTCTCAGGAGATAACTTAAAAAGTTAAAAACATACCTGCAGTAACACTCATGACATTTTCATC
Source organism: Heterocephalus glaber (assembly GCF_053883595.1). Lineage (NCBI taxonomy): Eukaryota > Metazoa > Chordata > Mammalia > Rodentia > Bathyergidae > Heterocephalus > Heterocephalus glaber. Next base: position 7,769,254 of record NW_028258324.1, on the reverse strand, counting down.
TCTCACAGCCAGTTTTCAAAACTCCACAAAATGAATAAATGTATCTGAAGCTCTTTGGAAATGCTTTATCAGGAGAGTTTGGAGAAAAGTGTCTTTAATTGACTATGGGCACACAAGTTTTCAATTTAAATTCCAAAGTGTAATCAAGTTAAACCTTGCACAGTTTTGTGTTTTTTATTTTCTTTTGGATTTTTGGTGAAGAAGGAGAAGGAGAAGAATGAGGAGATGGAGGAAAAATAAAAACTTCTAAGCAATTGGTTTTCCTTGTGAAATTTGAACTTCAATACTGTTGGCATTAATGGCATTTTCCAAAACATCACCAATTTTCCACAATTTAACATTCATTTATATGTCCCAATTTAATTAATTATTTGATCAGACTGAGTAGCAACTGCCTTCCTGCTTCCAAACTCTTGCCTAGTTGAGAGAAAACTGGAAGGTTAAATTTCTTCCTTAAACTTCTATAAAATTGACACATCACATCAGACTCAAAGATCACTTTTTCAAGGATGCATTTTCTTGAAGTAGAATAAAAGAAATAAAGATAGGTAGAAAGGAGACAGGAAAGCTCATTTTTTATCTCCCTTAATACCTTAAAACTCTGGGTCAGATTCCTTCTTAGCTCTCTATGTAAGAATGTTAACCATTTAGAAAAGTTGGCAAAACAAGGTTTATTAGCCCTAAGTTTATCCAGCCTATCTCATCTCCCTTCAAAACTGAGAGCACCAGGATAATAGTAACTCCAGTAATTTTCAGTGTTTGCTCAGTTGCCAGCTTTTTCAACATGCAATGCTAGACCCTTGAAGCAAAAGCTAGAAGTTTCCAAACCTACAATAATTTCAGACTCTAGGAAAAGCAGAGTTTTGCAGGCCACCCTATGATGATATCACCCCCTCCCCCAACCCAAGCAAGAACAATCAACTGATGGGAACTGAATCACCCCTTGAGCCATGAGGATTCTTCCAGAGCCATGAACCAGGACAGAGATAATGAGTAACCAGACTGACTAGACCCCGGCCCACCTCAGCCAATCTACAAAAGCTGGCCTTGTACTTTGATGAGTGGACCAGTATGAACCCCTGAATCACATACTCAAGCTGAAGTCCTTTCCTGCTCCCCTTTAGTTTCTAACTGTACCTAATAAACCTGCCTATGCTTCACACTGACAATTCTTGACATGAGTGACACATGTTCCTAAACATGACTTCACATCACTCTATACATGTTAGAGTACAACTATTTTCATTTTTGTAATTATCTGTTTTATGTGTCCAACTCTCTTAAACTGTGATATTCTTCAGGCAGAACCATGCTGTGTTTATCTTCCCATTGTCTTGTACAGGTCATGGAGCACAGCATATGGTCATGGTGGTTATCAAATGAATATTGTCAACATCTCCATAGATACATCTTATTGGTAGAAGTCTAGAAGTGATGCCTTTGAAGAATATCATCATAATTATGGCAGAGGTCCAATAGTAGAACATCTGAGGCCATATTTTCTAGGATTTAATATTCACCGAATGTAAAGGACCAAATGTTTGTATCCCCCTAAAATTCATATGTTGAAGGCCTTAACCCATATGTGACTGTATTTGAAGATAGGCCCGAGAGGAGATTCTGAAAGCTAAATGAGGTCACAATGGTGATAGGACTGGTGCCCTTATAAGAAGAACAAATATCAGAGCTCCCTTTCTCAGCTGTGTGAGGACACAGAGAGAAGCTGGCTCCCTGTAAACCAGAAGACAGCCCTTACCAGGAACCAAATTGGCTGCTACCTTGATCTTGGACTTTCTAGCCTCCTGTGAGAAAATAAATTTGTATTGTTTAAACCACCCAGTCTGGTATTTTGTTGTCGCAGTTTGAGCTAATACTGTGTGCATTTGTAGATAGCCCTTTACACAACACCACTCATGCAGTGATCTTTGATTTAAAAGGTATTGATCTGTTATGTCTGATGTTATTGCCAAACATCTAGCAGTAGTGAACAATGACCAACCATCTTGTGATTCCTACCTGGAGGATAACACTTATCCAGCCTCTGTATCTATCAAATCTGAGGTATCAGTAAAGTCTATAACTAGAGGTCCCTCATTTCCATGTTCTGGGTTCCTGCAGAATAGGACAAAAACATGTAATAGAGGCCTTGAGTTTGAACCCTGCTAGAAAATACATTTGGCAAGCTTGCAGTACAATCTAAGTGAAAATTTTCTAATAGATATCTGGTGAACATGTTTCACAACACTCTAGGGCAGTCTCTGCAAGGAGATAAAGATCTAGCCTGGATTAGCTCGTGACATGAAACCAGTCACCAACACATTTCAGTCATGCTCAAGAAATCATGGGCAGGTCCCTATAAATTAAAGATGTTCCATGCTCCCTCATCCTCTTATCTTTCCAGAGTTTAGGAACCTTTTTGGTGTGTGAGGTGCAGCATGTGAGAGGCTGGTGCCATGGGTGATAAAAAGAATATAGCATTAGCCAAGGAATATAGAAAAGTGAAGAATGTATTGATAAACTGCAAGAGAGTAATGGGCAAGTCAGAGAGAGGATGGTGGCGAAAGGGTGAAAGGCTGAGATTTTTGTATTTGATATTAACTTGGGGTGGCGGGGAGCTGGAAACATCACTCCAGAAATGCTTTCGTCAGATCATAGTGGTTCTATTGTCCATCCATCTCAGTTCTAAGGATAGCCAGGTGTCATTTGAAGATTGATACAGTGGTTTTGTTGAACAGGGACCAGTGTCCTTGGTGTTGCTAGAAACAGTCCTTGTGGTTAAAATTAATTAACAAATATGTAAAGATTGACTAATGTTAGTGATCAAGGAGATTAAAATAAAATATACATGTTTATACTTGAAAGGAACTTTTGACATTATATTGGGATGCAGGAGGAAATGGTATTCTTTAAGACAGGACAGGAAGCTCATCTAGTGTTATATGCGTAGTTTTGTTTTGTTTTTGCATAGCTTAATGTTTTACCACAGACTCATCACTCACCTGCAATGTGCCCTTTAAAGAAATAATAGTTAAATAACCATGATTCCTCAGGAAATTCTAAGTCAGATTTACATATTAAATATGTAAACAGAGTAAAGCCCCAGGTCATTCATTACAAATCATGACACATGTGAAACAATCTTTTGTTTTTATCGTTTGGTACCAGGGATCAAACTCAGGTCCTTGCACTTGCACAGCAGGTGGTGAAACCACCGAGCTAAATCCCCTGGCCCCATGTGAAATAATCTTGCTTTGAGCTCCTATCTCCTGGACCAGTGAGAATGCCAAGTGAGATGGGCTTGGTGAGGCCTATGTTTTAATGCAGAAATCAGACTTTCATGGGTTGAGAACACCAAAGCCTCTGTGACCTGCAGAGTTTAATTGTTCAGTATGGAGTGAGGCTGATGTGGAGACATGTCCAGAGGTTGGAGGTAAGAGATACTGTAGGGAATGAATAGGAACCGTTCTGCCCTTTTCCAAAGAAAGTGAGAGCAGTCATCTGGTTGGAGGCAAAAAGTTGTTACCTTTGCAAAGAAAGTTAAACTTGCCCAACATCATTAGATGAAAAGAGTATTTGTGCATTATTCTAACAACAAAGCAAAGGCAGCAAGAGGAAGGCTCCTGCAGTCGGCTTCAGGGAGCCACAGTGGCACTGATGCTCTTTGAGTGGGAGGTTTCTGTTCATTTGCAAATGCGATGACATTTTCAGCTTTTTGTACCAGGAATGGAAGCACCTTGGGAAGCTTGTGGTTGAATGCTTTCTCCCTAGAGAGCAGCAAATGAGGTCAAATCCACTTACTGATGGAAGGGGGAGGGGGAAGAGGAAGGGGTGGACTGTGTGTGGCAATAACTTCTAGTTTGAACTGATTTAGGAAAAATGTTTTTATTTATTTCCTTCCTCCAGCTTTCATTATTTCCTACAGAGACAGCAGACATATGGTGTGGGAAACATGTTCCCTTTGTACAAAGTTATGGTATAGTTGTGTACCTTTGACCTAAGGGAGCAGGCCTATGACTGAGTCTATAACCAAGCTTCAGAGGATAGGGCACCTGGCCTCATCCAAGAGGGGAGTCAATTCAGTGATAAATTTGACACAAAAAGGTAAGTGGGTAATGGCCAAATAACTCCCTTATGTTGTTAATGAAGCTGAAGATGATTCCAGAATGGCTAAATGTTGATACAGGAAATAATACCAGAGATTAAATATGAAATATGATATCTCCCAACCTGCTAGCTGTATGATATTCTGAGTTCTTGTTCTCTAAAAATCAAGGAATGAATTCTAGGAACAATGGAGGTTAAGAATAGGAAGATATTTATTGATAGGAAAGACCCTGAGGGACAGGAGGAGTCCCAAGTGGGTAGCTGGTGACCCCACTTTACAGAGGAGTTTTATAGGATGAAACTCACATGGGTACAACTTGGGCCACAGCCATGAACATCCAATAAGGTTACAAGTATAGTCACTTAGGTAATGGTGGTCCAATTGGGAAATAAGTCCATAACAAGCATGGTTGGAAAGAACAAAGATTCTCCTAGGAAGTGGTGGGTCCAGAGGTCTCTGGTCACCTACGGGGTGGTTGATGTCTATCTAGAGTTCATTAGGCTCAGTGTTTGTTCTTTGAAGAAGTATGTAGGTCTGACCATCTTGTCTTTATCTTGAGGCCTGGTTTTCAGCCGATGTGTCTCCGGTTGCCACTGTGGTGTGTCTTACTTTTGTCCTGACCCTCTTGAGGACCTAGCCCAATCTGACTGCCTATAGTATTTCTACCTAGCTCATCTATCTATAATAATGTGGCAGAAACTGTCTTAAGATGCCTTTGATTCAAATAACCTTGGGCAGCTGTAAAGAAAGAGTAAAGGAAGTGCTCTGCATATAAACATCTCTATCACTTAGCAAGCCAAAGATATTCAAGCCCAGAGGCAATGTACTTGATGCTGAGCCTACCCCCTCAGTTTAGAAAGAGCCCTGACTCCTTCTAAATGACTTGTGGAGTCTGCTCTGTGCTTTAGTGGGTATGGCTGTCATGCTGGAATTCTTGGACCCAACTGTTGACTTTCAGGCCTTGATTACAAACCAGGGATCAATGAATGTGCCTGTCACTAAGCTTTAGGAGAAAAGTTAGATCAAGAATATTTCCAAATGATTATGGAAAAACTAGTTTTTTTCTCAACTCACTAGCAGATTTTTGACTCATGGCAGATTTTCTACTGGGATAGTGCAATTTACCACTCTGAACATAATCTTTGTCATCTTCAAAATAAATCAATAAACAGACAACTAACAAAAATAGTACTGTCTACTACTGCCACGACACATGGTGCCTTTGCAGAAATGAGAAAAAAAATGTTCCCTCTGGTGGTTGGATTTGAGAAAGACATCCTTTTCACTGGATTGACTGCCCACTGTGGCAGGGGACCAGCTTGTGGAGAGGCTGGATTTTATCTCATCTCAGGCAGGCTTTCATAGGACACAAGCTGCACACTCAAATGCAGGGACCCTGGCACCAGGCTTAATCACTCAGGGAGTTAAGAGAGAGTGAGGATCAGCATATGTTTGCTCAAGTACTTTGTAGGGTGTGGTGCCTCTATCAGTGAAAGTCTCACAAAGATGTTGGAAGTGGTGGACTACAAAGAACGCTCTTTATAGTAAAATCTAACTCTCTGTTCATTCCCATTCTTTATACCCAGCTCAACTGCATCCCTGAACAAGTTGTTTTCAAAATTGAACAGATTTTTCAATGAGTATTTTCTTAAGAAAGGTCACAGGAGGATATTATAAAACTCTGAATGTCAGGGCACATCCCACGGAGAAGTGTGGTTCCTCTGAGGCAGTCAGAGGTTACTTCTGTATGTATATAGCATGTGAAAGACCTCATAGTCTAATTCTGGTGCTTGCTAGGACAGCTGCACATGAGAGGCAAGTAGAAGGGTAACCACTGACAGCAAGCTCACAGAAACAGAGTACATGACATTCCAGTGGGTGGTGATATAACTAACTCCTGACTTAAGGATTCTGATCTCAGCTGAATAGATATGAAGATTTACAAACCTGTTGCCTTCTTCTCTGTGATCCTATCTTTTTGGAGGACATATCTGAACTGAGACCAGAATGATGAAGCCAGCAACCAATGTGGACTCTGGGTTTAAAGCATTCCAAAAAGAACAACTGCTAGTGCAAATGTCCTGGGGTAACTATAAATTTAATGTATTGAAGACAAAGAAACATCAAAGAAATAAATAGATCAGTATGTTTGGATTTTAGTAAGTGAGATTGTGATTGGAGAAATAGCCAGAGCCATAGACAGCAGTCATATCATGTCAAGCAGTAGTTGTCGGTGCCCACTACATATCAGAAATGCAAGTGCTCCACCCACATTCCGATTCATTTTCTCTGAAGTGCAGCCAGGAACTGGTGTTTATTTTTCATGCCACTGCTCCTCTTGTCCTTTTAGGTTATCCAGATGATTCCAATCATTGGTTAAAAATCACTGAAGAGTCTTAGAGGCTATGGTAAGAAGTTTGGTATTTATTTTAAGAACAATGGAAAACCATGAACAATTCTAGGCAGGAAAGTAAGATGAAATAATTTCCATGGTTAAAATGTCCCTCTTGCCCCTGTAGAGAGAACAGACTGAAAGGATAAAAGGAGGGAGAAAGAGGCAAAGTATCGGAAGCCCATGGCAAATATCCCTGGAGCTTTAGTCCAGTGGAAAGAGAAGTGAGCTACACTGAAATGTTGTGAAGGTTTAGCCCTCCACAACACTGCCTAAAGTGCTTATTTACTAGTGGGTTGGCTACGAGGATATAGGAAAAAATGAAGGACCACTGAATTTTGGTTGGAGCAACTTAGTGTACATTTTGGCAATTAGGGAAACGGAGTACTTTCAGAAGAAGTAAGGATTTTGTTGGTGGATGGGGTGCTTCTAGGCAGAGAATGGAATAAAAAATTCTGTTTCTGGAATTTCATATTGGAGGTAAATCAGATTTCTAAGTTTGTTGTCTGGTCAGCATTTGTACACTCACGTGGGGAATTTAGGAGAAGTCAGGGGTATGCAGCAAAATCTGTGAGTTTACAAAATATATCTTTGGTATTTCAAGCCACATGATATGATTTTCTGGAGAGCAAATATGGTTATAGCTTTGGTGTGTGATAATATTTAGGGGATCTCAGCTGAATGAGTGCTTTGGAGTGAATTAAAATGGAGAATAATGGCTTTGCACAGAACACCTTTACACTGGTATTAAAATATCTTTCATTTTTAAAAGATATCTGATCTAGAAGGAAATAAATTGAAAGAATTTGTAATATATAGACTCTTGTTGATTGATTTCACTCTTAAGAAAATTAAATACAGATATGAGAATAGTGTGAGAATAAACCTTTCAATAACAACATCCCTGGATCCTTTCATGTTATGATAACCAGAGGGAAATCAACCAACATAAGTCATTGTCATCAATTCCTGCCCTATCTCTGATTCCAGGCTGGTTCTTCTTCATAGGGAATACCTAAGTACTTTCATTTCCTAGTTTCCTTTAATTCTGATTCAAGCAGAAAATTGCTGATTTTTTACTGAATAATCATAATCCAATATCCAAATAATTCAATGACATCTAAAATCTTTCTTTTTAATGAAAACAAATCCTAGAGAATTAATGGCTGAAATAGTAGAGAAAGCATAGTTTGGCTCTGATGGCCCAGGAGAGATGAATTCAGCCACCAACATGGCCCCAGGTCACATGTGGTCATAGGAAAGGAGACTTCTCAGAGAATTCTAATAAGTTTCTCCATCCCAGAAATGTATCAGTAGTTTACCTTCTTTCACGGTCTTCAATCTTAAGGAGAAGCATTCCTGGAGAAAGGTAGGATTTTCCAAAGAGTAAGTCAGGGCTTAATTTGTAGATCTTGAAGTTCCATCTCAACTGTTTCTTTTCTTTTCTTTTCTTTTCTTTTTTTTTGGTACCGGGGATCAAACTCCAGTCCTTGCGCTTGCAAGCGGCGAAACCACTGAGCTAAACCTCCGGCCCCCTCAACTGTTTCTTAATTGAACTAAGAACAGATCACCTCTCCCACTTTATCAAATACAGGGAGCTTGTCAGCGGTGGGTGCTGTCCATGGTACTTAGCTTTGTACTGTAATTTAGGAAAATCTCCTGAATGCTAAGCAAGGAGCCATTTAAAATAGGTGTTGAGAAAACATGACTATGCTGACTCAGTAATCAACATCTCTTCTTGAAAGTCAGTAGTTACAGTTTTTTTGCTTTCTACAAAGTTGCATATGCACCTAATTAACTTGTCAGTCACAGGATTGTTAAAAAATAATTTTTGACGATAAATCACTTTGATTTTACAAAAAGTTAAGTGACACTGCTATGACAAAACTTTCATTTGTGTCTATTTATTTACAAGCAAAAGTTTCTCAGTTCTGGGCTGGAGATTTAGCTCAGTGGTTTCACTGTCTGCTGTGCAAGCACAAGGACCTGAGTTTGATCCCTGGTACCAAAAATAAAGTAGTAGTAGTAAAAGTTTCTCAGTTCTAAGCATTTTTTAAAATGAAAACTAGGAATGCAACTGAGGCTGAATCTCATTTATTCTAGCAGTTGATTATATTCACCCACAAAGTTTAGAAGTAATTGAGGGAGAAGGAGTTGGCCATCCATCTCATTAAGAAATGACTTTAAATTACAATTTTAACTCCAGTAATTATCAAAATTTTGAGTATAATTCATTGTTTTAATCAGTTTTACAATTACAATTGTAATGATAGTGCAATCCAAATGAAAATCTTTAACACAGTGTAACAGGACTGGTATTTTAAAAGATTTACATTTATAGACATATTTATATCATTGAGAGATATGAGTAACTAAGCAACAAAATGTTTTAAACTATAAAAATGTATTTCATTAGGCTAAAATTCCGTAAGGAAACTAAAATGACAATAAAATTTGAAGGGAAAAAGGAAAGTTATAAAATTTATTAAATAAGAGCTTCTCTGCATATTTTCAATAGATGATAGCATTGCCATCATTATGGTATCAAATTGCCCCTTTTTAGGTTTCAAATAGATTTAAGATGGTAGGATTAAAATCTCATATTCATGTTCTTTGCAGCTATTGAAACATAATAAAATATTTTAAAAACTGGCTTAGAAGTATTTGAGTCTACAGTGTTTCAAAATTCTTTCAGAGGACATGTAAGTAACATCCAGAAAATGACTCTTTTAAAGCATGAGACAGATGTTTTGATGGGTCAATTTGTTTCTTTTCAGCCAAGAACACCAATATTCATTCCAAGGGGCTACTCTTAGGCCACTGGGCATTGGCATTGCAGTTTTAATTCAGAGTAATTAAAAAATAACCACTAGAAATTATACATGTATCATATGTGAGATATCTACCTCTCTCTCTCTATACACACACACACACACACACACACACACACACATGCACTTTTTTGTGACACGGTCTTACCACGTAGTCCAGGCTGGGCTTGAATTTGGAGTGATTGTCCTGAGTGCTGTGATTATAGTTGTGCACTACCACACCTTGAGACAAGGTCTCACTATATAGTTTAAACTGGTCCTGAACTCACTATGTAGCTCAGGCTGGTATCTATATCTATATCCAAAATCTACATCTATATTCAAAATTGTGATCTTCCTTCCGGCTTCAGCCTCCCAGAGTGCTTGGATGGAAAGTGTGTGGCACCATGCACTCCTGTAACTGTGTTTAAGTATGCAGGTCTGTAGTATTAAGTATCTTTACATTATTGTGCAACCATTACCACCATGGAAATATATTTTTTTAAAAAATAATGTAGTGTCTCTCATGGCTGGGGGTATCATAATCCCCAACTTGAAACTATACTACAAAGCTACTGTGATAAAATCAGCATGGTGCTGGCAAAGGAACAGACCTGAGGATCAGTGGAATAGATTAGAAGATGCAGAAACAACTCCAGACATGCTCAGCCACCTCATCTTTGACAAAGGAGCCAACCACCATCATTGGAGGAAAAATAGCCTATTTAATAAATGGTGTTGGAAAAACTGGATTTCAACCTGCCAAAGATTAAAACTAGACCCATACCTATCACCATGCACTAAACTAAGATCAAAGTGGATTAAAGATCTAAATATTAAGACAGAAACACTAAACTTGCTGAAAGATAAGTTAGGTAGAACTCTTGAAGACATTGGCATAGGAAAAGACTTCATGAACAAAACCTCAGCAGCATGGGAACTAGCAGAAAGAATCAACAACTGGGATCTCATCTTATTAAAATGCTTCTGCACTGCAAAAGAAACCACCAACAGAGCTAACAGGCAACCTAAAATATAGGAAAAACATTTTAGCAGCTGTACCTCAGACAAAGGACTGCTATCTAGAATATATAAAGAATTGGAAAAAAACAGATCCCCCAAATTCAAAGACCCAATGCAAAAATGGGCATCTGAAATGAACAGACATTTCTCAAAGAAGTAAAAGCAGCAAACAAATGTATGAAAAAATGTTCACCATTACTCTTCATTCAAGAGATGCAGATGAAAACAACACTGAGATTCCACCTCACCCCAGAAAGAATGGCTGCTATCAAGATATCAACCAATAACAAATGCTGGCCAGGTTGTGGGGAGAAAGGAACCCTTCTCCATTGTTGGTGAGAGTGCAGACTGGTGCAAGCACTGTGGAAGTCAGTATGGAGATATCTCAAAGAACTAGGACTAGAGGTCCCATTTGACCCAGCTATTCCCCTACTGGGTATCTTCCCCCAAGAATTAAAAGAATCATACCACAGTGATATATGTGCACCCATGTTCATAGCGTCACAGTTTGTAACAGCTAAAGCTTGGAAGCAGCCCAAGTGCCCATCAACTGCAAACTGGATAAAGAAAATGGTTTTTTTATAAAATGGAGTGCTACTCAGCCATAAAGAATGAAAAACTAGAGTCATTTATAGCTAAATGGATGCATATTGAGGCCATACTCTTAAGTGAAATACATAGGACACACATGTTTAAATACTGAAGTTTCTCTAGTGTGAGAAACTGAAAGTGTAAATAAGGAAGAAAATGATTAAAATGAATAATTGATCATTTGAAATAGAAAAAAAGATCTAAAGATGAAGGAGTGAAAGGAGGGGGAGGGGAAAGGAAAAGAGGGAAAGGAAAATTGAGAAAAGAAAAAAAAAAGGAAATGATGTCTATATAAATAGGGAAGGGTGGAGGGGGTGAAGGGCACACAGGTAATGGGGAAAAAATATGAACCAAGATATATCATGTACAGGTACAAACACCCAATGATAAATGTAAATGAATTGTATACCTAAAATGTACCAATAAAAGAACAAAAAAAAAAAGAAAAAAAAAGTAATGTGTCTCAAACTAAATTTGTTGCATTTATTGATGTTTGGTAAGAGAAAACTAGACATATGAAGCTTCCTACCTCATTTTCTGTAGCACAGTGATGGAAAGTTGTTTATTCCATGCTGCCTTATGAGTCACATGTGAAAAATACCTCCTAGTATTCCGGTCTTACACAGAATTTGACTTTTAAAATGTTACCTGATGCTGGGCTTTTTTAAATTTTTCTTAAAACCCTGTAATAATCATGTGCTCCTTATCTGATAAAATGTAAAATAAAAAGAGAAGTGTGGCTACCTTTTGCCAGGGGAGGTGAGTCACATGCTCAGCCTTCAGTGACTAAGGGCCCATCTTTGAAACCCTAGCAATAGAGTCCAACACAGTGTCTGTGCTTTGGGATACTTTTGTGCCTAGAAATTGCTCTGTCATCTTTATATAAAGTTACATATCTAACCTATCTGGGGAAGTGCTTTGTTTTCATCTATTCTTATGCTGACTATTGATTTTGTACCTACTATTTCATGGTCACCACCATGCTGACATTGGGCTACAAATGAAAAGTATAATAAACTACAGTGGACCATTGACTTACCAACTTGATTGGTTCCCAAGGACTGGTTATAACTCAAGTTGGTTGTAAGTCAGTACAACTGAGATCTGGATGTTTACCTGGGAACACACTATAGATAACAAGAGGTAGATGAATCTTCCATTAACCTAATTAACCCAAGTTGTTCATACGTCAGGCCAGTTGTAACTTGAGGGTTCACTGTTTCCTGAAAAATCCAGGGTCTAATATGGAAGAGAGAATTATTCTGAGTGTTACCAGTAGAGTAAGTGCTGCTGTTGACAGCTGGGGGAAAGAAGAAGCTTCAGAGGGAGGGACAGTGTCTCAGCAGAGTCTCAGAAGACAAGCAGGCATTAGCAAGGTGAAGAAAAGAAAGGGGGAATTTATAGACAGAAGGAACATCTGGTTTTCCCAAATAGCCTTCATCAGGCTGGGTCTATTCTTCACCTCTATTGGTGAAATTTGAACATATGAAATAGACTCCTAAGAAAGATGTCATTTAGAGCCAGGCTAAGAGTCAATGGCAAGCAAAGGTAGCCACACTGGGGAGAAGGGTATCCCAACATCTCCAGGTAGAGCTGTGGAACTGTAAGCAAATAATTTAGCCTGTAGAACACAGAACCAGCCCTGCAGAAGATGAGCTTTGGTGGAGTGAATTTTCAGATGTCTCTGTGTTCTGGAATTCTGTGACTGCAAGACATGGGTATTTACTTCTTTGGGAGCACAGAGGTTAGTGTAGCTTTCCACTAAAGGTCAAACAACACATGAAAAGATGTATGTAACTCCCAAATGTTGCTAGCAGGAACAGGAGAAAAGTCCTTGAATTGTCACAAGTGTGTGTGTCTGAATACAAGTTGGTATCACACTGAGAAGCCTAAAATGGGACAGGGTATCTGCAATCGGAGAGAAAAACAAGCATCATTCTTTCCATACCTCTATTTTTTGTCACCCAGTCCTCACTTAAGGATTTGACAAGCTGTGGGGGTTAGAAGAAGCAGAGATATGGATTGAGTGCCTGCTATGTGTTTTAAGCTTTATCTCAGTATCATTAGCTTCTTTTAACTCCCATACCAGATGTAGGGAATGTAAGGCTTCTTTGTGATTCTAAGGTTCCCTGTGCAGAATTCCAACTGGATTTACTCTATCCTACTGGGATTTTTTTCTTTGGGTACATGCCTGTTCCTCAGAATTAAGACTTTCTCAAAAGCAGAGGTTTCTGATTTTCTAGACCTTTAATACAGAATTTGGCACTAAAATGCTTAATTAGCTGAATTGCCTCTCTTCAGTGGTGTTTTTACATTAGATGCCTCATTGAATAACCATAGCAAACACTTCCATAATGTACAGCAGGTACTAGGATTGCTCTAAGTGCTTATTAACCTGCACAATTCTTCTAAAACCCTGTAAAGTGGACACTAGTATTATCTCCCATTAAAAAGTCATATACAGGTTAAATAACTTGGCCACAATTCCACAACCAGCAGTAGCAGAGCTAAGATTTGAACCAAGGCAGTCTGGCTGTTTAGTCTTATCTTTTGAACTGTTTGTTCGTACCACAATACTATTAGGTGGATTGTTAGAATTTCATTTTGCAAAGAAGAGTGAATCTCTGAGAATACAAAAGAAGTGTTCAAAATACACAGCTGCTAATTGGCTGGTGTGGGATTTACATTCAAACATGTGTCTAAAATATTCCCTCAAATTCTCATTGTGTAGAAGGTGATTGGATCATAGGGGCACTACACTCATCAGCGGATTAATCCATTGATGAGTTCAGTTGCTGAATGTGCTGCTAGGAGGTGGGGCCTGGTTGGAGGTGACTCACTAGGGGCATGACCTAAAAGAGTGTATTCTCATCCCCAGGTCCTCTCTTCTCTCTCTGTTTCCTGGCTGCCACTGATTAAGCATCTTTTCCTCTGCCTTGCCCCTCTACCATCCTGTTTCTGCCTTGGAACTAGCCAACTATGGACTGAAATTATGAGAGAAAATAAACCTCTCCTCCATTAAGTTGTATATGTCAGACTTTTGTCCCAGCAACAAGAAAGTGGCTAAGAGAATATACAATTCCAAATTCAAGTTTATTACACTCCAGAAGAATTTGCACAGAAACAGTTATCTTAAGTTTGACTGAGGAAATGAGAGGGTTAAGACATTCTTTCTTCAAGTGTGTAAGATGAGTAGACTAAGATTGATGGCCAGGGGAAAGGTAAGATCAGGCTGAACTTTCCTCTGTTACTGGCCTCTTATTTAAGTGTGTGTGTATGTGTGTGTGTGTTTGTATGTGTGTTTGGTTGAGTTCTCTGAATACCATATTAATATTTGCACAGTATAAGCCTTGTAAATAAAGAATAAGAGAAAACCATAATTATCATTCTGACATAATGATTATTAATTTATATTCTTTAAGTGTGTATGTATATGTTATAGATAAGTATATTTATAAGTAAAATTAGGCTTATTTGTTTATATTTGACTTTTTTTCAATTCAGTTTATAATTTGAGAATTTTCTAATGTCATTAAATATTCTCTAATACTGTAATATTTAACAACTGAATAAGTCAATAAACTGTAACTCACGTAATCCTAATTCCCCTGTTGCCAGATATTTATCACTGTTTACATCTCAGATTATTTGTTTAGGAAAAATGTTGAAATATATAGTGTTCAGATCAAAGACTTTTTATGCATCTGGCCAAAATGTCCTCAAGACAAGTTACGTAAATTTCTTCTACTACCAAATCTGTATTACATGTAAATTCCATCCCCCTATTTTTTGTCCACTTTCTCCTCAGTTTTAATATTGCAATCCATTGATTATTTTAAAAAGCTAAACTTTTTCCATATAGCTCATTAATTTGTCTTTTTTCTCTTAGAAACTATACACTCATGTCATTTGCCTTTTTTCCCATTAGAGTATTTTTATTCTAATAAACTTGTAACTTCTTTGTATATTAATAAGCCAATCTGTTACAAATATTTTTTCAATTGTTGGTTTGTTTGTGTGTGAGGGTAGGGGTTGGGGATCAAATGCAGCTACCACTGACTTGCATCTCCAGCTCCATCTTTTAATTTTTAATTCCAATTGCTCCTTTACATTTAAAATATTTTTTTACATACGGAAATATAAAAATCATATAATCATGTTACCCTCCCTTGCCTCTAAATTTTGAATACCCGAAAGCCAAAATCATATTTTCTTATGTGTTCTTAGATTTATGGTTTCAAGTTTTGTAATTTTAATGCATTTGCCATTCATTCAATACATGTTAGTGAGTACTAATTAGCCTGTTGTTTTTCTCAATTAAATAATTACTAACAAAAATGATGTATTGGACAATCCTATTCCCTATGGTCCTTAGTACAGCTCTCCCATCGTTTTTTATTTAACAAACATCTGTTCTACCTTCATGATCCAAAGGGCCCTGTAATATGTGCTTTGGAAACTATAGATTCCAGCTTCTGCCCTCCAGAAACTCATCACCAAGTGTACCAAGTTCACTTTCCTACAAGATGGTAAGAGGGAAAGTTATCATTTTGGTAATGGCCTAACATTTTCATTAGAAAATTGATGAACCCTCATGTCTGGTTTAATTTCCACTGTTAGAAATTATACAGTGTTAGACTCAGAGATGCAGCACCTAGATTCCCCTTTCAAGGAAGGTTGATGCCCAGCTGCGGGAGGGTAGTCTTCAGAGAGCCTTCAGCTGCCAGACCTTTAGGGTCTGCTTGAGTTACATACCCCCTCGCCCATGCCCCATCCTTTCTGGGACACCCAGTAACTGAGTGAGGCTGAGGTGTGAAGCCTTGTTGTGTGGGTCTGATGCATGATAGCTCTGACAGACCATATTTGCTCCAGATCTTTCCACGACAGGCTGGCCAAGACTATCAGTCCTGCATTGCAGTTCAACTTTTTTCTGAATCCTGCTTCCTCCCCTTCCTCTCATGTGCACCAATCTCTAATAGATATCAGTAGTCCTAAGCCCATTTCAGCATCTGTTTCTGGGGAAGCCAGCCTGTGACACTCTCCTCTTCCCTCCCTGTGTTTTATCTGGACCAAGGTGGCAAATCAGTCCTTTTAAGGTGTCCATAGACACTTAATTCTGCAGACCTGAAGAAACCTTACAAATGACTTCAGTGTACTCAGAAAGAAGTGAAGCAAGATGGGTGTATCAGTTAGCAAGTAATTTGAATTTCAAATGTATGAAGATACAAATAGGCAGAAGTTTGTGCTCACAGAAGGTGTGCAGGGAACAAACAGCCTGGCCATCAGAGAGAGCAAGTACTGGTGCTGCCTTCTCAAGCTGTGATGCGAAAAGCAAACCATCAGCCCTTCCTATCCAAAGAAAGGATCTTCTATTTTCCCTGAGCAAAACAAATAAGATTTTGAAATGGGTGCTGTGCAACAGCACTAGACATTGCACTTGGCACTTTCTGAAGATATTCTCACATTATAAAAGATTAATCTTCACATAGAACATTACTAATATCATCCCCACTTTCCTTAGCGAGTTTAAGTACCTTATCCACAGTAATGCACAATGAAATACACACACACAAAGTAACGTACATTCAAAGTGGTAAAGGTAGGAGTGTACCTCAGCAGCTTAACCACTACTGTATTCTGTATGCCTCGGTCACTACTAGTTCTGTGACCTCAGAAAGTTACTTTAATTTTAGTTTCTTCTGCTCTAACGTACTCCTAATGGTGCTCAAGTTATTGACTAACTTGAGTAATTAAAATAGCTGAGGCTGAGTAATTTATAAGAAATAGAATTTTGTCCTCTCTTGTTTCTAGAGGCTGGGAGGTTCAAGATTAAAAGGCTGGCATCTGATGTGGGAACTTTCACTGCATCCTCACATAGCAAGAGGTGGAAGATCAAGAGAGATACTCTTTGTCCCTACATGGCAGAAAGCAAGAGACCAAACTCATTCCCACAAGCCTCTGTAGTGGCATCCATCTGCCTGTGAGGATGGAGCCTCTGTGACCTAAATACTGCTCACCTCCTACCTTGTCATATTGGAGATTCAGTTCTCCTCGCATGGACTTTTGTGGGAGTTCATCAAACCACGGCACACAAACTTTTGGACTGTTTCCAGCCTGCTTCGTTTCTATTAAGGGATAACATATGGAAAATACTGAGACTTCTAGTCACTTTGGCAAACCAATCTTACATAGAAAGAACCCTGTTCTCTCCAAACTGAAAGAAATAAAGAGGAAATAAAACAAGAGTAAAAAATGAAATACAAAGCTGACCTTGTACTGAAGGCAAGGCAATCCCAGGTATTAGAAATGAAGAAGGGCAATAAATCCAGAGTATTGGGCTGAAGCTGTTGATGACCAGCTCATGAAGCTATAAGACTTAACTATCAGCCCTAAGACCTGGAGAACCGCATTCTAATGCCCAGGTAGAACAAGAGAAGAAGCTTTGGGTCCTGCAGCTCAGTTTCTACATAGGTATGAAAGTATCTTGGATAGAAATAAAAAGGGAAACCTGGAAAAGAATTTAGAAAGCTGAACATATACCTATAGTCATAAATAGAGTCATCTCAAAGTAGTTAAAAGTCCTGATTTACACTATCTATATATGCAGGATATCAACATATAAGACAAGTAGTTTAGGACTTATGGCTCCCTTGGGGCCTTGGCAGAAGCAAAGTCCACCCATTCAGAACAACTTCAAACTCTGAGCACCTGGACTCAAAAGGAACACAATTCCTGCTGAAGATGAGCATACAGTAAAAATTACAAAGATGAGAAATAAATCAGCAGGAGAGACAGTTGGCAAATGTATCAAACTGTCAAAATTATACCCCCCAAAACTTGAAGTAATAGAGTAGTATAAAGGAAGCTTAATGGAATTATTTTTAAAATACACAGTAAGGTAAAAGGAGAGAAGTGATAAGGCAAAAATTAGAATAGAAATAGAAGCTCTGGAGGTTGAGGGCACCGTGATAAGGAGGACTGCAATAGGTTAGTCAGGAAGGCATCATAGGGGAGGCAAAAAGATAAACAGAAACATGAAAGAAATGAAGGAGGTAGGCAAGCAGGTATCAGGGAGAAAAGAGTTAAAGTGTTTGGAACAAAAAAGGCAGGTAGGACTGTAGCTGATATGTTTAAGGACACCAATGATACCAGCATAGCTGGATGGGGGACAGTTAAATTAGTTTCCTCATGTCTCAGTTTACATAAATGTAGATTGGGAAATATCTGCTTCTCAGAGTTGTGAAGATAGAATCAGTTAAGCACAGAAGCCATACATATAAAACCTGCTCTAGATCCTTTATGTCTACCCTTCAATGACTATGAAAGGTAAACATTTTGAATCAATTCAGGACATGAAAGCAGCCTTGATACTGTAACTTAAAACATTCACAAAACAGGACTTCCAGAACTGCTGCAGAAAGTGGTAAGAATGATAGGATTAGTGTGTTTGAGGTGATAGCAAGTATTTTGAAGGAGTTTAATAGCAATGTGCCTTTTAATTTAAATTTTCACCATATTTTTATCCTTCCTCATGTCAATGCAGGAATCAGCAAGAATGAGTAACCTGGACATCTGTATTGATTTTATAAAAAGAAAACTTGTATCATCATCAGGATTGTTCAAAGATGGTACAAGTGATCCAGGAAGTAATATGCCTCCATCACGAAAATGTTTAGGCTTACTGGTCAGGACCTCAGAACTGGCCAGGTATATGAACCAGCTCACTTTTGGAAAATTCCAGTCCTGAGACTTTATGACCTTACATATTTGTTAAATATACACTACTTGCCTCGAAATGTCAGCACCAAGTAAAGTTGAAATGTTAAAAAATTACCATATATGCTAAACAAAATGTCTCTGGGGTTCAATGATTTTCCTATGGTGTTGGAACTCTAGGGTTTCTCACAATACTTCCATTAAATGGGCAGAAAAAAAATCATCCTAGATGACATAAAATAGTGAATTCTTTTGTTCCCTGGACAGGTCTGTGAGATTGGAGATTATCGGTGTCGGCTCTCTCGTCCTTTGACCACACTGTCTATCTGGCCGTGTGCTGTATGGAGGAGATGTTCTTGCTTTACTGCATTAACTTGCCTTGCATCACAGCTTTATCTCTCTTTCATGGCCCTATAATAAGCTTAAGAGCATAGACCTTGAATTCAGATGGTATTGGTTTGATCACACTTAGTAAGTGGGTATTTTGAACTTAGTAAGTGGATATTGTAGCCAAGCATAGCATACACATCTGTAATCCCAGCACTCCAGTAGGCTGAGGCAGAAAGATGTTTGAGCCCAGCCTGGGCAATTTAGTGACCTAGTGAGACCCTGTCTTAAAATAAAAATTTTAAAAAGGCCTGGGGATATAGCTCAGTTCAAAGGATTAGGTTTTAACTCCTAGTACCAGAAAAAAAAATTGCTGATATTGGCAGCCCTCTCAAAACTTGGGAGAACTAGAAAACTGAAAACCAGGCTTGAGGTATACAACAATTTCTGAAACCAGCCTGCAGAAATAACATCATAAAAGAATCCACAGTCACAAGGCATTAGTCCCAATATTTAGTACCATTGTCAGTTCTGGGCTGACAATTGCACTACCTCCAGAAAAAAAGTAACTTCACTTTAAACCGAGTCAAAATCCAATCCAGGTCATTTGATTGACAGAAACCAGGTCTCACCTCTGCTTTGACTTTCAGAGGCATCTGGGAAAGCTCCTACCACATTTCTAGGTCACTAAACCTTGAATGGGCATCTCAGGCATAGGGTGGTCAAAAAGACTGCTGATTACTCACCACTAGGTCTACCTCATCTGGAATTTGAGAGGATTAGATGTGGTGCTGTAAATGCTAGAAATTAGCTCACAGAGGTGATACAGGAGTATGTATGAAAATCATTTGTGTTACATGTCTCCTTTCATTAAATATTTTAATTATGAATTGTATAAACTGTCAATTTAAGAAGTGACTGAATTGGTCATTTTGTTGTGTACAGCTTGATCTCCTTGAAGTTCTTAGGATTCTGAAGACATTTTATTTCTTCTGAAAGGAAGAAATAAAGAATGGAAGAAATGTACTAGTAGTGATATTTTAAAATGCATTTAACATTTCAAAACATTTTGTTATCAGTGTTCCTGACTTCTCATACTCCTGAGCACCCACCCTGCCAACAAACATTTCTTGGTGGAGAGTTGGAGGTGAAGTCTGAAAAGCTCATCTGTGCTCACCTATACATTAGTTTTTAAATTTGCTATAATCTAATTTTTTTGATTCTTGCTATTATTCCCTGTGCAACTGGGGTTCTGTTCAGAAAGTCCTATGTCCATGCCTTCAAGAGTTTTACCTATTTTATCTTCCTGCAGATCTAATGTTTGTGTTTTTATATGTAGGTCTTTGATCCATTTTAATTTGATTTTAGTGCAGGGTGAGAGATATGGATCTAGAGACATTTTTCTATATGTGGATAACCAATTATCCTGGCACCACTTGTGAAAGAGGCTATCTTTTCTACAGTGTATATTTTTGGCCCCTTTGTCAAAAATCGGATTTAAAACTTTTGGCATAGCAAAGGAAACAACTGACAGAGTGAAGAGGCAACCTATAGAATGGGGAAAAGTTCTCCAGCTACTCCTTGGACAAAGGACAGATATTTAGGATATATAAAGAATTTTTTAAAAATTAGGTCCCTAAAAGTAAAAGACACAGTCAAAAAATGGGCAATTGAAATAAATAGACACTAAAAAAAAAAGAAAGAAATAGACACTTCTCAAATGAAGAAATACAAATGGCTAATAAGTACATAGAAAAAGGTTCACCATCTTTGGCCATTTGACAAATGCAAATAAAAACAACACTGAGATTCTATCTTGTTCCAGTAAGAATGGCTACCATCAAGAACAGGGACACAGCAACAACAACAACAACAACAACAACAACAAATGCTTGTAAGGATGTGGGGAAAAGTAGCCTTTCTGCATTGTGGGTAAGAATCAATATGGAGGTTCTGCAAAAAACTAAAAATAGAAATTTCATTATACCCAGCTATGCATCTTCTGGGTATCTTCCCCCAGAAGTTAAGAATGATCATATTACAATGATACACTCATACTCATGTTTTAACAGAACAATTAAAAATAGCTAAATTATGAAAGCAACCTACATGCACATCAACAGATAATAAAGAAAATGTGGTATGAATCAATAGGGAACTGGATGGATCTTGAGACATAATCAAAAGTTCGAGCCCAGCCTGGGTGTCTTGGTGAGATCCTGTCTCCAGAAAAAGAGGAAGAATGGCTAGGGTTGTAGTTCAGTATTAAGGCCCTGGGTTGAATCCCCAGTACCACACACACTACACACACATGCACACATGCACACACACACATTTAACCCATTTAAACCACTTATGAAAAGAACTGTCATGCATGTCTGAAAAGGTTAAAATTTTAACCAAATCCTCTTAAATGAGATGCCTAAAGTTTTTAAGACAGTACATTTCACAAGAGTCTGCATTAATTTCTGAGCCAGAGGGAAATATAAAGAGATGAGAACATGAAGTAAGTTTCTACTTGTATTTCCTCCCTGGATGAATGGGTTCCTTTGGCTTTGTTCAACTTGAGTTTGGATTCTTCTTCATATCTTAGTTGCAGACACTCTAAGTTTCAGTCACTTTTTAGTCTTTATTTAGAAAGAGCCCATTAATTTCTCTGCCGTTAAGTTCTGAATGACTTTTGCTTATTTATTTTTCATTGATTATTTGTTCACTTCTGGTCTTTTATATTTAAAATATCTGAAAACCCAGGAAAAGGTTTGAAGGTCTTTAACTCCATTAAACACAGTGTGGGCTCCAGACTTATGATATCTTTATTCTTACAGAAGGCAACGTGGACATTTCACTTCTGAAAAGTTTTCTGCCCTGTTAGCATGTTCATTTTGAAAATTGCCTTCTTCTAGCCATAGCTAGACAATTTATGTAAAACACTGGGGACAGTATTGTCTTTTCTGCTCACTCAGGAACTTGGAGTTCTCAGTAAGAGAGAAACCAAAGTTAGACTCAATTTCATTTCATCCAACAGCCAGGGATGAATTGCTCCCTCTCCATTCCCACTTCAGGCAGGGAGCTGGGGCTTTATGAAGGTCCAGCATGGTCAGAGGGGAGAAGTATTCATGTGAGGAACTCTAATGCTTACAGAGAAGGCTGGCAGATGTTGGAGTTCAGACTTGGATCCTAACCCAGAGGACAGGCAAGACCTGTGCAGGATCCTTTTGCAAACAGCAGTTTGTGAAGAGGGACAACACAATCACTGGCGAGAAAACACAACCTTGCTTGAAGACTTAGTTGTTTTGGCAACTGCCTGAGCATCATACTATAAATCCCTTTTCTGAAGACAGAGCTTTGAAATTCCCTCAATGCTCCATCATCACACTGACGCTGAACTGAGGATTCCGTGTGCTACAGTAAAAGGGGGGGTGGGGGCTTCATCCCCTCCTGCTTAAGAAGAGAACTCCATGCCATAACTTTCAGCCTCACCCAAGCCAGAGCTGAATGCCTTCTCTTCCACATCCCCATGCTCCATTCACATGCCTGAAGACCTCTCTTCATCTGGAAGGGACAAGGTTCTCCATGGATGAGTGTTACTATAAAGGACAGCGACAATGGCAGTGCATATAGCTTTGGAGTATGTATGGAATCTCCATGTTTCTGATAATAACCATTCTCCCAGGAGGGCATGCACCCTCCTTCCTGATGAATAGGGTCCCCTAGAGAGGCACTAAGTGTTCTCCTGGGCTTCTCTGGTCCTGGCTTTCTAATGTAATTCACCCTACAGCAGAACACCCCTTAGCTACTTCTTGGAAGGTATTTCTACTCTTTGGCTATTCTTTCCTAGTGCTTTACTTAAAAAAAAAAAAAAAAAAAAAAGAATATTCTGAAATACTGTTTTCCCTGATTTAAAATCTACTTACAAACTGAAAGCTAAACACATCTGACATTTGTTTGCTTTTCTACAGTGATAGCCCTACCTCCATTGTGAGTACTGGGAAGAGGTTATATTCAAGTCATGACAGAGGGAAGACAGATGGGTTACTATAATACCACCTCAGTGCCCACCCTCAAGTTTGAAAAAATTGAAACAGTTCCACATTAAACATGCATCTGATCTGTAATATGAACCTTGTTTCAGGAAGATGAATACATTCATTTTAGAATGGATGTTGGTTGAGACAAAGTGAATGGGGAGTACAGTTCAATGGCTGTATCTCTGAGGACAAGAGGAATATGTTTCCCTAGTTAGAAATAAGAAAATATCCCAGATTCTAGCCAGTCTTTATGAGCAAGTAGGCAACAGGAGTAGCACTAATTGATATAAAAGTTAATAAATTACTGTCATTCCTTAATTCAGTCTATACACTTGCCTCAATGTGTTTCTGACTGTTTACCACAAGTCCCTAAATATCTGTGTGGCAGCAGGTGGAGGGGGAGGAGGGTAGCTATTTTCTCCCTGAAGGCCTTTAATCAACTGTCAGCTCCAGATGAACAAAAGACTATTGTCCAGCAAGATGCAATAGATGTAGTATGTTATGTGGGGCAGCCCCATTTTCAATGGTTTGTCTAAAAAATGTCGGCTTTTGGAAATGCTGATTACTTCCAGTCCAAGTGTTTTTGTTCAGGACCCTCTCCAAACTGCCATCTGAGTTATCTCTAGGGGTATTTCTCTTGCTTGGCTTCAGTACATCAATTTGAAGCTGACTGGAATGGTTTTGTCTGAAATAAAGCTCCAATTATCACACTGTCTCTTGTGGGTGGTAATAAGATTCTGAGGTGACCATTCAGCAAAGATGCTATCAGCCTTCTTCCTCTCCCATTGCAAGCTCTGGGTCTCAGAGCCTCTGATCAACACTCTGAAAGGTCCTTAGTTATGAAAAGATCCCAGGTGTTGGACTCCACCAATGGAATCCTGGTCTGCCACTTGCTCCCACAGAAATTCCTAATCTGCCACTTGATCCCAGGGAAATGCTGAGAAACTTTCTTTTTTTTCTTTTATTTTTTTAAACAATTTTTCTAATTTTTTTTTTTTTTTTTTTGGTACCAGGGATCAAACTTGGGACCTTGCGCTTGCAAGGCAGGCACCAGAACCACTGAGCTAAATCCCCGGCCCTGAGAAACTTTCTTAAAATCTTTGTACCTTAGCTTCCTGACCTGTGAGTCGGAAGACAATCTTATTGAAGGAAATATTGATATCAGGTCTATGATAAATATATTAAGAGTCAATCTACCATCGTTATGTAAGATACTTCATTGGTTTGGGAAATTTATTGGAAACCCAGGGGAATCCAGTAGGAATGGGAGTGGGACAGCAACTAGGTCAGATGATACTCCAGGGAAAAGAAGTAAGCATGAAAAATAATATTCAAGCCAAAAGAAGGCTACTTGGACCCAGAACCTGGATGTACATGGTGCCTTACATTACTGTATCTACCTTGAATCACATTTGTATATGAGAGATTAGAAAGCTTAGGAGTCTATTTAAATGATGCTTTTATTACCCATTTATTTTTATGACATGCTTTGCCCACCACCAAAGCATCTCTGACCAGCAGATTCTAGTCTTCTCCCAAGTGCAGGGAAGCCATGGCATTTGCAGTTTCCTTACCTCTTTAGTTCTGAACCTAGAAGACTGAGACAAATAGGAAAAGGATAATGGATTTTTTTTCCAACTTGCTCTCTAGCTCTGTGTGAATTGCCAAGTGAGAACTTTTACACTCAATAAAGTAGGACCTTAAGTTTCTGCTGTCATTTCTGTCTGCCCTCTGTATCTCTCACCTGTAATCCAGACTGCTAACCTGTAAGTCAGGTTAGAGCTTTCCATGTAACTATACTGAAGTATGCATCAAAGGAAAGGTTACAACACTCTCCTTGCTCCTCCCTTCCTTCTTTTTCCTCTCCCCATTCTCATTCTCTAGCATCTTTTGTCCAGTTTGCATTAAAATTCTTCCCCACTAAGAAATGTTAATTTCCTGGAACAAAAGAAAATGACACTGAGACCTATGTCAAAAAGAATCAAAAGCTCTAAAGAATTTATACCCTGAACTAAATGCCACAGTGCAAATTCCACCATCTCACATTCCTGGGATCTTTCCCTTTTCTCTCCCCTCCTCTAGGACCCAGAGCCATTCCATGTGTCATCAAAGCCTTTCTAGAACTGAAAAAAAGAAAATGAAAAGAGAGAGATTAGGATTTTAAAAAATTGATTTTGCTGTTTATTTTAGAACCTGGGGAAGCAGAGATCTAGGTAAGAAATGATGGGTTAGACTAGTCAAGTAAAGGGCAGTTTCTGAATTGCATTTGGGCTTCACTTTTCCTTCCTTTTTACTCCATTACTTATTAACCAAAAATCATTGAGGCAAGCATTAAACTGAGGTTTTAGGAGAGGTCTTCTCAAACGAAACAAAAAGAGCTGTTTGCTTAGGGTTGGCTGAAAAATATCCATTTTCTGTTATTTTTAACCCAGAACCATGTTAAAAGCAATGTCTAACTCAGGACCTCTGTGAGCTGAAGCAGGGATGGTGGCAATAGTGGGACCCATGGGGCACAGGACAAGTTCCACCAGCTTATCTTCCCCATAGTCTTGGTAGCAGCCCCTCAAGCACCAAAGAGAAGGAAACCAGGGGCCAACAGATCACATTGCCATGGTAATTTCATGATCTTGCTGGTTGATCAGGCTTGAGTTTTAAATCTTCTCTCTATTACTCCACCAGTTAGAATACTTTTGACTGTATGTAATAGAATATTCAATAGTTTACTAACATTAATAATTAATGTTCCTAGGAGCCAGGTATTTTCATTCTTTTGGTCCTCCATCCAAAGCGTTCTGGATTTCACATTCAAGCTGGTTCCCCATTGTAGTAAAATGGTGGCCACAGCACAAGGCATTATATCCTCACTGTCCTGTGTCCATCTGAAGAAAAGAGGTCTTATTGGCTTAGTTTTGGGGGGAGTGAAAAATGTATTGCAGAAGCTCCTCAACAGACTACCCCAGCTGTATTTTTATTTGGAACTAGACAGGGCCTCACCTCTGAACATCTGAACAAATCACTGACTAAAGAGAATGAGATTACCACTTAGAGTTTTGGCAAATCATTGTTCACCTCTGGTGTTGGGGGGGGCGGGGCAGCAACCTTCCATATGGACCCTGTCTTCTGAATACAGCTGGAGCCCTGTTAGCAAGGAAGGGGGGAGAATGGCTATTCCACAGGCATTCAGTGTCTGGTGATACTGAGCCCCAGTTTCTTTATCTGAACAACCAAGAGATCCAAACCTCTCTTACAAGATTGTTGTAAAGTGCAAAACAAGATAAAGTCAGTAAGATTTTTTAAAGGGATATTTTTAGATATCATTTCCCTTGAATTGCTCAGTAGATTAAGTAACAACTGGAGTCTTTGTGCATAAAATCCAAGTGCCTCTTTCTTGTATGGTATGGGATCTTCTGCAATGAAACTCCATATAGAGATCTCCTCAATAACCTCTTGCTGTTGGGAGATGGTCATCCATCCTGCAGTGAGAGAAAATGAGGGGGAGAGAGAGAGAGGGAGAGGGGAAGAGACAGAGAGAACATTTGCTCAGTTGTGATCATGTGACATTCAGCATCATGTACTACTTGTATTGGAAGACATAGCTCATTTGTCAAGTTAAAATGTGTTAGAAATGTTTGCATATCTTGCAAAACACTTCCAGAGCAAGTTGTTTGCAATCCAAGGTTTTCCTGTACGTATGTTAACCATGTGACTGTTTCAAAAGTAGTTTGGCTACATATCTGAGCAAAAATTATGCTCTGCAAATCATTCTAATGAAATTATCCCAAAATGTTGGAAAATGTTGGACATGAAAGTATGTGTTTACCCTGTTCTTTTAAAAAAAGGCAACATTCAACCACTGTGGAAATCAGTATGCAGATACCTCAAAAAACTAGCAATGGAAATCCCATCTGACCCAGCTATTTCCTTGCTGGGTATCTTCCCCAAAGAATTAAAAGAATCATACCACATTGATACACAGTCACCCATGTTCAAAACAGCCCAAATGCCCATCAACTGGAGACTGAATAACAAAAATGTGGGGTTTTTTTAAAATAAGATGGAGTACTATTCAGCCATCAAAAACGAGAAATTAGAAACATTTATTGCTAAATGGATGCACATTGAGGCGATACTCTTAAGTGAAATAAATAGGACACACATGTGTAAATACAGAATAGTTTCTGTATTGTGAGAAACTGTACATGTAAATAAGGACTAAAAGGTATAATTGATAATGTGAAATAGGAAGAAAAGGGGCAAAGGGGAAGAGGGAGGGGTAGGGGAAAGGAAAGAAGGGAATGGAATTAAAATGAGAAAATGAAAAAAATGGAAACAAAGTCTTTGTAAATAGGGAGGGCAGCGGAAGGGAGAAAAAATAAGAACCAAGAGAGTATGTAAAGGTGCATATCTCCAATGATGAATGTCATTATATTGTACACCTAAAGTGTACCAATAAAAGGATATATTAAAAAAAGCCAACATTTAGGAGCAACCAAAAATGTCCAGCAATAGAAAATGGGTAGGTAAGTTTGGTTAATCCTCTTAATAGAATAGTATGCAGCAATTTGTACAGAGTTTTTGTAACAACTGATGGGAAACAATAAATGCAATCCTAAGAGGAAAGTTTATAGCTCTGAATGCTCATATCAGAAAAACAGAGTGAGCCCACATAAATAACCTCAAACTTACAGAAAAACAAGAACAATCTAAATCCAGAGCTAGTATAAGGAAGAAAATTATAAAGATCAGAACAGAAAATAATGAAGTTAAGACTAAAAAATAATAGAAGAATCACTGAATTGAAGAGGTAGCTCTTTTAAAAAAAACAACCAAATTATACAAACCCCTAGTCAATATTACCAAAGAAGGAAAGAAAAGAACCAAATCAACACAATTAGTAATGAAAAAGGCAAAAATCACAATGGACACCACTGAAATGCAGAAGATTATTAGTAACTATTTTAAGAATCTATAATCTAATACATTAGAGAATTCAAAAGAAATGGATGGATTCCTAGATGCACATGAATAACCAAAACTGAACCAAGAAGCCATGAAACTCTGAATAGTCCAATAACAAGCAATGACACTGAAGCAGTAATTAAAGCAAAACAAAACAAAACTCCCAACTAAGAAAAGCCCAGATCCTGATAGATTCAATTCTGAATTTTACAAGAACTTTAGGGAAAATCTAGTGCCAACATTCCTAATTTCTTCAATGAAATTGAAAGAGAAGGAATAGTCTCAAAGTCATTCCTAAAAGCTAGCATTATACTGATTCTAAAACCTAAAAAGGACCCAAATATAAAAGAAAACTACAGACCTGTCTCTTTAATGAACATGGCTAGAAAAATACTCAACAAAACACTGGTAAAGAGAATGCAGCAAATCATCAAAAAGATCATACATGATGATCAAGTAGGCTTCATCCCAGGGATGCAAGGATGGTTCAATGTATGTAAATGAATAGATGTAACACATTTCATAAACAGAAGCAAGGACAAAAATCACATGATCATCTCAATAGATACAGAAAATGCCTTTGACAATATCCAACATCCATTCAGATAAAAAGAAACCTGAAGAAAATAGGTATAGAAGGATCTTATCTCAATCTAATAAAAGCTATTTATGGCAAACCTACTGTCAACATCATATTAAATGGGGAAAACCTAAACTCTTTTCCTCTAAAATCAGGAAAAAGACAAGGATGTCCACCATTACTGCTCCTGTTCCAACATAGTCCTGAAAACATTAACCAGAGCGGCCACCGTCCCACTGCTTCTGGTCCAGAGGAAGAGGCATCTGAGCCACCATCCCTCCTGCCGCTCCCAGACCAGAGGAAAGGGCTTTGGGGCTGCTGTCCATCCTGCTGCTCCCAGCCCAGAGGAAGGAGCTTCCCAGCTGCAATCTGTCCAACCACTCCCCGCCCAGAGGTAGGGGCTTCTGAGCTACCATCCCACTGCTCCCGGTCCAGAGGAAGGGGCTTTTGGGCCACCTTCTGTCCTGCTGCTCCCAGGCCAGAGGAAGGGGCTTACAGGCCACCATCCATACCGCCGCTCCTGGTTCCTGGCCCACCTCTCCCAGCTCAAAGGAGGTGAGCTGAGTGGGCACAAAGAGCAACCCCCACCCCAGTCGAAATGAGAACACACATAAATTAGTCTCAAAACCAGACTTCCAGATCACCTACAGCAACCTCAAAGGGAAATGAGATGGAACATGCTGATACTCAACCATCTGGACCCACTGAACTGGCAACAAAAGGGGATCTGGAAAAAATGAAATCAGAAATAATTTCTCAGATAACAGGAGAAATTGTGCCCCTAGTGCAAGACATGATAAATAAATCTAGAGAGGAGCTGAGGAACGTGATGGAATCCCAACATAGGAAACAAATGAAATACATAAAACAGATGCAAATAGATTTCCAAGAGATGAAAAACTCCTTTCAAAGTCTACACAGCAGAATGAGCCAATGTGAGGACAGAATTTCAGATGTAGAAGGTAAGATTGCAATTAATGAC
This sequence comes from Heterocephalus glaber, assembly GCF_053883595.1. Taxonomy (NCBI): domain Eukaryota; kingdom Metazoa; phylum Chordata; class Mammalia; order Rodentia; family Bathyergidae; genus Heterocephalus; species Heterocephalus glaber. Next base: position 7,739,741 of record NW_028258324.1, on the reverse strand, counting down.
CAGGAAAAGAAAAATTGCTTCAAAATTATAAGGGAACATGAGAAATCAATCCAACAGCTGCTAGATGATGCAAAGAAGAATAACATAAGACTAATTCGAGTCAATGAAGAAACAGGACAGAGTGCAGAAGACATAAAAAAACTCTTCACAGAAATAATGGCAGAAAATTTCCCAAGCAGGGGAAAAGAACTTGACATACAGATAAGTGAGGCAAATAGGACTCCAAATAGCCTTGATCAAAAAAATTCTACACACAGGCATATAATTGTTAAGATTCCAGAAACTCAACAGAAGAACAAAGTTCTCCAAGCAGTCAGAGAAAAGAAACAAATCACATACAAAGGAAAGCCCATCAGAATCACAGCAGACTTCTCAACACAAACCATCAAGGCAAGAAGAGCTTGGAGTGACATATTTCAAGCCCTAAGAGAAAACAGCCTCCAACCCAGATTGATGTACCCTGAAAAACTATCTTTCAAAATGGATGGAGAAATAAGATACTTTCATGACAAAGAGCAACTTAGGAACTTCGTGAATACCAAACCAGCACTCCAAAGAATTTTATACAATAGCCTAGGAACAGACATTGAGGATCACAACCCCAGGAAGCAAAGCAGAATGAACCCATCTGGCATGACAAGAAATTAAATGTAAAGGGGGAGAACCCAACAAGAAGAAAAAGTCATGGAAATGACAAGTCAATATGTTTCAGTTATAACCATCAACATTAATGGTCTCAATTCACCAAGCAAAAAAAATAGACTGACAGAATGGGTCAAGAAGCAAAATGCAACAATATGCTGCATACAAGAAACACACTTAATTCAAAAGGAAACTCACAGACTGAAAGTTAAAGGGTGGAAAACAATACTCCATTAGACAGGAACCTGAAAAAAAGCAGGAGTAGCTATCCTCTTTGCAGATCAAGTAGATTTCAAACAAACACTGATTAAGAGAGATGAAGAAGGACACTACATCCTTGTAAAGGGAAGAATCCAAGAGGAAGAGATGACAATCATAAATATCTATGCACCAAACACTAGTGTACCCAACTATATAAAACAAATACTAATGGACATGAAAAGTCATATATGCACTAATACAATTGTAGTGGGAGAACTCAACACCCCACTGTCTCAAACACATAGATCAACTAGACAAAAAATAAGTAATGAAATACTAGAACTCAATCAAACTCTTCAACAAATGAACTTAACAGATGTTTACAGTGTTCCATCCCACAAAATCTGAACACACATTCTTCTCAGCTGCACATGGGTCATTCTCCAAAATAGACCACATACTCACACATAGAACATGTTTAAGTAAGTCCAAAGGAATTGGAGTTATCCCCTGTATATTATCAGACCATAGTGGGATGAAATTGGAGATCCAGAGCAAAAGAAACTCAAAAAATTTCATAAACACATGGAAATTGAACAACACACTTCTGAATAACCAATGGGTCACAGAGGAAATTAAAGAAGAAATCAGACAGTTCCTTCAATTAAATGACAATGACAATACAACATATCAGAATCTATGGGACACAATGAAAGCAGTCTTATGAGGGATATTCATAGCAGTGAATATGCATATTAGGAAAACAGAACAAGCCCAATTAAACAACCTGATGCTGAACCTCAAGCTCCTAGAAAAAGAAAAGCAGGACAACCCCAAAGCTCATACAAGGGAGGAAATTATAAAGATCAGAGGAGAAATCAATGCAATGGAGACTAAGAGAATGATACAAAAAAATCAATGAAGCCAAGAGTTGGTTCTTCAAAAGAATCAACAAAATTGAAAAACCCTTAGCCAAACTTATCAGAAAAAGCAAAGAAAAGGCCCAAATCCATGCAATTAGTAATGAAAAGGGTGAAATTACAACAGACCCAGCAGAAATCCAGAGGATCATCAATACCTACTTCCAGAACCTATACTCCAATAAGATGGACAACACAGAAGAAATGGACAGATTCCTAGATACATATGAATTACCAAAGTTGAACGAAGAAGACCTAAAAATTCTAAACAACCCAATATCAACCAATGGAATTGAAAATATAATTAAAAACTTATCAACTAAGAAAAGCCCGGGCCCTGATGACTTCACTGCTGAATTCTACAAGACATTTAGAGGGGAACTGCTGCCACTACTGTTTAAACTCTTCAGTGAAATTGAAAGGGAAGCAATACTCCCAAATTCATTCCTGGAAGCAAGCATCACCTTGATCCCCAAAGCAGAGAAAGACCCAACCAAAAAGGAGAACTATAGGCCAATCTCACTAATGAACATAGATGAAAAAATCCTTAATAAGATAATGGCAAACAGAATGCAGAAGATCATCAAGAAGATCATACACCCTGATCACGTGGGATTCACCCCCGGGATGCAGGGATGTTTCAACATACGCAAATCAATCAATGTAATATACTATATCAATAGAGCCAAGGACAAAAACCATATGATTATCTCCATAGATGCAGAAAAAGCATTTGACAGAATCCAACATGCATTTATGATAAAAACCCTACAAAAATTTGGAATAGATGGTCTCTACCTCAAACTGATAAAACCCATCTATGAAAAACCAACAACCAATATCATACTAAATGGTCAAAAACTGAAATCCTTCACACTAAAATCAGGAACAAGACAAGGATGTCCACTATCACCACTCTTGTTCAATATAGTTCTGGAAACATTAGCCAAGGCAATTAGACAAGAGAAAGAAATAAAAGGAATAAAGATAGGAAATGAAGTCCAATTGTCATTATTTGCAGATGACATGATACTGTATATAGAAGACCCCAAGAACTCCAGCAAAGGTCTTCTAAACTTAATAACCAAATTCAGTCAAGTAACTGGTTATAAGGTCAAAACACAAAAATGAATAGCTTTCCTCTACACAAATGACAGACTCACTGAGAGAGAAATAGGGCAAATAATTCCTTTCACAACAGCATCCAAAAAACTGAAATACCTAGGAATCAACCCAATGAAAGAAATGAAACCCTCTTCTCTGAAAACTATGGCACTCTGAAAAGAGAGATTAAAGATGATATCAGAAAATGGACAGACATCCCCTGCTCCTGGGTAGGAAGGATTACTAGAGTGAAAATGGCCATACTTCGAAAACTGCTATATAGATTTAATGCAATTCCAATTGAGATCCCAGCAGCATACTTCATGGACCTTGAGAAAACAATCCAAAATTCATTTGGAACAAGAAGAGACCCAGAATAGCAAAAGCAATTCTGGGTAACAGAGACATGGCAGGGGGTATCACAATCCCCAACCTGCAACTCTACTACAAAGATACTGTAATAAACACAGCATGGTACTGGCAAAGAAACAGACCTGAGGACTAGTGCAACAGATTAGAAGATGCAGAAATAACACTAGACACACTCAGCCATCTCATCTTTGATAAAGGAGCCAAACACCCTCACTGGAGGAAAGATAGCCTCTTTAATAAATGGTGCTGGAAAAATTGGGCTTCAACTTGCCAAAGATTAAAACTAGAACTATATCTCTCGCCATGTACTAAACTAAAATTGAAATGGATTAAAGATCTTAATATTAAAATAGAAACTCTGAACCACTTGGAACAGAAGTTAAGTAGAACTTTTGAAGACATGGGTGTAGGAAATGATTTTACGAACAAAACCTCAGCTGCCCATGAACTAGCACAAACAATCAACAAATGGGATCTCTTCTTGTTAAAAAGCTTCTGCACAGCAAAAGAAACCATCAGCAGGGTGAAGAGACAATGTGTGAAAAAATCTTCACCTGCTTTTCCTCAGACAGATGTCTACTATCTCAAATCTATAAAGAACTTAAAAAGATCAGACCTCCCAAATTTAAAGACCCAATCTGAAAATGGGCATCTGAAATGAACAAACATTTCTCACACAAAGAAGTAGAAATAGCAAATAAATACATGAAAAAATGTTCAACATCACTGGTCATTCGGGAGATGCAAATGAAAACATTGCTGAGATTCCACCTTACTCCAGAAAGAATGGTTGCTATCATGAAATCAACCAATAACAAATGCTGGTGGGGCTGTGGGGAAAGAGGAACCCTGCTCCACTGCTGGTGGGAGTGTAGACTCGTGCAACCCCTGTGGAAATCAGTATGGAGACACCTCATAGAACCAGGACTGCAAGTCCTATTTGACCCCACTATTCCACTACTGGGGATATTCCCCAAAGAATTAGAAGAATCATGCCACAGTGTTATATATGCACCCATGTTCATAGAAGCACAGTTTGTGATAGCTAAAACTTGGAAACAGACCAAATGCCCATCAACTGGAGACTGGATAAAGAAAATGTGGGTTTTTAATAAAATGGAGTACTACTCAGCCATAAAAAATGAGAAATTAGAGACATTTATAGCTAAATGGATGCACATTGAGGTGATACTCTTAAGTAAAATAAATAGGACACACATGTATAAATACCAAATAGTTTCTCTGGTGTGAGAAACTGAAAGTGTAAATAAGGGCTAAAATATATAATAGGTAATGTGAAATAGGAAGAAAAGGGGCAAAGGGGAAGGAAGTGGGAGGGCTAGGGGAAAGGATAGAATGGAATGGGATTAATATGAGAAAATGGAAAAATAGGAAAAAAATCTTTGTAAATAGGGAGGAATAGAGGGGTTGAAGGGAAGGCTGGGCAAGGGTGAAAAATAAGAACCAAGAGAGATTATGTAAAGGTACAAATTTCCAATGATGAATGTCAGTATATTGTATACCTAAAATGTACCAATGATTAGAATGAATAATTGATTAAGCACAATAGGAAGCAAAGGTCCAAAGGGGTAGAGGTAGTGGGAGGGGCAGCGGAAAGGAAAGAAGGGAAAGGAAAAATGATGAGAAATGGAAAAAATGGAAATAAAGTCTTTGTAAATAGGGAAGGGTGGAGGGGGTGAAGGGAGGGCTAGGAATGGGGAAAACATAAGAACCAAGATGCATTATATAAAGGTACAGTTCCCAATGAGAAATGTAATTGTGTTGTATAGCTAAAATGTACCAATAAAAGAATTTAAGAAAAAAAATCATTAACCAGAGCAATTAAGAGAAAGAAATATAAGTGACATATATAATAAGCAAATAAGTGAAATTACTATTATTTCCAGATGACACAATCTTCTACATAGAAGATGCAAAAAATTCTCCCAAAATACTCTTAGAAGTTTGTTTCAGAAAGTCCTTGCTTATGCCCATGACATCAAGAATTTTACCTATTTTATCTTCTAATAGATTGTGATCATTTTAGCATTTAGATCTTTGATCCATTTTGATTCTTAGCACAGGACATTAATAACCATATTCAATAGCATAGCAGGATACAAAAGTCAACCCACAAAAATCAATAGCATTCCTGTACCAATAAAATGAGCTCACTGAAAAAGAAATTAGGAAAACAATACCTTTCCCAATAGCATCAAGAAAAATTAAATACTTAAGAATTAACCTAACCAAAGAAGTGAAAAATCTCTACAACAAAAACTATTGTAGTTTGGAAAAGGAGATCAAAGCGGAATCAAGACAATGGAAAGCCTGCCGGGCATGGCATGGTGGTACACCCCTGTAACTTCAGCACTCAGGAGGCAGAGGCAGAAGGATTGCAGCAAGGCAAGTTCAAGGCCAGCCTGGCCTACCTGTTGAGTTCAAGGCCAGTCTGGACTACATAGTGAGACCTTGTCTCAAAAAACTGAAGAAGAAAAAACATCCCCTGTTCCTGGATAGGCTGAACCAATATTGGTAAAATGCCTATAGTTCCAAAACTGATGCACAGATTAAATGTAGTCCCAATTAAAATACAAATAGCATTCCTCACAGAACTAGAGCAAACAACCCTAAAATTTATATGGAACTAGAAGAGACCTAGAATAGCAAAAGCAATCCTGGGCAACAACAGCAAAGCAGGAGACATCACAATCCCAAACTTCAAGTTATACTACAAAGCTACAGTGATAAAAAAAACAGTACAGTATTAGCAAAGAAAACCAAAACCAAAACAAAATAAAAAATAGACATATAGAGTAGTGGAACAAAATAGAGAAAATGGAACCAAATAGAGGATGCAGAAACAACTCTAGGAACATGCAGATCTTTGACGAAGGGGCCAAAAACATATGCTGAAGGAAAGATAACGTCTTTAACAAGATGGTGGTGGGAAAACTAGCTATCCACAGGGAGAAGATTGACTCTACACCCATATCTTTCTCTATGTCCTATGCTAAAATCAAAATGTATCAAAGATCTAAATGTTAAAATAGGAATCATTTAATCTATTAGAAGATAAAATCAGTAAAATTCTTGAGGTCATAGGGATAGGCAAGGATAGGCAATTGAACTGAACTCCAATTGCACAAGACATCAACAAACAACAAATTGGATCATATCAAATTAAAAATCTTCTGCAGAGCAAGGTAAATAAATGATAACATAAAGAGACAGCAGAAATGAAGAGCCAATGTACTTCAGAAGAAGTACAAATAGACAATAAATATGTAAAAACATATTCAACATCTCTGGCCAATACAGAAATGCAAATTAAAACAACAGTGACTTTCCATCTTACTCCAGAAAGAATGGTTATCATCAAGAAATCCAATAATAAAAACTGCTGGTGAGGTTGTAGGGAAAATGGAACCCTTATACATTTTTGGTGGGTAAACTAATGTATAACCACTATGGAAATCAGCGTGGAGATTCCTCAAAAACCTAGAAATAAAAGTTCCATTTGACCCAGGTATTCCCCTTCTACGTAACTTCCCCAAAGAGTAGAAGATATATTATAGTGATACATGCATACCTATGTTTATAGCAGCACAATGTGTAATAACTAAATCTTGGAAGCAGCCACCATGTCCATCAACAGATGAAAGGATAAAGAAAATATATTCATACACAGTGGAATATCACTTTGCCATATAGAAGGATAAACTTGAATAATATGTAGAAAAATGCATGCACTCTGAAGCAGTTATGTTAAGTGAAATAAATCAGACACATAAACTTAAATATTGCATGGTTCCTTTTTTATAAGAAACTCCAAATATAAAGAAAGAGCAAAACAAAAAATAGAAAATAGGAAGTAGTGCAATAGTCTCTTTTCAAAGGGAAGGGGATCAAGAGATGGAGGTAATGGAAAGGCAAAGGAGGGGAAGAGGATGAAAAAAGAATTAAGACGTTTTATGTACACATACCGATTCCCCACTAGGAATGTGATCATCATGTACTACAACCATGTAGTAATAAAAAATAGAAATTAAAAAAACAAAATATGAGCATATTCTGAAAAGGTTTAAGTATGTTTTAGTTCCTTTGTCAGTCTCAAGGAAACATTGTCCCCCTTGCTCTGTTATGATGTATGTAAGAACATGCACCTCTCTGGGAGCCCACCTTCTATGAACAGTGCTCTCTGGGTACCAGGTCCAGGCTTTCCCCACATACATTAATGATGCGTGCTACATATCTCAAGTACATATCTCAGAATGCCAAGAAGAACACAAATAGAGAGCTATGCGAATCCATCACACACAGTGAGGTCTGGTTAAACATTCTTGCCCAGTGCACTCATTCCTTCTGACTGACAGGGCATTACCAGGCCATCTGTGTTGCACCCAATGGAGTAGAAGACCAGGTGCCTTCACATTAATAATTTCTATTTCAGGAGGAATTTATAACATGGGGCTCTCTTATGTGTCTGCTGGAGGAGAGAATGCATTTCATGATTCTGGTACTGTTCAGGAACCCTAAGCTGAATGTCCTTGCCTATGACTGATACAGAGATGGGGCCTTGTAGCTCACACTCTGTAGACACTGTCTGACGAAAAGTTCTGTAACTATATTTACTATGGAAAGATTCTGTCAATCTCACTCAGTAGCTCCAGTAATACTTGGAATAAAACATATCCCCTCCGTTCACTTGCATGTTTGTTGAGTACCTACTATATGCTAGGCACTTTCTTAGTGTGATATAGATGTGAGATAGGTAGCCATCTTTCTTTATCATTCCTTCCCTTTTTCTTTTTTTCTTTACTAGGGATTGAAGCCAGGGACTTTGCCCTTAGCTACATCCCCAGCCTTTTTTATTTGTTATTTTAAAACAAGTGCTAAGTGGCCCAGGCTGGGTGATCCTCCGAACCCAAGCACCAGGGGCACATTCCTTCTTCTTGATTATGATGGAAATGATCCAGCTATCCCTTGTCATGTTGCCACCTTTAGTGGTCCAACTCCTGTGAGAGAGCAAGGGATATGGCTTTGGGGGATCAGATACCTGGTAAACCTCCTGGGCTATATCTCCCCTTAGGAACTTCATTGAAGCCTCACTCCATCCATTGCCTGGTCAGCTGCTCAGCGATGATGAGCAGTGCTGGTGACAGCTGAGGACAGGGCTCTAACTCCTGTAAAATCAGAGTAACTTATTGTAGCCTCGTGGACAAAAATGATCATATCTGAAAATGCACATGTGCTGGGAAAAAATTAAAAACTCATTACTGACCTCTAACTGCAGCAGGAGTCTGAGATGGTATGAGGAGCTCAGGAAGCTGTTTTCAGAAAGGGTCAAAATGCAGACTTTTAATAATTAATAGAGATTCTGCATTCAAGTTTCTTCATCCTTGGCTATAAATAAGTAAATGTATGCCTTATAACATCCATATGTTCATTTCTAGCATTTAATTTTATTTATTTATTTTTGAGACAGGATCTCACTATGTAGTTCAGGCTGGCCTCTAACTTGAGACCATCCTCCTGCCTCAGTCCCTCAGTACTGGCATTACAGTCATGTACCACCATGCATAACTATTTCCAGCATTTTAGAGATCTATTTGTTGTTTCTTCAACAAATATTTATTGATTAGCTACTATGTGACAGACTCTCCACTAGACACTAAAGATAGAACAGTAGCATACAAAAGTCGGATATGCTTCCCATTATCGTGGAACTTAAAATATGATAGGGGCAAAACTTGAACACTATTTTAAATAAGAGATTATGATCAAGAAAAGGGCTATAATGGCCATCAGAAATTACTTTTAGCCATTACCTTTTTTAAACATTTTTATATATTCTGGTTTATCAATAAAATGAAATACCAACTTCTGGAAAGATATGTGATCTCATATTTTTTAGACAGAAAACTCTAGTATTGGGCATTTGAGTGCTGTGAGTTCTTTAGCAGTTTCTATTTAGAGGCCTAAATTATGATATTTAATCCAGTTAGGTATGCAGGTCAGGGGCTTTCCCAGTCTGATAACTTTTGGTGGCAAGAACACGGCAAAACTGTTCCTAAGATGGCAGAAATCTTGAGATAACAGCTTTGGAAATTGCTCTTTGCAGGCTTACAGATAATCAAGTGGACATAATCCTTATGTAAAGGAGCCAGCCCTGCTGAAGCAGAGCTTGAGCTTAATCTGACTTTCCCTTCAGGCTCTAGAAGAACACCCTTGTGAATCCCATGCCCCTCCTGGAGCTTCCTCAAGTGTGGGATACACATATGGTAGATCAATGCTGTCTGCCTCCTAGGACAGTCACTTGGCTGATGGGAAAGTCATTGCTGCCATCTTTGTGCAATCTTGGCTGTCTTCTATGCTCTGAATCTCCATCCGACTCCTTCCTTTACTGCTCAGATAGCAAGCTCACTGCATAAGCAGGAGTCCAACCGATGATTGTGATACTTTGTCTCCCCTTCTTGCCAGTCCACCAGTCTCTGCTGAGAGCTCTCCTAAAGTCCACTGGAGTTTTGGAGGATGAGCTCTACCTTCCTGTGAGGGGAGTGCGAAGTCACCATAGCAGATTCCCCATTAGCCAGAAAGCCCAGGGAAAGCTTGCTCTACTCCCCTTCCTTCCCCCAATCTTTAGCTCTTATTGGAGGTAGTGATAGTTATAGATTTGGTTGTCCCCTCCAAAGGGTACCTGTATTCTAACTTACTCCTCCTTTTAAAACATGGATTTCTTCACATTTGTGACTTCAGCTTTAAATAATTCCAGAGTGACAGAAAGGGCCCATTCAAAATTCTTTCACAATTGTAATGCACTAGCCCAAATCTAGGATTTCAACAACTGCTTATGAATCTACATGCTGGCTGGATCAGTGCACAGAATACACTTTGTGGTATGAAAACAACTTCAAATGTGCAGACACTGAATAGCCTGCCATCATTTAAAAGCTTGAGGTTCTTTTTTGTTATTGAAGTCTATGCATCATAAACTGTGTAAACTCTTCCTGAGTGTTTTGGGGCTGAGGACAAGAGTAATAAACTCCAAGAATAAACTAAAACTTTAGCCTTCGTCCTGATATCTAAAATAAATAAGATAGAATAAGCACAATTCTCATCTCATAATGCAATTATAGTTACTTGAATTTTATAGAATGTTATTTCAAGGTAGGATAAGAAAATAATTGTTGATAGTTCAACTCAAAGTAGAAAAAGAGAGAAAATCCACTTCCCTCAATCAGTAGTTGCCATATAAATTCTAGGGCAGTGCGATTGCTCTTCCAGGAGGAATTGAGCAGATAGGAACAGAGGCTTCTAAGATTTACAGTCTTGCCTGGCCTGTTTCCTTTCAGCTTGCCATGACCATGTTAGGAGCAGGATTTTATCCCTTCTCCTAAGACAGGTTATCAGTGTGTGGCTTGGAATCTCAAGAAACTACTTCTCGCTAGATGTACTTCAGATCTAAGTTCCTCATTTATAAGAAAAAGCTTGAGTATTCCCTTTTCAGTTGAGACTAATCAACTGTTAACCATGTTGTTTACTAAAGTCACTCTTAGATTTAGGGCACACACATCCTTCACATGAGTGTGCAGCCTCACTCACAGATGGTCATGTCTCACAGTTTGTCAGAGGAAGGGAACTCAACACTTGAGTTTTCTTCACATTTTCCCACAACCCAGAGGGAAACAACCACCAGTAGCTTTTCTCTATTTTCACACTCGTGTAGCAAGTTGATTTCAGAGCTCCCCATCCCCCATCCCGGAGCTTGCCCTCCAATGATGCATATTGAAGAGATCTTGAAGTGAATAAGTTATCTCACCTACTCCTAGGGAATCCATGAACTATTCCACAGGAACAGAATGGGAGAATTTCTGATAGTATCAGTGGATGAGCACAAGCTTTGATGAGATCAGGGCTTACAAATATTTAGTGAAAATCCACATCCTAGAGCCATAATTTTAATATCATTTTATAATTTAGAATAAGTTTTCTCTGGCTGGTTTTCAGGCCTATGAAATACTTGAAATGTATTTTTCTAGCATGTTTAAGCTGAAACAAATTTGGAATTTTCTTTGAATTAAATTGCTTTGAGAAGGTTAGAGGTAGCCTTTATTTTAAACCATGGCCTAATTTGGGGCTTACGTTTCTTTCCAGGGGTCTCATTCAGTATTCATGTCCAATCTGGTTGCTCTGCAGGGAAGTGTGACATTGAATTCCTGGTGCAGAGAATAAAAAAATACAAGACAAAACAGCAGAAGGAAAACATCCACAACAGCAGAAAGAAATCAAGTCTGTTTTTCCCAGACAGATGATCAGAGGGAGCCATTCCTATTTTGAGATGAAGTTATTCTGCAAACATTCCTCTACACTCTTCTGATAAAAGTATTTTTTGCACAGTGTTAGTGGAGTTTCAGCCAGGACAAGGGCCTTTAAGTGCTGTGATTTCTCCAAATTGAGAGATTCTGTTTGATACCAAAACAGCACTAGATGGAAAGAAAAGATCCATGAAGGGCATTTATACAAAGGAGGATTTTTGGTTCAATTTCTATTCTGATGGATGGATTCATTGTGGGATCAGGATATTACATTTATGCTAAGATTTTTTTTGTGTGTCTCTGGTGTATCCATTTTAGCCTGTCTAAGAGTCTGTTTTCATTTCCATCTCTCTTTACAACATGAGAAATTGAAATTCTAGGGCTTTGACAGAATCTTTCTGGGCATCCTTTGGTGACTTGTACAAACCACTGGAAGTTAGGAAGCATTCTAGAATGAGTGAGTATAAATTTTTCTGAAAACAAGTTCTTAGCCTTCTATAGGAATAGTTTTCTACAGATAAGAGCATTTAAAACTTTTTATACATGAAAAATTGGTTAAGCCTCATTACAATTATGAAAGTAAATCTCTTCTTCCATGAAGCATTTGGAAACTAGCAATCCCAGCCAATGGCTCCACCGAGCTGATTTTCTTTCTCTATATTCCTCTTAAGTAGACTTTAGTGAAGAAATAATGCTGCAAGATATCAGAAAAGCTGGAGCTGCAGATAGTCCACAAACTGGAAGCATGGATCCCAGAAAGAAGATAGAGTGCAGGTCCTGTTTGGTAAGGTTACACGATTTTCCATGTGAAAATACTGGAGACCTGTTTGTCCTAAAAAGGAAAGGAAAGGAAAGGAAAGGAAAGGAAAGGAAAGGAAAGGAAAGGAAGGAAGGAAGGAAGGAAGGAAGGAAGGAAGGAAGGAAGGGGAAGGGAAGGGGAGGAGGGAGGGAAGGGAAGGAAGGAGGGAGCAGAAGAAGGAAGAAAGGGAGGGTGGGATGGAAGGAAGGAAGGAGGGAGGGTATAGAGAGGAAGAGAAAGGAAAGAAAGAAAGAAGAAAGAAAGAGAGAAAGAAAGAGAGAGAGAAAGAAAGGGAGAAAGGGAGAAAGAAAGAAAGAAGAAAAGAAGAAATTGAGTGTGTTTGGAGAGAAAGGATTTGGGAATTTGAAGAGGAATCTTTGAAGCTCTAAGTGATCCTTTGGGGAGGCAGATTGGGTCTGAAGCTGTTGTTCTGAAAAAACCATCACTGAGGCAACAGAGACAAAAATTGTTGCTGTGACTTTTTCCCTTTCTAGTTGACAAAGTGGGAATGGTGCCCTCTTCTTTCCCAGAAGGGAAGGGGTCACAGCTCTCTCCCAGCTGCACCATCAGTGCCTAGTCAGGCTGCAGGAAGCTAACTGGGTATGAAAAAATACCAGTCCCAGGCCCCAGGCAAGTCCAGCCCTTTCTTCTGAGTCCTGCTTGTTTTTCATAGCCAGTCTGAACTAGGTTTCCATAAAAGGCCAGCTGCAATGTCATTAACCATTTCTCGGTAGAGGGTGAACACAATGATGAAGGATCTTTTCATAAATATCCAATCATGATGCACATGAACACCACACACAGAGAGACATACTAAGCACCTTCCACTCTGTGTGCCTACCTCATAATCAGAATGTTAGAGGATTTACAGACCAAAGATCAAAGCAGGAGACAGACAGACACAGAGACAGGGAGACACTCTCCCCCTTCTTTGCATATGTGTATTAATCCCTAGGTTTACATTCCAACTTGATGTTTCTGTTATGATTTATTGTACATACAACATTAAGATTGATACAAACAAGAGCGAAACGTTTACTTACAGCCCAGCTTCAACATCAGATGAAACTGTCACTTTGCACTGCTCCTTAACTGACCCGTCCCAATGTTAGCATCCTTTTATCTGCTCTTTCTCCTTGAATTTAGAACAGCACTGCTATAATGAACATCACTGATTTATTAACAGCTTTTCAGGACAAAAAAATGAGACAAAACAATAATGTAATGGGAAATGAATTATGAGTACAGCAAATGAGCAAAACTGAAAACTGCATCTTAAAATCAAAGGAACATCTGACTTACATCTCATCAGAATATTGTTCTCTTGTGTGTGTGTGTGTGTGTGTGTGTGTGTTACTAGGGAATTGAACTGTGAGCCTTCACAATGAGTCCTCCCAGTTCCCCCCTTTATGAAACTTAAGTCACTGAATTGCCTGGGATAGGCTTGAACTTGGCATGCTCCTGCCTCAGCCTGCTAGACTGCTGGGGTTATAGATGTACACTACCATAACTGGCTTCTTGATTTTTCTGTTATTATAAGCACTGTATAAGGCTGTATCTAGTCTTTATAATTCTAATTTTTATGATATCATTTTACATTATCAAAGGACATCTGCTGGTCGTTTTGCTTTGGCAGATATACGCCTCCTCCTAGTGGTATGCTGGAGCCAGCTTGTACCAACTCTTGGAAGCCAAATGTGCATGCCTCTTCCCTGTTCTGAGTTCAGTGACTTCAAACTGGTACCTGGAAATTGGCTATGATGACCAAGAAAGTTGGCAAATGTTACAAATTTGCCATCACTTTATTGCCTATTTCTAAACTTTTTGCTGTTACAAATAATACCAAAATGAATATTTTTGACTACACTTTCCAATTTTCCCCCTTTTGGCACCTAGAAGAATTCCACGATAGGAATAATGATAATGAACTAATAATAAACTAAAGCTAACACTTCTTAAATACCACCCTCTGTCTCATTGGATCCTCAAAACAATGTTGCAAACTGTGTTATTTGTAATTTCATTTTACAAATGAGAAAATTAAGGCCAAGAATCATTGGGCCAAGTCAGGGAATTAGTCCAGAGCTACACCACTAGTGAGTGGTGGGGCCAGGATCTGAATGAAGATGCTCTTTAGTCCAAGGTTTATCTTCTGAACCACAGTGCAGTGTATGTAGACCTCCAGCTCTGAGGCTCAACAGATGGACTCTCTGAATCCCCAGGCTTCCAAAACCCACTCTTTCCTATCATAAGCCTAGGAGATTCCCATATTCTGCTTGGCCACCTTGGAGCTTGGAAATCTTGAAGCTGCTAATGCTTGTCCCACTTAATCTATTTCCCTTGTACCTTATACTTTTAACTATCAGTTTTCCACTACTGTAATAAATACCTGAAATAAGCCAACTTTATTTTTTAGTAAAAAAGAAAGAGGTTTATTTAGCTCACAGGTTCAGAGGCTGAAAGTCCACGCAGCATGGCACAAGTTCTTCCAAGCTCCCACCCCACTGTGTCACCTCCTGGTGTATAGAATAGCAGAAGCACACACTGGGAGAAATCACACCACCAAACAGGAAGCTGGAGATGCTGGGCTCACACACTCCCTTCCCAGGGCATACCTCCTATTTCCCAAAAGCTTCCCCTAGCCACAGCTCTTAAAGTTTTCACACCACCTCCCACTGCCACAATGGGGAATAATTTTCAAATCTTTGGAGGACACAAACCACATCTACACCATAGCAGTCAGTGAACTGGTGGTGCTTCCTCCTCCACAAATGTCTTCAGTACTGCTTTCTCAGTTTTTCTTTTTTGCTGCCTCACTGTCCTTCATGAAATTCTTGATGTGCCTTAGCCTTGCAGCACCTCATTCCTGCCTTTCTCTTTCTTTTTCTTCTGTTCCTTAGCCTTGAGAGAGGGCAACTGCTGCTTCTCCAGGAGAATGGCAGCGAGCACACTGACCAAGCAAAGCTGACCAGATCTGTTGTACAGAGGGTGGGCAATACCACCTGGACAGTCTAGCCATGTCCTCAACAGGTGGTGTGTGGAGGGAGCATCCTTAGGGTCTGGATGAGGTGATTTAAGATAAGTCTTATAAAACAGGGAAGTGGTTGGGGTTGGGAGAGTTTATGATACATTAATTTTTATGGTGGACCCAGTCAGGTGAGTGGACCAAAATAATTACTGATGAGCAAGCTGTTATCTTCATTAACAAGCTATTATATCAGTGCCGGGCCTTATCTGACAAATATTTCCTAGGGTGATTAACAAAATTACTTTTGTTTGTTCAGAAAGAGGAAATGCTTGGTCCTTGGTCCCAGTATTGTTTATCACAGAGAGAAAATTACAGTGCTCAGGAGGAGGGAACTCTTTCTCCACTGATGCTCATGAGTTCCCAGACAGAAGGGCCTTGATCCCTTTGTTTCTCACAAGTACACTTGTGTCATAGCTCCTTTAGTCTTTTTACCCTCCCAGCTTCCCATGGGACCCTCAAAGAGAGGCTTTACCGAAGGCCCATGAAGGGAGATGGTGATGACACCAGGCATATGCTGAGTCATCTCCCTGCTGCAGACAGTTGGGTCCCTGAATCTAGACTTATCCTGAGATTTACACCAAACAATGCAATATTTACACATGTGTATTTGATTTTTTTCACTTAAGGATATGGACTCTAGATGCATTCATTTACCTAGGAATGTCTCATGTTTATCCTTCTTTATGGCTGAGTAGTACTTCATGTATTCAAAAACATATCTTTTATATCCATTCGTTGGTTGATGGGCATTTGCTTTGTATCCAAGATTTAGCTATTACAAATTGTACTGCTATAAACATGGGTGTACATATATTGCTGTGGTATGATCCTTTTAATTCTTTGGGAAGATACTCAGAAGGGGAATAGCTGGGTCAAATGGGACCTCTAATCCTAGTTTTTGAGGAATCTACACACTGATTTCCATAGTGGTTGCACCAGTCTATGCTCCTACCAACAGTGGAGAAGGATTCCTTTTTCCCCACAGCCCCACCAGAATTTGTTGTTGGTTGATTTCTTGATAGTAGCCATTCTTTCTGGAGTGAGATGAAATCTCAGGATTGCTTTAATTTACATTTCTCCAATGACTAGTGATGTTGAACATTTTCTCATATATTTATTTGCAATTTGTACTTCTTCATTTGAGAAGTGTTTATTCATCTCAGATGCCTATTTTTGGATTGGGTCATTAAATTTAAGGGGTCTGATTTTTTTCAATTCTTCATATTTTCTAGGTATCAGTCCTTTTTCTGAGGAACAACTGCCTATAAATTTTTCCCACTCTCTGGGTTGTCTTTTCACTCTGTTGGTGATTTTTTTTTTTTTTTTGGCCATGCAAAAGCTTTTTAGTAAGATGAGCCCCAAATTGTTGATTCTTTGTAGTATTTCCCATGTGATCAGGGTTTTGTTCATAAAGTCATTGCCTACACCTATGTCTTCAAGAGTTCCACTTATTCTCTCTTCCAGCAGATTTAACATTTCTGTTTTAATATTTAGATCTTTGATCCATTTTTATTTTAGTTTAGTGCCTGCTGAGAGACATGGGACTAGTTTTAGTCTTTGGCATATGGAAAGTTTTTTGAGCACCATTTATTAAAGAGGCTCTTTCTTCCAGTGAATGTGTTTGGCCCCTTTGTCAAAGATAAGGTGGCTGAGTGTGTTTAGGATTGTTTCTGAATCTTCTAATGTGTTCCATTGAACCTCAGGTCTGTTTTTTTTTTTGCCTCTACCATGCTGTTTTTAATCATTGTAGCTCTGTACTATAATTTCAAGTCAGGGATTGTGATGCCCCCTGCCTTGCCTTTGTTGCCCAGAATAGTTGTTGCTATTCTAGGTCTCTTCTGGTTCCAAATGAATTTTATGAATGTTTTCTCTAGTTCTCTGAGGTATGCTGTTTTTTTTTTTTCCTTTGGTACTAGGGATTGAACTTGGGACCTTGTGCTTGTGAGGCAGGTGCCAGAACCACTGAGCTAAATCCCTGGCCCTGCCAATGGTATTTTAATTAGGATTGCATTAAATCTGTATAACAATTTTTGGAGTATGGCCATATTCATTATGTTGTTTCTTCCTACCTAAGAGGAAGGTATATCTTTTCATTTTTTGATATCTTCTTCAATCTCCTTTTTCAGAGTACTGTAATTTTCAATGTAAAGATCTTTTACTTCCTTTGTTACATCAATTCCTAAGTATATCATTTTTTTTTCAATGCTATTGTGAAAGTTGTTGTTTCCTTAATTCCTCTCTCAGTGAGTTTGTTATTTGTGTACAGGAAAGCTATTGATTTTTGAGTGTTGACTTTGTATCCAGCTATACTACTGAATTTGGTTATTAAATCTAGAAGTCTTATCATGGAATTTTGGGGGGGCTTCTATGTAGAGTATCATGTCATCTGCAAAAAATGATAATTTAACTTTTCTTTCCTATGTTTATTCCTTTTATTTTTTTCTCTTGTCTAATTGTTCCAGCTAATGTTTCCAGAACTATATTGAAGAGGAGTGGTGATAGTGGACATCCTTGTCTTGTTCCTGATTTTAGAGTGAAAACTTTCAATTTTTGATCATTTAGTATGATGTTGGCTGTGGTTTGTCATAGATGGCTTTTATCATTTCTACTTTTTTTTTGGTACCGGGGATTGAACTCGGGTCCTTGTGCTTGTGCAGCAGGTTGTGAAACCACTTGAGCTAAATCCCCTGCCCATAGATGGCTTTTATCAGATGGAGATAAAAAGCATCTATTCCAATTTTTGGTACAATTTTGTCATGAATGGGTGTTGGACTTTGTCAAGATTTTTCTTCATCTATTGAGATGATCATGTGATTTTTGTCTTTGGCTTGGTGGTATATTACATTTATTGATTTGCATATGTTGAACCATCCTTGAATCCCTGGGATGAATTCTATTTGGTCATGGTGTATAATCTTCTTGATGATTTGCTGCATTCTCTTTCCCAGTATCTTATTGAGGATTTTTGCATTTATATTCATTAGGGAGATTGGCCTATAGTTCTCCTTCTTGGTTACATCCTTCTCTGGTTTTGGTATCTGGGTAATACTTGATTCCAGAAATGATTTTAGTAGCATTGTTTCCCTTTTAATTTCATTAAAGAGCTGAAGTATAGTGGCATTAGATCCTCTCTAAATTTCTTGTAGAATTCAGCAGTGAAACCCTCAGGACCTGTGCTTTTCTTTGTTGGTAAGTTTTCAATTACATTTTCACTTTCATTGAATGATATTTGGTTATTTAGAATATTTATATCTTCTTGATTCAGCATTGGTAATTCATATGTATCTAGGAATCTGTCCATTTCTTCTGTGCTTTCCATCTTATTGGCATATAAGTTCTCAAAGTAGGTATTGATGATCCTCTAGATTTCTGCTGGGTCCATTGTAATTTCACCCTTTTCATTCCTAATTGCATGAATTTGGGTCTTTTCTTTCCTTTTTTTGATAAGATTGGCAAAAGGCTTATCAATTTTATTTAATCTTTCAAAGAACCAACTTTTTGATTAATTGATTCTATTAGTTTCTTAGTCTCAATTGCATTAATTTCTGCTTTGATGTTTGTAATTTCCTCCCTTGTACTTACTTTGGGGTTGACTTGTTCTTCTATTTCTAGATGTTTGAGGTTCAACATTAAATTCTTTATTTTAGCTCATTCTGTTTCCTGATGTGAGAATTCACCACAATAAACTTTCCTCTTAGGATTTCTTTCATTGTGTCCCATAAATTCTGGTATGTTATATCACATTATCATTTAATTGTAGATACTGTTT
Organism: Heterocephalus glaber; assembly: GCF_053883595.1. NCBI lineage: Eukaryota > Metazoa > Chordata > Mammalia > Rodentia > Bathyergidae > Heterocephalus > Heterocephalus glaber. The sequence continues at coordinate 7,720,588 of NW_028258324.1, read as the reverse complement.
AATTTCTTCTTTAATTTCATCTGTGACCCATTTCTTGTTCAGGAGGGTGTTATTTAATTTCCATGTGTTTATGGAGTTTTTGTGGTTTCTTTTGATGTTGATTTCCAATTTCATTGCACTATGGTCAGATAATATGAATGAGATAATTTCAATTCCCTGGCATTTATGTTCTATGGGCTACTATGTGGTCTATTTTGGAGATTGTTCCATATGTAGCCGAGAAAAATGTGTATTCTGTTATGAAATAGAACACTCTGTAGACATCTACTAAGTCCATTTGTTCACAGGTTTGGTTCAGTTCTGATATTTCTTTGTTGATTTTTTGCTAGTTGATCTATTTGGGACAGTGGAGTATTAATGTCCTCTATTACAATTGTGTTAGTGCTTATTAGATTTTTCATCTACATTAATATTCATTTTATAGTTTTATATATATTCATTTTATATATTTTGTGCATTTATAGAGAGATGTTATCTCTTCTTGGAGTTTTCCCTTAACAAGTATGTAGTCACCTTCTTTGTCTCTTTTGATCAGTCTTGGCTTGAAGTTCATATTGTCTCCAAACAGAATAGCTACCCCTGCTTTTTTCTGGGTTCCTTTTACATGAACTATTGTTTTCCATCCTTTAAGTTTCAGTATATGAATTTCTTTTTGAGTTAAATGTGCTTCTTGTATGCAGGATATTGTTGGGTCTTGTTCCTTGATCCATTCTGCCAGTCTGTTTCTTTTGATTGGTGAATTGATACCATTTACATTCATGGTTATAACTGATATGTATTGGCTTATCCTTGTCTTATTGTTTTCCTGCTGTTGGTTCCCAGTCTTTTTCCTCTGTTTAATTGCTTGACCTGTCTAGTGGCTTCTTTCTATTGGTGTTCTTGGAATTATGATCTTCTTTCTCTCTTTCTAAAATATCCTTCAGAACATTTTGTAGAGCTGGTATGGTGTTCATGAATTTCTTAATTTGTTCTTTGCCATGAAACTATTTTATTTCTCCATGGATTTTGAAAGATAATTTTGCAGGGTACATCAATCTGGGTTGGAGGTTGTTTTCTTTCAGCACTTGAAGCACTTCACTCCAAGCTCCCTTGACTTAAGGGTTTGTGTTGAGAAGTCTGCTGTGATTCTGATGGGCTTTCCTTTATAGGTGATTTGTTTCTTTTTTTAAACAGCTTTTAACATTCTGTTCTTGTGCTGTATTTATGGAATCTTGGTTATTATATGCCTTGGTGTAGACTTATTTTGGTCATGATTAATTGGAGTTGTATATGTCTCACTTATTTTTGGCAATTTTTTCCCCCATGTTTGGGAAGTTTTCCACATTACTTCTGTGAACAGGTTTTTTGATGGCATTTACATCATCTCTGACTTTCTCTTTAACTTTGATCAATCTTATGTTGTTCTTCTTTGCATCATCTTTCAGATGTTGGATTCATTTTTCATGATCCCTTTCAATTTTTAAGATATCTTTCTTTTCATTGTTACTAACTGCAGTATTGTTTCTTAGATATGATATCCTGTCCTTGGCTTCATTCAATCAGTTATGTATACTTTCAATGGAATTTTTAATCTCCTAGATATCTATTTGACTTTTTTTCATGGTTTCCTTTTCTTTCCTATGTTGGGCATTCATGGTTTCCATAATTTTCCTAAGCTTTTCTACTTTTTTATTTTGTATTTATTTTTTGGTACCAGGGATCAAACTCCAGTCCTTGCCCTTGCAAGGCAGGCAGAGGAACCACTGAGCTAAATCCCCAGCCCAGCTCCTCTACTTTTTATCTGTGTGTACTCTAGATTCATTGAACATGTCCTCCATTTTTATCATTATTTTATTTTTTACCTGAGAGATTATTTTCTCTGTAGCCTCATTCATCTTGTTTTTTTACTTCTGTTGCTATCATTTCAGAAAATTCAGGTAGGTAGAGTTCAATTTCTTCTATCTTATCTACTGGACTTGTCCTAGGTGAGCTGGAGGTCTGGGGTTGCTTTTTGCTTCTATGTCTTGTCATTTTCTATTTTTAAATTTTATTTAGTTTTGATGCTTATTAATTTCTTATGGCAGAGAGCTTTATCACTAGTATTGAGGCTTCCTAGGAAACATGTATTCCTCAGAGAACGTGAGTATGTCTTTGGTCATAGGTTGTTCTTGGTTTTTTGTCTTCCCCAAGATCCTACCTTCCCAATTTATTAAGGATGAGTAGTTGCTATTTGGCTCAGCATCCAGTCCTTTTGTACTGGACTATGGTGGTGGTTATGAGCCCAGACAATCACAATATTTTCATACAATGGAGAACTACTGATTATAACAGGTATAATATCCTGGCTAAAGTAGAACAATTAGCAATAATAATAGAGTCAAGCACAGCCTAGAAACTGACAAACTGTGTTATCTATTAATTTGGTATCTTTAACCATAGGAGCAAGATATACAGTTATATAACAAAATCCAACATAAACCAGGAACCTGTATGCAGTGAGTTTCCCCTTAGTGTAATGATTTTACCCTGGTGGGGGAGGGTTAAGAGGAATAGGGGACAGAACACAGAGATAAATGAAGAGAAATGAAGTAGAGGCAAAGCTGGAAGACAAAGGACAATCACTAAAGCTTTGGTAAACTGGAGAAGAAGGCAGGAGAGGAAGAATGTAAACAGACTTATTTTTCAGTAAAAACATGATCAACCTATTTTATCACCTGCTTTTTTCTCAGTCACCCAGTTATTTTGGAATTTTTTACATGAAATAATGTGTACCACCACCATCAGTCATACTAATGTGAGACATCAGAAATAAAGATTATGAACACTGACTATGGATCCAACTACTAGGTTTCAATGCCTGATCAAATCCCAGGTCTGCCATGTAATAGCCGTGTGACTGGGCAAGTGATTGTCTCCCTGTGGCTTATTTTACTCATCTGTGAAATAAAGATCAAAACATTATTGTTTGATAGGGTTAGAAATATTAAACAATTTAAAATTAGTACATCTTAGTTTGACACATAGGTTGTATCATGTGAATGTTTATTAGGAACAATATTGGGTGTACTATTATTATTTAATGAAACCCATATTACTGAACATTTTGGTAGCTTCCTTTTCCTGTAATACAAAAAATGTTTTGCTTTGAACATTTTAAAGATAAATTCCTTAATATTAAATTTAAAAGCACATATAACACTTTAAGACTTTTATTACATATCATTAAATTTTCCTCCAAATGCTATATCCCATATGCAATATAGAAGAGTGCTGTTTCTTCCTTAATATTAGCAACTAATTTCCTTTAGGCCCTTTGCATGCCTGAGACAGGTGAAGGCTGGGAGGTAAATATGATCTTATCAGAGAGCCAGAGGCACAATTTCCTGTGGCATCTTTGTTCTCCTCATCATAATATCATTATCTGGCCTAAGACTTTATCTATACAAGGGAACATTAGCCACTTAGGCACTATTTTAAAGTGAGAAATAATAACTGGTAATATTGTATTTAGGGTTACCATTAACTTGAGATAAATTACATTGAGACATCTTCAGAAATAAATGGAAGATTAGGGAGAATAACAATCTAATTAATTATAACCACACAAGAGCACAAGGAGCACCAGACAGGTTTATCATAGCATACATGCAGGCCATGCTGCAAATTAGCAGCCTCAAATGAAGGCTGTTTAAGTGCAGCAGCTGTGGTCCATGTCATCTCAGTTATTAAGTCTGTTGCTAAATCACATTCATCATGATACTTTATTACTTGTCCAGTTTAACGTGGAAAAACTCATTGTGCAAGAGAATTAGATGCTGGCTGTTTTGTCATAATTAAAGACACATGCAACAACCCAGAACTTCTTGGGTGAATGTATGCTATTCTTTCTAATGGAGATGCTAACTATTGCTTCTTGGTCTTTTGGCTAAGATCAAGTGGAGATTCCTAACTAGTCACATTTTATATTAAAAAGATTGTTTTCCTAAGTGAAACAATTTTGAAAATATATATATAGTATATATATATATATATATATATATATATTTTCTTCTCTTATGTTCTCCCTCATAGAAATCTCAATTTGGTAGTTCTAGTCACTTCTCTTGTGTGTGGCTTTTTGTCCTACCTTGACATGCACAAGCTTTAATTGTATTAGCAAAAGACTATAATAAGTCTTTGCTTTATTATAACTGGGTCAAGGAAAAAATAATATATATGGTATACATAAAATAAGGGGGAAACCTTTTGATATTCTGTGGGCATAATCCTGATTTTTCAACTTCAATGGATTAAGAAATGCGCAATGGATTAGTAAAGCACACTCTTGAGTATGTTTAGATGGGTTATGGAGGTGCATTCTTGGACACCATGTATGGTCCAAGAAGATAGAAGTCACAGAACGAGAGGAATCAAGGATGCTGCACTAGTCTAAGGCCAAAGGCATGGAAGCTTACTACAGAGTCACTGGTGTGAAACTGCACTGGAAGACTGAAGAAACTGGAAAATAATGTCCAAAGGGGATGAAGAATGGAGCTTGTCCAAAATGGATTACTTCTTCATCTTTCATTTTTTATCCTGTCTAGGCTACAGGCCTATTGGTTGATGCCACCTCATCTAAGGTAGGTCTTCCCCTCATGCTAGTCAGTCATCCACAGACACACCAAGAATTGTGCTCCACTAATCTGCTAGGTGTTTCTTCTTCATTCAAATAGACATACCATGATTAATAGTCACAAGGTCCTTTGCAAGTGCTATTTCCTTTGCCTATAGGGCTCTGCTTAAATAGCTCACTCTCTAACCTCTGTATTACTCAAAAGCTACCTTCTATTCTGGTTATCTCTGACTGTAATGAGCTGCCTCAAATATCAGTGGTTTAAATAATAACTTACTATTATACTTTATGATTCTGTGGATCAGGAAATGAGACCAGACATAGAGAAAATAGCTTGTCTATGCACCCTAAAGTCTGAGACCTCAGCTGGGCTGATGTGAACTAAAACAGAATCAGCTCTCTCTCTCTCTCTCTCTCTCTCTCTCTCTCTCTCTCTCTCTCTGTGTTCCTCTCCCTCTCCCTCCACTTCTTGCTGTGTATAGCTTCGGCTTCCTCCAAGCATGGCATGCTCAATCAAAGTAGTAAGATTTCTTTCATGGTGGCTCAGAATAACCAACACAGAAGTTTCCAGTTCTCTTAAACCTAGACCTGCAAGTACTTATAGTATAAGTTCTGTCAAATTTAAATAGACCCCTTCTTTTAATAGGAATGTTAAGAATCTATGTTATCTTTGACCTATCACATGTCTCAGTAAGGTCTTGCCTATCCTATTCATCTAATGCTTTTTATTCTCTATTTTTGCTTTATTTTTCTCTATAATAATGTAATCACTTGACATATATCTTCCACATTTAGTTTATTGTCTAGAGGTCCCACTCAGGTATAAATTCCATGAATCTAGGGACTTTTTCTATTATATTCAATGTTGTATCTCAGCAACAAGAATGGTGCTTGACACATAGTAGGGCCTCTATAAATAATTATTGAAAGAACAAGTGAATGAATGCATTGGGTAAGTTAACCAGTATGACCTTCAGTTTCTTCATCTGCAAAAGGGGAATAAAACTGCATTCATTCTAAGGCCTTTACGATGACTAAATGAGATCAAGTTTTTAAATGCTTAAAACCTGGCAAATAACTAGTAGCTATTAGAGTGTCCACCAGATTCACTTAAGTGGATCTCATAAAGGTCATGAAACAGATTTAGGTACTGTCTTCTTGGACATCCCTTAATTTTCTTACACCTGGAGGGAAAGAACAACTTCAAGCTAAGGTTTCTTTACCTAGTAAGGGAGGGTGAGGGTTTGCCTGAAAGGGCAGAAGTTTCCTTTTGAAGTGAACAAAAGTAGTGATCCTTACTACAGTGAACATCGTGATAGACCACTGTTTATGTTTCACTAAGCAGGGAAACCTCATTTGAGTGCTATCATTTTCTCCCTAATTAAATATAAAAAGTAATCCAGTATTTTATTTCTTCTTAAGAAGGCTTCCTAATTTGTTCATTTGAGGGTTAAAGCAATGCTAATGCAGATTTCACTTCCTCTCAGCTAAAGCATCCTGTTTTGTTTTGTTTTTTCTTTCAGAAACATTAGACATCCTACAGTCTTCCATTCCTACTATGTTTTTGCTTCTGGCTCTTCACAGTGTTATTGAGAATTAACCCAAGACATTGTTGTAGAGTGATAAAAAGTCTAGAGTTCCCAAAGAAGCCAACATTATGAAAAAACCCCCACAACAACACAGAATTGCTGCTAAGAGCAGATGTCACCTGCCTCAGATAGCTGGTTGAACATGTCCAAACCATCTTGTGGCCTATGGGAGTCTAGAGCCATCCTTGCCACCTGCCAATTAAAAAGAGTTCTCTGAAGCATACTGTCTTGTGCATCTGTGCCTTTGTGATCCCTGGTCTCTTTCTTGTATGACCAATCTTTCATTCCAGACAACATGGTCAATTTTTTCATGAGTTTTCATTTAAAACATTACATTTTTCTTAAGTGTTCTGTGACTTTAGTTAACCTGATTAAATTGGTGTAGGGAATGAGGTGGAAGAGGCCTTTCCTTCTTTCTTTTTTTTTAATTTATTTTTTTCAGTACTGGGTATTGAACCCAAGGCCTTCACACTGAGGTATATCCCCAGCCCTTTTTAATTTTTTATTTGAGATAATTATATAACACTACCACTGACTTTATTCATATTTACCCCCAAGGAGCTAATTTATATTCCACCCACTGCCTCCACTATAACCTACAGGGATGAAAGAACACAAAACAATTACAAATAGATTACTGTTACATTGGGTTTTCAAGGAGCAATAAATCTGAGAGCTGGTTTACTCAGAGACACAATAAGTTTGTCAACTTTTTAATATTTGGAAGCCAGTTATCAATTCCAGTCAGAATTTGCCCATTCTAGTATTGATTGCTTCCTTTGTGTGTTTTGTATGGGACTTGTGAAATACAAAGCCCACATGTCTACCTTATTATATTATTATTAAATAAATCATATTAGTATCATCTGTCCCATCCCATTAGGCATTCTTATTCTAGAGACTGCTTGGGTTGCTAGTATTTTGCAGCATTTTCCAGGGAGACTTGCCAGTCCTATTTCAAAATGCCAAACTCCACTGGCACATCCAACAGCAATTTTTATGATGTGTGTCCATAAAGTTTCTTCTACGAAAATGCCAATAAACTCATCTAAGGGCTCTTAATCCAATTATCATGACACCAGGAATACATCCCAGGGCAGTGACACTGTACCAAGTGTTATGCTAGAGTTTTATGGGTGGCCACAGACAGTGGGTAAAAATGACAAAAAGCTTTGGCATTTCAAACATTTGACGTATCACTTGCTAAATACAGGAGTGTTGGTATAGTATTGGTAATAAGGCCCTCAAGTCTTCATTAGTGCTTAAGAATTAATGAACTCATAAAATTAATGGGATTCTATTTCACCTTCTCAACACTTGCTTGTCAGGTGCTGTATTTTTCTCAACATGATTTTTTCTTAGCTCAGGCTCTTATCTTTACCTCATGAATTCTAAAGCTTCATTGTTGACCATACCCTCATAGGACCCTATCTGGATGAAGATGTCACCATCCCGAGCCAGAGTCTGAGCATTATAGGGCTGAGATTCTCTTACTTTGTTGCCTCCTCCATCATGCCAAGATGCCTTCACCTAGAAAAGTAAATTTCATTATCACTCACCCATGCTCTACCTTAGGATGGAGAAGACAAATGGCACAAGGCATTTTGTCGCTTCAGTGGCCAACTTTGCCCAAAAAATTGCAAGAAAGGTCCACCTTAGCAGAGATAGCCATTCTGTCAGAGCCCCAGTTGAGTAGTGGTCCTAGTATTTACCTAATGGTGGAGCCAACTGTTCATCTTCTTGCCACTCAAATAAGCAAATGAACATGGGATTCTTGACTTAAGCAAGGAAGAAGTTGGATTAGGTCCTTAAGTTATTTTATAAGAAAAAATAAGATGGGAGGACAAAAATATGCAACTGCAATGAAATATCAATATCATATTTATCATGCTTTGTCAACGGCTGCATTATTGCCAGCATGAGTAGAAGATTACATAAAGGCTTAAAGAAAATTTTTAAGTTCTTAAAAATATGCTTACAGGGAAGTCTTTATGTGGTTAGTTTTAATGAGAAATGGGAAAATTTCAAGATTATCCCTCCTGCAAATGTGACTAAGCCCATAAGGCACCTCGTTATCCTTCAGACAGCACTTTATGTCCCTTAAGTGTTGTGAAAGGAAAAAGGTCATTAATATTGTGATGTTATCAGACATCCATTTCACAGAACCTACTCCTGATAACTTCACCATTTCTGAAAGAGAACTTCTTCCATCAGAAGGAAAATGCCTTGGTCTCTGTCATCTGCTCTGATACCCACTCATCTAAGAATCTTACTGACATTTTGATGCATTTTGGTCAGAGTGCAAACAGCGTGAATTTTTAAAAAAAGATCAGTTCAATTAATACTGGAACTGCCACCATAGCTATAACTCAAGAACAATTTATTGAGATGAAATGCAGGACTACAAGGCTTGCCTAAGTTATGACTATAGAATTTTGTCTGATTTAAGAAAGGAAAGAGAACTGACATTTTTGAGACATTACATGTTTTTGTAACTTAATCCTCACAGCTTCTCTCTAAAGTGGGCATCCTTCTCACTAGTTCATAGATAAAGGAGTAGAGGCACATGGAAGGTGTATAACTGGTTTAAGAGGCCATTACTATTGAGTTGCTGATTTGGTATTTGAATCTGACTCCTTTCTGTGAAGCAATCTGTTTATTAAAAAAAAAAAACCAACCAATAAACCACAACTGTTGCCAGCTCCACATTCACCAATCACACTTCCAATGCAATGAGTGTATCTGTGCTTTACTTTAGGTGACCACTGTAGCTCCAAACGTAGCAGAAAGCTTGGGTCTTGTGTTAGTTACTTTCCTCTTGTTGCTGAGACAAAATATCCAACACCCAAAGTTGGAGGGGAAGGTGTTTATTTGGCTTACAGTTCATAGAGGTTTCAGTCCATAGTCAAATGGCTCTAAGACAGGAATGGCTAACAGACATCACAGAGGAGAAACAACACGGCATGCACAAGGCAGTGAAGGTAATAAGAGAGAGAGTTTAACAGCATCTTTCTGCCTCTTTTATCTTATTTAGGCTAGTTAGGATGTGAAGCATTCACACCCTTAATCCTAGCGCCCTTGAGGCTAGCATTGCACCATGAATCAATTCCAGCTTCACACACTCTAGATCAAGCCTATGACCATAAGAGGCTTTGGGGGGATATCTAGACCCAAACCTTAACAGGCCTTCTTCTGTTGTTCCCTCACATCAAGAGTCACTCTCAAAGCACAGAGTAATGTTCATGGGCATATTCCACAGGATGGGATAACTCATTTTGTCTTCAAGGATTATTTGCCAAGCCAAGCTTTGAAAGTTCTCATTTATACTCCATGAACAGCCAAATAGTTAATTTCCAGTGAAGTTTAATATGTGACAATTATTTTTAAAATAAATAATTGATAATTTGAAATAGGAAAAGGTCCAAAGGTCTCGGGGTGGTGGAAGGGAAAGGGGAAAGGAAGAGAAAGGAAAAATTATAAGAAAAGAAAAAAATGGAAACAAAATCTATGTAAATAGGGAATGGTGGTGGGGGGTGTGAAGGGCACACAGGTAATGGGGAAAAAAATAAGAAACAAGATACATCATGTACAGGTACAAGCACCCAATGATAAATGTAAACGTATTGTATACCTGAAATGTACCAATAAAAGAATTAAAATAAATAAATAAATAAATAAATAAATAAATAAATAAGAGGACTATTGGAAATGTAGACTAATAGCAACCCTTTATAAACTGAGATGATCGATTCTGCCCATACTCATGTCTTGGATTAGTGATTGGGTCAAAGAGATGGTGTATGAGTTGGGAGTATGAGCTTGATCTAAGCAAGAGAAGGTGATTCAAGAGATGATTTGGTTTTTTTGGATCAAGAAGTCCCAGAGGGAAAACACACTCCTTCCTTTGTCACAACTGGAATAAGAATAGTACTGTTTAGCCTGAGACTTGAGATAAGATTTGCTTTTTTCTTCAAAGAGAGAAGAAACAGTAAGGTAGAAGAGAGGGGAGAGAAGGAATTACATATGGAAAACTGAAACAGGAGGACTGAAAGTTCAAGCCCAGCATGGGCAACTTAGTAATATATAATTAGATAGATAGATAGATAGATAGATAGGTTTTATATATAATTAAATGTAAGGAAGAAAGAGTTTATTTTATTTATGCAATAATCATGTTACAGGCCCATATACCTTGTTTCATTGTAGTTACAACCATTGCCTCTTCCATAGTGAAGGTTAGGTTACCTCTTCTTTCCCAGACAGTGGTGTAGTTTATATTATCCTATACCAGATGATACATTTGCCTCTATTAGGTGCTGTCATTTTCTTACATCTATTTAACTAAAAGAAATACCTAAATAGTCCATTTACTAAATAGTTAAGTCAAGTAACTGTAACCTACAATTAAATTTTGCTCATTAATACCATACTTAATAAAGGAATGTGTATGCCTGTTGGGCACTGTACAACTTCTCAAACCCTGAAGTCATATTGGACCCCAAGACACTCACTTCCTGTTCTACATATAAGGAACTGCAGAAAACCTAGTTTCACAGCAATACTATGACATTAGAAGGAATGTGGTATAGTGACCTAATATTGAAAATGTAAATTACTTCAAGCTAGAATTTTCCAGGGTGTCCAGCAGATACAAAACCTCTTTGTTTTTCCCTGGAAGATATCCGAGGTGTCCTGGGGTATTTTTGTGTACCCATTCTGGAGCTGTGGCCATAGCTTCATGTATTAGGAACAACTGACTTACATAAGTTTGCTTACACTCTTGCTACTGGAAGCTATCTTTGTCTTCAAAGTTACATATTTTTAGAACACTTAGGTCCCTAAATGTATATCAACTAATTAAACTTGCCATCACACAAAGAACCAGAATCTATTCCACCATGGAAAGAAAAGTTATTTGTTTTGGACTTACTAGAATTAATGTCTATATTTGGTGGTAATTTAAGGTATGTATTTAATATTTAAATTTTTAAAAAATACATAATACTTTTACATCATGTTTTATAAACATGTACTGTAATTGTGACACCACTAAAACCAGAAATATTACCAGCTACTTTACCAACATATATGCCAAAAAATTGGAGAACTCACTTGAAATGAAAAGATTCCTAATACATATGAATTGCCAAAACTGAAGGAAGAAGACTTAAAAATCTGGAATAATCCCATAACAGGAAATAAAACTGAAATAGTAATTTTAAAAAGCTACCAACTAAAAAAGCCCAGAACCTGATGAGTTCACAACCGAATTCTACCAGAACTTCAAGGAAGATCTAACACCAATAATCCTCAGACCCTCTAATGAAATTGAGAGGGAGGGAGTACTTCCACAATCATTTCCAAAAGCTAGCACTATCCTGATCCCCAAACCAGACAAAGATCCAACTAATAAAACAAAAAAGAATTTCAGTCCTATCTCTCCAATGAACATAGCAGCAGATACAAAAATCCTTAACAAGATACTGGCAAACAGAATTCAACAAATCATCAAAAAAGTCACACACCATGACATGCAGGCTTCATCTCAGGGATGTGAGGATGGCTCACCATGCACAAATTAACAAATGTAATTCATCACATAAACAGAAGCAAGGACGAAAATTACGGGATCATCTCAATAGACAGAAAAGACCTTTGATAAAATCCAAGATTCATTCATGATAAAAACCCTGAAAAAATAGGTATAGCTAGACCTTATCTTAATCTGATAAAAGCCATTTATGACCAACCTATTGACAATGTCATATTAAATGGGGAAAAACTGAAAGTTTCTCTCTAAAATCAGGAAAAAGACAAGGATTTCCAGTTTCACCTCTCTTGTGCAGCATAGTCCTTAAAACATTGGCCAGATCAATCAGGCAAGAGAAAGAAATAATAGGGATACATATAGGAAAGGATGAAGTGAGAATACCATATAATTATTTGTAGATGCCAGGATCCTATACTAACAAGACCCAAAAACTCCACCAAAATACTCCTAGAATTAATAATCAGGTTCAGCAATGTAGCAAGATATAAATTAAACACACAAATCAATATCATTCCTATACACTAACAATGAACTCACTGAAAAAGAAATTAGAAAAAAATACCATTTGTAATAGCATCCAAAAAGATTAAATATTTAGGAATTAACCTAACCAAGAAAGTGAAAGACCTCTACAATGAAAATTACATTACTCTGAAGAAGGAAATCGAAGGGGACATCAGAAAATGGAAAGATATCTCCTGTTCCTTGATAGGCTGAACCAAAATTCACTAATAAAATGGCTACACTTCCAAAACAGATATGCAGATTTAATGCAGTCCCAATCAAAATATCAATGCCATTTCTCACAGATCCAGAGAAAACAATCCTAAAATTCATGTGGAATGAGAAGAGATCCAGAATAGGAAAAGCAATCCTCATAGCAAAAACAAAGTAGGTACCATTGCAGTCCCAGACTTAAAGTTATATTATAAAGCTATGGTGATTAAAACAGCATGGTAGTGGCACAAAAGCAGGCATGTGGATCAATGGAACAGAATAGAGGAAGTAGAAATAAGCCCAGACATATAAAGCTTTTTTTTTTTTTTTTTTTTTTTTTTAACAAAGGAGCCAAAAACATACACTGGAAGAAAGACAGCCTCTTTAATAAATGGAGCTGGGAAAGTTGAATATCCACATGCAGAAGACTGTACTAAAATAAAATCAAAATGGATCAAAGACCTAAATGTTAAACAGAAACACTTAATCTTCTAGAATGTAAAATAGGTACAACTCTTGAAATTGACATTGGTGTAGGTAAGGACTTTCTGAATAAAACCCAAACAGCACAAGAAATAATACCAAACATCAACAAATGGGATCATATCAAATTAAAAATCTTATGCGCAGTGAAGAAAACAACCAACAGAGTGAAGAGACTACTTATAGAATGGGGTAAAATTGCCAGCTATTTCTAGGACAAAAGAACTATCATTTAGAATATATAAAGAACTCAAAAAAACTAGACACCCAAAATAGATCCAATAAAAAACTGGCAACCACAGTGAATAGACACTCCTCAGAAGAAATACAAATGGCCAATAAATACATGAAAAAAATGTTTGATGGTAACTGGCCATTAGAGAAATGCAAATTAAAACTACATTGAAATACTATCTTAGCCCAGAAAGAACAGCTATCATCAAAAAAAATCTAATAATAACAAATTCTAGCAAGAATGTGGAGAAAAGGAACTCTTCTACAATGTTGGCAGAAATATAAACTATTATAACCATTTTGGAAGCCAATGTGGAGATTTCTTAAAATACTAAAAATAGAAATTCCATTTGACCCAGCCATCCCCCTTCTGGTTTTCTCCCTAAAATACCTAAAATCATCATGTGACAGGAATACATGCATACCCATGTTTATAGCAGCACAATTTATAGTAGTTAGATCGTGGAAACAATATGTATGTCCACCAACAGATAAATGGATAAAGAAAATTGGTATTTATAAACAATGGAATATTACTCTGCCATTAAGAAAGATAAATTTGAGGCATTTGTAGGTGAATGTATGCAACTTGAGAACATGCTATTAAGTGAAGTAAGTCAGACACAAGCTTAAGTATCACATGGTTTCTCTTATATGAGAATCTCAAAATATATTCAGATAAAGAGAAAAATAGGAGATAAGTAGGTAGGGAGAAGTTCAAATAATTTCCCAAATTATTCTGTTTTTTCAAAAATATTTTAATATATATGCTAAGTTGATTCATTTTTATTACTAGCTTCTCTTATTTCATTGCAAAGGTTTTGAGCTATTATCTATTTGTTTCTTCTCTTAAAAGACAATCGTTTCTTGACTGTGTCTTGTACTGTCCTTTTTTTTTTTTTTTTTTTGGTACCGGGGATTGAACTCAGGACCTTACCCTTGTGAGACAGGTGGTGGAACCACTGAGCTAAATCCCCAGCCCCTATATTCTTGTACTCTGAATAACTACTTTTAAGATTACAATACACAGTGTATTAACTATTGTTACTCATTATTTTGTTATGAAACTTTCTTTCATTTTTTTATGAAGTAAAAATATAAGTAGAACATATCATAACTTTACCCTTAAGTACCTGTATGACTCTCCTAAAAATAAGGACATTTTCTAGTGTAATCACAATACCTTTTTAAGGAAATATAATAATAATTCCAAAATATCACAAAAATAAGCATATAAATATATACATGTATAAGTATGATTCATCATCTATTTTAAGAGCAATCACCTTTTTTCTTACACTTATTTTCTTGGTTCTACTCTCATCTTTCTCTTGTTATCATTTTCATTCCAGTATAAATGAGCAGGAATATAACCTTTTAGGTTTTTATTTTTGTTCATAGAATCTCATGCAGATACCACTATACACAATGTTATCAATATTGCTTATTGAGTTTCATAAAGGACACACATTATACATCATTTCTTCTACCTCATGAAAATTCCTTCAAGTCACTTGATGTAGGCCTAATGCATTCTTTCACATGTCTGATAATATCACAAGCAGTGGGTAAACCACAATGCATTCTCTTGCCCATGATTTTGTTGATATCATAATGTTTCAAATTTGTCTGGTACTAAAAAAAGTATTGAAGTCCATGCCTTTCTTCATATTTTCTTACATATCAGTGGTTTTATTTCTAAGGAATTTTGTTGGCAGCAATACTACATAATTCTAGGGAAAAATCATTTGAGTAGGCCTAGTTCTCCTGCCTACAGGCCAGCTACAACTTTCCAAACATAATTGCATTTTGGGCTGGGGTCACAACTGAGACCTCAGTGATCCCAGGATGCTGTAATGCTCCAGGACAAGACCACACCTGTGGGAGATGCCAGGGAGGAACCAAATCTTCATCTGCATAGTTCCTCATTGTTCTTAGCTTTCCACTGCCCCCCAGTCTTTTGTTACACCTTGTTTATCCCAATGTAAGTACTGAACTCTGCATTTTCACTAGTTACATTTCTTTCCCCATGTACTGAATAAAAAGTGCTGCAAGCTAGGGGGTCTTTGCCTTTGCTGTGGATTTGTTGGTCATCGCTGGTGAGGTGAGTCACTCAGGTGCTGCTGGCTCATTGCTCTCAGCGGGGGTGCTATCCCTGGTCTTTGAGATGTTGGTGGTTCCACCAGTGTGACCTGCAGTCTCACATTCTGGGAGGGCAGCCACAAGGTTTTCTCATCATCTGTTAGGACACAGGCAAAACCTCTCCCCCAAGTTATTAAGGCAGGAGCAATTTTTTGACATATGGCCTTTTGTAATCTTAAAAACAAGTTTAATAATTTAGGTTCTAAGGTAGAGAAGACCATAGCTTCTTCCAGTCTTTGAGTCAGCAAAACTGCATAAGAGGAATCACTTAAAATATTAAGAGGTTGGGGAGGGAAGTTTTCAATCACAAATAAAATGGCTAGCAACTCTGACCTCTGAGCAGAGTGGACTAAGGCCCAAGTGGGGAGCGTTTGGGGAGAGAGACGATCACCCCTTCGCCAGGCCTCACAGAGAATGGTACCTACACGTTCCTGTGGTATTAAGTTAGTTGTCTCTTCCTGGGGAAAAGATGGGATGTACATTTGTATGTCTTTTAACAAATCTATCACAGCATCCTTAGGTACTAGGTATATAGCTTGCTTTAACAGTGACTTAAGGAATTTGGCAAAGTTATGCTGCTCTGATGACAGAGACTGACCCATAGTTATAACTCAGCAAAATAGAAAATTACCCCCAGCTGGACACTCTTACCACCAGTGTCCCTCGTCCGAGTCCAGAAATCATCCTGGGAGATCCGTGTGTTGTCTCTTTTTCTCCGAGTTTTGTCTCACAGGCGAATTCACTTGTAGATCTGATTCACATCCACGTTGGGCACCAAATGTAGGGAACAGGGGAAGGGGATGTTACCAGAACCTCTTCAGTAAGTAGTCCTAGTCTCCTGCGAGGCACAGCAGCACACAGCGAATTACAGGAAAGGTAGAGAAATGAGACTGAGAAGAAGCTGAGCTTTGGGTCTGATCAGTGCTGCTCTGGGCAGCAAAGACAAAAACCCCCTAGCTTGCAGCACCTTTTATTCAGTACATGAGGAAACAAATGTAACAAGTGAAATACAGAGTTCAGTACTTCACATTGGGATAAACAAAGGTGTAACAAAAGACTGGGGGGCAGTGGAAATCTAAGAACAATGAGGAACTATGCAGATGAAGATTTGGTTCCTCCCTGGCATCTCCCACAGGTGTGGTCTTGTCCTGGAGCATTACAGCATCCTGGGATCACTGAGGTCTCAGTTGTGACCCCAGCCCAAAATGCAATTATGTCTGGAATGTTGTAGCTGGCCTGTAGGCAGGAGAACTAGGCCTACTCAAATGATTTTTCCCTAGAATTATGTAGCATTGCTCCCAACAGAATATCTTTGTTCAGAGTTGCAAGCTTGAAGGGCCTATTTATATTTTGAAAATTTTTAAACAGATGTTACTAAATGTCTTGCTTCAAAGGTCATTATATCCACATTTCACACCAACAATGTATGAATGATCTTTGATGCTGCATTTTAAACAGAGTAGGTATTATCACTCTTTGAATCTTAAGCAAGGTGCTGGAAAACAAGTGTTGTTGTTATTTTACTTTATATTTTCTTGAACACTGCTGAATTTGAGCACTCTAAAATATGTTGGCCATTTGTATTTTTGTTCCTGAGAATTATCTGTTTATGTTCATCCTCCAGCTTTCTGCTGTATTGTTTGATTTCTCTTAACAATTTGCAACATTTTTTATACATGACTGGCATAAGCTTTTATTATGTGGCATTTACATTTCTTCTAAATCTATCATTTTTATTGACTTGTTATGATTTTCTGATCATATAAATTTTTATATATTCAAATATGTTTACTTTAAAAATGTCTTATAGTCTTGAAGATGCTTTTTCTTTACTAGATTAAATGTGTAGTTACACAGATTTTCTTGAAATATATTTATTGGCTTACTTTTCTTTGCAGTTAAGAATTAATCTCTCTATACTTTGTAATTTTAATACAGAGTATGACACATCTTAATTATTTTTTTATCCTCTTCACTTCCCTTCCCCTCCCTCCTTCCTCCATCTCTGGGTCCTCTCCCCTCTTGAAAAAGTCTATTGTTAGTTTTTTAACTTCATACTGTTTTCCACAGTGGCTGTAGTAGCATACATTCCCACCAACTGTATATGAGGGTTCACTTTTCCACACATCCTGGCCACCATTTGTTATTTTGGTATTTTCATTGTTTGTTTGTTTGCTTTATGATAATAGCCATTCTGACTGGGGTGAGAAGAAATCCCAGCTTTGTTTTGATTTGCATTTCCCTGTTGACTAAAGATGTTGAGTATTTTTTATATATTTACTTGCCATTTGTACTTTGTCTATTCAGCTCATTTGTTAGTTGTTTATTGATTGAATTACTTGTTTTTTGTTGTTATATATTTTTTGAAATTTTTAAAATATTCTAGATATTAGTTCTCTGTCAGATGAATGACTGGCAAAGATTTTCTTCCATTCTGTAGGCTGTCTCTTTCCTCTCTTGATTTAAAACTAAAAAAAATAATACTACTTACAGTCATGAAAAAAACCCCTGAAATATTTAGGTATAATTCTAACAAAAAACTGACTAGGACTTGTATGCTAAAAATCACACAAAAATGAAAGAAATTGAAAATCTAAGTAAATGGAGGTACATTCTAAGATCATGGACTAAAAGACTCAACATAATAAAGGTGTCAGTTCTCTCCAAATTGCTAAACAGGTTGAACAAAATTCTTTTTATAATTCCAGTAAGAATTTTTGTGCATAAAGACAAGATTGTTCTACATGGTAAAAGAACTAAAATAGCTAAAACCACAAAAAAGACTAAAATAGGATGAACTAGTCTACCCAATTTCAAATCTTATTATACAAGTAGTATATAGCTGTTATGTAGGCATGTAGCCCAATGGAACCAGAACAAAGGACCAAAATATGCCCACAGAAGCACTCCCAGAAACTAACTTTTAACAAAGGTACAAAAACAATTTAAGCAGTATTTCTAGTTTAATTGGACATGCATAGACAAAAAAGGGAGAACTTTGATCAACTCTCATATCTTATAAAAATTAATTCATGATAAGTCACAGACTTAACATGAAACTTCAAATATATAATATATAACATAAAACTATAAAGTTTTTAGAAAAAAGCTGGAAATTTTTCAGATCTAAAGTTGAACAAAGAGTTTAGACTTGGCACCCAAAGAACAGTCTATAAAAGAAAACAATGATAAACTGGAATTCCTCAAAATTAAAAATTCTGATTCCATAAGACTCAAAAATTTTAAGAGGATGAGAAGGTAAGTTGCAAACTATGAGAAAAGACAAAAAAGATTTGCAAATAACCTATCCAAGAAAGGACTAGTATCCTGAATAAATATTTAAAATTTAAAATCTCACCAGTAAACAACACTCCAATTAGAAAATGAGCAAAATATGCAAAGAAACATTTCACCCAAAATGACATACTGATGGCAATTAAGCACATGAAAGTATGCTGGCTATTGGGAACATCATTAGCTAGCAGGAAAATAAAAGCCACAGCAAGTTATGACTATGTGCCAATCAGAATGGCTAAAATAAAAAATAATGACACAGCAAATGCTATAGAGGATTTGGAGAAACTGGACCACTCATACTTTGCTAATGAAAATGTAAAATGAAACAGCCATCCTTGAGAATAGTTTGTCAATTTTTGTAAAAACTAACATGCAGCTACCATCCAACAGCAATTGCATTCCTGGGCATTTATCCCAGAGAAATTAAGATTTGTCCTCGCACAAAAACCTGTGCACAAATGTTTATAACACTTTCCCCATAATAGCCAAAAGCTGGAAACAGGTGTTTCTCAACAAGTGAATGGTTAAACAAGCTGTGGTACATATCATGGAATTCTTCTGAGTGATAATGAAGAACAAACTGCTGATACATCAATCTGGATGATTTGTTCTCCAGGGAATCACAGTGTGAGAAAAAAGCTGCTTCCCAAACTTTCCTTGCTGTATGAGTCCATTTAATGACATTCTTGACAAGGAACAAAATTATAGAAGTGGAGAACAAATTAGGGGAAGCCCCAGCAGTTAAGAAGAGAGTAAAGATATGAGGGAACTGGATGTGGCTATAGAAGGAAACACACACACACACACACACACACACACACACACGGGATTGTTGCAACACTGTGTAGCAGGTTGTTAAAGTTGGGATAAACTGAGTAAAAGAACATAGGGATTTCTTTGTATTATTTCTCATGACTAAATGTAAATCTACAGTCAAAAAAGTTTAATAATTAAAAAATAGAAATTAAAAACATTTATTTGAAAGATGTTTTGAAGATTTATTTCTGAGTACTTATTTTCATTTCTGAGTACTTATTAGTAAAACAAAGAAATGCTAATAGACTTTTAAAATTCTTTATTTAATTATTAAATTTTCTTTTCAAGCATCTTACCTAATGATTGTATTAATATTGGTAGACTTTATATCAAAGTACAGCAATACTATAATTAGGAAAAAGAAGAAAGAAGAAGAGGAAAAGGCTAAGGAAGTCATGTAGCTACATTTTTCTAAGTATCTGCTATTTTTAAAATTTTTCTAACATTGCTTTCAAACAATATTTTAGACAATATGAAATGATAATACTGGGCATTTTGTCTAATTACTAATTCTAATTTTAATGGTTTTTTAATTTCATTTATTCTTATGATTTGCTCCTGGTTATTTTAAGTGGTTTCCAGCCATCACTGTTGCATTTAGTATTATTTTCAACATCTCTAGATAGGACCGTGTGGAAATTTTATAATATTTAATTCCCTTTACACCGTTGGAATAAGCTCTGATCAGTTTTTGTATGCACTGCCAGATTTTTGGCCAATGTTTTATTTAGAACTTTTGCCTCTATATTCCTAAATAAGGTTAGTGTACACTTTACAATTTTTTTTACTTTACTTTATCAAATTTTGCTATTACATTTATGCTCTACCATGAAATTAATTGGTGAGCTGTCTAGCTTTCCCTATATCCTGGAGCAGTTGAAGCAGCATCATAATTATCCATTCTGGAAAGGTTAGACAAATCTCAGCTGTGAATCCATCTGGTCCTAGTGGCCTTTTCAGTAGTAGATCTAATCACCTTGCCAGGCTTGTCTACAATTGTTGGTTTGAGTTTTCCCCTTCTTCTTAGATAAGTTTGAGTAATTTATATTTTGCTAAAAACCCATTTCCTTTTGGAAAATAATTTGCACATAATAATCTTTTAATCCTTTTTGCATCTATGATTGTTCATTCTTTTTATCTATAATCAGAATGGTAGGTATTGGTCAATTTTATTTTATTTCAAAAGAACCAGCCCCTGAATTTACTTTTTTAAATATGTTTGTCTTCTGTTTTGTTGCTACAGATTTTTTTCCTTATTAATTCCTTCTCATAATTTCTTCTTATTTGTTTTATTTCTTTAGTTTCTTAAGGCAAATATTAAGTTTCTATATTTTTAGTTTTTATATTTTAGTAGTAAAGACTCTTTCCAAAGGTTAGAATTCTCACTCAGACCCATAGGTTTTGATGAGAAGACTTATTTTCTTTGCTTTCTAGATTGTTTGAAATTTCCCTTTTATTTTTCCTTTAACATAATAAGTTTCAAGCAATTTTGTTCTAAATTTTCAAAATAAGTAAGATTCTTGACCATTTTAAATTCTTTATTATCTTTTTTCAAATCACGTGTCTTCTTAGAATTTACACTGTTTAAATTTTATTAAGGTTAACTTAGTGACTAATAAGCTAATTCACCTAATTTCACAGACATAAAAAAGACTTCTACTCAATGAGGATAATATATACATGAATAGATACACATAGATATATGTATGTTTGTGAATATGTAGTATGAATATATGTACATAGATATATGTAATTATGTGAATGTGTATGCACCTACTCAGGGATTTACAAGGAATTGGCTCGTGAAATTATGAAGGCTGAGAATCCCAAGATGTGCAGTGGCATTTGGAGATGCAGGAGTGATGAAGGCATGCTTCCAGTCCCAGTTCAGAGAACTGGGAGACAGGAGAATCACTGGCACTAGCTGCAACTAGAGCCCAAAGTGCTAAGAACCAAGAGATTTTGTGACATAAATTCCAGTGCAAGTCTGAGTCCAGAGGCCAGAAGATCAATGTGCTAACTTGAAGACAAAAAAAGAATGAATTCTCCCTTACTCAGCCTTTTTGTTCTATTCAGCTGATTGAAGGAGGCCCACTCACGTTGGAGAGCGCAATTGGCTTTCTTAGTCTACAGATTTGCCTTTACTCACCCTAGAAATACCCTTCCAGACACACCAGAAAAATGTTTAACGAAATATAGCCTAGTCAAATTAACATAAAATTAACCATCACTCCTCTCAAGGTTGCAAGATAATGGCACCACCTTCAAATATCACATAGTCAACATGACAACAACAATGTCCAAAGCAATGTAGGGCAAAAATGTTCCCCCTTGCCCATGTCTTTTCATCAGGGAAGGAAATATATGTTCCCAGGAGCCTCCAATACCTATTTCTTCCAATTCTACTGGCCAGGACAAAGTTCCTAAGTTCCTAGCTAGAAGGAAAGCTAGGGTAGCAAATAGCTGGCATTTCCACCTCTAGAGTGGCAGCCTGGATCACCCGTAACAAGAATGAGTGACTAGCCACTGGCTACACAACCTAGACTGTTTACCAAACCTTTTCTTGCTTTCCTAGTTAGACAGATATTCCTTTATTACTCAATAATAAAATACCAACTCCTTCGCATGCCAGTGCACTCTGTCCTTAACTTTCAGTAACAACATTTTTAGAAAAGATAATTTTGGGAATTTTGAATAAAAATGGGATCATCAGAAGATTTTAATGAAGTAGAAGAATTATAACCTGACTTGAGTTGTATCAAGCTCATCTTGTCTGCTGTGTTGAGACTAAAGAGCACAGAGGAGGTGTGTTAGTTACTTTTCTCTCATTGCTGAGACAAAATACCTGACACCCAAAGTTAGAGGGGAAGGGATTTATTTAGCTTACTGTTCATGGAGGTTTTAGTCCATAATTGGCTGGCTCCAAGGTAGGCATGGCAAACAGGCATGGCAGAGGAGAAACAACATGGCATGAACAAGGTAGGAAAGGTAACAAGGGGTTTTAACAGCATCTTTCTGCCCCTCTTATCTTATTCAGACTACCAGGATTAGGATGGTACCAAACCAGTCACGCACATGTAGTGGTTTAGTAATCACACACCCTTAACCCCAGCATCACACATTCCAGATTCAAATACCTATGAGAAAGAAAATCCCACCTCATCTGCATGAGGCTTTTGGGGGACATCTAAACACAAACCATAACAAGTGATAAAAGTAAAATACTAGTTGCCTGAATAGCCTAATAATCCAAGACCGAATAAGAGCTTGGAATTAAGTGGCAGGGTAAATTAAGTGGCAGGATAGACTTAGAACCTGTTTTGAAAATAGGACAGTAGGGTTTACTGATGGGTTGAACAGGGTATGTAAGGAAAGGAGGCGTTCGGCGCAACTGTAATATTTTTGCTTGAGCCACTAGAAGAATGGTATGGCCACCCACTTGGCTGAGTAAACACTGTATTAGTGTGGTAGGGAATGGCTATTGGGACCTCCCATATAGAACACTTGAGGTACCTGTGAAATGTCTGAGAGACAGAGTGGACAGTTGAATGCATCCTTAAGACTCCTCATCCAGGTAGAATTTCACACTTTCCACTGAACAAGAAAGTGTGAAACTCCACACCTATTCTGTAGAGCAAGGGATGTAAACTCTCTCCAGGCAGCCCTGAGAGGGTGCCTTCCAACAGATATGAATGTAATTTTATTTGTAAAGTGTGGCTTCCTGGGAGCTATCCCTCGGTCACAGTAGGTATTGTTCAGCTTAATTCTCCTGAGTTAGCTGAGCTATTAAGGCTTCTGGTTTTGCTGGTAGATCTCTATGTGCTTTGGGGAATGCTCTGGAGGTTGCTCCAGGTCCTCCTCTGACTGTTCCCAATTGAGTTCAGCCTAGCACCTGCATACAGCCTTCCTGATTGGAGGGCTCTTCTTGGCTGTCCCTTTCCTAGATCTCTTTGTTGTATTGTTGGCTGCTGTTGTTACTAGTGTTGTGGGACTACCAGCCCACTCCTAATTGTTCTTCACCAAGATCTGAGTTTTGACAAGGCTTTTAGATAAGAACTTCTCCAGGCTTTATGCTGAGTAAAATCAGTCCTTTCAGACAGAACTTTCCTCTGGTTTGTTTTACCCTTGGACAGAACCTCTGTGCCACTTCTCAGACCAAAAGAAAGAGCAAAAGAAAGGCAGCTCTGTGAAGATACTGTATGTGTGACTGATGGTCAGAGGAGACAGCTGGGCCTGAGATAGCAGCTTGGAAATCATCAGTTTGTACATTTTATTTTAAACCATGGTATGGAATAAGATGACTTAGGGAGCCAAGACAGAGAAACCAAAGCAATCCAAGAAATGAATCTTGGATGGTGTCAATATGTAGAGCTGAGCTAAGGGGGTTAGCTATACACAGATGAGGAGTTTTGATCTGTGACCTGGGCCAGGAACATCTGGCTCTATCAGCCACAGCTCAGCTCCACCTGAAGGTGCACAGTTTGAGCTTCCTTGCCTTATGTAACTTATCCTGTAACTGAAACACTTGATTATAAACTCTTCTCCCATCCAGCAGGTTTAGCAAATGCCCTGTCTTAAGAATCAATTTGGTTCTGTGAGTGGGAGATGGGAAGATTTTCATTCTGTCTCTGTTTTCTGTCTTGAAGCAGAAACAGGGTAGGTTGCTTGACAGTCATTCTGGTGCAGTGAGAGGTTAACTGGGGTATGATGAATAAAACAAATAAAAAGGTGCAACTGAAAGTGTGGCTTCACATTCAGCACAGCCAGAAGCTGAATGTGTCACCTTGGCCAAGTCTCATAACTTCCTCATGTGTCATTTTCCTCACTTTTAAAATGAAGAAATTGATTGTACACATTTTGCAATGATATTGCATTCTAAGATGTAAGTAGTATAAGCTAATTGAGATAGCATTATCTAGTAGTAGATGTAGTAGTAGATGAGTAGTAGATGCTCAATAAATGCCAGCTGCTTTCCTATACTAACTATAGGGAGCAAGGAAAAAAAATTTATCCATAAAATTAATCCCCACATTTTCATTGTAGTTGTCCCCTCCCCACCATATTTTCTCCCATCCTGTAGTCACATTGCTCTAAGGATAACTAGAATTTGTTTTAGTTAGATATGATAAGTCAAGTAGACATAGAAATGACTACCATGACAGAAGGATTTGTGTGTGTGTGTGTGTGTGTGTGTTTTGTTTTGTTTTGCTTTGCTTTGGTTCATTCTGGTATTGGGGATGGAATCCAGGGCCTTTACAGTGAGCAACATCCCCAGCCTTTAAAAAATTTTTTTAATTTTTAAAATTTTTATTTTGAGACACTCTGTTAAATTACTAAATTGCCCAAGCTGAGCTTGAGTTCTTGTTCCTCCGGCCTCAACATCCCACACTGTTGGGATTACCACTGTGAGACACCACACCTGACTTAAAGAAATTTACACCAACAAAGCCCTAGAAACAAGAGCCAGGCCAAGGCACACCAGGGCCTCAGGGAAGCCCCAGAAGCAGTCAGGGAAAGGGGAAATGAAGGTGAGGATTTTCTTATAGTCTCTGTGTGAAAATATGGGTGAGCAGCATAAGCAGATTAGGGGGTTTGAATAATTTCAAAGGGCTCTAGGGCAAAAGGGCTGTGTCTAGTTATCTGATACCTAGGCACAGAGCAACAAGGGCAGGGAGATGACTGCCTCCAATATAAGAGCCAGTTAAAGGAAGTGGGTGGGAATATGGGTTCTGGATTGGTTGGATTATATATGAAAGGTAAATGCAATGGTAAACTTCTGCTATTTAGGAACTGGCTGGCTCTGAGAGGGACAGTCTGTCCAAGGCCAACCAGGCCCCAAGACATTAAAAAATGTAGAAAATACAAAAACATGATAAATGCACATATTGTTTTATTTATGTGTTTATATGCATACATTGGATCAAGAAAAATGACCTCACATTGGATTAAACAAAATCAGGGAGCTGGAAATAAACCATAGAAAATCCATAACCACTAAACATATCTCCTTAGTAATTAAAAACTGTCAATTCTCTGGCTATCATGCCAGTTTTTTAAAATTTATATTTGGATTTATTTCTAGAATTACAATTCTACATTTGAAAGAAACCTTAATACCTTCAGAATTTAATCTATTCATCCTCCCTCCACCAATCTGTTCCTTAAATTTGTTCTTCATGCATGCTAAATGGTGTTATTTTTTTCTTTCTTTGGTTTTTTTTTCTGATTGTAAGAAAGGACTACTCTTTATGAGACCAAAATCTGCTTAATTTTGGTCTTTGCCTGTTAATTCCTAAAAGCCTGAAGTCTTGTACAGATACTAAAAACACTCAGCCCAAGCTCCCAGAACAGCTGCCAGATCACATAAATTATATATAATGGTTTTGCAGAACTGCTATTTATGACCACAATGAAGAACCACTTGTATTTGTCACCACATTATGCATCTAAAGATGCTGCTTAGGAAATTTTGTTTGCTATCTTTTTCTTTTCCCTCTGAGCTAGTGCACGAGGTGCCTCTGCTGCAAGACACCACAGTGTGGCCAGTGCCCACCACCACAAAGATGGTCTTTCCTACATGGTTAAGGCTTTCAGCAGAACAAAGGGAGCACTGAGTAGGGAGCATCTATTGTATGTTGGCCTCTATGTTTGGGTTGGGTGACAATGTGTCTGGTTTAATGCTAAACTCAGAGGGCCTAGTCTAGTGCTAGAGAATTAACAGGCAGTCCTTATCTCCCTTCAGTGAATGAATGAATGCATGCACATTGATACAAGTTGCCAATCAAAACATTTTGCAAGGAATTCACTTTAGTTAAATAAATAAGATACAAGAAAAGGTTTTGGTTATTATTAAAAGAAAAAAAATTTCTCTAGAAAACCAAGTGGAGGCACTGAAGTCATTGATGTTGTTACAAGAAAGCAATACATTTTGGTCCCATTTTCTGAAATCACTAACCTGTTCATCAAGGGGCCAACATAGAATGTTTTTCAAAACAATAGTAAGCATCAAGAATCTAGCACAAACCTCATGATAGGCTCCCAAAGGACTCTAGCTATTGTTGATTTGTTGTCTGTTATAATCATGACTTTTTCTCCTGCTTGTGAAATGTATGTGTGTGATAAATATTGATTGCTTAATGACCAATGAATGATGTTATTGGTGATGACAGTATGATGGGACATTTCACCACTTAGAGATGCCACTGTCCTCATGCACTAATAGATCTGATACCTTATGAAGGACCCAGCAAAGTGAGCTGTTCAGTGGGCCAATGGAATAAATGACAAATGAGCAAAAGTGATGCCATGTATCAGTGGGAGATGACTCTAAAAGACAGAATACTTCAAAAAATAAGTCTGTTGTTGGATGTGGATGTGTTTTTAAGGACAGGGAAGTAGAATTAAGTATGAGAACAAGAAAAAGAAAGAAAAGGTTTTATTTATTTCTTCTAATAAAGATAATATCTTGTGGCAGTCTTAGGGTAATTGCCATAAAGATTTATTCTAGCCAAGTGGTTGTCTGTGAATTGACAATCTATTGAGGTTAATTTTCTGATTACCAATCCTTTTCATCTATCAGGAACTCTCTTTGATGTTTACATGGGAAGAAACAAAGAGGTGGGGGAAAGTCTGCTTTTTGAGAGCTTTCTGGTGTGTGGAATAGCTTGAATCATGGAGGTGGAGAGAAAGTTATTATCATCTATAAAAATATAAAATATTCTAGTACTCAGCCTATTGCAGAATAGACACAAGGCCTAGTAAGGACTCAAGAAAGAGAATGTGGTTTCTAAATTCTGGATGTCAACTCCCCCCTCCATGCTTTTTATTAAACTTTTTCAGGCACAATAGAATGAGTGACATTCTGTTCAACTTTTAAATTAACATCTTTAATAGAACATTGCAAACCCTTAACCATCGAAGGGAAGTCTTTCAGAAACTAGTAAAACAAAAAGTAAACTATGTGGAAAAGAAGCATAAGGAAGAGGGCGTTGGTTACTGGACCACCATGGGAAGAAAGTCCAGGTATGAATTTAATGATTGGCACAATAAGCATTGGCTCAGATTTGTCTCTGCTCAGGGCTGTGGCATACCCCCAACAAAGCTATCCTATCTCACTTGATGTTCAGGGAAGTCAGTGGGGCATATGGTACAAATTAGGACCCACCACAAGCTAAGAAACTTGGTGTCTCTGCCATTGTGTCTTCTAACTTTGAGCTACTCTCCTGATAATAAGAACTTGTGGTAACTTGGATTTGGCTTCAAGTAGAAGTTTAGCATTTTAGTGAGGAGGTCAAGGAGGGAAGCTAGTCAAGAGAGACATCAAGGAACACTAGAGGTGGGGCCAATGGAAACTGAAATATTCAGTGCATTTATACACATGTCATTTGTTTATTAAATTATATAGAAATATTGAACAAACAACTTTGGGGCACTTTGACAAGTGTGAGGTATGCAAGTTTACTTGCCCTATTTGTGTTTGATTTATTTATTTATCTATGTATTGCTCTCAGAGAATATGTCTCTAAGACATTTATTGGAGCTGATTCTTTAACACTTTAAAGCAAACTCCTCAAACTGTTTTTTGTTGATATTAATGTATATATTTCATGAAAGAGAAAAAGAGGGCTGACTTTGGGAAATATTAGGATAGTGAACACATTTATTTACTATGAAACTTTATATTCTGCATGATGACTTTCTAAGAAAAGGGTACAGTGGGTAGGGCTTTCAAAACTCATTTGACTATAAACCTATATTTTAAGGAACTGCTTGTAGAGCCAATGTTCATGGACTTAAGGAAATGGTACTTCAAAACAGTCATCATCCCACTCAGAGGACATCCAGTGATGTCTGAACATGCACTGCTCTGTCAGCTGACCACCCTAGTCTGGCTTGGTTTGAGGTCCTCTCCAATGGTGCTTGTGTAGCAAGGCACCAGGGCTAGCCCATCTCCTGGCATGACCTACTTCCATAGTGTTCCCTCCTTCAGGGGACTTTTAAAAATAATTTAAAAGGATTTTGTGCAGACATTGTAGGGGATTAGGCTTTATTGACAAAACCACACACACATACACACACACGCACAAAATTTGAATATAGGTACTATAAGTGTATGTGTGTGTTTAAACCTACCAAAATTCTTGGTGCCAAAATGTGTGTTTAAATCTTGGCACCCTGGATCTTCTCAGAATCCTATGTAGGAAGTAGTGAAATACATAGTTTGAGTGGTGAGATGGAGACTGGCACTAGGAACCAGGGGACCTAACTAGATCTATAGCTCAAGTGCCAGTGTGTTCAGCTACAAGAATATGAGGTCATCATTTTAACATCTGTGGACCTCAGTTTTCTCTATTTAAAAGTTGAAGCACAGTAGATCAAGAGTGACACACATGTGACACTAGAGCCTATATCCATGGCAGCTATTGGTTTTTTTTATATTATGATGACTAAGTCAGTGCTCTACATGACAAAAATCCAAACAAAACAAATGTATACAGTAAATATTCCAGTGCTGAGCACAGTACTTGAAATTTAATCCAAGCTGCATATGCATAAAATGATCTGACTACAGGATTGTGCAAAATAAATTTTTTTAGAACACCAGAATGTCAACCATTCTGACTATAAAGTGACTTATTCCCCTAAAGAGTATTTTGAGACAATTTCTATATGACATGAAAAGAACTGACATAACACTTAAATACTACAAAAATAGTTGAAAACATATTTGTAATGCAGTTCTCTATAAAATATGCAGTTAATCTTATTACTTAAAAAATTGAAAAGCAAAAGACCACCCTGAATAGTGGTGAAAACCTCAACAAAGAAAAATGCTCATCATTCAGATATCATTGGCAGAAAACTGGTAAGATTTTGTTGAGGGAGAACAAGGAAGATATCTAATAAAGTCATTCATGTAAAATTTGTTCAAAAATGTTCATAAAATTGTAAATTTCTGCTTGTAACATCTTAAAATATTGTACCATGGACACACTTTCTACTATTTAACTGGAGGACAAAAGAATATCTTGAAGAAAGTGTTTCTCAAAATGAGGTTCAAAAGTCCAAAAGAGTTCTAATGTGGGCTCAGTAATAAACATGGCAAACAAACATCCTGGGTGATTATTCCACACTCCGAAATGCCCTATGGAAAAGAGCAACACTTAAAAGCAAAATCATAAACATATTTCTGATGTTAGGATTCTTTATAAGTTTATGTTGTGAATACTGCTTTTTGTTTTAAAACAAGTTCCAGGCATTAAGAGACACATACATGCCTTGGAAATGAATATGTAAATGTCTATAAATATTTTCCTTTGATATTTTCATTAGTTTTAAACTAGATTATATGAAGAAAAGACAATACATGAGTACAAGCCTTGGAAAAGTAACATTTCTCATGAAATGGGGCATCTAAAAATGGTCAAAAGATAATTCCTTAAATGTTTACTAATTCCAAATCATTCTAAATCCAAAACCAGATCACTAACCAAAATTAGGATGCTATATATCATCCTTCTATTTTAGTATCATTTTTATGCCAAGGATGTGAAAGGTAACCATCATCATCTAAATGTAAATAAGTTATAATGGTACAATCAGTTTAATTTAATTTTAGTCAATGATCCAGTTCCAAATTTAGAATAATTCAAAATTTATAAACATTCAATAAATCATCCTCCAATCCCTTTCAGATGCTCCGCTTCATGAGAACTACCACCCCTCCAAAGCTTTTAGTCTTATATTGTATTCTCCCCATATAAAAAAGATACAAGTATATGTGTTTTTATTCACAATTGTTGGTATTTTTTGAATTTTCCTGAAGACTACATAAAGTGACCACAAAAGGTGGTCAGTTTCAAAAGTGTAGTTGGAGAGAAACTAGCAGAGGTAAGATATTTTACTGAAAAGACAAATTGTTTTCTTGTATCATAAGTAAAAAAAAAAAAAATTAAGCATTATGTCCTACTCAACAAATGGAATGTATATATAAATGTGATTAACAAGCGATTGCCTCACTGTTATTTAAATCAGTTCATAAAAACTAATCTATGAACAAAAAAATCCATATTCTCTACTATAGACTATAAGAATCAAGTATTACATCTAAATATAGCTTCAAAACAATAAATTAAAATTAGCTTCCACACATCTCTGAAATGGTTAATTTTATCTAGGCTGGTAACAAGTTTTTCCAAGCATTAAATGGCAACATAAGTGAAATGCATAGTTGAAAAATGAGGATCAGACCCCTTCTTCTTCTTCATACATCATAAGACAATTGATATACTCAAAACCTGCAAATTCATATCCATCAAGATCCCTCATGATGTCATTATCATCTGGGGTGAGCTGGACAGGTTCATTAGTAAATTCAGGATCAAAGTTGTCCAAACTGAATCCCTCAGAGATATTTGGTTTAAAGGGAGGGACCACCTGCTTTTGCTCCATTATGTCCCAGTCCACATTTTGAAAGAATGGATGCTCCTGAATATCAGCAAAGCCCCTATGACAACCCAGTCATTCTTTTGGGTCCTTGTTCAGAAAACTCTGTAGGACACTTGCAGCTTGTACAGACAGAAAATGAGGTATAACAATGTCTCTTTCCAAAATTACTTGCAAGACATACTCAATTGAGTTTTCATAAGGGTTATCAGAGCTCTCACCAAGATGGAATGGAGACTCTCTGATCATCATGATGTATATCACTACTCCATAATTCCACCAGTCCACACTGAAACTGTAATCTTCCCCTCTTATAAATTCTGGAGCCACAAAATTAGGAGTGCCACAGAAAGTGCGGGTCATGTCTCCTGTCTGTAAGCCTTTCTTACACAAGCAAAAATCGATTAGTTTAATGTGCCCTTCTGAGTCCAGTAATATATTTTCCAATTTTAAAATTCTGTAAAGTATTCCTTGCTGATGAAGGTAGTTGACTGCTAAACTGATTTCTGCAGAGTAAAACCTGGCATGTTCTTCAGGAAGCTGTCTTTGTTGCTGCACATGAAACAGTAGATCTCCCCCATTGACACAGTCTAGAACAAGGAACAGTCTGCTCTGTCTGGAAGCAAGCATGCAGTGCAACCAGAAAAGGATAATTGGATGCCTGCTGTAGAATGTGCTTCTCTCTCTGTATCTGATCAATGTTGACATGCTCTTTTTTCACTGCTTTCATTGCATACATATGATTTGATTCTTTCAGTTGGACTAACAGTATTTTCCCATAACTTCCTCTGGCAATCACTTGGAGCAAATCAAAGTCCTCAAGACCTAAACAAGATGAAGCTTTGCCACTTTCCCTGGTGTTCTCTGCCTCATTCTCTTCATCAACTTGTTCTAAAGCCTCATGCATTGAAAGGTTATGTGGGATTCCTGTGTGTGCAGGGCCTAAAGCCATGGATGATGGATCGACTGGCATCATGGGCTCTGACGGTAAAGAACAATGCCCACATTCAATTGTGACAAGTTTGTGACACTTCTTGTGAACCAAGAGTTTACAGTTGGTGCACTTATACACCTGGCAGCCAAGTCCTCCTACACAGTCTGTGCAGATAGCACAGTGAGCTCGCCTGCTGAAGCATTTGGTCTGAAAAGTGTGGCCATTCGCAAAATACAGCTTTCTCCAGCAGCCTGCAGCCCTGTGGTGGATAGATTTCTCTTCTCCTGGACAAGGCACTTTAGGATGTTCTGGTGTACAAGGCAATGAATGAATTAAGAGCTCAGAATCTTTCTTTAGCTCAGAAAGCCTAATGGCCTCTTCTAACTCCAACTGAGGTGACACAGTATACAGGTCTCCTTCCTCCTCTACCCAGTGTGTGGTGAAAAGCTGTTTATTGTCCAAACACCACATGTCTTGATCTTTATCACACAGGTCCTCAAATGGGATGGAATTCTCAAGAGACCTTGTCATGATGTCTCTTCCCAAAATCAGGGCTGATCAGGTAGAGGTGTAGGTGGTGGAGGTGCCTGAGAAGAAGGGACCACAGACAGATTGGCTGCCCAGGGAAACAGGCAGGCAGGGCTCAGACAACGAGAGTGGCCTGACTGCCTGCAGGGACCACACTGGCCGGAATTCTGCAAGGCTCTTTGTGAAGTTGTTTCCAATAGCGGCAGCCAGGCCTGGATGGATGTACACCAGGCTTCTCAGTGTCTCTTGGGGGCCGGTGGCTGTGACTGCAGTCTCCCCCGCTGGACTTTCACTCTCTAGGTTTTCTGTGTCCCACTCTGGGGAGGCCTGCCCAGAGCTTCTGGGTGTTTCTGGGCCTGGTGATAGTTGCCCCACACTCTTCCCATTTTCTGTGCCATTGGTATTTGGGCTTAGGGGGACTTCACTGGGGTACCTTGATTTTGGTAGGTCACTGGTGGTCACTCCCCCGGAGGCCATCCCTGGTGTGTCTGTGACAGTCACGCAGCTGCTGCAGCATGGCCTGCGGCATCTGGATGGAGTCAGCCATCTTCTTAATCTTTCACAGATACTTTCTCTATCTGGGGTCCTGAGGCGGTGGCCTCTCAAAGTGGAGAAGCAGCTCAGCATGTTTGCTGTTGACCCTCTCTAGCCAAGTGAGTTTGGGAGATGGCTGTTACTAGATTGTGACCCCGTTAGCAAGGGTTCCAAGTTCTGTTTGGAGATGTTGCCAAGGAAGTGAGCTCATGTCTTGGGGGGTCCATAACCTGAGTCTCCATGTAATAGAAAAGCCTATAGCCCTGTAGGGATAGAAACCCCTAGGCAGGGAGAGATGAGCCCCTCCCCAAAGGAGTTCATATAGCTGGCAGAACAGGCTTAACCACCCATAAAAAGCTGGCAGTCTGCTGAGGCTGCACCTCCTCTTCACTCTGTACCCTGCAAAGCTTGGTTTGCTAAGATCAAAAGGTAAAAGAACTTTGGCCCTAAGATGTAATTGGCCCCTGAAAATACCCTTACCTGTTGTCCATAGTAATGAGCTAAGTTAATCATTAAACAATCAAGTAGGGGCGCCCTCAGCCCAGAGGCAGGATAGGCCCCAACTACTATAAAACCAGCATCTTGAGCCCCCCTGCAATGGTGGCTCAGTTTTGGGCACCCCTGCCTGTCTCTCTGTGAGAAGGCACCTGTACTCTTGCATGCTTGCTGAATAAAAGTACAACTTTGCTTCTACGCTTTTGGTCTCTATCTGATTCTTCCACATCCTCTGCGTCATCAGGAGAGTCAGGCCCTGGACTGTGGGGACTCTCCCCATCTCTACCCGTGACAGCCATTTTTTCTTCATACTACATAAATCAGTGGCCACTTATTTTGTTATTTTTATCTAAGTATCTATGAATATTTTTATCTATTTATCTGTTAGTTTTTCACTTTTGCATTACTGGGGCTTGTTTGTACTCTGCATCTCCTCAGTGAACTCTATCCTCAGACATTTTACTTCAGATACCCACTAAGGGTCTCACTAACTCAGAAAATTGGTTGGGCTGACCTCCACTATGTGACCATCTTACCTCAGCTGTCCAGAGTGCTGGGACTGCAGTCACACACCATCCTGCCTGATTCAGTGTGCAACTACAGTGGTCTGGTGTGCCTTTATTGCACAAATTTTCTTCTTTTTTCCAGTGGGCTTCCATTTTCATCAAGGAGCCTGAGAGAGGCCCTCTTTCTGTTGCTCACTTCTGCTCTATCTTCTGCAGCTCAGGACAATGGCCTTTATGACCCCCTGTGCATCTGTGCTGTGGATCCAAATACTGTCTCAGTGCAACCACCCAGGTGGGGGGAGAGTGGTGCTGCTGGCACCCCTGCAGCTCACCTCCTTGGCACTGGTGTGGGGGGAGGCTCTGCTCCTCCAGTTTTTTGCTGTTTTTCACTGTGAAGTGCATCTGAGGATTTTATGTGGCTATGGTGTCCCTGGGCCTACTCTAGAAAGTTGTATAACAAATTTCTTCTATGTGAGGGTCAACCTGATACCAGCAACATAGAGCTATTGAAATCTTGATTTCAGGATCTGCAAAGAGGTGAACCTGAAGAAGATAACTTGTATAGGACAGTCCCCTTTGGAGCACTGCTTGTTTACCCTTCATGACTGTGCGGCCAGCTGGGAGCAGCAGCGTTTATCAGAAAGAGAGTATCATGTCACATGTTGCCAGCAAATTGTTATCTGCTTCCAGATGTGGTGGAGGATGCTTGTAATCCCAGCACCAGGAGACTGAGGATATGCATTTGAAGTCGGCCTTAGCTACATACTGTGTTCAAGGCCAGCCTGAACTACATAGCAAGATCCTGTGCATGGGGCTGGTGTGGCTTCTGCACCTCCATCACGGGGGCTCTCTGATGTCCAAGAGGAGGCAGCACAGCTCCTTGTCCTCCCCTCTCTCCCAGATCCTGATGTCGTCACAGAAATCAGCATCCTTGTTCCATTATCACTGCATAAGGAACCATCTCAGAATATAAAGACTTCGAATATCTTCAATATTAGGGACCATGAGTCTGGTTGCATTGTGGCTTCTTCAGCTGACCCTGCCTGCATCATTCTTGGAGCAACATTCCATTAATGGACATTCTCAGTAGTATGCCTTGAAAGAACATCTCCAAGACACTGATGGATGCCATCACTGCTGTGCATGGTGAGAGGCACAAATCTTTCTTGCTGAGATCAGAAATATGGCAAAGATTTCTCTTCTCACAAGTTTTCTTCAATATCACAGTAGCAGTTGTAGCTGTGCCTCAGAGCTGAGCCCAGCAGCCACTGGACGCCGAGGCCTGAGTACTGTGTGTGGTGGCAGGAGTGCCATGGACTCCCTCTGGAGCCGGTGTGTTCGTCGGGAGGGCCGGTAACTTCCGGTGCATGGCTAGCATTCGTTGCCCACTCTCATCCATGACTCCAGTCCCTGAAGGTCAAGAACAAAAAGCTGGAGGAGGGTTTAGAGCCCAGAGGCCCTGGTGGCAGTAAAGAAGCCAGTGAGACCGAGTGTGCTGGACGAGCTCAAGTGCTACTACCATGGCTTCCGTCTGCTTCCTCCTTTTGCCAGCATTGGCTCAGTTTCACCAACTGTGCTCCAAAAAGGCCTTGGTTGCCCTCCTCTCAGTTCATTTTGCTGCACATGTAAGTCAGGGATAGAGCATTTACCATGCTCTTCTGGTGCTTTATGGATTTTCTTCCCCACATACACAGTGACCGTGCAGTTGAGCAGCATGTCCGGGGGCAGGACCTGTGCGAGCTTCAGGCTGCTCCACAACACCTTGCCCTCTGCGGGTGCCTCTGCCCTGCTTTGGCAGCTATTGCTAAGCAATCATTCTTTTCACTAAATTCAAAGACACTGTGGTTTCACCAATCACTCAGAATTTAGAGGCAGGAAGAACCTGCTGCTGTTCCCAGCCTTGATGAACTCTAAGAATTTAAAACCTAAGATGTTGGCTATCAATGGCCAATATTTGAGATCCTACCCTTTCATGATAGAGATGAGCACCTCCTGATTGATAACAGAGTGCTATGGGAAAGAATTGTGGGCGTAAGGCCTATGTGTTCACTCCTGCCCTATTGCACTGGAAAAGATCCCTTTAGAGCTTATGACTGATTCACAATTTGGATAATTAAGAATTGACTCATAAGCAGAATAGATGTTGATTATCCCAAAGGAACCTAGGGATGCTGAGCCCAAGCTACAGGGCCACTCCCTACTTGGGGACACTTATCATCATTAGGGTTGAGACAGTCCTAACTAGCTCCCCTTCATAATCTGCTGGCTGATGAGCATGCCAGACTCAGAATGCATATGCAGAATCCTGCAGATGAGCCTCTCTGCACTATTTTTGAACATCAATTAATAAGAAAACCAGGGCCCTCCAGCCTTGGATGACCTCTCTGGAGGAATTTGCAGGTGCAACAGAGAGATGTGATGGTGGGAACATCCTATTAATAACTAACATCTGAGTGAAGTGAAAATTGCTTTACACTTGTGTGGGATTAGCCTCCACACTCCCATATGCTGAGGATCTGGTGGTGACTGCAACTTGGAGTGACTGCAATACATCATCTTCCTGCTCCTCATCCTGGTGGGCTCTGCCTGCTTTTAGCACTGGGGGGGAATAAATAAGTGGTTGCTTCAGGACTGAAAAACAGAATCCTCTTTTTGTTGTAGAATTCCCTTGCCTTCTCTGCTTGGAGCATCCGTATTCCTCCTGAGCCATTCTAGAGGGTTGCTAGCTAAGTGGATAGAACTTGAGAAACAAAATACAACAGGAGGGAGGAAGAAAAAGTTTGAAGACTAAAAGACTGTTCAGGGTTTGTTGCCCTGCTGAGGGTGTTAAGAACATTTGGAGAGTTGAGTGTTCATAATTGCCTTGCTTCAAACCAGTTTAGTTGTTTGTTTGTTTTGTACCAGGGATAGAACTTGGGACCTTGCGCTTGCCCAGCAGGCACCAGAACCACTGAGCTAAATCTCCAGCCCTACTTCAAACCATTTTAGCAAGATGGTTTCTGAATGCTTTTTCTTCAAGAGAGAGGTGCTTCCATTTTATTCTTCTTTTTCCTTCCTTCTTTTCCTCCCCCCTCCTCCCTAGTTCTTCATTCTTTTTGAACAATTTCTTTCTATTTCACAATATATATTATACATTTTGGTCCTTATTTACACTTTCACTTTCTCACAGCAGAGAGACCATGTAATAGTTACATGCTTGTCTAATTTATTTCACTTGAATATGGTCTCAAGGTTCATCCATTTATCTAGAAATGTCTCAAGTTTATCCTTCTTTATGGCTGAGTAGTACACTATTGTATACAAGAACCCATCTTTTCTATCCACTCATCAGCTGATGAGCATTTGGGCTGTTTGTAAGATTTAACTATTACAAACTGTGTCACTATAAATGGGTGTTCATATATTGCTATAGTATGATGCTTTCAACTCCTTCACAAAGATAACAAGAAGGGGAATAACTGGGTCCAATGGGATCTCTAACCCTAGTTTTTTGAGGAAGCTCTACACTGATTTCCACATTGGTTGTACCAGTCTACACTCCCACTAACAGTGGAGAAGGGTAATAAGGAAGGGAAGAGGAGTTGAAGGGAGGGGAAGGGAATGGGAAAAAAACAGGAATCAAGACATATCGTGTATAGGTACAAGTTCCCTATGATGCATGTGATCATTACATATATCTAATTGTACCAATAAAATTAATTTTAAAAATAACGTATACAGGAGAATGTGCATGGATTTTATGCAAAAAAAATACATCACATGATGAAGGGACTGAGGATGTGCAGATATTGGTATGTGCAGGCTGTCTCAGAACCAGCCTCCCATGGACTGCGTGGGATCCATATCAGCATTGTCATTAAAGCAAAAAACAAAAACTGCAACCAATGAACATTCTAATAAAGGGGGATGGAGTAAAAAATGTATTTTAGTTATATGAATATGTGCAATTATCTGTTTTCATTTTTACACAGGGTGTGTATTAATTGGGTATAGCTTTAAGTTTTTTGGAAAAAAATAAAACTTGAGAGAGAGAGAGAGAGAGAGAGAGAGAGAGAGATCATGTCCTAGGAAAAAGCTTCAAGGGAAATCCCAGGAGGTTTCCATCACTTGTTAGCTGAGTAAGTTAACCCTTTTGACCCTAAGTTTCTTCATGTGTAAAATGGTGAGAGTGCCAATTTGTGGTTGTTGGAATTTATTGAGTGGGTAAAGTGAAGGGATCAGCATGACTGGTGCATTCTCAGTGCTCATTGATGTATCTTCTGACCCACTATTAAACACGGTAGGGTGCTGCTGCTAAGGGCAATTTACCACATGAATCATATGTGGATCACTAGACATCAAAATCTTTTTTGTACTGAGGTATGTTTGTAATACATAATAATTACATTTATTTTAGGTAATTGATATATATTATATACTATAAATAAATATACATATAGAGAAATACCATATCATGATCATTTTCAGTATCCCTTTCCCTCTCCTACCCTAACTTTTCCCCTTTCCTATAGTCCCCTTCCCAATCTCCAAAAGTCTACCTCCTTATTTCCTACTCTCTCTCCTTTATTTTACTCTTTATTTATGTTTTGGGTTTCTCATATAAGAGAAACCATGCAATATTGACCTTTTGTATCTGATTTATTTCACCTAACATTATGGTCTCAAGATCCATTCATTTTCCTACAAATGACTTGAATTCATCCTTCTTTATGGCTGAATAATACCCCATTATGTATATATACACCACATTTTCTCTATCCATTCATCTGATGATAGGCATCTAGGCTGTGTAGAGCTTAGCTATTTTGAATTGTGCTCTATAAACATGAGTATGCATGTATCACTGTAGTATGATATCTATTTCAGGAAGATACCCAGGAAAGGTGTAGTTGGGTCAAATGGAATTTCTATTTTTAATTTCTTTTAGGAATCTCCATGCTGATTGCCATAGCAGTTGTACTAGTTTACATTCTCACCAACAATGTAGAAAGAGTTTTTTTCCTTCACAACCTAAGTTCTTTTTTGTTGTTGTTGTGTGTTCATTTGTTTTTATTTTTTGAGACAGAATCTTGCTATGTAGTTCAGGCTGGTTTTGAACCAACTGTGTAACCAAGGATGACCTCGAACTTCCAGCACTCCTGTTTGAGCCTCCTGAGTTCTGGGATTACAGGCTTATGACATCAAGCACTGATCCTTTTTGGTTTTTCTTTTTTTTTAAGTTCTTGATGATAGCCATTTTGACAGGAATAAGATGGAATCTCACTGTTTTTTTTATTTGCATTTACCTAATGGTTAAAGATACTGAACATCTTTTCATTTACACATTGGCCACTAGCATTCTTCTGAGAAGTATCTATGGTACTTTGTTAATTTGCCTATTATTTAATTGAGTCATTTGTTTGGGGGGGTCTGATTTTTTTCTAGTTTTTATAGGTTCTAGATGTTAGCCCTCTATCAGAAAATCAGCTGGCAAAAAATTTTCCCATTCTGTAGGTTGTCTCATTACTCTGTTGTTTCTTTTGCTACACAGTTTTTAATACAATCCCACTTGTTGATTCTTGGTATTATTTCTTGTGCTATTAGAGTTCTGTTCAGAAAGTCCATACCTATGACTATGTCTTCAAGAGTTTTACCTGTTTTAACTTCCAGCATATTCAGTGTTTCTGTTTTTATATCTAGGTCTTTGATCCATTTTTATTTGATTTTAGTGTAGGGCAAGAGATATTGTTGGGATGATTAAATGAGAAAAGGTAAGTAAAGGGGTTGGAATAATGCCTACTGCATACTAAGTAATCTTAAAAGCCAACATAATTCATTAATCATGAGCCACCAGACTGGACATAACTTCACCTGTCTCAAGACTCTGAAGACTTTTCCAAGTTTATTAATATCTGGGGATATTTTAAGAGCATTATAGAACCAGTCAGGGTTTTAACAGTTAAAGAGATGTTAATGAATGGACCCAGGAGACCTGTGTGGTCAAGACTGAAGGAATCATCAGGGTGCTAAATGCTCCAGGACAAGCAATCATAGGAGATCATTTTTAGTGTGACCTGGTGGGAAAGTAGGCATGGTGATGTTACTGGAATTCAGTGAGAGCTGGAACTTTGCATGAAGGGCAGCTAGGAAGGGCCTGTTGGTGGAGTGATAGAGTCACTGCCAAAACTCCAATAGCTGTAAGGGAGGGAGCAAAACAAATATGCAAACTTCTCTTTTACCCACTCTCTGATCTTCTGCTGGTGCCTCCCATTGGCAGAAGGAAGGTGAACTGGCAGAGAAACCTGAATAAAATAATCATGCAGGCCAGTGCCCAGGGGCATAGCAGAGCAGAAAGGTCTGGGGATGTAAAGGAGAATGACCACCACATTCATGAACTCTTGTTTCACAAATAGGGCATGTGCCAGTTAATGGAGTACTTAGTTAGTTGAGTAAAACATCCAAAGACACCAACTTTTTCCATCATGTGGCTATTTCATTCAATAGTCAAGTTCTACAGTGAGTCAAAATGTCATTTTCCAAGGATATTGTGATGTACAAAAGTACAGTCTGATCCAGAGATCGGAGTGTGGTGCTCAGGGTAGGTCACACACTGCTCTGGTTTCTGTTCTCCATTCACTTTGGACCTAGGCTGTGGCATAATATATTACTAGTTTAAGACTGAATTAAGGCTTGGAATCACCTGGGTAGATTTAAAAACTGCTGATCCCCATATTCCACCCGCAGAGATTTTAATTCCTGGTATATGTTGAGATCAGCTAGGAATCACCAGCCTAATTAAATAAGTGTGTATGTATCATACAGGATTTCATTAATCTGTATGATGACAGAGCTGACACAGGTTAGAACAGTGCAGTCCATGTGTAGCTATTTATATTTAGAATAATTAAATTTGAATAAAATACAGTTTCTCATTCTAACTGCCTTTTGAGGCTGTACAACCACACATAGCTAGTTGGACCATGCAGAAGTTCACGGAAAGTTCTATCAGACAGCAGTAGTACAGTGTTATAAGTGGGCTGGGCTCAAAGCAAAGAGACAGGAGGCAGAAATCAGGAAACTGCAAGGAGTGATGAAAAATATGATGCGTGTCAAAACTATTTTTAAAACATACTAAAAGACACTTTATCGAGAGTGATGGGAAAAGTGTGTTCAAAGTGAGGGAGAATGTTTTCAATATTTTGAGTATGTTGAGGATGACTGACTTATGGCAACTGAGAAATCACAGTGGGATAAAGGAAGAGCTATGGAGGAATGAAGCTTTTGACACCTGAAGACATATATGAGACCTGTGCCTATATGCCAGGCTAGTCAGGATTGGCTTGGGAGCTGCATAAATGAACCTATCAGCCCAAAGGGGCTAGGAAGGGAATGGAAGAAAGAGGAAGACCTAGGATCTGTTGTTGGCACTGTGGACCTCCCTGAAGGGCTCAGTAGGGAAGGCTCATTTCATTACCTTCTGAACCACACTGCTGGGCAAAGTGATGCAGCTCCTGTCTGCTTTGAACAATGCAAGCCCCAGTCTGTGTTTAGTGGTGAAAAGAATGTCTAGCTTGAGGGTGATTCCCCAGGGCTCCTTAATAAAAACTCTCCTAGTACCTAGGCCATGTTACTGAGAGCCAGGGTAAGTACATGGCAGGAGGGTGGAGGGAGAGCTCACTGAATCGATAGTGGGAGACAGACACTCATAATCTTGTGCAGTTTAATCTAGAGGAGTTGAAGCTTTTACTGCTCGATGGGTGAAGAATGCCTTTTGGAGATAAATCCCTGAGAGGTGCCTGCCTGATGGGATGTTTCTAGAGAGAGATAGAATGGTGCATTCATTTGCTAGAGCTGCTATAACTAATTCTCACAAACCTGTGGCTTTAGCAATAGAAATTTATTCTCTTATCATTGTGGAAGCTAAAAGTCTGAAATACAAATGTCAGTAGAGCCACAAGCAGCTGAAATCCTGAAACTGTGTAATGTTATTTCTGGTGGCCCAGTCATTTGTTTTATTATATAAATTTTATATTGTTTAATATATCTTCTCCAAAGTTATATGGTTTTGAAGAATTGCTTGTAATAAATCCTGTATTTTTGAACATGAAAATGTTATTTATTCTTTAGTCAGAGAAAATTAGTTTCTCTCTATTCTCTCTAAATAAATGTTGAGGAAATATTTAAGGAATATCAGTTTGAAGAGACATCAGTTTAACCCTAGCCTGGGGTCCCTGGTGAATTGCTCTGGTCTGTGATGCCACTGTTCACCAGGAGCTGTTACTCTGGGTATAAGGATCTGCAATTCTCCAGGAGACCTCAGGACTCTGAATGACTGGCATCAATTTCTGGCTTCTGCCTTCACCTTCTCCCCACTAATATTGCATTGTTCAGCCTGCACCTCTCCCACATCTTTGCCTGTGGCAGTTCTAGCCCTCAGAAGTCCTAGGAGTAGATGGCTTTTGTGTACCTGATCTTGAACTGTTTGTTGGTGGCACATTAACCTTATCCCCCACACAATTCAGTTTCTGTGGTAAATATCCAGGGCCCCATTTTATCTCTAATAAACCACAATGATACCACCACATACCTATTAGAAGTTAAACACACCTATTTTACTCCTAGTTATTTATCCAAGAAAAAAAGGGAATATAGGTCCATATATATCTAGTACATGAATATATATGGTAGTTTTATGTGTGAAAACCAAAATTGGAAACAAACAAAATTTCCATCCATAGAATATTTATTACTCAGCAGTAAAAAGACAAAACTTTAGTACAACAACAATGAATGTCTGTAAATACTTAAGATAAATGAAAGAAAAAAAAGACAAAAAAAGTCCACGTAGTGTACAGGTGTATCCAATCCAAAACCCATGCAGCCATGGACAGCTAGCAATGCTGCCCCATAAGATTGTAAACTTTGAACTATATGATTTTTAGCACTGCTATTCATGACTTGACTGTGTGGTGCTCATGTGAGAGAGGGACTGAGTGACAGTGAAACTCTGTGTAGAAGAGGGCACAGGGCAGAACTCATTTTGCTTCCTGAATGCACCACACACAGACAATTGAATTGAAACTCCAGTGCATCAGTCGTCAGCCACTGTGAGATGTGGAGAGTAAAATAAGCAATTACAGATAGTAGCATTTCAGTCTGCCTACACGTGTGTGGCAAGAAGTCAGGTGCTTATCGATACTCAGCAAAGTTTTCTTATTTAATTATTAAAATGAAGCTTTGTTATTTTGTAAAATAATTTAAGAAATTAAAATATAAAAAAGGAAATGTTATTATTTAATACATTAACTATATTATATGTTTTTATGCAGCCAAAGATAATTTCTCCTCATTCAGTGTGGACCAGCAAGCCAAAATGTTAGACATCCATGTTGTATATCACATATATAATATTATAGAGAATGCAAACTAATTTAAAAAAACAGAAACCAAACTAGTACAATAGTTTCTTGAGAAGTGAGAAGTGAGTGAGAAAAAGGAATTATTATAAGGGAGAATCAGGAAAC
Source organism: Heterocephalus glaber (assembly GCF_053883595.1). Lineage (NCBI taxonomy): Eukaryota > Metazoa > Chordata > Mammalia > Rodentia > Bathyergidae > Heterocephalus > Heterocephalus glaber. The sequence goes on along the minus strand of NW_028258324.1, from coordinate 7,677,223 downwards.
TTTAGGGTAGTGGTGGTGAACCTATGACATATGTGTTGTTTTTCTTTTAAGACAAAAGATGGTATTGTATGAATTGTTTTTTCTAAACTAAAACTTCAGTATTCAGGTTTAACTTCAGTGTTGGCACTTTGTGATAAATCAGTGGGTTTTGGACACCATCCCAAGCTCCTAGGGCAGAGAAGGTGAGCCAGTCCCAGCACCTGGAAGGAAGCTCCCCTGCTGCCATCCCAAGCTCCAGGGCAGAGAAGCTGAGCCAGTCCCAGCACCTGGAAGGAAGCTCCCCTGCTGCCATCCCAAGCTCCTAGGGCAGAGAAGGTGAGCTGCACGGGCACCAGAAGCCCCCCCCCATGGAAATAAGAAGACACATAAACAACCCTCAAAAAAAAATGTCCAGATCACCTACAGAAACCCCAAAGGGAAACAAGATGGAACAATCTGGTACTCAAGCACCTGGACTCTCTGAACTGGCAACAAAAGAGGATCTGCAAAAAATGAAATCAGAAATAATTACTCAGATAACAGCAAAGATTTGCTCATGGTGCAAGACATGATTAATAAATCTAGAGAGGACACAGACAAAAAAAATAGAGGATCTGAGGAACATGATGGAATCCCAACATAGGAAACAAATGGAATCCATAAAACAGATGCAAACAGATTTCCAGGAGATTAAAAACTCCATCGAAAGTCTGCACAGCAGAATGAACCAATGTGAGGACAGAATTTCAGATATAGAAGAAAAGATTGCAATTAGTGACCAGGAAAAGAAAAAGTGCTTTACAATTGTAAGGGAACATGAGAAATCAATCCAGCAGCTGCTAGACGATGCAAAGAATAACATAAGACTGATTGGAATCAATGAAGAAAGAGGGGAGAATGCAGATGACATAAAAAATCTCTTCACAGAAATAATGGCAGAAAACTTCCCAAGGAGGGGAAAAGAACTTGACATACAGATAAGTGAGGCAGATAGGACTCCAAATAGCCTCAATTTAAAAAAATCTACACACAGGCATATAATAGTTAGGATTCCAGAAATCCAACAGAAGAACAAAATTCTATAAGCAGTGAGAGAAAAGAAACAAATCACATACAAAGGAAAGCCCATCAGAATCACAGCAGACTTCTCAATGCAAACCCTCAAGGCAAGAAGAGATTGGAGTGATGTATTTCAAGCCCTAAAGGAAAACAGCCTCCAACCCAGAGTGATGTACCCTGCAAAACTATCTTTCAAAATGGATGGAGAAATAAGATACTTTCATGATAAAGAGCACCTCAGAAACTTCATGAATACCAAACCAGCACTCCAAAAAATTTTAGACAATACCCTAGGAAAAGACAATGAGGATCACAACCCCAGGAAACCCAGCAGAATGAATCTATTGGGCGTGACAAGTTAAACACAAAGGGGGAGAATCCAACAAAAAGAAAAAGTCATGACAAGGCTTTTAAAACTTAATTTCATCTCCCTAATGAGTGTATAATTCAATCTTGTTATTGTACTGATTAGTATTTTTCTGATTCTAGAGTTGCACACATTTCCTTGTGCTGTACTGGCTATTTATCATCTTCTTATGTCTACTTTTTAAGTGGGTTGTCTATTAATTAGCTCTAAGAATTCTTTATATATTCTGCTCATAGGTTATATGCATTGTAAATATGTTCTGTTTCAGGACTACTTTTTATTTTAATGATGTCATTTAAAGTTCTAAATTTTGATGGAATCTCATTTATCAATTTTTTTCTTTTATACATCATGTCTTTTGTATCCTAGGTAATTCTTGCCTACCCTGAATTCATAAACATTTTCCCTTATAATTTCTTCTTAAAGTTTTATACTTTTAGGTTTTCATATTAGGTTCATAGATCCCTTCAAGTTATTTTCATGTATGGAAAAAAAGGGTTGAGGTTAATTTTTTATATACGGATACCAGGTGTTCTAGTGCCGTTTGCTGAAGACGGTATCTCTTCCTCGGCTCTTGAATTGAGTTTATATTCTATAAAATGTTAATGTTAAATAATCTTTCAAAACTCAGTGGACCATATATGTGTGGTTCTATTTCTAGATTCTCTGTTTTATTCCAATGATCTATATGTCTTTCCTTACACCAACACTGCCTTGATTACTGCAGCTTTAGAAGAAGTCTTAAAATTAGGTATGAAACATCTTCCAACACTTTTCTTTTTAACTTTTCTAGGTCCTTTGTACTCCTACATAACTTTTAAATTTCAAAATCCAATTCTTCATTTATAGAAAGTATACACAGACCTGGATTTTTATATATACCTTGTGTTTTCTAATCCTGCTAAATTCAAATACAAGTTCTAGGGGCTCTTAGAGATTTCTTAGTATTTTCTCTGTAGATGATCATTTCATCTACATTAAAGAGTTTGCTTCTACCTTGCCAATCCTATCCTAATTGTGTCATTTTATTGCCAGACTATTTTGGTGGGGCCTAAGTTTCAAAGTTTAATGGACAGATAAAGAGTAAGCATATCTGCCCTTGTTCCCCACCTTAAGGAGAAAGCATTGTATCTTCTCCATTCATATAAGGCATTCTCACTGGAAGTATGGAGTACATGTCTTTAATCTGTTGAGAAGGTTCTGTTCTACTTCTGGTCTCCTGATAGCTTTTACCACGAACAGGTGTAGAATTTAGTCCAATACTTTTTCTCCAACTAGTGACAGGATCATATGGCTTTTTCCTTTCCTCTGTTAAAATGATGACTGTTGGGGGTGGATCTTCCAATGCTGAACCAACTCTGCCATCCCTATAACAAAACCACTTTCTACATACTGCCAGATCTGACTTCCAGTAGTTTGTTTTATTAAAAAAATTTCTATCTATGTTCATACTTTTTTCTTCTATTATCTTTGTCCAGTTTTAGGATTAGCACAATGTTGAGTTCCTAAAATGAGGGGAGAAGTGTTCCTTCTTTTTTCTGCTTTAATTGTTTGGTATAATTTGTCAGTTAAAATGTATATGAGCCTACTGTTGTCATATAGGTAGGTTTTCAAGCTAGGAATATATTTTCTTTAATAGGTGCTATTCCAATTTTATATTTCCTCCTGAGTTAGTTTCATTAATTGTCTTCCAAGGTATTTCTTAGAAGTTGTCAAATTTATTTCAAAACAGATTTTTGAAATATGTTATATCCTTTTAAATTCTGTAAAATCTGTGGTAATGTCTCCTAGATCTTGATATTGTAATTTAAAAATTGTATAATTGATATTGTGTAACAGGAAGTAAAGGTCTAAAGGAGCAGGGGAAGTGGGAGGAGTAGGGGAAAGGAAAAAAGGGAAAAGAAAAAATATGAGAAAAGAAAAAAATGGAAACAAGATCTTTGCAAATAGGGAAGGGTGGAGGGGGTGAAGGGAGGGCAAGGGAAGGGAAAAAAAAAAGAACCAAGAAACTCATGTAATGATACAAGATCCCAATGATGAATGTAACTGTATTTTATACCAAAAATGTACCAATAAACTTAATGGGGAAAAAAAAGTGGGTTTTGTGTTGCATTTTGGGCACTCGTCTCTAAAAGGTTCTCTATTTTTCCTTTAGGGAATATGGATATGTTCACTTGATTGTGATGATGGTTTCACAAGTAAATACATGTATCAAAATTTATTGAATTGCATGCTTTAAAAAGATGGGGTGTATTATATGTCAATTATATGTCAGTTGTAAAGAGCATCTCATCAAATATAATATTCAGTCACTGAGTCTATCATTGTCACATCATAATCTACCCACATTCTTCCTTGCTTCCTAGGGATCCACATAAAAAAACCTGAATTAAGGAAAGTAACTCAGGCTTTGGGATCAGAGACTGAGTTCAAGTGCCACTCTGACGATCAGTAACTTCTGCTATCTGACCTTGAATTTTTTCATATGTGAAAGAATATAAGGCTTCATCACATGATTAGAATAAGAATCAATTTTTTAAAATGTATACTCTTTAATCCATGAAGCAGTGGAATATCAGGGATTATGACTAGAAGAGAGAACACGTGCATTCATATTTTTGCACTGTACATATCAGAGGGCCAATGGGATTAAACTGTGACAAAAAAACCACACAGGAGAAAATGATAGACTCTATATCTCTCTATTTCCATATCTCATCTATATCCCACATTGGAATTGCCTGGACACTTTATTTTTTGAGACAGGATCTCACTATGCAGTTCAGGCTGGCCTTGAACTCACTATGTACCCAGGACAATCTTGAACTCTTGGCAATCCCCCTGCCTTAGCCTCCCATATGCTAGGATCACAGGCATGTGCCACCATGCCTTGCCTGAACATTTTCTAAGCTACAGATTTCTGGATCCTATCTTATTCTCACTGAATCAAAATTGCCTAGAGTAGGAATCTGAATTTTAAAGAATCTCTCCTGGTTGGTTCTTCTGTAACTGGTAATACCAGGAAGTGGATGATCTTGGAAACAACCACCTTGACCTGGACATCTCTCAGTGAGAAACACAAGTTGCCCTAGACCCTGTTAATCAGGTTAAACCTGGCCTTAGCCTCCAGAAAAGATAATGCCTCTCCCATAATGACTGGGTATATAGAACATTTTGAAACATCTCGTAACATGCATTTAGCATTACAAGCACTTTCCTTATAATTACTTCTTTTCTTCTTTCCCTGAGCACTTTTACTCTTGGGGTTCTTACTGGCCCAAAATTATCCTTTGAAATTATCTATCTTGCTAATGCAAATGTGTATTTCTCAATTTCTTTTAATCTTGTCATTTCCCTAAAATATGCACACAGACACACACACACACATGAACACGTGTGCACGCATGCTCATGAGCATATGCCCACAGTCACTTCAAGTAAATGCTGGCATCTTACTGTGGTAGCATGTTAGAGGTATATGGCTTGATGCCAACATGAACTTCATGTCTATATAGGAATGCCATTTCACAATAGAAAGATGGGAAGAATAACAGAAGGGTTGGTGCACATTGTCAATTTATGTCATTTGTGGTGGTTAAAGCAGAGGAACAAAGAGTATAGTTTCCATCTCCAAGACCTTACCAACTGATACTTCCCAGAGCACTCTTCCAGCCACAGATAGATATATTTTCTGTGTCCTGAGCATGTCAAATCCGCCTACTACTTATTGGGGGTTATTTTGAAATACTCTACCAAAAGGCATCACATGAATATAATTGAATCTCTTATTATATGACTCATTAGTCCTTGAATTTGGACCAGATGTTGGAAAAATGCCTCCAGAGGCCATGCAGGGACGTTCAATGAGGGAGAAGGGACGGCAAGAACTTGAGAGTGGATATTCTGTCTGAATGGAGCAGTCTTCAGTGTTGCCATGTACGAATGTGGCCCAAAACTGCCAGATATTCTAATTTGTTTCTGAAGGGAGGACAATAGAAACAGCCCTCATGTATAGTTGGCAAAGTAAGAAAAAACTATTTTGAATAAGAGAAATAAAAGTCACCTTATATTTACAAACCATAAGTTTGTGGCCTCTGATTTATACCATTATTCAAAACTATGGGCTCTGAAAAAATTTACATCATTACAATAAATCCTTAGACTCACACAGTCAGCCAACAGCATAATCTGTCCTGTCCCTGATCCCTAAATGTATATGACTAGCCAATTCAGCTAAAATAGAAGCTGGATCATCATGGGAAACTGGTGTAGTCAAATAACCATTAATTTGCACAGTAACTTGTACAATTCTAATCAACAGTGAGCTAGAGATTGGTTTCTTGTCTGCCTATCTGTTGGACAGGAACAAAACAAGAACTATATTCTCCTTGAAGCCTGGATTGCCCCCCTCAACATGGCAGGTGCTGTCACTGCCAAGGACAGTTCTCTCATCCACAGCCTTATATATAGGAATGGGAATGGTCAGTACCAGGATTGGAGCATTACATACACTTAATAGTATCAGAGGAAATTGGAGCCAGTATCATATTTTCTGTGCCACACACATGGTTATGCATGTTGTATCAAGAAATTTTTTTATTGGGAAACTCTTTCCATTTACTCATATGATCATGTATTGAATGACTTAATTTGTACTATCAAATGATATGTGGGATATAGCTAATAAATATTTCTATTTGAAAGTCAACAGAGTAAATAGGCTCCAGTTGATTTGTAAAATATGAAAGATGGGTATTTCCAGTTGAAAGATGCTATAGGGTCTTGGATCATCCATCACTTAGTCCTCTAACTTTCCCAGAATACAAATGGTTTTGTGTGTTAAGAACCTTAGTGGCAAGGATCCTGACACAAAATAGATGGCATACCCACAGAGCTTAACCTAGAGGGCTAGCTCTTTAAACAAGAACTATTCCCAGGGACATGCACAGGGCCAAAGGAACCAACAAAGGAAAGGAACATCTAAGATAACAAAGATAATGGCAGCAGAAAGCCATCACCACCCCTCATTCTGAAGGATCCAAACAGAGAGAGACTGTGTTACCAAGCCTCAGCAAAAGCTCTCTCATTGTGATCCTGCCAGAACCTGTGTGTGTGTTGAAGCATGCACCTCTCTATTTTCCCACTTCCTCATCTTCTTCCAAGTCTTGCCTCAGGCTAATTCCCACCAGAACTCAGAGGGAAAGAGAGCCTAGGAAGTTCAGTCAAGAGAGGTCAGCCTTCTGGGTCACAGAAATGGCAGATATGGATTATTGGAGAATTGGGTGGAGGATTATTAACAAAGGAGGCAAAGGGGGTCATAGCTCATGTAGCATTAGTACATAAAGTGACTTTTCAACCTCTAATTTTCCAATTTTCATTTTGCGAATGAGGAAACTGAGGCCTAAGGAATTGAAGTGAATGAATAAATGTTTTGTACCTAATAAAGGGCATATTTAAACCGATGGCAGTGTTATTTTCATTACCATGCTTATAGTCTTTTTACTTTATTATGCTGGGAATTGTGAGTTAAGAAACTCCTATTAGAATAGAATTGGCTTCCATTACTATGCCTATTAGGCATCATTAATTGATTTCTGTTCTCCTGAGCCTAGATGCACCCTCAAATTCTCCTGCACCAAGTCTTTGTTTTTTTTTTTGTTTTGTTTTTTTTTTTTTTTTTTTTTTAGTACTCTATATCTCTTATCCCTTCTTTTTGGTATTAACTTTCCTGTTCTCAGTGATTGTTCTCTGTTTCTTTTTTTTTTATTAAATTCTTTTATTGGTACATTGTAGGTATACAACACACTTACATTTCTCATTGGGAATTGTACCTTTACGTAATGCATCTTGGTTCTTATTTTTTCCCCATTCCTAGCTCTCCCTTCATGCCCTCCACCCTTCCCTAGTTACAAAGACTTTATTTCCATTTTTTCCATTTCTCATCATCTTTCCTTTCCCTTCTTTCCTTTCCCCTGCCCCTCCCACTACCCCTACCCCTTTGGACCTTTTCTTCCCCTGCTCCTGGGTAGGAAGGATTAATAGAGTGAAAATGGCCATACTTCGAAAACTGCTATATAGATTTAATGCAATTCCAATTGAGATCCCAGCAGCATACTTCATAGAACTTGAGAAAACAATCCAAAAATTCATTTGGAACAAGAAGAGACCCAGAATAGCAAAAGCAATCCTAGGTAACAGAGACATGGCAGGGGTATCACAATCCCCAACCTGCAACTCTACTACAAAGCTACTGTGATAAAACAGCATGGTACTGGCAAAGAAACAGACTTGAGGACCAATGGAACAGATTAGAAGATGCAGAAACAATGCCAGACACACTCAGCCATCTCATCTCCTGCACCAAGTCTTGAGGAAGCCACTAATGATGAATCCATCTTGCCTGTCATCTAATAATATAACATGTACTAAATCTTCAAACACAAAACTTGAGTTTCTTTACTAGTATGTCTGATAAGAGTTTCCTTGACACTTATCTCATTCTGTGAAGATAGTCTTGTAGACTTCCAAACTGCCAGCCCTGGTGACTTCATGGAGTGAGTGCATTTATGGTGTGGAAGAGATTAATTTGCTTGAAAGATAATAATGAAATTCCTAATTCCTGGTGGATTTTCTCTTTCTCTTGGCAGGTTGACAGAACAGAGGTGATTCGCACCTGCATAAACCCAGTGTACTCAAAACTCTTTACTGTGGACTTTTACTTTGAAGAAGTACAGCGCCTGCGATTTGAAGTCCATGACATCAGCAGCAACCACAATGGGCTGAAGGAGGCTGACTTCCTAGGTGGCATGGAGTGCACTCTTGGTCAGGTGAGTCACAGACATCCCTTCCTCCTCATTGCTCATTCATTCCCCTCTTTTTTCTTCATCCCTACCTCTAATCTTTGGTTTCTTCTTCCTATTAACTTTATTTTCTTTAGCATATACCATTTTACAACATTCTAAGCACTGTCATAGCCATTATATTTATGTTGGCATGATCCTGAAAATCTGGAAAATTACTTATTTTGGAAAATTAATAATTTTCCAAGTCTTCTCATTCATTTATTCAACAACAATTTATTGAGCACCTACCACATGTCTGGCTCTGTGCCTACTCCTATATCTATTACAGCTTTAGCTTGTCCCACTACAAATTGCCATCTCTCAACTAAACTGTGAGAACCCCCAGCAGACAGTGTTTCTCATCCAAATATATTCCAAGTCTCTATTGCCAAAAATGGCCCCATAAGAAGTAAATACTTGATGAATGCATAAATGCTTTAATTTAATCCTAATGATAATGTGAAATAAAGATTGCTATGCTTATTTAATCAATTGGAACTTAGAGAAGTGACTTGCTGAAGGCCCTTCCCTCTCCAAACCCTATCATTTTGCTTCTATAGTGCCTATGCTTTTCCTCCCTTCCTGCTATACCCAGACTGTGTTAAGTGTTGATGGGATGAATATGAATGAAAATGTAGTCCCTGTACCCAGAAAGTAGCAGATTAGCTGAAGAAAACATGGTATAGGTACCTTAAATAGAGCAATTCATGACACATGATCCTGAGCCTGATACCTAGCACTGTGGGCCTTTGCAGGAAGGAAGATCTTTATTGCTAGAAAAAATCAGAAAAGCCATTGTAGAGCGAAACTTTGAAAAAATGTGGTCTAGGGACTGAAAAAGAAGAAAGAGGGGAGAGGTTCCAAGTAATAAAGCAATGTAAACAAGTCGTAGAGGTTGGAACAGACCTGTCCAGGTATGGGGAAGGAGGAAAGTAGTTTCAGAGTCAAGGTCAGATGCTGATTTACTGTGAAAATATTGAAGGTTAAACTTCAGAGCCACTCACTTGTGTAAGCCTCTTGCAGGTATTTGTTCTACATTTGGGGGAGAGTTATACTTTTTTCTCAAAAATATTCCAAATTGCATAAGCTCAAAGCACCACAAACCTGGACTCATCCCTTAGTGACAGAAGGATGTCATTTAGGGACTTTCGAGAAGAGCCTGCCTAGCAACAAGACAGCAAGTATTCTCAAGTGTTTATTTGTACTTACCCTGCTTTATGCTATTTATCACTAAAAGAAATTTTTCCCATGTGTGTACTGAGTGAATTGATTTAATAAGATTATTCTTTGTTCCTTTAGTGAAAGCCAAAATCAATGTGGAAATGACAAAGCTGAGAGGAGGCACTGTACCTTGCAAGATCCTAGAATGATCTGTCATGAACTCTTTTCAGAATCCATTAGCAATAACATATTAATGGAGAATATTTCATGTTCTCAGTTTCTCTCTCTCCCTCTGCTCAGACTTTGAATGAATAAATGAAGAAATTGTGGGTTTAGAGTGGAATCCTGTTTCTATTTAAAAACTAAAAGGTAACTAAAATGACATCATTTATAGATATTCTCCACTAAACAATGGGCATCTTTCTTATGGATAGAAGTTATACTTTGACACAAGAAATAATATGGAATTCATATGGATAAAAGATCTTTTTCATCCAAAGCTTTGATGTGAAAGACCTTCATCTTCTGAAAGCCTGTGAGTCTTTATCCCTCTGTTTTGTGTCATGCATTGTACTAGATTCCAGCCATATGGTGCTGAGTCAAAAATGGTGTTCCTACCCTTAAGCAGCTCATAGTGTAACTGGGTTAAAGATGCAAAGCAAAAAAATCACACAATTAATTAAGTTACAACCATTATAAGCATGGTTGAACAGAAGAGCAAAATGAGAGAGCCATCACTGGGAGAATAGCATCAGGTGTGAGAGGGAGGTTGAAGAAGTCATCCCAGAGAAAGTGACATTTCCACTGAAACATGAAGGGAGAGTGAGCACACAGCCTTTGAGAAGAAAGAGAAGAACCTCCAGAGCAGATGGGAGCATCACACACAAAACCTTTGGGCTCAGGAAGGAGTTTGACTTATGATACAGAGCATCTTTGTTTGATTTTTCCCAAGAAGCCAGCACTGAGATAGGAAGTCAAAAGAAGTCAAGGAAACACCATAATAATTAGGTGTGGAAAAGTGGGACAGGAAAAGGAAGGTTTAAGTGTGTGCAGTCAGCGAACTCCAGTGGGCAACTAGAGCTTGATTCTGCTGGGGAAATTCTGGAAGCTAGTACAGAGTAAACATACATCTCACCCCAGAAATGAGGAAATTGGGGCATTCATACCCTTGGGGATGTAGCTCTCCCATCAGTCATTGATTAGGGACTATTTCTAAGGTGGCAACATTAATCCTCCTTAAGCATTTCTGGCTGAGTGCCTGGGCAGCAAAGCAGGCTCCAAAGATCAGTGAAAGCTTGCAAGCAAAGAAATGCAGATGCTGGAGGTCAGAAGTCAGTGCTGTGCACTCAATCATGGTGCCTGGTGATGTGATCAGGGCACTGACAGCATCTGCTGGTTGTCTGTCCAGTATATGCTCACCTGAGTTCTTAGCAATCAGGTCTCACATTTTCATATCATTTCCTACCATGTGGCCATGTAGAAAATAACCCTATCCCTAGCTCAAAAGTAAATCCTGGTTACTCTCAACAAACCACACAAATCCCACCCCAACCTTTGCCACCAGAGATTGGTTTAAGAATGCACCTGTGGCCAGTTCTAGCTGCTAAAATATGAGAATTTTTCCAGAGACACACATGAGTATACAGTCCCTCTCTGCCTGTGATTCCTGGAATGACAAATGGCCATCTAGCTGCAAGGTTGTGGATGAGAGCAGCTCTGATGGGGGGTAAGAGCCAAAAGAGGTACAAACATAGGCATGACCTGCTGCACCTGGAGCCCATTTTTATCTGTTGGCTCCCTGTGATGGGAGAGTAAAATGTCTTGCCGCTGAAGCTACTGGGCTAAGTTTGTCCATTCCTTTAGCTAAAAAGATTGTGATTAATACACCAAGAATGAGAAACTAAAATAAGACTGGTTGGAGTGGGGTAGGCAAAGGGAAACTGGCTTTCTAGTTAATGTTCTTAATCTCTTTTGATGAAGAAAATGTAGAACTGAGCACTGAGGGTGAGATTAAAGAGTCCCTTCTAAATATGTTGTGTAATTTTTGAATTCATTTCCATACTCATGATTTCAATTTTTTAATTAAATTCTTTTATTGGTACATTGTAGGTATACAACACAATTACATTTCTCATTGGGAATTGTACCTTTACATAATGCATCTTGGTTCTTATTTTTTCCCCATCCCTAGCACTCCCTTCACGCCCTCCACCCTTCCCTATTTACAAAGACTTTATTTCCATTTTTTCCATTCCTCACCATTTTTCCTTTCCCTGCTTTGCTTTCCCCTGCTCCTACCAATACCCCTACCCCTTTGGACCTTTTCTTCCTATTTTACATTATCGATTATTCATTCTAATCACTGGTATATTTTAGGTATGCAATATAATGACATTCATCATTGGAAATTTGCTTTACATAGTCTCTCTTGGTTCTTATTTTTCACCCTTGTCCAACCCTCCCTTCAATCCCTCCAGCCCTCCCTATTTACAAAGATTTTGTTCCTATTTTTCCATTTTCTCATATTAATCCCATTCCCTTCTATCCTTTCCCCTAGCCCTCCCACTTCCTTCCCCTTTGCCCCTTTTCTTCCTATTTCACATTACCTATTATACATTTAGTCCTTATTTACACTTTCAGTTTCTCACACCAGAGAAACTATTCTGTATTTACATGTGTGTCCCATTTATTTCACTTAAGAATATGGCCTCAATGTGCATCCACTTCACTACAAATGTCTCTACTTTCTCATTTTTTATGGCTGAGTAGTACTCCATTTTATAAAAAAAAACACATTTTCTTTATCCAGTCTCCAGTTGATGGGCATTTGGGCTGTTTCCAAGTTTTAGCTATCACAAACTGTGCTGCTCTGAACATGGGCACACATATATCACTGTGGTATGATTCTTTTAATTCTTTGGGGAAGATCCCCAGCAGTGGAGTAGCGGGGTCAAATGGGACTTCCAGTCCTAGTTCTTTGAGGTATCTCCATACTGATTTCCACAGTGCTTGCACCAGTCTACACTCCCACCAGCAGTGGAGCAGCTTTCCTATTTCCCGACAGTGCCACCAGCATTTGTTATTGGTTTATTTCATGATAGCAGCCATTCTTTCTGGAGTGAAGTGGAATCTCAGCGTTGTTTTCATTTGCATCTCTCGAATGACCAGTGATGTTGAACATCTTTTCATGTATTTATTTACTATTTCTACTTCTTTGTTTGAGAAATGTCTGTTCATTTCAGATGCCCATTTTCGGATTGGGTCTTTAAATTTGGGAGGTCTGATCTTTTTAAGTTCTTTATAGATTCGAGATAGTAGACCTTTGTCTGAGGAAGAGCAGGTGAAGATTTTTTCCCACATTGTGGGTTGTCTCTTCACACTGCTGGTGGTTTCTCTTGCTGTGAAGAAGCCTTTTAATAAGAAGAGATCCCATTTGTTGATTGTTTGTGCTAGTTCACGGGCAACTCAGGTTTTGTTCATAAAATCTTTTCCTACACCAATGTCTTCAAGCGTTCTACCTAACCTCTGTTCCAACTGGTTCAGAGTTTCTCTTTTAATATTTACATCTTTAATCCATTTTGATTTTAGTTTAGTACATGGTGAGAGATATAGGTCTAGTTTTAGTCTTTGATAAGTTGAAGCCCAATTTTTCCAGCACCATTTATTAAAGAGGCTATCTTTCCTCCAGTGAGGGTCTTTGGCTCCTTTATCGAAGATGAGATGGCTGAGTGTGTCTGGCATTGTTTCTGCATCTTCTAATCTGTTCCATTGGTCCTCAAGTCTGTTTCTTTGCCAGTACCATGCTGTTTTTATCACAGTAGCTTTGTAGTAGAGTTGCAGGTTGGGGATTGTGATACCCCCTGCCATGTCTCTGTTACCTAGAATTGCTTTTGCTATTCTGGGTCTCTTCTTGCTCCAAATGAATTTTTGGATCGTTTTCTCGAGGTCTATGAAGTATGCCTGTGGGATCTCAATTGGAATTGCATTAAATCTATATAGCAGTTTTCGAAGTATGGCCATTTTCACTCTATTAATCCTTCCTACCCAGGAGCAGGGGATGTCTGTCCATTTTCTGATATCATCTTCAATCTCTCTTTTCAGAGTACCATAGTTTTCAGAGAAGAGGTCTTTGATTTCTTTTGTTAGGATGATTCCTAGGTATTTCAGTTTTTTGGATGCTATTGTGAAAGGAATTATTTGCCCTATGTCTCTCTCAGTGAGTCTGTCATTTGTGTAGAGGAAAGCTATTGACTTTTGTGTGTTGACCTTGTAACCAACTACTTGACTGAATTTAGTTGTTAAGTCTAGAAGACTTTTGGTGGAGTTCTTGGGGTCTTCTATATAGAGTATCATGTCATCTGCAAATAATGAAAATTTGACTTCTTCATTACATATCCTTATTCCTTTTATTTCCTTCTCTTTTCTAATTGCCGTGGCTAATGTTTCCTGAACTATATTGAACAAGAGTGGTGATAGTGGACATCCTTGTCTTGTTCCTGATTTGAGTGTGAAGGATTTCAGTTTTTGACCATTTAGTATGATATTGGCTGTTGGGTTTTCATAGATGGCTTTTATCAGTTTGAGGTAGAGACCATCTATTCCAATTTTTTGTAGGGTTTTTATCATAAATGCATGTTGGATTTTGTCAAATGCTCTTTCTGCGTCTATGGAGATAATCATATGGTTTTTGTCCTTGGCTCTATTGATATAGTGTATTACATTGACTGATTTTCATATATTGAACCATCCCTGCATCCCGGGGGTGAATCCCACTTGATCAGGGTGCATGATCTTCTTGATGATCTTCTGCATTCTGTTTGCCAGTATCTTATTAAGGATTTTTGCATCTATGTTCATTAGTGAGATTGGCCTATAGTTCTCTTTTTCAGTTGGGTCTTTCTCTGCTTTGGGGATCTAGGTGATGCTTGCTTCCAGGAATGAATTTGGGAGTATTGCTTCCCTTTCAATTTCACTGCAGAGTTTAAACAGTAGTGGCAGCAGTTCCTCTCTAAATGTCTTGTAGAATTCAACAGTGAAGCCATCAGGGCCCGGGCTTTGCTTCGTTGATAAGTTTTTAATTACATTTTCAATTTCCTTGGTTGATATTGGGTTGTTCAGAATTTTTAGGTCTTCTTCGTTCAACTTTGGTAATTCATATGTATCTAGGAATCTGTCCATTTCTTCTGTGTTGTCCTTCTTATTGGTGTGTAGGTTCTGGAAGTAGGTATTGATGATCATCTCGATTTCTGCTGGTTCTGTTGTAATTTCACCCTTTTCATTCCTAATTGCATGGATTTGGGCCTTTTCTTTCCTTTTTCTGATAAGATTGGCTAAGGGTTTTTCAATTTTGTTGATTCTTTCAAAGAACCAACTCTTGTCTTCATTCATTTTTTGTATCATTCTCTTAGTCTCCATTGCATTGATTTCTCCTCTGATCTTTATAATTTCCTCCCTTGTATGAGCTTTGGGGTTGTTCTCCTCTTCTTTTTCTAGAAGCTTGAGGTTCAGCATTAGGTTGCTTAATTGGGCTTGTTCTGTTTTCCTAATATGCGTATTCACTGCTATGAATTTCCCTCATAAGATTGCTTTCATTGTGTCCTATAGATTCCGATATGTTGTATTGTCATTGTCATTTAATTGAAGGAACTGTCTGATTTCTTCTTTAATTTCCTCTGTGACCCATTGGTTATTCAGAAGTGTGTTGTTCAATTTCCATGTGTTTATGAAATTTTTTGAGTTTCTTTTGCTCTGCATCTCCAATTTCATCACACTATGGTCTGATAATGTACAGGGGATAACTTCAATTCCTTTGCACTTACTTAAACATATTCTATGTGTGAGTATGTAGTCTATTTTGGAGAAAGACCCATGTGCAGCTGAGGGTGTATTCTGATTTTGTAGGGTGGAACACTCTGTAAACATCTGTGAAGTTCATTTGTTCAAGAGTTTGATTGAGTTCTAGTATTTTGTTGCTTATTTTTTGTCTAGTTGATCTATTTGTGACAGTGGGGTATTGAGGTCCCCCACTATTATTGTATTAGTGCTTATGTGATTTTTCATGTCTGTTAGTATTTGTTTTATATAGTTTGGTGCACTAGTGTTTGGTGCATAGATATTTATAACTGTCATCTCTTCCTCTTGGATTCTTCCCTTTACAAGGATGTAGTGTCCTTCTTTGTCTCTCTTAATCAGTGTTGGTTTGAAATCTACTTGATCTGCAAAGAGGATAGCTACTCCTGCTTTTTTTCGGGTTCCTGTCTAATGCAGTATTGTTTTCCACCCTTTAACTTTCAGTCTATGAGTTTCCTTTTGAATTAAGTGTGTTTCTTGTATGCAGCATATTGTTGGAATTTGCTTCTTGATCCATTCTGCCAGTCTATTTCTTTTGATTGGTTAATTGAGACCATTAACATTGATGGTTATAACTGAAACATATTGACTTGTCATTGCCATGACTTTTTCTTCTTGTTGGGTTCTCCCCCTTTACATTTAATTTCTTGTCATGCCAGATGGGTTCATTCTGCTTTGCTTCCTGGGGTTGTGATCCTCAATGTCCATTCCTAGGCTATTGTGTAAAAGTCTTTGGAGTGCTGGTTTGGTATTCACGAAGTTCCTAAGTTGCTCTTTGTCATGAAAGTATCTTATTTCTCCATCCATTTTGAAAGATAGTTTTTCAGGGTACATCAATCTGGGTTGGAGGCTGTTTTCTCTTAGGGCTTGGAATATGTCACTCCAATCTCTTCTTGCCTTGATGGTTTGTGTTGAGAAGTCTGCTGTGATTCTGATGGGCTTTCCTTTGTATGTGATTTGTTTCTTTTCTCTGACTGCTTGGAGAACTTTGTTCTTCTGTTGTGTTTCTGGAATCTTAACAATTATATGCTTATGCGTAGATTTTTTTTGATCAAGGCTATTTGGAGTCCTATATGCCTCACTTATCTGTATGTCAAGCTCTTTTCCCCTGCTTGGGAAGTTTCCTGGCATTATTTCTGTGAAGAGATTTTTTTATGTCATCTCCACTCTCTCCCGTTTCTTCATTGAGCCCAATCAGACTTATGTTATTCTTCTTTGCATCATCTAGCAGCTGCTGGATTGCTTTCTCATGTTCCCTTATAATTTTGAAGCACTTTTTCTTTTCCTGGTCACTAATTGCAATCTTATCTTCTGTATCTGAAATTCTGTCCTCACATTGGCTCATTCTGCTGTGTCGACTTTCAATGGAGTTTTTCATGTCCTGGAAATTTATTTGCATCTGTTTTATGGATTCCATTTGTTTCTTATGTTGGGATTCCATCATGATCCTCAGATCTTCTATTTTTTTTATCTGTGTCCTCTCTAGATTTATTAATCATTTCTGCGCTTTGGACACAATCTCTGCTGTTATCTGAGAAATGATTTTTGATTTCATTTTTTCTAGACCCTCTCTTGTTGCCAGTTCAGGGAGTCCATATGGTTGAGTATCAGATTGTACCATGTCATTTCCCTTTGGGGTTGCTTTAGGTGATCTGGAAGTCTGTTTTTGAGACTTCTTTAAGTGTCTTCTCATTTCAGTGGGGCTGGGGTGGGGAATGTGTGCTGCTGGCTCCTGTGCAGCTCACCTCCTGGGCACTGGGGGTGGTGGTACAGTGGCCCAGAAAGTTCACCTCCTGTGCACTGGGGGCAACTCTGCTCTTGGTCACTGGGGGCGGTGGTACAATGACCGGGAATGTTCACCTACTCTGTGCTGGGGACAGCTCTGCTCCTGCGGTGTGGTGGTACAGCAGCCCTGAAGTTTTGCTTCCTCTGTGTCAGGGGCACGTCTGCTCCTTGGGCTGGGAGCAGTGGTACAGCAGCCCAGAAGGTTCACCTCATTTGCATGCAGACAGCTCTGCTCCTGGGCCCTGGGAGCAGTGTTACAGTGGCCTAGAAGGTTCACTTCTTCTGTGCTGGGGGCAGCTTTGCTCCTTGGCACTGGGGGTGGTGGTACAGCGGCTGGGAAAGTTCACCTCCTCCTGTTATTTGATTTCTTGATGATAGCCATTCTTTCTGGAGCAAGATGGAATCTCAATGTTGTTTTAATTTGCATTTCTCTAATCCCTAGAGATATTGGAGCATTTCTTCATGTATTTACTGGACATTTGTACTTCTAATTTTGTGAAGCATCTATTCATTTCAGTTGCCAATTTTTGATTGGCTCTTTTATTTTGGAGAGTCTAACTTTTTTTAGTTCTTTATATATTGTAGGTATTAGTCCTCCATCTGAGGACAGCTGACAAAATTTTTTTCCCATTCAGGATGTTGTCAGCCAGGCATGGTAACCCCAGCACTTGGGAGGCAGAGGCAGGAGGATCGCCATGAACTCAAGGCCAGCCTGGGCTACCTAGTGAGTTCAAGGCCAGCTTGAACTACATAGTGAGATCCTGTCTCAAAAAAAAAAAAAGTTGTTGTCTTTTCAATTTAGTGATTTGTAGGTGTTTCCTGTGCTGTGCAGAAGCTTTTTATTTTGATATAATTTCACTTGTTGATTCTTGATACTATTTCTTGTGCGTCTGGGGTTCTGTTTAGGAAGTCCTTGCCTATGCCTACATCTTCAAGAGTTTTACTCTATTTTATAATTCAACAGATTAAGAGTTTCTGTTTTAACATGTAGATCTTTGATCCATTTTGATTTTAGTCCAGCACATGGTGAGCGAGATAAGAGTCTAGATTCAATGTTTTCTCTGTGGATATGCAATTCTCTCAATACCATTTATTAAAAAAAAAAAAACAATCCTAAAATTCGTATGGGACTAGAAGAGACCTAGAATGGCAAAAGCAATTCTGGGCAACAAGACCAAAGAATGAGGCATCACAATCCCAGACTTCAAGTTATACTACAAAGCTACAGTGATAACAACAGCACAGTATAAGAAAAAAAACCCACAAAAACAATCAAATAACCCCCAGACATATATATTGTTCAGAAATGGCTGAATCTAGGGTGTGTGAATGTGGATTATGGGTATGTAGTAGGTGGATCAGCCCACTGATTGGAGTAGCATGTCTGGATGTAGCTGAATGGATTTGCTGAAAAGAGAAGCCTCACTCTGGGTGTGGATGATATCAACCAATAGACTTGTAGCCTGGATGAAATATAAAGGGAAATGGAGACTCACTGCTTGCTGCTTGCTGCCTGCTCTGTCATACACTATTTCTCCTCTGCCACACCCTTTGGCCATGCTGCCCTGCCTGGAGCCAGTCACCTATAGACTGAATCCTCTACAAACTGTGAGTTAAAATAACCTTTTTCTCCTTTAACTTGTAGATGTCTGGTATTTTGTCCCAGCAGTGAGGAAGCAACTAAGTTGGGGTTGCATTTAATCTGTATATCAGTTTGGGAAGAATGGCAATTTTGACAGCATCAGTTCAGCCTACCCAGGAACAGAATATATCTTTCTATTTTCTAATGTTCTCCTTTACTTCCTTTTTCAGAGTATTATAGTTTACATTGTAGAGTAGAAGTTCTTTGACTTCCTTGGTTAGGCTTATTCCTAAGTACTTGGTTGTTCTTGATGCTATTGTGAATGATATTCTTGTCCTGTCCTAATTGCTTTCTCAGTGAGTTCATTATTGGTGTGCAGGAATGCTATTGATTTTTGCATGTTGATTTTGTATTCTACCACACTACTGAATCTGGTTATTAATTCTAGGAGTCTTTTGATTGATTTTTTTATCTTCTATTTAGAGAATCATGTTCTCTGCAAATAATGATAATTTGATTTCATCTTTTCCTGTATAAATCCCTTTATTTTTCTTTTGCCTGATTGCTCTGGCTAAGTTTTCAAGCACTATATAGAACAAAAATGGTGAGAGTGAATATCCTTGTCTTGTTCCTTATTTTAGAGGGACAGATTTTAGGTTTTCCCCATTTAATATGATGTTGAGCAGTAGATTTGTCATAACTGGCTTTTATCAAAGTTTTTAGTACGAATGCATGTTAGATTATGTCAAAAGCTGTTCTGCATCATTGAGATGATCTTGTGATTTTTGTCCTTTTGTGTGATGTATTACTTTCATTGACTTGTATATGTTGAACTACTCCTGCATCATTGGGCTGAAGTCTACTTGGTCATGATGTATGTTCATTTTGATGATTTATTGCATTCTGTTTACCAGTATCTTGTCGAGGGTGTTTGTTTGTTTGTTTGTTTGGTTGGTTTTTTTGAGATGGGGTCTCACTTTGTAGTGCAGGCTGGCCTTGAACTCACTATGTAGCCCAGGCTGACCTCAAACTCATGACAATCCTCCTGCCTCGGCCTCCCAAGTGCTGGGATTACAGGCTTGCACCATCACACCTGGCTTGTTGAGGATTTTATCTATATTCATTAAAGAGATTGGCCTGTAGTTCTCTTTTATGGTTGGGCATTTTTCTGATTTTGGAATCAGGGTGATGCTAACTTCTAGGAATGGATTTGGAAGAACTCCTTTCCTTTCAGTTTCATTATAGAGCTTGAGGAATATTGATGTGAGATCTCTCCTAAAATTCTTGTAGAATTCTGCTGTGGATCCATTGGGTCCTGGGGTTTTCTTACTTGGTAAGATTTTTATTACTGCCTCAATTTCATCAGCTCTTACTGGATTATTCAGAGCTTTAATATCTTCTTGTTCAGTTTTGGTATTTCATATGTATCCTGAAATCATTGGACTTCAGATTTTCAAAGTAGTTACTAATAATCTTCTGGAATTCAGTAGTGTCAATTGTGATTTTTGCCTTTTTCATTTCTAATTCATGGATTTGGTTTTTTTTCATTTCTTTTTTGGGTAAGATTGGCTAAGGGTTTATCTATTTTGTTTATTCTTTTGAAAAACCAGCTCTTCGATTCATTGGGTTTTTTACAGTCAGTTTTATTAATTCTTGCTCGATCTTTATAATTTATTTCTTTACTACCTTTGGGTTTAGATTCTTCTTGTCTTGAGGACCTTGATGTCCATCATTAGGTTATTTGTTTGGATTTGCTCTGCTTTCCTGATGTGTGCATTCACAGCTTTAAACTTCCTTCTTAAGACTACTTTCATTGTTTCCCATAAATTTTGATATTTAGAACTGGCATTATCATTTGATTCTAGGAACTGTCTAAGTTCATCCTGATTTCTTCTATGATCCACTGATTATTCAAGAGTGTATTTTTTCTTTTCCATATGTTTGCATAATTTCCATGCATTTTTCCATGGTTTAGCTATTGATTTCTACTTTCATTTTGATGTCATCTGATAATATGCATGGTATAGTTTTAAATTTTGCATTTACTTAAGCTTGCTTTGTGGGCTAGTAGATGATCTCTTTTATGATCATGGCTATATGGGATTTCTATGCCTCACTAATCTGTATGTTAAATTTTTCCCCATGTTTGGAAAGTTTTCTGCCATTATTTCAGTAAATAGGTTTTTTATGCCATGTGTTCCATCTTCTGATTTTTCACTAATTCCAGTTAATCTTAGGTTTGTCTTTGCATCATCTACCAGCTGTTGGATCCATTTTTCATTTTTTTTTTTTAAGAGGAATTGTTCACTAGCATCAGCTGTATCATCTAGTCCTGACACTCTGTCTTTTTATTGGTCACTTCTGTTGCCCATACTTTCCACTGAATTTTTAATCTCCTGGATTTCTGTTTGGTACCTTTTCATGAACTCTATTTCTTTGCTACACTGCTCATTTGTGTTTTGTATCATTTTGTTTAGCTCAGTTAGATTTTATTAGTATCTTCTGTAAACCTGCTGTTTGTTTTGTTTATTAAATCTATTATGTTTAGTTATATCTTCATTGAGCTCATGATCACCTTATTGATCTGTTTTTTATCTCCTCTCTTATCATTTTAAAGAATTCAGCTGTGTGGCTTTTCATGACCTTCCTCTCAGAGGTCCATGGGTCAGCTTTGGGGGAGGTAAGAATTTTTAGAGGCATTTTGTTTCCTTGCCTTCCGTTTTCATGCTTCTGTTGTTTTAGGGGTATATGTGTGCGTGTGTGTGTGTGTGTGTGTATGTGTGTGTGTGTGTGCACATGTGTGTTGCTGAGGTTTCCATGCACTTATAGTGGAAAGCTTTTGTTGGTAGTATGGAGATTTCTTTAGTTAGTGTCTGCTTTTCAGTGATGCATTCTTGGCATGGCTAACTATAGTCCTTTGCCTCTATCTCAATCCAACCTCCTTTGTTAATAGTGGTGATCTGTAGAAGTAGTGTAAGGATCAAGTGGGAAAATGTATGCAATGTGCTTGGCAAAGTCCTTGGCATGAAGAGAGCCCTTAGTATGTTGCTGGAAGCTGTGTGAAAGTTGTTGTTAATGTGACGAGAATCTAGAAAATGGTGGGAAGAGGCAACATTGTTTTCAGAGTGAAGATAGACATATAAAAGGTGAGAATAATATAGGAGAGCACCCATGCTCTGGGCAATCAGTAAAACTAAACTTAGAATTTTGCCTCAAGTTTGTTGAATATCTTATTTAGTCAAAGGATTCAAAGTATGTATATGCTTGTATGGTACATGTTCTAATGTTTAGTTTTCTCAATTTCTTTGTGCAAATGGTTTCAAATCAGATCTCTGAAATAATTTAGGCAGGTAGTCCAGTCTTTTTCTTACCCACTAGTAAGGCCCCAAAGGAGAGGCAGTGAGCTCCCCTAAACCATGCCAGAAGTCACCTATTCAAAGACTGTTCCCTCCAGGCTTCTATAAGCACCTGCTTTGTCCACCTGAGTTTGCCACAGGATCATTAGGAAGGGAAAATAGCAGCACTCAGCATGCTAGAAACTAGCATTGGCTGTGCAGTTGGATACAAGCATAGCAAGTGACTTCACACTGAGCAAAAATGCCAAATGAAGAAAATAAAGGTTCATGTCCTTGGAGAAGACTCAAGGCAGAACTGTACATTCTCAACAGATGGATGAAGGGAGTGAATCATAGGGACACAGGGTGCTCAGAAAGCTGTGTACTTCTTCTGGGTGAGCTTAGAGATCATCCTTGGATTTCTCTTGCCCAAACAGAGACAAGTAGCTAAGCTGTTCTTTGCTACATCCCACAAGGGTATTCCAAGGGGAGAGGTGGTCCCTCACTCTCTAAACCAGCAAGCTGACCTTAAATGTACTGCTTTCATTTTCTCTTTCACTGCTGATTAATTCACTCATTCATCCCTATATTTTCACACTTCTCATACCCCCAAAACAATAATCACTGACTCGTATGAGTAAGCAATAAAAATGATGACTTTCCCCAGGCTCTTTTATTTACCAAGCACTGAGCTAGGCAGATGCTATAACTAACTTCATTTAATCAATACAGCATCCACAAGAGGTTAGCATTATCATTTTTACCATGTTATACATGCCAGAACTAAGACTGAGTATGATAGGTGAATTACCCCAGATCACACAGCTAGATAGCAGTGGAACTGGGACTTTAATGCAGATTTTTTAGCTCCAAAGCCTGTTGTGACCTTTATCATTCATTCTTATAGCCATTCACTAACTGGAGTAAGTTATATAGTAGCATCCAGTAACGCAAAGCCAATTTGGAGTTGCCCTTGTTATTTTTTTAGTGGTATTTTTTCCTATATAGAATGAACAGAGGCAACGTGCAAATCTTGTTACAGAATAGCCTTTGATGTTTTCCCTCAAAGTTCACTGAATTTACTTTACAAAAAGGCTTCTTAAAAAAAAAATAACATAGTCATTGTTAATATCAACCTCTCCAAATAAGAATCCTACAGAGTCAGCACTCAGAAAGTGTCCCCTTCTGGTCTTCCTTTCATCCTCAACTGAGTCCAAAAAACCTGTTGTCTAAATTCAGTGGTTGCCCCTGGGCTTCACTGTGGTTTTTCTTACAGGTGTTTTCTCTTCTCCGTGTCCTATAGGAAAGTCATAGCTGTATAAAATCCTCTTTTCTTTATTGCTGTATGGCTGCTCCTCCATCTATTTTCTCCATTAAAGTTCATGGGACAGCTGTTAAATCAAGAATTTCCTGATATCTATCACCATAAATGGAGTAGGGAAACCAGGGACCCTTAAAGGAGTCCTGGAGTCTGGAGGACCTTTGACCTTATTCATGAGAGAAGATCACATACCATTTTCCCTCATAGCAGTGGTTCTCAAACTCGAATGTGCTTCAGAGTCTCACAGAAACTTATTAAAATACAAATTTCTGAGTCTTCCACCAGAGTTTCTGACTTAGTGATCTAGTGAGAAATCTCATAATTTGTATTTCTAAGTTCCCGGGTAATTCTGCTAGACTAGAGACCATAGTTTGAGAACTTCTAATGAGTTCTCTTTCACTAGTTTTAGTTATGAAAGGAACTATTGATTTAGAAAATTTTCTGGAGAAATTGAGAACAAAGGCAACATCTGGAAAGGAGAAAAATTGCTTCCTAAAATTTACAGTCTTACAAAGGAACATATATGTGACCTGAAGATTATGTTCTTGATACAGCTTTTTATTGCCAGAGGGTTTTTTTTTTTTCCTGTCTATTAAAGGTAGCTGAATGGACCTATTTCCCACACTGTCAGTTTCCTTCCTGACAAAGATGAATGTTAGAATTATGTCAGGGAATATCATGGTGTTGAGGGTGCTCTCCAAACTCAATGTAATAAGTAATATAATTCCCCTCCTTAATTTTCTCAAGTTAGCATGTTGTTGCATAACATTGAATACCCTCTTGACTTAAAAATGGATAGATCAGGGAAATCAAATTAACACATTACAGTGGGCAACTGATTTCCCTTCTGCTTTGCATGTGAAAAGCTTTCCCTAACTTTACAGAGTTATTCCAAGCAGCAGCCCTGTGAATGAAAAATTATGCCATAAGTAAACCACTTCATGTGAGCCACTATGGACTAGTTGAGTAATCCTGGGAAGTACTGTTCTCTAGCACTGACTGTTCTGCTCATAGACAGGTAGGATTCAAAGAGGGGGCTTGTGAGTGAGCAAACCCCCAG
Organism: Heterocephalus glaber; assembly: GCF_053883595.1. Classification (NCBI taxonomy): domain Eukaryota; kingdom Metazoa; phylum Chordata; class Mammalia; order Rodentia; family Bathyergidae; genus Heterocephalus; species Heterocephalus glaber. Next base: position 7,652,882 of record NW_028258324.1, on the reverse strand, counting down.
TTCTCTGAGAAGAATACAGTTCTTACCTTCCGATCTGCTACCTTTTTTGGTAAATAAACTTAAATTCATATCTTAAGAACATCTGTCTGCTTTCTCCGGGCCTCTCCTTTTACCATTACATTGCTTTTAGAGTATCCTGAAAGGAGTCAAGAGTCCTGTATCTTAGATCTGCCAACTCTCTATGTCATCTTGGGCAATTTGCTTAATCTCTCTGTGATGCAGTGGCTTTCCTGTAGATGGGGAGATTTAGGATTAAATCATCTCTAGGTTCCTTCCAGAATAATCAACAATTTTCATTCATCTTTTATCTTTCACATTTCTGAAATTAAGCACCCTTTCCTGCATCTTTGTTTCTTTTTGGATACTTTTTTTCCCTCCCACCACACATATCTTATCTCATGGTAAGGCATTGATGTCATTCAATCACAGATTACATTGTGCCTCGGCATATCTTTCCCCCTTTCCAATAGTAACTCCTTGTGCCTATTTAATCTCGAAGATAGTTTCTTAAAAGATATATTTAGTAGCAATTAAAATGTGCTTGTGTTTCTAGGCTCTGTTTCACATACATTCACAGTAATAGGACACTTCTCTTAGTCTCATATTGGTGCAGAAGAGGAGGATCAGAGAGCTGGGACCAACTGACACTTTGGAGGTCTATCATATCAGTGCTGAAAAGCAGCTCAAGGTTTTGTCTTGTTCCTAACCTTTTAGGTCAGGATGGTGCGGGGCACTCAGCCCCTGGACACCTCACCTATGCAAAGAGCTACAGTTGTCACCTGAGCATGAAAACAACTGCCTGAGACCTCTACCCCAGCTCCCACTCTTGTTGCTCCCAACTAGCTTTCACTCCAGTTACATTCCACTCAGCTCAGAGCTGTGGAACTCAACCTGCTCCACTCCCCATGGTGTTCACCAATGTTTTTCTGCCATTTGGCCCTTTCCTTTCTTCTACAAATGCTGTGTTGCTTGCTGCACCTTCTCCATTGTCAGTATCCTGGTGCCTTCGATAAAGATGTCCTGTTCTTGACACAACTTCGATGTATGTAGCACTATAATAAAAAAGTCAATTCATGAAATAATACATCTGAGCCCAAATCAAATCTCTACCAAACTTTTAATTTACTCAAAATGAGATTTTTAACAATAGTGGTACTTTGGTTCATGAACTTAATTCTTTCCATGATTCTGGTCACGGACCAAATTCAATGAGAACCGAATCAAATTCAGTGGGTTCGGTTTTGAGCCTGTGCAGAAATTTGATTCAGTTCTTTTTTTTTTTGTATTAAATTCTTTTATTGGTACATTGTAGGTATACAACACAATTACATTTCTCATTGGGAATTGTACCTTTACATAATGCATCTTGGTTCTCATTTCTTCCCCATTCCTAGCCCTCCCTTCACACCCTCCACCCTTCCCTATTTACAAAGACTTTATTCTATTTTTTCCATTTCTCATCATTTTTTCCTTTCCCTTCTTTCCTTTCCCCTGCCCCTCCCACTACCCCTACACCTTTGGAACTTTTCTTCCTATTTTACATTATCGATTATTCATTCTAATCATTGGCATATTTTAGGTATACAATATAATGACAATCATCATTGGAAATTTGCACCTTTACATAGTCTCTCTTGGTTCTTATTTTTCACCCTTGCCCAGCCCTCCCTTCAACCCCTCCAGGCCTCCCTATTTACAAAGATTTTGCTCCTATTTTTCCATTTTCTCATATTAATCCCATTCCCTTCTATCCTTTCCCCTAGCCCTCCCACTTCCTTCCCCTTTGCCTCTTTTCTTCCTATTTCACATTACCTATTATACATTTAGTCCTTATTTACACTTTCAGTTTCTCACACCAGAGAAACTATTCTGTATTTACATGTGTGTCCTATTTATTTCACTTAAGAGTATCACCTCAATGTGCATCCACTTAGCTATAAATGTCTCCAATTTCTCATTTTTTATGGCTGAGTAGTACTCCATTTTATTAAAAAACCCACATTTTCTTTATCCAGTCTCCAGTTGATGGGCATTTAGGCTGTTTCCAAGTTTTAGCTATTACAAACTGTGCTGCTATGAACATGAGTGCACATATATCACTGTGGTATGATTCTTTTAATTCTTTGGGGAAGATCCCCAGCAGTGGAATAGCGGGTCAAATGGGACTTCCAGTCCTAGTTCTTTGAGGTATCTCCATACTGATTTCCACAGTGCTTGCACCAGTCTACACTCCCACCAGCAGTGGAGCAGGGTTCCTCTTTCCCCACAGCCAGGCCAGCATTTGTTATTGGTTGATTTCATGATAGCAGCCATTCTTTCTGGAGTGAAGTGGAATCTCAACGTTGTTTTCATTTGCATCTCTCGAATGACCAGTGATGTTAAACATTTTTTCATGTATTTATTTGCTATTTCTACTTCTTTGTTTGAGAAATGTCTGTTCATTTCAGATGCCCATTTTTCGATTGGGTCTTTAAATTTGGGAGGTCTGATCTTTTTAAGTCCTTTATAGATTCGAGATAGTAGACCTTTGTCTGAGGAAGAGCAGGTGAAGATTTTTTCCCACATTGTGGGTTGTCTCTTCACACTGCTGGTGATTTCTCTTGCTGTGCAGAAGCTTTTTAATAAGAAGAGATCCCATTTGTTGATTGTTTGTGCTAGTTCATGGGCAACTGAAGTTTTGTTCATAAAATCTTTTCCTACACCAATGTCTTCAAGGGTTCTACCTAACCTCTGTTCCAACTGGTTCAGAGTTTCTCTTTTAATATTTAGATCTTTAATCCATTTTGATTTTAGTTTAGTGCATGGTGAGAGATATAGATCTAGCTTTAATCTTTGGCAAGTTGAAGCCCAATTTTTCCAGCACCATTTATTAAAGAGGCTATCTTTCCTCCAGTGAGGGTGTTTGGCTCCTTTATCAAAGATGAGATGGCTGAGTGTGTCTGGCATTGTTTCTGCATCTTCTAATCTGTTCCACTGGTCCTCAAGCCTGTTTCTTTGCCAGTACCATGCTGTTTTTATCACAGTAGCTTTGTAGTAGAGTTGCAGGTTGGGGATTGTGATACCCCTGCCATGTCTCTGTTACCTAGAATTGCTTTTGCTATTCTGGGTCTCTTCTTGCTCCAAATGAATTTTTGGATTGTTTTCTCGAGGTCTATGAAGTATGCTGGTGGAATCTCAATTGGAATTGCATTGAATCTATATAGCAGTTTTCAAAGTATGGCCATTTTCACTCTATTAATCCTTCCTACCCAGGAGCAGGGGATGTCTGTACATTTCCTGATATCATCTTCAATCTCTCTTTTCAGAGTGCCATAGTTTTCAGAGAAGAGGTCTTTGATTTCTTTCGTTAGGATGATTCCTAGGTATTTCAGTTTTTTGGATGCTATTGTGAAAGGAATTATTTGCCCTATTTCTCTCTCAGTGAGTCTGTCATTTGTGTAGAGGAAAGCTATTGATTTTTGTGTGTTGACCTTGTAACCAGCTACTTGACTGAATTTGGTTATTAAGTCTAGAAGACTTTTGGTGGAGTTCTTGGGGTCTTTTATATAGAGTATCATGTCATCTGCAAATAATGAAAATTTGACTTCTTCATTACATATCTTTATTCCTTTTATTTCTTTCTGTTGTCTAATTGCCATGGCTAATGTTTCCTGAACTATATTGAACAAGAGTGCTGATAGTGGACATCCTTGTCTTGCTCCTGATTTGAGTGTGAAGGATTTCAGTTTTTGACCATTTAGTATGATATTGGCTGTTGGGTTTTCATAGATGGCTTCTATCAGTTTGAGGTAGAGACCATCTATTCCAATTTTTTGTAGGGTTTTTATCATAAATGCATGTTGGATTTTGTCAAATGCTTTTTCTGCATCTATGGAGATAATCATATGGTTTTTGTCCTTGGCTCTATTGATATAGTATATTACATTGATTGATTTTCATATATTGAACCATCCCTGCATCCCTGGGATGAATCCCACGTGATCAGGGTGTATGATCTACTTGATGATCTTCTGCATTCTGTTTGCCAGTATCTTATTAAGGATTTTTGCATCTATGTTCATTAGTGAGATTGGCCTATAGTTCTCTTTATCTGTTGGGTCTTTCTCTGCTTTGGGGATCAAGGTGATGCTTGCTTCCAGGAATGGATTTGGGAGTATTGTTTCCCTTTCTGTTTCATTGAAGAGTTTAAACAGTAGGGGCAGCAGTTCCTCTCTAAATGTCTTGTGGAATTCAACAGTGAAGCCATCAGGGCCTGGGCTTTTCTTAGTTGATAAGTTTTTAATTACATTTTCAATTTCATTGGTTTCAATTTCATTTCATTTTATTGGGTTGTTCAGAATTTTTAGGTCTTCTTTGTTCAACTTTGGTAATTCATATGTATCTAGGAATCTGTCTATTTCTTCTGTGTTGTCTATCTTATTGGCATATAGGTTCTGGAAGTAGGTATTGATGATCCTCTGGATTTCTGCTGGGTCTGTTGTAATTTCACCCTTTTCATTCCTAATTGCATGGATTTGGGCCTTTTCTTTCCTTTTTCTGATAAGGTTGGCTAAAGGTTTCTCAATTTTGTTGATTCTTTTGAAGAACCAACTCTTGTCTTCATTCATTTTTTGTATCATTCTCTTAGTCTCCATTGCATTGATTTCTCCTCTGATCTTTATAATTTCCTCCCTTGTATGAGCTTTGGGGTTGTCCTGCTTTTCTTTTTCTAGAAGCTTGAGGTTCAGCCTTAGGTTGTTTAATTGAGCTTGTTCTGTTTTCCTAATATGCGTATTCACTGCTATGAATTTCCCTCGTAAGACTGCTGTCATTGTGTCCCATAGATTCCGATATGTTGCACTGTCATTGTCATTTAATTGAAGGAACTGTCTGATTTCTTCTTTAATTTCCTCTGTGACCCATTGGTTATTCAGAAGTGTGTTGTTCAATTTCCATGTGTTTATGAAATTTTTTGAGTTTCTTTTGCTATGGATCTCCAATTTCATCACAGTATGGTCTGATAATGTACAGGGGATAACTTCAATTCCTTTGCACTTACTTAAACATGTGCTATGTGTGAGTATGTGGTCTATTTTGGAGAAAAACCCATGTGCAGCTGAGGGTGTATTCTGATTTTGTGGGGTGGAACACTCTGTAAACATCTGTTAAGTTCATTTGTTGAAGAGTTCGATTGAGTTCTAGTATTTCATTACTTATTTTTACTCTAGTTGATCTATCTATGTGTGACAGTGGGGTGTTGAGGTCCCCCACTACAATTGTGTTAGTGCATATATGACTTTTCATGTCCATTAGTATTTGTTTTATATAGTTGGTTGCACTAGTGTTTGGTGCATTGATATTTATGATTGTCATCTCTTCCTCTTGGATTCTTCCCTTTACAAGGATGTAGTGTCCTTCATCTCTCTTAATTAGTGTTGGTTTGAAATCTACTTTATCTGCCAAGAGGATAGCTACTCCTGCTTTTTTTCAGGTTCCTGTCTAATGCAGTATTGTTTTCCATCCTTTAACTTTCAGTCTATGAGTTTCCTTTTGAATTAAGTGTATTTCTTGTATGCAGCATATTGTTGGAATTTGCTTCTTGATCCATTCTGCCAGTCTATTTCTTTTGATTGGTTAATTGAGACCATTAACATTGATGGTTATAACTGAAACATATTGACTTGTCATTGCCATGACTTTTTCTTCTTGTTGGGTTCTCCCCCTTTACATTTAATTTCTTGTCATGCCAGATGGGTTCATTCTGCTTTGCTTCCTGGGGTTGTGATCCTCAATGTCTGTTCCTAGGCTATTGTGTAAAATTCTTTGGAGTGCTGGTTTGGTATTCCTGAAGTTCCTAAGTTGCTCTTTGTCATGAAAGTATCTTATTTCTCCATCCATTTTGAAAGATAGTTTTTCAGGGTACATCAATCTGGGTTGGAGGCTGTTTTCTCTTAGGGCTTGGAATATGTCACTCCAATCTCTTCTTGCCTTGATGGTTTGTGTTGAGAAGTCTGCTGTGATTCTGATGGGCTTTCCTTTGTATGTGATTTGTTTCTTTTCTCTGACTGTTTGGAGAACTTTGTTCTTTTGTTGTATTTCTGGAATCTTAACCATTATATGCCTATGTGTAGATTTTTTTTGATCAAGGCTATTTGGAGTCCTATATGCCTCACTTATCTGTATGTCAAGCTCTTTTCCCCTGCTTGGGAAGTTTTCTGCCATTATTTCTGTGAAGAGACTTTTTATGTCATCTCCACTCTCTCCTGTTTCTTCTTTGAGCCCAATCAGTCTTATGTTATTCTTCTTTGCATCATCTAGCAGCTGTTGGATTGATTTCTCATGTTCCCTTATAATTTTGAAGCAATTTTTCTTTTCCTGGTCACTAATTGCAATCTTGTCTTCTATATCTGAAATTCTGTCCTCACATTGGCTCATTCTGCTGTGTAGACTTTCAGTGGAGTTTTTCATGTCCTGGAAATCTATTTGCATCTGTTTTATGGATTCCATTTGTTTCTTATGTTGGGATTCCATCATGTTCCTCAGCTCCTCTCTAGATTTATTAATCATGTCTTGCACTAAGGGCACAGTTTATCCTGTTATCTGAGAAATTATTTCTGATTTCATTTTTTCCAGATCCCCTTTTGTTTCTAGTTCAGTGGGTCCAGGTGGTTGAGTATCAGAGGGTTCCATCTCATTTCCCTTTGGGGTTGCTGTAGGTGATCTGGAAGTCTGATTTTGAGACTTATTTATGTGTTTTCTCATTTCTACTGGGGTGGGGGGCTCTTAGTGCCTGCATGGATTACCTCCTCTGATCCAGGAGAAGTGGGACAGGGGCTGGCAGCAGTGGTAGGGATGGTGACCCAAAAGCCCTTTCCTGTGGGCTGGGAGCAGCGGGAGGGATGGTGACTGGGAAGCCCCTTCCTCTGGACCAGGAGCAGTAGGACGGTGGCTCAGAAGCCCCTACCTCTGGGCCGGGAACAGTGGGACTCAGTATCTTGGTCTGGTGGTCTGTGTCCTCTGAGTCTTTGTAGTGTGGAATCAGGTGGCTGCCTGGCTGCAGCCGGGTGATTGGGCGTCTTCGGCGCCACTCAGGACCTAGGTTGGGAGTGCGCAGACCTGCCTTTCAGCAGCGGGCTGATTTGGCGGGTTCTGTGTGACTCAGGACCTAGGCAGGGCATGGGCAGACCTGCCTGTCTGCAGCGGGGTGATTCGGCGTCTTCCACGCGACTCCTGATTCAGTTCTTATCCAATTCAGTTTGTAGCCGGACTTGTGGGAAGAATTAAGTTCATGAACCAAGGTACCACAGTAGTTTCAAAATTTACTACAAGTAACTTGAAATTTGTGAAAATATCTGATTTGTTGTTGTTTAGACTGTATACGAAGTTCTTCTGAATAGCAATCAGAATATCAACAAGATTACACCATCTCTTGTCTTCTCACCCAAAGGAAGAGAAAACTATGATACTAGCTGTTAGAGTACCCATTTCTTCAAAAGCCAAAGACCTGGAGGTGTGTATGGTTATAGTCTATGTGTGTATGTAGTACAAGGAATTGAATCTAGGGCCTTTGTAGTGAGCTAAATCCCTAGCTGTTTTCCTTTTTTCTTTTCTTTCTTTCTTTCTTTCTTCTTTTTTTTTTTTTTTTCTTTTTTTATTTTTTGGTCTTGTTAAGTTCCTAAGTTGCCGAGGCTGTCCTGAGGATATATGTTTAATGCTAATATATCTGGGTTGTGTAATTATAGCTGATTTGTAAAGTCATATCTGTATTTTCCCTATGTCATAGCTACAATCAGAAAACATAGGATAAATGTTAGTAAAAACACCACAATAAAGCTTGCATATTAACTTCAAAGCACTTACATTCAAGTGGAGAAAGAAGGGACATATGCATTACATAGATTCTTAAGAGAACTTTTTGAAGAATTCTTAAAACTTGTAAGGAAACATTTCAATCTGGGAAATTTATGGGAAATTCCTGTGGGTGGGGTGTTTGCTAAGGTTTTTGAGAAATCATTCTGCAGTTGCTTTGGATAGAGCCTTGGTCCCTAGCCTGTTCCCACAGGGAGTAGAGTTGTCTGGCTCATCTGACCCTGAATTTTTGTAATATCATTTTTTATTACAGATGAGACCAGAAAGGGCTTAGAGCCCTATAACAAATAAATTAAAGAAGAATCATTGGCTCTGCAAACTCTGAAGTTCCCCCAAAACCTAGAATCTCCAGCTCAATCCTAATTTGAAAAAAGGAATACAGTATTTGTATTTTGAATTAGCCTACTAAATATATGGGGAGAAAAACAGTAACTGCTTGGTTTACAAAATCATTCCCAAGAGCCTTGGCTTCAGATCTAAGGACATAATGAGGCTGGGTATGAATTAATTAACTTTGTTTTGGACAGAATGTGGGCCTCTGGGATTCTCTGTACACCCGTGCAGGTCAGCAAAGATGCAGTATCCTGAGTCTGAGCTCCTAGGTGGCCGCAAGTGAGCTGATTACTATGACTCACCCTCCTTGCTTAGCATCTGTCCACCAGGAGGCTCAGGTCAGTACACTTTCCCTACCCAGTCACCAAAAACAAAGGAGCAGAAACCTTCCAAGCCTCTCTCCCCACTGAATTCAAATCAGAAAGACTGGTATTACAGTTAACTTGCTGACAAGGCCCCCATGGAATCAGGAAAGTGAGGACAGAAGCAGTGCTGAGTTTAGCCCAACCTCCACAGGAGTCTGTGTGCTGTTCCCCGGTGCTCCTGGTTTCACCTTAGACAATTCCAAGGAAGAGGACTTCACCCTTTCCTATCAGGTGTGGCTCAGTGTACCCAGGCCATCCCAGTTTTTACCCATTATTAATATCATCTCCTTTAACTGTCAAAGGTATCCCAACTTGGGCAATACATTTTGTGGCCACTTTGTGATAATAAAGCACTTCCATAGCTAAATGTTCCAAAGGGCTGATTAAAGGTCAGGCATTTGTGAGCCTGGTGCTATCAGTGGTATTATCATTGTCATCACCACCATAGACCAAGATCATGAGCTTCCAAAGTGACACAGAAGTCTTCAACCTCTTACGGCTAAGATGCACTAAGATATCTGGACTTCTGTTCCATATGCTTAATAAGAAAAGGATCCCTTTCCAAATCCTCCAGTTTTTCCACTGACTTCCTCATGAGTGGTCAATTGAATAGAGGAGATTGATTTTGAAGGGCCTTGCTGTACTCCAGATACTGTGTTTAAATGAAGCCACTGTCTTCTCTCAGTCATCTCATCTCCACTCCATCTCAGCTCATTCACCCAAGGTCTCACTCACAGCAAGTGGTGGAGCTAAAATTCAAACCTAAGTTGATCTGATTTCAACACCTGTCTTCCTGTTATACCATATTGGTCACCAAAGTGCATTCAGTTTCTACCGCCCTTTGTAAACTTGAGAAGTGGAATGGTAATTCCTCCTAAATGCTGCCTCTGTGAAACTGCTCATGAAGCTCAAGCACGAAGCATCCTTCCTCACAAATTGAGATTGACTCCTATGTCTGTAAAAATATCTCTTTGTGCCAGCTCAGGAGGATCCGTGGCACCCATCTGCAAATGGGCACTCCCTTCTGAATGTTTAACTGAAGCGCTGCTGGACACCTGAAACTTGAAGTAACTTGCTAAGGTGCACACTGTTTTAAAGTGGACAGGCCCTGAGTTAAACACACCCAGGCCTTCTGACTCTTAGAACATATCCGCATCTCCCCTACTAAGCAGTTCTGTCCCTTGTCCCATTTGCAGCGTTGTCCTTAGCAGTACTTTTAACAAAAGATTCAGAGAACAGCTGACCACTGGGAAACATCTGCAAAACCTGTGACAATCTGTGGGCCCATGGGACAGGGCTTTTAAATCATCAGATCCCCAGGTTCACTAAGTACTAGATACTGACAAGTGCTGGAGTCTCTGCTCCCTGGAGAGACCTTCCCTCAGCTTTGTTAGAGGCTTCAGGGGCCAAACCCTGCTTTTCCTGTAGTGCCCAAGAACATTTCCTGTGACATCACCTTAGGCTAACCAAGATTTTCTATCCCTCCAATGCATTATTTATAGAAAATGGTTTTATTATTTTTTCACTAAGTAAAGGTAATAGAGCCTCATTGCAAAAAAATATTCAGAATACAAAGAAAAATAAATCACCCTTCATCCCACTGTTGAGAAATAACTACTGAACATTCTTGTGGATAGTCTTACAGATTTTTTCCATGATGCATACACATATAGTTCTTTTTTAAAATAAACATTTGGTCACTCATATGATTTTAGTTGCTTGTTTTGTTACATAAAAATACATAAGGAACATCTTTCAGTGCTAATGTATATACTCTACATCATTTAAGTGGTACATGGTATTCCATAATGGCAATAGTCATGTAATATATCTCTGTTGCAAACATTAACGCTATTTCCTGTGTTTTAGAATTATAAACACTTTGTTATATATAACCTTCTGTTCCAGACAGATTTTTTTAGAATAAATTAACAGTGGAATATTTAGGTATACACATTAAGCTTTTTGACACAAATTGCTAAATATTCATATAGAGACATTGTAGCAAATAACACAGCCCTGTACAGACAGTACACAAAGGCACTCCGTTTCATGCATCCTCAGTGACACCCCAGCTTTCCATCTTGTTTATTTTATGTGGCTGCATCACCATACAAAGAGAAGACAGCCCCTGTCCTGAACTGGCTATTCTTACCACCATAGAGCCTTCTTTATTCCAGCTGAGCAGGAGGACACAAAGGATTGGATGCCATCCCTCAGTCACCTCATAGTCCTAGAGATTGGTCCCCCAAGGGATTGTTAGGGGCTGAAGTTAGAGGGAAGCAATGAGTCACTGCTGTGGAACTCATCCTGGAAGCCTGCCTCACTCTTGGGCCTTCTTTTTTCCCTTTATATGTACTCCCTGTGCACTCCTGCTATTTCATTTCATCCAAGCTGTGGAGACTCCTAGGTCAGCACTCTCTTCTGAGCCCAGGACTCGTGGACCCAACTGTATCTTGATACTAACTCCACTTTGATGGCCCACAGACATCCTCAGACTCAACAGCTCAAAGCCAAGCTCACCATCTCCAAGCTCTCTCCATGGTCCCCTACATTGGCCTCTTCTCTAGCAGGCTCGACCCAGTGTGTGGCACCTGTGTCCTCCCACATGCCAGAAGCCTGTAACTCAGAGCCTTCCTTCATGCTTCTCATTCTCTACTCCTACTCTTCAATGGATCATGAGGCCCCATCAATTCAGTGTTTTAAATACCCCTATTATCTCAGTTCCCCTTCCATAGCAAGGATCCCAGTCCAAATAATAGATGACTGTAGTGATCTCTAAGTTGGGATTGATTGGATGGAAGAGAAAAGAGAAGTAGCATTTCCTGAGCACCTATACAAGCCTGATGCTGGGATTTTGGTAATATTCAGGCACAGCAATGAATCCATGGAGTGAATGGTATTATCACCATTTTACAGATGGGGAAACAGATGCACAGAGATGAAGCAGCCCAAGGGCCCAATCAGCACTAGCATTTAGAGCTCACATGTGATTCTTGCTCTGGGTTAGAAAGCAGAGTGAAGATAGCTGGTAGTCTGTGTGGAGGAAACTTTCCTCCTTGGCGAGCTTCTTCAGGCCAACCAATGACTGTGAATCACTTTGCTTATCTGGTAAGGTTTAGCTCAGGGCCTGCATCAAGTCAAGTTCTACTCCTGTCACTTATGGGAGAGAGGAGAGTCTAGCACAGACCCTGGAACAAGACTGTTGGCACTCAAGTCCAAGCTCTGCTATTTACTGGCTGTAGAAACTTGAGCAGTTAACCAAGCCTTTCTGCTATGGACTGCCATATCTTGCTGGTGGCTGCCCAGAAAGATATGCCCATGTCCTAAGTACCATAACCTGTGAATGTGACCTTATTTTGGAGAAGGAGTCTTTACAAATTTAAATGAAAAATCTCAAGATGAGTAATCCTGAATTAACAGGCCCCAAGTCCAGTAACAAGTGCCCTTATAAGAGGCCGGTGGAGGAAAGGCAGACAGAAGAGGAAAGGGCCATGTGAAGAAGGAGATGGTTAAGCAGCCATAGCAGAGAAACAAGGGCAGCCACCATCAACTGTACAAGATTTGGGATCTCCCCTGAAGCCTTTGAAGGGCACATGGCCCTACCAATACCTTGGTTCCAGACTTGTCCTCTAGAGCCCAAAGGAAGTAGATTTCTGTTATTTAAAGCCACCAGGTTTGTAGTAATTTGTTGTGTTGGCCTTAGCAAACTAATAAACTCTTTGTATCTCAATTTTTCATCTAGACATGGACATATGATAACACTTATTTCATAGGGCTATCATGAGGATTAAATGGATCATTACACAGAAGGCAGTTAGAGCAGTAGCTGTCATATAGCAGGGTTCTCAAAGTATTTGCTATGACTCTTTAATAGTTGTGTGACCTTTAACTAAAAATAATAAAATACCTAGTCCATATCAAAGCTAAAGTTAGGTTCTTTCATTTAAAGGTAACCCAAGAATCCTCTCAATCCCCCTCTGTTCTATGGACTGCTAATATTTGGTCACCAGCCCCACTACAGACAAGTCACAGCCTACCAAAGGGAGGGATTGGAAAGCTTCCATGTGACCTTGACCTTACAAAATGCTCTGGCCTGATCACTGGAATACTTAGAGAAGTGACACGTTCTTCTCTCTCCTGATTGCCATATTGCATGGCAGGGGCAGTAGGTTAAAGGGGTATATGGCCTCTGACTAATAATTGAACAGGGTCATTTGTGATGATAATGGGCCATACACAATGGATAATTAACACACAAGCAGTCCTTAAATCCCTGTCTCCCTCTCTGAAACTCTCCCCCCACTCCTCTTGCTAGTGAAGTCAGAGAAAGGGTAAAAGCCTATAATTACATTTGAAGTAATTAGAACCCTGCTTAATAGAAAGCTTAAGACAGGAAGTCCAAACGAATAGATTACCCATCGATTGATACCATTACCCATGATAACACTCTGCTCATTCTCCCTAGGGTGATCCTTTTGTGGGTCTCCGTTGGACAGCTGAGGGATGTAGTGAATTTACATAAAATATAAGCCCGCAGGCATATCATTCATGAGAAGAAAACTTCAGAATCATGCCTTCCTTAGTTTCTAAAACTCTCCATTAGTGAAAGTCCAAATCAGCAGAGCAGATTCATTTAGGACCCTTCTTAAAGTATATATTTGAAATCTGATCCTATTGCACTAAAATTCCTTATCTTCTACATGTAGTCTTACTTTCCAGCTCAGAGTTTTTCAACTTCAGTGTTCATGCAAAACAGAGTTTTATTCAACCGACCTGGGGTATAGCCTGAGTTTCTGCATTTCTAGCAAGGTTCTCCACGCTGCTGCTGCTGTTGCTAGAGGGGGCCAAATTAGAGTAGGAGGATTCTGTGAATGGCAAGAGCCAAGTCTTTCTTAGTCCTACAAATGACTTTACCTCCTTCCTACCACAGCAGCTATTCCAAACTTCTAATGTGGATCTTGAAAAAGTAGTAAATTTGACAATTGTAGGAAGCCATCCTATGGCCAGAAAATAGCATATGATAGTTCTTGAGGGGTCTTTCTCATGTTCTTTAAGATAGAACTTAAGCTGCTCTTTACTCAGAGTGTATACCGCCGGCCAGAGTTGTCCAGGGTCACTCTGTACTCAGGCAAGGTTGTGAGAACAGCAGTGAGAATAGACTGACCAGGACATAAAGGCAGTGGACAAAGACCACAGTTTTGTGGCCAGTGCTTCCCTTGAGCATGTGTGCTTTGCCCCAGGTGAGGTGATAGTTCCCTGAAGTCTCGGGAGGGAAACATGAAGGTGGGATCTCCCCAATCTTGCCTTCACTGAGGCCATCACTGCCTGCCTTCCTGGGACTTTGAAACTGATCTTGGGCTAAACCAGCCCTACTGCTACAAAATACACAAACTTTGTGGCTGAATATGAGGGAATTTCTCCTCTCAGAGTTTCGAGGGACTGAAGTTTTAAAGCAAGATCTTAAATCAGGACCACTCTCCCTCTAGAGGCTGGAGGACAGAATCTATTCCCTGTCTCTTCTGGCCTCTGGTAGCTACTGTTCTTCCTTCTCTGTGGCTGTGTGATTCTGAGTGTCCAGCAGCTTCACATCTCTCGCTCTGACCTGCCCTCTCTTTTTAGCGTGTGTTGTCAGACCTCACCCAAGTCCCTGTTTTAGTAACATGGATGGTTACACTTAGGACCCAGCTGGTTAATCCAGCATAACCTTCTCAGCACAAGATCCTTAACCTAATCACATCTGTGAAGACCTTTATGTTAGTTTGGACATATAAGGTAGTGTACACAGGTCACAGGGATTGCAGTATGGATATTTGGGGCAGGGAGTAGATATTGTCATTTTTTAGCCCATCACTACCAGTGTTGTTGAAACACCTAGAACCAGAGTACAAACTGTGTGGGGATAAATGAAGGGTCTTCTTTCTGTCTCACATGCTCTCCCTGTTCCTCATAGTTACATATGCTTTTGTGCCTGCTGCTCCCTCTGCCTGAGCATTGTCCCTCCCCTCTCTGACCTTTCACTTGTCCTTTCCCACCAGCCTTCAGATCAAGAGCAGTTTCTTTGAAAATGCCTTCGCTCATCCCCAGGGCCAGGCCTGTCTCCACCACATGGCCCAGCCTTGCAGATTTGGAATTTGACATATGTTTTAGTGACTCTCTTGGGGAGGGTGGTGTTCCTGCCTGCTCTGTGTTTCTCATATTTTGTTTTCAATACCCAGCACGGGATAGATATTCAGTAAGAATCTATCCAATGAAGGCTTGACTCCTGCAACTCTTGGCTTCAACTCCTGCAACTATGTGTGTTAGTCAACCTAGGCTGTCATACACTGAGTGACTCAAACAACATAAATTTATTTTCTCATAGTTCTGAAGGTTAGAAGTCTAAGATCTAGGTGCTATCAGGGTTGCTTTCTTTGGGGGGCTTTCTGCCTAGCTTGTGGACAGCTACCTTCTCTCAAAGCCTTTCCTCTGTATGTACCCAGGAGAGGGAGTGGGAAAAGGACAGGCAAAGAGGCAAAGAGGTAAGGGAGGAGGCAGGGGAAGAAGCGGAAAGGAGAAGAGAGAGGAAGGAGGGAGAGAGAGGGAAAGAAACAGGGAAAGGAAAAAGGGAGGCAAGGAAGGGGAGGAAGAAAAAAAAAGGCAATGGATATGTGTGCTCTCCTTGCTGCTGCTGCTGCTTCTCCTTCTTCTTCTTCTTCTTCTTCTTCTTCTTCTTCTTCTTCTTCTTCTTCTTCTTCTTCTTCTTCTTCTTCTTCTTCTCCTCCTCCTCCTCCTCCTCCTCCTCCTCCTCCTCCTCCTCCTCCTCCTCCTCCTCCTCCTCTTCCTCCTCCTCCTCCTCCTCCTCCTTCTCCTTCTCCTTCTTCTTCGTAGAAAAGTTCTGTTAAACGTAAGAAAGCAAACAGGCTCTGCAGAGCAAATTTGGCCCAAGTAAAAATAGGAAAAGAAGTACACCCTCATGCTATAGGGTGGACCACCATGCCAGAGGGAACAAAGTGGCAAAAACTCAATGTGGAGCATCCTTTTTGTACCATCCACTCTTCATGTTGAAGTCAGGTCTAGGCCATCCTATCAAAAACCTGCTAGAGGGCCAGGGATTTAGCTCAGTGGTTCCACTGCCTGCCTCGCAAGCCAAGGACCAGAGTTCAATCCCCGGTACCAAAAAAACCAACCCCCCCCCCCCGCCAAAAAAAACCTACTAGAGTTCTCACAAGAATTCCATGTGCAGGGCTTCGAGCTGTTCTGCACATGAGTCCTGAGATTTTGTAATAACAGATCAGTAGCATTTTCTTCTTATAAGGACACTAGTCCTATTAGATTGGGGCCCCACCCTTATACCCTCACTTAACCTTAATTATCTCCTTAATGGCCACCTTATCTCCAAATAATCACACTGGGAGTTAGAACTTCAGTATGTGAATTTGGGGAAGGACACAATTCAGTCCACGGCACTATTATCTTGAACCCTTTAATGTCTGAAAGGCTGGATTCCCTCATCCCATTTGCTTGGGGACAAGAGAGAGTTTGAGCATTCAATAACAAGAAGTGAGGTAACGTGTGGTGTGTCCCACATATTATCTGACACAGTAAGGGTCTTGGTTGTGTTCTTCCAGAAACAGTCAGATACTGGAGGATAAGTCCATTATTTGTGAGGCAAAAGAAAACCCAGGAGACAGAAGAGAAGTGAGATGGAAAGGAGAAAACAGACAATAAAATAAAGGGTCATTTTCTAACTAATCACTACTGCAGCAACTTGAGCTTCATCTCAAGAAACTCAGACATTGGTGGGGAACCAGCACCTCTGAGTCCCCCCTCGCCCCCAGGACAAAGGAGCTAGGGGATTTATGCACCAAACTCATCAATCATTGGTTGAGATCTTCCCTGAGGAGGGTTGGTTCTCCTTACTTCCAGCTTGCTGTGCATGGATACCAAGGAAAACCTTCAGATGAAGAGATGGTGGATGTGGCTGTTGGAAGCTGGAGCAGCTCTGTAGGAGGAAGGCTTATGGGGCTCTGGTCAGGTTGCTGTCTACTACAGTGAGCTAACAGAGCACCTTAGTTGTTCTCTGTAATGGTGGACACACTATGTTTAGTAGTAGTTTTCAAAACACTAGAGATGTTGCTTGACCAAAGGATTCTGGGGCCAAATGTGTGTAAGGAATGAATACTAGATGCTTGTCCTGGAGGATTCACTGGGCTGAGGATGTAGCTCAGCAGTGCAGTGCCTGCCTGGCAAGCACAAGGTACTGAATTCGATCCCTAATAAAAAAAAAATTATTTGGGGGATTCACAACAAAAGCTCTGTGATATCCTGCAGTTGAGATGTTAAGCTTGTTTTAATCCTTAGACTTCAAAATTTATTCAGACTTTTTAACTTAATATATACCTACCTCTTTCAGAAATGCAAGTTCTGTATTACATGCTTTGGGTATTATCCTTTCAGGTGAATAGAGATGTGCCTGTAAAATAAAGTGAAAGAGTTTTCAGTCTGTTTCTGTTCAGCCCTATATCTGCAGAATGAGTGCCTAGGCTAGAGAAAGTGTTCAGTAAGTATTTATTATTACAACAGGTTTCAAGCAATCCCCCCCCACCCCGCCAAAAAGAGAAAACTGAAGATATTTTCACTAACAGTTTTATGAAAAATGACCATCTAATCTCCAAAATGCCTATTTGGAATACTTTGGGGAAAAGTTCATCTGAATGTATACTTCTTGAATGTTTTTATTCTTCACTCATTTAAATGAAATTCTGAGAAAAAATGGGAACCTTTGCCTTTAGAAGCTATTGTCCACTTTGCAGGAGAAACAAGGCTTCCTGCCCCAAGCCAATGTGTGGATGCAGATCAGACTCCTAGTGGTCCTGATGTTCCTCTGGCCTAACCTTGCTAAAGAGTGTACCAATTTCTATTTCCTCCCTCTACATTCACCCATTTGTTGAATGCTAAAGTTTGCAGCTGTGACCTGACTATAGGGTGAAATGAATTAAATTAGAGGACTTCTGACAAGTGCAGGCCCTTTAGTCTTAATGTCGGGCAGAACTTACTATTTGTTGGTCTCAAATGTCAGCTGAGGCCAGGATAAGTCCTTGTCACTCCAACTTCCTCATTCACTGATAAGACCTAAGGTTATTCTCACCCTGGTGCAATTGTTTCAGAAGCAACAAAGCATACATGACAAGTGAGGTTTGCAACAAATAGGCTTTTCTCTATAGCTCATCACTCCAGCTGGGCATCCCTGCTATTTTTGCTGAGTAGTCCTAAGAATGGCAACATCAATGACAACTCATTGCTTGTCTATCATTATTACAATGAAAAGTTTGAAACTCTAATTCTTACTCATTCTTTGGAGCTGAGATGGGTGGAGAGTATAAAACAAGTTTGTTTTGTTGCGCACTTGATTAGACACTTGTATAACCAAATGCCCATTTCCTGAGAATAATTCTTGGCATTTACAAAAGGCAGGAGTCGGTACATAGTAGCATTCTCTTTACACCCTGCAATTGGAAATGCTGGTGTTTCCAGATAGATAAGAGTGGAGAGAGTAAACTATCCAGGTTCTCATGGGTAAGTATCCCTTGCTTTTTTTTGAGCAATGACAATGTGGATTCTGAAAGGCATTGCATAACCTACTCTTAGAAAGGCTATCTCATCATTTGGGTGGTATTGTGCTTGTTAGAAGCAAGTCCCTGGGTCTATCCCATACTCAAGGGCAGGGACTTATACCATAGCATGAATTCCAGGAAGCTAGGATCACTGGACACTGTCTTATCTAGAAGCTACCCACCACAGTGATTTATGTTGTTCCCTAAGAATGAGCATGGCTTTGATTCTTTTAACCCTTTCCTGCTTTGGGAACCATGAATGGCATGCCCATCTGGACTTCAGTGCCTTGCCAAACTTCTTTTTCAAAAGGGATGAAAGAAGGAAACCAAGGGATGGGCAAATTCTGCTAAAAACAGTTTCCACTGTGAAAATGATTTAAGTTGTCATTGCATGTATCCACTGACAGTGGATTGTGAAGAGGACTCCAATTACTCCTGTCAGCTTGTCTGAACATCAGTTTCTTGATGACTTACTTTATAGCCGCCTAATGAATACATTAAAAATAGAACTCTAGAACTTGGAGACATAGAAGCTGCATATTTAGACACTGGACTCCTTTCCCATCCCCCACTTTGCAAGAAGCTTTGGTGATAATTTGAGATCATTCCAAGATTCATTTACATTATCTTAATGTGCATTTCAACATTATCCATCTAATTTTGATACAGATTCCTCAGCAAAAATTAAGCCACCTCCTAATTGAATTGACTGAGTTATTATTATCATCTTCTTGTGGCATAGACTGTAGGAGGGAGGAAAGGAGGGAATAACCTGTATTAAGAGGGTCTATGGATGAATGTTGGAATATAAACAGACATAGATGTCATATTTTCAAGCAGAGCTGTGGAATATAGAATTTTGTAGAGGAAAAAGTTTAAAAATAGAGCTGTAGTTATATGACTACTATCTCCTCCTCTTGTTTCCTTTTGTGCAGATTGTCTCCCAGAGAAAGCTTTCCAAGTCTTTGCTGAAGCAGGGGAACACAGCAGGGAAATCCTCCATCACGGTGAGCCTTCCCAGACACCCTTTCTGCAGCCTCTGCCTAGCTGTGGTACCCAGTGGACTGACTGGTCCACACCACACCTAGAAGCAGACTCTCTGCCTACTGGGAGTCCATGCTACAACTGCTGAGCTGTCCCAGTCACCTCTGTGTGTTTTCCTTCTTTCCCTTTCCTGACAATGTAATCTCAATCCTTCTACCCTGAAGAAAAATGGGAAAGGCAAAGTATTTGGAAGTGAGGTCACTCATTTCTACTAAGCACTTCTGCAATTGCAATACACTTTAGTAGAGGAGAGTGTGGTGGTGTTGAACATACGAAGAATGTGAAACTGCCTGGGGTCTTCATATTGTCAAAGCTACCTGTCTCTTTAATAACATTTAGTTCAAGGTTTATTTTGTTGCCTAAGAAGCAGACAGTCCATCACTTAACACTCCTCTTACACAGTTTCAAACTATGCTGTCTGATTCAGTAGCCACTAGACACATGTGATTATTTAAGGAAATAAAGTACTTAAAATTAAAGCAAATACTCAGTTCTTTAGTCACACTAGCCATATACTGAGTGCTGCTATATAGGGTGGTGCAGAGTATAGAGCATTTTTAGTATCACAGGTTGTTCTACTGAGAAATGCTGAAAGTATTTCTAAATAGGAGACTAAAGTTTCATTCTGGTACTTTACCATCTTATATGAGAGCTTTTCTGAAAGGTAGAGAAAACAGTATATCTATTTAGGTATGTGTGTGGGAGAGAAGAGAGAGAAAAAGAGAAAAACAGACAGAGACAGAAACAGAGACACAGAGAGGCAGAGAGAAAGCAAAATTCAAATTGCTAGGAAGGCTAATTTCCAGGAAGCAACATTCCTTTCTTTTAACACTCGTTTTTAATTTGAGAGTGACTGATTTATTCTTTTTAAGCAAAGTAATTTTTTTTAAGTTCAAAAGAGCTCCCAGTAGTGAAAGTCATGGCCATTCTCATATGAACTTACCTGAGTTTGTTGCTTGAATATTTTACTTATCCTTCTATTTTTGTGATGCTGTGGGTTAACTTTACAGTACCACTGAGCTACACCCCTAGCCCCTTCTGCTTGAATATTTTAAATGACACTGCAATGTTGAAGCTTTTTTCCGAGTGCCATGTTCAATAATGAATCAACTAGTCTTTAAGACCCTAACAGTGTTCTAAAAAACCATGGATCCAAAGACTTACTCCCGGGCTGGGGATTTGGCTCAGTGGTTTCGCCACCTGCTGCGCAAGTGCAAGGACCTGAGTTCGATCCCCGGTACCAAAAAAAACAAAAAAACAAAACCAAAGACTCACCCCCAAAGCCTACAACCCCTTTATGAAATTTGTCATAGGTTTTTCCCTAGGAGGGACCCCCCCCAAAAAAAAACCTAATGTTGCTGCCTGTTTACTAAGAAGACATCTTAGAAATTTTCTTCTTTTATATACATATGCAAAATTTTAATCTTCTTTTTACTTTTAAATATTTAAATACTCCTCTTAATCTCAGGTCCTTGTGTCAAAACATTGGCTTAAATAGCTTCAGCAAAATACCTGAAAATGTGTGTGAGATTTTTGAGGCCTGTTCGGCTAGAAAAGATCATAACTTTTATTATCTTTCCAGAGGTATCTGTAACTACAAAATAGCTAAGAGCCACCACTCAAATGCAGTGTAAAAGTCACTAAGATACTAAGAAACAAAAGAGAACTGAATAAAAAAATACAAATAGGATTCCTGAATTATTAAAAGGCTCTTGAGTTTTTCCCATATACTTGGACTCAAGTTTTAAATTGTAAGTTGCTCATACTTTTTTTTTTAGTCTGTCACTCTTTAGACAACCTTTTTAGCTTTAACATTAACTGTAAATAACTTAAAGTTTTCCAGAGCCTACCGGTGAGTATTCAGATAATAGAAAAGTTGAGCTCAGATAAAATGGAGATACAATTAAATTAAATTTTAGTATCCCAAAATGATCAATTTGATATGGATGTTCATGTGCTGTGGTCTCTGAATACACAGTAAAATCCTAGCCTTATATATATATGTGATTTCACCTATATACAATTAGAGTGACCTCCAGATTTTTGCTGATTTTGTGGTTATTGGGTTTTTTTCCCTTTTTCAAACTTCTGCTCCAAGGCTTTGAGATTCACTGGCTATTATATGTTGGAAAGTGACTTATGAAAGAGCCTCTTAGACTGTATTATCTTTTAACTTACTATAGATTTTTATCAGGAATTCTCAGGGTTTAGATCCTATGTTCTCTCTCCTGCTCCCTCCCTCTCTCTCCCCATCTCTCCCATCTTCTTCTCCCTCTCCCCCTCCTCTCACTCTCACTCTGTCTCAGAAAGCTCAAGGACAGTCTTTTGCAAAATAAGAATTAGAATATTTCTTTGACAACCATACAACCATTGTTCTGGAATAGACAGAGATCAGTTTATTCCCACATTCCTTGTTGGTCTGACTCAAAGAATAGAGAACTATTACTGTTCTTACCACTTTGTAATTTCCCAAGTAGGAACAAAATATATATATATATATAGTTATTCGTGGAGGTACCATCCAATACCAAGTGACCTTTAAAGGAAAAAGCTCTTCCTAACTGCTGCTCCCAATATGTTTCTATTGGGAGTTCTATCTCTCATAGTCTTATCTCTCATAGTCTCATATTAGCATAAAAAGAAGTCTAGTTATCTAGTGCTGTCTCTTCTAGGGAATTCCCTTTAATACCTGGAAATAGTGTGCCATGGTCACTAGATTTGTGGAAAATCTCCTTGACCAACATCTGTCCTTGATTTTTGCTGGCTCATAGATTTCTGGTCCATTCCCACTGTAGCTGATGTGTGCTTTGTCCTTTAGGTGATTGCTGAAGAATTATCTGGCAATGACGACTATGTAGAGCTTGCATTCAATGCACGGAAATTGGATGACAAGGTAAAATGTTTGGCATTAACCTTACTGAAGGAAGTAATAAAGCTAGCACACATGGTTTAATCAGATTTATCCCTGCAGCTGTTTTTATCCTTTCAACCCATATTATTAAACCGATCAAAGTTTACAGAGAGGTCTGCAAAGTAAAACTTTTCCCAAATTGAGAAACAGTTAATGAGAAGGGGATGGGACTGTAATTAAAACAGGACATTTTTATTACATTAAGACTTCATTTGTTTCCAAATGCCATAGGTCAGATGCACAAGAAAATTTGATTTAACCCCTTTGTAAGGGACATTATAAGAGAAAAGAGAAGACGTGAAAAGGAAGAAGAGTGACATTTATTAAACATCTGTTTGGCAATTACAGGGATAAGAGCTTTTCATATATATCACATCCAGTCCTTTGCACAAAGCCCCATGTACCAGGAATTATTAACACTTTTTCAGATAAGGAAAGAGATTTAAAGACAAAATACCTTGTCTAATGTCACTGTATGCATTAATCCAGAACCTCTGAGTAACAGACACCAAGACACAACTATATATGCAAGGATTTTACTAGCAAAAATGTCTGTGTGGAGAACTTAAAGAGAAAGTCGGAAAAAGCCAACAGACCTCCCCCGCAAAAAAATGTCTGACCATGAATGAAGAAGCAAGGGAACAAAGTATGGGTGGAAAGCTCCTGGAATGACACACAGACTAAGGAAGTTTCAGGATGTCTTAAAGCCAGAGTCAGCCTCCGGGACATCCCACATCTCCAAGAAAGGATCCTGCTTTAATATCCCATCTGCACTCAGTGACTGGCTGGGAGCAGCCCCCTGAAGCCTGGCCACAGTGCAAATGCAAGGATGAATTTCAGAGCTCAGCAGTCTGTAACTCTCAGTCAGTTACATTCCCTGTGGCTGCAGGTCTTCGAGGCACATGTCCACAGCCACTGCATCCTACTAGTAAGTCTTTTTACCTTTTTATTTTTTGAGACAGGATCTCACTAAGTCTCTAAGTTGCTCATTCTGGGCTCAAACTTGCTATCCTTCTGCTTCAGCTTACCAGAGTGCTAGATTACAGTCATGTACCATCATGCCCAATTGGGAGTGAGCTTTTAACTCTCACCTCCCTCAACTGTTCTGCTTCTTCTCTTTCATTGTCTCCTCGAGTTTCAGAAGAGTTCCCAAAACTGCTCTACAGTGTCTTCCCCAGTTCAATTAAGAACCGTTGCCTCAGTATGTAACAGTTTTAGGATACTCACTTAATAACCTATAATGGTTTTTTTTTCCATTTAGTCATCTCTGAAGTACTTCTAATGTACCAAGCAACTGATTTACATTACAGTGCAATGCAAAGGGACTTGGAGGTTTGCTAGTGGGACCATTAGCTCTGAGGTGTTTGAACAGTGTCCCTTTAGTTAGAAGAATACTTCCTTGTGAGCTGAAAGAGCTTCTGCAGCTCTTCATTCAGTGCTAATGACAATTTCTACCACTGGCTGAACTGATGGTCCAAGGCTGTAGCCACTACCAGCCTCAGAACCCCAGTCATTCACAATAGGACTGTGTAATTTTCAGACTCCTGGTCATCCAGAAAACAAAGCAGAGGCCCTTACTCCATTTTTGACTGGTGGTAAATGGCCTCAGGTAGAAAGAGACCAAAGTCACAGAATCAGGGTATAAGATGATATCATGAAGATCAGCTCACACAAGTTTTTCAGGAAACGAAGGCTCAGCAAGGTCTACTGACTTACCCAAGGACACATTACCACTGCTTTGGTTTTCTAGTGCAGCCTAACAAACCACCTAAAATCCTAGTGACTTACAACAAATATTTTATTGTATCAAGTGATTTGGGGAGTCAAAAATTCTGTCAAGGGCCGGGGATTTAGCTCAGTGGTTCTGCTGCCTGACTTGCAAGCGCGAGGACCTGAGTTCAATCCCTGGTGCCAAAAAAGAAAGAAAAAAAAATCTGTCAGGCTTCAACTGGATCTTTCTTCTCCTTATGATGTTGATGGCAGGTAAGCTTGTCTACAGAGTGTAGGCTAGCTTTACTCACATTCCTGGCACATGGGTGGCCAAAAGTCTAGGTCAGCTGAGACAGTCAACCAGTGTACCTATGTGGTGGTTTAGTGGAACCATATTTCCTAGAGTGTGCCTTGGTTGTCCTAGAAAGAGCATCCCAAGAAAAGCAGGTGGAAGTTTCATGGCCGTTTCTGATATTACCTTGGAAGACATGCATCATCATTTCAACTGCATTTGTTGGTTACAAGTCATAAGGCCAGCCCAGATTTAGGAGAGGAGAGCTAGACTCCAGGCAAAGTCATATTGTACTGAAGCATATGGACAGTAAACATTGTGGTGGTCATCTTTGGAAAACTCAATTTGCCAAAATGTTTTTGTGATAGAACCAGAATAATGCAGTGCAATTATTTTATGTTACAAACAGAAAAAATATTTTCTAGAGGTTCTCAAAGAGGACCCTTTTCTAGCTTTTAGCATTAAGCAATTTTATAGCTACTTACATTGTTAGTAGTGGAACATATGTATTAATTGAGAAAATATCTCATCAGTAAAAGCCACTGTGAGATAAAGTTCTCTGTTTTCTATTGCATTCATGAATATCATGAAAATAACTGATTTCTAAATACATTTAATAACTGCAACATGAAAATGTGGGAAAGTATGCCATGTCTGCTTTAGACAAGAGTGATAGATCTGAACCCTCAGCCCCTTTGCAGTAACTTTGGCAGCACCTGTTATCTAAGTACCTCAAGTTGAAAGCCACTGCTCTAACCCAGCTGTCTTCCTACCTAAAGCCACATATATTTACACTCAATAATACCAGTGACAGAGGGATTCCATCAATTGCCTGTCTAAAATAAGAGTAAAGATGGATGTTAAATTGTGCTTAGGATGTGTAGGAGACATGGTAGTTTTGCCATGTATTTTAGGAAAAAATGAAACCACAGAGAAGGAAGGTATGGGTGTGCTTTTAAAGTGGTGTTCAAAATCCTTAGATCCTTTCAGGAGAGTTCATGAGGTTAAGTCAATTGCCATAATAATACCACGGTATTCGTTTCTTTCTTCATTCTCACATATAAACAGTGGAGTTTTTCAGAGGGTAGATGATACTTAATAGCACAAGACATTGGATACAGAAACAGATATGAGAATCTTATTGCTTTCTATTAAGCCAGTCACTAAATCGATTTCCAAAAATGTAAAATAATATCATTCTCGGTATTTTTAAATCTGGAAAATATAATTATTTTTCATTTAAAATGCTGTTTTTATTATTATGTAATGAGATTTTAATATAACAAGTGAATATTTTAAAATTTTATCATTCTTACAATGTGGTAATATTACTAGATATAACACACATAAACAAAAATTCTGAGAGGGAGGGTCCTCAATAATTTTTAAGAATATATAGAAGTACCAAGACCAACGTTTGAGAACCACTATTGGATGGTGCATAGGGAACACTTAGTACTTTTGCAGCACAATGACTGAGAAATGTCTCCTTCCTTTAGACAGAAGCAGTGATTTGAACTTTTCCAACGCTGTTCAGCAGATTAGAAGCCATCTATCCAGAATGGAAATCTGTAGTCTCTGAAATCTGAGAGGCCTTCACTGAGACCCAATATATAAAATAGATTAGGTTTGTAAGAAATAACTTATTTATCTAAAATTAGCACAATCCACTTAGTGGGAAGAGAGGCTTTCTAACTTCTAAGGCATATCTGTCACATTAGCAACCACTTAACAATCTAACAAATAGAGATGTGAATATAATAATCTCTTTGGAGCATTAAAGCTGACAAGGTATTTTTCCCCCTCCTTTTCCTGAGCAGGTATTCACATTGGTGTACTGAAACTGGTTGTCACACTGGTGGTCTCCACATTTGTAATATTAACCATTACAGCTGCTTTGAAGCTAATTTGATGGAGTGGTGTATAAGTAAGCAAATCTGTCTTCAAAGTAGAACATGGCAAACTTTTTTTGTAAAAGGGAAGATGGTAAAATTTCACACTTTGCTAGCCATATGGCCTCTGTGCTGTGATTTTACTCTCTTCACATATACCTGCCTGGGAACAGTGACCCAGTCTACATTAATGATAGAAAATCATAATTGTTGGGCATGTACAACATGCAGGTGTCAGGTATCTAATCTGCATTATCTCTAATGCTCATAACCATATTCCCAAAGGTGGGTATTTTTTCCATTTTACAAATAGAGCATAATGAAGTTAAAAATGTGCCCAAAGTCGTGGGCTAATAAGCTATATATTCTGGATATGACTCTGCATCTTTCATCCAATTTATTCCAAAAGTCTAATATTTTATTTTTGAGATTACTATCATGGAAATGCACTGTTTCACTTTTTTCTCTTTGTTTCTTCTTTTTAAACTGAAGTGAAATATTTGTGTGTATTTATAAAATACAGTGTGATAATTTGATGCATTGATGCAGTGTGTAAGGAAGATCAGGGTAATTAGTATTTTTATCTCCTCAAATATTTGTCATTTCTATGTGTTGGAAACCTTAGGATGCTTCTCTTCTACTTATTTTGGATATCTCATAAATTGTGTAGTTACTCTGCTATGCTGTAGAACACTAGAATTTATTTCTGCCTAGCTGTATTTTGGCATCTGTTATCTGACTTCTCTCTGTGCCTCTACCACTCCCTTCCCAGTTTCTTTTTTACTGTTTGTTCATTTTTTTGTACTGTTTGTTCATTTTTTAAAATTTAATTTTATTGGTACATTTTGGGTATACAATATAATGACATTCATCTTTGGAAATTTGCACCTTTACATAATTTCTCCTGGTTCTTATTTTTCCCCCTCCCCCTGCCCTCCCTTCAACCCCTCCATCCCTCCCTATTTACAAAGACTTTGTTTCCATTTTTTCATTTTCTCATATTAATCCCATTCCCTTCTATCCTTTCCCCTACCCCTCCCACTTCCTCTTCCCCTTTGCCCTTTTTCTTCCTATTTCTACTGTCCACTATTCCACCTTCTCACTTGACCAAATATCCTTTATATCAGGCCATATGGAAGAGTATTATGGTCTCCAGGATATTAAAGAATTTCACTACAGTAGAACTTCAGTAAAATACCCAATTCATTGATCTTCATTTCACCAAATTGTCCCAAAGGCCATTTTAATGCTGATGGCCAAGCAAAGAGAGCTGAGAATTCCAGAATAAAGTGACCATACAATTAGACCTAGAGTTGTTCTTTGGAAGCTATAAATATCTGAATGTACACTTGATGTTTTTGAGCTGCTTGTGAGCTGTTTTGATTCTTGAAATCAGATGTCCCCTTAATAGTAATAATCCTTGATATTTACATAGTGCTTTACAAAGTGTCTTCCTGCATTCTGTCTTCTAATAATCATAGCAGGCAGTATTTCTGACTGTTAAGCATGTGCCAGGTGCCAGATTCATGTGCATCAGTTTCTCTGCTTTCCCTACACCACTATGAGGCAAAGAGTGGTATTCTTCCCACTTACTGGCAAGAAACTGAGACTTGGAGGAATTAAATCTCTTCTCCAAGACCATCCAGATTTATAGGTGGTGGATTTGGGATTTGAAAGGAATTCTAAAACTAATGTGCTACATATTAGATTTTCAGATACTCGAAGGCAGGGACTCTATTTGGTCTTTATTTGCTTAATTTATTCTGTGCCCTCCAGACATCAACTTTATGCTAACCCTATTTTACAAAGAATATGAAGTAAAACAGAGCATTTAAATGTATTACCAAATGAAAAGAATAGGATACTGAATTGAACACAGAGGATGACTACATATACATATTTTTAAAGGAAGAAAGAAAATTATATCAGATTCTAAAGAAGATTCTAGAAGATATGTACAGAATTATGAGTAGGCTTATGGTTTCTTTTCTTCTCCTTTTTGTCATCTTTGTATTTTTTATATTTTCTATTTTTAAATAAAATGATTATAGCAAAAGTTTTAAATTATCAATAAAAAGGAACAGTAATTGATAGAGTTCTTCCACTGTGGTCAGCAGTTTTTGAGTATAATTCACAACCTCATTCCCTGAGGGACTGATAATTTATTTAAGGAGGCAAAGCCTGAGCTAGTAGAGAGGGAGCCCCAGGGCACACAGGAACAAGCTAATGTGGTTCACATCTACCAGGAAAGGGAGCAGAGAGGGAGGTTCCAGTCTTTTTTAAGATGAGTGTAGAAATAGAAAGAAGCCTGAGAAGAAAATGTCTTGCTAAATGTATAGAGAAAGGAATCAGCTAGAAGTGCGTCTGGGAAAGAAATAGGATATCTGTGGGAAGAGACCAGGTCTGTGGGGCAGGCTTGTGATGAAAGCAGATATTGTGGGTTTTTGACAAGGTAAAAGTGTGATAATCCAGTACTTTTAGAACTAGAGCAGAAAGATATATTCAAAACACTGGGTGTTGGCAAAGCATGGGGTTTAGTTCCTGATTGGGTAGGGAGGAAGAGAGTTATTCCACCTCCCATCTTCTCTCTATCTGGTTAATCCTACAAAGTTTCTAGATGGGTAGTCTTAATTAGGGAGCCAATCATATTATTTTCCTGCTCAAAATTCTCCAGTGGCCCCCTGCTTCCTCAATGAACACTATAACAGTATGTCCTAAAATCTAGACACTATGGAAGATGCAAAGGAAGTAGCAAGAATATAAAGGAAAATAAAATATAGTTCCTCTTCTCTGAGAATTTATAATATACTGGGCAAAAATCAAATGTACAAGAAGGATGTAGATCGATTCTTCTTTCAGTAATGAAGCTCCTGTTTGTTTTACATCATTCTCCCACTGAAAACAACTATAAGCACTAGAAAAGAGACATCTGTTTGAAAGTCCTAAGGCAGTCAGATCTGAGGGCCAAGAAACTGGAAGAAGAGAAAGCCATGGAAGTGATTCAGATGTCCTGGACAGATTTCCTGCCCAAAGCTGATTTCTGAAATAGCATGGATATAGAGGCTGGGAACCCCATCAGAAAATAGCTAGAAAGAACAGAGAATCTGAACACCAGTCTGGTTACTTCCTAGGCCTGGGAAAGAAAAAACAGAATTCAAGGTAATTAAGAGAGTTAGGATGCTTCAGAGAAGAGAATCAGTTCAACATCCAAGGGGCTTATCCTCCCATGACATTCACAGATTGGCAAATAGCAGCATGAAGGAAGTTGAAGGAAAGCCTAGAGCCAAGAGATAATGGAGATTAAACCAAGCCCTGGAGAGTTTCACAAATATAAGTGACATTGAGACTGGCCAAGGAGGAGCAGCCTTCGTAAACACTAAGGCTTTCAGTTAGAGCACTCTAAAGACTAAACCCAAGGACTTAAGGAATCAGAAATACATTGGGCTTTTTATTAAAGGCTTCTGAAGAAATCCAGCCTCTGTATAGCTTAATCCTAACTGAATTTAGGGGACTCCCCTCCCACCACCACCAACTGTTTGCTAAAAGCTAAAGATTCATCTAAAACCTTTATAATTTTTCTTACATGGTGTTTATTCAAAAAGTAACAAGAAGCAAAACCAAGAAACAGATAATGAAAACAGATCCTTAGGTGGTCTAGATACTATAGTCATCACATATAGGCTTCATAACATTTTTTTAAATTGATACGTGTTTACAATACATAATATTTACATTCCCTGTGTGGAGTTTTCATATGTACATAATACATCTTCATTCTTTTTTTCATCCCCTTTCCCTCTTTCCCTCCCCTCCTTCCATCTCTTGATCCCTTCCCCTTTGAAAAACATCTATCTCCCTACTTCCTATTATCTTTTATTTTGCTCCTTATTTATAATTTGGGTTTTTCATTACAAGAGAAGTCCTACGATATTTAAGTTTATGTGTCTGACATCTCACTTAGTATTAAATTCTCAAGGTGCATCCACTTTCCTACAGATGACTCAAGTTTGTTTTTCTTTATGGCACAGTAGTACTCCATTGCGTAGAAATACCACATTTTCTTTATCCAGTCATCTGTTGATGGACATACAGGCTTAACATGTTTAAAACATCAGATGTAGTAATTTCAAAGAACTGGAATTTCAACTGATGTTTGAAGAATGCCTTGGGGTTCCACCATTAGAAGCTCCTTATTCTAGCAAAGGGTGGGCCACGGGGATGAAGAACAAAGAAGAATGGTGTGCCTGATCACAGGGCAAGGAGAGGAGAGTGTGGGTGGAACAGGCACACGTGTTCAGGAAGAGATGAGGAGCTGGCCTCTGTCGACAATAGAAAGCCAGGGTTGAGTCATGTTGATTAAATCTCCCCAACTGATCAGGTTGAAATCAAATGCAGGAGGCAAAACTTACTTCTATTTATCTGTTTAGGATTTCTTCAGTAAATCTGACCCATTTCTGGAAATTTTTCGCATGAATGATGATGCAACTCAGCAGCTTGTGCACCGAACTGAGGTAAGAAAAGTCGTATTAGTTACTCCTGTGATTATAAATTGACCTGTTTTGAGAAACACTTTGTATTTTTCAAAATTTCATTCATTCATTCATTGTAGTGCTGGGGATTGAACCCAGGGCCTTTATACTGAGCTATATCCTCAGACATTGTTTGACTCTAAGATTTCCTGTAATGTTGGAAGCCAGTCTGCTCCCCAGGGAAAGTACATCCACTGGACTGATGTCGCGTCTATTAAGCCACCCCATCAGTTGCCATTTGGTCAAGATTTCCTTCTCACCCTTTCTCTTCTTTCTCCAGCTGGCCCCAAACCTTGCATCTTCTCATACTAACCCCTGCTACCTACTTTTTCATATACACATTCAGCAACTAACCCCAATCTTCACTTTTTTATTTTACTTACAAACCAGTCCAAAAGAGATTCTGTAGTGCACTAATAAGAAGGAAATGGAATAGCTGTGGTGAGTCATTTGGAGCTGAGAGAGGAGCCTTTTGTGGGTATATTGCAGTGATGAAGAAAGGAGAAACTCCCATGATTTTCATGGGATGATAGTATAAGTGAAATTTATTTTCAAAAAGCAACAGAGTTGAAGCTTCAGTCAGGAAAACTTTTCCTGACATCTTAAGGAAGACCAGAATTAAATAGTCTTGGATGGGCTAGTTGTGGATATCATCTGGCATACAATTGGAATCTAATAAAACATGTTTAATAAAATGAATGAATGAATGGAATTGAGTACAGATAATGCATCTACTACATTGTGATTCTCTGGAACTTAATCCTTAGGGAATAAACTAAAATCCTACTACCATAGTTACCTTGAATATCATCACCACTGAATACAGTCTCTTTTATATATAAAGATTCTTTTGATACAATAAACTTTTAGGAGAAGTAACTAAATCTTAGGAAAAAGCTTCAGTAGTATTCATTCATACTTTTGGTCCAGTCAGTGAGCAGCAGCTTTAACTGGAAAGAAAGGCTATCAGTAACATATTTTTGGACTTCTTCTCTCACAAGATCTTTTTCTTTGCTCCTGATAGCACTTCTTTTATTATTAGTGTTGGTAAATTTTCCTATTCCCAAACATCTCTATAAATTTGACTCTTACCCCAGTGTCAAGAGGTTCCTAAAGTTTCATGAGAGATGTTGATTGTGATGTTTTCCAGTCAGTCAAGCAACATGACATTGGTTTTTCAGTAGACACAAAATAATTCTCCTGGGAAAGCACAAACAGGAGCACATGTACATTCACAAACACATGGTTTAAATTTCAGAGGAAATTGATAGTTGAAATTTTATTCTGATAATTGAGTTTTTCAAAACTGCTGCTGTAACACATCTTTATTTCTTAGCATTTTCATGAAAAGGTGAGAAATTAAAATTAACCCAAACAGTTTTGTCTGCTCTTCCTTCTCACTATCACTTTGATCGTCCTTGGGGTATCAGAAGACAAGATAGAGTCACAGAGGAACATTATTTCTCTATTTTAACATATTAAATAAATTTAATAATATATCCATGATTTAATCAGTAATTTATGATTATATTAATAAGTTCAATAGAGAAGGAATCACTCATAAAATCATTATGCGTCACAGTTCACATCT
Organism: Heterocephalus glaber; assembly: GCF_053883595.1. Taxonomy (NCBI): domain Eukaryota; kingdom Metazoa; phylum Chordata; class Mammalia; order Rodentia; family Bathyergidae; genus Heterocephalus; species Heterocephalus glaber. The sequence continues at coordinate 7,620,771 of NW_028258324.1, read as the reverse complement.
GCGACACGACACAAAGGAGAAGAGATTATTGGGAATCAATATCCAGTTCAAACTCCAAGAAGGCCCAGAGGGCAATTATCCAAGACCCCTCAGCATGAGAGCATCATGAAGGCAGCCCAAACTGAAGCTTCTGTTGCTCTTTATTGATAGAACCAAGAAGCAAAGATAATGGACAAAAGAAGGACATCTGTGCAGGAATTCATTGTAGGGGACAGAGGAAGGACAGGGAAAGGTCAGGGTGGTCTGTTACATGATTGATCTTAGGGCCAATCTAACTGATAAATTGGGATATGGAGAGGAGAGGGCCAGAGCATTCATTCCTTAAGTCAATGTGTTTTGATCCTACTTGGACTTGTGGTTAGGACTACTTGGACTATGGTATCTTTTAATCTCAACCATCCATTCTAGGAGGTTTTGGGCATGTGGCTCCAAAAGTCCCTTATCTCTGAATATCCATCTCATGCATACCCTTGGCCAACGGCCCCACAATTATGTTATTTGGATAGAGAATTTTTTTAAACACTAAGAAAAATCAATATGACAGAATTCCATTTAACTTTGTCTATATGTACCTAGAACAGTGGTCCTCAAACTTTATGTATCAGAATCACCTAGGAGACCTGCCTACAAAGAATTGGTCAATAAGACTGGGTGAAGCCTAAGAATTTGTATTGTTAAAAAGTTTCCAGGTAATGTAGCACCTTCTGGTCCAGGAACCATACTTTGGGAACCCCTGCCCCAAGCTTTATAGTACAATGCTAGGTATAGAGAAGCCACTTACACATACTAAACCAAACTGAATTATTTGAACCAGGATGATGGTAAGACAAGACTGCTCAGAGCAGTTCTTGGGCAGGATTTAGCCAAGGTTTTCCTATGTTGTAGACTTAGTTCATAATCTGAAGAACTGCCCGGTTGTGTCTTTCCACAATGTTCTATGAGATGAGGATTAGCTATTGTAAGAATGCTTTGAGGATTTTTTCTTCTAGAAGCTTCTTTTTAGAATCTGATGTGACTCAAGGTCACAGATTACCAAATATCATCCTGTTCTTTAGCAGTAGAACTGTTCTGCCTCATCCTCCATCCTTGCCAAGAGTCTTTGCCTCTGCCGAACCCAAGGGAAGGGAATTTATGGCATTGGACTGACATTCCTACAGAGCTGGACTGGGGATTGATCCATTTTCAATAAGGGCCAGAGGCCTCCTCACCTCTTAAGTTCCAGTCCTTTTAGTATTGAAGGGATCATCCTCAGTATCCACATGCAGGACAGCACTGTTGTCATTATTCATGAAACAGTCAGGCCAGTGACCACAGGAGTTCTGCCCATAATAACCTGCTTAGTGGGTACCCTTAAAAGCTTTACTCATCCAAGTTTCCATTAAGGAACCTGTTCCCAGCAAATGTCCTTTTCATAAGTATCACAATAGCTTCTCAAACAGTTTTCAAGTTAAAATGTGAAAACGTCAGTCATCTCCCCTCCCCCCTTCACCACTCCTCTTTCTTTTCCCAGGTTGTGATGAATAACTTAAGCCCAGCCTGGAAATCATTCAAAGTATCTGTAAATTCTCTGTGCAGTGGAGATCCAGACCGCCGGCTGAAGGTCAGAAATCAATATAAAAAAAAAAAGTGATTTTAAAAATATATTTAACACTTCTCTTTCTTCTCAAGAATGTTAGGAAACCAGAACTATTGGTTGCATTTATTCAGCCTCTCACCTTTTAGCATCTTCCTGAAGAGCCACTGAGGCTCATGTAATAACCTGAAATAAATCCTAACTGTGTAATGTCATGAAACACTCTATGACTTCTCAGAAACAAAACTGTGGTGATAACTTCAGGGTATAATTGTGAGTTATTAGAAATGAAATACTTCTGTATCAATTATCTGTTGTTGCATAACATACTACCCCAACATTTAGTAGCTTAAAGCAAACCATTTTGTTTAGTTTGTGATTCTGTATATCTAAGTAGCCTTAGGTTAGTCTTATGTTCACTCCTGCAGGTACAGATGGTCAGCTGCCTCATGAGCAGAGTGGGTCTTCTTCTAGGGTTGGCTGCTGTCACCTGGAATGATTTAGGTGGTTGGGCCATATGGCTCTCAAATATTCCAGATTCAAGGGTGAGGACATAGATTCCACCTCTTAATGGCAGGAGCTACAAAGCACTGTGACCATTTTTTCAGTATCCCACAAATGCTTTAGAACACTGTGAGTATATAGAAGTTGGAAGAAAATGAGCATGTGGAGGGTTGGAAATCACCAAAGAAAGACAACTGGTGGCATGTTAGAAGCAGACTCCAGGAGATGCTCCCTTTGGTCCATGGGCTGACCCCCTCTCTGCCTTGTAAACCTGGAGATTCCATATTACTAATAACCTAGAACTGATCTCATGAATTTAGTATGATTAAGTAACTCACTGGAGACCAGTGCCTCTACATTGAAAGGCCAATTGATGGATATCCAGTGAGAAATGTGCCTATCAGGCAGACTCAGCAGCCACATCAGCTTCACTAGGACATTTGGTTGTGGGTGAATAATAGGGGAGAGAAATGTTAGAAGATGACTGTTACAGCCTCAGAGCAGCATCAGAGATACTGGGTCATCAAGAAGTCAATGGCTTCAGATGCTGAAAGTTGGGGCATCCACCTCCACTATGGGAATAAAGGTTCATCTGGTGTTAGATGGCCACTTAAGATGTTTGCCTTTGTAACTTTGCATTTCCCTTACTCCTTTCACCCCAAAGGCCTGGTTCTGATGATAAAATTCTTTTGATTTTTCAATGTTGTTAGATTAGAATTCCTTCTGGTTGGTTTGACCTACCCTCTTTAAGGTGACTTTGTATATCTTTGCTTGCACCCATTCTGGATGAACTTTGTGATTGAACTCTCAGTGGTTGAGGTCACACAGGTCACCTCTTCCAAAGTTTAATGAGCTTTGTGTACGGTGTTTACCTTCTGTGAGTACTGAGCCTAGGCCTCAAAAAACCCTTGCAGTTTCTACATTTCCTTCTTGGAACCCAAGGTCACTGTGTGTATTCATTCTGGGCGGACTTGTGGTGGAATTCTCCTGCTTTACTTCCATGTTCTTCAGCAGCATGTCAGAGTCCCTAAGAGCCAAGGTATTTCAAATCTAAACCCCAACTTAAAACTTTTTTTGTGCCAAAATCAAGATTTCTGGTTGTTTAGACCTTTAGGTGGAAGTGCCTATGCAAGACAGCCAAGAGCAACTGCTTCAGGATTGGCATGGCCATTGTCACCTAGACTCTGAGTAGCACTATCCCATTCCCAGGGAGAAAAATGGCCCTGCTTGACCAGAAATAAAGTAATACTTCCTTTAGCCATAGATCAGTTTTGTCATAGGGTGTTATTACACGGATAAAAGAAGGTTTTCTGTAATCAAATGAATAAGAATGCAGAAAAGGAGTACTTTTTTTGCTCTTTGAGTGCTCTGCAGTCTCTGTAGGAACAAGTGACAGTAAAAGGGATAGATCAATAGATGGATCCTGTGTTGAAAAATAAAATAAGTGAAGGTTCTGGGTTCAATCATCAGTACCAAAACAAAGCACTGTTAAATTCTCTTAAAGCCCTCTTCTCCAGAATGAAGTGGTACTGTACTGGCAGGCAGCAGCTCTGTCCATATGGGTGTTATTCTTCCCCAATGTCCTCACCCCCCAAAAATTAGAAAGTGAAGTTTTTGAACTCCCCATCATCCCAATAAGGTTTTATGTCTTTCTTTCTGATGTATCCAAGATCCCCATAAAAATCAAGTTCATAAATAACTCACTTTTTTGTTGTTGTACTGGGGATCAAACTCTGGTCCTTGCGCTTGTGAGGCAGGTGGTAGAACCACTGAACTAAATCCCCAGCCCTAAATAACTCATTTTTGGGATTTTATTTATTTATTTCCTGGGGGAAAATCAAAGCAATATTTAAGTAACTCTTTTCAAAATTGATGTTTAACTTATTTATTACGGAAATGTTCAAACATGGGTAAAAGTGAAAGGATGACATTATGCCCTCCATACCCATCACACAGCTTCAGCAGTTCTGAATAACACCCAACTTCACATCACACACTCTCCAGGCACCCATTTCCCCTGTTGTTCTTCCCACCACTGGATCATTCTGCACAAGTCCAGGCCAAGTGGACACATCCAGTAATCACAGTAAGCACAATGCTAGGGCCCACAATACTTTTAGGAACATACAAACGTGGTTTACTTTATCTTGAAATCAGAAAGGAAAAATTAACTTTTAAGATTGAATGAAATGGTTTGCACATTTTTCTTACATCAGAAAACAATGACATTTTTAGGGCCCATGAAAATCTATTATGGTGGAAGAAACCCAAGACGAAAAACGTATGTGGGGCCAACAAAAGTAGTAATGTGGCCATGTCTCACACATAGTATCATCTCATCTGGAAAGATTTCAGTATGTGTTGCTAAGGGATAAAGAATCTTTATATAAACATAACCACAAAGCTGTTATCATACCTAAGCATAATAACTGTATATCCTCAGTGCCATCAAATATTCTGCCATTATTCATATTGGCTTGATTCTCTCCTTTATCAGCAATTGTTTTCTTTTTGTTTTTGTTTTACTTTTACTTTTCACTTTTTTTTTTATTCTACCAGTACATGTTTGCAGTATATCATGAATACCTTCATTGTGGGTAGTTGGTACATGTACATGACACATATCATTTCTTTTTACATCCTTTCCCTCCCTCTCCCTTCATCTTTTTGTCCCCTTTCCATTTTCCAAAGATCTGTCTCCATGTTTCTTATTCCATATCTTTTATTTTGCTCTCTGACTTATTTATACTTTGAGATTTTCATATAAAAGAAACCATGTGATTTTTAAGCTTGTATGTCTGATTTCTTTCTTTTAACATTATGGATTAAGATATAAGCAGAGTCCAGGATTACATTTGAACAAGTTGTCTCAAGTTTCTTTCATTGGTTGGTTGTCTCTCCCTCTTTTTTTCCTGGCATTTTCCATAATAATATAATAATTTTAAGAATAAACTGTTTCATCATGTAGCATCATTCTCTTTCCCGTATATGAGTAGTTGGGACTTCATCAGATTCAAGGTCTGGTTTCAGGCAAGAATGTCCTTAGAATTATTAACAATTCAAAGAATATTTATATGAGTGTTTCAAAATATTTTATTTAATATCATTCTTTTGAAATATTTGACTGTTATGGCTTATATAAAGATGTCCCCCACAAAACTTCATATAGTCATAGGTGGGGCTTTTCAGAGGTAGATGGATCTAGGGTGTTTGATGCTGGGATCACAGATGTGATGCTGGAATTGATTCAAAGTGTGATGCTAGGATTAAGGCTGCCCCACTCTAGGAATGATAAAAATATAAGGAACAGAAAGAGGGTCATTGTTGGTTGCTAGCTGCTTGTTGCCTTTCTGTCTTCTGCCTACCATGTTTCTCCTCTTTGATGTCCCTCTGCCATGCCACCCTGCCTTGGAACCAGCCAACTATGAACTGAAACCTCTACAAACTGGAAGCCAAGTAAACTGTTCCTCCTTTAACTTTGGGTGTTGGGTATTTTGTCTCAGCAACAAGTAAAGTAACTAAGACATTGACCAATGAAAACTTCAAATTGTCTCTTACATTCTTTTAACATAAACCTAGTATAGTAGTATTTAATAGTTTCCTTGCTTTCTGGAATGATTTTTTTGCTATTCGTCAATTTTGAAATTCATTTCCTCCAAGATATGTATCTTTATATGGAGAGTGAGTTATGCTTTAAAGTCTCTTGAAATCATTCCTCCCTGTAGTTAAAACTCTAACTATACAATTGTCAGATTTGTTTCATTTTGTTTTCAGATTTTAGAAATTTTTCTTCCAATTCAATTTTTTATAATTATATAAAATGTTTACATGGTTCCAAAGATAAAATTACAAAACAAAGCATGTTTAGAAAAGTTAGCTTTCCTTCCTGTTTCTTCTACCTTTTGCCATTTTTTATAAGTAGTCATCTTTAATATGGTTTATACTTGGTAAAGCCAGCTCCTTCCACTTCTGTATTCCTTGTCTGTCCTGGATGTTTTTCCTGTTTGTTACTTCCATTTCACTTTATAAACAACATATTAAATAAACTATTTGTATTTTGTATTGATGCAATTTGTGTTGAGATTGCTTTAAATTCATGAATTGAACCGAATATTCTCTTTTTAATACTATCTTACTACCCTGGAACATGGCACATCTTTCCATTCATTCAAGTCTCCTTTTGTGTTTTCAAGAGTACCTAATGATTTTCTCTTGCAGATTTGGAACATCTAAAGTTTATGCCCAGTTATATTGTTTGCTAATTTATTTATTTTGCTATTATAAATGTAGTCCTCCATTACACCTTCTGTATTTCTGAAGGCCATAAAATTTTGTTTTCTTAAAATCCTATCTCATTAAGTTCTTACATGGCTTGTTTATAGTAATTTTTCTATTAATTTTGAGGGCTTTTCAAATATATCATCTGAAAATAAGGATAAATTTTCCCCTTCTTACTTATCTCTTATGGCTCTATTTACTTCTCTTCTTTTACTGAATGGATGAATACATCCAACACAGTGTTAAGTGGTAGTAGATATAGGAGGCATCTGTGTTTTATTCATGTGTTGTGGAAAATTCTATAGTGACAGACATTAGTTTTTAAAGTACTCTGATGGTGTCAGAAGCTCAGTGCTTTCTCAGTCATATCTACTCAGCCTGAGATTCCTATGATATTTAACACACTTTAATACATTAAATATCAAGAGAAGATTCTTGCTTGTCATGGCAACCCTATATGTAACACAGCACATTAAAGTGTCATCTGAACTATTTAGAAGTCACTATTCACCTTTCTGTGTAGATTTAGGATTATATTTAATATTGGTGGTTTAGTGAAATTATATACGATTGTCAACTAATTTGAAGAGCCACTAAGGAAAAAAAAAATGGTCTCAACAAAAGTGTAACTCAGTGCTTTCTTTTCAGTATGTCATTAGCAAGAAAATGTGTTCCTCTTAGATTCAGTGAAGTACGTATTAATCATTTCCCTTGATTTTTTTAAATCAATACATTGTTAATACCTAATCTATACATGTCAGGAGGCAATGCTGTGTTAAGAAGATTCTTACACTCAGGAGTCTTAGAAGAGAAGATGGTGGGAAGTCCCCATCAGCAACCATTTATCAACACCCTAATAGTGCCCACTACTGAGGAACATGCTATGCCAGAACAGCATTGACAAGCACCAGCTCAGCATCCCGAGACCAGTTAGTCACATGTGGTAGAGGGCCATTTTCTCTCTCCTTTTCTTTTCTTTCTTCTTTTTTTTTTGTAGCAGGGATTGAACTTAGGATCTTGTGCTTGCAAGGCAGGTAGTGACACTACTGAGCTGAGTCCCCGGCCCAAAATATGATGATTTACCTCTATTTTCTGCATTAGTACGGCACCTCATTTCTTTTGGTACCAGGGATTGAACCTCCTTTTCTAATATCCAAACCACCTAGGTAGCTTGGAGACACCCCTATACAGAGCTCATCCAGCATCCTCTGAGTTGGGTGGATACAGATAGAAGGTATTTGCCTTGAAGAGGGAACTAAAGTGATAGGTACAGGTAGTTTCAGTGTCCACTCACCCCCATCCCTTATGTAGGTGATTAATTGAGGTCATGATGGGTGAGCAAATAACACATGCCCAAGCCAAAGAAAGTAAGAGAATGAAAGGAGAAGCAGCTAGCACCCTAGATCCAAAGTAGAGATGAGTAAAACCAGGAACCCACAAAGGAGTGAGAGCAGGTCCAAACACAAGTTTAAAGCAACCAACAAATGACACTGTCACACACAATTCATCTTGCTTGTCTTTTTGCCCTCTCTTGGGCTGCCATGCATGATTAATTTCAAACAGTCATGTTCACAAGGTGCCTTCTGACACTCCCAAACTTGCACTCCTGACCAGTCAGAAAAGTGCTGTATTGAATGACAATCCCAGACTGGTAGCCCTGAAATTATCACGTTAATAGCTCTCATATACAGTGTTGTTGTAGGCTATTTGTCCAACACATGTTGAGAAATACTGTCCTCTTACTGATTCTGCAAACCTAGCTAACTTGCTACTCAAATAGTTCAGCACTTTTTCTGTCTATATATGCATATGCTCTGTTTTTGCCTTATATAAAATCCTTAGCCTTTGTCCTTTAATTACTTCCAGCTATCCGTGTCTTCCCCTTCTCATGTGTGACCAAGCCATCTTTAATAAGAATTGTATCTTTTCTACAACTTCATCATTTTTGCTTTGGACTCAAAGCCAGATTGACACTCACCTGCCAGATGGATTTGACTCCTCAAGTGCCTTAGAGTTTGCCTTAGCCCTTCCCTTTATTTGCTTGATACTTGTAACTCCTGAATCCTTATGTTCCTATTATTCTGTTTCTGAACCTTTAGGCTTATTTACCAAATTTGTTTTCTTCCTTTCCTTTTTCATGCTGATTTTCTCTAATCTTCTAGCTCTTACTGATTGGAAAGGAAGAAATCCCATTCAAGTTCTAAACCCCAGATCTCATTCTTGACAGTGGCCCTAATTTAACACCATAATGTTCCAAATCCACTGAAGTAAAAGGCACCCCTGGCCCCACAAGTTCCTCTTCTGAGGTCTGTAATCAATACTGGGTCATGGAAGAGCAGTGAGCAGCTTACAGAGGGTTAATTACGTAGGAATCAAGGCTCCTTCTGAATTAGGAGAAAAATGTTCTCTTTGTTTTAATAATCCTTCCTTTTCATTAATATTTTTTCCTTATTTTACAGATGAGAAATTCAAGACTCTGTTTTAGAAAATTACTTAAGATTACACAGCTAAGTTAACACAGTCTTAGTTTAAACCTAGGTCTCTCATGCTCCATTGTCTCTGTTCTGAACTATTAAAAGATAGCTAATATTTACTGAGCACTTACCAGGTACCAGGAATTGTGCTGAACACTTAAATTTTTTCAATGAACTCAGTAATTATACTAGGTTAAACAATCTTGCAATAACAACCCCCCCAGAATAGAAGTTTTACTTCTTGCTTACATGACAATCAAAGGCAAAACTTTCAAATCACTGTCTGCCTGTCCTCTCTATCAGGTTGCTTCTCTTTTGTGGCTTTTCCATACTTAAGGGCTCATTCATGTTTGTGTCCACCAGACAGAGGAGGAAAAATATTGAGAAAGATCTCTCTAGCTGTTTTAGATAAAAATAGCCATTCGTGTTGCTGCCTATATTCCAGTGGCTAGAACTTAGTCACATAGCCACACAGAGCTGCAAGGGAAACTGGAGAAGGTGGTTTAGTTGGATGACCAGAAAGAAGAAACAGATTTTTTTGTGATGATCTAGCAGGCTTTTACATGTGAGAGACACTCTGCTTTCATTTTGTAGATGACAAAACAGACTCAGAAAAGTCAAAAACTTACCTAAATTCACAGAGCTACTAAGTCTGAGTTTGGAACCTAAACACCACACCAGCCTTGTCCAATAATAGAAAAATGCTATATTGGCACTTTTTGGGAAGAATAGCCATTACTCACATGTGGCCACACAATTTTCTTCCTCCTCTTTCCGCTCTCTTCAAGCCTCCTTCCTATTTTCAGTCTTTCCATGCTGTTATGCCATTCCTTTTCCTTCTAAAAGAAAAAATCATCCTTTTCACCCATAAAGGAAAATATTCCAGTTCTTCCTGTGTCAAGATCCTGCTGCTAGTGGGCACCTTCTTTTGCCATTCTTTAATGACTCCAAAAGAGGAACAAGTAGCTCTCCTAAAAATGGAGCTAGAAGGAGGTGTTTTGATGCCAAGGGAACTTTTATCTGTGAGAATCAGGTCTGATTTTTTTCATATCTGAAAAGACAGTGTGCTTTGCCAAAGCAAGTGCTATTTTCTTTGTATGTTTGTTTATTTTATTTTTCTTCCAGGAAACCAAACAAGCTGATCTTACTTAAAAAAGAATCTTGGGAGTGGGTGTTTCATAAGTATAGTGTTTTAATGAGGAAGAAGGAAAAGTTCTGGTGATGGATGGTGATAGTGGTTACACAACAATGTGAATAGACTTAATGCCATGGGGCTGTATATTTAAAAATAATTACAACAGTACAATTTTTGTTATATATCTTTTCCTACGCTAAAATAAATATGTAAAAATCTTTAACCTGTTAATGTGACTTTGAACCTATCCCTGGTGACACAGCTCCCTGACATTGTACTAGAAGTGTGGAACTCCTCCTGCCTGCCCTACAATGCTCTTACTGTCTCAGTAACCTAGGAACCTCCCAAGAGCTTCCCTCTGCCTCACTTTCAGAAATCCTCATGGTCAAAAGGGGAGGTTGCTCCTTGCCCAGCCATTATAAGCAACGAGCACAATAAAGTTGGCACAACCTGGCCAAAATAAAATATTGAAAACACTGTCCATGTCGTGAGGTCTTTGACTCTCTTTGACTGGTTCATAAAATGTGTTTGAAGTAATTCCCTTTTTAAAATACCTTGCATTTCTGAACTAAGAGTACCAAATTCACACTAGTCAGTGCTCCAGTGAGATTTCTAGATGAAAGCAGAGAGGGTGTCCTCTTATCCTCCTGGGTGGATGTTTCCTTAGTAGAGAGAACATCCATCTGAATAAATTTCAATTGCTGTGACAAGAAGCAGTTTCCTCACTTTATTTTACCCACCTATGACCTAATTCTGCACTGAAAATTAATAGGTAATCGGCTACTGAGAAAATGCTTGAAGAAAAATGGGAAGTTGGAAGATGCTAATTGATGAAGGGAAAGGAATATTCTGAGTGGAAGTTCTGAGAATCCCTCAATGAAATTTTGTAGAATAATTCACACTGATGGGCCTTTCTGCTCTGTTTAAACAATGCCTTATACTGGTAGTACTGGTTATGATGGTTGCTTTCACTTGAATTTATTTGTTTGCTTGCTTTCTTGTTTGTTTATGTGAGCCACTCCATCATTTATTGTACCACTTTGTCAACTCTGAAACTGAAAAAGTTGCATCAAGATTTCAGTTTTTATTTTTGCATGTTTGAAAATGTTTTTAACCTCGCCTTGTCAATAGGAAGGTCTTCACAGACTAGGTTGACTTCCTGGAGAACCTTTTGCATTGAGTCACTTTCTGCAGAAGATGCAGCTTCTCTCCCATGTTTTAAACATTAAACAGGAATTATTTTCTAAATCATAGTCTGCAGCCATACTGATCATTTATTTCTGGAAAATATTTACAATGGAAGCAAGTCAGCTTTTATAAAGTGGGTAGTCTTTGAGGCCAGGAGAAATGACCTTTCTTTAGGTGCTTGGCAGAAAGATCTAAGAGGGCCTCCTCATTTACTAAAAGCCTCCTTACCTCCTCATAGACACAGTGCTCATGACACCAGCTGTCTGCAAAGTGCTTAGGTGTCCAAAATAGACTGAGCCAGGCAAGATTTTATTTGTGTGGACCACATGAAACAAATGTCAAAGAAGAGCAAATCAACTGACCTTGTTAGAAATGAATTATTTGCTCTCTGAGATCGTGTGAGTTACCTTTTTTCAAATGATTTGAACTCATTGCAAAGGGGCACGAATACTTTTGGACTACCCCAATAAGGGGAAGACTGTCATCATAATCTACCCTACCTCTGCTCCATGCAGTTAGGGAGGAACAAGCCAGAGAAGGGGAGATGCTTCATATTGCCCAGAGGCTGCTCGTGCTGGATGACTCCAGCCAGCGTCCCCTTTACCTGTGTGGTCTCCAGCTCCTTTACTGATACAGAAACTCAGCTTTGTCCAACCACTCAGACTTGATGGGGCCAACAAGAATTGACTTATGCAAGAGGAAGATGCCTAAGTCAGGACGTAGATAAACTAATTCATAAAAAAATTAATAAAAAGTTAAATTGATTTGACAAAACTATAGTCTTTGTGCTTTATACAGAGAGTCACTTCTCTGATATCTGAAGACAGTGGAAGCAGAATTAGCAACCAGAACATCGGTTGGTGAGCATGGACAGTTCAAGGCATGAGCTTATGAGGAGCCTGGAGAGAGTCTACTCTAGTTAGCAGTTTTGACTCAACAACCCAAGAATATGGAAAAATCAAATTAAGTTTATAGGACAGTTGTGTTTAAAAATGCAGATAAGTGTAAGCCTTCATGGCCTCATCAAAACCAATCTGTGGACTCCAGACCTGAGTTGCACTGTAGTGAGCCTTGTCAAAGTACAGATTCCAAAAAGTGCAACTCTCACTGGATCACTAAATGAATATGTGTCAAAAGTTTACTCAACTCATTAATTAATGAGAAAACCAATAAGAGTATAAAACTGTTTTTTCCAAAAGCACATTGATGAATTTGTTTTACATAGTTATATTTTTCCCCATTAAACAAGACTATGATTTCTAGATATAAAACTGGTTAATGTCCTTCATAGAAATAAGCTTCAGGGTTATCTTTGCCATCAGACAAAATCATCATATAATATACAAGTATATATACTTACAGTTTAACATATATAACTTTACTACCCTGAGCCCTTAAGCAAAGGTACCTTCCCATGGGAAAATAAACCACTCCTGGGAGAGCCTGTTAGGCAAAGCTTCAGCACAGCACTGAAAGGCTTGGAGTAACATTTGGGCTATCTCCAGATTGTGCATAATTTTCTTAACAGGCTCAAGTAGCCCCTGAGTTCACATTCCTTGAGCCTCACTTTCATAAGTCTGAAATTCCTGCCTGTCCCCTGACACTTCCTCATCTCTGAGTGGCTGGCACATTATTAACCTTCAGATGTCAGGTAAAACTCAGCCACTCAGAGATGTCTTCCCAGGTCTCATTCACACTTGCTTTTCTCCAGGTACTCTCTGTCTCGTCACCCTATTAATCTCCCTCATGGTGCTTCCCATGACCTGTAATTATCTTGTTCATTTGCTTACATGTTTATGGTTTGTCTCCTCCACTGAAATATAAGTGTCAAGCTCCAAAGGAAAGAAACTGACCTATCTAATTCACATCTACATCCTCAGACTCTAAAATAGTGCTTGGCATATATGTAGTCAATTATTAATAAGTATTTGCTTAATGGATGATGTCTCTGCTAGGTTTTGCTATTTGATCTGCCCTTTTAAAGCCCCCTACTCTCTTCATCTATTTATTCTTACCCTTGCCTACACTGACCTACACATTAGGTTAACATTTCTATCACATCACTTTTGACCTGGGACGTTTCCTAAATGCATTATGAAAATTTTCTTTCCTTGTTGTTATGCCTTAGAGAACACTCCACTGCAGCCCGTTTATCATATTCTCTCCTAATAGTCTTTCTCCCCCAAATTTAAGCATATTTTTCCCTCCACCAGCCCCAGGTTACAGAAGGAAAGGAAAGAGAGAGAAGAGTCTGGACTAGGAAGAGCACTGCTTTGGGGTGAGGGACTAGAAGGAAAGTCACAAGAAAGACAGTATCTTGGCCATGGCTGGCTCTCACAGCTTAGATTTCGGAAGACAGAAGTGCTTAAGCTGTTCTCTGAAAAAGTATTAGGAAAAAAAAAATCAACCTTGTGGATTTTCCAAATGTCAAGTCCCTTTCATTTCACTGCCATACTTCATGTGTTAGTTCTTTACTTCCTTTGAACAGCCTCTGAAATAGCAAAGACTATGTCTAAGGCTAAGAATGATAAGTCCTGGCTTATCGTTAAGCCATGAGATTTTCAGTGGAATAAATCAGGAGAGGGAGGTAGGGTGAGCTAAACAGGTTTCAATTAAGTCTTGAAGTGAGTGAGAAAAGAAAAGCCCATCCTCTAGATTCTGATACTTAGAACTTCTTTTACAACTTGTCTCCCCCGCCCATCACTTTTCTTAGCAATTAAACCTCTACTCAACATTATTATTGCTGATCATCCAGAATGCCTGCTTGCACTGACATTTAAAATGCTTCATAACAGCTATCCCATGAAAGAATAAAGTCACTAAGTGGACTTGTCAGGAAGAATTACCTCCAGTTCATCTCCTCTGCGGACCAGCTGGCCCTTTTCCTAAGCTCTCTTACAATTCTCTCAACCTTGCTCCTGCTATTAATAAAATCAATTCTTGAGAGCACACAGTGTACTAAACCATAACAGACCTTTAAGGCAGATGTTGTCAGAATTTAGCAACGTCAGAATCACCTGGTGGGCTTGTTAAAACACAGATTCCTGAGCCCTAACCCTAGGTCTGGGCGGAACCTGAAAATTTGGATTTCTAACAAACTCCCAGACACTGCTGAGCCTGCTGGTCTAGTTCACACATAAGGAGTCAATAATGTAGAAAAAATACTCAAGAGAAAACCTTAACCACATTTTCCCTTCAATTCACCCATCTCCACCTTAAAATTTCTTTGTATCTGCACACCCACTATTTCTTTCTTTCCAAAATTAACATTAATCTGCCCTTTCACTCTAGTTCTTCATAAACTTCAAAAGAACTTCAAAGACTCTTCCTCAGCTAGTCACTGAAACAAATATTTCAAACCTAGAAAAAAGCTTTGGACTCATCTCTCAATCAGGGCTTCTCAACCTGAGCACTACTGGCATTATGAGCTGGATAATTCTTTGCAGGTGGAGGGGAGCTTATATCTTAGGATGTTTAGCAATGCCCCTATCTATATAGGACATTTAGTGAGCTTCTACCTATTTCTTTTGAGTAGCATCTCTTAGCTGTTATAACCAAAAATGTCTCTATATACTACCAAATATCCCCTCAAGAAGGTGAAATCACCCTTGGTTTAATCTACCATTCTATTCAATTGTACTTTTAATCTCTCCCTCTTTGGTGCCATTTAAGGGTGAAAATTCATTGCATCCCTTCCCAAATTCGATCCAACTGAGACATAAAGATATAATTCAGAAGGCTGGCCATCAAACTATCATTTCCTTGCTGCTACAGTTGGCCCTTGATGGTAGGAAAGCTTCTCCTGGGAGAGAGGTTTTGGGAGATTTTTGGGTTGTGGTTAACAATATATGAGGAAGCCCATAGTTAAACTTAGGCTGGGAAGAAAAGATTTGCATAAATACCAAGTGGAATTGCAATGACATAACCAAGGCAGTTGTTCCCAACGTTGGATATGTAATAAAACCACCTGGGAAGCTTTTAAAAATATTTATTCCTAGACCCCACCTCAGAATAATTCAACGGAATTATTGGATAAAGGAACAAAGCATCAAACTTTTTTAAAGCTGCTAATGTAATTCTAATATCCAGTCAGACTCAAGGACAACTACTTAACTCAATAACAGAAAGTCTAATTCTTTGTTGGGATCATTCATTCATTCATTGTGCTGCTAGGGATATAGCCCAGTACCTTGAGCTGTTAAGCAAGCACCCTATCATTGAGCTATATCCCCAACCCCTCTATGTTTCTTATAAGACACAGGGTCTAATTTTGTTGCCCAGGATGGCCTCAAACTTGTAATTCCCCTGCCTCAGCTGCCCCCATAGGTGAGACTAGAAAGATGCACCCCCCACTTCCCCACTTCCACATCCTACTTCCTAATGGAAATATTTACATATATTTATAAGACAACCAACCCAGTGTCTTACAAGATCTCCCAATAAATGTCCTAAGACTTTTTCAACCAACTAGTCCTCAGAATTCTGCTTATGTATAAGTTGGACAAACGTATTAGAAAGAATATGAAATGTTAGTGGGCTTCATAGAAGGCTTCCAGGGAGAATATGTTGTCTAAGTTAGGTCCTGGAAGGTTTGTGCAAAGGCCTAGAAGTTTGTAGTTAATGGGCTCAATGCTGCAGCATTTCACTATGTTGAGGAAGAGGCCTGGGGAAGGATAAGAGATGGCAAAGCTAATGAGGTCAACAGAACCTATGGGTCAGGCTAAGGAGTTTGGATTTTCATCCCAAGGACAATGGGAGCCCCTGAGGGTTCTATGCAGAAGAAAGATGTGATGCTTGAGTTCTTGGGATCAATGCTATGTGTGATTTGTAGAACTTAAATATAATATGTTAAGGCTGAACTAAGGGATTGGGGTTGAAGTCATAGCAGGAAGAGTTGTTTACCAGGCAGGGATGACTAGAATATGGTAGTATTGGATAAAGGGAGAGGAAGAGGCAAGACTGGTGAATTAATTAATTGGTCCCTGGTTCCTGACTGAGCCATGTGAATGGAAATGGTAGCATCCTTTAAGATGAGACTTCTGAAAAAGCAGGACCCTTGAGATGGAAAAAATGAGTTCAGTTTTGTACTTGCTGGGTTTAAACTGTTCACAGGCCACCCAGTGGGCAGTTAGCTGTGAGGATTGGCTCAAGCTTAGCATGGCAAGTCCCATAGCCCAGGAAGCCACTCAGTCCTGGGCAAACAAGGTCAGATAGACAACATGGCAGTTGGCTACATGAGTTTAACTTCCAGATGAGAGAGCTTAGTTGGGGCATAAATGTGTAATAGTAAATAGATAGGAAGTATGCATGTGAACACACATGTAATGTTTATGTGTGTATGACTGGAAGGAAACACAAAAAAACAATAATAGTATACAGTAAATAGATCACCAACTGATTTATTCTTTAGGATTTAAAATTTTTTTACTTTAATAGTGTGTGACATTTGCAACTAGGAAAGTGAAAAACACTTATTTAAAATTCACACAAATTTTTAATATACATGTCAATTTGTTACATTTGCTTAGACCTTTTGGTTCCTATTTAAAAATTCAAAATTGAAATAACTATTTTTAAAGTCCCAGTGGCTTTCCCTGGTGATGGACAAGAATATTCTATTTTTATACAGTGACATCACACAAAGTTAGGAAGTAGAGTATGGATCAATTTGGCTTATCTCCTTTTAAATTCCAGGGTCTACATAGCCAGAAAATGACCTGGCAATAGGATGACTGAATGCAAACAGAAAGGTTGCCATCCTTTTAAATTTGTATTAGTATTCTCAAATGATCTTGTCACAGAGCACATTTCAGGGTTGCTAACTCTGCAATGACAGTCTACACTACACAGTGATGAAGTATGTATTTGGAACTGTAGCTACAGCACCTAACTTCTTTGCAAAGCATGGGTTCGATGATTTCATCAACTGTTCTTTAAAAGAAGTGTGCTGGGACTAATGACACCAATCCTTACTACAAAGTAAGGAAGAGAAGGCTGCAAGAGTTTTCCCAGATCCTGTAGAGATGTGTACTGGACTGCTAGGGTTTGAAGCCTATGACCCCTTAGAATCATGTGACCCAAACCCCCAGATAGTCCCACCACTTTATATTCCCAATAAAAATTTGAGAGCCAAGAAAGAGAAATGACTCTCTGGACCATATGGATAATTAATCATCAGAACAAGAAACTGTGCTGCATTCCATCTCTTCTAATCAATACAACTAAATTGTAAGATAACCGAGAAAGAAACTGAGGCTCATAGGGTTTAGAAAGCTCCTCTCAAAGTCAGAAACCTCTTAAGGGCAGAAACTAAAGCATGGACTGGTCAACTCAAAAGTCCATTCAATGACTCCTAAAGTTTCCTAAGGCATCTGCTCTTTCTGTCAGGCCAAACTCCCTTCCTTAGAGGTGCCTTTGATGTTAGGGCTAAATAGAGGAACCAGCTCAAATGCTGTCACAAGCACAAGAAAAATTTTAAAATGTTAGATTTGTTTGCCGATCATTCTACCTGATTGAAGGACAAGGAGGGAGGGGAAATGCCAGCAACCTTCCTGTGACTTAATATCCCATTTCAGGACAAGTGCCCTTAGCAGTGAACAGGCAGGAAACAGGAATCTCAAGGGTTGTTCTGAACATGTTATAAAGCCCAGGGAGCCTTAAAAGTATTTTCAATATCACAGGAGAATCCTGCATATATATAGCAGAAATTATGTAGAGATAGAAAGGAGAAGGTGCCTTAAAAAAGTTAGTTCTTTTTTGCTTTCTGAAACTAAAATCAGAGGTGATAAAAACTCTTGCTTTTCTACTTTACTGTTTCTATTTCCTAACACTTCTCAACATTTGCTCTTCAGTTTCACCTAGGAAGTAGTCAGGGCAGGAATTATTATGCACACTTTACATATGAAGAAAGTGAGACACAGATTAAGTATTTGCACCGGTTATCATGAATAACTAGTGAAGATGGGAAGAGAAAGTAGGGGAAAAAGCTGTTGTTTAGAATAGTTTACAATTTTTATATCTATTTTTATCAATAAAGTACCCTTCAACTATATGTATTTATTAAATGTATCCCTTTACTGTTGTACTAATATAGTTTATGAATTTTAAAATGTACAAATGATTTTTAAAGGATGTAGTAAAAATGAATATAAATGAAAGTACTGATATTTCCTTCCTTCTCCACAATTGTGATGCACACACCCTAGGATGGCCCTCAAAATTCCTAGCCTCAAGCATACATATCTTTGTGTAATCCCCTTCCTTTGAGTGTGGGCAGGACCTGTGACCTTGTAACCAATAGATATGACAAAGGTTGTGAGATTATCATTCTTGTGATTATAGTACATGATATGACAAAGGTGAAGATCTAATTAAGACCTCTAATCTTAATTGATTTAATCATAGGGAGATTATATTGGTGGTCCTGACTTAATCAGATAAGCCCTTTACAAGGGGTCCCAAACCTCAGTCTCTATCTCCTTGCTCCTGGATTTTATGAAACAAGCTATAATGAATATACTACAGCCACAAATTCTACCAACAGCCTAAGGGAGGTTGAAAGCAGCTCCTTCCCCAGTCAAGCATCTAGATGAAGATGCAGCCAAGCCAACATCTAAATTTCAGCTTCAGGAGAACCTGAACAGAGAGCCCAGATACTGTGTGCTTCCATTGCTGGTCCACAGAAATTGTGAGGTGACAAATGGCTGCTCTTTTGTGCTAAATTGTTATATAACAATATAAAACTAATCTACAGCAGGTCATCTTTTGTACCCTCTTGGTTTTGCATATTTTATTTTCTAATGAACAAATTCGAACACCTCCCAGGAGCTAAGCACTCCGCACTGTTTCCATAAGAGCTTACTTCACCCTCCCCTAAACCATGTAAAGTTGATATTTTTGTACTCAGAAGACCAAGGAGCTGAGATTCACCAGGATTAAGCAACTTTCTAACTATACGCCTATAGTTAGAAGTAAAAGGCCTGGGACCTTTATCCAGACTAGACTTGAGAATAAAACCAATTCTAGTTTCCTTTGTTGCAATAAACCAGCTGTATAGCATTACACAATGTAAAACTAACTCCAACACACTGCCCTCCCTGCTGATGCCTCCCATCATGGGAACAAGCTTTCTACTAGGTTCCCCCTCATGCCATTCACACTCAGCAGTGACACACTGGGGAGCCTGTTTGTCTTCAATGATGACAGTAGTTCCATGTGTGCCTGTTACACATGAGGGGTCTATGTGAGAACCATCTATCAGGACTAGAGATTCTAGACTGGAAAATTTGAACAGTTGAATGATTCAGTATTAATGGAGCTTGGAATTCTGAGAGGCAGTTTGATATGACCCTCCTTTTCTTCTGCTGTGGAATACTTTGCTAAAATCTGATGCTTTTAACAAATCAGTTTTTTACCTGGGCACAGCTACCAAAGCAGCTGTTGTCCACATGTTCCCAGATTCTATGACTTGCAAACCCTTTACTAACCAAACCTGCAAACCATGGGAAAATGCTACCAAACCAGGTACTGTTTTACTGTAATGATAGTTTTTATTAAACTGGAATGGCAGACAGACAGGCAGCACTTACCTCTGGCTCTCCCACCTACTTACAGGTGATTGGACAAGAGCTTAGCACCACCTGCCTTAAGCTTCAATTTCTTCATTAACCAAGTGGAGATAATAGTACCTTCCCTTATCCCATCAGATTGATTGATTCATCTATTTATTCATTTATTCAACAAATCTTAGATTGTCTGCTATATTCCAAGACAATATTCTGCTTAAAAAATATGATTAAGGATCAAAACCAGAATTCTAGAACCACCTCCAAAACGGTAACTGTTTGATGAGTTTCTTTTGATGGATTTCTTTTTTAATTACTAGCTGTCTTTACTACTTGAAATACGTGATCATTCATTCAGTCTTGTATAAATCTTAGTTCAAGATATGTTGTCTGTGAAGCACCATGCTAGCTTCCGCAATTATGAAGATGAACATTTGTAGCATTAAGACATTCAAATGGACTGGGGAAGCCTAGTGTCTGTGTCTAAGCAGAAAGATTTATTTTTAGTGCAAAAATACCAGGGAAGAAAAAATCCTCAGGGCACCCATCTTGTGGTGTGAGAGAAATAAGATGTGGTCAGAGCTGTGTTTCTGTTGATTAACCTGGCTCCACAGACTTGAAGGGGAGCAGGGAAAGCCAGTTATGGGGCTGTTGTCATCCAGGCATAAGACAGAGGTCCTGAAGTACAGTGAAATTGAGGATAAGAGAAGAAAAGAATAATTTGGAAACATATTTAGGCAATAAATTCATCAAGGAATGATAATTTCCTAGATAACAGATGGGGAAGGAGAGAAGAGAAGGTAAAGGAATCAAGAATCCTCTTCAAGTTTTACCTTGAGCAATTCTTCCCATCAGCCATGCAGGGTAAGAACTGTTTTTGCCATGTTACTCAGAGACCCTCAAGATTACGTAACTAGTAAGGTCAGGGTCAAGATTCAGACCCAAGCCACCTGATTTCAAAGCCCAAAATTTTCTACCCAACCTCCTCCAGTACCTCTATATTAATCTGACTGTGTGTCCCTACTCTTAGACCCAAAAATCTCTTCCCTGAAACATTACATGGGACCAGAGAACAGAGGAGACATGGCAAGATTAGAGATGGTGGAGGTCAGGAAAAGGGCAGAGTCCAATAGCCAGGCTTTTTATCCTCTTAACTCCTCTTTCCTTTTCCCAAGGCTCTTCTTCTCCAGTTCTTGCACTGTTCTTGGGGTTTGCTTATAACCTTGGTCTTGTCTGTAGAAATCAAGGCAGTTTCTGCACAAAACCCTGGTACTCAGATTTGCTGGAGTTGCTCATGGCATTTGCATGTATTGGGATACGTGTGGTACAATCTGTATGAGTCACTTTCTCACCACTGGAACAAAAATACCCAACACCTATAACTTAAAGGAGGAGAAGGTTATTTAGGTTCACAGTTCATAGGTTCAGTCCATGGATGGCTGGCTCCAAGGTAGAAACAGCTTGGTGAAAGGGCCTAGCAGAGGAAAGCTGTTTACACCACGGCAGGTAGAAAGCAGAGAGAGAAAAGGATAAGAATATACTCTTCCAGGTAATGTACCCTAAGACCCACCTCTTCCAACCAGGCCCCTCCTCCTAACAGAACACTTAGCTATAAACTCTTCAATAGATGAATCTACTGATGAGTATAGTATCCCCATGATCCAGTCACCTTTCAAAAGCCCCACTTCTTTTGGGGGGGGCAGGGACCAAATTTCTTTATTTGAAGCAATTAAAGAACTTAAGTAGATGTTCTGGTACAATTTATAGAAAAGGTAAGGGTAACCCCAACATCCATGCGCTGCCCTGGTGACATCAGCCCAGGCTCGTTTTCACTGTCCCCAAGGGTGTTCTTGTCAAAGAGATACTTGGCCATGCCGGACTAGGGGCCTCCCATCCTGCACAGGTTGGTCATGTGGTCACCCAGCTGTTTGATGGACTTCACTTGCTCATCCACATAGTGAGTCTCAATGAAGTCACACAGGTGGGGGTCATTCTTGTCAGTGGCCAGCTTATGCAGCTCCAGGAGTGACTGATTCATGCTCTTCTCCAAGTGTAACGCACACTCCATCATGTTCAGCCCACTCTCCCAGTTGTCATGGTTGGTTTCTTAATATCCTGAAGGAAGATCTGCTACTGTGCTGGTTCTGCAGTTTCATCAGCTTCTTGGCATGTTTCTTCTCCTCATGAGATTGGTGAAGAAAGTATCTGGGAAAGTTCTTCAAAGTCACATCATCGTGGTCAAAGTAGTAAGACATGGCCAGGTAGACATAGGAGGCACAGAGCTCCAGGTTGATCTGGAGGTGGCTGGCGTCCTCAGCATCCTGGTGGTAGTAGTTCTGATGCACCTGTGTGGGCCAAGGCAGTCATCATGGCAGTGGTGGTGCTGGAGGCAGTGAGGGCAGGCTGGGCTCCATCCAAGCACTGTTGAAGCAGGAGGCCCCAGCGACACTCGGTGGAGGACCAAAGCCCCACCTCTTAACACATGGGACTTTTGGGGGACATTCTGATCTAAGCTTTACATAACACACACTAAAAGGAAAAGCTTACAGAGATGACAACCAGGAAACCTGTGAGTTTTTGTTTGCTGAGCAGCATTTCAGAGCCTCCTGTCTGGCCAGAGCCACATCTGGACAGTGAGCAGGAGCTATTTCACTTCTCCCAGTTCTCTCTGAATCTGAACAACAAGTTTAGGACAAATGTAGGTGTAGTAGAATTCTTCTCTTCCCCCACCTCTTCTTTGAGGCCCTGCTCCGCAATTCTGAGGGCGGGTGATTCAGATGACAAGACAGTGTCAGCTGTGGACCAAGGCTGCATCACCAACAGTGATTCCAAGATACCAAAGAGATTTGCAAGCTGCAGTGGACCCGAGAAATAATACCCAGCTGTCACCACTGGCTGTCCATTCTTTCCTCATTCTGACATACTTGTGTGCATCTTTTCCTTCAATATACTCAGATAATTCTGCTCCAAGTTGCTAAAGAGACTTTCAAAGAACACTAACGTTCCAGAGATGAGATGGGCTCCTAATATTGTATCTACTATGACTGTCTTCAGCAGGTCTCTGTCTTTCTGAATTTAATCCTGTCATATCTTTTGGATCTTGGAGGCATGGGAGAGATTTTATGAGGAAGTTTCCTAAGGGCAAACTTTAGCCTTCTGATCTTTTCTTCTACAATAATATGTCGAGAAAAATATTCCCTTGTTTCAAAGAATATGTGCTTTCAATAAATGTTGTCAAGAAAAGCAAATCCTAGTTTCCTATTGATTCACTTTACAATGAGAAATAATATGTTGATATGAAAGAGAAAAGCCCTTTGGCCTGACTTTTTATTCTTGGGACATTGTATGTTTTAAGAGAAATGTAACTGGAACCCTTAAGTACCTGAGAGTAATACACAATGACAGATTTTCTATTATTTTCCTTCTATTTGTCTATAGTTTATCACCTTTTCATAGAGTTTGTATCCTGCATGAATCACAAATAGTGAGATTCTTTTCTACACAAAGTAACCCCTGCATCAAGAACTGGATTCCTTGCAAGTATTGAAAAGAAAGTCCTTTCATGGGCAAGTTTTTTTAGCTTACTGAGTCTTTCTCCAAGGTCAAGAGGTGAGTTCTGCTCACAATTCTGAAACTCTACTGTGTGACGTTCAATAAATAACCTTCCTGTGCTTAAACTGCATAACCTACAAAACAAATATGGTAATGCCTGCCCCCACCCACTTCTCTGTGACATTCTTATAGGTAATAAGAAAGTCTA
Organism: Heterocephalus glaber; assembly: GCF_053883595.1. Classification (NCBI taxonomy): domain Eukaryota; kingdom Metazoa; phylum Chordata; class Mammalia; order Rodentia; family Bathyergidae; genus Heterocephalus; species Heterocephalus glaber. Next base: position 7,597,295 of record NW_028258324.1, on the reverse strand, counting down.
AAAAGCTCTAAGAAACCTCTTGTTTTAGAAGTACCATCTTAGTAATCAGGGCCACCTAGTTAGAGCAGCCAGACATGGCAAAGCATTGAGACTTCAAAGAATAAAAACCCAACTTATTGTTTACTTTATCAAGACTGTACACTTGAAAGTTTGGATCTTTTTATAATTTATATGGGTCTGGACCTCCATCATTAATAAAATGGGTTATTTAAAATGGATATAAAAGAATATCTGCTTCACTGAGTTGTAAGGATTCAAGGAAGTGCAAGCCATACACAGTGTATAATAAGTGGTCAAGAACCACAAACTAAATTACTTTTATCAGATATTATGATAGATGATTCTTCAAGATGTTTTATGGGCCAGATACCAGATAAAATGAGATATATGACTGTTCTCTGTGGTACAGTCAGTCCTTAAAGAGTCTCAGGGTTTCCAAGAAAAATAGCTAACCTTAAAATGGGCAAGTACTATGTGTAATCAGTAACCAAGAGGTCTTCTGAATAGAAAACTCCTGCTCTTTGTTTTGAAGGCTTAATCTCATTTCAGGGTGGGAACAGTTTTAGTTTGAACATCACAGATGTATAATGGCCATAACAGAAATATAATTCAATGCATCCTTCACCCTTTCAACTTGGAAAACTTCTCCTCAAATCAATTTCAGTCTTCCAGCTTTTCTGTTTCCTCCTCTAAGCAGCAGTGGTTTGGTACGTTCAACACCTCCCTTGGCAATCAATTCCTAGTGCCAGTTCACCAGGGGCTTTTTGTTAATGTGACATTATTCTTGGTCTCTCCTTCCTTATCTGAAAGCTATTTTTCATTTCTTTACTTTTTTTTTTTGGAGTTCAGAAGAATTACCTAAAGGTAGTTATTAAAGGTACTGGTGCTGTTTTCTTTGTTTCTGCCCAAGGATTTAGATTATATACAACTTTCCTTCACCTTCCTTGATTATAATCCTTATATCCAGGTTACTATTGTCTAGAGATCATACCATCCCAACACCTTTTCTAGTCTCCTCTGCCAGAGGATGAGACTCACTCTGGAATCTTTCTTTCACTTCCTGTATGTTTGGCCTCTTCTCCTAAGAACATGTGGGTGATTCAATCTAAAAGCTGGACACAGAAAATGGACACAGTATATCTCAAGATGAGATCGTCTATCTAGCAGTATCATCACCCAGGAACTTGTTAGAAAGGTAACATCTCAAGCTCCACTGAAGACCTACCAAAACAGAAATTTAAGCCTCTCAGTAATTCTGATGCATACTAAGGTTTGAAACAAAATGGTACAGGATATGCCACAAATGTGCACCTTGATCACATAAGGCCATTAAATGTCCACTAGAGCATGGGTATTTGAGTTTCATAAACAGACTTAAAATTTCAAACCTGTTGTTTTTGTTTTGTTTTTCTTTAATTCATTAAGTTTATTGGTACATTTTAGGTATATGATGACATTCATTATTGGGAATTTGTACCTTTACGTGATATATCTTGGTTCTTATTTTTTCCCTATTCCCCTGCCTTCCCTTCAACCCCTCCACCCCTCCCTATTTACAAAGACTTTGTTTCTGTTTTTTCCTTTTCTCATATTTTTTTCCTTTCCTTTTTTTCCTTTCCCCTACCCCTCCTACTTCCCCTTCCCCTTTGGACTTTTTCTTCCTATTTCGCATTATCTATTATGCATTTTGATCCTCATTTACACTTTCAGTTTCTCACACCAAAGAAACTATTTGGTATTTACATACGTGTGTCCTTCACCAGCAAAGTGAAGAGACAACCCACAATATGGGGAAAATTTTTTACCAGTTGTTCCTCAGACAAAGGTCTACTATCTGGAATCTATAAAGAACTTTAAAAAATCAGACCTCCCAAATTTAAAGGCCAAATTGAAAAATGGGCATCGTGGGCTGGGGATTTAGCTCAGTGGTTCTGCCCCCTGCCTCACAAGCGCAAGGTCCCAAGTTTGATCCCCAGTACCAAAAAAAAGAAGCACAAAAATGGGCATCTGAAATGAACAGACATATCTCAGACAAAGAAGTAGAAACAGCAAATAAACATATGGAAAAATGTTCAACATCACTGGTCATTCAAGTGATGCAAATCAAAACAACACTGAGATTCCACCTCACCCCAGAAAGAATGGCTGGTATCAAGAAATCAACCAATAACAAATGCTGGCGGGGTTGTGGGGAAAAAGGAACCCTTTCCACTGTTGGTGGGAGTGTAGACTGGTGCAACCACTGTGGAAATCAATATGGAGATACCTCAAAAATTAGGATTAGAGCTGGGCGTGGTGGCACACATCTGTAATCCCAGTACTCCGGAGGCTGAGGCAGGAGGATTGCCAAAAGTCTGAGCCAGCCTGGGCTACATAATGAGTTCAGGGCCAGCCTGAACTACAAAGGGAAACCCTGCCTCAAACAAACAGACAGACAAACAAACAAAAACAAACAAACCAGGATTAAAGGTCCCATTTGACCCAGCTATTCCCCTGCTTGGTATCTTCCCAAAAGAATTAAAAGCATCATACCACAGCAATATATGTGCACCCATGTTTATAGCAGCACAGTTTGTAATAGCTAAAACTTGGAAATAGCCCAATTGTCCATCAACTGACGAGTGGATAAAGATGTGTGGTTTTCTTTTTAATAAACTGGAGTACTAATTAGCCATAAAGAATGAGAAACTAGAGACATAGCTAAATGGATGCACTTTGAGGCCATACTCTTAAGTGAGTCAAGGCTGTTATTTTACCTGGAAAATAAGGAAAGCTAATATGTTTCAAAATCTAAGGTTTTATTTGACTTATCAGACGTGTTCATGAGCCCCTATGGGATCACGGAGCTGGCTAGTAAATGCAGGATCTGGAAGAAACACTGTTGAACACAGACAAGTGCTTCTCTGGGTGGCACATAGACCCTGTACTGTCCAACTCAGCAGAGGCAGAAAATTCCTCTATAGTCTTCCACTACATTCTTTCATACATACACATTACTTTTTTGGTCTATGCAGATATATGAGTTTGCTCTTTATGCAGGATATTAGATTAATCTGTCCCAGATAATATTGCATAACAGAACTTCCTCAAGATGGAGTGCTCAGGAGTATAATAGAAAGGCATTTAATAGGAAGCTCAGTATTGGTATTGTCCAAAATGGTAGCCACTAGATAAATGTTGCTGTTGAGTACTTGAAATGTAGCTAGTGCCAAAAGAGTTTTACATTGTATTTAATTTTAATGAGTTTTTATTTACATAGCATTTGAATTTATGTGTGGCTAGTGGTTACCCTATTGGATAGCACAGATCAAGATATATTGATGTAATGTCTTACACTATAATTTATTAAATGGAAAGGGGGTTGTATGCTTTTGAAGAGTATTTAGAAAACTTATAAATTGATCATCTATGGGCTTTTTAAAAATTGATGGAGCACTTTTGGAGCCAGTCCAGAAGTGATTATTGTTGTACCCAGTGAGAGAGAACCAACCAGAGACCGATATTAAATCCACACAGGAGTTTATTACCAGCCAGGACCCAAGCCGAGCATCATCGGACTCGAGCCTGGACTGGGGGTTGACAAACATGTTTTATACACCTTTGAGGCCAACAGTTTCTAGGCCCCCCTATGGGATAGAACTAGTAAAGCAAGCAAAAGGTACAGAAGCAGAACGTCTTGCTGTTAGAACATTTGTAAAACAATAGTTGATTAATTGTTGTTTCTAAGAGACTCTCTAAGGGGAGGAGGTTTCTAAGCTTCCTCCTTCTGATTTCATCTAAAGGGCAGGCAGGTGGGTCGAGCAGCAATATGGAGTCTGTCTTGCTAACAAAGGTCCTTCAATTATGTCTAAATTAATTGGTAGGATAATAAAATTAAGAGCCCTTGGTCCATAATAGGTGTCAAGTCATTCTAGAACCAGCAGATTTTCTGAGACCTTTTAACAACTTTTGCTCTTTGGTAATCTATTTTAATTGGGAGAAGATTGCTGGATGCAATTTTTAGAGAAATCATGAAATACATTTCTTTAACAGAAATCATAGATAAGTGTTCCAAAAATCAAAATTCGTTTTTTATCTTTATAACTGAGCAATAAGTTACCCACTAAACAGAGGTTACAATTAAGTTTTTAAAAAGGATAAGCTGTCCATACAAGAATTTTTACCTTAAAAACTCAAATGTAACTGAACCTGAGTACCATTTAGTAGTTATCAATCTATTTTTCCGGATATTTCTAAGTGTCCATAATTTCATAGGTCAAGAGAAAGAATACCAACTCCCCTTATTTTCCATTTAGGGATGATTTAGGCTTATAAAGTAATGTTACAAAACTGGGGAATAGCTCTCTTAAAACATAGCTAGAGGGCCGGGGATTTAGCTCAGTGGTTCCGCTGGCTGCCCTGCAAGTGCAAGGACCCAAGTTCGATCCCCAGTACCAAAAACAACAACAACAACAACAACAACAACAACAACAAAACAGCTAGAGTTTCTTTAAACCTCAGCTTCTCGTGTGAATTCAGTAGGATTAATTGCATCAACTTTACTTTCTTATGCTCTATTCTCCCTTGCAATTACAAGGTAATATCAGTCTCAAGAATGTTACTGAAGGTCTGAGTAAGTTTAACATAGAAGTGGTCATATTTATCCAATGTAAAGTATTCACTTCCAGAATGGGAGTAAATAAATAAAAACTGATTATGATATTATTGAAGATTATTGGCCCCTTCACTAAAGTCCCAGGTTTAAATGTTGTTAGAATTGTTTTGCTGGCTGAAATTCTGCAACATTAAATTGTGATAATAAGTGAGTCTGGTTACTTACTTTCTTCATTGATTCTGACAGCTTAACATGGGGAAATAATCCCAAGTAAAGAATTTTTTAATCCATATTTTCTGTTGATAAAGCTTTGGCAAAATGTTTACCAAATATGTCATTTTTAATTCTAAATGCATTAAGTTATTTAATGATTCCTCAGAATAAACAAACTCCATGACATTATTAAATATTTTTCTAGTATCTGAGGGATAAGTATGCATTTTAGTAGTGAGGACACATCATTATTCCACACAAACAGCAAGAACGGGCATAGGTTGCTTTTAAATGTACCAAAGGATAGGATATAAGCTCAAACCAAATTGAGGTCAGTATGGCTAATAAGCCTAGTCCCCAAGTTTATCAAAGTCCTTAAGCATGGGAAAGTATTTGAGTCTCACAATTCTATTTACAATTTTTTTCTTCTTGAAATAATTATGGATTTTCATATTTTAAATGAAATAATCAACTATAGTGAACAGTAACTGTAACGTAACAAGAAAAGAATCCTCTACAGTCTTTAAAAATGTTACTTCTGAGCATGGTTGTACATGCCTATAATTCTAGCACTTTGAAGGACTGAGGCAGGAGGATCAAAAGTTTGAGCACAGCCTGAAGAACTTAGTGACTTGGTGAGACTTGTCTCAAAATAAAAAAAAAATAATTTGTAAAGGGATGTTCATGCAGTTCAGTGTGAAGACCCTGGGTTCAATCCCTGGTAAATACATACATACATGCATACATAGGTTTTAGATAAAGTAGAGGAAAGAAAGAGTGAACTAAATTATCTGCTAATTTTTTCCCTCCTACTTTCCTGGGATTTCTATTGTTCTTTTAAATTTTTTTAAGTGGAAAATTTGGCTTATAAATTTTACCATTCCTTCATTACTAATATCAGTATTCAAGGCTATGAATTTTCATTGAGAATTATTTTAATCATATCACGTAAATTCTAATATTTAGTATCCTCATTGTCATTCTGTTCCAACTAATTTAGTTTCCATGATTATTTGCCTTTTTCTTAAATTTAATTATATTGGAACATTTTAGGTATATAATATAATGACATTCATCATTGGAAATTTGCATCTTTACATAATGTCTCTTGGTTCTTATTTTTACCCCTTCCCCTGCCCTCCCTGCAACCCCCCATCCCTCCCTATTTACAAAGAATTTTTTTCCATTTTTTCATTTTCTCATATTAATTCCATTCCCTTCTTTCCTTTCCCCTACTCCTCCCACTTCCCTTTCCCCTTCCTCTTTGTCCAATTTCTTCCTATTTCACATTATCTATTATACCTTTTACTCCTTATTTACACTTTCAGTTTCTCACACTAGAGAAACTATTTGGTATTTACACATGTGTGTCCTATTTATTTCACTTAAGATGATCGCCTCAATGTGCATCCATTTAGCTATAAATATATCTAATTTCTCATTTTTTATGCCTGACTAGTACTCCATTTTATTTAAAAACCACATTTTCTTTATCCAGTCTCCAGTTGATAGACACTTGGGCTATTTCCAAGTTTTAGCTATTACAAACTGTGCTGCTATGAACATGGGTGCACATATATCACTGTGGTATGATTCTTTTAGTTCTTTGGGGAAGATACCCAGCAGGGGAATAACTGGGTCAAATGGGACTTGCAGTCCTAGTTCTTTGAGGTAGCACCATATTGATTTCCACAGTGCTTGCACCAGTCTGCACTCCCACCAACAAAGGACAAGGGTTCCTTTCTCCCCACAACTCTGCTAGCATTTGCTATTGATTGATTTCTTGATAGCAGCCATTCTTTCTGGAATGAGGTGGAATCTCAGAGATGTTTGCATCTGCATCTCTCAAATGACCAGTGATGTTGAACATTTTTTCATATGCTTATTTGCTATTTTTACTTCTTTGTCTGAGAAATGTCTGCTCATTTCAGATAACCATTTTTGGATTGCATCTTTAAATTTGGATGGTCTGATTTTTTTAAGTTCTTTATAGATTCTGGATAGTAGACCTTTGTCTGAGGAACAGCTGGTGAAATTTTTTCCCACATTTTGGGTTGTCTCTTCACACTCCAGGTGGTTCCTCTTGCTGTGCAGAAGCTCTTTTGGGGGGGGGGGGGCGGGTACCGGGGATCGAACTTGGGTCCTTGCGCTTGCGAGGCAGGCGGCGGAACCACTGAGCTAAATCCCTGGCCCCAGAAGCTTTTCAATAAGAAGAGATCCCACTTGTTGATTGTTTGTGCTAGTTCATGGGCAACTGAGGTTTTGTTCATAAAATCTTTTCCTACACCAATGCTTTCAAGAGTTCTACCTAACCTCTGTTCTAGCCGGTTCAGCATTTCTGTTTTAATATTTAGATATATAATCCATTTTGATTTTAGCTTAGTGCATGGTGAGAAATACAGGTCTAGTTTTAATCTTTAGCAAGTTGAAACACAATTTTTCCAGCACCATTTATTAAAGAGGCTATCTTTCCTCCAGTGAGGGTGTTTGGCTCCTTTGCTGAAGATGAGGTGGCTGAGTGTGTCTGGAATTGTTTCCACATCTTCTAATCTGTTGCACTAGTCCTCAGGTCTGTTTCTTTGCCAGTACCATGCTGTTTTTATCACAGTAGCTTTGTAGTTTAGTTTCAATTTGGGGGTTGTGATGCACCCTGCCATGTCTCTGTTGCCTAGAATAGGTTTTGCCATTCTGGGTCTCTTCTTGTTCCAAATGAATTTTTGGATTTTTTTCTCAAGGTCCATGAAGTATGCTGCTGGAATTTCAATTGGGATTACATTGCATCTATATAACAGTTTTGAAAGTACGACCATTTTCATTATGTTGATCCTTCCTACCCAGGAGAAGGGGATGTCTGTCCATTTTCTGATATCATCTTCAATCTCTCTTTTCAGAGTGCCATAGTTTTCAGAGAAGAAGTCTTTGATTTCTTTTGTTAGGTTTATTCCTAGGTATTTCAGTTTTGGATGCAATTGTGAAAGGAATTGTTTGCCCTATTTCTGTCTTAGTGAGTCTATTGTTCATGTAGAGGAAAACTATTAATTTTTGTGTTTTGACCTTGTATCCAGCTACTCTACAGAATTTGGTTATTCAGTCTAGAAAACTTTTGGTGGAGTTCTTGGAGTCTTTGATATAGAATATCATGTCATCTGCCAATAATGACAATTTGACTTCTTCATTTCCTATCTTTATTCCTTTTATTTCTTTCTCTTGTCTAATTGCCATGGCTAATGTTTCCAAAACTATATTGAACAGGAGTGGTGATAGTGGACATCTGTGTCTTGTTCCTGATGTTAGTGTGAAAGATTTCAGGTTTTGACCATTTAGTATGATATTGGCTGTTGGTTTTTCATAGATGGCTTTTATCAGATTGAGGTAGAGACCATGTATTCCAATTTTTTGTGGGGTGTGGTTATCATAAATGCGGTTGGATTTTGTCAAATGATTTCTCTGCATCTATTGAGATCATCATATGGTTTTTGTCCTTGGCTCTGTTGATATAGTGTATTACATTGATTGATTTGTGTATGTTGAACCATCCCTGCATCTCTGGGATGAATCCCACTTGATCAGGGTGTATGATCTTCTTGATGATGTTCTGCATTTTATTTGCCAGTATCATATTCAGGATTCTTGCCTCTATGTTCATTAGTGAGATTGGCCTATAGTTCTCTTTTTTGGTTGGGTTTTTCTCTGCTTTGGTGATCAAGGTGATGCTTCCAGGAATAAATTCAGGAGTATTGTTTCCCTTTCAATTTCATTGAAGAGTTCAAACAGTAGTGGCAGTAGTTCCTCTCTAAATGTCTTGTAGAATTCAACAGTGAAGCCATCAGGGCCTGGAGTTTTCTTTGTTGGTAAGTTTTTAATTACGTTTTCAATTTCTTTGATTGATATTGAGTTGTTTAGAATTTTTAGGTGGTCTTTGTTCAACTTTGGTACCTCATACGTATCTAGGAATCTGTCCATTTCTTCTGTGTTTTCCATCTTATTGGCATATAGGTTCTCGAAGTAGGTATTGTCAATCCTCTGGATTTCTGCTGGGTCCATTGTAATTTCATCTTTTTCATTCCTAATTGCATGGATTTGGACCTTTTCTGTCCTTTTCCTGATAAGGTTGGCTAAGGGTTGTCAATTTTGTTTATTCTTTCGAAGAACCGACTCTTGGCTTCATTGATTTTTTTGTATCATTCTCTTAGTCTCCATTGCATTGATTTCTGCTCTGATCTTTATAATTTCCTCCCTTGTATGAGCTTTGGGGTTGTCCTGCTCTTCTTTTTCTAGAAGCTTGACGTTCAGCATCAGGTTGTTTAATTGGGCTCACTCTGTTTTCCTAATATGTATATTCACTGCTATGAATCTCCCTCATAAGACAGCTTTCATTGTGTTCTATAGAATAAGATATGTTGTATTGTCATTTTCATTTAATTGTCTGATTTCTTCTTTAATTTCCTCTGTGACCCAGTGGTTATTCAGAAGTGTGTTGTTCAATTTCCACGTGTTTATGAAATTCTTGAGGTTTCCTTTGCTATTGATCTCCAATTTCATCGCACTATGGTCTGACAATATTCAGGGGATAACTTCAGTTCCTTTGCATTTACTTAAATATGTTCTGTGAGCAAGTACATGTTGTATTTTGGAGAACGACCCATGTGTAGCTGAAAAAAATGTGTATTCTGATTTTGTGGGGTGGAAGACTCTGTAAACATCTATTAAGTTCATTTGTTCAAGAGTTTGATTGAGTTCTAGTATTTCATTGCTTATTTTTTTGTCTAGTTGAGCTATCTGTTTGTGACAGTGGGGTATTCAGGTCCTCCACTACTATTGTATTAGTGCTTACTTGACTTTTCATGTCCATTAGTATTTGTTTTATATAGTTGGGCACACTAGTGTTTGGTGCATAGATGTTTATGATTGTCATCTCTTCCTCTTGGATTGTTCCCTTTACAAGGATGTAGTGTCCTTCTTTGTCTCTCTTAATCAGTGTTGGTTTGAAATCCACTTGATCTGCAAAGAAGAGAGCTACTCCTGCTTTTTGTCAGATTCCTGTTGCATGGAGTGTTGTTTTCCACCCTTTAACTTTCAGTCTAGGAGGGGCCAGGTATTTAGCTCAGTGGTTCCACCACCTGCCTCACAAGCACAATGTCCCAAGTTCCATCACTGGTACCAAAACAAAAAAAAGTGAAAACTTTCAGACTATGAGTTTCTTTATGAATTAAATGTGTTTCTTGCAGCATATTGTTGGATCTTGCTTCTTGACCCATTCTTCCAGTTTATTTCTTTTGATTGGTGAATTGAGACCATTAACATTGATGGTTATAACACACACATATTGACTTATCATTGTCATGATTTTTTCTGTTTGTTGGATTCACCACTTTGCATTTAATTTCTTGTTGTACCTGATGGATTCATTCTGCTGGGCTTCCTGGGGTTGTGATCCTCATTGTCTTTTCCTAGGAGATTGTCTAAAGTCTTCTGGAGTGCTGGTTTGGTATTCCTGAAGTTCCTAAGGTGCTCTTTGCCATGAAAGTATCTTATTTCTCCATCCATTTTGAAAGATAGTTTTGCAGGATACATCAATCTGGGTTGGAGTCTGTTTTCCTTTAGGGCTTGAAATACATCACTCCAAGCTCTTCTTTCCTTGATTGTTTGTGTTGAGAAGTCTGCTGTGATTCTTATGGGCTTTCCTTTGTATGTGATTTGTTTCTTTTCTCTAAATGCTTGTAGAACTTTGTTCTTCTGTTGGGTTTCTGGAATCTCAACGATTATATGCCTATGTGTAGATTTTTTTGATCACAGCTAGTTGCAGTCCTATATGCCTCATTTCTCTGTATGTCAAGTTCTATTCCCCTGCTTGGGAAGTTTTCTGCCATCACTTCTGGAAACAGTTTTTTTTTAAGTTGTCTGCACTCTCTCCTGTTTCTTCATTGACTCTGATCAGTCTTATGTTATTCTTGTTTGCATCATCTATCAGCTGTTGGATTGATTTCTCGTGGTCCCTTACTATTTTTAAGAAATTTTTCTTTTCCTGGTCACTAATTACAATCTCATCTTCTATATCTGATATTTGTCCTCACATTGGTTCATTCTGCTGTGCAGACTTTTGATGGAGTTTTTAATCTCCTGGAAATCTGTTTGCATCTGTTTTATGGATTCCATTTGTTTCCTGTGTTGGGATCCCATCATGTTCCTCAGGTCCTCTATTTTTTTTTTTTAATCTGTGTCCTCTTTAGATTTCTTAATCATATCTTGCACTATGGGCACAATCTCTGCTGTTATCTGAGAAATTATTTCTGATTTCATTCTTTCCAGATTCCCTTTCATTTCCAGTTCAGGGAGTCCAGGTGGTTGAGTATGAGATTGTTCCATCTTGTTTCCCTTTGAGGTTGCTGAAGGTGATCTGGAAGTCTAGTTTTGAGGCTTGTTTACATGTCTTTTCATTTTGACTGGTGGGGAGGGTGTTGCTGCTGGTGCCCAAGCGGCTCACCTCCTCTATGCTATGAAAAGTGGTACGGCAGCCCCTGTGTTTTTATTATTTTTTTAAACAAATATTTGTTTAAATCATGCAGGTTCAAGGACCTGAAATTGATCCCTGGTACCAAAAATAAAAAATAAATATAAAAAAAATTAAAAATAAATAAATAAATTAATGTACTCTTGAAATATGGTGATATAGCTTTTTAGTCAAACTTTATAGTCATAGAATATGGTCTGCTTTATTCTACTTCCTTGAGCTTTTTTGAGATTTGCTTTATAGTCTGATCCTAAGTAGAGGTCACTTTTTATAATGATTGTGTATTTGAGAAGAATGAGTATCTAAACACTGGGAGAGGAGTAGAACAAGATGGCCAAATAGGTTACTCCAGGATCATTCTCCCATGGTTTGATCCCCTGACACAAACACAATTTGAACAACTATCCACTAAAGAAAATACAGTTGTTGGGAGTGGAGTGGGCATGGGAAAGCAAATGCAAGGGCCTTGTAGTTATACAAGGGCAATGGTGGAGACAGAACAGATATGAAGCTACAGCAATAATTTAGAGATGATGGTGGAGTAGACCAGGGAGGCAGTGATAAAGGTGTTGAGATGAAAGTGGATTGAATGAAATTGTGAACATATTTTAAAAGTAAAATCAATAAGATTTCCTAAAGGATTGGATCTGGAGTAGGGGAAATAAAAGACTTAGCCTGAACAATTGAAAGGTAGAAATGACATTAACTGAGGTGGGAAGACTGTGGTGGAATAGAAGCAAGTTGGGATAGAAAACCCAAAAAGAGGCCCAAATGTTAAGTATTGAAATTGGAGAGGCAGAGTAGGCAGCAGTGTAGGTAAAATGTCTGGATTTAAGATATAAACAAGAATTGGGGATTGAGGGCTAGATGAGTCCACCTAGGGCAACGGTTCTCAACTGGGGTGACTGGGGTGAGTGTTACTAGCATCTGTTGAGGTGCTGATAAAAACTCTATGATGCACACAACAAAAAATTCTGCAACCTAAAATGTCAATAATGCTGAGGTTGAGAAAAACTGACTTACAGTATAAGTTTCACTAAAGAAAAAGTGTTCTAAGTCTCAGCTCTCGGACTTACAATAGATTTAAGGAGATGAGGTGGACCCATCAAAGAAATGTGTGTTTCTAGTACTATTGGGGGACCAAGGTACTAGAAGTCAAGTATAGATGGTTCTTTAAAGAGTAAAAAGTGATCAACTACATCAGATGTTACAGGTAGGTGAGTAAAGATCAGGACTCATTAGATTTATCATCATAGAATCATTGACAACATCCCCACATTAGCAGGAGTAATTTCAGTGAGTAGTGTTGGTGATCATATAGCTCTGCTACTTAATAGGGGACCTTGGATAAAGTACTTAGCCTCTCTGAGTTTTAGCTTCCTCATTTATAAGATGAAGATAATAATCTATTTCATAGAAATGCTTGAGATAACATGAGCAATGTACTCGCTTATAAAGCATCTAGCTCAGAACTAGCACATAGTAGGCACTCAAAATATGTAAGTTCTCCTTCCATAACTCTTCCATTCATTTCCCACATATTCCTCCTGAATACACCTCCTACCTCTCTCTTTTTCTCTTTCCCCCGCCTGCCACCCTACTACTTCAATATTTTATCACACTTTAGGCATTCTTTAGTACTGCATGCAGCAGTTCTATCATGAAAACATACTTTGTGATGGGAATCATTCTTAAATTATCCCTTATTATGAACTGAAGAAAAATAAAAATGAGGTGTTTGTAATTTTAGCTTTTCTGTCTAAAGTCATAAAAGGACCTGGAAAAAAACAAGTAACAATATAAAAATTTACAGAGTCACAAAGCAATTTCTTATGGAGTTATGCATTCCATTGTTAGATTGAATTGTGTATTGTATTTCTACAGTGCTAAAACTGTGCAAACTCAAATCAGTAGCCACATCTTCTAGGTCTACTGAAGCTCCACATTATTTCCCCATATAAAACTACTGTATAGCAAACTCTCAATCAACGCTGAAAGTCTTCAGTGAGATATGTCAAAGAAAGCGAAAAGCGAGAGAAGTGGAAAATCACTCTTTAAACCTTTTACTCAGGAATCTCCCACTGGTTCACTTTTCTCTGGGGACTCAGAAAATCATTATATTACTCTAATGATTACACAGTAACTTTGTAAAAAATGAATTTAATTTCAAAAAGGTAGCCATACTGTGGAAAAAAGGTATCCAAAAATATGTCATCCTGCATTCAATTCTAATTTCCACAAAACAAAGGACCTGAAAGGTCATCCAAGTAATGAGATTTTGTGCTAATTCACCAGTTAGTTACACAGTAAGCTCTCAGTCTAAAAGGCTGCTGTTGGTCTAGAGCTCAAAAGGCTAAAGAGGAATTCATGAGAAAAGAATGTTCATGCTGGTGGCAGCAATGAATTCTAGGAGGTGCTGGCTGCTCTGTGACCCTGAGGAGTGACTGCTACTGGTGGCCTCTTTGCAGATGTGTTGCTGTACTTTGAACATCATCCCATTTGAAAATACCAGGGAAGTTCAGCCATTGGTATTTCCAAGTGCAAACTTATTATAATGAGATATGAGGAAGGTGCTTGGAATAAGGAGAATTGATTTTGTAGCTGGCTGGATCAGAAATTTAACAATGAAGAATTGGAGGAAGCTCACGATTGTGGGAAGCAATTCAAAGCACTAAACTTTGAGTTTGATTTTGTGTTCATGTCCATCCTTAATCGGCCCATCTGCACAACCTGGCTGATCCTGGAAGAGCTGGATCAGAAATGTGGTTCTTTCAATCAGTAATAACGTAGAGTCAGTGAAATAGGACAATATAATTTCTGATGCATAGTAGAAACTTAATAAACATTTATTGAAAGAGAGCAGGGAATAAAGGATAGTTTTGGTCAAAGAGTTTGAATGTTTCTTAAGATGATGATTCCATGATTCCCTGGGAGATTTAAATGCACTGTTAACTTTTGTTTGATTGGAAGAAGGTAGAGATTGGAAAGGGAGAGTATATGAGATCCTGGCAAGATGTAGAGAGAAAGCCTTAATCATTGGTTTTTCAGGTAGGATCCTGATAGAAATAGGTAATAAACCATGGGTGGATAGGACATCACCTTGAAGTGGACCAGAGCTTGGTTTGCGTAGGATAAGGACCAGAAGCTAAAGACAGTGTTTTCATTGTTTTTGTGACCTGTGGCTTTCCATATTTCCCTCATTCTTCTTCATCACAGGCCACAGTTCTTGTGCATGGAAGCTCACAAAGACAATGAAGATTTTGCTTCATTAGATCTGGGGTGGGAAATGAACCTCTGCCTTCTAACACATCTGTCCTCACAACACTGCTGATCCACAGATTACACTGATCCACAATACAGTTGAAGACACAAGGGCCTTTACTTAGCAGATTGCACTAGCATTTTAAAGGCATAAGTCAATTTCAGGAGGGAGGACTGCGTGGAAACTTAAAAAGCACATGGCCAGTGAAAGGAGAAGAAATCAGGGCAAGGATGATAGTTCTGAAGAGGTATGACTTTGGAAATCCTCTGTGGCCTGTCATAGTCACAAACCCCATCAAAAGGAGAACTCAGTGGCCCAGAATTGCCCATGTGATTCGGGGAGGTAAGAATCATTTGTTTATTCACAGTATCCATCAAAACTTCATAATCTGAACAAAAATCATCATCCAGTGATGCATTTCATTTCAGTGCATTCCATCTGTCTTTTTGCTTTGAAGTCCATGTTTATTATTTTTACTTTAAGCATATCACTGTAGTAGAGTTTAGTGACTTAAAAGGCTGTTATAAAAGTAGTTATGTAACAAAAGTATAGAAGTAGGATCTCTATAGACATTGTTGACACAATAATTGAATTAACCCTTTGTAGTCTCTCATTAAATATCTGGCCCCTCTATCCTCAAATCTATTGTCTTCTAGGAAGTATAGCATGCAGCATGTGGTCAGGGTTAAGGATAATGCTCTTGTCTCTTCTAGACATCTATCACCTTGATCACCAAGCAACAGAAAACGATTATAATGTAACCTGATTCCAGATGTGATGAACTTCTGTGTTGTAAGACCAACATCTTTGGCATGGAGGAGCTATGTGGTGGTGGAGCTTACTGATTTCAGTATGAGCCTGGCAGATATCTCCTCCTTGTCACTGTGCAGAGGACAGTCATTCCTGACATGTCCTGCAAAATACCCACCCTCTTCTGTATCCTCTTTAGTCATATTGTGAGACTGTTTCTTACAAACTAACATATTCCCTTTTCCATAGGCAGGTGTTATCATATATATTCCTACAGTTAGGCAACCATGTATCAGACAAGTTATCCAGGGCACATCTCTAGTTCCTAAACTGTTCCTCACTGGTCTTGCTCAGATACTGGCTACTATCTGATGTCTGCTCGTGTCTGTAGGTCAAGATTTTAAATGGAGAATACTTTAGAACCATATCCACAATATGTTTCATAGAATAACAATCTTTGGGGTCATGTGTGGGTGATCAGTATTCTATTTAACTCATAAACTGAGCATACTCAGGCTGGCACTCTTTGTAGTATGTATAATGGGTAAAATCGCCTGCATGGTAGGCCATGGACTGAGCTCTCTAAAACAAATATCCAGAATGAAGAAGTGAGGTTAAATGAAATTCCTGAGAGTGAAGAAACCAGAAAACATATCACAATCAGACCAATGCCTACAAATAAAAAACTCTCTGTAAGTCTAGGCCTCTCTAAGACAAAGGCCTCAGCATAGAAACCCAGTTGATTATCATTTAGGGAAGGACACATTAGAATGTGGCACACAGACACATGTCATTTAATGGCATAATTTCTATGAAACATTTAAGCTAATTTCTTTGGGGGAAAAACCTTACAGACTAGATAAGTCAATGGGGAAGATTCTCTGAATCTAGTCATGAAAGTTGCAATTCTTTTAATCCCCCCCCCCCACTCCCCTGTACAGGGGATTGAACTTGGAACCTTGTACTTACGAGATAGGCTCAGCACCACTGAGCTAAATCCCCAGCCCTAAAAGTTGCAATTTCTCAAGGGCAATGACCTAGAAGATACCTGAGGCAGTAGCATCAAAAAAGGTAAGAGCAAATAACAATAGGAAAGATATTGGGAGAGAGCACTGTCCCTGGTAATTATAAGGAAGAAAAACTCCATAGGTCTCACAGTCAAGGGTAGGAATTAGGGCTTTTCTGCCCCAGTGGTAGTTTTAAATCCAGGTCAACATTGTTATCTTTAACTTTAGGTCTTAATTAGACCCCACACTGGTTTTTCCTAAGGATCCCAATTGGACATGAGAGCCTTCCTACTTTATCTGTGAAAATAACAGCCAAAAGGCATTTCATGATGGTGTATTAGTTTTCCCACTGCTGCTGTAACAAATTGCTGCAAAGTTGGTGGCTTAAAAACAACACAAACTGTGCTCGCTTCAGCAGTGCATATACTAAAAACAACACAAATTATTATCTTGCAGTTCTAGAGATCAAAATCCAAAATGAGTCTCTCCAAGCTGAAATAAGTGTCAGCAGAAAGGCATTCCTTCTGGAGGATCTAGGGCAGAATTAGTTTCTTTTCCTTTTCCATTCTGAAGGTTGCCTGCGTTCCTTACCTTCTGACCCGTTCCTAGGAGTCACATCATTCAGACCTCTGCTTCTATCATTACATCTCCCTTTATGATTCTAACCCACCTGCTTCCCTCTTATAAGGTTGCTTGTGATTATACTGGGCCCTCTTGGATAATCCAGGATAATCTTCTTATCTCAATATACTTAATCACATCTGCAAAGTCCATGCAAGGTAAAATCTCAGAGATTCCAGGAATTAAGATGTAACATATTTGAGGAACCATTTCTGCCTACCATAAATAGTACCTTCCTTGAAGGTCAAAAAATTAATATCTATCTGGCCTGGAATTGGGCAGTAACTTAGGACCTCAAGAGTTCAGGAAAAGTAGCCTACCATGCCAAAAAAAAAATGGCCTTTGCCCAATTTTATCAATTTAAAACCTTTAAAAACTTTAGCGTAATTTCTTATTCCAAGAAACTGACTTTAAATGATTTATGGCAAAATATCATCATCATTATGCTTTTAGTCAGCCAAACAATTGCAGTAATTTTTGTGTAGTGAAAACAGGGACATGATGGTTGGCTGCTCTCCCTCCTGCATTTCTTTTCACCTATGAGTACTGTAAAAATCATCCCCAATACATTATGTAACTAGAACCATATGACTGTGTGCAGCTATGTCCTAGCTGAAGCTCTTGGGGTACTCACACCCAAGGGAGCATGGCAGAATGGCCATTCGCTGCTTTTGTCCTACAGGAAGATTTTTTGTTAGCTGAGTTCTGTAGCCTATAGAACTTTGGACTGAAATGCCAATGAAAGATTGAAGGCTTTGCTTCTCCTACAGTGAGTCTATCAATTCTACATCCTTCATCTGTCCATCCCTCACCTTCCTCTCCAGCCCCTTGTCAAGACGGTGTGGTACATTGCAAGCTTTCCTTGAAATGATTTGATTATAAGAACTAACTATGCTGTGTATTCAACAAACAGATTCCCAAGATCCTCACACAGAAGTTTTAAATTTCTAAGTCTTGGCATAGGCCTTAGTATCTACATGTATAATAAACACCCTCAAGTGATTCTTATTATCAAGCAAAGATGAGCAAGACTAACATGATGAAACAATAGGTTTACAAATTGAGCTTCAAAATGAGACATACATTTGAACATATTTCAAGCTGGTGAATTTGGCCAAGTTACTTGGTTACTCTGAACCTGTACAATGAAGATTTCATGGGTTGTAGGAAGAATAGAATAGGTTTCTACGCACATTTCACTGTGTACACAGAGCCTGGAGTCCAAGAACTATGAATTATTATTCTCTTTCTCTCCCTCCCTTCTCCCCCATCCCTCCCCCTCCCTCTCCAGTTCCTGTCCCTGTCTCTCTTCACAGTACCTGCCCCTACTGTTTCTGAACTGAGAGATGTTGACTGACTTTGCAAATGTCACAGAATGTCAACCAGCAATGCTTGGTTAATCTCTCTGCCAGGACCTTCCCCATCCACCAAGTTGTCAACTTTGTCATGTAATGACAGGCTTTTAGAGCCCTCTCTGCCTTTCTTTCATTCACATGGACTATTCCGCAAAGGTTTCCCTTTCTTTGAGCACCCAGCTGCACAAAAGAAGCTAATCTTCTGCCACAGCTGTGTCAACCATTGCTCTAGGGCATATGCCCAGGAAGTGACTGAGTTTTAATCTGCAAGAAAAAGCATAACAGTTTTATTCCCCAGCAGGTTGAAATTACAAAAGGATCCTGGGCAGAGGCTCCTGCTTCCTGTAGAATTCCTATCACTACTTTTGAGATCATGTGTCTCCCTGCATCAGTGTCACCCCAGGAATCTATGTCATGTGCCATATACTACATGCTGCATGTTCTTGTGATATATACATTTAACATTTGCTGTGCCATTAGCTGGATTTTGAAGACCATTTCCACTTCCTTCTTGGCAGTTTTAGATATAACATAAACTGGAAAGCAAGTTTACTTCCTAGTAGCTCTGGAATATATTGTGGGGAATATATTGTGACTTGGGCTCTGTTTTATTCTCCTCTTCCTTTACTGCTTTTCCTAGCCCCTGCCTCTCCTCCTCCCTCCTCTTCTTCCTTCTCTTCCTCCTCCTTCTTTTCTCTCTATATATTCTTTTCTGTCTCTGTTTCTCCCTCTCCCTCTCTCTCTCACTTTCCCTCTCCTCCTCCCTCTCCCTCTCCCTCTTTCTCTCCTTCTCCCCCTTTCTCTAGGGAATGAACTCAGGGCCTTTGAACTGAGCTACACCCCCAGCCCCCTTTTGTATTTTAATGTTTTAAGAAAGTGCCTTGTTAAAAAGCCCATCAAGACTCAGAATTGTGACATCCCTGCCTCAGTCTCCCAAGTGCTGGGATTACAAGTCTGCACCACCACACCAGGGTCTCCTTTTCTCTCTAAGGTGATGGTTGCAAGTTCAGAGTGAAGATCAAGGTCTCTACTTGATCACTAGAGACAATTCTTCCCCAAACCTGTGTGATCCATTTCTTTCTCTCCTGACACCATAGCAGTGCTGAAGTGTCAAAATGTGGCCCCCAACCAGTAACATAAGTAGACCTTTTAAAAATTGCAGACTCATAGACCATGGCCAGACATACTGAATCACAAGTTCTGGGAACAAGGCTCAGAAATACACATTTTAGAATCTTAGGAGACTCAGATGTATTTTCATTTAAGATTCATTGCACTGTGCCATCACCTATCAGCCATTTTCTGAGCTAATGTCATAATATATCCAAGGTAGTGGCTTAGAATACTGCTCACCTGTCTATAGAATGCTTAGGAGTCCACCCACCATCCCAATAATTTACCTTATTTTAATGGATTGCTTTTATTACACAGAACAAGGGCTTCATTTTGACATATTCATATATGCACATAACACTTTACTCATTTCCACTCCCCTACTACCTTCTTTTGCCCCCTCCCCCTTCCTTTCCTCTTCTCTATGAGTCTCTCTCTTCTATTTTCATGTCATTTTTTTTTCTGGATTCCACATGTGGGAGAAAATATGTGATATTTGTCTTTCTGTTAATTTACCTCATTTTAACCCTTTTTTCTCTCACTTTCTTCACCCTCAAGAACATCAAGTTACTATCTCATTCTTTAAACTTCCTCCCTTTGATCTTTGGAGTATAATAACCTTGAAAAATTGGAAGTCCCCTGAGAGATGATCTCTCCCAAGGCTAGTGGTCCATTGTAAGAGCTACAAGCCAGTAATAGCGGGCTCCATTGATGCCATGTTGAGTGTATTAGGAAGTCATGACCAACGTAGTGAATAAGCACTCCACAAAGGATGATTGATGTACACTATTGAAGCCAAAAGGGATACTACTGGCATAAGTGCCCCCATAAAAGCCTCCCCTGATAGAGGCTCCCTGTAGCTTCATGTTAGAGTTGAAGAGATTGAGACCCAGAGAAAGAAATGATTTATCTAAAGTCACACTACTGATTAGTGGCAGAGCTGCAACTTAAAAGCAGAAATTACTTCCAATATTCTTTCTATAATTCCATATATGAACTTTCCCTCTGTCCCTCTGCCCCTCTGTCCCCTCTCTTTCTCCTCTTCACCCCTAGAGACATTTTCCCAGTCATTAACTTATTAACCACTAATGGGAAATGAGGGGAGGTGCAGATTAACTGATTGAGCTCCTCTTTAGTGAGGAGTCTTAGAGGGAGAGCAAGCAGCAACCAATGGCTCCATAAAATGTTCCATGCATTCTCCTTGTTAATCTCTTTTAGAATGTGAAAGTGGCTATTGCTCTTTTTCCTTCCTTCTTTCCTTTCATCAACAAATTTCTCTTCAGCATTTATTACAGTCAAACATATTTATAAACACTAAGGATGCAGCAATTAATAAAACAACAACAAAATGCCACCTGTTGGTTTTTGAATTCCAGTGAGGGAGACATACAGAAAACAAATAAGCAGAATATATGACATACCAGAAGATGATAATTCTTATGGAGAAAATTTAAGGAGATAAGAGGAATAAATGCAGCAGAGAGGAAAGCAGCTGTCAATAGGATGGACAGGGAAGGCCTCCTCAGAACATGACATATTAGAACAAACCAGGAGAGAAGGGATTCAAACATGCACAAATCTGTGAGAAGTGTTTCAAGCAGAGCAAACACAAATTCTGAGTCCTTGAGACAGGCACATTCCAGGCAGAACTGAGGAGTAAAGAAGCCACTGTGCATGCAGCAGAATGAGTGAGGGGAGGGTAGTAAGGGCTGCTGTTAGGCGCTGATGGTGGACCATGTGCATAGGCCCTTGTACACCAATTTGGGGACTACAGGACTTCTCCAGTCCTTTTGGGATGCTTATTCTAAATGGTTTCTGCCTGGGCCTCTTTAATTTGTTTCCCTATTTTACCTACAGTTGTACCCCTTTTCCTTACACGTACCCTGCATGAAGTACTTCTCTTGCACACGTACTCTGCATGAGCAGATTATTTTCTTCCCATTTTATGAACAGCCTTATTCACAGTGTTCCCTGCTTCTCTACCTGCCACACTGTTTCTCAGAGCTCACATCGAAGTGCTTGCCATGAAACATTTCCCAGGGTCCTGAGACTAACATCCCTCTGAATGTAGATGGTCCTTTAGCCCTAGGCTATACACAAGCCCTTGCCAAGAGCCACTCTGTATTCTTCAGTCAGTCAGTGGTCCTAAGCCAATGCTGTCTTCCTCCTCAGGGACAGGGACTCCTTCTGCTTCCCCTCCCCTGAACATTGGATACTCCATGCATACATGTAGATTTGATGAATGTCCAAGGCACTGGGAAGATGCTGTAAGAAGGTCCAGGTACCAGATACTGTAGAACACAGAGGTGGAAATTGAAGGAAGGTTACAGTTCTCCAAAGCACAAAGAATAGTAAGCAAAGAAATGAGTTAGGTGTACATGTTAATAATAATGTGTTGTGTATTTCAAAATTGCTAAAAGAATAGATTGTTTACATCCTCACCGCAGGAAAATCTTAAGTCAGAAAGGTGATAGATACGCTAACTACATTGCAGGGGCAATGCTGGGGCAATGCTGGGGCGACTTGGCTCATATGCTGACAGAGAGGGCTTTGTGTGCCTTGCACCACGTGTGCCATAGGTTCGCCAACACTACCTTAGGGTCAATCCCCAATACCATAAAATAATAAAATAAAATTAGAGTTTTAGAATGAAATGATCCACAAATCACCACTGAGCATAACATACTGATTTCTGAGATCAACTTGACACAAGGTGTGATAAATTTCCTCTTAATGAATCAAATACTGGCTTCCTTGAGGCACTCACTAGAATAATGCTTGGATCCTGTCAATCTGCACTGCACAGCACAAGGTATTGAAATACATCGTCCTCTAGCTTGTGTAGAGCTGAGCTTGTTAGCAGGATGTCCCAGGCCCTTGTTATGCCTGGTGGACCTGGATAATTTGAACAAAGCTTTATTAAAAAGTTGAACAAGCTAATTATTTATAGACGCAGCTCATCAAAGGCTTTGTGCTTTCTTTGTGATGAGGACTGATCTCCCTCACACTCACTCATCCTTTCTCTTTTATGGTCTGCCTGTTCCTTAATTCCTTGCATTTTTATGTGCCTTCAGTTCTAATGAATTCAAAGCTGTGCAGATTTTGTCTTACTGATCCATCAGTTGAAAGGATGGGGGTAGGAGTAGAAAAGAAATACTACACCAATTTAGCACATAGAAAACCTGAGCCTAGAGACTTAAGATGAAAGCTGGAGGATGAAGATACTGATCATCAGCTATATGCCAGGTCTGCCTCTGGTGGATTGCTAGAGGAGTTTATGTTGGCTAGGCTACTCTTGTTAAAAGAAATTTGGGTTACCTCTAACTTGGGAGGGTTATGAAAAAATTCACCAGAAAACAAAAAGTGAAAATGGAAATTGTGCTACCCCATCAGGACTCCAGGAACAGCTGAACAGTCAGATCATAACAGAGTTCATTAAATAGTTCAAGAATCTGAGAAACAATTGGAATTCAGAGCTGGCCTAGCAACTGGGTCACTTGACCAACCTCCTAAGCAGCAGGGATTCACAATTGTTCTCATCCTCCACCATTATGACGGCTCTGCTCTTCTCCCTGTGTTCTTCAGCTCCTCCTCCTGTGACCTACTACAATAATTTAAAGTTTTCCTCTGTGTAAAGTTCGGATCTGTCCAGTTAATCTCCATGGTCCGTGATGAGTATTACTTCTGCACCTAGTCACTTCGTGGACTCCTGAGCAACTTTTGGCTTGGCTGTCCTTAGACAAGTTCCTACTTCTTGTCTTTTATCTGTGAAGGAGGGGCATGAGGCACCATATGGAAATTTACATGCAAAAACCCCTCAAAAGGAAGCTGGGGGAGTAACAGACATCCTGAAATCTAACCTGTCCAATAAAGCAAGGGTTTCAGCCCTCCAGCTACAGATGAGTACTGGTCAGTGGACTGTTAGGAATCCAGCTGCACAGCAGGAGGTAAGCATTCGGTGTTTACAACCACTCCCTGTCACTGGCATAACCACCTGAGTTCCACCTCCAGCAGCTGCATCAGATTCTCATAAGGGTGTGAACCCTGTTGTGAACTGTACATGTGGGATCTAGGTTATGCGCCTTTAAATCATCCTAAAACCATCCTCAGTCCCACCTCTTCCAACCCTCATTAAAGAAAAAATTGTCTTCCAACAAACTGGTCCCTGATGCCAAAAAGTTTGGGGACTGTGCTTAATAAAGTATTCCAAGTGCTGTAAGAGAGCCTGAGATGCCTATACAAACTAAATTTCCTTTCATATGAGAAATTATGATCTCTGAAAATAAATTCCAACTTAAAAAACACACAAAGCCTTTAGAAGCTTCTTTATATATAATTTCATTATTTTATAATTCATTCTATGGTTCTCTGCTGTTTTGGGGGAAAGATCCTTTAATTAATGGAGTTCCTAATGTAATGGAATACAATTTATCAAACTGTAGTAGTCATATAATTTGTAAGGATCATCTGTTGGACAAAGTGATACTCACAAGTTCAAGAGTGCATTTGATTTAACTAGTGGTGATTCCATTGTGTTATTTTATATATCCATCTACTGCAGAACTGAGAGCTGTGGTTATACACTAATAAAAAGCTATCTGAGCTAAATAAAATGATATAAAACGTGAATGACCAGTTTAGCAAAGAATTAGAGTCCATGGAAAGATTCCAAACAGAAATCCCAGAGATTAAAATTTGTATTGAAAGTATGGACAGCAGAAGTGATGATTGTGAAGATGGAATATGAAGAAATAAAAGGGATATGTATGGCAAAGGAAGAAGTCAAATTATCATTATTTTCAGAGGATGTGGTCCTCTACATAGAAGACACAGAAAACTACCAAAGGACTTCTAGAATTAATAACCAAATTCAGTAGTATAGCATGATACAAAGTCAGTGCACAAAAACCAATAACATTCCTGAACACCAATAATATACTCACCAAGAAAGAAATTAAGGAAATAATACTTTTCACAGTGCCACCAAGGAAAATGAAATACTTAGGAATTAACCTAACCAAGGAAGTGAAAGACTTCTACAATTAAAACTATAGTACTCTGAAAAAGGAGATCGAACTGGATATCAGAAAATGGAAGGATATCCCGTTTTCTGGATAGGAAAAACAAATATGGTGAAATTGATCATACTTCCAAAACTGTTATACAGATTTAATGCAATCCCAATCAAAATACCAATAGCATTCCTCAGAGACCAAAAGAAAACAATCCTAAAACTCATATGGAACCAGAAGAGAACTAGAATAGCAAAAGCAACTCTGAGCAACAAGGGCAAAGCAGGAGGCATCACAATCTCTGATTTCAAGTTATACTACAAAGTTACAGTGATTAAAAATATTACAGTAAGGGCAGAAATATGGATCAATAGAAGAGAATAGAGGATCCAGAAACAACTCCAGGAAGATTCTGCTACATATTCTTTGATAAAGGGGCCAAAAACAAACACTAGAGGAAAGGTAGCTTCTTTTATGAACAGTGCTGGGAAATCTGGCTGTCCACATGCAAAAGATTGAATCTAAACTCTTATCTGCCACCATGTAATAAATTAATATAAAAATGGGTCAATGATGTAAATATTAAAACAAACATTTAATCTGCTGGAAGATAAAATAGGTAAAACTCTTGAAGACATAGGCATAGGCAAGGACTTTCTACACAGAACCCAAATTGCACAAGAAATGCTATAATATGAGATGCACTTCAAAAATACCTCTAGAGAGAAATTAAGGAAACAATTCCTTTCACAATAGCATCCAAAAAAAAAATGAAACATCTAGGAATCAATCTGACAAAGGAAGAAAAAGACCTCTATACTGAAAACTACAGCACTCTGAAAAAAGAGATTGAAGAGAATATAAGAAAATCGAAAGACATCCCTTGTTCCTGGGTAAGAAGAACCAAATAACCATACTTCCAAAACTGCTATACATATTCAGTGCAATCCCAATTGAAATCCCAACAGTATATTTCACAGAACTGGAGAAAATAACCCAAAAATTTATTTAGAACCAGAAGAGACCTAGAATAGCAAAAGCAATTCTAAGCAACAGAGACCTGGCAGGGGGTATCACAATCCCCAACTTGAAACTATACTACAAAGCCACTGTGATAAAAACAGCATGGTACTGGCAAAGAAACGGACCCAAGGATCAGTGGAATAGATTAGAAGATGCAGAAACAACTCCAGACATACTCAGGTACCTCATCTTTGACAAAGGAGCCAACCATCCTCACTGGAGGAAAGATAACCTCTTTAATAAGTGGAGTTGGAATAACTGGATTTCAACTTGCCAAAGATTAAAACTAGACCCCTATCTTTCACCGTGCACTAAACTAAAATTGAAGTGTATTAAAGCTCTAAATATTAAAACAGAACCACTAAACTTCCTGGTAGATAAGTTAGGCAGAACTCTTTTTTTTTTTTTGGTACCGGGGATCAAACTTGGGTCCTTGCGTTTGTGCAGCAGGTGGCAAAACCACTGAGCTAAATCCCCGGCCCTAGGCAGAACTCTTGAAGACATTGGCATAGGAAAAAACTTTATGAACAAATACTCAGTAGCATGGGAACTAGCACAAAGAATCAACAACTGAGATCTCATCCTATTAAGAAACTTCTCCACTGCAAGAGAAACCACCAACAGAGATAAGAGACAACCTACAATGTGGGAAAAAATTTTTACCAGCTATTCCTCAGACAAATGTCTTCTATCTAGAATATATAAAGAATTCAAAAAAATCAGACCCCCCAAATACAAAGACCCAGTCAAAAATGGGCATCTGAAATGAACAGACATTTCTCAGACAAAGAAGTAAAAGCAGCAAATAAACATATGACAAAATGTTCAACATCACTGGTCATTCAAGAGATGCAAATGAAAACAACACTGAGATTCCACCTCACCCCAGAAAGATTGGCTGCTATCAAGTAATCAACCAATAACAAATGCTGGCAGGGTTGTGGGGAGAAAGGAACCCTTCTCCATTGTTGGTGGGAGTGCAGACTGGTGCAACCACTGTGGAAATCAGTATGGAGATACTGCAAAGAACTAGGACTAGAGGTCTCATTTGACCCAGCTATTCCCCTGCTGGGTATCTTCCCCTCAAAATTTAAAGAATCATACCACATAGATATATGCACACCCATGTTTATAGCAGCACAGTTTGTAATAGCTAAAACTTGGAAATAGCCCAATTGCCCATCAACTAAAGACTGGATAAAAAAAGACATGGTTTTTTAGTAAAATGGAGTACTACTCAGCCATAAAGAATGAGAAAATAGGGACATTTATAACTAAGTAGGTGTACTCAAGTAGATGTACTTGTAGGCCATACTCAAGTGAAATGAATGGGATACACATGTGTAAATACTGAATAGTTTCTGTGGCGTGAAAAACTAAAAGTATAAATAAGGATCAAAATGTATAATTAATATTGTGAAATAGGAAGAAAAGGTCTAAGGAGTAGGAGAAATGGGAGGGGTAGGGGAAAGGAAAGAAGAAAAAATATGAGAAAAGGAAAAAAATGGAAACAAAGTCTTTGTAAATAGGGAAGGGTGGCCAGGAGAATGGGGAAAAAATAAGAACCAAGATATATCATGGAAAGGTACAAGATCCCAAAGATGAATGTATACCTAAAATGTACCAATAAACTTAATGGAAAAAAAAATACCTCTAGAAAGAAACCATTATGTATTTTTTCCCAATTCCATTCTCCAGGCATTCATTAAACACAAACTTTTTTTTCCAGCACAAGTTACAGACAAATAAGAAGCAATCCCTGTTCTCATGCCTAATGAGGACACTGAATAGATAACTCCTCTTGTTTGTTTTCACTTAAACCTTTCTCTGTACTTCTTAATGAGTTGTCACATTACTTTGGCTTTATGTTACTCCCAGTGTACGTTTATTTTCCCTGCTAAATGACAAGTCTCTTAAGGGTAGTGGCCATACTTTTAAACTCACCTGTATATGTCATGGTTCTTGACAGCCAGCCAAGCACATATTTGGAGCATGCTGTTGGGTTGAAAGATAGGCTAATGATTGAAATAACAGTATAGTAATATACAAAATAGATTCTATACCATCACAGTACCTTTCTGTCTTTTATTCTTTTTTCCTTTGATCTACCTTTTGCCCAGTGACCTGGACTGAAATCAGTAAAATCCCAAGGCAAGACATATGAATAAAAGTGGATCTGTGTTTCTTCATGCTGAACTAGGGAGGAATTCAAAGTGGTGCCAGCCACCAGGTCAAATGCCAACCCACAGAATCCTTAACTAAGTTTAAAAAATAAATCCTTTGCTTTTAGTAAACAAAAAAGTTTGCAATCTTTCCTTAAATACATTTTTAATTGACATATTATGGGGTACAGTGTGATATTTTAGCACACAGACACAATGTGTAATGATTAGATTTGGATTATTGACATATGTATCACTGCAAACATCATTCCTTTATTTTATAAACATTCAACTTCATCCTACCCACTATTTGTAAATATGTAAGAAATTGTTAACCATAGTTATCTATTGTGCTATAGAACATTGGAAGTCATCCCTCTGATCCAATTGTGTCCTTGAATCTATCAACCATACTCTCCTCATCTTTCTTTCCTTCAGAACCTTCCTTGGCTCTGGTAGCCACTATTCTATTCCCTACTTCAAGATCAACCTTATAGCTTCCATATATATGTGAGATGCTGAAGCATTTGTCTGTTGGTACCTGACTTCTTTCACTCAACATAATGTCCTCTAGGTTTATCCATGTCTCTTGCAAATGACAGAATTTCATTCTTTTTAAAAAATTTTTCTTAGTATATGTTTTCAGTACATACAGTTTATAATCATCTTGGGGAGTGGGTACATGTACACAGTACAACTTGTTTTTTAAATCCCCTTCCCTTTCCCTCCCTCCTCCCTACATCCTCCAATACCCCTTTTCCCGTTTTTATTTTTGTTGATATTATTAATCCTAGCTCATGTTTATGCCACATAATGTTACATTCATTGAGGTTATTAAGTTCCTGTACATGGCAGATCTTTATTCTACTTGCTCCCCTGCTCCTCACCCTTAGTCTCTTGAGCCACTTCCCATTTGAAAGAGATCCATCCCCACCTCCCATTTATCCTTTATTAATCTTTGTATTTTGCCTTACTGAAATATTCTGAAAAACATAAATACAAATTTTCTTTATTCATTCACCTATCAATAGGCACCTAGGCTGATTGTGGCAATGTGAATTGTGCTGCAGTAAACATAGAGGTACAGATGTCTCTTCAACATACTGATTTCAATTCCTTGGGATATATATACCCACTGGTGGGGTTACTGGTAATTACATTTCTAGTTAAAAATAAATCTTCAGTGTAAGCCTTAGTAGCACCTTTCTTAGATTGAGATGATGTTTGGGCTTTGAAGAAAAAATTTGTACAAACCTGACTCATGGCCAAAAGAACCAACTAGATGCCCTCAACAAGTGGAATCACAAAGAACCTGACAAGTAAATTATTGGCTTATGGCCAGGGAGACACATAGAGTGAAGGTCTATTTAGCAGTGCTTGTGTGTCCAAGTCTTTCAGCTGAACTGGATTACATGTCAAAATATATTTTCCAAGAACAGCTTTCTAATGCTGCTTACAAATTCCTGAGTCACATGTCAGAGCAACACTCAGTTTACAGCACACCTTGCCTGCCAATTTTGCTAGACCCATGTCTGCCAATTTGCTCCTTTTCATAGATCCAATCTCCAGAGGTAAAGACAGAAGGAGAAAGCAAGGTTTCTGAGTCTCTTAGAAACTCATGCTGAGGAAATCATATTTCACCCATGGGTTTTTGGGGTCTTGAGTCGTCTGGAGACTTTGCATTTTCTTCCTGATGGTGTGGCTTAGTGGCATATAAAACTAGGAGGACTTACCATAGAAAATGTATGGTTTGGGGGAAAAGAGAGGTAGAGGAAGAGAAGGAAGGGCAACTTCAGGGAAAAAAGTAATTTCTTGCTATCTGGTTATGAGTCTTGTTAGTATTGCCAAGGTGGAAAAAAGAAAAGCTACTTTCTTTAATGAAATAGCACCAAAGATCACTAAAGTTTTCATTAAGAGGAAGAATCTCAAATTAAAGAAGGTGAACCATAGGACTTAGACTTCCTGATTATCACCCTCAGATATCCTTTGTTTCCTAAGTAACCCAGCTTCCCACTTAAATCTGATCCACTCATGGATTCTTCTGGGTACTCTATGGCCTACCTGTGACAAGGCTAGACCATTCAAAGCAAATATCACTAAAAGATCAGGAAGAACAGGGCCGGGGATTTAGCTAAGTGGTTCTGCCACCTGCCCTGCAAGTGTAAGGACCCGAGTTCAATCCCCGGTACAAAAAAAAAAAAAAAAAGATCGGGAAGAACAAAGACAAAATAAACCTAAGAGTCATACAAAGCTGAGAAGATCTGACTTACAAAACATGGCTCACTTCCAGCAATCACTTTCCCCATTTCCATTCTTGAAAGGTGATTACATTCAAGTACCCCAGTATGTAAGGTGATAACATTCAAGTATTTCTTTGCCTCCTTGCACTCATCCTACCATCAGTGTCCTAGACATACAAGCATCCTGACCCATCAGAATCAAAACCAACAATAGGAAATAGATTTTAATCTTTTATTCCAGCTGTGATCAATAAGTAAATAATGACTGACTGGAATGCTGAGTTGAATTGAAGTCTGATGTTTTTGTTTGTTTGTTTGTTTTGGTACCAGAGATCAAACTCAGGACCTTGCGCTTGCGAGGCAGGCTGAGGAACCACTGAGCTAAATCCCCTGCCCTGAAATCTGATATTTGAACACTGAGGAAAATATGTGCTTGATTGGTGATGTTTGTGACAGAAAATGATAAGAGAATGATAGGAGAGTAGTAAGGGGGCAGGGGTGAATAATAATGCCAGTGTCAGGTATTTGCCATCCTACAGACATGCCAAGAGAGATACGCAGAATCCTCTTTCAAAACTCTGAGGACTTGATTTCTCCTCCATGAAGAATACTTGAAATAATGACTCCCCACTTCAAAGAAGAGCCTCATGTAATCATGGGGGCCCTCATGTAATCATGGGGGCCCAATTTCTATAGGCAACCGTATTAGAATATTGCATAGTGACCTGAATATTCACACAGACCAAACTCACACATATTTTTCCATTAGCCATTTTTGTCTCTGGAATAAATTACAATAGTTTTCTTAGCCTTCTTTTCAACCACATACAACTTGGACTTTATTAAGGTATAAGTAGCTATCACAAGCAGACCAGATGACCCTTCTAGGCCACTGTAAACTTTACAAAACAGCCCATGCATGACAGGAAAAGTCTGACTTAGTCTCATCTATCCTTATTCACAGTGAAGTTAATGTATAGTGGTTTTTATTCCTGGTGATGACAAAGGGGAGAGTTACAATAAGCCTTAGTGAGAGAAAGCTATTGATGAAGAGTATAAATTTCTAACTTTAAAGGCAAATGACAGAAAGAAATCTAAGTGAAACCAGAAGCTAGTGGCAAAAGGAAAAAGTCATGAATGGGGAAGACCTAAAAAGAGAACAGTATCCTAGACAGAGAGAAACAGAGAGATCTTTTGGTCAAGCTCACAAAGGGCACAAGCAAAAGTACACAGCAGAACTAGACTGAATATTAAGGTGCTACAACCAGCTTTAAATCTGAAAATAAAGTTCCTATAATTGTTGGGACTCACAAAAGCTCAGAGCATCAGTCTAGACAGGAAAGTGCTGAAACATCACAAGTCAACCTTCTCATCCCACAGTAGCCCAATGACAAGTGTTTATACAATATGACTGATTACCCTGCAATTTACTTTGCCAATCAGTCACAGAGTTAATTACATGTTACTCTTGGGCACTATTATACATAATGGCATGACAAACAGTACTAAATGTAATGGTCCTTAGCATTCAGCTATTAAATTGATGACACAGGCACATCAGTATTGATAAACATGAATCTTCCCGATTGACAATAATTTCTATCACTGGGTGTAATGGGCTATCCCATTCCCCTTTATGCCAAGACATTATTCATACTAATACAGGCAATGAATCTAGCAATAAAGAAAGAATAATATATTTTGTCTTGTGTTCTAAAAAGTCCTCTGATGAATACTGATCATGAGGAAACAGGGATTTTTCTATCACTAATAAGCTTAAAGGAAGACTGAGCTTACCATAAAACAAGCCAAAATGGGAAAATAAGATGGATTTAGGGGAGGAAAATTACACCCAACTGTGGCTTTTCCAGGAGGAAACTTTGAATGTCTTGACTATCCACTTTTCCTCTAGTCCCTGGACCTCAGTGACCCGCAGTATCTGTCAGATACTAAGAAGTCTTTCTGACTTCTGGACTATGTAAGATACCTCCCTTAGGTTGAGCCCTCCAGAAGCCAACCTGAGGCAAGGATTCATGGGAAAGTGGTCCCAGGAATAACTGATAGGAATAAGGGTGAAGAATTAGAACCAGAGACAGGAAAAAGGCAAAGCAAGGGTAGGATATCAAGAAATAAAATCTCAAGAGAGTTAAGTTTGCCTCAGTCTTGCTGGGGATATCTGAAAACAGTGTAGTGATATCTCAGAATTGTGGATTTAAACCTCACTACATGTCAGTCACTGATTCAGGGCTGCATCAAGCACTTAAAGTACTACATGTGCAGTGAAAACAATCTGATAGCCTCAGGAAAGTCCTCCAACAAAGATATAGGGGCTGAGTGTTGAGAGAGAAAGGATATCAGGAATTGTGTGCCACCAAAATGGCAAAATTCAGTGAGCCATGGGTGAGACATATTGATAGATCTGTTCCACTGGCCCTGAAAATTATTCCCATAGCACCCTGCATACACTCTGTGTTGGCATTTATCATGGTATATGGTATTATAATGACTTTGTTAATTGTCTTTCCAATAGAGTATAGGCTACATGATGTCAGAAGCCATGGTTTATTCATCATTTTGTTGCCAATACCTGACCCGTGGTTAGTCTTCAAAAAATGTTTGTGAAAGGAAGGAGGGATGGTTTCATGGGAAGATTATACTAGATTAATGTTTTATACACTAAAACAAAACAAAATCTTGGTTTACAGGGATTATGCAGATCTAGTTTTATTCATTGTAGGCATGAGAATCTTGGCTCTGAAAGTTGAATATTGTCCATTCAGTACATAGTTCAACTGTAGCAGTCTGATTAGGGCTCTGAAATCAATTGGAGGAGGGGAGAATAATCAAACTCATGGTTTGGAATTAAAGCTGCAGTCATTTCACAATATAGTTACTGTATAAAACACAAATATGGCACCAAAGTTTCTATGAATTCCCACCTCCTTTTCATTAAATGTCATTAAAAATCTCTAGCATCATGGGCTAAAGAACCAACTTTGTTCCAATCAGATCTAGGATGTGTTTCAATCTTTCATCCTTTCTTTTAATTCATCATTTACATGTATTTTTAAGGCAAATTTTTCAAAGGCTTAGTAAAATGGAGGTTTATTTCCCAGTCAAGAAAAATTTAACTGGGCTTCCCCCAAGCAATCTCCATATAATGGTTTGGAGATGCAGTCTTC
This sequence comes from Heterocephalus glaber, assembly GCF_053883595.1. Lineage (NCBI taxonomy): Eukaryota > Metazoa > Chordata > Mammalia > Rodentia > Bathyergidae > Heterocephalus > Heterocephalus glaber. The sequence goes on along the minus strand of NW_028258324.1, from coordinate 7,564,250 downwards.
AAATTCCTTACAGCCTTATCATCCCATCATCTTTGTGAGTAGGAAGAGAGAATGGAATAAGCACACCTCATTCTCAACTACTTCAGTCCAGAGGTGAAATGCACCCTTGGTGGTGACTAGTCACATGGCAAGAAACATAGCCCATCCAACAGCAACCCTCCACTACATAAGAAGGACAAAAGTACCTACTGAAGAGCTAACTAACCTTGCCAGTCACTCAATAAATATTTTTTTATATTCTTGATTTTTTAATACATATTTTTTAAATTTTATTTTATTGGTACATTTTAGGTATACAATATAATGACATTCATCATTGGAAATTTGCACCTTTATATAATCTCTCTTGGTTCTTATTTTTACCCCTTCCTCTGCCCTCCCTGCAACCCCTCCATCCCTCCCTATTTACAAAATTTTTGTTTCCATTTTTTCATTTTCTCATATTAATTACATGCCCTTCTTTCCTTTCCCCTACCCCTCCCACTTTCCTTTCCCCTTTGCTCCTTTTCTTCCTATTTCACATTATTTACTATAACTTTTAGTCCTTATTTACATTTTCAGTTTCTCACACTAGAGAAACTATTTGGTATTTACATGTGTGTCCTATTTATTTCACTTAAGAGTGTCACTTCAGTATGCATCTGTAAGACCGAGGGCCTTACCAAATGCTCCGAGGAGCTGACTAGTGAAGCACACCCAGGAATCCCAGTGGTGCCTTCAGAATGTAAGACCAAGAGCCTTACCAAATGCTCCGAGGAGCTGACTAGTGAAGCACACCCAGGGATCCCAGTGGTGCCTTCAGAATGTAAGACCAAGAGCCTTACCAAACGCTCCAAGGATCTGACTACAGCGAAGAACACCTGGGAAGGAACACACGGGACAAGTTGGAAAACAGACCTTTATTAGTCTGGCCAGATGGCACTCCCAAAGCAAAATAGCTTAGAGAGGCAACTGGCTCAGAATCCGAGGCTGTTTTTATAGGGGATTGAGGGGGAAGTTAACATATTAAAGAAAAGGGGACAAAGGTTAGTGGTCGACTGTCACATATTGATGGTCAGCAGACATCTGCAGTTTGTTCTAACAATTGTGGTGCCTGGAATATAGGTTCCGGGTAAACAAAGAGTTGAGTAGTTTGCTCTGGGACTCTAGGTCTGTTACAGATCCCTATCTAGCGTCCCTAGACTAACAAGCATCTCCATCCATTAGCTCACATTTTAACCACAATGGGGCTGGAGAAAAAGGAACAAAGGTTATGCAGTCCCACACATCCATTTAGCTATAAATGTCTCTAATTTCTCATTTTTGTGGCTGAGTAGTACTCCATTTTATTTTTAAACAACACATTTTCTTTATCCAGTTGATGGGCAATTGGGCTGCTTCCAAGTTTTAGCTACTACAAATGGTGCTGCTATGAACCTGGGTGCACAAATATCACTGTGGTATGATTCTTTTAATTCTTTGGGGGAGATCCCCAGCAGGGGAATAGCTAGGTCAAATGGGACTTCCAGTCCTAGTTGCCCGTGAACTAGCACAAACAATTAACAAGTGGAATGTCTTCTTATTACAAAGCTTCTGCACAGCAAGAGAAACCACCAGCAGTGTGAAGAGACAACCCACTATGTGGGAAAAATTTTTCACCTGCTGTTCCTCAGACAAAGGTCTACTGTCTAAAATCTATAAAGAATTTAAAAAAATGAGACCTCCCAAATTTAAAGACCCAATCCAAAAATGGGCATCTGAAATGAATAGACATTTCTCAGACAAAGAAATAGCAAATAAACACATGAAAAAATGTTCACCATCACTGGTCATTTGAGAGATGCAAATGAAAGCAATGCTGAGATTTCACCTCACTCCAGAAAGAATGGCTGCTATCAAGAAATCAACCAATAACAAATGCTGGCAGGGCTGTGGGGAAAGAGGATCCCTTCTCAACTGCTGTTGGGAGTGTAGACTGTTGCAACCACTGTGGAAATCAGTATGAAGATACCACAATAAATATTTATTAAGCACCTAAAATACACAAAGTTCTGTCAGCTGTTGAGAATAGAATGGGTAAATGAAATAGAAACTGTTGCTGCCCTGTGGAGCTTACAGTTTTTAGAAGAGATAGAAATTAATCAAGTAATTTGGAAACATATAGTTCCAAACATTCACTGAAGGAAAAGTTACAGGGAGAGATGAAAGTTTATAACAAACTAAATTTAGCTTAAGATCTGAGGAAGGGGCATTTGAACAGATAGCTATCTGAGATTTGAGGAGCAATGCCTAGAAAAAGTTAAAGAGAAAAATATTCTAGGCAGAAGGAACACCATGTGCCACAGGCCTGACACAGGTGGAATATGAAAGACTGCTTGTGTAGTTGAAGCCCTGAGAATAAGAAAGAAAAGGAAGGAAATGAGGCTAGAGAAGTAAGCAGAGGGCTTCAAAGCCCTGTGAGCCATGGCAGAGATGTTAATCTTCTTCCTAGTTCTGCTGATTCTTGTTGTTTGGGTCTTGTGCTCTTCTGGTTACACATTAATGTAAGAATGAATATATATATATAATTGTATAATTATATTACATAAAATTATATTGTAAAATTATATTATATAAATAAGTATAATAATTGTTATAAATAATGCAATTGTATTACATTAATTATATAATAATTATATAATTGTAATAATATAATTATATTATATATATATAATACTATTGACACCCACTGTTCTCCACTATTAAACTCTTAGATATCTTTTCTGTAAGGATAGTTGACTTCTGTGTAAATTTTCTCCCCTATCCCCAACTCAGTAGGCATGAGCAACACTTGCAGTTTCCTGGATATATTGTGGGTTTTCATACACAGCACATTCTTTCTCTTTGGAAGACTTATAATCCTTTCATATGTCAGGCTTGATTGTAGTCATTCTCCAAACTAGCTTCCCTACTCAACTCCACTACAAATCCTTGCTGGCCTTCCTCAAACTTCTGCACAAGCCAGATGCCTTAAACTCCAATCCCACCCTCAACCACAGCACTTGCTAAATTTTATGGTTGGTTTAGTCAAGCTGATTTTTCCCACTATATTTCAAAATTTGAAAGACAGGAACTATCTTCATTTTCATATCCTCAGTTTCTTGCCATTATTTAGCACATAGTAGGCAGTCAGTAGTACTAATTGTATGTGACACAGGAGGTGAGCCACTCCCAACATACAAGAGGAGGCTACCGGGCTGCTGTACCACCTTGGCCAGCACACAGGAGGTGAGCTGTTCCCAGTGCACAAGAGTAGGGTTTCAGGCCATCAAAACACCCCTGCCAGCACACAGGAGGTGAGCCACCCAGGCGCCAACAGCAACACCCCCCATGGTTGAAATGAGAAGACACGTAAACAAGTCTCAAAACCAGACTTCTAGATCACCTAAAGAAACCCCAAAGGGAAACGAGATGGACACTCTGATACTCAACCACCTGGACTCCCTGAACTGGCAACAAAAGGGGATCTGGAAAAAATGAAATCAGAAATAATTTCTCTGATTACAGCAGAGATTGTGCTCATAGTGCAAGACATGAGTAATAAATCTACAGAGAAGCTCAGGAACATGATGGAATCCCAAAATAGGAAACAAATGAAATCCATAAAACAGATGCAAACAGATTTCCAGGAGATTAAAAACTCCATTGAAAGTCTACACAGCAGAATGAGCCAATGTGAAGACAGAATTTCAGATATAAAAGATAAGATTGCAATTAGTGACCAGGAAAAGAAAAATTGCTTCAAAATTGTAAGAGACCATGAGAAATCAATCCAACAGCTGCTAGATGATGCAAAGAAAAATACCATAAGACTGATTGGAGTCAATGAAGAAACAGGAAAGAGTGCAGAAGACATAAAAAAACTGCTCACAGAAGCGATGGCAGAAAATTTCCCAAGCAGGAGAAAAGAACTTGACATACAGATAGGTGAAGAATGTAGGACTCCAACTAGCCTTAATCAAAAAAAAAATCTCTTGAGTTGCAGAGAACACATCGAATCAGCCCACTGCAGACAGGCAGGACTGTGCACGCCCTACCAAGGTCCTGAGTCATGTGGAAGACACCGAATCACCCCGCTGCTGACAGGCAGCCACCTGGTTCCACACTACAAAGACGCAGAGGACACCAGACCACCAGAACAAGGTACTGAGTCCTGCTATTCCCAGCTCAGACGTAGGGGCTTTTGAGCCATCGTCCCACTGCTCCTGGTCCAGAGGAAGGGGCTTCCCAGTCACCATCCCTCCCTCTGCTCCCAGCCCAGAGGAAAGGGCTTTTGGGACACCTTCTGTCCTGCTGCTCCTGGCCCAGAGGAAGGGGCTTCCAGGCCACCATCCCTCCCACTGCTCCCGACCCAGAGGGAGGGGCTTCTGAGCCACCATCCCACTGCTCCTGGTCCAGAGAAAGGGGCTTCTCGGCCACCATGCCTCCCGCTGCTCCCAGCCCACAGGAAAGGGCTTTTGGGTCACCATCCCTACTGCTGTTCGCAGCCCCAGGCCCACCTCACCCAGCTCAGAGGAGGTAATCTGTGCAGGCGCTAACAGCCCCCTGCCCGAGTAGAAATGAGAAAACATGTAAATAAGTCTCAAAACCAGACCTGTAGATCACCTACAGCAACCCCAAAGGGAAATGAGATGGAACACTCTGATACTCAACTACCTGGACCCACTGAACTGGCAACAAAAGGGGATCTGGAAAAAATGAAATCAGAAATAATTTCTCACATAACAGGAGAAATTGTGCCCCTAGTGCAAGACATGATTAAGAAATCTAGAGAGGAGCTGAGGAACATGATGGAATCCCAACATAAGAAACAAATGGAATTCATAAAACAGATGCAAATAGATTTCCAGGACATGAAAAACTCCACTGAAAGTCCACACAGCAGAATGAGCCAATGTGAGGACAGAATTTCAGATATAGAAGATAAGATTGCAATTAGTGAACAGGACAAGAAAAATTGCTTCAAAATTATAAGGGAACATGAGAAATCAATCCAGCAGCTGCTAGATGATGCAAAGAAGAATAACATAAAACTGATTGGGCTCAATGAAGAAGCAGGAGAGAGTGGAGGTGACATAAAAAATCTCTTCATAGAAATAATGGCAGAAAACTTCCCAAGCAGGGGACAAGAGCTTGACATACAGATAAGTGAGGCATATAGGACTCCAAATAGCCTTGATCAAAAAAAATCTACACATAGGCATATAATTGTTAAGATTCCAGAAACACAACAGAAGAACAAAGTTCTCCAAGCAGTGAGAGAAAAGAAACAAATCACATACAAAGGAAAACCCATCAGAATCACGGCAGACTTCTCAACACAAACCATCAAGGCAAGAAGAGCTTGGAGTGACATATTCCAAGCCCTAAGAGAAAACAGTCTCCAACCCAGATTGATGGACCCTGCAAAACTATCTTTCAAAATGGATGGAGAAATAAGATACTTTCATGACAAAGAGCACCTTAGGAACTTCAGGAATACCAAACCAGCACTCCAAAGACTTTTATACAATATCCTAGGAACACACATTGAGGATCACAACCCCAGGAAGCAAAGCAGAACGAACCCATCTGGCATGACAAGAAATTAAATGTAAAGGGGGAGAACCCAACAAAAACAAAAAGTCATGGCAATGACATGACAATATGTTTCAGTTATAACCATCAACATTAATGGTCTCAATTCACCAAGCAAAAGAAATAGACTGGCAGAATGGGTCAAGAAGCAAAATCCAACAATATGCTGCATACAAGAAACACACTTAATTCAAAAGGAAACTCACAGACTGAAAGGTAAAGGTTGGAAAACAATACTGCATGCAAAAGGAACCCCAAAAAAAGCAGGAGTAGCTATCCTCTTTGCAGATCAAGTAGATTTCAAACCAACACTGATTAAGAGAGATGAAGAAGGACACTACATCCTTGTAAAGGGAAGAATCCAAGAGGAAGAGATGACAATCATAAATATCTATGCACCAAACACTAGTGCAACCAACTATATAAAACTAATACTAACAGACATGAAAAGTCATATATGCACTAATACAATTGTAGTGGGGGACCTCAACATCCCACTGTCACAAATAGATAGATCAACTAGACAAAAAATAAGTAATGAGATACTAGAACTCAATCAAACTCTTGAACAAATGAACTTCACAGATGTTTACAGAGTCTTCCACCCCACAAAATCAGAATACACATTCTTCTCAGCTACACATGGGTCATTCTCCAAAACAGACCACATACCCACACATAGAACATGTTTAAGTAAGTGCAAAGGAATGGAAGTTATCCCCTGTATATTATCAGACTATAGTGTGATGAAATTGGAGATCCATAGCAAAAGAAACTCAAAAAAATTTCATAAACACATGGAAATTGAACAACACACTTCTGAATAACCAATGGGTCACAGAGGAAATTAAAGAAGAAATCAGACAGTTCCTTCAATTAAATGACAATGACAGTGCAATATATCGGAATCTATGGGACACAATGACAGCAGTCTTACGAGGGAAATTCATAGCAGTGAATACACATATTAGGAAAACAGAATGAGCTCAATTAAACAACCTGATGCTGAACCTCAAGCTTCTAGAAAAAGAAGAGCAGGACAACCCCAAAGCTCATACAAGGGAGGAAATTATAAAGATCAGAGGAGAAATCAATGCAATGGAGACTAAGAGAACAATACAAAAAATCAATGAAGCCAAGAGTTGGTTCCTTGAAAGAATCAACAAAATTGATAAACCTTTAGCCAACCTTGTCAGAAAAAGGAAAGAAAAGGCTCAAATCCATGCAATTAGGAATGAAAAGGGTGAAATGAAAACAGCTCCACCAGAAATCCAGAGGATCATCAATACCTACTTCCAGAACCTATACGCCAATAAGATGGCAAACACAGAAGAAATGGACAGATTCCTAGATAGATATGAATTACCAAAGTTGAACGAAGAAGACCTAAAAATTCTGAACAACCCAATATCAACCAATGAAATTGAAAATGTAATTACAAACATCAACTAAGAAAAGCCCAGGCCCTGATGACTTCACTGCTGAATTCTACAAGACATTTAGAGAGGAACTGCTGCCACTACTGTTTAAACTCTTCAGTGAAATTGAAAGGGAAGCAATACTCCCAAATCCATTCCTGGAAGCAAGCATCACCTTGATCCCCAAAGCAGAGAAAGACCCAACCGAAAAAGAGAACTATAGGCCAATCTCACTAATGAACATAGATGCAAAAATCCTTAATAAGATACTGGCAAACAGAATGCAGAAGATCATCAAGAAGGTCATGCACCCTGATCAAGTGGGATTCATCCCAGGGATGCAGGGATGGTTCAATATATGAAAATCAATCAATGTAATACACTATATCAATAGAGCCAAGGACAAAACCCATATGATTATCTCCATAGACGTGGAAAAAGCATTTGAAAAAATCCAACACGCATTTATAATAAAAATCCTACAAAAAATTGGAATAGATGGTCTCTACCTCAAACTGATAGAAGTCATCTATGAAAACCCAACAGCCAATATCATACTAAAAGGTCAAAAACTGAAATCCTTCACACTCAAATCAGGAACAAGACAAGGATGTCCACTATCACCACTCTTGTTCAATATAGTTCAGGAAACATTGGCCACAGCAATTAGACAAGAGAAAGAAATAAAAGGAATAAAGATAGGTAATGAAGAAGTCAAATTTTCATTATTTGCAGATGACATGATACTCTATATAGAAGACCTCAAGAACTCCACCAAAAGTCTTCTAGACTTAATAACCAAATTCAGTCAAGTAGCTGGTTACAAGGTCAACACACAAAAATCAATAGCTTTCCTCTACACCAATGACAGACTCACTGAGAGAGAAATAGGGCAAATAATTCCTTTCACAATAGCATCCAAAAATCTGAAATACCTAGGAATCAACCTAACAAAAGAAATCAAAGACCTCTTCTCTGAAAACTATGGCACTCTGAAAAGAGAGATTGAAGATGATATCAGAAAATGGTGAGACATCCCCTGCTCCTGGGTAGGAAGGATTAATAGAGTGAAAATGGCCATACTTTGAAAACTGCTATATAGATTTAATGCAATTCCAATTGAGATCCCAGCAGCATACTTCATAGACCTCGAGAAAACAATCCAAAAATTCATTTGGAGCAAGAAGAGACCCAGAATAGCAAAAGCAATTCTAGGTAGCAGAGACATGGCAGGGGGTATCACAATCCCCAACCTGCAACTCTACTACACAGCTACTGTGATAAAAACAGCATGGTACTGGCAAAGAAACAGACCTCAGGACCAGTGGAACAGATTAGAAGATGCAGAAATAATGCCAGACACACTCAGCCATCTCATCTTTGACAAAGGAGCCAAACACCCTCACTGGAGGAAAGATAGCCTCTTTAATAAATGGTGCTGGATAAATTGGGCTTCAACTTGCCAAAGATTAAAACTAGACTTCTATCTCTCACCATGCACTAAACTAAAATCAAAATGGATTAAAGATCTAAATATTAAAAGAGAAACTCTGAATGAGTTGGAACAGAGGTTAGGTAGAAACCTTGAAGACATTGGTGTAGGAAAAGATTTTATGAACAAAACTTCAGCTGCCCATGAACTAGCACAAACAATCAGCAAATGGGATCTCTTCTTATCAAAAAGCTTCTGCACAGCAAGAGAAACCACCAGCAGTGTGAAAAGACAACCCACAATGTGGGAAAAAAATCTTCACCTACTCTTCCTCAGACAAAGGTCTACTATCTCGAAACTATAAAGAACTTAAAAAGATCAGACCTCCCAAATTTAAAGACCCAATCCAAAAATGGGCATCTGAAATGAACAGACATTTCTCAGATAAAGAAGTAGAAATAGCAAATAAATACATGAAAAAATGTTCAACATCACTGGTCATTCGAGAGATGCAAATGAAAACAATGATGAGATTCCACTTCACTCCAGAAAGAATGGCTGCTATCATGAAGTCAACCAATAACAAATGCTGGCGGGGCTGTGGGGAAAGAGGAACCCTGCTCCACTGCTGGTGGGAGTGTAGACTGGTGCAAGCACTGTGGAAATCAGTATGGAGGTACCTCGAAGAACTAGGACTGGAAGTCCCATTTGACCCCACTATCCCACTGCTGGGGATCTTCCCCAAAGAATTAAAAGAATCATACCACAGTGATATATGTGCACCCATGTTCATAGCAGCACAGTTTGTAATAGCTAAAACTTGGAAACAGCCCAAATGCCCATCAACTGGAGACTGGATAAAGAAAATGTGTTTTTTTTTAATAAAATGGAGTATTACTCAGCCATAAAAAATGAGAAATTAGAGACATTTATAGCTAAGTGGATGCATACTGAGGTGATACTCTTAAGTGAAATACATAGGACACACATGTGTAAATACCAAATAGTTTCTCTGGTGTGAGAAACTGAAAGTGTAAATAAGGACTAAATGTATTATAGGTAATGTGAAATAGGAAGAAGAGGGGTAAAGGGGAAGGAAGTGGGAGGACTAGGGGAAAGGATAGAAGGGAATGGGATTAATATGAGAAAATGGAAAAATAGGAACAAAATCTTTGTAAATCAGGAGGACTGGAGGGGTTGAAGGGAGGGCTGGGCAAGGGTGAAAAATAAGAACCAAGAGAGAATATGTAAAGCTGCAAATTTCCAATGATGAATGTCATTATATTGTATACCTAAAATGTACCAATGATTAGAATGAATAATCGATAATGTAAAATAGGAAGAAAAGGTCCAAATGGGTAGGGGTAGTCGGAAGGCCAGGGGAAAGGAAAGAAGGGAAAGGAAAAATGCTGAGAAATGGAAAAAATGGAAATAAAGTCTTTGTAAATAGGGAAGGGTAGAGGGCATGAAGGGAAGGCTAGGAATGGGGAAAGAATAAGAACCAAGATGCATTATGTAAAGGTACAATTCCCGATGAGAAATGTAATTGTGTTGTATACCTACAATGTACCAATAAAAGAATTTAATATTATTTTTTAAAAAAAGAATCTATACATAGGCATATAATTGTTAAGATTCCAGAAACCCAACAGAAGAACAAAGTTCTACAAGCAGTTAGAGAAAAGAAACAAATCATATACAAAGGAAAGCCCATCAGAATCACAGCAGACTTCTCAATACAAACCCTCAAGGCAAGAAGAGCTTGGAGTGATGTATTCCAAGCCCTAAAGGAAAACAGACTCCAACCCAGATTGATATACCCTGAAAAATTATCTTTCAAAATTGATGGAGAAATAAGATTCTTTAATGACAAAGAGCACCTTAGGAACTTCAGGAATACCAAACCAGCACTCCAGAAGACTTTAGACAACCTCCTAGGAAAAGACAATGAGGATCACAACCCCAGGAAGCCCAGCAGAATGAATCCATTGGGTGCAACAAGAAATTAAATGCAAAGTGGTAAATCCAACAAACAGAAAATTCATGACAATGACAAGTCAATAGGTATGAGTTATAACCATCAATGTTAATGGTCTCAATTCACCAGTCAACAGAAATAGATTGGAAGAATGGGTCAAGAAGCAAGATCCAACAATATGCTGCACACAAGAAACACATTTAATTCAAAAAGGAACTCATAGACTCATAGTTCAAGGGTGGAAAACAATGCCCCACGTGATAGGAACCTTAAAAAAAAAAGCAGGAGTAGCTATCCTCTTTGCTGATCGAGTGGATTTCAAACCAAAATCTGAGACACTCTGGTCCCAAGAATTTCAGATAAGGGATACTCAACTTGAATGCACAAATCTATTGTGAACATGTGTTTTCATTCCTCTCAAGTAAAAACTTAAAAACAGAACTGTTGGTTCTTAACAGTAATACAAGAAATTTCTATATTGTTTTCCAAAATGGTTTCATCATTTTACATTCACATTAGCAGTATTAGAAAGTTCTAACTGGTTCATACCTAAGCTGACATTTGTTCTTGTAAAACTTTTAACTTCATCTCCCTAATGAGTGTATAATTCAATCTTGTTATTGTACTGATTAGTATTTTTCTGATTCTAGTGTTACACACCTTTCCTTGTGCTGTACTGGCTATTTATCATCTTCTTGTGTCTACTTTTTAATTGGGTTGTCTATTAATGACCTGTAAGAGTTCTTCATATATTCTGGTCATAGGTTATATGCATTATAAATATGTTCTGGTTAAGGACTACTTTTCATTTTCTTAATAATGTCTTTTAAAATTCTAAACTTTGATGGAATCTCATTTATCAATTTTTTCCTTTTATGCATCATGTTTTTTATATCCTAGGAAATTCTTGCCTACCCTAAATTCTTAAACATTTTCCCTTATAATTTCTTCTTAATGTTTTATAGTTTTAGTCTTTCATATTTAGGTTCATAGATCCTTTCAAGTTATTTTTATGTATGGAAATAAAGGGTTGAAGTTAATATTTTACATGCTGATACCGGGTGTTCTAGTGCCATTTGTTGAAAACACTATCTTTTCCTCTCCTCTTGAGTTGAGTTTATGTTCTATAAAATGTTAATGTTAAACAATCTTTCAAAACTCAGTGGACCATATATGTGTGGTTCTATTTCTAAATTCACTGTTTTATTCCATTGATCTATATGTCTTTCCTTACTCCAGCATTGCCTTGATTACTGTAGCTTTAGGGAAAGTCTTAAAATTAAGTAATAAATGTCTTCTAACACTGTTATTATTTTTCTTTTTACTTTTCCAGGCCATTTATACTCCCACATAACTTTTAAATTTCAATATCCAATTCTTCATCTATAGCAAGTATACATAGACCTGAATTTTTATGTATACCTTGTGTTTTCTAATCCTGCTAAAGTCAAATACAAGTTCTAGGAGCTCCTAGAGATTTCTTAGTATTTTCTCTGTAGATGATCATTTCATCTACATATAAAGATTTTACTTCTGCCTTGCCAATCCTATCCAAATTGTGTCATTTTATTGCCAGACTATTTTGGTTTCGGCCTAGGCTTCAAAGTTTGATGGATAGATGAAGAGTATGCATATCTGCCCTTGTTCCCCACCTTAGGGAGAAAACGTATCTTCTCCATTTGTGTAAGGTGTTTTTGCTGGAAGTATGGAGTACATGTCTGTTGAGAAGGTTCTGTTCTACTTCTAGTCTCCTGATAGCTTTTACCATGAACGGCTGTAGAGTTTAGTCCAATAAATACTTTTTCTGCAACTACTGATAGGATCATAGGGCTTTTTCCTTTCCTCTGTTAAAATGATGACTTTTGGGGGTGGATCTTCCAATGCTGAACCAACACTGCCATCCCTATAGTAAAATCACTTACTACATGCTGCCAGATCTGACTTCTAGTAGTTTGTTTTGTTAAACAAATTTCTATCTATGTTCATACTTTTATCTTCTATTATCTTTATCCAGTTTTAGGATTAGCACAATGTTCAGTTCCTAAAATGAGGGGAGAAGTGTTCCTTCTTTTTTCTGCTTTAAATGTTTGATATAATTTATCAGTTAAATTTATATGATTCTGTTGTTGTCATATAGGTAGGTTTTCAAGCTAGGAATATACTTTCTTTAATAGGTGCTATTCAAATTTTATATTTCCTCCAGAGTTAGTTTCATTAATTTGTCTTCCAAGGTACTTCTTAGAAGTTGTCAAATTTATTTCAAAAAAGTTTTTTATAATTTGCTCTTATATCCTTTTAAATTTTGTACAATCTGTGGTAATGTCTCCTAGATCTTCATATTGTAACTTTCAAAATGTATAATTGATATTGTGTAATAGGAAGAAAAAGTCTAAAGGAGTAGGGGAAGTAGAAGGGGTAGGGGAAAGGAAAAAGGAGAAGAAAAAATATGAGAAAAGGAAAAAAATGGAAACAAAATCTTTGCAAATAGGAAAGGGTGGAGGGGGTGAAGGAAGGGCAGGGGGAGGGGAAAAAAAAGAACCAAGATACATCCTGTAAAGGTACAAGATCTCAATGATGAATGTAACTGTATTTTATACCTACAATGTACCAATAAACTTTATGGCAAAAAGTATTATTAATTGTATGAATGAAAAGAATAAATTTATTCCTCAACTTATTTTATAAGAAACTAGTCTTGTAAATTACCTGAATGCAAGGAGACACACATATTCTTGGCCAAAAAAGTAGGGGAAGAATGTGCATTATTTTCTAATCTTGAAGATTATTCATGATTCACATAGCAGGACCTTAACCAGGGGAAGGCAAAAAAGGTGCAAGATTTAAGGAAGCAGCCATTCTCGATTTCATGCAAGAACCAATCCTGTACTTGTAGAGCCCTGAGAATGAGGGTATCCTTAAATTTTGCACCCTTGGTGGCTAGTTTACTTTACCCTGGTAAGTGTATCCTGCACACTGGCATTTCAAAGCCTCTTAGAATTCCATCAATAGCCAAAATGGTTCTTTTATAGCAGGGTAAACCAAACTTAGTTGAGGATGAGTCATTTTTATTTTTTCATTCATACCTATTAACCTCCCATAGAGCTGGTGCTCTGTAAAAGGAACTTGTAAAATGCTTTGCTTCTATATGGATTATTAAATTTTGATTTTTGCTTTACAAATCTTGACGTAGAAAATGGAATTTAGATGGAAACTTGGGTACATCTATCAAAAGTCATCTTTGAAAATATGCTGAATGTTATGAAAAAACACAGAATAAATGTCAAATTGGTTATAGTGCTTTTGCTGGCCTTCCAAAGCAGTTATTTACAAGGCTGTTACAAGGAGGGCCATTCCCATCAGTAAGTGGATGAGTTTACACTTCTAGGTAAAGAAGGTGTTTTTTATATCCCCAAAGGCAAATAAAGCTATTGGTCTGTCCAGTGATGGAAATGGAATAAGAAGAAATGTTCAATTACTTGGATAATAAGTGTGATAACATAGGCCAGTGACCCTCCTTAACACTGTCAAGATCTCTGCTTGTCCATCTTGCAAGTATGTGTTTAACTCTATCTGGATGGAAAGAATAGGATATCTTCCTGGCTGAATCATAGAATTGAGTGCTTCTATCTCTTAGGAAAGTGTTCTATCCAAAAGTCTGTCTGGAATAATTATTGTTTGGAAGAAGAGAATTGATTCTTTTTGACAAATAGAGTATCACTGGCAGCAATTTTAAGCTAATAGTGTAGTGTAAATTTTTGGTTTCTTATTCATCCAGAAACTTACCGTTTAACTCACACTGGGTAAGTAAGCATCATAACTCAATCTATGCAGAAAGTCTGTTATGTAGAAAATAGCTTCTAGTAACACAGAGACCACATCACAAGAATAAAAGCAGGAAAAAAGAGAAACTAAAACTTTGAAGAAAAGAAATACTGGATTACTCTAGACTTGGTTTTGGATTTTGTGGTTTTGTTGGGAGGAAGGGGTGCTGGGGATCGAACTCAGGACCTTGCACTTGCCACTGAGCCACATCCCTGCCCATCCTAGACTTGGTTTTCAGTTACCTAGAGAGTGGCTGAAGTAAGTCCATATGAGGCTCTAGTCAGAAGCCAATTTCTGAGCAAGGACCTGGGCAGAATCCTGATCTGGTTCAGATGTGATGGTTGTGCCCCAAAAAGCCATAAGCAAGAGCAACCCAAGGATGAGATATTCCCTAAGAAGTCCTGAACATCAAATGCCTGATGTTATTTTACTCAAAGATAAACTAAATGTCCAGTCCAACCAAGCCAAGGAAACAACTGGGCCAATAGAACAGAGGGACCAAGACCAAGAGTGGTGATAAAGTAAGAGAATCTAGAACAATGTTTGTGTGACTAACTGAAAATCCTGGTTTCCTTCATATTGTCTGATGGATGGATGATCTCTCCAATTTAAACACCCACTATTGGCTTAGAAAATGGCAGCAGCAAATTGTTTTGTATGGATCCCTTATGTAATTGCTTAGGAGCAGTTAATTTCTCCACAATTTTTGGATCTGTTTTGTTGCCTAAAAAAAAAAAAAAACTTCCAAGTCCTGAACACCTATGATGGTTACACCAGGCAATAATTAAACAAGACAAGCAAGTAAATGAGCTTATGGTAGAAATACAGAGTAATCAAGTTGCCTGGCTGTGCCAAGATTTCCTCCTGGCTATCAGTGAATCCCACATTGCCAGCTTGTAGTTTCCAGACCGATTAAGCCACACAAGTGGAATCATCTGTTCTTTGCTGGTCTTCTAGCATCTTTTCCTCCTGGGAACCCAATGGGAGGCATCAAATTACAGGAATCAATAAACCAGGAGTAACATGGCTCATTTAGAAACAGAGACACAAGCATTTTGCTAGAAGAAACAATGATTACCTGTCAGGGCTTCAGAGAATCACAGTGTTTATAGGAGGCCAAGAATGTGGACTTTTCATGGCCAAATACTAGACTATCCTTTGGCCCTCAAACCTATTCTTCCTGTGATTCCAATATAGATGAATGTTAAACTCAGTTACCCAAGCCAGAAGTGTGAGAGTAAACCTTGATTTCTTCTTTCTCCTTTCCTTCTCCCTCAGCCTCAACATTTACTTAAATATTTGAGATCTATAGTTTCCGCTACTTTAATACTTTCATAATCTTTCCAATGTCAGAAACTGACCACAAGGCCTCCCTGGACTTCTCATCCCCTTGTTTATTCTCCACTTAATAGTCTGAAATGCTCTTTCTAAATTGCTATTTGATTATGTTTTTCATCTGTTTAAAATACTTTGCATCTCTGAATTCCTTGCAGAAACCTAATCCAACCAAAGAATTCTATAGAGTACTCTGGGCTTGGTAAATCTGTGCTGGATTGACTTCATAAAACTATAAAAATAGTGTCCTGTCTCAATTGTCTGTAATCATCACCCAGAAAGTTACACAAAATATAACAGCTACCCGGTGAAATGGTGAATATATAGGCAATGCGGTCCACAAGAAAGCACAGACTCTCACAAAAGACCAAGGCTCAAATCTCAGCTTTAACCACTTTTTAATCTGAGAACTTCAGGAAAGTTACCTAACATCCTTGGGCTTCAACTTCCGCCAAAATATGGTTATCAACCCTTTCCTCACAGCTTTACCATAAGGATTAAAAAGAGATGTACTTAAAGCACTTAGCCAATGACTTCCCGGAACACAAATAATTCAAACACTGGTTGTATTAGCAACAAATAAGTTGAGAGGACCAGAGGCATGTATTTATTAGGCATCACCTATACAGGTACTTTACCTACAAATTAGGAAGTCATGACCTCTGACCTGCAAGACTCAGAGCCTGTATCACACACATCATCCCCATTCAGCCACAGAGCATTTACTCAGGGCTCAGTAGCCAACTGGAGTTCACCTTTTTCAATAGCGTTAGGGAATCTTTTCCCTCACATAGAAATAGATTTTGTGACTTTAAAAGTTTAATTTGATATTTCCAGGGGAAAAATCGACACTTATTAGAGTTAGTTCAGTATTAAGTGGTAATGAAATAAAATGGTTTCAGAATTTACCTTCTAAAATTGATCCCTAGCAAAATTTACCTTGGTGAGCAATTACTGTCTAGAATTGATGCAATGACACAGGAAAGCAGGAATCTAAAACTGTGAGGTTCTATTAATAAGAAGTGAGGTGCAATGATTATACGCAGAGTTGATCAAATCTGATCTCACTGAGGGCTGGGCATGACACTGGTGAAAGAAAGGAAAATCGTCTGATTTTATCATCATCTTAAGAGTAGCAAAGGAACTGGAGGACTATTGAGCCTAATCTTTTTTGTTTATAGATGAGATCATTCTAGAGCCCTGAAAAGTAAATGTTATACTCAATTATACCCAAAAAATTTAATAGTCATTCTGAGATGAATATGCAGAGCAATTATTTTTGTATCTCAGGGTGCTGAGATTGTTTCCACCAAAATGCCCTTGTCCTTACTGAGACCCTCCAGCATGAGGTGTAGGCAGACCTTGTTTCAATTCATAGCGGAGATGTGGTTACTTGTCTCAGACTATTGAGCCCTGGAACTGGTACAGCCTTTCTGTCTTCTAACTTTAAAAAGTTGTAAGGTTATGAGGTTACAGCTTATGCACCTAACTTAAATTCTAAATGAAATAAGGGCTTCTACACCAGTCTGCACCGCCATTCCAAAATATTTGGAGAGATTTATTACTTAGCATTAGTGAAAAGTTCTCCAAGATCCTTGCATGAAAGATCTCTTCATATTTTGGTTTCTTCACTTATTGTTTATCAAAACAATACCGACTGAGTTCTTAAAAATGTACCTACTTTAATTTTTTATGCAGTTACTCTCTGCTTTCATTACTGAACTGTAAGCTTTATGCAAGTAAAGAATAATTCATCTATCTTTCCTGACTTATCGCTGTATGTACTTATGTATCTTTTTCTCTGTTCCTTCATATACTGTATGTAGCTCATTTTCTGATGTGGTGTAGGTACTCAATAAAGACTTGATAATGAATCAAAAAAAACCATAAAATGAGAGGCCCACAATCATTTATGCTTTCCACTGTAGAACAGATCAAATTCATCCAAAGTAGGTCTAAAAGCACACAGAGAGGTAGAGACATAAATAGAAATAGAGAAAGAAGGAGGAGGATGAAAAAGGGCTTGACTCTTCTTGAGGAGAAAGAGAAAAATAAAGGAGAGACCAAAACTCAAGATCAATGCTTTATCAGATGTTAAAAGTAGTTCTGTTATCACAGGCCAACAACCAACTAAACTGATTTGTATTATTGAATATCTATACACTGACTAGAGATGGTATTTACCTTTGCAATTCACATAAGCAAGTTTTCTGAGTCCAACCACCTGTCAGTCTCCAGGTCAAATATCAGGTTCTCAGATAAGTCTTGCACTTGTAAAATTGGTACAAGGGTATGGTATGGGTTGAACCAGTGCAGGCTGACTCTGATAATGAAGATAGGACTTTTATTGAAAGCTTGAGACATAAGTCATTGCAAAATCTGCCGCCTTACTCTGTGCACACAACCATGGAAGTTTTAGTCTTCCTAAAATGTAGTGAGGTGTGACGTTAAAAGGTTTAGACAAGATTTGGGAGCCTTTAAGTCCTGTCTGAACTAACCGAGGCTCCCAGGGCCGTACATCTCCCATGAATTCTGGCTTCATGAGTGTAACATTTTAGGATTTTGTATGCCTACTAAGAGCAATACTGTATTGAATGATCATTAAGGATCCAGAATCACCCTTGAATGTTGTTTTCTGTCTATAGTTGGCTTTTAATTGAGTTGAAGAAGACTGTGTGAGTCAGGATATAATTGTGATTACTGCCACCATAGTCACAGACTGTGGCCTCTTGGATTTTCTGCCTAGTATTTTTCAAAGTGTCCAGAGACCAAATACATCTAAATTGGTGAGTTGCTTGCCTCAAAGCCAGATTTTTGTGGCCCACCTGAAACAGCTCAATCAGAATGTCTGAAAGGTAGAGCCTGGAAACCTAAAATTTAACAAGCTCTTCTATGCATACCAAATTACTAGGCATAAAAAATTTGTATGACTGGGCCAGGGATTTAGCTTAGTGGTTCCAGCACCTGCCTTGCAAGTGCAAGATCCCAAGTTCAATCCCCGGACCCCCCCCCCAAAAAAAACCACAAAAAAATTTGTATGACTGTTTTTCTAATGCAAGCCAGTCATTTTACAGATAAAGGTTGAAGCCCAGAGAGATAGAATGACCTGTGCAAGCTGTGGCAGCTAGTTAAAATCAGAGGGCACACAGGGACCTGAATCTTTGCCTACCAAGATCTGGATTTGTTTCGCCACATTCTCATCATCTTCTTCTAGGTCATTCACAATGGCATAGAACAAGGTTTGGTAGCATCCTGTAGAAAAGTCCTGTAAGATGCTTGCACCTTCTTTGGGGCACATAATCTGAGGGCAGAGGAGAGACACATTTACAATTGCATTCAGTTCTGTCCAGGCTTACATAGAAACAAGAGAGAAGAGAAAGTATCTTTTCATCATCCAGTTGTCCTTCAGGCACCCAGGATCTCACCTGATCTGTTTCTACCTTATGCTCAGGAGAGGGTCTGGTACTAGTCATTTGTTCTGGTGTGTAAATAAAATAAGGAAATATTCTACTTGCATATGTCACTTACCAGGTGCTATTCTCTTATTTGCTCTTGGAAGCCTTCCCCAACTGTCTATAGAGAACACTCCGAGATGACCTTTAGTGCAAACCTTCCTTTATTGCCCTTTCTATTGTGTATTACTCTTACTTATTAACATGTCTATCTCTGCACTCTATCATCAGCATTTTGAGAGAAGGATCTCAGTCCTTTCTCTATCCCCATAACCATCACAATTCCTAGTCCACTGTAGCCGATGAACCATGTGTGTAGGAGGGATGGAATATGATCCCCACCTTAGAGATGAATAAACTGGGTAGATTAAAGTGAAGTGGCTAGGTGATGACTACATAGTTATCTAGTAAAAGAAAGGAGATTTGAATGGAATTCTGAATGACTTCACAAATCCTGCTCTTTCTACCAGACCACTACCAAGTTCCCTCTTGCCATTAAATGCTTCCTCTCCTGGAAGTATTGGCATCTTTAACCAACCTTCAAATTTTTAAAAAGGAAGTTTTACCCCATTAAAGAAAATGTAGTGAGATAAAAGCAAAGTATAAATTGAGAGCAGATTTAAAAGAAAGCCAAGTTCACAGCCAGAGTCTAGAGTATATGGATAGAGCAAGATAAAGGAGAGATTGATGTAAATGGTGCTAACACAAGTCTGCAAAGGGATTGGGCTTATTTTTATGCTTCAAGTGAACACATGGTCTGAGTTTCAGGCTCAGTACAAGTTCCACCAGTCTAGTCACAGGTGCCTGGTAATGAAAGTAGTCTAACCTAAACAAAGCGCAGAGCTCTCCCCCACAGCTTTGGAAGTTAATGCCCTAAATGCACCATGTTTCCTCTTGAAGCCAGGGTCAACAAATGAGAACAGGCCAGGCAGGGAGAATGGGTGGTGGATGCGTGCACAACTTCCTTTATGAGTTCTGCCCTGGAATTAAAACATACCCAATATCTAGAATAGTTCTTAAACAAAACATGGTAGTGGAACCTGCATTTTCCTTGATCTTGCTCCATCAACTAAAGCAAGACTTCTGACGCCTCTTTTAAGTCAAACCTTTGATTATTTCTTTGCAAATTTCAAACAGATCCTTGGATATGATCATCCACAAGTCACTTAAGCTTCCATGCCTCCCCCTGCCTTGTTTATCACCTCTGCTTTTGCTGCCCAAATGCCAGCTGGGGATCCTTCTCTACTTTCTTTGTTTAAGAAGCTCACATGAAGCATTAACCTGCAAGCCAAAGGAAGTCATATTACATGGATTTCAAAGATTTCAGCCCCATTTTCTCTCTGTTTCTGCCACTGTAGTGCATGGATACCTAAGTATGTGGATGTCAGTGCCCTTGGTGATATCCAGATATTTCTGATGCTGCCGCCCCTACCCTCTCTTCACCTTTAGCTTCTAAGCAACACCTTGCTCCCTGCATGGAGATGCATCTCACCCATTAGATGCCCAAACCTGCATTCTGGTACTCCCAGTGCATCAAAGTCTCTCCCTCTGTTCTCTTCACCATGTAAGACCTGCTATTTTGCGGAAACTGCTCTTTAAAGCTGCCTCTTCTATTTACAGTCCCCTTTGTGGAACCAAAACATGAACCTAGGTACAAGCCTGAGTGGTTCTCACAGCCTTGTCAGCCCCTTCCAGCATTCAGTTCTTTATTCCAGGACCCTTTTTGTTAGCCTATCCTCACCTCACCCTGGGTGGAATACCTCAGAAAGTACTCCAGCTCTGTACAGACAGATTTCCAGCAGTCAGTCCTGCTCACCAGTGCAGCAAAAGTGAAGCCCAGAGATGGATATGACTGAGGCTCCTGCCTGCCTGACACTTCTGGAGTGGAGGTTACATCATCTCAATTTGAGAAATTCTCCTTTCCATTCAGATTCTGCATAATTTCCAATAGAATTCCATGAATCTCTATAGAATTTCACACCTCCAGCATTAGTCCACCCCCTACTAGGAAGATTTCTGTCTTCAGTCCACATGGCATTCTGCTCTGCCAAACTCAGAAGTCCAGTTCAGAGCTACTTTTCATTCCCATCCTAGCAGCCAGCTTGATGTCCGAGGGCTACTGCCAATCTTGCAATGAAGGAGAGTAAAATGAAGAAGAAATAAACAAGGAGGTTTGGACCCTCTTCCCATATGCAAAACCAAGACATTACAACCTTCAAAAAGCTAATATATATGATATTCTTTTCATAGATTCTGATAGTCCTATGCAAACCAGTAAATAAGTTTATATCAAAGGTTGTCCCAGAAATTTTGCAAAAAATAGTTCATCCCAAATACTAAATCATGGATGAAATTCTCACAAATCCCCAATAATAGCTAGAGATGTGTTTGTTTGAAATCTCTATTAAATAATAGGATATTACTTTATTACCCAAATGCTACAGTTAAAAGGCCACTAAACTGAGTGATTTGGAAACACAGTTTAGTTGGTCCTTTCTTCATTTCTTCCTTCTTTCCTTCCTTCCTTCCTTCCTTCCTTCCTTCCTGTCTCTCTGTCTCTCTGTCTCTCTCTCTCCCTCTCTCTCTCTCTGTGTCTCTCTCTTTTTCTTTCTCTCTTTCTTCTTTTCTGTTTTGTTTGTTTGTTTTGTTTTCAGTATTGGGATTAAGCTCCAAGGCACTCTATCACTGAGCTACATCCCTTGCCCTTTTTTATTTTTAGACAGCCTTGCTAAATTGTCTAGGATGGCTTCAAACTTGAGATCCTCATAACTCAGCTTCCTGCACAGTTTGGTTCTTAGATTGCTGACCCTGTTTGATTTGACACTGATGGTCTGAATTTATAATTCCTCTTTAAATGAGCCCAGTGAAGCTCCTTCGAGATTAATCACTGTGGATAATTTTAAACAGTGCTGTTTTAGTTATTTTCTTGTTACTGGGACAAAATACCTGGCACCTGCAATTTAAAGGAGAAGTTTATTTTGGCTCACACTTTCAGAAGTTTCAGTCCACGGTAAGCAGGCATCAAGGCAGACACAGGTTGACAGAGGGGTATGGCAGTGGAAAAGGTGCTCAACCCATGGCAGCCAGGCAATAGAGAGAAAGGGAAGAGCCAAGGATAAGAATACACCCTTCCAGATTGTGCACCCAGTGTCTCCCCTTCTACTGGGCCCCACCTCTAACAGGATACAGTACTCAGCTACTGAACTCATCAATGGGTGAATCCATTGACGAGTATAGCATCCCCATGATCCAATCGCCCTCCAAACACTTGAGGCTCTAGGGGGACATTTTTTATTTAAAACACAACAAATGCCTAGAGAAATATTAAACTATATATTTGTACCCTGAGAGAAGTCACATAGCCTTGAATTTATTGGTTATTAAAAAGAAAATGATGGGGCCGGGGATTTAGCTCAGTGGTTCCGCCACCTGCCACGCAAGCGCAAGGACCTGAGTTCAATCCCCAGTACCAAAAAAAAAAAAAAGAAAAGAAAAAAGAAAAGGAAAAATAAAATACCTGCCATTTTAAAGACACCTGACAGAAGTAAGTTGTGAAGCTATGTAGCATAATGTAAAAGGCTCCAGCTATGAAGAAATATAGCTAGGCTCATAGCCTCATGTTAGCCTCACGCTAGCTCTATGTCTTGGAACAATAGCCTTTAGTTGCTTTAATATTGTCAGGATCATAATCTGTAAAAATGGATCACCTCATCTGACCAGGAGACAGTGACATTTAGATGTCCATATTCAGATATACAGCAAAAGAAATAAGAGGGTAGTACTGTTGTTAATCAGGTATTGGTAGACAGTCAACAATTTTATTGCTTGGTATGATAGCCTGTCATTGGAACAGAAGATTTTTTAAAGAAATAAAGATATGCAATGATATAGTGCCATATTACAAGAATTTTGGATTTGGAAAGGACCATAGAGAGTATGTATTCTAATTCTCATTCCCAGATATTCATTTTATGCAAGAGAAAACTGAGGCATAAAGAATTTGAGAAGCTTGTCAGTGGCTCACAGCATTATCCTCAGAGGTGGGACTAGAAGGCAGACCTCTGCTTCCTATCTCCAAGCAACCTGTGTCTACATCCTATAAAGCTATGTCATTTCTATGGTCCTGTGCCTGCAACCCGTGTCTAAAACTGATAAAGCATATTGTCCTGTTTGAGCATCTCCTTTAATAATCAATGAGATTACTGCAATACCTTCTCTTTGCAGTGTGGAGATAGGGCCAAATACCAGAGCACTGCCATCACCTCAAGTCTGCCTTTTCTATTTTCTCATCAAATATTTATCTGAGGTCTTACTTGCACCCCAAAACTATGTTAAATCCTGATTTTTAAAAAATCTCAGTATTTGGAAGTTTCTTTTTAAGTAGTGGATACATACTCATAAACCAATGCTCTAACTGGGCATGGTGGCACATGCCTGTAATCCCAGCTCTTGGGAGACTAAGCAGGAGAAGCACTATGAGTTTAAGGTCAGCCTGGACTACACAGTGAATTTGAGGCCAGCCTGAACTACAAAGCGAGATCCTGTTTCAAAATGCCAAAAATAAATAAATAAACAGATAAAATAAACCAATGCTCTGTGTTTCGGGATAATGGCCTTAAGTTACTTCACTATATTTGGATCATTACCATAAAAATCCCCATGTAGTTGGGGATATCTTGAAGCAGATATAAACAGATTACAATTGAAGAATGGTAGGGGAAGGCAGTATAAGCAAGCAAGAAGAAATTTGACAGATTCCTACTTCACCTGGACAAATAGCAAGTTGCTATATTAAAAAAATTAAAAAGTCAAGTAAGAGAATGGATGTCCTTTAACTATTAAAAATCTGCAGTGATTAGCAGCAGTTAAGTTGTTTTCGATTTCTGTTTGGACAGCTTACATTTGCATATTACATATTACAAACTGTCATATTTTGATAGAATTCTGATGTCAAAATCAGTCATCTTGAAACATTCTGAATCTGTGACAGCAGTAGTTAATTAACCTCTCTCAGTCTCCTCATCTAGTAAGTGGAGGTGACAATAACAGTGGTAGGGGTACTGTGAAGATCAAATGAATTAGAGTATGTCAAGGGCTCACAGCAGTGTGTGAGACAAAGTAAGTGTTCAATAAATGCTGGCATATCCACAAGAGAGGACTGTCACTGGACACTCTCTGCTAAATGTAAGTACCTGAGACCAAGGGACAAGGTGAGGAAGGTTGTCTCATTCAGGGTCCACCCAAGAAACTGAAGCAGAAAGATACATACATTAAGAGATTTATTTCAAGGAACTGGCTAATTATATTTTTGAGGCCTGGCAAGGCAAGTCTGAAATTTAAGGACAAAAAGGACAGGCTGGGAATTCCAGGGCAGGAGCAAAAGCAGTAGACCACAGACAGAAACTTCAGTTCTCCTCTGAAGGCCTTTTATTGAACTGTATTAGAACCACCCAGTCTATTGGAGAAAATGTTTTACTTTTTACAGCTTCTTTGAGATATAAAGCACTGCACATATTTCATGCACACAGTTGGATGAGTCTGGACATACAGAAACAACCATGATGCCATCAATACAATAAAGGTCATAGATATCCCCAACAGTTTCTTTATTTTTTATTTTGTTGAGATTTTTTTTTCTGCTATTTTCTGTGCATGTGTGGTAAAAATGTTTAACATAAGATCTACCCATGTAACAAACCTGAAATTTACAATACTGCATTGTTAACTATAGGGACCATGTTATAAATTAGCTCTATAAAACTTATTCATCTAGACCTCCACCCTAGAGCACCAAGGAGGTGAGCCACACATGCCCCAGCACCGCCGCCCCCCCAGCTGTGCCAAGCCATTACCTGGATCCACACCTGAGAGTTGCAGGGGTCATAAGGGACATTGTTCTGAGCTTGAGAAGATAGAGTAGAAATGAACAACAGAAAGAGGGCCTTTCTGAGGCCCCTTGATGAAAATTAAAGCCCACCAGAAAAGTGAAGAAAGTCTCTGCAATAAAGGCATACCAGACCACCTTAGTTGAGGGAGTAGCGGTGTGGACCAGAGCAGTGTGGCTGCAAGCAGATCCCAGCCAGGGCTCTGCCCTGACCCCAAAGGCTGGGGTACACTGGCCCAAGCCAAGGGCCTGCCTGGAAAAGAGCTGCACAGGCACACAAGCAACAGCCAGAGGTTCACCACAATACCATCAGTAAGTGTGCAGGACCCCAGCCAGAAGCTTGCTCACAACAGGAACTGAGGTGCACAGCCCCCAGCCAAAGGCCCTCCCAGACAATAGCTACATATTAGCCCTAGCCAGTGGCACAACCAGATACAACCCCAAGTGTTCACAGGACCCAGCCAGAAGCCCACTCAGACAACAGGTCAGCTCAAGGATCTAGAAGGCCACCTTTCTAAACCCAGGAATTAGTGTACTGGTGAGCAGCAGAGAAGAGGCAGTTCTGTGGCTTGCTGAGAATTGAAGACCACTGGATGAGCAAAAAGTTGCCTCAACAAAGGCAGAGCAGGCTGCATCTGTTGAAATGAGAAGACACGTAAACAAGTCTCAAAACCAGACTTCCAAATCACCTAAAGCAACCCCAAAGGGAAATGAGATGGAACACTGATACTTAACCACCTGGACTCCCTGAACTGGCAACAAAAGAAGATCTGGAAAAAATGAAATCAGAAATAATTTCTCAGAGATTGTGCTCATAGTGTAAGACATGATTAATAAATCTAGAGAGAAGCTCAGGATCATGATGGAATCCCTACACAGGAAACAAGTGGAATCCATAAAACAGATGCAAACAGATTTCCAGGAGATTAAAAACTCCATTGAAAGTCAACACAACAGAATGAGCCAATGTGAGGAAAAATTTCAGATATAGAAGATGAGATTGCAATTAATGACCAGGAAAAGAAAAATTTCTTAAAAATAGTAAGGGACCATGAGAAATCAATCCAGCAGCTGATAGACAATGCAAAGAAGAATAACATAAGAATGATTGGAGTTAATGAAGAAACAGGAGAGAGTGCAGATGACTTAAAAAAACTTTTTCCAGAAGTGATGGCAGAAAACTTCCCAAGCAGGGGAAAAGAACTTGACATACAGATAACTGAGGTATATAGGACTGCAACTAGCTGTGATCAAAAAAAATCTACACATAGGCATATAATTGTTAGGATTCCAGAAACCCAACAGAAGAACAAAGTTCTACAAGCAGTTAGAGAAAAGAAACAAATCATATACAAAGGAAAGCCCATCAGAATCACAGCAGACTTCTCAATACAAACCCTCAAGGCAAGAAGAGCTTGGAGTGATGTATTCCAAGCCCTAAAGGAAAACAGACTCCAACCCAGATTGATATACCCTGAAAAATTATCTTTCAAAATTGATGGAGAAATAAGATTCTTTCATGACAAAGAGCACCTTAGGAACTTCAGGAATACCAAACCAGCACTCCAGAAGACTTTAGACAATCTCCTAGGAAAAGACAATGAGGATCACAACCCCAGGAAGCCCAGCAGAATGAATCCATTGGGTGTAACAAGAAATTAAATGCAAAGTGGTGAATCCAACAAACAGAAAATTCATGACAATGACAAGTCAATAGGTATGAGTTATAACCATCAATGTTAATGGTCTCAATTCACCAGTCAACAGAAATAGATTGGAAGAATGGGTCAAGAAGCAAGATCCAACAATATGCTGCACACAAGAAACACATTTAATTCAAAAAGGAACTCATAGACTCATAGTTCAAGGGTGGAAAACAATGCTCCACGTGATAGGAACCTTAAAAAAAAAAGCAGGAGTAGCTATCCTCTTTGCTGATCGAGTGGATTTCAAACCAAAATCTGAGACACTCTGGTCCCAAGAATTTCAGATAAGGGATACTCAACTTGAATGCACAAATCTATTGTGAACATGTGTTTTCATTCCTCTCAAGTAAAAACTTAAAAACAGAACTGTTGGTTCTTAACAGTAATACAAGAAATTTCTGTATTGTTTTCCAAAATGGTTTCATCATTTTACATTCACATTAGCAGTATTAGAAAGTTCTAACTGGTTCATACCTAAGCTGACATTTGTTCTTGTAAAACTTTTAACTTCATCTCCCTAATGAGTGTATAATTCAATCTTGTTATTGTACTGATTAGTATTTTTCTGATTCTAGTGTTACACACCTTTCCTTGTGCTGTACTGGCTATTTATCATCTTCTTGTGTCTACTTTTTAATTGGGTTGTCTATTAATGACCTGTAAGAGTTCTTCATATATTCTGGTCATAGGTTATATGCATTATAAATATGTTCTGGTTAAGGACTACTTTTCATTTTCTTAATAATGTCTTTTAAAATTCTAAACTTTGATGGAATCTCATTTATCAATTTTTTCCTTTTATGCATCATGTTTTTTATATCCTAGGAAATTCTTGCCTACCCTAAATTCTTAAACATTTTCCCTTATAATTTCTTCTTAATGTTTTATAGTTTTAGTCTTTCATATTTAGGTTCATAGATCCTTTCAAGTTATTTTTATGTATGGAAATAAAGGGTTGAAGTTAATATTTTACATGCTGATACCGGGTGTTCTAGTGCCATTTGTTGAAAACACTATCTTTTCCTCTCCTCTTGAATTGAGTTTATGTTCTATAAAATGTTAATGTTAAACAATCTTTCAAAACTCAGTGGACCATATATGTGTGGTTCTATTTCTAAATTCACTGTTTTATTCCATTGATCTATATGTCTTTCCTTACTCCAGCATTGCCTTGATTACTGTAGCTTTAGGGAAAGTCTTAAAATTAAGTAATAAATGTCTTCTAACACTGTTATTATTTTTCTTTTTACTTTTCCAGGCCATTTATACTCCCACATAACTTTTAAATTTCAATATCCAATTCTTCATCTATAGCAAGTATACATAGACCTGAATTTTTATGTATACCTTGTGTTTTCTAATCCTGCTAAAGTCAAATACAAGTTCTAGGAGCTCCTAGAGATTTCTTAGTATTTTCTCTGTAGATGATCATTTCATCTACATATAAAGATTTTACTTCTGCCTTGCCAATCCTATCCAAATTGTGTCATTTTATTGCCAGACTATTTTGGTTTCGGCCTAGGCTTCAAAGTTTGATGGATAGATGAAGAGTATGCATATCTGCCCTTGTTCCCCACCTTAGGGAGAAAACGTATCTTCTCCATTTGTGTAAGGTGTTTTTGCTGGAAGTATGGAGTACATGTCTGTTGAGAAGGTTCTGTTCTACTTCTAGTCTCCTGATAGCTTTTACCATGAACAGCTGTAGAGTTTAGTCCAATACTTTTTCTGCAACTACTGATAGGATCATAGGGCTTTTTCCTTTCCTCTGTTAAAATGATGACTTTTGGGGGTGGATCTTCCAATGCTGAACCAACACTGCCATCCCTATAGTAAAATCACTTACTACATGCTGCCAGATCTGACTTCTAGTAGTTTGTTTTGTTAAACAAATTTCTATCTATGTTCATACTTTTTTCTTCTATTATCTTTATCCAGTTTTAGGATTAGCACAATGTTCAGTTCCTAAAATGAGGGGAGAAGTGTTCCTTCTTTTTTCTGCTTTAAATGTTTGATATAATTTATCAGTTAAAATTTATATGATTCTGTTGTTGTCATATAGGTAGGTTTTCAAGCTAGGAATATACTTTCTTTAATGTGTGCTATTCAAATTTTATATTTCTTCCAGAGTCAGTTTCATTAATTTGTCTTCCAAGGTACTTCTTAGAAGTTGTCAAATTTATTTCCAAAAAGATTTTTGTAATGTGCTTTTTATATCCTTTTAAACTCTGTAAAATCCGTGATAATGTCCTCTAAATCTTGATATTGTAATTTTTTTTTAAAATGTATAACTCATATTCTGTAATAGGAAGAAAAGTTCTAAAGGAGTAGGGGAAGTGGGAAGGGTAGGGGAAAGGAAAGAAGGGTAAAGAAAACATATGAGAAAAGGGAAAAAATGGAAACAAAGTCTTTGTAAATAGGGAAGGGTAGAGGAGGTGAAGGGAGGGCAGGGGAATAGGGAAAAAATAAGAACCAAGATGCGTCCTGTAAAGGTACAAGATCCCAATAATGAATGTATCTGTATTTTATACCTAAAATGTACCAATAAACTTAATGGGAAAAAAAAGAACTTATTCATTTAGCATTATCAAATTTCATGCCTGTCAAACAATTCCCCTATTTCCCACTCCTAACTCCCAGCAACCACTATTGTATTTTATGCTTCCATGAGTTTATCTTATATACCCTGTATAAGTGGAATCATAGTATTTCTCCTGTGACTGACTCGTTTCCCTTAACATATTGTCCTTTGAGTTTATCCCTGGCATAAAAAGTGATAGGATTTCCACCTTTTTTAAGGCTGAATAATACTTCTTTTTATATAAGTATTACATTTTTTCTGTTCACTTATCTGTCAATAGATATTTACATTGTCTCCATATCTTAGCTATTAGATATAGCTTCATGATCCTGATTTCAGTTCTTTTAGATATATACCTAGATGTGGGATATCTTGATCTGAATACATTGGTAAGTTTTCTAAGGACCCTCATTTTACACACCAACAATGTAAAAAGGTTACAATTTCTCCAAATTGTAAACAACATTTGTTATCTTTTAAAATCAAGCTATTTCCTTGGGTGTTTGTTTATTTTGCTCTTAAGATGTAGGCATTCTTTCCTTAAGAGATGAGCCCTTTATAAGATAGACGGTTTGCAAATATTTTCTGTTCCTTACATTGCCTTGTCATGCTGTTGATTATTTTATCCTTTGCTGTGCAGAAGCTTTTTAGTTTGATATGGTTCTACTTGTCTATTTTTGCTTCTGTGCCCTGTGCTTCTGTGGTAAGATTTAAGATGTCATTGTCAAGACCCATGTCAAGAAACTTTTCTTCTGTTTTTTCTTCTTAGAATTGTATAGTTTGAGGTTTTATGTTTATATCATTAAACTATGTTGAATTGGTGTGTGATAGGGGTCTAATTTCATTCGCCCACATGTGGATATCCAAGTTTGATATGTATGAACTGCTGAGAACAGTTTCTGGCATATGGTAAGCATGATAAACTTTTTAGCTATCACAACGTGCTGCTTGTGTGGCAGTGATGAAATCAGGGAGACACTGGGTGAACTTGCAGAAGTCTTGTCTCTGCCATCATCTTCCTTTTCTGTATACTGAGGGAGTTGAGTACATCATTGGTTGAACTTCAGCATTTTAAGATTCTGCACCTAAACTGCTTCATGAGATACGAGAACTTGTGAAGGCTTTCAGGCTTAGAGAGAACTTTGAGATGCTGAGCTCTCACAGATATGACAAGGCCTCCTTATGGATTCACACCAAGAACTCTGCCTCTGTCTGTTTTACTGCAGGGTGGCTGATCTGTTTACTTTTCACCATGATGTGTTCTTCTGTCAGCCATATCAGAGCTGTCATATTCCAGCTTCATGGCAAAGAGCAAGGGAAGCAGTGTTTTTGTCTGTCTGCTTCACAGTGTCTTACTTCCTTTGAGATCCCTTCCAAGAAGGGTCAAACAGAAAAGAAATTCTCCAACTCCCATGATGGGAAATGCGGGCAGATTGAAGAAGCAGGGTCTGAGTAAGCTGTGGTGCTTGCTCAGAGAGGCCCCCAAGGGAGCACTGTCAAGCCTGGCTCTTCTTCCAGCTCAGGGAGGGGCAGTGGTCATTCACTCTGTCCCTCTGCTTGAGAACAGATTATAAATATCCTGAGCATTGTGGTTGGCGGGTGAAAGATGGAGATGACTAAACCAAGCACGATGGGAAAATCTAAGAGAGGGCAAAGAAGGACTGACATGATTCATGCCCCTTCTCCTAAAGACGGGGACCCCTATCTGTTTGTAAATACAGGGAAATGTTTAAAAGGCTGCTTCCACCTTTTTTCTCTTAGTTGCATCTGCCCACTTTCCCTTTTTATTTCCTCCTCCCACAGGTAGAAGAGTAAGCCTCTGAGTGTCAGACTCAAACGTTCAGGCTGTATTTACTAAGAGCAAAGTTATAAGCCTTATTAAGGGTGGGTGTCAGGAACCACCCTTCTTTCTATGTCCACTGATGAGTGTACTACTCACATGATGCAGAGACCTCTCCAGGAGTCTCTTAATCCAGTCAAGTTGACAATGAAAGCTAACTGGTTCAGTTGCATTGTAGTAATATGAAAACAACAATGGTTTATTTCTTGAATGCATGCGTCCCTCATGGTTCATTCAGGAGCTGTGCTGTGCCTTACCTTCACTGGGGGCCTGCGAACAGCTACTATGTTGTTGCTCACCAAGGCATAGGGAGAAATGAAGCATGTAAATCATGCTCCATCTCTTAAAGCTTCTTTTTGAAAGTGTAGTTTTTTCCTTATTTCACTAACCATTGAAAGCCTTATGGCCACTGCCAAACCCAAGGAGACAAAAAAATATAATCTTACTATGTGGCTGGAAGCAAAATCAGATGTATTTAGGAAAACAACACTATGAGCTAACTTTTAAACTCCAGGGTCAGTTTATTAACTGAAAGAATTTTCAGACCTTCAAATGACAGTAACTTACCTTTAGCATCTGCCAATTGAGTAAACATACAATGATCAAAAAGTATAAATTGAGTAATAATTCTGAATTTTAATTGTAACTCTCCAATTTTGTATGGTCAAATTTTCTTTTAAGCTCTAAATGAAAGAACCTGTATTCAGTTCCATGTTGCTGCAGAAGTCAAAAACCCTCTGCAGTATTTCTGTGGAGTTCCACTTCCAGGATTCACCTCTTGAGCTCTGGCTCCATACTCCTGCTCCCTGCTCAGTTTGCAGCCATTGCTGTGGGCCAGCTCACACTGCTCCCTGGCCTGCTTTTCTCTAAAACATGGACATAGCCCTCTCTTTTATTCTCCAATTCACTTTCCTCATAGTGCTCTTGAGGGTAGCATATTCACTGGTGTCTCAGAGTTAATGGAGGATGAGGGGAGGGGAAAATGAGACACCACAGTTTCCAAAGTTTTTTTACCTGTTTCTTACTTTCTCTGACCCCAATACAGGATCTGTGTGTTAGTTTTTTGTCACTGTGGCAAAATACCTGAGATAATCAACTTAGAGGAAAAGTTTATTTTGGCTCACATTTTTGAAAGTTTCAGTCCATGATCAGCTGACCTATTACTTTGGTTATGATGAAACAGCACATCATGCCAGGAGCACATGGCAGAGGAGGCCTATTCACCTCATAGTAGCCAGAAAGCAAAGAGAAAGGAAGAGGAGTGTCTGAGGTCCCAATATTCCCTTCAGGAATGTGTCCCCAATGACCTAACTTCCTCTCACTAGGCCCCACCTCCTAAAGGCCCACTATCTTCTGTTGGTACCACAGGCCGTGGACCAAGTCTTCAATACAGGGGCCTTTGGAGTCATTCAAAATCCACACTAGAGTGGGAAGAGAATGTTAATGGATGGAAAATAATACATTTCCTAAAACAAACGTAACTATTATATTTTACAAACACAATTTTAAAAAATCCACACTGTAGGAATCTGTCTTCAGCCTTCTGATGAAATATTCCCTAATTTCTTCACAACCCACACCCTGCATTTCACCTCCACTTCTCTGGTTACCATTCAACCATTACTTTTTTCAGCAGAGAAATTTAACTTCCTTTGTCTTAATATCTTCTATTCTGGTTTATTCTGATTTGTTCTTTCCTCACTGAAGGGTTTATTAATGTTTTCTCAGCAAAAGAATTATCTAACAATTTCTCCAGAGACAGAAGCTAAGAAATTAGTTTTTCTTTATGATGCCTCAAAAGAAAAAAAAATAAAACTCAGAAAATGCTTTTCATTCCTACCAACATAATATTTTTAAAAACTTTAAAATACTGTAAGAATGGATAATAAATTTGAGGATATTGAGGGAGTCATATCATGAATACCTTGAAAGACCTGTTAAATTTGTATTCATTTTTATTTGAAGAAGGCAATTAACAGAATTAGTGGATGAGAGGAATGAAGCAGTACAAGGGAGGCCAGGAGACAGGCAGGAGACAGTTGCAGTAACCCGGGTTAGGAAGGAGCAGTAGGAAAAGGGGACGTGCCAGGGTGATGGTGGTGGTGGAAGGTTTTAGGAATGATGCCATTTCCTGTTTGAAACAACTAGATGCTTGCTGGTGGAATCTACTGTGACAGAAAATAAATCAGTAGGAATACATTTGGGAAGAAACATGTTTTGTGTGATCAAACAATATGGTGAATGCACAAATTTTTAAAATTTATTATAGTAGAAACATATTGTCACAACTCTCCCTCAAAATACTACCCCTCATTTTGAACACACTTATCCCATCATTCTCGCCACTTTCTGAAGCAGTTCTGGAAGTCTTCTTTTATGAGTGTCTTTAGTTGTGCTGTTTTGGCTGCCCTGATGTCCTGAATTGATTCAAAACACTTACCTTTCATGGTCATTTTGACTTTGAGGAAAAGCCAGAAGTCACACAGAATCAGATCCAGTGAATAAAGTGGATGAAAACAGATTGTAATTTTAATTTTTAAAATATATATTATTTTAATGTTAATTAAAATTGCAAAAATTACATATGCATACTTCACTGTGATTCTTTTATATTATTAAGTTTATCGGTACAAATCAGATATACATAATGATCACATTCATCACATGGAATTTGTATGTGTACATGATATCTCTTGATTATATTTTTCCCATTCCCCTCCTCTTCCTTCTACCCTCTTATTATTAGTTACAAAAGCTTTGTTTCTATTTTATTTTTCTTTTCTCTTTTTTTCTTTTTCCTTCCTTTCTTTTGCTCCCTCCCTTCCCTTGAGCCCCTTCCCATTTGAACATTGTCTTCCTCTTTCACAATATCTATTATACATTTTTGCCCTTATTTACACTTTCAGTTTCTCACACCAGAGAAACAATGTGATACTTACACGTCTGTCCAATTTATTTCACTTAAGAGTATGGTCTCTAGGTGCATCCATTTAGCTATGAATGTCTCAAATTTACACTTCCTTATGGCTGAGTAGTACTCCATTGTATTAAAAAAAAAAAAGCCACATCTTCTTTATCCATTCATCAGTTGATGGGCATTTAGGCTATTTCCAAGATTTAGCTATTACAAACTGTGCTGCTATAAATATGAATGTGCATATATCACTGTGATATGATGCTTTCAGTTCTTATGGGAAGATACCCAGAAGGGGAATAGCTGAGTCAAATGGAACCTCTAATCCTACTTTTCTGAAGAATCATCACACTGATTTCCAAAGTGGTTGCACCAGTCTACACTCCCACCAGCAGTGGAGAAGGGTACCTTTTTCTCCACAGCCCCGCCAGCATTTGTTATTGGTTGATTTCTTGATAATAGCCATTCTTTCTGGAATGAGATGGAATCTCAGTGTTGTTTTCATTTGCATCTCTCAAATGACCAGTGAAGTTGAACATTTTTTATATATTTATTTGCTGTTTCTACTTCTTCATCTGAAAAATGTGTATTCATCTCAGAGGCCCATTTTTGGAATGAGTCTTTAAATTTGGGAAAGTCTTTTTTTCAGTTCTTTATATATTGTAGATATCAGTCTTTTGCCTGAGGAACAGCTGGAAAAAATTATCCCACTCTATTGGTTGTCTCTTTACTCTGTCAGTGATTTCTTTTGCTGTACAAAGGCTTTTTAATAAGATGAGATAGATTCCAGTTGTTGATTCTTTGTAATATTTCCTGTGTGATTGGTGTTTTGTTCATAAAGTCTTTTCCTACACCTATGTCTTCAAGAGTTTCACCTATCCTCTCTTCCAGTAGATTTAGTGTTTCAGTTTTAATATTTAGATCTTTGATTTTAGTTTAGTGCATGGTGAGAGACATGGGTCTAGTTTTAGTCCTCAGCATGTAGAAACCCAGTTTTTCCAGCACCATTTATTAAAGAGGCTGTCTTTCTTACAGTGAAGGTGTTTGGTCACTTTGTCAAAGATAAGATGGCTGAGTGTGTTTGGGGTTGTTTCTGCATCTTCTATTCCACTCAACTGATCCTTGGATATGTTTTTTTACCAGTACCATGCTGTTTTTATCACAATAACTGTAGTATAATTTCAGATCAGAATTGTGATGCCCTCTGCCTTGCTTGTGTTGCCCAGAATTGTTTTTGCTATTCTAGGTCTCTTCTGGTTCCAGATGAATTTTAGGAACATTGTATCTTGTTCTATGAGGAGTCATCCCCAGAGATACAGGGATGGTTCAATGCACACAAATCAATAAATGTAATACACCATATTAACAGAGCCAAGGACAAAAATCACATGACCATCTTAATAGATTCAGAAAAAGCATTTGACAAAGACTAACACCCATTCATGATAAAAAAAAAAAACCCTACAGAAAAATGGAATAAATGGCCTTTATCTCAATCTGATAAAATCCATCTATGACAAACCAACACCCAACATCATACTAAATAGACAAAAACTGAAAGCTCTCACTCTAAAATCAGTAACAAGACAAGGATGTCCACTATCACCACTCCTATTCAATATTGTTCTGGAAATAGCCAGAGCAATGAGACAAGAGAAAGAAATAAAAGGAATAAAGATAGGAAACAAAGAAGTTAAATTATCATTATTTGCAGATGACATGATACTCTACAAAAAGACCTCAAAAATTCTACCAAAAGACTTCTAGATTTAATAACCAAATTCAGTGGAGTAGCTGAATACAAAGTTAACACTCAAAAATCAATTGCATTCTTGTACACAAATAGCAAACACTGAGAGAGAAATTAGGAAAATCACACCTTTTACAATAGCATCAAAAAAATGAAATATTAGGAATCAATGTATAAAGGAAGTAAAAGATCTTTACATTGAAAACTACAGTGCTCTGAAAAAGGAGATCAAAGAGGATATCAGAAAATGGAAAGATATCCTTTGCTCGTGGGTAGGAAGGACCAACATAGTAAAAATGGCCATACTCCCAAAATTGTTATACAGATTTAATGCAATCCTAGACCACAATGTTTTTATTTGACAGAAATTGCTATGAACATTTAATCAATGAGATGTGATTGAAAAACACAGTAAATTTTTAAATTAAAAATTTTATTACAGTGAAAGACACATTTCCATTAATCTCTCTCAAAATACTCTTCCTCGCTTTGAACACACATACCATTATTCTTGGCAATATGACTTTTAATGTAATAAGTTTTCTTTATTTACACATTTGCCATATTTTTTAAACACTTCTATTTCATTGAGGATCTGTGGTATGTCCCACATGATTTGGGAACAGATTTATAATCAAGTTTTCAGACAGACTGGATGTAGGATCTGTACCCTGAGGGAAGACCAAACTGTCTCTTGAAACTCTGATATTATGAGGGAAATCTCTGAGTAAAAGGCTCAGTTGCGCCCTTGATCTTAATTAATGTGTGTGACTTCATTGCTCCGTGCACATCATTGGTTTAAAGTGTAGAAGTGATATCTAAAATGTTTAAGACCTTAGTCAAACCTTCACCCTGGAAAAAAAATACTGACCTTCCTCTTTACAAACATATGTAACCAAGCAGAGGGATTGCTGCCAATTTAATCACTCTGTAAAGTATTGCCTGGATGCCCAGAATTTAGTCTTAACAATGTTAGAAGAAGCTTTCTTATTAGAAGTGAACAGTCACCACATATATATGATGGATGGGCGATATTTACCAATGTGGGTTATTGGTCACCACCTTCTGTCCATTTTCATGTGGATAAAGGTTTCACGTTTCTGCTTTCTTACTCATTTTTGTTGGCATTGCTCTTTTGCTGTCAGCAAAAGAGAAGAAAAAAGTGCAATCAATATGACCCCATTTAAATCCCTGACAGAAGCTCTCATTGTGGCAGCCACAGGCTCAGGTACTCAGGCATCTGGCTGCAGCTGTAAACCAGGGAAGCTCTCTCTGATGGGGAAAAGAGCACCAGAATTGGAGGCAGGATGCCTGCTTTCAAGTCTCAGGTTCTAATTCACTAATGGTCTCTTTGGCAAGCACCTATGTCCTGTGAGTCTTACTGGTCTTATCTGAAAAATGGACAAAATACTGCAGTCCCTGCTGCACCACAAGATTGTTTGGGAATTGTGACCATAAAGGCCAAGTAAAGGGCTGTAGAAACCATAGGGATATTATATCCCACATGCCACAAACCCAGACTGCCAGGCTTTTCTTCCAGACCATATGTCTTTCATCTACTCTTCCTCATGAATTTCAAACTACCAGCAGCTGCTGGGGCAACATTCTTAATTTTTCTTTTCTCTTTGCAGTGCATAGTGTGGGACTGGGACTCCAATGGCAAGCACGACTTCATTGGAGAATTTACCTCGACATTCAAGGAGATGAGGGGAGCAATGGAAGGGAAGCAGGTACACACACCATCTGTGTCATAACCCCAATCCTTAGCACTCAGCTACAAATGACAAAGACAAAACATCCATGTATGGTTCAGTCTGATGAAAAGGCAGTACAGTGAAATTTGATTCTAGTGTAAGCCCAACCTACAGTGTTGTGGGGCCTTGATGGAGACACTACCCCCAAATGATGCAGTTCTCCGTCAATAAAATGGATGAGAAAATTTCTAATTCCCTTTAGTTGGGTAGTCTTGGAAAAGTAACTTAATTTATCTGTGTCTTATTCTTCTTGCCTAAAATGTAAAGGTGAGAATTGTACCTATCTCACAGGATTTTTTTGAAGGTTAAATGACCACCTAGCTAGCACTTCCATAATACTGGTTGTTTGCAGTAGTATCCTTTCTAGTTCTATATTTATGTGATTTGGTAACATATATAATACATTTAATGCTTTGGAGAAATTATTTGAATCCACCAAATTTTTATTATGGGCACCAGGTTTTCCTATACTTCTGTAATTTCACTCTTCCACATTTGATACCAAGACAGGTACCCAAACACTACCAGGTACCACAAAGACATATTGCACTAACCCGAGACCTGAACCCTTTCTGTGTTTCTCTCAGATACACACACCTTGGGTATCAGTCAGCTACTGTCATCTGGGCCCTGACCTTGCAGGCTCTTCTACCATTGCAGTGTTTGCCTCCCATCTTCCAGTTCCAGTACCTGAATCTCTCCTGAGAGCTTTCTTTGGCTGCTGGAGCCTCTCTTGCCACTCTCCAAAGCAGCCAGGAAGTGTGGAAGGAGGTCTAACACTCTCCAGGAGGTAGCCCTCAACAAAAACTAATGAGTATTGGGATAGAAATACTCTAGCTCCCTTTCCCTTAGAGTGGGAGAATTCTGAGGTTTGTGCTCTATGTAGCTTCCCTTAGTTCCCTAGGAGGAATGACTTTCATTGTCTATAATAGTAACTGACTTAATAATATTTCCTTCCTTGGCTGTCTTCTCTAATTCTCCATTCCTGCATTGGTGCTTGCTGGTATTACCTTCCAGATGACCTGCTTTTCCTTATATCCTGCCTAAGAATTTATCTCTAGGGGAACTCAACCTAAGATACTTGTGATTCTTATTTTGGAATCCACTGTCCCAGTGGAGCAGAAAGGAGGAACAGCTCAGGGACTGTTAGAAAGGTCTCTTCTCTTGAAGAAATCATAATTAGAGGGGCAAGGGGAGAGGAAGGGGAGGGAGGAAGGGAGTGGCCTTTTTAAAAGTATTGCTGGAGATTTTCTGATTTCAGATTCCATTTTGACTCTTTTCTTTCCTTCATCAAAGAATCCCAGATTTTGAAGGAGTCATAGAGTCTGCTTAGCTAGTACTGGATCTCTCTCTTCCATAACATTAAGTAGTTGCTCAGTCCGTGATGGAATCTTCTCCTTGAGGAGAATCCACTGTGTAATCTACTGCTGAGTAATCAATTACCCAAAACTTCATGTCTAGAAAGAACAGGTATTATTTCCAGTTTCTAGGTTGACAGTTTGGTTGAGACACATCCTTTCTGTTCCACATTCTGCCCACTTGGCTCTCAAGCATATGTACCTCAGCAGGGGAGATGGCCAAGACCTTCCCCTCCAAGTGTCAATTGGATATCTGCAGAACTCTTCCTCCCTCTGCCACTTCATTTGTCACTATGAATAGTAGTAAGCATTTGTATGTGCCAGGCACTAAATTAATTAACAGGCTAATCATTTAATTTCCATGATAATCCTGAGATAGATATTAAAAGCCCCATTAACTGAGGCTCAGAAGAGTCAAGTAATTTGCCCAAGGTCACACAGCTAGGGAATGAAGGCATTAGAAGTTAAACCAAGCAATCTGATATCCGAATCTCATTCTCAATTTCTTACCATTCCCCTAGATGCAGGGGTTACCACCTAGAGACCACTTGTCAGCCCTTCAGTGCAGTGTATCTACAGCAGCACCCAGGGGCTTGGCCTCGTGGACTTCTCCAGAGCAGGCTCTCACGCTGTGGCTCCTCTTATTGCAGGTGCAGTGGGAGTGCATCAACCCCAAGTACAAAGCCAAGAAGAAGAATTACAAAAACTCAGGCATTGTGATTCTGAATCAGTGCAAGGTACGTGCCCAACCCTCCTATGAACCGAGGATGACCTCAGAGGAAGCATTCTCATTATAGGAAAGGGATCAAGGGAAGAGAGAAAAAGGAAGTGGGGGGGATCAAAAATAATCAAGATATATTGATATATGGACAAATTCCTCAAAAAAAATTAAATATTATGCATCACAGACTAGTAAAAAGAGTTCAGGCTGAGTGGTCACAAGGAGAGAATGTCACAAAGAAGTGATTTCTTAAAAATAGAAATCAGAAATTCAATATATTAATGGTCGTTAAAGAGAAATGTAACCATAAGTGATCTTGGAGCTGTGAGAGCCTAATACCATTATGCTGTCTCCAAGGACAGTCGTGCCACCAAAGACAAGAGGGTCCCGGTCACAAATCGGGCTTTCCTCTCCTGAGGGTAGTGCCAGAGGAAGACCTCAAATGGGCAGGAAACATTTCTAGACATCTACCGTGTGCTTCCCACCGTGTTCATTGCTCTGTACGTGGTGCCTCACTCATGCTGAAGGGGTAACCTGAAAACAAGACAGTGGAAGAGCATTGAAGAATCCAGTAATTCCTCTCAAGGGGCTCAAATTTGTAGAGAATCCTACATGTTAATAAATGAACTTTTAAAATCACATCCAGGAGTAATTCTGCTGCTAACTGAGTACCTACTATATAAGACTAATTATAATAAATTCTGTTTAACTTTTATCACAACCCTGAGATTTCCTACCTTCAGCTAAGGCAATACAAGCAGTTCAGAGTTACACAGGTGGTAGGATTAAGAACCGAATTACTGAGCTATTAGCTCATGTCTGTCTGACTCTACCACACAGGGCTTAAATGCCATCACATTACATACACACACACAAACACACACAGAAATACACACACAGATGCACCTCAATTTATCATAGGATTACATCCCAATAAACTCATAGTAAGACAAAACTGCATTCAATACACATAAATTACCAAATATAGCTTAACAATATAGTGTACTAAGTATTGGCCATGTGACTAACTGGAAATTGTAACTCTCTGCTGCTACACACCACTGAGAAAGTGTTACACTGGATATCCCTAGTCTGAGGAAATATCAGAATTCAAATTTCAGTCTTTACTGAACGCATATCAGCTTCTGACCATCATAAGGTAAAAAGTCATAAATCAAACCATCATAAATTGGAGAATGACTGTGTGTGTGCATCTCAAGGTCCTCCCAGACTAGTCTCTCCATTACATCCAAAAGCTGCTGTATCACACTTTAGATTACAAAATAGTAAAGAATAAGACTGACTGGTCTGGCTTGGGTCACATGTCTACCCACGAACCACTCACTGGGACTAAGGGATAATGTGTTATCATTGGCCATTTGGGTCATTATATTAGTCCTGATGTTTTTCTTTTTCCTGTATTTTTTTGATGCTCTGACATCCCTGAGCCTGTGGGCTCAAGGAGGGACTACTTCTCCCATGGTTACCTAATTCCTGGAGAGTAAACAACTTTCTTCCTAGCATGCCTTTGATATGCAGAACAACCAACCTCAAGTCCATAATTTCACCCACCCTCTTTACTAATGCTGACCTACCACACCAGTTACTGCCCTGCTTTATATCACCTTGGGGGCCAAGTATCGAACAACTAGAGACCACTCCTGTAGCTCAAAGCTGGCTGAAATAATTCAAAAGCATCTAGTCCTAAAACTTCTTAGCTCCTTACCTGGGCTCACCCATTCCTTTCTGTGAAAACCTTGTAATAGAAAGCCTTTTATACAAACTTTCCCCTCTCT
Organism: Heterocephalus glaber; assembly: GCF_053883595.1. Classification (NCBI taxonomy): domain Eukaryota; kingdom Metazoa; phylum Chordata; class Mammalia; order Rodentia; family Bathyergidae; genus Heterocephalus; species Heterocephalus glaber. Next base: position 7,522,917 of record NW_028258324.1, on the reverse strand, counting down.
CCTGCTTCCTGTTTGACCTTGGTGTTTCCCATGTGGCCCTCCTCTGTAGCATGACAGTCTCCTATTATTTGAGAAGCTGTGAATAACAAACTCTTCTTACAAAGGCTTTGTCTTGTGTCATTCATCTTATCATTCCTGTACAAATCCAGTCCTGGGCGTGTTCAAAACATCCATGTGCCCAGAGAAGCAGAAGAAAAGATCTAAATGAGCCAATTCAATGGTTATCTGTCTCCTTAATGTGACTATACAGATATCTGTTTGATCTTCCACAAGTTAATCTTACAACTCAGTGCTCAGGAACAATTGTGATTCACTCACATCCAAATTCTTTTTTCCTGCTTTCAGACAAGCATTGTCCTAAGGAAGCCAAGAGCAGGCACTATTCAGAGGGATAATTGAACCTCAACCCTCAGAAAGTCTGCCTATGATTGTGCCACTGTCTCTAAGAAACATCCCTAAGCGTCAGATAGAATCTGAGCAGTAATGGAAGAAGTTACTGTCTGTCCAGATAAAAGGATCCAAACTGTAAGGTCTATGACTGCAGCTACCATGTCTGTTTCTGTCACCACTATTTCCCTAACATCTAGTACATAGTGGGTGCTCAATGAATGCTTGATGAATAGATGAATATCACCAAGAGCTAAGTAGCAGAATCATAAAGAACCAGAAATTAAGATCAGAAACCAGTAAGGTACATGAGAAAGCAGATGGTGGTCACTGGCAGAAAGCGACAGCTATCCTAACTTCCAGTGTAGAAGTAAAAGGATGAACTATCCAGTCCAGACTTCCATAATATGAATCCCAACTCCATCACTTACTATGTGATCTTATCTTTCGTTTTCTCCTCCATAAAATTGGTAATTACACCCAATAATAATACCATCTTCATAGGATTGTTCTTAGAATTAAATAAGATACAGGATATTAAGTACCCAGAATACAGTAAGTGCTCAGTAAATACTAGTCATTGTTCATGGCAGCGGAGGAGTTTAACTGACTGGAAATTGTCAGTCAAAAGTTTCTCACACAGTTGTATTTTACGGCCATAATCTACATATTAAAAATGTTACCAGGACTGAAATCTAGACATAGACAAGAAAGGCTAAATAAAGTTAAGAATGAGAGAGCCTGCTGCAGACAGGTAGGTCTGTGCATGCCCTAACTTGGTCCTGAGTCGCATGGAAGATGCCGAATCACCCCACTGCAGATAGGCAGGTCTGCCCACGGCCTATCTAGATCCGGAGTCGCACAGAACATGCCGAATCAGCCCCCTCCACAAAGGCAGGTCTGTGCATGCCCTACCGAGGTCCTGAGTCACGCAGAAGACGCCGAATCACCCCGCTGCAGACAGGCAGGTCTGCCCACACACTACCGAAGTCCCCAGTCGCTCAGAACTCACACCGAATCAGCACGCTGCAGACAGGCAGGTCTGTGCACGCCCTACCGAGGTCCTGAGTTCTGAGGAAGACGCTGAATCACCCCACTGCAGACAGGCAGGTCTGCCCATGGCCTACCTAGGTCCTGAGCCTCACAGAACATGCCGAATCAGCACACTGCAGACAGGCAGGTCTGTGCATGCCCTACCGAGGTCCTGAGTTGCGCCGAAGACGCCCAATCACCCTGCTGCAGACAGTCAGCCACCTGATTCCACACTACAAAGACTCAGAGGACACCAGACCACCAGACCAAGGTACTGAGTCCCACTGTTCCCGGCCCAGAGGTAGGGGCTTCTGAGCCGTCGTCCCACTGCTCCTGGTCCAGAGGAAGGGGCTTCCTGGTCACCATCCCTCCCACTGCTCCCAGCCCAGAGGAAAGGGCTTTTGGGCCACCTTCTGTCCCGCTGCTCCTGGCCCAGAGGAAGAGGCTTCCGGGCCACCATCCCTCCCACCGCTCCCGGCCCAGAGGGAGGGGCTTCTGAGACATCATCCCACTGCTCCTGGTCCAGAGGAAGGGGTTTCCCAGCCACTATATCTCCAGCTGCTCCCAGCCCACAGGAAAGGGCTTTTGGGTCACCATCCCTACTGCTGCTCCTGGCCCCTGTCCCACCTCGCCTAGCTCAGAGGAGGTAATCCGTGCAGACACTAACAGTCCCTTGCCCCAATCAAAATGAGAAAACACATAAATAAGTCTCAAAACCAGACTTCCAGATCACCTACAGCAACCCCAAAGGGAAATGAGATGGAACCCTCTGATACTCAACCACCTGGACCCACTGAACTGGCAACAAAAGGGGATCTGGAAAAAATGAAATCAGAAATAATTTCTCAGATAACAGGAGAAATTGTGCCCCTAGTGCAAGACATGATTAATAAATCTAGAGAGGAGCTGAGGAACATGATGGAATCCCAACATAAGAAACAAATGGAATCCATAAAACAGATGCAAATAGATTTCCAGGACATGAAAAACTCCATTGAAAGTCGACACAGCAGAATGAGCCAATGTGAGGACAGAATTTCAGATATAGAAGATAAGATTGCAATTAGTGACCAGGAAAAGAAAAATTGCTTCAAAATTATAAGGGAACATGAGAAATCAATCCAGCAGCTGCTAGATGATGCAAAGAAGAATAACATAAGACTGATTGGGCTCAATGAAGAAACAGGAGAGAGTGGAGATGACATAAAAAATCTCTTCACAGAAATAATGGCAGAAAACTTCCCAAGCAGGGGACAAGAGCTTGACATACAGATAAGTGAGGCATATAGGACTCCAAATAGCCTTGATCAAAAAAAATCTACACATAGGCATATAATTGTTAAGATTCCAGAAACTCAACAGAAGAACAAAGTTCTCCAAGCAGTGAGAGAAAAGAAACAAATCACATACAAAGGAAAGCCCATCAGAATCACAGCAGACTTCTCAGTGCAAACCCTCAAGGCAAGAAGAGCTTGGAGTGATGTATTTCAAACCCTAAAGGAAAACAGCCTCCAACCCAGATTGATGTACCCTGAAAAACTATCTTTCAAAATGGATGGAGAAATAAGATACTTTCATGACAAAGAGCACCTTAGCAAGTTTGTGAATAACAAACCAACACTCCAAAGAATTTTACACAATAGCCTAGGAACAGACATTGAGGATCACAACCCCAGGAAGCAAAGCAGAATGAACCCATCTGGCATGACAAGAAATTAAATGTAAAGGGGGAGAACCCAACAAAAACAAAAAGTCATGGCAATGACAAGTCAATATGTTTCAGTTATAACCATCAACATTAATGGTCTCAATTCACCAAGCAAAAGAAATAGACTGGCAGAATGGGTCAAGAAGCAAAATGCAGCAATATGCTGCATACAAGAAACACACTTAATTCAACAGGAATCTCATAGACTGAAAGTTAAAGGGTGGAAAACAGTACTCCATGCAATGGGAACCTGAAAAAAAGCAAGAGTAGCTATCCTCTTGGCAGATCAAGTAGATTTCAAACAAACACTGATCAAGAGAGAGGAAGAAGGACACTACATCCTTATAAAGGGAAGAATCCAAGAGGAAGAGATGACAATCATAAATATCTATGCACCAAACACTAGTGCACCCAACTATATAAAACAAATACTAATGGACATGAAAAGTCATATATGCATTAATACAATTGTAGTGGGGGACCTCAACACCCCACTGTCACAAATAGATAGATCAACTAGACAAAAAATAAGTAATGAAATACTAGAACTCAATCAAACTCTTCAACAAATGAACTTCACAGATGTTTACAGAGTGTTCCACCCCACAAAATCAGAATACACATTCTTCTCAGCTGCACATGGGTCATTCTCCAAAATAGACCACATACTCACACATAGAACATGTTTAAGTAACTGCAAAGGAATTGAAATTATCCCCTGTACATTATCAGACCATAGTGTGATGAAATCGGAGATCCATAGCAAAAGAAACTTTAAAAATTTCATAAACATGTGGAAATTGAACAACACACTTCTGAATAACCAGTGGGTCACAGAGGAAATTAAAGAAGAAATAAGACAGTTCCTTCAATTAAATGACAATGATAATACAACATATCAGAATCTATGGGACACAATGACAGCAGTCTTACGAGGGAAATTCATAGCACTGAATATGCATATTAGGAAAACAGAACGAGCCCAATTAAACAACCTAATGCTGAACCTCAAGCTTCTAGAAAAAGAAGAGCAGGACAGCCCCAAAGCTCATGCAAGGGAGGAAATTATAAAGATCAGAGGAGAAATCAATGCAATGGAGACTAAGAGAATGATGCAAAAAATTAATGAAGCCAAGAGTTGGTTCTTCAAAAGAATCAATAAAATTGAGAAACCTTTAGCCAACCTTGTCAGAAAAAGGAAAGAAAAGGCCCAAATCCATGCAATTAGGAATGAAAAGGGTGAAATTACAACTGACCCAGCAGAAATCCAGAGGATCATCAATACCTACTTCCAGAAGCTATATGCCAATAAGATGGACAACACAGAAGAAATGGACAGATTCCTAGATACATATGAATTACCAAAGTTGAACGAAGAAGACCTAAAAATTCTGAACAACCCAATATCAACCAATGAAATTGAAAATGTAATTACAAACATCAACTAAGAAAAGCCCAGGCCTTGATGACTTCACTGCTGAATTCTACAAGACATTTAGAGAGGAGCTGCTGCCACTACTGTTTAAACTCTTCAGTGAAATTGAAAGGGAAGCAATACTCCCAAATTCATTCCTGGAAGCAAGCATCACCTTGATCCCCAAAGCAGAGAAAGACCCAACCGAAAAAGAGAACTATAGGCCAATCTCATTAATGAACATAGATGCAAAAATCTTTAATAAGATACTGGAAAACAGAATGCAGAAGATCATCAAGAAGATCATGCACCCTGACCAAGTGGGATTCATCCCAGGCATGCAGGGATGGTTCAATATATGAAAATCAATCAATGTAATACACTATATCAATAGAGCCAAGGACAAAAACCATATGATTATCTCCATAGATGCAGAAAAAGCATTTGACAAAATCCAACATGCATTTATGAGAAAAACCCTACAAAAAATTAGAATAGATGGTCTCTACCTCAAACTGATAGAAGCCATCTATGAAAACCCAACAGCCAATATCATACTAAATGGTCAAAAACTGAAATCCTTCACACTCAACTCAGGAAAAAGACAAGGATGTCCACTATCACCACTCTTGTTCAATATAGTTCTGGAAACATTAGCCACAGCAATTAGACAACAGAAAGAAATAAAAGGAATAAAGATAGGTAATGAAGAAGTCAAATTTTCATTATTTGCAGATGACATGATACTCTATATAGAAGACCCCAAGAACTCCACCAAAAGTCTTCTAGCCTTAATCACCAAATTCAGTCAAGTATCTGGTTACAAAGTCAACACACAAAAATCAATAGCTTTCCTCTACACCAATTACAGACTCACTGAGAGAGACATAGGGCAAATAATTCCTTTCACAATAGCATCCAAAAAACTGAAATACCTAGGTATCATCCTAACGAAAGAAATCAAAGACCTCTTCTCTGAAAACTATGCCACTCTAAAAAGAGAGATTGAAGATGATATCAGAAAATGGGCAGACATTCCCTGCTCCTGGGTAGGAAGGATTAATAGAGTGAAAATGGCCTTACTTCCAAAACTGCTATATAGATTTAATGCAATTCCAGTTGAGATCCCAGCAGCATACTTCATAGACCTCGAGAAAACAATCCAAAAATTCATTTGGAGCAAGAAGAGACCCAGAATAGCAAAAGCAATTCTAGGTAGCAGAGACATGGCAGGGGGTATCACAATCCCCAACCTGAAACTCTACTACAAAACTACTGTGATAAAAACAGCATGGTACTGGCAAAGAAACAGACTTGAGGACCAGTGGAACAGATTAGAAGATGCAGAAACAACGCCAGACACACTCAGCCATCTCATCTTCGATAAAGGAGCCAAACACCCTCACTGGAGGAAAGATAGCCTCTTTAATAAATGGTGCTGGAAAAATTGGGCTTCAACTTGCCAAAGATTAAAAGTAGACCTATATCTCTCACCATGCACTAAACTAAAATCAAAATGGATTAAAGATGTAAATATTAAAATAGAAACTCTGAACCAGTTGGAACAGAGGTTAGGTAGAACCCTTGAAGACATTGGTGTAGGAAAAGATTTTATGAACAAAACCTCAGTTGCCCGTGAACTAGCACAAACAATCAACAAATGGGATCTCTTCTTATTAAAAAGCTTCTGCACAGCAAGAGAAACCACCAGCAGTGTGAAGAGACAACCCACAATGTGGGAAAAAATCTTCACCTGCTCTTCCTCAGACAAAGGTCTACTATCTCGAATCTATAAAGAACTTAAAAAGATCAGACCTCCCAAATTGAAAGACCCAATCCAAAAATGGGCATCTGAAATGAACAGACATTTCTCAGACAAAGAAGTAGAAATAGCAAATAAATACATGAAAAAATGTTCAACGTCACTTGTTATTCGAGAGATGTAAATGAAAGCAACGCTGAGATTCCACTTCACTCCAGAAAGAATGGCTGCTATCATGAAATCAACCAGTAACAAATGCTGGCCTGGCTGTGGGGAAAGAGGAACCCTGCTTCACTTCTGGTGGGAGTGTAGACTGGTGCAAACACTGTGGAAATCAGTATGGAGATACCTCAAAGAGCTAGGACTGGAAGTCCCATTTGACCCCGCTATTCCACTGCTGGGGATCTTCCCCAAAGAATTAAAAGAATCATACCACAGTGATATATGTGCACCCATGTTCATAGCAGCGCAGTTTGTAATTGCTAAACTTGGAAATAGCCCAAATGCCCATCAACTGGAGACTGGATAAAGAAAATGTGGGGTTTTTTATCAAATGGAGTCCTACTCAGCCATAAAAAATGAGAAATTAGAGTCATTTATAGCTAAGTGGATGCACATTGAGGTGATACTCTTAAGTGAAATAAATAGGACACACATGTATAAATACCAAATAGTTTCTCTGGTGTGAGAAACTGAATTTGTACATAAGGACTAAATGTATTATAGGTAATGTGAAATAGGAAGAAAAGGGGCAAAGGGGAAGGAAGTGGGAGGACTAGGGGAAAGGATAGAAGGGAATGGGATTAATATGAGAAAATAGAAAAATAGGAACAAAATCTTTGTAAATCGGGAGGACTGGAGGGGTTGAAGGGAGGGCTGGGCAAGGGTGAAAAATAAGAACCAAGAGAGACTATGTAAAGGTGCAAATTTCCAATGATGAATGTCATTATATTGTATACCTAAAATGTACCAATGATTAGAATGAATAATCGATAATGTAAAATAGGAAGAAAAGTTCCAAAGGGGTAGGGGTAGTAGGAGGGTCAGGGGAAAGGAAAGAAGGGAATGGGATTAATATGAGAAAATGGAAAAATGGAAACAAAGTCTTTGTAAATAGGGAAGGGTGGAGGGCGTGAAGGGAGGGCTAGGAATGGGGAAAAAATGAGAACCAAGATGTGTTATATAAAGGTACAATTCCCAATGAGAAGTGTAATTGTGTTGTATACCTACAATGTACCAATAAAAGAATTTAATACAAAAAAAAAAAAGAATGAGATATTATTATCTGTAACAGTAGTGACCCTGGACACTGTAGTCATCCCAGAGATGGAAGTTGATTAGAATCATGTGTAAACCAAAAGAAAGTGAAGCATGAGATAGGTATTTGCAGACTTTACAGACCTATTGGTAATGACTGACATTGCTTTATTTCTCTCTTATAATGGAACAAAATCACCTGGCCCATTTTTTCCCACAGGTCTTTTCCTGCCCTTTCCTCTGATTTAGCAGCCTATCTGCCAAGTTTAGGCCTTTGACCTGTAAAGAAGCAGAGTGTACTGTTATTAACTCAGTTTCCTATTCTCCAATGCAGATCCACAAGATGCATTCCTTCTTGGACTATATCATGGGTGGCTGTCAAATCCAGTTTACAGTAAGTTGTTCCATGTTTGTTCTTTTTCAGTGAGTAAGGGATGAGGGGTGATAGGTTTGGGGACCTGAAGATGCAAGTCTGTTAAAACTCTGGCTCAGCTTTGACCAAGTCTCATTGCTGAAATACTGTCTGGAGTCATGTGTTTAAAATGAGTTTATTCTCTTACTTTCTGCAGTGAGTGTGGTTCTCAGCATCACATCAGAAAATACATGCCATTCAACCTCAAGTGGTTTGGGGAATCCTTGGAATACTTCTAGTTCCTTCAGTAACTGTGGGGCATGAAGTCAAATTCCATCACTTGGTGGGAAGAATAGGTAGGAAGTGAGCTATTGTAGAAAGTTCCTCTGAGCTAAGCCAGCTGCTTTGGCTGTGTTCTTGTGACCAGAACACAAGCACAAATGTCATAACAAGGTTAAACCATCTAATCATTTTACAAGGCAATGAAAAGGTGAATTCCAAAGATTGGAGAACCAGGTTAAAATAAGGCTGAGAAGTAGAGTGAGTGTCTAATTTCAGCAGGTGCCCTGAAGCTCATCTCCAATATGTAATATGTATACTCCTTATGTGTGTTTGGGTGGATGCTATCACGCTTTTTGAAGTACCTGGCACGTCAAGCTTGTGAGTCCATGTGCCCTGGAACAGCTTGCCTTCCTTGGCTTAAAATTAAGAATATTCCTAGGTTTGGGCAGATGAAACCTCCAGAAAGAAAATACCCAGATGGCAAAGGAGAAATGTGCTGAAACCCAAACCCATGGGAAAGCAACACGGATGTAAATAAGAGAGATACAGTGTGTACAGTGCATATTTCTCATTTTACAGACTGGAGCTCATGAAGCTAAGCCCTCTTTAGTTCCCTAGACTAGCTCAATCATGTGAAGAAAGCAAGGAAAATGGATTTTATGTTTTGTACCCAACAAAATGTATTACTGGGACCAAGGATAGTGGTGCCTAAAGCACTAAATGGGTGAGTCCTGAGAGGATGAGACAAGTGATTGCTTGATAGTCATGTCTCCTTTGCCAGAGGATTGTTCTCTAATCTCAGAAAAACCTACCTATATTCTGCCTGAACTCAGGATATTACTTCTTTACCTTTGAATTCTTATAGGAGCTAATCATTTGGTCACTTCTTTGAAGCCTATCAGTCTTTAATGATATAGCCACCCAGCCCTCTTACATTCATGATAGCACATATAGAGGGTAGCGAACACTTTTACTGTGAGCACACGCACTTAACACCAGCTGTCCTGTGGGCTCATTGCTGTCCTGGTTCTATACAAATGAAAGCAGGGAAGCAAGCAATGTCATAAAGGAGAGCTACTGCAAATAGTTTCCCAAGATGTTAGGCAAAGGAGTGATTTCAGAAAACTATTTATAGGTTTTCTAGGCAAAGCTGTATTGATTTCAGTTTGTTTTAGATTCCGTAAATCCCGTGCTCTTGAATACCTCTTTATTCAACCTTCAAGGGCTTGCTTTGCCCTTAGATTTGGACTGCAAATAATCAGCCCCAACAAAAACAGAAGCTTAACCCCAAAGTGTTCCCAGTTCTACTTCCTGACTCTTAGATATCCCCATGGCCTACCTGACACAGGAAGATTGGCCCTCCTTGGTTCTTTTCTTTCTCACTTTGCTGACCTTCTCCACTTGGGAAAGTAGCACCTCAGTGTTTGTCACCAGCAGTCCCCCATTCCCAGCCTCTCATCCCCTGCTCTGCCAGCTGATGGACCTGTGAGGAGTGGGGGGGGGGGGAGAACAGTGAAATAAAGAATGAGAAACAGGAGAATGTACTGTGCCCATAAATGTGGAAGAGAAAGGGATAGACCATCAATACTCCTTGCCACAATGCCCTTCCTCCTGTAGGATTTCAGGTTGCAGGCTCAGAGGGGGATTGCTAGGTGTTCTATTTTGAGTGTTTTATTAAAGAAAACATAATAGTCGCTTCGATGTCATTTTCCTTCAAAATTAAGCCAGCTACCTCATCATAAATTTCTTATTGCCCAAGCAGTAAAATCTAATGTAAATTATAAGTTATAATGAAAATAGTTAATAAAAATTACGATATTATTTAATTTGGTCTTGGAGTGTTTATTTTCTGCTAAGTAATTTTGTTGAAACCATTTTGCAACATGAAAGAGAAATGAGGAGAGATGAGAAGTGAGGAGGAACAGGCTTCCTGGCATGGAGATAGGCAGAGGGCATGAGAGTTGATGGAGGAGTTTTACTGCAGCAATTGAAACCCCTAAGCCTTATAGGGATGAGCCTCCCATTAGTATATAGTATCACCCATGGCTCCTGAGCCAGCCCAGTAGCTTTAGCCAACACAAACTTTGTGTCTCCTTGAGGAAGGACCTTCGGGAGCCAGAGGTGACAAAGTTCTGATGCTCTGCATTTCCTCCTCCAGATCCACTCCTCTTCCTCCCCTCTCCCCTCTGTGCTCTAGGAACTAACCGCTTTGGAGGCATTACTCAGGCTCATGCTCTCTGTTTTTGGTTGGGTTTGACCAGTGAGAGGCATCCATTAGAAGTCAAGCAGGAAGTGAGAGAATTTGAAGTATTTATTCTCCCAGCTTTCAGCCTTCCAGGGTAGTGTTTGGCAGCAACTTTGCTTTTCCACAGAAGGTCATAGTTCCCACCAGGTACTCTGTCCTGCAGATCGTCCTCTTGCAGAGTTTTACTAACTGCTCCTTCCTACCCTTTTAGTCTGGCTTCCCTTAACATGTCTAGCACATTTGTGAATTGTCCTTTTGTTAAACTCTCTTCGGTGACCTCTTTTGAGTGAGGTCTTTATTTCTTGTAGAAACTGTCACCAACACAGTCACAGGGCTAGGAAAAAATCACTTTTATGGATCCTGATGCTTCCAGTTCAACCTAAGAGTTTCTCTTCGGACACCAGGCTGCTCAAATTACTTTTGATGAATTATAATCAATTGAATTCTAAACTTTCAAGGGAAGATAACTTCTAAGGAAATGAACAAATTGGATGACTAAAGAGGATACTGGGGTTTTATTTATAAAACATCTCCAATAAACTTGTGTTCATGCATCCATATATTCTAGTAATAAGTATTTCACTTCTGTTAATATAAATAAATAGGGTGTATTTAGGGAAGTGTTACAGAAGCATTTTGCAATCAGAACCTGAGAGGGTTTGATTTTGAGGTAATTTGGTAGATAATGGAATGTTCAAAATGTCATAAACTGGCATGCTTTAGGCACATGCTTTAGTAAATCTGGTAGTATTTGACAAAAGGCATTGATGATGATTTAAGTAGTAAGAAAGATGAAACAAAAAGAAATTAAAGCCCAATCCAACAGGTCTAGTGATAGGTGAAAAGGGGCTAGGCTAGTGTGTTGCCATAGAAGTATTTAGAAAGACCTAGGAGAGGCACTCATTGGTGCCCCAGACTATGGAACAATGAAGAGACTGAAAGCAAATGAGCAGCATGAGTCCATGAAAACTCGGAGATTTTGTGTCTGACAAACAGAACATGGCGGTCTGGTCATGGAAATATACAAGTCAAGAACACTTCCTGCAAAAGAATGAATTTCATACTGGACATATTAGAAATGCTTTCAGGTAATCCAGTGGAGATGGCACTTGTAAATATGAACCAAAGTTTCAAGAAAAATGTGGACCTGTAAGTATATGAGTGTACATGAGATGACCAAAGAGAAGAATACAGAAAAGCAAGGGACCTGAGGACAAGACATCGAAGAGGAACTCTAGTTGGTAGCAGGGGAAGCAGTAAGAAAATAGATACTAGAGGAGCAGAAAGTCTAAGAGGAGGCAGAAACTCAAACGCCCAGGAGGGAAAAGTTACAAGGTCAGAGCAATGATCGTATATGCCAGAGAAGCCAGAGAATGCAATGCCATACAACAACTGGCTTCTGTGATGAGTAGGCATATATCATCTTTTTAAAAAAACTATTTCAGCAGAATGAGATAAGTGAGACCCTGGAGATAGTGTGTAAACTGAAGGTAAAAAAGTGAACACAGTAGGTATAATTATGCATTCAAGAAGACTCACAGCAAAGGAAAGACCAGAGGGACAGGAGGATGGATATTTGAGGATTAAATGAAGGAAAGTTTTAGGCTAAAATCTGACCAAATGCAGAGGACAAGCCCCAGTGGAGGGAAAGAGATAAAAGATGCTAAAAAGAGCCCTGGTCAATGATTCTTACTCTTTTTGGTAAAGTGTTTTTTGAACACTTGAGAATCTGATATATGATCATTATCCTCTCACTGGAAATTACATACATCCAATTTTGCATAGAATTTTTTGGGAAGTCAAAGGCATCCTTTAGGACAATCTCCATACCTCATATGAATCCTTGAGACATAAGAACTCTAGAGCATAAATCAAAAAGATTCTTGCAAAAAAGAAGCAACATCTAATAACTCAAAACTTTCAATGAACTAAGATAAACTAGTAGTATAAATGATACAAATTAGCACATTTATTGAAATAGTTTTGAAACAATGCAATATATAATTTGGGAAAGTATTTGAACTTCTTCCAACTTCCTATTTAATCTCTCTTCTATTTTGCTCCCCCCATTCCCCCCCATCAGTGTTTCTCATACAAGAGAAACCATGTGATGTTTGAGCTAGTGTGTCTGAATTATTTCACTTAACATTATGTTCTCAAGTTGTATCCATGTTCCTACAAATACCTCAAGTTTATCTTTCTTTTATTTTGGGAGATCTAATATTTTTAATTCTTTATTTATTCTTGATGTTAGTCCTTTGTTTGTGGAATAGCTGGCAAAAAAATATTTCCCATTTTATAGTTGTCTCTTCACTTTGTTGGTTGTTTCCTTTGCTGTGGAGAAGCGTTTTAATTTGGTATGATTCCATTTGTGGATTCTTGTTATTATTTTTTGTGCCATTAGGGTTCTGTTAAACTCCTATGTCTTCAAGAGTAGTACTTGTTTTATCTTCTAACAGATTAAGTGTTTCTGTTTTAACATTTATAGCTTTGATCCATTTTGGTGAGATATGTGGGTCTAGCCTCAATCTCCTGCATGTGGATATCCAGTTTTCCCACCACTATTTATTAAAGAGGCTCTCTTTTCTCCAGTGTATGTTTTTGGCCCTTTTATAAAAGATTAAATAGAAGTCTATGTCTGGGGTTGTTTCTACTTCTTCTGCTCTGTTCTATTGATCCACATGCCTGTTTGTGTGCTGGTACCATGCTATTTTAATCACTGTAGCTTTGTACTATAACTTTGTCTGTGACTGTGATGCTACCTGCTTTGCTTTTGTTACCCAGAATTGCTTTTGGTATTCTGGATCTTTTCTGATTCCATATAAATTTTAGGATTGTTTTCTATAGTTCTGACAAATGACATTGGTATTTTGATGGGATTGCATTAAATTTATAAATCAATTTTGAAGTATAGCAATTTTATTTATGTTGTTTCTGCCTATCCAGAAACATGGGATATCTTTCCATTTTTTGATGTCCTCCTTGATTTTCCTTAGAGGCTTTTCACTTAGTTAGGTTAAAACCTAAGTATTTAATTTTTATGCTATTGTGAATGGTATTATTTTCCTAACTGTTTTTTCAGTGAGTTCATTATTAGTGTATAGGAATGTTGTTCATTTTTGTGTTTTTATTTTTGTATCCTGCTACACTACTGAATTTGCTTTGCAATTTTAAGAGTCTTTGGTAGAGTTTTGGGGGATCTTGTAACTAAAGGATCATGACATTTGCTAATAAGGATATTTTGCCTTTGTCCTTTCCTATACATATCCCTTTTATTGCTTTCTCTTGTCTGATTACTCTGGCTAAGGTTTTGAGGACTATTTTGAACAGGAATGGTGATAATAAACATCCTTGTCTCCTTCCTGGTTTTAGATGGAAGGCTTTCAGTGTTTCCCCATTAACATGATGTTGGCAGTAGGTTGGTCATAAATGGCTTTTATCAGATTGACATAAGGTCCATCTATACCTATTTTCTTCAGTTTTTTAAAATCATGAATGGATGTTAGATTATGTCACAGGCTTTTTCTGCATCAGTTGAAATGATCATGTGATTTTGTTCCTTGCTTCTGTTTTTGTGATATATTACATTTATTAACTTGTGTGTGTGTTGAACCATCCTTGCATCCCTGAAATGAAGCCAATTTGGTCATGCTGTGTGATCTTTTTGATGACTTCTTTCATTCTGTTTGCCAGTATCTTGTTAAGGATTTTTGCATCCATATTCATTAAAGAAACTGGTCTATAATTCTCTTTTGTGGCTGGATCCTTTTCTGGTATTGGGATCAGGATAATGCTGGCCTTCAAGAATGATTTTGGAAGTACTTTCTTCCCAATTCCATTAAAGTTTGAGGAATGTTGATGTTGGATGTTCCCTGAGGTTCTTGTAGAATTCAGCTGTGAACCCATAAAGCCCTGAGCTTTTCTTAGTTGGTATTTTTTATTACTGTTTCAATTTTATTTGCCTGTTACTGGAAGTTTGAAGATTTTTAAGTCTTCTTGGTTCAGTTTTGGATATATATATATCTCAAGGAATCGCTCCATTTCTTCTGAGTTCTCCAAGTGTTTAGCATATATGTTTGTGAGGTAGTTGCTAATACTTTTCTGGATTTCAGCAGTGTCCATTGTGATTTTACCTTTTTTATTTCTAATTGCATTAATTTGTGTCTTTTCTTTCTTTTTGTGGTAAGATTGGCTAAGGGTTTGTCTATTTGTTTATTCTTTCAAAGAACAAACTCTCAATTCATTGATTCTTTGTGTTGTTCTTTTAGCCTCCATTTCATCAATTTCTGATGTGTGTAATTACTTGCTTGTACAAACTCTGGGTTTGGATTGTTCTTGTTTTTCTAAAACCTTGAGATGCATCATTAGGTTATTTATGTAGACTCATTCTATTTTTCTGATGTGGGCATTCACCATTCTAAACTTCCCTCATAGGACCATTTTCATTATGTCCCATAACTTCTGGTATGTTGTACTTGCATTATCATTTATTTCTAGGTCCTGTCTTATTTCCTCCTTAATCCTTTGTGACTCATTGATTATTCAAGAATGTGTTGTTTAATTTGCATATGTTTGCATAGTTCTGTGGTTTCTTTTGCTATCAATTTCTAGTTTCATTACACTATGATCTGATAATTTGCATGGTAAAATTTTGATTCTTTTGAATTTGCTTAGGCACGCTTTATTAGCTGGTATGTGGTCTACTTTGGAAAAGTCCCAGGTATGGCTGAAAAGAATGTGTATTCTGTTGCTGTTAGGTGGAACACTGTGTATATATCTAGTAAGTCCATTTGTTTGAAGGTTTAGTTCAACTTTGATACTTTTTGGTTGATTTTTGTTTAGCTTATCTAGTTGTGATAGTAGGGCACTGGGATCCCTCACTATAATTGTTTTATGTTTATTTAATCTTTTATGACCATTAGAGTTTATTTTATGAAGTTGGGTACACCATGATTTGGTGCATATATGTTTATAATTGTTATCTCTTCCTATTGAACAATTCTGTTAACCAATATGCAATGTTCTTCTTGTCTTTTTTGACCTTTAGGTTGAAATCCAATTTATCTGAAAATAGAATAGCTATTCCTGCTTGTTTTTTGTGTTCTAATTTCATGGAATGTTGTTTTTAATCCTTTGATTTTTAGTCTATGGATTTCTTTTTGTGTTTAATGTGTTTTTTGTACATAGCATACAATTGGATTTTGTTTCTTGATCCATTTTGCTAATCTGTGTTTTTTGATTGGTGAGTTGAGTCTATTTACATTGATAGTTATAATTGATAAGTATTGACTTATTTCTGTCATTGTATTAATTTCTTGTTGCTGTTTTTCTTTCTTTCCCTTCTACTTAATTTTTATCCCTACCTGATGTGTTCATTCTATTGGGCTTTTTGGCATTGTTAGCTTCTAGGACATCCTTGAGAATTATTTGGAGTGTTGGTTTGGTGGTCATAAATTTCTTTAAATTTTTGTTATCGTGGAAATATCTTATTTTTCCATCAATTCTGAAAGATAATTTTGCAGGATATAACAGTCTGGATTGGAAGTTGTTTTCTTTAAAAGCTTGAAGTACTTCCTGCCATTGTCTCCTTGCCAGTAAGGTTTATGTTGAGAAATCTCTTATACTTCTGATGGGTTTACTTTTATAGGTGATTCATTGGGTTTTTTTCTAGCAGCCTTTACAATTTTGTTCCTCTGTTTTATTTCTAGTATTTTCATCATTATGTGGCATGGGATGCTTTTTGTTTTGGGACATTTTTTTCTGATCATAACTTTTTAGGGTGCTATATGCTTCACTTGTCTGTATGTTAAATTCTTATTCTATGCCTGGAAAGTTTTCTGCTATTACTTGTGTAAACCAATTTTTTATGCTTTTTGCTGTCTTCTGATTTTTCACTAAATTCAATTACTCTTATATTAGTCCTCTTTGAGTCTTCTAGGAGCTGTTGAATCCATTTTTCATGTTCTCTTGTTTTCATGGTATTGCTCATTAATTTATCACTGACCACAAACCTGCCCTATAGTCTTCACATTAGTCACTTCTGTTTCCCATACTTTCAATTATTCTTCTAATTTCCTGGATTTTTGTTGGAACTTTCTTATGGATTATCATTCTCTTCTATGCTGGGCATTCATGTTCTGTTTCTCTTTCTTTAGCTTCACTAACTGTTTATTACTTTCTTTTTGATAATCATTTGTGTCATTAGGGTCATTATCTGATTAATTATATCTTCTTTCAACTCACTAAACATCTTATTGAACTGTTTTACCTCTTTGATACCCCTACAGACCTACCTGCTGTGTAATTTATGATTCCCTCTCTTTCAATGCCCTCATACCAGTTTTTGGGGAGTTGGGAGTTTGGGGAGGCATTTTGTTGTCTTGATTTTTCATGTTTCTTTTTTCTTGATTTTTTTGTTTTGTTTTGTTTGTTGTTGTTGATGTTCAAGGGTTTGCAAATTTTTTGGCCTGGTACTCTATTCTTTGGGGATGATTTTAGTAAAGACTATTAGACCACCCTTATAAGACTGACCCATAGTAATTCAGACTACTGATTTCTACTGGATGTATGCAGCAGTGTCAGAGCTCAAACATATCAGTAGACTAGATGCCTTCTTCCATACTGGCCCCTCTGACAGCCTGCTTACTCCCACTGAGCCTGGCCTTCCACAACTGAATACAGCCCTTGTGATCTTCCTGGTCTGAGCCTTGGCCTCTCAGAGGATCCTAGGAGATCTCTATTTAGCTCTTACCCTCTCCAAACCTATCTTCCAAGGCTGTCTCTCACACAGTCTCCGTGGAAGGGTATCACTTCATTCCTGAAGCAAAATTCTCCTCCTGAGTGTTGGTCTCTTCTTAGATCAGGTTGTCTACTGATTGTTAACTCTGTTGCCCTGTGCTGTGGAGAACCCAGGGACTAGATATGGGGCATGCAGCTCCTGGGTCCTCCTGGCACTGGGCAGCATCATCAACTGAGGACAAGATGCATGGCTCTCTGTTCCTCCTGGCTCTGGTGTGGGGCATAAATGTGTATTAATGTCAGCTAGGGGAGGGACATATAGTTCCCAGGTCCTCCTGCCTCTCCTGTGGGGTTCAGGTGAGTGTTAGTGCCAGATGGGACCCAGTTTAAGTTTTTAAATCGTTATTTTATATCCTAGATTAAACACATAGACTCTAAGAAATAAGAGTGAGCACTGCTTGCTGAACTTCTAGGCAAAGCCAGGATACAATGTATAGAGAGACAAATGCTTTGCCATTTCCAGGATATGAACTATGTGAGCTCAGTAGTCCTTTCTTATGTTCTTGTTTCACAGCCTGTTTATGAAAATTTTTGGAAATAGAGAAGAATAAGAATTTAGCCTATCATTTAAGAAATGGTCTAGAGTAAACAATATGTCCATCTACAAAGCACATTTTATAAGTCCAAATTGTGCACAAATCTTTTTAAAAAGCTGCTCCAGAATGTGATATCATAAATGTCTGACTACAGATAATAAGAGAGATACAGCAACTAATGAAGGTTGCTTATAGAGGCTTCCCTTAGAAAACATTAAAAAGGTTCCCAAAAACCTCATAAAGGGAAAGGATCTGAACAGTAGGGTTGTTTCATATGTGAAGTTAAAAAATGACAAAGAAAGATATTCGTCATGCACTTTCAGACTTTTCCCAGAAATAATGCCAGGCACTGGGGACTTGGTGGCATTGAGGGAGCATTTTGCATTCTTACTTTACAAAGTTTTGCAAAGCTGCTCTACAGTTCCACTCAATAATGAGAACGGCCTCCTGGGCAGAAGCAAAAAGCAATGGATGCCTATTCTTAGGCTGCTTGCTGAGAATATTGGAGCACATACCAGAACCACAGGTTTTCAAAAATGCTTCATATCAGAAAATGAAAACGTGGTGTTTCTGCAAGTTCACAGAACCCAGGCATCTGTAGCCACCTCCACAAACTGGCATTTTTCAGTCATTTTCTTGCTCTTATTTCTTGACTTTATCCCATCATTCCCTGCCTCCCTATTGCTTCTAAAATAAGTGTAACCTTTCACTCTGTTCTTTTTCCACTAATGCTAACTTTAAAGAGCACAGAGAATTCCTGGTGCAAGGCCACCTCTTGAAGATAGACATTTTATCTCCAACTTTGTGATGGAGACTTTAGAAACCATCACTTCCTAGGAAAAAACCTTTTTAGCTGACATGTACTTAAGACTGTCCATTACTATCTAGTCATGGGGGAAAAATTTTATGAACCATCATAACTACAGAAAAGGCTAAGTGGTAGGGATCACTAATTTATTTCTCTTTCAACAGTTAACTTTTGAAGTTTATACCCTCCCCCATGCCTATATCAGACTGTCCTGAGCTGGAACAGCCTCTCTGGTTGTTGTGGACAAAGGGATCACTCCCATGGGTGGGGAAACACAAACCCTAGAGGTCCTTCTGCAGGAAAAAAGTAAAATTTCTACTTTTTTCACAACCAAGTTTATCTGTCTATGCAGCACCACTATGCTCAGGCAGCCCAATATTAACCCCAGCCTTCACCTTGTTCTGTTACCCTCAAGATGTAGCATTGTCTTCTATTCCCCAAGGAATGATTGCTCCTTTTCCCTAATTGACATTCAGTTGTACATTAAATGTCACCAAATCCTATTCATTCTCTACACTTAATATCTTCAATCACAAGCCCCTTCTCAATTCCTTGATCATTGTCATCTTTGCCTCACCCAAGCTTGTTGAAAATAAATTCCTCTAAGCCTGATGATGAAGAATTGTTAGAAATAAACTGATATAATAGGCCAGGATGAGGAAAAGGCAAAAGAGGAACTTGGAATGGAAATTTTAAGGAGGCTTCACTCTCAGGATCGTGCAGATTTAGGGTCGGTTAAGAATGAGTGCCTTCTTGGGTTTACACCTAAGGTACACCCCAGTCCTAGTTCTGTGATATGTTTTTAAAATATTTAAAAATATATTTTGGCCAAAATCTGTGATCATCCAGACATGAGACACACCTCTCTGGATATCATGACATACACATCCAGGTGATCACCTGGGCTCAGGTGCTGCCACTTGGTGGCTGCAGGCTTAGCGGATCTTGCCCATGGCTAGGCAGAATAAGAGGCTCAGTTATGTTTCTTTAATTGCCATTTTTCTTTATGGATATCCCCCCCATCTTCATTACCTGATTTCATTCTCTAGTTTTATATCAAGATAGCAGCCTTTGTGATCACACAACACATTTGACACTTAAGGAGTCTCAGTCAGGTAACTAGCACATGGAATAGATTTTAAAAAGCACAGGTATGATATCTTCTGTGGTGATCCATGATTAACGGCATCATAGAGTGAGGTGAGTCACAGACAGTCATTATTAGTAATTAAATATTGGATTTGGGGTTCGAGCTCAATGATAGAGAGCTTGCCTACCATGTATGAGGCACTCCTTTGGATCTGCATCATTGCAATAAAAATAATAATAAAATATTTCTATTTACCAGTGATTTATTTTATTAGATAAATTAGAGTAGAACCAAGGTAATATCTATGCAACCTCTTCGTACTCTCCAGAATTTCCTAGTGTTTTAAAATACTTTCTTCAGTGAGAGAAGGGGGCAACTTTATACCAGGTTTTCCCAGCACTACTTTACCTTCCAAGTCCCATGTGTAAGCGTGAGGCGCCATTGTCCCTGTGTGTGTCTCATCAGGAGAAAAAGACTGAGGGTGGAGCATCTGTGTTTTGGACTTAGGAGTAAACCCAGGAGGCCCCCAGAGTATGATCTCTTCAAACTCTATCTCTCTTGAGTTTACTGCGTAGAGACGTTTTCCTGCAATTATTTGTGTGTATTTTGACCTCTGTCTGGTCAGATCCTTATGAGTAGATGCCAGGGTACTTTATATGTCCTTCTTGAGCACAAAATACATGTAGGTTCCTCCGCATTACTAGCTTTTCATCGCAGTCTTTGATTAAAAGGATATCCACCTATTGTCTTCCTTTCTTTTTCCAGTGAATTGGCTGTGGCCTTCAGGATAAAGCCCATCTCAGAAGACTGTATTTAGTTGCTCTCTAAGTCACCTCTAATCATCCTCAGTAACATATCTTTCCACTGTCATGCGTACACACACCCACACATTGATTGCATTTCTCTGAATTTTATAGCCATTTTAGTCTCAAAGAACTGTTCATTCAAGATCATTCTTTCCTAAATTATTATAGTTGCCTCCTAGCTGGTCTCCCTACCTCTAAGCCGAATCATTATTTTATGGGAATTGTTGTGCTCATGAGAAGTCTTGTTACACTGGCTACAAACTTGCACATTCTTTTCGATGTATAATGTGGTGTGATAATGAGAGATAGTCTTTGGAGCCATAACTTTTGGATTTAAACCCAGATCTACCCATATTACTTGTGTGAACTCATCACCTTTGGGCACCACTGTTGCCATGAACAAAAAAGAATAGCATTTACCTGGTGGAAGCTTCATGAAAATGAAAGCATAATACCTGCAAAGCTGTTAGCACAGGGCCTGGCACAGAGAAGAGTTTTGCTCCTCTTTTGTTTTGTTATGCACAGTCAGGCATCCCTGAGTCAGGGAGGTCCTGCAGTTTTCCTTCCCAGGACCTTTCTTTTAACATATTGTTAGTGCTTGCAGTTCATCACTCAGTATCCCTTGTGTAAAACATCTGGGCGATCTGAAAACAGAGCTTAAGTCCTACCAATTAATTTTAAACCCTACTCTTCAGGGGAGTGAGGAAGAAAAGGAAAAAGAAATTGGTGATGAAAAAAATGACTTCATGAAAGAAAAGAACAAATCTATATGTGAATTACGTATAACCTATTGCTCTTTTTTTCTGTCACTTTGACTTGATCGCAAGGCTCCCATATTGGACACAGGTAAAATGTCTTCCTGTTGGTTTTACTTTTTAAGAGCACCAACAAGTCTCACTGCCCCAAGGCTCAGACAGAAGCTCACAAATTTGAGGCCAGCCTGGGCAACTTAACGAGGTCTTGTTTCAAAATGTGAAAAGGGAAAAGGGCAGGGATGTAGTTCAGTGGTAGAACACTGGCCTAGCACATACAAGGCCCCGGGTTCAATCCCCAATATGAGAAAAAAAGGAGAAAAGACCCACGTCCTTTTCTTCATCCTTCCAGAAATAATGTCCCATTTAAATAAATCCAATAGAACATTCCAATTATTTATTATAATGGAGGTTGGCAAATATAACACACATAACATTTCCTACTTTATGATCCCCAAGGTCATATGAGAAAATAGAGCCTTCCTGACATCACTAAGCCAGTGAATGTATTACTGTTCTCAGAAGAAAGCCAGTGAATGTATACTGTTCCCAGAAGAAAAGATGCAACACAAACATTTCGTTCTCCTATCATTCCTCATTTTAACTTCCTCTTCCTAAAGCTTAAGCCGTTTTTGCGAGGTTTTTGCTGACTTAACTTTTATTTAGGTAGTGCTGCTCTTTGAAGTCACAAGCAAGTTCCTTCTCATTTTAACACTCTCAGGCTTAAACATTTATTGTTGTTGTTTTTGTTGTTGTTGTTGTTGTTGTTAAGTGCTTGCTTGGTGAGTCAACTTTTATTTGGGTGATATGAGTTGGTGGGGTCAAAAAAATTTAAGAACTTGAAAGATAATGATCACTTAGTGGCCAGATGAAAGTTTCTGTTTCTACTCCCCACTCATGATGCCAAGATATTAAAGCACCTGCTTTTTTGTAGAAGAATGAATTCTTGCATGAATGGAAACCCAAAAGTTGAATGCCTTAAACAGAGTCACTCCTTGCAGAAAACACTTCAACATATCTCTGTGCAACTGGCCATTTGTGGAAATATGAAAATGGCTTTGTTATGAAGACTATCTACAACACAGAATGTGGTTTTAAGTATTTACCTATGCTTCAGAAATGGAATTGTTCTGCCCAGGGAGCACAGAAGTCTTTTCTTAGTGAATTGTAAAATTGGAAGTCATATGCTCTGTTCTTACTCTTGGTGCCTGGTGACATGGATCAATAGTGACTGAGCTTTCTGACCTGCATGTGAGTCTCAAGTTCCGTTTTGGATAGGGAGAATGGAGAGCTCAAGAGAGGGGCATTAAGCACTGCAGAAATGGCCTCAACCAAATCGATAACTGATTTGACAAAAAGCAAATTAATTTCTTCTGTTACTTTTCTTACTAGCACGTTGTAATGGGCTGCCTTTTTCCATCTGAGGTCATGTCTCATGGCTAATCACAATCTCTAAAACATGCATTCTCATTAATTGCACTTGTTCCTCTCTTCCAGGTAGCTATAGATTTCACTGCCTCAAATGGGGACCCCAGAAACAGCTGTTCCCTGCATTATATCCACCCTTACCAACCCAATGAGTACCTGAAGGCCTTGGTGGCTGTTGGGGAGATTTGCCAAGACTATGACAGGTAAGAGATTTCTAATCAGCTGAAGCCTTTTTATGTCTCAAATAGGCTTAGATGGCT